>NW_023416379.1:64468556-67319806 GCF_014108235.1 Myotis myotis | reverse complement strand
GACACTGCTCTGTAATTTCTTAGGACATTTAAAATCTTTATCTTGTTATTTATACACATTTCTGATATCCTCTGAAAAATTGTAAGAGCTTGGAGGGCAGGATTCATGTCTGATCCATTTTTGTATCTCTTAAGGGACCTAGCACAATAATGTTCACACAATAAATGTTTGCTGAATTATTGGTGGAATTTTTTTAGTACTGCTTGCAGTCATACATTCATATCAAGTCACACATTTAAAAGTGTTAACTGAACAATTATTATGTGTTTACTTATATGTTAGGGGACTATAGGGCCTCTATTTTAAGTAACTCAATTTATTAAAAATATAAGATACATATGTGAAATGAGTATTGTTACTTAAATATTCATAAGCGTTTATTACCCTTTATTGTCTTTTTATCCCCATGAAGCAGGAAAGTAGGAATTAATTATCCTAAAGAAAGGAGGCTCAACATACACATGGCCAACAGGCATATGAAAAAATGCTCAACATTGCTAATCATCAGAGATAATCAAATCCATAGAGAGATACCTGTTAGAATGGCTATCATCAAAAAGCCAACAAATGACAAGTGCTGACAAGGATGTGGAGAAAAGAGAACCCACTATGGAAAACATTAAAAATACATTAAAAATAGGGCTACCATATTGTCCAGCAATTCCACTTACATTAAATATACTCAATTAAATAGCTCAATACATTAAAAATAGAGCTACCATATGATCCAGCAATTCCACTTCTGGGTATTTATCCAAAGGAAATAAACACATTAACTCAAAGATATATGTACCCCAATGTTCACTGCAGCATTACTAGCAATATCCACCTATAGGGCCATCAATAGATGAGTGCATAAAGAAGATGTGATATATATGGAATATTCAGCAATAAAAAGAATGAAATCTTGCCTTTTGTGACAGACAACATGGATAGACCTAGAGGCTATTATACTAAAATAAATAGGTCAGACAGAGAAGGCAGAGAAAGACAAATACTGTATGTTTCATGCATATGTGGAATTTAAAAACAAAAATGAATAAACAAAACAGAAACAGACCCATAGATAGAGACAAAAAGCTAATGGTTACCAAAAGGAAGGGGAATGGGAATATAAATAAAAATAAATAGATGATAGATTTAAAAAATCAAAAATAGATTAAATAAAGATATGGGGGCTCAGAAGAGGGTAAATGACCTACTTAATATTTAAGACCACCATAAATAAACGATAGACCCAATATTAGAGCCCAGTCTTCTGACTTCTACTCCAGGGCCATTACCATGATAACAATAGTGTTTCTACCTATACCTTTAAGATAATTAAGTCCCAAAATAAAGACAAGTTTCATGGAGATGTTTCTCAGGCAAGTAGTAGAAGCATAAAACTGAAAATATACATCAACTGTCATGGGGGTGGTGAGGCCAGGAGCAAGTTGTAGCAGAAAAGCATGCCTGATCCAAAGTAACAGGTAAGTGCCACATTGGTAGTATAAGAGTGAGTATAACTGTATTCCAAAATAACAGGTGATCATAAAGAGATGTGGTTCTATCATTCATTGTGTGCTTTATTTTCGCCTACTTAACTTTTCAAATCCTCTTAAAATATAGTTACTATTTCATTACTTTGGGGATTACCTGCACATCAGCAATAGGACATGAAAGAGAAGCCAACGTGAATTTCAGAATGGCTTCAGACACTCTATAAAAACACACAGCCACCATTTTTTTTTTTAATTGCAGCCAATAAACTTGAAGTTGGGGCTTCAGAAAATTTAGTTTGTAAGTTCTGATTACTTCTCAGCTTCTTGGAAAAACTTTATTAATTTTAGCTTCCCAGCTATCTATGTCAAAATCAATTAATTCAATTCTACAAATGTTTAGTACTGCATCAAAGAATATGAATTAAATATATGTCTAGCATGTTGATCTACACAAAATTTTCCATGATAACAGAATCATCTTGCCACCTGAGATGCTTCTGTAGTTAAATTTGTAACTGGGGTAGTATCTCAGAAAAGAGAGTTAAGAACCGAGAACCATAGACTATAGAGATAGAAGAAATTTTGGCAACCGATGAAAATGGCAACCATTTTCAACTGTCAGAAAGCAAATTCAGAGTTAAAGAAAGACTTTACTTGAAAAGACTATTGCAGTAGGGGCAGAGGAACTATTTAATAAAACACATCAACTGCAAGATTTATAAGCATCCCTGACATCAGGCAAAAGGGGCTTTTCTCTTATAGGGAAGAGTCAACAAAACTAGAAAGACTGGATATAGGAAGTTTTTGTGGCCAGCCAATTCTGGGAAGAATGGTGTATAGGGGAGGTTGTTCCACCTTCCAATGCTTGGTTAACTGCACGAAACTTGTTTAAAAAAAATCAAGAGTGGGCCAAAGTTCAGGGGCTTGGGGGAGGCAAGGTGCCTAACTAAAATTTGGTCAAGTTAAGTTAGAATGTATTTTGTTCAGATTGGTTAATGGGGACAAACAGTCCAGTGAGTAATTTCTGAGATGAAGACTAGGAATATGGAGAGTCTGTGTCTGACTCTGTCATAAGTCAACAAGAGGTTCATCTGAGAGTCTTATCTAAGCAGTATTGGGAGGGGGGTTCTTTACAAGAAGTCATGTCCTGGAACACAAAAGGGTGGAGGGATTTCTTCACCGTTGATATTTTCCAAGGACATAGGGCTTAGGTAAAATTCAACTGTCACAGAAGAAGAAACTAAGCCCTTTGGAATGAGAAGAATTTTTCAAAAATTGTTAAGGTTCAGCCAGCAGTGATTAAGAGAAAGGATTTTTTCAGATCATAGCCATGACTCTTTAAGGAAAATTAATTCTAAAATGAAAGTGGTAAATATTACAAGCTTGATGAGAGCACCTGATTTTCTTTAATTCTGAGTTTACCAATCATCTTTTAGCTTGGACTCCTGTTTGTACTTTTATGTCATACAACTTGTTGGTATTGAGATGCTGGCTCAGAAACATCTAGCTTTCTAAGATATAAAAAATGAAACTTTTAAAAAATATATATTTTTTTATTGATTTCAGAGAAGGGAGAAGGAAAAAGAGATAGAAAGATCAGTGATGAAAGAGAATCGCTGATCAGCAGCCTCCTGTATACTCCCTACTGGGGATTGAGTCCACAACCAAGGCATGTGACCTGACTAGGAATCAAACCCTGACCTCCTGATTCATAGGTCTAGGCCCAACCTCTGAGACACACCAGTAGGCTAAAAAAATGGAACTTTTGACCTGTGTTTAAAACCTCATTAATATGAGTCAGTGACCAAAGACATGGCACCCAGATGTCAAAGCAACAATTACATTGGGCAAACTTACACAGGCAAGGAAGACTTTATTCAAGCTACTCTCAGCCAGATTCAGTCTGAGCTCAAATAGCTGGGACATGTTAAGAACTGGAATTGGGGAGGAGGGAACCATCTGTGTTTTTTATTTGACCTTACTCCAAAGAAATGTAGACTTTCTCAGATCTTTATGACAGGAGGTAGCTCCTACTCTCCCATAGAAACTAAGAGATAGGTAAACTAACTTATGTGATGATTACATTTTAAAAACATGACTCAGGTCCTTGAAAAAGACATAAAGCTGGCAGAATGGGTTTTAAAGGACTTATATCTCAAAGAGGCAAATTAAAAAAATGTACAATTACAAGCTTTCAAAAATAAATGTTCTAAGAGAGGTCAAGGGCCTAGAGTCAAGAAGCAGCTTGTTTCAAGTATAGTCAAGCTGAGGGGAATATAAAGGCTTTCTTGGTCACAAGTAAACTAAGATATTGGCACCTAAAAACCAGCTAAATTGGTAAGACTCATCCATAAGCTTAATCTACTTCAATACAGTCACCTCAAAACACCCAGCCAGAAACATCCAGCATTTCTTACCTTTATATAAAGACAAATAATTAATTGTGGAAATGATTCTTCTGGTAGCAACCACCCATGTAAAAAGCCTAAGAGCCTCTTAAGGAGTGTCTGACTATACCTTCCTCCTCACCAAAACCACTAAACTCACTTTTAATGACCAATGTTCAACCAAAAAAAAAAAAAAAAAAAAAAAAAAGGAACTCAGAAAGATTAGAAATGAAGGTCAGCATTTCATTCCTATTCTTTTTCTCTCTCAATCTAGAATTGCATTCCTTTAATTCATAGAGTATTTTATGTATGGACTAGAAGATAATTTCTTGTAGTCACTAGGTTGTACTTTATTCAGAAGTGAACTTGAAGTGATTTATAAAAATGTATACATTAATATATTTATTCAACAAATATTTAGAACCAGTTGCAGTCAAGATACTGTTAGGAGATGATGATTTAACAGTAAACAAAACATGGTCCCTGTTTTCAAGAGCCTTACTATCCCTGCAGACATACAAACCAACAAACAATTAATACAATCTGATGGATTTATGTAGAAATGAAAAAAGAGTATGCTATGGGAACACTTGTAAAGGCACTAATATATACATACATAGTTTGAGGAAGGATAATAAAGGTGACACAGAAACTAACTTAGCACCTCAAATATATACCTGAAGGTCCTAGACGCCTCTGGAGCTGCACCAAGTAGTGGCTCTGAGCTTCCTAGCAACCAATGCAAATACAGAAACTGCAATTAACTATGCAGTTCAGAGTGTCCTGCAGATAAAAACCAGTATTTCCTCTGTAGAAGCAAAAGACTGAGAAGTGCTTCTAATAAATCCTCATGATGCATTACGTAGTGACTTCTTTATCAACAGCCTCCTTATTAATTTCCTGAGCTTTACAGAGATAATCATTATGTCCTATCTTGGAGGGTAATGTGATGGTTAATTTCCTTCTCAACTAGACCACAGTGTCTAGATATTTGGTCAAATGCCAGTCTAGATGTCGTTGTGAAGGCCTTTCAGATGAGATTAACATCTAAATCAGTAAGACTGAGTACAGCAGATTACCTTCCATGGTGTATATGGGCCGCCTAAAAACAGTTGAAGGCATTAGGAGAAAAAGATTGAGGTTCCCAAAGAGGAAACTCTTCCTCCAGACTGCCTTCAGACTGGAGCTGCAGCATCAACTCTTCCACACGTCTCCAGTGCCTGATCCCACAATCTTGTGAATCAACTCCTCAATTCCTTAAAATCAATCAATCTCTCTCTCTCTCTCTCTCTCTCTCTCTCTCTCTCTCTCTCTCTCTCTCTCTCCACACACACACACACACACACACACACATGCATGCACACACCCATTGGTTCTGTTTATTTGTAGAATCCTGATTATTACACGTAAATACTTGACACCCAAGTACAATCACCAAAAACAATTTTTCAGAGTCAAAACACTATACTATAAGCACAAAGCTTTCCCATGATATGGCTGAGAGAAAGAGAGAGAGAGAGAGAGAACATCCATTCTACTTCAAGAAATCATCCATGCATATGATTTTTCAAAACAGATGTTTTGGTAATAATTTTAAGGTGTTTGAGTGCTTATGAAACTTTATGTATACATATTCATTTAATCTCAAAATAAATCTATAAGGCAAGTTCTATTATTATTTTCATTTTACAAATAAACTGAAGTCCATAACTTTGATATTACACAAGGCAGTAAATGGCACAGCCAGGATTTAGCCTCATAGCTTTGTCTAAGTTCCAAATTAATCTGCTGAAAACTGAAGAGTTTGGGACAGTAAAAAGTTAAAGGTTAAACTCATTAGCAAGTATTTGGGATGATTAAGGGCAGATCTGCAGAATCCAACAGAGAAACATGGGTATCCAGAAGACCACAAGCCTTCCCAGAGAAGAGTGCTGAGAAAAGCCCCCAAGAACTTCCCCAGGACATAAATTTGGGTTTGGGTCAGCATGGGAGAATGTGAGAGACTGTGATCCCAAAGTTCTACATCATAACAGTGATGGCGAACCTTTTGAGCTCGGTGTGTCAGCATTTTGAAAAACCCTAACTTAACTCTGGTGCCGTGTCACATATAGAAATTTTTTGATATTTTCAACCACAGTAAAACAAAGATTTATATTTTTGATATTTATTTTATATATTTAAATGCCATTTAGCAAAGAAAAATCAACCACAAAAATGAGTTCGTGTGTCACCTCTGACACGCGTGTCATAGGTTCGCCATCATTGCCATAGAACATCAAAATGATAACTTTTGCTTAGAGAATATTACCATCAGGTTAATGCTGCTTTCATTCAAGTATTCTTTTATAATTCAACATTCACAGAACATCTAACTTTTAAGTGATTTAATTTGCCAGTGAACCTGCTAGGATAAACTGGTGACATTAGTATTAATTAGTCAATTAGATATTTACTAAAAATTGTAATTAGGGCTCTGAAATTATGCATTTAAAGTCATGCTTGCAGATAATGATCATGTCAAAGAATGAGATATCTCTTATGGCCATATGACTTTATGATTATAAAGTCATTTTGGGGGGGTGATAGGGGAGATTGCTTTTATTTCTGTTCTATATGCTGGGGAGGATGAAGGGAAACACATCCAATTCATTAAGAAGTGGTGCCAGGTCAGTAAGGTAAAGAGGAGCTAGGACATAGCTTGGTGTGTCTCTTGGAGGGATCGTTGCCACAAACTGTGACCCTCAAGGTAAAAGTAAGACATCCTATATAAAAAGAGAGGAATATGCTAATTATCTGTTATGCTGCAACGTCATGACCAATCTATAAGTGGTGGAGAGCTACAGGAGGGCATGGCAGTGAGCTAATAAGCTGCAAAGAGCTACCAGTGGCAGCGGGTGGGTGGCCAGTTGAGGCAAATGGCAGCGAGCTACTTGTGCAGGGATTCATGCACAGGGCTACTAGTAGACAATAAATAGCATCATTAGCCAGGGAATTGTAAAGGTAAATTAAAAACTGTAGATAGTCTTACTTTTTTTCTCTCACAGAATTCCCACAGAAGTGAGAAAGAACACAACAATAATAAAAGATTAGTTGTGTCTTCAGCGCTAGTGCATTCAGTTAAATATTGCCCTAAGACCAGATTTGTAAATTTTTTTATGTAGGAAACTACTGTGCACTTTGGACAAAATGTCTAGCAAGTAATCGTTCTAATTTTGGAAGAAGTAGCACGTTGATCTTAAAAAAATAACTATGTCAATACATTTCTTCAGCATTGGCCTGGCAAAGATTAATAATAATTATATCAAGTTTGCCAAGTATATTTACAGATAGTTTTCTATTTTATACTGATTTTAATGCATAGTTGTTATTTGAGTTGGTAACCAAACTAAATGGTATGGCCTTAGATATATTTCTATATGAGCTCTGATCATCTGATGCCTTTAATAAGTACTGTGACGTACACACCCAGTGCTTCTCATGTCTGATCCTTAGGATATGGTGAATGGGGATGGCTCAGGGCTTTCACGTGGCTGCTACTTGCTGATCTTCCCTTTCATGGAAGCAGAGGGAATCAAGCACTGGAAGCAACTGGCAGGCCCTTCTCTTGCTACCTAACCTTCCCAGTGACCCCAGAATCTGAAAGGCAGAATAAAGAATGGAGCAAATTCATTGGCATGACCTCCCCCTTCCTCAGAGTCCAGCCATTTCACCACCACAGCAGGCAGACTAAGCTGCTGCACTTTCCTAAAAGGAGGCGTGTTTCCATAGATCATTCTGAGCAAATAAATCAGACCATCGTGCTGAGGACTCTTCCTTATTCTGATTTTAGGATCTTGGAGAATAGCCAGCTTTTAGGAAACTATTTCCGTTTTACTCCCAGAGTTCCTCAGACTCAATTTCCAGATAGATAAGCCATGTCAAATGGTACATTTAATAGGAGATTTTGAATAAAGCACTTTATTTGCACAATTTCACATTTGGTCATTCATCAGACAGGTGATATTTTTTCTTCATGGAGAGATGTGAATGAATATAAAGCAATGCCACACATCATATGTTGAATTGAAGCTCTCTAATCATGGCCTTCCAATTTTGCCAACATGTGTTGTCTTTATTTGCATGGGATGCTTGTTTGCTAAGCGATGTTTGAGGAAACATGAGGATGCATATGAAGCTGTACTGGGGCTAGTTGGCTTAGTTGGAACCATATTTGGGATGGAGCACGACCCTCATGTGGGCCAAGCGCTTTTCTCTTGCTACAGAAAAGCACAGAAGCCAAAAATAACTGTATCCTTGCCAAGTTTGGCAGAGAATTAAAGCACTTCATAGAATACAATCTGTGACCTCCTGAACGAAGACCAGGCATTTGGCATCAGCATAGTTTCTTTGATTGAGCACCGCCAGACCATTTATATGACCAAAAAACCCCACTTTATTAGGCTCTTAAAAATACTTGAATGTAAGAAGGGTTGTGGTCTTTTATTTTTTTATCATTTTTATGAAGATAATAAAAGAGCATCATAAACTAGAATTTTTTTGTATATTTTTTAAAAGGTAATTCCATAAGTACTATTGGGGAGTAGCCAAGAAATTGCTAATAACCATATTGCATACAGACTTCTCAGGAACCCAAGCAGAGACCCTCTGCCTGAGTGTTTACCCGACATGTCTTCTGGGACATCTCAGAGCTGAGGTTGCACATCTTTCTGTTGACATCAACATTATGACAACCATGTGTTTATATAGCAGGATGCTAGCTCTTGTCCACAATTTCAAATGCTTCACTTCACCGCAGCTGTGCAGAGACCTTCCTGACCCTATTTTAATTGGTATAATTAACTTCCAATATTATAGTTCTAACATGCTAGATTTTTTTTCAGAATTCATCTGACAGAGAAAAATCTCTGAAAATTTTCATTAAAAGAAATAATCTTGCTTCCCTTATGCATCCAAGAAAAGCTAGTAGGCATTCATAGGTGTCTTTCTAGTTGTACATCATATTCCTGTAAATCTGTATATGGTCCTATACTCTCTGGATCAAGCAAGGGCTGCCCCAGAAATAGTTGCTATACTGAAGGTAAGGAGATGGAGCAAACCTTTCTACTTCTTGCTCATAGTCACATATGCAGAAATAATGGTTATGTAGAAATTACTCCCTTTCTCCTAAGTTTCCAGTTAGACATAGACAAGCCCAAGAATTTCAAAATTATATATATCAAAGATTTTTCTGCTGTTAAAAATTTTATAAAAAGTCAAATGGAAAAGAAGGCTTCAAAAACATAAATTAGAGAATGAATATCGATTTACCACCCTGCAAGTTCATCAGTGCTTTTCAGCAACATACGGATTAAAAACGTGATCATTATTTTTAGGAGCTGGTGGATGAGAAGGGGGAGAGAAAACAAAGAGGGGGCGAGTATGAGAATGAGCATTGACAGCTAAATTGAGAGAAACAGAAAAGGCATATGTAGAAAGCAATTTGGCACACACACACAAACAAATTTGTGCTTCTTTGCTAGCCAAAAGCATGTAATGCTCATGGGGACTACAAAGCATCCAGTCGTTGGTGAAAACACAGTGCATAAAGAAAGACCAGGAAGCATTGTGTAGTGAATGGCAAGGCATGGAAGACATTGGAAGGGGAAGGGGAAGAAAAGTAGACAGATGCTGGAGCTGCAGAGGAGATGCTGAGTTACTGACAGGGATATTCAGCGATAAAATTCTTTGTAAAGACTAATTTCCAGTGGTTATCCAGCTGTGTGCCAGTTGTTGCTATAAACAATGAACACAGCTTCTTAATTTCTTTTCCAATACAGATTTTCACCTATGTGTCTAGGGAAATTTGGTTCTGTAGGAAATGGCATAAAATCAATGGGGAAACATATGTATGGTACCATAAAAATATTATATCTAGAGAAACTAATGTGGTTTTAATCTGCTTGAAGCCCATTTTTATATTTTGCTAAAGTACTGATCAAGATTAAGAATAAGACTTAACCTTCAGGTTTTTATTTAGCCTCAACTATTTACTAATTATGACCAAAAAAAAAACCACTCATAAAGATATATGTACCCCTATGCTTGTTACAACATAATTTACAATAGCTACAACAACTAAGTGTTATTTGGCAGATGACTGGATAAAGATGTGGTTCATATATACAACAGAATATTACCTAGCCATAAAAAAGATGAAATATTGCCATTTGTAACAACATGGATGGATCTTGAGAATATTATGCGAAGTGAAATAAGTCTGATGGAAAAGAACAAGAACTACATGACCTCACTCATATGTGAGATATAAAACAAAAAGTAAGAAATGAACAAAAAAAATCAAACTATAGATACAGACAACAGTATAGTGGTCAGCAGAGAGAAAGGGCAATAGGGGGAGGACAAAGAGAGAAAAGGGGGTCAAATACATGGTGATGAAAGGATACTAGACTTTGGGTGGTAAGCACATAATAGAGTATACGATGTCATGTTATAAAGTAGTACACCTAAAATTTATGCTATTAACCATGTTATCCAAATAAATTAATGATTTTAAAAACCCACTCTATTTCCAGTGACCCAAAGGAACAACTGTTCTCATTACCTATGCATAGGAGATGAAAACAATCTGTTGGATAAGAAAACATGTGGCAGAGGAGAATAAAAATAGGAAAAATAGAAGAGGACATTTGTTCATGGTAATTCTTTTATAGACATACTAGAGGCCCAGCACAGGAAATCGTGCGTGGGAAGTCTCCCTAGGCCCAGCCTGCGATCAGGGCCATCTTCTGCCCGCTGCCAGTCCCCAGTCCCGCCCCACCACCACCACCCACCCCAGTTCCCCCTGGTTCCCCATTCTCCATCTGTCAACCGGAGCCTGCGGGCCGGGGGGGGGGGGGGGGGGGAGGGACCGAGAGGTGGTCAATGCACCTCATAGCGACTGGTCGAGTGGTCGTTCTGGTTGTTAAGCTGTTATGGTCACAGGGCTTTTATTATATAGGATAGAAAGTGGGAGAGCAAAGTGGCACTAATAGTAACTTTACTACCTGAGTGTGTTGAATCTTATGATGTCTTGAGCTCTACCATAACTTCAAGAGTCTATGATTCTGATGAAGGACTTTGACCCAGAAAATTTATAAACACCGTATTAGTCATATTAGGAAAATATATAATGATCATAATGGGGAAATGTATTTCAGTGAAAGGGCCCATGGCAGATGTTTCTCTAACAAATATTCTCCATCAAAAGCCATCTCATTACCAGCCTATGGTTTTTGAGTGACATAAAAGTGTTTCATGCTTCTGTTCTGAGGGAAGAAGTTCATGGTGCATATTTCATTTTACTATTTGACAAAGCCTTTGAAAGTTTGGAGCATATTTTTTTCTTATAGTAAATTTTTGTTTTTAATGAAAGTGAAACCATGAGTGCTTCCATTATGACCATCATGGCATACCATCATATTACAGGAAACAGCTTGTAGTCGACTACTGCTCTGATAACATAGCCTGGTACGTAATCTGATAGGTGATGTCATATAAAAATGCTTTCTTTCTCCAGGGAAAGTAAGAGGATATTAAAATACAGGTTAAGATTGACCTGGCCCAGTATAAATACCCACTGGCAGCAATGATTTCCTCCTTTTTCTAGAATACAGAAATATTTTTCTTTTCTGACTAGGATGTAGATTATCATCTAGCAGACTCATTTTCTGATGTAATCAGTAATATGAAAAGGATACTTTGGGATGTCAATGATAAGAATTTCAAGTGAAATAAAGCTGTGGATTGCTAATATTGGTTGGTAACAGGGAGCACAAAACCTTGGGAGGTATGGTTATGTATATTCTGCCTTACCTATAAAAGGCTTTTCCTTCCTTTGATTCCAAGCAGAATCTGGTTCTCAAATCAATTATCTAATATGAAATGATAAATATTCAGTTAAGTATTTTTTTTAAAAAAACACCTAAAATCACGCATCTCCTGGTGAGTTGAGCCCTGCTTTCTCCTCCTCTTCAGATCTCAGGTTCAGCAGGGTCATAGCAGCAATCTTCATGCCTTTCCTGACATTCACCTTGCCTTCGATACCAAGTTTGGGAACATTCTAGAAGAACTTCTCCAGTGCAGTGACTAACCCCACACAAGAGAATATTTGCAAACTATGTGGCAGTCATCCCTGTTTTGTTGACCCCAGTGTTGATCTATTATTTCTATAAGAAACTCAAGGATCTCTTGTTCCTTAGGAAAAAAAGAACATTGTACAAAAAGAAAAGATTGCCTATTTTTATTTGAAAGTACATTTGTAGGTAGGCTTATTGACCCTTGAACTGTTAAAGTAATGCAGAGATTCCCTTCAGTACTTACT
Organism: Myotis myotis; assembly: GCF_014108235.1. Taxonomy (NCBI): domain Eukaryota; kingdom Metazoa; phylum Chordata; class Mammalia; order Chiroptera; family Vespertilionidae; genus Myotis; species Myotis myotis. Next base: position 67,307,576 of record NW_023416379.1, on the reverse strand, counting down.
GTCCCACAGTGAGAGCTAGTGATGACCTTTAAAAATATTATCTCACCACATAAAAATTATTGAAATAGCCTCAATATTTCTCCTCTATTTAAAAATAATACCACTTTTCCTGTAATCTAGACCTTCCCAGAATATTTCAAAAGACTTTCAAATACTAGATAGATTTACCCTAAATTATGTTTTAAGTGTACATAGAAGACAGGCATTTAAATTATTTAAGTTATTAAGACAGACGGGATTAAGAAGGGAAAATGAAGATAGAAGAGCCAGGTTGCAATTGTGGAGCAACCCAAGTGTTTAAGTGAGAAATTTGAATACTGTTCTCTAGGCAACGGAGACCCTAGATCTATTTGTGTGGAGTGAAGTAATGACTCACTTATGTGAACAAATGAAAGACTAATTACAATAATCAGGCAACTACGTGGGCATGTGGATAGTGTGCTGCCAGGAATCTTTAAATTCATCCCCCATTGGGAGACTTTGAGTCAAGATAGTGGAGTAGGGAAACGTTTTGCTTGTCCCACAACCACATCAAAATTACAAGTAAATTAAAGAATAACCACCCTTGAAAAATACCTGAAAACTAGCTGAACAGAACTTTTATAACTAAGGATATCAGGAAGACAGGTCAAAACTGGTAAGAGGGACAGTGATCCGAAATGGGCTAGTCCCACACCGTGTGTGGCAGTTAAGAACTGGAAAGGATAACTGGGTTGTGGAGGTTCCCCTGAGGAGCAAGGGGTCCGGGTCTAACACTGGGCTCCCCAGCCCAGAGCACCTGAGAGAAGAGTCCTCATAATGTGAAAAGCAGTGGGGATTCCATCTGGGTGAGACAGAGGGCTGCTATAAACCAAGCACAGACTCACTCACAACCACTTTCCCTAACGTCCAGTGATGGGACAGCAACTCAGAAAGACCAGGGACGTATGAGGAGGACTAAACTGTCTAGCTTCGTGGTGAGGGCTGGAAGAGCAGCTCTCTCCAAAGCAAAAGTGCTCTCAGGCACTACTGTTCCTTTGTTGAGCCCTCCCCCAACTCAGCCAGTGGGTGCCAGATCAGTCTCTATTAACCTGGCTAGCAGTGCTTGCCCTACCTAGGTAATTCCCTGAAACCCCATCCCACCTGTAGACAGACAAAAGGGGTTCTCTGGAAACAACCTCATAGGGTGGTGGCTGGTCATGCCCCAGGCATTTAACTTTTTAAGGTGTATCTTTGTCCTGTCCATTGTGTCTGTGCATCTAGGTTAACTCACCTTTGAAATAAACTGTAACCACCCTCAAGGGAATTTATAACCTTGTTCATAACAATTCTGTAATTCAATCCCAACTGCTTTCTTCCATCTCCATGTATTTTTCCCTCTTTAATTTCAAATGTATAAAAGAAACTGCAAAACTGTTATTCTCTAGAGTACTTGCATCTTGCTCCCTGCAATATGCAGTCAGTTTGGATCAAATAAATTCTTATAAAAATTTTCTAGAGGGCTGAACATTTCTTATATCAACATATACTGGCATGGTTGGCAAAATTCTGAAGCACACCCAGGACCAGCCTGCAGATCCAGACCCAGTGCAAGACACAGCAAGAGCCCATTGTGTTTCACCGACTTCCCACTTCATATCGGGTGAACATGTGTGAGTTTCTATTGGAATCCTGGGACTCCTTGTTTTAAGTATCGGGTCATGACTTTATTTGCATTGTTCTTAGAAAATCCTCAAGGTAGATCAGGGTTGAGATAACCCAGGCAAAGGAAAAATATGGGTTGCTATTTTATTTTGGTTTTATAATTAGATTGCTTACCGAGAGTCTGAACAAAATCTTTGCTGGTCAAATGAGAGACTCAACTCTCTTTGGCTCCAAAAGAGAAAGGACACTTGTTTCCCTAACTTGAATAGCCAATGGGATGATGATCGTCGTTTCAAGTCCCTGAAACTATAGTGGCAGACATGGTGCCATTTGGTGTCCCGTGCAGTAACTCAGCCAATCTCGGAATAACTGGTGGGAGCCCTGGAGGAAGTCAGGATTATCCTGGAATGGATTCATCCCAAGAAAGAGGACCGAGAGAGAGGCCTGTCCCCCCCCCCCCCCTTGGCCTCAAAAAGAATCATGATTCTGGTGGCATCTGTAAGCTCTTGTATTAGGTGACTAAGAATCTTTGTGGGGTTGCCTGAGGAAAAATTTCCTCCAGGGTATAAAGCATTCCCACACTGGCTCATCTAGAGATATGAATTTAAAGGCTAGTTTTCCCTAGAAGTTTGTTCAGACGCTACAGTTCTCAAAATTAATATGGGAAATGGTGCCTCCCAGGTCAGAAAGGCCTCCCAGAGTCAGCCTCCCATTAATAACTAAGATGGCCAAGATGAGGATCCTTTGATACTTCTAAATTAATTTTTGCATGCACAGTTAGAAAAAGCTGGTTATAAAATCAGGCAGAATGTATGGAAACAAAATTATTAGAGACTGTCTCAGAATTTAAAAAAAAAAGAAACTATGTAAAAGGATTTTACAAAGAGATATAAAGTACTTAGACAATGGATCAAGCTATGATGTCATTTAAGTGTCAACCCAGTTCTTTGAGGTACTAAATATTATTATCCTTATTTTAAAAGGGGGAAAGGTCATTTAGAACTCAACTTGTCAAAGCAGATATAAATTGTAAAATGCTTCCAAAACAAAATTTGGATCCAAATGTTCTGTTTGTGTCTGCTAGTGTATATCTATATATGTATGATATAAATGTAAAATATTTTGAATGATATTGTTAAAATTAAAGGCAAGTGCTTGTAAGGGTTAGGTATTCTATATTTCTTATAAATATAGAAACTAATTCAAATGCTTTTCAAGTTCACATGATCTAAGATTAATACTTAGTAAAATAAAATCAATTTAAAGTTTTGGTGTAAATAAAACAGAAATGTCTTTATTTTACCTGGGTTTTACAAAAATAAGTCCATGTTAATAATTGACTTTTATGTCTAAGAAAAATGTTTCTAGAGGCTATAAAATGTCCAAACTAAATAATGCTAATTGATTACTTCCTAGTTTTCATTAGACATTGAGATTTTAAGGGTCACACATAGGAATAGCTGTGGGGTATTTCAGAAAGACTCCTGGAACACCACAAAAGATTGAAATTGCATGGAAAGCATCATAAAGTAAGTCATGAAAATATCTAGGATAAATTGTATGAGTAAACAATGGTTGTAGATTAAACAAATATATATAGTTTGGGCTATGGGAAACCAAAGATAGCCACTTGGTTCCTCTTATTCCGTGCCCCCCCCGCCCCCCGCCCCTTTCAGTTTTTGCAATCCTTCATGCATCACAGTGCATTTTAGCTGGACTTAGGTGAAGGAATTTGTGAGCTGACAGTAAACAAGACATCTTACACTATTGCCAAGGTTTGATAGAGTCACTTCAAGAGAATGACAAGTTGATAACTGCTTCTTTTCACAGCCAGTTCCAAGGAGACAAAAATTTTAAAGATCATTTGACTTCCACCTGGAGATTTTGTTTATGGGAAAAGACATTAAATAAAAGACACTGGCCAGTCTCATTGAAAGGGGCCTTATCAGGCACCTAACTGCAAATAGATATCTACCCATCTGCAGACATCAAAAACTTTTCTAGGATGAGAAGCTGCTAAAATCAGAGGTGGACAGCTGTCCCAAGGCATTGACAAAGCCAACAAACCTATAGATTGATATTGAATTCAGAATCTATTTTGTCTTTACCTGTATGCTAATTATATTAGACCAGTGGTCAGCAAACCGCAACTCGTGATCCACATGCGGCTCTTTGGCCCCTTGAGTGTGGCTCTTCCACAAAATACCACATGCGGGCATGCACATACAGTGCGATTTAAACTTCGTGGCCAATGCGCAGAAGTCGGTTTTCGGCCTGGGTGAGTCTATTTTGAAGAAGTGGCGTTAGAAGAAGTGGGGGGTGTTGGTTGGTCAGGCGACGGGAGACACAGTGCAGGGGGAGGTACATTGTTTTGAGGTACGTTCACTGAGATTGACCCCTTCCAACTCTCCCATCCATACTCATCTATCTGAAACAAGTATACAAGACGAGTGTGGATGGGAGAGTTGGAAGGGGTCGACCTCAGCGAACGTACCTCAACCAGATTGAGGACGTTTTTAGCAAAGGCCAGCTTAGGAGTACCCTAATTAAGTTAATAACAATGTACCTACCTATATAGTTTAAGATTAAAAAATTTGGCTCTCAAAAGAAATTTCAATCATTATACTGTTGATATTTGGCTCTGTTGACTAATGAGTTTGCGGACCACTGTATTAGACTCTAGAGGCCTGATGCATGAAATTTGTGCACGGGAGGGGGGCCCCTTCAGCCTGGCCTGCACCCTCTCCAATCCGGGACCCCTCGGGGGATATACAACTGCCTCTCGCAATCCTGGACCACTGGCTCCTAACCGCTCACCTGCCTGCCTAGTCGCCCCTGACCAACTCTGCCTGCCTGCCTGATCACCCCTAACTGCTCCCCTACTGGCCTGATCGCCCCTAACCACCTCTGCCTCGCCCCACACCCAGGACCCAGGATTCCCTCCTCTGGATGGTTGCAGGCACCCTGGACCCAGGCTTCCCTCCCTCTGGCCGGCCACAGGCACCTAGGATATGGGCCAGCTTCGCCCAAGCCACAGCCACAGGTGCCCAGGACTGTGGGGTAGGCGGCTTGTCCCTCTCCCAGGCTGCAGGCACTGGTGCCCGAGACCGCGGGGTGGGCAGCTTGTCCCTCTTCCAGGCCACAGCCCCAGCTGCTGGTGCCTGGGACTGCTGGGCGTGTGGCTTGTCCCTGTCCTGGGCTACAGGCACAGGCACAGCCACTGGTACCCGGGACCACAGGATGAGTGGCTTCTCCCTCTCCCAGGCCACAGCCTGGCTGGTCCCCATTCCTCTCTCCTCAATATTGAGTGTCTGAGCCATGACGGCATGAGGGCACGATGACTATTTGCATATTAGCTCTTTATTATAAAGGATAATAGTTACACTTGTTCTTTAGGTTTCTCTATATAGCCCAACTGTTTATGATTAGTGAACATAATATAACTGTTAATATTGTTTTAATGGTTTATGTAAATATTTTACTAGATGCCAAATATAGAGAAATGAAATAAAAGACAAAACTTGGATCCTGATAGTTCACAAGATAGAAAAGATTCAGAGTGTTTTCTTGCAATAAAGGTCATAAGACCTGTCTTCCATTTATCTAACTGCCTACGCTGTTTGGGGAAGATTTGGCCTCCACTCAGATTTCATGGTTACAGTATTTCCCCATGCCCAATTGTCAACAAGATGATGTTGATTCTTTTTTCTTTTTGCTGTTCTGCTTGGGTGTTTTCTGCTACCTTGTCTCCCAAGTTGCTGATTTAATCCTCTGCTTCATGTAATCTGATGTTGATTACATCTAATATATTCTTTATGTCACAGTGGTTCTTTTTGCTTTTTCTCTCTCTTTGTGTAAGTTTTCACTAAATTTATCTATTATTCCATTAAATTCATTGAGCATTCTTATAACCATGGTTTTGAGCTCTGTATCTGGTAGAATGCTTGCCTCCATTTCATTTAGTTGTTTTTCTGGAGCTTTGATCTGTTCTTTAATTTGAGACATGTTTTTTCTCCTCATTTTGGCTGCCTCCCTGTGTTTGTTTCTATATATTAGTTAGATCTGCTATATCTTTTAGTCTTGACAGAGTGTTCTTATGTAGTAGGTGTCCTGTGGGGCCCAATGGCTCAGTTTCCCTGATCACCTGAGGATAGCTTAAGGGACCTACGAGTCAACATGAAGCACATTATTCGTATCAGAGGAATACCAGACTGGATGGCTTTACAGGTGAATTTTACCAAACATTAAAAGAATTAACATCTATCCTTCTCAAACTATTCAAAAAAATTCAAGAGGAGAAAAGGCTCCCAAGCTCATTTTATGAGGCCAGTACTTCCCTGATTCCAAAATCAATGGCATTAGAAAAAAATAAAATTAGAGGCCAATATTCCTAATGAGCATAGATGCAAACATTCTCAACAAAATATTAGCAAAATTAATTCAGTAGTACATTAAAAATATCATATACTATGACCAAGTGGAATTTATTCCAGGTAAGCAAAGCTGGTTCGATATCTGCAAATCAATTACTATGATATACCACATATATGAAGGATAAAATCATATGAGCATATCAACAGATGAAGAAAAAGCATTTAACAAAATCCAGCATCCATTTATGATAAAAAAAACACTCATCAAATTGGGAATAGAGGGAACATATTTCAAATAATAAAACCCATAGCTAACATCACACTCAATGTTGAATAGCTAAAGGGTTCTCCGTAAGAACAGGAACAAGACAAGGAAGTCCACTTTCACTACTTTTAGTCAACACAGTATTGGAATTAAACAAAAAATAAAAATAATAGGCATCCAAATTGGAAAGGAAGAAGTAAAACTGTCATTATTTGCAGATGACATGATTCTATACAGAGAGAACCCTAAACATTCCACCAAAAATTATTAAAACTGATAAATTAATTCAGTACAGTAGCAAGATACAAAATTATTATTTAAAAATTGACTGCATTTTTATACACCAAAACAAACTATCCGAGATAAAAATTAAGAAAACCCCATTTATAATGCATCAAAAAATAAAATACATAGGATAAATTTAGTCAAGGAGGTAAAAGATCTATACTTAAGAAATTATAAAACATTGAAGAAAGAAATTAAAGAAGATACAAATAAATGGAAGCATATACAATGCTCATGGATAGGCAGAATTAATATTATTAAAATGTCTATATATCCAAAGCAATCTATAGATTCAATGCAATCTCTATCAAAATACAAATGGCATTTTCACAGAACTAGAACAAATAATCCTTATTTTTTTTATGGAACCACTAAAGACCCTGAACAGCCACAGCAATCATGAGAAAGACCTACAAAGTTGGAGCTATCACTCTACCAGATATCAAAATATAATACACAGTTCTAGTAATCAAAGGTACTGACATAAAAATAGACACACAAATCAATGGAAAAGAATAGATAGCCCTCTATGGTCAATTAATATATTACAAAGGAAACAAGAGTATACAATGGAGTAACTACAGTCTATTTGATAAATGGTGATGGAAAAATTGGATAAATACGTACAAAAAAAGAAATTAGACCACCTTCTTACACTATATATAAGAATAAACTCAAAATTAATCAAAGACTTAAAAGTAAGACCCCAAACCAGCAGTCGCCAACCTTTTGGACCTCATGGACCACCGGTTGGCAAATGCTGCCCTAAACCATGAAAATCCTACAACAAAACATAAGCAGTAATGTCTTTGAAACTGTTCTTAGTAATCTTTTTTTTTTGGGGGGGGGGGTGGCGGGGAGGGGAGGATATGTCTCCTCTGGCAAGGAAACAACAACAAAAAATTTAACAAATTAGGCTATATCAAATTAAAAAGTTTCTGCACAGCAAAGGAAACCATCAATAAAATAAAAAACAACCCACTAAATGGAAGAAGATATTAGCCAATGATACATCTAAAAATGGATTAATAGCTAACATATATATTGATTTCATACAATTTAACACCATAAGAAACATTCTGATTTAAAATATGAACAGTGGACCTGAATAGACATTTCTTTAAAGAGAACATAAAGATACTCAATTTCATTAAACATGAGAAATGCTAATCAAAGCCACATTGCTATATCACCTCACATCTGATAGTCAGATTGGTTATCCTATATAATCCTATATAATAAAAGAGAAACATGCAAATTAATCATCACTCTGTCACTGCCACTCCGCTACACCCACCAGCCAATCAGAGTGACTATGCAAATAAGCCCAACAAAGATGGCAGTTAATTTGCATACACAGGCGCAGAGCAAAGACTAAAGATGACTGAAGATGGTGGCGGTCACAGAGCTGGAGCGAGCATGAGGCTTGGGTTGCTCCCAGCGACAGAGGAAGCCAAGCTTCCCGCCGGCCCTGGGCTCCACTCCAGGAGGGTCTCGGGGCCTGGGTCACCAGGGGCCACCTAGGCCTCCAGCCCCGCCCTGGGCTCCTCTCAAGGCCTCCACTCAAGGAGGGGCTGGGGGCCTGGGTCCTGGGTGCCTGAGGAAAACCGGTGCTGGCAGCCAGGGGAAGGAAGTCCTATTGCACAAATCTTCGTGCAACTGGCTACTAGTCATCAATAAATCAACAAGTTTTCTTTTTAATACATTTTTTATTGATTTCAGATGGAGGAAGGGAGAGGGAGAGAGAGAAACATCAATGATGAGAGAGAATCATTGGTCTGCTTCCTCCTGACCCCCTAGTGGGGATAGAACCTGCAACCCAAGGATGTGCCCTAACTGGGAATCCAACTGTGAATGCCAATGCTCAACCACTGACCCACACTAGCGAGTCTACAATTAACAAGTATTTATGAGGATGTGGACAAAAGGGAACCCCTGTGCAATGCTGGTAAGACTGCAAATTTGTGATGTCACTATGGAAAACAGTATAGAGATTCCTCAAAAAAATTTTAAAAAGAACTATCATATGTTTCAGCTATCCCACTTCTGGATATTTATCTGAAGAAATCCAAAACACTAATTTGAAATGGTATATGTACCCCTGTGTTCACTGCAGCATTATTTCTTATAGCCAAGATGTGGCAGCAACTTAAGTGTCCATCAACAGATGATTAGATAAAGAAAAGGTGGTTCATACCAGTATATACAATGGAATATTACCTTGCCATAATAAAGAATGGAATCTTACCATTTGGGATCATATGGATGGGCCTAAAGTGTATTATGCTAAGTGAAATAAGTTAGACAGAGAAAGACAAATACCATATGATTTGACTAATATGTGGAATGTACAAAACAAAATATATAAATAAACAAAACAGAAACAAAACTCATAGAGAACAAACTGATGGTTGCCAGATGGGAGAAGGGTCAGGGGGCTGAGTGAAAAGGTGAAGGGATTAAGAAGTACAAATTGCTAATTACAAAAGTCATGGGATATAAATACAGCAGAGGGAATATAGTCGATAACAGTGTAATAACAATGTATGGTGTTATGTGGGTATTAGAGTTAATGGGGGCTCACTTCATAATTTATATAAATGTATAATCACTATGCTCTACACTCGAAATTAATAGAAATTAAAGCTTTCTAGAGATGGTTTCAGCACAATGTTATGATCGTGTGGCCGCACATAGATTTCAAAAACAACATAAACATTTTACTTAAAGCTCAAAATGCTAGCTTCAAAACTTACTTTAGAGCAAAACTGTCCATAGCATATACCCCCCTTCCCCTTATCATCATTCACGTTTTGAAAAAACTCAATAAGGAAAACATGCTGATAAAATTGCTTCTGAATTATCATGTATTTCAGCAGGGAAGATATTTAAGAAAACATTAAAGGATGATTAAAATAAAAAAAAAATGTTTCTGGCAAATTGGTTCAAACTCCTGCTTTGCTTTAGCTGCATAGCCAACACATGCCTATGTTTTGGGGTCTCTGATGTCTATGAAGCCGTAGAGAACACCTGTGGCTTTGGTTGCCAAGAGGGGTGTGGACTTACGTCATTATTCACCAGTCCATAGCCACAAATCCTTTTCAGGTTTTTTTAATAATCAGAAAGTTCCGCCTATGCCTAAAGGATCTTAAAGTACACCTTCCTTTGTGCATCATCAACAGAGAGCAGATGTGTTCTGCACAGTTCTCAGGGTGCGGGGGGAGAGTGCGACAGGACAGTGAAGAGGGGCCAGTCTTCCCCGCATGTCCTGCACAACAGTGGTTCTCCAATTTTTCTTGTGCTCAAAACATCTACACATTCTTAAAAATTACTGATTTCCCCCAAAATCTTTTCTTTATTAAAATACTTGAAATCTGCATACTAGAAATTTAGAAATTTAAAATGCTAATTTTAAATCATATTTCATTTAAAATAACAATAATAAACTTAACCTGTTAATGTAAATAACATATTTTAGGAAAAAAATAATCCATTTTCAAAAACCAAATAAGATTTAGTGAGAAAAATAGCACTGTTCTACATATTTTGCAGGTCTCTTGAATGCCTGGCTGATTGGAAGAGAGCTTGATTCTCATATGTACTTGCGTCTGCATTCAATGTTTTGTGGTATGTTGTTTTGGTTGAAATATATGAAGAAAATCAGATTCTACACATATGTTAATGGAAAAGGGAGAAGTCTTTTAATAATCTTTATAGGTAATTCTATATATCCCTTTTTGATACTATACTAAAACTCAGCGTTAAGAGTATCTTAAAAGTTGCAATGTCAAATCTGAAACCATATCAATAAACTTCATATTCTCTTACATTAAAGTCCATTGTTCTATCTTGTACTTTAATGGACCTATACTCTGTGCAATTTTGTAATATCATACTTGGATTATTTAGAAAATATTGGTTGAGCTCTTCAAATCTTCCAAATGTTAAAACATTTCATTTATAAAATAGCAAAGAATCACATTCATTTATACACCACCAATCTCATCAGAAGTGTTGGGACACTATAAAGCTCATGGTGGCAGACTCAAGTCTTTCAAAATTTGAATTTTCATTAGAAACTCACATTTTATCACTGACAACAAATATTGTCAGTTGGTTTTCTTAAAGTGGCAGCTTCACTTTGTTCAGTTTCAAGAACATGTCTCCCAAATACTCAAGGAGTGCTTATTTCTATTGTGTTCTTCCAAGTAAAGATGTTGCTCTACAAAACAAGTAGCTCCTTCAGTTGGGAACTCAATTGCAAAGTGGGTTTTCTGGAGACAACTACATACTTCAGTAGGCAGTACTTTATGTGTACTTATTCATCATACACAACACTAAAGGACACCTACTCACAAGCTGATATTTAAAACATTTTGCAATTGTTTTATTAACTGATCCATTAATGCCATTTTATATGAACCTACCCTTGTGCTGTTTTGCTTTTTGTTTCTGTTTTTTTGTTTGTTTGTTTGATTTTTTTACTGAGAATGCCTTGCAGTGAGGAACACCACAATGGCTTTTAATAAATTTTGGTGCCTCTGCTTTTTTTTTTTTCTTTTAATTAAAAAACAACAACTTGTATACAGCAGGCATCACTGCCTGCTTCCTTGTTCTGGGATGTCTGACCGGCCTGGAGCACACTTTACCCAGATATCTGCATATACCAACAACTTTTTTTAATTTATTGATTTGAGAGGGAGAGACATTGATTCGTTGTTCCACTTACTTATGCATCCATTGGTTGATTCTTGCATGTGCCCACACCCGCAACCTTGGTGTATTGGGATGACATTCTAACCAATTGAACTACCTACTTTGCACTAAAATTCACCAGAATTTTTGTCACTGTTGCTTTAATGTGTAAATATCACCCCATTTTTGACTTTGTGGACCTCCTGAAAGGATCTTGGTGACCTTCAAGGTCTAGGCATCACATAAAAATCAAATGATACCGGGAAAGTATACTATACAAATCAACTGTGAATAGCATTTACATGATTATAATAATGGAATCATTGATGTAGATCTAAATAAAATTATAACTATATTGGGAAAAGAGGAGGGGGTGAAATTTATGCTGATGGTGGGCATGGTGGGTAAAAAAAGTTAAACCTTGTCAGGTAAAATGGGAAGTAAGGAAATAATCACTTAAAACTTCAAAATTAAAGTTAACAATACTATTTTACATTATATGCTAAATAATAAAAAACCTACTCTAATAATTATAAGTTGTCCTTATTTGCAAGCTCTACATGATTTACTCCTTCCTTACCTATCTGTGCTCATCTCTTCCTCTACCTTTTGCTGATTCTGTTCCAGGCACAGTGGCTGCTAAGGTTACCTTGTATACAGCAGGCATCGCTGCCTGCTTCCTTGTTCTGGGCTGTCTGACCTGCCTGGAGCACACTTTACCCAGATATCTGCACAGATAAACTTTCACTCCCTCAGGTTTTTTTCAGTGAGGCTTGTCTTAGAATTCTATCTGAACCTCCTCCCCGTGCTCTGATTTCCCTCCCCTTGACCTGTTTTTCCACCACAGTTCCTACAACAGTTGCACATAAAAGATGCTCAGTACATATGTGTTGCATATGTTTGAATGAGCAGAAAATGGTCAAATGTAACAAGGAAAGGTCTGCTATTTCTCATAAGAAGCCTTGTAGAACCATTTGACTTTTCAACTTGTGTATGTATAACTTTAAAAAATTAGAAGCTCTCCCACTGCAGACACAGCGGACTCTCATAGCCAGTTAGCCTGGAGGTCAAATCACCCCCACTATTGCCGACAACAATCAAGGCTTAACTACAACAAGACTGCGCACAAAGACCACTAGGGGGTGTACCAAGAAAGCATAAAAAATGCGGAGACAAAGAAACAGGACAAAACTGTCAATGGAGGATATTGAGTTCAGAACCACACTTTTAAGGTCTCTTAAGAACTGTCTAGAAGCCGCCAATAAATGCAGTGAGATCCTCAAGAAAACTAATGAGACCCTCGATGTTATGATAAAGAACCAACTAGAAATTAAGCATACACGGACTGAAATAACGAATACTATACAGACTCCCAACAGCAGACCAGAGGAGCGCAAGAATCAAGGCAAAGATTTGAAATGCGAAGAAGCAAAAAACACCCAACTGGAAAGGCAAAATGAAAAAAGAATCCGAAAATACGAAGATAGTGTAAGGAGCCTCTGGGACAGCTTCAAGCGTACCAACATCCGAATTATAGGGGTGCCAGAAGATGAGAGAGAGCAAGATATTGAAAACCTATTTGAAGAAATAATGACAGAAAACTTCCCCCACCTGGTGAAAGAAATAGACTTACAGGTCCAGGAAGCGCAGAGAACCCCAAACAAAAGGAACCCAAAGAGGACCACACCAAGACACATCATAATTAAAATGCCAAGAGCAAAAGACAAAGAGAGAATCTTAAAAGCAGCAAGAGAAAGAAACTCAGTTACCTACAAGGGAATACCCATACGACTGTCAGCTGATTTCTCAACAGAAACTTTGCAGGCCAGAAGGGAATGGCAAGAAATATTCAAAGTGATGAATACCAAGAACCTACAACCAAGATTACTTTATCCAGCAAAGCTATCATTCAGAACTGAAGGTCAGATAAAGAGCTTCACAGATAAGGAAAAGCTAAAGGAGTTCATCACCACCAAACCAGTATTATATGAAATGCTGAAAGGTATCCTTTAAGAAGAGGAAGAGGAAGAAAAAGGTAAAGATCCAAATTATGAACAACAAACATGCATCTATCAACAAGTGAATCTAAGAATCAAGTGAATAAATAATCTGGTGATCATAATAGAATCAGGGACATAGAAAGGGAATGGACTGACTATTCTTGGGGGGGAAAGGGGTGTGGGAGATGTGGGAAGAGACTGGACAAAAAATCGTGCACCTATGGATGAGGACAGTGGGTGGGGAGTGAGGGCGGAGGGTGGGGCGGGAACTGGGAGGAAGGTAGTTATGGGGGGAAAAAGAGGAACAAATGTAATAATCTGAACAATAAAGATTTAATTTAAAAAAAATTAAAGGCACATTTATGGAAAGAAATATAAATAAATGTCAAAATTAGTAGACAATATAAAATATGAATTTGAGTTATGAGAGGAGGACAGAAGGGAAGCAGAGGGAAAGAATCAAGAGGAGTTTGAGAAAGGCAGAGAGGACAAGGCTAGATGAGAGGGCATTGCTGGAAGCCCCAAGGGAGAATAGGACAGCGTCTACAGCATTGCTTCTCTCTCTCGGGGTGATGTTGTACAAATTAGAAAAGGACATTCCTTCTTTGGGTGGAGGCATGCCACCCTAAGTGGCTTGGCAAGCAGGCCATGCACTAGATTTCAGTCACCTCCACCTACCTGTCCAAGTGTTCTTGAGCAGAAAAAAATCCTGCACAAACCTTTCCCAATGGCTTCACTAGGCTGAATCCTAGTTGAAGTCAGTGAAAACAGGACCAGTTCTTCTCACCCTCCACATGCCTGGAGGATGTGTTTCCAGCAGCTCTAGGCCAGCAAGATCCCCCGTTCCCTACTAGAGCAAAGCTTAGAAAAATGGAAGCAAAGAAATGTGAAATGACCACTCTCAGACCCATATCCATTCTAACTGAAGAAGACAGATACTAAAAATGAGAAGACCTTAGGTGAGAAGGTCAAGGATCAGTTCCTAGGTGAGAAGACAGCACAGAAGGTGGAGACTCATGATGAAAATAAGTGTAAATATCTTGTGTCAGGTGTTTTCCTGTTTTAAAAGAAGGAAAAGAGTCTGAGAGCAGGGAGCAAAAGGGGGCAGAAACAGAGGCTAAAGGACACAGAAAGGGCACAACAAGCTTTAAAATTTGGCTGATAGTTAGCACTATTTATCACCAACTGCCTGTGGACAAGTAGAAGTCACAAGTGCTGTTGCTCACAGGTACACACAAAGCCCCGACACACACTGGCAATGGTGCCTCATCAGGTTTAGGAGATTTGCTTTAATTTCATGCATGCCATCCAAAAAAGAACAACAGTCCTAGAGGACTGATTATAGCTGTTCATTCAATCCACAAATAGTTACTGAATGTCTCCTGTGTGCCAAGAGCTGTTCTGACAGCTGGGGACACAATGGTGAAAACAAATATGGTCCCAGACCTGTGGAGCCTGCAATCTTGTGGTGGAGACTGCCGTTAATCAGGAATTCCTAAAATAAATGTTATGAAGAAGAGAGGTGTTAGGGCACAGTGCCTTGAGAATGTATAAAAGGAGGTGACTTGGTTGCAAATTTCAGAAGCATGTCCATAAATAGTGAAGACTGAGCAGCAATCTGAAAATGAAGGATAGTGAAGGTGTTATGTGGGTGAAAAACAGAGGGTAAGAGATTAGCAGGTGCAAAGGCCTTGAGGTGAGAGGACAGGATGGGGCCTGTGCTGAAAAGGATGAGAGCTTGGACAAGCTTGAATCTTAGCTGTGGCTACCCCAAATGGAGCCTTGTAGGTAACGTTATAAACTGTCCTTTTCCCAAGAGAAAGTGGGGAAGCTCTTAAGTATTTTACACAGGAGAGTGAAGCTCCTCACCCTTTGAAAACATCACTCCGGGAGGTCCAAATACCTGCTCATGTAGGTAATGATTACCTCTGCAAAACAGCTGAGCACTGAGTGAACCACTTCTGACAAACAAGAGAAGGAGACGGAACAGAGAAGAGAGGGAACGAGGGGCCCTCTGGCAGCTGCGGGCATGCTCCAGGCCTAGGAGCCTTGTTACATCCCCCACTTGGCTAGGCCTGCAGGGCTCTACTGGGGGGCAACGTTGGCCTACCTGCAAGGGCCTTCACAGCTACACAGGACATTGCTTGGAGCCTTCGGCCTCCAGACAAGAGAGCAAGCGGAAGGGCAGGGCATCAGCACACCCACCGGCCTCCCGGCAGAGCATGCTCCTCCCATCAGGCAGTGCGACAGGCACCTGGAGCGCATGCGCGGCTCCACTGCTGCCCAACCAGTTGGCACTTAGAGCAGCACAGGGCAGCTCTATATGGGACCACTTTCTATGCAACAAACGAGAGACCTCATGGAGAACGTTGGAGAGCCACGAGGACTCCCTGGGATCTGTAGGAATTCTCCAGGGGTCAGAGGAACTGGTGGGCGCCATGGTTTACACACACACACCACACCCCATCCCCAGGCAGGAAGAGCTCCTTTCAGGTGCGCTAGCCTGCCTGCAAGGTCTCTGCGGTGGGTCCTCAGACACATCGCCCAAGCCCCTCTCAGCCCTGGACAAAGGGAGCAGGATCAACAGGGCATTAGGACAGACACCTGGTTCCCACTTGTAGTCACTACAGCTGGGTAGGCCCGTGTGCCAGTGCCCCAGATGCTTCAGGCACCTTCTCGCCAGGTGCTTGGCTCCTACCTGCCCAAACCACCCAGCACACACCATCTACACAAGGCCCACTTCTACAGCAGGCCTCCTTTCCAAAACTGTTTTGTCGACTTCGTATCAACAAACAGAGAGAGTCAAACAAAAATGAGAAGACAAAGAATATCTCTCAAATGAAGGATCAAGAAAAATCCCCAGATAAAATCCCTAAAGAAATAGATATTTTGCCTGATAAAGAGTTTTCCATTTATCAGGATTCTGTCAAGTCTCTCTCTGCTGGCTCTTCATTCACCTCACCAGGATATCTCATAGACATTCATGGCTTTAACTACTACTCTCCAAGGGGAGCCAGCAAGAAGTACCCCAGAAGTACAAAAGATAGTGAAACATTTTCTTACGATTCTGCTGGAAGCTTTATAGTGTGCAAATATCAAGCCAGTGGGGGCATCTCTTTCCAATTTGGACACAATTGGGAAGTTAAACTGCCTGTGAAAAAAAGAGGAAATACTTTCTTAATTTTCTACACAGTATATCTCAACTTTTCTGTCTTTCTTCCTCCCCTTTGGAACTGAATACAAAGCAGCACCCAAGGGCAAAAGAAAGTAGCCAAACTGAAGGTAGGGGAGCAGACCAATCAAATGGGAAACAAAGTAACTCCAGGGTTCATAGCTGAGAGCATATACCTAGTATAAAGCATAAAATAAAGGACCTCTGATTACCATAATAATGGCTGTGTTCTAAAACTGAAATTTGAGCAATTACACACAGAATTATGGGCAGCACTTTCTGGAATGGGACAAAAACAGCACGGAATATAGACTAGGACCCGGAACTAGGAGGAAAATGAAAATCAACTTCACCACATCTGACTGAAGATTTTCACGAGTTTAATAATGAAAAAAATCTAGACCTGGGTGTATCTGAGTGCCACTGTTTATTATTTTTAGAGATTCCCCATGATTCGGTTGGACTTAACTATATTTAGTGCTAATTTCCTAGTGTTGACTGTGTTATTTTTCAACTCATTCTTCAATTATCTCCTTAAAATCCTGAAGAAAGACCACCTATGGGTATTTTTATAGGTGAAGACATCTGGATAAGGTAGACATCCCCTAATACCTGCAGTTAAGATTCTGCTGCTAAGAATGAGCGAGCCAGGTAAACAGTACAGGTTCCAGAATGCTGCCTTTACAAGGCTCATTCGGTTCCATGCCCATTAGTACACCTTCCCCATTCTGAACTCCTGACTGCTTTTCTATCTGTCACAAACTCACAAGGGAACAGGATGGAAACCTTGTCTTTCCCGGCACTGTTCTCTTACTTGCTCAGTGGTTCCCTCATTTTCATCCGTCCCTTCTAATCAAGCTAGATGCCTTGGAGTTAGCCATTCTTCTCTGCCCATTTCCCCCTCCTCATTTCCATCAGCCTCCAAGTCCTATCATCTCCACCTCAAAAGTTCTCTTGTATCAGTTGATTCCATTATCTCTTTTCCCTCTGCCTCTAGCCTAGTTAAGTCCCCTATCCATCCTTGTCTGCAGTTAACTTTCTAAAACAAAAATCTATTTCATAGCCACACTTTAGAAAACTTTCTATGGTTCATTTCTGCTCACTAGACAAAAGCCAGTTCTTTAACAAAATATTTCAAAGCCCTTAAGAATTGAGTTCTACTTTTCCAGCCTTATCCCCCAACCTCTCTTTCACATCCTCCTCTCCCTCCGGCCCTCTTTTTGCAAAGAAAAATCACATGCACATACACCCTCTAATCACCAAAGGCTAAGTTTTTAAAAAACAAAAAACAGTTACTCCTTCAGAGCTACAGCACAAGGGCTTTCCCTCGGACCTGGAATTACTATATTATTATTGTCTTTATAAACACTGTCAACATTAATAATAGCGCTACTGATTCTCAGGCCCAGCTCAGATATTACCACCTCTGAGAAGTCTTTCCTGATTCCTGAAGACCAAACTAATAGTTGTCTCCTTTGTGTTTTCATACCCATTTGATCACAATGTTGGCTTCATTCTTTTTTGAGTGACTGCAATGTACTAGGACTATTTGGAGTGCAGGGTATCAGTACCGGGGAAAAAATAGTGCAGGTCTAAGGCTAGGCCATTTGGTGAGGATATTGATGGTTGGACAAAACATTCCAGAAGTATCACTCAGAGGGTGAGGAGCAGTGTGGGGGAAGGAGGAAAGGAAGAGAAAAGAGATTTCCAGTGGCTTACTTCTTTGGCTTATGTTCCATCATATTCAATATTTTATCAGTGGCTTGATAAAGACAGAGAGGCACATCAAACAACTCAGCAGATGACACAAAACAGGGAAAATGCCCAAGGTAGTAAAACTCAGAATAAGAAAAAACATATATCAGTAGATTCGAATTTCAAGCTAACACAATGGAATATTTAAGGATAATTTGAAGGTGTGCACTTCATGTTCAAAACACTGTATAAGTTCAAGTATTGTGGGAGAAGAGTAGGCTGAGCTAATAGCAATTTGTGTAATTTAGTTGAATAAAATAGGTAATATTTACTGCCTATAGATTTTTCAAAATATGATGCTAAATATTTTATATGCAGTTTCATTATTTTTATGCTCAAAGCAATACTATTTGCATCCTCATTTTACAGATGAGGAAACTGAGGCACAGAGTGTTGAGTCTAAGGTAGAAATGATGGAACCAAGATTTGAAACAAAACCTATCTGACTCTGAGGCCTCACAGTCAATCACTAGGCAAGACTGTCTAGCTTGAGCAATGCTAAACCAGTTGTAAGACATGACTGGTTTAAATAGCAAATGCAACATTCGGTTGTATTAATAGAAATATATTGTCTAGATCGAGGGAGTTAATTTTCAGCTGTAGTTGATTGTTCACTAACCAGCTGAAATGTGGAATGTTAAGTTTAGTTTGGGAGTACATTTTCAAAAGAACAGTGACAAACCAGAGAGTACCCAGAGAAAGTCAGTTGGGACCATAAAGGCCCTAAAATTCAGATTTTTGACTGGAACTTTGAAGCTCTGAAGATCATTAACCTATGGAAAACTCACAAGAAATATGTTAGCTTTCTTCAACCATTAAAAAAATGTCATATGGTAGGATATTATATTTATTCTACATTGCAATAATGGGCAAAATTAGGACCAAAGCTTAAAAGAAATAAGTATCAATATAATGAAAGACAAATAAAGTGTTTGAGTTTTGAATAAATACAATAATTCTTCCCACAAACTAGTAAGTTCCCTGTGGTGGAAGTATTTGAGGGTAATCTAGTTGATCACAGTCAGTGTGGCCTAGACAGGATTCTGCATTTGGTTGAAGGTTAAACTAAATGGCCCCTACTTTCCAATATACTCTACCTTCTCTACTGTTCGTTTTTCTATGAGTCTAATTTGAAAATACTATAGTTAATATGTATAGTGCCAGGTGGGTACTTGAAATATTGGGGGGGTCACTTTGTAGATTATATGATTGTCTAATGACTATGCTGTGTGCCTGAAACTAATATAAAATAATATTGAGTGTCAACTGTAGTAAAATAAAATTTAAAAAATAAAATACTCTAGTTAAGTAGAGTTCATGCATGGCAAGTCTTTATATAGGACTGGGCAAAGAGCAGATGCTTGATAATTATGTCTTCAGTGGTCTGGTTATGAATGATATTTTCTTTTTATGTTCAAAGGCTTTCCAAGGCCAACATGATGTGTTAATGTGTTTCTGTAAATGAGAATGTGGTGATTTTAAAACAAGTCTCAAAATTCTTTGGTATTCCTCAACTGAGAGGTATTCCTCCCTGGAATCTGGAGGCTTGTGTCTGCCTCAATTGTGTCAATAGTTTGATACACTGTCAGTAGGGTCAGTGGAGTTAACACTGTGTGACCTCTGAGGCAGGTCGTAAAAGGTAATGTGAGCTGCTCATTTGCCAGAATGCTTATGCTTAGAGCCTGAGCCACTACTTGAGTCAGACCACCCTGAAGCTACCATGCTGTGAAGCCAAGCCACATGGAGAGGTCATGTTATGGGCGTACTGGTTGCCAGTTTTGGTCTTTGAGTCACCATGGAGACATTGAGTGAAGGGGCCTCCAGATGAGCTGGTGCTTGGCCATCAAGTCATCCCCAACCTTTGAGTCCTCCCACCTGAGGTTCCAGGCATTGCGGAGCAGAGAGAGGCCACCCCCGCTGTGCCCCATCCAAATCCCTGGGCCACAGAACCTCTGACCATAATTAAATGATGGTTGTTTCAAACCACTAAGTTTGGTTTGTTTTTTACACACCAGTAATAACTGAAACAGAGTAACTTTTCATGTTTATAAGCAAACAAACTCTAGCAGTACTGTAGCAAATGAACCCGAATGAGAGGCAAGTTCAGCCCTGCTCTTTTCTGCTATAGAAGTATGGGAAATGGAGACTTTGCTGTCAGCTATAGTCATCAAAGAAGTATTTATGGAAGAGGTGGAACCTGACGTGGACCTTTAAAAGTGAATAAGTTGTGGGGCGAGGGGCGGGGGTGGGCTATAAGGGGTCAATGGGGAAAAACGGGGGACATTGTGTAATATTTTCAACAATAGAACATATATATACTATATATATATATATGTATATATATATATATATATACATATATATATACACATACACACATTGATTTCAGAGAGGAAGGGAGAGAGAGATAGAAACATCAACGATGAGAGAGAATCATTTATTGCTGCCTCCTGCATGCCCCCTACTGTGGAATGAGCCCACAACCTGGGCATGTACCCCAACCAGGATCGAACTGAAATCAACTTCCTGGTTCATAGGTCTATGCTCAACCGCTGAGCCACACCGGTCAAGCTGTTTATTGATTTAGAGAGAGGAAGGGAGAGAGAGAGTTACACCAATGTAATAGAGAAACATTGATTGGTTGCCTAAATAAATAAATAAATATGAGTAAGTTGGATCAGTTGATTAAAAAAAAAGAAGATGGTCATTCTGGGCAGTAAACTTATATAAACAAAAGCACAGGAAAAGTTAAGTGGCACGTGCTCAGAGAGTGGGAGTCAGGAGGCTTGCCTGGCCTGGAGAAGGCAAGATATTCACAGAAGGAGGAGCCAACATTGGCTATGTAGGAGCTGGTTATACGGAGCCAATTATAAACATGGTAAAATAACCAACATCACTATTGCAAAATGAGTCAAGATAATACAAAATACCTTTGCTTAGCTTGTGTTTCTTTCTTTGGAAAAAAATAATTCTCTCAAGGAAGAAGGAGAAAATACAGTTGCCCTAAGACACATTACCAAGGAATGATTATTGAATTCTCAAAGCAGTTCAACGATGTTGTAAATTGTATCCCCATACTAATGATGTGGAATTTGAGTAAACTCAGAGGTTAGCCAACCAGGCACAGGTCAAGGTTTTGGTCCAAATCTGTTTGACTTCAAAACCTGCAGCGTTGGGAAGTTTAAGGTGAATGATGAGAAAAGAGGAGACAGAACCCAGCTTCTGTGACTTAGTCAAACGTAGGCCAAAGTGCTTTACATCACTACTATTTTAAAGTTCAACTTCTTAATAGCAAGCACAGAAATGAAGCAACCATGTACAAACATTTTATCTTCTTATTTCCTGCTGTTACTAAGATGAACTGCACCGTCAGAGACATGGTGAGGAAACAGGGGAAAGAAAGAGCCCAAGATGAGTAATGATTCATTTGAATTTAGCTCTGTGCTCAGTAAGCTGCCTGGCTAGAGACACCCAGGGTTACTTAGTATATGCAACGTGACAAAAGGGTTCGCCTTAAGGTGAGTATATCTAGAATTATCAAGTCTGAGATGGCTGAGGCAAACAAAACAAAACAGATCATGTGACTAGGAAACAGAAGGCTGAATTGAATCCATTCCTCAAAGGCGGTTTGCTTGTCCAGTATTGCTCATGTGCAAGTTCTTCAGTAATGCATGTTTCTCCTTCAGGCCTTCCACATGTTGTCTACTATATTTTCTTTGGGAAGCCTCTGTATTTTAACCTTCCTTTCAGAAACTTGGTAACCAGAAGCCAGACCCCTCTTGCTGTCATTATAAACCCAAACTTGATTGCATTTGAACTGTCTCATTTCAAACCAGGGTTAGATGCTCATCATAAAGTGGATCTATTCCCTTAAACTTCCCTGTAACTTAGTCATCATTTTCCTCTAATAAGCACACAAGCTCTGTTTCCAGGGGAGTGGTCAGATGGAAGACGTCACCCAAAGCAGACACATATTTACCCCAAATAGAATGTTTGTTCTACAAATTCTTACATAAATATTCTTTGCATAAGAAATGATACAAGGCCTATAGTTTCACTTGATTAATATTAGCTTCACTATTTTACTGGAGAATGAAATAGACTTAATAGAAGATAATTATATCATTGGCTTTGGGGCTCTGAAGAAAGAAAGATCAGTGTTACATTTGCTCCTTAATCCCCTGACTCTTCTAAATACTTTTCAAAGGATAATTGCCTGTAATCAGAAAGTTTATGAGTTAATTTACTTAAGACCCTAGAAACACACATAAGACCCAAGGAAGACCTAGGGACACCATCTATAATCTTTCCCCTAATAGGATTATTGAAGACAGATGACTCTAAAGATGTGGTGCTAAAATAATATGAAGTTGTGTGTTTTTTTTCAGTTTGCACATGTCTGCATAAAGTAGACATGAAATAACACATTTCATAGCATTGGTATTAAGCAATATGTGTTTGTTTTAACATTTTTATTATAAAAGTAATACATCTGCCCAGCTGGTATTGCTTAGTGGTTGAGCATCGACCTATGAACCAGGAGGTCACGGTTAGATTCCCTGTCAGGGCACATGCCCAGGTTGTGGGCCCCATCCCCAGTGTGGGGTCTGCAGGAGGCAGATTATCAATGATTCTCTGTCATCATTGATGTTTCTATCTCTCTCTCCCTCTCCTTTTCTCTTTGAAATAAATAAAAAAATACATATTTTAAGAAATATGTTTGTGATTTTTTATAGCTAAAGAGCTGATGGTAAACACCAAAATACCCTCCCTACCTCACCTCCCAGTATACCCTAAACATTTTCTCCAGAAGTAACCACTGTAAAAGCTTGTATCCATATGTAAATATGTATTCTGGATTTTTCTTTATATTCTTCAAATTTTATCTACTTAACAATATATGTTGGATATATTTCCTGCAGAAAAGAACATCCATATCCTTATTTATAATAGCCCCTAGTCTCATGTTTTATGTTTATACAATAATTTATATCACTAGCACCCTATTAACAACATTTAAGTTATGAGGTTTTGCTCCTATAATCAATTTTGTATTGAGAGTCCTCAAACCCATATGCTTCCATATATCAGGAGCTTATTCTATGGTAAATTTGTACTAGTGAATTCCTGTTGGTTCAAAAGGTATATCTATTTTCAGTAGCTGGGCCACATGTTTTATATTCATGAGGATAAAAGTATTAATTCCTAGATGAAATTTATAGGAAAATACAAATTTACTTTTATTTGAAATGAGACAGAAGTTATAATTACTAATTTTCCTTCAAAATATGAGGGATCTTAAAATGGATCCTTTCTTTCCCCTAAAACAAGAGAGGCTTCAATTCCTTGCTTAAACATTTCACAAAAGGATTTCCACGCACAATAGGACCCTGAATTTATTTTAAAGAAATACATTTTGAATGGTGTTTCATGTTTGCATATTTCACCAGCTCCAGAACATAAATTGTTGTCTGTTAAACAGTGTAGCAAAGGAATACTTCATAGGAGTTAGTTATTTGGACCATGACAAAGAATAAAATCTTATTCCCAGGGGACGAAAACGGGCCCTGCTAAATCAGACTGCCAGCAGGGAGCAACAATTGGAGCACAACACGTGCTGCGTGTGACTGCATGTAGAACAGTGCACAGAAACATATAGATCCGCCTGCTTAGGTATTCAAAAGCCATTTCATGGTTGTTACAACCTAAGATAAATTTCCTTGGACATGCCTAGTCATGCATATATTAGTCATGCTTCTCAGCCAAAATCAACTGCGGTTCAACATAAAATGGAAAGCCAAAGCCCGCAGTAGGTCCGTTTATTTTCTTGTTTTCAGATCCTCCATTCTCTAAGCACACACTCTTTCTCTCTCTCTCTTTCTCTCACTCCTCCTTTCCCTCTCTCTCCCTCTCTTTCTCCTTCCCTCTCTATTAATGTGGGAATTTCTCTAAGAAAAGTTCCTCACTATATTACATATAGGATATTATAAACATATATAGATACATTTTCTCTTTCAATATTAATATTTAATCACCCTCTTGTGCCCTGAGGGCTTTGGTCTCACTGTCAGACTGCTAAATAGGAAGGTACAGGCAGCCTGTGATGGCTCCCTTGTCACTCTCAGTGGGCATGAGCAGTCGCTGGAGCTTGCAGTATCGGTTGCTAGGCAACCTGTTCATCTGCTGAGCCTGATATTCCAATTCGGCAGCAGTAAATGTTGGTTATGTTACAGCCTTCCAGAACTACCTTCATTACATCACATCTACCACTATAATAAAGGAGTTCCAAATGTTGAGGGGTGTTTGGGTAGCAAGGAAAATCTGTACAGCCTTGTCACTGAGTGAACATCCAATTAGACTTTCTGCATATAAAACGTATAAAATGATGACATATTTAACACTCGGTCCTTCCTGACAGAGAACCGACAAAGCATCTTGCTAGGCCTATTTACTTGAAGATATCAGATCAAGCCTTGTTGTCATTCCAGAAAAGTTTCTAATTGCCACAATAGTGAAGGTAACACAGCAATGGCCTGGGAAAATCAGAATAGCAATGTGCTGGGTAAAATAAACGAGGCTAGACTATCTACCCAGGTATCTGTACAAATGACAATTCTTGAGAACAAACTTTTATGGAACTACATTCAAGTTGCCAATCTTGCAAAAACATTTTCCTAAACAAATGTATGAGATTCAGTGACATTCATTCAAAATGACTTCAAATAGTCCACTCTTTACTCTTGAGTTTATTTTAGAAGAAATAATGATTGTACTAAGATGGCTCAAAGCAAGAGTTTTGTTCACTTATCCACTGTGCCCAAGGCCTCCCTATTTATAAACTATTTGTGTCCTAATTAGAATAGACTAGTAGGTTGGGATACAACAACCCAAAGCCCCATCTAACAGTGTCTTGTAGAAGAAAGTTATTTTTCTCTCACACACCAATTTGGTATGAAAGTCTGGGTCTGTTTGCTGCGTTGCCACCTTTAACTTTCTATCTCATAGTTTAAGATGCAGTCTAGCCAGTCAGAGGGCTGAAAGGAAATGTCCGTACATTACTTTCCTTCAAGAGAACAGCAGGGGGTTGCACTCATTACTTCTACTTCTATTAGTATTAGACAGAACCAGGTCACTCCTTACTGCAAGGGAAACCTGGGAATGTGGATGCTAACTGAGAGGATGTGTGTCTGAACAGCTAAAACTCAGGGTAGCTCTTGTCAAGGAACAAAGAAGGGGTGGATATTGGGGGACAATTAGCCGTCCCTGCCATGAGAAGAAGCAAAAGCAATCCTCAGCAGTGTTGTACATGAAAGTAATAAAATATCTTAAACTGTAAAAATAAAATTCCTTTTATACATTATAACAATACCCCAGAAATGGAATGAGGCAGAGAGAATACCTAAGAAAAAATAAGTTCACTCCTCTACCTCACTTCTCTCAGACAGTCTAGGACCCTGAAGACAAAAGGACCTAGAGACCCAACAACAATTTGGGGTGACAGATGTAAATTCTCTCAATCGTGGTGATGATCTTACCTGTGGATACATGCCAAAACTTAACCAACTGTACACCTGAAATATGTGCGGTTTGCTGTATGCCAATTATCCCACAATAAAGTTGTAAAAAAAAAGCATGAAATGTGAACAAAAAGGAATTAAAATAAATGTCATGGCTAACAATTAGAGAAATAGCTGGCAACCGTATTAAACGCAAGGAATTCAAGGTGATCCTCTCAGCCATAAAATTCTCCAATGGAACAGAAAACCCACAATGTGACCTGATGCTTTGCTAATACAACAGTACAAAGTCTATAGAAGAAAACCAAAAAACAGATGGAGGGTTTTAGCTGGAAATGGATCACTGAGAACATTTGAACAAAACTGTTCAGTAATTATATACATATACTAGAGGCCCAGTGCACAAATTTTTGTGCACTCGGGGTTGTCCCCCAGACCGGCCTGTGGCTTCTCGCAGTCTGGGACCCCTTAGGGGATGTCCACCTGCTGGCTTAGGCCCACTCCCTGGGGATTGGGCCTAAGCTGGCAGTCAGACATCCATCTGGCAGCCCAGGAGCCGTTGGGGATATCCACTTGCCAGCATGGAGCAGGCCTAAGCTGCAGTCAGACATCCTTAGTGCTGCTGAGGAGGTGGGAGAGGCTCCCGCCACCACCACTGTGCTGGCAGCCGTCAGCCTGGCTTGTGGCGGAGCAGAGCTCCCCCTGTGGGAGTGCACTGATCACCAGGGGGCAGCTCCTGCATTGAGCGTCTGCCCCCTGGTGGTCAGTGTGTGTCATAATGACCAGTCATTCTGCTGTTAGGGTCAATTTGCATATTACCCTTTTATTATATAGGATTCATGATCTTTCCTGAGTCATCACTATGAGAACCCACCAGATTCAGATCAGGGTCAAGGTAATCGTGATGAAATATAGGAAGAACAGCCCCCTTGGGGAAAAACAAAAACAAGGCAAAACAAAACAGGAGAATATGTTTTCTTTTGGAATAGGAGTCATTACCTCCAGGCAACAGGCAATTGGCAAAAACAAGAATGAAGCAAATGTGCTTTATTTTTCTCTGAAGATGAATAGTAGGAGGAAGAGCAGAAGGACCCAAACCTCCCTGTTATAGCAACTCACATTGAGAAGGTGTGTAAAGGGTTGCAAAGTTATGAATCCCCTTGCCTATCATCTATACTTTCCTAGTCTCAATCATTCTTACTAATTCTCATCTTTTCATATATTCATGCATTCAGATATTTGGAATACTGACTTTTTATGTGCCAAACACTTTGCTAAGTGCTGAGAATTTTTTAAAAAATTAATTCAACCCTAACAAAGTTCATGATATGGAAAAAGATATAGAAATAAAATATCTCCCATTCAGTTTATCCATTTTTCCTAATTTTTGTATGCCATTGTGAAACTATATATTGACCATATATTATAAACAAGCACAGAAGAAATAAGTGGTAGAAAAGTGGCGGAAAGCTTGTTTCTTGTTGTTTTTATTTTTTAGTTCTAGAACCAGATTTCCTTTCTTCTGAACATTATTGGGACTTTAAAAAAAATCTGTATTTTAGAATCTCAAATTGGGCGAGTTTGGTCTCTGCATATATTTGGCATTCTAATTCTCCATGCTATGGTAACATAAAAGAAGACAGATTGAAGAATAGTGAGGCATGCATAAATTCCACAAGTAAAATAAAAGCTAAAACCTTTATATTAGAGCCAGGAGAATAGTGAGATTTTATGTTAAGGGAGGATTCACAACAAATTTTTTTTAGTTTACACTTCACATTATTGTTTTCCTGTTTTTTGTTTTGTTTTAAATCTTTCATCTTCTATTAATAAAAAGATCTGAAATATGAATGATTATACTGAATGACTTGTCCATAACAGCACCACATCCTTTCAAATATAAATATATTTTTCTTTCAGAGGAAATAAGAAACTTGTCCTCAGAAGGATATGAGCTCAGAGTTGAAATTCTTTGTTTCTTAGTTTGGTGATACATTTTGGATCCATTATACTTGGATGGAAGATGAATGTGTGGGCATATGGAATGTGGTAGAGGCAAGCTGAATAGAAGACTGTCTAAATGGGAATGGTGACAACATTCTAGGTAGAAATAGTCTTACATCAACCTAAGATTTCCTAATGTAAATTAGCCAAATTAATTTCTATAGAAATGTTATTCATAATTGTATTTTGGGGTATCGCCTTACCCCTGGGATATTTTCCAAGTCGTCAAAATCTTTCTAACCTCCTTATAAACCATCATTCACTTAAAGCCTTCCAACACCTTTCTAATCTGTCGGTTGGACATTTCATTTTCACTTTAATACTTCCATGAGTCAACAGTACAAATTTAAAACAGTTTGGCTTTGCGGAGCATTCCCCTAGACTGGGGAAGAGTCTCACACCCAACTGCATTTTCCAGATTAAATGAGGCAATTTAATTACATAGTAAAGTACTGACTGTGCTCCCATAAGTGGACAGGAACTCTGATGTTCACAGGGGCTATCTTCTGCTCTTCGTACTTGAAACTATAACTGAGCGCTCCCAGGTTGCTCCAAATCCTCAGTGTCGTCATGAGAAATTTAAGAGCCCAAAGAGAAAGCACATTTTTCAAAGGCAAAAACAAGTCTTCGCCCCATCTATCAAAACCTCATCTTCGCTACTGAAATAAATTTTCAAGGAAGTTAAATATAATGAAAAGCTAATAACTCAAAATGTCAATACAGCACTGAAATGGTTGCTTATAATTTTTCTAAAACCTGATGATTATCATTTTATTTTGAAATAAGAGCTAAGTACTCCCCTCCCCTTGATACATGGTTATCATCCTCCACAACAAATGAGTGAAATCATACAAGAAAAAGTAATACCTACGGTTGCTCTTTTGCAAATTCTATCATCTTAAATATGTTATATATTTGATAATTAGAATCTTTTTCTAAAAAGCTTCAGGATTTCAAGTGTTTTTGGAACCTCTGTGAAAGCGTTACTGTGGGTCACTGTGGGGCAAACTGGAGGCAAACATTTCAGGTGATGCCCTCACACCTGCATTCCAGGCTCCCTTGGGAGCTAATCTCAGCCATAGGACTATTAACAGTCAAGAGTTTATTAGCATTTTAATAGAAGACTTTTAAAATACATAATAGATGTTTTTTTTCATTATTTTATTTTTACATTTTTATCGATTTTTTAGAGAAAGAGGGAGGGAGAGAGAGAGAAACATCAATGTGAGAATGAAATATGATCAACTGCCTCCTGCATGCCCCCTGCCAGGGATGGAGCCCACAACCACAGCATGTGCCCTAACCAGGAATTGAACCAGCAACCTTTTGGTGCACAGAAAGATGCCCAACCAACTGCACCACACCAGCCAGGGCCAGAATGTGTCTTATTAATAGCAACACTATTGGAATGCAATCAAGGTTAAATAACAATCTACACTAATAAAAGAGAAAGATGCAAATTGACCATACCTCTGCAACACCCACCAGCCAATCAGGAGTGAGTATGCAAATTAACCAAAGATGGTGGGTTAATTTGCATACACAGGCACTGAGCAGCCGGGGCAGGGCAGATGCTTGCATTGTCGCCGTGGCGATGACACAGGCCTTCCGTACCCCTCTGGCCGCTCAGGGCCTCTGGGCTGTGTGGGAAGGCAGAAAGGCGGCTCCGGGCCAGAGTGAAGGCTGAACTGGCAGCCAGGGGAAGGAAGGCCCATTCTTGCATGAATCTTCATGCATCGGGCCTCTAGTAAATAATAATAGCCTATCTAGAGCCATTAACCTACTGCACCAACATTTACCAAACAAAAGGATTACATGTTTTATTACTGGGCTAATAAAAGCATCACTTATATGAAGCATTACTTATTATATCATAAAGATTAAAAAGTAACAGGCCTTTATAAGTCATTGTCTTGTGCCACTCAACCTGGGGTGTCATCGTAGTGAATTTTGCAATGTGTTTAGTTACCCAGCAGAGGTGCTATACACAGCTCTCACACGTTTCACTCTTAGCTAACTTACAGGCCCCAAGAACCAAAAGTTCAAATGAATACTTTAGCGTTCTTTGAAGCTGATAAAACCAGAAAGATTGGGTGTGGGGTTTTTTTGTTTGTTTGTTTGAGAGATTATCTCCTTCCTTGTGGAACTGAGGATAAGGCTGTCAGAATAGCAAGGATTCCCTGCTGACCGTTTTGTCTAGCTCTACAAACTGAGAAAGTCATTGGAGACTCCTCTCTATCACCATGGTCAACTAGCTTTTTCTGAAGCTCAAGGATCTTGCTCGGTTGCACAGAATGGCTCTTTAAAGTCTCAGACCATCCTAACAGAGCAGTTGCTGATCAGCTGTGAGCTGACTGAGATGAGGGATCTGGGGACAGCTGGTGTGGTAGTCAGGCACAAGGGCTGATTTTATGCTTGTTGTCCTTCCTAGTATAATCATTACTAATGTCTCCTTTCACTTTTTAAAGTTTCCTAGTTTGGATCATAAATTATATAGTTCCCTTATAAATAGAGACAGGAAGGCTGTTACCCTCACCTCATTATGACTAGGCCTCAATATATCTGCAAAACAGATATTCCGGTGCAAGGGCATACCCAAAAGATCTTGCTCCCACTGCAAAATTTGCAGAGTGAAGCCTGCTTTTGCCTTTCTTTGTGGGCAATGCAACTTTCCTGTGCACATACAGAAATGGTGGTCACTTTCATAAGTACCATTTGCAAGCGTAAAGATTAGCCATATCTTGGATCCTCAATATATTATTGTCCCGTAGAGAATGGAAGCTCCTTGAGGGCAGGGACTTCCTGGTTTTGTTTATTCCTGTGTCTCTACTACCTAAAATAGCCCAGGGCATTGGGAAGGTGCTCAATAAATACTTTTTGAATAAAAAATTCAGTAAGTCAATGCTGCCCTTCATGACTCTTCAGGGGAAACGTTATATGTGAATATAACATCAAAGGAAACTACATCTCTCTTACATGGTTCTTACTCTTTTGTTGTAACAATCAATTGACCACTTGGCCATTTTAACTTCAATAAATGAAACATCCTTTCTTCTGATCCCTTTTTTCTGTCTCTCTGATAGGTCTTTGTCTAGAAACAATAAGATTTCAAATAGCTAATTTACTGCAACAATACATATTTTTTTCATCACAGAAAGAAGTTGCCTAGGACAAAATATGAAGACCATAGATTGTCTTTCTCCTCACATTTAATCACTGGTTAGAATCAATATCAAGAATATTTTACCAGCCCGGCTGGTGCGGTTCCATGGCTGAGTGTCAATCTATGAACCAGGAGGTCACGGTTCAATCCCCGGTCAGGGTACATGCCCAGATTGCAGGCTCAATCCCCAGTGTGGGGCATGCAGGAGGCGGCCGATAAATGGTTCTCTTATCATTAATGTTTCTATCTCTTTCTCCCTCTCTCATCTTCTCTGAAATCAATAAAAATGTTTTTTAAAAAAAGAATAATATGTTTGCAGATGGGGGAGAAATCTGGTAACAAATAAAACATATTAGTGATGTTCGTTTATGTTTATTTACTAAGACTCGCGTTTATTATCTCTTCAAGTTACAAAGCTATAACCTAAAATACCAAATGTAAATGTTTCTTTTTAAAAAAAGGAAATTCAAATCAGAACACCATTTATTTAGCTAGATGTTGGTGTCTTCTTTTTCTTTTTAAAAGTTTATATGCCATTCCCTTTTTCACTGTGTTCTTTCCATACAATTCTTCTAAGGATAGCGTTTCTCAACAAAGGAATTTTTTCATTTACAATATCTTTCCTAAGATCTCCTTTCACTTTTTAAGGTTTCTTAGTTTGGAACATAAATTTAAAAATAATATCTGGAGGATTACAAAAAGATCCAGTACAGACTTAACTACACATAACAATGGCTATTTACCTAAACCACATATCACGGTCAAGGTCAGCATGGTCTGTCTTTTAATTGCATCCCTTTCTACAATTCTCCATCCAGAAACATAGTTTATTTCTTTTTTTAGTGTTCTGGCCCCAAAAGACTGGGATAGAGACCAGTAGAAGAATGTAAGTATTTCAGTTCGGGGTATATAGTTTCCATGCAACAGGAACCTAGCTGGAGCTAAGAAAATAAGATAAACTAATAAATTCTCAGAATCTAAGGAAGAGCTGAACAGCCAAACTCTGGCAAGATTAGAGATACATGAGGCCTCAGGAATATCTGAGACCAGGGAATCCCAATGGAGACCTCGGGACACTGAGTCCATTTCTAACCCTGCTTTCCTGCTTATTGGTTTCATTTTTCTTTCTCACTAATAAGAGGCTATCTCTACACGGGAAGAAACATGTCATCATTGCCTGGGAAATAGGTCACTCTGACTGGATCCAGGCCATCCACACACACACCCCTATAATTTGTCATCTCAGTAAATCTTATCTCTAGAATGAAAATAAAGCTGTAGTGGGTAAAGAAGTGATAGTCACTCATTAGTTGATAGAGGAGGATGTTTTGTATTTTGTAGGTTGCACAGTGCCCTTGTTTTTGTCCCCACTCTAAAACCATTTATCATTTTAGAGTGACTTTGTCTGATGTTGATGTTCTCTGAGATGGTTCATGTCCAGGCTGTCAGAGTCAGATCAGCTTGTAATAAGCAAGGCCTAGCTCTAAGCATTTTTGTATAAAATGGGATTGGGATTGGAGGAGAACCGAAAAGTACCAAGATACCATGGTGCATTGTGTCCAGTGATCAAAGGTAAAAGATGGTTACTGAATGCATTGTGGTCCAGCTAAGATCACCCCATATGAATGAGTGGTAGACTCTAAGCAATGGTGATGTAGACATTATCATGATACTGTGCTGGACAATGGTAATTTATCCATAGGTTTAAAATTAAAAGAAAATATTGATATTATAATATTTTGAATATCTAGACAAGGGTTATTCCTTTTACAGTTTCTTCTGAAACTGTACCCAAAGCATTACATTTTAAGAACAGATCTGCTATTCCTTTCTTGCCCTACTGTGCCAAAAATTCTATACTACCATTTCCATGCTTTTATCTATAAGATTATAATCTGATTTTACAGAATTAATGAGATTCATAGAATTGTAGAAATGTTCAAAAATAAGTACCTAAATTCCAAATAATTTTATATTAATCCATCATATGAGTTTACATGATTAAGTGTTGTTTGGTAACCTCCAGCATGAATTCTGAGCTAGGAAAGAAAAAATATATGAAGATTATAACATACTTGACATGGGTCCACTTAATTGACATGGATCCACTTAAGTTAAACTTTCTATATCTTTTATCAAATTACCACTATGCTTATGCTAATATGCAATAGGAGATGTTATAGCAAGCAAATGTTCTGCTTTGGTAGTGGCTAGAGCAACGGTTCTCAACCTGTGAGTCGCGACCCCTTTGGCTGTCAAATGACCCTTTCACAGGGGTCGCCTAAGACCATCCTGCATATCAGATATTTACATCACGATTCATAACAATAGCAACATTACAGTTATGAAGTAGCAACGAAAATAATTTTATGGTTGGGTCACAACATGAAGAATTGTATTTAAAGGGCCAGAAGGTTGAGAACCACTGGGCTAGAGAAATACATCATGTCTTAAATCCCACTTTCATTAAATTGATTTGTTTCTTTCTTTTCCACCTCTAAACCAAAATATAGATGTTGTATGTTAATTGGCATTATTCAAATCTAAAAGTCTAGCTTATTACTGAGAATTCAGCCCAGTAGATATTTTAAAAACATGTTCAACTCTATAAAGTCTAATCTCTGAGTCCTGTTTTGCTTTTTAAATCTCTAAATATGGTAAGCAGACTCTTCTGGGTAGAAATGGAGCTTTGAACATTTGAACAAAATGTTTAGACTTTAAAAGGTAAGATGTAAATTTTCTCAATAATCCAAAGAATTTTATTCATTTACTAGAGGCCTGATGCACGAAATTTGTGCAATAATAGGCCTTCCTTCCCCCAGCTGCTGGCACCGGCTTTCCTCTGGAACTCAAGACCTGGGCTTCCCTCCAGCCACCGACTTCATCTGGAAGGTCGTCCGGAAGGACGTCCAGTCTAATTAACATATTATGCTTTTATTTTTATAGATGTTTTGAAAAACTGAAACTATCTAACATTAAAGAATAAGTAAGTGCTCTTATAATTTTAGTGTGGTATTTTCTATTTGTGTCTCATAGTAGAGTTGATCATTAAATATAGTAGTAATGACAAATTACTGGGGTGGGGGGAGATAAAATGCTTTGGCTTATGAAGAAAAGGTATTAAAAAATCAGTTAGAATTCAAACTATCCTCATCAGAAATCCATGAAGTCTCAAATGAAAATGCAATATGCCTAATATTTCGTAGAGAAGGCTGTAAGACCTCACTGAAGACCATAGATTTGGTGAGTTTTGCTTTATTTCACATGGATCCCAGGACACAACCAAATCAAAGGATTGAAATACCTCTTATCCTGGCTTACCCTCTAAATAAAAATAGTTTTGCCACACTGCCAACATCTATAGCAATCTTGTAAATTTAAGACTGTTTTGATCTTTCCTTTGCAGTTTTCTTCCTTACATTTTAGTTCCATGTTAACTTAAGCTAACCAGATTAAATTCACTGGAGTCCAAGAGGGGTAGTTTTAATTAACTGCTCCAAGGAAAGGGACGATGACCGTGTGGAGATTTCTGCATGACTCACTTGGGTCATTGCCTCCTTGCAGAGCAGCCTGAGATGTAGAAATAATTGTCCTGCTTTCGGAGCAATGGTTTAAAAAATTACTCACATTAGTTGAAAAGAATATTGCCTTGAAGGGCACAGATGTATTAAACAAAAGTGGGGCTTAGGAAAGGAGAGACTTTGAAAGGATTATTGCAATTAGGAGGACGCTTCACCTGTGAGATCTGCGAGCCTCTCAAAGTTAGGCAGAAAGGGCTCTTTTACAGAACAAAGAAACGAGGCTAGACAGCACCTGAGGGAGGGAAGTGGAACCAAGGTAAAGAGGAGGGGGAGGTGACAGTGACAGGAAAGTAGATCAGAGAACATTTTACTCCATGTCCAGCCTTTCCTTAGGTGGGCTGCTAAGGAGGGGGTGTCAGCAGACTCAGGCTGAGGGTGGGCAAACTTTAGGGGTCTCGGGGAAGGAGAGAAGCTTAACTAAAGTTTGATCAAGTCATATTAGTGAACACTGTGATCCAATTGATTAATGGGGACAAACCAGGGTAGCTAATCATTTATGAGGCAGCAGTGGGAATTTGGACTAAACTGGATGGCATCCCTGAGTCTTACCTAAGACATATAAGAAAGGAAGGTCCTCTGCAATAGCCGTTTTGCTGAATATAAAAGATAGAGAGGATTTTTTAACCATCACTGTTTTTTAGGATCCCAGAATTTCCGTGAGGTTCAATATTGTCAGTACACACCAGGGTTTTTGTTTTTCCTCTATTACATGTGAGGCAACAAAAATTTCACAGAAGCTTCTCCTGCTCTGTGAGAGGCAGAGTTCTAAGATGGCCTTCGAGATCCCTGCCTGTTGGTGTACACATTCTGTATAAACTCCTCCCCTCAAGAATGGGCGGGACTGTGGCTACGATGGGATATCTGTTACTTTACAAAGCAAGAGAGATTTTGCAAATGTAGGTAAATCCCATAATCAGCCTCTTCCCTCCAGCAGAAAGAATGCACAAGACCAGCCCTAACCGGTTTGGATCAATGGATAGAGTGTCGGCCTGCGGACCCAGGTTCGATTCCAGTCAAGGGCATGTACCTTGGCTGTGGGCACATCCCCAGTAGGGAGTGTGCAGGAGGCAGCTGATCGATGTTTCTCTCTCATTGATGTTTCTAACTCTCTATCCCTCTCCCTTCCTCTCTGTAAAAAATCAATAAAATATATTTAAAAAAAAAAAAAAAGAATGCACGAGACCTTTACATTCATTCTATTTTAACACAGATCTGCCCCAAAGCATTTGCCTACTCTGCCGGACCGAGGCAACACACTACAAATACTCACCAAGTGCTATAGGAAATTAAATCGCAACTAGAAGGGTGAAAGGAAAACTCCTTGCTCTTACCAAGCAGTGCAGAGTCCTACTGGCAATCGCCATTAGGCCCCTAGTATCACTGAAGTTCGTTTAACAAATGAGTGACATGAGTTTAAGTTTTTGAGCACAGTCACCAAAATAAAGGGGAAATAAAAGGAGCCTGCTGAGTATGGTGCTGCTGCTTGAATGTGGGTTCAGAATCTTCTCAAGCTGTGTGTCTCCAGGTAAATTCTGAACTACTCTGTGCCTCCCTTTCCCTGTCAGAAAAGTAGGAACAACAATACTATTCCCTTTTGAGGTTATCCTATATAATAAAAGTGTAATATGTATATAATAAAAGAGTCAGACCAGTCACTATGATGTGCACTGACCACCAGGGGGCAGATGCTCCAACCTGTAGGTTAGCATGCTGCTGGGGTCTGGCTGATGGGGACTGGGCGAGAGGGCAGGACATGCCCTGGAGCCCTCCTGCAACCCCTCCCCGGCCGGCTGACCAACCTCCTGTGGTCCCTCCCCAGCTGGTCGGCTCCCATCAGCCCCAATCGGGACTGGGTGAGAGGGCCCGATGGGTGGCTAGACCGAGGGACCCCACCCATGCATGAATTTGTGCACCGGGCCTCTAGTAAGAGATAAATGAGGTATTCTATTTCCACATATGATGTCTATAATGTTTAACTATAAAGAAGTGATAAAGGATTTCAGTTTTGTTTTTGTGGTTTGTATTAAATTTTTTCCTTCATTTGAATACGCCCTTAGTTTACAATTCTGATGCTTTTGTTATTGTTTTTGCTGCTGGTGGTGTTGGCTGTTTTGATTGGTTACTTTTGGATTTTGTTTTAATTACTTATTTGCTATCATTTCTGTTTTTTAATTCCAGTAGAGATGAGACAGGATAGTTAGGTGATACAGTTTTTTTGACAAGTGGGAAAAGAGAAACTGAGGTAAATGGTTAGACAAATAGGGGCAAACAAGTCAAGCAATTTACAGCGAGCTAGTAAATGGCAAGAGCTTACCTTCCCTAACCAAGGACACTTGAGAGTAAATACTTTACACCTCCCCTCTCCCTAGCCAGAGAGTAAATAGTTTAAATCACCCTGGTCAAGGAGATAGATGCTAGAGGTCCAATTAATGCCATTAGTACCAGGCAAGCCCAAGGACAGATGAAATCAGGGGGATAAATAACAAAAAGAAAAAAAAAATAGAGTATAACAAATCCAAGACAGAGGCAAAGCTGACCGGAAAATGACCCTGGTCCTTCTAGCACTCATTTTGGTACATCAACGTATTAAAAAAACACACCTAGAAAACTGATGAATAGTCTTCTGAAACCCTCCCGAGACCTTTCCTAGGGTTCCTGCCTGTAAGAGAGAGATAAAAGCCCTCAAGACAAAGGATGCCAGCGCAGGGCTCTCTCTGGAGCACCCCACGGCTTATCTCAGGCGTGAACTTTTTATTCTCTTTCTCCTGCACTCTCACTGTCCACAGCTTTAAGAAATACACTCTTAAAAACACCTAGACTTGTCCTATGAAATCTTTCCTGCACACAGTCAAGAACCCACACACAATTGGCTGGCCCAAGGCCGACTCAGGCCTGGTCCCTGGCAGGTGACAGAGATATAAAGAAAAAGATTTTAGAGAGATGGAGATTTACTTTTCAAACCCTTTCACTCAGAAAGGGCTAAGTTTTATTCAACAAAAAAGAGGGCACCCTTTGTTTAGAGGCAATGATGAGACAACAAAAGAATTTTTCAGGTTGCTGAGGGGACTTACATTCTGAGCTAAAAAATAGAGCAAGTCTTACATTGGAGAAGAATAGATTTGAGTGATTTGAATGTGTTGTCTGTTAGTGCAAAGTAAACATAACTGCTCAAAATTCTACTTCTGACTGACTTAAGAATATAAGGTTAAAAAAAAGAAAATTGGATTTTTCCCCATAAAGACTGGATAAATATTCACTTTTAATTTCTATTCAGTTTGCTAATAAAGCTGCTTTCTTTTCCCCTTAGGGGACAGTAACCCAGGGAAGCCGTCTCAGGTGAATTGGTGGGTTCCAGTTTGGTTTTCATTGGCTATAGTAGCTTCGCTACTCAGTTAGAAAAGTGATCTGTTCACTCAGTTTTCCAAACGAACACAGGAGCAATTCATTGCATCCATATTAAATTCTAGAAAAATATTTGTATTTTGTCTTTGGTATTAAATAACCAGCTGGTCATTACTTGGCTACCCAAAACCTAGGAAACCCGTCTTATTGAAGGAGAGATCTATGGTCTTAACATAGGCACTGAAGCCCAGCTGGTGTGGCTCAGTGGTTGAGCATCAAGCTATGAACCAGGAGGTCATGGTTCAATTCCTGGTCAGGGAACATACCTGGGATGTGGGCTCAATCCCCAGTGTGGGGTGTGCAGAAGGCAGCAGATCAATGATCTCTCTCATCACTGATGTTTCTGTCTCTCCCTCTCCCTTCCTCTCTGAAATCAATACAAACATATATTTTAAAAATAGACACTGTCAACGTAGGGTTCTCCCTTAATTAATCAGAAAATTGAACAATTTAATGCAAAAGGGAGTCTGGAGATTAAAAATGGCCAGCATCCTATACGTTCTCTGGATACTCAAATGTATGAAGAAAAATAACAAACAAGCAAATCAGATGGACAAAAAATGAGGATGGAAAGAAGGAATTATTTTCCTTGGGAATTTTTCTGTCTTAGCCATGCAGTACCCTTCTTCCTCCTAATGAAGAAAACCCTTTCAGGGTTTCAGCAGAGAGGTATTCATGACATCATACTCTCCATTTGCACTCACGATGAATCTAGTTAGGTACTGCAGCTGTGATTAGAAAAAGCGAGCCCAACATTACTTCATAACTGATGGAAAGATTTATGGCCTTTGTTGTCAAAGCCCATTTGTATGCGTGGGTGACATTGTGTAACATATTCTGGCCAGAGAGGCTCCAATTCAGGCGTTTCATTCCAGCATATTCTTGCTCAGATGAGATATGGGTGCAGGCAGACAGAATAATTTATTGAGGATGACAAAACCCTGATCACAACGTATAATGCCCAAGTTTATTGTCTATGCAGGCGTCCTCAGTCATTATTATATAATTTCAGAGCACTTTATAATTGAGTTTCAGATTAAAATCCTTGTGGAAATGATTCATCATTTTACTGAACCAGATTTCTATTTTGTTTTTCTTTCCTTTTCCTCACTACAGTTCTTTAGTTTCAACCTACCTATATTTTATTACATTCCCCACTGCTATAAACCAACGCTCCTAGTTCATTTTTCAACCGTTCCATTAATTTGATGTTTACTCCTTATTCAGATTCCCTAATAAAAATGCTAATTATGATCATATCTAATAGTGACTGCTGAGGCTTCCCACCAGCTCCCTCCTACCTCCAACTGGACCTACTCACATTTATCATCAGGGTTTGATTTGCCAGACAGATTGCAATATTCCCAACTGCTCTTCTAAAAGCCTGCTAACCCCAGTGTGAGAAATAAATCCAATTCACAAGATACCCTATCAATTATTCTATCAAACCTCCAATGCAGAGCCACATTCTGTTTATTTACTAATGTAACACCATTGGGGGGAAAAAAAAGCTGAAAATGAAATCGAATTTATTCTTACCTGTTCTCATAATCACTTTACTTATTGCTCCTCTACATACAAATTTTTCTATAATCATTTCTCCTAGTATTAAGCTCATGTTTGCCTGTCTTTTATAAAGCTGCAAATAACAAATCTATGCTACATAGAATTCTTCCTTTTTTCAATTTCTAAATTTGATCGGTAAAATGTATTAAAACATGGATCTGCTCTTTTGACTCCACTTTAATATTCTTGAGCTTTCTTGTTATTTTCCTAAAAACTATTTTGATAAATTCTTTCATACTCTAAACTAATTTTAATTTTTTTTTTTTTTTTGCTAATTGACTTAATGAGCACAGCCCACATTATTTTACAATGTCTTCATGTGCACTACACAATCAGTCTTATTAGTAACTTTTCTTCTTTCAGATTTTACTTTGGTCACCCAGCTATTATGTTACCCATTTAATTTCTTTAAAAAATATGTTCTGGGAGAACCAAGATGGCAGCACAGGTAAACACCAGTACTCGCCACCTCCCAAAACAACATCAAAATTACAACTAAAATACAGAACAGCCATCATTCAGAACCACCTAAAATCTGGTTTAATGGAAGTCCTACAACTATAGAAGTAAAGAAGAAAGTACATTGAGACTGATAGGAGGGGCAGAGGCCATGGAACTGGCTGGTCTGACACCCATGTGTGACATTTTTTTAATCAAGAGAGAATCATGGCTATGGGGGCCTCTGTGAGGAGCAAGGGTTCTGAGACCCACACCAGACACCTCAGCACAGGGTTCCAGAATTGGGAGAAGAAGTCCCCATACCTTTGGGCTGTAAAAAATAGTGGGGATTGTGGCTGAGTGACACCAAGGCTGTTAGAGGCCCATGGAGTTCTTCTTAAAGGGCCAGTGCACAAACTTACTTAGACTGGATCCCTCTGGGCTCTAACACTGAGGTGGTGGCTTGAAAGGAATCTGCAACATTCAGGGAGGAACTGGATTATCTGCCATCAGGGCAGGAACTCCAGGGCTGCTTTCTTCCAGACAGGGATTCTTGTGGGGGTCATTGTTCCTGTGTTAGGAACTTGCCTGGTGCAGAACTGACTGGCAGCCATATATGAGTGTCCGTCAGCCTAGTTCACACTGTCCATCTAAGTTACAGCCCCTCCTAAGCTGTTGCAGTGGCTTTCCCATATGAATGGCCTGTCCTGGTTCAGGCTTCAGACTTTTCAAAACTCTCTTAATAAGCAGCAGCTGACTTCAGCATGCCCCATCATAATAATAAAAGCATAATATGCTAATATTTTGAACAACCTGCGGGATGAAGCTGGGGCTGTGAGGGAAGCCAGTGCCGGCAGCCAGGGGAACTCTATACATCCATGACTGACACATTCAAGGGACAGCACCAAAGCCCCACTGAAGCAAGTCCTGCTCCAAAGGGGTGTCTCCTGCATAGCAGTTCTTTCACTGTACTCACAGCTGGTCCTCACAGCCAATTGGCCTGGAGTTCAATTCCTTCCATGGACACCAATACCAATGAAGGCTCAATTATAACAAGACGATGCACACCGCCCACTTAGGGGTGCACCTAGAGTGCCAGATCAGGTGACCGGGGAGGTTGAACCACTGGGCCCTACAGGACACCTACTACACAAGGCAACTCTACCTATTCCAGGAGACATAGCAGCTCTACCTACTCCATAGAAACAAACACATGGAAGCAGCCAAAATGCAGAGACAAGGAAACATGTCACAAATGAAAGAAATGGAAGCAAGCAAACTACTTGATACAGAGTTCAAAACAATGGCTATATGGTTGCTTAAGGATCTTGAGAGCTTCAAGGGACTTAGTGAGACTTTCAAGGATTTTAGTGAGAATTTCAAAGACATGAAAAAGCAGTCAGAAATTAAGCATATGCTAACTGAAATAAAGAATAATTACAGAGATTCAACAGTAGAGTAGATGTTGAGAAACAAATCAACAATTTGAAATATGAGAAAGCAAAAAAACAACCAATCAGAAGAGTAAAATTAAAAAAGAATCCAAATATATGAAGACAGTGTAAGGAGCCTCTGGGAAAACTTCAAGTGTAACAACTTTTGTATTATGGGAGGGTGCCAGAAGGAAAAGAGAAACAGCAAGATATTGAAAACCTACTTGAAGAAATAGTGACAGAAAACTTCCCCTACCTGGGAGAGAAATAGATTGACAAGTCCAGGAAGACCTCTTATTTCCCAAATAAGAGGAAATCAAAGAGGTCCACACCAAGACACATCATAACTAAAATGCCAAGGGTTAAAGACAAAGAGAGAATCTTAAAAGCAGCAAGAGTAAAGCAGTTAGTTATCTACAAGGGAGTGCCCATGGGATTGTCAGATGATTTCTCAACAGAAACTTTGCAGGCAAGAAGGGAATGGTAAGAAATATTCAAAGTGATGTATAGCAAGGACTTACAATCAAGATTACTCTACCTCTACCCAGCAAATTTATCATTTACAATTGAAGGTCAGATAAAGAGCTTCACAGACAAAAAAAGAAAAAGTCAAAGGAGTTAATCACTGCCAAACCAGTATTACATGAGATGTTGTAGGGTATTCTTTAAGAGGAAGAAGAAGAAGAAAAAAAGATAAATATGAACAGTAAAATGGCAATAAATACATATCTATCAACAATTGAATCTAAAAATAAAAATAAATGAGCAAGAAATCTAATGAACAAAATAAATTGTGAATAAAACAGAATCAGAGGCATAAAACATGGAGCAGACTGATAAATCTCAGAGGGAATGTGGGAGAGAGGGTGGGAAGAGATCAACCAAAGATCTTATATGCACACTAGAGGCCCAGTGCACTGATTTGTGCACCAGTGGGGTCCCTCAGCCTGGCCTGTGCCCTCCCGTAATCCAGGACCCTCAGGGGATGTCGGACTGCCGGTTTCAGCCTGATCCCCACAGGATCTGGCTGAAACCAACAGTCCAACATCCCTCGAGGGATGTAGCAGTGTGGGAAGCAGCAGATGGCTGGGGAAGAGTCCAGGGCCAGGCGCCACTCCTGCTAATCCTGGCACCACTCTGCCTACTGCTCAGTAGCACTGCTGCCAGCACTGCCGCAGAGGCATGAGAGGCTCGCACCACTGCAGCTGTGCTCGCCAGCCGTGAGCCTGGCTTCTGGCTGAGCAGTGCTCCCACTGTGGGAGCACACTGACCACCAGGGGTAGCTCCTGCATTGAGCATCTGCCCCCTGGTGGTCAGTGCACATCATAGCAACCAGTCGGCTGGTTGTTTGGTTGTTCAGGCTTTTATATATATAGATATGTATTCTTTATGGACAATAGGGTAGTGAAGGCCTGGGGTGGGGCAGGAACCAGGTAGAGGGAGGCAATGGAGGGAAAAAGGGAGACATCTGTAATACTCTCAACAATAAATACTTTTTTAAATGTTTCATTTTTGCATATTTAAAAACTGATAAAAAAAATTCACTGTGCTACAAAGGAAAGATAAACTGTAGAATAACATTCTAATGTAATTAGCTTACTTAAATAATGAGGTGTCTCTATAGAAAACTTTTGTCTTATTGAAATCGGAGTATCTCTACTTTTCTTATAATGTTCAGAAACACTCCACTATTTTTTCCAACTTTCCTTATTTCCCTCATACCCAGAGAAAACAACTCTTTTCTATCCCTGCAAATCTGCCAATAAATTCATTCACTCAGAGTATTAGTTTTGGACCACATCAGCTATACTTCACATGTGCATTAGCTCTATTAATACAATGGAGGCTTTTAGATTGAACTGCCATCCAAATAATTGGTTCAACCCACAACAATAAATAAAATAGTTCAAAAGAGTTACACAGCCAGAAATTCAGAAGCATCTCTGCTTTTCCTCATGGAATGTTGTCTCCTTTCACTTAAATTTGAGAAATTAATTCTGTACCGACCACTCTCAATTTGCAAAAATTCTCATTACCACAGCTTGGTTGAATAATAGCAGTCCCCTAACTATATAAACTTTAATTACCATGTTATAATCACTGAATAATTGCATAAAGTACAAACTTGCTGCTAGCAATTTGGTCCACATATCACTAGGAAAATAATTTGTTTCATGATTAGTGACCAACTCTATCACTTCTTTCAAAGCCTGTCAGTGATTGGTCACTGCATATCTCCATTCAGTTACACTTAGAAAAAAGCATGTGTGTATGCGGCCTCCTTGTCATTCAGTTTTAAATCCATACGACTTATTAGAAAAACGGATTGTTAAAGAGGGAAATGGCCAACAGAGATTAATGTAAAGAAAACAAACAAACAAAAAGGCCAATGCCCAGCATGGCTCTGTAGTTGAGCACTGACCCATGAACCAATAGGTCACAGTTCCATTCTCAGTCAGGGCATATGCCCAGGTTGCAGGCTCAGTCTCCACTTGGAGCATACAGGAGGCAGCCGGTCAATGATTCTCTTCCATCATTGATGTTTCTATTTCTCTCCTTCTCCCTTCCTCTCTGAAATAAAAATTTAAAAAATTAATTTAAAAAAAAGTGATAACACTGGGAGAGATGCTTGAATGGAACTCAAATGGAGTTATAGTTGACTGCAGGTATGTTGACACTGCCAACCATTGGGGAGGCTCTAGAAATGCAGCCAGAAAACATAGTGAAGGTAAAGCTATGAAGATATATGAAGAAAACAGTCGTAAAGAAATGGATGAATGACCTCCCAAAGGCAGTGATGCTGGCAAGAACTTTTCATTAAAGAAATTCTTAGAAATATTTCACAACATTGAATGGGAAATAGATAAAATGCAAGCTGATCCAAACTTTAGGAGTATGACCATTGGCCAAGGCACAGAAAGATGTTAAGTTCATATCATAAGTTATATGACCACAACAAGCAATCACTGCTCTAATGACCCTTGATTGGTTTTTACAAATAGATAAAACACTTCAATTATCAATGTTTGACAT
Organism: Myotis myotis; assembly: GCF_014108235.1. Classification (NCBI taxonomy): domain Eukaryota; kingdom Metazoa; phylum Chordata; class Mammalia; order Chiroptera; family Vespertilionidae; genus Myotis; species Myotis myotis. Next base: position 67,263,271 of record NW_023416379.1, on the reverse strand, counting down.
ATTTTAAATAGCAGGGTGTTAAATAAATATTAGCTTTAGTATTTAAAAACATCTCCCTATATACTTAAGACCAAAAGTGAGAGAGCGTTAAATGTTTTGGCAATAATTTCTAATGATCGTAAAACAACCATGCTTTTCCCATTATTATTAAGATCACTGTGCATGGCTTCAGCTTGCACAGCCATCTACTGTGCAAAACAAGGACTACTTGTAATAAAAATTTTTTTTAACTCAATAGCTAGAGACCTGTGGCTTTCCACTAGAGGTTTATTTCCAAATTGGGGAGTAAAGAAAGGTATACTCATTCACTGGGCTTTGACTATACTGCCCCTATGAATATTCGATTTTAATATCTCAGTGTAATATTATTCCAAGTTTAATGCCCCATCCCCCCACCCCCACCCCCAGAAGCTTAATCTGAATGCAGTGCAGGCTCTGATGGTCTTCCTTCCTGTACAGAACTCAAGTAGCTTACACTTCTGGTAACAAAGTTGTGCATTGTTCTCACATGAGTGCAGATGTCTACGTCACCCAGGAAACCAAAGTTGCAATTCTAAAAGGAGCTCTCGAGGGTTTACAATTAGCTGAGTTCCTTTGGTTGCCAGTGCAGAATTGTGCCAAGCAAGCTCTGTGTACACAGGTTTGAACCTAACCACGGCTGTGGAAAGACTAGAAGAGCTTTAACTGACTTGAGGGGGGAAAGAGCTCAGGGGGAGTTGATGGAATCTTTTTCTCAAATTTGCAGATTGTCTAAATTAAACTTGCCATTCAAAGTATGAACACAGATTGTCTCTTGTTTATTCAGTCTCATAATGGCCCCAAAGAGCAAGTGATTGCCAAAGGGACAGAGGGACTAGAACAGGACAAGAAGCTCCTATCCTACAATACCTTTTATTCCAAAGAATGTTATTTGAAACCCCAAACACTTTTTCTCCTACTATCAACGTTGTATGTGGTGGACATGCCAGCCCGCAGAAATGTATTTAATCCAAAGTGTAGCTCAACTGTTGTGCTAATCACTACACAGAATTAACCCTTTAATTTTCTAAAGATTATTTTGTCAACAAGCTCACTACAGGGAATAAAGACAGAACACAGGAATGGAATAAAAAAATCTACAGAAACTGCCTTAAACTTGCATTAATTTGATTAAGAAACCCAGATACACAAGAAAAAATATCACTTGTAATTATACTGCCTATGGATAACAATATTCACTATTCTGATGCATATTCTCTGACACTTATTTCTATACAATATACACATGTGTATGAATGTATGTAATGTTAATTTTTAATAAAAGTATGATTATATTATGCATTTTTCTTTGAAACCCACTTTTTGTCCCACAACATATTACAGATATCATAGCAAGAAATATATATATATCTATATATTATAATTATTAATGGCTTTACTCATACAGGCGAAGAACAACTTGGCAAACAAATTTTATTTTAGGTATTTAGACTATTTCCTTCTTTTTGTATGATAAATATACATATGTGTATATCACTGAATATCTGCCTTCACACATTTGTTTCCAGTGGATAAATTTCTAGAATTAAAATGTTAAGTCAAAAAGAATGCCATATTTAGTGGCTTTTATGTATAGATTCACAAAGTGCCTTCTAGAAAAACTGTATCATCTTGCATTCCAACTGCATGGAATGTTTGTCCAGTCCCCCACATTCATGTCTTTATAAACTTGCTAATCTGACGGGAAATAATGGCAGCTCCTTTGTTTTCAGTTCTCTCTCTGTTGCGAAGACTGAACATTTTCCATGATTCCTAGCCCATTTTGCTATTAGAACTTTGACATATTGATATCTTTATATTAAAAACAGTAATAGCCCTAACCGGTTTGGCTCAGTGGATAGAGCATCGGCCTGCGGACTCAAGGGTCCCAGGTTTGATTCTGGTCAAGGGCATGTACCTTGGTTGCGGGCACATCCCCAGTGGGGAGTATGCAGGAGGCAGCTGATCGATTTTTCTCTCTCATCGATGGTTCTAACTATCCCTCTCCCTTCCTCTCTGTAAAAAATCAATAAAATATATTTAAAACAAAACAAAAAAACAGTAATATCTTTATACTGCAAGTATTTTTCCAGTTTGTATTTTAATTTTCTGGGTTATTAATGGTTTAAGTATTATTTTTATTTATTGAAATTAATTTTTATTTCATGAAACCTTTCACTCTTTTTAAAAAATAGTTTGCACATTTGGTGCCATGTTGAGAATTGCCTTCTCCATCTAAGGTAATAAAAATATTACTTACATATTTATGTAAGACTGTATAAACTTACTTTAATATTTTATAACAAATTTTTATTTTACATAAAATTAAATATCTATTCATTTAAATCTTACTATCTATTATTGTATCTTTTTAGTTCTAAGATTTCCACTTGTTTCTTTTAGACTATCTATAACTCTCTTGACATTTCCTAATTTCTTCCCTTTGCTTCCATCATTCTTCTGTAGATTAGGATATTAATCATAGTTATTTTATTGTCCATGTCTGTTAATTTTGCCTGGGTGATTTATTATTATGTTTCTATTAACCATATTTTTCTCTTGACTGAATTATATTTTTTGTTTCTCCTTATGTCTAGAAAATTTATTATATAGTAAACATTGTAGATAATACATTGCAGAGTTTTTAAGCTCATGCTATCTTGTTAAATTTTTGTAAATTTCCAGTTAAATGCAACTGAACTAGTACAAAAGTCCTCAACATCATAACTAGGTTCTTGGAAACTGTGACTTTAAGTGAAACAAGGTATCATAAAACCAGTTTTACCATGGGCTAACTGATATAATAAACAAGAGTTAACTTTCTATGACATATTTCTAGTCACAAAAACATCACCAAAATTCCAAGATCCAAAACACTTCTAATAGTAAACATTTAAATAAATGTGAGCTATAGATACATTTTAAAAAGATTAATAAACATAAGTAAGATTATTTTGCAACCCACGTAATTAAGTTCATGATCATGGGTAGCCAGATTCCATCTTGGTAGCTCAGGGCAGTAGGCTGAAAGGCAACCCTGAACAGAACAATCTTTCATCGATGGGCAAACTCACTCACACTCATACCCACACTTACTCAGACTGGACAATTTAGACACTACCGCCAATTCACCTCACGTTCACATCTTTGGGATGTGGGAGAAACCCTGAAGACATGGGGAGAACGTGCAAACTCCACACAGACAGTGGCCCAGAGGGGAATCAATTTTTGTTTTTGTTTTTTTCTCGTCAGTCTTACAATGAAATACCATTATCCAGGACCTGCTGTACTATCCAATACCATATGTTTATTTTGGTTTGTTTCTGACCTATTCCATCCTGTTCCTCTATTTGCCCTTGAAACAAAACTCTGATTCCTCCTCTGAAGAGTATTGAGTTTTATTCCAGCAAACAAATTAGTGGAGGATGGCCTGGACAGTGTGGAGGAGTGGTTTCAGGCTTTGTCAAAGCCAGTCCATTTCAGTTTTGCCCTTTCTCCTGAGACATGGTTCTCACTAAGCCATGGCCCTCTGGGTTCCATGGAAAGCTTGCAGTATCTCCCAATGGAAAGTCTGAAGTATTTTCTGAATATCATTAAATTGGTGGGAATTAAATTCCAAACTCTATCTCCCCAGCATCCAGATAGCTGTTAAAATCTCTATGCTGCCTGTTTTTTGTTTGTTTTTATCTTCTAGCTGCTGTTTTTTTCCTGGGGGCTGGGGGTGGGGGTGACTTGGAAATTTGTTCCCCACTTCTGTAGTTCAGGAGTCAGGCAAGACTTTGAGAAGAATTTGTATATGGGTTTGGGGTCTTCCCTTGTGTTTCTGCTTTCTGGGATATCCTTCCCTTAGTATGTAACAACATGACCACACCTACCTGCAAGGAAGCATGGGAGATGTAGTCTTTTCCCAAAATTTAATTATAATTTTTGTGAGATGTCCTCTTAATTCCATGTGCCATAAACTCAGCTAACTGGTGATCATTTTTAAGTTTTAATTATATTTTATCATGTATTTCTCTATCAAGGGAAAAAATAAAGTATGTTTATTGATATTCTACAACTTAGTTTTGTAGAAGGGATGTCAACACATAAAGTGAAAGATTAGTATACTTTTATTTCTTCCCATCTCCAGGTTTTTGTTGAAATAATGTCTTTTCAAAAAATCCAGATTACCATTATTATCATTTCTTTTTGGATACTTTGTATCTTCTAACTCAATACATTATATTTTTGAGATTTAAATTATGTGAACAATATTAGGCTATATTCCCCCACCCCTTTCTAACTTTTAACTAACACTTGCTTTTATTTAATAATTTCAGGAGAGGTAGGCAGACAAAATACTTTTTTAAGCCGTTGCTTGTCTGCAAATGTCTTTCATGATCTTGCAATGAACAATGGCTTTTTAGGAATTTTTTTTTTCTGCCATAAGTCTGTTGGTATTTCTTCCTCATCTTCTAGCACTTAGTTTTGTAGAAGGGATGTCAACTAATTGTTTCTTGTCTTTAAGGTTTTCTGACTGGATACTTGAAGGACACTCCCCTTAATTTTGATAGTCAAATTACTAGAATTATGTCTCTTTTCATTTATTTTGCTTGACATGTTATGAACCATTTATTATGAAGAAAGTATCTTTTTTTAAACCCCAGAAGTAATATTATCTGTATAATATTACTTAAATATATACACACTCACACATTCATGTGTGCACATTCACACATACACACACACACACACACACACACATATTTACAATTTTCTTTTGACTTGATGGTTTGCTTGGACTATTTTCCCTTCATTTGTGATAGTGTTTTCCCAAATTTCCATACCATTAAAATTACTTCATGTTCTTATTTTGAAACAGATAAACCTAAGTCCAATCCCCAACATATGGAACTAGCATCCCTGGGGAGGGCACACAGAACAAGGAATCTTAATGTGTCCACGTGGCTATTACACTCATGAACATTTGGGAAGCATATTAATGTATTTCTTATTATGCCTAGTTTTTAGTTTGGTTTTCTGGATCTATCCTTCATTTATACCCTACTACTTTTTCTTTCTGTCTTCTCTGATAGTTTCTTGATCTGCTCTTCTAATTACTGATCCAGTTTTCTGTGCTAATTTACTATTCAATGACTAGACTGTTTTATTCAAATTCAGTCATCATGACCACATGAGTTACCTGAAATAAAGTTTTCTGAGTTCATAATTCTTCTGGTTATATAAATGCAATATTGCCTTGAATCTTGTTAAGTAGACACATTAGATTTTTTTAAATCTTCGTCATTTTACATGAAGAAGTCAGTTCAATACGGGCCATTTTGTCTGACATCTTTCTATTGAATCATTTCATATATAAATTATAATCATCTCATTTACATATAATCATTTTATTACAAATTCATAGAGAGGTGGACTGCTCCACTGTTGGAAATGATACATCTAAGTGTTTACATAGACAAAGGGGGGAGGGGGAGAAACATTGATATATGCTATAGTTTTTGCCTGCATAGTATGTATAGCAATTATTCAGTGAAACAACTAGCAAGGACACTCTCACTTTACCTACCTTCACTTGAGATGAATCCTCTGAGATAGAAGGCTACACTCCAGATAGCTTAGAGATGCTCAACAAATGTTACAAGAAAAAAGATTTTCTTCACAACTAACCCTTGTTGGGAATGGAAGGAAACAGAGGTAGGAGCAAAACTTCTCATTGTAGGCCTTTTTATATTATTTTGATTTTTGAAACATATGAAAGTATTATTCATTTAAAAAATGAATAATGTTTTTAAAAAAGTATTTAAAAATTTAAAGGAATAAGGTAGGATCAGTGGCAGCCCCAGGGAAAGTATTTGATATTTTTTTAAACAAGCAATGGAACTGAGTTGTACCTTAATTCTAGTTTTAAATTTTTGAACTGAAAATATGCTTTTAGCCCTTGCCCGTGTTGCTCAGTGGTTAGAGTGTTGGCCAGCGCACCAAAGGGTCACGGGTTTGATTCCCCATCAAGGGCATGTACCTAGGTTGCAGGTTCGATCCCTGGCCCAGTCAGGGCATCTGTGGGAGGCAACCAATAGATGTGACTCTTTCACATCAATGTTTCTCTCTCTCCCCCTCTCTCTCTTTCGCTCTCTCTCTCTCTCCCCTAACCCTTCACTCACATTCACTCTAAGAAAAGACAATGGAAAAAATAAGGATTAACAAAAAATAAAAATAAAATCTGTTTTTAAATACAGGTTTCTAAAAATTCTCTTGGGATTTTCTCTAATATGTTTGCTCTTTATTAAAGTAACTATGCCCATTGGTACTTTCACTGCTCTATTAAGAAGCCATCCAGGTTTCATAAAAGCAATAAGGTTAGTCACAGGAAGTTCAGAGAATGTGATCAATACACTGAGAACATAACAAGTGTACCAATTTCTGGCCTCATATATCCTATACAAAGACCTTTAATATATTTTTTATTATCACCCATGCCAAGTTTCATGCATCCTGATGGAATTTTCAAATAGTCATATATATTCTTGACAAACAACCTTCCCCAGATGGTAGAGTGAAATACTGAGACATAAAGTCCTATCTTGGTTCCAAACCGTATAAATTAAAGGAATATTGATCTTAAAATAATAGTACAGTAAATAATCAAAGCTTTAGCCTGCACTGCCACTGGCATTGTTTGACATTTTGTCTTCATAATGCTCTCCCAAGCAAGCACTTAAAACAGTCAAGCCCATTAGCTCTTCAGAGAGAAAAACATTGTCAACTTATTGACAGACTTCTTTAAGCACAGATCTCCTTCCTGCTTCTGATTACTTGTTCTGGCATAGTGATGACAAAATGCACCCCATTATCTGAACACCCATTTAAAGTAGCTGTAAACACCTGCCTACAAGATAAATGCAGCTGCAAAAATGGCAGTTTTCTTACCAACTCTTATTTTTCTGCTATGCACACTAGTCTGAAGTCAAACACAAGAGTATTCATTGGAGAAATGGCAGAGCATGAATTCACTGATATTAACTGCCTCACTACCAACACCACCAACACTTTTCTTAATGACAAACAAATTGAAATTACTCCTCATTTTATAAAAGACGCTCAGAGGATATTTTAAACAAAAAGATTGGAGCATGGGCCTTAGAATTCTGCAGGAAAAGTAATTATAGCTCCTGCTTGTGAAAATATTTGCAAATTTAATTTGAAATCACTTAGTGAAAATAATAGGGGTATATTTATGAATGTGAAGTGTGAGCATTATTGCACATTATTTAGCATAAAATGAAAATAGTTATTTTGGTGATGGAAGTTTTCTTGAGATTAACTTTTTTTTTTTTTCTAAAGAGCATAGGTCTGGGAATAAGGAGGCCAAAACAAACTGCCTGACAGGGTACCTGGCACACAACAACCGAATAAGTGTTCATTGAATCCGAAGCAGAATAATCGAGTTCTGAATCTGCACTCACCATTTGCGATCTTGGGTATTTCACTTCTCCATCACATGGTCTTCTCAGCTTATATGATATTCCATGACTCACAGAATAACATGTTACAGTGTGTACAAACATTTGAATTGTTTTATAGGAACATATTATCACAGCATTTTACTATGTTTCACTTAGAAATTACTGTCTTATTTTAAGATGTCAGACCCTGTTGGAACAAGCCCAATATTCAGCTATTTGCTTAAATTTACACGCCTGTGTGGGCAAAACATTAACATAATTGATAGGATTCCACCATTTGGCACTGCATAGACTAAAAATGAGCTGAATTCTGCAATTTTTTGTTTATCCCAACAATATCAAGCTCCAGGCAACAACGGGCTTTCGTGCATCCGTTCAGCCTCCTCGCACTGAGGAGAATATTAGAAGTAGGGTTGGAGCTGGTGTTTCGGCTCGGTTTAGCTGTCCCTGGGATGGGTTATCTGCATCTCACGCTCACAGCTGAGTCTCCCCTCTTTATTTAGTATCCCTCGTGGTTTGCCTTCATTTGCTGAGTGTTTTTCAGGTTGGACACACTGCTGCAATCATATCTACCCTCATGCTCTGCCTAGTTGTTGCTGGGATCCTCCTTGTAAAATTTAGACTCATTTTTCTCTACTCACCTCCTCCTACTCTCCCGTCAGACTGACTGGAGATCTGACTCAGCCAGACTAACCTTCTGAGAGCTGTATCGCCAGCACCTGCCAGGCTACTCATTAAGCGCTCCAATAATCATCCCAAACTCACTTTCAGCTGTTGGCCTTGAGTCCCAGTTCACTGATAAAATTGACGCCATTAGAAGAGAATTTTTAGATCCCTACCAGCATCCATATGTAATGCTCTGCCTTCTTGCCCATTATGAGAGATTAACTCTCTCTACCTACATTCATCTAGAACTATGCCATCCATGGACACTGGGTTCCATTCCTTCTTCCTTACTGAAGAACATCATCCTAGCAATTCTGTTTCTCCTACATCAACACATTTTCTCTGCTAGTTTATTAGCATATAAATGCAGAGTTGTTCCTCCCACACTAAGCACACACACAAAAAAGAACCCCCACAAAAACAAACAAACAAACAAAACCTTTCCTTTTTGTGCTGCCAAGTAGCATTAGATTACTTTGCTCTCCTATAGCAAAGTCCCTTGAAAGCATGGTCTACACCAGTGATGGCGAACCTGTGACACGTGAACTCATTTTTTTGGTTGATTTTTCTTTGTTAAATGGCATTTAAATATATAAAATAAATATCAAAAATATAAGTCTTTGTTTTACTATGGTTGCAAACATCAAAAAATTTCTATATGTGACACGGCACCAGAGTTAAGTTAGGGTTTTTCAAAATGCTGACACGCCGAGGTCAAAAGGTTCGTCATCACTGGTCTACACTGTCTCTGATTGCCCTGTTTTCATTCTCTTTTAAATACTTTTCAATATGTCTTTATGCTCAACTTCACCAAAACTGCTCTTATCTAGGTCATCTATAACATCCACATTGCCAATCCTTACCCTCCTTGGCCTATGTGCCGTATGCAATATGGGTGAGCACTCCTCCTCGACAGTGGTCAGCAAACTCATTAGTCAACAGAGCCAAATATCAACAGTACTTCTTCAAAATAGACTTTCCCAGGCTGAAAACTGACTTCTGCGCACGGGCCACGAAGTTTCAATCGCACTGTACGTGCGCCCGCACGTGGTATTTTGTGGAAGAGTCACACTCAAGGGGCCAAAGAGCCGCATGTGGCTCGTGATCCTCAGTTTGCCAACCATGGCACTAGGCAAGTCTACTCTTCCAGTGGAAGAGCCATCAGTCATCTGGGATGAGAAAATCCAGGAAATTGTTTGTCATTGCCTTCAAAATACATCCAGCGTCTGACCATATCCACCGTGGCCATTGCTGACACCCAGTTGGAGCCACCATTCCCCCTTTGGATTATTGTGATTATCTCTTAACTGGCCTTCCTGTTTCCTCCCTCGCCACATTGCAATTTCAACATTTCTTCTCAACATATTAGTCGAAGCAATCTTTTAAAAATGTAAACCAAAGGATGCCTCTCTGTTCAAAATCGTACAGTGGCTCCCAATATCACTCAAAATAAAATCAAAGACTTTGAAATTACTTACAAGGACTTGAAGTATGTGGTCACCGATTCTCCCCCGGAGTCACTCTCCTAGTTTGTTCTGCCCCAGTACATGGGCCTTGTTTTCCTCAAACATACTGCCAGTGGGGAGACAGATAGTGAGAAGTAATCATAATCTGCTCTGCAGCAATGCTGCTTTGGGGTACAGATATCAACAAAATTGTACCCATATCAAAAAAAACAATAACATTAATTATACATCTTAAGTTGAATTGCATTAATGATATGTCTTATGTGAACTATATAAACACAATGCTAGACCCCATAGGTCCTTTACAAATACAGGGTGTCCCCAAAAATGTATAGACACTTTAACAGCTGATAGCTCAATTGATGTTTCTTTATTTTCAGACTTAATTCATTGGAATTAATGATTATTCAGTGTGTATACAGTGTGTGCACCCTGTATATACACTGTCTCACTTCTCACCATTTACAGAAGTGATATATAAAATTTGCATTTCAAAATCTCACAGAATTTTTAAGAAATTTCTCTGGTGAAATTTTTCAATGTGCTTACTTCCAGGTGTGAAATGAAATGACTTACAGTATAATGACTGGCTCAATGCCACATACACAACTAAAGATAAATTCCAAGAACTTGGTATCTCTATTCATAAGACTATTTGGACTCTGCTCTAAATGAAAAGATTATGTTTGTTCTAAATAAAGTACAAGTAGAGCATTTTAAATGAAAATAGGCAACATATATTAGTCATTTCCTCGTACATTTTATAGTTCAGTCATTCTAGGACCCAATGGTAACAGCAGAGTACTGACTCGATATTACTTTCTGCTATTGCTGAACTTCTTCCACACCATCACACCAGCCCTTTCAGATCTCATCTCATCACTGAGGGAACTGACAACCAAGTTGAAACTGTTTTACTGCTGGATTATTTCCAGGATTTTTGTAGCCCTTTCCTTGGAAACAGGTTTGCCAATCTGTTTCCTACACATTCCAGACAATCATCATTCACAATGCTTGACCTCAAGTGTATTTTAAACATCTATTTCCAGGGACCAGCAAAAATAATATAAGTAATTTCTTTATCATTTTCCGTGGTATAAAATGACAGCCACTTTGGCTACTTTATTTTATATAGTTTCCTAATATAGTTAAGTTAATGAATACATATTGATGTTGATAATGGGGAAATTGAAGACTGCTTTGAAGGCTTCATTAAAGAAGAGAGCACCCAAATAAAAATGATAAATTCTTTATTTCAAGATTGACTGTAGCCTAACAAGTTAACACTCCAAGGAGCTTTCTCTCCCTTGTCACCTGGTGACAACAGCTGCTGCTAATTGTTAAGGAAAGCAATGAACCATTTATTATGCATTTACTAAATGAGAAGAATATTTTGAATAATAGATACACATTACAGTAATAGTTTGTTATAAATATATAAAACATAGCCTTGCACCTTCACGGTTTAGTGTTAATTATCAGGACAGCATGTAGGGGACAGGGATCAGGCCTGTCGGTTTGGGATATAGGAAACGTTTCTGCCTTTAGAGGACCTGAGAGGTACAGATCTGGAAGAAGAGGGTTCTAAGTCAAGGAGATGTGGTGTCCAAAGACTCGGTTGCTTGAAAGTGAAGGTGCCAGTCTCAGTTGTTCAGGGGTTGGTAACCAAGAGGCTATTTTTGACTGGACCTCTGCTTGGAATCGCAGTTTAAACAAGTTAGAACTGGGAATTCCAGTTACTTTCAGATCTAAGAGTGGCCTGAGTACAAACTTAGGGAATATAGACATGTTCTTTAGTTATGTTAGAGCTTAGGGTTGCAAACCGGCGGTCTATGGGCTTTACAAGCAGCAAATGTTTTGCCCTCCCACCTCACCTGAAGGCCTTTGGGTTGCAAATCCTGCTCCAGAATAGGAGAACTAGTTAAAGTGTTTCAGTAAAAGAACAGCATATGCAATGTAGTAGTTTCAAAACAGGAGTCTGGCTGTGTTGTTTAATAAGAACCAGAAAGCAGATAAACTGGAATGAGGAAAATCTACTAGGTCACAGTGGTCGGCAAACTCATTAGTCAACCGAGCCAAATATCAACAGTACAACGATTGAAGTTTCTTTTGAGAGCCAAATTTTTTAAACTTACTATATAGGTAGGTACATTGTTATTAACTTAATTAGGGTACTCCTAAGGCTTAGGAAGAGCCACACTCAAGGGACAAAAGAGCCGCATGTGTCTCACGAGCCGCAGTTTGCCGACCATGGGCCTAGGAGATGGCACTAGACATTGGAGCAGTGGTTCTCAACCTTCTGGCCCTTTAAATACAGTTCCTCATGTTGTGACCCAACCATAAAATTATTTTCGTTGCTACTTCATAACTGTAATGTTGCTACTGTTATGAATCGTAATGTAAATATCTGATATGCAGGATGGTCTTAGGCGACCCCTGTGAAAGGGTCGTTCGACCGCCAAAGGGGTCGCGACCCACAGGTTGAGAACCGCTGCATTGGAGGCTGAAATGAAGTCCTAAACCAGCATGGGGATGTGACAAAGAGGAAAGGGGAATTCCCGAAGGCATTCAATAGTTTACTTACAAAGTATTCATGGGACCTCTAAAATGGTGCCTAAGAAGTCTTTGCCCTCATGTAGCTTATAACCTATTGTGGGAGACAGACTGCCATCAAATAACACAAATGAATGCAAAACTGTAAATGTTCTGTTTCAAAGGGCTGCACATGCTTGTAATAGCCAGGGAAATTTCGAGTAATACTTGAAGTTGGTCTGAAGGATCAGTTGGAATTCATCAGACACAGGAGGAAGGTGCGAGGGTTCTAGGCAGAAAACAGAGCAAATGAAAAATCCCTGTGTTGGGAAGACCTCATTTTATTGCACTTTGCTTCATTGAAGGTCACACGTGTTGTACTTTCTATAAATTAAAGCAAGACCCTCCACCAGCAAACAGATTACAACTGGCTTTATTCTGGTGGTCCGGAACAAACTGTGATATAGCTGAGATATGCCTGTAGTAGACATTGAGAGAAGGTCAGTGTGGCCAAGTGCAGAGAGCAGGGAGAGGGGGCTCACAGGAACACGCCAGGCAAGGTCTTATTAAGGAGATGTGTCTTTATGTTAAGAAAAACTGGAAGATTATCTGAAAATTGTATGCAGCTGGGTGATAGGGTGAGCTTTATGTTTCAAAAGAACATTCTGGCTGTGGCAAGGATGGCATGCGAGGCATGGAGAAGGGTTCAAACCTTAACACTGCTGGTAATACTAAATTTTAGACAGAACATGTGGGTAAAATAAAATACTTAGCACTTTCTAAAATATATTTTGTGAAATACCAATGCAAAATGCCCTAAGGGCAAAGTGTTCCATGATTTAGTAACATTGGGAAATGCTGCACATTTTATCCCCTCGTAGAAATTTGCAATGAGTGTAGAACATTAAAGACTCATGCTGTGAAAAAAAAAAAAAAAGCAAGAATAAAAAGCAAAGCATGTTCAACTTTGTGAAACCCAGAATATCATGTGTCGTAAATGTTTCCCTCCACGTCCCGCGTGGTTCAGGGTTCAATATCTGGAAGAGGAGCCGCACACAAATGAAACAGAAAAGACAAGAGATAATTTGGAAATATTGGGGGACCAGGCGGATAAGTCCAACTCAAGAGGAAGGACTTCCACCGGTGCTCAGTCCGCACCGACCTTTTATAGTCTGAGGTAAACAATGCAGTGGTTACCATAGTTACAGTTCTTGTGAGTTTCACCTGTTTTGATCATGTTTCCACTCCCTGTACTTCCCTCAGCCCATTAGCTTCCCAGGTAAGATCTGGGGAGTGTTATAAGGTCAAGCCTAATTATGCTAAGAGGACTGAGCCCTCTAAGCTGGGACTTGTTTGTGACTTTGCCAGCAGGTCAGTCCGAGGCTCAACCCTATATCAGTTTCCCACAATCATGACTGTATCTAACCTTGAAACTTATTGCACATACAACACCTCTTGGGAAATACAAAGATAGACTGCCTTCTTACAGTATAGAACTGGTTTTAGTAGATGGCTCTGCCTAACTTTTCATACTGCTAGTATGGAGAAATATTTTTCACTTACATTTTTAAAAATAATATTGGAGAGAAAAAAAAACAAGAATAGAATTTAACCCATGAGGCTATTGCAACTACACAAAAATGAAATAAATTTAGGAGTGAATAATAGAGATGGATTTACTTCTAAGGAACTGCTGTGGGGGGAAAGTAATTTAAAAAAATAAACATTTCAAAAATGACATGAATGATTACATACCTCCAACAATAAGAAAAGTACATGTGAGCAGCACCCAGCCTCCACGAACTTCTTAATAAGCCTTGCCTCCTGCTATTTAAGCCCTTGCTCTGCACCCTCCCATACTGACTCACCCTGCAGTTGACCAATAGAAGCTAGTGGGAGTGACTATGAATTCCAAGTTGTAAAAGACTCTACAATTTCCACGTTGGGCGTTTGGGTTCTTGGATTGCTTACAGCCACTAGGCCATGAGGACATGAAAGCTACCCATTTGGAAATAGCTAGGTAGGAGGAGCTGAGGTTCCTGTGACCAACAGCCAGCATCCAATTGCCAGCTACCTGAGTGAGTATGGCAGATCTCATAGCCTCAGGCACGCTTTACAGCTCCTGCTGACCTCTGACTGCAACTGCCTGAGAGACCCCAAAAGAGAACTGCCTGGTTGAGTACTTCCCAAGCCCTTGACCTGCAGAAACCATGCAAGATAATAAAAGATCATTGGGCTTTTAAGCTATTAAATATTGGGGTGTTTTTAAAAGCAACCATCGCTAACTAACACAGAGTTCTTTTAGAAAAAAAAATTGTTCTGAATAAGTGGTTCTCAACCTTGGAGGCACATTAGAATCACCTGGGAATCTTTTTAAAATCCTGATTTCTGGGCCTCATCCTCCGGAAATTCTTTCTTTGTTATGGGGTAGGGCCACAACATTAGTAACAAAGAAACAGAATTTCCATAGTATGAGGCCCAGAAATCAGGATTTTAAAAAAGATTCCCAGGTGATTCTAATGTGCAGCCAAGGTTGAGAACCACTGTTCTGAATGATACTTTCTTGTTGATATAAGTCACAGAGATATACTTTGCCAATTAAGCATTAATGTTTTTCAAGTGTTTTATTTGTCTGGCCAGTGTGACTCAGTGGTTGAATGTCTACCTATGAACCAGGTCACATGTTCCTAGTCAGGTCACATGTCTGGGTTGTGGGTTTGATTTCCAGTAGGGGGCATGCAGAAGGCAGCCAATCAATGATTCGCTCTCATTGATGTTTCTATCTCTCCCTCTCCTTTCCTCTCTGAAAGCAATACAACATTTTTTAAAGCATTTTATTTGACTTTCAAATTTGCGTATTCTATGATCCTCAGAAAGAAAGCTCCAAGGATATCATCTGAAAATCTGCAGAGAAAAAAAATTTCAAGATATAGTTCATAGGGACTGACAGACAACATCCCAGATGCTCATGTACAGCCAATCTTCTTTAGAGGAAGCACATTGTCACAGGAGTGGGTTTTTAGAAGACTGTCAAATCTTGAATAGGATAAGCCTTCTGTGATGATGAATATGACAGAAGGCTTTGAAAACTCTGCTAGCCATAGTGAATGAAGTGGAAAATGTTCACAAGGTGAAGAGATTAATCTCACACTTTGCAAGGTCTTTTCCTTAATAACATCCACCAAACCCTTTCCACTCCTATCTCCTGTATAGCCTACTCAATTAGAGGTAATAATGGAGGCCTGGGATAGAATGTAATTCATTTCCATGATCCCAACACTTCATTTTATCTATTAGCTTCAACCTTGTTCCTTATGTCTTACTCATATGCTTCTAACAGAGAAAAACGATCTTAAATTTTTTTCTTCCCATTTTTTTGCCCACTACGAATCACTTTATGAAGTCTTTTTTGAGTAAGAGCATTGCTCCAAATCAGAGACTCTTGGGAGAAAATGTGAGCAGGCATAACTACAGACAACCTATAAGAAAAATGAGCCTTTGGATACCAAAGAGTTGATGGAATGTCGGCCTGCAGACTGAAGGGTCCCGGGTTTGATTCCGGTCAAGGGCACATGCCCAGGTTGTGGGCTGGATCCCCAGTGTGGGGCTTGCAGGAGGCAGCCCAATGATTCTCTCTTATCATTGATGTTTCTCTCTCTCTCTCTCCCTCTCCCTTCCTTTCTAAAATCATTAAGAATATTTTAAAACAAAGAGTTGATGGCTTTAATTCTAAGCATTTCAGTTTTATTTATTTCAGAATCATCTAGACTAAGAAACTGAAAATTTTATAATAGTCATAATGTTGAAGAAAATACAAATCTTCATATATTTTTACTTACGAAAAAGATATTCAACTTTCAGTTCCAGCTCAACATAAAAAGAGTTTCTCTGGTCCTTACAACAAGAACAAAGCTGAACAAACTGAAAATCAATGACTTTTCTTGGACTCATCAGAGAATCGAGGTCACAGAGCAAACTACCACCTCAAAATCTGGACAGGTAAGGTGCACACAGAACCACAGATGAGATCAATTTACTTGGAGCAGAGGCTGCTGGAGCCAGAAACTGGTAGAAACAGTAAATGGTGATTTTGATGAATTGCTGGAGGCTGAGTGTGGACTAACTTGAGAGGGAGGAACACCTGAGGCCCCATCCCACACATTTTCACCAGTTTGACAACAGTTGCTCACAGTGAAGACCCCCCAAAAAACGCCCTTATGTTGCTGGCAGTGGGAGGAGAACAGCAACCATTTTGAAATGTCCTGAGTTTTTCCTCCATAACAAAGGGCTACTCTCAAAGGGAAAATAATTTACTGGTATAAGGTCCTCCTTATCCTACTCAGGAAAAGAGCAATTATTCAAATTGTTGCCCCTACTCTTAAAACTCAACCATAAGAATACAGACAAACCAATCAGAAAATGGGCCGTAACCGGTTTGGCTCAGTGGATAGAGCGTTGGCCTATGGACTGAAAGGTCCCAGGTTCGATTCCGGTCAAGGGCATGTACCTTGGTTGCGGGCACATCCCCAGTAGGGGGTGTGCAGGAGGCAGCTGATCGATGTTTCTCTCTCATCGATATTTCTAACTCTCTATCCCTCTCCCTTCCTCTCTGTAAAAAAATCAATAAAAACATATTTAAAAAAAAAAGAAAATGGGCAAATATTTGGATATTTCACCAAAGGAGATATACAGATGACAAATAAGCATATACAAATAAAATTAAGAATTTCTGTCCATCATATATACATATATATGTGTATATATATATATATATATATATATATATATAGAGAGAGAGAGAGAGAGAGAGAGAGAGAGAGAGAGAGAGAGAGAGGGGTGATATGCAAATTAGGCCGGGACACTATAACAGGTCGATTGGACAGGAGGAGTTGCCTGTGCAGTGTCAGGGGCGGGCTGGCAGGGGCCTCAGCACCTGCCTGCACTGGGGGAGGGCCTGATCAGCAGCAGCCGCAGCTGCTGCGGCCGGGGGAGCAAGGCAGGGCCAGGCCTGCAGCGGCCGCAGGGGCTGCTGTGCTGTGGGCCCAGGTCAGGGCTCATGCAGGAGGCAACCAATGGATGTGTCCCTCTCACACTGATGTTTCTCTTTGTCTTTCCCTCTCTCTCCCGTGCTCTCTAAAAATCAATGGGAAAATACCTTGAGGCGACTCGAGGGGGGGGCTGCGCCGCGTGATTTCGAATCGCCTGCTGGGCTCCTAGTATACTAATAAGAGAGTAAAAAGGCAGCACATGCAGTGGAAAAAAGATATTCATAATAGATACATCTTTTAAAAAAAATATATTCTGAATATATTGAGAACTCCTATGGATCAACAGTAAAAGGGAAGACAAACCCAGCAGAAAATGGGCAAAAGTTTCTGAACAACTACTTTAAAAAGAGGATATCCAAAAAAAAGAAGAAAAATATGAAAAGGTGTTCAACTTCATCAGTCATGACAGAAATGAAAGTCAAAACCACAGAGATTTCACTATATGCCTGCCAAAATGTGAAAAGGAAAATAAACAAATAAATCATAATAATAAGTAAGTGTTGGGGAGGATGCAGAGCAATCTGAATGCTCATATGCTACTGTTGGGAGAGTAAGTTAGTAAACCACTTTGCAAAACTCTGGCAACCTTTATTACTGCTGCCCATAAGAGGAAGGAGTTAAAGCAACTGGGTTTTGATCCTTTCACTGCCCTTACCCAGGGGTGACTCTTGGGAGAAAGGCTCATGGGCTCATCCAGTCTAATCTACTTCAAAACCAGCTCTCAGATAAATAGACTAATGATATCTGCTAGGAAGAAGTGACCTTAATATGAAATGCCCTTGGTAGGGTGTCCAGGCTAAGCATTACCTACAGGGAAAGAACCCAGGATATATGAGAAATGGCCCTCTGGAGAACTTCGTGTAAAGCTACACAGCTCTTTGGCTTCGCAGTTTAAATGCTCCTGCTGTGTGAAGTGACCCTGCAAATGTAACATGGAGATCTCATCTATTACTCTGGGCCTGCGGGACTCATCCGACAAGGAAAGACAGGATCTGGGAAACCACCCTTGGTGCCCTAAACCTCTCTCTGCTCCTTCTGAAATTTTCAATTGCCTTCAAATTGAACTGATTTCATCAAGTTTGCTAAGGGATAAAGTTTTCTCTGTGATTATAGTGAGTTTGATTTGATAATTCCATCCTGTGTGTTAGCTCATACAATCAGACCCAAGAATCCCACTCATAGATAAATGCCAAACAAATCACTCACATCTAAAACCCAGAACTGTTACAGTCTTTGCTGCACTATTCTTAATGGCTCCAAACTGGAAAATATCCAAATGCCTTAAAGGAAAAAAATGGATAAACGGTGGTATGTTCACACAATGGGAGGCTTTTCAGCAGCTAATAACTTCAACTACATGAATCATTAGGAATACTAGTAGCCCTGCTCACGAATCCATGCGCAAGTAGCTCGCTGCTGCTTGCCTCAGCTGGCCACTCGCCCACCACTGCTGGTAGCTCTCCGCTGCTCATAGCTCGCTGCCCCGCCCTCCTGTAGCTCTCCACCACTTGTAGATTGGTCGTGATGTTACAGAGTAATGATAATTAGCATATTCCTCTCTTAGTATATAGGATGCTTCACAAACAATGTTGGCTGAATTAAGCCAAACTCAAAGGATACTGTATGTTTCTAAAAGCACAAAACAGGCAAAATTAATCTAAACTGTTAAAAGTCTGGTAATGTGCACCTTGTTGAGAGCAAATAGTATCAAAGGAGAGCATGAGGGGACTTTGGGGTATTGTTTTGTTTCTTACTCTAGGTGCTGGTAAATTCAGTTTGTACAAATGTATCGAACTGTACACTTAGGGTAAGTGAGCTAGAGGAATAAAAGTCTCCCTGTTGGAAGCAGTGCCCATAAACGGGTCCTTGATCACCCACCATGGTCTCTTCCAGAGGTTTCTGAAGAGATCCCTATAACTTTCAAGCCAAAGTATTTATGCATATAATGTGGCAAAAGGTGGAGCTGAGTGATGAAATGAGAACAGCGGCATACTAGGATTGTAATTGAAAAGAACAACAAAACTTGTCAAGCAGATATAACTTTAAAAACTTTAGAGATAGCAGGTCATCTAATTTTTGATATTTCTATACCTTTATATTTTGGTTTTAAGAAAATATTTTTGTATAGAGTTTTAATTAAAAATTAATACTGTCATATTCTACTCCACAAGAATATTCAACTTCCTATTATTTTTAGTACCTTCTAAGAACCTTAAAACATTGCTAACTTGATAATTCCAAATATATATTCCTACTTTCAGAAATTATGACAATGGTGATGATTATGATGATGATAATTATAGCAACAAATTCCCCTTAAACCTCTAATCTATAAAGATACTGTGATAAACACTCAAATATAGGTGTTCTTAATTCAGAGTCCAATAAAATTTAGAGATCCATAAATTTGAATGAGAAAAAAGACATCTTTATTTTCACTAACCTTTAAATAAAATTAAGCACTTCTGTCAATGGAAATTTAGCATTTCTTTCAACAGACATCACTAAAATGTTCATCATACAGATATCTTGAAATACTTGTTTATGCTCATCACTACATTGAAATTATGAGTTATCTGACTCTCCATCAGGTCTTATACAATGTGTAAAGAATCAAGTATATTCCTATGTTGCATGATATTTAATATATTAATCCTCACCCAAGGATATATTTTTCCATTGGTTTTTTTTTTTTTTTTTTAGAAGGGAGGGATGGAGAGTGGGAGAGAGAGAGAGAGAGAGAGAGAGGGAGAAACATTGATGTGAGAGAGACATATCGGTTGGTTGCCTCCTGCACAGGCCTTGACTAGGGCCAGGGATCGAACCAACAACCCAGGACATGTGCTTGATAGGAATCAAACCCACAACCCTTCAGTGCACTGGCCAACACTAACCACTGAGCAGCACCATCCAGGGCAATCTTTAATATTTTGAGAAGTGTACTTCAAAATTATTTGTAAATAATTATATATATTTTATTTTATGAATTGAAAAAATGTTATTTCAATTATACCAAAGGGTTTCATGGAACCAAAATGGTTAAGAACCCCTTAAATATCTCATTTAATTCTTACAATCTCTGAGATTGATATTATCATCCTCATTTTATATTTCATCCTCACCTGAGGATATGTTTTATTGATTTTAGAGACAGGGGAAGGGAGAGAGAAAGAAAAAAATATCAATGCTTGAACTAGCAACCCAAGTATGTGCCCTGACTGAGAATCAAACCTGCAACACTTTGGTACACAGAATGACTCCAACCAACTGAGCCACACTAGCCAGCGCTTATCATCCTCATTTTAGAACCAAGTGAAATGAAGCATGGAAAGTTGAATGACTTCCCAAGGTTTACAAGACAAGTAAGTCCCAAGGCTAGGATTTGAACCTAAATTCATCTGACTTCAGAGCCTGTCCTCTTGGTCACTGGTCCATGTAGCCGATTACAAATTTAAATCCTAGCACAGCGGCTTTCAAACTGTTGTCTACAGGGCCCTGGGGTTCTTTGTATGTGCACTACGCTGTGCCAGGGGAAGCAGTAGAGACCAAATTTCAGTCAGAGAAGCCCTTTGTTGATAACTTGGAATTCCATTTAAATTTTGCTTTTAAAACTTATTTCTGCTAGTGTTACAAAAATAAGTTTTCTCTTATTTCTGTTCGGTTTCCCAAATAAAAATAAGTCCATAAAAAATGTTTTAAGCAATTGTCCTAAAATGACATAAAAATATACAAATCTTAGTCAGTCAGGAATCAATGTAAAATATCAGTTATCAGACAAATACTTTTGTTATCAGCCTATTCAGCCAGCTAAGGCTCCAAATACATCACTTCACTGAGTAATTTAATCCTTTAAAATTTTAATCTGATGGGACATCTCCAGTTGTGACTCCTCAAAGTCAATGATAGAACAGGGGAAGAGTCCCAGAATTTCTTAAGATTGAACCCACCTCCTCCTACTCCAATCTCCAAATACTAAATTTATTCCATAATTATTTTTATATGTATCTTTATTAATTTCAGAGAGGAAGGGAGAGGGAGAGAGAAAGAGAAACATCAATGATGAGAGCGAATCATTGATCGGCTGCCTCCTGCACACCCACTACTAGAAATAGAGCCAGCAACCTGAGCATATGCCCTTGACCTGAATCGAATCTGGGACCCTTCAGTCTACAGCCCAATACTCTATCCACTGAGCCAAACTGGCGAGGGCTATTCCATAATTTTTTATAAGACTTTCAATGAGCTAGTAGACTTGGCCATGCTGAAACTATGATGACTGACAGCATGCTAGATTTCGCTGTAGTAAATGTTTAGCATACACTTACTCAACCTCCCTAATATCTTATTTTTTGTTGTTGTTGTTAAATTAAGCTTCTTGACTTGATTACTCCCTGTGGAATTTCTGTGTGTTCCATGGGACAATTTCAAGATTATAGATAGACAGAGTTTCAGATTTACAAAGATATGTTGCATGTTTGGAAATGCTATCATTTAACCCCCCCCCCCCCATTCAATTAGGAGAGTTTAAATTGAGGCAAGAAAGTTGCATACACACATGCACACAAAACCCCCACCCAACACATTGGATTTTTTCCTTTTGGGGATATTATTCAGGTCAGAACGGATAGAGATGGGTTAGCAAAGAAAGAGAAGTCTTTTTAAGATCCATCCCTTTTGTGATGAGTAAGAAGGAAGTACAGCAGCTGACTATACTAACCTTGGGAAAAGCAGTGGGTCCAGTATGCTTATTTCTGCCATTAAACACATCAGAGAGACCACTAGGGATGCCACTCAGCACTACTAACCTTCCCAGCAAGTATGAAACGGATCTTTGAAGATCAGATCCCAGTGCCCCAGAATATAAAGAAATGAGTGAAAAATAACTTGGGAAACAGATGCTGCTAGATGAGGGAAAGACTATGATAAAAACAGAGGAAGATAGAATCATAGTTGTGGAATACGTTTGCCCGAAAATCTTGCTCAAAACAGCATCTCCATGAAGACTTTTTACTCATCTTGGATTTCTTATAACTGCGACAAGAAGAAAAGCCTTCTTTAATCTCTGACTCACCAGAAGTTTATATATCTGCTTTCAGATGAAGCTATCATTACCTTGTAATCTATCCTCTCTACCCCATTCCCTACAAAACAACACCAAGAGAATATAAATGATTTACATGTAGTACTACTATGCACTTTATTCGACACTTTAAGCACAGAGCTATTCAGATGGTTATTACTGATATAAACAAAAACAGCATATACAGTGGTTTTGGTTATCCTAGCCTCACCTTTCTTTTCTACATTACCTCTGATCAATAATTATCAATCTTGCCCTAGCTGGGTAGCTCAGTTGATTAGAGCATTGTCCTGATATGCCAAGTGCCAAGGTTGCAGGGCTCATACAAGAATCAAGCAATAAATGCATAAATAAGTGGAACAACAAATTGATGTTTCTAACTCTCTCAAAAATAAAATCCTATCTAATAATTGACAAACATGGTAATTAACCATACCTCCACTACACTTCCCATTGGCTAATCAGGATGATATGCAAATTAACTGCCAACCAAGATGGCGGCCGGCAGCCACGCAGCTGAAGCAAACATGAGGCTTGGTTGCCCCGGCGATGGAGGAAGCCAAGGTTCCCACCTGCTGCGGCCCGGCTCTGAGCTCCGGATGCAACAATGTTGCAATTATAGAAGCTAAACAAACCCCAGATACCTGCTTTCAGCTAGCCGGCCTCAGAGCTAGAGCTGCAACAAAATTTCAATTACAGAAGGTAAATAAATCCCAGAATAAAAAAAAGAAAAAAAGGAGAGACTGGAGCTTCAGTTGCAGGCTTGGCCCGCCTGAAAACAGCCCTCAGCCCCTCATCCAGACTGGCCAGGCACCCCAGTGGGGACGTCCACCATAAAGGGGGTGTGGGCCAGCCTGAAAACAGCCATCAGCCCCACATCCAGGGGGCCAGGCACCCCAGTGGGGACCCCACCCTGATCCGGGACACAATTCAGGGCAAACCAGCCAGCCCCCACCCATGCATCAGGCCTCTATCCTATATAGTCAAAGGGTAATATGCAAACTGACCCTAACAGCAGAAAGACTGGGAATGACTGGTCACTATGACACACACTGACCACCAGGGGGCAGACACTCAATGCAGGAGCTGCCCTCTGGTGGTCAGTGAGCTCCCACATGGAGGAGCTCTGCTCAGCCACAAGCCAGGCTGATGGCTGCCAGTACAGCGGTGGTGGTGGGAGCCTCTCCTGCCTCCTCAGCAGTGCTAAGGATGTCTGACTACAGCTTAGGTCTGCTCCCTGCTGGCAAGTGGACATCCCCCGAGGGCTGCCGAGCTGCCAGAGGAATGTCTGATTGCTAGCTTAGGCCCAATCCCCTTGGGAGCAGGCCTAAGCCAGCGGGTGGTCATCCCCGAGGGGTCCCAGACTGTGAGAGGGCACAGGCTGAGCTGACAGACCCCCCCACCCCGAGTGCACAAATTTTTATGCACCGGGCCTCTAGTCTATAATAATAAAAGAGCAATATGCTAATTAGACCAGACATCCTTTCAGATCTTCTGAATGAAGCTGAGGCTGCAAGGAAAGCCCAGGTCCTGGGTGCTGGAGGGAAGCCATTGCCAGCAGCCAGGGGAAGGAAGGCCTACTCTTGCACGAATTTCATGCATCAGGCCTCTAGTCAATAAATAATTATCACTCTTAAGAATAGATAACTGTTCTCTCTCTCTCTCTCTCTCTCTCTCTCTCTCTCTCTCTCTCTCAAATATCAGACAGATATTAAAGGAGAGACACAATTTAAGCAAACATCTGAGTCACAGTGAGAAGTCCAATAAGTGCCATAGGCATGAATGATGAACAAATTAGACAGACAGGGCCAGGGGCAGAATTGCAGCAAACTGAGCTCAGAAGCAAAAATGGAGCTGCAATGAGACTCAGAAGCAAAAACATGGTACAGCAATTCATGACTCAAAAGAACAATTCCTCAGGCCTTCTTGTAACATAATCAACATCTGGATCTCACATATGATCTACTTCATCATCTCCCCACCAAAAAATTTTCAGCCACATCTTTCCACTTTCATGTTTCACCAGCATATGCTCAAACCCAAATTGCCACAGAATAAAATACACAAAACCTCCATCTTTAAAATGAAATCTCTTTATTTTCTGTGATAGCACCAGAACCTAGAACAGGGCCAGGCACACAGTGGGTTCTCAATGTTTGTGTTAAATAAATGAATGACTTAATACTCACTCAACATAACTTGTTCATCTCTATGGGCATTCATAAGCAAATATATATTTAATGGGGACATGTGTAGGGCAGTTTACATGAATGACAATGTTAACATCAACCCTTTCATGCCAGAGCTTACAACCTGGATGGGATGAAGGACATTTCTATGACAAGATAAATCATACAACTCAGCATGTGCTTTGCTAAAGTACACTCTTTGTATATTTAGGAGAGAAAAACCATCACAGACAGGTAGATCTAGGAAGAAAAGCTGCATGATAAGATAACAACAACATAATAATAGCAACAGTTATTCAATTTTTAAGAAAGTGCTTTATGTATATTATCCAATTCAAATAATTTTCTACTACCTTATAAGTGTGTACTCTTATAATCTCCATCATAGAGATGAGGAAGATAAGGCCCAGGCAATTAGCTAAGGGGCACACAGTTAGCAAATGTGGAACTATATTTGGAACCCATGCTTTAACTACTATGTCTTACATAAAACAGTATAGGAATATATTTATTAATAATAATAATAGCCAGAACCGGTTTGGCTCAGTGGATAGAGCGTCAGCCTGCGGATTGAAAGGTCCTAGGTTCGATTCCGGTCAAGGGCATGTACCTGGGTTGCGGGCACATCCCCAGTGGGAGATGTGCAGGAGGCAGCTGATCGATGTTTCTCTCTCATCATCGATGTTTCTAACTTTCTATCTCTCTCTCTTCATCTCTGTAAAAAATCAATAAAATATATTTAAAAAAATAATAATAATAATAATAACAGCTTCTATTATATATTGAGCACTTCCAATATGCCACTAGACCAGCCGTGGGCAAACTACGGCCCGTGGGCCGTATCCGGCCCATTTTAAATTAAAAAAAATAAAAAAAAAAAAAAAAAAAGACCGTACCCTTTTACGTAATGATGTTTACTTTGAATTTATATTAGTTCACAAAAACACTCCATCCATGCTTTTGTTCTGGCCCTCCGGTCCAGTTTAAGAACCCATTGTGGCCCTTGAGTCAAAAAGTTTGCCCACCCCTGCACTAGACACTTTACATATTTTATTTAATCTACATAACAATTTGATGAGGTAGGTTCAATCGTTATTCCCACTTTATAGAGGAAGAAACCAATTTAGAGAGGTTCAATAATCTTCCCAAGTTTCATAGGCAGTGAGACAGCCAAGTGCTGGCTGAGCCAGCCGAGCTCAACAGCCTGCACACTTAACCAGAGAACAAAGACCGATCCTTCGTGGCAGGCAGCTTTAAAGATGAATCCAGGCAGTGGCAAAGAGTTCAGTCCTATGAGAGCATTTAAGCCCAACTATATTTCCCACCCCCTTTAAAGCAATGTGAACTCTCTGAAACTTCTGTTTGAATGGAGACTGTCCCCTGCAATTGAAAGAATGTGATTTTGCAGAGGGATCTATTTGAGACAGAATTCACTGTTGTAAAGAGATTGTCACTGTAGAGGTCTGAAATCTGTGCCAGGGTAGTGACCAGAAGTCTCTTTACAGAGCAATATAGACGGCCCTTGAAGCAGGTATGTGTCAGCTAAAACAATGAATGTTCCTCTCCGGACATGTACCAGTGCGGTCATGCTAAAAATAAGATATTACAGCCCTGGCTGGGTGTCTCAATTGGTTGGAGTGTTGTCTTGTACACCAAAGGATTGCCTGTTTGATTCTGGTTGGGGCACATAACTAGGTTGCTGGTTTGGTTTGATCCCTGGTCAATAAAGATTCGGGAGACAACCAATCAATGTTTCTCTTTCTCTCTCTCTCTCTCTCTCTCTCTCTCTCTCAATAAATATATCCTCAGGGGAGGATTTTAAAAAATATATTACAAATGAGGACTGTCTGATCAAATGACAGCATCATATTACATAATGATACTTTCTGGTCTACATAAAAAATAGTACCTTGATTGCCTCATCTGTCAATAGAGATAATACCTACTCCATAGGGTTGATGCAAGGATTGAAATTAGATAACATTTCTTAGGTGCTTCAACAGCTCCTGCCACAGAGCAAGCATATTTATTTCTAAGTATTATGTACAATCAATATTACTATAATCCAGCATGGTAATTAGTAATAATAATCACATCATCAATTATCATATTCATCACAAAAACAACAGATCCCACTGATTGAAGGAAGAAAACCAAGGAAGAAAATGATTCAGAAAGTGTGAAGGGAAGGTGATTCAGAAGAAAATAAACAATCACAAGTTAAAACCAAGTATGAAGTTTGGCCTATGGAGGGTAAATACCTACCTTCTAAAGTTAGTAGCATAAAAGTACTTAATGAAACATCCAGGCACTCACTGGCGATTCTCAGTGCCACCCCTGAGAGGAAGAACTAAATCATGGAGGTTAGTAAACTCTCAATTGAGGGAAAATTACTAAGTGTGCCATTTTCCTGAGGCGTCTTCTTGAGGGAAACAAAGTGATTCTTTAATACCTCAAATAGCTTGGGTATGGACCAGTATCTCGACTAATCTAAAATACAAAGCCTCAGAGAAGGTGTGTGAAAACTTATCACAAAGGGTCTAAGTATTCATGTGTTATGAAAACTTACTGGAGGGTACACACAGATTTTTTTTTAAATTAATCAAGGAAGTCAGGGGTTTCCAAAACTTCAGGGTGGAGAACGAAACATGAGCAGATATTTCCTACTGTGCTTTTTTCTACCCATGATATCTAATCTAATAAAAGAGAAATATGCAAATTGACCACATCTCTGCTATGCCCCAAGCCACACCCACCAGCCAATCAGAGCGACTATATGCAAATTAACCCAACCAATATGGCAGCCGACAGCCACAGAGCTGGAGCAAGCAGGAGGCTTGGTTGCCCCGGCGATGGAGGAAGCCAAGCTTCCCGCCTGCCCTGGCCGGCCAAGGCCTCCGATCAAGGCAACAAAGTTTCAATTATAGAAGATAAAAAAATCCCAGATACCTGCTTCCAGCCAGCCTCCACTGGGAGCATGGGTGGCTGGGGGCTGTGGTCAGCCTGCAAACAGCCATCAGCCCCTCACCCAGGCTGGCCACACCCTCATGGGGTCACGGTCCCCACTGGGGGGCTTGGCCAGCCTGCAAACAGCCATCAGCCCCTCACCCAGGTTGGCCAGGCACCCCAACAGGGACCCCCCACCCCGAAGGGGCTATGGCCAGCCTGCAAACAGCCATCAGCCCCTCACCCTGGCTGGCCAGGCACTCCAGCAGGGACCCCCTCCGTGACAGGGGTGTGGCCAGCCTGAAAACGGCCCTCAATCCCTCACCCAGGCTGGCCAGGCACCGCAACGGGACCCCCACCCTGACCCGGAACACCCTTCAGGGAGAACCAGCCGGCCCCCACCCATGCACCAGGCCTCTATCCTATATAATAAAAGGGTAATATGCAAATTGACCCTAACAGCAGAACGACTGGGAATGATTGGTCACTATGGCACACACTGACCACCAAGGGACAGATGCTCAATGCAGGAGCTGCCCCCTGGTGGTCAGTGCGCTCCCACAGGGGGAGCTCTGCTCAGCCACAAGCCAGGCTGACAGCTGCCAGTACAGTGGTGGTGGCGGGAGCCTCTCCTGTCTCCTCAGCAGTGCTAAGGATGTCTGACTGCAGCTTAGGCCTGTTCCCTGCTGGCAAGTGGACATCCCCCAAGGGCTCCTGGGCTGCCAGAGGGATGTCTGACTGCCAGCTTAGGCCCAATTCCCTTAGGGGAGTGGGCCTAAGCCAGCAGGTGGTCATCCCATGAGGGGTCCCAGACTGCGAGAGGACACAGGCCAGGCTGAGGGACTCCCCTCCCCCCCCCGCCGAGTGCACAAATTTTTTTGAACCAGGCCTCTAGTAGTCTAATAAACAACTTGTGATCTTAATCCATCTGTATATTTTACAGAACCTTATGCCTTTTAGATTTTGCACGTGTTTCTTTGAAGTCTGTTCTTGTAGGCCTTCCCACCCACCTTGGTAAATTTTCACACACTGTTGCCTCAACCTCTCAAAACAATATCCATAAAGGATTATATATTATACTAGAGTTTCCTCAGCTCCCCAAGTCTCTCCTATTATTTATGTGGTTTTATATATATGGTGGTCTGAGCTAGAAAAGCTTCTCCCAGATGCCTCTTTCCCTGTTATGAGAATGAACCCAAACTTTTTCAAAGAGATTGACAAAACTCCTAAGGACCAGACCTTGATTCATCAGCCTCATCACCTTTCATATTGATGTATCATCAAAGAATTCTTGGTTCCTTCATATAATAAAATTGCATATTCTATGTGAATCCATAGAAATAGTTCAAGATTTAGGTTTCATGAGTCTTAATCAGCCTGAGTACATTCCCATAAGGAGAGAATTGGAAAATCTTGGAATGTAAACAATAGTTCTCCAGACTTTAAAGTCCTGAGTGGCAAACAACACTTGGGGGCACAAATAAGATTTTTCAAGTCTTTCAGTTGATGATCATGATAGTAAATGTGATGGTTAATTTTTATATGTCAACTTGACTGGGCCACAGTCCCAGATATTTGATCAAATATTACACTTGATGTTTCTGTAAGGGTGTTTTTTAGAGAAGATTAACATTAAAATTTGTAGGTGATCTTTGAGTAAAGCAGATTGCCCTTCATAATGTGGGTGGACCTCATCCAATAAAACATAACTGACCTCCCCTGAGTAAGGAATTCTGCCAGCAGACAGCCTTTGGACTGGAAATGCAACATCACCTCTTCCCTGGGTCTCCAAGCCTGACAACCTACTTTGCAGATTTTGGACTTGTCAGCCTCCATAATCAAGTTAGCCAATTCCTTAAATCTCCTCTCTCTCTCTCTCTCTCTCTCTCTCTCTCTCTCTCTATATATATATATATATATATATATATATATACACACACATATATATATATATATATATAAATTTTATTGATTCTATTTCTTTGAAGAACTCTGACTAATAAAGTAAAAGAAAAATTTATAATTAATTAAAAATAGAATATGTGTGTTTTTGATAAATATGTATGGCATTAGAATGATGGACTTTTGACAAGGGATGAATTGAATTGCACAAAGTAGAGTTAATACATGTTTAATAGGAAATTTGTTGGCCTCAATAAGAGAACCCCAAATGGATAAAAGAGTAGAGGGATATATATTTTTTTTTTTCTATTGTTTTTCTTTTTTTAAAAAAAAATATTTTTATTGCTTCCAGAGAGGAAGGGAGAGGGAGGGAGAGAGACAGACAGAAACATCAATGATGAGAGAGTCACTGATCAGATGTCTTCTGCATGTCCCCTACTGGGGATTGAGCCTGCAACCTGGGCATGTGCCCTTGACTGGAATCAAACCTGGGACCCTTCAGTCCACAGGCCGGCGCTCTATACACTGAGTCAAACCAGCTAGGGCAGAAAAGAGATCTTTTTAAGTTGGATAATAGATGAGTGAAGAGCATAGACAGTGCACTTAACTCATTGACTATAAGTTAAGTGCAATAGAAAGTAAATATTTTCTTCGTTACAGATGACAAAAGTAGAATCAATGGATGAAAACTGTATTGGTAGATACATTCAACAATTGAAATGATCTGCCTCAAAAAAAAAAAAAAAAAAAAAGAGGTTCATTTGGTATATGCAACAGCTTTAAAAACTGTAGGTTATTGTTTCTAGTTTTTTGCTCCTCTTCTGAAAGGTTACTTATCCCTGCTCATTACCATGTAACTTGCAGGATCTCTCTATGGGTATGGACTTCCCTGACCCATGTTGGATTTGGCCACATAAAATGCTTTAGTCAATGACTACGAGGGGATGTGATATATTCCAGTGTTTCTCAAACTTCAATGTGCCTATGAATTACTTGTAGATCCTGTTAAAATGAAGATTCACATTCAGTAGATCTAGAGGAAACCTGAGATGCTCTATTTCTAACAAATTTCCAAGTGATGTTGAAGCTGCTGGTCAGCAGGCCAAACTCTGAATAGCAAGATTTTATGCAGCATCTAAGCTTTTAAGTGGCACCATGAATTTTTACCCTCTCTCTTGGTTTTCCCTTTGTCACAAAGCCAGCATGTCCTAAATTTGAGCTGCCTTTTCAGCCTTGGTCCTGGAATGAGAAAACATGTGCAGCAGAGTCACAGCTACCAATATCCTATATAATAAAGAGCTAATATGCTAATTAGACCGAACAGCAGAACCACCTTCTGGACGTCCTTCCCGACGACCTTCCAGATGAAGCCGGGGCTGCAAGGGGCTGCAAGGGCAGAGCCCCTTGCACGAATTTCATGCATCAGGCCTCTAGTAAATAGATATGACATATATGTTTTGGGATTATATATTACTGCAAAGGCTAACTAATGCAAGATTCATCTATGAGGGTTTTCATAGAGGGCATTCAATGAGTATAGGCTTAATTGGTTTCATGTGTCTTTGCAAATCTAGATTGTAGGTCATACTTGTGCCAACCATCCATAGACCATAGTTTCAGCAGGTTCATGTGTTCCAATAATCAGCAAATTAGTAAAATACTGGGGTTTATTGATACTTCTCTCTTCAATTCCATATCCTGGGGATAGATCTGTACACCTGAGGGCCTCTTAACAATTCAAACTTAGCAAAATGTGCTTGGATGGGTAGCAATCATAAAGCCCAATTTGCCAACAACACTTTGGGAAGGACCTTAGGGAATGACAACTGATGTTTAGTTAGGACAGCGGTTTTCAACCTGTGGATCGAGACCCCTTTGGCGGTCGAACAACCCTTTCACAGGGGTCGCCTAAGACCATCTCGCATATCAGATATTTACATTACGATTTATAACAGTAGCAACATTACAGTTATGAAGTAGCAACGAACATAATTTTATGGTTGGGTCACAACATGAGGAACTGTATTTAAAGGACCAGAAGGTTGAGAACCACTGGGTTAGGAAGAAATGCACCCTCATGTGATTGAATAACACATTATGCCAGTAACTAAAAGTTTGGGATGAGAGATATTCAGGTGTAACCCAAAGAGAAGGAAGATAACAAAGGAGACTCCAGGTCAAAAGTGAGAAGTTACCTGTCCTGTGGCAAAACCATGAACTGTCTGTTGTTCCACAAGCCTAGATTTTAGATAAGCAATGTAGGTATGAGGTTGAGACGGTAACTATAGGACTTTACTGGTCCCAAGAGGTTTAGAAGTAATTGCCTTGAGTAAACAGGAAAGCTGCCTGAACTGAAGAAAAGCACACCTTCCCCAAGGAAGCTGGGAAAGAAAACTCCCCACATTCAGCTGTACTAAGCCAGCTGACAGGCACTCAGGAGAGAAGGACTTTGGCAGCACAGAGGAAGGGGTGTTGCCAACTTCATAGTCAAGCCATTGAATTAATGTTGTTTTATCTTAATTAAACTTATTATTATAACCATGCATTAAGTGTAGCTATCTTGTATTTCGATATTCTCAGGAGGAAATGCTAGAAGAGGAACTATGCCAGCTCAGCAATATTCTGTGAGATTAATTACATAGGGAAATTTGCTAAATTGTGCTCTAACATGGATGCTTTTCTTGTACTTACTTTTTGGATTTTATGGTCACATTCTAAATTGGTTGGAATAATAGTAACACCTTTTTAAGACAAACTCCTGAATAAAGCCTCTAACAAAATCTACTGATACAATATTTAATACAGTAATAATCAACTCATCTGGTACATGAACTTTAGTAGGTGATCACCATTTATCAGAGCCTTGTGAAAGCTCCCATTGGCAACAAAAAACATATTGTTAATATTTACCTTGCCAACTCTAGAATTTTGCAACAGATTTATTACGTATCTGGCTAAGTAGCAATACTGCTGAGTGAGTATTGATCATATATCATAGAAACTGAAAAAAATTTCCCTTTCATCCTGAAATATAACTATCTGCATTTTTAATGCTCTAGAAGGCCATATCTTGCAAGTGTTTAAGTAAACTGTTAAACATCCCTTTTAAGGACGGTTTTCCTGTTGCTGTGAACATAATCATACACATGCTTTTAATGAGTGATTTATTTATATTCATTTACCTGTTTCATCATCCAAAATATACTTCATATTTCTAGAGCAAGTTTCTCTCGCAAAGCTAAAGATGTCTTCTATGTGTCATGTCATGACATAAACTGAGAATGTCTGTGAAATATTTAGCAGTAATCATCATCATCACACTTTACTTGGAAATCAGTAGAGTTATAGGAATATGGTAGTTAAACTAGATGAATAAATACAAGACCTCAATTCCAAAATTAATGTTCATTTTATTGGCCTTTTTGTTTCTTTGTTTCTTTTATTTTTGTTGGTCAGTTGTTGTTTTTTAATTAGCACTTAGAGAATTAGTTGTGCCATAGCCTTTTCAAGAGAACAGTAAGGAGAACCCTGAGTTTTCTGCACATCCTAGATAATGACTCACCATTCAACTTTGAGCTAAGGTTCACGCCAACACAATCTCTACTTGGTCAAGAGTACTGCTCCATAGGAAAAATAATACTTATTTACTTCTCTAGAGAGCTACAAATTTTAATTAATGTTCCTAGAGAGCTTTTGACCTCTTTGAATGTGTGCTAGCCTTTGTATAATGATCTCTATTTTTGGTTTGGTCATATTTTTAAAATTACCTTTAAAATGACCTCACTGGCAAATATTGCAAAAAAATGTTAGGTAGGTTAAAATGAAAAGAAGCCTACTCATTTTTAATGTTAAACTCATTACATTACACATAAGCAAAGCATGCCCTTTGACCTTCAACAAAGACATAACAGAAACCTAAGAATGCCAACCATGTGAGAAGGGGCTATGACTATCTCCTGGGCATTTCTGTAAAGTACTGGTCTCTGTGACCTGAATTTTATCATTACAAACCAGTAACAGCAATAACGCATTCCAGGAATTTTTAAATGCAGACAGCAACTGTTAAATGAAATGTCATGATTTTTACTCTGTAACTCGAATATTACTGCTTCTGATAAAAATTTAAGAATGGGAACATGTTTCTTATCCCCAATCCATGTTATGGGCCTTGTTTATGAAGCTAATGCCTCAATATTTAAATCCATAATTTTTAAATGTTGGTTTCCTTGATATTATGCCTTCCTCATCCTTTTTTATTTAATCACAACGACAGTGTCTGCCTCAAATTTCTTTTATCTCTAGACCTCACTCTTATCAACTTTATGTTTTGTTTTCTTAGTTTTTTCCTTATCTCTTCCTAAACAGTATGGAAAACAACTATAAACTAATATTATAAATGAAACACAATAGCTTTCATTCTAAATATAGGTATTTACATAACTAATACAAAAATTAACAGAAAAACAATCCTTACCTATTTCAACTAGATCATACTCACAATTTACTAATCCAGTCTGCAAACTGTGTATACCCATAGTTTTCATTATACTTTTCAGAAGTTGTATTTAATTACAAAATATATTAAATATACAAAAATAAAGAAGACAGTAAGGGAAACATATATGTACTCTTCCCAAGGCAAGAAAATATTAGCATTCTATCAGAATCTCCCAATTTGATTTTATTGCTCCCTTCTGAGAAACAGCCACCATTGTGTGGTTGACGTATAGTCTTGCCATCCATGTTTTCATAGACCAGTGTTTTCATAAAGAATAGAGAGCAGAGGTCAGCAAACGATAGCCTGTGTGCCTAAAATGCCATGGCCTGTTCTGTATGGTCCATGAGTTAGAGAAGCGTTTTGTTTTGTTATTTTTGTTCTTTTAAGGAATGAGGAGGGTGAGACAATTTTTTAAAATATTGTTTGGGTTCAGGAAAAAGGAACACTCAAGATTTCCCATGGGAGATATAAGTTGGTGGGGAATATTTACAAAAAAAATCTTTAAAATGTAAATGCCATTCGATCTAAGAATTCCCCCTTTTATTTCTTTATTTTAAAGAGATAATCAGATGTGTTAAAAATTAAGATAAAGAAGGTTGACTGTTAAATAATTTTTGATACATTCATATGACAACATACTATTTAGCCATTTAAAACCACTTCAAAAACTAAAACCATGTCCTAACTGGTTTGGCTCAGTGGATAGAGCGTCGGCCTGTGGACTAAAGGGACCCAGGTTTGATTCCAGTCAAGGGCATGTACCTTGGTTGCAGGCACATCCCCAGTAGGGGGTGTGGCAGCTGATAGATGTTTCTCTCTCATCAATGTTTCTAACTCTCTATCCCTCTCCCTTCCTCTCTGTAAAAAATCAAGAAAATATATATTTTTTAAAAAACTAAAACCAATTTTTCTAAGATATTTATATATATATATATATATATATATATATATATATTGTTTTTTAAAAGTATGTTTTATTGATTTTAGAGAGAGGAAGGGAGAGGGATAGAGAGAAACATTGATGAGAAACATTGATTGGCTGCCTCCTATATGACCCCACTGGGGATGAAGCCGGCAGCCTGGGCATGTGCCCTGACTAGGAATCAAACCAGTGACCTCCTGGTTAATGGGTTGATGCTCAACCACTGAGCCACACTGACAAGCTTTAAAATTTAATTATTCATTTATTTAATCTTCATCTGAGTATATATTTTTCATTGATTGTAGACAGAGAGGAAGGGAGAGGGAGAGAGATTGCTAAAGTTTTAAAAGTCACATGTATACTATAATCCCAATTTGAATCAAACTCTATATACATAAGAATAATAACTTTTACTTGTCATGTGCCAGACATATATGTGTATAAATTTATTTAATCTTCACAACAATCCTATGATAATATTATTATCATTTTACAGATGGAGATGCCAAACATAGGGAAATTCAATAATTTGCTTAAGATTAGACAGTAAGTGGCACAGATGGACACACACACACATTTATATCAGAAAATAGCACAGTAGTTGCTATTTTCCCACTAAGCGTGGGAGTATGGGTCATTTTTGTTTTTATATTTTGAACATTTTATATTCTCCAAATTCCCCAAATGACCAGTTATTAATAAACCCAATAAATTATCTATAATAATAAAAGCATAATATGCTAATTAGACCAGACAGTCGAATGACCTTCCAGACATCATTCTGGACGAAGTCACGGCGGCAGGGGCCAAGGCAGAGTGATTAGGGGAGAGCAGGCAGGCAGGAGAGCAATTAGGGGCGATCAGGCAGGCAGGTGAGTGGTTAGGGGTGATCTGGCAGGCAGGCAGGTGAGCAGTTAGGAGCCAGTGGTCCCTGATTGCAAGAGGGTGCAGGCCAGGCTGAGGGATCCCCACCCACCTGTGCACGAATTTCGTGTACTGGGCCTCTAGTATAATTATAAAGATGAATACTCTTTATTGTGAGAGCTGAGAGGAAAAAAAAGTCTACTTAGTTATATGTAATACAAAGGTGTATTAATCCTCTTCATATATATTTTTTGTACCAAATTCTGGAAACTTAGCTTAGCCTTTGCATTGATTTATATTTTGCTGTGCATATTGTTTTCATGAAAACAAAAAATAGTAAGCCATTCCAATGCATCAGCTTTATTCTCACTATCAGTTACATTTGATATTAGGGGGATATTTCCCACCCCTTTCACCCTGAAAATATCTGATGCCAGGCTACAGCTCTGTCTGTGTTCACTCGTTACCCTTAGCCAGAAAGCAATAGGTTCTGTAAGGAAAAATATTGCCCCATTAAACAAAGTGTCATCATTGAGAACAATCATTCTTTTTTATTTTTCCTGTGAGGTTATCTTAATAACTCACTCATAACAGTTATCTCCCAGGAAACATCTAGTTTCATAGAGCAGGACTGTTAAACAATATGAATTGGGTACAAATAGCACAGGATGAATGTTTCCAACCGTGAAGGGCCCGTATTTATTAAAAATCTATAAGAGGCAAAGACCACTGCAAACTGCTACCTACTGTTGTTAGAGAACTAATTTATTCTCACTTTTTCAGGGATCATGTGTAGCTTGTTACATTTGAAGCTATCTTTCATCACACCAAAGGCAGCAAGATAAAACCAAAATGGCAAACCCAAATCTGATTTGCGAGACCAAAGATTCATGAAAAATAATGAGTAACTGGCATTTTAGATCATCATTTTAATATCACTGGACTTATAATGTTTTAATGAAGTGAGGGAATTCATTTTATTGCCTTTCCTCCAACATGGGATTGGCGGAAAATTTTCCCAAAAAAGTTAAAGTTAAATATTTGCAAAATATAGATTTTTGTTGCTATGGGGACTCCACATTCATACTACATATGCATAGGTGCCAACAGGATGAATCTCTAGCTCAAATGACCTAGGTCCAAAACTATATTCTTGCTGTTGTATTTATTGCTTTCTGCTCAATTGGCATTTATTTATAATACAGACTTGACTGACAGAATTATCATTGAGGTCAAACATAAATTTGAATTGCTCAGTGCAAGGCAAGAAGAAAATGCTATTGGGAACATTTACCAAAATTTGGCACATGACAACCTCAAGCATAGGGCTCATTGCATAATGTTTGAAATAATGTATACTGGAAACCAGTACTTTTAAGCTCACTATATTTTATTTTTTTAATCCAATGCTAGTTTTTCATTGATTATTGCTTTTCAAGAAAGAAATGAAGATCATACAAAGGAAAATAAATATCTAGTTGCATAGCAATCACCTGATTTGGGGTGGTTACTATATTTTCCAAAGTAGAATTACAGTTCATTTTCTTTTAGATGTTAGGATTAAAATTTCATTTACTTATCACAGTGTATTAGTTACCTATTCCTGTGTAGCTAATTGCCCCAAAATTTAATGGCTTAAAAGAACAAAATATATTATTGTACAATTTATGTAGGTACTTTCCCTACCTGTCCTGCTTTAGGGTCTCTCACAGGCTGTAATCAAGGTGTTACCAGGCTGCAGTCACCTCAGTGCCCACCTGGGGAAGAATCCATTTCCAAACTCAATTATGTGGTTGATAGCAGGAGTTAATTCCTTGCTGGCTGTTGGCCAGAGGCCACCCTCAGTTTCTAGACACATGAGCCTTTTCTACATGGCAGCTTGCTTCGTCAAAGTGAAAGTCAAGAATGAAAGAGAGAACCTTTTAACAAGATAAAGCATCCTACCAATATGCAAGTCAGAATCTTTGATACTTAATCATGGAAGTGATATCCCATTACTTTCAATGTACTCTCTGTTTTAGAAACATGTTAGTTGGTCCAACCCAGACTCAAGTGGAAGGGGTTGTGTTGTACAAAGGCATGAATTCCATCTTAGAAGTCTGCATGCCACACACAATTAACATTGTGAATTAAAACATGCTTACATTGAGAAGTATTATAAATAAAATTCTTATTTCTTTTATTTACATTTAAAAGTAAGTTTCATCAAAAGTTTACAGTAATTCCAACGTATGAAACATACTCACACAGAGGGGACAGGAAGGGGAGTGGGAAGAACAAGATCAACTTGGAATTTAGAGTTCCAAGATAAAGAGCAGAATGGCACTTCTTAAAAAAAATCTTTTTTGAGGGGGAAGATGGTGGTGTAGGTAAATGTCTGTACTTGCCGCCCCCCAAAACCACATCAAAATTACAACTAAAATACAGAACAACCATCATCCAGAACTACAGGAAAGATAGCTGAATGGAAGTCCTACAACTAGAGAAGTAAAGAAGAAAGCACACTGAGACTGGTAGGAGGTACCAGCACCCACATGTGCTGCTTATTTAATCAGAAGAGAGATTGTCTCTGAGGAGGCCATTCAGAGGAGCAAGGGGCCCCAGACCCACACCAGCCCAGGTTCCCAGAGCTAAGAAAAGAATTTCTCAGAGTTACTGAGTGTAAAAACTAGTGCATGTAGGGCTCAGTGACAGAGAGGCTGCTAGAGACCCAGCTGTTCCTCTTAAAAGGCCAGCAACATAAACAACTGAACTTACAAGGCCCTGCTTCCTCTGAGCTCCAGCACCAGGTCTAGGCTCATGGGAACACAGACACATATGAGGAGGAACTGGATAGTCGGGCATCGGGGCAGGAACATTGGGGCAGCTTTCTCCCACACAGGGGTGTTTACAGGGTTCATTGTTCCTGTGCTGGGACCTTCCTGGTCTCAGGGATGACTGGCAGCCATTTAGGTGATTCCCTAAGACCCCACTTCATCCAATTTACAACCCCACCTAAATTGTGTGTAGTGGCTTTTTCATATGAATAGCCTGTCCTTGCAGGCTAAAAACCTGTCAAACAAGCTGCAGCTGGGTCAGGAAGACCCTAACCCAGCGGTTCTCAACCTGTGGGTCGCAATTCCTTTGGCAGTTGAACGACCCTTACACAGGGGTCGCCTAAGACCATCCTGCATATCAGATATTTACATTACAATTCATAACAGTAGCAACATTACAGTTATGAAGTAGCAACGAAAACAATTTTATGGTTGGGTTACAACATGAGGAACTGTATTTAAAGGGCCAGAAGATTGAGAACAACTGCCTATCAATAAAGGGCCCAAGACTCAGCACCAGCCTGCCTTGCTTCATAGCTGAGCCTCATTTGGGCACTTCCAAACCCAATACCAACAGGAGGAATATGCAGATTTCTCTGTAGCTCCTGCCAGGTGGCCCCAGGCAATGGCTCATTTTGCACCTCCCTGGAGACCCAAGAGCCAATGGGTCAGTGGTCAGTGTCAGACAACACCAGATTACAACTCTACACATCCATAAGCAACACACTCAAGGGCAGACTCAGTGAGCACCAAAGCCCCACTGAAGCAAGCCCTGATCCAAAGGGGTGTGTCTTGCACAGCAGCTCTCCTACTGTAGTTGCAGCTGATCCTCAGAGCCAGTTGGCCTGGAGGTCAATTCCTCCCAGTGACACCAATAGCAATCAAGTCTCAACTACAATGAGATTGTGCTCACAGCCCACAAAAGGGTGCACCTAGAGCTCCCAGCTCAAATGACTGGGGAGGCTGAGCCACGGGGGCCTATAGCATACATACTACACAAGGCCACTCTACCAACTCAAGGAGACATAGCCGCTCTACCCGATACATAGAAACAAACACAGGGAAGCAGCCAAAATGTGGAGACAAAGAAATATGTCACAAATGAAAGAAATGAAAGAAAGCAAACTACTGGATATAGAGTTCAAAACCACAATTATAAGGTTACTCAAGAATTTTCTAGAAACCTCCAAAAAAAAAAGGAAAAGAACAAGTCAAAAATTAAGCATACACTGATTGAAATGAAGAATAATATATGGGGATTCAACAGTAGAGTAGAGGATTTTGAGAATCAAATCAATGATTTGAAATATGAGGAAGCAAAAAACACCCATTCAGAAGAGCAAAAAGAAAAAAGAATCCAAAAATATGAAGATAGTGTAAGGAGTCTCTGGGACAACTTCAAGTGTACCAACATTCACATTATGGGGGTTCCATAAGGAGAGAGAGAGCAAGATATTGAAAACCTATTTGAAGAAATAATGACAGAAAACTTCCTCTACCTGGTGAAAGAAATAGACTTACAAGTCCAGGAAACACAGAGAGTCCCAAACAAGAAGAACCTAAAGAGGCCCACAACAAAACACATCATAATTAAAATGCCAAGGGCTAAAGACAAAGAGAGAATCTTAAAAGCTACAAGAGAAAAGCAGTTAGTTTCCTATAAGGGAATGCCCAGAGGACTATCAGCTGGTTTCTCAACAGAAATTACGCAGGCCAGAAGGGAGTGGCAAGAAATATTCAAAGTGATGAATAGCAAGGACCTACAACCAAGACTACTCTACCCAGCAAAGCTATCATTTAGAATTGAAGGTCAGATAAAGAGTTTGACAGATAGGAAAAAGCTAAGGGAGAAAAAAATCCAAGATGGCAGCATAGGTAAACACCGGAAATTTCTGCCTTGCACAACCACTTCAAAAATACAACTAAAAGACAAAATGGACATCATCCAGAACCACAGGAAGGCTGGCTGAGTAGAAATTCTACAACTAGAAGGAAAGAGAAAAGCACACTGAGACTCAGAGGACGTGCGGAAGTAAAGTGCAGAGGTACTGAGGCGCACGTGGAAAGGGCTGACAACTGAGGACATGGTTGTCTTTTTCAATCAGGAGGGAGTCTCAAGCTCCCGATGGCTCTGAACTCCAGTTCTGGGCGAGTCTCTGGGGATCCAGACTCATACAGGGAGAAACTGGACTGAGGGTCGGAACTCGAGGGTGGCTTTCTCTCAGAGGTGCTTGCAGCGATTACCGTGGGACACTGAGATGCGGGACCACTTAGGGAAGGACTGAGGATCTGCCATAGCTCTTTTCTCCGTCCTGTTGATTCCCTGAGACCCCGCCCCACCCAAGCTGTGCCCAGAGGCTTTTACATATGAATGACCTGGCCCTTTGCAACCTGAAAATTACCTAACAAACTGCAACTGGGTCAGAGAGACCCAGAACTTCCAAAAGAAGGCCCAAGGCCCCATGGCAGCTTGCATTGCTTCACAGCTGGGCCTCATCTGGGCACCTCCAAATCCCAAACAAAGAAGAGGAATCTGCAGATCTCTCCATAGCTCCTGCTGGGTAGGCTCAGGCAGAGGCTAAATTAGCACCTCCTTAGAGATCCAAGAGCCAGTGTACCCAGTGGTCAGAGGGGGACCATCCAGATTACAACTCCTCAGATCCATAAGGGACACACTCAGGGGGAAGACTCAGTGAGCACCAAAACCGCACTGAAGCAAGTCTTGCCCCAGAAGGATGTCTCCAGCACAGAAGTTCAACCACCATAGATACAGCTGATTCTCACAGCCAATTGGCCTGGAGGTCAATTCCTCCCAGTGATACCTACAACAATCAAGGATTAACTACAACAAGACTGTGCACAAAGCCCACAAAGGGGTGCACCAAGAGTGTCCGCCTCAGGTAATTGGAGAGGCTGAGCCACTGGGCCCTATAGTACACCTAGCACAGAAAGCCACTCTATCAACACAGGAAAGTATAAAAAATGCGGAGACAAAGAAACAGGTCACAAATGACAGAAATGGAGGAAAGCAAACTACTGAATATAGAGTTCACAACCAAACATAAGGTTTTTCAAGAATTTTCTAGAAACTGCCAATAAATTTAGTGAGACCCTCAAGAAATCTAGTAAGACCCTCGAGGATATGAACAAGGACC
The DNA here is from genome assembly GCF_014108235.1 of Myotis myotis. Classification (NCBI taxonomy): domain Eukaryota; kingdom Metazoa; phylum Chordata; class Mammalia; order Chiroptera; family Vespertilionidae; genus Myotis; species Myotis myotis. Next base: position 67,221,700 of record NW_023416379.1, on the reverse strand, counting down.
AACTAGAAATTAAGCATACACTGACTGAAATAAAGAATATTATACAAAGTTCCAACAGCAGACTAGAGGATCACAAGAATCAAGTCTAAGATTTGAAATATGAAGAAGCAAAAATCACCCAACCAGAAAAACAAAAAGAAAAAAGAATCCGAAAATATGAAGATAGTGTAAGGAGCCTCTGGGACAACTTCAAGTGTACCAACATCCGAATTATGGGGGTGCCAGAAGAAGAGAGAGAGCAAGATATTGAAAACCTATTTGAAGAAATAATGACAGAAAACTTCCCCTACCTGGTCAAAGAAATAGACTTACAAGTCCAGGAAGTGCAGAGAACCCCAAACAAAAGGAATCCAAAGAGGACCACACCAAGACACATCATCATTAAAATGCCAAGAGCAAAAGACAAAGAGAGAATCTTAAAAGCAGCAAGAGAAAAAAAGTCAGTTACCTACAAGGGAGTACCCATACGACTGTCAGCTGACTTCTCAACAGAAACTATGCAGGACAGAAGAGAATGGCAAGAAATATTCAAAGTGATAAATAGCAAGAACCTACAACCTAGATTACTTTACCCAGCAAAGCTATCCTTCAGAATTGAAGGTCAGATATCTGTAAAGAGCTTCACAGATAAGAAAAAGCTAAAGGAGTTCATCACCACCAAACCAGGATTATATGAAATGCTGAAAGGTATCCTTTAAGAAGAGGAAGAAGAAGAAAAAAGTAAAGATACAAATTATGAACAACAAATACACATCTATCAACAAGTGAATCTAAAAATCAAGTGAATAAATAATCTGATGAACAGAATAAACTGGTGAATATAATAGAATCAGGGGCATAGAAAGGGAGTGGACTGACTATTCTCAGGGGGGAAAGGGGTGTGGGGGTGTGGGAAGAGATTGGACAAAAATCATACACCTATGGATGAGGACAGTGGTGGAGGGGTGTAAGGGCAGAGGGTGGGGTGGGAACCGGGTGGAGGGGAGCTATGGGGGGAAAAAAGAGGAACAACTGTAATAATCTGAACAATAAAGATTTAATTTAAAAAAAATAAAATAAAAAATATGAACAACATGATGGCAACAAATACATACCTATCAACAATTGAATCTAAAATCAAAATAAATGAATAAGAAATCTAATGAACAGATTAAGCTGGTGAATAAAGTAGAATCAGAGGCATGGAAATGGAACAAACTCAGAGGGAAGGGGCGTCTCAGAAGGAAGGGAGTTGGGGGGGGTGGGAAGAGATTAAACAAAGATCTTATATGCATTACCTATGGACACAGACAATAGGGTGGTGAAGGCCTGGGATGGGGCGGGAACCGGGTGGAGGGAGACAATGGGGGGAAAAAGAGGTAATCTCAACAATAAAAAATTTTTTAAAATCTTTTTTAAGCAACACACTTAGGAAAATGATAAAAGCCACTTGACTTTCATAACTGCTTCCCTCTACTCAGTGAGGTACATTCATCAACTAGTTCAGGGGGCACAATCAGACTAGATTGATGCCCATTGTTTCTCCATGTAACTGCTCTCCCAATTCTGAAACACTTCACATTCCCAAGATGGACATTAGGTAAGAGAGTATGTGGGCCAGAATCTCTATAACAGATCCTGGAGGGATTCTACCTTTTCTCCAGGTGGGAAGAACACACTCCTTATTTATCACACACGCCCTCAATCTATTATTTATAGCAAAATTTGATAATCTTTCTTTCAATAGATATTGATCCTAATATTGCCAATCAAGGATTTAGGATTGGTTTGGTTTGGCCTTGGAAATCAAAAGCACTTTAGAAGGGTTTGTTTTTTTTATTATTGTTCTGCACTGAATTAAAATAATCTATTGAGGACTTTAAAGGACTTCTTTGTCCTGGGATCTATGGACCCTCACCTGGTACAAAGTTTACTCAATAGTCAAGGAAATAAGAAAAAAAAGTCGAGCCAGAGAATTCTTTAGTTATTAGTTCAAAATATTAATCTAAAGCATAGGTCTGGGTTGAAGATGTGAAGATCATTTTTAAATTTCCCAAGTGATTCTGATTCATAGTCATCTTTGAGAATCCCTGATTTTCAGCATTTATTTTGTGGTCAGTATAGTAGGAAGCCATTTGGGTTCAGAGCAGTGCCACTATCTGAGTAACACTGGGCAAGTTATTGCTTTAAATCTTAATTTTCCCATTTATTTATGAAATGAAAATATTTTATGTAAATTATACATTTATTATTAATACATTTAAAGCTTTTACCTTAGTTCCTAGAATATTGCAGACACACAATAAAGGTGAGCAGTGACAATAATTATAATCATATATTAGAATATAATAGACATTAAATATTTGCCATTGGTGATTCTATTTAAGGTTCATGTACCTGACAATCCCCTGAGATTGTTTTTAGGATATATCCCTGGATTATTTTGAAGATACATGTTATAATATTTTTAAATTAAAGTGTACATAAATATTAGGGCACATTTTAATTTTATTCTTTCATCCATTTGAGAAGTGTTCTGGGTAGTCGGGATAGAGCAGGCAGCAAGGCACACAAGGATCAGGGGCCAGAGTTGATACTCTACTTGAGAGAGAGAGACAATAAACAAAAAGCAATGACAATATGATGTCACTTAGTAGTTATTGTTATGAAGAAACATGAAGCTGGACAGAGGGACAGACAACTGTAAAGTTGTGGGGGAGTTTTGAGTATCAGGAATAAGATGAGGATGAAAGGTCTCTCAGTGAGGGTAACAGTTGAGCAGAGATCTGAACGAAATTAGGAATGATAGAAAATTCGAGGGGCGGGGGCGGGGGCGTGTTAAGCATTCCAGATAAGGGCATAGTGGGGGAAATAGCCCTGAGGAACACCATGAACCTGTTTGAAGAACAACACAAACACATTGTAGGCCAGAGCCCCACTGAGAGCAGGCAGAGGGCGGTGGGTGGAGAAGTGGCCAGGAATCTTATGATATTTGTCTTTTTGGGTCTGGTTTCTTTCACTTAGCATAATGTTTTCAAGGTTTATCCATTATTCAGTATGAATCAGAATTCTGATTTACATTTTTAAAAGATCATGCTTGTTGCTATGGTATAAACTCACAGTAAGGGTACAAGAGTGGAAACAGAGAGAACAGTAAGACAGAGAATGCTGGGCCCTGGTGAGAGATGATGGAGGTTCAAGATGACAGAAATGTAAGCACAGAGAAGGGACCAGATTTATAATCAATCCATCTACTTATCTGGATCTGTCTATCATTTAATCTATCTATCTATCTATCTATCTATCTATCTATCTATCTATCTATCATCTATCTATCTGTCATCTAACCATCTTTCTATGTACAGACAGATATATGCATGTGCACATATGTGTGTGACTTGGATGGCCAACAGTGGTGCATCTGGGTCAGGCTGTAGGCAAAGTTGTGATTGATTTTCAGTGAACTTCTTCCCTTTTTTGCTGCTGTCCCAGCCCCCAAGTTCCCAAACCTCAGACATTCTCAGGCATTGTCTAGACCCCAAGAAGTGAGCTGTAATGAGGATTTAAAATGTTATCAGCAAGAGCATTCACTTTGGAAAAAGTATGAACATCCCAAGGTTACTGACAATACTCAACTGAATGTTTAATTTGGGTTTTTCTTGAAAGACCAATTTCCTTATTAGGACAGAATTTATGGCACAAACCTTTCTCTGTTCACCCCTCAATGAGTATTTCCAGAGTCTCCTAGGTGTCCAGCATTCTGCCAAGCATTGTGAGTAGTTAAAAACTATAAGACATGGTCCTTGCTCTTTAATATAGTTTGGGGTATAAGGCATGCACACACAAGACAATGAAAAATAACTTAAGACCAATGCAAATAATAGTGTGGTGATGGCCATAGGGAAGGGGGGCAAGGACTGGGTGGAGGTGGGCAAAGTAGGGGAAAATGAGGATATCTGTAATAGCGTAAACAATAAAAATAAAGTTTTAAAAAATGAAGTAAATCAGACAAGAATGCACAAAGTTATTCATTACATAAACACATTTTTAAAGGTTAAACTAAAAATTAAATCTGGAATACTGAATTATAAATCAGCAGTTCTTCTACAATAAAAAAAAATATGGTTAAAATACTAGTGTGCTGCAATCAGGGTTAGTTTCGTTCACAGTAAACTCTTGGGACAGATTATATCACAGTCATCCAACAATGACTAAAACAATACCTTCTAGTTCAAATCCTCTTCTAGAATCTTGCCACACATTGACAAAAGGTAGCTTTTATGTTCCCTCCTCTTCATCCTGGGAAGACTTTGGAGACTGGCTCAGCCACTACAGTAGGGAAGATAAACATCATGTTACTTGTGGTCCTAAAAGGCCAGGTACTTTTGCCTTGTTTTCTTGGGATGTTTGTTCTTGGAAACCAACTAGTATCTGTGAAAAAGTACAAGGAGCCAGGGAGAGGCCTGCATGGAAAGGAATGGAGGCCTCCATCTCCCCCTCTGGTGAGCTTCCAGCCAGCAGCCAGCACCAATTGCCAGCCATGTGAGTCAGCTGTCTTAGAAGTGGACCCCCAAGTGCCCCACTGAACCAGCCCTTCTGACACTGAGTGGACCCATTCCACTAAGCCATGTCCAAAGTGCAGTGTGAGAACAAACTTAATATTTTTTAAGCCACTAAATTTGCCTGGATTGTTTCAACAATAGGTAAATGAACTATCCTGTAAAAACGAAGCTTAGCTTTCACTGTGTTCAGCTCAGTTTTCTTAAATAGGGAGAAAAGGGATAGAGTTACATTAAAACCTTGAAAAATGAATGTAGCCCACAGTCTGTCTTAATTAGTGCTCAAAGTAACTGTTCCTAGTGTATCATTTATAGTTACTCAATACATATAAATTACTGTAAAGTACTATAATGCAACAAAATGAGTTTGCAGATCTAGAAAATACTTCTTTGCAGTTTTGTCAAGATCTGTGTATTCCCAATGGGAACAGGTCTTGAATTGTTAATAATATCCATCTAGTGAAACAAAGGGAATAGATATTTCATGCTACAAGACTTTGGAGAAGGGGAATATGAATGAGAGTCGGAGTAGTCAGACAAGACATCTTAAAGAAGATAGAACTTGGGCTGCATGTATTTGGACAAGCATATAGTATGCACCAAGAAAGGCAAATACATGAACAGATGCCACATGGTGAGAGGTCTTTTTTTAACTTTATTATTGAAAGGATGACCCAGTATCTTTTCTAGACCAACTTGTCTAGAAGAGAGGAGAAACCTTAAGGAGTGAATGAAAGGGGAGGCCATTGCTTACGAAGCTAAAACGTAAAATCCTTTGGTATCGGTTTGAAATCTGGATGAGTCTTCCAGTAATTGCTGTCAATTTCCTATTGTATTAATATACATTAATTTTGGGTCCAAATAAGTCTTTTTCATGGATTTTTTTTCTCTCTCTCTCTGCTTGAGATGTGCAACAGCACACTTTGTATTAAAAGGAAATTAACTATTATTTTCTCAAACAGCTCCTCAAAACTTAAAAACACATATTAGTTACATTTATATCTCTAAAGTAAACTCAATATTTATGTAATAGGAAGAGTCTAGTGGTTTAAATTCTCGGTTGTCTCAGTCTTTCTTATTATTCCTAGTAGTTTTAGTAAGAATCATTGACAACTGTATGCATCAGCTAATTGGCAGGTTCAAAACTGCTGGAATACAGCATCCATTTTGGCACAGTCAATCCACCTCTGTCCACCCCCCATCCCCATCCCCATTTCAAAATCCTATCCTTAATATCAAGTTAGCCCTTCCCTCGCTGTAGTAGTTGCATATTCATTCATTTACCCATTATAATGTGTTCTAGGCACTCTTCCAGTCACTAATGTCTATGACCAAGTCTGAAAAAATGATTTGTTGGTCTCTGGGAACAGATATCAATTTCCAAGGTCTTTGAGGTAGACTGATAAATAGCTCCCCTCTTATGTTCCAGTTCTGAACCCAATAAGATAAATATGTTGCAGGTCATTATATCACTCAGATAAATCTGGAGTGGAGGATGTAGTTTATATTTGTGGACAAGTGAATTTCTCAATACTGAATCTCAGAATTCAACAGAAAATAACCTGTGTTGGATCAGAGAAGGTGTTTTGTGGTTTCTTTGTTGTTTTTTTAATACATACTGTAGTACATCCTCAATTTGAGAGAGCCTCTCTCTGGAGGAGCAGGATGTAGTGGAGTGTGCTCCTAACTCCTCATAGCAAAGGGAACAGAAGGACTAGAGCTACATAAGCCCAGTTTCTCTCTCCAGACTCCCAAACAGAGTGAGAATGTCGAGGGAGGTCAGAAATCTTATCGCTAGAGAATTGCTTGCTCGTGAAATAGCAGCAGGCATTGGCTCATGGAACTAAATTTGGCCCATCACATGTGTTAGTACAGACGGCAAGCTAAAAGTAGTTTTTATATTTCTTAGTGGTGGTTGAAACAAATCAAAAGAAGAAGACTATTTTGTGGCACATGAACATTATGTAAAGTTTAAATTTCAGTGTCCACAAATAAAGTCTTATTGGATCGCAGCCATGTCCATTTGTTTATGTATTGTCTATGACTGCTGGCAGGGTACAGTGGCAGAGTTGGGTAGTTGTGAGAGATACTGTACGGCACAGAAAGTATAAAGTATTTGCTATTTAGTCTTTTACAAACAAACAACAACAAACCCTTGTTGATCCCTGACAAAGAAGGACTCATGCTGGCTTGAGGAAGAATTGTCCCTGGGGTTTTTGGATTTTTCCTGCAGATAATCTCCTTCTATGTTCCTGTACTTGATATACAACCAATGGTCTCTCATACACCCCTAACCCCACCCATCCACGGCTGAAAACCTGGGAGGCATTTTGTGACTTTCCTTAGCTCCCTTATCTAATTAATCATGATTTATTTTCTGTTTATTTTTCTTTTAAAATGTCTGAAATTTTCTTTCCCATTTTCCTGCTATTGCCCTAGTTTCACCATTTCACACCAGGATCCCTGGGGCAATTTTCCAATTAGGCATCTTACTTCCAGTATCTCCATAGTCTTTTAGAATTGAAAATAACTTAAAGAGAAAAAAGAAAAAAGAGTTTCTGTTCAATACCCTTATTCGAAAAAGGAGGAAACTGTTACTCTGGGAAGCAAAAGTGACTTTCTCAAATTTGTAAATCTAATTCGTTAAAGACTAGACCAGGACTCCAGATCTCCCAAATCATAGCTTAGTGAACCTTCTACTATGGCATGCTCTCTCTTCACATTGCCTTTGGCACAAAATTTTCCAAAAAAACCCTATTGACCAAGTCAAGCTTATAATCTAAACTAGGAGTCAGAAAACTATAGTCTATAACCAATTTTGCTTCCTACTTGCTTTTTTATTTTAATCCTCACACGATGATACATTATTTTAAGTTGATTTTAGAGAGAGAGGAAGGGAAGGAGAGAGTGAGAAAAACAGCAATGTGAAACAGAAACATCAATCCATTGCCTCCCATATATGCCCCCACTGGGGATCAAGCCTAAAACCCAGGTATGTGCCCTGATTGGGAATGGAACTGGCAACCTTTTGGTGTACAGGAAGATGCTCCAACCAACTGAGCTACATCAGCCAGGGCTTCCTACTTGCTTTTTGTAAATTAGGTTTTATTGGAGCATAGTCACTATCGTTTGCTTAGTTGTTGTCTGTGGCTGCTTTTGCACTACTGTCTTCAGCAGAGTTGAGTAGTTACACCAGAGACTGTATGCCTCACAAAACCTAAAACATTTACTCTCTAGTCCTTCATAGACAAAGCTCACAGAGCTGCAATCTAGACTCAGTCACAGTCCTCTACCACCTTGCTCATCACTTTCTGGGGCACTGATACACTTACAGTAATAAAATGTCTAAATGTTTTTTGAGCTAAGCACATGACAGCCTGAAAGGAAGACTACATTTCTCAACTTCCCTCAAATCTTGGTGTGGCCAGTGGAATTCCTAAAAAAACAGTGGACTGTGTATACAACTTCTAGGTAGTGTCCTTCAGGGAAGGAATTGTCTTTAAATGAAGGAAGCGTGCCTTTCTCTTCCCTTTGCTCCTTCTTTCTGTTTGAATGATGCCAAAATAACTACAAAACCCAACATGCACAAGATGATTTTGGATTTGAAGTTCATATATGGTGGAGCCGACATGATGGAAAGCTCCTGAGATTTTGACATGGAAGTGTTTGTCCTTCGGCAGACCACATAGCTCTGGGTTTTTAATGAGTAAGAAACACAACTTTATGTTTAGAGAGATCCTCTGTTAATTAGAATTTTTCTGGCCCTTGGAATTCATCCTAAGTACTTACACTTTCTAATAGGGAATTTCTCTTGCAGACAAACCAATAGCTCTACAACTTGCTGAGTTAACTATGCTTATTCACTCATCCATTCTTTTGCTCATGCTGGACTGCCCACCCTCTCCTGCTCTATTTGAACACATTTTACAAAGTACTTGAAGCAGTTGAAGTTCTATCCACATCCTAATGCATTTTATTCTCTTTTCCTATTTACAGTTAAGTGCAATGTATTTGGACTAGTGAGACTGCATACTGCATTGCATTCTTTGAGTCATGTGTTTGGTCCTTTATGCTCAGTGAGAATGTAGACTTTTAAAGGACTGGGGTAATTTCTTTTGTTTTATCTTTATTTCCAGGGTTGCCATAATGTAGGTTTCCACAAAATACTTGGTGAATTTATTTGAATGAATCTGTGCTAAAATGAGCCATACTTACACATTGAGCTCACATGTTCTCATTCTTTATACTCAGAATATCTGTCAATGCCTGAATCATACTTCAAGAACCACCCAAAAGAAGATCTGTTTCATGATAGGTCATTTGAAACTGCATATGACAGACGTTTAAGGCCAAGAGCTATGTGCTGTCTGGTAAAGCCATCATGAGACAATGCACATTGCCATCATGTATGATAAGTTGGACAGATGTGCTATGCTCTCAACAAAGCAGGTCCAATTCCATATTCAAGTTCTTTATTATTTATGAGATTTAAAACAATCTTTATTGTTGAATGTATTACATATGTCCCCCTTTTACCCCATTGACGAGATGCTTTGAGGCCCTGGAAGCTACATAGCCATACCTTCTGCCTACGTGATAGCACATTAGACAGATATATTTCAACTAAGGAACAAAAAGCTAATCAGATACTGTTTACATTTGTCCCAGCTCAGGAAGCAAACAGAAATGTACTGGCTTGTCAGGACTCAAATGTCAGAGCTCAAAAGTTTCTTGAATCAACACAAGGCCTTTTGCTCCCTGAGGAACTGTGGAAGGTAGACGAATCTTGTTTGTTTACAAGGTGCAGGGCCATTTCTGTAAACACAGCCTGCAATGGTGATATGTGATCTGTCTATTCACATTCACTTCCAGCAGAGCTCTGAGGACCTGCCTACAAATGGATCAATTCCAGTGTCAGCCAAAAGCTACCTGCAGATCAGTGTCTGGAGCTGCTGAGGGGAAAATGGAGTGAGAGCTATTTGAGCCCTGGCTTTTGGAGCACAGGAAGTTGCTTGCTCCTGATTCTTTGCACTCATAATATGAGGTAGCCCTATGGCCAGCTTCCCCTGGCAGACAGTTCCTAATCAGAAGAGGGGTGTGAGATTATGGGAGAAGCAGAAACTCATCAGAGGGCCGAAACAGAGTGGGTCTCAAGTCTTCTGTTTTAGTTAAATTATTGCTGTCTATGTCCCCAAAGGCTTATTCTCCCAGTTTTACTGAACGTTTAATTCAATCTTCTTGATTCTGTCAGCTGTTACTTTTTTGAAGAAAAGAGACATAGAGGGAGGGGAAAATATGTGTTTGGACTCCGTTCAGAAACACTGATTGTCACTCAGGGATGAAAGGTCACTTCAGTAAGTTTAAGGTCCAGAGCATATAATTAAAAAAACAAGCAAAAAATCTTTCCCAAATGATTTTAATGTGCAGCAGACTTAGGAATCGCTGACTTGGAGTATAACCATGTGAATATCTCTCTCATTTTCCAGGGAGTCAGTACTACAGAGTTAGCACTAAAATCTTGGCAAAAAGGAGACAGAAATAAATAAAATATGTAATATTGGCAAATAAATAAGCAATGGCCATTCCACTTGGAAAAAAAATTCAAAGAATTTAAAAATCTTCTCCCACCATAAAATAGAGAGCTGCTTTTTTTAGATTCCATATATAAGTGATATCATACAGAATTTGTAGAAAGAGAGTAGAATAGTGGTTACCAGGGGCTGGGCGTGGGGGATTTGGAGAGATGTTTGTCAAAGGGCACAAGCTTGCAGTTTGAACATGAACAAGTTCTGGAACTCTAATGCACAGCATTGTGATTAGAGTTCATAATACCGAATTATATACTTCAACGTTGCTAAGAAACTACATGTTAAATGTTCTTACCACCAAAAAGAAGAAGATAATTATGGGACATGATGGAGGTATTAGCTAATGCTACAGTGGCAATCATATTGCAATATATGTGTTTAAAATCAACACACTGTGCACCTTAAGTTTATACAATGTTATATATCAGTTATAGCTTAACAACAACAATAATCTATCCTAATAAAAGGATAATATGCTAATTAGAGTGCTAGTCTTCTGGACATCCATCCGGACATCCATATGGACAAAGCCCCAGCAGCTGCGAGGTCTGGGGCTCAGGCCTCACAGCCGTGGCAGCCGGCAGTGGCAGCAGCAGCAGGGTGATAGGGCAGCACCTTCCCCTTATTGGCCTGGTTGCCTCCCACAGAGGGAGGCCAGACTGCAGCTTAGGCCCACTCCCCATGGGCCTAAGTCATCAGTAGGACATTCCCTGAGGGCTCCCAGATGTGAGAGGGGACAAGCTGGGCTGAGGGAACAACTTCCCCCTCCCTCCCCCCGTCCCAGTGCACGAATTTTTATGCACCAGGCTTCTAGTAACAGTAATAACAAAAGAAAAGAGACCTGCTGCTGCAGACAGATCCCCCATACCCCCATCTATGTCATGAGGTTTTAAGAGATGGGCATCAGCCAGGACTCCAGGGCTCAGGGGAAGCAAGCAGAGATGAGGACTACAGGATTCCATGAGTTGCAAGGACACTTCTGGAGATGGGAAAGACTTGAGTAGGAAGGGGACATCCAGAGATCTCCAAGTGAAGATTCAGGTAAGCCTACCATTATTCTTACCCTCATTATCTCGACTGTCTTCATCCAGACTCCTGGGTTTATAGATGAAGAGCCAAAGGTGGGCACAGGGTTTCCACTGACAGGTGACTGACGGCACTAATTAAGCACAGAACTTGGTTGAAGGCTGGATTTTCTGAATAGCATTTGGACACTTGGGGTTGAAAAAATATAAATTTCTCAGCACCTGCAGGTAAACCGGAAAGGCTACAAAAGATGTTTTTAAGATTTCCTGGTAGGGAGGCTGCACTGTTCGGCAGCGGTGTTCTGTGTAAAGAACAGATGGCCCAAAAGTAGTGTCTTGAGCACAATGGGGATGGGTTGAGAGGCAGGAGGTCAAGATAAAAGTGCATGGGGATATTTTTATAAAGTAATAGGATTGGATAAACAGCAAAGGGGGAAATCAAAGAGATGTGATGTCTAATAAAAGGAGTTAAGATGCAAGATGGACAGAGATCAGAGATAAAATTAAACATGAACACTGTTGTAGCATGCTGCAGGTAATATGAATCTTTTAATCCCTATCCATCAAGTAGAAAAATATCCATCCAAAACCTCAAACTTAGAGTAAATACCAGCTTGCATCATTGTACTAATGAAAATTAAAAAAAAAAATTGCAGTGACACTTATTCTCAAATGAAATGCAGCCTCATAATTACAAGGCTATTGTTTCTCAAGGACATCACATTGAGTAAATGGGCTACTGAATGCATATTGTGAAGAATGCCATAAGAAAAACTGTCATTTGTTGAGCACGTACCGTGTGCCGGGCAGAATGCTTTGTCCCTCATAGATTATCTCAGAAATGCTCAGAGTCGTTCTAAATATTACATGTTATTTATATGTTATATATATGGAGCCCAGGTTTCTGAGAAATAAGTTGCCCAATTTACTCAACAAGGGAATGGTGGAAACAGGATTGAAACTGGGGACTGTTCGACAAGGCACCCCTTGCATTCGCACTCTGGTTTTAAGTATAGATTCTATGGATTGCATTTCCCATTGGCTTCTATCAATAATTTGATGCTAAATGGTCATGAGACAGAGGAGCTCTCTGATTTCTCCTTTTCTCATTCACCATGCTATTGCCTGGTGATTTAACCACCCAATTATCATCAAAAGGGCAACCTCTCTTTCTTGTATTTTGTGTATTCGCAGCTGTAAACCTACTTTGCCCACCCCTGTATTTTTCTACAGTACAAAAGTCAGCAATTTCCTCACTTACTGTTAATATAAAACTTACATGTGGATAACTGGGAATATTTTTGTCGGACTCTATCAGATCTGAGCAAATGATCGTTGCTTTACCCATGCAATGTAGCTGACAAAGAGCTCCTAACAGTGATGGCGAACCTTTTGAGCTTGGCGTGTCAGCATTTTGAAAAACCCTAACTTAACTCTGGTGCCGTGTCACATATAGAAATTTTTTGATATTTGCAACCATAGTAAAACAAAGAATTATATTTTTGATATTTATGTTATATATTTAAATGCTATTTAACAAAGAAAAATCACCAAAAAAATGAGTTCGCATGTCACCTCTAACTCGCGTGTCATAGGTTCGCCATCACTGTCTAGGAGTACTGTCAGCTCTAACATTTTCTTGTGCTTATATAATTGATATCATTTTAAAACTATAATCTTTATAATAATATTGTAAGCTTCTTTCCCATTTCCTGAGGTGTATTTATTTAAAACTCAGTAACAAGTTTTGTAAATCCATTCATCCAATGTCACTGTGTGGCAGAACCCAGATCAGACACTAGTGGTGCCACTGTCAGCCCATTCTCAGTATAGAAATAAGCTCTTGGTGGGAAACCTCACTTACTATACATAATACATCCTAGTGCAAAACACACATGGCAGCTGGTGCCCATGGGGACACTTAGTAAAACTCCATTCATTTTTTTAATACTTAAAAAGTCAATACAAATAGAAGTTCTAATATTTGCTTCATACACCATAATGAGTGCCCACACACCTCTTTGCAGAATGCTATAGTGGCCAACTCCAACTAGATGCCCTGCCAACACCAAAACAACTTATCCAAAACAGAATAGCTCTTTATTCTTTATTTTCTACCACAAACCAAAAAGTATTCCTTTCCTATGTTCATATCACTAAATATTAAAAAATAATTTCATTATTATTATTATTATTATTATTATTATTATTATTATTTTGTTAATCCTCACCTGAGGATTTTTTCCGTTAATTTTTTTTGAGAGAGTGGAAGGGAGGGAGGCGGGGAGAGAGAGAAAGAGAGAAAAACTGATCTATGTGAGAGAGACGCATCAATCGGTTGCCTCCTGTACATGCCCAGACTGGGTCCAGGGATCAAACCTGCAACCCAAGCACATCCCCTTCACTGAGAATTGAACCCAAGACCCTTTGGTGTGTGGGCTGGTGCTCTAGCCAGAAACAACTCTCACCAGGGTGAGGGAAACACATTTTTAACAATGTATGTCTCGAGGTGATGGTGTTATAAGTGATTATTACTTAATTTTTCATACCCTTTCATATTTTTAAAAATTCCTACCGTGAAAACATGTACATATATGTATACACACATATACACATGTATGTGTATACATATATTTTTCACTAAAAAAAACACTTTTAAAAATATAAAATGTATTTGAATTTTCTATGCTATGCAGCCAACAAAACCTTGTATATATGTGTCTCCAGGTTGATTTGGCTGCATATCAGAGCAAATCAGATACATGCCCTCTCCCTTAGAGGCCTAGAGAAACGGAGCCTGGAAGTGGCAGGAGAGCTCCAGAGGAATCAATGCCTGAGGCTCCCCGAGCCTCTCTGCTCCACCCATAGAACAGGGCTTCCTCCTGCAGGACACCTTCGAGGCCATTCTCTCTGCATCCCCAGCAGGCAGAGGATGAGAGAGGGTAGGCAGAGGGCACAGCTCCTTCCGAGTGAGACCCCTTTGGGGAGCCTCCTGGAAGCCCTACCCAACAACATCTCATTGCCACCACTATCTGCAGTGGGGAATTGCAGCCTTTGCCTAGACATACGTTGCTGTTTAGAATATATTCCAGTTTCCTTGTAAGGAGGTCGGAAAGAATGGCATTTTAGTAGGCAATTGGCAGGTTCTGCTACACTTACGATAATAAAACTGCCTTTAAAACTTTTCTTTAAGGTATGATAGTGGCAGGACTACAAAGAGAGGACCTACACAAGAGAAAAAGAATGGAGAAAAATAGATGTAGAAAAAAGTTAAGACTCACAGGAATCCAAGCTTATTCTGTCACCCTTAAGAGAGGAAGAAAAGGCTCAGCAATGGATTCAACTATCAGCTATACAAAGTTTCAAATATACCCAATATCACTTTCCAAAAATAAATGCAAAGAAAAATGAATTAGAGGAGAAAAATATGAAGGACTATAAATCCTGATGTGTCATTTATTCTTCCTTATCTCTTTCCAGGAGTCCCAAGAGTTACAGTTAATGTTGAGATGGGAATAGATATTGGCAATTAGAGTCTGGTTCTTCTGTGTCTCCCTGACTAAAACAGAGATGGCTGGGATTCCCATAATGTATAATTTGTATTTCAAAGAAATCAGTCCTGTCTGGTCACCTATTCTATGGAGTTACTATTTCAATATACTACTTGCCATTTAATAAATTTATTGCTTTTTATATGGATTACATAAATATAAATATTAATAATGTTAATGTATATAAAATTTAAAAAGAAATTTTTATAAATATACATATGGACATATGCAGGTGTAGGCAAAAATATATTTACAGTTGTTTGTATGAAAAAAACAGGCAGGCTATGATTATTACAGTAGCTTTATTAACTCAAAAGAATGTCACTCACAACTGTAAGCCCATTTTTGCCCACCCCTGTGTTTTCAAGCCATAATAAGTCATTCTTCACAATAGTGTCAAGGGTATATTATAAAATTATCAAAGCAAAATGATTTTAAATTCATTTTGAAGTTAAAAGTTAAGCTTTACACCAGGCAAATGATTTTGGAAAAGTTGGAACACAGGGGATAGCAGAAAGCCTTAAAATAAAGCAGTAAACATAAAGGATTTATTCCCATCTTATCTAGCTATATAACTAAAAAGGTCATAAGAAAATACAATAACTTTCTATGTAAACTGTAGACTAGCTAACTATAAGACTAGCATTTCTGAGTAAACAGGTGGTCAAAAACAAAGAAGAATTTGATGTGTGTGTAAAAGGAACCACGATGTTTATTCTAAAGAGAGCAATTAGGAAATGCTCACAATTATAGCATGACCATATTCTATCTCCTCTGAGCCAAAGTTTAATACAGGAACACGTTATTTGATTGGACTTTACTTTATTGCACTTCACAGATGCTGCATTTTTTATTTTTTATTTTTTTACAAATTGAAGGTTTGTGGTAACTCTGTGTCAAACAAGTCTAGCAGAGCCACTTTTCCAGCACATTCGCTTACTGTGTGTCTGTCGCATTTTGGTACTTTTTACAGCATTTCAAACTTTTTCATTATTATGTTTGTTATAGTGATCTGTGGTTAATGATCTGTTTGGGGAACCAAGAAATACACGTATATAAGATGGCAAAGTTAATTGGTAAATATTTTGTGTGTTCTGACTGCTCCAATGAGTGACCATTCCCCCATTTCTCCCCCTCTCCTCAGGCTTCCCTATTCCCTGAGACACAAAAATAAAATATTGAAATTAGGGCAATTGACAGCCCTACAATGGCCTCTAAGTGTTCAAGTGAGAAGAGTCACACGTTTCTCACTTTAAATCAAAAACTAGAAATGATTAAGTGTAGTGAGGAAGGCATGTCAAAAGCCAACAACATAGGCAGAAAGCTAGGCCTCTTGCAGTTAGCCAAGTTGTGAATGCAAAGGAAAAGTTCTTGAAGAAAATGAAAAGTGCTGCCACGGGGGAGAAAACAGGAAAGTAAAACAGCCTTATTGCTGATTTGAAGAGAGTTTCAGTTGTCTGGATAGAAGATCAAACCAGCCACAACGTTCCCTTAAGCAAAAGCCTAATACAGAGCCAGGCCCTAGCTCTTTAATTCTATGAAGGCTGAGAGAGGTGAGAAGTTGCACAAGAAAAGTTTGAAGCTAGCAGAGGTCAGTTCATGAGGTGTAAGGAAAGAAGTCATCTCTGTAACATAAAAGTGTAAGGTGAAGCAGCAAGTGTAGAAGCTGCAGCAAGTTATCCAGAAGATCTAGCTAAGATAACTAATGAAGGTGGCTACACTAAATGTCAGATCTTCAATGTAGACAAAACAGCCTTAAATTGGAAGAGGATGCCATTGACGGAGGAGAAGTCAGTGTTTGGCTTCAAGCTTTAACAAAAAGGGTGACTCTTGTTAAAGGCTAATGCAGCTGGTGACTTTAAGTAGAAGCCAATGCTCATGTACCATCTGAGTATCCTAGGGCCCTTAGGAGGATGCTAACTCTATTCTGTCCATGCTCTATAAATGGCACAGCAAAGCCTGGATGACAGCACATCTGTTTGCAGCATGGTTTACTGAATATTTTAAGCCCTACTATGTTGAGACCTTCCGCTCAGAAAAAAAAGATTCCTTTCAAAATATCACCGCTCAATGACAATGCACCTGGTCATCCAAGAGCTCCGATGGTGATGTACAATGGGGTTAATGTTGTTTTCATTTCCGCTGACAGAACATTCATTCTGCAGCCCAGGGGTCAAGAAGCACTTTCCAATTTCAAGTCTTATTATTGAAGAAATACTTTTTCTAAGGCTATAGCTGCTAGAGATAGTGATTCTTCTGATGGATCTGGGCAAAGTAAATTGAAAACCTTTAGAAAAGGACTTACCATTCTAGTTGGCATTGATAACACTTGTTGACTCGTGGGAAGAGGTGAAAATTCACAGGAGTTTGGAAGAAGTTGATTTCAACTCTCATGGATGACTTTGAGGGGTTCAAGCTTTCAGTGGGTGATGTAACTGCAGGTGTGAAATAGCAAGAGAGCTAGAATTAGAGGTGGAGCCTGAAGATATGTCTTGAATTGCTGCATTCTCATGATAAAACTTGAATGGATGAGGTTGCTGCTTATGGATGAAGGAAAGCAGTTTCTTGAGATGAAATCTATTTCTAATGAAGGTGCTGTGAAGATTGTTGAAATGACAACAAAGGACTTAGAATATGACATGAAATTAGTTGATGAAGCAGCAGCAGCTTTTGAGAGAATTGCTTCCAGTTTGTTAAGAAATTCTACTGTGGGTGAAATGCTATCAAACAGCGTTGCATAGCATAGCAGCGGTTCTCAACCTGTGGGTCGTGACCATCAGAAAACACATATAGCATATCAGATATTTACATTACGGTTCATAACAGTAACAAAATTACAGTTATGAAGTAGCAACGAAAATAATTTTATGGTTGGGGGTCACCACAACATGAGGAACTATATTAAATGGTCGCGGCATTAGGAAGGTTGAGAACCACTGCCATAGAGCAATCTTTTGTAAAGGAAGAGTCCATTGAGGCAGTCAACATTACTATTGTCTTGTTTTAAGAAGTTGCCACAGCCACTCACCGCTTCAGCAATATCAGCCTTGTCAGTCAGCACTCACTGAGGCAAGGTCCTGCGCCAAAAAAGAATATGATTCCCTGAAGGCTGAGATGGTAGCTAGCAATTTTTTTTAACATTAAAGTGTATATTTTATGTTTTTTCTCTGTATTGAAATTATTGGGATGTCATTGATTAACAAAATTATACAGGTTTCTGGTGCACACATTCCACAACACATCCTCTGTACTCTATATTGTGTGTTCACCACCCCAAGTCAAGTCTCCATCCAACACCACTTATTCCCCCATAGCCTCCTCCAGCTTAGCCCATCCTCCCTACCCCCCAACAATCACCACACTGTTGTCCGTGTCCATGACTTTTTTCTCATTTCTTTTTCTTTTTTTTTTTGCTCAATACCTCCACTCCCCCATCCGGTCTCCCAATACACACACACACACACACACACACACACATACACACAGCTATCAGACTGCTCTCTATCTCAGAGAAAGACAAGTACCATATGATTTCTCTCATATGTGGAAACTATTAAACAAAATGAACTAACAAGCAAAATAGAGACAGAATCATAGATAGAGAGCAATAAAGTATTTTTAACTGATAGGTACATTATTTTTTGACATGATGCTATTATACACTTACTAGACAACAGTATAGTGTAAACATAACTTTAACATGCACTAAACAACAACAAAATTTGTGTGATTCACTTTATTGTGATAGTTGCCTTATTGCCATGATCTGGAACCAAACCCTCGACATCTCTGAGCGATGTGGTGTACTATTGGGACATTCCTTTCCATGTCATCCCCACAACTTGGATCTTTCTTATTTGAGAGATGCAAAATTGTATCTATATTTATAAAGAGCCTATGCAAAGGAAACATAGGAATAAAAGAATCTGTGAAAAGTGCTGACACACTCCATGATCAACAGAAGGTGTCTATGTTGTTCTCCTAAAAGTGACAGTTCCTTCCAGTGCTAAGCTATCAGGTCTGTTATGAGAGACCCTCTCCTCCAACACACAGCGCTGTCCTTTTGATACTAAGCAATAGGATGCTGATAATGCCGGAATTTAATTTCCCACTTAAATTTGGTTAAGGCAAGACAATACCATTATCAAAGCAGTTAACAGATCCTTGAAAGGCTACTAAATTATGCCAAGGAAGTTTTGAATTTATTACCACTATATAGTCTACTGAGTCATTTTCTGTGGCACCAGAAAGCACCTAAATTCTGAATCCTCACCTGATCATTTATAATCATGCAATTCAACAGCATTTCTCAGAAGCCTTCAGACACATTGTGCAATATCGGGAATTTTTCCAAGATATTTCTCTATAAATACAGTCCCAGACCTCTGAAAATTGTGAAAATAAAACATTGCTAACCTTTTACAAATAAGAAGAATTTTAACAGCTGCCTATTGCTGTGTATTATTCCTTGTCATGCATTTGCTAAATGTGTCACAACGACCCAATGAAGTAGGCATGATTATTATCGTTATTCTGTAAATGAAGACACTGAGGCTCAGAGATTACAAAACTAAAAATAAGTGACACCAGTTTCAAATATAGCTTAACAACACTGCCCTGGCCTGCACTGGAGCATAAAGACCAAATTTCCTAAATTGTGCATCAATGTAGCATAACTGCTGTACATTTTTCAAATACACGATTTTATATGAATTTGCAACATACATATGAATATTTCATAGATATATGCAAAAGCCAAGCAAAAGGGGGGGAGGAGGGGGGCGGAAACAACTGCAACAGAAACAAGTCCACATTAGCTTCATTCATTTAATCAACTAGGTTAAGGCCAAGTTTTCCAATGCTCAGTAAATAACAGCTACTTTTGTTGTTATTACAAAGCAGCATGCTTTCAGGGGTAATTGAATAATGTGGGCAGCCAGGATAGAAGGGGTTCCTGATTGGGTATCACTGTCTTGGTTTGAAAATTGTCTCAGATCCAAAATGCCTGCCTTTTCTTGCCCAAAAGATGCAACTAGGCATCTAGAAGTTATCCAACCTTGTTTATCCTCCCAAAGTGTGTAAAAATTAACATTAATCCTCTTTTTTTTACTATCAGACAGCCAGACATGACAATGTCAACTATTAATTCAGGAAGGACTTTGCTTCCTTTACTCCACCTAATACTGGACTAATTTCCCCAAATCTAGGAAAAAAATTCTTTAGGAATATATCCAGCTTAGATAACTCTTATCTCCCTGGGTGAATCCTGGCTGTATCTACTGTAATGTACCACAGTCGGCCTTGCTGAGTAATTGGCACAAATCATAGACAAAGTGTCAAGGAAGAAATATAATGGCATAGGTGTCAGCTCTGGTCAGATTAACTATCTTGTTCTGGATCTGAGAGTAGCTTTACCCATCCCACACAACAATCTTCAGGATACAAAATAAAGCAACTAAACCATACTCTATATTTTCAAATCATAAGATGTGTCACTAATGTACAAAATTCATCTAGCTTAAATATTCTTCACAAATCTCCCTCAGTAACAATTTCCAAAACAAAAAGGCAAAATACAGTCTGTAGTCAGGAATTTATGGTGTGTCTGTGCCATAAGACAGAAATCCATCCTGACAAGTTCTTTGAATTGTCAGATATTATGCTGCTGAGCCTTTCAAGTGATTTATCTTGTGGGTATAAGGCCAATATTTGCATCTTGACTCATTTTTATAGCTACTTTACTGGACTGTTATGACCCAGAATCCAGCCTCCAGAATACTGGTATAAAATCAATAAACTCTTGGAATCTTGTAAACATTTTATTTCTGTTCTTTCAGAACCACTAAACAGTGCTAACTCTGCAACCTTTCTTTGTACAGCTCAGGTCACACCTACTGCATTAGATCACCAAAATAGATGACATATTTTGGAGTGTGCGTATCAGAAACAACAAAATGCTATATTGACCATGCTTATATATTTTATCCATTATATTATTATTTTATTTTTCTGGGCAAAGATTAATATTTATGTGTAAACCAACAGAATGATAAAATCAAGTTGCAATTGCCAGCCTGCACCAAAAGATTATGATTTAAGATAAAAATAAGCTAATTCTATAATTTTCATTTTCAAGTACTTCTATTTAAAAATATGTAATGGTTATTGTTTCATTAGTTGGCATCATGACCAATACCAAGATAACTTTAGACATAATGCATACAAAAATATTTGCACTTTATAGCTTCATTTGATTTTATAAGCATATCTATATAATAAAGAGGTAATATGCAAATTGGTCCTAAAGGTGTCACAGTAATGACCAATTTGCATATTGACAGACCAGCAGGAGGTTGCACACACAGCAGGGGGACTTGCATGAGGCTCGCTTCCCTGCCCCCGGTGCTGGAGTCCTCTTTTTCTCCTGGGTGCACACGCCCAACAAACACCCCTGCGACACTGTGCCCTGTCCAAGAGCACTCTGCCCAGGGACGCCACCAACGCCCCCCCCCCCAACCCGAGGTGGGGGGGGGGGGGCAAGGGGCCACACCTGCATAGCAGAAGGCCAGTTCTTGGGGTGCAGTCGGCAGATGCCAACCAGGGAGTGCGCGCATCGGCGGTGATCCCCGGGCGGGGTTGCGCACACAATCAAGAGGCTGTGGACCCAACACGAAGGAAGGGCCCAGGTGCGATGACAGAGAGTGAACGTCGAGGTAAGGTTCCGGGCCTGGACGGGGCACTGGGTAAACAACGCAGGGATCCCACCGCCACAGACACATAGGGTGGCTCCGCAATGCCCAGGACACCAGTCGATCCTCCCGAGAGTGCACAACCTCAAAGCCTCCTCCCGCTGCGTGGCCCTGGCCCCGCCACCGTGGAGACCACGGGCGACCTCACACCACAGGGAAGCCGCCTCAGCTTTCTCCAGCCACCTATCCATTCATCTGCCCGGTCCAACCCGGATGGGGGCTCGCATCCTGGGTGGAATGCCCCCCCAAGGACAAGCCAGGCCCTGACTGTGCCTGCGCAAGCATGCCCATCGCCTGCGAATTCCAGACGGGAGCAGATGGAGAGCTGCTCCAGGTGTGGGAACAGGCACTCCAGGGGGGCGGGAAAAGCCTCTGTGTCCTCCCCCCTCCCCTTTAGGACTCAATAAGAGAAAAAGCTTCGTGCGCACACGAGTGCACATGCATGAGTGCACGCGCACATAACATAGCTTTCCCCGCGATGGATGCCGACCTGGGCCGGCTTGACCCTCCCCTAACCCGGAGCGGGGAGGCACGGCCAAGGTAGGCAAGACACAGCTGCTTCATCACTCAGTCACTCAGCCCCTCAAAGCCTGTGCGAGAGGGGCCTGAGTACCCAAACAGAGGTGGCTCAGGTCCCAGAGGGGAAAGCAGTCAGTACTAAGGCCGAAAAGCATAGAATTTTTAATTAGCCTGTAAAAAGAGTACAAGAGTGACAGAGGAGGGGGGAAGATGGGGAAAAGGGAAAGGAGGGAAAAAAGAACTTTATAAAGGAGTCAATAGAGAACAGAGTTAAAGAAGGAAAGAGGATATATTAGTGAACTAACGGTAGGAGCTATAATGAAAATCAAGTATAGTTTGTGTACTGGGGACAGATTTTAAAAGTAGGCGTCAGAAAAGAAAAAAGATAAATGATAGTGAATAATTAGTCAGGTAAATAGATAGATATTAAAACAGTGGAAGTAAGCAGAGGAGAATGGTAGTTAGGGGTGACCAAGCCAGCAGGGGAGGGCAGTTAGGGGGATCAGGCCAGCATGCAGAGTGGTTAGGGTGGGCAGGCAAGTGAGCGGTTAGGAGCCAGAGGTTCCAGATTGTGAGAGGGATGTCCAACTGCCAGTTTAGCCCCCACCCCCACCCCATGCACAAATTTCGTGCACCGGGCCTCTAGTATTATATAATGATGTAATTAAATAATTTATTTTTTTTCTTTTGTTTATTGATTAAGGTATTACATATGTGTACTTATTCCCCCATTGCCCCCCCAGCCCCCCACCCATGCCCTAACCCCCCTGGTGTCTGTGTTCATTGGTTAGGCTTATATGCATACATACAAGTCCTTTGGTTGATCTCTCCCCCTTACCCTCACCCTCCCTTACCTTCCCTCTGAGGTTTGATGGTCTGATCAATGCTTCTCTGTCTCTGGATATGTTTTTGTTCAGCATATTTCACAGACCTAGAACGAACTCTCCAAAAATTCATCTGGAAGAGTTTTTTAAAATATGTTTTTATTGATTTCTGAGAAAGGAAGTGAGAGGGAGAGAGATATAAACATCAATGATGAGAGAGAATCATTTATCAGCTGTCTCCAGCACATCTACTGGTGGTGGAGCCTGCAGTCGAGGCATGTGCCCTGACCAGGAACTGAACCGTGGCCTCTTGGTTCATAGGTCAACACTCAACCACTGTGCTACACTGGCCAGGCATAAGTCAAGAATTTAAAAAATGAATATAAAGTGGCCCATACAAGAATCAACCAATGAAGGCATAAACAGGTGGAACAAATTGATGTTTCTTTCTCTCTCTCTCGCAAATCAATAAAAACAAATAAAGTAAATACATTTTTTTAAGATTTAATAACAAATGCTTAGCATTCTAATCTATATTTACTAATTCTTTCTCTAAAAAAATTAACTCTAAATACTTCAAAAGGAACAGAGATAAAAATATACATTTGACCCTTGAACAAAGTGAGGGTTAGAGGTATTAACCTTTGTGCAGGCAAAATCCACATATAACTTTTAAAAAAAGATTTGTTATTGATTTTTAGGGAGAGAGAGAGAGAGAGAAACATTGATGAACATCGATCCCATCAATCAGCTGCCTCTTGCATATCCCCTACCAGGGATTGAGCCCACAACCTCAGTATGTGCACAGGACAATGCCCAACCAACAGAGAGCCACACTGGCCAGGGCCCAGGTGTAAATTTTGACACCCCGAAAACTTAACTACTAATAGCCTACTGTTGACTGGAAGCCTTACTGATAATATAAACTGTTAACACATATTTTGTATAAGTATTATATACTGTATTCTTACAATAAAGTAAGCTAGAGAAAAGAAAATGCTAGTAAGCAAATCATAAGGAAGAGAAAATACATTTATAACACTGTATGTACTAGTATTTATTGAAAAAATTTGAGAACCCACACACATTCAAACCTGTGTTTGTTGCACAAGAGTAAACTATATGTTTCCCACATCCTGTGGCCCTTATCAGTCAATACTCCCCGAAAGGAACTACTATATTAAGACATATCTCAAAGTAACTAGTTAGTTACCTTCAGTTAATTACCTTGATATAGATAGCTAATATGCTAGTTTTAGTATGTTTCTAGTTTTGTCTCTTTGGGGAGGAAAATGTTAGTATGTTTTCCACTTTTGTTCCTTGGAAAGATTGCCTTTCCTCTTCTAGACCCTTTGAATTTTCACCTAAACTTGAGAATCAGCTTTTCAGTTTTTACCAAAATCTTGTTAGGATTGTGACTGTGATTGAATTGGATATACAGGTCAATTTTGAAGAACTGATATTTACCAGTATTAACTTTCCAACCATGAACATATAAATCATTCCATTTATTTGGTCTTTCTTAATTACTCTCAGGAATATTCTGTAGTGTTTGATACAGTTATACTAGATTTATTTTAATGTATGTAACTTTTAGTGTTATTATAAATTATATTGCTTTTAATTTTCAATTGTTTCTTATAAATACAAATATAATTGTTTTTGTATATTGACCTTTTATCCAGCAACTTTACTAATTTGATTATTTCTAATAAGGTTTATAGGTGGTGTGGGGTTTTTTTAGATTTTCTATGAATGTAATGATGTCACTGTAAATAATGAGACTTTTTATTCTCCCTTTTCTAATCATTATGCTTTTTTTTCCTTTTTATTCATTTACTGTACTTCCAACACAAATGTTAAATTGAAGTGATGAGAGTGGACATCTTTGTCTTATTTCCAATGTCAGGGAAAGCATTCAGTATTTTACCAATAAGTATGAATTTTGCTGTAGGTTTTAGATAGCCTTTATAATATTTAGAAAGTTGTCCTTTATGCCTAGTTTTCTGAGAATTTTAATCATGGACATGTATTGAAATTTAGGAAGTATTTATCTGCAGCCATTGAAATGAGCATATGATTTTATCCTTTAATCTATTAATGTGGTGAGATCTATTTATTGATTTTTAAAATAACTATTAAATAAGATTTATATTGCTGGAATAAATCCATATGGCAAAATTTTAAATTAGCTTATCAATGGCTCTATGGAATTCACTATTTCCAGACAGTTTTTTATATTGCTACTAGAGGCCTGGCACATGAAATTTGTGCACTGGAACGGTCCCTAGGCCTAGCCTGTGATCAGAGCCATCTTCCCTGGCTGCCAGCAGCCGGCCCCGCCCCCCACTGCCACCCACTCCAGGTTCCCTGTTCAGTTCCCCATTCACCATCAGGCAATTGAAGCCTGCCAGCTGGGGGGAGAAACCAAGAGGTTGGCCATTCCCACCTGCTCGCCCCCCACCACTGGTTGCCCTCTGTATGTGGGGTGACTGGAGGGGTGGGGGTCTTGGCCTGGAATCACTCACATCCACCACCACCCACCCCCAGTTCCTGTTCCCCATTGGGCAATCAGGGCCTGTGGGCTGGGGGCAGCTCTTGTATTGAGCGTCTGCCCCCTGGTGGTCAGTGCGCGTCATAGCAACTGGTCGTTCTGCCCTTCAGTTGATTTGCATATTACCCTTTTATTATATAGGATTTCACTTGGAGTTGTAGAACCATGAGGTTAGTCCAAATGAGAATCTATATAAAGGAATCTAGAATCATTCTGTAGGTGAGAAGTGAGTAATATGGTGGATTCATATTCTTCTTTTTATAACTCACTTCTCTGAACAGAGCTAAGGAGCTTAATAAAACCCAAATAAATTAAAATGTAGCCAAAAAACATGTACATGTTCTTAAAAAATGTGTGGATTTTTACTCAATAAAGTTCCATAGGCATTGGCTTAGTCTGATGACACATGAGAAATAAGCAAATGAAGGAGAAATTAGACTTATAGGCAGGGGCAGAGAGGAAGAAGTGTTGAAAGCAGATAAAGGCAAGAGTACAGCTGTCTGTCGCCCTCTTGTGGAGACATCAGAAGACAAACCTTCCATAGCTTCCTGGAGGTGGGTCTTGCATTAATGTAGTGTAATACAATAGTGAATGTTTATGATGATGATCCTAAATCACTTAGAAAATAATAAATTATATTAACTTTGTTTTGATGAAAAAGATGTAAAGAATATTTCAAAATATTTATATAAAATGGTTGACATTCCAAGTCTGATAAAGAGGCAAATTCCTAGTTTTATTTATAAAATTATACATATAAGCTTATATGTAGTTATAGACATAATATAAAGTTATAAAGCTTTATAGTTATTATCTATGTGTATGATTTTATATATAAAAGGTTTGTATATATAGTTATATGCTTATATAGTGATACCCACTGTAGTTTAGCTATGTAGGATTTAGTCTCTCAGTCGTTAGGATAACTGAAGTTAAACTTTCCTGGGACCATCAACTCATACTTTGTTACTCTGTTTTTTAAAAAGCAAAGGCAATGTGTTCTCCAGCTAGGAAATTTCCCTAGCAAACAATTTCAGTGATTTATTTGAATAAACAACAGCTGTTATAATGGCATTGATTTACCTGTTCTTCCATAAAATAATTTCCTTTTACACAAGAGTATACTTAGGAATAATTAGTTAGTGGTTTAAAAAAAAATTGAATGAATAAAAGATTACTCCAAAATGCCAATTATGATTATTATTATTATAGCCAAAGGCAAGAAGAATAATGCTGCAATCCTAATTGGTGACTTAATACAGATATCCTCAACCATCTGTGAAAGGGGTAAAGAACAAACCCTTTGGGCCCAACTGCAGAAGCAAAGTACCCAACACAAAACTGATGAGGGCTAAAGTTTTGCACTGGAGAATCCTAAATGGATTCTGTCACCTTTTGCTTGTCAGAACATCATCTTCAAAACCCATTAAGCCTGCTGTCTTCAAGTATATCCTGAAATCTACACAAAGTTTTTAAGTGAAATGGAGCTAGGTACTAAAGCCCATTCTAGAGCAAAATCTAAAGTTTATATGACCAGAGATGTCAAAGATGACAAATTTAATATTATGGTAAAATATATTTGCTTTTGTATCCTGGGTATGTCACATCCATAGAATAGGTGCACACTATATTATGAATGTCCATATAAATATCTATAATAATAAAAGCATAATATGCTAAGTAGACCAGACAGCCAAACGACCTTCCAGATGCCCTTCCAGACAAAGTCGCTGCAGTGGGGGGCCGAGGCAGAGGTGGTTAGGAGTGTACAGGCAGGCAGGTGAACAGTTAGGGGTGATCAGGCAGGCAGGCAGGTGAGTGGTTGGGGTAATCAGGCAGGCAGGCAAGCAGTTAGGGGCAATCAGGCAGACAGGCAGGCAGGCAAGTGATTAGGAGCCCGTGGTCCCAGATTTCGAGAGGGATGTCTGACTGCCAGTTTAGGCCTGATCCTGCAGGGACCTGCAGTTGGACATCCCCTGATGGGTCCCGGATTATAAGAGGGTGCAGGCTGGGCCAAGGAACCCACTCCACTACCCCACCCCTGCACAAATTTCATGCACCAAGCCTCTAGGTTAATATACTATGTACATATTGATAGCTTCTAAAAGTATACCTGTAATTCATACATCTCTGTATTCCTGACTCACAAGTTAAGCAGCTATTTGAAATTTCCAACTGGATGTTTTATAGGCATCTCAAATTTCATATATCTAGAAAACAGTGCCTCTCAGTTTACAAAATAGTCATGAGAATATAAAGTAAAGCATAGGGAATATGGTCAATAATAGAAAACAATGTATGGGGTCAGATGGGTGCTAAACTTATCAGACTGGTTACCTTATAAGTTATAGAAATGTCTAACCATTATGCTGTACACCTGAAACTAAAATATTGTTTGTCAACTTTGAAAAAATAAATTAAAAAAATAGTGCTGCTAATTCTCAACCTCCCAACTTTATTTCTGTGTGTCTTTCACCTCTCCATAGATGCTATCAGCATTTACCCAGTTGCTAAAACCTAAGGATTGTTTTTTGGTTTTGTTTTTTAATATTTATTTATTAAATTGATTGGGGTGACATTGGTCAACATGAACATGTAGGTTTCAGGTGTGGGTTTCTATGTTACAAGATCTGTATATTGCACCATGTGCCCACCACCCAAAGTCAAATCTTCTCCTGTCACCTTCTATTAGGATCTAAGGATTGTTTTTGATTCTGCCTCCTTTTTTCTCATCACTCATATCCAATCTACCTCTAAATCCTATCAATTTAACTACAAAATTGTTTTGATTCCATTCACTTATCATCTGAATTGCCATCGCTATAATGAAATTTACCCTCATCTCTTACTTAAATTACTGTATCTGTCTAATTAAAACCCTGCCCTTTTGGCTCCATACATTTTCAATACAATAGCCAAACAATCTTATAAAAATGTAAATCTGACCTTGCCACACTCTGTTAAAAACCCTCAGTGACTTCCCATTTCACATAGAATAAACTGAACTAAACTAATATGGCCTACAAAACCCAGTCTCATCTCCCACTGCTCTTCTCCTTGTGACTCACTTTTCACCTACACTTGCAGGAAGCCAATTCTAGCATGTCATAATTTCAAGAGTTTCATCAAAAGGTTGATGGAACTTGGGGACTCAACAAGGCTGAGTCACATATGTTGTCACCTGTTGGGAATGGCTAAAGGCATTTCCCCAAATCTGAAAAGGGATGATTGTTTGCTGCCAGACAGCTCAGGGCATCTTAATCTACATGTTATTGCCTCCTACTGGGCAAACACCTGAACAGCTGTAGGCCAATTCTCTCCAATCTGACAATGGACTCTGTATATAAAACCTTGACCCTTTGAAGTGTATATCTCTGCCTCGCCTCAGGACAATTTGTGTTAATAAAAAGCATGGGGTCTTGAGGCGAGGAGAACTTAGTTTCCTTTTAGCTAAGCTCCTCTGACCACCAAATGCCTTTCAAAATTATATTTCGTCTCTGGACTATTTAATCTATGCACAACCTTCTCCAGATTCCAGAACCCTTCTAGATGCCGGATCAAGACCCACCGGCGTTAAATGTCGCCCAACGCCCAGCATTATACACTGACCTTCTTTAACTTCTCAAACACACTTAGCTCTTCCCTGCCTTAAAATCGTCACAAACGTGGCTCTTTCTACCTGAAATGTTCTTTCCCCTGATTGCCAACTTCTCTGATTTCATGTCTAACCTCCAATATCACCTGTTTAGGGAAGCTTCTTTAACATGATGCTATCTGAAGTCATTTCCTCTCTCCCCTTCCATCTCCCAGTAGTCACTCTTACTCTTCATAGCATCCAGTACAATTTGTAAGAGATTGCCGTGTTTGCTCACTTTTGTTGTGCGGTCATTCCTCCTCAAACTATAAGCTCCACAGGACTGAGACCATCACTGTTTTGTTCAGCATTGTAAAGACAGTACCATGGTGTTGTAGCCTGTGTGTGTTGGAAGGCTGATGAGTGTGTGTGTTTGAAGATTAGAGACTCTTCAGTTAAACTTGCTTCGCATTACCCTTAGTTCAGAGGCCTCTTATGTGGGGCAACTAACAATGAAAAGTTAGGCAGGGTGGCTGGAATGCTTTCTAATTGGGTTAAATGTTCACCATATGTTAAGTCTTCTTTTTACTATCTGTATTCTATCTTTTCTCACTTAGCAAATAGCTAGTTCTTCTCCCTCTGCTGCTGCAAAAATAGCTTCCTTTTCAAAGACTTTCAGTGGTGCGCCATCCTGCACTGCCAAAAAGTCTGGGAGTCCATGCCACTCTCCCCAACCCGCCTACCTCCATCATCTCCATCATTTTCCCCACCTGTTACCAACACCCTGATCAAGCAATACCACCCATTTCCCCTTCTGTCTCTCTCCTTCTATAGATGCTTTATAGGACCGTTTATGCTATTTCAAAAACCTAGAACAAGCTTCCATCTGCCATCTGTTAAACCATCATTTCTCCTTCATTAAAAATCTTTCTTAAACTGCAGCTCATTTCAGAAAAAGTATGAGACTGCAAAGTTTGTTTCAGATTTAGATTCATGTTCTGTCTACCTGGGTTTATTTAATAAGAAAAAAGAATAAATGCCAAAATAGAAAAGCAGAATTATAGCATTTATATGTTTTAATATATGTGACCACATTTATACAGACATATACTCTACTTGTGATATGCTGCGATGTTGCAAAGTGATAGGAGACCTGAGCTATGCTTTCCTTCTACACACTGCCTAGAACAGCCGTGGGCAAACTACAGCCGCGGGCCGGATCCGGCCTGTTTGAAATGAATAAAACTAAAAAAAAAAAGACCGTACCCTTTTATGTAATGATGTTTACTTTGAATTTATATTAGTTCACACAAACACTCCATCCATGCTTTTGTTCCAGCCCTCCGGTCCAGTTTAAGAACCCATTGTGGCCCTCGAGTCAAAAAGTTTGCCCACCCCTGGCTAGAACATTGAGGATACACAATAAACACACATATGTTATCATAAATGTGCTAATATACAAATTGTTGATAAATATATGAAGTTTGAGAAGAGTTTCAGATCAGTGATTTTTCTTAAATATAATGGCTGACTTACTTCTATAGATTGAGAAGGTATCTCTACATAGTTTATGTCAAGTTGGCTGACAAATAGCTCCCTATTCCTAAAGTGTTTAAACATTTCAAGGCTATCATCATCAAAATAGAATAATGAAATTGACAGTTCCCCAATGGGGTACAAAATACCATTAATGTCAGGCCAAAAAAAAGGTGATTTCACTGTATATCTCCAATCCTTTGAGTTCTAAACTAAGCCCAACCCAAATTGTGGAAATCACTGGCTAGACATCAGGACCAGAATTTTTTTTAAAAGTGGGAACTAATAAAAGACCATGAGTTTATTATGAGTCAACACTGGGTTCTTTAAAAACTCATCCTTAGAGGAGTTGTCCAGATGATAACGGGCAATGATTCCCCTGAACTTGTGGAGGTTTGCTGTTGATCTCCATAATTTAAGAGGAATGTGGAAAATTTTAAAAAGACCTCAAAAAGGCAGGCCAAAATTATGGGTAGGATGATAATAAAGTATTAAGAACAGATAAGTCATTTGGGGTTATTTAATCTGCAGAAATGAAGGTAATGGGGTGACAACTACTTTAAAAAGTACAAATTTTTTCTATAAAGAGTACTTTCCAGATTTCTCCCAGCTGTGAGGGCTTTATAAGGTAGGACATTTTATGAGTTTGAAATGATGTTTTCACCAGAGATAATAGAGCTCTATTCATAGACATTATAACATTTAACAAGAGGCTTCTGCAGAAATTAACACAACCTCTCTACTCAGAGAACCTTAGAATAGGCCCCACGGTGATCTATCTCAGGTTGCTACGCTATCAGAGAAAACTGTCTAAGCAGTTTGGTTCCCTTAACAATTAGGATTCTTTGATTCTATTTATAATGACCCTGGGAAACTTTTTCCTTAATAATAACAACTTGGATTTTAATAGTATATGAAATACTATTTTAGGACATACTGTTTACTATTAGAAATCTATGATATGAAGAGAAAATAACATGTAAAACTGAGGAGATGAAAAGGAGAAACACCTTTTCTATGATTGTAGGTTAATTTGAAAAAGCACATCTCTTTCTCATTTTCTTTTCTCCATAATTCTGAAGGTCAGTTCAGACACACTACTGCATCCTCATGGTGAGAAGGTAGGAGCAGCTATCACTAAATTTAAACTCTGGGAAAGTTAAAGATGAAGAACTTCATAAATTGAACATGTCACAAATATTGTATGCTGAGGAACTGGCATTAATTAATTAGACATAAAGGTGTCCTCATTACCAATTTGCAGTAGCATTCAAGAGTGGTGGGGTCACCCCTACAACATGGACATAAATTCCACTGTTCTGTCTGGTTCTGACATTTTCCTTCTGCATAAAGTACATGGCAGCTCAGTTCCAGTCTGACCTTTATCTTTCCCTGTAATGGCACACCCAAAATAATAGCAATAGAAAGTTCCTAAGCTTGACCTTTACCTATGACAGGAAGGAGATTGTGTTTTAACACATAGTATTCCTTGCAAAAAGAAAAATGTTATGCTTGTGAATTGATAAACTTCTCATTCACAAAGAAAACGTTGTTTCAGGCAAAGCCATTAAGAATTATAAAAAGCTCATGAAACCTAAATAAAGACAATGTCAAGCAGTAAACATGTGCACTTATGCAAGTTGCCAGAAATTTCACCCTATTTGTGGCAGATATTTTACAATTATAATCAAGATGGGTAAAATAATCACAAATGCATTTATCTAGTTAAGTTCTTAATTTTGCTGATCTTCAGATTTTCCATTTGAGAATTTCTGCTACGGCTGATTTTTGAGACCTTTCCATTTAAAAAAAAGTTTTAAGTCTCAGTTCAGTGACTTCCTTTTGATTAACATGATGAGCCCAGAGATCACAAAATGCCTTCTATTTTGATGCTCCTTTAAGTATTATTTCTGCTTGATTTTGGCCATAAAAGTTCATTCAGGAAACTGATCTGTAATATTAACATTGTAACAATCCAGAAACACATGCTACACGTGCCCAGCAGCATCACCATCTCTCAGAACCAAGGTGCTCATCTGAAGAATGAGGAGAGGGAGAAAACACTGTGAAGAAACAAAAGGATTTTCTCCAGTTGGCTTAATATTTCTAGCAATGATAGAAGGGATGAAAGGATGACCAAGAAGAGAAATGTTTGAAAAGTATAGTTACACACATTATGTGTGACATAGATTTGATTTTTAAAAAGAAAAAAAAATCAGCCCTAACTGGTTTGGTACAGTGGATAAAGCATCAGTCTGTGGACTGAAGGGTCCCAGGTTTGATTGCAGTCAAGGGCACATGCCTGCGTTGCAGGCTTGATCCCCAGTGGGGGACGTGCAAGAGGCAGCTGATCAATGATTCTCTTTCATCATTGATGTTTCTATCTCTCTTTCCCTCGCCCTTCCTCTCTGAAGTCAATAAAGATATATTTTTTAAAAATCAGCTTTTGACTATTTACAAATGTTTAAACATATGATTTTATTAAAACACACACACACACACACACACACACACACACACACACACACACAAAGATAATTGACTGAATTAAGCTGTGTTTTAAATGCAACCATGAGGCCAATGGCTTAAAGGTAGCCTCGGCTTTTGCTAACTTATTTCAAGTTGTTGTGCTTGGATTTTTGTTTTTTGTGGGGTTTTTTTTGCAAAATAAAATATACTTCTTTCTTTTTTAGAAACAATTTCAAAAAATTGCAATTTAAAAGATAAAGCTTGACTAATTATCAGCTAAACTGCCAGATAGTTAAAATATCCAAAGGATAGCTATTATAAATAAATAAATACATACATACATACATACATACATACATACATACATACATAAATGCAAGTGCTGGCAAGGATGTGAAGAAAAGTAAACCCTTGTACACTGTTGGTGGGAATGTGAACTGGTATAGTCACTATGGAAAACAATATGGAGGCTCATTAAAAGTACTAAAAATATAATTCAGCAATCCTTCTTCTGAGTATATACCCAAAGGAAATGAAATCAGTGTCTTGAAGAAATATATGCACTTCCATGTTCTCTGCTGCATTATCCTATCTAATAAAAGAGAAACATGGTAATTAGCGTACATCCGCTACCCTTCCCATTGGCTAATCAGGGCGATATGCAAATTAACTGCCAGCCAAGATGGCGGCCGGCAGCCAGGCAGCTTGAAACTAACATGAGGCTTGCTTGCTTCAGTGATGGAGGAAAGCAACGTTCCCCGCCTGCCTTGCCGGACTCTGAGTTTGCAGTTTGAAACATAGTTACAAATATAGAAGCTAAACAAAATCCCAGAAACCTGCTTTCAGCAAGCCGGGATCTCAGAGCTGGAGTTGATACAGTGTTTCGATTATAGAACACAAACAAACCAGGTACCTGCTTTCAGCAGCAGAGGCCTCAGAGCTAGAGCCAGAGCTAAAGCTGGCCCAGAATTTAAAAAAAAGGAGCGGTTGGGAGCTTCAGTCACCCGCCAGCCTGAAAACAGCCCTCAGCCCCTCACCCAGACTGGCCAGGCACCCCAGTGGGGACCCCCACCCTGATCCAGGACACCCTTCAGGGCAAACCAGCCAGCTGCCACCCATGCACCAGGCCTCTATCCTATATAGTAAAAGGGTAATATGCCTCCCAGCACCAGGATCAGTGGAGCTGCGAGGCCTCCTGGCACTGGGATCAGCATAACAGGGGGCAGCGTCCAAACCCCCTGATCGCCCTGCGGTTCTGTGTGTGACAGGGTGCGGCGCCTCAACCCCCTGATTGGCCCTGCTCTGTGTGTGACAGGGTGCGGCACCCCAACGTCCCCCCACGGGCCCTGCTCTGTGTGTGACAGTGGGCGGCGCCCTAGCCCCCTGATCGGCTCTGCTCTGTGCCTCATAGGGGGGAGCTCCCCAACCCCCTGATTGCCCTGAGGCTCTGTGTGTGACAGGGTGCAGCACCCCAACCCCCCTCCCCCACGGGCCCTGCTCTGTGTGTGACAGGGTAGAGCCATAACCTCCCCATCGGCCCCGCCCTGAGTGTGAGAGTGGCGGTGCCCCAACCCCCTGATTGGCCCTGTTCTGTGTGTGACAGGGGCCGGTACCCCAACTCCCCTATCGGCCCTACTCTGTGCGTGACAGGGTACGGAGCCCCAACCACCCTGATTGGCCCTGCTCTGTGCATGACAGGGGGTGGTGCCACAACCTCCCCATCGACCCTGACTTGAGTGTGACAGGGGGCGGTGCCCCAACCCCCCAATGGGCCCTACTCTGAGCATGACTGAGGGTGGCATCACAACCTCCCAATCCGCCCTGCTCTGTGCATGACAGGGGGCGGTGCCCCAACTCCCCAATCAGCCCTGCTCTGAGCCCGACCAGGGGCTGCACCTAGGGATTGGGCCTGCCTTCTGCCACCAGGGAGCAGGCCTAAGCCAGCAGGTCGTTATCTACCAAGGGGTCCCAGACTGCGAGAGGGCACAGGCCAGGCTGAGGGCCCCTCCCCCCCCCCCGAGTGGACTAATTTTTGTGCACCGGGCCTCTAGTCTATATATATAAGAGCCTAAGTGACCGTTCAAACAGTAGCTATGATGTGCACTGACCACCAGGGGAAAGATTTTCAATGCACAGCCCTGGAAACATGGAACAGACTGATGAATATCATAGGGAAGTGGGAGGTGGGAAAAGATTAACCAAAGAGCTTATATGCATACTAGAGGTCCAGTGCATGGATTTGTGCACCGGTGGGGTCCCTTGGCCTGGCCTGTCAGGATTGGGCTGAAACCAGCTCTCTGACATCCCCTGAGGGGTCCTGTATTGTGAGAGGGCACAGGCCAGGCCAAGGAACCCCACCAGTGCATGAATCCATGCACTGGGCCTCTAGTTAGTAATAACCAAGCTAAAGAAACAACCTAAGTGTCTATCAGTGGATGAATGGATAAAGAAATTGTGATATATGTCTATATCTATATATACCCCCCAAAAATGTATTCAAACTTTAAAAGCTGATAGTTCAGTTTTGAAAATGAAATGCATTTTAATGTATATTTCCTTTATAATTATTCAAAGTATGTGTATACATTTTTTGTGGTATACATATATATTATGGAATATTATTCAGCCATTATAAAGGAGATTCTGCCATTTACAACAACATGGATAAACCTGGATGACATTAGGCTGAATGAAGTAAGCCAGACATAGAAAGACAAATACTACATGATCTCACTGATATGTGGAATCTAAAAAACTCAAATACATAGAAGCAGAAAGTAGAACAGTGGTTACAGGGATAGGGAGGTGGGGAAAATGGGGAGATGTTGGCAAAAGTGTACAAAGTTGCATTTATGTAGGATGAATAATGTACAGCATGATGGCTGTACTTAATAAGGCATTGAATACTGGAAATTTGCTAAGAGAGTAGATTCCATGTGCTCTCATCAAAGGCAAACACAAAAAGTAACTAAGTGAAGAAAAGTATATTAATTAGCTTGATTATAGTAATCATTTCACTAAGTATATGCATATCAAATCATTGTATTATGTACCTTAAAGATATACAATTTTTATTTTTAAAATATGCATAATTTAATAAAATATTCTAAGGAAATAAAATAAAATTCAAAAGACTCTAATAGTCACTTCTATTTTATGTCTTATCAACATTCAAATACTCCCATGTAGCATAATACCTTAATTTATTTTCAAAACAAAGTTAATGCAATTTTTTAACCAAAGTTAATGTGGATTTTTCACAATGGGAGAACTGTGGATGCCTGAAGTCAGTGGTGTAAACAAGTCAGGGACAAAGAGAAAAAGTGCTGGCAAATAGTGATATGGTTTTGTACTACTCAGAACACATGGTGGCGGATGACAAAAACCAACTCAAACTAGCCCAAGCATTAGACAAACATATCAGCACAGGTAATCAATAAATCCTTGCCCCATTTCAGACACGGTAGAATCCAGGTGCAATATCATCACATATCTTAAGTTGTGTCTATTTCTACCCTCTGATTTTCCCTGTGTTTTATTCCGAGAAAACACAATCATATGCTAGCAAGATGATTCTCA
This sequence comes from Myotis myotis, assembly GCF_014108235.1. Classification (NCBI taxonomy): domain Eukaryota; kingdom Metazoa; phylum Chordata; class Mammalia; order Chiroptera; family Vespertilionidae; genus Myotis; species Myotis myotis. The sequence continues at coordinate 67,185,194 of NW_023416379.1, read as the reverse complement.
GCATCTCCAGGGTTAGAGCTAAGAAATCCAGAGAAAAGAAGGACATACTCTCTCCCCCAATATTCATATCAATCTATATCAATGATGTGTCCATCCTTGAGACAATCACTTTTTCAAGAATCATGAGGTTGTAATTCTTTGATTTCAATGAAAGTGAGCCTGGGTGTTAAATTTTCACCATGATGACAAGGATTTGGGAATGAGTAGCTCCTAAGAGGAAAAGATATAGGATAGATCACCCCTTCCTCTTCAACCCCAATGCCCCCCAACACACACAGTAGCTCATGTACTCATCATGATGTACTCATCACTTTATTGTTTACCTCTGGTGCCCCGACTCTCCGCTTCTTTCCCCCCTCCTGCCTTCCCTCTCTCCTTCTTCAATCGTTTCTCTCTTCTTCTATCCTTCTTCAAAATAATGTATTTACACAATTTAAAAGTCAAATACTACTGTAAGGTTTACAACAAAAAAATTGAATGCCCTGCCCTATCCCTTCTCACCAATTATTTCTGCCTCCAAAAGGTAATTATTTTAAACTATATTATCTGTAATGCTACAGATTAGCATTTCTAGATAGCAGGCTTATGATAGTATATATATTTTTAGATACTATCAATTGGCACCCTACATCTTTTAAATCTCTTGTGCCACCAAACATACACTTTACTTAACCCAGTCCCACAATGAGGTTATATCATAATATTTTTATGTCAGTGTTCAGTTTTAACACAACTGTAATTTTATACACATGGTTTTAGCTAACCTGTACAGTGCACATGATTACATTTCCTTTATTTTGTAACATTTACTTTTTCCTCTAGTTTATATTTGATTTCAGTTTTTGATTACTTGCTTAGTTATCTGTGTTTCCATCACTAAATTAAAAAAAATTTTTTTCTAACAAACTCTCTAATTCATCCCATTGCAAACACATCAGATATTCTACCAGTCCATTCTGCTCTTTGTAGAGACTTCCCACAGGTAGCCCGTGCCCTCCTGCTCTGATTAGAACTTGTCCAGCCCAGCGATCCAGCTGCAGACACGGCATCCCCTTCACCTCCATGCTTGGGATTTCCTTTGCCATTTCACTTGTTAGGATTCTCTGTCCTCTGGATCCCAATTCTTCCTCTTGCATTGTTTACTCTCATTTTGGTGAAGTGATTCCTAAAGGAACTTCCTAAGAAAATATGTAGGAGGTAATTTTTTGAAATCCTGACTGTATAAAAAGATCTTTGTTCAGTTCTCACATTTGACTGACAGTTTGAGTGGGAATTAAGTGGACCCTTCAGTCAGAAAGCTATCACATAGACCTGGAAAACTTGCAAGTACTATTTGTTGATCTCTTCCATTTACGATGCTTCCCCTATGTAAAGCCCCAATCTGTCATGTATTAGACATCCTGGATTGATCCTCTGATTTTTAAAAATATAATCTATTTTCCACCTCTTTGTTCCTACTTTCTGAAAAATGTCTTCAATGTTCTCTCTTAATTTTATTTTATTTCTGCTACCATATTTTTAATTTCTGAAACTACTTTCTTATCCCACATGTCCCTTATTTTAAAACAATTTTTTTATTACAAAAGCCACATTTTCTAGGATCCTTCTTTGGCTAGTGCAGAATGTGTTGGTGTGTCTGCCCGTCCTTGAATTATCTCTGGAATTTGTTTCACAAGTTATGTTTTTCTGATTTGTTTTCTTTTGGTCTCTTGCTTTTCATATGAGAGGCTTTTCTCAAATGTCTGATGGTCCTTTATTTCCCTTTAATGTGCAGAGTTGAGGCACTAAAGAGCTACTTGGAATTCCTTAGAATTATTTCTGAACTTTACTATAATCAGATAGGAACTTAGCTATTTCATTGGGGCTAGAAATTATAACTGTAAGAAAAGTGTCAGAAACTATAGATATTTTCTTTGGGGATGAACTGATTCCAAAGAGAGCAATACAATCTCTTGTCTGGAAGGATATGGATACAAAAAGCCTGGTTTCTGGGAGAAGAGGAAGGAAATGGAGTTGTCTCACCGCTCAATACGTATACTTTTACTTATTCATCAAATTTTCAGCATGGTGCCTCATCCCTGCCTCAGCTGTACTTTCTGTCCTTTAATTCAGACTTTCTCTAGGTCAATTGCTTTAGAGACTTGGACTTCTGTTTTTAGCTGGGATACTGCATACCTGTGTGAGGTGGTAGAGGTGACTGGAGAGGATGTAATGGTTCTTAATACAGATTTTCAACCATACTTTCCATTTTCTACTCCAACATTCACTTCCATTTTCATATGTATTGTCAAAAACTGTGAGAGTTTGGCAGAGTAGTTACTAATGTCTTTGTTACGTTCTTACTATTTTTGAGAATTGCTATCCATAGTGCATTAGTTTGCTAAGGGCTGCTGTAACAATGCCACAAACAGTGTGACTTCAACAACAGAAGTGCATTGTCTCACACTTTGGAAGTTTGAAGTCTGAGATCAAGGAGTCAGCAGGGTTGGGTCCTTCTGAGGGCTCTGTTCCATGCTTCATTCCCAGTTTTTGGTAGTTTGCTTTCTTTGTTTTTTGTTTTGGTTTTGCTTAGACATGCATCACTCCATCTCTTCCTTCATCTTCACAACGTGTTTTCCCTGTGTCTCTATCTGTGCCCTAATTTCCCCTATTTATAAGAATAATCATGGGATAACATATTTGCCAATGTTATATCTGATAAGGGTTTAATTTCCAAAATTTATAAGGAACTCATACAACTTAACAAAAGGAAGATAAACAATCCAATCAAAAAATGGGCAAAGGACCTAAATAGACACTTTTCAAAAGAGGACATACAGAAGGCCAAGAGACACATGAAAACATGCTCAAAGTCACTAATCATCCGAGAGCTGCAAATCAAAACGACAATAAGGTACCATCTCACACCTGTCAGAATGGCTATCATCAACAAATCAACAAACAACAAGTACTGGAGAGGATGTGGAGAAACAGGAACCCTCATGCACTGCTAGTGGGAATGCAGACTGGTGCAGCCACTGTGGAAGACAATATGGAGTTTCCTCAAAAAGTTAAAAATGGAACTCCCATTTGACACCCAGTAATCCCACTTCTAGGACTATATAACAAGAAACCAGAAACACCAATCAGAAAGGATATATGCACCCCATGTTCATAGCAGCACAATTTACAATAGTTAAGATTTGGAAACAGCCTAAGTGCCCATCAGCAGATGAGTGGATTCGAAAACTGTGGTACATCTATAGGATGGAATACTATGCTGCTGTAAAAAAGAAGGAACTCTTACCATTTGCAACAGCATGGATGGACCTGGAGAGCATTATGCTAAGCTAAATAAGCTAGTCAGAGAAAGATAAATATCACATGATCTCACTCATTTGTGGAATAAAAATAGATCCAGAGACAGAGAAGCATCGAACAGACCATCAAATCTCAAAGGGAAGGCAGGGGAGGTAGGTGGGTAAGAGATCAACCAAAGGACTTGTATGCATGCATATAAGCATACCCCATGGACACAGACAGTAGGGGGATGAGGGCATGTGCTGGGGGTGGGAACAGCTGGAGAGAGGTCAATGGGGGAGAAAGGAAACATATGTAATACTTTAAACAATAGAGAATTAAAAATAAAACAAAGTAAGAGATAGGAGCTTCTAAGGGTAAGGTAAAAAATTCCACATTAATGGTTTCTAAATAAGAAGGGTTTTATTTGATGAGCAGATTGCCACAGAAGAAATTGATAACCTTCTGCTAAAAGAAAAAAAAGGAAAGAAAAGAAAAAGAAGAGAATAGAAGAGAAAAGAAAGGAAAAGAGAAGAGAAGAGAAGAGAAGAGAAGAGAAGAGAGAGAGAGAGAGAAGAGGAGAGGAGAGGAGAGGAGAGGAGAGGAGAGGAGAGGAGAGGAGAGGAGAGGAGAGGAGAAGAGAAGAGAAGAGAAGAGAAGAGAAGAGAAGAGAAGAGAAGAGAAGAGAAAGAAGAAAAGAAAAGAAAAGAAAAGAAAAGAAAGAAAGAAAAGAAAAGAAAGAAAAACAAGAGAAAAGAAAAGAAAGGTCACAATGGATTAGGCCCTGCCCTAGTGATCTTCTCTTAACTTGATTATCTTCAAGGACCCCATTTCCAAATAAGGTCACATTCTGAGGTACTGGAGTTAGGACTTCAACATATGAATTCAGAGGGAGGGGAGACACAATTCAGCCCTTAGCAGGCAGAATGACATCATGATGAGAGAGAAAAAATCTGATGACCTTGATAAAGGTGGAAGCCGAGTAGGTCCAGAAGTTGCCTGTCAAAAGCAGGTCTAAAGGAAAGCATCATGGTGAAGGATTCCTGCTCTCTGGGTCACAGGAGAGGGAATCTTCGCCAGGAATGAGGAGGGGAATAAGAAAGGCTGATGTCTAACTGTGAATATGAAGGGATTTTCTATAAATAAATTTTACTATCCTGTCTAATAAAAGAGAAACAGGGTAATTAGCCATACCTCTGCTACCCTTCCCAATGGCTAATCAGGGCGATATGCAAATTAACTGCCAGCCAAGATGGCGGCCGGCAGCCAGGCAGCTTGAAGTGAACATGAGGCTTGCTTGCTTCAGTGACAGAGGACTCCAACGTTCCCCGCCTGCCGCTGCCGGCCTCTGAGCTTGCAGTTTGAAACATAGTTACAAATATAGAAGCTAAACAAAATCCCAGAAACCTGCTTTCAGCAAGCCGGGATCTCAGAGCTGGAGTTGATACAGTGTTTCGATTATAGAACCCAAACAAACCAGATACCTGCTTTCAGCACCGGAGGCCTAAGAGCTACAGCCAAGCCTCAGAGCTAAAGCTGGCCTAGAATAAAATAGAAAAAAGAAAAAAAGGAGTGGTTGGGAGCTTCAGTCACCCGCTAGCCTGAAAACAGCCCTCAGCCCCTCACCCAGACTGGCCAGGCACCCCAGTGGGGACCCCCACCCTGAAGGGTGTGTGACCAGCTGCAAACAGCCATCATCCCCTCATCCAGGCTGGCCAGGGACCCCAGTGGGGACCCCCACCCTGATCCAGGACACCCTTCAGGGCAAACCAGCCAGCTGCCATCCATGCACCAGGCCTCTATCCTATATAGTAAAAGGGTAATATGCCTCCCAGCACCGGGATCAGCGGAGCTGAGAGGCCTCCCAGCACCGGGATCAGCATAACAGGGGGCAGCACCCAAACCCCCTGATCGCCCTGTGGCTCTGTGTGTGACAGGGGGTGGGACCACAACCTCCCTATCCTCCCTGTTCTGTTCGTGACAGGGGAAGGCGCCCCAAACCCCTGATCAGCCCTGCTCTGTGCCTGATAGAGGGGAGCTCCCCAACCCCTGATCGCCCTGCGGCTCAGTGTGTAACAGGGCACGGTGCCCCAACCCCCAGATTGGCCCTGCTCTGTGTGTGACAGGGTGCGGCACCCCAGCCCCCCACCCCCACGGGCCCTGCTCTGAGTGTGACAGTGGCAGCACCCCAACCCCCTGATTGGCCCTGCTCTGTGGGTGATAGAGGGTGGAGCCCCAACTGCCCCCCACGGGCCCTGCTCTGTGTGTGACAGGGTAGAGCCGTAACCTCCCCTCCCCATCAGCCCTGCCCTGAGTGTGACAGGATGTGGTGCCCCAACCCCCTGATCTGCCCTGCTCTGTGTGTGACAGGGGGGAGCTCCCCAACCCCCTGATCGACCCTGCTCTTTGCGTAACGGGGTGGCACTGCAACCTCCCCATCGACCCTGCCTTGAGTGTGACAGGGGGCGGTGCCCCAACCCCTCAATCGGCCCTACTCTGAGCGTGACTGAGGGTGGCATCGCAACTTCCCGATCTGCCCTGCTCTGAGCCCAACCAGGGGCTGCACCTAGGGATTGGGTCTGCCCTCTGCCACCCGGAAGCAGGCCTAAGACAGCAGGTCGTTATCTCCCAAGGGGTCCCAGACTGCGAGAGGGCACAAGCCGGGCTGAGGGACCCCCTCCTCCCCCCCCCCCTGGAGTGCACAAATTTTTGTGCACCGGGCCTCTAGTTATATATAAATTTGCCTCTTTTTTCAGTCTTCACTGTTCATTTATTTTTTTTTAAAGTTGGCAACAACACTTTGTCCTGTCCCCAGACAGAAGCAGTTGAAGTCTACCTCTCAGTGAATGAAAAAAGAGAACTCAAATGTTATCTGGTCCTTTCAATGACTTTCTGACTTGAGGGCTAATAAGCAGTGTTCTCTAGCAAAGGAGCTGTCACTACCACTAAATGTCTAGTCCCAGGCCTGCATCAAAGTAGAAACATCAGTTTCACCTGGGAATTGTCATCCTATCTCTCCCAAAAGCCATCATTAGATTTAACAATTACCTTCCTTAGACGCACAGGTAATCGTTTATTATCATGCTGGTCCCAGCACAGAATCCGTGTGAACAGAAATAACCGACCTAGAACATTAAATCATCTGTCACATTCAACTCTTAATTTCTCCGTGTATTAAAGGGGCCCCATTATCTCCATCCTATATTTGAAATTTTCCTTCATCAGAATTCTGGTATTTATCCAGGTGGCTCACTACTGTTGCTACTGTTGTAAGTTAATAGTACATATGTACAGATAAAAATACCACAAGTAATAATAATAATAGCAATAGCTCAAGATTAAAGTTAAATTTTAATTTTGAGATCAAATGAGTAAATTTACAGGAGAGTAGCGGAGATGATTACTATTGATAATGAAGAAAATGAGTTTAAAAAGTAGCTGCACATAATAGTAAGAGTGGAGAATACTTCTGAGACATATTATTAAAATTTATTTGATGTAGGTGATGCCTTTCATTGCTACTCCAGATAACTTGTTGCTTTTGTCTAGCTCACAAATCTTAACATGTGAGCCAACCTTCAACTTGTCCTTTTAGCCCCTAAAAGGAGAGAATGTGAGTTTTCTTTTCCCATTCCCTTTGACTACTAGGCTGGAGTGGCCTAGTGTGGTGATATGGCTGGAAGGGAGGACTAAGGATCAAGTCTTGAAACTGTATATGCAAACAAGCACATTAATTTTGTCATATCACATAGTTCTGGAACAATAACTGCCAAAAATATACACTTGCTGAAAAATGACAAAATATTAGAAAAAAAAGAAATTTAAATAAACAAAACAAAAATAATTTCGTTTTAAAAGATCACAAAAAACTCACTACCCCAAGATAATCATTACTAACATTTTTTGTGGGGTCCTTTTGTTTGAAGATATACACCATATATTCTTCTAGAAGCTCATGGTACTTTTGAGAAGACAGAAATATAAAGTATAACACAATACACTAAGTACTATAAACAATTCCACAGCACAGAAAATATGAGTAATTAATTCTGTCTTGCAGAGTTAGGGAACACATAATAAAAGCTGAACTTAAAATATGAGTAGAACTTGCTAGATTGCTATGGGAAATTTTAAAGAAAATTCTAAACCACCCTGCTATATAATTATTATTATTAGAATAAATAATATTAACAAATATATGGCCATTATTTTAAAAGATGGCATGTCAACTACTACTACACCCATTTTTAAAAAAATGTGAAATGTTTGCATGCTTGCACTAAGGAAGGAAGACTAATACAACTAAATTTTCTAAGCCCTTGTTGGGTGACCTCCCTCTATTAGTTTAAGGATTCACTTAAAACATTGCCTGCTCATAGGAATTAATGGGATTAGCCCTCGAGAAAGGTAATTTCATAATTAGCCACAATCCTTGTCCTTTTAGCCTCTAAAAAGAGAGAACCATGGCCTCATCTCCAATTGCTGGAGCTGAGAGTCTGTAATTCTCTGCTTCTTAGTATGCACTGCTTTCCATGATCTGAACATAACCTAAACCAGATCTAGAGCTAGGATTGTTTAGATTTATGACCCTAGACAGAAGACCAAGAACATGGGGGTAATAGCTAAGTATGGTTTGAGCAGTTATTTGATGAGGAATAAATAGACATTAAAACTCTTAACCAGTATCTGATCTTGCAGACATGAAATTTTCATATCATTGAAATTAAATGAATCAACATTATGTACAATCTGGATCATAAAGTGATGTCACCTCAAATATTGAGTAGATTCAAAACAAAGATAATGGTGAGCATGGAGGTCCAGGTAGAGCAAATAAATGAAGATTAGACAAGGCTTATTAAGGAAGAATGAGATGTTTGCTGTAGTAAAGGGTACATAAACAGAGGTAAGTATAGGAAGTGAGACCAGTTGGGGCATGATTGCGAGAGGCATTATAGGCTAACATATTGAATATGGAATTTAAGTTCTATATCTCCATAAATGCTGTTTATAATTGCTAGACAGCAAGTTGGCAATTCAGGTAGCTTTTATCAGGTCATGGTGAGGCTCAATAACAAAGAGTATTGAGAATTGCTGGGGAGAATTTCCTAAAATCAATGTCAGTTTGCAATATGCTGAAGTCTGTATGCAGCTTCAAGATTTTTTCTGCACAAATATAGACAGAAACAAGGATGAGGGAATTGACTTAATAAAGTTAAGACAAGATTGAAAAAAGATTTTGCAGAGCAAATATATGTAGATTAATAATTTAGAGGGAAAACTTCTAGTTGAACCAGAAGAGTGAGTTGGCAATCCATAAAACACATTGATTTTTGTAAATTCAGAATAAAATATAATAAAATATTATTACTATAATTTAGAGAAAAGCCTTTTTTTAAAAAGGGCCAGATAGTAAATATTTTAGACTTAGCCATATGGTAATTTTTGCAACTATTGAAGTTGGCCATTGTAAAATGAATGCAGCCATAGACTACATATAAATCCAATAAAACGTTATGGATACTGCAATTTAAATTTTGTATAATTTTTACACAAAGTATTCTTCTTCTTTTGTTTTTTTCCAACTATTTAAAAATATAAAAATCATTCTTAGCTCATGGGCAATTCATCATTTGTCTGTTTGCAGGATCCTGTAGATGACAATAGGTAAGACTACTTCAACAACTTCCTTTTTGACTTTGCCCCCAACTCTTTCCCTTTGGCCTTAAAAGTCTTTTTTTAAAAATATGAGACAAATATAAATTGAAAGTTTGGATTATACAGAAAATGCATTTTAAATTATATATCTGGTTGCTTAGCATTGTACACCAGTATAAGTCAAAAGGCATTTTACAAATATTGAAGGGGAAGTTTTTTAACTACAAAAAAGAGTAAATTCTCAATAATGATTTATTTTAGAAAATTATAATGCAGCATCAGTTATATATTTAAAGAAATTCCATAAATATAAATATATTTTAAACCCTGGTGACTATTTAGATTTTACTCCCTCTCATTATGTGGCCCTCATCACAGGAGCACTCAAACACCAGACTACAAATGGTGTCAGCTGAATGCATTCTATTTTAGTGCAAAAGGAAGAGGCAGACATGTCCCAGTTTAGTCAATCTCATTTTTGATTTTGCAGGTCACACACCAGCCCTTCAGTTCATGAAGTTTTTCTCTATTTCTAGGATAAAAGCATCCCTTGCCTGTAGAGCACTTCAACTGTGTTAACTCGGAGAGGAGAGAACTGATGGGACTGATTTTTCTGCTGGATGTTGTGAGCAAGACAGTGTAAAATTGACAAGTTTAAGCACTCAAGTGAAATATCCCAATTAAAGTGCAGTTGAAATATGAAGACTGGCACCATACATATATGTGTGTGTGTGTGTGTGTGTGTGTGTGTGTGTGTGTGTGTGTGTATGCAAAAAATTGCTAAAAGAGCATAAATATGACCAATGTCACACAAGAAAGAGCATGGGGAAGGAATTTCAAATGAGGTGGTTTCAAATTCTAAAAGAAGGTTATGGACAGGACAACAAGATGGAGATAAGAGATAGCATAGCCCTGCAACAGACATAATGCACTTCACTCGTGAGACAGAGCACTGAAGTATGTAGGTTCACAGAACCCATAAAGAGGATAAGAGGCAAGGAACAGCTTCTTTATAAGATTGCCTGATTCGCCTAAGAACTATTTTGATTTTCCTGAACTCATCTTCAAAAGTCTATTTCAATGTACTTTAATGGCCCATAGTGCGCTCTCTCCTCTCTCTCTCTCTCTCTCTCTCTCTCTCTCTCTCTCTCTCTCTCTCTCTCCTCTTTCTCTCCCCCTTATTCCTTCAGATGTGCCTATTTATCCTTTTATATTACTTGCAAAAATGTAAGAAGAAATGGCTGAATCAGCCCAAGTTAATAATGTAGATATCAGAGTATGATAAATGGTCCATAGAACAACCCAGCAGTGGTGAGCAAAGCCAAGAGTACCTGAAAGATGGAAATGAACAAGGAATACTATGTATCTGAAGTCACAAAATGGTAGCCAAGGGCCTCATTCAATATGCAGATATTTGGTCTTTGGCCTGCATTTTGTTGGCTCACACATTTAAAATGTATTTGAGTTAGTTGCCAATATTAAGCCTGGAGATTTCACATAAATATACAATATTTTTTATTCACTTGGTTACCCTTTCAGTGCCTGAATTCCCTAATTTATTAAATGGAAATAATAATATAACTCACTTTGCAGAGTTTTTGTGAGCATAACTGGAGCACTGCCTTGCACAGTGTAAGTACTAATACACATTAGGTCTTAGTAGTAATAGCACTTGCTGTTGTATTTGACAAATTGACCCTTGGAACCTTGAGGCAAACATCAAAAAGAACACAGGAAAGTTACCGAAAATTGATCAGCAAGGTATATTTTGTGGAATAAACAATTGAGTGATACAGACTTCCAACATGATGATTTGCTTTAAGAGAGCGTTGCATATCCTCACTGACATGAAGAATTCCTTTCAAAGCATCTTCCAGCTTCAATTTTATATAAATTGAAGTAATTGAGCATGAGGCAGCAGAAATTTCATCTTGAAAGTAACTGAGAAGCAGACTTCAAAATATGACAGTCATGTTTAAGTGAGTTCTTAATAAAAGAAGGCATGTGCAGCAACACTACAGAGGCAAAATGTCCTTAACCCGAAATTCAGGTTTAGAAGGATAGAATTTCTAGACCTCCTAGAGAAATGCTAACAGAGACTTGCTATTTTTAAAAACAAATTTCAAAACAATAGCTGGAAATGATAGTAAATTAATGTTATTTTGAGTTATATTGTTATCTAAAATCTAAAAGGAAATAATGCATATTTATATTTATATAGGCATTGACATGTAAGAAAGCAAATGGTAAAATGATACAAAAAATTAAGTATAAGTATGTTATATGCATATATATTAACAAAATCCAGGAGAACTTTTGGGTTGTTGAATATTTAGTGTACTAGATGACAATAAAGGGTTAATAACCTTAATTGTCACTATATAATGAATACTTACAAATCAATAATAATCAAATACCCATAAAATAATATAAATGATTTAAGTCATAACCAGCTTGTTCAGTGGTTAGAGCACTGGCCTACAGACTCAAGGGTTGCAGGTTTGAATCCTGCTCCAGGGCATGTACCTTGGTTGCTGCTTGATCCCCACCTTGGTCAGGGTGCCAGAGGCAATCAAGATGTCTCTCTCATAGATATTTCTCTCTGTGTCTCTCCCCTTCTTCCACTCTCTCTAAAAATCAATTGAAAGAAATATCCCTGGGTGAGAATTAACAACAACAAAGATTTAAGTACATATCATTCTCTAAAAGAATAAGTACAACAAACAAAAACATTTTAACCTCACTGGCAACCAAATAAATACAAATTATACCAGAAGTCAAATTATTTATTTCACCTACAAATTGAAAGAGATTTAAAAAATTTTAACAAGGGCTCTAGGAATGAGACTCTCATTTAATGTTGGGATCAATTTCTAAAAATTATGGAGGACAGTATATGAATAGATGTCAAGGCCTTAAAAATGTTCCTATTCTTGAATCCAAAATTCCACTTTATGTAATTTGCCCAAAGAAAAGAAGTCACCAAGAAGGACAAAGTGAGATATTAAATCTCATGATCTATGGCGTGGCAGTCCCAGCAAGCAGCCCTCTTCTAGAGAGGAGAACACTAACTTTATTTCCATGGTAGATGTATGTGATGATTCCCTTTCTCTGACTCCATTACTTTTATCTTCTGGTGGCATGCCTCAAAAAATTAAGGCATTAAATTGTGATGGATTGCCATCAGAACTCAAACATCTTCCTAACCCTTGATTCTCTTCAGCTCATTTCTGAACAGCACAGAGAAGAACCGGAGAACAATAGATGTGACCTACTATCAAGCTCTTGATCCAAAAGAGACGTGAGAAGCCAGTAACAAAACCCAGATAAACTATATGAGACAAGTGAAGAGACGGGAAAAAATGTAATTGCCATACATATGTAAAAGATCATATATTCTAAATATCCAAAAAGCTATTATAGATCAGTATAAAGGTATCAAAACTTCAATAAAAAATGAGCAAAAGACGTTCATTGATTATTCAAATAAATATAAATTTTAAAGCATATCGAAATAAATTAATCTTAATCATAGTTAAATAAGTGTAAATTAAAACTGTGAGAAACCATTTTTCACCTCTCAACTAGCAAAGACAAAGCTTGATAATATTTTGTGTTAGTAACAGTGTGTTGACACAGAATCCATCACACATCACTGATGGCTGTGCAAGTTGACACACTCTCTAGGAAGATCAAGTCAAAAAGATTTATTACTACTTAATATGAACATATGCTTTGATCCAGCAATTCCACCTCTAGGAATTGATCAACAAATATACCTGTACATCTACATAAAGATTAAAATTATTCATTGCAATGTTGTTTGTAGCAAAAAAACTGGAAACAATCAAAATATTTATTAGCAATAGACTGCTTAAATAAATAATATTATATATACAATGATATATTATGAAATAATTAAAAATAAAAGGTGAAGATACATATATACATATATACTGATATAGAATGATCCCAATTATATTAAGTTTTAAAAAGAGAGAGGCAGAAGAATGTACTCACTTTGCTTCCACTTGTTTGTGAGAAGCACATGTGTTTTTATCTGCATGGACTATCTCTAGAAGGATTTACAATGCCAGATCCATTATAAGTGCTCTGTAAAACTTAGCTCTGGCTATCAGTAGCAAAAATTCTTTGCTTACATTATTTAATCATCAAAACAATTTTATATGTTTAGGTACAATTATTATCCGCATTTTTCAAATGAGGAAACTGAGGTACAGAGAGGTTAGGTAAGGTTACACAGCTAGCAATGCATGCTGTGATTTGAACCCAGACTCCAGAAGCAGTGAATTGAACCTTGCGGTAATTTGCCTTTGAGTAAGATAACCTGGGAGGAGAAACTAAGATGGCGGCATAGGGAAACACTGAAATTGCTGCCTCCTACAACAACTTCAAAACACAATAAAAAGACAAAACGGACATCATCCAGAACTTACAGGAAGGCTGGAGGAGTGGAAATTCTACAACTAGAAGGAAAGAGAAAAGCACATTGAGGGTCAGGAGCTGCAGAAGTAAAGTGCAAAGGTACGGAGGCTCGAGAGTGCGCGGAAAGGGGCTGGTACTTGAGGACACGGCTGTCTTTTTGAATCGGGAGGGAGTCACAAGCTCCCAACTGCTCTGAACTCCGGTTCCGGGAAGTCTCTGGGGACCCAGGACTCATACGGGGAGAAACTGGACTGTCTGGCAGCGGGCAGAACTCGGAACTCGAGGGCGGCTTTCCCTCAGAGGTGCTTGCAGCAATTAAATTATCAGGACACTGAGACGCACGCGGCCCCTTAGGGCAGGGCTGAGAATCCGCCATAGTTCCTTGCTCCACCCTTTGATTCCCTGAGACCCGCCCCACCCAGGCTGTGGCAGAGGCTTTTGCATATGAATGCCCTGGCCCTTTGCAACCTGAAAATTACCTAACAAACTGCACCTGGGCCACAGACGCAGAACTTCCAAGAGAAGGCCCAAGGCCCCACAGCAGCTTGCATTGCTTCACAGCTGGGCCTCATCAGGGCACCTCCAAACTACAAAAAAGGAAGGGGAATCTGCAGTTCTCTTCATAGCTCCTGCTGGGTAACCTCCAAGAGCCAGTGTACCCAGTGGTCAGAGGGGGACCATCCGGATTACAACTCCTCAGATCCATAAGGGACACACTCAGGGGGCAGACTCAGTGAGCACCAAAGCCCCACTGAAGCAAGTCTTGCCCCAGAAGGGTGTCTTCAGCACAGAAGTTCTCCCACTGCAGACACAGCTGATTCTCACTGCCAATTGGCCTGGAGGTCAATTCCTCCCAGTGATCCTACAACAATCAAGGCATAACTACAACAAGACTGTGCACAAAGCCTACAAGGGGGTGCACCAAGAGTGTCCACCTCAGGTAATTGGGGAGGCTGAGCCACTGGGCCCTACAGGACACCTAGCACACAAAACCACTCTACCAACACAGGGAAGCATAAAAAATGAAGAGACAAAGAAACAGGTCACAAATGACAGAAATGGAGGAAAGCAAATGAATGGATATAGAGTTCAAAACCACGTTTATAAGGTTTTTCAAGAATTTTATGGAAACCGCCAATAAATTTAGTGAGACCCTCAAGAAATCTAGTGAGACCCTTGAGGATATGAAAAAGGACCAACTAGAAATTAAGCATACACTGACTGAAATAAAGAATAATATACAGAGATCCAACAGCAGACAAGAGGATCCCAAGAATCAAGTCAAAGATTTGAAATACAAAGAAACAAAAAATACCCAACCGAAAAAGAAAAAAGAAAAAAGATTCCAAAAATATGAAGATAGTGTAAGGAGCCTCTGGGACAACTTCAAGCGTACCAACATCAGAATTATAGGGATACCAGAAGAAGAGAGAGGGCAAGATATTGAAAACCTATTTGAAGAAATAATGACAGAAAACTTCCCCTACCTGGTGAAAGAAATAGACTTACAAGTCCAGGAAGCACAGAGAACCCCAAACAAAAGGAACCCAAAGAGGGCCACACCAAGACACATCATCATTAAAATGCCAAGAGCAAAAGACAAAGAGAGAATCTTTTTTTTTTTTTTTTAAATATATTTTATTGATTTTTTACAGAGAGGAAGGGAGAGAGAGATAGAGAGTTAGAAACATCGATGAGAGAGAAACATCGATCAGCTGCCTCCTGCACATCTCCTACTGGGGATATGCCCGCAACCCAGGTACATGCCCTTGACCGGAATCGAACCTGGGACCTTTCAGTCCGCAGGCTGACGCTTTATCCACTGAGCCAAACCGGTTTCGGCAAAGAGAGAATCTTAAAAGCAGCAAGAGAAAGAAAGTCAGTTACCTACAAGGGAGTACCCATATGACTGTCAGCTGATTTCTCAACAGAAACCATGCAGGCCAGAAGAGAGTGGCAAGAAATATTCAAAGTGATGAACAGCAAGAACCTACAACCAAGATTATTTTATCCAGCAAAGCTATCATTCAGAACTGAAGGTCAGATAAAGAGCTTCACAGATAAGAAAAAGCTAAAGGAGTTCATTACCACCAAACCAGCATTATATGAAATGCTGAAAGGTATCCTTTAAGAAGAGGAAGAAGAAAAAGGAACTCTTACCATTTGCCACAGCATGGATGGAACTGGAGAGCGGATAAATACCACATGATCTCACTCATTTGTGGAATATAATGAACAACATAAACTGATGAACAAGGACTGATCCAGAGACAGAGAGGCATTGATTGGACTGTCGGGCCTGGGAGGGAAGGTAGGGGAGGGTGGGGGTAAGGGGGAAAGATCAACCAAAGGACTTATATGCAAGCATATAGGCCTAACCAATGGACACGGACAACAGGGGGTGGGGGGGGGGGTAGGAGGGAATGTGGGGATAAGGACACATATGTAATATCTTAATCAATAAAAAATATATTTAAAAAATAAAAAATAAAAAGAAGGATCTAAAAAAAAAAAAAAGATAACCTGGGAGATAGTGTTGGGAGGAATACTTACTTTCTAGTTTATCTTTTTACAGTGTGCATGTACTATTTTTTAAAAAAAACATAAAAATAAAAATTGTTCAAAATGCTACACAAATTCTAAATCATATAAAAAAAAAAAAAAAACCACAGGAGGGAAAAAAACAAAACAAAATTCTGATAATATTTAATGAAGGAGGACTGGCTCTACCAGATGGTAATGCCTGCTATAAACATAGAAAAATTTAAACAGTGAAGAACTGACAGAAGAATTAACAGAAATCAGTGTAACAGAAAAATAGCTTAGGAGCCAATCCTAGCAAAATAAGAACTTAATATATTATTTTTAAAATACGAAAAAGTGGGAGGATTATTCAATAAATGCCATTAGATAAATTGACTAATTATTTTGAAGAACATTCATTTAAGGTGTCATTTGACACTTTATACTAAATATATTACAGATGAATCAAAGAAATAAATGTAAAACTGAAACGTAACTGCAAGAACCTGCTCCCTAGGTAAGGAAGAACTTTCCTAACATAAAGCACTATGGAGGAGATAATCTGGAAAGAATGAAGCAATTATGCCAACATCACTTCTAAAACTGCACATTTAAACTATAAACAAAATTGGAGGAGAGAACCAAGATGGTAGCATAGGTAAAACAGTATTCACCGCCTTCCACAATCACACCAAATTTACAACTAAAATACAGATCACCCATAATTCAGAACCACCTAAAATGTGACTGAATGGATGTCCTACAACTAGAGAAATAAAGAAGAAACTACATTGAGACTGGTAGGAAGGGCGAAGGTTCAGAATGGATGGGTCTGACACCCACATATGGCATGTTTTTGAATTGGGAGGGATATCTCTGCTGAAGAGGTATCCCATGAGAAACAAGGGGCCCCAGCCCCATGACAGTCCCTCAGTCCAGGGTTCCAGGGCTGGGAAGAGAAGTCCTCCTAACTTTGGGCTTTAAAAACCAGTGGGGATTGTTGCTGAGTGACATGGAGGCTGCTAGAGTCCCAGAAAGTTCCTCTTAAGGGGATGATACAGGAATGTATACAGTCTCCCTTACTCTTAGCTCCAGTGCCAGGGCAACCAGGAACATATAGGGAGGAGCTGGAGTGTCTGACATCAGGGCAGGAAACTCAGAGCATCTTTCTCCCGGATAGGGGTGCTTGCAGGAGTCATTGTTCCTGTGCTGGGAACTCCCCCATCACAGGGATGACTGGCAGCCATATTTGAGTGTCCATCAGCCTGGCTCACACTGTTTGCTCCACTCTGGTGATTCCCTGAGACCCTGCCCCATCCAATTTGCTGTCCCACCCAAGCTGAATGCAGTGGCTTTTCCATATGAATGGCCTGTCCTAGCTCAGGCTTCAGACTTTTCTAAAATATCCTAAACAAGCAGCAGCTGGCATCAGTGTGCCCCAAACCTATAAATAAAAGGCCCAAGACCCAGCACTAGCATCAGCCTGCCTTGTTTCAGAGCTGGGACTCACCTGGGCACTTCCAAGCCCATTACAAATAGCAGCCATCTGCAGATATCTCTGTAGCTCCTGCCAGGTGGCCCCAGGCAGGTGCACCTCCCCAGAGGCCCCAGAGACAGTGCACCAGGTGAACAGCTTCAGACCATATCAGATTACAACATGCATAAGTAATACATTCAAGGGGAAGACTTAGAGAAGTACCAAAGCCCATAGAGGTGTCTCCTGCCTAGCAGCTTTTCCACTGTAGTCACAGCTGGTCCTCATAGCCAATTGGCCTGAGGTTAAACTCTTCCCAGTGATGCCAACAGCTATCAAGGCTCAACTATAACAATACAATGCACACAGCCACACAGGGCCCACCTAGAATGCCCAGCTCAGGTGACTGGGGAGGCTGAGCCACTGGACCCTACAGGACATCTACTACACAAGGCCACTCTAGCAATTCCAGGAGACATAGCAGCTCCATAATACATAGAAACAAACACAGGGAAGCAGCCCAAATGTGGAGACAAAGAAGTCACAAATGAAAGAAATGGATGCAAGAAAACTACTGGATACAGAGTTCAAAACTGGTATAAGGTTGCTCAGAGATCTTAATGATTTCAAGGTACTTAGTGAGAATGTCAAGATTCTTAGTGAGAATTTCAAAGATGTGAAAAGGGACCAGTCAGAAATTAAGCATACACTAACTGAAATAAAGAATAATTTATAGGGATTCAACAGTAGAGTAGAGGATACTGAGAATCAAATCAACGATTTGGAATATGAGGAATTAAAAACACCAAATCAGAAGAGAAAAAATAAAAAAGAATTCAAAAAAGGAAGATAGTGTAAGGAGCCTCTGGGACAACTTCAAAAGTACCAACATTCGCATTATGGGGATGCCAGAAGGAGAAGAAAGAGCGCAAGATATTGAAAACCTATTATTTCTTCTAAGATATTAGAAGAAATAATGACAGGAAACTTCCTCTACTTGGTGAAAGAAATAGACTTAGAAGTCTAGGAAGCACAGAGAGTCCAAAAGAAGAGGAACCCAAAGAGGCCCACACCAATACACATCATGATTAAGATGCCAAAGGCTAAAGACAAAGAGAGAATCTTAAAAGCAGCAAGAGGAAAAGCGGTTAGTTACGAACAAGGGAGTGCCCATAGGACTGTCAGCTGATTTCTCAACAGAAACTTTGCAGGCCAGAATTAGAGGCATGGAAATATGCAATAGACCAGGGGTGGGCAAACTTTTTGACTCGAGGGCCACAATGGGTTCTTAAACTGGACCCGAGGGCTGGAACAAAAGCATGGATGGAGTGTTTGTGTGAACCAATATAAATTCAAAGTAAACATCATTACATAAAAGGGTACGGTCTTTTTTTTTTTTTTTAGTTTTATTCATTTCAAACGGGCCAGATCCATCCCGTGGGCCGTAGTTTGCCCACGGCTGGAATAGACTGATGAATCTCATGAATCTCAGAGGTGGGGGGGGGGGGAAGGTGGTGGGAAAAGATTAACCAAAGATCTTATATGCACATATGCATTACCTATGGACACAGACAATAGGGTGGTGAAGGCATGGAGTGGGATGGGAACCAGGTGGAGGGAGGCAAAGGGGAGAAAAAAGGGGTACATCTGTAATACTCTCAATAATAAAGATTTTAAAATAAATAAATAAAATAAAATATAAATAAATATAAGACCATGAATTGGAAATTATTCACAACAAGTAAAATAAGGAATTATTAGTATTATATACAAAACATGATTACAAATCAATGAGTAAAACATTAAGATGTTAGAATGAAAACGAGCAAAGTAAATTAGCTGATCACAGAAGAAAAATACAAGTCACACTTTCATGCAGATGTAATTATTTTTCCCATTTTACAGATGAAAACTTATACTCACAGAGAGATTAAGTAGCTTGCCCAAGCTCATATAGCCAATTACTAGTGAGTGGAGATCTGAACTAAAAACTTAATTTACTCCAAAGCCCATGCTTTTAATCCTAAGGTTCCACTCTCTAGGTGTTAACATGTATCTCTGTATAGATATACTATCAAAAGTGAAACTGAAGAAAATACTATTGCATGTGTGTAACTGAGGAATTGATGCAGTGTTTCTCTCAGTCTAGTCTCAAATTAAGGTCATTATACCTAATCAATTCAAGGACATACCCTTACTACTCTTTACAATAAAATAGTTTAATGCTGTGGTTCTCAACCTTCCTAATGCCACGACCCTTTAATACAGTTCCTTATGTTGTGGTGACCCCCAATTTCATTGTTACAAATTGAACATAATTAAAGCATAGTGATTAATCACAAAAACAATATGTAATTATATATGTGTTTTCTGATCATCTTAGGTGACCCCTGTGAAAGGGTCATTCGACCCCCAAAGGGGTCGCGACCCACAGATTGAGAACCGCTGGTTTAATGGTATCCATGTGAGAATTTATGTTTTAGGAGTACAAATGAAAAACAAATGTAGATGACTCAGTGGGAAAGAACTAGATGTATTCCTGGCTAAATACTGCTCTGCCTTATATAGCACAGTTTTTCAGGAAGCCAGAGGCCAATTAGAATAACTACCTAAAAATTTTTG
Source organism: Myotis myotis (assembly GCF_014108235.1). NCBI lineage: Eukaryota > Metazoa > Chordata > Mammalia > Chiroptera > Vespertilionidae > Myotis > Myotis myotis. The sequence goes on along the minus strand of NW_023416379.1, from coordinate 67,165,192 downwards.
AACCAGAAAAAGCACCACTAGGCATGTATTATTATTAATAAAAAATTGAAATTATAATAACATTTACAATATCTTATTTACATATTTCATTGTTTGCATTATTTAAAATAATTTTGTGGCCAGATAAAACCTAAGGGTGTTTCTGTTTAAAAGTTAATATCTATATTCTGATTTAAATCAGCTTTCTTGTCAAATTTCTGGCCCAAAGTGCTGGTATTGCTAAAGTCAGCCAACTGCTAGACAATGTAATATAATGTCAACTTTGGTAGCAGTGGTTATCTCTGAAGCTTTTACAAATTCCTGCCAAATCCAAGATCTATTTTAGTGTTAAGGTACCTGTTAACCTACAAATGGCCTTTCTCTTCTTTCCTCCCTCATCTTCTCCAGAGAAACTAGTTTCCTTCAACCTGGAATTCTCATCATTCCTGATACCTCTGCTTTATGCTGCATATTGCTTTCTTCTGGAGCCTCCCCTCAAAGTGAGATGGGGAGGGAAGGTGGAGGAAGGGAGAGGGATAAGGAGACATCATTTTCTTCTCTGAAATTCACAGGCAGCAACGGGAGGGGTAATCATTACTCCAACACCTACCATGATCTATGAGAGAAAGAGAAAGAGAGAGAGAGAGAGAGAGACTCTATGGGTGGTTGAAGTATTTAGCCCAGTCCACTAGAGCTCAGGTCCATTTACTGGTGGATGAATGTATATGTGGCAGGGGTAGAGAAAAGGAGGGCATTAAGTGCCAAATTTCAGCTTCAACAATAACCATTGCTGCCAACTGGCATGACTTCCACTATCCCCTCACCAAACAGATGACATACAAGTTGTATCAGTGGAAAATATGACACCTTATAAAATGCATAAATGAATTAAATATTATAGAGTTTAATCGTAAAGTTTAAATTAATTTTAGCTTACAAATATATCTCTACTAAGAAAACTGTGCAGAATATTGGATATTGTTAACACAGGCACTTAGCTAATACATTTTAAGAACTTTAGCTCAAGTTCTTGAAATATTCTATAAATATGACAATATATAATTTTATAGATTACATATGATAATATCATTTAATATAAGTACATATCCTATATAATAAAAGGCTAATATGCAAATCGAACGGGGGAACGACCAGTTGCTATGATGCACACTGACCACCAGGGGCAGACACTTAACACAGGAGCTGCCCCCTGGTGGTCAGTGCACTCCTACAGGGGAGCACCACTCAGCCAGAAGCTGGGCTCATGGTTGGTGAGTGCAGTGGCCATGGTGGGAGCCTCTCCCACCTCCGCAGCAGCGCTAAAGACCCCTCCCCTAGCACTAAGGGGGAGCAGACTTAAGCCACAGTCAGACATCCCCCAAGGGGTCCTGGACTGGGAGAGGGTGCAGGCCAGCTGAGGGACCCCCAGACCCAGTGCACGAATGTCATGCACTGGTCCTCTAGTTTGTATAGATTAAGTATGCTAAAATCATCTAAATAAGACCTCAGAGAGAACTAGCTATGTTGGATTTATCTTATTCTGGGTACTTAAAAAATTCAAAGAAAATAGGGAAGTAGAAATCATGGGAAGCATGGTGTTTTAGTTATTAAGCTCATGAACAGATATACATCCTATTAAATATATCTATTTATTTTATTTTCTCTTGGTTTCTTTAAGATTATGGTCCAAGTGTGTTCTTGTTGCCTAGAGGTTACAGTGCCTTTAACAAATTATTACATTGCACCAGACCTTTTCATCTGTTTCCTAAATATAAAATACAACTTTTTTTCATTATATATGTTCATAGTAATGTCTTGGTAAGAAGTAGACACTACCAAGGGCTTAATTTTAGCAAATAATATCCTGGGTGTTACAAAACAGTCAATTTCAGAAGTACCAATAAGTTATGACAGCAACTGACTGCTCATCACTGAGAATTTCTTATTCGTGTACAATTGGTGTTATGTTTGAAATACCTGCCATTTGTAGAAATGCTTACAAGCGATCATATTCTATCTACACTAATAAAAGACAAAGATGCTAATTGACTGTAACTTTGCTACACCCAAGCCACGCCCACCAGCCAATCAGAGTGACTATATGCAAATTAACCCAACCAAGATGGCGTCCGGCAGCCACAGAGCTGGAGCAAGCAGGAGGCTTGGTTGCCCCGGCGATGGATGAAGCCAAGCTTCCTGCCTGCTCTGGCCGGCTGTGGCCTATGTAAAAGGCAACAAAGTTTCAATTATAGAAGCTAAATAAATCCCAGATACCTGCTTCCAGCCAGCCTCCACTGGGAGCTTGGGTGGCTGGGGGCTGTGGCCAGCCTGCAAACAGCCATCAGCCCCTCACCCAGCATGGCCAAACCCTCATGGGGTGAGGGTCCCTGCTGTGGGGCTTGGCCAGCCTGCAAACAGCCATCAGCCCATCACCCAGGCTGGCCAGGCACCCCACTGGGGATCCACTCACTGAAGGGGCTGTGGCCAGTCTGAAAACAAGCCCTCAGCCCCTCACCAGGGCTGGCCAGGCACCCCAGCAGGAATCCATACCCTGAAGTGGCTGTGGCCAGCCTGAAAACAGCCATCAGCCCATCACCCGGGCTGGCCAGGCACCAAAGCGGGGACCCCCACCCTGAAGGGGCTGTGACCAGCCTGCAAACAGCCATCAGTCCCTCACTTAGGATGGCCACACCCTCATGGGGTGAGGGTCCTCACTGGGGGACTTGGCCAGCCTGAAAACAGCCGTCAGCCCCTCATCCAGACTGGCACCCCCACCCTGAAGGGGCTGTGGCCAGCCTGCAAACAGCCATCAGCCACTCACCCAGGTGGGCAGGCACCCCAGCAGGACCCTCCTCCCTGAAGAAGGTGTGGCCAGCCTGAAAACAGCCCTCAGCCCCTCACCAAGGTTGGCCAGGCACCCCAGTGGGGACCTCCACCCTGAAGGGGCTGTGGCCAGCCTGCAAACAGCCATCGGCCCCTCACCCAGGATGGCCAGGCACCCCAACGGTGACTCCCACCCTGAAGGGGCTGTGGCCAGCCTGCAAACAGCCATCAGCCACTCACCCAGGCGGACAGGCACCCCAGCAGGACACCCCTCCCTGAAGGAGGTGTGGCCAGCCTGAAAACGGCCCTCAGCCCCTCATCCAGGCTGGCCAGGCACCCCAGCAGGACCCCCACACTGATCCGGGACACCCTTCAGAGCAAACCAGCCGGCCCCCACCCATGCACCAGGCCTCTATCCTATATAATAAAAGGGTAATATGCAAATTGACCCTAATAGTAGAGCAACTGGGAATCACTGGTCACTAGGACACACACTGACCACCAGGGCGCAGACGCTCAATGCAGGAGCTGCCCCCTGGTGGTCAGTGTGCTCTCACTGGGAGGAGCTCTGCTCAGCCACAAGCCAGGCTGATGGCTGTCAGTACAGCGATGGTGGTGGGAGCCTCTTCCGCCTCCTCAGTAGCGCTAAGGATATTCGACTGCAGCTAGGCTTGCTCCCCGCTGGCAAGTGGACATCCCCTGAGGCTCCCGGGCTGCCAGATGGATGGCTGATTGCCAGTTTAGGCCCAATCCCCCGGGAAGCGGGCCTAAGCCAGCAAGTGGCCATTCCCGGAGGGGTCCCATACTGTGAGAGGGCACAGGCCGGGCTGAGGGACCCTCCCAAGTGCACAAATTTTTGTGCATCAGGCCTCTAATATAAAATAATAAAACAGATCTTGTTGCTTGCTCACAATATGCCAAAACACATTTTTTCCAAGTAACAAGAGCAAATTTCACCCTGGAAAGTCACAATCTGCAGGGCCCAGAGTATTTCAGGGTTCATCAAGGCTAATTACTCACCTCAATTCCACATTATCTCCAATGGGGAGCTGCAGCAATCCATAATTTTCATCATTGGGTAAACCAATTGAAGGAGACAAAAATCCAGATAGCCACAGTTAAAGATCAGCATATAAAAAGATATTTTTCATTTTAAATTAACTGTATGTTTTTACATGCAAAATTCAAAATGTCCAAAAGGTTATAGAAAAAATATCCTTCCCTGTCCCTTTGCCAAAGACACAAGCTTTGTGTGACTCTTGCCATAAACATTTCTATGCCTAAGCAAATAAATATGTAATTTCTCTTTTTTTTAATCAAATGGGGCTTACTATATGCATCATTCTGTACCTTGCTTTTTTCACGTAATTTTTTTAGAGATTGTTTTATTTCAGAACATAAGGAAATTTTTTTCATTGCATAATTTTAATTTTATATATATATATATATATATATATATATATATATATATCTCCAATAGATTGCTAAAATTCCCTGTTAATGAATATTTAGATTGCATCCCAATTGTATCATTATAAACAGATAAAGCTATGTATACAAAATACTTCTAGCCTAGGATTCTGCTAGATATTAAACCCCAAAAGTATTAATATATTGGTTGAAATATTAGCACAGAGAAACATTGTCTTTCTTGGAACCATTCAATCTGGTAATTTTACCCTTTAAATCTTTTTCAACTCTAACTGCTAAGTATAACAGTAGGCTCTCTGTGAACATTAATTAAGAGTGATGTAACATATTACATTTCATTAAACTTCTAAATGACGTTAACAGTCATTTGATTATTGCTTCATTGGAGGTTCTGTTTGACCCTAATTAGTGAACTCAACTTGGCTTTCTTTGTACTTCCTGAGGGGGGTAAAAAGGGAGTCAACCACATTTATGACACCAGTTACAGCAGATCTTCCCCATTTCAGAATTCTTGTAGCGTCAGTATCAGGTGGATTAACATTTAACTCTTCTATATTACAGCATAATTCAGAGACCTTTGCAAGTTACAGTGGCTCAACCATGGTTCACTTAGGCAGCCAAATAATTTACTGAAGGATATTGGGAGTTTATAAACTGTCTAAAAGACAAGGCTTGGAAGACAGAAAGTAATGCAACTCCAAGAGGTCCAGGAAGCAGAAGAACATCTGAAAAGGATGCCTCCTCGGGTAATCCAGACAGCGTGTTTGCAGGACACTATGACCCCTGCCCCCTGAGGATCACCACAGAAGCCACCAATGAATTCATGCCCTCCCTTGGCAGTGTTGTCCAACCTTCCTTATCTATGCCCCATATTAAGGAACATATTTCATATAGTATGCTAATACACCCATACACCATACACATACAATTAAATGAATTTCATCAAAACAAGACTCTTCTAATGTGCAATGCATTCTAATGTAATATATTCTCTTCTACTTCATTTTTTAAATGCTAGTTGCAACCCACTAAATTGATTTCAAGACCCAGTGATAGGTCAGGACCTGCAGTTTCAAAAACACTGCTCTAGAGAGATTGATTTAGACAACAGTGTAGCTGTTGATAAGTGAAGTGAACAAGCTTGCAGAGGAGGTGAAATGTAAAGAAAATAGAGGACCATTCTGCATTTGGAAGGAGACCAGGTAGAAAGATTGTAAAGTGAAGCCTTTACACACATCCTTTATCAGCAAATGAAACCAGCATAACCCTAATTTAATACTATACCAAAGATCAACCCACACACATAATCACTTACCACTGCAACAGTACAAGTCATGACTTTTCTGCCAACTGCCTCTCTTCTAGGAGGGAGGGAAGGAGAGAGGGAGGCAGAAAGTAAGGAATAGAGGGAGGATAATAAGGGCAATGTTTTAAGTGGTGTTTTTACTTGTAATCCAGCAGCTCAAATTCAATAGAACTGCTGTGAAAAATCCTCATTTATTTCAGAGACAACATTCACGTTCCTTCTGCCCTTTTTAGCTTTGCTTCACGAACTCTTATCCCCCACCATTACTTATGCTGGAGTCTGGTTGTCTGACATGGCCTGTCAACACACTGAGTTATAAAATAAAAAAGAGTAATCTTGGAGTATCTGGCTGCTTGTATCCACCTTCAGCTGGATCTTGGACTAAATTCTGACCACATTGCATTACAAGAAATAAGTCTAAACTTAATGTTGAAGTTATATGCCAAGGCGCATGCCGCACCTAACCTTGCCATCAGTTTCATGGTGTCTGTGGCTAAAAGACATTTTCCTCAGGCTCTCCCTCTTGTTCTCATCAAGTGCCAACTGCCTCTCTTCTGGGGCCTTCAGCCTTCCTGCAGGGTTCCAGCCTTGGCATTTCTCCCCTCTACAGTTCTAAAGTTAGTAGAGAAAATAGAAATATTTCATCTCCTTGATTATGCCTCCACTCTCAAATTACTCCCAGGAAATGTCAATGCCAGAAGAAATTTCTTGGAGACTGTGAGTGAATTAAAATTGTGCAGAAGAGTGGCCTGGCTTCAGTGAAACTATCCAGGACACCCATGTTGGCTGGTGGGTCCTCTCAGCTAAAAGGTAGCATTTCCTTATTAGCTGTCTTGCTCAGAGGATAATCTAACCGCCCTGGCTGTCTGGGTCTGGGTGCCCTCAACAGTCTAGGACAGGCCAGCTGGAATCTCCAAGCTAATCACCATGCTCCGCGTAGCAGATGTTGCTCACTAGTTTTTCAGCTTGAGAGCAAAACCCCTGCGTTCTACTATTCTTAGTCACATTTGTAATAATGGAATGGAAAATAAGTGACTTCTTGAACTCCTCTTACATGTCAGTCAGGGAGAGCAAATATAGCTTGCTCTGACAGTTACTAAGTTAGAGCTAAAGCATTTCTCAGCAGTTCAGGGGTGTGAATTTGCACATTCTTTAAGTTGGCTGTTTCCTGGGTGCTCCGTCTCTGCAGAGAAAATGTGAAACTCAGTGTGGAAGCTTATTTGGCATTCACGGGTGACAATCAGATCCTTGTAAGTCTAATTATACCATAAAGGATGATCAGCAAAGGTCTGGATTCCTAAATGGAATGGCGCTGAGGCTGTGTCATCACCATTAGCGTTTCCTCTCACTTCACCTCAGCCCCAACTCCATAAATCTCAACCCCACAGGGAAGGCTGATAGACAGTATGTTACAAAATGCAAGATACATTAGACTTTGGGATCACAAAGAAAATACATGACATAGAAAAGGTGTTTTCCTAAAAAAAAAAAGTAAATGTAAATTATTTCTAAATGTTACTTCTGATTCTTCTTTAAATCCATAAATAAAATGTTAAGCCTGTTGTTCCCTGATTTGATGGTTTTTCTCTATTACTCTTTCGTTTTGTCAGCATTATCTGATTTCACTAAATATCAGTTCTCCCATTTTACTTTAGCAAATTACTTTGAATAAAATCATTCAGTAGGCAGCATTTTAAAAGAATAATTAATAGATCATAATAAAGGTTTCTGTTTTATGTTAGAGAATATTTATTTTGTAAAAATGATTTCAAGTTACTTTGATTGTACTGGCTTAATGCTCAATGTTCAAGAGTTTATGAGATATTTATATACTTTTATATGACTTTTGTCCATAAGCATATAATGTCAACATTTGTCCCATATAATCAAAATTCAGGTTCATTTTTAATTTCTCACCTGTATTTATCACTATCTCACTTTATGCCCAGCAAGTTAAATACATAATTTTATAAGCTTAAAGAATTTGAGCCGAAACCGGTTTGGCTCAGTGGATAGAGTGTCGGCCTGAGGACTGAAGAGTCCCAGGTTCGATTCCGGTCAAGGGCATGTACCTGGGTTGCGGGCATATCCCCAGTGGGAGATGTGCAGGAGGCAGCTGATCGATGTTTCTCTCTCATTGATGTTTCTAACTCTCTATCTCTCTCCCTTCCTCTCTGTAAAAAATCAATAAAATATATTAAAAAAAAAAAAGAATTTGGATACAAAGGTAAACTGTTTAGTCCCACCCCCTACACCCCAAAAAAGAACATCGGAACTAATCCTATGCTTTACATCCTTGTTTACCTCAGTCCAAGCCTCCCAGGTTTTCTTTCATCACCTGTAATCATCATGCACAGCTCTGTAGACCCTCCAATCTCATCCTATACTTCCCAGATCTTCTAAACTCTGCCACTGGGACTTCTGCAACTTGTAGCTTATTATCAGCAAACTACTGAAACCTCATAACTAGTTATCATCCCCACTCATAACTGAGCATTTGCTTCACTTTTTGTTGAAGTCTGGCACTACTCTGAAAACTTTACCTGTAACCTTCTTTCTTCAATGCTGCACATACTTCAGGATCTAGAAGTAGGGTAGGTGTCCTTACTCCTAGTTGACACCTTCAGACAAATGTCCTGCCTCTTTTCTCATTAACCTCAGCTTCTTTGAAGCACATGTCACCTGTTCATGTTGTCTCCTGAGCTAGTCAAGCCTCCTCCAGTTGTTAGCACCTTGTTTGTGACTTTCCTCTTCACTTCTCCGGTCATGATTCTTTATTATGTCAATATCCACGCGATTAGTCCATTCTATACCCTGGCCTCTCAATATCTCTACCTTTTCTCCTGCACACTGCCCACTCAACCATGTACTTCCATGGTCAAACTTTAACACTGCCAACATCAGCAGTAGCTCCTAACTGTCCGTCTCATGGATCTACATCTCTGATCACCACATTAATCTTTTCAGCCAGCTTCTTTTTTATCTTCTTGCACCAACCAATCCATTTCACCCTAACTCTTTTCACTTCCATCTCCCCACTCACCTGCCCTACTTATCTAGCTTAGATTCCATGATCATATTAACCCCTTTCCTGCACTCACTCTTTACTACCTTGACCTCTGTCTTCATGGGATGTCTGAGGAATAAGCAATTGAAATTCAAGTCAAAATCAAGGGAGCTACCTGAAGTTCCAGTAAGTAAGTAGTTTTCAAATCCCTTTCACAGCAGAGCATCCATCCCTCTCTCTTTCCCTCCTCCCCTTCTCTCCTCTCTCTCTCTCTCCCTTCCTCTCTCCCTTCCTCCCTCCCTTCCTTCCTCTCTCCCTTCCTCCCTTCCTCCCTCCCTTCCTTCCTCTCTCCCTTCCTCCTTCCTCTCTCCCTTCCTCCCTTCCTCCTCCTTCCTTCCTTCCTTCCTTCCTTCCTTCCTTCCTTCTTTCCTCCCTCCCTCCCTCCCTCCCTCCTCCCTCCTTCCTTCCTTCCTTCCTTCCTTCCTTCCTTCCTTCCTTCCTTCCATTCTTCTAGAACTATTCTTTGGAAGAATGTCTGTCGTAATATGTTTCATGTAGATCAACAAAATTCCTGCTATGTACACCAATACTTCTGCATATCATGGCTGCCTCACTCCCTTATTCCTGCTACTCCAGCACACTGGCTTTCTTTTTGCTCTATAAACACTGCAAGTTTCCTTCTAATCATTTCTTCCCAACATGGAATACAAAAATCTAAATTTATGGCAACACCACCAGCATGCGACAGATTCTGCCATCAACACACCTGCATGAGGCTTGGTTTCAGAAAGTAGTTAAAGGAGGTGATAGAAGTGGACAGGGCCTCTATTTCGCTGGAGTAGTGGAGAGAGAAGCAGCCTGGTTTGGGGCAGTCACAGCAATTGTTCTATGGTTCTTTGGCCAGTAGCAATGGTGGCATCTTGACAGAGCTGCTGCAGCAGCTCCCTTCCCAGGCCAGTTCTGTAGTATGCTTCTGAAGGTGTTTCCAAAAACTTCAGCCTACAACCTGTTTAATCAGCCTTTCCAGTGATTGATTTTTCAAGCCCACCTAAGCCTTCCTACTTTACAACAACTTGGGTGCACGTTATATGATTTGCAACAATGATTCTATGATTCTTGTTACAAGATTTTGTTTGCATTTCTTAGATATTATTCAAAAGAGATTTGGGGAAATACTGATAAGTTTTCAAGGCTAAGACAGGTACAGCAGAAAAGGCCATCAGAAAATTACAGTGACCCATCATATAATGATGTGTCATGTAGGGTCATCAATTCTATCAACATCCTCCACTCAAGTAGTATATTGTTAGAATTGATGACCCTACATGACACATCATTATATGATGGGTCATGTAGGGTCATCAATTCTAACAATATACTACTTGAGTGGAGGATGTTGATAATGGGGAGGCCACGAATTTTGGGGGATGAGGACATACAGGAAATGTCTGTGCCTTCTACTCAATCTGCTGAACCTAAAACTGCTCTTTAAAATAATTTGCTGTGAACTTAAAATTGCTCTTAAAAACTGCTCTTACAAAAGTGCTTTAAAAAATTACAGTGACCTGCCATTGATCCTGCCATTGATCCAACACTGAGTTACCCACGGCCAAATCAAGGTGCATTGGTCTAGATTCTGAAGATGTAAACATGAATAAAGATGATTGCTGTAATTATAAACACAGAAAGACAATACAAAAACCACTAGGATAATTATACATCAAATGAATTATCTCATTTTTGTCTTCAACTAACCCTATAAGGTGAGTAGTGTTGCCTCCACATTACAGAGAAGGCTTACTGAGATTGAGGCACTTGCCTTGAGTCAGGAAGCTAATAAGTGGCCAAGACAGAATTTAAATACAAATCTGAGTGCAGAGCCTGAGCTCCTAGACACTACACAACAGCATTTTGTGTAGAAGTTCATTCACTGATTAACACTGACTCTGCCAGGGCTTGTTCTAGGGATTTGGTAATAGTTTAACTCCTAAAAATAGGCAGTTAGAATAACAAAGGCTCAAGTGATTAGAAGCAGAAGGAGGAACTTGATCTAAAGACACATACAAGTCGATGTCCACACAATGGATTCAGTGGAATAAAATATGTTTATCAACCACCTCTAAGCTCCAGACATTCTGCTTGGAATGAAGGAGAGATGAAGATCCAGTCCCTGCCAGTGTCTCACTCACTGCTTTGGCCTCAGCACCAAAATTATTTGTGTGAGGAAGGGAAAAAGCAATTTCTGAGATAATGCCATGTGATAAGTTGATTGTAGTGGAATGAATAAATTCTGTGCAGGGAGCATCAGAAAAGGGAAGTAGGAGGTGGGTGGTCTGAAACACTGTAAAGAAAAAATAACTAGGCCCTAAAGAATGAGTAAGATTTTATAATAAGTTTTTTTTAGATTAATCTGCCCCAGTTATCCCACTTGACTTTCTCATCACGACCCTGTATTGTAGGGGATTCTTAAGACTCTGAATCTATGAATACAAAGTAATCAATGTAAGGGTAAATATTGCCAGATAAATCTTTCAAAACTGGATATTCTTATGTATGTCTTTTCCATATTGTTTCAGTCTTTATATAAAGTATTTTTTATATATGGCCTCATTCTATAAAGCTTCAAAGTATTTGTGCATATATATATACACATATAATACATATTTGTGTGTATACTAGTACATATATATGTGTATATGTATATACATACATACATACATGCATATTTATGAACATACATACATAAAGTCACCCCAACATCAGTATTATTGCAAAATGTCATCTGGCATTGATAGTATCAAAATTAGTACTAAATATAGAATCTCATAATAGCCAAATTGCACTCTCCTCCACACTTTTCTTCCAATCTTGGTGCCTGATGATGGCCTGGCCCATTGCTATTTCCATTGTCTCCAGCCTCCATGCCCTGCTCACTTTCCTTTCGTGATAGAAAATGATTCCAATAATCTGGTGACTTGGAAACCACAGTGACAGATGAGTTTTCACATACACCATATATACAGAAATAGTTTTCATATTTCCTTGGGAAAATATATATTGAAGATATTTTTCAAAGAACTTAAAGAGCTTCCACATCTATTATATCTTAATATCCCAGGGAAGAATAGTATAATGGCAGCTCATCCACTCCCACTTTACAAATGAAAGGCCAGGCAAAGGAAGGTTCCCACAGTGACTCAAAATCATGCATAATGTCCAGAAACTAGGTATGGAACCCCTGTTTCCCAAATCTTAAATTGTTCCTTTTCTCTCTCTTATTAAACACGAGAGGCCCAGTGCACAAAATTTGTGCACTGGAGGGGGGAGTCCCTCAGCCTGGCCTGCGCCCTCTCGCAGTCCGGGACCCCTCGAGGGGTCCCTGGGGAGCGGGCCTAAGCCGGCAGTCAGACATCACCCTCACAATCCAGGATCCCTCACTCCTTACCGCCCGCCTGCTTGCTCCTTACCGCTCAGCTTGCTGCTCCTTAGCGCTGCCCTGGAGGTGGGAGAGGCTCCTGCCACCGCCACTGCCCTTGCCAGCCATGAGCCCAGCTTCTGGCTGAGTGGCACTCCCCCTGTGGGAGTGCACTGACCACCAGGGGGAAGCTCCTGCGTTGAGCACTGCCCCTGGTGGTCAGTGCATGTCATAGTGACAGGTTGTTCAGCTGTTCAGTCTATTTGCATATTAGCCTTTTATTATATAGGATTAACTCTTAAGGATGCAAAATACATATACAAGGAAAACAACATTTTATTGCTAAATTCATTCTCTATTTGACAGACAAGTGTTATTAAGTAAATTTGGCAATTTTGGGCTTTTGATACAAGAAGCTATTAGAATTAGGAAAAGTGTAGTCACGAAATTTTTGTTGTTCTAAACTTTTATAATGATGTGAAGGACCAGTGAGTTGATCTTGTTAACTTCAGAAAGTCTATTCCCTTGCTTATTCATGAGACTGTAATTCTTTGAAAATATTTTTGTGGTCTTACTTAACATTTTTTATGGCAAGCAATAAAATGTTTCTCAGATAGTGGGCCCATCTCACATCAATGAGTCATATGCTATCCTAGGTTCTGTCACCTGATGTTCCTTCATGTGGAACCTCAGGGTATTTGATGAATGTATGATTGTATAGGCAGACTTAGTCTTAAAAAGGTGCAAAGATTACACCAGAATATTAAACACCCTGATTGTATCGAAAAAATTTTGCAACCATGATCAAAATTACAATATGGACACAAGCATATTGTGGTCACCCCTGCCACTCTAGCCAGAAGGAGTTCACTGGGAATGGTTCCTATACCACCTGGTATATTAGCTTGTTACAGCTGCCATAACAAAGTCCTAAAAAACCAGATGGCTAACACAACAGAAATGTAGTCTCATAGTTCTGGAGGTTAGACATCCAAGATCAAGGTATTGGCAGGGTTGATTGCTTCTAAGGACAGGATCTGTTCTAGGCCTTTCTCCTAGGTTTGGGTGGTTTTCTTACAATACTTGGCATCCCTTGGCTTTTACTGCATCAGCCCAATCTCTGCCTTCATTTCCACATGGCTTTCTGTGTCTAAATTTCCCCTTTTTATAAGAATATCAGTGAAGTTGGACTAGGAGGGTCCACCCTATTCTAATATTATCTCATTTTCATTAATTACATCACCAATCACCCTAATATAAATAGGGTCACATTCTGAAGTAATGGAGGTTACAGCTTTAACATAAAATTTTGAAGGACACCATTCAGCCTATAATACTAGGAATAGAACTCATGGTCCAAACAAAATGCCCAATAAATGGGAATTACATGCCGGTTGTATTTTTTCCTACAAAGGAAGTGGGAATATTTGGTCCAGTGCCAGGTGGTCAATTGAAATCACACAAAATGAAGACAAACAAACAGATAAACATTGTTTTGAGACCCTATGGTGAGAAATGTGTGGGTAGATGAAATAGCATGTAGTCAGTTTGGCAGAAAACATCATCACTATTGGAATTATTCAAATGTATCACTTGAAGTTCAGACTCCTTAGACTCCTTTATTTATAACATAGAGCAATGTTATTGTTCCTTGAGGAATAGTAAAAGTTTCTTAAGAAGATGTGACCAAGCTATTTAGAATTTCTCATTTTCATGTGCTTTTTGACAATGACAAATGGAGGTTGTTGCCACACTCTCATCTCAGTGTTTAGGCAAAGGTTCACATAAGTGGGTCCAAAAATGTGCTAAATAAAAATATCATTTATTATTCTTTGGATTTTATAAACTTTAAATGTACAAATTTGTATTAGTTCCTACTGCTGTATAACAAATTATTGCATATTTAGCTGTTTAAAACAATACTTATTTATTATCTCACAGTTCTGTTAGCCAACAGTTTATCACAGTGTGGCTGGATTCTCTGCCCAGGGTATCAGTAAGGACTGCAGTTCTCATCTTGGGCTCAGGGTCCTATTCCAATCTCACGGTTGTTGAAAAGAATTCCTCTCAGGCTTCCTGCATGGCCTCCTCCACTTTAAGCCAGCAACACTATATTGAGTTGTCACTGCTTTGATTTCCTCTGGCTTCTCTTCTTTTTGGCTTTTAAAGGACTCATATAATTACATTGGGCCCACTCAAAAACACCAAGATAATCTCCCTACTTTAAAGTCAATTGATTAGGGCTTCCAGTCAAGCTGGCATGTAGGTAAGTGTGGTACTCACATCCTCCTACAACCACATCAAAAATACAACTAAACTACAGAAAACCATCATTCAGAACCACCTGAAATCTAGCTGAGTGGAAGTCCTACAACTGAGGATATAAAGAAGAATCCACATGGAGACTGGCAGGAGGAACAGAGGTGCAGACTGAGATGGTCCCACACCCACATGTAGCAGGTAAAAATCAAGAGGGATATCTTGGCTGCAGGAGGTCCTCCCTGAGGAGTGAGGAGTCCCAACCCCACACCAGGCCCGCCCCCATACAGATTTCCAGTGCTGGAAAGAGAAGTCCTCATAACTTCTGACAATAAAAACCAGGGAGCCCTAACCGGTTTGGCTCATGGATAGAGTGTCGGCTTATAGACTGAAGGGTCCCAGGTTTGATTCCAGTCAAGGGCATGTACCTTGGTTGCGGGCATATCCTCAGTAGGGTGTGTGCAGGAGGCAGCTGATCGATGTTTCTCTCTCATTGATGTTTCTAACTCTCTATCCCTCTCCCTTCCTCTCTGTAAAAAAATCAATAAAATATATTAAAAAGAAAAAAAAAAAACAGGGGAAAGTGAGGCCTAGGGAGATGGGAGATGGAGCTGCTGGAGTCCTAGGCATTTTCTCTTAAAGGGTCCCCACATAGACTCACTCAACTGAGCTCCAGCTCTGGGCAGAAGCTCAAAAGGCACCAAAGACATGTGGGGAGAAACTGAAGTGTCTGGCATCAGGTCAAGAGAATTTGAAGGGCAGCATTTTGCCAGACAAAAGGGCTGGCAGAGACCATTGATTTGTTTTTTAAGCCCTCTCTCTACAGAGCAGGCAGGTGGGCACCATATTTCAGTCTCATCAACTTGACACACACTGATCGCTCTGTCCTGATGATTCCCTGAGACCTCGCCATGCCAATTTGCAGGCCCAGCCACACTGTTTTCAGTGGCTTTTCCATATGAATGGCCCATCTTGGATCATGCTTCAGACTTTTCTAAAATCTCACAAACAAGTAACATCTGCCCTCAGCGTGCCCCATACCTCTCATTAAGTGGCTCCAGGCCTGGCAACAGTGGCAGCCAGACTTGATTCACAGTTTGGCCTCTCCTGAGCACCTCAAAATCCAGAAAAAACAGCATCCATCTGCAGATTATCTTTTATGCCAGGTGGCCCCATACAAAACACAGGTGATGACTGCCATTGGCCTGTACCTTCTAAGAGGCCCCAGAGACAGTGCATGCAATGAAAAGCTTCAGACCACATCAAAGTACCACCTAACCACCTCCACAAGTGACATACTCAAGGGGATAACTCAGGGATTAAGAAGTCAAATTGGTAGTAATAGAAGAGTCATGGGGATGTAAAGTACACAATAGGAAATATAGTCAATAATATTCTAATAACTGTATATGGTTATGAGATTTATCCAGGATGATCACTTAGTAATCACTGGGTGTATACCTGAAACTAATATAATATTGTATGTCAGCTATAATTGAAAAATAAAAAAATGATTTTAAAAAATAATGAAGTAAACTGATTACTAACCTTAATTACAACTGTAAAGTCCCTTCACAGCAGTACCTATATTAGTGTTTGAATTCCTAAGGAATGGGAATCATAATGACATCTGTAGAATTCTTTATCCCTACCCACAAGATATAAAAATGCAGGCTTAAAAATATTAACATGTAGCTAAGTAATATTCAAACTTGTTTTAAGCAATTATGAGAGAGGGTGAAATATATTTATCAAACAAAAATAAAATAAAATAAAATAATAAGAAAACTGCTCACCATCTTGAATTTTTTGCCTTGATCCTACTTTAAAAACAAAACAAAAACCTTCAGTAGTAAACTAAAGGTACCAGTAAGTTGGGAGAAAAAACAGGTCTGGAACCTTTTACTCTACATGTAATGGTGATTTGGTATAATTTCATCGTTCAGACTCAAATAAAAAGTGAATAATATTAAGCATTATAGTATTGTTATGAGAATCAAGTGAGGTAATTTCTAGAAAGTTCTTTTTAAATTGTAATGCTTAAAGCAAATTATGATTTAAGATTATCAAAGTAAGTTTAAGCGTATTTCAGAAAGAACGAAGGTGTTCAACCATTCCTTCCCTTAATTGAATAATCACCCTGAAGGATAAATGAAATATGACAACCTAGAAATCCAAACTTTAGTAGAAACTTGCCTAGCATGCACAGTAGGGGACATTCTTGTGATGTACGTGTGTGTGTGTGTGTGTTTTCAAATTGTACTGTATAACTCAGTAGGCAACATAATAGGGCAAGGGAACATTCTGATGAAAGAAATTTAACAACAAGACCTTAAAGAAAAATCTAAAAGACATCTCTAAAACCAAACAACTAGAGATGGAGACTTACTAACAGAGGAAAGAAGAGCAAAGCGTTTTCAACATTGAAGAAAACGACCTGATGTCATGTTCCGTCCAGACACCTTTGCTCACCTGTCGGGATGCTTTGGGTCAGCTTCCTTGCTTAAGAAACCAGCCTAAGTCATCACACAAATATGTGTTTAGGTGCTTGCCACTTTCCTATTACACCTCTGGTTACCTATCGTGTGGCACATTATTGTCAACTTTTATTTCTACCCTAAATGACTTCCTCCTAAGAATTCTTTTATTTACACACTTACTTAGCTCTTATATAACATGCATTATGTGCAAGGCACTGTTCTAAACACCTTCTTAATATTAACTCATCATGCTAACTCACCTTGATATCAACCCTATAAAGCTAAAGCTATTATTCTCTATTTACAGAAAAAATACAGTAAATTGTTTCAAAATATTTTTCTTCTTACAAAAAGGGCAATTTTGTTTTCTAAACAGCTTCCTTTCTTCCTTCCATCACTTCTACAATACATCAAAATATGATTTGAAATGTAATTGGTGCTAAAGGCGTTATCTTACTAAAAATGACAAAACAGACTGATTTTGGTGAAATCTTTGAAGTGACCGAGTTAGCCTTACAAATGCATCAAGATTAAAGGTGGCATTGTGATTTTCTAAATAATGTCCATTTTAATGAAGGAACAGTTTCCTTCCCACACAGCAGAAGGCACTAATTTGTCTTTCTTTTGGTTCACTACGTTTCTTGAGCAGTGCAGCTCTTTTCTAGATTTTAAAAGTACCTATCGTTCAAAATATTTTGAATGTATTCTTTCTACCTTCTAATACATATGCTAAAAATCTGCCATTTCCTATTCTAAGCAGGAAAGACTTGCTCTTGGTATATTTACTTACATTTTATTTCTCCAGCAAAATTTTCTAAAAACTTTTTCCCATTTATTGTGCTATTTCAAGATTAGGCTGAAAAAAATCAGAAAAAATAATATTACCAAGTGGTAAATTGCTCTGCCTTACTCTCACCTTGTCAGGCACATAAGTCACCCAAAAGTGGCACTGTCTAGGAAGCTATGCCTGTGTGTCTCAGTCAACTCAGACTTTATAAGAAAATATCATAAACAGAGTGGCTTATCAGCAACAGAAAAGTAGTTCACCTCCTGGAGGCTGGAAATCTGAGATCAGGGTGTCAGCACAGGCTGGTCCTGGTGAGGACCCTCATCCAGGTTGTAGATAATGACTTATCATTTAGCCTCACATTGCAGAGAGCAGAGCCAAGGATGTAAACTCTCTATTGTGACTCTAATCCCATTCATGAGGGCTCCACACTTATGACCTTATCTAATACTAATTACCTCCCAAAGGCCCCACCTTTCAGGGAGGGAGGTAGGTTTTCAACATATGAATTTTGCAGAGGAACACAAAATTTCAGTGCACACCCCTGGGTTTATTCTAAGAGCTCATGGATGCAAGAAATAGGGACAACCAATGACCAGCATAAGGACTGACATTTTTCATTTAAAGAGAAAGGGAGTTTTAAAAATAGTTTCTGGCCCAGTTTGTGTGGCTTGGTGGTTGAGCATCGACCTATGAACCAGGAGGTCACAGTTCAATTACCGGTCAGGACACGTGCCCGGGTTTCGGGCTCAATCAGCATTGGGGGCGCAGTAGACAGCTGATCAATAATTCTCTTCCATCATTGATGTTTCTATCTCTCTCTCTCCCTCTCCCTTCCTCTCTAAAATCAATAAAAATATTTTAAAAACTAGTTTCTGTAAATTTTATTTTGCATTTTTATATTTCAGGTTCCAGATTGGTAGCAGAGGCTTGAAATTCATATAAAATCATCACCAACATTAAGTAAAAGTTTATTGTAGGCAAGGGCATATGATATTTGAGATCAAATTTCTTTCTTTGAGGAGTTCATTTACCTAGTACTAAAATTAGGTAAGTATTCTTTAAGTGTTTAGGGGAAAGAACATTCACTAAGAGCTAAGCTGTCAAAAACTATGAACATTTTATAAATATGCCTCTCACACAGATGTATGTGAGCTGTTCTTAGGAAAGTATTTAAGGCAACCACCACCAGGGCCCTAAAACAATCGGCCTGAAATGCTGGCCCCAAGACCAGCCCCTGAGCCACCAGCAGCTGAGCCACAAGCGCCCTTATTACCTGTTTTAAGAATTCATTCATGACCACATTCTAACCCAGGCTCTGTGCTGTCTGATAATATATGCAGAGTGTTTTGTAAATTTAAATCAACATCTGAATATAAGGTATTATAACTACAGAAATAATATTAACAACTAACGTTTATTTCATGTTTACTATGTTCCAAACATTCTAATAAAAACTTAACAATAATTATTATCTTTGTTTTTAAAATTAGGAAACTGAAGTCAAGAGGTTGAGTAAATGGCAGGGTCACAAATGTAGTGAGAGTCAGCAGCCCATATTCTTAACCACACATTCTCACAAGCCTATCTCACACTCAGATTTCATGCATACCATCTATAACAGTCCTTAATCAACCACTCACTACTGAAGATTTGTACGTTAGTTATATATTGTTGCTTAATGAATTATCTCAAAATTTGCCAGCTTAAAACAGCAATAATGTATTATCACAGTTTCTGAGGATGAGGAATTGAGAGCAGCTAAGCTGGGGGTGTGGCTCATGGTCACTCTCAAGCATCTTCTGAATGTTTGGGTACAAGGATCTGCTCCAAGATGGTGCACTCACATGGCTATTGACTTGAATTTCTTGCCACATTTTGCTCTTCCTGAGACTACTTGAGAGATGGTTGGCTTCCCCCTAGGCCAGTGGTTCTCAACCTTGGCTGCACATTAGAATCATCTGGGAATCTTTTTAAAATCCTGATTTCTGGGCCTCATCCTCCGGAAATTCTGTTTCTTTGTCATGGGGTGGGACCACAACATTAGTAACAAAGAAACAGAATTTCTGGAGGATGAGGCCCAGAAATCAGGATTTTAAAAAGATTCCCAGGTGATTCTAATGTGCAGCCAAGGTTGAGAACCACTGGCCTAGAGCAAGTACAAAATCCAAATGAGAGTGGAAGGCAAAAACCATGTGTTTTATAGAACCTCAAATTAGAGGTCACACACCATTATTTCTGCCCATGTGTAGAAGTGAGTCACTAAATCCAACTCAAACTCAAAAGGAAAAGAATTAGACTCCACCCTTCAAAGGGAATGTCAAAGAGTTTGCATCTATCTCATTGTAAGTATTTTAAATAATTTTGGCTCTGTGTCATATTTTCTTCCTACTACCTTGACTTCATGGCAATGTGCCTATAAATGCTGAGCCAATCAGGGCTGGACACTCTCTCAACCTGTCCCAAGTCATCATTCATACCTATTGGGAGGGCTTCCATAACAGAACAAAACAAAACAAACAAAATTAGTAATTTACCTAAGCCCTGCCCTGCAGACATGTGATCCCCTGGATATCCTGTTTGTATACTGCAACCAAATTGACAAATTAGCGAATTTGTTTCTTACTCTGCCAACAGTTCTCCCTGGATCAGGGGATCCTCCTTCTACCTGCTCTGCCCAGAGTCCCCCACTCAGTTATGCCTGGTGGTCAGCTTACCTTTCCAGCTTTTCGTCCTCCGAGCCATCTCCTCAGAGCTCAATATAAACACTGGCTTATGTCCAATCAGTTACCATTAGTGACAGCTGAGAGTGAGGTCCTCGGTATGAGCTAAAGTTTCTCAGTCTTGGCACTGTTACTATTTGGTACTGGGTAATTCTTTGTCGTGAAGCCATCGCATGCACTGTAGGATGTTCAGCAGACCCTGGCCTCTACCCATGAGATGCCAGTAGCACTCCCCACGTGATAAACAAAACTGTCTCTGGACATTGCCAAACATTCCCTGGGAAGCAAAATTGCCCTTGATTGAGAACAACTGATTCTAGCTAAAATTGGCTGAGGAAAATATGTGAGCCTTTTCAAATAAAACATATGCAGTGATCTCCCATTGCTTCATCTACAAGAAGTTATCAGTGGTTTTAGGAGTTAAATAAGAAGTAGTTCAATACAACTCAATTATCTAATGGAGGTGGTTGTCTCTTCAGAGCTGCCACTTCTACCAGCTGATTGCTGGGAGAGAGGAGGCTAAGGTGTGTTTTCTCAAAGTTGTAAGTACCTAAGAAATCTGGGACAAGATGGAGGGGAAAGAAAATGAGTGGAAGTAGAATAAAAGTAAGAACAGTAGAAAAAGCAAAGCTTCTGCTCTCCATGTTAAAATTATTTTAGGATATCTATTAGATGTTAGTCTATTTTTTAAGAAAAACTTTACTGAATGGTAAGCATATATAAGTCACTTTGTTAAACATTTTGCTCAAAATTAACTCACCTAATTTTTTTTAACAACCTCATGCAGTAGAAGCTATTATCTTCCTTTTGACACATGAGCAAGTTGAGTTAGAGATATATTATCT
This sequence comes from Myotis myotis, assembly GCF_014108235.1. NCBI lineage: Eukaryota > Metazoa > Chordata > Mammalia > Chiroptera > Vespertilionidae > Myotis > Myotis myotis. Next base: position 67,144,137 of record NW_023416379.1, on the reverse strand, counting down.
TCCTTAATACTAGTTTTTGTTTGTTTTATTATTTTTTTTAATGTTTAAGCCTCGCCCAATGAGATGTTTTTTATTGAATTTTAGAGAGAGAAGAAGGAAGAGAGAGAGAGAGAGAGAGAGAGAGAGAGAGAGAGAGAGAGAGAGAGAGAGAGAAACATTGACTGGATGCCTCTCATATGTGTCGCTACTGGAAATTGAACCCACAATCCTTTGGTATACAACACTCCCACCAACTAAACCACTCAATCAGGGCTGTTTGTTTATTTTGTTGTTATTGTTTTTTAAATTTATTTTCATTGATTTCAGAGAGGAAGGGAGAGGGACAGAGAGATAGAAACATCAATGATGAGGGGGAATTGATTGCCTGCCTCCTGCAGGGGGCATGTGCCCTGACCAGGAATTAAACCATGATCTCCTGGTTCATAGGTTGACGCTCAACAACTGAGCCAGATAGGCTGGGATGTTTGTTTTTTTTAAATGCTTTCAAAGATTTCTCTCCTACTCCACATTCCCTTAAGGCTTTGTTTTTGTTCTCTACACTGATTCACACTAAGCATTAAAAACCTTTAAAAAAATCATGAAAGTTCAGATACACCTAGCTCTTCATTATCTGGAGAGAAACAATGGAACCTAGAATCAGTAAGAAAATAAAAGTTGTGAAAAGGAAAGAGGCCTTATTTTCAAGGGGGTTGGGAGGGACTGGGGCTGAGGAAAGCTGGCATGAGATCAAGATTGGAGGGTGCTGTAGGGGAGATGGGGTAAGAAGTATTTCTGCAAGAAAGAGGACAGTTACACAGATGGTGCCTGACTTAGGGTGGTTAGACAATGATTTTTCAATTTGATGATGGTTTAAAACCCATACATATTCAGTAGAAGCCATACTTCAAATTTGCATTTTTGATCTTTTTCCAGGCTAGCAATATCCATATGATTCTCTTTCATTCTCTCTCTCTCCCCTTCCCTTCCTCTCTTCTTCCCTCACTCTGCCTCCCTCTCTCTGCCCCTCTCTCCTTCTCTCTCCATGGGAGGTACAACTGTACCCAGCAACACAATATCCAGAGTAAGCAAACAATACTCTACAGTGTGCTATGTTGCCAGCAGTTTTTGGATATTGTGTTTTGTGTTTTTACATTCCCATTATGGCTACAAAACACACATCTGTGTCTCCTGCTTCTAGTGAGAAGAGAAAGGCAGTTACTCTTGAGATTAAACTCAAGATAATTGCCCAACTATAGGCTAATGTAAGGGCTCTGAGCATGTTTAAGGTAGCTTAGGCTAAGTAATGGTGTCTGATAGGTTAAGTGCATTTCGACTTACCAAATTTTCAACTTATGATGGATTTAAGGTCGAACTGTATGTATATTTAAAACACAACTTGGATTTTAGTAGAAACTTAACATAAGGTCTTGAATGGAAATAGGAACTTATCTAAGGAAACCGTTGTCAGCATTAGAATGCATCTAAGAAAATGTAATCCACTGGATGACTCCCTGAACAATTGTTGACTCCCTGAAAAATTGCTGAACAATTTTCTGTCTAACCATGCCCTGTGTATCACCCTCCTCACCTCCCTTCTCAAAGTCTTCAAAAGCTCTTTACTCCTTTTTTAGCCTGGTAATAAAAGTCTTCTATAATCTGACTCCATCCTACCTTCTCAGCCCAATCTTTGCTCAAGATGGACAAAATTGAGCTACTTCCATTTTCCCTAAAATTCCTTTTTCACCTCCAAATTTACAGTTTCCTCTGCTTAAAACACCCCCTTTCCAATATCCCCTCTATTAAGATTTTACCATCATTCAAGGCCTAAGTTAAATGTCCCCTCCTCCGTGACTCAGTCTCCAATTCCCATTGGAAGTACCCTCTCACCCTGACATCTACAGTCCCCAGTTTGTACCTCTTTGAGGAATTTTGGAGTTCCTCTTATAATGAGAGGTGTATCTCTCTATCCAGCTGCTAAACAGTGAAGCTCCTTAAGGGGAACAAGTTGTATTCATCTTTGTCTACAAACCTGTGCTTAATAAATATTTGCTGAGTTAAATGAAATTTCAGTGTTTGATCTCTGGCTGGGTAGTTCAGTTGGTTGGAGTGTCATCCTGCACACAGAAAGGTTGCAGGTTCGATTCCTGGTCCGGGCATATACCGAGGTTATGGGTTCAATTCCCGGTCAGGGTGCATACGGGAGGCAAGTGATTGATGCTTCTCTTTCATGTTGATCTCTCTCTCTCTCTCTCTCTCTCTCTCTCTCTCTCTCTCTCTCTCTCTCTCTTCTCTCTCCTATCTCCTCCCCCCCTTCCTCTCTCTCTAGAGTCAATAGACATATCCTTGGGTGAGGATTAAAAACATTTGAGTGTTTGACATTTTCATTTATAAAAATTAAGCAAAATTTAAATCAACATAAAAATTTTCACAGACAGATACATGCTGCCAAGTGGCTTAGTAACCTTGGTATTTGTAGAACATTTTCCATTTCTGAAGTGCTTTATAAATCATCTCTAGTTAACCCTTCAGTGGCCTTGGCCTTGCTTTATCAGGTAATAGGGTAATGAGTCCGTTCTCCCTGGGATAACAATGGGGAGACTTTCCACAAAGGGGTGAAGTCAGATGCTTCCAAGAACACAGGGAAGAAAGAAGCCAGCAGGTTCCGAATGAGATAGCCTGTCAGTCAACACAGAGCAGCTGAGCTGATGAAACAAACATAGTGGAAAGCAGACTTTCTTTTTTGTTTCTCTTTTTTCTTTGTTGCTGTAGATGACACCATATTCCTACGGCTAAGTGGTCATTTTTGTAAATTCCAGAAAACAGCTCAAGTTCTTTCTCATCTATCAATTTGTTTTTATATGAATTATATGTCCCAAATCTACAAATATAAATGGGTGTATATTGGCTGAGTTAGAAAGAGAGGAAAAAATAAACTTTGTTAAATTCATTGAAGAGCACAATATAACTCACCTTTAGGTTAAACCATTAAGTAAACATCTAGATTTTTGAAACAAACATTTTAGAAAACCAGTTGTTCCTTTTAACACAAGGAATTACCATGCTTGTTCTGTCTATAATAACCATTAATTCACACATGCACAAAAATAGATTCCCCATGATTTATTCAGGAGTGCATCTACTAACTAAATTAGGACCATGCATACATAGATTTTTAGAAAGAGTTTGCCTACCTGAACAGAATCCTTCATGGGCTCACAGTGTGTTGCAGGGATCACGTGACAGCACAATCTACAGCCACAGCAAGTCCTTGTCCTCAAGATCCTCCACACCTGAGCCTCTGGTCACACTGAGGCCCAGCGCGGCCTCCTATAACAGAGAGCTTCAAGGCCAAGCTCCTGCATGAGCCTTCTCCAGGCTTCTCCCGGGCAAAATTACTCACTCACGCCTCTGGGATATCATGAAACTATACCTAAGATAATTTATTTCAACAGATTATTTGAACACCTAATATGTAAGCCCCATACTTCCATTAAATATTTATAGTGCTCTACCATGTGATAGAGTTAAATATCTACAATAGCGTGTCTAAGAGAATGTAGGCATCTTGACCACAGAGTTGATGTTATTATCAAAACATACCTTAAAGAGCTTCCAGCATTTATTACTTAAATTGGATAATACTTAAACACATTTTCCCTTGGAAGCAATATTATACCCAGTAGATATAGTCCCAGGTGAGAACATAAAAGCGTATTACATTGGCCAAGAAAGGGAATCTATTTCTGTCTTCAAAATTGCTTTTGATTTTTAAATTTATTTTTTAAAAAAATCTGAAGTATAATTTGGTGATATATACATCATTCTCATAAAATAAATTACAGATAAGTTTGTATGGTTATATCTACACTCGTGTATAGTGGTAGTAAAAATTAGACACAACTTACATATCCAACAATAAAACTTATTTATTAAATGGAACCATAAATTTTGTTCACACACTAGAAAACTAGGTAACCATTAAAATTGTGTCATAAAAATTACTATAATGTGAAAAAATATTTACAGAAGTGAAAAATGTGAAGACTTCATAAATTATGATTAATAACTCACTTGATTCTGATTTTGAGCCCTCAGATTGTTCTCTTCAATGCCATTTCCCACTAAAGGAGACAGGCCTCCTTGGCTTTTCCAGGTCTGGGGCAGGAAATGTATTGGAATGATACCTGGAGCATCTTGATCCCAGAAAACAAAACAAAGTAAAACAAAACCGAGTTATCAAAGACCACTAGAATCATCTCAAAAGATTTCAGGACTCAACGTGAACAGGCTCCCACTGGAAAAATCTGAACATCAAAAGAATACTAACTCTGAAATAAATTAAAATGCATAAAATATGTTTAAGTCTGTAAGTACATAATGATAATTATTTTTTAAATCACATAGATCATCTTGGGAGTATACTTAAGAAGCCAAACATAATTTTGAAAACTGTTAAAGAGAAAGAACCTAGCATTTTTCTGCTTTCTTTGAATGTGTTATACCTCAGCAAATAGTGAAGGAAAGTTTCTTTTTATATAACTATTCCAGCTATTAGGTGAATGTTCATGTCACTATTTTACAGCAATCATGACACAAACATAAACAATCAGGTTTTATGTTTCTCCTGGTAGAAGTACACACCACCACCTATGAATTAACTTTGCCAAAATAAATAAACCTAACTCTGACAAAGCATCTAGATCTAACTAATTTATAGAAAATAAATAACAGAAGAACATGGAAAATGATAACAGGAATATAATCAGCAATTTTATAGGGCAAATACCCAATTTATTAACAACAAAAAATAAGCAAGAAAAAAGAAAAGGGCTGGGACACCTATGGGTGAAATGAGACCTTGTTTTTATATCAATTCAAACAAACTATAAAAATAAAATTAATATTTATAGAACTAGGGGCCCAGTGCAGAAATTTATGCACCTTGAAAGGAACTGTTGGCCGTGAGGCTGTGGTGGCCACAGGAGTAGGTCTCGGCCCATCCTCTGTGCCCCAACCCGGCCCCTCCCTCCATGGCCCCGGTCCTCTGTCTGCCAGCAGCCCCACTCCCGCTGCTGCAGCTCCCACGCACTGACTGCACCAGCCCCTGCTAGCACCCACTGATGGCACAGAGCAATTGGGGCTGGTGCCAGCAGCGGGTGTGAGTGGGGCCGGCGCTGTCAATGGGTGTGAGTAGTGGCTGCTGCCCTGATCACCCCTCAGGAGCAGAGGAGGTGAAGAAGCCCTGAGGGGCGATCGGGGTCAGCAGCTGCCACTCGTACCTGCTGGCAGCGCCTACCAATCAGGGCTGGTGCTGGGTGCCGGCAGTAGGTGCACGTGCTGGGTGGGACAACAGTACATGGGAGCAAAGAACTTTCAATAACCACCAGAGGCTATCCTTGATCACAGTGACCAACGCCCCACGTTGGTCTGGCGCCCCTAATCATCTACTCCACCATCCCACTGCAGCTGATGCCCACCATGTTCCGCACACACTGTCTAGTGGTCAGTGCATATCATAGTGACTGGTTGTTTGGTCATTCCACCATTTGGTCTATTTGCATATTAGCCTTTTATTATATAGGATGATAGGGGAAAATGACCACTCGATAATTGATATTAAATAATTATTGTTTATCTGGGGAAGAGTGTGATAATAATATGATGACTATATTTTCAACGGGAAGTCCTTGCCTTTCAGATACATTCTGAAATACATACAGGTAAAAGATGATGTCTGAGATTTACCTCAAAGTAATCCCACCTGCAGAGAGGAAATGAAGAGAGCAAACATTGTGATAATGGGCTACAGTTACCTGGGAGTTTATTATAATATTCTCTACATATGTGATTGATATTTTTCATGCTAAAGAGTTTTTAAAAACAGGAGTAAATATTTTCAATGAAAATAATGATGGCAAAATAACCAACAGAAAAGAATGGGTATTTGACCTATTGGAGTGATCTCTTCATAAGTTATATAAATGTCTAATTACTATGTTCTACTCCTACCTGCATGTCAACTATAATTGAAAAAATAAAAATAAAAATGAGCTTTTAAAAAAAAGATTTCTTAAGAATACTGAAATATGGATTTCTCAATTGACTGCCATTCTGCCATCTACACAGATAAAACTTCCCTATCTTTAGATGATACAAAATATGATCCATTCAAATGAATTAGTCTCTTTAACAGCTTGCTTGCAGCATTTAATTTTATTTTTTAAAAAAAGCTGCTGATGCAAAACACTGCTCTGACTTTCATTTTATAATTACCCAGGAGCACTTCATAGCCCAAGCAAGTCTGACTTCATAGGAATACGTTACCCCAGGAATTAATTACTATCCAATTTATTACTGCTTCCTATCATCTAAGCTGCTGAAGAAACTGGTTACCTGGAAAATTATGTATTTTTGGAATACTTGTCAAATTTAATTTAGGTTGGGTTGTAAGGCAGAATTAACAAGCATTTCCCTGTTTCTTGTGCCTAAAGAGCCACAGGACAGTGGATTGTAATATGTTGGAGTAATCCTATTCACCACAGCTGTGCAGTCAAGGCTACCGAATTTAACTTCTCAAAGGACATAGCTGCAGAACTCTCTACTGATTTTAGCATCTGTCAACAGCTAATTGCCCTGTAGCTTACCTAGTTTTCTCACATTGCAGCGATTGGTTTGAGATTTGGACTGGTGCTTGATGTGTTACATCAAGGGTATGCACATTCTAAAAGCAAGACCCATATTAACGCAAAATCAGTCTCTTCCATTTGCTATCTTCACCAATTTTCTAGGAATAAATGTGGCTGTTCTGACACCAGGGAAGTGATTTCAGGAGGTTCAAAGGGTGCCTTTATATTTTATGTGAAAATATAAACATTGGTCTTCAACTACTATTTTCTGATTTCCCATTCATTTGCTCCTTTTACATTTTGCCCTCCCTATCTATGGTTCCCAGGCTTAGCAAATAAAAATATATGACACCAGTTAAATTTGAACTTTGATAAGCAATGAGTAATTTTTGAGTGTAAGCATGTCCCATGAATATTTAAGTATGTTTCATGAAATATTTGGGATACAATTATATATTCTGTATTTTATTTTATTTATTTATTTATTTTTAAATATATTTTATTGATTTTTTACAGAGAGGAAGGGAGAGAGATAGAGAGTTAGAAATATCGATGAGAGAGAAACATCGAACAGCTGCCTTCTGCACATCTCCTACTGGGGATGTGCCCGCAACCCAGGTACATGCCCTTGACCGGAATCGAACCCGGGACCCTTCAGTCCGCAGGCCGACGCTCTATCCACTGAGCCAAACCGGTTTCGGCGTATATTCTGTATTTTATCTGGCAACCTTAGCCCTCCCCATCACCAGCATTAGTCATAAAGTTTCTGAAACTTACAAAGGAGTTGGGTTTTTTAACATCATTTCAGTTCATTCTATTCCTTTGAATGGAAAACTGTGATATTCTGGTGCAATATCTCAAGGGGATCATTACTAAGAGATAGCCAACTACAAACATTCTTCCAAAATCAATCTCAAGAACAAATTTTTCACCTGAGAAGTGAAACCATCAGACAGAGCAACTTATTTATTTGGAAAAAGAGTTCAATTTGTTATTTGGAAACTTGGCATCCTATATAAGGCATAACTAACTTTCCTCTGTAACCTAGGACAACCACAGTCTTGCCCGAAGAAATCAATCTTTACTAGAGAATTGCTTCTTGAACGCGGAGAGTATGCAAATCACATGGGGAATCTTGTTAAATGCAGATTCTGGTTCAATAGGGATAAACTCTACTTTTCTAACAAAACCCCAAGTGATTTTAGTGTCGCCAAACCAGACACCATTGTTTGAGAGGCAAAGGGACTAGAGAATCTACATAAGAGATGCTGTGCAAGGTCTGATACCAAGAGAAGCTGATGAATGTCAAGGACTCAAGTCTCAGAAGGACCTTGATAATCAGGGTAAGCGAATTATGCTTAAAGCTGGGAATATTGCCAACATTTGATTAAGTAGTGATTGAGAATGCACTGAAGCCATCTCTAATTGTATATAACCCTTCCCTGAGATAAGTAATAGCAACCTGGGTCAGACTACTGATATTTATGGCACATGCTTTGAAAGATAAGCTTAGAAATGTTTAGAAATATCTGGATCAGGGGCTCTTCACTTGAGGTCCATAGTATCTACGTGGTCCAAGAATCGATTTGAAGGAAGATCAGGAACCTCCTGACATTTTACACAAAATTGGGTGATAATAATGCAGGACTGACAAAACATTTAACAACCAGTATGGCTCAGGCACCATCCAATAGGAATATATGCGTGACCAGTTCACCAAGTTGCCAGCCAGTAGGCGATCCTGGTGTGCCCCAGGTGAATATCAACTCCTTCACCATGTTTTTCTCTAACATATAGGGTAGCCCCTAAAAATGTATACACACACTTGAATAATTATAAAGGCAGTGTTTATTAAAATACATTTCATTTTCAAAATCGAGTTATCAGTTGTTAAAATGTGTATGTATTTTGAGGGGGCACTCTACTGTTGTGGAGGGTTTGAAGGTCAAAGAGAGGGGACACTCAAGTCCCGGGCACTTATCCAGTGCATTGGTATGCCTCAAATGGGTGTGTATCACAGGGCCTTTTTCTCAATTTTTCTCTCACTCCTATCTTTTCTGTCCCTCTGTTCTCTTCCCCATTCTCACAACCTATCCCTGAGTCTTGATAGATATCTACCAGGACTTCACTGGTTCAAGACCCAGACCAAAAAAGCCATTGATAGAACCTTGATCCTAGTCACCCTGTCAATTACAGAGGAAGCCAGAGTCTTCAAGTTGGGGAGACGAGAATCTGTAAGACAAGCCAACTTTTTTCTTGCTAACACTGACATTCTTCTCGATGCATAATTGTTGGGTTACTTTATAAACAATGTTTTCATCTCAATTTCCATCATACAAAGGCTCCTCTAGAAATGGGATAAAAATAAGGAAGGAAAGTAAACCCCATTTTGCCACACATATCAAAAAGGGAATGTACTAGATATATCCTGAAGTATTCCATGTAATCTAAAAAAACAAACAATCTGGCCCTTGGAAATATGGGAATTTTGGCATAAAGTGTTTGTGTGTGTGTGCGCGCACACATGTTGGCTCTATATTTAAGATGATTTAAAATGTAACCTTAATCTATTTCTTTTCTTTAATATATTTTATTGATTTTTTACAGAGGAAGGGAGAGGGATAGAGAGTTAGAAACACCGATGAGAGAGAAACATCAATCAGCTGCCTCCTGCACACTCCCCACTGGGGATGTGCCCTTGACCAGAATCGAACCTGGGACCCTTAAGTCCACAGGCCAACGCTCTACCCACTGAGCCAAACCAGTCAGGGCATTCTGACTACTTCTTGCCATCTTCTCCACAATCACCCTAATCTGAGCCACTTATCACCTCCAGACCAAAAGCCTGTGATAGCCTTTTCTTTTCTTTTCTTTTTTAAATTTTGTTTTATTGCTTAAAGTATTACAAAGAGTATTACATATGTCTCCTTTCCCCCCCACCTTGACATTCCTCTGGCCTCCCCTACCCCGATAGCCTTTTCTTAGCGTCCCTGCTTTCATTGCTCTAGCCACCCTCACCCCGTGATCAATTCTTCCTAAGAGAAACCATCAATTCTTCACGGTCCTTCATAATACAAATTTGATCATTTAAAAATTGCATGAAGATTGGACTTCTACTTCTGGGAAGATGGAGTAAACAAACTTTTCCCTATTCTGCCTCTAAGTATATCTAAAATCCATGTATATTATGTATAACACAAACACAAGAAGACTAGAAAGGTAGAGAGAAGAAGGCAACTGGTTAGGAACCTTGACTTGAGAAATGACTTGGTAGTGAGTTCCCGGAATTTCTTTTACCATGTATGTTTCAGATTTGATGCTGAAGCTAGTAATCCAGAAATGCCAATAGGTACAAACAAACAAAAAAAGCTCCAACAAGAGGCTGCTCTCTCTAGTCGAACGGTGCAGTCTAGGAAGGCAGAATACTTTTAGAAAATAACTGCTTTATTCCAAACAAACCACAGAGAAAAAATTGTGGTCCTACCTCCATCTATCCAGCAAGAACTAAGTGAGAGCCTAGCCTTCTACTCTTGCAAGGCTGTCACAAGGCATCTCAGCACTCCTACTGGGGTGTTGTCAGTGAAGGCCAAATAGAAAGCCAGGATTCTGATGCCCACCATCTGGCAACACCCCACCCCTTACGGTGTCAGTGGCCATCCCGTAGCAGCTTGGACTTCACTCCCACCCACAGAAGTGTGGTGTCCCCTCCCTCCGTGCTGTAGTGCTATCAGAGCAGTCCTAGTGGAGAGTCAGGACTTTCCATGTCGCCCAATATAGTGCAGTCAACCTCAACATGATGCCATCGGGAGCCTCATGGGAAGCTGGAACTCTCACCTTTGCCCAACAGTAATAAGGAGCTTTCACTAAGTGTCAGCAGAGGCTGGGTGGGATACCTTAATGTGTAATTCCATTTGGTGACAACCCCACACCCTGTTTCCCTGACCGACTAGTTTCAGAAAAAAAAGTCAGCTAAAACAAGAGTGATTTATAACTTAAAATGAACATATCCAGGTCTTAATTAAAAAGTCATTTATAACAACCAGGAAGATCTCAAACTCAATGAAAAAAAGACATTAGATGCCAATGTCTAGATGACAGACATATTAGAAGTATCTGAAAAAAATGTAAACAGCTATGATAAAAACACTTGAGCAAGCAATTATGAACACACTTGAAACAAATAAAAAATAGAAAGTCTTAGAAAAAAAGACATAAAGAAAAAACAAATTAAAATATTTTAGAGCTGAAAAATAATCAAAATTAAAATGTCAGAGCATGAATTCAACAATAGAAAGGAAGAGACAGAGGAAAGAATTAATGAATTGGAACATAGAGCAATACAATTTACCCAGAACACAAGAGAGAAGACAGACTCCAGGGAGGGGACCCTCAGGGAGCTGTGAGATTATAATGAAAATATCTAACGTTCTTGTCATTGGAGTCTTAGAAGGAGCAGAGAAAAAGGATGGGGCTGAAAGAGTATTTGAAGAGATAATAGCTGAAAACCTTTTAAAACTGGCAAAGGACATAAACCTAAACATCTAAGAAACTGAGAAAACCCTAAATAGGATACTCTAAAGATATCAACACCAAAATTAAACTTTGAAACTAAAGACAGAAAAAATCTTGAAAGCAGAGAAATGACACCTTACATATAGGTGGGGAGAAACATTCAAATTAATAACAGAAGATTTCTCATCAGATACCATGAGAACTAGAAGGAATTAACACAGTACTTTTTAAGTTCTAAAAGAAAAGAAGTTTTAACCCAGATTTCTATACCCTGTGAAAACCAGTTAGAAGTAGACTCATAAGTTCTACCCTCACCTAAACAAACTTACTGAATAAAGAGATAAATATTTCTGTTAACACAGTTCCTGACACATAATAGGGCATATATTTAAATCTGATGCCAAATTAGCTCTCCTAGGCCATCAAAAACCTTTTATCATTTTATCTTTAAAATCATTTTAAGGGGATTGTTAAGGGCAGAAAAAAAAGGAGACATATGTAATACTCTTTGTAATACTTTAAGCAATAAAAAAATAAATAAAATAAAATCATTTTAATAAGATCTGTGGATTTATTAATATATTGGTAACATATGCATGCCTGGCTGGTGGTAGAGTGAGATGGTACAGGTTGAAAATCTTGTACAGATATTTTAAATATAAAAATGTGTTATATTTAAGAAGTATTATTGCTCAATATTAAATAGCATGCTTGGCTCTATTAGCAAAGAACACAGTCAAGTTTCAGTGTATATTACAGGTTCATGCCCTTGATTCTGCAACATTTTAATGACCAAAAGTTAGAGCCAAAATAACTTGGGTATAAGCCATTAAGCTAAGATGATCAAAAGAGAGAAATGACAACATATACAATCTAAGTGTTCTCCAGATTTTATTCAACCTTTAAGAAGTCCTCTAATTGCAGAACTATTACAACTCCAACCTACATACCTATGCTTTTGGGTTATAGACAGGGTTTCTCTTGTGAAAAATTAAATGGGTGATGTTAATTGGGCGATTATTCACCCAGCTCATTTTTTTCTCCCTGCGTACTAAGATAGACAACATTTCCCAAACTCCCATAATCTTAGGTATGTCACATGACTGAGTTCTAGCCAATGGAATGTGAAAGAGAGATGTGTGACATTTTTAGGCCTGGACCATAAAAGCCTTTTTACTTGATCATCCAGGTTCTTGTCTTCTCTTCTGGTTTGATGTATATGAGCTTAGCAGCCACACATTAAAGATAACAGAGCTGCCCTAGCCTACTATCAGTGGATAGAGTGTTAGCCTGTGAACTACAGGGTCCCGGGTTTGATTCCGGTCAAGGGAATGTACCTTGGTTGCAGACTTGATCCCCAGCCCTGTTCTTGGCACCTGTGGGAGGCAACCAATCCATGTGTCTCTCCCCTCCCTTCCATTCTCTCTAAACATCAATGGAAAAAATATCCTTGGGTGAGGATTAACAACAACAAAAAGATGGTAGAGCCACAAAATGAAAGGAAACTGGGTCCTAGCTTAGGAAACAGCTGCTTGCCAATCAGAAACACTTGTTTTGGACTTCTGTGAGCAAGAAATAAATTTCTCTTGGATTAAGCAACTGAAATGTGTGGTTTATTTGTCAGAACAGCTAGCACTATGTTAATTAATGCAGTAGGTTTGACCTGCTTCCCAAAGCCCCAAACCCCACCGATTTAACCACTCTGTTCATGGTTTTCACTTTTCTTCTTCTTTTCCTTCTTCTCACACACATTTCACAACACGGTCTCCAGCTCCTGGGCTAGGGCAGACTACAGGGCAATGCCCCTTCAGCTCCTACAGAGAGCTCTCCGCTTTCAACACTGCAAATGAGGCAATTAGACCGACTGGGTCCTTAATGAGGGAGAATTTACACCTATCCAGAGCCCTCAGAAAGTAGAGCAGAAATGGAAAGGGGGTGACCTGGGTTCCCATATATTCACTGAGGGCTGGAGGCCAATCTGCAGACATTTGTGGCTGCAGTCCACGCACTGTAGGAAGAGACTTCCCAAGTCATCCAAGTTAAGGAAAAAGCTAACTCCTGTGGCTCAGGTCAGGTCTTCTTCCTAAGGCAAGGTTTTGTTATCATCTGTGCCCAGGGCTTATGATTGCTGCAATTTTCTTGTCCTTTTCTTTTCAGAAACCACCTTGACCACCTCTTTTCTGTGAAAAGAAAAACACAAAACAAACAAACAAAAAACATACCTGTCTGCTACAGGGTAACCTAGTCAACTTTTAAATTAAAACTCTATGAATTTTCAATGGTCTGCCTCTGACTATTCTGCAGGCAGCCTGACTCCCTGCTGATAGGAGTGATTCAGGAACTTTATCTTAAGAAATAAGGGTCTGGAACAAAAAGAAGCAAGGGATACAGAGAAAACACAGTGGACCATGGAAAGAAGTTAGGATGAAAAAAGGAGAAAGATGTAGGCTTACTTATGCCACCTATGGAGACACAAGGAAGAGAAACCAGCACTGAAATGGCATGACTGTTTTTAGTTGTTTGTTCATAGATGACAAATGTCAGGTAATGTAGTATTTTCAGCAACACTTTTGAGTAAAGAGGTGATGTGTGCTTTTTTAGAGAGTAGTTGATACATAATAGGTGCTTGATAAATTATAAATAAAGGAATATCAGGAAGAAAGCAGGGCAATTTCGTAACAAACAAAAAAGAGAAGATGGCAACTGCTCATATTGCTCCAAGATAGTTTTCAAACTCTTGGAAGAATGACGCCAATAATATCGTTTTATATAAAGAAATCTCATTAAGCCAAGTTTGATATGGGAAAATTTATTTTAGTACTATTTAGTTCATAAATCAGAGGTTGGACTGTGATAGCAGTGGGTTCAAAATTCATAATTAAAGCAGGTCTGACTAGTTACCGTGTAGACTGAATAATCTCCCTTTCTTCATGTAGCTAAAATAAAATCCTTTTGGTCTAGTTTCTCTAATTTTTCTTTGGTGCTTTGACTGGAACCTATTATTATTTCCTCTGTTCTTCTGCCTCATAGTTTTGTGTGTTTTCTTAACCTGGCTTCAACCCCTTGGGATATAAACCAATTTCAATCTAAAAGAAAAAGAAGGAATTCAACTTTGCCCAGTCAAGAGGCAGAGGAAACCTACTTTTATTGCAAGAGCACAACATCCCAGTCCATAGTCTATATGCCACAGCAGATGCACTAGTATTAGAATTAGGATTGCAGAGTCAGGCCTAGGCAAAAGCAAAGGAAATGGCTTCTGACATCTTCACCCATCATTAGCCCCAGATACTAGTGCTAAATCTAACGATAATTAAATAGCTGGGTGGCCCTGGATTAGTTAGCTCTCTGGGCCTCAATTCCTTATCTGTTACATGAGGAGGTTTGCTAGGTTTAAAGTTTCCTCCAGTAACTCAACCCAATGTGGACCTTCAAAATCTTTGACTGAAACAAATATTGTTTGAGGCATTAACATATGAAACATTTCATGTACTTTCTCAAATACCCACAACCAAATATGGGGGTCTCTAGAAAATAAGTCATTAAATAAAAATTTATGAAAAACCAGGTAACAGAAGACACAAAACATGCATTTTCTCTGCACTGATTGTCTAAATTGATGGTATTGGAAAGGCGATGTTAAATACTTTTATATCAATGTAATGTTAATATGTTACATACATTAAGTCATGTAGCACTTTGCTTCCTCCCTTATTGTCCATTCTTCTTTCCTTCCTTATATAAGTAGTTATTATGACCAATTATCTATTATGCACTGTGGAGGAGACCAAGAATGATTTAGACAAAGGCTCTCCTTTAAGATGCTTATGGTTGATAAATATATTATTCATTTATATATATAACTATATTTTTCATTTGGCAAATATATTATCAGGTAATATATTTATATTATCTCCAGGTAAAGGTAAGATGCTTATGGCAGAAGAAAAGTATTCTTTTGGGTGAGTGTTGTAGAAGCGGGTAAAGCGGGGATGTGATAATGGAAGGAGACTTGACTTGGAGTGGTAAACACACAATACAGTATACAAATGATATACTGTAGAATTGCATACCTGAAACCTATGCGATGTTATTAACCAATGTCACCCCAATAAATTCAATAACAAATAAATCAAAAAAAGAAAGAATTCTTTCTAGCTTGGTACATAAGGAGAGAAGAGAATCAGAGTAGTTTTCATGGAAGAAATGGCTTTTAGTGAGATACTGAGGGTTGAACTCAATCTATGGGGACAAAGGAGAAACAATATTTGTGATGAAGAACTTATGTTGACTTAAAAAGATTTTATTTTATAGTGAGGAAGGAGCTACAGATGGTTTTTAAGCAGGGTAAGTGACAAGGTCAGAGCTATGTTTTCAGATCTTAATCTGGCAGCACTGTAGAGGGAAAGAATAGGAAAAGATTAGAGACAAGGAAAGTGGGTAGAAAAGATATTTCTGGATGAGGGGGAAAAGGGATCTTTTTAAAATTACATTTATTGGGGTGACATTGGTCAACATGAACATATAGGTTTCAGGTGTGGGTTTTTATGTTATAAGAAAGATAGAATATTGCACCGTGTGCTCACCACCCAAAGTCAAATCTTCTCCTCGCACCATATATTAGGACTCCTCTGCTCCTCCCACCCTCGCCCCTCTTAAATTCGCCTGATGGCTATAGCAATAGGGATGGGTTAGCAAATAACAGAACTGACTCTACAACATTTGACAACTAATTAAGTCCCAAGGACAAAGGTGAATAAGAAATGGGGGAATAGAGCCATTATTTGATCCCCCTGTGCTGAAAAGGATGATAAGCCCTATAGAAGAGGGTTATGTTTAGAAGGGAACATGATGAGGTCAGGTCAGGATGCAACACACTTGAGGTATAAACACCATCAATAAGAGGCAAGGGCGGAGCCACTTAGAGCTACATTCTCTCTTCCCATTTCCATTCTCTCTTCCCATCTTCTATTATATTAAAAAATGGAAAATACCAAAATAGACTATATACAAAAGTTTTACATATGGCTAATTAATGTTTTTAATAAAATATATAAAATCACAATGACTATTTGTATGACCTTGGAGATAATGTCAAAAAGTCTAAATTTGTGGTGGAAGAAGGAGCCCTTAGTCAATTCTACAAGTGGCCAAGAATGAAAGCCCGTCTGTGATAGAGATTGGGGCTATGCGAAGCAAGAAGGAATCAAAACAATAACTGATGTTGTCTAATGACTTGAAAAAGCAATATTAATATATTTAAGTGGTTATATTTTAAGTATTTAAAACAATTTGGAATTGGCTTAAGAAAGTTGACATTATTATAGTTTTATTATTTTATTTGTTTTTAATTAATTTTGTTAAATTTTATTTATGTGAAATTACTTTTTCTTATAACACATATTTATAATGTTGTATATGAAACACTGTCCCTAATAACTGTCTTCTAAAGATGTTTTCATAACATGATAATCCCTCAGATGCCCAATGAAAAAATAAGAGATGCTGTTGCCAAAGGCAGTCAAGAATATTGAAAGTTATATGTCATTCCATTAAAGTTCACAGTGCACATTGAAAAACAAAAGGTCCTGAAAATCCTACCACTTATCAAGTTTACATTGTGTGAGGCCCATACTAAACCCCTTAAAAGATCGTATTTGATCCTCAAAAACAATCCAACGCCATGGTGACAGGATTATCTCAGTTTCATAGAGAGGACATTGAGGCTTAGAGAAGTCCAGCAAATTGGCTAGGCCTTAAGGTCATTAAATTGATCTGAAATTATTTTTGCCTCTGAACATCAGTTAACTCAATAGTCAAAGATACTTTGGAAAATGCTTCCCACAGTGGACAGATTCTACTCCCAAAGTCAATCAATTCTACTACTACTGCCCCCACTCAAATAGGAGGCAGTGTTAATTGTGTGTGTGTGTGTATATGGGGGTGGGGTGGGTGGAAGGCCAGCATTAGGCAGGTCATAATACAGGAAGG
This sequence comes from Myotis myotis, assembly GCF_014108235.1. Lineage (NCBI taxonomy): Eukaryota > Metazoa > Chordata > Mammalia > Chiroptera > Vespertilionidae > Myotis > Myotis myotis. The sequence goes on along the minus strand of NW_023416379.1, from coordinate 67,127,032 downwards.
CACTAACAACTCAAACCTCTAAATTTTTAAAAGGTGATATAAATGTCAACTTGAATTTCCCTTTCTCTAGTAACACATTTTAGGTTTAGACTATTTCTGACTAATTTTGTAGACTCACCATTTTGGATGCACCCCAGTCTAGCAGTTACAATAAAAGATACAGCAAATGGGCCCACATTTACATCTTTCTAGCAATCTGCACACATAAAAAGAATTGTCCCTGAAAAATGAGGAGACCCTATGTTCAAAGAAGAAAATGAATAAATTTTTTCTTTATAGCCAAAGTGTAGAAAGTTGAAGCATACTATCTAAATCCACACTTTAATTTGCAGCTGAGTAATTAGATAACAATAAAATGTGTCCTGTGTCATACTTCCAAAGCCCAGTTGAAGCTATTAGCTAGCAAATGACTCTGTAATTATTGCAGAGGAAAGGGTGTGTATGTGTGTGTGTGCGTGCGTGCATGTGCTAATTACACAATAGGAAATAAGCCCCTGATCAAAAAAGAAAATGCTAACAACTCAGAAAAGCATATCAGACCCTTATGATGAAAAGAGATATAAGGAAAAATCTTTGCTCAAAATTGTCGAAATCAGAGAGCAGATGCTTGGCAAATGGTAAAACCTGGGAATAGAAAAAGTATTGTGATATTCAGCTTCTGATCTCTATCTTCCTTTTTGTTCAGAATATATAAAAATAATACTTCGTTTTATATTATGGAAGAGTAGCTTCTTGAAGCTTTAATAAAAGTATTAAAACTTGGGTGTCAAACAGCTCATTAAATGGGGAACTTTTACTTTTAGATAATAGAATAGTTTTTAAAATTGGAACCTGATATTTTTATTAAGGAATTGTGGTCTTATATTTTAAATACAAAGGAATAAATGTGTCCTGTATAGTAAAAATGAATTTTATATTTTTCTGGAAGTATATTTGCACTGTAATTATATAGAATTAAATGTACTTATTGTTTGCATAATTGTGAATTTTAGAAAAAGATGGAGTCAAATAGTAGGCTGGCATTTTAAAAAAACGTATTATATACAAATTGCAGGTTGAATAACAGGTATTTTTGCATTTACTGAGCTATGATCTTTTGTATTTGGATCAGGATATGTATTTGTGGGTTGTTAAAAAAAGTACCATTGTCAGTTCTCTCTATATAATAAATACTGAGTAGATTTATACCAAAGCTTCATTTATATTTCACATTTCTTGGTTTCCTAAAATTTCCCAATCTATTCACTTTAGATTATGCTTGATACCTTGACTAAATCAACATTTGATTCTATTTTTTTGGAATTCAAGGGGTTTTAAATATTGACAATTCCATTTGTAGGTCATTAATTGTCTTGGTTTTCCTTTTTATTCTCTGACTTTAAGACTTGTTTAATTCTCTCTCCTCTACTCCATCTTCCACTCTTATGGCATGTGGCCCCACATCTTGATGAGCATACATGATTATCAGCCTCTTGTTATTACCCTAATTGGCCATTTTATCAATAGCCATTGATTTATGCAGGGTGGTTTATTGTGTTTATCCAGCAAAACTATGGTAGTCTTGGTCCCCGAATAGACTCCTGAAAACACGTGACTTAGAGACAGAGAAGCTTAAGGTATTGGAGTTCAGAAGACTAATGCTGGAAGTGAACTCAAGAAAGTCCTATTCATATGTATTTATATCAACTAAAAAGCTAAAAGAAAGTCTTTACACAAATTAACAACAGTTCTGTACAACTGATATTCAATTTACCACCTAATATTGGTCTTTTTAAATTTTGTTTAATTTATTAATTTGAGAGATGAAAGGGGGGGGGACATCAGTTTATTGTTCCACTTATTTATGGAATCATTGGGCAATTTTTGTATATGCCCTGATCAAAGATCAAACCCACAACCTTGGCATATCAGGATGACGCTCTAACCAACTAGGTTTCCAGGCCAGGAATGGATCTTAATCTTCTATTCTTTTAATAAGATGCTAATTAAAATGTTACTTTTGGCAGCTACTATAGTGTAGACGTACACACAAACCCACACATATCAGAATCTGTTGGGAGTTTTTAAATTGGTATGCACATGGGGCTTTTATTTTATAATTGAGATAAATGGGATAAAACTCAGGTATATATGCATTATTGATCTCTGCAGCAACATTCTACAGTGTCCCCTTGACTGCTAGAAAGTTAATGTATTTAGTGTTAGACTTGATGAGTGGGCATTGGCAAATACCTGAAGTAGAGGAGGCAAAGAAAATACATCTCCCTATGGAGGATATGAAAAAAATGCTCCAAAGGATCTTAAAAGACCCTGCTCCTTCCAGCTGTTGATGGGGGAAAAAAGACCATGGCGGAGTTTTCTAGGAGTGCTATTTAGTTTAGACAACATCATCATCCTCATCAGAACCTTGGAAGAGCCTGAAAATCCTCTCCTCAAAGCACTGGATTTCCTCAAATTCATCCCGTGACAAATGTCCATTCTGTTAGGCCTGAAGCAAAGATTTACAGAGCATTGGAAAGTTACAACAAGACATGAGCTTCAACTCTGAAAAGACAAAGCCCAATCTATCAACTATAGATAATTAAAGGCATTCCTGGGTCCATAGTTTCACAGGAGAGCACTGATAAGAAAGAGGAAACCTCAAAGCAGGACCCAAAATCAAGGACATGTTCAGTTTAAGGTTCTGTAACGGTAGCCACTGACCCAGCCAAACAATATTTTATATAATTTTATGCTAGTGCTGAAAGCTGAGAGACTATACCATATCAAGACATTGAAATCAAGAAGAAACTTCTCAGAGGTTTCTAATTAAATGCCAGGCATAAACAGGATAGATTAAGGCCCAGTTCTCATGAAGTTCACAATTTAGTGGACAGAGACAAAAAAAAAAAAAATCAAGTAAACCTCTAGTAAGTTTGATAACTGCTTAAAGAAAATAAATTATTATAGTGATATATAAAACTGCTGGTTGAGGGGGTGCTACTTCCTATGGGGTGGCCAGGGAAGGTCCTTTAAATACAACATGATGCAAAGGACCTAAGTGAGTGAAGAACTGGAGACAGAGAGCATTCTGGGCAAAAGGGAGAGCAAGTACACAGCCTGCGAGAGGATAACATTTTCAAGAAAAGGAAAGAAGCACACGTGGCCGTAGCATGGTAAGGAATAAGGTGACTGACGGCGGGAGGAGCAAAACCTCCGAGGGCCTCTAATTGTATAGTAACTATTAAGTCTCTGGCTCTAAGCCAAATTTGAGATCCCTGCCATCAGTTTTAGACAAGGGGTGTGTGGAAGAAACCCCCCTGGCAAGAACACAGCTAAGGGGAGTGACCCAAGGGAAAGTCGAGGACTGCAGGCAGAAAGAATCAACACTTTTCTCAAAGGCAGCAAATACCTTGTTTCTAGCTTGTTGTAGACCAGAATTGATGATGGGGATTTGGAGGCAAGAGCAATGGTTTCCCCCAAGAGTACTATTGAATGGTATTGAGAGTTAATATACAGCTGTGGGCATCTGAGTGACCAAAAACATCCTATGGCTTATATTTTCCACCTTTTTTCTTTTTCATTTTGGATCTAAGATAGGTGGAAATTCAAATTTAAGATCAAATGCATTCTAAGATATTTTTTCTGGTCCTACATCCCAGTTTGCAATTTCTTTTCGATAAGATGCCTCAGTTGTGAAATCGCTTCTCTTGTGCCCCAACATTATCACCCAAGATGCCAACATGCAGAATGACTTGCACAGTGACCAGAAAGAGAAAGGGTTTCAGGCTAAAACTCTGGTCTAAAGGAATAAGGATGTTGCCAAGCCTGAAAATAGTTTAACAGATCCCAATGAACTCAGAAACTAGAAAAGGCTATTTAAAAGCGAAAGAAAAGTGGTTAAAGGCTAAAAAGGGCTTGTGGAAATTCTGCTGCCTGCACTGATTTTTATTTGTTTACCAACATCTTCAGAGGCGGAGAGGGCTTGTCCCAATGGTCCAATACTCAGTACCTCTGAGCAATGGACATATTGTGAATGATTGGGGTTACTTTTTAGATATTTGGGATATTTAAGAGTTCTTTCTCAAGGGTCTTCTCCAAACCACGTAGATGTGTAGTGTAGCTTGTCTCCATGATAATGTCCTAGCAGTGTTGCTAAATCTCAACTCATTTCTAGGACCTTCAGTTTCGTTCATCTTGTCAAGACTTTGTTAGAGGAATATTTTCTCCTCTCTGCCATTTGCTTTGCTTCCATTGTCTATTCACAAATTTTCATTTCTCTTTTTCAATTTATCCCTGAAGAGTGATAAACAATGGCCAATACTGTTAAGGAAAGGGCATAATTTAGTGAAGCTGCACACACTGGAATTTTATACATGGAAAGTCGCTGCCGTGGGGAAGGTGATTTACCTCCTTATCCTATATAATAAAAGAGAAACATGTAAATTAACCATCCCTCTGCTACACTCAAGCCACACCCACCAGCCAATGAGGAGTGAGTATGCAAATTAACCCAACAAAGATGGCGGGTAATTTGCATACACAGAGCAGAGTGGGAGAGCCAGCAGGTTGGGGGGACATGGCTCCCTCGGTCACTCCCTTGGTTGCTCCCTTGGGGTGATGTGGCTCCCTAGGTCACGGGACAGAGAGCAGAGCAGGAGAGCCAGAAGCTTGGGGGGACATGGCTCCCTCAGTCAGGGAAAACCCAGAGTGTGGGGAGCACCAGGAATTCTGGGAATAGTAGTTTTGGTGGCAGCCCCAGGACTGGAAGCATAAGCCCAGAGTGCGGGGAGCACCAGGAATGCTGGGAATCGTAGTTCTGATGGCAGACGGATCTCCTAGACCAGCCGTGGGCAAACTATGGCCCACGGGCCGGATCCGGCCCGTTTGAAATGAATAAAACTAAAAAAAAAAAAGACCGTACCCTTTTATGTAATGATGTTTACTTTGAATTTATATTAGTTCACACAAACACTCCATCCATGCTTTTGTTCCAGCCCTCCGGTCCAGTTTAAGAACCCATTGTGGCCCTCGAGTCAAAAAGTTTGCCCACCCCTGTCCTAGACACTAGAGTAAAAGTGAGCCTGGAGCAAGTTACTATTGCGGTTGGGGATGGAGGGAAAGCAAAGGTGAGAGACATAACTAAAATCAGAGTGTCTAGGAAAAATTAAAGGGAAGCTATCCTAAAACTTCCAGGAAATCTCCACCAATGGAGCAAAGAAAAAAAATGCCTCTATTATTCTGTGAGCAACAAACCAAACTGGGTTGAGGGTCTCAGACAATTCACTTGTATGATTGCAAAGACGGACAGAAACTCCCGGATTGGAGAGGGCTCCCCTGAGGGCTCCCAGATTGGAAAGGGTGCAGGTTGGACTGAGGGACGCCCGTCTCCACCCACCCCTGCCCCCAGTGCACAAATCTTCATGCACCGGGCCCCTAATAAATTATAAAGATAAATTTCCTATAACAGACATTCTTCCTCATTAATTCCATGTTTAAGAATTCCTCAATTTTGTATAGTCTTCTCATCTCCTATAATCTGCCCTCATCAATATACCAGAGGTTTTTGAATAACTTATTGATACTCTTTTTAATCATTATTGTTTAAAGCAGCGGTTCTCAACCTGTGGGTCACGACCCCTTTGGCAGTCGAACAACCCTTTCACAGGGGTCGCCTAAGACCATCCTGCATATCAGATATTTACATTATGATTCATAACAGTAGCAACATTACAGTTATGAAGTATCAACGAAAATAATTTTATAGTTGGGTCACAACATGAGGAACTGTATTTAAAGGGCTAGAAGGTTGAGAACCACTGGTTTAAAGTATTACATAGGTCCTCCTTTTATCCCCACTAAGCTTTTCCAGCCTGCTCCAGTCCCTCTCCCCCTGATATTTGATGCCTTTCATAGTGCAAACTTCCAGTTCTGTGGGACCTATTTGCTTGTATATAATGCAACTCAGTTCTTCACAACTTTTTTACTATTTTTCCCACCTCTTTTTCTCATCAAAACTTTTAACAGATCTACTTAAGATCCCTGTCCTGCCTGCCCAGCTAGTTGACATTTCTGGGCGATCGGCCTCATGGATTTAGCAGATAATGCAGCTTAGTAGATTTGTAGAGCCTGCATTTCACTGCTTATCTGTCTCTAGAAGGAAGGAGAGAGGAATTTAAATACCAAAATTTGGATCTCATTTTAAAACTTATTTAAATGAATTATTGGAATATTTTGGAAGTACAAACATAATTAGGAAGAGCTTGGTAACCTTTGAATTACTTGTTTGAAAATTACCCCTAAGATTTAATCCTTTACTCATCAATGAAGTAAATCTAACAGATTATAAATGTGAAGAGCAAAGATATGATTTTGAACTATTCTAAATTATTTTTAGAACAGTTTGACAGCTGAAGTTTGGGCCAACCAACCTTACAAACCAACTATGTTTGGGAACAACAGATAAGTGTTTTCCTTTCCTTATATATTTCTGTAGTGACTTTTTACATATGAAGTTTATTTCCATAGCACGAACCATCTGTATAATGTAAGACCAGGCCATCAATTTCATTTTACTAAGTCACTGGACAGGAACATGCAACTCTGATTAATTTAGTTTCTTTTTTGCTCCAAGCTGAACACTTCAAAACAAAGTAGTTTAAATGAACAAGTGAAATATTCCTCATGTATTATCATATAAGCAGAAAATTTAATAAAATAAACCATATTCTTTTTTAAGAGATGTCAGGTAAGTGGATATTTTGCAGGTACTGAGTAGTTTTTTATTCATGATAACTTGAGAACGTCTACCGAGAATAAATCTCGTTTGCAAAACAAGTTAACCCCTGTTATGTGAAGAGGAGTTTTAGAATGTAGAATTAAAATAGTAATAGTAGCACCCAGCTGGTGTTACTCAGTGGTTAAGCATCAACCTATGAACCAGGAGGTCACAGTTCAATTCCCAGGCAGGGCACATGCCTGGGTTTCAGACTTGATCCCTGGTGCAGGGCATGTAGGAGACAGCCAAGTGATGATTCTCTTTCATCATGGATGTTTCTATCTCTCTCTCCCTTTCCCTTCCTCCCTGAAATCAATAAGAATATATTTTTTAAAAATAGTAATAATAGCATGGAACAGAGTGATGAATCTCAGAGGGAAGGGGGGGTGGGTGGGGAGAAATTAAACAATGTATTTATATTTATAGTAGAGGCCTGGTGCATGGATTCATGCACAAGTGGAGTTCCTTGGCCTGGCCTGCTCCCTCTTGCAATCGGAGACTCTTTGGGGAATGTCTGAGAGCTGGTTTTGGCCCGATCCCCACAGGCCAGGCCGAGGAACCCCACCAGTGCACTATCTGTGCACTGGGCCTCTGGTATGCATATAAGATTTCTGGTTAATCTTTTCCTGCCCTCCCCCTCCCCCCTTTCCTCTGAGATTCATCAGTCTGTTCCATGCCTGTGGTTTCTGCTCCTGCACTGAGCATCTGACCCCTGGTGGTCAGTGTGCATCATAGCTACTGGCTGGTTAGCCAGTCACTTAGGCCTTAGGCTGTTATATATATAGATATATATAGATATGCATAACCCATGGACACATACAATAGTGTGGTGAAGGCCTGGGGGTGGGGTGAGAGTAAGGTAGAGGGGGTAGAGGGGGTCAATGGGGAAAATAAGGGGGACATCTATAATACTTTCAATAATAAATATAAATTTAAAAAATAGTAATAATAATAATAAGAAGAAAACTTGTTAGGAATCACAGGATGTTAATGACAATGTGAGAAAGTGACTCTATATGGAGTTGGGCAATTTAAGGGATAGACAACAACAAAAAAACCACAATACTGTTTCTTTGAGGGGCAATTAATACTTTTTTAAAAAATGAAATATTAATATAAGCTAGTGGATTTTTCATGTTATGGTGTGGACTTCTCAAAAGTTAGTAAGTAGGCAAACAAGCAAAAACTATAGATAGCTACATCTCAATTCCGTATATGTAACTATAAAATCCCACACAAACATCATTTTCAGCAGAAACACAAAGCTCCAAGTGTAATTCAAGAACTCCAGATAGTGTGATTAAACAGAAAAAGTAATCTGGATTGCTGAAAGTCTTTTGAACACCAAAGTAGAATAAAACGGTGGGAGCTCAGAGGTAAACATAACCCCCAAATAAATTTGCTGCAAGAAGCTTTTAGAAAAGGGATAAAATCTATTCTCAAAGAGATAAAAAGGAACAGAGCAAACCATAAGAGTCCAAGATAAAATAAAAAAAAATAAAAAAACTGAAATCTGCAATAGACAATAAAATCACTGTTGGAAGCAGCCAAGAGCTGATTACTATAGAAAGCTGTTGTATGTCCTAGCCATTTGGCTCAGTGGTTAGAGCATCTTCCTGCTGACTGGAGGGCGTCAGGTTCAGGTGCAGGTACCTTGGTTGCAGTCTTGATCCTGGACCCTGGTCAGGGTGCATGTGGGAGGCAGCCAGTCAGATGTGTCTCTCTCACATTGACGTTTCTCTCTATCTCTCTCTCCCCCTCCCTTCGATTATCTCTAAAAAAATCAATGGAAAAAAATCCTCTGGTAAGGATTAACAAAAAAGAAGAAAACAAGAAAAAAGAAGAAAAATAAAGCTGTTGTATGATAGAGTGGAAAGGGTATAAAAGTTGGAGTCAGAAGATCTGGGATAAAAACTGGTTATTTACTTACTTTGTGACCATAAGAAAATCACTCAAGCCCTAACTGGTTTGGCTCAGTGGATAGAGTGTCAGCCTGCAGACTAAAGGGTCCCAGGTTTGATTTCAGTCAAGGCATGTACCTTGGTTGCGGGCACATCCCCAATAGGGGGTGTGCAGGAGGCAGCTGATGGATATTTCTCTCTCATCGATGTTTCTAACTCTCTATCCCTCTCCCTTCCTCTCTGTAAAAAAATCAATATAAATTTTTTTAAAAATTAAAAATAAAACCACTCAACCTCTCTGTGTGTAAGGTTCTTCATATGTAAAATAAAGAATACTAGATATGAAGATAAATTTTTGGATTTACCATTAAAAACACTTACCATTGTGTGTTCGGGTTAGTCAGACACATCCTATTGTACAACCTTGGGGAATATAAAATAAATGTGCCCTGGAATTGTATAACACAATATGCTAAAGTTCTGCTGTGAAAAATAATATGTCATTGTACCTATTCCTAGCACATAGTAGGCACTTCAAACTTTTCACCTAAAACCACTAAAAAAGCAGGCTTCATGACAAAATGTAAATCAGCAAGATAGAAAATGAAAGCCACAACTACATCCTGGTCACTGAGAAACAAATATAAATATTAAAAATTTACAAAAAAAAGATGACAATCAGAGAGATTAGAGCATATAAATCTAAACCTACAAATGCTAGCGTTTCCCAAAGAACACAGGATGCATGGATGTCGGCATCACTAATAAAATGTAAATTAAGAAAAATTGCAAACATAAGTGAAATAGTCATTAAGCTTAGAAAAAGTCATCATTATGCTTCAGGTTTTAAAAAATAATTGGCTACAAGTAAAAATAATTTTGCAAACATACAATTTGAAAAGAGTGTTATATTGGATAGAAAATGAAAATTCAGAGAGACATTTTTCTCCTCTGGATCAATCAAGGTCAGAATAGAGGACTATACCTGAAGAACTAGCTTTTAAACAGCCAAAAAGACTGGATTAAGGTGTTGCTTATGTGGAAACAAATGGCGTGAGGTTCACCCTGGGGCTGGATTGGCACCAGAAAGCCTTAGGTTGTTCTGGAGCCCAGGTGGAAGGTCAACAGCAACACTGAGTGAGCATGTGGAGACCACCTCCAGTGCTGAGGAGACCAAGGAGGAGCTGAAATGGAGGCCTGGGTGCTCTGTGGCCTGCAGCCTGAAAGAACACAAGAGACCAGAAAGCCTGCTTCCTCCAGGGGTTTTGGTCGGGAGACTGACAGCCTGCCTGCTTCTGCACAGTTGGACTCCACTTTCTTCATAAGTAATGACCTGGTTAAGTTGGACCCAAAGCTTGGATTCAAGTTAAATTACATAGGACTAATATCCAGAGTTGTTTTGGAAAAGAAATAAATGGCTTAGACCTTGTTCATAAAAAGGAGCAAAAATATTGCTACAGATAGATTATATGTTTGCATAGTAAGAAATAGAAAGTAATCTGCTAAAAAAGATGTTACAATTAATAAAATTACCTTATAGGGCCCTTCTAGTGACTTGACCATGTCTTCCTTCCATTTCTTATCTGGCGGGCTCAAACCAGCAGGGCAGTCAAACTGGTAGGAGTTTGCAAGTACATCTGGGGGGCATGATCCCCAGTAGAAAAGGCAGGCACACGAATTATTATCCTTGATGCCTAAGGCAGCTGATGTACCAGAGGTGGCTCAGAGGCATTATCTTTCCTCCAGGACTGGGGCATGCCACTGTTTCTGTGGTTCTTGGAGGGTCACAGGATGCAGTGTGGGCTGCATTTGCTTGCTTGCTGTCTTTGATACTATGAGGGCTTGGCACATCTTAACAGCCTTTGTTGAGGGGAACTGAGAGCAGAAACTGCATGGTGGCCTTAACTGCTTCTTTCCCTGTCCCTGTTGTCAGAGAATCCCTCTCTCCCAGATCTGGCAATAATTAGTCAGTTCCTTCACCACTGGTCCACAAGAACAGACATTCACTGCTGACAGTGATGGAGAGTCCAGAACAACCTGAATATTGAAGGAATATAACATGAGCGAGGAAGCAAAGCAAAATCAGAATATTTTTAAGGGGATTATATAATACCCCCCTCCCCACCCCCCACCCCCCCAAAAAAGAAAGGCCAAACTCATTATAAAGAACAAAGCAGCCGAAACCGGTTTGGCTCAGTGGATAGAGCGTCGGCCTGCGGACTGAAAGGTCCCGGGTTCGATTCCGGTCAAGGGCATGTACCTTGGTTGCAGGCACATCCCCAGTGGGAGATGTGCAAGAGGCAGCTGGTTGATCTTTCTCTCTCATCGATGTTTCTAACTCTCTATCTCTCTCTCTTCCTCTCTGTGAAAAATCAATAAAATATATTTAAAAAAAAAGAACAAAGCATTCCCTTTGAGGAAGAAGAAAAGACAAAAGAATTGAAAATAAATCTTAAATAGATAATCCACAAAGGTAGATTTCTGGAAAAACTATGTATATATAATTTAATTAAATTGATAACACATGTGTGGCCAAAGTGACCACCTTTTTAAGTTATTTTAATATATTTACCGTATCATCACTTCAACTTTAATATATAATAATTTAACTCAAATATATAATTATTGTATAACACATGGGTAATAAAATAGTCTAACATTTCAATAGACAAACTAAAAATAAAAAATAGTCACAGCTAAGAACAGGTTTACCAGTCTGAAAAATAAATAAATAGCCCAAAACACAGAGCAAAAACAGAGAGCTGGAGGGGATAGAAGCAACAAGGGAAAGGCTATTCTAGAAACCTAAGAAGTATGGGGGTCTTATCGGATAAATTGTCTCCTTTAGAGTTTCCTTCTCTCAGTGTTTTCCTTATGATGTTGAGGCTTCTTCTGGTCTGGAAATCAAAATTTGAGAAACACTAAGCTAGAGAACCAAACGAGTACCAAAAGGGCTGCCTCTGCTGCCTTGTAAATGTAACTTAGTTGTTAATAATAAAAACTTCACAAAGTCCATACATAAAAAGTAAAAATTTAAAGATAAAGTGAGAAAAATCATAGAAATTAATCTCAAATAAAAATAAATTTCACCATATCAACCAAACTTTACGTTTTTTCAAAAGTAAGGACACAAAAAATTGGCCTTGAAAAACTATTATCCAAGTTGGCAAGATTTTAAGACTATATATATATATATATATATATATTGATTTCAGAGAAGAAGGGAGAGGGAGAGAGAAATAGAAACATCAATGATGAGAATCATTGATTGGCTGCCTCCTGCATGCCCCACTGAGAAATCAAGCCCGCAACCAGGACTGTGTCCTGCCTGGGAATATAACTGTGACTTCCTGGTTCATAGGTTCACATTCAACCACTGAGTCACGCCAGCCAGGCAAGATTTTATTACTTTTTTTAAGTCAAAAGCATAAACCTGATTCATATATGTAGACCAGATGTATCTCCCTGAACAGCTTAAAATAAACTTCAAAAAAGTTGTGTCCACAATGAATTTCTGAGAACTAAAGTATATTTTCCCCATTGACCCTTTTTTCACCTTTAACTGAAAATGCTTTCCTTTTCAAAATGTTGATTCTGAGTCTTAATAAAAGTGGAAGTGCAAGATGGAACACTTAGGTAAAAAGCATGTTTTTGAAAAGTAGATTTGATTAATATTTTAGTATTGTTTATAATAAAGCGCAAGCTACACTGATCACAAGATCACAAGGCCTTAGGACTTGAGAAACATGAGAGGGGGACATCAAGGTCACAGCACTGTTCTAATTTGTGCAGGGAAATAAACTGAGCAGCATGCTTCTCTGGTATGAAAGAACCTATTTATCCTTTGTAAATATTATTTTTGAAATGCTAACATCATAAATCAAAGCCAAGCATTCATTTTTCCTAATCCTTTACTTTTGACAGGTTGTTTACCTAAAGCTTTTTGTCTTTAAAGGGATCCTCCAGTTTAATTTATTTGTAAAAATCCCTACCCTAGCTAGTTTGGCTCAGTGGATAGAGCATTGGCCCATGGACTGAAAGGTCCCCAGTTTGATTCTGGTCAAGGGCATGTACCTGGGTTGCAGGCTCAACCATGTGGGAGGCAACCAAACCATGTGTCTCTTTCACATCGATGTTTCTATCTCTGTCTATTCCCCTCCCTTCCACTCTCTAAAAATCGATGGAAAAGTATACTCAGGTGAAGATTAACAAAACAAAACAAAACAAAACAAAACAAAACTTGTTTTTAAATCCCTAATTCTTTCATGCTTGATTACCAGTGATGTGGAATAAACAACCACAGTTGTTATTCTGGCATATAAATAGATAGATAGATAGATAGATAGATAGATAGATAGATAGATAGATAGAAAGAAATACCAATCACTAGCTTGTTGGGTACAGTTAAGAGTGTAAACAGAAGCATGTACACATGCTTCACAAAGTAGGTTCCAGAAGCCCATTAATAGTTAGAAACACTGTTACAGATCAAGTGGCTCATAATCAGATAAAAATATTTTTTGGAGCATAGGTCATAAATTACTTACGGAGATGCAGAAAGATTTTGGAAACCATGTCTAACACCACCACCCAAAGGTGGACAGGAGCCTTGGCCACAGGGGCTGTTGATATTATTGGCCTGACACACTCTTGTCATCTTGAGGCAGACTATCTGTGCTTTTCAGAGAGCTCATGAGTCAGCCCAGTTATGAAATGTGACTTCCTCGAAGGTGTGAAAGGATTCTGTCTTGCGGGTAGTATTTGTCTTTGTAATCTCAGCGTTGCCTGGAGTCTGGCACACAATAAGAGTTCACAACATGCTTCTGATTGCAAGAGCTTTGGTTAGTCACCATGAGTCCTTGCAATAATTGCTGCTCTCAGGCAAAAAAAAAAAAAAAAAAAAAAAAATATCATAGGAACACTGCTGTAAATGTAAAGAAAGATTTATGCGCAATGTTAACATAGCCACAGATCGATTACCTCCTCAGTATCTGCTAATTGAATGTTCAAAAAGAAACTGCCTAAGTAAGGTCCCTACACTCTTAAAAATTATATAACTCTTGAAACAATTGCAAAAGTTTCTTTTCACAGAAAACATCTGCTGTGCCTAAATGCCGAAACATACCCCACAGTCATGAATTTTATCCAGGGGGGGTGAGGGAATGTGGTTGGATGAAATCAATTAGCAAGCCATTATTCCAATTACCAAGGCAGAGAGGTGGTTGGGTGGATTTAGTTGTTTTCAGAAGCACCGGTGTGTAAGATAATAGCAACTACTTTTTATTGAATGCCTACTAAAAGCCAGGTGTCACACTAGGCACTTCACTTATACTCTTGCTAATTCTCACAGCAAGCCGCCGGTTCACAGAGTTAATAAACAACTGAGCAGAGTACAAGCCCAGGGTCTGCCAGCCTTGTGAATCCGTGCCTTGCAGGTTGGCACACTTCTCTGGGGCTGTTCCAGTAAAGCCTAGGTGCAGAGGGGGTCAAGCAAGCGTGCTGAGCAGCAGCAAACAAGCGGTGGGAATAAAATGCTGAGCGAGGGTGGGAAATAAGAAAGATGGAGACTGAGATAAGAGAACTAAGCAAAAACCAGGTCTGAGGAGAAGGTATAGTTACTCTTCTCCTTATTAAAAACTAGAGGCCCGGTGCACGAACTCGTGCATGGGTGGGTCCCTCGGCCTGGGGCCGATCAGGGCTGTCTCCCAACCTGATCCGGGCCCGGAGCTGATTGGGGCCAGACTGCTGGTGGGGGGGGGGGGGGCGGGGGGAGGGGGGTGCTGCAGTGATTGCCTGTGGGAGCACACTGACCACCAGAGGGCAGCTCCTGCATTGAGCGTCTGTCCCCTGGTGGTCAGTGTGCATCATAGTGACTGGTCAACCAGCCGTTCAATCGTTCAGTCACTTAGGCTTTTATATATATATATATATATATATATATATATATATATATATATATATATATATATATATATACTAGAGGCCCAGTGCATGAAATTTGTGCACTGGGGGGGGAGAGGGGTGTCCCTCAGCCCAGCATGCACCCTCTCCAATCTGGGACCCCTCGGGGGATGTCCAACTGCCAGCTGTCAGACATCCCTCTCATAATCCGGGACTGCTGGCTCCCAACAACTCATTTGCCTGCCTGACTGATTGCCCCTAACCGCTTCTGCCTGCCAGCTTGATCAGCCCCTAATCACTCCCCTGCCAGCCTGATTGATGCTGAACTGCTCCCCTGCCAGCCCAATTGCCCCTAACTGCCCTCCCCTGCTGGCCTGGTCACTCACAACTGCCCTCCCCTGCCGGCCATCTTGTGACCACATGGGGGTGGACATCTTCTGCGAGGGTGTGACAGTCAATTTGCATATTACCTCTTTATTATATAGGGTAGATCAGTTATGTTCCTGGGATGGGGGTGTCAATGGCTCTGGCAGAACTAGAAAGTCCTCTAGTGGGGCTCCTGAGGCTATTTCCAGAGCATTTCCCTCTCTTCTATGGGGTCTCCTGGAAATTTCTCTAGGTTCAATTGTTTATCTTTTCTTAAATAATTATAAAAGTGCTTAATCTTTTATATTTAAACCTCTATTTCAAAAGGACAGTCAAAATGGACAGTATAACTTTGAAGTCACTGACTTTTTATAGTGAGAGCAAACCCCATTTTTTGTTTGGTTTTAGATTACTTCATTTAAAAATTTATGGTAGGAGGACAAATTCATATCTAGGCTTAAAATGTATTGACCTGCCCGACTGGTGTGGCTCCATAGTTGAGAGTTGACGTATGAACCAGGATGTCATGGTTCAATTCCCAGTCAGGGTACATGCCCGGGCTGCAGGCTTGATCCCAAGTGTGGGGCATGCAGGAGGCAGCCAATCAATGATTCTCTCTCATCATTGATGTTTCTATCTTTCTCTCCCTCCCTCTCTGAAATCAATAAAAATATATTTTCAAGAATAAAATAAAATATATTGAGCTGTTTAGATGCATTTTTCAATATTGTTTTACTCTATATTAGGGAAACTATGGCCCTTTTACATATGAACAAACCTGTATCAAGGCAAAAATTTGCAATTGGTATAAAGAAATTCCGGAGATAGAGTAGATTGGTGAGAAATCACTTTCACTGAGTAGAAACGTAGTCATGCTGGGAAATGTGGAGCCCAAATAGTTGAAATTTCTTCTTTTTCTGTCAAATAAAAGGAAAGAGGAAAATAGTTTTGAAAGGGAGAAGCACAAAATCCTATGAGGAAATTACTTCAACCACTAGATAGGGAGAAGCTGAGATAACAGACGGCGACCAGGTTGAGATCGGCTCCCAGGGTGGTTAATCTTTGATAGTGTGTAACTGTATTTTTTACACTGAAAATTGACACCTGAGGTAGCAAAGATCAAGAAGTAGAGGTTCTGTTTTGAAAGCTTTAGGAGAAAAAGGAAAGGATTAAGACTGAAAGAGTTAATCGACCCAAGCCATTATGCTCAATTAATATTTGACAAAGGAGGCAAAAGCATACAATGGAGTCAAGACAGTCTCTTCAATAAATGGTTCTGGGAAATTTGGTCAGATACATGCAAAAAAACAAAAGAAAATGAAACTAGATCACCAACTTACACCATACACAAAAATAAACTCAAAATGGTTAAAGGACTTAAATGTAAGACAGGAAACCATAAAAATCCTACAAGACTCCATAGGCAGCAATATAGCAGACATATGTCATAGCAATATCTTTACAGCACAGCTCCTAGGGCAATGGAAACTAAAGAGAAAATAAACAAATGGGACTACATCAAAATAAAAAGCTTCTGCACAGCAAAAGAAACCATCAACAAAACAACAAGAAAGCCCACTGCGTGGGAAAACATATTTGCCAATGATATTTCAGATAAGGCCTTAATCTCCAAAATTTACAGAGAACTCATACAACTTAACAAAAGGGAGATAAATGATTCAATCAAAAAATGGGCAAAGGATCTAAATAGACACTTTTCAAAAGAGGACATACAGAAAGCCAAGGGACATATGAAAACATGCTCAAAGTCACTAATCATCTGAGAGATGCAAATCAAAATGACAATGAGATACCATCTCACACCTGTCAGAATGGCTATCATCAACAAACAACAAGTGCTGGAGAGGATGTGGAGAAAAAGGAACCCTCCTGCACTGCTGGTGAGAATGCAGACCAGTGCAGCCACTGTGGAAGACAGTATGGAGTTTCATCAAAAAGTTAAAAATGGAACTCCCATTTGAACCAGTGATACGACTTCTAGGACTATATCCCAAGGAACCAGAAACACCAATCAGAAAGGATATAAGCACCCCTATGTTCATAGCAGCACAATTTACAACAGCTAAGATTTGGAAACAGCCTAGGTGCCCATCAGCAGATGAGTGCATTAAAAAACGGTGGTACATCTACACAATGGAATACTATGCCACTATAAAAAAGAAGGAACTTTTACCATTTGCAACAGCATGGATGGAATTGGAAAGCATCATGCTAAGCGAAATAAGCCAGTCGGAGAAAGATAAATATCACATGATCTCACTCATATGTGGGATATAATGATCAACATAATTTGATGAACAAGAATAGATCCAGAGACAAATGGTAGGAAGGGGGGAGGGGGGTTAGAGAGCAACCCAAGGACTTGTATGCATGCATATTAGCATAACCAATGGACACAGACACTGGGGCGGTGGGGGCTTGCCCGGGGTGGGAATGGCTGCGGGGAAGGGCATCAATTGGGGTAAAAGGAGACATATGTAAAACTTTAGACAATAAAAAATAAAAATAAAAAACAAAGATTGAAAGAGTTAAAGGTAACACAGAAAATTAATTCATTACAGTTTGGTATTTACATGCCTTTAAATTTTGCCATACCTATTTGCCCTGGTCATAATATACTATGTAACTTTAATTCCAGTTTTCAGGGGGGGGAAATATCATTGAATGGAAAAGCTCTACGGACAGTGGCTATGCTTCATACATCTTTGTAGCTAGCTCTCTGCTTCTATCTAGTCACCCCACAAGAAATGTTACTAAGTGAACAGGGAAAGAAATCTGTGTTTTTGGTTTACTCCTTCAGGAAGTTTATTCATTTGAAATCTGGAGATAGAACCCAGAGCCCAGGACCAAACTCAAAAGCCAAAGCCGCTTGGAGCAAATGTTGTGCTGTTGGACCAAATGGAGAATATATGCCCCTCCAAAAGCATTCATTTCAGGTTTAAGATCCTGTGCCTTCCTAAGGTGTAGGTATGTGCAGTGGTCCTTGGTGGTACTGGCCAAGTGCCTACTCTCTTCTGGCTGTTGTAAGTCCTTTAGGTAACTCAACACAGTAGGTACTGTGCACCCAAGTTACAGATGAAGTAATAGGCTTATAAAGGTAAAATGACTTGCCCAAGTTCACACAGCTATTAAGCAACTCACATTGGATTTTGACCCAAGTCTGCCCTCTCTTTCTACTTTTACCACACTGTTGACAGAAGCAAGCTTGTTGGAAGTGTGAGTGTGTGAGGAAACAGAAGCTTATGTAATGAATTGCAAATTCCAGCCTCTAAAGTAGAGCAAATGTTTCATTTAATTTTACTTTGTTTCTATACTCTAAAATGATGGTATGTGTACACCTTTTCTTATTCACTCCTAAAAAAAAAAAGTTTTATAAATGTTAGTTTTCGAATTCACAATGTTCCCATGAGGAACTGAAGAGAAATTCTTCACTAAGTACATTTAAATAAACAGAAAAACAAAAACCTAAGAGGAAAAGATTATACCGCAGTCTTTTCAAAGCGACCCAGCAAGAGAGCAATGTGAAGAAGGGGGAATACAATGCCTGTGCTTCGTAACTAGTGTTCTAACTACAACTCACTGCTTCTATGCTTGAAATAATTGGGATTTTATTCTTGCATTTCATTATTTGGAGTTTTGAAATACAATGTGAAGAAAATAAGATATCTAAACAGAAAAAAATGGAGACATTAATAGTGATGATTTACATTACAAAAGTTTTTTTATGTCTCAAAAATATTTACTCTCCAGGGTTTCTTACACTCTCAGCTCTTATAATGCAATTAAATGCTTGTTTTGAAGCTATTAGGTACTTAACCTAGACATTGAAGTACAGGAATATTTCTTAAATATAAAGTGTTTGGAGCCCTGGTGATTACAGAGCACCATGAAATAAGGAAAAGCGTCTTAGAAATAACAATAATGACTAAAAAATATTTAGAGTTTACCACCTAAGAAGCACTACACGAAGCACTTTATACTAACTTAATGCCTCTAATAATCCCATGAAGGGGATGGTATTATTATCACAACTTTACAAAGGAGGAAAGTGTGACACAGAAAAATCACTAGTGCTCACAATTTTTAAGCCTGGAATCACATTTATAATTCTCTTTGACCAAAAGAAAGAAACAGAAGAGAAACATGTTATTAGTGGAAGTTACCTTTGAGATAATTGTGTCCATCATTGCTCCAGCTGTGCTCCATATGAGAAGATAAGGGACAACAAATCCCTGGCCACATAAATTTGGAGATCACCGCATATTCTGCTCATTATCTCCCTTGGTCAGTCACAACTTCTGAAATGTGTGAATTCATATCACCTTTAACTCAAAATAAAAGTTAAGTTTAATCATTATAAAACCATGAAACAGCATGCTAAAAAACATTTGAAAACTTTCTTTTTTCAGATAGGTTAAAAGTCTCCCTTCTGTAATTTCATATTTTTTAAGTCATTAGCCAAGCTTTCTTGGGCAAAACTACCTTAAAAAAAAATGATTAATTGTGTAATTCAGGGTTTGGCAAACTACAGGTCAAATCCAGACAAAGAATGTCTTTTAGTTTTTTAACGGTTGTAAAAGGAAATCTAAAAAGAAAGTAAGACAGAATCCTTTATGTGGCCCTCAAGCCCAAAGTAGTTACCATCTGGCCCTTTGTAAGAAAAGTTCGTCAGCCTCCGAATTAACCAAACACTGAAATGGAAGTTACTATTTAAGCTTTTGCTTATGTAATGTAAATAGATTGTTTTCTCCATTCCACTAGTGAAGGAACTAACTTACAGAACAATGGACAATTAAGTGGCAGCAGAATAAAAATGTTTGCTGGTGTAACTACCTGTACTTAGCTTTGGCAGGTGAAAATATCATTGTGTAAACTCGGGCATACAAGAATATAACATTTTCATAAATTGTTATAGAAATAAACTTATTTCTAAAACAATTTAATTTATATTTCTCATGCTACTTGGGAACTGGAAGTTAGTTCACTTGGGGTTCCCTTCTTTTTTCCAGTGTTGAGTCTAATTTTGAGGGGGAAATTTGGATACTGAGTACCATGTTGGTACTGCTGAGGCGAGCCCTACCCTTTCAGCTGCTGGGTTGCTGGTCTGTCTCTCCTCTGATGCAGCCCTACTTCCCATCCACACAGCCTCTTCAGGACTCTCCCCACCATTACCTCCTTGCTACTGTAAGACCATTGTAGACTCACTAAACAGAAACCTGTTTCTTGCTTAGACAATTTATTGCCTGTAATTGGGTTAACATTTGCTTATCTTGTCTTAATCCTTCCCTACCTAAGCTTAAGAACATATCACTATTAGCTTCAGTGCATTCTGTAATACTTCTTTATAGAATTTGTTACATTATAATTTATTATTATTATTTTAAATATGTATTTTTATTGATTTCAGAAAGGAAGGGAGAGGGAGAGAGAGATAGAAACATCAAAGATGAGAGAGAATCATTGATTGGCTACCTCCTGCATGCCCCCAGTGGGGACAGAGCCTGCAACCTGGGCATGTGTCCTTAACCAGGAATCGAATCTGGGACCCTTTAGTCCACAGGCCAACACTCTATCCACTGAGCCAAACCAGCTAGGGCTACAATTTATTATTTTTAATTTATTTGCCCCATGGTTTCTAAACTTGAGAGTAGGCACCTTTTGTTTTTTTCATTTATGTGTCTCCAGTTCATAGCAATTTCTGGTTCATACAAGGTGCTCAAATATTGGTTCAAGGTAATGCATCACTAAATCCCCCCCTTGGAGAAGGCTTTTCAGACTTATAGTTCTGTCAGCATTTGAGTTATTGTATACATTGGGAATAAACTGAAATATCCTTAAATTACTCTTTTACTGGGCAGACTTGTCTTCTCATATTAAGAGTTTGTGTGTGTGTGTGTGTGTGTGTGTGTGTGTGTGTGTGTGTGTGTAAATATTTACACAAACAAGCCCATGTTCTTTAAGAAGCTTCAGGTAAATACAGCAGGAAGTGGAACTGGAACTGATAAGGACATCAGATATTATCAGACTTGATAGAACTTTTCACTAAGTATTAAATTAAGGTCCAAAACAGTTTCTGGCACATGATAACCACTAGTTGGATAGTCATTGAATGAACTTGGTACAAGTAAAGCAATCATTTATTTTAGGTATACTTTCTATCTAAATAGAAATACCCCAGCTCTTGATGGGGAAATGAGGCAGCTCCAAGTGCCCCCTAATCTCTCCAAGTTTTAACTTTGTTATCTGCTCATCTATCAAAAATGTACTTCTTCTGCCCTGGCTGGGTAGCTCAGTTGATTAGAGCATGGTCTCGACATGCCAAGGTTATGGGTTTGATCCCTGGTTAGGGAGTCAATCAATGAGTACATAAATGGGTGGTAGAGCAGGTCAATGTTTCTCTGTCCCTCTCTCTCAAATCCTATATAATAAAAGCCTTAATATGCTAAGTGTCTGACTGTTTGTTTGACCATTTGACCAGTCTCTATAACACACACTGACCACCAGGGGGCAGATGCTTTGACCGGTAGGTTAGCTTGCTGCTGGGGTCCAGCCGATTGAGACTGGGCGAGATGAGCCGGACATGACCTGGAGTCCTCCCGCGGTCCATCCCTGGCCGGCCAACCTCCTGCGGTCCCTCCCCGGCCAGCTCGAGACTGTGCAAGATAGCTCTAATCGGGACTGGGTGAGAACATGCCCTCAACAAATCCGGTTTTGGCCTGATCCCTGCAGACCAGGCCAAGGGACTCCACCAGTGCATGAATCCATGCACAGGGCCTTGAGTAAATAAATAAAAGGTTTTAAAAATATACTTTTTCTACAGACAACAGAAGACATTGCTTTACACACATATTTGCTAGAGCTCAATCTAGACTTGGTACCATCCACCAGCTTCAATGCAGAGCTGAAGCAGGTATAAGACTATGGGAAAACCATGCAGAAAGGCATATACCTGACCGTACTAGCTTAGTTCTCCCCAGAATGTTATCCCTAAGTTATGACTTAATATTTATTGGCTTTGCTCTGAAAAGGAAGTTTTCACATTCCCTGTGAAGTCAGTTGAAGATTATGAGTAGTTCTAGAAGTGCCTCCTGAGAACTTGCTGATAAGGGAAATAAGGTACTTCTCAAATAAAACTTACTATGTCAAAACGTGTTTGTGGAGAAGAAAGGGAGGGAGGAGAGACAGATGATTGATAGTTAGGTAGGTAGGTAGGTAGATAGAGGGGGTGTGCTAAGAACCAGAATGTAATATATATGTATAAATTGAGTAAAATAATGTGTCAGTTAGGATTCAGTTAAATACAATGTGTATCTAGGAAATACTACTCACTCTGGCCAATTGGGAGTGGTCTATGCTAAAGAAAAGTGGATACTTAATCAAGCATCAGCAAATGACTAAAATGTTTCTCCCAATTACTCATCTCACATCAATTCCATGCTCATCTACCAAGAGAGGATGTGTTGTTGTTTGGATGTAAGCATTCTAGTTACTGGAATATTTTCTATGGTAACTCCAACACGATAAAGTGATTTTTTATGTATTCATGATATCAGACACATATAATCTTAGTAGATATCAATAAGGTTCAATTACTGCCAAGGGCCACTCAGCTACAAATTCCTAGACCAAGTTCTGAAAGGACAGGGACTGCCTTCTTCAAACCTAGGAGATCAGTATCTGTGATCTACTGCCTGGAATATGTAGGAGCTCCAATGTTTGCCGAGTGGAATGAATAAACGATGTACACACAAAGCTAATTCACTTTGAGACTTCTCCGAAGCCAACCTGACTTCCCCTGGAGACCTCAGATTCTGTCTCCTTGCATATAACTTCCTATTAAATTTTAGCAAAGACATTTGTTCATTGTTAACATTCTTTTCATAAGAATTCACAGTGTAACTTCCTTCTAAATTTTAATGCCAGAAAAAACACTTGAGTGTTTCCTTTTATCAAATGTAAAAACTTCATGATCCCTCAGTCTCCTTTTTGTCTCGGCTACCAGGAAATTCAGACATATTTACATATAATTGCGATTATTTCATCTTCTGATAAAATTTCCCCTTTAAATGATACCCTGATCTTTGCATCTTTAATACCTGTTACATTCTAATATATTGCTATTTCTAAGTGTATCCATTTTAAATATCTACTGATTTCTTGTAATTTTGTTTGCTTGACAGATTCCCAGTGGTTCCCCCCTTACCCCATCTCCCAACACGGTTCTATTACTATTTTTGATACAGCATTACTTTTACTTCATAACTTTAATATGCTCATACCTTTTACTTTGCTTCCTCTACCAGAGACAGTATCTCTTGATTTCTCTCTTCACGACTCCCCTCACCTATCCCACATTAAGGGAGGCTATTAATACCCTTTTCCCGTCTTCCACCCACTCCAACCATCCAATTTGTATCAACTGTCATTACATTGTCAAGGCTGATACTTGCATTCAGTGCTATAATCAATGTGTACTGTGTCCTATGGATTAATTCTAAGATAGTGTATTTACTGTAACTGTGAATGTACCATTAACTGAAGAACTCAGCAGTACACCCAGAAGACATTCTTTTCTTGCAGCTTGTTTTCCTGGAGCTCCTGCTTTGCTTATCCTTTCTTCTTCTTTTTTTTTTTCCCAGTGCAATATGCATCTGCATTGTCTTTGGAATAGTGGCACTATGACAGAATAGTGCCAGTTCTAGGATCTCATTTTGCCAGTAGCTTGTTGCATAGCTGAAGAAATTAATCACTGTTTGAAGTTTGCATAGAACATGAGGGTCTTGACCTTTTGAAAAGCCATCACTATGAACAATCTCTAAATTAGACATTTTAGAGGACTTCAAAGGAAATATGTTCTTCATTAGTGGAAGTCATAACACTTAAATCAGCTTCATGAAAATAAAAAGTTAAAGCCATTCATTATGACCATGAAGGAAAAAACAAACAAAACTTGGTTAGAATAAAAGCAAACTTCTTGATAGGCAGAAAACAAATGTTTAAATCTAAGTAGAAAAGATATATTTTATAAATACAAGAGGCAAAATGAAAGCCTAAGAGGTTGGTCTGACAAAAACAATCATTCCTAGAAGTAATGAAACGTACATGTAGTGTTCAAGATAAATATGGTAATACTTCTACACTTCTGGGTAGCAAAATAAATCTTGAAACAGGCTAAGTACACATTCCCTTTCATCTAAATGCAGTTTATATAGGCTTAGACCATGTAACCAGACTTAAAGCATCTAACTAACAACTTCCCCTCTCCATTGAGGGCCTTCCATGTACAAGGAGATATACTAGGCACCAGGGATGAGGGTGAAGAAACAGATGTGTTCAAGGACTTGCAGGCATGAGAGGAGGCAGGAAAGAAACCATAAATCACAACACTGTACAGGTGCCCAACGAGTAGGAGAGAGCACCTAACTTTGCCTGGGAGACTTAGAGGCACAGGATCTGAGGAGTTAATGTTAAGGTTGTGATCTGAAGAAAAAAGGTTTTCTTAGGAGACAAAAGGAAAGGCAGAGTATCACAGGCAGAAGGAACAGTCCAACAGGGTGGGGCTGTGAGAAATCAGAGCCATTTGGATAATGATGAGACATTTGTTAGTTTGGCTCATATATAAGGATTGTGAAGGTGGCAGAGAAGGCTGGATAGTCAGGTAAGAAAAACACCAAAAAGACCTTATACATGATGTGATAGCTTACAGATCTCATTCTGAAATAACTGAAAGCTTGTCACAGCAAAGGAATGAAATACTCTATTTGGATTTTCATCACTGAGGAAAAGAGTGAAAGGACTTGGGACTTGACAGAAGGTCCAGTGAGGAAGTTTAAGAACTAGTGTGTATTAGTCTGCTTGAGCTGCCATAACAAAATACCACAGACTGATGGCTTAAACAACAGACATTTATTTTCTCACAGCTCTGGAGGCCAGAAGTCCATGATCCATTTGCCGGCAGGGTCGGATTTTTCCAGAGGGCTTTCTCCTTCACTTGTTGAGGGCCATCTTCTCACTGTGTCCTCAACATGGTCTTTTCTCCATGTACACACATCACTGATGTATCTTCCTCTTCATATAAAGGTATCAGGCATATTGGATTAGGACCCTGTCGAATGGCCTTATTTTACCTTAATTACCTTTTTAAAAGCCCTATTTCCAAGTGTAGTCATAGTCTCAGGTGCTGGGGGTTATGGCTTCAACATAAGAATTCTGGGGGGACGCAATTCAGTTTATAACACAATGAGTGGCAGTAAAAATGGAGAAGAGGGGACAAATGGAAGGACGGTTAAGAAGTAGAAATCAATATGACTTGGTTGATTGGTGAGTCAAGCATGCACAGCACATAAGAAGGTCTCCTTGATTTTTGGTTTAGGTAAGCAGGTATGTGCTGATACCATGTGTCAAAAAAAAAAAAAAGACTATAGAAGGCGGCTTGGTATGCTCAGAAAAGTGAAACATTCAACTTTCAACATGTTACAATTGAAATAGCAATTTCTAGTTAATAGGGGAAATAAGTTTGGAGCTTATAAAGAATAATATAGATGGAAACCAAGGGTATATGTGATTGTCCAGAAAGAAAATGTAAAATAAGAGCAGCAGGGAATGTAATCTTGAATAACATTAAAGGGTACATAAAGAAGCCAGACCTGAAGGCTGTGAAGGTGTATCTATTCTAGAGAGACAAAGAGGAACCTGGAGAGTATTATGCCAAGCAAAATAAGCCAGTCAGAGAAAGACAAGTATCCCATGATCTCACTTAAATATGGAATCTAATGAGCAAAAGAAACTGATGGACAAAACAGATCCAGAGACACAGAAGCATGGAACAGACTGTAAAATCTTAGAGGGAAGGCAGAGGGTGAGTGGATGGGAAAAGAGCCATCAAAGAACTTGTATGCTATAGGCATAACCCAAGGATACAGACAATAGGGTGGTGAAGGCCTGGGGCAGAGCGGGGAGGGTGTAGGCTGTGTGAGCAGGTTATAAAGGGTCCATGGAGAAAGAAAAGGAGACATATATAGCACTTTCAACAATAAAGATTTAAAATAAAAAAAGAATCGGAACAGAGCAATGTGCCACAAAAATTAAGGGAGAGAAGAATTAAGTGGGAGATGGTTGTTAATTCCTAGTTATTTTTTCAGAAATGCAATGGTATTTTATTTCAAGCATCATATGTGCTTTTCATGAATCCTAATTTGCTGAAGTTAGTAAACTTAGCTTTCATTTATGATTTCTCACTATCTAGAATGTATTCAAAATACTTTATTGATATTATATAGCTTTCCTTATGTCTTTTGCAAATTCTAAATCTTTAGGATAAAAAAAGCCAAATTATGATGCCATATCTTAAACTAATCAGTAGGTGGATTATTTTCAGGATTAATTATTCTTGCCAATACTCCTGTTTATGTTGAGATACAAATTTTGAGGGTAGCTACCTACAACAATGTATAGGCCTTAAATACTGTAAATGTGATAATAAGATATATAATGAATATCTGAACAATAACAATATAACACACTTTGGAATGCCATGGTCTTAGAGCATCAAGTAGCTTGAAATCTGTACATAAAATCTATCTGAATGGCACTGGTGATTTAATGTGGAAAACAGGAAACAAGATGCATAGGGGAATAACATTTATTTATTGGCTATATTATGAATACTATTTTCAGACAATCAGATATGGACACTTTAAAATTTCACATTGCTTTAGAGATCCAAAGGCACAGACACAGTGATTTATCATGTTTTTAAAAAGTGACAAAAGAGGATATTAATTCTGGATGATTTTTAATCAATTTAACACTATTATACACTAGAGAAAAAAATTCCACAAACATACCCTCACAAAGCCGGTAGTTTTATATTTACATAGTGTTATTATAGCAATTTTAAATGTTAATCTATGATACAATGTTACTTCAGAAAACATAAAAAATATAGTTTTTTAAATAGCCATGCTCCCATTTTTTTTATGAAAGATATTCAGTTTATCCTAACACTTCAAAAATGCATGAGATATTGCAGTCAGCTTTATAAAATCTTTAAGACAGAAGGCTGTCAGATGGAATAGGCAGAGGGCTCATCATCACTTATGTCTGAATCATCTTCATCAACTCCTTCAATCACTGATTTCTTCCCTTTACAACAGGATACAATTAATCCAATTAAGAATACCTGTAAATTTCAATGAACTATGTTATTTCTCAAATCCAAAGTCATTCAGAAAATAATAAATTTAAAATCCAATGGCACTACTGTGATACAAACGGACCATTAAGGGTCAAAACATCCCTGGGATCCCCATACTTACCCCAAGGAAGACCCAGTTACCGAAATAGTACACAGCACTGAAGAACCAGAACTTGTGAAGGAACAGATATGTCCGGGTGACAGTGCACTGATCTATAAGAGCAAATAAAAACTACTGTGAGATAATTTCTCTCTTGATGTGGACTATTAATACTATATTTTAAAAGTTATTAAACAAAACTAATGACCAAAGTCAGAAAGTCAATAAATATTTAGGGACAGGACTGAAATCTACATCTGTCTCTAAAATTCAGTTTCAATTCCCTACTATAACTTAAATTACCAACTAATATGATGTATTTTTAAAAATGAATGCCACCAATTTAATCCTGGCTATTAAGTATTAAAAACATTATATTGGCTAGTTCAATTTATTTGAAATATAAAAAGGATTTTAACCAGGCGTGTTAGACACGTTCTAAAACAAGACAGATAAAGTTTTCCTGATGAACATTTAAAAAATGAACAATGTAATCAGATGTGATTAGTATTATGCTACACTTTTCTAAGAATCCAATTATCAGGAGAGCCCAAACTTGAGAGGTTCTTTGAGCTGTTTTTTTTTTTTTTTTTTTTTCTAAGAATGCTATTGAAAAGATGGCTGCTGCTTCTAAAAAATACAAAAAATCATTTTATACTGATATGCTTACTATTTGAACTTTAGATACCATTATAGCTTGAATTAAAAATAAATCATATACTTTTCTCTTTCCAAAAAAATATAACTCTTAAGGGAAAAGTGGCAGACTGGTTATTTGCTGTTTGTGTCAGATGCCATAGTGGTTTTACCCAAATACATTATTTCTACTAGGTTAACAAGTCCTCTATATATCTTGACATATACCTAGTAAATGATGTCTAAGAAAATACTTATTAAAACCATTCAGAAAGGTCTGGGTGACACAATATAATGTAACTGATTGAAAATTATATATGCTGCAGTTAATATAGAATACCAACCTCACAAATTTCAGAAGGCCTTTATTCATTACAGCAGAAAATCCTAACTTACAAGGCAAGTTCTTTTTACACAAACAGTTATGATTTCCACATATTTTTATTCAAAATGGACAGTGGCAAAAAATTCTACATGCAATTAAGAGACCAATATCACATCCTATTGCTGATTAAGAAAATGCACTGTTGATTTTTAATTTTATGAACTCTCTTCTTAGCTTCAATAAATAAGTGCTGTTTTTTTCTTAAAACTGTACTGGGAATTTTGTAGTCCAGTTTATTACACAAAGGATCTAATACACTTTTATTTTTTGGCTTTCATTTGGTTTTCTGAAACGTAGCATTTAGGTTGTATTTCATCAAAACATAGGGCCCGTTATGTAAAGCTTTAGATGTTAAGTAAATATTTAGATAATCTAACTCATATCTATTCTAACTCCTTCCACTGTGCTTCAACATTTACTTCTATTACTCAGTACCAAACTGTACAGAGCAGTCTCTTTTTCTGGCAGGAAAACATGCAGTTAATAGAGAAGCAACCTCTTCCTTTCATAAGCAAGGACCACAGATCGAATGCAGATCTACTGATCCCCCAAGAGCCTCCTTCATATTCTTTGCTCTTTCTCAACAGAAAAGCCTTTCTCAATATTCAAAGCCTCCTAAGGAAAACCAGAAAGACTTCATGCAGCAGTGGCTGGCCAGTTTCCTTTTTCTCCCATAGTTACTAGCACCCGAGATTATAGCTTTACACCCGAGATATAGCTTTACATCCAAGATATAGCTTTATACTGGAGTTCAGTCCAGCAGAGGAGATTCCTAGCTGGACATTCAGGAGTCACTTACCTGCTACCGTAACATTCTATTCTCACCTCTAGTACAGAACTCTTTTCACAGTAACATGTCACTTCAACTTACCACTTTTTCAATTAAATAAGCTTAAGTATTCAAAAGAACCTGTCAGAATACCTAGCATTCATATATAATGATTACTGAAGTAATCCAAATTTTTAAAAAAGGTTATTTTATTTTAAAAGCATATTACTAAATAATACATTTTTTAATTCTTTTGTCTAAAATCTAACAAGATTCCGAGGGTATCAAAACAAGATACTTGAATATGTTCTGAAAATGGAAGTATAAAATGTCCAGCATGGTGACGGAAAAGCCCAGACTGGTCTCTGACACACTTGGTGTCAAACATCATTTGGCCACTTCTCTGCCATGAATGGGCAAATCTAAACTGCTGATGCTGTGCTTGTTAAATGGGGTATGGCCATATTTCCTTGCAGTCATTCTAAAGACCAAATGAGGTACACTTGTCCTTTGGTAAACACAGAGGATTGGTTCCAGAATCCCCATGGATACCCAAATCTGGGATGCTTAAGCCACTTATATAAAACTAGAGGCCCAGTGCACAGAATTCATGCACTCGGTGTGTGTGTGGGGGTAGGGCGGCCCTCAGCCCGGCCTGTGCCCTCTTGCATTCCAGGAGCCCTAGGGGGATGTCCAACTGCCACGGAGGTGGGAGAGGCTCCTACCACCACTCCTGTGCTTGCCAGCCATGAGCCTGGCTTCTGGCTGAGCAGTGCTCCCCCTGTGGGAGCACACTGACCACCAGGGGGCAGCTCCTACATTGAGCGTCTGCTCCCTGGTGGTCAGTGCCAGTTGTTCTGCCGTTCGGTTGATTTGCGTATTAGCCTTTTAGTATATAGGATGGCATAGTATCTGCATGTAGCCTAGATTTGCACACAGGCTACAGCAGAGTATCTACACATCATGCCATTCACATGGATTCAGCAGAGTGCTCAGTGTGTGACAAATTCAAGTTTTGATTTTCAGAACTATCTGGGAATTTTTTTCAGTTATTTTTGATCTGCAGATGGTTGAATCCATGGATATGAAACCACAAATAAGGAAGGCTGACTATATATCAAAATCCCCATGCAAAGTGACAGTTAATATTTTCTTTTTTCCTTTCAAGGTATAACTGAACACATGATAAAAAAAACACAGTTCTCAAGAGCTGCTCAAATGGTACCAAGAAAAACAACTAATCTTAAGATTTTACAAGTATATGTCCAACAGAAGTATAAAAAAAATTGCTTAGATACCAGTATCATAACTATTCTGTACATGTTCATTATCTTTCTTTCTTTATAGTCAAAACAGATACAAAAGGATTTGGTGAAATTCAAATGTATATAATTTAGTAACAGACTAACTGCTAAATAGTTATATGCTTTTAAATAAAAATAACCATTGTGAATGTTTCAAAAATGAAGACAGGCTGGGCTTATCCAAAAATGCCTGTTCACAATTATTTTAAAATCAAGATCAGTATTTTCCATTGTTTAAGTGTTACATAAGTTCTGCTATCTATCTATCTATCTATCTATCTATCTATCTATCTATCTATCTATCTATCTATCTAAAAGCCTAAGTGACTGTTTGACCAGTAGCTATGATGCACACTGACCACCAGGGGGCAGACATTGAATGCACAGGCAAATATGGGACAGACTGATGAATTTCAGAGGGAAGGGGGTGGGAGAGGGAAGGAAGAGATTAACCAAAGATCTTATATGCATACTAGAGGCCTGGTGCACAGATTCTGGCCTATGGGGTTGGGCCCAAACTGGCAGTTTGACATCCCCTGAGGGGTCCCGGATTTTGAAAGGGCACAGGCCAGGCCGAGGGATCCCACCGGTGCATGAATCCATGCACTGGGCCTCTAGTACGAGTATAAACTTGTTTGAAAAATGTCCTTCAGCTTTCTCAACATACTCTAAACTTTAAAAACGAAAGTTTTATGACTGATTTCCATACTTAAAGATATTTTTGGAGTCAGAACTTAACTGAATTAGAAATTCAGGGCTAGAACAGGGATTACAAGACAGTGACTGAGCCGGCAGAAGCAAGTAAAATCAAATCACTTTTCCAGAGGTCTAATAAACCACTCAGTGACATTTTAAATTGGGTTATATCCACCAATTATTTTGCCCACCACAAAAACAAATCTTAAACATTTTTTCTATCACATCGTTTTTCTGTTACTTATTTACCATTTTTAAAGGTTGGAGATTTGATATACTCCTTCTAAAATAAGATTAAAAGGTGAAATCATTGTTAGCATTCTGCTTTGTTGTTGAAAAAGATGACCCTAGACCACAAATCTATACACACAATGTGTACCTAACAGCTCTTCATAGTTATCTTTATATGTACATACTAGAGGCCCTGCGCCCTCTTGCAATCCGGGACCCCTCAGGGGATGTCGGACTGCCGGTTTCTGCCCGATCCCCGCAGGCCAGGCCAAGGGACCCCACCGGTGCACGGGCACTGGGGCCTCTAGTATGCATATAATATCTTTGGTTAATCTCTTCCCGCCCTCCCTCACCCCCTTCCCTCTGAGATTCATCAGTCTATTCCATGTTTCCATGCCTGTGCGTTGAGCATCTGCCCCTTGGTGGTCAGTGTGCATCATAGCTGCCAGTCGAACGGTCGGATGGTTGCTTAGGCATATATATATACATATATATAAAATTTGTATTTATATTTAGTGGCATATATCCATAGAAGAATTTGGTTAATAAGTCCTATACACATATTTTATATTCCAGTGATGATTCCACACTAAATAAATGGGGGGGGGGGGTTCCCCTTCTTTCCATCATCCATCTTCCAGCTGCTCACCTAAATGATACATATCTAGTTCTATAGATGTCTTTCTACAGCTATCTAAAAAAAATTATGAGTATTTTGAACTTTGATCTTCAAAGTAAATTTAAGTTGCTGAATGTTTCATTTAGAGATTGTGTTCTAAAATCAGAAGTGTTCAGCAGACTTGTGACTGTTGTTCCACAAAAGAATACGCAAAAGTGCCAATTAAACTAAAGAGGGCCTGTTAATAATGAAAAACTAAAAATAGGGGCTCAGAGAAAAACCTAATGACAAGTGGCCATGCAAAAAAAAGTAATTCCCCCTCCCATCCACCCAGCCCCATCATGACCTTAAAATTTAAAGGATAGATGATCAAACAAAACACAGAACATGAAAATGTTAAGTATAGTAAATAGACACTGAAATCCAGACACTTTCATTAAAATTCTAAGTCTCATACTATCTGTGCAACTCATCTATTGGGACCTTAGTTTCTGCATCTGAAAAGAGGGGCGGGGGGAGGGGGGTGAGCTACTTAGATGGCCTCTCTAGTTTTGTTTTCTTATTTTCCCACTAGAGGCCTGATGCATGAAATTCGTGCAAGAGTAGTCCTTCCTTCCCTTGGCTACCATCACTGGCTTCCCTCCGGCACCCGGGACCCGGGCTCCCCTCCAGCCACTGGCAGGCACCTGAGACCCAGGCTTTCCTCACAGCCCCAGATTCATTTGGAAGGTCGTCCATCCAGAAGGATGTCTGGTCTAATTAGCATATTATGCTTTTATTTTTATAGATTATTATAGATTCTAGTTTATATTTTTAAAACTGTTCACAAATTATGTATCTCTTTATGACCTTTATTTCCATTTTTATACAGAAACTGAGAGGGGAAAAGATTCTCTATCTCTAACTGACATTCTGTCTTAGATAAATGTTTTCAGAATGATAAGTTCTACAGGTTCTGTGAAAACAGGTCAACCTGTTTATTTGTTGGCAAAAGTAAAACAGCCTGGCAAACATGTTTTATTTATAAAGACTGTATTCTGAATCATTCATAGACTTGTTTGTGCAGAACTTAGTGTTCAACTAAGGTACTGATGCCCATTTTACTTTAATTTTTCCCTAATATTGTATTTAGTTACTTAAAATAATTCTTACTTTCCCCCTTTGTACTTCTTATATCTGATTATAACCCTACCTTAGATTTTTAATTTTCAGTCTGCTTGGTTTTTTTGTAATTCATGCACTTTAACACACCATCAGTTTTTATTTAAGCATTATCTGCTAACTTGAGTCATCTTAATCATTTGTCCTTGTAATATTATGACCTAAAGCTAAAATTGAAGCTGTAGATCATTTGATTATTTTTAAGGCTATATATACATATTATGTTAACAAATACACTTGATCAGAATAATCTGCCAAAATTAACTTTGATGTATACAGACCATTTCATTTCCAGTTTCTTTAATATTCAAATAAGACAACACAAGTTTCTTATTGGGTGATAACTCCGTAAGTTATATGAATGAATGTCTATTCACTATGTTGTAGACCTGAAACTAACATAAATTACATGTCAACTATAATTGAAAAATTTTAAAAATTAAAAAAGACAATACAAGTTTACTTCAAGAAAAGGTAAGCAACTTAAGATAACAGAAGACCGGGTTCATGAGTTTTTTGAAGTGATCATTCAGAAACATATTATCTTGCTTTGTCCTTCACTGTATTCCCCAAATATTCAAAGCTTCCACCACATTTATTATAGTAACTTGGCAAGTATATATGTCTTTATGCCTTGTTAATGCAGGTTCCTTTTCTGCTTGGAATATCCTCCAGTTGTTTCAGCTTACTTAATTAGATTTAACTTATGCTTTTGGGCTCAGCTATAATGTTCTGGGCAGAATAAATCATTATTCCCTTTTTATTTCCTACAGTACTTTGTTTATAATTTCAACATACTTGCTATTTACTTTTCCTTCTATTACGATTATTTATTTTCATATCCAAATCCCTTAGACCAGTGGTTCTCAACCTTCCTAATGCTGCGACCCTTTAATACAGTTCCTCATGTTGTGGTGACCCCCAACCATAAAATTATTTTTGTTGCTACTTGATAACTGTAATTTTGCTACTGTTATGAATCGTAATGTAAATATCTGATATGCAGGATGTATTTTCATTGTTACAAATTGAACATAATTAAAGCATAGTGATTAATCACAAAAACAATATGTAATATGTGTTTTCCGATGGTCTTAGGTGACCCCTGTGAAAGGGTCGCTCAACCCCCAAAGGGGTCACGACCCACAGGTTGAGAACCGCTGCATTAGACGGTATGCTTTCAGAAGGTAGGGACTGTATATGTGTTTCCTATGACATACTCTCTCTTTCCAAAAATCCATCCCAGTACTCACAATGGCTATTGTGTTTGTCCATTAAGAACAGTGATCTTCCATCTTCCTATTCTGACTCAATTATGTCTATGCTACTTTTAATAACACTAGTTTTAAAACCATTTTATTCACATTAACACATAAATTGTGTATTAATGCAAATTAGATTAAGTAGCAATTAAAACATAAAACTATGAATATAAAGGTCCTTTTGCTGTAATGACATAAAATTTAAAATAATTTCTAATTTGCTCAGTTGATTGTTTTAATATATAAATTATGCATTACCTGTCAAAATAAATTAAGTAATATTGTCATTTTAAGAGAACTTTGCAAATATAGTATAATAGGCATTCTTTATAAATTTGCTAAATTGTTCTATTCTTTAAGATATTATTTTAAACACAAAGAACCTAAACTATTTTTATATGAATAACTCTCTTTTGAATGATACATATTATAAATACCTAAAACTAGGGTTTCAGTAATATTTTTATGTTTAATAAATGCCAGACCACCCCAAATATGAACACAATATTACTTTTTAAGTCTCTAAAATGTACTTAAAATTGACAGATCAATATATGTAGTTTCAGAAATCACTGCTTTAGAAATAATTTTATGTATAACACTGTAAATTATAATTTTTGTTTCTAAATTTAAAATTATTCTCCAAAATGCTGTTATTTGCCATAAACACATAACAAAGATGTCATCGAATGCCTGAGGAACTTATATTATAGCATCATCTACTTTAATCAAATGTTCCTACCAAAATGTCACAATGTCACTAGTTTGCCTTTAAATAAATATTGCCACACCAGTCCATCACCACACATTCCACCCCATCTCCACCCCATGTGTTAAGTCCCATGCCTTAATTTGCTTTTTCATTTTTCTCCATCATTTTTATTTAAAGTATTCTCTTTTTAAAAAATGTACCCTGACATTCCAAATTCAATGATCATATTTCTATCATTCTCTTCCAAATATGCACAGGTAAAATTAAATTTGGAGATTAGATTGAGAACAGAAAAAGGTTGAAAGTATAAATCAAATCCGCAAAACTAAAGGTTATGTTTTGTACTGCAAAGTAACATTTCAAAGGACAAGTCAACTACAATGTTTAAGAAAAATATTAAATAGTTCAAAAGGAGTCATTTTAAGCACTATAAATTAGATTAGACTGAAAAAGAAAAATACTAAATGTGATTCATAAAAATGTCATGGTCAAGTATATCACTTGACTAACACTTACTGATCTATGCTACACAAATTCACTCAGTTCAGCAATATAAAGGAATTCTTAAAGCCTCACATAAGTGTGAGGTAATTCCGAAATCTCGATTTGTTTTTATTTGTTTTGTTTTGTATTTTTGCTTAAAGTTTCAATAGTAGTACAGTAATTTAAGAAACAGAATCTTAAAAATTTTAGATCTTCAGGATCACTGCCTTCTTATTTCAAAATATTACAAATCAACTCAACATTTAATTTTTCATTCTATTTGCATTTAGCTAAAAGTGACAACCCAAAGCATTTCATTACCAACCATATTTATGTTATGTGTATGCACATTTTAAAGTAAAAACTCTAGACCTAAAGTCATTAAAAAGTAGAACTGGAAAATCAAGTATATTATTTATCCTAGAAATATCTTACTGTTATTTCTGCAGGCCAAAAAGAGGTATCCCTACCATATCTGTGTTCCCTTCTCTTGTTCTTTTCTCCCAGTTTTAGCCTCTTCTTTATTCCCTATGCATTCTGGACTCTGAGGTCGGTCACTTTATTCTCTACCTCTCAGCTTGTCCTTTGTTTTCCATCCCACTTCACTCTTCAACCACCTTCCCCAGACAACGTAAGCATTGATGGACAATAATCATACCAGTTGTACCAATCTGTACAACAAAAATACAAATTGATCATTTCATCTCTATCCCTTGACATATATCTTCAATCAGATCCCTCTTCTATTCACTTTCATGGTCTATCAAAACCTTTGGGACAGAACCTAGACACAGAACCTACATAGAACCTAGACACAGAACCTACATAGAACCTAGAGACAGAAGAACTTCGCTGGAGAGAACATGGCAAAAGATCCTGGACAGAAACTGGAGACAGAACCTAGAGACAGAACCTAGCGAGAGAACCTGGCTGAAGAACCTGGATAGAACATGGCAAGAGAACCTGACTAGAACATGGCGACCGAACCTGGCTGGAGAACCTAGAGAGGGAACATGGCTACAGAACCTGGCTGGAGAACCTGGAGAACCTGGCTGGAGAACCTGGAGAACCTGGCTGGAGAACCTAGCAAGAGAACATGGACACAGAACTTGGCTGGAGATTGTGGCTAGAGATCCTGGCAAGGCTGCTGATCAACTGAACGCTGTCTCCGTGTCATTCCTTCTTCGCCGACTCCGTCCACACCTTTGGGGACCCCTGGACCCGCTGGGGCTGGACCCCAGCAACGGAGCAGACAGAACGGAAGCCAGTCTAGTTCCATGGAGGTGGGGGCCCCTCAGAACCCCATGGGCAGCACCTCCACGGTCCACTTTCCTGGAGCCCCTCGGGTACTCTGGAACACAGTTTGGAAATGTGGTTTTAAAACATCAACTGATGCCCGGCTGGTGTGGCTCAGTGGTTGAGCGTCGACCTATGAACCAGAAGGTCATGGTTCGATTCCGGGTCAGGGCACATGCCCTGGTTTCTGGCTCGATCCCCAGTGTGGGGCATGCAGGAGGCAGCCAATCAATGATTCTCTCCCCTCATTGATGTTTCTATCTCTCTCTCCCTCTCCCGTCCTCTCTGAAATCAATAATATCAATCAATCAATCAATAAATCAAATAAACATCAAAAAAAAAAAAAAACCTTTGGACACTTTTTTTCAATTTTGTGCCCACTCAATTATCAGCATATGACCTAAGCTTAACACTTCATAGCAAATTGAGACAATCATCCAGAAATGCCAACTTCCTGCCCACGCTCACTGAGCCCCATCATTGCTTCCTTCCTTGCAATCTATAGAAAGCATTCTGTCTTGTGTTCTTAATATCATCTCCTCCAGAAATGAATGATACTGGTCCACCATTCAACCTTTGATATTTTTCTTCAACCACTCCCACTCCATTAGTTTTATCCCACCATCTCTAAGTCTCTCCTAATCTTAAAAAAAATGTCCTCAACTCTGGATGCCTTCTATAGTTTCCATCTAATATCTCTCAATCTCTATTAAGAATTCCTGCCGAAACCGGTTTGGCTCAGTGGATAGAGCGTCGGCCTGCGGACTGAAAGGTCCCAGGTTCGATTCCGGTCAAGGGCATGTACCTGGGTTTCGGGCATATCCCCAGTAGGAGATGTGCAGGAGGCAGCTGATCGATGTTTCTCTCTCATCGATGTTTCTAACTCTCTAGCCCTCTCCCTTCCTCTCTGTAAAAAATCAATAAAATATATTTAAAAAAAAAAAAAAGAATTCCTATGAAGACTAATGTAAACTCAGTCACTGCTTTATATTCCTTTTTATTCAATACAATTAATTTTTATCTCCATCATTAGCATTTTTGCACAGCTTTTCTCTGTACCTCCTTTGCACTTAGATTTTCCTCTGAGTTCCAGTCTTCATGCTCTTCTTATTCTCAACTCTCAGAATTCCTTACATAAA
This sequence comes from Myotis myotis, assembly GCF_014108235.1. Lineage (NCBI taxonomy): Eukaryota > Metazoa > Chordata > Mammalia > Chiroptera > Vespertilionidae > Myotis > Myotis myotis. The sequence goes on along the minus strand of NW_023416379.1, from coordinate 67,089,097 downwards.
CATTCAATTGCCTATAAAATCTCCACCTAAATGTTCCTGAAACATACCAAGTCAACTAATCATTTCTTACATTTTTCCCTAATCTTAGTATGAATTTTTATCTGTTTGGTGAAACTGAAATTTACCAAACTACACAGTAACAAGAGGGCCATTCTAGAACTCTCCATTTCCCTTGTCACTGCTCTAGATCCAAGCAATAAGAAATTCTTCAAATTAAACCCACAAATTTCTTTCTTCATTTTATACCCTCATGACCACTGTATAGTTCAGGCTTTCACCATCTCTTTTGGATAATTATAAACAGCTTTCCCAGGCAACACCTCACAAAAGACTTCTATGCTCTGGTCTCAATTTCGCAAATCTGTTCTCTATATAACTGGTATAATTAAGTTACTGAAAAGAAATCAGATCATAACATCTACTTAATTGTTTAAAACTATTGGCTCTTTAGTTATTTTGCAAGACCTTTTGTGACCTGATCCTAATTATTCAATCTCATTTCCTCCTTCTCTCCAATACCCTAACCGCACAATTTAAAAAACAAAACAATGTTTTAAATTCTCTTGAACATATACCCAGAGTTTAAGATCATTTTATCTGTGTGTTTTGTCCCTCTGCCTACAAAAGCCTTCTATAGGTGCACACATACCAGATAAATCTTTAACCTTGAAGCTCCGGTTTCTTTTTGACTTCTATTCCACAATGATCTCCTCCAGGTAGAGTAAATTACTTCTTCCTCTGGGCTATCCCTGTATTCTTTACCTATTCCTGTTACTCCATCACATTCTATATTTGGCCTCACTAAAAAACTCAGAATTCATCTTTTTCATAATGATACCCATGAATGGTTTATGAAGAAATATACTATATTTGACATATTACTTTACCCTGAAATAAAAGCATTTTGACGGCAGAGTAGAAAGTAAACCTGTAAATTTTGAAGGAATAAATCTGCAATCCTTAATCAGGACAAAATATTGTAATATTCAAAGGGAAAATAATCACCTTAGCACATAGAAAATAGTGGGGGGGGGGGGAAGTAATTCTCTAAAAATACAGAGGTTAGGAGCACAGGATCAGAGTTTTTCTCAGAATACACATGAAATACTTAGCATTGTGCCTGGAACGCAATTATATGTTCTTAAAAGTTAATGCTATTATAGTTAACATTATTAACTGAAGTGACTAGGTTTGGACGAATTTAAAGTTGTTTTAGGTCACAGGTACTTTTGATCTTGGTCCTAAAAATTATGAATTCCACCAAAGAAAAAACATTTAAGAGTGGCTTCTTATATTAGTAAATGTGATAAATTGTACCTACCTTTATTACTTCCTAAGCAACTAATTTATAATGGCTTTTTCCTTAATTAAAATCATTATATCATCGCCCTGACCGGTTTGGCTCAGTGGATAGAGCATCGGCCTGAGGAGTGAAAGGTCCCAGGTTCGATTCCGGCCAAGGGCATGTACCTTGGTTGTGGGCACATCCCCAGTAGGAGGTGTGCAGGAGGCAGCTGATCGATGTTTCTCTCTCATCGATGTTTCTAACTCTCTATCCCTCTCCCTTTCTCTCTGTAAAAAATCAATAAAATATATTTTTTAAAAAAAATCATTATATCATCAAGAAATTCTACCGAAGAGACTTACCAATTTCTCCTTGCTAAAGTTCCTTTGTCACTATACATTAAAACAAATGCACCACATAATGAACACAGCAAAATGTAAGGAATACTTTTCTTACAGTTGTAAGAGTTGCTTTACCTTCAGGGGCATCTGCATCACATCTCTTTGGCACAGAAAGGGTTAAGTTGCCTTTATAATCATCATAAGTTATATTGCTCTGAAAGATGAAAATTAAAAATCATATTTTGATTCCAAAGTAATCACAATAACTTTATACTCTGTTTTCTATTAAACTACATCTAACACTCTAAATAGTAAGTTTTAAGATAAACTTAACATGAAGATTTTATTGCAACAATCCTTGGGTCCTGTGTTGAACAGAACTCCTTCCCAGAGAAAGAACCCACTTATTTTTTCCACAGTGAAGCAAGAAAAAAATATCGTTGGTCCATGGAAAAGCATGATCTTCATTCATTCAAAGAAAAATGTTTAAAAAGCATGACCCAGTCAACTACGTGCTGGGGATGAGGCAAGAAGAGAATAAAAAAGTATGAGAAGTGAGATTTATGATTCGGGTGATCTTCTAGTATTGTGTTTCCCAAACTCAAGTCATTCCTGTACCTCCACCATGATTGCTCCTCCCACATTATTACTTAACTTTGTTCAATGAACCTTAGCAATATTATAGATGGTATTGATTGAGGGCTTGATGGGCTCGTTAGATGCTTTTGTCCCTAACTACATGTTAAAGTAAAAAAGGATGGAAGATAAAGTACAGGATAAAAAAAGGAATGATCTGAACAGACTATCTTAACAATGAAGACTCTATTAAAGCAAGGCTTGAACGAGACCCTGAAACATGGATTAGATTTGAATTGACAGAAAGTAGAATAAGGTATTTTAGGAAAAGGAAAAAATACTAAACAAAGGTTGAATCAGATATGGCCAAAATATTTTAAATTGTCAAAAAACCCAAACTAGCTGCCCAATTATAAATAGGAACCACGGCTGCCTTTGAAAGATCAGTATCAAGAAATCAGTGTTACAGGTAAGAGAACACCCAGTTACCTACAAATAAAATATTTATAAAGCATCTCTGTGGCATTCATAGTACTGATGAGCAGACATATTTTTCTTATCAAAACTTTTTGGGGAACTATATTAATAAATTTACTTAAAATGCTATTTTAGAGGAAATGTTATGGGTTTTATTAAAGTTCTGATGTAAAGCTAAGTAGCTTAGCATCACAGGATCCATTTAAAAATATTTTAATGAATAGTGTGTCATTTTTAAAAAGAACCTGTAAGAAACAAATATAAATATGCTCAAAAATGGATAAAACAGGTTTAGCAAAGATAAATTTTATCTGAAGAACTCATATCTTATGTTAGCCTTCATAAATTAAAATTTGCTTTAAAATATCAGTATATTTAAAATATCAAAATAATGAATTTTTAAGTTTTGCACTTACCTCTATTAAGTAATTTTGGCTTCCATACATAACATACTGGGGAGCAAGACTATAAATCATATAGCTAGTGTGAAGGACAATAAGCAGAAGTATCATGCAGAGAAATAAGAGTGCCTGGGGCCTGGTCCTGCCTCTTCTGATTTTATATAACTGGAAAGAAAAAAGACAGTAACAACATTTCAGCAATATATTTATTTGTAAGGCACTAAGTACTGCTCATGTTTTAGGGGCAATGAACACAGTTTAATCAATCATTTCTTTTTTCAAAATAAATACTAAGAATTCATAATCATTCCAAATAATTGTAAGGATGGTAAAAACAATTTTCTCCCTGCACAGATTTCAGGTTTAGATTTGTTTCTTTCAAAACTAGAGGCCCGGTGCACGAAATCTGTGCACGATTGGGGGGGGGGGGGTCCCTCAGCCCGGCCTGCACCCTCTCGCAATCCGGGAACCATCCCCTGATGTCCGACTGCCGGTTTAGGCCCCATCCTGCAGGATCGGGCTTAAACTGGCAGTCGGACATCCCTCTCGCAATCCGGGACCACTGTCTCCTAACCGCTCGCCTGCCTACCTGCCTGATCACCCCTAACCACTCTGCCTGCCTGCCTGATCACCCCTAACCACTCTGCCTGCCTGCCTGTTCACCCCTAACCACTCTTGCCTGCCTGCCTGATTGCGCCTAACTGCCTCTGCCTCAGCCCCCACCACGGCGGCTTCGTCTGGAAGGATGTCTGGAAGGTCATTCGGTGTTCGGTCTAATTAGCATATTATGCTGTTATTAATATAGATCATGGCAAAGCATCTATATCCAAAGGAACCTTTAAATTATTCATGAAAAACTCAGGACCCAGAGAATATATCAATATTTGCATGGTCTGTTTCCAGACAAACATTCTAAATTTATTACACAATAGCATCTGTAAGAAGTTCATAGAGCTAAGAATTGTGAACTACCTCTAATTTTATCTAAAAATTAGAATTAGTTTATATAAGTATTTATTTGTGGTTTTATATAATAATACACAAGAACAGACATATCACATGATTATAAATATTCATTTCTATGAAATACTCAACATCCTCATACTGTCATAAAATCTAGTTTATGATAATATGACTACATATTCTCATATGTACCTATAACAGAGCAAAACTAAAACATATACTAACAAATACAAGGAACTGGGTAGCTTGCTTCAATAGCAGAGCACACTTTCATTTTAGCAATAAGGTACCACCCACCTGTTTTATTATTGGACTGTAGTATAACATAGAGTAATAGAATTCCAGTTCTGGATGGGATGATGATATAATCACCTAAAATTTTACCTTTCCCAGCTTCCCTTGCACCTAGTAGTGGCTAGCAGTGATAAAATATTAAACATCAAAGAAAAGTCAAAGTCTACTGGCAATTTCTGGGAAAGTTCTGTTTTATTATAGGTGTCACCCCTTCCTCCTAGCTACCTTTTCCTTATGTAATGTGGACAGGATAAATAGAGCTGCAGCTGTCAAATTACAATAATGAGGGAGAAGCCAAGAGGATTACAGAGATATTGGTTTGACATTTTTGAGCTACTCAACCAATGCCAGATTTTCTTTTCCACAGCAAGAAGTCACTCATTAGTTCAAGCCACTATTTAAGTGGTTTTTCTTGTACCCACAGGTAGAAGTAGTCTCTATCTGATACAGCTTCATTTTAAAATTCTTAATTCGCCTCAAAATGAACATAAGAAGAAAATAACCCTTTCTCCAATCATATAATGATCTTTAACTCCTAGTAGCAAGGACCATCTTTTGAACTACAGTGTATCCAATTGTGCTTCAATGTGTTTCCATGAAGCCAAACATTAAGGAAAATAATATAACTTCTAGACCAGAGCTTCCCATCCTCGGCGCAGGTGACGTTATGGGCGGGATGAGTCCTTGTTGTCTGAGGCTGCCCTATGCACTACAGGCTGTTTATCAGAATCCCTGGTCTCTCCCCACTAGGTGCCAATAGCGCCCCCTAGTGGTAGCAGCTGGAAATGTATCCAACATTGCCAAAAGTATCCAGGGGGCAAAATCACTCCTATTTAGGTAATAACCAGTGCTCTCAACAAAAGCACCTTTATGTTAGTATAAAGTAAAAAGGCTAATTTTCCATCACTTTTAGTATCAATGTACTTATAACTTCTATATTATAAATATAACTTTCAATAATAAAGAGTATGTGCAAAATGAAAGTAATAATACTGTAATATATACTCACTCTAATCCAAAAGAACCATATGCCAATATTTCTAATCCCCGCCATTGAAGTAAAAATAAAGTACATAATAATAATTGTTATAAGAATGTAATCAAGAGGGAAAACCTGGAAAAAAAGATAAAATTAAATTCAATACACACACACAGGGCTTTAGAAGTCATATAAAATTAACTGAAATGTCATTATTTATATTTGGCAAATATTTAAAATATCAACCCTGATTTAAATCAGGCTACTATAAAAATAAAAAATAAATCCCCCCCAAACAATTACCAAACTATGACCAAATTGTTTAGTACCATTATCATAAGAAAAATCCTGTAAGAAATTAAGCTAAAAATTACATTTAAATATGAATAAAAAACTTCATCAAAAATTAAAAACAGGAATTGCTTAAAAAGCTTATCTTAAGAGTTCAGCAATATATCAATATAATAATCCTTAAAGCAACATATCAATGTAAAAGTCATGTGTAAATAAAAAGCCAAATCAGCAGAGGGCACAAGCATATATTGCCAAGTATTAACAAGTTTTTCAACATAATAATTTGACAGTTTGTAAGAATATGTGCTAGAATATAAAATGATTGTTCTTTTTACTTACTCTTTGTAGTAAAGGCAAAAGCATATTCAGTGGATTACTCAGATTAGTTCCAAAAATTATGAAACCAGAATTGATTCCAGCTGAATGAAGAGCTTTATCCAAACTAAAAAAGTAAAATAAAAATTATAGTGATTTTTACATATTATATGACCACATTTTCAGTTAATTTATAACGTAAGCATGCAAATTCAACTGAGTCAAAGAAAACCTCAAAAAACAAATTAAACGTCACTTAAATATCTTACAGATATTGATCAATTAATAAAGAATAAAGAAATACTAACTACTATTGAAACATTTTAGTCATTCTTTGAGTCAATGCTCTAAAACACTTCAAGTAAAATGGCTACTGAAGATGAACAGATTACAGTAATAGAATTATTCAGCATGGAAAATGTGTAACATCATAGGATTTGTATAAGTACTTTAGTAAATGTGTCTAGTGTACTTACTTTGACAAGAAGAGAGAAATTACAAACAGCAATGCAACTAAGATGAAAAATATTCCCCAAATGATCTAAAGGCAAAAATAATAATAATAAAGTCATTGAAATATAGTTCTAAAAGTTGACATTAAAAGCCAAAACCATTATGTTCAATATGAGTTGCTGATATATGACCATGATCGAACCAAAATGATCCAAGATACATTTTAATTTAGTATATATTTTTAGGCATTTGTCATCTAAATTTCCATTATGAGATTGAGAACATACACAAAACAGACAAAGCATTTGAAAGTCTTCATCTGTAAGTAAACAAATGAGACTCTTTGCTAGGTCAAATAAAAGGTTTATTTATATCATTATACTCACACATAAACTTTAAAATTAATTGAAAAGTTAAGACTAATAGGACTACACTAAGACTAATATACACACACAAAAACCAAAACCAAAATACTTATCAGGTTATATTTAACTTGTTAAAATATGGAATTTGGAACATTTTCCCATAGAAATAATGATGTACATATATATACATAATATACATATACATACCTATATATGTACCATTTATATACACATATATATTGTATATGCCAATTATATGTAAAAAAATTATATCATAGCCCAGAAAAGACTATATAACTGAAAATATTCCTGAAATAGAATACTAGAAGCACCAAAGAAACTGTCATGTAAAAGCATGTTTCTGTGGAGAAATGTGTTAAGCAATGTAATTGGTGGGACATATTTCCTTTTAATGTCTAAACTTTATATTAGGGAAGGTAGAAAATAAGCAAAACAATTACTGGAACTAGGTTCCTAAGAAATAAAATTTCAGAATAAAAAAGGGGTAAAACCAATGTTACTAATAACCTAGGCTTTTTGTTCTTGACATCTCAAGTTCCAGAGACAACTAGGCTGAAGAATTCACAAAGCTAAGTCCATGATTACTGAAAAATACATGTGTTAGGCAAGCTTTGTTCAGGTATGAGTTATACTGTTGTTGGTCATAAGTTCAATGTTGTATTGATCAGCTGTTGATTTCCGAGTCCCAATCCAAGCTTTTCTAAGCACTAGACTAGAGCCTCACTGCTGCACTAATGTAAAGATGGGTTAGACACCTACAAGTAGATTTACTCTTTCATAAACGTCAATATTCATACTACAAAGTTCCTGACAATCTACAAAAGACCTTGTAGATTACATGAACTCTAACACTCAATTACTACCAACAAAAAACATCCAAAACACATCAAGTTAGCTTAAATTAAGAAGCACTACACTATAACACAAAATGTAACTCTCAAATAAAAAAATGATCAAGTAAAACTTTGGAATGGGTAGTTATCCTTCCAATAAATATTTAATAATCCTACTTTAGAGTTAGAAAGAGTCAGTCATTGCCTTTAGGCATTCTAACGTAGTGTGGCCTATAATAAAGAAAAACCACACATGCTTTAAATACTACTATCTTAAGGATATCTGCTACATCTTTAAACATAATTCATATTCAATTTCAGTGGATGCTAGGATAACAGAAATAAGTAAAAAAAATTTTATGTATTCTCACAGACCTTCAAAACAACTACACACTGTCAGTGTGTAATAAAATTAAATTTCACTGCTTGCTTACCTTATGAAATTTAGTTATGTTTAAGTTTGTTTATTGTTGGAGGATTGGGAAAGAAGTGGGGCAACCCGAATTACAAATTTTACCAGTTCTTTATTTTGGATCTTCTTCAAATAAACATAAACATGTTTTTAAAAGTATGTGTACACTAACAATGAATAATCTGAAAAGGAATTTAAGAAAGTTCCATTTATGTAACATCAAAAAGAATATTTAGGAATAAATTTAAACAAGGAGGCAAGCAAGTGATATATACTTAAAACTACAAAATATTGCAGAAAGAAAGGAAGACAAATAAATGGAAAAACATCCTATGTTCATGAATTAGAAGGCTTAATATTGTTAAACTAGGGGCTAAGTGCATGAATTCATGCACCTTGAAAGGAACTGTGAGCCACGAGGCTGCGGTGGGCACAGGGGCGGGTCTCGGCCCATCCTCCATGCCCCCGCCTGGCCCCTCCTGCTGAGGCCCCCGGTTCCCTGTCTGCTGGCTGCCCTGCTCACACTGCCACTGATGGCACAGAGCAATTGGGGCTGGTGCCAGCAGTGGGTGCAAGCAGGGCCAGTGCCGTTCAGTGGCAGCTGCTGCCCTGGTTGCCCCTCAGGAGCACGGGGAGGTGGAGAAGCCCTCAGGGGTGACAGGGGCCAGCAGCTGCCGCTTGCACCCGCTGACAGCACTGAGCAATCGGGACCAGCGCCAGTGCAAGCGGGGCCATCACCAGCAGTGGGTGTGAGAGGCAGCTGCTGGCCCTGATCGCCCCTCAGGAGCAGGGGGAAGTGGAGAAGCCCTGAGGGGCGATTGAGGTTGGCAGCTGCCACTTGCACCTGCTGATGGTGACAAGCAATCAGGGCCGGCGCCGGTGCTGGCAGCGGGTGTGAGCAGGGCTGGTGCCGGCAGCAGGTATGAGTGTCAGGCAGGACCATGGCATGCAGAAGCAAAGAATTTTCAGTAACCACCAGAGGCTCGCCCCAATGACAGCAACCGGTGTCCTGCCTTGGTCTGACGCGCCCCCCCCCGCCCCCGCCACTCATCTGCTCCACCATCTCGCTGCGGCTGACACCCGCCATGTTCCACACTCTGCCGCCTGCTGCCAATGCCCGCCATGTTTCGTGTACACCCCCTGGTGGTCAGCACACATCATAGCGACCGGTTGTTAGGTTGTTCTGCCGTTCAATCTATTTGCATATTAGGGTGTGTGTGTGTGTGTGTGTGTGTGTGTGTGTGTGTGTGTATGTATATATATGACAATACTACTGAAAGTGGTCTACAGAGTCAATGTAATCCCTATTAAGATCACAATGGTGTATTTTTGCAAAAACATAAAAACCCATCACTACATGACTCACACATCCGAATTTCAAAACTTACTACAAAGCTATAGTAATAAAAACAGTTTTGGAACTGGCACACAGATGTACTTATAACCAATGGAATAGACCCCAGAAATAAACCAGCATACTTATAGTAAAATGATTTTTGACAAGAGTGCCCAGCCCAGTCAATGGGGAAAGGATAGTCTTCTCAACCAATGGTGCTGAGAACAGGCAATCTATATGCAAAAGAATGAAGTTGGTCCCTTTTCCTTTACCATATATAAAAATTAACTCAAAATAAAAGACCTGGCCAGCATGGCTCTGTGGTTGAGCAACGACCTATGAACCAAGAGGTCATGTTTCAATTCCCAATCAGGGCACATGCCCAGGTTTCAGGCTTGATACCAGTGTGGGGCTTGCAGGAGGCAGCCAATTGATGATTCTCTCTCATCACTGATATTTCTCTCTCTCTTTCCCTCCCCCTTCCTCTCTGAAATAAAAACATACATTTTGTAAAAAATAGACCTAAACATAAGACCTAAACCTGTTAAACTCTTAGAACAAAACTCTTCATGGAGTTGGACTTGGCAATGTGGAGAAGAGACTGTTCTATAACAAGACAGCTGTCTATCTACAAGCTGGATCTTGGCCAAAAGGGGGGTTGCTTTCCATAAACCCCTCTTAGAGACTGTCTGATTATAACTGATGTTTATTCTGACATACATCAGCAGCCTTTCCCTACCTCCTGCTATGTGCTGGCTCCAGAAACAGGTTGTTGTTCTGACCTGGTCAAGCATGTAATTTCCTATACCTGGTAGTTTTCATGTACTAGTACCAGTGACTATTCCCCGCTTTTAACCTACACAATCCTTTGGCACCTGGTTTCATTACATTTTGCAGCCACCCAAGACAGGCCTTGTATGTGAGTTTCCCTTAATAAACTCCATTCATTACTGGAATGGAGTGGCCAGCTTCTTTCTTCAGTCTTTCCCTGCCCTCCATTTATGGAGGTAGTCTCAGGGTTTTTCTTGGGGTCTGCATGTTCCAACAGGCAATTGTTTTTAGATATAACCAAACAGCACAGTCAACAAAAGAAAAAAACTGAACATCAAAATTAAAAACCTTTGTGCATCAAAGGACACTATCAACAGAATGAAAAGACAACTCAAGAATGGGAGAAAAATATTGCAAACTATATGTCTAATAATGGATTAACATTCAAAATATTTAAAAGAACTCATAACTCAGCAACAATAAAACATAAACAATTTTAAAATGGACAAAGGACTTGAATAAAATCTCTCCAAAGAAATTATACAAATGACCATAAATCAAATGAAAACATGCTCAACATTACTAATCATTATGGAAGTGAAAATCAAAACCATGACATACCACTTCACAACCATAGGTTAGCTGTTACCAAAACAATGGAAAGTAAGTGTTGGCAAGGATATGGAGAAATGGGAACTCTTGTGCATTGCTGGTAGGAATGTGAAATGCGCAGCTGCTGTGAGTTTGTAGATTCCACAAAATGTTAAACATAGAATTGCCATATAATCCAACAACTTCATTTCTAGATAGATATTCAAAAGAATTGAAAGCACGGAATCAAACAGACACTTGTACACCATGATCATGGCATTATTCACAATAGCCAAAACTTGAAAACAACCCAAATTTCTACCATTAGATAGATGAATAAACAAAATGTGATATATACATACAGTGGAACATTATTCAGCCTTAAAAAGGAATAGAATTTTGATACATCTACCAATGGATGAACTTTGAAGATATTATGCAAAGTGAAATAAGCCAAATATAAAAGGACAAGTATAGTATAATCTGTTATATAACATTCCTGGAATAGGCAAGTTCAGAGAGACAGAAAGCAGAAGAGAGGTCATTAGGGGATATGTGGCTGGGTATGGGGAGAAATGGGAAGCTATTATTATTTAATGGGTAGAGTGTTTTTTGTTCAGGATGGCAAAAAAGTTCTGGAAATGAACAGTGAATGAATTTAGTAAGTATATTGCACAATATTGTGAATATACTTACTGCCACTGAATGTAAACTACAAAGGGTTAAAATGATACATTTTTTTTTAAAATATATTTTATTGATTTTTTACAGAGAGGAAGGGAAAGAGATAGAGAGTTAGAAACATCGATGAGAGAGAAACATCTATCAGCTGCCTCCTGCACATCTCCTACTGGGGATGTGCCCGCAACCCAGGTACATGCCCTTGACCGGAATCGAACCTGGGACCTTTCAGTCCGCAAGCCGACGCTCTACCCACTGAGCCAAACCGGTTTCGGCTAAAATGATACATTTTATATTATGTGTATTTTACCACAATATAAAAATCTGAAAAAAATATATGTGATACAATTATGGATATGAATTTATAACTTTGTATGCAAATACAAGAGGAGTGTGTGTGTGTGTGTGTGTGTGTGTAAAATAAGAGGTGTATATATAGTAAAATCTCAAATTACATTTAAAACCTGTTGAATATATAGGTTACCAAGGCCAATTAATTGCACAAGCTCAAACTATGCCCTCCTGTCAGAGGAAAGTTTAATAAAATATTTAATGAACATTTTAGACTATGCTTAGAAATATATTCAGTAGTATATATAAATGCTGCTTTAAGGAGCCATTAACTTAGTCTAATTAGATGCCTATTTTTACGTCTTCAATACAAAACTAGTTTTCTCCCTTGAGTTACATGACAGTATTTTTAAGAAGTTGAAAAATCCTAACTTTAGAACTATAACGATAGCAGCTGCAATTTTCTGAGCTGTTTATATCAAAAGGCAATGAAGAGCATACATTATTTTACTTAATTCCTACAATGAAAATAAAATTAAGAATATAATTCCATTAAGAATATAAGTCTATGCACTGAATTCCCGTGCTTCTGAAATGAGACGTGCACCTCCTAAGGAGTACATGGCCATGTGAAATCACAAGATCAATGGGCAATGGAGATGATTTATGAAAAATAATGTATATAACTCAACCTTTGCATTTTCAAATTTCCAAATGTAATACAACTTATAATACATCAAACATGGATTATAGCACAGAGTAAAAGGCATTACTACTACAAAATTTTGAGACAGACGGTAACTTCAAAGAAACTTTGTATCAGGAGTTTCTCACCAGTCTTTTATTTTTTTAATATATTTTTACTGATTTCAGAGAGGATGGGGTGGGAGAGAGAGAGAGAGACAGAGACAGAGAGAGAGAGAGAGAGAGAGAGGAACATCAATGATGAGAGAGAATCATTGATCAACTGCTTCCTGCACACCCCCAAATGGGGATTGAGCCCACAACCCAGGCATGTGCCCTTGACTGGAATCGAACCTGGGACTCCTCAGTCTGCAGGTGGATACTCTATACACTGAGCCAAACCGGCTAGGGCTCTCACCAGTCTTAAATCATCTTCAGTATATATGGAGCACTGAAAAGGGGTGAATGGACCTGTTTCTACCTTCTTCCACAAGGACTACTTAGATGCTAATGTTTAAAAGTACCAATATGAAATAAGTCAGTCAGAGAAAGACAGTATCACATGATCTCACTCGTATGTGGAAACTCAGTAACAAAATAAACTGATGAACAGAGTGGATTCAGAGACATGAAAGCATGGAACAGAGTGCGGAATTTAGGAGGGAAGGAGGAGGAGGGTGGAGGGGAGGGAGGTAATCAACCAAAGACTTTGTATGCATATATGCATAACCCATGGACACAGACAATAGGGTGGTGAAGGCCCTGGGGGTGGGGGGAGGACTCTAGGAGGTCAATGGAGGGCAGGGGAAAGGGGACATATGTAATACTTTCAACAATAAAGAATTATTAAAAAAAAAAAAAGCACTAATAGCATGTGGCTTCCTATTTCTGAATTACATCAACTGTGGACAAACACAGTAGTAATGAATAATAAATTATTTTCATATTTCATTTGAGCAAAAAAAGCAGCATTTATCTCTTGGCATTCATGTTAACCCTTCAAATACATAACAGTAATTTTGTATCCCCAGATATTCCCTTCAGGAATCCCTATTACTAATTATTCCTAAATTGGAACTAGATAATGGAAAGATAGGTAAGAATTTAGATCAGTATCAGGAATGACACACTTATACAGCAAAATGAATAAATAATAAACTGTATTGGAGGTTTCAGCCAGTGCAGTAAGAGAAAAAAAGCAACTGAAAATCTTATATTTGAAAGAACAAAGTAAAACTATCTTTTAGCAGCTTATCTGATCATGTACTTAAAAATCCCTTAGGAATCTATAAAACTACTAGAAACTAATATTAAAGCCAAGGTTGCATGATACAAGTACAATGTATAAAAGCAAACCTCTACATAATAGCAACAAATGATTGAGAATTAAAATTAAACAAAATCATTTGTAAAAATATAAATAAAGACATACTTATAGATAAATTTAGCAAAATATTTGCAAGGCCTAATCACTTAATACTACAAATGACTGCTGGGAGAAATTTAAGATAACATAAATAAATGAATAGATATGTTCATGAATTGGAAGATTCAATATTAAGATATCAATGATCTCCAAGTTTACCTATAGATTCAAAGTAATACCAATAAAAATTCTTGTGGGTGTTTTGTGAAATTATGAGTTGATTCTAAAATGTATATGGAAATGCAAAGGTTATGCACAGCTAAAACAATTCTGAAAAAGGAAAACAAAACTGATGAATTTACACTACTTGATTTCGTGACTGATTTGAATGCTCCAGTAATAAAGTTTTAGCATAAGGACATATAGATCAATGAAGCCAAAGTCAGAGTCCAAAACAGACCCTCACACACATATATATAATCAATTGATCTGACAAAATTGCCAAGGAAATTCAAAGTGCAAAGAATAGTCTTGAGAAAAAAAAATGGTGATGTCCATACGGAAAATAAAATAAGCCTTGACCCATAGGTCATACCATCCCATAAAATTAATTTTTAATGGGCCACAAACCTAAATACAAGAGCTAAAGCTATAAAATTTCTAGGAGAAAATATAGGATAAAATGTTTTCTATAAAGGTTTTAAAAACATTTCTTTGAATGACAGTGTTAAAAAAACAAAACAAAACAAAAAAGCCATAAATTAGGAGACAAAGTACTTGATCCAGAATACATAAGAATTTTTGTAATTCACTCATAAAACAAAAACCTAATTTTTAAAATGGCCAAACAAGCATTTTAGAGAAGATATATAAGTAAATAGCCAATAAGAATATAAGATGATGTTCAATATCATTAGTCATCAGGGAAATGCAAATTACTATTACATATCCATTAGGAAAACGATTGCAAACAGTGGACAAGAATATGAAGAAATTAGCAATCTTATATATTGCTATAGGAATGCAAAATGGTACAACCACTTTAGAAAATATTTTGTCTGTTTCTTATAAACTTAACCCTATGTTGAACATTAGACCCAGCAATTCTACTCAGGTATTTACCCAAGAAAAAACATGAATGAAATGAAAACACATATCTACACAAAGATTTATGCACAAATGTTTACATCAGCATTATTCATAATAGTCTCAAAGTGGAAACAACTGAAATCCACTAACAGATAAGTGGATAAACAAATTGCGACATAGATATGCACTGGAATGCTAATTACCAATAAAACAGAACGAACCACTTTTTAAAAAAATGCAACAACATGGATGAATCTCAAAAACATAATGCTGAGCCAAAGAAGCCAGACAAAAAAACTATACACTCCCCTATAAACTGTTAAAAGATTATACATTTTTATTTCATTTATACAAAATTATAGAACACATAAAACTAAAGTATAGAGACAAAAGGGCATTAGTGGTTGTCTGGGGTCTGTGCTCAAGGAAGCAGGGGGAGACAAAGTAGCTTTTTGGGGTGATGTAGATGTTCTATATATAGAACCTATATTTGGTAAAATCAATCCCTCTAAGCATATGTTCAGTGAAATGGAACATACAGCATGTTTAAAACAAGACAGTTAATGTTACAAATTGGTTATAAATATTTATAAGAAGCTACAATTTAAAAGTAAGATAAGGTTGGGGAAGGCTTCATCAAACCTTTCCTACTATAAGACAAATCTCTTTGGAAAAAAGGATTAGGGTGAATTAAAAACAAAGTATTCTAACAGAAGTTTAAACTCATGATACATAGAACTGATTATGTTGGTTTTTTTAATCTTTATTGTTGAAAGTATTACAGATGCCCCTTTCCTTCCTCCATCCCCCCACTGACTCCCTCCATCCACCCTGTTCCAGTCCCCTTCCCAGACCATCCCACCACTAGCACTATTGTCTGTCCACTGCTATGCATATAAATTCATTGTTAATCTCTTCCTCCCCTCTCTCCCCGCTTCCCTCTGAAATACCTCAATCTGTTGCATGCTTCAATGTCTCTGGATCTTTTTTGTGCATCAGTTTATTTTGTTCATTAGAGTCCACATATAAGTGAGATTTTGTGATACTTGTCTTTTCTCTGACTGGCTTATTTCTCTTAGCATAATATTCTCCAGGTCCCTCCATGTTGTAACAGGGTAATTTTTGAGAAACTCTTTAAAAGAGGAGTTTTGGGGTGAGCAGTCCCTGCATTTCCTCACTTCCTTTTTAATTATAAGAGGAAGACAAAGCAGCAATTAGAACTCAACCTGACTGATCTCTGAGGGGGTTCTATAAAACATCTTTTTAAAAAATTTAGCCAAAAACCATTTTCTAGCTTCGTTTTGCCCAACTGTACTCAAAACAGTCTATGCACTGCACTTTCTGAATTACAACTGGCATTGTACACTTATGGTATACAAAGCCCTGGTGTTTGAAATGCCAAATACAGAATGAGCACATATAGAAATTTGTGGCCAGCAGTTCTAGTTACTTTTTAGACTCAGGGTCATATTATGATCACCTTAATTCAATTTATTTATTTAAAATAAGCATAGCTTTATTTATTTTTATTTTAGAAAGAAAGAGAAAGGGAGAGAGAAACACTGATTTGTGCCTCTAGTTATTTGTATGCATTTCATTGGCTGTTTCTTGTATGTGCCCTGATAAAGTATTGAACACCCAACCTTGGCATATCAGGATGATGCTCTCATCAACTGGGCTACCCAGCCAGGGCCTCAATTTAGATACTTATGTTTAGGTACCGTACTTCCAAGAATTCAAGGCTAGCAAATAATGCCCCCACCCAAAAAAAGTAATGGTTTTCCATCTCAAATAATACCTTTTTACATAGTTTTCGCCACGTATCATCTAACGATAAAAAAAGTCTATTACTTTTCAGTTAGGGCTCCTAAATTTTATTGTGAGTCCCAGATTTCTTATTTATAGAAAGTACAAATTAACAAAATAGGCTTACATTACTTATCTATATTTTAACTTAAATTTAACAACTGTGTTGATATAACATTTGCATTACACATGAGTAGATGAAGTCCAGAGAGGGTACGCACCTTGCCCAAACTACCAAATGAAAGAGCTGTGATTAAAACCAGATTATTTTAACTCCAAAATGCTCTTGAGCACCATGCTGTATTGCCTCTGAAGCAGAACTCAACTTCTCTGACAGGTACAATATAAACTTGGAAGAAGAGTGACAGCATAATTTTAAAAAACCCATTTACCTTCAGGGGCCGCAGAGCGCCACAAAATTTTGTCCAGCAGCTGTTTTCAATGAATTCTAAGCGCCTTTCTCTTTTCCTAAGCGTTCGTAACCTTTCTTCAAGTTGTTTTAAGGTGCGTTTATCCCTGGCTGGCAAAGGTCGACCATCTTTGCTCTGCAAACAACAGAACAAAAATGAAACAGTTTTTACCATTAAGGTTTTAATAAAGTAATCTATCAGATTTAGCAGATCAAGCAATGAAACTTCTTTAGGTTGGGTTTGACTCCTTAGGCAAATTTACAAATAGAAAATAACGAACAATTTTAATGTGACAATGCACATATATGTACCAAGGTCAACATCAAACTGTGAATGTGTGGTCACAGTGGTGTGGTTCAGTGATTGAGTGTTGACATATGAACCAGGAGGTCACCATTCGATTCTCAGTCAGGGTTGCGGGCTCGATCCCGTGTGGGACATTGCAGGTATCAGCCACTCAGTGATTCTCTCTCATAATTGATGTTTCTATCTCTCTCTCCCTCTCCCTTCCTCTCCGAAATCAATAAAAATATATTTTAAAAAATAAAGTAAAAATAAATAAATATGGGCCTGGTTTTTGAAGGATATGTTACAAAACAATTCAATGTCAAAAATGTTTGCCAAAGTCTAAGTCACATCAGAAAGCAGCTCAAAGACAAAGTAATTTGATGCTTCCCAATTATAATAAAATACCAACTCACTTTTGATTTAATTGATTGAATGTGTTGTTCCACTTCTTCAATGTCTTCAGTGTTTTCTAAACGTTCATAAGCAGCACTTCTAGTGCCTTTTATAAGATTTAAAGGTAATGCCGACATGCCATAGGCCTAAAAAGCAAAATTAAAATGTGATTTAGTAATATTATTTTAAATACAGGATGTCCCCCCCAAAACTGTATACACACTTTAACAGCTGACAGCTCAATTTTGAAAATGAAATGCATTTTAATAAACACTGGTTTTATAATTATTTAAAGTGTGTGTATACATTTTTTTGGGGGGGACACCCTATATATGACATAATTTTCAGGTAAAAATGCCATTTTTCAAAAAAAGTAACACAACATGTAAGAGTCTGATATATATGTGGTATTATGTAATGACTGGAGGCCCGAATTTTGTGCAAGAGTAGGCCTTCCTTCCCCGGCCGCCGGCACCCGGGCTTCCCTCAGGCCGCCAGCAGGCACCCGGGACCCGGGCTTGCCTCGCAGCCCCGGCTTCATCCAGAAAAGTGGTTCTCAACCTTCCTGATGCCACGACCCTTTAATACAGTTCCTCATGTTGTGGTGAGCCCCAATTTCATTGTTACGGATTGAATATAATTAAAGCATAGTGATTAATCACAAAAACAATATGTAATTATATATGTGTTTTCCGATGGTCTTAGGCGACCCCTGTGAAAGGGTCGTTCAACCCCCAAAGGGGTCGCGACCCACAGGTTGAGAACCCCTGATCCAGAAGGACGTCCAGTCTAGTTAGCATATTATGCTTTTATTATTATTATAGACTATTACCAATTCTCCATATCATTTGAACACAAGGCCAGTACGATATTAGTTTTTCAACCAGATGCCAAGGCAAAAATATTTCATTAAACCCAATTTAAGTAAATCCCCTGTCCTCCCAATCACCTCCAAATTAGGCTTATTTTTACCCTCTATATGTTATTTTGTGTTGGAAGGATTTGGGTCCCTAAATATACTAACCTGAGTACTCAATACTATTTCCCAAGAAATATGCTGCTCTAGTCAATATTCACAACAGGGGCCTTATTTTTTAATCTTTTGTATTTTTAAATATTTATTTTAAAAATTTTTTCAATTGTAGTTGACATGCAATATTACATTAGTTTCAGGTTTACAACATAGTGGTTAGACATTTATGTAACTTATAAAGTGATCACATCGATAGCTAGTACCCTTGTGACACCATATATAGTTATAACAATAGTACTGATTATATTCCCTGTGCTGTACCTTATATCCCAGAGACTACTTATATAACTGGCAATTTAAACATCTAAATCCCTTCCCCTCTATCACCCATTCCATCTGGCAACCATCAAAATGTTCTCTGTATCTATGAGTTTGTTTCTGTTTTGTTTGTTTATATTGTTTTCTAGATTTCACATATACGTGAAATCATATGGTATCTGTCTCTAACATTTCACTTCACGTAATACCCTATATGTCTATCCATGTTGTCTTAAATGGCAAGATTGCATTCTTTTTTATGGCCAACATTCCATTCCATATATATAGTCAGATTATACCATTCCTCTAATTAACATCCTCAAGGACTAATAAGGGTAGTTTTCAAAGTGCTCTGGGAGTAGTTCCTAGGATTCTGGGTAGGTGTCTTCAGGGCCACTACAGGAGAGAGGAAGGCAGGTAGTGAGTGATGCAGGGACCTGCTGCTACTTTTCTAGAGCAAATCTACTTTGTTCATGTATATGTATGTGTGTGTGTATATATATATATATATATATATATATATATATATATACACACACACACACACACACACACACACACACACATCACATCTTTATGGATACTTAGGTTGCTTCCTTATCTTCACTATCATAAATAATGGGACAATCAACATAGGGGTGCATATGTCTTTTCAAATTACTTTTGGAATTCTTTGGATACATACCAAAAATTAGGATTGCTGGCTCATATGGTAGTTCTATTTTTAATTTTTTGAGGAACCTCCATTCTGTTTTCCATAAACGCTGCACCCAATATACAATCCTACCAACAGAACACAAGGGTTCCCTTTTCTCCACATCCTTGCCAACACTTGTTTGTTGATTTATTGATAATAGCCATTCTGACAGTTGTGAGGTGATATTTCATTGCAGTTTTAATTTTCACTTCCCTGATGATTTTTTTATATGTCTATTGGCCAACTGTTTGTCCTCTTTGGGTAAATGTCTACTCAGTTCCTCTGCCCATTTTTTTTAATTGGATTGTTAGGGTTTTTTTAGTGTTAAATTGTATGAGTTCCTTACATATTTTGGCTATTAGCCTCTTATCAGATGTATTGGCGAATACGTTCTTCCATTCAATAGGTTGTCTTTGTTTTGTTAATGGTTTCCTTCACTGTGCAAAAACTCTTTAGTTTCATGTAGTCCCATTTCTTTATTTTTTTCTTTTGTTTCCCATGTCTGGGAAGCAAAGTGGCCCTTATTTAGAGTCCACTGTCAAATGCAGGTCATCTAAATTCTGTACATTGGTCTGTTGGTCTCACTTTCTACAAATTCATCTTCTGTAACATAATCCAATGTGATCTTTCTCTAACACTCAAGTCAGATTATACCATTCCTCTAATTAACATCCTCAAGGACTAATAAGGGTAGTTTTCAAAGTGCTCTGGGAGTAGTTCCTAGGATTCTGGGTAGGTGTCTTTAGGGCCACAACAGGAGAGAGGAAGGCAGGTAGTGAGTGATGCAGGGACCTGCTGCTACTTTTCTAGAGCAAATCTACTTTGTTGATCTACATTTTTACATGTCAGAATTTCATCCAAGATTGTTTGAATAGTTATTTGGTATTGTTTTTCAATGAAAGGTAGAATTACTGGACTTGTGAATAGACCAATTATCTAATCCTGGCATACAAAGCCCTACCAACCTTATGTCACACCTCTGTATTATTCACTGTTCTTAAAACACTCCAATTTTACATTACTTCAGGCTTTATCCAGCATCCACACTTTAGTACATACAGTACCCTCATTTAGAATGCCTATTTCCTCACCTTACTTCATTAGCAAATTTCAATGCCCTTCAGGCTCAGCTTCATTACACCATGTCTGAAAACCTTCCTTAACTTGTAAATGTGCCTTGCTTATAACTCAATTATCTATATTATAAAAAGCCATGGCCATGACGCCGTAACAACCAAACGACCAGTCACCAGGAGGTGCACTGATGGGTCTCATGTGCAGCGGGTCTCGGTCATGGGGGTGGTGGGTCTGGGTCCTGGGGCGCGGCAGGTCTCAGTCCCGCGGGTGGGTGCGGTGAGGCGAGTGCAGTCAGGTGCGTGCAGGTGGGTGGGGCTATGAGCATGGCAGGGCAGCAGGTGGGTGGGCGGGGCACGAGCAGATGGGTGGGGCTGCAAGCAAGGCAAGGCATGCGCAGGTGGGCAGGGCCACGCGATTTCGCGCACTGGGCCTCTAGTAATATATAACACTGTTCATCAACATTATTAATCTGTATAATTGTTTTATCATTAGATCTGCCAAACTTGGCTAATCAGAATCACTTGGAAAAATACAGACTCCTCATCCACACTAGTAACAACTGCAGTACCCCATTTAGGATGTAAGGACTACTCAATTCTTTTTTCCCTACCTTTATTCCAATAACAAGCATTTATTAAATTGATAAAATAATTTGAGATAATATTTAACCAAAAATCATTTTAAATGAATTCTTTATTCATAAGAACTTGTTTCCTTACATGAAATTCATATATTTATTAGAAAGCTGAACTGAATTTCTAAAAAGCTTAATGTAATCGATTTTAGAAAAAAAAAAAATATGTCCTTGAAAATACCTTGTGGTAACATAGAATCAGAATACAGCATTTTTTTAAAGAATTTTTAATTGTCTGAAGAGAGCAAGTAAAAGAAATAGTCATGGTTTTGGTTGACTAGCTTTTAGCTTGTTTTTGGATTGCATGTTTAAGTTTCAATAATTACCTGGAAATTTAACTATAAGATTTAGATTATGATAAGCTTGACATAACGCATTATACAAAACATTTCATCAACACAACTTTAAGATCTTTAATCACAATCTTTTCAATTCAACCTCAGACTTATTTGGGGGGGGGGGGGGGAATGTATGAAAAGGCTATCTCCTGTTCAGAAACAAAACTTTTATTGCTTACTACTGCCCTCTAGTGAATTACTAGGAAATCAACAAGGCTAAAGAGATTACATTACTTAAAATGCTTTTAGGTCATCCATAATGCCCAAAATTGCCTCCAATTTTATTTGTTTCAACTTCCAAAAATAAATAACCATCTGTATTTTAAAATACAAACTATTTTGAAGGACTACATATAAACTACAAATATTTATAATACTTTCTTACACTGTCTAGTTTAGAAAAGCAACTTTTCCCTACATATCTCTGCTCTATCTAGGATGATGTTTTCCAACTTGTGAGCTTTGGATTATTGCAAAGAATCAACACCAAGCACTGCTGTTAAGCTGAATAAATGTCTTGCGTATACTTGTAACTACTATTATTCAAGTACATGTTTGCTAAAATGACTAATGAAACAATTCATTTAACATGTACTCAATAAGATTTCCCTTCTACTGGTAAATATTCACTAATTCTAAAACATCTCTATTTTCTCACATCAGTGAAATTTGGATGCATCTTATATTCATTGGCTAGGCAGAAGTCATACATAGTTGTCATACTAGCATATTCACAAATATGGTCATAGCTGGTTACAATATAGTTACTTCGTTGGTTACTGCGTTCTTGGTACAACTATTGCCACTTTAAATGTCTTCTAAGATAGTACTATGATTTGATATTGGAACAAAAAGTTAGTGTGTAAGGGGAAATGAACAAAGGAGCAAATAATGAGGCAAATATTAACTAGAACAATGATCATAATTCTATATTTTCTTGCAAAGCAACAGTCAATAATTTTATGGGCCTAAGAAAGGAAGATACTCAAAGTATAAGCCATTTTGCTAGTTAGATAGGTAAATGCAAAAAGATAGCCTTTCACATGGCAAAATAAGAAACAACTGCAAAACAACAATGAAGAAAAGCTTAAATTTATACAACAGTTTTGTTAGCAGCTTCGGAGAAAATCCCAGTGACAAGCGTGTAGCTCTTAAGAAAAGCTGTATCATCAATTCTCTTGATAGCATAAAAGACAATCTTGTATAATAAATCATGGACATGAATAACCAATTCAAAAAAGTGATTCAGAAGATTCATATTACAAATGTCAAGTTTTAGGAATACATTTCCAGTTTACTTGCTTATATTTTCCTTGTTCTGTATGCAGAAAAGTGATGATTTTAAATTATTTATAAAAGTCTATAAAACTTCTCTCATTAAATATGAAAGCATGGGCAGAGACTTTTTTTAAAAAATGTATTTTTATTGATGTCAGAGAGAGAGAGAAACATAAACGATGAGAATCATTGATCAGCTGCCTCCTGCATGCCCCCTACTGGGGATGGAGCCATCAACCAGGGCATGTGCTCTGATTGGGAACTGAACCAAGACCTCCTAATTCATAGGTTGATGCTCAACCACTTAGGTAATACAGGGACCTTTTTTATAGTGGTACCTAAAATACAGGAGCATCTGTATCACCTGGAAGGCTGAGAAATTTGATTTTTAAAAGGGAGTGTCTTCAAAGATTATTGAGAACTACTGCTCTACTTATTTCTATTTTTGAATTTTCAATTTATCACTTTACATTTTATATAAAACTAGAGGCCTGGTGCATGAAATTCGTGCACGGGGGTCCCTCAGCCCAGCCTGCACCCTCTCCAATCCGGGACCCCTCGGGGGATGTTTAGGCCCACAGGAATCAGGCCTAAACCGGCAGTCGGACATCCCTCTCGCAATCTAGGACCACTGGCTCCTAACTGCTCACCTGCCTGCCTGCCTGATCACCCCTAACCACCTCTGCCTGCCTGCCTGATAGCCCCTAACCACCTCTGCCTGCTGGCCTGATCGCCCCTAACTGCTCCCCTGCCAGCCTGGTCGCCCCAACTGCCCTCCCCTGCTGGCCTGATCGCCCCTAACTGCCCTCCCCTGCCAACCTGGTCGCCCCTAACTGCCTCTTCCTCGGCCCCCACCACCGTGGCTTTGTGTGGAAGGACATCAGGATGGATGTCCAGAAGAGGTCTGGTCTAATTAGCATATTACCCTTTTATTAGTATAGTTTATACAACATAAGCTTTAAGGTAGAATTTCATTAGTAGAAATGAAGAGACATTTCATTAAAAAATGTATATTGGTTTGATATTATTCAAATCCACTTGTTTATGACAAAAATCAAGTCTTTAAGAATAGGACTGCTTGCCCTAGCTGGTTTGGCTCAGTGGCTAGAGCTTCAGCCTGAGGACTGAAGGGTCCCAGGTTCGATTCTGGTCAAGGCCACATGCCTGGGTTGCAGGCTCGATCCCCAGTAGAGCGTGTGCAGAAGGCAGCTGATCAATGATTCTCTCTCATCATTGATGTTTCTCTCTCTCTCTCCCTTACTCTCTGAAATCAATAAAAGTCTATTTTAAAAAAAATAAAAGAATAAGATTGCTTTGCTATCAAAGCCAAGTAGTCTGAGCAGCTCAGTTGCTAAGCGACTTCGCTGGGTTCTTATCAAATAAAATCCACGGAGAAGCAACTATGCCCACCATGCATTTAGGCTATAAAGATGGAAAGCTGGGAGGACAGAGTACTTCTGGGGTAGGAGACAGTGAAGATCAGCGGCTGGGAGACAGAGAAGACGTGGAAGCACCAGAGGGTCTGGGATATGCAAATCTGCTGGGGGCGGGGTCAGGTCCTGCGCTCTGAGAGGTCAGGTCCGGAGGGAGGGCAGGGGTGTGGTTCCAGGGATCCTCTTCCTGCGAGGCTCCTTCTCCTCCCTTTAACCCCCTAACCTGTCAATTTGGATGAAGGGGGTGGGAAACAGGTATGCAATGCCTGGGCGGACACCCCTTAGTCCCAGATCCCCCCAGGGCAGGGGAGGAGTGATTGTATTGGTTTATTTGATTCTTCTTACACGTTGAAGGGGGTGGCAGGGGAATGTCTGCCAGACATGGTTTCCTTCTGCTTGCTTGCCAGAGCTGCCCTGCGTGATGCCTTTTCCATTCCTTCCCCGCTACCCCGAGCTAAAGTGCATGAAATTGCCAGGGACGAAACTGGGGCCCCCGTTGCATTGTGTGGAGATTGCACTCCACAGGAACCTGCCTGATCCAAGGAGGGTTGGGGTCATTCACTGCGGGAAAGGCTCAATTTAAAGGAAGCCACCGCTTAGGTGCCAGCTGAGCCGTTTGGGGAGGGTTTATCATCCCTTCTGGCTGTTTCCTTGGAAACCACAAACTCAAGATAGCAAAGCCAGGGGCCACCCCCAGGCCAGGCGGCCTCTGGGCTGGGCGCGTGGGGTCTGCCTCCGCCGGGGGCGCCCCGGACTGGGCTATGCAAGAGGCTCTACTGGTGATGGCAGTCCCCGCCCACCTGCTCCCGCTGTGCATGCCTCCTGCTGAGCAGTTGTGATGTTATGGCATTCTGGCTAATTTGCATATTCCTCTATTATTATATAGGATGTATGTAGGAAAACATATACAGATACAAACACAAATAAAATTCATAAATAGCACATGTTCAGTTTTTGACTGTTAAGTGTATATAATAAGTTCAGTAGTCACTGCTTTTATAGGCAACTCAGTGTCCACATATTACATTTTTTATAAAAATATCATTATTCAACATTTCCCCACTTAATGGCACCAAAAATTAAAGTATATACATAAATATCTGTGCCCAGAGGTTTCTTTCTTTTTTATTTAAAAAAGATTCTCTTTATTTTATTTTTTCCATCACCATTTATTCCCTATATGACCTTTTCCATCTCCATCCATCCCACTCCCCCCGTAATCACCATATTGTTGTACATGGAAGTCCATATGCCCATGAGTTCTCTCTCTCTTTTTTAAGCTGAAAACAATAGGAAGACTAATTAATATGCTTCACATTGTTCTTCTAAAATTGAGTGGCCAATTATTTGGCTATTCCTTAAGACATGGTACAGTGGGTATAATCTTGGTAAAATTTAAATAATCAACTAGTTTATAAACTAAACAATAATGCACATCTAAGAAATTCACACTTGACTGACATATACATTACAAAAACATCTCAAATTTCAATACTAACAGTTACAGATTCTATAACAGACATGATTATACCTTTAATAATTAATGCTTTTTACTTAGGGTTAAAGTATGCTAAGTATTAACTTCCCTCTTTTGGTACCTTAATTAAAATGAAACCTTTCTGCTTCGCATGAATTTGTATCCTCTTCCATGTTCCACCAGGAAAAGCTCATTTCTCAAGCATCTATATAATGTTAGGAGACAACTACTAACTAGTACTATTAACCACCTATCTGTAATTAAACCATTTATCTATAAATAGTTGATTTTCAACTAGTTTTTAATAAAGTTTGTGTATGATTGACCCATTTTTACAGATGAAAAAGCTAGGGTTCAATGTTTGCTTACATAAAGACATTCATGATTAGTGCTCAGCTATGTACACTATGCTGCCTCCTTAAACAGAGTCCCCTCTAGCCTACCCTTCTTCCTCTCTTTACACACTAGAAACTAGATAGTAAAGTTGGCCAGACTGTGGTTTGGTAACAAAATATTCTTCCACTGAGTTTTGAGCATATCTTGTAGTGTTATTTAAATAATGTTTATCTGTCTATCCATCTGGAAAGATTCCAGATATTTAAAGCTTCCTGCACAACTCTCAGAAGATAGCTAAAGAAGCATTTATTATTGGCTCTTCCTTTATAATTTGAGAAAAGAAGAAAACCTCAAAGAGCAGTCTATATGCAAGTTTGTCGGCCTATTATAATTCTTACCTTACCATTTCTAGGAAGACTGAAAAAAATCAAAGTCTCTGAGAGTATAAGATTAGCTTCTATATACTAGGAAAATATCAAGTTATGTAAAATATCTGATTTTAAAAGTCCTATACCCCCAAGTAGGATAAATCTACTGAATCAGTAACAGTTGCTGATCTATGGTCCAGAATTCTAATATGCTAATAAATCACTAAATCTATTATGGCATGGTATATACTATAACCTTTAAGGTTCACAACTTACAATGTTTGTTTCTGAATAGTAACTTTCACAAACATAGATAAAATGATTGTGACTAAGTAGTTCAAAATTAACCTTCCTCTTAAGTAAACTCAAGAAAAATGAAGAAAGAAGCACTAAAATATTAAAGAAAAAAACAGAAATTGAACACAATATACGATGGGGCAAAAGTAGGTATACAGTCGTTCATATAGAAAATATAATAATCCTATATAATAAAAGCCTAATATGCTAAGTGTCCAGTAGTCCGGTCGGCCATTCAACCAATCAAAGCATACTATGCTAATGATATGCTAAGACTGCTCAACTGCTCGCTATGATGTGCAATGACTACCAGGGGGCAGTCAACTGGTTGACCAGTAGCTATGACATGCACTGACCACTAGGGGGCAGATGCTCCAACCAGTAGGTTAGCTTGCTGTTGGGGTCCGGCTGATCAGGACTGAGTGAGACAGGCCGGACATGCCCTGGAGTCCTCCCGCGATCCCTCCCCAGCCCCAATCGTGCACTAGTGGGGTCTCTCGGCCTGGCCTGCGCTCTCTTGCAGTCCAGGATCCCTTGGGGGATGTGAGAGAGCCAGTTTCAGCCCGACGGTGGAATGACCAGTCACTATGATGACACTCAATGCAGGAGTTGCCCCCTGGTGGTCAGTGCGCTCCCACAGGGTTTGCCCTTTAACTTATGCTCATGGCTGGTGAGCATAGTAGTAGTGGCAGAAGCCTCTCCTGCCTCTGCTGCAGCGCTAAGGATGTCCAACTGATGGCTTAGGTCCAGTCCATAGGCTAACGCGTTAGTCAGACATTCCCCGAGGGCTCCTAAACTGTGAGGGTGCAAGCCAGGCTGAGGGACCCCTCCCCCAAGTGCACGATTTTCGTGCACCGGGCCTCTTGTTGATAAATAAATAACAATACAAGAATAAACTCTGTTTGCTTACTCACAACTGTAAATCTACTTTTGTTCCACCCTTTATATGACTAAGGTAAAAACAACTGCTTCATAAAGTGATTCTCTGATTTTAACTCAATTATCACCATAATACTTACTGTGTAAGTTATAGCTGCCAACATTCCAATCAAGGTCAGAGAACTAATGGAAAATGACAAGGCAGCTAAACCATCTGCAAAGGGAAAAAAACACTGTTAAAAAAGTAGATATATATTATTTAAATGTTTATATTCAGCAAACCAATATAAAAATATAAAAAGTGGGTTTGTTACACATTCTGAAATAATAATATGTATTCCCTCTTCCTCAAAGTACTAAACTCCAAGTGCAGAAAAGTGTTTTTAAATATCTCTTCACAAATTGATTTGTAAACAATCTTTCAGACTAAGATTTCCTTTCCTTCACTGCTTAAAATTAAAGAGGAAGAGCACTAATTTTGGAGCCTAACACAAAATCTGCAAAATATTAGATACTCAAAAGGTAGCAAAAAATTTTCTGGCCTTTCTCCATAGCAGACCTACACAGGAAAGCCACTGACCTTGACTCATCCCTCTCCCCTCAATCTTGATATTCCTAATTACTTTATTCTTAATCTTCCAATAATTTTTTAATATATATCCTAAAATTTTAAAGAGTTTATTTCACTTTTTAGCTTTAAAAGTGCTAACTTGCCCATCTGGAAAGGGGGAAAAAGGCAAACAATCAGAAAAAAGAAAAACGTAATACCAAAATAGAAAAACTATGTTAACAAGTTAGATTTTGGAAATTATTTAAACAAAAACCTCAAATGAGTGATGATATACCAGATTATGCAACGAAATACTATGCAAATTTGAATATTCTTAAATGGGAGCAATGCTAATTTTTAAAATATTGATCTAATTTAAAGGCAGGCCCGTGGAACTAAATATAATTGTGATTAATTTAATGAATCAATATTAACCTTTTCATAAATAAAATTAGAATAATATCTTCTTAAAACCTGCATCTAAATTTTTATATAACACTTGAAGAGAGCACATTAACAAATTCACAAACCATGCAAGGTAAATTTTTAATCCTTAATTTTTTAAACTATAAGTATTTTACCATTTTATCAAATCAAAGACACTGATGCTGTTGTTTTCTTGACCTTACTAGGAGTATCAACAGGGTGTTCATACAACTAGGAAAGGTCTGGCATTTGGTGGATAGCAATTTTAAGATACCATCATATCAAATACATCCCCAAATCAAAGATATAAAAGTGTGAAAAAATATGCATCTTTGAATTGGTAAAATGGAGTATTATGCTAATATATTCAGCAAATCAAAAAAGTTAATATTATTAATAGTGGTAAGCAAAATGTACTCTAGGTATGGTGTTAAGATTTGAGATTTTGAAAAATAATGTTAAGACTAAAGAGAATGAGATTACAGAAATTATCATTATGCTACCTATATAATCAGTGATTATAATCAAAAACTAGCATAACTTATAGAAAGATATTTAAGGCATATGAGTGGTTATTTAAGAAGATATAAAAGTAGATATAAGAAGATATAAAAATATCTCCTTATTTAAGAAGATATTTAAGAAGGCAGAAAAGTAGTTATTCCAGAGGCCTGAAAGAGTTAATTGCAAAAAAGGAAGCAATTTATTTCTCAGCAATAGGATCAGGTGCATAAATCCTGACAATTCAGTATTAGAGGATGCTAGACCTGCTATTCTTATTCTTACTGGTATCAGCAAGATATTAATGGACCACAATTTAGAAGATGAAATCTTAAGTGGAAAGCAAGAAAATTAAGAAGTTGTACAGCAAAGATTCCAAGACTTAATTTAATCATTGTTTAATACCGTATCTGGTTAAAGAGAAAGAACTACTGATTAAAGGAAGTACAGTACCTATTAAAAGAACACAAAAGCAGCCCTGGCTGGGTGGCTCAGTTGGTTGGAGCGTCATCCTGTACACCAAAAAGGTTGCGGGTTTGATTGCTAGTCAGGGCACATACCTGGGTTGAAAGTTCAGTCCCTGACCAAAGTGAATATGACAGGCAACCAATCGATGTTTCTCTCGTTCTCTCCCTTCCTCTCTCTCTCAAATTGATAAACATATCCTCACATGAGGATAAAAAAAAAAAATTGAAAATAAAATAGTAATGAAAATGTTCAGCATGTTACAAAATAAATTTCTAGCTTTTTTTGAAAATAAGTTACTATGTGCAAAAGCACATAAAATTCTGGGTAATAAGTAAACATTCTTATTTGAGATCAGTTTCTAATGCCAACTGTATTTTTCAATGAATAACAACTTTCTTAACCTAACCTCCTGAACCTATTTTGTATTCCTCTAAAAACCTAGGTCATGCTGACTAAATTAAAGAAAGCTTCTAGAAAAACAATTCTAAAACATTTTGATGAGGTAAACTGGTAATATTATTTTACTCACAGGAAATTCCTTCACTTTATATTCTGCAATTTATAAAAGACTACCTAATCATGATCAAACAGCAACATAGGGTTCTTATAGAAATTATAATACCTTCACATAGAAATTATAATACCTTCACTGCTAAAATACTTTGAAGATC
This sequence comes from Myotis myotis, assembly GCF_014108235.1. Taxonomy (NCBI): domain Eukaryota; kingdom Metazoa; phylum Chordata; class Mammalia; order Chiroptera; family Vespertilionidae; genus Myotis; species Myotis myotis. The sequence continues at coordinate 67,058,661 of NW_023416379.1, read as the reverse complement.
ATATTTTCTCTTCAACGAAGTAATTTTATGAAGAGACTAGACACATAATAGTTACGTGATTAAAATAAGTCTTAACAACACAAACCTCCTAATTTATCTAGCATACCTCTACTGCAAGTTTAAAATTCTTAATAATGCAAAAACTGGCTTTTCAAAAAAGTCCCAACAGTCATGAAATATGAAATATTATGATTGTGTGTTTTTTTAAGAAAAAGAATACTTACGACTACTTCCAAGTTCTTCAAACAAGAACTTCACTTTTTCCCACTCCGTAGAATTTTTGTTATTGGGAACATTCAATGGAACAAAAGCACTACAAAGGAGAAAAGAGTTGTTTAATGGTGTTAAATTTAAAAGATTAAATAAAAAGAAATAGCCGAAACCAGTTTGGCTCAGTGGATAGAGCGTCGGCTTGCGGACTGAAGGGTCCCAGGTTCGATTCCGGTCAAGGGCATGTACCTGGGTTGCGGGCACATCCCCAGTGGGGGGCGTGCTGGAGGCAGCTGATCGATGTTTCTCTCTCATCGATGTTTCTAGCTCTCTATCCCTCTCCCTTCCTCTCTGTGAAAAATCAATAAAATATGTTTAAAAAATAAATAAATAAATAAATAAATAAATAAATAAATAAATAAATAAAAAGAAATAGTCTGAAACTAAATTTTTAGTAATTTTTTAAAACAGAGATCAACTTTCACCAAAAAAAGAATTAGCAAATCAAATCTGCACCATGTACAGAGGGTGTGAGAAGTTTCTTACCTATGTGTTTACTATATCACAAATTTGTTTTAATAGTTTTATCACTGCATTCAGGGTAGTTTCTTTTGTAATTCTATTTACTTTATTTTCTTCATTCAAAAATATTTGGAGGAGCCATAAAGTAAAGATGTTCAAAAAGGTCCATAGCATAAAAAAGGTTAAGAATCTCTGTGTTAAATCAGGAAAATAGAATATAAATGTATTTGATGATTTCAATATATTTATATGCATAGAAAGCAACAGAAAGGAAATATACCAGGATAAACAGTAAATATCTCCTTGTGGGATTAGGGATGATGTCTTTTAAGATAGTAGTATGATTTGTTATTGAAACAGAAAGTTAATGTGTAGGGGAAATGAACAAAGGAGCAAATGATAAAGCAAATATTAACTAGAACAATGATCATAATTCTGTATTTTCTTGCAAAGCAACAGTCAAGAATTTTATGGGCCTAAGAAAGGAAGATACTCAAAGTAGAAACCATTTTGCATCTTTTTTTTTTTATCCTCAGCTGAGGATATGTTTAATTGATTTTAGAGAGAGAGGAAGGGAGAGGGGGAGAGAGAGAGAAACAACAGTGCACAGAAAGACTCCAACCAACTGAGCTACACAGGCCAGGGCTGATCTTTACTTTCTTCTTAGTATTTTTCTTTATCTTACAAGATTCTACCAATATACATAATGAAAGTAAATAAAACAGATATCTATAATAATAAAAGCATAATATGCTAATTAGACCGGACGTCCAAAGTCGGGACTACGAGAGAAGCCCAGGTCCTGGGTGCCGTAGGGAAGCTGGTGCTGGCAGCCAGGGGAAGGAAGGCCTACTCTTGCATGAATTTCATGCACCAATCCTCTAGTGTTTTCATAATAGCATCCCCAAAAAATTCTGAGCACCAAGGCTCATGTGAGCTTCCCGAGTTGGCAATACTGTCTTGTCACAGGTCGATGCCAGAAAGGTAGTATGTCCTGAGGACAACAAAAGCGTCACATTTGGAAGCCTCTCAGACTCTGTCCCATGTATTTCTCCTTTTAATTGATTTAAGCCTGTAATAAATAGTAACCATAAATATAATTGCCTTCAGTGAGCTATATGAGTCCTGCTAGAGAATTATCTAACCTGAGGGTGGTTTTATGAACCGCTCAAAATTGTAGTTGTTTAAGTATAAAGAGTGAGAGATGTGTTCCCTCAGACTTTTTAGTTTGGCTAACTCCAGGTATATTCCCAATTCCTTTTCCTCTCAGACCTATCAGAAAATCCTGCTGGGTCTCTCCCCAAATAATAAATCACTACTGCTACCATCATGTCTTGTCTAGATTATTGCAATAACCTCCTAACAGATCTCATGCTTTTACCCTTAACCCCATAAAGTCAAATCTCAGAATACTAACCAGAGATCCTTTTAAATGGCAGATCATGTTACTCAATGACAAAAACACCTCCAAAAGTTTCCCAACTCCCTCAGAACAAATGCCCAAGTCTTGACAACGGCCTACGATGCCCAACTAAATTTGGCAGCTGTAGTGACCTCGGACCCTATCTTCAGCTACTCCAGCCTCCATTCACTCCATTCCAGCCACACTAGTTTGCTCACTTTGTTTTGAATATGGTAGACGCATTCCTGCCTGAGAGCTTGTCACTTACTCTGCTCTCTGACTGCAATGTTCTCTCCTCCTCCCATATAATTCATGGCTCCCTCTCTTCCTTCAAATGTCTTCTCAAATACTACACTCTCACTAAAATTTCACACACACAACACAACCTACTTTTTATTTTATTTCTCTCCTCCCCTTGCCCCCTCCTAAAAGTATGCTCCACGAAGGAGGAGTTGTCTTTTCTGTTAACTGCTGTTTCCCCAACACCTTGTAGTGTCTGAAACATAAAAGGCACACAATAAATATTTGGAAAACAAGTGAACGGAACTGTCACTTCTTGTTATTAGTGTTTTTGCAAGGAGCCATCTCTTCACTTTTAATATACTGCTTCTAAATAAATAAATATCATCTAGAGAATCAGTTAAAACTTATTAATTAGAATTGTTAAAACTGTAAACTCTGTGAAGACTAAAGGTGACTTTCCACAAAAAAGACCAGTAAATTTTAGAATAAACTTTAGAATAAAATTCCTTTTGTTTTGGACAGATATTCTGGTCTCTGTAAGGATTTGTGGTTTTACTGATGGTACTCAGTCAGGCTGTAAATCAGGAGTTGGCAAACTACTGACTGCCTATTTGCAAAAAAAGTTTTATTGGCACTCAGTCACGTCCTTATGTTTATGTACTGTCCACAACTACTTTAAAGCTTAAAGAGGAGAGTTGAGTAGTTGAGTAGTGTGGGGGTGCTGTCCAGAGTACACCAGAATGTTCAAGGCCAATTTGCCACACACATGCGCAAAAGCAAGGACACAGCAGTTTCCTGTATGCAGTGCGCAGGTGTACCTTTCTATAACCCAAATATTGATATTGCTACTTGGCAAGAAGCCTCTTTTGCTTGAGCTTGCCACTGACCAGCCAGTTTTGTGCTGCTTTCTTCGTAATAAAGCATGCCCCATTTGTCTGGTGTTACCTGCATGTTTTTCCAATTCCCTGCACCCAGAACGGTCAAGTCCCTGGCTGAGGAGCTTGCCCCAACAAGTAGCCATGGAGATCAGATGGACTTCAAATCTAAAATAATACCTACCCTTTAAGAAAAGTTTGCTAATATCTGTTCAAGATAATTTAAGTTTACAGATAAGTGACCTCCACATTAACAAAGCAAATTCACAAAACTAGATTTAGCTTTCTTTAAAAAACCAACTTTTAAAAATATACTCAATAGCTAAAATAAGCAGTGAAACCACTAAAAATGTCCTTTCAACAAGTACTATTTTTCAAGACACATTAAGGCAGGCAAAGGGAACTGGGAATATGCCTACAGGACATCTGAATTCTAAGAACTCCTAGAACTATAAAAAATTAGTGACAAGTTTTATTCCCATCACAAGTTGTATTTAATACATGAAATTTCATTTATTGAAATTTCTGAGACCAAATTTTAAATAGAAACTTTAAAAAAATTATTAGTACCTATTATTTTCTAGCATAAAAAAAAGGTCCAAGACTTATTTTAACAAGAATGTCTTCCATTAAAAAGGACAAATGTTTTCCAAAGAGGAAATTTTAAATGTGTAAAACTTTATTAATATTAATATAAAATTAAGGAAGAAGTCATTGCCAAAGATTAATTCAACAACTTAAAGACTGATTATGCTGAATCCATCCTGGCCAGCATTCTCAGTAGTTAGAGTATCAGCTTGCACACCAGAAGGTGGTGGGTTTGATTCCCAGTCAAGGGCACATATCTGGGGTGTAGGTCTAATCCCCACCCCAGGGTCGGGGCGCCTTATGGGAGGCAACCAATTGATGGGTCTGTCACACCAATGTTTCTGTCTCTCCCTCCTCTCTCTCTCTCCCTCCCTCTCACTTTCACTCTCTCTAAAATCAATGGAAAAATTCTCCTCACTCTTTGGGTGAAGTTTAAAAAAATATCTAGAAAGATGCACAGACAAGAATTTTCATCAAAGTGTTGTTTAGAAGAATGGGAAACCTGCAAATATCATAAATGTCCAAGTAGTTACCACTAGAAGATCAGGTAAACTATTATATTTTAAGGAAATGCAATAAGGACAAAATTAATGGATCTACATTATTATTCTGAAGAGGTGTCTACAATATTTCAGCAAGTAGATTATCAAGAATTACATAAAATATCAACACAATTGTGTAAAATTATAACATAGAGGGAGTATATGTGAGGGAGGAGCACTCTGCATGTATTTGAGCACATACAAAATGTCTAGATAAAACAACATTATAAAACAGGTTAATTGTGGTTACTGCTTGGTGGTGATATGAAAGGTGTTTGTTATTTTTACATTTTGTTTTTTCTTTTGTTATTATTAAACCTAGAGGCCTGGTACACAAAATTCGTGCATTCGGGGGTGGGGGGGCTCTCAGCCTGGCCTACGCCCTCTCGCAGTCCAGGAGTCCTCAGAGGATGTTCGACTGACGGCTTCAGCCCGCTCCCCGGGGCCTAAGCCATCAGTCGGACATCCTCAGTGCTGCCACAGAAGCAGGAGAGGCTCCCACCACCACTGTGCTCTCCAGCCATGAGCTTGGCTTCTGGCTGAGCAGCACACCCCCTGTGGGAGCTTACTGACCACCAGTGAGTAGCTCCTGCATTGAGCCTCTGCCCCCTGGTAGTCAGTGCATGTCATAGCGACCAGTTGTACTGCCGTTTAGTCAATTTGCATATTAGCCTTTTATTATATAGGACTAGAGGCCCGGTGCACGAAATTCTTGCACAGGGGGGTGTGTCCCTCAACCCAGCCTGCACCCTCTCCAATCTGGAACACCCCTCTCACAATTCAGGACTACTGCCTCCCAACCACTCGCTTGCCTGCCTGCCTGATTGCCCCTAACTGCTTCTGCTTGCCAGCCCGATCACCCCCTAACCACTCTCCTTCCAGCCTGACTGATGCCTAACTGCTCCCCTTCCGGCCCAATTGCCCCTAACTGCCCTCCCTGCCAGCCTGGTTGCCCCCAACTGCCCTCCCCTGCAGGCCCGATTGCCCCTAACTGCCCACACCTGCAGTCCTGGTTGCCCCCAACTGCCCTCCCCTGCAGGCCTAGCTGCCCCTAGCTGCCCTCCCCTGCTGGCCCGGTCACCCCTACCTGCCCTCCCCTATAGGCCTGGTCCCCCCAACTGCCCTCCCCTGCAGGCCTGGTGACCCACAACTGCCCTCCCTGCTGGCCATCTTGTGGTGGCCATCTTATGTCCACATGGGGGCGGCCATCTTTGACCACATCTTGTGTGTTGGAGTGATGGTAAATTTGCACATGACCTCTTTATTAGATAGGATGATGCTATTTTCATTCTCAAGGGAAAATAATTAATACTTACCCAATTAAAAGAAGAAGTGCACAAATCACAGCAAATCCCAATGTATACTTAAGTGCCGTTTTAATTTGCTAGATGTCAAGGAAGGAAAAGTATACCATTTAGTAAGGTCTTTAAAATATAATAGTCTTACTATAATATAACATTTACATCAAATGTGCATTTATATTCAACTGTGTAAGCTTTTCCTTGTTAAAAAGTCTTAAAAATGCCATAACCGGTTTGGCTCAGTGGATAGAGCGTCGGCCTGCAGACTGGAAGGTCCCAGGTTCGATTCCGGTCAAGGGCATGTACCTGGGTTGCGGGCACATCCCCAGTGGGAGATGTGCAGGAGGCAGCTGATCGATGTTTCTCTCTCATCGATGTTTCTAACTCTCTATCTCTCTCCCTTCCTCTCTGTAAAAAATCAATAAAATATATTTTAAAAAAAATAAAATAAATGTAAATTTAAAAAAAAAAAAAGTCTTAAAATTTAAGGAAAACCAATTTATATAACACATCTTAAGCATCTTTGCAAACTACATTAGCTTTTAAAATCTTTTAAAAGCATGTCTGAGCTGATGTGGCTCAGTGGTTGAGCACTGACCTATGAATTAGGAGGCCACTGTTTGATTTCCAGTCAGGGCACATGCCTGGGTTGCAAGCCCAATCTCCAATAGGGGGCATGTAGGAGGGAGCAGATCAATGATTCTCTCTCATCATTGATGTTTCTATGTCTCTCTCTCTCTCTCTCTTTCCCTGCCTCTCTGAAATCAGTAAAAAAATATTAAATAAATAAATAAAAGCTTGTGAAAAGCATAATTAATTCTCCAATGGGCATCTTTAGTAAAATTATTAGAATATTTAATAAAATATTCTCCCAAACAGGGGGCAATAAGAATCTACAATGCCCCCACCCCAATTCACCAAAATGAATTGTACTAGTAATTATAATAAATATTTAACATATATGCATGTATATATACATGCATGTATATATTATATATAAAGCATGTAATATTAGTATAAAATATAAAAAAATATATAAACATAAAACATATATCATACCAGAACTGTTCTAACCACTTAAACTCATTTCATTCTCACAATGACCCTGAGATAGATATTCTCATTCCTACTTTAGAGATAAAGAAGCTGAGGCCCAGAAAGGTTAATTTGCCGTAAGTCATACAGGTGGTAAGTGATTAAACAAGAACCTGAAACCAGGAACTCAGGTCTTTAAAGTCTGTTTTACTTGGTGCCCACGATATCATCCAAATATAAAGAAAAACACAAAGCTGAATAATTCTAAATATGGGAGAAAAGTTCATCTTAAAGAAAAAGTTAAATCAGTGAGAAAAAACTATTAGTCTCTCAGCCTACTGAAGTCTCTAAAAATGACCTTTTAAAAGTTAAATTCATGCTTCATATGATAAATTCTTGTTCTCAAAGGAGTTAAGATAGTCTTGAGGGGAAAAAATATATAAAGGAAGATCTTAAGATCAAGAAAAGGGCTGGAGAAGATGCACTTTAGAAAAGTGAATTGAGAAAGGTTATATCTCATTAATTTTTAACAATAAATTCGTATCCAGCCACTTTACCTTACATACATTGGGTTTTCAAATAAAGAGTTATATAGTATCTGCAAATAATAATTTTGACTTTCTTTTTAAATATTTAAACATCTTGTTTACTTCTAACAAATTACACTGATTACCACTCTGGGAATCATATAAAATATTGTTGATGTACTTACTTCCTGATCTTAATGCAAATGCTTTAAGGTTTTAATAACTATGATTAAGCATAATGCTGGCTTTGAGTCAATAATATATTTGTTTTTGTATACTTAAATACAAAACATAAACACAGTATAAAACTAATTCCTGTAACTCAATAAAAAGACAAAAGACATTTATTCTTTTTATGATACTTTTCCCCCCTTAAATCAGAAATAAAATGTTCATTTTTGGCAAATACCTTTCCACATACAATTTCTTCTTTGACCTATTAAATAACTACATATTAATAGATGTGATTTAAAATCACCCATACAAACTAGAGATGAGTCCAACTCAGTTATAAATGTATTTTTAAGTTACGCTTGCATTCAATTTGCTAATATTTAGTTAAGATGTTTATACCAATACTTAAGTGATACTGGTTTGCAGTTCTGGACATGCATATGTGGTAAATTTACCAGTGTTATCCTGGATTAGTTAGAACAGTCTGCAAGTGTTCCTTTGTGCCCTGGAACAGGGGTAAGCAAACTACATCTTGTGGGCCACATGTAGCCCACCTCCTATTTTACTAGATTACATCATGCTCATTAAGTACCATCTCTGGCTACTTTCACACTATAACAGCAGAGTTTAGTAGTTCAGACAGAGTCTATATGGCCCTCAAAGACTGAAATACTTACTACCTGCCCTTTTACAGAAAAGTATGTTGATCTCTACTCTAGAATAGTCACAAGTCACATGCAGCTATCAAGCACTTGAAATATGGCTCATTCAAACTGGAATTTTTTTCTAAGTGTAAAATGTACTCTATATTTAAAATAGTGTGAAAAAAGGGGGAGTGTGGGGGTGTAGGGGGAAGAGAGGAGATAGAGGGGTAAAAGGTGACAGGAAAAATTAAATTAAATTAAAAATTTGAAGAAAAAAATAAAATAGTGTGAAAAATATAATATCTCATTAATATGTTTTGACTCTATCTGAAATGATAATACTTAGAACATATGACATTAAATATAGTGTATCATTAAAATAATCTCAACTGTTCCTTTGTACTTAATTTAATATGGTTAGCTACTAGAAAATTTTAAACTTCACATGTGGCTCACAGTATACTTCTATTAGACAACAATGCTGAAGAATAAATTCAATCATGTCATTTTTTGAAAAAGGAAGAAATAATCATTCAGCCCCCCTACAATGAGACCACTAAAATAATGATACTTACTGTGCATTTACTAGTATCATCATCATCCTTTTCCTCATAGTAGAAGTAGACAAAAGGGATCCAGAGGAACACACAGAATAATATAACAGAATATAAGGCTGTGAGAAGAAATATAAACTGAGTTCTACTAAAACGTATGAACTTAAAAACTAATATATATAGCATAACTCTATGTATATATGTAATATCCAAATCAGCCTTTTCTGATCCCTGTCCCAAGAAATTAATAACACTATTACATAACAAAACATAATTCAAGTAAACTATGGAGCAATTTTTAACAATAAAATCACAGTAATTCTGCCAACAACACTTGTGGCAGCTAACATCTGACTCTTATCAAGTCCTTAACAACACAGTGCTAAGAACTTCTTGTGAACCATCTATCTCATTTAAATGAACTTCAACTTTTATATTCCTTCCAACTTAAAATCAAGTACAGTTGACACAACTGTTACAGTTGCCAGTCACTCAAGTTAAAGAAACAGCTATAATCATATGACATTTTGATAAATAATTTCCCAAATCTAAATTTAAAATGTGCATTGCTATAAAACTGATCTTATACAAATCAAGATATAGAAAAGTTAATAAGTACAACAGAACAGTAAAATTAGATTCAAAGTTAGCTAATATTACTATTTATCTGCTTTAAAGTAATGTTAGATTTGAAATACTTTCAACCGGTAGGAAATCAAATTATTTATTTTAATTCATATGGAACTTAAAATTTGAACAGCCAAACATAGAATATACTTAATAATAAAAACCACACAAACAAGTTTTTGAGACTTATCAAGCCTACCTAAGAAATTTTCTTTTCAAATCTTATATAGATTTAAATTTTATCTGCATATACATAAATTCATGGAAAATAATAATATAATTATTATAAAGCAAATACAGGATAATAATCATTAGATTCCTTTGTAAAAGAAAGCATTTGTTAGAAATATATACAGAAATCTCAATTACTTATTCTGAAGGAATATGAGTTATAGAATTTTTAAACATGATCTTAATACTTGCTAGCATTACCTCATTTATCTGGAGGCCACTTTTGAAACAGCCCCACTAAATGCAACATAGTTAAAATACTCAGAGCAAACAGTGCCCTAAATAACCAACAGAAACGTCAGAGTTAATTTATACTGAGCAATCAGAAAATGACTGCCAGCATAATGAATTTTGGCACTACAAATATTTAGTGAAATGTATGCAGTCTTTAATGTTACGAAAAACCAATAAAGACAGTAAATCATTAATAAGGGCAATGAATACTGGTATTTCTACTACAGATCAGGGAGTAGTTAGTATTAACATTTCTATTATAAATCTAAGAGCCAATAGAAATAAACATGTATTCAAAAGCATAAACAAAATAAGTATTCTAAAAGCTTTAAAAAATTAACCATAAAAGAAACAGGACTATAAGTCACCCTAAATACCAAATCGCTATCGTGATTAAAATAATAAATTTATATAGAATTGGAAAAACCCTGAATTAGCAGAGTTTGTGAGCTGACTGCCACATGCCAAAAGCTTTGATAAAAAGATGCATTAAGGGGGAGGAACCAAGATGGCAGCATAGGTAAACACCTGAACTTGCTGTCACTTACAACCACATCAAAACTACAACTAAAAGACAAAACGGCTATCATCCAGAACTACGGGAAAGCTGGCTGAGTGGAAGTTCTACAACTAGAAGGAAAGCGCATTGAGACTGGGGAAGCAGCCAAAATGCGGAGACAAAGAAACATGTCACAAATGAAAGAAATGGAGGAAAGCAAACTACTGGATATAGAGTTCAAAACCACAGTTACAACGTTACTCAAGAATCTTCTAGAAACCTCTGAGGAACTTAGTGAGACCTCTGAGGAACTTAGTGAGACCTTCAAGGATCTTAATGAGAATGCCAAAAAAAAATGGAAAAGGACCAGACAGAAATTCAGCATACACTATCTGAAATAAAGAATAATATACAGAAATTCAACAGTAGACTAGAGGATCCCAAGAATCAAATCAAAGATTTGAAATACAAGGAAGCAAAAAACACCCAACTGGAAGAGCAAAAAGAAAAAAGAATCCAAAAATATGAAGATAGTGTTAGGAGCCTCTGGGACAACTTCAAACGTACCAACATCCGAATTATGGGGGTGCCAGAAGAAGAGAGAGAGCAAGATATTGAAAACCTATTTGAAGAAATAATGACAGAAAACTTCCCCTACCTGGTGAAAGAAATAGACTTACAAGTCCAGGAAGTTCAGAGAACCCCAAACAAAAGAAATCCAAAGAGGACCACACCAAGACACATCATAATTAAAATTCCCAGGGCAAAAGACAAAGAGAGAATCTTAAAAGCAGCAAGAGAAAAACAGTTAGTTACCTACAAGGGCGTACCCATACGACTGTCAGCTGATTTCTCAACAGAAACTATGCAGACCAGAAGGGAGTGGCAAGAAATATTCAAAGTGATGAATAGCAAGAACCTACAACCAAGATTACTCTATCCAGCAAAGCTATCATTTAGAATTGAAGTTCAGATAAAGAGCTTCACAGACAAGAAAAAGCTAAAGGAGTTCATCACCACCAAACCAGGATTATATGAAATGCTGAAGGGTATTCTTTAAGGAGAGGAAGAAGAAGAAAAAGGTAAAGATAAAAATTATGAACAACAAAGTGACAACAAATACATATCTATCAACACGTGAATCTAAAAATCAAGTGAATAAAAAATATGATGAACAGAATAAACTGGTGAATATAATAGAATCAGGGGCATAGAAAGGGAGTGGACTGACAATTCTCGGGGTGAAGAGGGTGTGGGGGGGTGCGGGAAGAAATTGGACAAAAATCTTACATCTATGGATGAGGACAGTGGTGGGAGTAAGGGCATGGGGTGGGGTGGGAACCGGGTGGAGGGGAGATATGGAGGGAAAAAAGAGGAACATCTGTAATAATCTGAACAATAAAGATTTATTTTTTTAAAAAAAGATGCATTGCCGAAACCGGTTTGGCTCAGTGGATAGAGCGTCGGCCTGCGGACTGAAAGGTCCCAGGTTCGATTCCGGTCAAGGGCATGTACCTTGGTTGCAGGCATATCCCCAGTAGGAGATGTGCAGGAGGCAGCTGATCGATGTTTCTCTCTCATCGATGTTTCTGACTCTCTATCTCTCTCCCTTCCTCTCTGTAAAAAATCAATAAAATATATTTTTAAAAAAAAAAAAAATAAAATAAAAAAAGATGCATTAAGGTTAGGATTCAAGGTCAGTATGTCACTTGTCTTTAGTATTTGGTGGCCTTGCCCTTTAGCCAGCCAGAGTGCCTAATGACTATTTCATAAATATTCCTAGTATTCCTGAACTTGTGGGATAAATGATCTTATAACTGCATAAGTTACTATCATATTCAATAAATATAACAAGGTACAAAATTCCTATCCTATATAATAAAATCCTAATATGCAAATTGACTGAATGACAGAACGACCAGGGGGCAGATGCTCAATGCAGAAGCTACCCCCTGGTGGTAAGTGTGCTCCCACAGGGGGAGCACCGCTCAGCCAGAAGCCAGGCTCATGGCTTGCCAGGCTCACGGCTGATGAGCGAAGAGGCGATGATGGGAGCTTTTCCTGTCTCCGCTGCAGGCAGGCGGTAAGGAGCTAGGAGTCTGGACTACAAGAGCCCCGACTGCGAGAGGGATGTCTTGACTGCTGACTTTTCTTTTTCCTTGCTGTAGTCTTCTATAACTTATGAAAAATACCTGGTAATTAAACCCCAAGACTGTTAGCTCCTCTGATTCAAATAGCAGGACAAGATAAGCTACTCTCAAGGTTACATTCTTGCATACCCCTCCCCCTGCTGTTTTCAGAACTCAGGGATAATTCCCACCAAGGAGTCTCTAGTTCAGTGATGGCGAACCTTTTGAGCTTGGCATGTCAGCATTTTGAAAAACCCTAACTTAACTCTGGTGCCGTGTCACATATAGAAATTTTTTGATCTTTACAACCATAGTAAAACAAAGACTTATATTTTTGATATTTATTTTATATATTTAAATGCCATTTAACAAAGAAAAATCAACCAAAAAAATGAGTTCGCGTGTCACCTCTGACACAGGTGTCATAGTTTTGCCATCACTGCTCTAGTTAGTAGAAAGTTCTCTTCCCTCCTCTCCTTCAAAAAGACCCCTTTTGAACTCTTCATAACTTTTGTTTTAAGTACTTTTGTTTGGAAAAAATACTAATAAAACACCTCCCCAAAACATCTGCTTTGACTGTCTCCTGAAAAACATTTCAGTCCAAAATTCTCCCTTCCTTGTCACCCAGCATCCATTACTCTTTAAAAGGGGCAGCGCCATTTGTTTCTTGCTCCTGTATTGATTAGTAATGCACCAATCCTTTCCTCTCTTGGAAAGTAAAATAAACTCCCTCTTTCTCTACATCTACCTCTTCTCTCAGCTGTGAATTCTTTCACAGTGCTCTCACCAGCTAAAACCCCAACAAACAGAAGAATAGATAATCAATCTGAGTGTGTATTCATACAAAAGACTATTATGCAACAATAAAAAAGAAGTTACAAATACATGAAATAAGGAAGAATCTTATAAAACTCTAATATGCAAATATACCAAACGGAGGAACAACCAAACAACCGGTTGCTATGATGTGTGCTGACCACCAGGAGGCGCACATGGAACATGGCAGGCATCAGCAACAGGTGGCAAAGCGTGAAACAGGGTGGGCATCGGCCACAGCGGGATGGTGGAGCAGGTGAGCGGGGGCACCAGACCAAGGCGGGGTGCCAGTGTCATCGGGGCGAGCCTCTGGCAGTTACTGAAAACTCTTTGCTCCCGCACACCACGATCCTGCCCAGCACTCGCACCTGCTGCCGGCACTGGAGCCACTGCTTGTACCTGCTGCTGGTGCCCAACGCCGGCCCCAATCACTCAGCACCATCAGTGGGTGTGAGTGGCAGCTGCCGGCCCTGATCACCCCTCAGGGCTTCTCCACCTCCCCCTGCTCCTGAGGGGTGATCGGGGTAGCAGCCACCGCTCGCACCTGCTGATGGCTTCGGCCCCACTCACACCCACTGCTGGCGCTGGCCCCAATCACTCTGTGCCATCAGTGGGTGCAAGCGGGACCGGCGCTGTCAGTGCATGGGAGCAGCGGCAGCAGGAGCGGGGCTGCTGGCAGAGAGGGGACCAGGGAGGGGCCGTGGCGGAAGGGGCTGGGCGGGGGCACGGAGGATGGGCTGAGACCTGGCCCTTTGCCCATTGCAGCCTCACAGCCCACAGGTCCTTTCACGGTGCACAAATTCGTGCAGTGGGCCCCTAGTAGTAAACAAGACTAGACACCAGAGTACAATTTCTGTGACTGAACTTAAAGTTCTAAAACTGGCGAAATTAATCTGTCTGACAGAAGTCATAAAAGTGGTTGGATAGCTGCTGACTGTAAAGAGACATGGGAATCTATATATATAAAAGGCTAAGCAACCTTCTGACCGTCTGACCAGCCGGTAGGTATGACACACACTGACCACCAGGGGGCAGATGCTCAATGCAGGAGCTGCTGAGTTGCGGTGACTTGGCAGCGGTGCTCCTCGGGTGATGCACCCCAGAACCAGAGAGGAGGGAGCCCGATCCCAGGGTGCATCACCTAAGAACTGCCCTCTCGCAATCTGGGACCCCTCAGGGGATGTCGGAGAGCTGGTTTGGGCCCGATACCTGCAGGCCAGGCCTAGGGACCCCACCTGCTGGAGGGACCCTGCTCACTCCTCAGACACCCTTTGAACCGTGGCACCATCCCTGCCGGGGAGGTACTGCGGGAGGTTGGCTCCAGGGCATGTCTGGCCACTCTCACCCAGATTTCTAGAAATCGACACTGGAGGACATGGGGAACACACACTATTCTAAGAGACTGTATTATCCCCTCAGCAGTCTGTGACTCAAAATAGGTGTGGAACAACTGCTCTAAATCTTTGTTTCTCTGACAACACATTCTAAGCTATCTTCTGATTATCCGACTATTCTTCCTCAGTGTCCTTTTAAAGACTTCTGTCTTTAACCCTCTAACTGGTAAATATTATACTGTAAAGACAGTATTAAGTTAACATTTTTGCATGTTTCAGATCAGTTCTAATGTCAAGTTGGGCTTATATCTGTAAATGAAAAAAGTGTTGCTACCACTATCATGAAACATAGAAAGTGCTTCTTTTCAAGTTCTACTTCAAACTAATAGCTATTTTCAAAGGAAAATTATTCTTAACTCCAACAGTGATGACACTCTCATATCCTGAAATCTTTATAAAGTATGCTTACTTATAAATGTTTCTGTTAAAAGATTGCTACTAGCAAGTAAAAGATAAACAGATTATTTGGTTTAATAGTTCCTCTAACATCGAAGAAAACATATTAAGAAAAAATTTTAAAACCTCATGTCCACTAGACATTGACAAAAATTAAACTCATGGGAGCATTTGAGCTCTGGCTGCCAGCATAAGGGGTCAGTTTGGCTTAAATAAACTCTTATGAAAATTCTCTAAAAAAACCCACAAATTAAACTCATAAAACAAGTTCTTTTTCAAAACAACTTTTCAAGAACTAGTATAAACAAGTGAATCGAGAGCCATGGACAAAGGCCATGAATAAAAACTGTGGCAAAGAATGCATGGTAATTCTGACTTTTTAAAATGTACACAGAACAAACAACCTACTTTTTAAGAACTGTTTATCATTAAATTATAACTCACATGAAAATTAACTTGGATAAATTAGGCTTTTGACTTTTTATACACTCTTTATTCCTCCCAACTACCACTGAAAACAGTGACAAAGAATAACTTAGTCATTATTGTGATAGTATAATTAATTATTACAAAGCTTTTAGAGGGTCAAAGTATAAAGATATTTTGGGAACTCTAAAAGCCTTCTAAAATTATCCTATTTATTCAGCTGAAGAAATATGGCATCAAGATTGCTAAAGGGCATATCCAATACCCATTTTCCTTTCAGTTGGCATTCCCCTTTTGGTCCTTCCCCCTTCTTCCTGCATCCTGCCTGAAATGGATATATGACAACTCCAGCCACCTTTTTGGATTCTGTGGTGACCTTAAGATGGAAAGCATGTACTAAGGATAGAAAGCTGAGGAGAAATGAGCTTAGGATCCTCATGATGCCATGATGCTGCCCTACAGCCCTGGATAGCCCATCTCCAGACTTATTTTAAGTGAAACTGAAAAACCACTATACTATTTAAGCCACGTATTTCCAATTTGTTAATAGCAGTCAGGAATAATTCCTGAAATAGAATTTGGTACAAGAAGTGTGGGAACCCAAACACTCCTCCTGTGCTATCCTGAGCCCTTGGTGGTCCTGCCTGTGAGGAGTGTAATAGATCTCAATTTTTGCCACTAAACATGGTAATCCTGAGAAAGAATCAATCCCCTGGTTTCAAGATATACTCCACCTTTTCTTTACTGTGTAGCAGCAACCCTACTTGCCTTAATAATCAGCATAAATCACTGTACTAGTGATTTATGGCAACTAGTACTGCCTGTTCATTCAGTGACAATAAGGAGACAAAAAATGGTCACATTCTCAATACACTAATAAAGTAGGTACTACACGTGATTGCCATTTCACAGGTGGAGAAATCACAGAGAAGTTAAATGCCTTTAAACTTCTCAAATTAAACACTAGGAAGTTGCAAACCTTAAATTCAAAATACATAGTAAAGACTTCAGGTACAACTTTTGAGCAATCAGCCAATAGAGTGAGGAGAAACTTAGATGCTCAAAAGGCCTGGCATAGAAATAAATATGCATACACTTTGCCACACACTCCTATTTTCACTGAAGAATTATTTAATAGAAAAAAGTAAGAACTTAAACACATAACAATCTGGGATTGTTTGAATAAGAGCATTCATACAATGGAAAACAATGCAGTAAAGTGAACAACCCAATTGATCATCAATATTAGAATGGATAAACAAACCATGGTATGTTTTAGTACAGTGAGATGTTATACAGCAATAAGAACTAACATAATACTTTCACCTGCAACCAACAAGAGGAATTTCAGATATAATGCTGAGCACTAAAGAGGCCAAACAGAAAACAACACAGACTATGTGATTCTATATGTTATCTACACAAGAATTAATAGCCCTAGAATTGGTGTCAAGAGGAGAAAGAGTGTCTAGGAGGAAGTGATAGGACAACTACAGAAGAACTGAACACAACAGCCTGGAATAATTCCCACTTATGATTTGGGTCCTCGTCATTTCTATAACCCCTGCATTCAAGCAAAATCAAAATAAGAAGTTAGGAAAAAACATTAGTTATAAGAAAAATTCACTTAAAAGCAATTAAAAGAAAGACAGTAAAAGAATTAAAACTAAAAATGTCAAGAAGGTTACAGAAAACATTAGAATAAAATAAATACATATAATAAGTTACAATAAAAGGTAAGAATCTAAAGGTTAGAATAATTTTGAAACAAAAATAGAACTCAGAGCCTGGCCCGTGTGGCTCAGTGGTTAAGTGCTGACCTATGAACCTGCAGGTCATAGTTGGCTCAGTGGTTGAGTGTCGACCCATGAACCAGGAGGTCATGGTTCAATTCCAGGTAAGGGCACATACCCGGGTTGTGGGATCCATTCCCAGTGTGGGGTGTGCAGGAGGCAGCTGGTTGATGATTCACTCATCATTGATGTTTCTATCTCTCTCTCCTCCCCTCCTCTCTCTGAAATCAATAAAAACATATTGAAAAGAAAAAAAAAGTTCTCAAAAATGTAGTTTCCAGACCTTGGGATTAGCAGAGATCCTTTCAGGGTTTCACAACATGAAAATTATTTTCATAATAACAGTAAGATGTTTGCCTTTCCACTAGCAGCTATTATATTCTCCACCATGAAGTATTCACCAGCAGGATCACTTTTATTCAGGAAAAGTCCCTCTGAAGCAGTAATAATTCTATTAGATGTCCACCACTGAGTACACAATTCTTTAACTTTACGGGTGAAGAGAACTCCATAGAAAGCATACTTGTGAGAAGCCCTTGTGCAGTTTCAGTTGTGAATTACTAGTCATTTTTTTTTTCAAACACCATTTTTACTTGAAAAAAGAACTGACAGACAAGCAACAGTTATCCAGACTTGAATATTGGGCCAACTTTCTAAAAGATGAATAAAGTGAGCCTGTCACTTCAAAGAAAATAAGTGAGAGTACTTTTTGCCAATGCTAAACCTGAATTTCCAAGAGAAAATTAGAATTTTCGGAAAACTTGAATCCACCCATCTGGAGCCTGACATCTTTCCAATATATACACATTTTTTATAAGAACAGTGGGGATATTAATGAAATGCAAGAGTAAATCAGAATCTCTATGGATGTAATCTAGCACTAGTATTGTTTAAAAGGTCCCTAGATGATTTTTGAAATTGCCTTGGGGGTTCAGTGCTGCTAAGCATTCCCATAGGTAACATCCTCAGCACTATTGATTAAAACGTAGCTCATTTAATGACAAGCAGCTCCAGCTTAGGCAATAATATCCACTTGGGACTATGCCACTCACTGATAAGTTGAACTTTAACATCTCGAAATATCATCGAATTAAATTTTCCTGCTTTGATTCTATGGTCTTCAAGAAATCTTCTATTCAAATTTATTTCCGAGATCAGTGTCTCATCTATCGTATCCCAAGGTAATTATCCCAAGTTCTACAGAGAATCAAACCCATCTATTGTTTATAAAGATTAACTTAGCTCCCATGCATTTAAGATGATACTCGGGGCACACTATCCTTAGGAGGATTGAGAAAAACACTCACTAAAATAATTTCCTATAGGCTTAATTCTCTCCATGAAACCAACTGAAAAGGCTGCATGAATTAACATTCCAGTTTAGAAGTGTTTATTAGAAGTCTTTGCAACCTTGACTAAGCCTCTAGGTTCAATAAGATATGCTTTATGAAGCTGAATGCACTGAGATAAAAATTGATTTATTTTGTCACGCGCTCTACAGCATAAATACACTTTAATGTCACACAGGAGACAGGTCCCTTCCCCCAAAATAGTTTTTGAAGATGCAATTTATGTCCTTCTGAAAGGGCAAGGGCTACACCCTCCATCTTGCCCCAGGGTAAGGGCTACGCCCTCCATCTTACCCAGGATCTTCCATTTTTGGGCAGCCATGTGCTCGGCAAGGAGCTTCTTCCCAGAAGCCCAAGCCTCTGCTAGCCACACCCAGGATTTCTTTAAACTAACCAATGACAATCAATGGAAGTGCGTGCCATAGATATGACCACATCCTGTGTAACAAGACACCGACTTGCGCCTGGCCAATTGGCAGGGCCCACAGTCCTTTCTCCTCCCCTTACTCCACCCCCCTATAAAACACCTCTTCGCACAGGGCTAGCTCTCTCTGCCACTTGCCGCTGCGTCGGTGAGTGTGGTCGGGGAGCCGAGCTAGCTCGAATAAAGACTCTTTGCTTTTGCATCAGACTCGGCTGGCTCCCTGGTGGGCTTTTGGGGATCTTGATATCTGGGCATAACACTTCCAATAAATTTGTATTAAAAAGGCAACATTTCATTTAACAAAGCACCTTTTCAAGTTTAAACAGGTCAAATTTAAATTTTGTCATATATATTTAATATATTCATCAGAAAAATAAATTCTATATTAAAATACAATACAAACATTTCTAAAATCTATACCAAAAGAATAGAATTTCATGGGACCTATAGATTTTAAGGGAAAAGGCAAGGGTTAGGGCCAAAGCAGTTAAATTAAACCCTCTGTACACCATAAGCGCCTATAGTTGCTTTAAAAAATCATTTTTCGTAAGAATTTTCAACTGAAAATATTCAAGAACAGCCGAATTGTGAGTAATATATTTATTTTTATAATATTCATGGCAAATTGATTTTTTAAATTAAATTCAAAATATCGTGGCATGTGGGGATGGTTTCTGCTTTGGACGTGTGGCTGTTAGCTGGTTAAGATCCAATAAAATCTTTTATAGAAACTTCTACGGATGTTTTTTCAGTATCCAATTTAGTGTCCTACTGTAATCTTATTCAACGTCTTGATTTAGTGCTAAAAAAAAAAAAAAAAAAAAGCATCCCTTTCCTAACTCAGCACTTATACATTTTTATAAAAGCTCCAGTTGAGTCTTATTTTTATTAAAAGAAAAAAATTTGCAAACATTTAGGTGGCTATTATAAGCTTTTATAATCCAAAATTAGAGAAGGAAGAGGAAGGAAGTGAGGGAGAAAAGGACCAATAACCATAATCCCCTGGATTAAACTGGCTCATTAAAGTTGATGCTACAAATTCCCTACTATCACTCTACTAGTGTCAATATTTTTTTTTAAATTGCTAGGAAACTGAGAACATTTTAATCAAGAATGCAAGTGTGAAACTGTTAGTGGTAACAGAGGAAGAGACCTGAGATTTAAAGTAATTTGACTGAACCTCCACGAAGAAGTGCTGCAAGTGAACCGATAGCAAAGCAGGTAAAAGAAGTTCAGGATTATAAGAATGGATGCTACATTACTTATTCCTTCTGTCAAACAGTAATCTCAAATGTGATGTCAAAATAAAAGTTTATATGTAGGTTTATTCTATACTTTGGTTAGTAGCCCAGATATAGGAAATAAAACTGAAAGATACTTACTATAGTAACCATATAATACAGTGTCCTCAATCTGTCTGCTGACATTAGCATTAGCCCAGTCCTAGGACAAAAAGGAAACAGAAATATTAATGAAACATACATTTGTTTAACAGTTATAGTTAAGTTTTACCATGACAGAATATCACTCACAAATGTATCAACTCAAACAGGTATGGTCAGGACCTTCAAGAAGTGACAGACAAGTAAATGCTGAGACAGGAAGATAATATAGTTCTGGGGAAACACATAGAAACAGGAGGCGCCTAACTAAGACTGAAGTTCAGGGATAGTGTCCCAAAATAATGAAACTGAGACCTAAAGGAAGAGAGGTCATTCTTGGGGGTGGGAGAGGCAATAGGGAAGAGGGAAGAAAGGAACATACATGGAGAATTTGAAAAAAACTGCAAAAAGCTAAACAAAGATTCACCAGAGCTTTTTGGAAAGGTAAAAGAAAGCAGGTAGAGCAGCGGTTCTCAACCTATAGGTCGCGACCCCCTTGGGGGTCGAATAACCCTTTCACAGGGGTCGCCTAAGACCATCGGAAAACACATATATAATTACATATTGTTTTTGTGATTAATCACCATGCTTTAATTATGTTCAATTTGTAACAATGAAATTGGGGGTCACCACAACATGAGGAACTGTATTAAAGGGTCACGGCATTAGGAAGGTTAAGAACCACTGAGGTAGAGTGAAGGAGAAGAACAGGTTTGAAGGACTAGTGAATTATGATCATGCTAAGTATTTTGGACTTTGTCCTAAGGGCATGGAAAAAGTGATGAATTTTTATATAGAGTGACAAATATAATTTGTATTTTAGAAAGCTATTTGAATATATATTATATTATATGTACATATATATATATATATATATAGAGAGAGAGAGAGAGAGAGAGAGAGAGAGAGAAAGTATTATATACTAGAGGCCCGGTGCATGAAATTTGTGCACGGGTAGGGTCCTTAGTCCTGGCCAGTGATCAGGGCAGATCAGGGCCTTCCGGCTGCCGGCCAAGGCCTTCCTTCTGGCTGCTGGCTGGGGCCTTCCTTCCCCAGCTACCAGCTGTTGGCTGGGACCTTCCTTTGTTCCGCACTGGCCCCTGGTGGTCAGCGCACGTCATAGTGAGCGATCGAACTCCTGGTCTCCTGGTCAAACTCCCAAGGGGACACTTTTCATATTAGCCTTTTATATATATCTATATATCTATATCTATATCTATATCTATATCTATAGATATAGATATATAGATATTACCTAAAAGATGCCCTGGCCGGGGAGTTGAGTTGGTTCACGTGTCATCCCAATATACCAAGATTGGGGTACGAACACAGTCAGGGCACATACAAGAGTCAACCAATGAGTGCATAAATAAGTGGAACAAATCAATGTTTCTCTCTCTCTCTCTCTCTCTCTCTCTCTCTCTCTCTCTCTCTCTCTCTCTCTCCCTCTCTCTCTCTCTCTTCTCCCCTTCCTCTCTTTCTAAAATAAATTTTTAATTAAAAAATACCTAAAAGATAAATGGTGGTAGATGGAGACTTAACTTGGGGTGGTGAACAAAATATCACCTACACAATACAGTGTATAGTTGATGTGTTGTAGAATTGTGCACCTGAAACCTGTATAATTTTGTTAACCAATGTCACCCCAATAAATTTAATAAAAAGGCAAAAATACTTAAAATAGTCAATCTAAGCTCTTTTAAATTCATTCCACACAAGTTTTCTGTAAATTAGTAATTTAACTTAGAAAATTCATTCAAATTAACCTTTTTACACAAAAATATATATACATTAATGAATCAGAATTGAGTTATGATGGCAAGTCTTTTTATTGAATATCCTAAATTTTATGCAGATGAAAACTTAAACCTGGAGAGTCTAAGCAACTGGTCATTGCTATTAAGTAGCAAGGCTCAAATTAGTAAATGTAGGTCAATTTTTTTCAATATACTTACAGAGGCCAAATCATTATCAATATCCCACTATAAGTACTCTTAATGAAGGGTATGCACATTTAATTCTCCAAAAATAATTTAGGTTTCTTCCTTTTCTTTTTCTTTGCTTTTTAATCTATAGACACCTCTAAAAATGAACATCTACAAATTTCTTACAGACAAATACCTAAAAGAACAAAAATGTAGGAAATCCAAATTTAGCCTCACAAATGGAAAACCTTGACACATGATGCACAATGAAAAATAATATTTTTCCAATAGCAATTAAGACTATAAGAAAACTTAAGAAGGCCGAAAGACATATGAAAACATGCTCAAAGTCACTAATTATACCAGAGATGCAAATCAAAAGGACAATGCGTTATCATCTCACACCTGTCAGAATGGCTATCATCAACAAATCAACAAGTGTTGGAGATGATGTGGAGAAAAAGGAACCCTTCTGCACTGCTGGTGGGAATGCAGACTGGTGCAGCCACTGTGGAGAACAGTATGGAGCTACCTCAAAAAACTAAAAATGGAACTCCCATTTGACCCAGTGATCCCACTACTAGGAATATATCCCAAGAAACCAGAAACGCCAATCAGAAAGGATATATGCACCCCTATGTTCATAGCAGCACAATTCACCATCACTAAGATTTGGAAACAGCCTAAGTGCCCATCAGCAGATGAGTGGATTAGAAAACTGTGGTACATATACACAATGGAATACTATGCTGCGGTTAAAAAAAAAAAAAAAAGGAACTCTTGCCTTTTGCAACAGCGTGGATGGAACTGGAGAGCATTATGCTAAGTGAAATAAGCCAGTCAGAGAAAGATAAATACCACATGATCTCACTCATTTGTGGATTATAGAGAACAACATAGACTGATGAAAAGGGACAGATCCAAAGACTGAGAAACAGCGATCAGGCTATCAATCCCCAGAAGGAAAGTAGGGGAGGGCGGGGGTAAGGGGAAGAGATCAACCGAAGAACTTTTATACATGTATATAAGCCAAACCAATGGACATGGACAACAGGGGGATGGGATCATGAGTGTGCGGGGCAGTGGGGTGGGGGGAGGTTGGGGGTTAATGGGGGGGATGAGGACACATTTGTAATACCTTAACTAATAAAAAAAATGAAAAATGAAAATTAACATTTTAAAAAAAAAAGTATTCTACCGAAAGTGGCAGATTTTGTTATATATAAAAAAACAATTTAAAAATTAATAAACCCAAAACTCATTATACACTTTAAAAAAAAAAAAAGAAAACTTAAGAATAGGTTAAATAAAAATTTATGTTAACTATATAATGAAAACCAACAATTAGACAATTAAAAAGATCTAAAGAAATGGAAAGTCACATGTTCTCACATGAAAATATTATAAATATTAAATCCCTCCTAATTAATCCATGAAACTATATACTGCCAATCAAAATACCAATTACTGGGGGGGGGCTTGACATGCTGACTCTAAAAGTCATCTGAAAAACACAAGCAAGAGATGGGTAATTTTTTTGAATAACACCAACAATGAAGAATTTAAAGTTACTAAACTTTATTAAGAAAACATAAAAATCTATTATTATAGTAACCTTTCACTTCCCAAATGGCAAATTTAAAACATTAATTATATCCAATAGCGGCAAATGTGGAGGAAAAGCCATTTCCTACACAGTAATAGTAAGGAAGATAGTCTATAACCTAGATTCACATAAATCAGGACAGCTCTAAGTACATAGATATGTTTTAAATGAGTAGTACTATCCAATGAATGACATGAAGATCTCTTACTGGGTTGCCTGGCAACAAGGTAGCCCAAATGGGGCCTCCCCTTCCCACACAGGAGGAGGAGCCGCACCCAATTTCAATTATGGGACAAAGGGGCCCAAAGTTTCTAGGGTTCAGCAACTGGAATGTCCTAGTGCCCCATGAACAACTTGCATCTAAGCTCACACTTCTTGGAACCCAAGTCCAGACTGTCTATTTACCTGGAAAGCCACTCTTCTGCTTGCCCTACAAGAAGAGGCAGAGGCACCTCTGCTAAGATGTATGCACTTTGAGAAAGCTCACCTCTTTACAGAATGTCAAGTATATAAGCACTTGTTTGCTTACTAATAATTATCCCCGTAAATTCCTGCCTGCACCAAGTAATGTTTATTGATTTTTCACCATGAGACCTTTACCCAACAATATTCAGAGTAACACTGTTTAAAATATTAAAAACAACAACAACTAAACTGAAGACAATCTACATGCCTGGTAAAATGTATTACTGTACATTCATAACATGGAATATCATACAGAGATTAAAAACAAATATAAGTAAACTGGCATAGCTGGACATCCATGAAGTAATTTTGAGTATGGTGAAGCAGAACAAGTTGCAACCAACAGTTTTAACAGTCTTTGTCTAAAAAAGTACTGAAAGAAATACCCATACAGAAAATGGAAAGTGTAAGTAGTGCTCACCACATAGGAATGGAAAAGCACTGGGGAGAATTCTATGCAATGATTGGAAATTTTTTCAAGTATCTAAATGAATATGTACATAAACAAAGCTTCAGCTCCTAACAGCTGTGTTTCTCTAGTGATTGTTTATACATCAAAACAGAAGTTTAAAAAGATTTCTGAAACTTGAAGACTTTTGAAACAGGGTAATTACATCTATCCTTACACAAACTCCCTACCAATTTCCAAGACACTCCCATAAGGTATTAACATACCCACTGAGAATCTGTTAAAAGCTAAACTTTAAAATTGGGTAAGACCCCAACTTCAGGAAAAAAAAAAAATAAGTGTTAGAGAGATTGAAGGTAATTTAAAGCCAAAGATTCACTGCAATTTAGTATTTTTTACTCTGCAATGCTCTTTTGTTTAACCAAATCTTGTGCCAAAAAGAAACTAAGTGTTACTGTTACTATTTTAAAGCTAAAACTATGTGTAAAATATACAAAATTACTCAAGAACTATTAGTGTATTTGGCTTTTATACACTGTCTTGCATCCAAGGTATCTAATGTACTGTCCAAAGAACTTAGTTTATGAAACCTTCCTTCTTCCACATTTTGAGAACTACTATGCCCTTGATACATTTTATAAATCACCCCCTCCCAGAGTGGAGACCAAAGGAACTTCAGAGTAATTTAAGATCCAAAGGAATGTGAAACAATCAAGAACTAATACTAAATAGAAAATATTAAAGAAGAACATTTCAAAAGAAAGGAAAAGGGAATAAATATCATACGAAAAAAAGATGTATGGGTCATATATATAAAATTCCCTTTCCCATTCTTCAGATGACATTTTGAAACACTTAGTCCAACCCAAAATGACATTTGAATCTCCTTAATTTTACCTGATACCCTTCACCTTAGACCAGTGTTCTCCCTCAGAGGTGATTTTGTTCCCATGGAACATTTGGCAATGTCTGCAGACATGGGGTTGGGGGAAGTCAATATGCTGCTGGCATGTAGTGGGATAGAGGCAAGGATCTACTAAACATCTATAATGCACAGGACAGTCCCACACAACAAAGAATTATCCAGTACAAAATGTCAGTGGTTGAAAAACACTAACTTAGAGGTCTCTAAAATAATATGAAGCCAAAAGAACTTACTCAACTTACTACCAAATCTAACACCTAGATTCTACCTATATTCAATAGTTAACTCTTCCTTCTGCTAGGTGCCCATACCATGTATAGCCAATATTTCACTGTTAGACACCCCCGCCTAAACTCCTTTGCCTTCTCAAGGACACTGCACCTATAATAATAACCTCTCCACTCTCAAGAAGTTCTCCAACTCTACTGAATACCTAAGTACACAAACCCTACTAATTTCCATTAAACAACAAAGAGATCAATCCATACTCAACCACCACAAATAAAAACACCTCCCCTGACCTGACTCTACTCTCCTAAAGGACAAAACTCACCAGAAATTTGTCAGCATTCCCTATCGCTACCTTCTCACCTCCCTGTCCACATTTAGCCCACTCCAAGATGATAACCCTAATGCCTCAATGAAATTACTTTTCATGCTCTTCGGTTACCAATGACCAAAGCCAACAGTCACTTTTCTACCTCTCTCATTTCACTTCTCACCATTCGAAAAAGTTATCATTCTCTCTTCCTGAAACACATTCTTCTGATTATCATAGACTCCCTCTCCTGATTTTCTTCCTAACTCTTAGGTTACAGCCTTTCCCCTTCAGCTACTTCTACATAATGAGCATTCTAATCCAGCAATCACCAACCAGTTGTCCATGGACCACTGGTGGTCTGTGAGGTCCGAAAGGTTGGTGACCACTACATGGTCCAATGCCCTCTCTGACTACTCACTCTCCCCAATTACTAGTCAGTCCATAGCTCTAAATAACATCTATATGCTGATGATTTCCAAATACTTCACTCCAACCCAAAAGTCTCCCTGAAATATCAACTCTCTATTTGACACCTCCACTTGAGTATATATATCAGGAACTTGAAGTTAACTTACACTAAATACAACTCTTTTTTATACATTCATCTGCCCATATGCATGCACATGCCGTTTGTTCCTTCAGGCTTCCCTATTTCTTTAAGGTATACAAAAACCAGACATCGGTGCTTCAATTTTGTTTTTCCTTCACCCTCCGTAAGTAATTCATTAGTAAATCCAAGCAGTTCTATTTCCAAAATATATACCAATTTTAATCATTTTCTCTACTAGCACCACTCAAATCCAATTCACCTTATCTTTTATCTTCAATAAATTCACCTTGCAGTTAGAAGAAAACCTAAACTCATTAACATGACTTAAAAGTGATAAGTAATCTGGTCCCCACCTTCTCTTGATCTCAGCTAGTACCAAGCACAAGCCCCAACACCACACTTCACCCAAAAGACCAAACTCATCCACACCAAAAGCGTCTTTATCTATTGATCCGTTCTCCCTAAAGTCACTCCCTCTGGCCCTTTACCTGACTAGCTTCTCTCATTTAGGTCTCAAGTAACCTCAGCAGTCTGGCCTATCTACGTAATTTGGCCTTCCAATCCTCCTATCTAAATTGTCCACATCCATCTGTTGTATTTCCTCATATGAAGTTAGCTTGTTTTGCTGTTTACTGTTGGTCTGGTTTTACACTAAGTAAGCTCCATGAGAGTAGCAGCCTCTGCAGCACTCACATTTATCAGGTACATAGTACAAGCTTAATAAATATTAAGTGAATGAAAATATGTAGATGTAATGAAAAGTACAAAGTTCTCAAGATACAACTACCACCATCTGAGAGTAGGACTGAGGCACTAGGAGAGAGTTCAATCCTGATACTTAATAATAGGCCATAACAAGATTAATCACTGGGAGAAGGGAATAAGATATATTTTAGCTATCAAAACATTAAATGGCCCTGGCTGGTGTAGCACAGTTGGTTGGGCATCATGTTGAGCACAGAAAAGTTGCTATTTGGATTCCAGGTCAGGGCACATGCCCGGGTTGTGGGTTCTATCCCTGGTGGGAATGTGTACAGGAGCTAATCGATCGATGTTTCTTTCTCTCTGTCTTTCCCTTCTTCTCTCTCTAAAATCAATAAAAACATATCTAAAAAAATAAAAAAACAATAAATATTTTGATACCATACTTAACTACTAATTTTAATTTTACACAACGTATAAAATAGTATAAAATAAAGAATATTTGTTGACATTATGTTGTAATGTACCCCGCGAATCACAGAAGGACGCCTCAAGAAGTCGAATTAAAGAGTCACATTTATTGCAATCCAGGACTATGAGGGGCCATTCCCCAAATCTCATAGTAATAAGATGGCTGCAAAACCATACTTATATAGGCAAAGATCACAAAGGTATTGATTACATCACAAGGTTTGGAATGAGGAACCTGGTTTTCAAAAAAAGCAGTTTACAGAAGCAGAAGCAGCATGTTATCTAAATTATAGTTTTGGGTCTCCGGATCACTGAATTGACAGAAACACATTATCTAGAGCCCTGGGGTCTGGAATGAGGAGCCTGGTCAGACTTAAGCATGTTATCTAAATTACAGTTTTTGGGTCTCCAGAACACTGAGTCAACAGGGACAATTTAACTGGAGCCCTCTGACCTTGGAATAACTGTGCTGTCCTTCCCAGGTAAAGGAAAATGTGCTTTCTAAGACCAGTATGACCACAACCAATGGGATATTCACAGTACAATCAACAGGGTATTCAATCGAATGGGGTGATTTATATAATTCAGGAAATCAAAATAACTTTTCTATTATTTTAGCAAACAAATAAGTACAGAAACCAAACAGCAGGGTTAAAGTTAAACTACAGTTTCTACCTGAGATGATTGCTACCATACTTCAATTACTATCAATTTTTTATTTTCTTTGATTAATACACTTTGTGTAATACTATCCAAAGTTACTGGCCAACTATAAAAGACACTGTAATAGAATACTTACAGCTATTTTTTTTTTGAAAATTCAAGTTGAAAACATATTCCTCTCCTCTTCAAATAATAATTATACCAGGGATAATACTAAGGTATAGGTACCGCTAAAGATCCTAGTAAACAAAGAGCTCTGGAGCCAGTCTGCAGAGCTTCAAATCCTAGCTACAGCACTTAGGAGCTGTAAATAGGTTACATCACCTCTCCAATCCTCGTTTTCTTGCCCATAAAAACATGGACAATACTAGTTACCTCATACAGTTGTTTGGGAGATTAAAGGCAGTTAATATATGTTAACCATTTAGGACAGACACATAACATAGTAAATATTCAACAGATATTAGTTCATACAGTATTTGGCACATACTAAGTGCTCAATTAAATACTTGCTAAATGAATACCTATAGAAAGTAATGGTAATTTTTACAAAAATCAAAATAAATCTAAATCTAACCATAAAAACAGTTTCAAATTATTTAAGCCCAGTTGGCCAAATTCAGGAACTTATTTTGGAACCATGCATTGAGATAACTGAAATAATATTTTATTCAAATATTTAAGTACCTACATGTGTGTTAGACACTGGGCATATAACAATAAATAAGACCCAGTTCCTGCCCTATAGAAGCTTATACTAATAAGAAACTGAAATTAATCTGAATAAAAAAGGAACTCAGAAATCTTCCATTTCAAAACCCTTCATTTAAAAATAGGAACAACCTCCGGCCGCACCCCTCCTTCTCCTCCCCCTGCAAAAAAGGAGAAAATTAAAGTCTTGAAAAGTTAACTGATTTGGCCAAAGATACATGCCAGACAGTTAAGAACCCAAGATTAGAACTCAGGTCTTATAATTCCCAGCCTAGTGGTCTTTTCACTATACCACACTGACTAAAAGTACTCAATAAATAAAGATTAAGATTCTGATCTGCCACTAACAAAAACCCTTCTAAATTATTTATTTAGTGCATTAATGCAAATCAAGTCAAATACACTTCAAGCTATGAGAGGCACAAAAATAAAACCTACTACAATTAATACATTTTCAGGTTAACAAGACATTCTTCAAATTTGGAGAATTGTCAAAATAATAGTCTTATGTCACTCAATAGTCTATTTCTAGTCTTCTACGTTAGTTGTCACATTCTCAGCGCCTATGCTGCATTTCGATTCTCATTTATTCCAGAGACAATAATATATACTGGACTAATAAACTTAAACACTTAATTGCCAAGAATCTGAAAGAAATAAAATCATATAGTATAATAATTACCTTAAATGTACCATTTTGATTTTTCATGTAGGAAACCAAAAATATATCCACTGGCAGAAGTGCTGATGTGATAAGTGCAATTGCCAGAGAAAAAATTGCTGTTATAGTGGAGACAACTTCGCTTTCCCGCTGACTTTGGTATTTACGAACATATATCCAACAGAATGCCAAAATAGCCTGAAATAGAACAAAAAGAAAATGTTTTGTTATTGCCCTATATATTCTCCAAAACTGATTTTAGCATGTGTTTGTTTCCAATTTATATGAAACTTTAATAATATGAAACTTTATATCAATATCAATTAAAAGTTCTTTTAGATGTGTAAAAAACTTAAGATTGATAATTTTCAAAGCCTATTTCATGGATGCAGTACTACCTCACTTAGGTGCAAAGACACACACAAAGTAAAAGTTAATGATGACAGTGCTCATTTGCCTATATCCTCACAGAACACAGTACAATAATTAATGGTTTCACACAATGTCATAGTTATAACTAGCTTTGAATACTTTTTCCCTATAGAGCTCTCCAACCTAAAGGAGCTATAACTACATGTTCTATCCTACTGAAGCATCACAGAATATAACTTGAATTGAAATTAACTTCTGCCCCATTGTGACAGTTCAGGAGTACCATTCAGCTAAAGACTAACTAACTGCCAAGAATCACTATGCAACTGACACATTATACTATAATTCAAATTTTAAAGAGCATTAAACCACAAAAAGTGCACAATGAAAATGGATACATGTGCATTGCAAGGAACTTTCCAGTGAAAAAAAGTACACTCAGAGAGGTACTGAGGCTGACATCTCTAATCAAGCAGGTACTCTTAATAGTTAGCAATGTCTTTCTATTAATTAACAGAGTAGAGGAATTCAGTCTCCTGATTCTCTAACTTTAGGTTAACATCGGAATCACCTGGAATACTTATTAAAGCACAGGCTGCTGGGCCCCACTCCCAGAGTTTCAGACTCATGCGGTCTGAAGCCGGGCCAGAAAATCTGCATTTGTAGCAACTTCCCAGGTGAGGCTGTGCTGATCCAGGGAATACATTTCGAGAACCTCTGCTCTACTCAATTATAGAAGATTAGTGTCCTGGTGCATGAATTCCTGCACATTGGAAGAAAATTAATTAGAAGAAATATTTTAATATTGCTATTCACCCTTTCTCTATAATAAAGGTGTCAGAGATGAAAGAAAATTAGTAAAATGTACATGAATATATAAATTGATAAATAAAAAATAACATGATATAACAATGAATATTTTCCATGAAATTTTTACTGTCAGAATCTTCATTCAGCATTAATTTTTTTAAATATGCTGGGTATTCTGGAATATTCATTATCATTTGGACAAACTTTCCCTTTGCTACAACATCGAGTAAATTTTCCATCAGATGGTTTTTCATCAGAGAAATTTAGGGATAGGCAAAATTAACATGTAACAGTCATTCCACCACAACTGTATTCGATAATTGCATCCTCAATTACCTCATTTTTACTATGAAGGCAGTTCCTACCAGTATTGATAGTACTTGTCGGTGACTGTTCTTCAGACATATTCTGTCAACAATTTCGGCTTCAGAATGTCAACAAAAACATGATGTCATTACATGGCACCCACAGCCACCATCTGTGGACTGGGCTGGGCTGTGGGCTGCATTTTGCGCCATGGCAGCATTGGCTACGATTTGGTAGGCTGTTGCTCTGGGTTGGTGGTGGGGCCTGTGTCTCACTTGGGGGAAGCTGAGTGTTGCTTTGTCGGCGCCAGGTCCACAGTGCCGTTTCTCTCTGTGCGCGTCATAAGCTCCTGAATTGAGCATCTGCCCCCTGGTGGTCAGTGTGCATCATAGCAACCAGTCGGACAGTGGGAAGGACACTTAGTATATTAGCTTTTTATATATATACAAGAGGCCCGGTGCACAAAAATTTGTGCACTCGGGGGGAGGGGGGGTCCCTCAGCCCGGCCTGTGCCCTCTCGCAGTCTGGGACCCTTCGGGAGATAACGACCTGCTGGCTTAGGCCTGCTCCTGGGTGGCAGAGGGCAGGCCTAATCCCTAGGTGCAGCCCCTGGTTGGGCTCAGAGCAGGGCCAATTGGGGAGTTCGAGCGCCGCCCCGTCATGCACAGAGCAGGGCAGATTGGGAGGTTGCGATGCTACCCTCAGTAACGGTCAGGATAGGGCTGATTGGGGGGCTGGGGCACCGTCCCCTATCACAGTCAAGGCAGGGTCAATGGGGAGGTTGCGGCGCCACCCCCTGTCACGCACAGAGCAGGGCCCATCAGGGGGTTGGGGAGCTCCCTCCTGTCACACAGAGCAGGGCCCATCAGGGGGTTGGGGAGCTCCCCCCTGTCACTCACAGAGTAGGGCCGATAGGGGAGTTGGGGCACCGCCTCCTGTCACACACAGAGCAGGGCCGATCAGGGGGTTGGGGCGCCGCCCTCTATCACCCACAGAGCAGGGCCGATCAGGGGGTTGGGGCGCCGCCACTCTCACACTCAGGGCAGGGCGCCCTGATGGGGAGGTTATGGGTCTACCCCATCACACACAGAACAGGGCCCGTGGGGTGGGAGGGTTGGGGTGCCGCACTCTGTCACACACAGAGCCGCAGGGCGATCAGGGGGTTGGGGAGCTCCCCCCTATCAGGCACAGAGCGGGGCCGATCAGGGGGTTGGGGCACCTTCCCCTGTCAGGAACAGAGCAGGGCTGATAGGAAGGTTGTGGCCCCCGCCTCCTGTCACATACAGAGCCGCAGGGCGATCAGGGGGTTTGGGAGCTGCCCCCTGTCACGCTGATCCCGGTGCCAGGAGGCCTCACGGCTCCGCTGATCCTGGTGCTGGGAGGCATACTACCCTTTTACTATATAGAATAGAGGCCTGGTGCAAGGGTGGGGGCTGGCTGGTTTGCCCTGAAGGGTGTCCTGGACCAGGGTGGGGGTCCCCACTGGGGTGCCTGGCCAGTCTGGGTGAGGGGCTGAGGGCTGTTTTCAGGCTGGGACTGAAGCTCCCAACTGCTCCTTTTTTTCTTTTTCTTTTTTTTAATTCTGAGCCAGCGTTAGCTCTGAGGCTCCAGCTCTTAGGCCTCCGCTCCTGAAAGCAAGTATCTGGTTTGCTTAGATTCTACAATCAAAACTCTGTATCAACTCCAGGTCTGAGATCCCAGCTAGCTGAAGCTGGTTTCTGGGGTTTTGTTTAGCTTCTATTTTTGTAACTATGTTTCAAACTGCCAGCTCAGAGGCCTGCAGCGGCAGGCGGGGAACGTTGGAGTCCTCCGTCACTGAAGCAAGCAAGCCTCATGTTAGTTTCAAGCTGCCTGGCTGCCGGCTGCCATCTTGGCTGGCAGTTAATTTGCATATCTCGCTGATTAGCCAATGGGAAGGGTAGCGGTCATACGCCAATTACCATGTTTCTCTTTTATTAGATCGGACTAGGGGCCTGGTGCACAAAGATTCGTGCACTGGGGTGGGTCCCTCAGCCTGACTTGCCCCCTCTCCAATCTTGGAGCCATCAGGGGAGCCCTCTCCAATCCGGGAGTTTCTGTCTGTCTTTGCAATCATACGAGTGAATTGTCTGAGACCCCAACCCAGTTTGGTTTGTTGCTCACAGAATAATAGAGGCTGTTTTCTTTTCTTTGCTTCACTGGTGGAGATTTCCTGGAAGTTTTAGGATATCTTCCCTTTAATTTTTCCTAGATACTCTGATTGTACTTATGTCTCTCACCTTTGTTTTCCCTACATCCCCCACTGCAACAGTAACTTGCTCCAGGCTCATTTTGCTCTATTGCCTAGGACCGTGGTCGGCAAACCGCGGCTCACGAGCCACATGCGGCTCTTTGGCCCCTTCAGTGTGGCTCTTCCACAAAATACCATGTGCGGGTGCACACGTACAGTGCGATTGAAACTTCGTGGCCCATGCGCTGAAGTCATTATTTTGTGGAAGAGCCAGTATTTTATGGAAGAGCCACACTGAAGGGGCCAAAGAGCCACAAGTGGCTCGCGAGCCATGGTTTGCCGAGCTGCAGTTTGCCGACCACTGGTCTAAGAGATCCGTCTGTCACCAGAACTATGATTCCCAGCATTCCTGGTGCTCCCTGCGCTCTTGGTTTTCCCTTCCTGCTCTGTCTCCGTCCCACGGCCTCCCACTCTGCCCAGTCCTCTAAGTCATCAGCTCTCCCTCTCTGCTCTCCGTCTGGCAGCTTGGGGATCCAAGTTCCCCAAGCTGCTCCACTCTCTGCCGGCTCTCCTGCTCTGCTCTCCACCCAGCGCCTGTGTATGCAAATTAACCTGCCATCTTTGTTGGGTTACTTTGCATACTCACTCCTGATTGGCTGGTAGGCATTGTGGAGGTACGGTCAATTTACATGTTTCTTTTTTATTATATAGGAGATTATACGATAGATGTCACGTAAAATAGCATCTTAGAGAAGTTCATAAAAGAAACTAACATATAACTTGCCAACTATTATAAGGGGTTGGGGACTGCAGTTGGGGTGCAGTCCCCAACCCCTCCCAAGAGATTCTGATTTAACTGGTTTGGGCTTTAGAATTTTTTTTAAAACTCCCAAGTTTTTTTTAATGAGCAGCCATGGCTGAGAAACACGGGCAGAGGTAGGAATGAGAACAGATGTTTGCTAAACTAATGAGCACACATACTGCCTGGGATCATGTTAAAATGCAGATTCTGATTCAGTGGGACTGGATTCTTAAGTTTTCATTTCTAACAAGTTCCCAGGTGCTGATCTAACTTTTGAGTAACAAGAGAGAATGTGCTTTAAAGAAACGAAGACTGTCTTATATAGTAATGGGAAATTTGAAAGGTGGTGTAAGCCAAATTACTGAGGCTCTTGTTGAGACAAGATAGAAGGGTTTGATATAAATTATCAGCTTAGAGGAACGAGATCTAACAATTCCTTATGTGGCAAACATTCTGCTTGCCCACAATTACAAAAGTTATCAATCCTAGTGTTCTGATTCTTTAGTAGATGACTGGCAACAGTGTGTTAAGTCCCCAGACCCCTGGTAGTCCCAAAACCCTTTCTGAGGATTTGCAATTTCAAAATTATTCTCATAACAATACTAAAATGTCATTTGCCTTTTCCACTATGTTGATATTTACACTCATAGTGTATAACTCATGGCGGGGAAAACTGCTGAAAAATTAAGCATGAGTCCAGACAATGGCACCAAACTGCAACCAAGGTGTGATGGCTGAATCCAGGAAAGGTGGATACCTGAATACCTAGGGGTTGGAAACCAATTGACAAGGAACATTATTTTTACTTGAAAGCACAACTGACTGACTATGGTTGTGCAGACGTGGATATTTGGCAGATTTTGTCAAAAAGAACAAAGGGGACCTATCACTTCAACAAAAGCAACTGACCATATTTGTTGCCAATGGTCAAATTCAAGCTTTCAAATGAAAATTAGAATTTTGGAAAACTAGTATCCAAAACTGTGCTTGACTGTTTCACAATACTTACTTCTGGGATTTCTTATAACAAGATCAGTGGTGATATTAATGAATGTAACA
Source organism: Myotis myotis (assembly GCF_014108235.1). Lineage (NCBI taxonomy): Eukaryota > Metazoa > Chordata > Mammalia > Chiroptera > Vespertilionidae > Myotis > Myotis myotis. Next base: position 67,023,157 of record NW_023416379.1, on the reverse strand, counting down.
CTTTTATATTATGTAATGAAATATATATCCACATTTGGGAGATCTGTATAACTCAGTGAACCAGTGTTTTCTAAATGACAAATGCATCATATTATAAAACCATGCATGGTGAAAAGACCCATTCAAAGTACAACATGGCCCAATGGATGCTAATGAGACAGAATTAAAAGTTCATTGATAGAGTTTCAGATTCCTTATTGCAACTAACCTTAAAGAAGCTTCTACTACTGAGTTTTGGTGTGGTATTAAAGAACAATGTCCACAATTACCTAAAAGATACTCCTCTGCTTCCAACTACATATCACTAAAACTGGATTTTCTTCATATACTTCAACCAAAGTAACTTATCTCAAAAGGCTGAATGCAGAAGCAGACATGAGAATCCAGGTCTTTTCTAATCTAATAAGCCAGGAATTAAAGATGTGCAGAAAATTAAACAATGGCCCTTATTACTAATTTTTTCTACTTCAACATCCAGTTTCAAATTCCTAATTCCCTTCTCATTTTATTTTGTTCCTACTTTAAGATCAACTTAAATTCCTTCCCATCTTCATCTATCCAAAGTCTACCTCAATTACACTTTCTTCCAATATTGTTCTCTAATCCCTGAAGTCTTATTCTATAAAATCATACTTTGGTTTTCAGTACTTAAAATACCTGTTTCAAGAATCTTTGTTTTCCCACCTATCTTCAGATTCTCTCAGAGGCCACAATTTCTTTTGTTTGCATCCTCCTACAATTGACAGCAAAACTACTATCTGTGAAATGTTTATTCATTGGTAACAGCCAAGATATTCCCACTAGACTTTGATACTCGTTACTTGTTTGTTTTTCTTCTAAACCTACTGAATACGAGGGTCTGGAAAAGCCAGTGAACTCTCCAAGTACAGGACTGGAAGGGCTATGGAAACCACAGCCAAGCTTTAGGGTTTCCATTTTCTTCACCAAGACGGGTAAACCATGTTCCCATGTGAACGCAGTATTATTTCCTGCCAAAGCAAAGGTTGCAAGAGAAACCTTTTTGTAAGTTTTCACTTCTTTTCTTTTTTTCGGTAGGGTTTCTGGTAGAGTTGCGACATGTACCAGCAAGGCATATTACATAGGCTGTAGACGCCGTGTGGCATCCAATAAGTACAATTAAACGTCTTGATTTCCAGAAGTGGAGTTAACAATTGTTTGGTTTGACTTCTGTTTTTGTTTTCAGAATGCAAAGTGGCTAAAATACCTGGGGACGGAAGCCAACAGCAGGGCTGAATGAAGACGATGAGTGTGAATGGGGCAGGGTGGGAAGGGTAGCTCAGATGGGTGGCAATACACACGCCCTGATCCTGGCAGTAGAGAGGGTTACAGCTTGCCCCACACAGGTTTCCTTCTACACCTACCAACAGACTAGAAAGGAATGTGCAACCTTGAAGTCACAAGGAACGAACACTCAAGTCACCAGGGCAGAATCGCACAATGGGCTGGGAAGGTTGGAGACTCGATGACCCCGAGGTAGGGACCTGGTGCAGAGAGCAGCAGACAGGCCCTGCTCTGAGTCCACCACACCAGGGCCGACAGAACTTGCAAAGATCGGGCACAGCTGCCCCACCACCCAGTGCTCCCGCCTCACCGGGGACCAGAGGCCTCCCCACCCTTCCCCACCCGAAGGTCTCATTCGGCCCCAAACTCCACCCGCCCCAGGGCCCAAGTCAGGGGTGAGGGCAAGAGTTTCGGGAAAGGAAACCTGCAATATTAGATGTCTTCAGGAAAAAGACAGCGAAAGAGGCCGAGAACCAGTGCCCCGTCCCCCAGCCCCCAGCGCTGCCCCCATCCCCGGCGCCGAGGAGCCCCCCATACCCCGCCAGTACCCCCACAGTCCCAGGTAAAGGCACGACAGGGAGAAGAGTGCCTCCCGCGCCCCGGGAGGCCAGCGGCGGGGCCGGCCCCTCCCTCTCTCCCACAAACGTAAACACGGGGAAAACTCCAAGCGCCTCCCCTACCAGCAGTAAGAGGCCGAAAATGCACCAGCCGATCACCAGCTCCGCCGAGGCCGCGCCCGCCGTCTCCGCCGCCATCTTCGCTTCCGGCCCGGAAGGCTGAGAGCCGGGTGCTGGGGAGAGGGGAAGGGAAAGGGGGGGAGTGCGAGGGACGCGGCGCCCGCGCACCCTAAAGGTTAAAGGGACGGAGGGGGTGGAGCGAGTGGTTGCCAAGGAGACCAGCCCATCAGCGTCCCTTGGCGACAGGTCGGGCGGGGGGGCGGAGCGGCCGGGACCACTCAGGGCCGGCGCGCGCCGGGACGCCGTGACGTCACCGCTACGTCAGCGCGCTGTCGGCTTCCGAGGTGATGCGACGGCCTAAGCCAGGCTGTCCTGCAGCAATGCTAGCTTTTGAGATGCTACTTGATTCGGCCCCAACGGGTGGACTGGAAAAGCCAGGGAGCGCCGCAAGGGCTGCACTGGCTGTATCTGGAGATTCAAGCCAACTCGAGGTGTTTCCACCTCCTCTCAACGGGAAGTTTATCCCCGGCGTCCAAGGCTGAGTGCGGAGCAGAGCTCCTCACCCGGGTCCAGGAAAGGCCGACTCTGAAGACACAAAGTTTACCTACAGTGGTTCTCAACCTTCTGGCCCTTTAAATACAGTTCCTCATGTTGTGACCCCCAACCATAAAATTATTTTCGTTGCTACTTCATAACTGTAATGTTGCTGCTGTTATGAATCGTCACGTAAATATCTGATATGCAGGATAGTCTTAGGCGACCCCTGTGAAAGGGTCGGTCCAGCGCCAAAGGGGTCGCGACCCACAGGTTGAGAACCTCTGGTTTACCAGCTAGTAGTTGACTTTCTGATTTGCTGGTATTGGAGCCTGGCCTGGCCTGAGAAAATTCTTTGCTGGAGACTGTTACGTGATATTATGGTCTTCCTCTTTATAGCTGTACATGTGTGTGCATTTCCATGGTGACTTCATATCCCAAAGGTATTTGAGTTTGTAAACATCTAATGAAATGGCAGGTTCTTGTAATATTAGTAGGAGAACAAAACGGATACTGCCATGGGTCCGTAATGAAGCAGAGGGAAATAGTTCCTGGGAAGTCTTGCCCGGTTGGGTCCACTGCAGGGTAGGTACATATTTAACCACGGCATTCAACAAACATAATTGTAATGTAGTCAAAACACAATTTCATGAGTGAATCCCACCATCTATGCATAATAAGTCATTTCCTACCTAGGACCTGTTTCAGGCTGGAATCGGATAGCAGGAAAGAAGTGAAATGGTCTCCCTGCCAGGACAAAAGGAGGAGGGAAGGGGAAAAAAAGAATAGACCGCTTTAACATGAATTGGTACCATACTGGGCCTGCAAATGTTTGAACCTGATTCTTCTGTGGAATATTCACTGCTCTGGAGACCTCTCTCCTATAGTTACCTGAAAGTGAACAGAGACATCTCTATTCTGGGTAGTCATTTAGAATTCCTTCTCCGGCTGCAGGGCATACTGTGGTCTTTCTTCTGCCTCTGTCTTCTAAGGTCACCTAACCCTCTCCTGGAGGCCCACTTGGGTTGGAGGAGAGGTCTAACCTGGACCAGTTTTTCCATTCCCCCACACGATGAAAATCTTTTCTATCAGAAATGATCAGACATAAGCTTGCACCAAAAACTTTGGGAACACAAGCCAATCCCAATGTAGCTGCATTCTCCCAGGTATACCATCAAAGCAATCAGCCCATCTTTGATAGATCCCTGAGGGAGTCAGTCTGCCCATCACAGTTAGCTGTCATAGTTCTTCCAGGCCTGAATTGGGCACCAATCCTTTGTATTTCTCAATTGCAAAAATCACATTTCAAATAATCCAAGTAGCTCCTTTGAGACTTCCTATGCTAGGTTAGGGGTTAGATGGTAATATCGCACCCCAATCTTACCCCCTATACTCACATCACTCCTAGGGGTTAGAGGTGGGGATCCACAGATCAGCAACAATTCTGGGGGGAAAAATCCCTTCAATTTTTCTTCTATTCCATTAATATTTTATTTGGCTGAAGAGTCCAAGCATTGTAGAGTAAATTCTTCTTACATCCATTTTTAATTCTGCACATAAAGGAGAATTAATGTTTAAGGGCGAGACAAAGAATTAAAGATCATAATCTTCCCTGGCACTTTACATTTTATGTAAAATTGGAGCTCTTACCATGACTGAACTGAACCTTCTTAATATATGATGTACTCTTATTTAATTAACCCCATTTAATAAACTGGGTTCACCCTTTTGCTGATTCTGAACACCTAAATATTAGGGTAATATTGAACAGTTGCTTGATTATCAGGTTGGAAAAGCCTTAGAAACCTGTATTGCTGATGAGAATGACTAGTTACAAGGATAGTGGGAGTTTGAATCAGGAAATTGGGGGAGAGGAAAAAGAGAAAGGGTGGTAGCTGGGCAGATAGAGGTGTGCACATCAATCATTGCTTCATTCTTTCACCTAGCCAGGATGTATTATTCATTCATACAAAAGACCAGCAAAGACAACACATTTCTCCTGAATGATATGCATATGCATAGGTCATGAGGGTAGAGCCCTCATGAATGGTTAATGCCCTTATAGAAAGACCCCAGAAAGCTCACTAACCCCTTACCCTATGTGAAGTTACAGTGAGAAGACAGCCAGCTATAAACCAAGAAGAGAGCCCTCACCAAATGCCAAATCTGTCAGCACTTTGACCTTGGACTTCTTAGCCCCAAGAATTTTATAAATAAATTTATGTTGTTTATAAGCCACCCAGTAATTGATATTTTTGTTATAGCAGCCCAAACAGATTAAGACACCTGGAATTACTATAAAATGCCCTTGTCCCACCCCCCACCCAACAACTCATGGGAAGGTACCAAGATTTCTGTGGACTCTGTTCCATTTTAAGTTCAAAGAAGTGGCCATGTATAGCCCATCATTTCCAAGGGGTTTAATAAGAGGAAACAGTGTAGAAAATCTATCTGAACATAGACCGTTTGACTATATTAAGAGGGCTAGAAGCCTTCAGAGGGAAGCAATGTTTGTAAGGGAGCAACTATCCTCACCCTCATTCCTCTGTCCCTCAGCTTTTGAACAGTACTCCCTAAGGCCAGTGGCAAGAGTGTACCGATAAGTTGGAGGGTAGGACTGAATTTGGGGAGAGGTTCAGCATCTTGCTGCAAATGCTGAGTGTGGCTGACTCACAGAGGTACCCGGTGCTGAGCTGACATAAAAACATGTGCTGAGGAGTATCTTGGTACAAAAACAGTGTGGATTAGCTTCTTCCCATCTTCCTCTCTCTCCCCAGCAAACTCACCCTGAAGGCCTCAGTGAACTGCCTGAGAACCACCCTATCCATGTGCTTGTGTTTCTGTGGAGGGCTAAGGAAAGATGCAACAACCTCTATTGGAGGAGGCCTTGCTGAGAATTCTCTTGGCCTAAACTAGAAACACATAGACAGAGGACACTGGGGTGCGGCCCTAAGTGGGAAACAGACCAGGCAGTGAGGTCACCTTAACACCCAAACCAGAAAAAGATTAAAAAAAAAAAAAATACAATGAGCCCAGATGCCAAAAGTCTCAAAATTCTCAACAAAGAGTTTATGAACCAAGGACAATCACTTCTCTCACTCCCTAACCCCAGTTGCACTCAAGAGGTTACCCTCCATGAGCTTGGGGATGAGGGGAGTGTGTTAGGGAAACAAGAGGCCTGAGAATAGTTTCTCATTTCCTTGTATGAGGGGCTATTGGAAAACCAAAGATAGGAACATGCCGGGAACCGGTCCATCCTTGCTGTTTCAAGGGACCTGGCATATATGGCATACTGTTCTTAATATGTTTGCTCACCTTCTTGGCACTATGTGTTTTAACCAAGGTCACCTCTCTGAGAAAGGTTGTTTCCCCAGGTAGGGATTTTCCCCTGAAGTTAGGGAGGGAATAAAACCCCTTAACTAAGTGCCAGGCGGGTAATTAATCACTTTAACTACGAACAATCATGCTTAAGCTACATAATCTTTACTCCCTGGAATGGAGATAAGAAACGCCTTAACCTTTGGAATAGAGATTGATAGGATTGGAATCAACTGGTATAAATACAGATGTAACAAGACAACAGGACACAGAACCTAGACACAGAACCTACACAGAACCTAGAGACAGAAGAACTTCGCTGGAGAGAACATGGCAAAAGATCCTGGACAGAAACTGGAGACAGAACCTAGCAACAGAACATGGCAAAAGATCCTGGACAGAAACTGGCAACAGAACCTAGAGACAGAACCTAGAAACAGAACCTAGCAAGAGAACCTGGCTGAAGAACCTAGAGACAGAACGTGGCTACAGAACCTGGATAGAACATGGCAAGAGAACCTGACTAGAACCTGTTGACCGAACCTGGCTGGAGAACCTGGACAGAACCTAGCAAGGGAACATGGCTACAGAACCTGGCTGGAGAACCTGGAGAACCTGGCTGGAGAACCTAGCAAGAGAACATGGACACGGAACCTGGCTGGAGATCCTAACCAGAACTTGGCTAGAGATCCTGGCTAGGCTGCTGATCAACTGGACGCTGTCTCCGTGTCATTCCTTCTTCGCTGACTCCGTCCACACCTTTGGGGACCCCTGGACCTGCTGGGGTTGGACCCCAGCAGGAACATGACCAAATAACATATGCTGGGAGGTTAAGGGAAAAGAGTGGGCTGGAAGAAAAATTTATGTCAATGGGACACAAAAGAAGTAAAGAGAATAAAGAAAGGAAGTAGAACTGGAGAGTAGAAGGGAGGATGAGTCAGGAACACACAAGGATCAGGGCCTACGGGAGAGGTCAACAATCTAAAAGAACCTAATAGCTGGGTTGGTGTGACTCAGTGGTTGAGCATCCATGAACCAGGAGATCATAGATTCCTGATCAGGGCACATGACCCGGGTTGCTGGCTCGACCTCCTGGTAGGGGGTGTGCAGGAGGCAGCCAATCAATGATTCTCTCCATCATTGATGTTTCTATCTCTCTCCCTCTCTCTTCCTCTCTCTGAAATCAATAAAAACATATTTTTAAAAAAAGTTTTTCAAACAAACATAAGAACCCCATAGACTAGTCCTGGCCAAGTAGCTCAGTTGGTTAGAGCTGTGGTCAGCAAACTGCGGCTCGTGAGCCACATGCAGCTCTTTGGCCCCTTGAGTGTGGCTCTTCCACAAAACACCACAAAATACCACGTGCGGGCACGCACGTACAGTGCAATTGAAACTTCGTGGCCCATGCACAGAAGTCGGTATTTTGTGGAAGAGCCACACTCAAGGGGCCAAAGAGCCGCAAGTGGCTCTCGAGCTGCTGTTTGCCAACCACTGGGTTAGAGTATCATTCCCATACACCAAGGTTGCAGGTTCCATCTCCCATCCAGGCACATACAGGCAGGGTCTACCAATCTCTCTCTCTCTCTCTCTCTCTCTCTCTCTCCATATATATATATATATATATATATATATATATATATATATATGCCTAATATGCAAATTGTCCCCTTGGGATTTCACCTGGGAGACAGGAGTTCAATCACTCACTATGACATGCACTGACCACCAGCTGGCGGCATGAAATGAAGGAAGGCCCCAGCCAGCAGCCAGAAGGCCCAGATCAGCCCTGATTGCCGGCCAGGCCTAGGGACCCTACCTACCCTGCACAAATTTTTTTTTTTTAAATATATTTTATTGATTTTTTACAGAGAGGAAGGGAGAGAGATAGAGAGTTAGAAACATCGATGAGAGAGAAACATTGGTCAGCTGCCTCCTGCACATCTCCTACTGGGGATGTGCCTGCAACCCAGGTACATGCCCTTGACCGGAATCGAACCCGGGACCCTTCAGTCCGCAGGCCGACGCTCTATCCACTGAGCCAAACCGGTTTCGGCCCCTGCACAAATTTTGTTTACTGGGCCTCTAATGAATGCATAAATAAGTGGAACAACAAATCAATGTCTCTCTCTCTCTCTCTCTCTCTTTCTTTCTCTCTCTCTTCCTCCCACCCCCTTCCTCTCTTTCTAAAATAAATAAATAAAAGTTTAAATAAATTAATTAAGTAAATAACCCCATAGAAATAATTTCAACACTTAGTTACAGAAAACAGAGTCAAACTAACCACATAATAGGGACTAAACTAGTTGATATGACTTACGCCCTGAAATTAGGCCACAGCAGAGTACAGTTATGCATTCAAATTAACTATGTGTATTATGCCACTGGGTATTAATATATTATTTTTAGAAAACAGCTAATTTTTCTACAGCAATTTTTTACCTGTTGAAATTTCAAAATATTATGCTGTCCATCTAAATAAGACACTTGAAAAACCTAAAAATGTCGCTTTCTGTCATTTTGTCTGTGGTTCTACTGCTAACAGATAATCCTCCTTTTGATTGACAAATTCTTTCTTTAGCTATTTTAATACCTTCAGTCAGGTTACAGTTAAGCCTTGCTGGCCTCAGATCCTAGTGACTTTGCACTTGTCTGTCCTGATCCATTATATGTTGATTTAGAATTTAGCTCTTTGTTGTGCTCCATGTACCACCTACACTTAATCTTCTGTCAAAAGGATTTAGCAGTGATCCAGGGTGAAAATTACTGTGGTCAGAGGAAGTTTGAGCATGCTTGATCCTCCCAGTACTACATTATCTCCCTTCCCCCTTAATCCTTCCACTGTCATCCAACTGAATTGGTCATCACAGCCCTAAGAGGTTTCTTCTTTCCTTTGTGAAAGGACTTAAAGTGTGTTTGTAAGGTAATTGGCACATATGGTTGAGAGGCATATTGATTCTGCTGGAACATTTGCTCATTTGTATATGACCCAGTGGGGAGCCAAAATTTTTGCACAAGAGCCAATCCATGAAAAATTAAATGTTTATGGTCTACATTTTTCATTTGAAATCGAAATAGCTTTTAGGGGGCCAGAAGTATAAGGTATATTTTAAAATGTAATTTATCTATTTCATTATATAGAAAACTGTGTTTTTGATTTGTGGACACAGAGGCAACTTCCCAATTTCTCATCCAAAAATTAGATTGCATACAGTATCATAATGTGAATTATGAAATTCACATTTCCATATTTCTGCAATTATAAACTCTTAATGGACACTGTTCATATACTTCTCCTAATGGAACACACATTTCCACATGAACTGGTGGTGCATGTTAGTTTTCTTAAGATTTTTCTTCTGGCTATGAAAGAAATGCTTTAGTTATAGTCTAGACATGTTAAAAAAAAATCTTTTAAGACTTTCAAGTGTTCTTCATTGTGTGAATTCCCAAACCTGGTGTTTATGCACTTTAAGGTATAAAAAAATAAATTTGTTTATATAGCTCACACATAAAGTAATTTCAAAGTCAGTTTATGATATGAATAGAAATTACAATAAAAACTTATTTTTAATTTATGATGTCTAGGAATGATTCATAGCACACTCAATAATTTCAACAATGGATGTATTTTTTTTTAATTTGGAGCATATGTTGCTCTTTTTTTCTAATAACAGGATTCCTCTCCTGTCTCCAACCTTTATTCTTTCTCATGGTGGTGTGCCATTTGCCTCTCAGCTTATATTTGAAATCAAAGTGTTCAATTCTCACATATTAATGAGTTTAAAACCATAAAGTTTGTAAAACTAATTGATCTTATTAGAATGTATGGATATAAAGTAGCTTAGGTGCATATATCCATATCTGTAACACAATATAAAAAAATTTAAAATTGATCTTTAAGTTTTTAAACAATTGATAGACTAAAAACATCCTTATGTTTTCATCTGTTGCCAAATATATACTGTGAATTTTTGTATTGTTTTTATTTTATTTTATTTTTTTAAATGTATTTTATTAACTTTTTTACAGAGAGGAAGGGAAAGGGACAGAGAGTTAGAAACATCGATGAGAGAGAAACATCGATCAGCTGCCTCCTGCACACTCCCCACTGGGCATGTGCCCGCAACCAAGGCACATGCCCTTGGCCGGAATCGAACCCGGGACCCCTGAGCCCGCAGGCCGACGCTCTATCCACTGAGCCAAACCGGTTAGGGCTTGTATTGTTTTTAATGATATAAATTAGGACATTTCAAACATATCAAATTCTGATTTTTTTAGTATTTTAATTAAAATATGAAATATATTTCTTAAGATTTGGAGATAATTCCAGGAAGATGTAACATTGGGCTAGGTTCGTGGCGAGGGGGGGGTGGGGGAGGGGGTATGAGTTTATTTGAGTCAAATTGAAGATATATACCAGGGAGTAGGATTTCAAATGCCCCTGGGCTAGGTTTTAAAACATGAAAAAGAATTTATCAATCAGACTAAGAGAAAAGTGAGCAAACATCATTCCATCAAAGAAACAGCATGTATAAAGGCATAGAGCATGAGGTACCATGTTCAGTATTGCTTAAGCAATCAGTGTGTGAGTGGAAGGAATTAGCCAATTAAGAGACTAGGTCATGAATGGATCTATATTCCTCACTAAGAAACTTGGACTTCATCCTATAGGTGATGAGAACCAGTGAAGTGATCTAAGTAGGGAAGTGATATAATAAGACTTGCCTTTTACAATGGTTGGAGATGAGGAGAACTTGAAACAGGGATTTATTTAAGGTAAGCTGCTGTTACTATAGTCAAGGCAAGGGATGATAAAAGCTAATATGAGGCTATCAACATGAAAGGAGAAAAATTTATGAGGTTTTAATAAAGATTAATTTTCAAGACATAGAATCTCAGTGTGGAGGGGAGGGATAGGCAATGCTGAAATCCATAAAGCAGGCCATCAGAAGAGCAGGCGGGAAACTGGCAGAAACTGACACTGACAGTCCACAGGCAGATTCCCCACCCCCTAACCCGCTCAGGGAACCTCAGTTGTGCTTCTAAGGGCCTTTCAATTGATTGGATCAGAGTCATCCAGATTATCTAAAATCGTCTCCTTTATTTAATCAACTGATTGTAGATGGTATCACATCTACAAAATACCTTCACAGAAAACCTAGTTAGTGGTTGATTGAATAATTAAGTACTCTGACCCAGCCATGTTGATACATAAAAAATGATGGTTACGGATCCTTTTTTACGGTTCTGAATTAAGAGATGTGGAGTGACAGGGCCACTAAATCAGATAGGAAGTACACGAGGAAGAGCAGATTGGAAGTGAGGAATGACAGAGAAATCTACAGTGTTTTAGACTCTAAGATGCATTTTTTTCTTTTTTACATTTTAAATTAGGATGCTTCTTATAATTGATGACATCTTCCCACTATAATTGACTATTTTCTTAATAGATTATAAAATGATGGTATACCTTATATTGAGGTACAATTGAGGTACAATCAATGATACCTTATATTGCAAAAAAAAATAGGTAGTGGATTTAATTTGGTATCTTGAGTAGAGTGTCTGAGGGACATGGATAGCTTTAGTTCATAGAACATATAGGTAGGAAACTTAATCAAACTCAGCTAAGAGGCTTGCCATGAAGATAGGACTTTTAGAGTCAACTATAGTCAATAAAAGTTGAAGCAATGGAAATGGATGACATCCCTAGAGAAAGCAAGTAGCATGAGAATAATAGTCAGTTGAACAGACAACCCTAAAGAACACCAACCTTTTAAGAGGGAGTGATCAGAAAAGAAAAGAAAATTTCATAGAAGCAGAGGGAGAAGATAATTTTTAAAAGAAGTGAGTGATTATCCATGTCACATGTAATGGGAAGACTAGTAAGTACCCACTGAGTATGGCGATATGGGTGTTAGTAATGACTTCTAGAATGATCTCAGTGAGTGCTGAGGAAGAAGACAGGTGCATTGGATTGGGGAATGAAGGAGAATTAGGACAGTAGAGGTCATGAATATGAACAGTTCTTTAAGGAAGCTAAGGAGGGATGGAACAATGAAAAAACACGTGGAGGGGATGAGGGCAAAGGTGGATTTGTTAGAAATGACTCAGATTTTAACTTATTTCTAAGATAAATAGTAAAGTCATGGACCACAGTTGGCACATTAATCTAAGTTTGGTTATTAGATCATTTTATTGACAACTTTAACTCTGAGGAAATGAGGTAAATCAGGTTTGAGGAAGGGGATGAGTCAATCAGCCAGGATTCTGGAAGGAAACAGAGAGTACACCCAAAAGGGGTGATTCCAGATAGTTTAACGACTGGACTATTTACAAAGGTGTGAACAGGATTAAGGGAAACTAACCCTAGGGTTGTCACTACCACTCCTAAAAGGACAATGACAAGAAGTTACTGGAATCTAGAAAAACCTATAAGCTTATGAAAGAGCTGCCTAGCTGCCATTGTCAAACCACAGTCCCCAAAGAGAGAGCCATGACAAAGGACCTAAATAGACACTTCTCCAAAGTGAACATAGAGATGGCCAAGAGACATATGAAAAAATGCTCAAAGTCACTGATCATCAGAGACATGCAAATTAAAACTACAATGAGGTATCACCTTACACCTGTCAGAATGGCTACCATCAACACATCAACTAATGACAGGTGCTGTCGAGGATGTGGAGAAAAGGGAAAACTCATTCACAGCTGGTGGGAATGCAGACTGGTGCAGCCATTTGAAAAACAGTATAGAGTTTCCTAAAAAAATTAAATATGGAACTGACATTTGATCCAGTGATCCTACTTCTAGGATATCCTAAGACACCTGAAACACTAATCAGAAAGAATGTATGCACCCCTATGTTCATAGTAGTGCAATTTACAATAGCTCAGATCTGGAAACAGCCCAAGTGGCCATCAGTAGATGTGGGGGTAAAAAAAATTGTGGTGTATTTACACCATGGAATACTATGCAGTGGTAAAAAAGAAGAATTTCTTACTCTTTGAGACAGCATGGAGGGACCAGGAGAGTATTAATGCTAAGTGAAATAAGCCAGTTAGAGAAAGAGAAGTATCACATGATCTCACTCATATGTGGAATCTAATGAACAAAATAAACTGATGAACAAAATAGATCCAGAGACATAGAAGCATGGAACAGACAATCAAATCTGAGGGAAGACAGGGGTGGGTGGATGGGTGGAAAGAGATCAACCAAAGAACTTGTATGCACATATGTGTAACCTATAGACATAGACAATAGCCTGGGGTGGGCTGGAGGGGGTCAATGGGGGAAAAAGAGTACATATGTAATACTTTCAACAATAAAGATTTAAAAAAAAAAATAGAGAGCCATGGGAATAAATGCACTGGTTCTCTTTCCTTACCCCCTTATCTCTCTCAATGCCCTCTTTTGGATGGACTTAACAGGAAGCCAAAGGGCAAGGGAGTCTATTTGATGCAAAGCATAATACTCAGCCTCATGGGGTATAGAGCAGGGTGGAAAAGGATAGTGAATGGGTCTGGAGGAGCAAATGAAAGACATTCAGCAGAGGAAGAAAGATTTGTCAAATGGGAGTAAGATCTGGGACAATGGTAGCCCTGGTAAAAACAGGGCAATTCCCACAGATTCTTTTGTGTATTCTAGCAGTGGTGACAAAAAATAATATTCTAATTTTTGCCTAGTTAATGAGAAACTGATATTTCTAGTAAGAAAAGGCCTAATATCCTTTTCTTAATTATATTCCATTGTTCATTTTATATTGTATATGATGAGAGGAATCATTAATACCTATGGTTTTAAAAAATATTTTAATTCTTGGGAGAATAACTATACTACTCATATAAAGTTTCATCTTTGCATTAAAATACAGCTTTCCATTAAGAGGCTGCTGCTCAGTTCAAAACTTTATTTTTTTTTTTTTTTTTTTGAGGCTGAACTTTTATTTTTTTATTTTATTTTATTTTTTTAATGGCGCACAATTGTTTATTTCTGGAAGTTTTCATTTCATATTTTCAGACCACAGTTGGCCACAGATAACTGAAACCACAGAAAGTAAAACCATGGGTGGGGGTGGGGCTATTGTCCACAGAAAAGCCCGCATTGGAAAAAGAGTATTTTTTCTCTTCATTTTTTCCCTTCATTGATTAAGGTATTACATATGTGTCCTTATCCCCCCAAACCCCCCACCCCCGGCCCCGCTCGTGCCCTCAGCCCCCTAGTGTCCGCGTCTATTGGTGATGCTTACATGCATGCATACAAGGCCTTTGGCTGATCTCTCCAGGCTGCACTCAGAAAACAGTTTTACGGTTTGCATACGTTGATTTGATTTCTAAAAACTATGAGGCACAGATGTTTTACAGGAGAAAGAAAAACGATGTAAAAGACATCGCCAGCGCGTTACTGTTAGCTGTGGATCTGGACCTCGGCTCTTCAATTCAGCTAAGAAAGAACTCAGAGCCAGGACTCTACTGCAAGAGAACTTTTATTTAGAAAGTCAGAGGCAGAGGAGGCATCAGCTGGGCTGTGCGGATTCAGGAAACAGTTATAAGGCGGAAGGAGGGCCCTTGGAGCTTAGGAGAAAGAAGCGAAGATAGCGGCCTGAGGGCAGAATCCAGGCTGGACCACCAGGGTGCAGAAGAGAGGAAGCCCTTTCTGCTGCCGAAGCCCCTAAGGCAGTGGTTCTCCACCTTCTGGCCCTTTAAATGCAGTTCCTCATGTTGTGACCCAACCATAAAATTATTTTCGTTGCTACTTCATAACTGTAATGTTGCTGTTATGAATTGTTATGCCCAGAGTTCGGGGTCCCCAATAATCCACCACCAGGGAGCCTCCTCCGATGCAAAAGCAACGAGTCTTTATTGACAAAACTTTAAATAAACTGATATTTAATAAAAACATCTGGTTAGATTTAGCCCTGAAAAAATGAACAATGTTAAAACTTTTTGTATGTCTTATTGACCAAGTGACTTCTGTATGGTTGACTACATATCTATCGCATTTTTAAAAATTGATTTCAGAGAGTGGAAGGGAGAGGGAGAGATAGAAACAACAATGATGAGAATCATTAATTGGCTGCCTCCTGCATGCCCCCGACTGGGGTTCGAGCCAGAAACCTGGGCATGTGCCCTGACCAGGTATCAAACTGGTGATCTGCTGGTTCATGGATCAGTGTTCAACTACTGAGCTACTCAAGGCGAGCAACTGTCTCATTTTCTTCTTTTTTTTAGCATCAATTATAGATAATCTTTAGTTAGCAGACAACTTAAGAATTGTGTCAAGTAAAAAAAAAAAAAATGTTATTTCTATAAATACAAGACCTTAGAGAAAAAGGACTTACAATCAATAGATATCAAATTTTGATTTTTAAAATTACTCTCATAAATATATAAGCATGTGTCAACATGCATACTTTCTGAATTGATAGCTTATTGTCATTCAGACAAGCCCTTTCTTGTATTGAAGTAAAAGGTAGTTTTGGTAATAAATTTGGTAGAAAGTCCTCAAAAATGTTTCTTTTCATAACTTTTAACAAACTAAAAAAAAAACACAGTACATTTCCTTTTCTAAGCCATTACCAATTAATATTTGACCAATTCTAAAATATTTTTGATTTAGAAGGTAATATGGAAGCTTGTAGCCCTGACCAGTTTGGCTCAGTGGATAGAGCATTGGCCTGGGGACTGAAGGGTCCCAGGTTCAATTCCAGTCAAGGGCATGTAACTTGGTTGGGGCACATCCCCAGTAGTGGGTGTGCAGGAGGCAGCTGATTGATGTTTCTCTCTCATTGATGTTTCTAACTCTCTATCCCTCTCTGTAAAAAATCAATAAAATACATTTTTTTAAAAAAAGCTTGTAAAGGCTAAAAAATCATCCCATTTCTGCCCTGGTGTTGCTCCATTGGTCCGTTGCTCCCATACATAAAAAGGTGGTGGGATTGATTCCTGGTCAGGGCACATACCCAGGTGTTTGAGTTTGATCTCCAGGGGAGCAGATAGGAGGTAACCAATCTGAAGTTTCTCTCTCCCATCAATGTTTCTCTCTCTCCCTTCTCTCAAATCAATTTAAAAATCAATTTTATTAGTTTTTTTTAAAAGATGTTTACAACTCATTTTTTTCTCAGGCTGGATTTGTTTTCTGGTGGACAAATGCAAATTCAAGTTTTCACAGCTTAAAAAAAAACTGTCCACCTTTACTTATCTACTCAAGCCAACTATCTGTTTACTATTATATAACCTCTATGATTCTTGGGCTACTTGTAGCCCAGTCTCATGGGTGCACATTCAAAGAAACCAGTTGGGTATAAAAATATAATTAGAAGCAAGTGAAATCTGTACTGTCTCTAGAGAAACCACCAAAGGATCATTAGGGTAATTAAACTTCTTTACAGTCCTCTTTAGACCTTACTCTCATTTTCTCTCACATGTCTACAGGGGCAGATTTACAATGATGCTAATGAAGCTTAAACATAAATGACCCACTTGCACAGGCATTTTCCATGGTCCCTGAAAGAGGCTCTAGCAATCCTGTTTTCTGTAAAAAAAATTTTCTCTCTTTTTTTATTGTTGATACTATTTTCATTTTGATCCTTTGATGGCAATGTCTCCTTCCAGTTAGACTATCTCTCCATCACACTTCCCCTTGTTGTAGGCAGTGGGAACCACACCAGGTATCTGACTCATGGGGTCAGACCAAACCTGAGTTCAGCAAACTCGGCACTTGGGTTCTGGCTGGGAAAAAATTCAGAGCCAAGACCCAAACTGTAAAATAACATTTATTTGGTAAATCACAGAGGTAGAAAGAGTAAGTTCTAGAAGAAATGGGCTTAGGAAACAAGCTATTGGGGTAAAGGAAGGGCCCTTGGAGTTTGGGAGTGAGGAAGCTAATGGTACTGTGCCTGGGGCAGGGAGGCAGAGGGGGAGGGGAAAGGCAAGGACTTGCTCCTGGGAGCAAGAGAGCTCTGGGTCCTCTGTCCTCAGGGGGTTTTTTTGTGTGTGTTTTGGTATTTTTTTTTTGTCCTCAGGGTTTTAAGGGTGGAGACTTTAGGGGAGGTTCCAGGGGAAGATCTCAATAGAATATTCAGCAATTTTTCAGGTGTGTTCTTTCAGGGATGTGGTCTCCACTGATTGATAAACCCGCACCAGGGCAGAGGGTCATTACTCAATGCAGCTGGTCCTGAGGCTAGTTTTGTTGCTTTTCTGGCCCTGGAACTAAAACACAACTAAGGCATCTCTAGGGAGGAAAGGTCAAGGGGTCCAAACCTCATGACCAGCAATATGCTAGGGCAGGAAAAGTCACCCTGGGGGTGAGGTCCCACCCTACAATTGTCCTTTGCTAGGCACCTGGGGCTTTCCAAGCCGATACCCTCTGTACCTGGCCCATCATCTTCTGTTCATGTCTGCCCATCATCCTTGTTTGGCTCATGTCTGTCTAACTGCCTGCCACAATAGCTCCATGACACAAAAATCAAGATTAGAGGTCTGTATTATGATTGGTGGGGAAAATTCCATAGCACCCAACATCAGGATTTGTAGGTGGTAGAAATAAAGTTTTGAAAGTATGGCGCCAGAATTAAGTCTGGATAATTATGGGGGGATTTTTGATGTTTGTGTTATTTGTTACCTGTTAAAATTTTTAATTTTTTTTCTCATTCTAAATGAAAACTTATGTTTGAGTCTGTGTAATCATAACTTGGTATTCTTTTTGTTGTTGTTAATCCTCACCTGAGGATATTTTTCCATTGATATTTTAGAGAGAGTGGAAGGGAGGGGGACAGCCAGAGAGAGAAAAACATCATGTGAGAGAGATACACCTCTCACATTGATTGTTTGCCTCCTACATGCTCCCAAACAAGGACTGAAATAGAGCCTGCAACAGAGGTATGTGCTCTTGACATGAAGTGAACCCAGAACCCTTCAGTCTTTGGGCCAATGCTCTATCCACTGAGCCAAACTGGCTAGAGTTGGTATTCTTTTTCTTAAGAAGGACTCCCTCACCCTGGCCCCTCAGTTGGTTAGAGTGTTGTCCCAATACGCCTTGGTTGCAGGTTTGATCCCTGGTCAGGGTACATACAAAAATCAACCAATGAATGCATAAATAAGTGGAACAACAAATTAGTGTTTCTCTCTCAGAAAAACAACAACGAACACCTCACACACAAGAAGAAGAAGAAGAGGAAGAAGGAGGAAGGAGGAAGGAGGCAGGAGGAGGAGGAGGATTCTCTCTCTCTTTCTCTCTCTCTCTCTCTCTCTCTCTTTCTCTCCCTCTTTCCTCTTTTCAGGAAACTTTGTTGACAGACAGGCTGGCTTTTTCTACTAAGCACCAGTCCCTCCTTAATAGTGTCCCTCTCTTACTTTTCTTATTTCCCTATTTCATTTTTATTGCATGTGGCTCCCACCTCACAAAAGTCCTGTTAAGCATCTGAATTTGATTCCCCCTCCGCGCTCCCCTCCCCCTCGCCGCCCTTTTGACTGCTCTTCTCCTGAGTACTAGATTTCTGCTTTGAAATTAAATGTGAATAAAATCTTCCATCTTTTACACTCTTTTCTAGTGTTTTCTCAAACTTATAATATATGGATGGATCTCTTTCAAAGAGGGAAAACATCTTGGGGAAATCTAATGTTGACCTAAGTTATTTTCTTTTTTTCCCCTCCTTTATATTGAATTTATTGGAGTGACACTAGTTAACAAAATTATACAGTTTCAAGTGCACCATTCCACAACACATCATTTGTACACTGTGCTGTGTATTTATTACCCCAAATCAAGTCTCCTTCTTTAAGTTATTTTGATAATGTTATTTGAATGAGTGAAAAAATATAAAACTATGTATAAATTCTTTGAACTTATAGACATTATATAACTTTAAAACAAATAAAAAATAAATTTCAAATAGAAGTTAAAAAGAGGAAAAAAATCTATGTTAATGACATTATTTTAATGTGAGATATTATGGTGTTTTGCTGAAACAAAATCACCCAGTTATAAGCTTAATAGTAAAGAGATGCAGGCTCATGCCTGGTTATATAATTCATCTATTTTTGGATTGTGATGTAAATAACACAAATCTAGAAAATGTCTGTCCCCATGTTTGTGGTACAAAATGGTATTAATAACTTCAAGTCTCTGCTAATTAAGTATAGTCAGACTTTATGCTTAACTAAATCTCAGCTGGTGAGTAATCCTTTTGTTCCATGTTAAAATAAAATCATTTGATATTTGTATACATTTTCTTTTTCACTTGCGAATAATGTATCAGCACTATTGAAGTATGCATCAGATGGTTTTGGAATTGGAAATAGAACAATTTATCATTGCATATTTTCTGCTAATGAAGTATTACAAAGTGGAATGTACACAGATAAGATTCTTAAAATCATTTGTTCACACTGAATATAACATCAACTAACAAAAGAGGTTATTGTATCTGATAAGTCTGAAATGTCATATATATCATGGGGTCATTCAATTCTATCATCACATTTTTTTTATCCCAACCAATAAACTACTTTCATACATTCAGTTTGATGTGTCCTCTGATTTTCACTGGGTGTAAATGGGACAGGAAATATAAATTGCAAGATAGTTTTAAGTGGTTTCAAGTTGAGAGCAAAGCTTTTAGGCATCACCTTCTAAGGGTATCCTGACATCCCTAATGCAACTACTATATTTTAAACAGAATTTTGTGATTGGTAACTTGAATGTAGTATAAATATAAACTTTATGTGTTCATAAATTATAAATATTGAAATTGTTCTTTGTCTTGGGCAAACCTAGCCTCCAAGTGCCTGTCATGCCCATAGGCCCTTTGAAGATGAACCTGCCCATAATTCTTTGTTCCAGGGAATATAAGAACACATTAGTGACCATGTTAAATGCTATATGATTCTGCAAGTATGAAACTGCACAATAGTATTCACTGATCAGTTTCTTCAAATGAGTCAGATGATCCAATACATGTGCAAAATAATTGTGTGATATTTTTGTGAAGATAAAAACACAGAATGAAAAAATTGGCTTAGAAAACTCTCAGTCAATAATCATTATTTTACTTTACTTTATCAATAAGATAATTATAAAAAACTTCTTATAAATTGATGACAATGAGGGCAGCTGGTCTGTAGATTGGACAGAAGGAAATAAGAGGGGCAGTGCCGGAGTCCAACCCCAGCAGGTCCAGGGGTCCCCAAAGGTGTGGACGGAGTTAGTGAAGAAGGAATGACACGGAGAGGGCGTTCAGATGATCATCATAGCAAGGTTCTCTAGCCACGTTCTGGTCAGGATCTCCAGTGAGGTTCTGGTTAGGATCTCCAGCCAGGTTCTGTAGCCATGTTCCCTCGCTAGGTTCTCCAGCCAGGTTCTGTCCAGGTTCTCCAGCCAGGTTCAGTCACCAGGTTCTAGTCAGGTTCTCTTGCCAATTTCTGTAGTCAGGTTCAGTCCAGGATCTTTTGCCATGTTCTCTCCAGCGAAGTTCTTCTGTCTCTAGGTTCTGTGTAGGTTCTGTCTTCTTAGTTCTGTCTCCTAAGTTCTGTGTTCTAAGTTCTGTGTAGGTTGTGTCTTCTTGGTTCTGTGTGTAGGTTCTGTCTTCCAAGTTCCGTGTGCTGTTGTCTTGTTACAACTGTATTTATACCAGTTGATTCCAATCCTATCAATCTCTATTACAAAGGTTAGGGCGTTTCTTATCGCCATTCCAGGGAGTAAAGATTATGTAGCTTAAGCATGATTGTTCATAGTTAAAGTGATTAATTACCCGCCTGGCACTTAGTTAAGAGGTTTTATTCCCTCCCTAACTTCAGGGGAAAATCCCTACCTGGGGAAACAACCTTTCTCAGAGAGGTGACCTTGGTTAAAACACATAGTGCCAAGAAGGTGAGCAAACATATTAAGGACAGTATGCCATATATGCCAGGTCCCTTGAAACAGCAAGCATGGACCGGCTCCCAGCAGGGCAGATTGAACAATGATGCCTAACAGAGATAAACTCAGAATGTAAACTCAGGAAGTTTTGAATCCAGAAAAAAGTTGGCCACTTAGCAATCAGAGCAGAAGGAAAAAGGTAAGGAAGAAGGTGGTAGCCATTACCTGGCAAAGAATGTTACAAGGCAGAAGCAAGGAATTAGCAAAAACCAGGAGAAGGAGGAAAGAAACACAAGCTATAACTCAGAAAGGAAATAAGTGAAAATTTAATCAGCAGTGGCAGGCAGGTAAGGTAATCAGCAGTGGGAGGTAAGGTAAATGAGGATCAAAAATATGTCGGTAGTGGAGGAATTAATGATGGTATTGATGGATTCTGAATGACTTTCTACATTCCTGAAGTCCATGAAATCCAGCCCTACCAATGAAGATTCCAGTTCTTCCTGTGCAGCCTGATTTTGGGACATTTCCTGGCTTCCCAGGAGGCCTGGACATATGATCGAGATTTCTTCTTTTATTTCCACTTATAGCCTTTTAATAAACTCCATATGACATAAGATATTCTGAGGGAGCTTCTGTCTTTGCTACAACAAAGAAGGTCTGATTAACACAACCTTTTTATAATTGCACAACGCTGTACTCATTAGCTGGCATATGTTCTTACTATGTTGTATTAAAATGCTCCATTTACTTATTGATTTTCTCCTCTTGAGTCTCTAGACCTGGGGCTATGTTGGTTATAGTGTTGGCACATATAAGTTATCCAGAATGTCTTACCAAATAATGAATGAAACAGCCATTGTAAAAAACTACAAACACACACACTAGTCTTTTTTAAAAATAGTTTATTTATTTTTAGAGAAGAAGGGATAGAAAGAGAGAGAGAGAGAGAGAGAGAGAGAGAGAGAGAGAAACATGGATGTGAGAACACAGCATCAATTGGCTGCCTTCTGCGCGCCCCCACCAAGATTTGAGTCTGAAACCTGGTCATGTGCCCTTGACTGGAATCAAAGTGGCAACCTCAGGGTACATGGGATGACACCCAACCAAATGAGCCATGCCAGCCAGGGCCACATTAATCTTTAATCATCTCTATGTATTATACATTTCATTTGTACAAAATATGGTTCCTGGTATGGCAGGAGCACTAGACATACACACATAAACAAACATATTTAAAAATATATTTTTATTGATTTCAGAGAGGAAGGGAGAGGGAGAGAGAGAAACATCAATGATGAGAGAGAATTATTGATCTGCTGCCTCCTGCACACCCCACACTGGGGATGAAGCCCGCAACCTGGGCATGTGCCCTGACTGGGAATCAAACTGCAACTTCCTGGTTCATAGGTCAACGTTCAACCACTGAGCTATGCTGGCTAAACAAACATATTTTTGTGGAATGTGATGAACAACATTGACTGATAAAAATGGATCCAGAGACAGAAAAGCACAGAACAGACTGTCAAACCTCAGAAGGAAGGCGGAGGGGGGTGGGGCGGGCGTGGGGGGGCGGGGGCAGCGAGATGTAAGAGATCAACCAAAGGACTTATACGCATGCATGTTAGCATAACGAATGGACACGGACACTGGGGCTGGGGTGGTGGGGGCTTGTCCTGGTTGGGGGGGGAGTGGCTGGGGAGGGGTCAATGGGGGGAAAAGGAGACATATGTAGTACTTTAAACAATAAAAATAATAATAATAAACATATTTTAATAAGAGAAGTTGCTGCTGCTTTTGGCAACTTCAGAAAGTAACTCTCAAGCAGATATGAGTATACAAAGAATCACTGAGAATCTCCCTTACATAATATAGCATCAGGAACAGTAGATTCACTAGTGATGGGTATGGAAAAGGCTTAATAGAACCTTTTAACATTTCATCAATGCTGTCTTTCCCTGAAAGTCCTGATAGGCAAAAGCTGATTACTGGGGAGGATAGTCCAAGACTTTCTGGGAGGAAAGGAAAGCAATTCCCACATCCTGTTGTCTGAGACATGACATTGGGAAATCAGCTGTGTGGACTGCCATGGTAATTTCCATTAGGTCTCAGGGTTCAAGAAAAAGCAAGAAACCTTTCAAATAAAACCATCTTGGGAAATTTGGTCTCTGAAATGTTACCAAAGTTGGTCCCCAAGCTTTATTTGAGGATTCATGCTGACTAGGTGTGAAAGGTGCCCCCTGACCCTGCCACAGTGGTTAGGCTTTGGAGAATAAGGGCTGATTAAGGGAAAGTTAATTAAAAGGACAGGCCACCTTGGGGCACCACTGTGCATAGCCCTGAACCAGCAAAAGCATTTCTTTCTTTAAAAAAAAATATATATTTTATTGATTTTTTACAGAGAGGAAGGGAGAGGGATAGAGAGGTAGAAACATCGATCAGCTGCCTCCTGCACACCTCCTACTGGGGATGTACCTACAACCAAGATACATGCCCTTGACCAGAATCGAACCTGGGACCTTTCAGTCCGCAGGCCGACGCTCTATCCCCTGAGCCAAACCGGTTAGGGCCCAGCAAAATCATTTCTGAGGCAATGGACAACACCCTGGAGCTAACTCAGACCAGTTTCCAAAGGCAACACGGCATGCCGGGATAACGTACAGCTGTAGTTCTCTGGACCTGGCTCTTCGTGATTAGAAGTAGTATTGAACCCTCTCAGAATGAGTATGCCCTGCGCTTATTGGATGATTGGTGTATATGGGGTAAAAGGAGAATGCCTCAACGGGATGAGATTAAACTTTTTGTTAATGGATACATTGGAGATTTAATAATTCATTTTAATAAAAGAAACATAATAAAATCATGCCCCAATTTTGTAGAGCAATTTTATTTAGATCAGAGGTTCTCAACCTGTAGGTCATGACCCCTTTGGCGGTCAAACGACCCTTTCACAGGGGTCCCCTAAGACCATCCTGCAAATCAGATATTTACATTACGATTCATAACAGTAGCAACATTACAGCTATGAAGTAGCAACGAAAATAATTTTATGGTTGGGTCACAACATGAGGAACTGTATTAAAAGGGCCAGAAGGCTGAGAACCACTGATTTAGATATATTTATGTATAGAATTTTTGCTTATTTATGAACATTTTTCATCTTTTCTCTTCACCAGAGTCGCTTCTGTGTTTACTCTTTCCATTCTGAACCAATGTGTAAAAGAGACTATTTTCTCTCTTGCTTGTGATATGCTATCCAGCTTGTAACTCCCACATGTCCTGGGCCTGGGCCTGGGCCAGCAGCCTTGCATCCCATTTTCCACTGTACCCTCCTTCTCTTTCACATGCCCATCTGCTCCACTTTGCCTTTTCTGGGCGTAACCCAGCTGCCACTTTTTTATTCTCTGAGCCATATGCTACCTTCAGGCACACTTGCCTGGCCTCCCTGCTTTATCCAGTGGCCAAAAAGGACAGGTTGGAAGTCTCCAAATTCCAAACTCCAAGGCATTTCAGTCACTACCTTTTATTTTGGAGCCATGTCCATCCATTTCATTATTCAGCCATAACACAAGTGATGTTTGACTTCAAACTTGTCCAAAGGTTAGTGCTCCACATCCTATACCCAGGTTTTCCTTAATAAAACATTTTAGATGTATTAATATTCTACAGTTCAATTTTATAGTTCAATTCTATAGTTCAATTCTATAGTTCAATGGTTTGAAAACAAACCATTTTTCTTAAATGAAAAGCACTTACTACTTCATGACAGCAAGGTCTTTTTACTATTTACTCTTCACGACTCTTTACCACACACTTCAAATATCTATTTCATTTATTTGGGGACAGCTAGTTCCATGTTAACACTGTGCTCTGGACTGGCTACATAATTTGTAGGACCCAGGGGGAAAAATGAGAGATCTTCTGTTCTAAAAGCAGTAAAAAAGTGCTACTAAAATAAAATATAAAACTTTCTTGTTTCTTTCACTTAACTCCTTTGCACTTAACTCCAATGCTCTCTTTCCCCACTGAGCTTCATTTACAAAATTCAAAAATGTAATTTTTGAATTTAAATTCAAACAAGTTAAATATAATTATAAAGAATTTCCAGACAGTGATAGTAGAAAATTAAACCATGCATTGGGTCCTTCTGAATATGGACCTCATGTGAGCACAGTCCCATAAAGCTGACTGACCCCAACTACACACTTTAGTAGCATCTTTGTCTGAAAATTCATCCACCTTGCAGATGTATGCATTTCCCAAAACAGTTACAAGACTCTATGGAAAGCAGATTAATAGATAAAATATGTTATTACCTGGACTCCTGTCCCTTTAAACATTAAAGTAGGTAGCTCCATGAATGGCTTCTCTGAGCCACAAATATGTGGGGATCATTCCATTACATGTCTGCTATAACCTGAAGGTTTTTGCTGCCCCATAATGCACATGTTGGAATCCCAATACCCAATGTGATAGTGTTAGAAGGTGGAACCTTTGGTGATTGGGAAGTTATTAGGTCATAATGGTGGAGGCCTCAAGAAAGCAATAAGTGATCTTATTAAAGTGATCCACTCTCCCTCCCCCCAAAAAGAGATCTCCCAGGAACCCCTAACACTTTTCACCATGTGAGGGTACAATAAGAAATCTTCACCCCAGAAGGGGGCCCACACCTGACCATACCACCCTATCTTGGATGTCTAATCTTCAGAAATTAATGTTTATTGTTTACAAGCCACTCAGTCTGTGGTAATTTGTTATTGCAGCCCAAATGGACTAAGACAATGCCTCATCTGCATATCTCAGTGGTAGCCTCAGGAACAAAGAGCAAAAATGGCACCAGATTTCTCTCCTGTTAGAGCAGCAAGCAGCTCTTCAGCATTCTATTGGGTATCATTTCCAACCACATAGCTCATTTATTTTGTGTATCTATACACGTGGCATGGAAACAAAAGCAACATGTGCATTCTCTGTATATGCATGGTTGTACATAAAGAAAATGTCTCCATTTGTAGGTTGTTATCCCCAACCCCAACTATGTATAGCCAGTCTTGGGTAAAAATTTGAATGTACCAGAAAGAGCACCAGCTGTAGAATGAAATACAGACCTTGCCTAACTAACTAAAACCTGAGGCTCAGTTTACCACCTGTGACCTTGAAGTGTGTTGATTTTGTTAGACTGCAATTACATCTCCTAGAATCTCCTAACCTTTATAGTTCCAGGTTAGTTTATTCTGGTATATGATATGAGATATAAGTCCTATATCATTTATTGAAAAGACCATTGTTTTCTCTGTGATTTGAGATGCTAACTTTTATTACATACCAAATTTTTTAATGTACTTGGGTCTATTTCTGTTCCATAGGTCTGTCTATTCATATCAGTAACACACTGATTTTATAGTATACTAGAGGCCCAGTGTATGAAAATTCATGCACTGGGGAGGGGGGGGGGTCCCTCAGCCCAGCCTGCCCCCTCTCACAGTCCAGGAGCCTTCAGGGGCGGGAGGCGACACGGCAATCAGGGGAAGGCGATGCCCCCATCACACCTCTGCTGCTGCCACTGCGGCAGCACAAGCTTCGGCCAGCCCTGGTTACCTGAGCCTCGGGCAGTCCTGGACAGCTGGGCAGCCAACATATGAGGCTTGCCCGAGTCTCAGGCTGGCCCTGAGTGGCTGGGGGCTGAGGGGACTGGAGGACTCCAAACTGGGCACCGCCATCTTGTGGCTGTGGACGCCACCATCTTTGAGGGTGTGGCAGTCAATTAGCATATTCCATCCTTATTGGCTGTGGGTGCCGCCATCTTTGAGGGCGGGGCAGTCAATTAGGATATTCCCTCCTTATTGGCTGTGGGCACCACCATCTCTGCGATGGCATGAAGGTCAATTAGCATATTCCCTCTTTATTAGATAGGAGTTTAATAACATACAATGGTGGCAGCAATGGTAGTTTCTACTTGCTATGGATTGAACTGTGTCTCCCAAAAATTCATATATTGAAGTCCTAATCCCCAAGAACTCAGAATAGGACCTTATTTAGAGATAGGGTCTCTTTAGAGCAGTGGTTCTCAACCTTCCTGATGCCGCGACCCTTTAATACAGTTCCTCATGTTGTGGTGACCCCCAACCATAAAATTATTTTCGTTGCTACTTCATAACTGTAATTTTGCTACTGTTATGAATCGTAATGTAAATATCTGATATGCAGGATGTATTTTCATTGTTACAAATTGAACATAATTAAAGCATAGTGATTAATCACAAAAACAATATGTAATTATATATGTGTTTTCCGATGGTCTTAGGTGACCCCTGTGAAAGGGTTGTTCGACCCCGAAAGGGGTTGCGACCCACAGGTTGAGAACCACTGCTTTAGAAGTGTTAAGCTAAAATGAAATCGTAAGTGTAGGTACTAGTCCAATAGGACTGGTGTCCTTATAGAAATAGAACTTTGGCCACAGAGGCAGGCATAGAGGGAAGACAACTGCAGAGACATAGTTAGAAGACAGCCATCTATGAGTCAAGGAGAGAGGCCTGGAACAGATTCTTCCTTCACAGCCGCAGAAAGAACCAACCCTGCTGACACCTTGATTTTAGATTTCTAGCCTCCAGAACTGTGGGACCACAAAGTTCTATTGTTTAAGCCAACTCAATTTGTGATACTTTATTATGGCAGTTTTAGCAAATTAATACAGCTTTTATTGACCTCCTTTTGTAAGATTATTCTAGATATTCTTGCATGTTTTAAAGTTGATGAATTTTAACTTCAGAAAATAAAATTTGTTGGTAATTATATAGACATATGTTTCTATGTGTTTAGATTTTACATCTGCTTTTATATATTTTAAAAATGTTTACAGTTTTACTCATGTGGGTTTTAAATATTTATTGTTGAATTTATTTCTAATTAGTTATTATAATAAATATAATATAATTAATGATCTTAATATATCATGTAAACATTAATGTCAAAATATTTACTAAAGATTAAGAGAGAAACTTCATGAAGATAAATGTTTAAATATATCAAATATTGTTCATATACACTTAATAATATAATTTAAAATTTATAAATAAAGAATGGGCAGAATCATGAAGTGATATAAACAGTATCTATAATCATCAAATCTCTCTCAGAAATTGTTATAAAATACAGACAAAAAAGTCAATAAGAATACAGAAGGTTTAAAGAGTATAGTTAGCATACTTGACCTAATGAACATATGCAGAACATGACAACCAATGTATGCAAAGTACATATCTTTCTAAGCACATAAAAAACATTCACCGCCAAAACCGGTTTGGCTCAGTGGATAGAGCGTCGGCCTGCGGACTGAAGGGTCCCAGGTTCGATTCCGGTCAAGGGCATGTACCTGGGTTGCTGGCACATCCCCAGTGGGAGATGTGCAGGAGGCAGCTGATCGATGTTTCTCTCTCATCGATGTTTCTAACTATCTCTCTCCCTTCCTCTCTGTAAAAAATCAATAAAATATTAAAAAAAAAAAACACAAAAAACATTCACCAAATTTTCTCTTCTGAGAACTTCTAGCTTTCCATTCATGTAGCCCAAGGACACAGGCAACAGTGTGGTGAAGGCCAGGTGAGGAGGGGCAGGGGCTGGGTGGAGATAGGCAAAGGGGAGGGGGTGGAAATGGGGGACATCTGTAATAGTGTCAACAATAAAAACAAAAAAGTGTTCAGCTTTACCTCAGCGAGGATATTTAAAATTGCTACTGTAAAGTTTTGCTTGATAGTTCCAACATCTGGATCACCATGAAGTTTCCATCTGTTGATTATATTTTCCCTTGAAAATTTATTGTATTTTTGGTATGTCAAATAATTTTGTATGATATCCTAGACATTTTGAACATTGTGTCATAAAACTTTGAATCCTGTTAAAATCCTCTGGAGAATGTTGAATTTTTGTGTTCGTTTTCACAGGCGATCAAAGTTCTGCCTCATTTTCTGTATATAATGTCTGTTCAGTTGTAAAGTGTCTTCTGTGCTCTTTGGGTCTGCTGAATGTCTGAGCCATTCAAAGGTTAGTCTGGAACATGGATGGTGGTTTATCTCATAATTTGGTTCTCAAAGCCTTTGATACTCTTCCTTGGCTGTGTCTTATGCATGCTCAGTTTGGGAATAAGCCTGCAAATTCTGTCACTTTCATTCTATACTTTGGAATTTGTCTCATATTCTCATCTCCCAGAGATCCCTGCTTACTTTTGCCAACATGGTTGGATTCACTCAGAGTCTTAGTACCTCATGCTGCTATACAATAGTACCCTCAGTGTGAAGTTTCAAGAGCTTAGAAAGAGAAAAACTAACCAGATTTTTACCTTCTATTTTTTGCACAAGAAGTGCCTTTTTGCCCTTTTAACTCTTCTATCCATATTGACAGGGTTTTAGGTGCCTGCCATCACCACAGGCATATCACTTCACAGTAATATGAAGTTCTTCATTATTATAGATTCCATAGTAATGCAATTCAGTCCTACTAGTAGTTCTGGTCTCAAGAGTGCTGAAGGAAGAAAAGAGAGAGAAAGAAAACTAGGAAACTCCACTATACTAAACATTCTTCAAATCTTGGCCGCCTTCTCTAGTCTACTTGCTATTATTCACTTTTCGTAGTTCTTAGAGAGTTTCTTTTTCTATTTTGCCCAACATTTTTGGTTTTTAATCAGTGAGAGTGGTAAGTGCAGTGGGCCACTCCTTCCTGGCTAGGACCTGAAGGGGTGCCTCCCTCCCACACTAGCTGCAGAACTGCCATACTCCCAAGGACACTGTGGAAAACGCGACAACCTGGAGCCCTTTGGAGCTGATGGGAGGTATGTAGATTTAATAAATCTCCAGCAGCCAGGGCCTTGACTGTTGAGAGAGAAAACTGAATGGTCCTAGAGGTTGACTTGTTTGCTGGATTATCATACAGCAGGTCTGCAGGTCAGAGTTAGTGCAACTGAAGGACAAGCTGATACCAACCACTAGGTTCTGGGGATTACCCTTCTCTATCAAGGCCATTGCTAGAGATTCCATTGTTATATGATCATATAAATGTTCCCTGAGTCTCTACCCTGTAAATGTGTAGTACTTTGATGAGTAGAGTCTTATGTAGACTATTAGGCATGGTGTCTGAGCCATGTGATAATGACTGCCCAGTGGTTTATGTGCGCTCCACTACTTCTTTATCTGTAAGTTTTTCCCTAATAAGCGCTATTTTAGCATACGGCATAGTTGATCTGTGTTTGTGACTCCTTTACATAAACCAAACTGAAAAGATAACAATCTTTCCATCTTCTATGACAGTGGTTCTCAACCTTCTGGCCCTTTATTTTATTTTATTTTTAATTAAATATTTATTGTTCAGATTATTACATTTGTTCCTCTTTTTTCCCCCCATAACTCCCCTCCTCCCAGTTCCCGCCCCACCCTCCGCCCTCACTCCCCACCCACTGTCCTCATCCATAGGTGCACGATATTTGTCCAGTCTCTTCCCGCATCTCCCCCACCCCTTTCCCCCCCAAGAATAGTCAGTCCATTCCTTTCTATGTCCCTGATTCTATTATGATCACCAGATTATTTATTCACTTGATTCTTAGATTCATTGTTGATAGATGCATGTTTGTTGTTCATAATTTGTATCTTTACCTTTTTCTTATTCTTCTTCTTAAAGGATACCTTTCAGCATTTCATATAATCCTGGTTTGGTGGTGATGAACTCCTTTAGCTTTTCCTTATCTGTGAAGCTCTTTATCTGACCTTCAGTTCTGAATGATAGCTTTGCTGGATAAAGTAATCTTGGTTGTAGGTTCTTGGTATTCATCACTTTGAATATTTCTTGCCACTCCCTCCTGGCCTGCAAAGTTTCTGTTGAGAAATCAGCTGACAGTCGTATGGGTATTCCCATGTAGGTAACTGGGTTTCTTTCTCTTGCTGCTTTTAAGATTCTCTCTTTGTCTTTTGCTCTTGGCATTTTAATTATGATGTGTCTTGCTGTGGTCCTCTTTGGATTCCTTTTGTTTGGGGTTCTCTGCGCTTCCTGGACCTGTAAGTCTATTTCTTTCACCAGGTGGGGGAAGTTTTCTGTCATTATTTCTTCAAATAGGTTTGCAATATCTTGCTCTCTCTCATCTTCTGGCACCCCTATAATTCTGATGTTGGTACGCTTGAAGCTGTCCCAGAGGCTCCTTACACTATCTTCATATTTTCAGATTCTTTTTTCATTTTGCTTTTCCAGTTGGGTGTTTTTTGCTTCTTCACGTTTCGAATCTTTGACTTGATTCTTGCGCTCCTCTGGTCTGCTGTTGGGTGTCTGTATAATATTCTTTATTTCAGTCAGTGTATGCTTAATTTCTAGTTGGTTCTTTATCACAACATCAAGGGTCTCATTAGATTTCTTGAGGATCTCACTACAGTTATCGGCGGTCTCACCAGTCTTTTCGAGGGTCTTACTAAGTTTATCGGCAGCTTCTAGACAGTTCTTGAGAGACCTTAAAAGTGTGGTTTTGAGCTCTATATCTTCCATTTCTGACATTTGCGTCCTGTTTCTTTGTCTCTGCATTTTTTTATCTTTTCTTGGTGCACCCCCTAGTGGTCTTTGTGCGCAGTCTTGTTGTAATTAAGCCTTGATTGTTGTCGGCAATATCAGGGGTGATTTGACCTCCAGGCTAACTAGCTATGAGAGTCAGCTGTGTCTGCAGTGGGAGAGTTTCTCCTTCTGGCCCTTTAAAGACAGTTCCTCATGTTGTGACCCAACCATAAAATTATTTTTGTTGCTGCTTCATAACTGTAATGTTACTACTGTTATGAATAATAATGTAAATATCTGATATGCAGGATGGTCTTAGGCAACCCCTGTGAAAGGGTCGTTCGACCGTCAAAGGGGTCGCGACCCACAGGTTGAGAACCGCTGTATTATGAGCCTACATACTTCCTGTTTATTATATTACTAGAAGCCTGGTGCACAGATTCATGTACTGGTGGGTTCCCTCAGCCTGGCCTGTGCCCTCTCGCAATCTGGGACCCCTCAGGGGATGTTGGACTGCTGGTTTTGGCCCAATCCCTGCAGCCCAGGCCAGGCCTGGCCGGCGGCTGAAACTGGCAGTTTGACATCCCCTGAGGGATGCAGCAATGCACTAAGCAGCAGGCTGCCGAGGAGGAACTGGAGCCTGGGCCGGGTGCCACACCATTCCCACTCATCCTGGCTCTGCTGCACCTGCCACCGCTGCCACTCAGTAGCACTGCTGCAGAGGTGGGAGAGGCTCACGCAGCTACTGCTGTGCTTGCCAGCCTTGAGCCCGCCATCTGGTGCCTGTTGGTCAGCTGAGCGATGCTCCCACTGTGGGAGCACACTGACCACCAGAGGGCAGCTCCTGCGCTGAGCATCTGCCTCCTGGTGGTCAGTGTGCATCATAGCAACCAGTTGACTGGTCGTGTGGTCATTAGGTCACTTAGACTTTTATATATATAGAATAGAGGTCCGGTGCACAAAAATTTGTGCACTCGGGGGGGAGGGGGCATCCCTCAGCCCAACCTGTGCCCTCTTGTAGTCTGGGACCCCTCGGGACATAACGACCTGCTGGCTTAGGCCTGCTCCAGGGTGGCAGAGGGCAGGCCCAATCCCTAGGTGCAGCCCCTGGTCGGGCTCAGAGCAGGGCTGATTGGGGAGTTGGGGTGCTGCCCCCGTCATGCACAGAGCAGGGCAGATTGGGAGGTTGCGATGCCACCCTCAGTCACAATCAGGGTAGGGCCGATTAGGGGGTTGGGGCACCGCCCCCTGTCACACTCTAGGCAGGGTCGATGGGGAGGTTGCGGCGCCACCCCCTGTCACGCACAGAGCAGGGCCAATCAGGAGGTTGGGGCGCTGCCCCCGTCACTCACAGAGCAGGGCCCATCAGGGGGGTTGGGGTTCCATACCCTGTCACGCACAGAGCAGGGTTGATCAGGGGGTTGGGGAGCTTCCCCCTGTCACGCACAGAGCAGGGTTGATCAGGGGGTTGGGGAGCTCCCCCCTGTCACTCA
This sequence comes from Myotis myotis, assembly GCF_014108235.1. NCBI lineage: Eukaryota > Metazoa > Chordata > Mammalia > Chiroptera > Vespertilionidae > Myotis > Myotis myotis. The sequence continues at coordinate 66,990,458 of NW_023416379.1, read as the reverse complement.
CAGAGTAGGGCCGATAGGGGAGTTGGGGCACCGCCCCCTGTCACACACAGAGCAGGGTGGATCAGGGGGTTGGGGCACCGCACCCTGTCACACTCAGGGCAGGGCCGATGGGGAGGTTATGGCTCTAACCCATCACACACAGAGCAGGACTGATCAGGGGGTTGGGGCGCCTTCCCCTGTCAGGAACAGAGCAGGGCCGATAGGGAGGTTGTGGCCCCACCCCCTGTCACACACAGAGCCGCAGGGAGATCAGGGGGTTTGGGCGCTGCCCCCTGTCACACTGATCCCGGTGCCGGGAGGCCTCTTGGCTCCGCTGATCCCGGTGCTGGGAGGCATATTACCCTTTTACTATATAGGATAGAGGCCTGGTGCACGGGTGGGGGCCGGCTGGTTTGCCCTGAAGGATGTCCTGTATCAGGGTGGAGGTCCCGCTTGGGTGCCTGGCCAGCCTGGATGAGGGGCTGATGGCTGTTTGCAGCTGGTCACACCCCTTCAGGGTGGGGGTCCCCACTGGGGTGCCTGGCCAGTCTGGGTGAGGGGCTGAGGGCTGTTTTCAGGCTGGCGGGTGACTGAAGCTCCCAACCGCTCCTTTTTTCTTTTTCTTTTTCTATTCTGGGCCAGCTTTAGCTCTGAGGCATGGCTCCAACTCTGAGGCTCAGCTGCTGAAAGCAGGTATCTGGTTTGTTTGGGTTCTATAATCAAAACACTTTCAGCTCCAGCTCTGAGATTCCGGCTGGCTGAAAGCAGGTTTCTGGAGTTTGTTTAGGTTCTATATTTGTAACAGTGTTTCAAACTGCAAGCTCAGAGGCCGGCAGCGGCAGGCGGGGAACGTTGGCTTCCTCCGTCACTGAAGCAAGCAAGCCTCATGTTAGCTTCAAGCTGCCTGGCTGCGGGTAGCTATTTTGGTTGGCAGTTAATTTGCATATTACCCTGATTAGCCAATGGGAAGAGTAGCGGAGGTACGGCTAATTACCATGTTTCTCTTTTATTAGATAGGATTCCTAAGACTTTGTAAATTAAACTTCATAATGCTATCAACTTGCTCCTGATGTCTAACCATCATTCTTCCTGCTAGTTTATTTAATTAATTCTTTTTTCAGTGGAAATTATTCATTAGCAGAGAATATATCTTCCTATATCTGAGTATACCCAGAAATAGTCAAATCTCTTGAAAGCCTCCTAATCTAAAGCTTAAATTCAGACACATTTCTTAAAATACTTAAATATAAAACAATCTCTTTTGGCATTTTTTCATTTCAGAACTCAATGTAACTAACATATATGTTGATTTATTTTGAATATTGTTGACTCTTTAACAACACGGGTTGGAATTTCACAAGTCAACCTATATGCAGATTTTTAAAAATGAATACCTGTTGTACCACAGCTTTTTTATCCACTCATCTGCTGATGGGCACTTGGTCTGTTTCCAGATCTTAGCTATTGTAAATAATGCAGCAATACACATAGGGGTGCATATATTCTTTCAAATTAGTGTTTTGGGTTTCTTCAGATCTATTCCTAGGAGTAGAATAGCTGGGTCATAAGGCAGTTCCATTTTAATTTTTTAAAAGAAACTCCATACTGTTTTCCACAGTAGCTGCACCAATCTGCATTCCCACCAACAGTGCATGAGGGTTCCCTTTTCTCCACATACTTGACAACACTTATTTGTTGAATTATGGATGACAGCTATTCTGAGGGGTATGAGGTGATTCCCATTGTGGTTTTAATTTGCATTTCTCTGATGATTAGTGACATTGAGCATCTTTTCATATGCCTATTGGCCATCTGAATGTCTTCTTTGGAGAAGTATCTATTCTGGGCCTTTCCTCATTTTTAATTAGTGTTGAGTTGCTTGAATTCTTTATAAATTTTGGATATTAACCCCTTACCAAATGTATAATTGGTGAGTGTGTTCTCCCACTCAGTGGGTTGTCTTTTTATTTTGTTGGTAGTTTTCTTTGCTGTGCAAAAATTTTTTAGTTTGATGTAATCCCATTTGTTTATTTTTTCTTTTGTTTCCTTGTCCAAATAGACATATCAGGAAAAAATTGCCATGAGAAATGTCAAGATTTTATTGCCTATGTTTTCTTCTAGGATTTTTTTTTTATATATATTTTATTGATTTTTTACAGAGAGGAAGGGAGAGGGATAGAGAATTAGAAACATGATGAGAGAGAAACATGATCATCTGCCTCTTGCACACCCCCTCCTGGGATGTGCCTGCAACCAAGGTACATGCCCTTGATTGGACTCGAACCTGGGACTCTTCTGTCCGCAGGCCGACGCTCTATGCACCGATCCACACCAGCCAGAGCTCTTCTAGGATTTTTATGGTTTTGAGTCTAATATTTAATTCTTTAATTCATTTTGAGTTTATTCTTGTGTATGGTGTAAGAAGGTGGTCTAATTTCATTTTTTTGCATGTATCTGTCCAATTTTCACAACACCATTTACTTAATAGACTATCTATATCCCTTTGTATGTTCTTGCCCCCTTTGTTGAATATTAATTGAGCATAAAGACAATGGTTATTCCATTGATCTATATGTCAGACTTCCACCTACATTCCCTGATAAACAGGTAGGCTCTTATCAGGAAGACAAATGGGAAACTTTTGGATTTTCATTCAATATTTATGACTTTTACTTGTCTGAAGAACTATATAATTAACTAATAAATGTTTCAGAATGCCCCATGCACCAAAGGTTCTGTATTTCATGTGTGCTACTCAAGATAAATGTCTATCCATCAAAGCAAAAGGAGTAACTGGGTCACAAAAACCATCCACAGAAATAGAGAAAGTGTCATTAAAGTTCATTTTTATCAGAACCTGTAAAGAGAGAAAGCACATGTCCTCCAGGTGGTCCTGTTTTCAGAGGAGAAATTTCAGGATGTTGGAAAGTGTTATCTATTATAACACATCTAACAAAGAGAACCATGAAATGCAGGCCAAGGCAAGATAAAAATCTCAATTCCATTTGATTCTCCCCCATCAAAGCCTACTTGACAGAAATAACTGTGATGAAGATGTGAACATTATGAAAAAATGAAAAAAATATGAAGTTATTTGATGATTATATATATATATAATTTTAAATTCATTATATTAACTACCTCTTAGAACTCCTGGCTGAAGTTATATTCCTATAAAAATTAAAAATATCCTTGGTATTCTAAGACATTTATAGTCAGAAAAAAGAGATTTCAACTTCATATTTAATGTGTAACATCTTTCCAAACATTTTCACTGTTAATATCTATACTATTAATCAATCAACATTTCATCATCTTTTCTATGGGACTAGTAAGGAAAGTTGGAATCAAATGCTTTGACTCAATTCAAGGTACACTACACATTTGGTTTTTACTTTACCTGCCACCACTCTAGAAACCCTATTTTTATAAAAATGAAATGATATAATCTTGGCATATCTTATCAAAGGACTCAGTTCATCTAGTATTCACTATAGTATTTTCCCAAAGTTGACAATTCCTCTACTTAAATGATCCAAATGAACTTTTTCCCAAGAAGCAAGGTCTACCTCTAACTTTTTGCAAGATTGATTTATTTTTATTAATACTCTTATGGGGAGCAATTTTAGGTTCTTGGCAAAATTGAGGGAAAGATACAGAGATTTCCCATATATTCCCTGTCCCCATGAGTATGTAGCTTATCTCATTATCATCCCCCATCCGAGTGGGTACATTTGTTGCAATTGATGAACTTATATTGACACACCATTATTGCCCAAAGTCCATAGTTTACATTAGAATTCACTCTTGCTGTTGTACATCCTATGGGTTTGGACACATGTATGACATGTACCTGTATTTATCACACCATACAGAGTATTTCTACTGCCCTAAAAGTTTTTTGTGTTCCACCTATTTATTCCTCCTCTAGCCCCCCACTCCTGATCTTTTGACTGTTTCCATAGTTTTGACTTTTAAAGAATGTCAGATAGTTGGAATCATGCAGCATGAAAACTTTTCAGATTGGCTTCTTCCACCTAGCGATATGCATCTTAGATTTTTCCATATCTTTTTATGGCTTGATAGCTTACTTTCTTTTTAGGGCAGGATAATATTCCATTTTATACATGTACCATAATTTATCCATTTACCTCCTGAAGGACATCTGGGTTGCTTCCAAGTTTTGACAAGTATGAATAAAACTGGGTTCTTGTGTGGACAAATGTTTTCAGCTCTTTTGGGTAAATACAAAGGAGCACAATTCCTCAATAATATGGCAAGAGTATATTCAGTTTTGTAAGAGCTTGCTAAAATGTCTTCAAAAGTGGCTGTACCATTTTATATTCCTATCAGCAATGAATGAGAGTTTCTGTTGCCCCATATTGTTGTCAGCATTTGGTGTTGTCAGTGTTTTGGACTTGATCCATTCTAATAGGTGTATAGTAGTACCTCATGGTTGTTTTATTTATTAATTTTTAAATATTTTATTGATTTTTTACAGTGAGGAAGGGAGAAAGATAGAGTTAGAAACATTGATGAAAGAGAAACATCAATCAGCTGCCTCCCCCACACCCCCTATTGGGGATGTGCCTGCAACCGAGGTACATGCCCTTGACTGGAATTGAACCTGGGACCCTTCAGTCCTCAGGCTGATGCTCTATCCACTGAGCCAAACCATTTAGGGCTCTCATGGTTGTTTTAATTTGCATTTCCTGGTAGCATATGATGTAAAGCATATTTTTATATATCTTTATATCATCTTTGGTGAGGTGTCTGTTAAGAACATTGGCCCATTTTTAAATTGGGTTGTTTTCTTTTTAATGAGTTTTAAGAGTTCTTTGTATATTTTGGATAACAGTTCTTTAGCACATGTGTCTTTTAAAATATTTTCTTCCAATTTGTGGCTTGTCTTTTTATTCCCTTGATACCTCTATTTTCAATCTACCTTTTAATTTATCTATTTTTCTCTTTTGAAAATTGAGGCTACATTTACTTATTTCTGAAGCACTCCCATTTTCTCTGGTTGCTAAAATATGATGACAACATTTTCAAGATTTATTTCTGAGTAGTTTTTCAATCTTTGCCCTTTTTTTGTTTTCTTTAATCATTTGATGTCACATAATATGAAAAATCAATATCAATGAGAATCAGTTATTACAGTTGAGGCAGGGAATTTTATTACCTGAGGCTTTGGAAATAGCCTTGTTTCCTACATCAAAGATCTGATTGCATTGCCATAATGCCTGTGTTATTCTGAGACTGCTGTTACCTATGGTAATATGAAATCTTGTGTTCCATACTCACTTCTGTATAGGTCTGGATTATCAGGCTGTGTTCCCACTTTTATATCTACATTAGAGGCCCGGTGCATGGATTCTTGCACATTGAAAGGAAATAAATAAGAAGAAATATTTTAGAGGCTGGAGAGGGACCACGGGAGGTTTGCTCCAGGGAGTGTCTGGCCCATCTCTCCCAGTCCCAGTCAGCAGGACTCCAGCAGCAAGCTAACCTACTGGTCAGAGCATCTGCCTCCTGGTGGTCATTGCATGTCATCGCAACTGGTCAAACAGTGGAATGAACCGTCGGACACTTAGCATATTAGGCTTTTATTATATAGGATATCAATCCTTAGTTATCTTATTTCCTTTGTTATCAAGTTGAGACATTAACTTGAATCCAAGTCAGTGGATGAGGCTTCAAAGACACGGCTAATTACTGTAAATCCTCCTTCCCTAGGAAATGTCAAAGGTGGAGATTTTGCTAACTTCTGAATTAGACAACTTAACCAGATTCCCTTGTTACTTACCCTACACTTGAAATGAAATTGTCTGCTGTCAATGCTTCTTGAGTCCTGCTTAGGCCTACTTTGAACCCCTGCTTCTCTTATTGAGCCTAATCTCTACATTCAGGTTGGTTTCCTCCAGTCTTCAAATCCTATATAGTTGTTACAGCTTTCTACTCACTTCTTGTTTCTAACTTCCCTACCCGACCCTGTATTTTCAAGGACTGAAACTTGCCTTAATACCTTAGCCTGGGGGGAGAAACAGTGTAGATTGCTGCCTCACACAACCACTTCAAAAATACAACTAAAAGACGGAATGGACATCACCCAGAATCACAGGAAGGCTGGCTGAGTAGAAATTCTGCAACTAGAAGGAAAGAGAAAAGCATACCAAGACTCAGAGGAGGTGCGGTGCGGAAGTAAAATACTAAGGTGCGGAGGTGCATGCGGAGGTTCATGCGGAGCGGGCTGGCGGCTGAGGGTGCGATTGTCTTTTTCAATTGGGAGGGAGTCTCAGGCTCTGAGCTCCAGCTCCGGGCGAGTCTCTGGAGACGCAGACTCAAACGGGAGAAGCGGGACTGTCTGGCATCGGTTGGAACTCGAGGGCAGCTTTCTCTCCGAGGTACTTGCAGCAATTGCTGGGACACTGAGAAGCAGAGCCTCTGAAGGCAGGACTGAGAGCAGCCATAACTGCTCGCTCGGCCCACTCTGTTGATCCCCTGGGACCCGCCCCACCCAAGCCTTGCACGGAGGCATTTGCTGGATAGCCTCAGGCAGAGGCTAGATTAGCACCTCCCAAGAGATCAGGACAGAAGTTCTCCCACTGCAGACACAGCTGATTCTCACAGCCAATTGGCCTGGAGGTCAAATCCCCCCCAGTGTTACCTACAACAATCAAGGCTTAACTACAACAAGACTGTGCACAAAGACCACAAGGGGGTGCACCAAGAAAGCATAAAAAAATGTGGAGACAAAGAAACAGGACACGAATGACAGAAATGGAGGAAAGCAAACTGCTAGATATAAAGTTCAAACCACACTTTTAAGGTGTTTCAAGCCACCAATAAATTTAGTAAGGCCCTCGAAAAGACTGGTGAGACCGCCGATAAATGTAGTGAGATCCTCAAAAAATCTAGTGAGACCCTCGATGTTGTGATAAAGGACCAACTAGAAATTAAGCATACACTGACTGAAATAAAGAATATTATACAGACTCCCAACAGCAGACCAGAGGAGTGCAAGAATCAAGTCAAAGATTTGAAATACGAAGAAGCAAAAAACACCCAACCAGAAAAGCAAAATGAAAAAAGAATCCAAAAATACGAAGATAGTGTAAGGAGCCTCTGGGATAGCTTCAAGCGTACCAACATCTGAATTATAGGGGTGCCAGAAGATGAGAGAGAGCAAGATATTGAAAACCTATTTGAAGAAATAATGACAGAAAACTTCCCCCACCTGGTGAAAGAAATAGACTTACAGGTCCATGAAGCGCAGAGAACCCCAAACAAAAGGAATCCAAAGAGGACCACACCAAGACACATCATAATTAAAATTCCCAGGGAAAAAGACAAAGAGAGAATCTTAAAAGCAGCAAGAGAAAGAAAATCAGTTATCTACAAGGGAGTACCCATACGACTGTCAGCTGATTTCTCACCAGAAACTTTGCAGGCCAGAAGGGAGTGGCAAGAAATATTCAAAGTGATGAATGCCAAGAACTTACGACCATGATTACTTTATCCAGCAAAGCTATCATTCAGAACTGAAGGTCAGATAAAGAGCTTCACAGATAAGAAAAAGCTAAAGTAGTTCATCACCACCAAACCATGATTATATGAAATGCTGAAAGGTATTCTTTAAGAAGAGGAAGAAGAAGAAAAAGGTAAAGATACAAATTATGAACAACAAATACACATCTATCAACAAGTGAATCTAAAAATCAAGGGAATACATAATCTGATGACCAGAATGAACTGTTGATTATAATAGAATCAGGGGCATAGAAAGGGAATGGACTGACTATTCTTGGGGGGGGGAAAGGGTGTGGGGGTGCTGGAAGAGACTTGACAAAAATCACTCACCTATGAATGAGGACAGTGGGTGGGGAGTAAGGGCGGAGGGTGGGGTGGGAACTGGGCAGAGGGGAGTTGGGGGGAGTGGGGGAAGAGGAACAAATGTAATAATCTGAACAATAAAGATTTAATTAAAAAAAAATACCTTAACCTGCCTAACTAATGACATAATACAAGTATCTGCATTTGGATATTTGAACACACTTAAAGGTTAGATTTTTCTTATTTCCTCACCTATGATGGATTTAATTGTCATTTAATGGTATCTGATTCTTTCCAATATAAGGGAAAATAATGCAAAATTCAAGTCAAACATTTTGTGAAAAGAGTTGACCTCAGTCAATATTACTGCTCTATCAGGCACCCATCCCACTGTGAAATTCCTTGAGGGAAATATATGTCCAGGGAACAAAGTCAGGCAAATGTATAAAACTGCTCCATAACTGTAGAGCAGAGGTGTTTGTGGCCATCAGCTTTGACCTTGTCATTCTCCTTTGCATGGACATTATGGTGCTATTAGAAATAACCATCTCTCCCCTGAGTCCTTTAATTCTTCAAGCCCTTCATACTGCTCTAGGGGATTGGCCACTTAATCCCCCAAACCCTGTCTCCAATGGATATTTCATCTCAAGTAACCTTGTAAGTAATTCGATGATGTGAGATCCTGAGGTTCTATCAATTAGTATAAGCTGGATTTTCACTGTTCTCTATTCCAACCAGGCCCTCCTTTCCCATAATGAATTATGGTTTGCAGCCGTGCCTCTTCATTTGCTCTGTCAACTAGCAAATGAAACTAACTTCACTTGGTTTAAGCAGAAAATGGTTTTATTAAGCAGATACTGGGTAACTCATCCAACTTATTCAATGCTATAAAACAAGGAACAGTGATTAAATTACAACACATAAATAATCTGGTGAAAACACTACTGCCACCCACATTGTGCACTTAGCCGAAGAGTAACTCATGTTTCAGCTTTTACAGTGGGAGGAGTATTCAGCCTCATGTGGTAGGAATTCCCCAAACATGGAAAAGGCATTCATGTGTCCAACTGCCAAAAAAGAATAAAGATGTCCACCACACTATCTTTAGCTTATACTGTGGCAGATAAAAGAAGCTATAATTGGTCTACATTCTTTAATAGTATACATTAATACATATATTAATTTGAATGATTTCTATATTACCTAACAATCAACAGAAAACTCCATCTGTTGTATAAATTTATAACAGAACAAAATGAGAAAATGTGAACTCTAAATAGTCTTAAAATGATAGAGGAATGGATTTAAAATATCATAAAGATGATATGGAAATTTGACCATTCTTTATTCACTGATGTGTAAGCCTAAATTCTAGAACCCCTGAAAATTTCAATTGATACAAAGGAAATATAAACCAAGGAAGAATAAAATTTCACTTGATAGATTTGACTTTTTCCATTAACCACAGTATTGTTGGCTTATTTTTCATGTTCCATGGAATTTATTTTCTTTTCAAAAAAAATGTGTTTATTGATTTTCAGAGAGAGGAAAGGAGAGTGAGAGTGAGATAGAAACATCAATGATGAGAGAAAATCATCAATCCGCTGCCTCCTACCACTGGGAATTTAGCCCACAACAATCCCGGCATGTGCCCTGATCAGGAATCCAACCGTGACCTCCTGGTTCCTGGGTGGACATTGGACCACTGAGCCACACTGGCCAGGCCCATGGAATTTATTTTCATGGCAAATATAAAGAAAATGTTATAGCTCCATGTTATGCTACCAATTCTAGGTGATAAAAAGAAATGGACACCAATGGGAAACTGGTACTGCAATGATGGGGCTGTTGTACTTCTGATCCTGCTATGCCAGCATTCTACCCATTTTGTCAGCCATGATTTGCTGCTCAGGTTGGACACCACATCTCTTACAGCTCTGTACTGTAGCCAATTCTTCCTTGTTTTCATCTCTTCTTCTTTCCACTGTCTAGTCACCTACTGACAGGCATTCACACTAAATGACAAGATTTCTTAAAATTCAACACTTGAATGGTTATATTATTATAAAATTCACACTTATCATGAAACACTTTTAGTTTCAAGATACTACTAACAAATAATTGACAGTTTTACTATTAGAAATTTGTTATGCCAGGAGAAATTTAGGATTAGAGAAAAACTCCTTCCAGCAATAACCAGGAATATGCTCCAACTTACAGAATACAAAGCAAAAGGAAGAAGTTCCCAGAACATAATACTTGTTTGAGGAGTCTTCTGTTCAGATGTTGCAAGCTTATTCATCATAATCCCAAGAGAAATAACTTAATTTTTTAAAAATATGTTTTTATTGATTTTTAGAGAGAGAGAGGAAGGGAGAGGGAGAGATAGAAACATGAATGATGAGAGAGAATCATTGATTGGCTGCCCCCCACCGGAGATCAAGCCCACAAACCGGGCATGTGCCCTGACTAGGAATCAAACCATGACCTCCTGGTTCATGGGTCAGCGCTCAACCACTCAGCCTGGCCTAAGAGAAATAATTTTAGATAAATGATCCAAGTTCCATGTGTTTGTACATTTGGTTCTCTATTAATGCAGCTCCTATTGTCCTATTACTAACTGCTGCAGTCATTCCATAGGGATTTAGATCCCCCCCCCCCCAAAGCCCTAATAGGAAACTTTTTCCTTAATTTTTGTATTTTTATTGATTCTAAGAAATACACTCTTGGAGCACTCATTACACAGATGAACTTCAGTTTATGTTTTATTTTTGAATTTTCTATCTAAGTGAATACAAATTTAAAATAATAATCGTTAAGCAGCTATGTCGTCAAAGAGAGTTTCTGAATTGTAGATAAACATAAGATGAGAACAATTCTATTTTGGAGACAAGAATATTTACAAATTAAATTATATTCTCAAAAATAACATAATGGGTAATTCTTTGCAAAGTAAGATATACATTTGCAAATTGGATAACAAGTAGTTTTAGTCATTGACATTTCAAATGTTTGCTTTGAGTACCAAAACTAATTTGAAAACTAATAAAACGTAATTATATCAGCCAATTTCATTCTAATTTAATTTTTACAAACTTGATCAGTCCACATTTTGTCTCTTAAAAAAACTAAGAGTTTAGTTTTATCTAGAGTTTTGTCTTATCTAGAAAGCCCAGGATTTGACTATTTTCCTCTTACCTGCCCCCCTGAATTTGCTTCCTGGTTGTCTGATATATGTACTTTTTTTTACCCAAAATTGACTCAATGATAGTTGCATTGAATTAGAACCCTTAGCAATATTTGGGATAAAATTGGAAATATGGTTTTCATGAAAATAACAATATATGACCTTGAGGTTGGCACCTGAATAGAGGTGGTTGAGAATAACTGACCTACGTGTTGAATCCTCTTCAGAGCAGTGTGTGGTGGGGTCAGGCGGTATGGAGCCAGTTCATCAGGGTGTTTACTGTAAAGTGACTTTGCTAACAGGTGGTTTATTCTGCCTCTCATCAGGTTTAGTTTTACCTGATTCTGTTTAGCATCGGAGAAGCTGTCACACTGCATAGCTTGAACACTAGAACTTCACTTCTTCCGATATCCACTCAATCCTGGCTTCGGGTAGTTAAATACTTTCCTGGAGTAGCAAACACATTTTTCATTATGGTAATAAAATATGACATCCCAGAAGTTTAATTAATTAATGAATCAATTATAGATAGAATATCTGAAGAATAAAAACAATAAAGGTTAAAGTGGTAATGCACATAAAGCATATTGTTCTGTCAGAGAACTATCCTCTCTCTATAAATTAATGATTTAGTAAATAGTGTTTTGAGATAGCACAATGCTACATATAATAATGTTTTGAGATAGCACAATGCTATATATATGGTGACTTCTCATAATTTTTTTTCCATATGAATCTTTTGAAAGATTTTTGTCAGATGACAGGTGATTATCCTCATTGCAGCTAATAAATATTTAAAAAGCTATGTAGAAATATAACATGAGTATCATGGTGAGTTGCCAGAACAAAGGATATCTCTACAAATGGAATACATTTTAACTAAATCAATCTGTATTCTCTTTTTAAAAGATTTTTTGTAAAAATTTCATTCCATTTCTTCTAACTAGTTCTAACTAGTTACATATGCACAATAAACTCAACTGGAGGAATATTTAGGTTGACCTAAAAGGGTAGTAAGTATTATTAACTGAAATATATAATGCAATCTCTAAGCCAAGGAAAATGAAGACAACAAGAGCATTCTCTGTCTTAAAATATTTCCAGAGAACCATAACTTGATTAAAATATACTTTTGAAATGAGAATTGTAAGGTTAAGTGAAATCTAGTTCTTTTTATAAAATACTGATTTTATTAAAATTTGATTGATTCTAAAATACACTTGAATTCCTTATATGCCAAGATTATACCTTATACATTTATGCAGCTGATCCATAAGGTCTGGGGGGAAAAAGTTCATAATGGAAGCACTGATATTGCCTTAAATATACATAAACCTTTGATATTATGATCTGTTTTATATTCATATTTACCTATGGATCATTTGTTTTACAGATTTTTCTAATATGTCAAATGAACAGGAGCTGTTGAAAAGTATGCTTATTTTTCTGAGCGAATAAGAAATAAATGGCTAAATTCTAAATTAGATTTAGAATTTTAATAATTAAAAATTTGAAAACACTAAAAAGTGTCGTTTTTCTGTCCCCACCTTCAGAGGATTTTACGTCAGATACTTTGGAAGTCACAAGTCTCAGTTGCAGTTCCAGTGGCCAAAACTAGATGGTGCTCTATGGTTGTCAGTGTATCAAGTCCATATCCAGAGGTTTAGTGTAGTTGGAATTAAGGGTTTAATTAAGGATGTATTTTATGATTCAATTAAGGATGAGTTTCACATTTGACCCCTCTCCTTTTCTTCTTCCGTAGACTTTTTTTAGGGATCAGGAAGCATGCTTTCCCCTTTTATTGGCTTCGTTATTTCTTGTCCCACTTCTAGCCCTTAATTCAACACCTGTAAAATGATCAGACTTAGTGATATATATATATATATATATATATATATATATATATATATATATATATTAATCCTAGAGTAATATTTAAAGGAAATATGCAGCGTTACACAGCTAGTCAGACTCTACTAGAATTTACTAGAATTAGTCTGGTCTTTGCTCAATGAAGACTAGTCACCTAACAAAATGAGAAAGTATAGGTAGGAAGACTAAATTCCCATTTTGGGGGGAAAGCATTAGAAGATCCAGGAATGAATCCTGGTTGTTCTGTTCCTTCCATCATCAAAGTAGTTTTGGCTCTCTTACTGAATAACCTCATTGTCCTCTTACAACACTTTGAAGATCCGCTGATAGAAGAGCAAAGGAAAATAGGAAGGAAGAGGACTAGAAAAAGCTCACAGATTAGCATATTCCATTGTCAGGCACCAATTTACTGGTAAATACTAGACATACATTTTCTTTTTTGAAGCAATTGGCAATCAAAGGAGATGTAATGAATGGTCTCTCTCTCTCTCTCTCTCTCTCTCTCTCTCTCTTTATTGACTTGAGAGAGAGAGAGGAAGGGAGAGAGATAGAGACAGAGATCATTCATTTGTTGTTCCATATTTATGTATTCATTTGTTGCTTCTCATATGTGCCGTGACCCAGGGTCAAACCCTAAACCTTGCATATGGCAACGATGCTTGAGCTACCTGGCCAGGGCTGTTTGCTTTATTTCTTATAATTGATATAAATTATCTTGTTTCACAGTTTTCTAGTCTATGAGTGATCTACAACATGTGTTATGTCGATAAAGTAATTTCTCAAGAATACAACTTCCAATTAAATTTTAGCAACAGTCTGCAATTATGTTTTTATGCATATACACCATAAAGAATGTAAAGAAGTGGAAGACATGATTTATTCCTTTATGTTCTTGATTAATTACTGGATAAGACATGTATAAATATTCATTCATTACACATTTATTTAGCTACATGCAAAATAGGACTGGGCACTGCAGGGGATCAAAGGATGACTAAGTCAAAGCCCCTGACCAAAGGGATTATGGAACAAGGACCTGCCACTGGTACTGCCACACCCAGGCATGGATGCATATGTCTGGACACAATCCTGGGGAAATCCCTTACCATGTGGAAGAAATGACACTGGCCTCAGGATAAGACCTTCATTTCCTGCCTGGTTTATAAGAAAACCATATTTGCGTAGGGGCCCTCAAAATTGCCTCTTTACTGCATGTAAGGCTGTTTTCTGTCTTCCTCAACCTCTCATACACTTCTGCCTGGTTTTTCACAAGCATTATATATTTGGGTTTGTCTTTCTCTGTCTGACTTATTTCACTTAGCATAATAGCCTCTAGATCCATCAATGTTGTCTCAAATGAAAAGATTTCATTCTTTTTGTTGTTGTTGTTGTTGTTGTTGTTTTTGTTAATCCCCACCCAAGGATATTTTTTTCCATTGATTTTTAGAGAGAGTGAAGGGAAGGGAATAGATAGAGAGACACACACACATTGATTGGTTGGTCTCCCACATGCCCTGATAGGGCCAGAGATGAATCTTGCAACCGCTATATGTGCCCTTGACCCAAATCGAACTGGTGATCCTTCAGTCTGAGGGCTAATGCTCTATTCACTGAGCCAAACTGGCTAGGGCTCATTCTTTTTTTATTTCTGTGTATTATGTGGAATCTAAAAACAAAACAAGCAAAATAAAAACAGAGACCAAAGGGATGCTTACCAGAGAGAGGGAATGGGAGTATGGGTAAAAGGGGGAAGGAGAATATAGTCAATAATATTGTGATAAGTTTACAAGGTGATGGATGATTACTAGAATTAGTGGGGTGATCATGTTAGAAGGTATAAAAATGTTGAATCTCTATATTGTACACCTGAAACTAGTGTAACCAATATAAAAATGTATACCAACTATACTTAGGTTAAAAAAAGAGTGTTGTCAAACTGTAATCTATTATTATGTTGCATAGCTGAAAGTCATTAGTTTACCCACTGATTTTTGAATACTGTTCTCTTTCTGATTCAAGATAATTTAGAACCTTAGTAGCTGACTTCTATGTGATCTCAGCAATGCTCAGTGAGACCTTTTCTGATGACTAATTATTAGAATGGCCTCACTCCTAACCAGCCTCTCTTTTCCATTTCTTGAATTTGTCTCACTAAATTTAATTTTACAGTTGACATATTGTAGTATTTCATTTGCTTTTTACAACATTTGACTATAGTATTATCACATAACTGGGAATGAAGCTCATACTGAAATGAAAAGCTATTGTCAATGTGTAAGTTTTGTCAGAGGTGTAATTTTTAATATCTTAATTTTCCATGTTAAGTGCAGTTTTGTTAGCCTGATAGGCTAGGATCAATTTTACATCCACTTACTACCAGACCAGTCTGGATGTGCTCCCAGAGTCAGAGTCAGTGAGCACAGTGTCTAGGTAGGTTAGCATCTGCTATGTACATTTGATTTCTGACTCTAAAACTTCTCAACCATCATAGTTAATTTTAAGTCCTTATAGATTATGAAGAGCTATGACACATTTTATCCCATTAAATCTTTGTGATGCCCATGATTTCTTTTTGATTTTTTTAAACCTCCAAATTACCTATGAGGAAACCAAAGATCAGAGAAGTAACGGTTCCCCCCCACCCCCCAGGGCACACAACTAGTAAGTCTCATGGAACTAGGATTCAACATTAGGACTAACTCTAAATTGAGTACAAATAGTTCATATTTATTTAGCATCTATTATGTACCACACACAGCTCTAAGCTAACTTAAACTCACAACAACCCTTTGAGGGAAGTATTAATTTTGTCTTTATTTTACAGATCTGTAAACTGAGGCACAAAGAAGGTAAGTGACTTCTCAAACTCCCAAAGCTACAAAGTGGAAACCTGGCTGCAAACTAGGGCTGAACTACCCTCTGAGTAGGACATGGTAAGTCTGATAACCACTTTGACATCTCACAGAGGTGTTAGGATTTAATAGGACAAAATGTTTTATGGCCCTTTGTAATCCATAAGGAATCAAAGTTGATGGCTGAGGAGAAATTTTGGGAGAAATGAAGTGTGCATATGTTACGTTGGTGAGGCACATTCCAACCAGGTAAAGATGAGGGTATAAAACTGTGTAATCAACAGATAGAATCAGAATATGTGCTGACAGCAGCTTTCCATTGATTTACCATTTTCCTCACTGGAATTTCCTTTAGGTGGTTAAGGAATAAAGATCAGAAAGTTACGGGCAGGAAATAAAAATAATTATAGGTCATGGGTCTATTCTATATTATTACTAATATATCTTTTAATCTCCTTTGTAGGTTTCCCCTTTTCTTGATTCATTAATGACAGAATACTCCAGAATTAAGAATATCTTTAAAATTCTGCTCTTTGCTACCTGTATTTTCTCCTGGCAACCTCATACAATCCCATGGCTTGAAATGCCATTTGTATTCTGAGAATTCCAAATAGCTTTCCAGATATCACATCCTGAATTATAGACACAGGTCTACAATTGCCAACTCAACTTCAAATAGATATCTCAAGCTTAATGTCCTGATCTTTTCTGAAAATCTTGCTTCCCTTGTACTGTTAATTGCAACTCCTTCCTTTCAGTTTTAAATATTAAAAAATTAACTTTTTATCTATAAAAAGTAGATTCTCAACACAGTAACCTCAATGATCTTATTTCATCAGGATAATGTCACACAAACCCCACTCCCACTCAAAATCTTCCAAAGTCATTCTAATTCCCTAAGAGTATAATTCAGTGTTTTTATAAAAGCCAGCAAGACCTTACATGATACGATACATGTTAATGGTTTTGCTTCAACTTATACTACTTTATAGATAAAAAGCCAAGCAACCAGAACGACCAGTCACTATGATGCACACTGCTGCCGGCCCCTTTGCCCGGCCGGCCCGGCCCCAATTGGCCCCAATCAGGAGCGGGCCAGACAGACCCCACCCATGCATGAATTCGTGCACCGGGCCTCTAGTCTACTATAATCTGCTCTTGTCTTTAGTTTTAGATTGTCACATTCTCATCCAAAGTGGATTTACAGCCTAGCCAGTGTGGCTCAACTAGTTGAGCATCAACCTATAACCAGGAGGTTACAGTTCGATTCCCAGTCAGGGCACATGCCCAGGTTTGCGGTTCACAGGAGGCAGAAAATCAATGATTCTCTCTCATCATTGATGTTTTTATCTCCCTCTCCCTTCCTCTCTGAATTCAATTAAAAATATATTTTAAAAAGAGTAGCTTTACAAGTTGCCTACTTGGAAATTAAAGAGATACATAGTGAAACAAACAAACAAAATGGAAAACAAACCATTTTCCATTCAGATTTCGCAAATCTTAAAATTTCACTAAGAGAATAATTTTTCTCATGTTATATGTTTTTGACATCATCTCCACTCATGTGTCATGGCAACTGTGACAAGACTTTTACATCAAATTTTTTAGGACATTTTGTCCTGATCAACTCCTATTCTGAATTTCCAGGTTGGTCCACAGTGGAAAACTCATTTATTTTTGCCCCAGGTAAACAACTTATGTCCATTTATAACTCAAAGCTGCCTGTGCAATTGGGTGATTACCCAGTGAATCTGATCAATATAAACAACCAAAGTAGATAATAAAGGCTGAAATAACTTTTAAAAATTAAACTTTTATTGCCCATCTATCTAGGTCATTGTGTCTCTTCAGCACTTATTTTCTCTATGGGTAAAGGGTAAGGGGTCTTAATAGATGACCTCAGAGAAAGCACCTGTTTTTCTCATTATCTTCTTGGAATACTGCTAAGCTATGCTTTGTCTATATAGTATATAACCTACCTACACAGATGTTAACTTGGCTATTGTGCTTTATGAACATGGTGCCTCTCAGCAGAGCCTACCAAGTCTCGGCAGGCTGATGAAATACCTCACTCAACCCACATTCACATCTGACTGCATTTTCTTCCAATTCCTGCAGCTATTTGCTCTAAAATATTTAGAATTTGGACTCAAATATTTTTTCACAGGAAGCTATATATTGATAATATGTATTCATAAAGAATATTGGTTACAGAGACACTGAACATAGAACATGCTCACATGGTATATTTTCACTGTAAATTGTATCCTCTAAATGCATAGTAAATTTGGCAAAGTGAAAAGGAAAGAAAAGGCCCTTAGAAATCTCAAAACTATCTATAATAATAAAAGCATAATATGCTAATTAGACAGGATGTCCTTCCGGACATCCTTCCTTCTGGACAAAGCCGCGGCAGGTGGGGGCCATGGCAGAGGTGGTCGCCACAGTGGCGAGGGCCATGGCCCTTGCACGAATTTTGTGCATCGAGCCTCTAGTTAAAAGTATAAATCACCAGTAGATTTTCTTGGTAATCCCATCATTATACCCTAAAGAATAAATATTTATAGTCCTTGTAATTTTATCTTAGGTACTCTAGTTCTATTCTTAGCTTTATAAATGTGTTATCATTTTTTTCTCACTCTCACAAAACTATCTGCTTCAGTATCTTCTAGCCAGTGAATTCCACTTGTGTTTTAAATTTTAAGAAGGACAGATTTTTAAAAGTTGGTTGCTTTTCCTGACTTTTAGGGGTTTTTAAAATCATGATCATTTAGTATTCATTTTATTTTTCTTTATGGATTTATCATGCATTAAATTTTTTCTTGAACTTGAGATTTGTTTATTTCTTCTGCTGTGCAGAAGTTTTGTTTTTTATTTATTTATTTATTTATTAAAATATTTTTATTGATTTCAGAGAGGCAGAAAAAGGAAGAGAAAGAGAGAGAGAATAAGAGAGAGAGAGAGAGAGAGAGAGAGAGAGAGAGAAACATCGATGAGAGAGAATCATTGATCAGCTGCCTCTTACATGCCCCCCACTGGGGATTGAGCCTAGAACCCTGGCATGTGCCCTGATCAGGAAAAGAACTGTGACCTCCTGGTTCATAAGTCGATGCTCCACCACTGAGTACACTGGCTGGACTCAGTTTGCGTTTTTAATGTTATATAAAAAACAAAAAACCAAACATTGCCAAGATCAGTGTCACAGCACTTCTTTCGTATGTTTTCTTCTAGGAGTTTTATGGTATCAGGTCTTATGTTGAAGTATTTTTATCATTTTGAATTAATTTTTGTGAGTGGAGTAAGATAGGAGTCCACTTTTATTGTTCTGCATGTGAGTATCCATGTTTCCTGGCACCATTTGTTGAAGAGACTGTCCTTTCCGCATTGCATGTCCTTGGCTCCCTTCTCTAATAGTAGCTGACCATTTATGCAGGGGTTTATTTCTGAGCTCCTTACTCTGTTCTATTGGTCTTGGTATTTATCTTTATGCTATCATCAGAGTGTTCTAATTATCACAGCTTTGAAATATAGTTTAAAATAAAAAAAAAGTGTGATGCCTCTGGCTTTTGTCTTTCTCAAGATTGCTTTGACTACTCAGGGTCTTGTGTGGCTTTATATAAATTTTAGAATTTTTTTTTCTATTTCTGTGAAAATGCCATTGGAATTATGATAAGAATTTCATTGACTTTATAGATGGCTTTGGGTAGATGGGTACTTTAACAATATTAATTTTTCTAATCCATTAATGTGGGATATCTTCCTATTTGTGTCTTCAATTTCTTTCATTAAAGTCTTGTAGTTTTCAGTGTACAGATCTTTCACTTCATTGGTTAAATTTATTCTCAAGTATTTTATTATTTTTGGTGCTATTGTAAATGGGATGGTTTTCTTTTTTCCAGAGATTTCATTGTTAATGTATACAAACACAACTGATTTCTGCATGTCGATATTATATTCTGCAACTTTACTGAATTCATTGATTAATTCCAACAGTTTATTTTTTAGTTTCACATGACCTTTATTATTTCTTGTCTGCCATAATCATTGTGATGGTCATTGCCTCTCCTTTCATATACCCTATCTTTAGGAAATGATTGTTATATGCCATGCACATGTATTTTACAGGTGAAGAAATTGGGTACAGAGGGATTAAGTAGCAAACATTAATCATTACAGCTAGTAAGTGGCAGACATGGGATATAAAACCAAGTCAGTCTGACTCTAGACTTTGTTCCATTAAATACTGTGCATTATTACCTTTAGTTTTCAAATGGTATAACAATTATTTAAATGGCCTTTGAGATAGATAGAAACACACATTTAGCTGTTGAAATAGTCAATTTTTAAAAGTGTTTTAGAAATTAATCATTAGATCACCTAAACATTGAAATATCTATTGTTGCAAAATATTCCATAGTTTTGGTCAGTTACCCAAAGAATAAAGCATATTTCTTATAAGGCCTTACCTCTAACAACTTTCCAGAGTCATCTGCACCACTACCTACAGTTCAGTTGACATCAATCTGCTCATTAGCCCCTGAAATGACTGTGCACCTTGCTACTTCTCCATCTTTGTTTTTGCTGTATTTTAAAGCCAGTTGAAGATATTTCTCTTCTGCTACCCAAAGGGTGGATTGTTACACTCATGTCTTTCTGTTCTGAACCAATAGCCCTTTTTGAGTTTGTCTATTCCTTTAGAATCTAAATCTAAGCTCCCTGAAGACAAAGTCGGACCTCACTCATCTCTCTTTTCCTTTTATGCCTGGCTCAGAACTTAGTAAATGCGATCTGAAATGTATGGCACTCAAAGATCTTGGACAATAAGTTACTTGCCTGTGGTCACTCAGCTGTTTTGGTTTGGGGCTAAGACTCTAAAAACCAGGCCTTGTAAATTCCCATCAGATCTAAGATCTTCCCACAAGATCATTTTGGTGATACTTACACTCTAAAACTCTCTATTGTGTTGCTACCTATTTTTACTAGGATGAATTCTTTCCCATTTCTTCTCTGTGTTTGTATCTATTTTTATAACATAAGCAGGCTGCACATCCAATCTGTTGTTAATATGTGGGGATTTTTCAACACTCTTTTTCTCTTGACTTTTTCGCATCAGCCAGACTATGAAATATGTTTGTTTGTTTAAATTTATCTTTAATGTTGAAAGATGAATTACATACATTCTGCTACCCACAGAACACCCTCCTCTCCAATCTCAGTTTTCTAATATGTCCAAAGCATCATTATTTTTATATAACCTTGACTTTGAGGTCATGTGCTTTAAACATCTCCATATACTACCCTGAAAGTTCATGTTTATCTTCTATCTCACTCTTTTCTCAGTCAGTAGTTCCATTAACAGCACATCCTAATATGTTTTTTTCCATTCTACTTAAGGACCAATGCCTATGGGCATTGTTCAGTAATTAGTCCAAAACACATTTTCACTTCCCCTTATGACTTTGATATATGAAAAGAAATATGGGAAGAATTTGGGCTAAGTAAGCCATTTCCCATAGAAATATTTACCTAGATTTTTAGGGTTGGACCTGAGAAATGTTTTCACATTCTTCCACAGAGTCAATTTTTTTCCTATAATACCTTTTTCTCTTCACTATACATACACTGAGTGGCCAGATTATTATGACACCTGACGTTTGTAAGAAAATTAGCTATAATTTTGTGCTGAAGTTGTTAGAGGGCCAGACCATTATAAATAGGAAATCAGGTTGTTTACCATGACAGTAGAAGTGATTTTTTTCTGAAGATATGGGTAAACAACGTGAATTAACAGCCTTTGAAGGTGGGATATATATATATATATACACACATATATATACAGTATGCCTTTCAATCTTAAAAGAAAATAGCTAATGTTGTCTTAATTCTCTTGTTTGAATTTCCTCTCAGATTTAAAATATTTCCTTACTCTTTTTTTTTAAATTAAATCTTTATTGTTCAGATTATTATATTTGTTCCTCTTCCCCCCCCCCATAACTCCCCTCCTCCCAGTTCCCACCCCACCCTCCGCCCTCACTCCCCACCCACTGTCCTCATCCATAGGTGCACGATATTTGTCCAGTCTCTTCCCTCATCTCCCACACCCCTTTCCCCCCCGCCCCAAGAATAGTCAGTCCATTCCTTTCTATGTCCCTGATTCTATTATGATCACCAGATTATTTATTCACTTGATTCTTAGATTCATTGTTGATAGATGCATGTTTGTTGTTCATAATGTGCATCTTTACCTTTTTCTTCTTCTTCCTCTTCTTAAAGGATACCTTTCAGCATTTCATATAATACTGGTTTGATGGTGATGAACTCCTTTAGCTTTTCCTTATCTGTGAAGCACTTTATCTGACCTTCAGTTCTGAATGATAGCTTTGCTGGATAAAGTAATCTTGGTTGTAGATTCTTGATATTCATCACTTTGAATATTTCTTGCCATTCCCTTCTGGCTTGCAAAGTTTCTGTTGAGAAATCAGCTGACAGTCGTATGGGTATTCCCTTGTAGGTAACTGAGTTTCTTTCTCTTGCTGCTTTTAAGATTCTCTCTTTGTCTTTTGCTCTTGGCATTTTAATTATGATGTGTCTTGGTGTGGTCCTCTTTGGATTCCTTTTGTTTGGGGTTCTCTGCGCTTCCTGGACCTGTAAGTCTATTTCTTTCACCAGGTGGGGGAAGTTTTCTGTCATTATTTCTTCAAATAGGTTTTCAATATCTTGCTCTCTCTCATCTTCTGGCACCCCTATAATTCTGATGTTGGTAGGCTTGAAGCTGTCCCAGAGGCTCCTTACACTATCTTCGTATTTTCGGATTCTTTTTTCATTTTGCTTTTCTGGTTGGGTGTTTTTTGCTTCTTCTCATTTCAAATCTTTGCCTTGATTTTTGCGCTCCTCTGGTCTGCTGTTGGGAGTCTGTATAGTATTCGTTATTTCAGTCCGTGTATGCTTAATTTCTAGTTGGTTCTTCATCATAACATTGAGGGTCTCATTAGATTTCTTGAGGATCTCACTACATTTATCGGCGGCTTCTGGACAGTTCTTAAGAGACCTTAAAAGTGTGGTTCTGAACTCAATATCCTCCATTGACAGTTTTGTCCTGTTTCTTTGTCTCCGCATTTTTTATGCTTTCTTGGTGCACCCCCTAGTGGTCTTTGTGCGCAGTCTTGTTGTAGTTAAGCCTTGATTGTTGTCGGCAATACCGGGGGTGATTTGACCTCCAGGTTACCTGGCTATGAGTGTCCGCTGTGTCTGCAGTGGGAGAGCTTCTGTGCTGGATCTCTAGGGCGGTGCTAATCTAGCGTTTGCCTGAGGCTATCTGGCAAATGGCTCTGTGCAGGGCTTGGGCGGGGCGGGTCCCCGGGGATCTACAGGGTGGGCCGGAGCAAGCAGTTATGGCTGCTCTCAGTTCCGTCCCTAGGGGCTCTGCCTCACAGAGTCCCAGCAATTGCAGCAAACCTCGGAGAGAAAGCTGCCTTCGAGTTCCGACTGAAGCCAGACAGTCTCGATTCTCCCGTTTGAGTCTGGGTCCTTAGAGACTCGCCCGGAACTGGAGTTCAGAGTCTGAAACTCCCTCCTGATTGAAAACAACAACCGTGCCCTCCGCCGCCAGCCTGCTCCTCGCGCACTCCGCACCTGAGTATTTCACTTCAGCACTGCGCCTCCTCTGAGTCTGGGTATGATATTCTCTTTCCTCCTAGTTGTAGAATTTCCACTCAGCCAGCCTTCCTGTGGTCTGGATGATGTCCGTTCCATCTTTTAGTTGTTTTTTGAAGTGTTTGTTTGAGGCAGCAATCTCCGGCGTTAACCTCTGCCGCCATCTTGGTTTTTCCTCCTTACTCTTATTTTTAATCATTTCTATATTTTTATCTGTGAGTAGCAGATATGTGTAGGCTCAGTTATGCTAAAGCAAACATTAGGTACCAAAATATAATCTTTCACCCTATGTTGATATGCTTAATTTGGGAAGTAGGTGATGATTATGTGCAAGGTTCACGGGTCAATAATTATCTGCATTTAAATTTTTAAAGTTTACATAACAAATAAAGATATGGATTCAGCATTTAAAAGCCTTGTATAATTAGAATTAGCAAAAAAAATTGAAAAAGAAAGATAAAAAGGAGTTAAAACATTATAAAATAAGAACAGAGGTTAAAGATCAGCATTCTCTAGCCATTCACTTCATAAACAAGTGTTGGATCCATGTTATCTGCAATCACTAAGGGAGATATAAGAATAGATAAACCTGAATGAAACCTGCCTTACCAGAACTCACAAACATTAAATTTCTTTATTACTGGCAAAAGAATTTTTTATTTTTTATTTTTTATTAATCCTCACCTGAGGATATTTTCCCATTAATTTTTAGGGAGATTGGGTGAGAGAGGGAAAGACAGAGAGAAACATCAATGTGAGAAAAACACATCAATTGGTTGCCTCCGCACAAGTCCTGACCAGGACCCGGGCTGGGGAGGAGCCTGCAACTCAGGTATGTGCCCTTGACTTGAGTGGAACCCCAGACCCTTTGGTCCGCAAGCTGATGCTCTGTCCACTGAGCAAAACCAGATAGAGCTTAATAGATTTTAAACAAGATAGAAAAGATATGTTAAATTCAGGGAGTTTCACTTTCAAACAGCCATGAAACATTAGAATAGGGTATTTGTTTTAGGATTATTTGTTTGGCCATAGCTGTCTCAAGGATCTATCAAAGTTTAGGTCTGGAAAAGCTCAGATTTATCTGTCCAACTCTATCACTTTACAGTTTAGGAAGCTGAGATCCAGAGAGCTTAGATGGCTTATCCAATGTTGGTGAGTTTAGATGATTTATCCAATGTCAGTGACATGTAAGTGACAGTGTTGAGAGTGAAAGCCTGGACTCCTCATTCTTTGTTCACCTTTCTAGGAACCAATAATTCCTTTAACAAATATTCAAGCAGACATGGAATAAAACATTTTGGGAATGTAAAATAAATAATGGTTTGCTCTGAAGGTGGTTCTTACACAGCAAACTAACAAGAATAGGGTAACATTACAAATGAGATCAAACATAAAGGGGTGGTCAGGTTGGTGTGTGGGAATTCTCAGCTCTCTGCTCTTTATGCATCTACAGATAGCTTCTTGTAAGTCAGAGAGGCTTGGGTCACATAGGAAAAATGTCAGTAGACTGAATAAAGATGCTTTCAACAACATTTAAGACAAGCAGATGAAAATTTTCATTGTACACTTATACTAAAAGTGTGGGTGAAGAAACACATTTTACTTGAAATGTTTTGTTTCATTTAACATTTTGGCTTGGATGAAAACCAGTCGGGTGGATTTATTTTTATTAAAAGTTTCAAGATAGCGCTTTTCCTCTAAGGAGTAAGGCCAGGAGCACACTCATCCCTTTCCCTTCCCCCTCTTCTTCCACCAGGGCATTACCTTTGCCTTTCCCTCTCTTAAGCCCCAAGGGCCCTTCTTTTGCTTCTATAACTTGTTTCCTGAGCCTAAGCAACCCAGTTGGCTCACTTCGACTACCTCTGTAACTTCTAAATAAACTTTCTCTTATAATTTTTGGGGAAAAGTTTCAGGATAATATTCAACACACGTGAGAAAAAAAACCCATAAAAATAAAAAATGCTATATTCTATTATATTTTCTAAATACCTTTTTTCTTGTAAAGAAGGCTTAAATTTGAGGTAACACTAATTTTGCTGCCTTAATCATTCTAAGTGTCCGACCATTCAACCGTTCAACCAGTTGCTATGACGCGCACTGACCACCAGGGGCAGACACTCCGACTGGTAGGTTAGCTTGCTGCTGGTGTCTGGCCGATTGGGACTGGGCAAGTTGGGCCATACACACCCTGGAGCCCTCCCGAGGTCCCTCCCGGGCCCCTATCGTGCACCAGTGCGGTCACTCAGCCTGGCCTGTGCCCTCTCACAATTTGGGACCCCTCAGGGGATATTGGAGAGCCGGTTTCAGCCCGATCCCCACAGGCCAGGCTGAGGCACCTCACTGTGCATGAATCCGTGCACTGGGCCTGTAGTAGAGTATAACTATTGCGAGTTATTAAGGGTTGTTTATATCAGTTATTCAAGAAAAGAAAGTTCCAACTCTGACAGTCAATTCTTATTAATGAAAGATATGAGGCTATTGTTTATCATACACTGCCGACTCAATTACATGAACTAAAAAGAAAAGCAGTGTGTGCCTTCTTAATAAATACAGACACTCAATGTTTAGTCCAAGTTCATATAGTAATTAGTAATGATACAATTAGACTATTCCCTCACCAAAATAAAACAAAAAATAAATAAACAAAATAAAAATAAAAAAAACAACAACAAAAACATAATGAAAACAAAAAAGAAAAACACAAAAATATCAAGATTGGTTGCCTCCCACAGGAGCCCCAACCAGGGCCAGGGATCAAGCCTGCAAGCTAAGTGGAATGCCCTTAACTGGAATCAAAGCCAGGACCTTTCAGTCCACAGGCCAAACTGGTTAGGGCAGCATGGTATATTTTATAACTTATTTATTTATTTATTTATTTATTTATTTATTTATTTATTTATTTTTAATATTTTTTTTATTGATTTTAGAGAGGAAGGAAGAGCAAGAGATAGAAATGTCAATGATGAGAGAGAATCACTGATGGACTGCCTCCTGCAAGTCCCCCACAGGACTGAGCCTGCCACCCAGGCATGTGCCCTGACCGGGACCTCCTGGTTCATAGGTTGATGCTCAACCACTGAGCCATGCCGGCCTGGCTAGCATGGTATATTTTAAAGGTAAATATAAGTATTTCTGAAATACTCCAGAACCCTAGCATTTTGCTGGTAGTTATGTCTATAATCTGGATGCACTACATGTCTTTATAGATGTATTATTGAAAATGAAATTTTTACTTTTACAGAATTTATAAAGACCTTAATCTAGACAAAGGCAATTTTTGATGGTTAAAGACTGTAGCTACTATTAAAAGTTATTAAGTTGGTCCATAATCTTTTAGAAATATATAAATATGCTCTAGAATAAAATTTTAAATCATTTGTAAACAAATATTACTAAAGGCTTTCAAGTCACCTATTAGCCTGACATCATATATTTTAGTTTTAATTTATGTTTTCTGCCATATTTAGAATATTGTAGTTGATTATTCTTGCTAATGTTGGCATTTTAATCACTAGACTTACATTTATGTTTGAAGTAACAAAAAGTTATGGTCTTTTGGCACTTGAAATGAGATATATGTAATTTCCGGTCAAACTGTTATTGCTTGCTTTTTTGTTGTTTGTTTTAATTGTCATGTATGCACAATCTGCAAGGCACTGTTTTTTACCTGATTACAATAATATCTCTTGAGAGAGAATAAACAGAAACTCCATTTTTTACACAGATTAATGGCATATATTTCCTCATAAATCTGAATACAGTCCTCTGGAAAGAATTTAAATAAACTATAAGAAAAGATAAATTTGAGGCAATGGTACGATATGAAGTAGAAACATTGTAGTCTATATTATTCAGCAGTTTTTTGCTTACAAGTAGTAGTAATTTAAGTTCAAATTAAAATAAAAGAGGGACTTCATTGACAAACATTACAGAAAACTCAAGGGTTAGGTCCTACTTCAGGGGTTGCTAAATTCAGATGCTCAAGAGATTTCTCTTACATTTCCCAGCTCTAATTTGCTCTGTGTTTGTTATACGTTTCAGGCAACTCATCTACCTAAGGTGACCTCTAGGAACTCTAGATTTACTCTCAGCTATTCTCAATAGTTCTAAGAAAACCCCAACACTAAGTATCATTGGATAACTTGAATCATCCTTGAAGCAAAGGAGGTGGAATCTGCTCATGGTGCAAGACTAGGTCACATGCCCACTACCGGACCAGAGAGCTATTGTTATCTCCAACCAAGCTCCATAGACTGAAAGTGGGAAAGCTGGTTCCTGAAAGGAAAACCCGATATGACCAGAAGAAAGATGTTGAATAGGAAAAAAAGAATAAATGTCTTCCTTACTCTAAAATTCAGGTTATTGTAGTCTATTTACTGGTAGGTAACTTCTACTGACTCATTATCTTGTCCACATAAAATACTTACTTGAGGTTATTTTTTATATATATATTTTATTGATTTTTTACAGAGAGGAAGGGAGAGAGATAGAGAGTTAGAAACATCGACGAGAGAGAAACATTGATCAGCTGCCTCCTGCACATCTCCCACTGCGGATGTGCCCGCAACCAAGGTACACGCCCCCAACCGGAATCGAACCCAGGACCCTTCAGTCAGCAGGCCGACGCTCTATCCACTGAGCCACACCGGTTTTGGCCTTATTTGAGTTTTAAATGACTAGCATTAAGAATGTAGACTCATCTTGATCTTTTATGGTACCAAAATGGACAGATAGAGCTTTTGGAAGCAAGCCTATAATGAATTATCTCAAATCTATATGAGGGAAAAAGGGGTTTAATTACCTTCATTCATTATTTTAAAGCATATTTTAAGTTCTGTTATTCTAATATTTTTGTAGCACCCCATTTCTCATTTTGTCATCATGCATAATACAAGCATAATATATTTTAAAAATACATGTTTCTCTTTCTTTTTCCTTCTTATTGGTAAACTGGTTTTCTCTCCCAAGATGAGGTTCACCATTATAGTTCCAGGCAAAAAGACAGAGGAGGGAAGATGCCTTCTCTGGAAGGAAGAAGTTATCATGTAGTGGGAAGCCTGCCCCCTTGGTCTAGGGGGTTTTGCAGGGAGTCAAAGGCAGGAGAGGGATCTTCAGTACCAGATTGGAGAGACACAGTCAGCTGGAAGAAGCCAATGGATCCTGACTAAGCTGAGATGGGATAGACAAGGGATTTATTAGCATCAGACACTAGCAGCAGGTGCAGAACTGTGATTCACCCCAGTATGCATAATATGACAGTACTGGCTATTTATACCAGTGTCCGTATTTATGTTGTACTGTATATTTTTTTTAATTTTTGCTAGCACAACCAATAAATGACAATCAAATTTCAGCAGTTTATTAATCAATGCATATCTAAGGACAAGCATGAGGACTCTCTTCCCCAATGCCATGAAGTGACTTAGATTTTTCTCCGACACATCAAATGCCATCTAGAAAAGAACTACTTGAGGAAGGATAATGAGGCAGTGTTGCAGGATTGCTTCAGTATTATACCAATAATCTGTTCAGATAATTGGTTGAACTAATATGCCGGGAGCCGGTCCATGCTTGCTGTTTCAAGGGACCTGGCATATATGGCATACTGTTCTTAATATGTTTGCTCACCTTCTTGGCACTATGTGTTTTAACCAAGGTCTCTGAGAAAGGTTGTTTCCCCAGGTAGGGATTTTCCTCTGAAGTTAGGGAGGGAATAAAACCTCTTAACTAAGTGCCAGGTGAGTAATTAATCACTTTAACTACGAACAATCATGCTTAAACTACATAATCTTTACTCCCTGGAATGGAGATAAGAAACGCCCTAACCTTTGTAATAGAGATTGATAGGATTGAATCAACTGGTATAAATACAGATGTAACAAGACAGCAAGACTCAGAACTTAGAATACAGAACTTAGAACACAGAACTGAGAAGACAGAACCAGGAGGAACAGAACCTACACAGAACGTTCTCTAGAGACAGAAGAACTTCGCTGGAGAGAACATGGCAAAAGATCCTGGACAGAAACTGGCCTCAGAACCTAGAGACAGAACCTAGCGAGAGAACATGGCAAAAGATCCTGGACTGAACCTGACTACAGAAATTGGCAAGAGAACCTGACTAGAACCTGGTGACTGAACCTGGCTGGAGAACCTAGCGAGGGAACATGGCTACAGAACCTGGCTGGAGAACCTGGAGAACCTAGCAAGAGAACATGGACACAGAACCTGGCTGGAGATCCTAAGCAGAACCTCTCTGGAGATCCAGACCAGAACTTGGCTGGAGATCCTGGCTAGGCTGCTGATCAACTGAACGCTGCCTCTGTGTTGTTCCTTCTTCGCCAACTCCGTCCACACCTTTGGGGACCCCTGGACCTGCTGGGGTTGGACCCCGGCACTAATATTTGAGACAGATTGGGCTAAATTTTCAGCCTTACTTCCTATTGAGTGAGGGGGGTTGGGTCATGAAGATTAGATTAGTAATAGAGAAATGAAGAAGTCATAATATATGCACATTCAACTTGTGGTATATGTAAATTTGCAATCCTGATGCACATATAAATGGATTAGCTTTGAATGTAGATTTATACAATGGCTACTAACTATGGGCCAGTTAATTTACCCATAGACATTTGCCTGGAATCTCTTGTGATGTTAAAGCATAAAATATAACAAATTATCATAATCTATAATAATAAAAGCGTAATATGCAAATTGACTGAATGGCCAAACAGTGGAACGATCATCTGGATGACCTTCAGGATGAAGCTGGGGCTGCGAGGGCCAAGGAAGCCAGGGCTGCAAAGGCCTATTCTTACATGAATTTTGTACATCGGGCCTCTAGTATAAAAATAATATCACAAAAACATAAAATAAGAGTGGACTTGACTGTCACAAATTCTACTATGACATAACTGAAGAATAATCTATATACTATATAAAAAACCAGCGACTGGAATGCCAGAACAACCAAAACGACTGGAAAGACCCAAACAACTGGACCCTATGACGCCTGCTGCCCGATCCAGGCGTGGGGCCAGTAGGCCAACCTCCACGGCCCCTCCCCCAGGCCAGCCCCACACCTGATTGGCCTCCCCCACCCCGATTGGGGTCAGGGCCAGCTGGCCAACCACCCACAGCCCCTCACCCCTGCCAGCCTGGCCCCAATCAGCCCCCATCAGGGCTGGCCAGCCAGACCCCACCCATGCACGAATTCATGCATCACAAGGAACATTCAAAACCACCTTTAGATCACTGTCTAAAATTTTTAAAATGATGGAAATTTATTAGCTACAAAAGGGATTAGTTACCTTTACTTCTAAGTGGATGTAGTAAAGATTATAATTTTTTTTATAACTAGAATATCTAGTAATGGAAATAGTAGTATAGGTCAAAGAAAAAAATAGAAAAATGTTTCAGCAAATATAACAGATACAGAATTACTATCCTAGTTGATGAGATATTAATAAAATTGATATTAAATATCAACATCCAATATTGATAGATGGATAATACATAGGACTAAAACCCCACTAAAATATATTACATAGAAAAGGGATATAAACAGAAAATTTATAAAGGAGACAAAACAAAAAGAAACATATGAAATGTTTATTTTATTTTCAGTAATCCTATGTAATAAACCTTAATATGCAAATTGACCTAACGGTGGAACGACCAGTCGCTATGACATGCACTGACCACCAGGGGGCAGAGGCTCAATGCAGGAGTTGTCCCCAGCCTGCAGGCCGTGACCAGCAGCAGTGGTGTCCACCATTGCCCCACAGATTGGCCCTGATCACTGGCCAGGCCTAGGGACTATACCCATGCAGAATTTTTTGCACCAGGCCTCTAGTTAAAGATAAATCACAAATAATTTATATAAATTAAAAGGCCATTTCTCACTAATGAAATAACACATTTTATATTGCTGGTGCTATTACATTTTAGTAATTTAGCAGTGTGTATCAAGAGCCATAAAAAGATAGAAATATGGGGGACCACAATTTTAAAAAGTGACTTCAAATATGGAAAACTCTAGATTCACAAATATATTCATAATTTTTAGCAGTAAAAAAGAAGAAACCAACTAAACATTCCAAAGTAGAAGAATGATTAACTCCAACCAACTGTTGGCATATTATGCAGATATTATAAATACAAGTTGTTAGACCCAAAACAAAATGTGCTTTTTAATACTTAAAGAAAAAGAATCCATTTTAAGATTTTATTTATGTGATTATTATTTTTAATAACAAATATATATTAAAAACCAAGATTTTGTCAGAATGGTGGAAGTTTCGGGCATTATTTTTCTGTTTTCCAACTACCTATAATTTAGTTGTAACTTTCTAGTGGCTGAAATGTATAAAGAAAGAAAGCTCTATTCTAAATGCGAAAAACCCTGGATTCTCTGTTGCCATGCCATTAACTGTGGGAACAGAATTGAAAATCTTAGGACTCTAGTGTTCTTTACTACAGACATCATTCAATGTAATCTGTTCATTCAAGTCTTTGATACTCTAAAATTACGTTATCTGTGGTTTATAAATAATAAGTATAATAGAGATTTAGTTTTAGATTTATTTCAAAATATGGTTTCGAAGATTAGAAATGAAACATTACTATCTGGTGGGTGAGCTTATAAATAAGAATGTAAATAATGCATTTAACAAATTTGTTAGATGCTTAAAATATTTCATGAATTATGGAAAAGTTATAGAAAAAAGAAAGGCTCATTAAGCAAAAGCAAAAGATTAAATACCACTCAACAAAAATATTATCAATATATATTTTGTGCAAATCGCTGTGAAGTAAATATATAGAGAATTTAATTAGCAAGATAAAACTTAAAAATGAAAAGTTACATGAAATATAAAGCAATGTTTCATTTCCTCAAATTGGTATATTTTTGTGTATTCTATTTAAAATGTTTGCTTATCATCAGGTAATAAGTATATTTTGCTGCATTCTTCAAAAAGTTTTAATTTTATTTACATTTAGATCCATAACCCAGTTGGAAATTAATTTTTAAAAATATAGTGTCATGTAGGAATCACCTCCTCACCACTTCTTGAAAACATGTTTTGATATGCTCCTCTCTCCAACACCCTGATTACCACTTTTTTCTCTTAAAATTTTTTTTTTATTGTATTGTTTAAAGTATTAAAAATAGTAGTACATATGTCTCCCTTTTATCCCCATTGACCTTTCCCCATCCTCCCCTACCCCCTCCTCCCCAGCCCCCTGGGGCATGCCCTCCCCTCCCCCCTTCCCCCAGTGTCTTGCATCCATTGGTTATGCTTAACACTTTTGACATAAATCATATAAATGTGGGTTTGTCTCCAGTGCCTATATTCTGGTCTATTTGTCTACCTTTACAACCATACCTCACAATCTTAATTACTTTAGCTCTATAATCCTGTATAATAAAAGGCTAATATGCAAATCCACTGAACAGCAGAACGACCAGTTGCTATGACGTGCACTGACCACCAGGGGGCAGACGCTCAACCCCTGGTGGTCAGTGCACTCCCACAGGGGGAGCGGCACTCAGCCAGAAGCCGGGCTCACAGCGCAGCAGCGGTGACAGGAGCCTCTCCCACCTACGCGGCAGGCAGACGTCCCCTGAGGGGTCTCGGACTGTGAGATGATGTAGGCCAGGCTGAGAGAAACCACCCCCATCCAGTGCATGGATGTCGTGCACTGGGCCTCTAGTAAATTAATATTTGAAAGTGTTAAGTCCAACTTCCATCATCTTCTTCATGATTGCTTTAGTTCTTTGTATTTCTATACTCACTTTGGAATCTGCTTATTGATTGATGCACACTGAAAAAAATATAACTTTTGGTATTTTGATTGGGATAACATAGAAATGAATTAGTTTATGGGAAACTGGTGTATATACAATAGTAATTTTATTAATTTATACATGGTATATCCACCGTTTACTTAGGTATTTAAGATGACCTCTATAATTTTTTATAATTTTCTGTATAGAAGTTGCACACCTTATTAAAATTATTCCTTTGTATTTTGTTTTTATTGCTGTTGTGAGTGGTTTTTTTAAAAAAGAAAATTTCATTATATAATTATATATTGCCAGTTTAAAAATACAAATAATGCTTATATACTAGTACTGATTGTAACATTACTGCATACACTTATTAATTCTATTAGTATA
The DNA here is from genome assembly GCF_014108235.1 of Myotis myotis. Classification (NCBI taxonomy): domain Eukaryota; kingdom Metazoa; phylum Chordata; class Mammalia; order Chiroptera; family Vespertilionidae; genus Myotis; species Myotis myotis. The sequence goes on along the minus strand of NW_023416379.1, from coordinate 66,956,899 downwards.
TAAAAATTCTTTTGAATTTTCTACTATTCCTTTATGTTATCTATGAAAAATGAGAGTTCTGTTTTTTCTTTCTAATTCTATCATTTATTATTTTATTGTCTTCTTTATATTAATAAAGTATTTATAAAATCTATTTCCTCTTTGTTATTCTGTTTATTACAGATTCTTTTGCTATTTCTTTCATTGTATACCATAAAGATTGCAACATGAATAATTAATAGGGTTTCATAAAATTTAGTCACTTTTCTGTATCTCAAAAAAATTCAATGAACTTTATACACTTATTGATCTATCTCCTTCTTTTCATATACATATATTTTTTAACTAAAAAATACATTACATTTGATCTTATCAGTCAAAATCTATTTATTTTTATCTTTTCCTTTGGTTTACTTCTTTCCTGATTTTTTGGGCTGACATCTAGGATATTTTTCCTTTTGTTTGTAAAACTTCCTTCAGTATTTTATGGTAGGATATGTTGGTGATGAAATATCTCATTCTTGAGATATATTTGTTATTAATCCTCACCTGAGGACATTTTTCCCATTGATTTTTAGAGAGAGTGAAAGGGTGGTCTTCATCATACATCTGTATGATTATTTCTATGAACTGTTCTCCCAGTTTACCCACCTCCTTCTCTATTTTGACTAATATACTGTTAAACCAATTTATTAAGCTAACTTCAATTATTGTGGTAGGTTTTGTTTTTTTTACTTTTAGAATTTCCACTTGATTATTTTTATAGAATTAAGTTTATGTTAAAAATTCTCTATTTTTCATCTAATTTTTGGACATGTTGATTAACTGTAGTATATTCTAATCCCACCTCTGACTTTAATGACTTTCCTAGCATTGGACAATATAAAGTTCTATATCACTGTGTCTTATCTACCAAATAAAGAGATCTGTTATTGTGATAAATAAAACTACTTTGTTTATGTTACTTGAAGGATCACCTTTCAATACTGAGCTAAGCTTAGCCACAAACTTTTATATAAAAGTAAGAGGTTTATATAGGATTATATCTAGGTTCTTTTCTAATTCTACAAGACTAAGTCTCTGGCTATTTTGGAATATCCTCAATGTTTGGCACCAGGGTAGGTAACGGAGGGGATATTTTATCTAAAATTAGTATTCAAGGCAGTGCTATTTAAACTGAAAGCTCATTGGCAATTCTCTCTCTTTCACTGTTCTCCTTGTCTCCCAGTACAGTGCTTGGGGTAGCGCATGTGCTCAATAAGTGCTGGTTGAATAAATAAATGAGTGATTTAATTAACTGTATTAGACATTAGATAAATAGAACTTATAGTCTTCCTGCTGAAGGGATTAATATGAAATTGTAATTGGCTGAACACAGGAACTTAAAGAATAGGGAGGAGTTAAGAAATGATAATTGTGTTCTATTGAGCATTTGCTATATATTAGGTACTGTTCTGAATGTTCCATTTGCATCATATCAAATAATAGTTTCTTTGTGAGGTAAGCATTCAGAGTGATGTTAGGTTTTCTACCTGAAAATGGCGGTAGATTCAGGTATAGATTAATATATATAAAAGAGATAAATATTTTTTTGCTTCTGGAAATTTTATGTTTTCTCTTCTTTGGTGTTTTTTCTTAACTCTGTAAGAAAATATCTAATATCTTCCTCACCAATCCATAACCCATCTGCCAATGAGTAGAGAACGTTTTAAAAATTTGTACAATTTGAGACAGGGTTATTTCTTCACTTGCTAGAAATAGTTTTAGTTTCATCAACATGCTAGAAATAGATTTTTGAAAAACATTGGCATACACATAACATATACATAGTTACACATGTACTAGTATACAGAGAGAGAGAAAATATCTTTTTCCATTACATAGCAGATTGGCCGGAAAATCAAGTTCACTTGTCTAGTAACTAAACATACAATGACTTCCAGAATTGGAATAAGTGTTCTTGATTTATTCTTCACAAAAAATCTCCTTTGAATGACGCTTCAGTGAAGGGATGTTATATCGTTTGCCAAAACATAAAAAAAAATTTCTTAGAAAGTGAAGCTATTTTAGAAATCTTATTTTATACACATAGCCTGAAAATGACACATTGTTATCCCGAGGATGAGAAATAAGGAGCCTAGAAAGAATTTAAAAGGATAAATAGACTAAAACAGAGCAGAGCAGCTTCTTCTAAAATGCCCAATAGTCTTCAAATGAACAGCTCTTTCTATGGCCAGCGTATCCTCAACATAGATGACCGTGCAGCAATTAGAGGCAACCCAGCCTCTCAGACCCCAGCTCATACTTCTATCTCCTTGTCAGCGCCACTTCAGCATTACGGGGTTTGCGTTTATTGAACACATGGATACAATGAATACATTCTTAACTCAGGACTTTTGCACTAACTTTTCCTTCTGCCTCAAATATGCTTCCCCCCATGTGTCTCTATATTCCACTCCCTCACATTTTTTTTTTTTAAATATATTTTATTGATTTTTTACAGAGAGGAAGGGAGAGAGATAGAGAGTCAGAAACATCGATGAGAGAGAAACATCGATCAGCTGCCTCCTGCACATCCCCCACTGGGGATGCGCCCGCAACCCAGGTACATGCCCTTGACCGGAATCGAACCTGGGACCCCTCAGTCCGCAGGCCGACGCTCTATCCACTGAGCCAAACCGGTTTCGGCTCCCTCACATTTTTTAGGTTTCTGCTAAATGTTACCTTTCCAGTGAGGCTTCTGATCACTCTCTATAAAAGACTGGCCCCATGCCCTGCCTTACCCTCAGCATTCACCCTGGCACCATCTCCTTTTTTGCTTTATTTTCTTCTATTGCATGTGCTGTCATCCGCCATACCATGTAATTAATTGCTTATTTCTGCAGTTACTCTCCACCTCTTTCCTTGGGATATAAGCTCTACGAGGGGAAACTTTTATTTTGTTTGCTTTTGTGTCTTGATGACTACAGAGTGCCTGGCACATCGTGGCACTCGATAAATATTTGTTGGATAAATCAATGTTGAATGCATCATAGGAAACATTTTCAGGAGTTTGTTTTTTTTTTTTAACTCTTCTAAGCAATTGAGAGATAATTATTCACAGAAATTAAATTCGATCTGCTAGTTAGAACATAGCAATGACATGTTAAAATTGCAATGCATTCCTTTCTCCTAGAAGAATCCTTAAACATGTCTGCAACTGGTTAAATCACAAATATTTTTGGAAATATTGTAACTATCTCCATCACAATTTATGTAAGAGACTTGGAATCTCATCTTCATTGTTAATGGTTGCTTCCCAAGAAATAAAAACAGTGGGAGGGACTCCATAAATATTTCTTGAATGTGTGTATTTATCCTCCTCGATGTCATTAGGACCTCTTGATTATTTGATGAAGATTTTATTTTCTCTTGCATCTTCAAATAAAACACAAAGCCAAATGCTTCAACCTTGTAAATTACCAAGGTATTAACCAAAGTCAGCTGCAACTTACAAATGCTTTTTCTTTTATAAGAAGTCAATTTGGGCATGTGTTCTTAGTTTACATAGCACTTGATCTCTCTTGATCATGCCATCCAATTTTTTTTATAGTACACAATGTATCTTTATGAAGATTCCTTAAGCCCAACAATCCATTCATCATTCTCTGAAGAACACACACACACATATTCATTTTTAAAGTTCATTATTTTTACACAGCATGTGGTGATATAATTTAGGATTGAGGTTTTTACTTTTTTATAAAAAGATACCTATGATATTAATTAACTCATTTATATGGGTGGCAATATAAACCATAAAGAAATTGGACAATAGATTAACCAAGAACTTACATGCATAGATGCATAACTCATGGACACAAACAATAGTGTGGTGAAAGCCTGGGGGAGGGGGGCACGGAGAACATTTGTAATACTTTCAGCTATAAAAATAAACTAAATAAAATAAATTGGGCAATAATATTAGGAACTATAATATTACCTTAAATATGCAACAAATAGATGCTAGAACAGGCAACTCAGCCTTAGAGCACAAGTCACACTCTGGTAAAAGGCACTAAAAAAAACTAAGCACATGAACTCTTGCAAGCCTCTAGAGCAGCGGTTCTCAACCTGTGGGTCGCGACCCCTTTGGGGGTCGAACGACCCTTTCACAGGGGTCGCCTAAGACCATTGGAAAACACATATATCATTACATATTGTTTTTGTGATTAATCAGTATGTTTTAATTATATTCCATTTGTAACAATGAAAATACATCCTGCATATCAGATATTTACATTATGATTCATAACAGTGGCAAAATTGCAGTTATGAAGTAGCAACGAAAATAATTTTATGGTTGGGGGTCACCACAACATGAGGAACTGTATTAAAGGGTCGCAGCATTAGGAAGGTTGAGAACCACTTCTCTAGAGAGTTGTTTTAGAACTAAGAGATACACAGCACAGTAGCACAAGCACTGGGGAGTCTTAGGCCTTGGAAAGAAGGTGGCAAATTAACAATACTCGAACAAAAGCTTACAATTCTGCGGCGATGATCAAGGACTTCCACTGATCGATAAATACTTAGGGTCCGATCTGATTCCTGAAAATAATTCTAAATACAAAGTTAAGTGCACTAGGCCCTTCTCTCTGTTGGCATTTTGTTGGTTTATTGTATGCTTTAAACCTGGGACCATCACACTGGGCATGTACCAGTGTGCTGTTAAAATATTCATAGAGCCTCCTTTCACTCTTGAAAGTGTGCCTGTTTGTATAGAAATTATCGGATCATCCTGCTTATTTATTTACACCCCTCTGTATACAGTCAAGTAAAAAGATTCTTTGTCTCAGAGGCAGAAGCCATCCCAGACCCTTCTCTTTTCAGGCCATACTCTCGGAAAGACTCATTAAGATGAAAGACACAAGAAAGGCCTACGCACTGATTTACTTTTGACCATTTAAAAAATACATCTTGCTGTTTGTAAATAAATAATTTCAAAATAATAGTCCTGTGTGTATGTATATGATTTTAAAATATGAATAAGTTTTACTTTAAATTTAGCCTTGTTCGTATAAATAGTAGTAGGACCCGAATATTTTTAAAAATTACACAAATACTAGTGTTGTTATTATAACAGGGTTTTTATCTTCTCTTTTTCCAAAATAAATCCACAGCCTCCAAAATATTGAAGGATTAATAAATAAAGGAAGGAATGTTAGGAAATCGAGTCCTGCTATATTTTTTTCACTAGTTGCAATGTAACATCGTCGGGGTCCCTGTCTTTTACACAGAACCAGAAAGCCAGGATGACTGAAGATGATACATCTACTAGTGGCACAGGCCTCAGCCACTCACTTGATTAACTTCCCTGTTTTATCAGGGAATTATGTGAATGTATATGGTCTTTACAAAACTTTAAAAAAACAGACTCAAGATTTATATCACTGGATTATTAAAAATAGTATTTTGCTGTCTTATGTAAGGAGCTTAAGTCTAAAAGAAACCTAAACATTAGATCAACATAGAATTTTTAGGTTTGATTTATTTCACCAAGTCCATAACACACTCTAAAATATTGTGTTTAGTTTTTCCTTTCCTTTCTGTATACCTGTAAGTGTCTTTGTGTTCATAATTATAATTATGATTCATGAAAAGCAAAGAGGTCCCTTACTTAAGTTCCCTCTCTTGGAATCCTCTTGGTCTTTCCCCACGGTCTCCTTTTCTCCTTTCCTCAGTTCATCCAAATCAGTTCAGGTTCATTTTCACCCTATTGGGGTGCTAGATCTATCTTCCCTGAGGTGTGGTGAGACTTTCTGAAGACTGAGAACAAGACTCACTTTTTCCCTTGAGATTTCCGAGGGCAGGAAGTTTGCTGGATTCCCCTGCACTGGCAGGACATGTGCTAAGTACAGTGCAGGATTTCTAAGAAGGAGAGGACCCAGCACCCCTGGGAGAAAGTGAAGTGAAGGACCTCTTTAGTTTTCATGATCCCAAGTGAGAGTGGCTGGAATTAGCTGAGGGACAGAACTCGTAGAGCTGCACAGGCAGTTGCTTAGTGGTAGTTCTAGAGGCAACTGGTGTCCAGAAGAGGATACAGGACATACCATTGGTGGGGGCTGAATGAAAACACTCCTTGGGCATCTTCTTAATCATGAAAAATTACTGGTGTCATCCTCTTATGTCTGGGCTCTTTGCAAGGCCTTTGAAGCTTGTCCCATCATGGGACTGAACTTTGACTCTGAGCTGGCCTTGTGACTTGCTTTGGTCCGTAGAATGAGACTATGGTGGTAGAGGAGACTATGTACCTGTTCTGAGCCTAAACTCAAGAGGTCTTTGCATGCTTGCACTCTGTCTTCAACCCCTGTGATATCTGGGTTCAGGCTAGCCTGCAGGAGGATGAGTTATCATGTGGAGGAGAGATGAATTGTTCCAACTGAGCCACCATATTACCAGCCTATCCTTCTGATGTGAACACATGAGAAAACGCAGCCGACCCAGCCTATCTCTGATGAACATCAATCAGCAGACTCATAAGCAATAATAAATGGTTATTGTTTTTAGCTACTGAGTTTTGGGAAAGGATATTATTATGCAGCAATAGCTAATGATAAATGCAGTAAAGAAACTGAACACAGCCCTGGCTATTGTGCTCAGTGGTTAGAGTGTCAGCCCACACTCTGAAAGGTCCTGATTCCTGGTCAAGAGCATGTACCTGGGTTGAAGGTTCATCCTAGGCATTGGACAGGGCACATGCAGGAGGCAACCAACCAATTGATGTGTGTGTGTGTGTGTGTGTGTGTGTGTGTGTGTGTGTGTGTGTCTCTTTCCCCTTCCCTTCCTTCCACTCTCTCTAAGAATAAATGGAAAAAATATCCTTTGATGAGGATTAACAAACAAAAAAAGAAAGAAAATAAACTGAAGACCACTTAAGAAAACCATCTATGTCACTTACTATGAGATTGTCATTTTAAAAAGATACCACCAATATTAGACTGACCTTGATGGAGAAAACAGATCTTTGCTCTACTTCAGATGGCACCCAGCTCCTGACGTAGCCCGCATCCCAGGGCTGGGGCCAAATCTGAGTGATGGCACCACAGCAGAACCAGCTGAGCAGTGTCCACGGCTGGGGACAGGATTAGCATGAGAGTATCAGTCTGGCAGCCAGTGCAAGCAGGTCTTTAGATAAAAGGTAGTGGATTTTAACATGCCTGTCCAGACACTAAAAGCTGTGAGGTTCTTATTAAAAATAAAGAACTGCTCTACATAGGAAAAGGAAAAAAATATTCTGTAGTTTTTGGTTAACTCCTGAAGTGCTTAAAAATAAGTATAGATTTATGAGCTATCATTATTTCCTTCACTAGCTATGTTTTATGACTTCTCATAATGACTTAAAAGGGGTTTTATAAACATAGAAGTTTACATTTAAGATAGGTAAAAATGGGTTTATGGTAAAATAATTTGACAGCAAGAATGTCCTTGACTATCAGAAAATAGGTAAATCTGTCACCTCTGATAGAGAACAGAGTCTGGCCAAATTTATCTTACCTTGCCTTAGTTGAATAGTCAAAGCACTTTACTTCATTTGCTATCTTAGAATTTTTTTTCTTTTAGGTCAGCACAGATTAAAGCATGTTACAGCACAGCACCTGAATAAATAAAATACTTGAATATATATATATAATTTCAGAAAGGAAGAAAGAGGGAGAGAGATATAGAAACATCATTGATGAGAGAGAATCACTGATCAGCTGCCTCCTGCACACCCGCTACTGAGGATCAAGCCAGCAACTAGGCATGTGCTCTGACCCAGAATTGAACTGTAACCTCCTGGTTCATAAGTCGATGCTCAATTACTGAGCCATGCTGGCAGGGCAATAAAATACTTTTTTGTTTAATTTAGTTCATGATTTTCTCTGAATTAAAATTGATACCTGTCTGAAACAGAGACAGCTTTAGTTCATATTTTTCTCTTTCACCTATTTTTATCTTGTAAGGGTAATTATTATGTTTGTGACCAGGTGTCTTTGAAGTGTCTGCTTTGCCTTGAGCATCTATTCAGATGGTGATGTAGGGTTGAAAACATGTGCTTAAAAATATTTGTTGAAAAAGTGATTGTAGACAAGGTTCCAGAGCATAGTGGATAAGAGCCTGGACTATGCAATGAGATGGGCTTTGGAGAAAAATCCTGGCTCTGTGAGGGTTTGGTTCAGAGCCTTAGTCCTAAACTGTAAAAATTAGACAATAGAATTGTTGAAGGCTTTTAAAAAGATAAAATATGCAAAACACTGTACCTAGCACATGGTGATTTGTAAATGATTCCATGAGAATCTCATAGCATAAGCTAAATAAGTTCCAAGTTGAAAATAAATGTTCCCGAAAGAGGTTAGAGTGAAAAACAAATTACAATTTTGTAGACATAATGTACTAGCTAACCATTTATAATGTACCAATGGTGAATTACATTTATAATTTTTTATATTGGATTGGTTATTTAAAAACATTTAGGAATTAGAACAAAGTTTTACTAGGTCATTCTAATAATAGATTAAACAAAGTTGTGTTCTAATTTTCAATAATGAAAATTTACCTTAAGTTTGGAAAAGGAGTGAAGAGTACCTATGATGAGGACATTTCCAACTAATTACAGTCCTGTCTTGACACGTTGCTGTCCCCAGAATGTCTGTTCTGGGAGTTTTTTACAGGGGAGAACGAGTTATCCTGTGATTTTTTTAGCAGTATTATAATTCCCTTAGGTATAATCCCCAAATGAACATACCATTTTTCCATACAAACTCTGAGATTTAGTCTATACTTTGTCATTAGAAAATTATATGTCTTCAGTTACATAATCTTCACAGACCTCATATCAACAAAATATTTAAAGATTAGTTAATTTATTGTATTGGGTGCTTTGGCTATTATTAAAAGAGAGAAGACACAATTCTAGTCCTCAAGGAGTTTACAATCAAATCGGAGAGACAAATACAGAGGTGTGTGTGTGAAACAAGGTGAAGTAAATTGTTTTTAAAAAAGTGTGAATTGTGCTCTGCTCCTAAGAGGCAGGGGAGGGGTTGTTTGGTGGGAGGAGGCCAGGAAAGGAATCCTGTTATAGATAACACCTAAAATAAGCCTGAACGACTGGCAGGATTTTAATAGCCACTTTGGGGTTCAAAAGAAGACAGCAATGTGAATGAGAACATGAAGAAAGCATGGGACATGTTTATTATGTGGTTACAAGTAATTATGTGCACAACTGAAGAGAGTAAATTGAGGTTACACTATTTAGGGTCTTGAATTACAGGGAAAGGATTTAGTTCAGTAGGAAATCAGAAATTTCATGTTCCTCATCTGAATAAGGAGGAAGTGGGCTTGTTCTCTGTTAATTCTTTCAATAAATATTTATAATAGAAAAAGTAAGTTCATCACTTCACAAATATTTAGTTACCATGGGCCTTCCAGTGCTATGATTCTATGATGATTTGTAAGTATGTGTATGTGACTGACAAAAAAAATGACTGTATTTCATTCACTGTAATTTTTTGACCCTGACACTTTCACATATGAACAATTTCCCTCTCCTTTGAACTTTCAATATTTTGTCTCTACTTTGTCTATTGCATATTGTATTTTCATTTCACATTACCATTCTATATGCACACATGTCTTCTCTTACTTATCAAATGTTAAGTCCAGGAGGTGGGGCCCATGTTCAACCCATCTTTCTATACTCCACAGGGCTCTGTTTACGAGGCTTTAAAAAATATGTGGAGAATGAGTGAACAGTTTAATTAATATCTGCTTCCTAGTGAAATCACTAGACTAAGTTTAAATGTTTTGTTACATACTAATTTTTACCTAGAAGATTCTTACTGGGAATGATTGAAAAGAGTACCTGAGAGGTGAATTTCTTGGCTCTTCTTAACACCACTGTTAAGAAGAATTTGTTGGAGATATATATAAAACTCCACACTTATTCATGTTTGTTAGATTTTTATTATAACAGTAATACATGTTTATTGTAGAAATTTCATATAGCACAGATAAGCAAAAGGAAGAAATAAAAATCTCTCACAACCCTAACTCAGAAATAAGTTACTGTTTTAAGAGTTTATGAAGCAGATTTTACATGCATTTTTAAAAGCTTTTCAAACACATGGCTCATTAGAAAGACTGAAACTCCTTTTAGAGTTATTGAGACTGTTCCTCATTTATGCCAATCACTAATATTAATCTGGAAAAATGGATAGGAGAAAAATCATTCCTTTATACATGTGCTTTTCTTTGATACTAATTAAATTGAATATTTTTTCATGTGTTTTTTGTATTCCTTTGTGAATTGCCTCTTCAAATTTTTGCTTATTTTTCTACTGGGGTATTTCTCTTCCTCCCTTTTAAAAATGATTTCTGAGAACTGGATGTGTATTAATAAACATTTTCCCCAATCAGGCGTTTGCCTTTTACCATATCTCCTTTCAGAGTCACCCCCGATCTCTAGATGAGGGTCTAATAAATTGAGTGAAAGTCATATCTATGATCATCTCTTCCTCTCCCGTCTAAGCTGAGTCAATGTCATGAGCTAGACTAGAATGTCTTCCAGGAATCTGGAAGCAAACATAACAACCAGTAAAATATTATTTTCTCTATGAAGGGGATTATTTTCAGAAACAATAGTAGAAATAGCATTTAAATTTTAAAAATGCCTTACCTTACTTTTGATGATGCCTAAAAAGTTACCACTTAGATGATAACTTTCTTTTTGCTCTTAAGACTATCATATATAGTACTGGCCTAGAAAGAATAGACCGCGAAGTGCATGCTAGTGATGACAAGTCAGATTTGGTAATTACAGTGAACAGTAACGTCTGTTCATCTGCTATTGAAGCAGTGAAGTATTTCCATGGGCTATATATGGAAGTCATGTATGGCTATGCCCCATAAATTCAATAAAGAATGAACACTTTTATGGTTTGGTAACTAAGAAATTAGCTGGGGGCAATGCTGACATTCTTCTTGGAAGATGGAAACTATGAAGGAGGAGAAAAGTGAAATAAATTACAAAAGGGGAAAAAAACTACATGGCTGGGGAATACAAAAGTACACACACACACACACACACACACACAAAAGAAGAAGAAGAAAAGGGAAAAATAGCATCAAACAAGAGATTGAGAAGTGAGGCTTAGAAAAAACACATTCTTTAAATTTCTTATCAGGCAATTATCAAAATCCAGTACAAGTTAACTTTAAGTCATTTAAATTATGTAAGTGGGCATGACAAATATGGAACAGTTTTTTTAATGCATTAAATGGAATTTATCTCTAATTTATTTTACTGGCATAAAAATAGTTGAACGTGTCTTTCATGGGTTATACATGTAGAAAGCAGTTTGTTTTTGAAATTAATTTTTTTTTTTTTTTTACGTACACACACGTGTTACAAGCCCCTCAAGCTGTTCACCGGAATTCAAAGTCCTGTCAGATTTTCCTGTTGTTTTCAGATGATTGTTCACCAGCGATAGCTTCAGAAGCAAGTGGAAAGACTGGTCATTTACAATTTTATTTGGGTTAGATACATAAGAGGATCTTGATTAGACATGAAGTCACTTGAAAATTCAATTTTAAAAAATTGGATAAAGGACCATATCCAAGGATACAATAGTTTGTGATCATGAAACCGATCCAGATTGGAATTCTTTCCTAAAAGAAAAACACAGGAATATTTACTGATTTGGGGGATGTTGGTATATCTAGGAACAAAGCGAACAACAGATAATAATGATTTCAAACCCTATTTATTCAATTCTCACTTTCTTCCAAAAACTTTAAACATTTTGAGTAGGAAAAGGAACAAACTTAAGATACAAACAAAAATATAAGTGTTTGGCTATTTTAAAAATAATTATGAAATTATTAAGATGTTTTCAAAATAATGCTTTACATTTAAAGGTGGTTTACCTGTACTAAAACACAAATTAGAGACACAATTTTGGACTTCCTGTTAGATAGTTTGCCTTAAATAGTATCAATTATATGCAATTACGATGCATTTTCTAGTCTATTATAGAAATAAACCCTGGGTACTCTTATTTCAATTTACTAACAATTAAAAGGTAAAGTTCAATTGCTTAGAGAAAATAAAAATCCAAACAGCAGTAATCCTTTTTAAAAACTTAGCAAATGATCACCAAAAGTCTGATGAAAGTTTGTGGATCATGTTTTCAAATGGCCATTTGAGCAGCGTGACTCATGTGATAGCCTCCCTCCTCGGCCTCTTTCCATAGTCAACCAAAAATTAGTGATGAAAATCACACAAGAAGGAAATACATCAGTGGGTTTTAATTCCTGACATATAAACATGGTTTGCATCACTGTGGATGTAAAGCTCTAAAACTGCAGGCATTTTGATTATGATGAAAGACAGGATTAAAAACCACTAGTTGACTCTTAGACAGTTTCACTTCAATGAAGTGGAAGCTAGCTACCTCCTAAAATTTTTAACATTTTAATTTTTTGTGAGATTGATTTCAGTTATTTCCTGGTGAAGCGTATTTCTATGCTTTAAGGTAACTTTTAAGCTTAATGATTTTCACCATTATGGATCAATAAAATGTATCCTACTTTCCCCAACTGGGATAATACTGAACTAAAAAACACTAAATCAGTATATCTCTTTTCTAACGACTAGATCACTTTTTGAAATTCGATATTGGTTCTATTTTTTTCAAATATATATTGTATGTGTATATATACACACAATTATGTACATATACGCACACATACTCTATGTACATACATACATGTATGCATATATCTACAAATATACACATATATTTACTAAATGCGTATATCTATATCTACATATGTATGTGTGTATATCTATATATACTCTACACACACAAATCTGTAGACAAATGTCACCTTCACATATTCAAAGCGATCCCAACGGGTTCAAAATCCAGGAAAGATACGATATTTAAAATCACAAAATAGTTTTGCGCCCTGAGACAAACCAAGTCACACAAACCTGTAGAGAAGAGCATGATTGGAAGGCAGGCTCTTTTGATTAACTTTATGTAAACTGAACTCCCCCCCAACCCCCCTCCAAAAAAGTGAAAAATGAAACATCAATGCTATCCTTTTTTAGCTCAACTGTTAAAAAGCCAATTATCTACCTGTGAATGTCTACCAAATAGAATACTTTGAAGACATTTCATAATCAGAAGTGAGAAATTGAGCACCTGGCATCCGACCATCATTCTATCTGTTGAAACTGCAAATAAAACATGAACCTGAAGTGCATGATTTCCAGCTCTAAGGCGACCTTGTTATAATTGAGGGAGACCTGGGCACGAGTTGGCGGAGTCCTGTCTTGCCGAGTCCTCCGTCCTCGCCGAGTGGGAGGGTCACACCGGGAGAGACTAATAAGGGCAGGGATGCGTCCCCCTTCCCCACTCGCAGGGAGCTCACTCGGGCCACTCCGCGGCGGTGCGGCAACCCGGCTCGGACTCCACTGCGCCTGAGGGGCTCGCACACGCGTTCAAGGTAAGCTGCGCAGCTCTGCCACCGGCCCTTGCACTTCATCTCTCGCCCCCGCGCCGCGTCTCTGTCACCCCCGTTCATGTTTCTGATCATTTGCGTGCATCTGCTTTTCACGAAAACGTAAAAACGGTGCTACACATGGGAATCTGTTTGGGTGGATGAAGAACGCACACCTGCAATTACGCATTCGCAGAGGTAGCTTCCTGATGGGACCAAAAACGCTTGGCGCGACGTGGCCGCTTTCCTGAGCTCCACATACTGCAGTTCGTGTCCTACCGGCACCTAATGCAGGCGATAGGCGTTCTACTTTAGTTCTAGGTGGTGTTTCTGGCTCTGCGATGGCAAAGCGGAACTATGAGCACTGCTGATGCGGGCGAGAACAGGCATCAAATACAGAATAAAAATCATTCACGGAGTTAACTGCACCAAACAAACCGTATCATTGCACGCCGCTAGGTATTCATTTTGGGTCTCTGTCTAGAGATGTTACCCCGGGAGGCGAGAAGACATGTTCCGGTGCCTGGGTCTCCGACCCGGGTCACTTATTCCGACCCGCGGGTCTTCCTCCCAAGTGCTACTTCGCGGGATCCCGGGACCCCGGCCTCCCCGGCCTCGCTCGCCCGGAGCCTCCGGCCCCTAATTACCCTGCAGCGCGCGCCGCGCGGCCGGACCGAGCGCGCCCGCAGTCCCCGTCCCCGCAGACGCCGCCGCCGCTGCCGCGGGAGCGTCCCGGCCCGGCGCTCGGAGAACGCGGCCCCCGCCTCCGCCGCCTTCGCCGCGAGAACGGCCGCCGCGGCCGTCAGTACGCCGGCGCCGGGGCTGCCGGCGAGGCGGGGAGGAGGGAGGCGGCGCCGCGCAACCCCGCTGGGGCGCTGCAGGGTCCCGAAGAAGTTTGTTGGCCCGGAACCAAGCATGTCGCCTCCGCTGGGCGCACCAGCTCCTCCAGAACAGGCGGGCGTGTAAGCAAAACCTGCCCCGCGCAGGACACAGGGCGGGAGGGAGCAGGCGAGTTGCGGGGCAGGTGAGCTGGTCGGCAGGCCAGGTTATGGGAGCCTCGGAGAGACTCTGATTTGGGAGAGAGTGGAGAGGGTGTGGGAACACAGTGGGGCAGTAGCTGGGGCGGGGGCGTGGGGGTCAAAAGGATCCTGAAAATGCCTAGTTTCCATGGAACCATCGAGGAATTGCAGCGGCGAGTGACCATGAGCCACACTGGAAGTTGGAAATGGAAGGGTAAAGGGAAACATGTGCTGCCTGCTGCCACCCCCAATTCCAAGACGTCTTGGTCCCATCTGCTTGGAGGGAAGTCTGTGGAGCAGCAAGATGAGAGGATGGTCAGGAAGCTCAAGAGGAACGTCTATCAGCCTGATAATGGAGGGCATGAAATGTCGCCCCCCCCCCCAAACCCCTGCCCTCCACCATAACCAAAACAAAGAGAGAGACAGAGAACGCGCACAAGGTGCTGCTTATTCTGCTCAAATCAAGCACTACTGTAGTTCTTTAAGGGGTCCTTAAAACCTGCTCTGTTCAAGTGTGTGATCTTCTCGCATCCCCTGGCTGGTGCGTGGCGAGAAAACTCTAGGACCCTCTCTAAGTGCAGATCTTTGATATGTGCCTGTAGAGGAGGAGCTGGGAGGTTCCAGTGTTGAGATGGTGCAAAACGCACCTAAAAGCCTATTTTCGAGGAGAGCTGACAAGATTCTTTGAGTGGGAATATTTGTCTTGAGTGGCAAAAAGGAAGGGTGGAAAAATTCATTTTCTCCCCAGGGGATAGAAAATGGAGAAAGTAACTGGTAGGTGCTTCCATGAGGCTTTGTCCAGACTGATTTCTCAAACTGGTAGGGAGTCTAAGCAGCCTTTCCTGGGAAAGGAAGGTGAAGATGAGCAATAGAGCAAGGAGGTGAGCCTGAGCCTGACATGAACAGGTCAGAGAAAGAGCAAGAAGGTGAAAGAAAATCAAATGTGATTCTTATCACAGTTTGGACACTATCTCTGTATCTGAATCATCACCCAAGGAAACCATCTAAAACAGATGGGAGCCCATGATATTCTCCAGAAATGGAAATTTTCCATCTACTTTCTGGTCTTCCAGTTTAATCTCTCCTGCTGCAGTTTTAGTTCATCCCTCCCCACCACCACCCCCAGAAAAAAATGCCCAGGGGGTACACAGAGTATCCATTTTAGAGGCAGGAGAAGATATGGGGGCATTGTATTGTTAATCAGTGTCATATCTACAATTCAAGAGAAGAATGAAAAATAAACAGAAATAAAAACTAGCAGAACTTAAAGAGATGCAAATATATAACCTGGAAAGGATGCTGGAAAAAATAGAATGAATGTGACTGAGTTGGATTATTTAAGGCAGGCCATGTTGAGGACGTATATCTTAAAGAGGCAGAGAATAACAAGGCGTAGCAGAAGAGAGCGAGAGGGAGGACATTCCAGCCAGAAGGAATGGCATGTGTGAAGGCTTAGAGGTGGGAGTGAGTAGTCATGTGCCTGGGAAGGCAGAGAATCCAAACTGGGGTG
This sequence comes from Myotis myotis, assembly GCF_014108235.1. Classification (NCBI taxonomy): domain Eukaryota; kingdom Metazoa; phylum Chordata; class Mammalia; order Chiroptera; family Vespertilionidae; genus Myotis; species Myotis myotis. The sequence continues at coordinate 66,940,867 of NW_023416379.1, read as the reverse complement.
AAACCTGAGATGAAGAAAGCAGATAGCACCTGCCAAGGAGAGATTGGAGAGGAGAGGCTAAGAGGCAAGGGGCTCTTTAGGGTGTTATTTTATAGGCAAGTGGCGAGATAATCAGGTAAGGAAATTGCCCATTGAATTTGTAAGTTGATGGAAAGATGTTGAATGCAAGAGTGAAACAATAGGTCTGTCTTATCCATGCATCCGGTTTATGATCTCTCTCTCTTCGAGAGAAATCAGATATAACTCACTAGATTGTAAGATTATTCGATCAGAAAGCTAGTAGAGCTCTTCAAATGGAACAACAGAAAAAGTTAATAAAGTGGGAAAATCTATGTATATATATATATATATATATATATATATATATATATAAATTTAAAAGTTTAAGTGGCAGTGGATTATTGACATAGATATATCTGTGGAAATGGAGCTAAAGAATTGAAATCTGAAAAAAATGTAGGTCAGTCGTGAAGGTTGAGATTGAGAATAGTTTACGTATAGGATAGAGAGGATGGATTAAGCATGCTCAAGGGGAACCTGAAGTTAGAGATCCTATAGGAAGCAGGCACTAGTTTTGAAGTAACAGAAGAAATAACAGGGAACTCTGAGAAAAGGTGATAAAGTTGACAAATTTTAGAGGAGTAGAAACGTTCAGAACCAAGGAATATATTTTCTGTGAAGAAGAGAACAACCTTGACTATATATTGTTGTCCCCAAAAGAACTGAAATTGCATGCACTGATCCTTTTAGTAATTTTCCTGTATTTTTCTGTAATTTTTTACTTCATCCATACCCTATCTAGATATATTACTCAACAGTTCCAACCTTTCATTTGTTTAATTTTAGTACAAAGGTATTGCTTTAGACTATATTGATCCCACAAATTGAACAAATGAGTACCTACTAAATGCCAAGTTTAAACAAAACCCAACTGATAAGTTGCAATTATTTTTTCTCCAAGATGTTGACTATTGATAGGAGACAGAACATACACCTCTCTGAGGATTGGGCAGTGAAAAGCCACCAAGAGACTTCAGCAAAGCAGAACACTAATGTGATTAAAGTTTTGGTTTAGAAATGGAACTATTTAGCAGTAGGAGATGCAGTTAAGGAGAGCCTGACTATTGTGGCAGCTGGTGGAAGGAAGGTCTACTCTTGCACGAATTTCGTGCATCGGGCCTCTAGTATTTTGTAAAATGACTGAAGGAAAGGAGACTAGTTAGGAGCCTATTGCCCTTTTCCAGATTAGAAATGGTAAGGACATGAACTAAGGCAGTTTTTGTGAGGATGAGGAAGTTGGTATGGATTCCAAAGACATTTTAAAAGTAGATTTGGTAAACTTTGAAATTTGATATGGAGGGTAGAGAATGGGTTGAAGATGATTTTGAAATTTCTGATTTAGGCTCCTAAGTTAATGATGATGCCTGTAATTGAAATATGAAGGTCAAGAGGTATCTGTAGAATATAGAGGGCAGAAACTTTGCCTAAGCTGCAAAGGAATTCCCAAAGTAACCTGTTTCATTACTACAGTCAATGAAAAGTATCGTGAAATAATGCTAAATCTAGTTCTAAACTTAGAGGGTATATTTGTCCTATTATTGGCTTGGAGTTTTAACTCTATAGGTATAGCTTTGCAGTCAGTTTTCTCCAATAGTCTATAGACTCTAGTATAGCTTCATGAAAGATAGATTCTAAAGATTGGTAAAGAACAGATGTAAGACACCTGTTGTTTTGCTCATTTACAAGATGTGTCACTTCATAACAGTATGGCCAGATTTTTTTGGTGGAGTTACATACAGACATACTGAAGGGTAGTCAAGATGGTTTGTTTTAAAATTTGTCTTCTATCCACCCACATAGCATTTCTCTTTATAATACATGCTCTGAAAAAGGGTTCTTTCATTTAACAAATCAAGCCTATTTTTTTGAAAGTCAAAATATTGTGTTGCTCATTAACAGCCTATATAAAGCCAAAGACAATGTATGTGCTTATTTATTTTCGGTTTTGCTGACCAAGGGATTTCCCTTCATTGTCTTACTGCTGTATACCCAATGAGTACTGGATCCCCAGTGGCACATTGTAGGAACCTCATCCTGTCAATGGAACAAAAGACTAAGGGTTCCCAATGTCCCTTTCTGTCATTTTTGTGCTCTTTTTACACAAATATAGATTAATAAGGGATTTAAAAAAAATCTATGTCCTCATTCAAATATTGTCAGTTTTGATAGTTGCCTTATAGGATTTCAAGAGCTGGATTAAGGAAGTTTAAGGGAGAGTGACTATTTTCCCTTTAATAATTCCCTTAACCCAACCAGTATCCAAAACTATTCTGGTTGGCAGAGGATGGTAAGAATAACGGGTTAGAGATAGAGAGAGGTCAGAACCAGGCCTTTAGGCAGCTTTTATTTCTTTGTTAACAAGGGACTGAGAAATCAGTTACAGGCAGGACGGTCTGGATGATTTTAGAGGTTCATAGGCTCTAGCAGTGTTGTCTGCTTAAGACTACCATTGCTGGGCACACTAACAATTATGATGTTAGTATTTTGTAGCATCAGGAAGAAACTGTCTGAAGTCTGACTTGGATATTGATAGAGAATAGCTGAAAATTTAAAAGGAAGTGTATAGAATGTGATAGGTCTGTCCCACCTCCTGATGGTAAACATGGTGTAACAGCAAAGGCTTATTAGTCAAGCAGACCTGGACTTGAATCCCTGGCTGTGGGATCTTCTCTATGAGCTTTAACGTTTCCCATCTTCAGAACAGGGACCTGCTGCCTGTCTTCAGTGCCACCCTGAGGCCTGGGCAAAAGGTTCCCTACCCTGAGCCCTCTACTTTAGAAGGCCCTGATATGCCCTTGCTCTGGATGTGCACCTGCTCTCAGTGTTAGGAGTTAAGAGAAGGAAGGAGACTTGCCCACCCAAAGAATGATCTAGACCAGGCTCTGGGTATACAAGATCCTGAAATTCCTTGGCTGAATCACCTTTAGTCCTCTTGCAGGATATGGAAGCTCTCCTCCTGGAATCCATCTTCCCAGGGCCAGACCAAGTTACTAGGTGTGAACACCCCTAGGCCCAAGGGAATGGTCAAGGAATGGCTGTTTGCACAGCACGGAGCTTAGAATTATTGGGATGTTCTCATATGTGTGGTTGAGGCCCCTGATAGTGTACAGGGAGTCAGGAATGGGAAAAAGTGAGGGCTGGACTTTGGTCCAGGCCAAAGGCCAGTATATTCCTTAGAGTTTGCGCTGTCAATTCTAAACTTGACGTTGGCTTTCAGGTTATTTACCAAGATAAAATGAAAAAAAAAAACCATATCTATTGTCAGTTTTATTAGCTTTATTTTTAACTTTCTAATATTTGACATATGGTATGTAGATATCTTGCCCTAACCCCATTTCTTCATGCCTGCCTCTTAAATTATTCAGAGTATTAAAATCAAATACCATATATACTAGTAAAAGAAATTCTACTGCAGAAAATGACAACAGGTATGACCAATTTTCTTCATATCCTTCTTAAAATGGATCATGAGACATCCCTGTACACATTTGGAAAAAAGTGATTTGAAGGCTTTAAGAAAGCTTAGCATACACGTATATTATTCTGAGGTTCTACATTACTCACTCCATTGGGAAAACATTAAAGGTCTGTGTTAAAGTTTAAATCTTACCTGGGAAGAACAACACATTAAACACTGGCCTACATTCATTTATAAAGCGAACTTGATAACCACGTAGCTGGGATCTGAGGGCCAGGGTAGAAAAGAGGCAAGTTTTGATGAGGAAGGCGATTGTGGACAAAGCCAAGACTTGAGATCTGGGGAGGGCACCAGGGAAGGCAGCAGGGAGCAGCCTGAGAACAGCAGGTGTCTGGGGAGAGTGAGAAGGATCTGAGGAGAGTCCAGAAAGACCTCAAGGAAAGCTTTGTCCTCAACAATTTTGGGAGGGTCAACCCTTGTCAACAGCTTACAGCAGAGATTAAAGATCTGAAAAACGTGTTTTTTCCACTTCTTTTTAATATATACAGGATTCATTTTGAGAATGCGATAAAAAGCTATTTCTAATATTCCTAGCTGAGTAGAGTATGTCTCTATTTAATTAAGGTTGGGACAACAGGAACATCAGATAGTGAACATATTTTAGAAATGTACACAGAGCAAAGGTGTTTATTATAGTAATCTTTGAAATATAAGATTCTGAGATGCCTTAAGAATTATAAAATAAAGATGAAATTATTGTTACTATAGATTCAAAGGTAAGTATAATTTACTGTATCTCAAGACTTGAAAATTGGCAGCTTTTTACTTTTTAAAATTCAGTGAATATTTAAATTTTTTTTATTTTTCAATTATAGTTTACATACAATACTATGTTGTGTTAGTTTCAACTGTATGGCATAGTAGTTAGGCAATCATATGCTTTACAAAGTGGTCCCCATGATATTTCAAGTACCCATCTGGCACTGTATATATTTATTATAATATTATTTACTATATTCCATATGGTGCAGTTTACATCCCCTGGACTACTTTGTGACTACCAACATTTGTAGTTCTCAATACCTTCACCTTTTCTGAAAATATTTCTTGAGTCTCTGCTTTTCCAGATACTGTGCCAAGTGCTCAGGATACAGTGATAGAACAGACAGACATAATCTGTGCCCTCAAGGAGCTTAGAACTGAGTAAGAGCAATAAACATATGTACACAGACAAAATAGTCTGAGCTAGAGAAACATGGGGCCAGGTCATGGATAGGTAATGGCTTTTCCATTTAGTAACATTTAAATTGAAAGATGTAAGGAAGAGCAGGATCCAGCATATTCCCAGATGAGGAAAAAGCATACACAAAAGCCATGAGGTTGGAAAGAATCAGGGAATTTGAGGACTAGGACATTAGTGAAGATAAATGTACCAAATGAGACTGGAAAGGTGGGTAGGGAGCCAGATTATTCAGGCTTCTAGGCCATAGAAAGGATTTTTTGGATTGCATTTGAAATATAATGGGAAACCACTAAAGGGTTTAAAGCTGGAAATGACATGATCCAACTTTGATTTTTTAAAAAAATCTCTCTAAGGCTATGTTGAGAGTGAATTTTGTCAGGAGTTGATGGTGCGTGAGGGAAATTAGTTTAGGGAACTATTGAGGAGTCTAGATCAGGACAATATGACCTAGGATAGTGGTAGAGGACTGGGGAGCAATGAATGGATTGGAAATGTGTTCAGGGTAACACTGGTATGATGGTTTGGGTGTGGGAGAAGATAAGGAAGACAGAAGAATCCATGTGTGCTTAGGTTTCTGGTTTGAGCATTTTTTGGGTGCTCATTATTGTGATTGGGAAGAGAATGAGAGGAACAAGTTGTGGTTGAGAATCAAATGTTTAATTTGTATAGTTATAGATGTCTGTGTGACATCTAAAAGAGATTAAGTTGGCAGATGGATGCAAAGTCTACAGTTCAGAGAAGAGGATTGGGCTGGAGATGTAAATTCTAGATTTATCATCTGACAAATACTACTTAAAGGCAAGAGAATGGTGAGATGACCTAGGAAGACATTATAAAGAGATAGGAGAGGAGGGCCCACAGATTCCAGAGTTAATAAATCAGGTATACAAAAAGATCTGACAAGAGAATTTAGAAGGAAATCCCAGAGAGTATGAGAGCAGAGAGGCCAATGAAAATGAGGGTTTCAAGGAGGAGGAAGTGGTCAGCTATTGGAAATAAGTTCAATTAGATAAGGAGAGAAAAGGATTCTTTTTAAAAATATATATTTTATTGATTTCAGAGAGGGAGAGAGAGAGAAACATCAATGATGAGAGAGAATCATTGATTGACTGCCTCCTGCATGCCTCGCACTGGGGATTGAGCCTGGCAACCTGGGCATGTACCCTGACCAGGAATTGAACTGTGATCTCCTGGTTGATGGGTCAGTGCCCAACCACTGAGCTACACCAGGCCGGGTGAGAAAAGGATTCTTCTTTCAAGATCTTGCTGAACTTGGCCAGTGACATTTCAGTAGATTGGCAATGGTGATCTCACCATTCCAGTGGAATGGCAATTCTTTAGTGAATAGAATGCTTAGTCAACTAACAATGACATCTTGTTCTTCAAACCTTTTGGATAAATGAAGCTAAGTACAATTATTCTCTAAGTGGCTCAAATAAATAGTTGGGAGACCTCAAGATTGAATTCATATGCTTATGGCTATGTAGCCCTCTGGTTCTTTGTTGCTGAACAGGGACTAAAACTTCAATGAACAAATTTTTAAGATGCCTTGGCACTTCTTCCTTGTGCAAATATCAATATTAATATCAGGTTAAGAAGAGAAATGCAACTAAATTTTTAGTAATGACTATGTAGAGTGAACAATTATAATAGCAGGTACTTTTTTTGAACACTTACTGTGTTCAGGGCCCTCTGATTTACTCTTTCCAGGTATTAAATAATATCATTCCTAGTTTTCAGGTGAATAAATGAAGGCTTAGTGAAAATACATAAGTGGCAAAGCTCAGACACGAAGTCATGGCTTTAGCTACTATATTATGCAGCTAATTTATCAACTAATAAAAATCACTTTGTTTAAAAATGAAAGTGATCAAGGATCTCTCTAAAAGTTAGATCAGTATTTGTGAGTTTGATCAATATTTGTGAGTTTGTTTCTTTGAAATAGAAGTAATTGCTTTAACAGTTACCAACTGACTTGGAGTAATAGCTAGGATAAGTTTGCAAAGTCCCATTAGGATTAGGACTATATCTAGATGAGAGAGTTCAAAAGAAATAAGTATAAAACCAGGTGTTTGATATTTAGAACCACACATATGATTTTAATATTACAATTGCTGCTTCTAGCTATTCACTCAGAAATATCCAAAATCTTGAGTTAATTTTAAAATGCTGATCTTAGAGTGTTTGGCACATGCAGAATACCAAAGATGGTGGCTTTAGTTTTCTTCTAAAGAGTGTCTATGGACAACATTTAGGCACTGGTATGATGGTTTATTTTATATTTGACTCTTGAGTAAACTTTGAATGGTAGTAAATATATGACATAATATTATTTGCATATTTAGAACTCTTAGAATAGCTATTCTAATAATACTGTGTTTGTCAAGTACACTGAAGGAGCCATTATATTTTTAATTGCAACTCATTTCCATGTTAGTTACTGCACTATAAAAATTAATTTAAGTAATGTTAAAATTTTCCATTACAGGGTTTCTATTTAGTAAATCTTTTATTGTAATGTCTGTAAAGTAATAGTCTGAATTAAGAAATATAATTTTGGGAGGTAATATTAAATATGATGTTAATGGCAGGCTCAGATGTGGTGGGCATTGCATAGATCCATTTTACACTTTATTTTTTTATCTTTTATTTTTTTTAAGTTTATAATGGTCTTTATTTTCCATGAATGAGTGAGATCATGTGGTATTTTTCCTTCACATTTTACACTTTAAATAGAAGGACAAATATTTTTATGTGTGCAGTAATCTCTCCAGTAGCAGTGATTATTCAGTCCAGTAACAAAATAGTTTAAGTTTATAGAAAATGTGATGATATTAAGTCAAAATATGGAAAATTATTATTCAGAAGAGAAAATAGAATTGTAAGTAATAAAATTACATTTTAAAGATATAAATAATTATATATGACACCTAAAGAACAAGCAATAAAAGAAAAATTAATTTGACTACATAAAAATAAAAAATTGTGCAGCAAAGGCCGCAAGCAACAGAGTGAAAAGGCAACCCACTATGTGGAAGAAAATATTTGCAAATCATATGTCTGACAAGGCATTAATAATCCGAATATATAAAGAACTCCTACAACTCAGCAACAACAATACAAACCAATTTAAAAATAGGCAAGATTTAAATAGACATTTTTCCAGAGAAGATACAAAAATGGCTAATAAGCACATGAAAGTGTTCAATATCACTGATCCTTAGGGAAATGAAAATTAACACCACAATGAGATACCATCTCATACCCATTAGGAGGGCTGCTATTACACACACACACACACACACACACACACACACACACACACACCAGAAAATAATGTTGATGAGGATGTGGAGAAATTGGAACTGTTATGCATTGTTGCTGGGAATGCAAAATGGTTCAGCTTCTATAGAAAATAGCGTGATGTTTCCTCAGAAAATTAAAAATAGAATTATAATGTGACCCATCATTTCCATTTCTGGGTATGTACTCAAAAGAATTGAAAGCAGGGACTTGAACAGATATTTATATATTTGTGTCATTTGAATATTCATTATTCACAATAGCCAAAAGGTGGGAGAAACCAAGCTTCCATCAAAGGGTGAATGGATAAACAATATATAGTATAAAGATACCGTATAATATTATTCAGCCTTAATAAAGAAGGAAATTCTGACACCTGCTACAACATAGACAAACCTTGAGGAATTATGAAATAAAGTCACAAAAGGATAAATACTGTGTGATTCTATTTATATGAGGTACTCATAGTATCTATAACTGTAAAATAGACAACAGAATTGTGATTGCTAGGGGCTGGGGAAGGGAGAAATGGGGAGTTACAGAATTTCAGTTTTTCAAGATGAAAAGTTATGAATGGTGGTGATTCTTAACAACCATGTGAAGGTATTTAATGCCACTAAAATATACAATATTAAATTTTATGTTAGGTGTAATTTACCAGGATTAAAAAACAATAAAAATATATAAATTATTGTAAGTGGTGTGACGTTAAACATTTTTTAAAGAAGACAAAATTTAAGTTATAAGAGGCTGTATAGACATTGATAATTAGGAATCAATATGAAAATATATTTAGAGTTCTTTCATACACATTATGGTATGTATTGATATATTATGAACATATTTGGCAATGATACATCTGATAAAGGGCTAATATCCAAAATATATAAGGATCTTATACAGCTTAACAAAAAGAAGACAGACAATCCAATTAAAATGTGCAAAGGACCTAAATAGACACTTCTCCAAAGAGGACATACAGATGGCCAAGAGACATATGAAAATATGCTCAAAGTCATTGATCATCAGAGGGATACAAATTAAAACAATGAAATATCACTTAACGCCTGTCAGAATGGCAATATCAACAAATTAAGAAATGAGAAGTGCTGGCGAGGATGTGGAGAAAAACGAACCCTAGTACACTGCTGGTGGGAATGCAATCTGGTGCAGCCACTATGGAAAACAGTATGTAGTTTCCTCAAAAAATTAAATATGGAACTGCCATTTGACTCAGTGATCCCACTTCTAGGTATATATCCTAAGAAACCTAAACACCAATCAGAAAGAATGTATGCAGTTTACAATAGCTAAAATCTGGAAATAGCCCAAGTGCCCATCAGATGAATGGATAAAAAATCTGTGGTACATTTACACCATGAAATACTATGCAGCAGTAAAAAAAAATCTAAAAAGATCTCTTACCTTTGGAGACAGCATGGAGGGACCTGGAGAGTATTATGCTAAGTGAAAAAAGCCAGTCAGAGAAAGACAAGGATCACAAGGTCTCATTCATATGTGGAATCTAATGAACAAAATAGATTTAGAGACAAATAAGCATGGAATCTCAGAGGAAGGCGGAGGTGGATGGGTGGGATGAGATTAACCAAAGAACTTGTATGCATATATGCATAGCCCATGGACACAGACAATAGGGTGGTGAAGGTCTGAGCAGGGGATGAGGGTGGGCTGGAGGGGGTCAGTGGGGGAAAAAAGGAACATATAATACTTTTAATAATAAAGATTTAATTTTAAAAAGGTGTATATTGATATACTATGTATAATTGCATATATAATCAATATCCAGTTATAGTCAGCCCTCTGTACCTGGAAGTTTTGTATCCACAGATTCAACCAATTTTGGATTAAAAATATTCAGTGGGAAAAGCCCAGAAAGTTTAAAAAAGCAAAACTTGAATTTGCCACTTGCCAAGCACTGTGTTGAATCCACTCAAATGAAGTGATATGTAGGCATACCCTGCTATAGTCCATCTGCGAATATAGATTACTTGAGGCCCAGTGCACAAATTCATGCACGGGTAGGGCCCCTAGGCCTGGCCGGTGATCAGGGCCAATCTGTGGGGTGACTGGTGGGGTGATCAAGGCCCCCGGCTGGCATCCGCCTTGGCTGGCCTGGTGCTGCCCACTCACATGCCCCGCCTCCTGCTGCCTCTGCTGGTGGGGGCCTGAGGGCTGGGGGCAGTTCCTTTGTTGAGTGTCTGCCCCTGGTGGTCAGTGCGTGTCATAGCAACCAGTCGTTCTGCCAGTCATTCAGCTGTTCGTTTGATTTGCATATTAGGGTTTTATTAAATAGGATATGCAATTACCATGCCATTTTATATTAGGGACTTAAGCACCCAAATATTTTAGCATTCTTGGGGGTCCTGGAATCAATCTGCCCTCAATACCAAAGGACAACTGTATATAATTATACATAATGTAAAAATCTATTATGTTCTCCTTGGTGATGAGGATTTTCTGGAGATACAATGAGAGGAATTGTATAATGAGCTCAATTCTAATATTTTGTTCTGTTGCAGATCTGTGGTCACTTGTTCACATGGTTTCGAGGCACAATGAGTCACGCTGGCTCTTGGAAACGGTGGCTCTGGGTGGCACTGCTCCTGCTTCCTGCTTCCACTTCCGTGATGGTCAGGGACAAGCCAGGTATCCAGGCTACCTCTTTTTCCAGTCATCAAATGTTATTTATAGTCTTTAAATTATTTTTTAAAATCATGAAAATAAATCTTGTTAAAGTTGAAGAGGCCATGGATTAACTTTATTAAGACAAAATAAATAATACATTGTTTTCCCCATTCACCTTCATTTGAACATTGAGAATTCCTAAAATTATCTCATTTTTTTTTCATATGCATGTTATATTGGTCTAAATGGCCTTTTCTTTCTCTCATTGGTATTTGCAAATATAAATATATTTGTGTTCATTTCTGTGTGTGTATATTTCTCCCTTTCTCCTTTAAGTTTTAAGTTATTTGAGTTATTCAAATTGTAAGGACAGAAACCCATCACCATTTAGGATTAACTGGGGACATATCTAATCTTAATTAGGAAAAAGTGAAAAACAGAATAGGAAATATAAAAGGAAATGTCGTTTAATTATACATCAGTTTTTTAATATCTCAGATGAGGTGAACAAAAGATTTGAACTAACTAGGTAATATTTATCTGTAATTGTTAGATTATCAACCTCATAAATATTTCCATAGGGCTTAAAGGCAGTTTGAAACATTTAATTCTACCTCTGATTTTTATAAATGATTATGTGGCTAATTTGGAAGATTTTTCTTGAACACTGAGTATGTGTAAGGTACTGATCTAGATGTATCTCATAATTAAAAGTTGAACTAGATACATTGAAAAAGCCATTTTTCTAAGCAAAAAAAAACTTCAGCTCTCCTTCTGTGCAATTACATATAATGTATTCTGATTATGGTCACATGTGATGATGTATACAGAGTATGAGCCTCATTGTGCTTATTCTTTTAAATATATCCTTTAGCCCTAACCGGTTTGGCTCAGTAGATAGAGCATCTGCCTGCGGACTGAAGGGTCCCAGGTTCGATTCCGGTCAAGGGCATGTAACTTGGTTGTGGGCACATCCCCAGTAGGAGGCGTGCAGGAGGCAGCTGATAGATGTTTCTCTCTCATGGATGTTTCTAACTCTCTATCCCTCTCCCTTCCTCTCTGTAAAAAAATCAATAAAAAAATATAAAAATATATATCCTTTAATAATTTTTCCTAACACTTATGGATACATTCTAGTAGAAACTTTTGAGTTTGATGCACACATAAAATAAAAGCAATCTCTTATAAAGCAATAACAAATCTTAGTCTCTCAGAGTGTTATGTGAGTATGACTTTTTTTTTTTTTACTAATTTGGCAAAAGGCATGTTTCCTAAAATAATTTACATGAAAGTTTGTGTATCCTACCACTGTATAAATGACATCCTGTGGCTGTCATACTTTTTTTGGGGGGAAACTCTTTGTTCAGTGAGAAATTAGGAATGATTCATGGCAAAAAGAAGTACATGGAGCAGGGGAGTTTATTCTGACAAAGTTGTTACTATTCTGGATTTCTTTATGACTCTCTTATGAGAGCTAGAGATAATGCAAATTGCAACTTAGAGGGAACAGGACTGTTTTTGGTTAGAAAGGAAAATGAAACTTTGATTCAGTAGGACACAGTTTTTATAGGCACATGCTAGTGTGTAATAAATGAATTTGATGATAATTATTTGAAAGATCTACATAAATGGATTTCCAATTTTAGTGTGAGCATGTATCATTGGGGGTATTATTTGCAAGCCCCAGTCTCAGAGATTCTTCTCATGCAGGACAGCCTTGGGTGGGATTCGTCATTTACATGTTTAGCAAGCTCCCCAGGTACATCTAATGAAGCATGTCAAAAGAAAACACTTACCTTGAGCGTAATGGTATTGGTTTTCTTGCATCTTATGCTATTGGGTTCCTTTTATTTTATTTTGTTTTATTTTATTTTATTTTATTTATTTTGCTTTTAATAACTTCGTTTATTGTGGTGAGAACACTTAACATGTGATCTACCCTCAGCAAATGTCTAAATCGATAATACAGCAGTGTTGACTATAGGCACAGCGTAGGACAGCAGATCTCTGGAATGTAATCATCTTGCATAACTGAAACTTTCCAGCTTGGGATTCCCCTGAATGTTTTGCTTTAGCAGCTTTGGTATCTCAATTCTTTAATCAGGTTATATTGTATGTAGGACAATGGAAATGTATGTATGCTGGCCCATTAACTTACCATCTGTCTGATAAATTTTCATAAGAGTATGAATTCAAAATTAATATGAACTCTAACAGGATTCACATAACATAAAATACTAAAAGTAATTAAGAACAACATGAAGAGTTGATTTTTATCATGCCTTTAGGTTAGTAGGTGCTCGCAAAGTAGTGCGTACTCCACGTGCCATGGAAATTACTTAACTTCAAGTATCATTTGCTTTAATTACAATGTCAGCACAGCACTGTCATAAGGATTATTCAAGATGATGACCCACCAGGCATCGTCTTCTTGTGTCTTGTGTTGCTGATTCACAGCGCAGGTTCCAGTTTTAGTTTCCTCATGTGCAGACCTGTGCGTGTGGTCACTAACCATTTACCGGAGGGAAGTGATTACATCTAAAAATAAAATATAACCAATCTGAGGGAGAGGCTAGGGTTTCAGCTCTAGAGTCTGAAGTTGTCAACAGTCTACTGTTAAACCTAAATATATGAAGGATAAATTGAGTCTTTTAATTGCTTTACTTTGACTCTGTGGTATGTTTAATAATTACTTGAATATTGTCCTACTTGGGACAGAATTCAAGTGTAATATGGAGTGCTTCAAAACAACTTGAATTTTAAAATCATGAAGCTATTTAGAATTTGCTTCATGTTTTTCATCAATTGTACTATTATGTGGAGATTGTGAGATAAGGCATATTTGCGTATTTTTATGCTGCAGATGAACTTCTGTTCAAATGTGGCAGTTTCAACTTAGTTTTCAAAAGAGAGTAGGGAAGAGAATTGTATTAAAAATTATACAGCATGTAGATCAACTCAAAACTTACTGTACTCAGTTACTTAAAACTTTCTTCTGTGATAGCTACTTATGTATCAAACTAGAGGCCTGGTGCACAAATGCATGCACTGGTGGGGCTCCTGGGCCGGGGCAGGGGAGGGGTGAAGGGGGAGGGACCCTGATCAGGGAGAGAGACCATGGGAGGTTGGCCAGCCACGAGAGATTGGCTGTGGGAGCGCGCTGACCACTAGGGGGCAGCTGCGTTGAGGTGGTTAGTGTGTGTCACAGCGACTGGTCGACCAGTCGACCGGTCATTTGGTCGACTGGTTGTAACAGTCACTTAGGCTTTTATATATATACTAGAGGCCCAGTGCACAAAAATTTGTGCACTCGGGGGGAGGGGGAGGGAGGGTCCCTCAGACATCCCTCTGGCAGCCTGGCAGCCCTCGGGGGATGTTCACTTGCCAGCGGGGAGCAGACCTAAACTGCAGTCGGACATCCTTAGTGCTGCTGAGAAGGCAGGAGAGGCTCCCACCCCCACTGCTGTACTGGCAGCCATCAGCCTGGCTTGTGGCTGAGCAGAGCTCCTCCCCTGTGAGAGCGCCCTGACCACCAGAGGGCAGCTCCTGCATTGAGCGTCTGCCCCCTGGTGGTCAGTATGTGTCATAGTGACCAGTCATTCCCAGTCCTTCTGCTGTTAGGGTCAGTTTGCATATTACCCTTTTACTATATAGGATAGAGGCCTGGTACACGGTGGGGGCTGGCTGGTTTGCCCTGAAGGGTGTCCCGGATCAGGGTGGGGGTCCCTCTGGGGTGCCTGGCCAGCCTGGATGAGGGGATGATGGCTGTTTTTAGGCTGCCCGCATTCCCTTCAGGGTGGGAGTCCCCACTGGGGTGCCTGGCCAGTCTGGGTGAGGGGCTGAGGGCCGTTTTCAGGCTGGTGGGTGACTGAAGCTCCCACCCTCTCCTTTTTTTCTTTTTTTAAAAATTCTGGTATTTATTTACTTTCTATGGCTGTCACTGGAGCTGAGAGCTGGCTTTAGCTCTGAGGCCGGCACCTGCTTGAGGCCTGGGCTGCTGATAGAAGTTATCTGGAGTTTGTTTGGCTTCTATAATTGAAACACTGTTGCCATCACTGCCGCTCTAAGCTCTAAGGCTGAAGCTGGCTGAAAGCAGGTATCTGGAGCTTGTTTAGCTTCTATAATTGCAAAATTGTTTCTTAGACTGCAGCTCAGAGGCCGGCAGCAGCAGGTGGGGAACCTTGGCTTCCTCCATCACTGGAGCAAGCAAGCCTCCTGTTCGCTTCAGCTGCTTGGCTGCTGGCCGCCATCTTAGTTGGCAGTTAATTTGCATATTGCCCTGATTAGCCAATGGGAAGGGTGTCGGGGTTATGGTCAATTTGCATCTTTCTCTTTTATTAGTGTAGATTCAGTGGGGCCTTGACTTACGAAGTGTCCCGACTAACATGTTTTTCAAGATACGAGCTGTCTCTCGGCTGAGATTTTGCTTTGAGTTGTGAGCTAAAATTCGGGTTACGAGCCAGCTTCAGATACCCCACTGCTAGTTGGCGCAGTGAATGTCACAGTGAACGCCACAACATCAGCCCAGCATCACGTGTCTCACTCGTTCACTTCAAGATTTGACATACGAGTAATTTGAGTTACGAGCTCCGTCACGGAATGAATTAAACTCGTAAGTCAAGGCCCCACTGTATAGCTAATTAAAGGTTCCTCTGTTTCTCTTACTTTCCTTTAAGATAAAATATCGAATTATCATCAACAGTAACATTAAAACCAGAATAAAACCAGAATAAGGAAAAGCATCAAAAATAAAACAAACAAAAAACAAAACCACATGACTGAATACAAAGAGCCATGATAGAATGCCATCTAAATCATATATATATATATATATATATATATATATATATATATTTTTTACTTATGGTAAAATTTCAAGTGTCTAGATTGAATTGGTTATAAACTTGGGCCCCAAACTATACATATAAACCAGTGGTTCTCAATCTTTCTAATGCCGTGACCCTTTAATACAGTTCCTCATGTTGTGGTGACCGCCCAACCATAAGATTATTTTTGTTGCTACTTCATAACTGTAATTTTGCTACTGTTCTGAATCATAATGTAAATATCTGATATGCAGGATGTATTTAGGCGACCCCTGTGAAAGGGTCATTTGACCCCCAAAGGGGTCGCGACCCATAGGTTGAGAACCGCTGATATAAACCATTTTAAACTAGTTTTATATTAATTTCAAGAAAAAAAAATTCTGAAATTTGGTTTTTACCAATTGACAAACATTGCACTCTGAAATTTAGAGTAGAAAGTATGCTGTCATATAGAAAATATTATTTTGTGTTTTCAAGAATTTCTCATGTTCAGCATGGCACCATGTAAGCATGGTGCTACTGATCAAGGCACTTTGTGACTAAGTGGAGGAAAGCTTCACAAATGTTCAGTAAAGGCATCCCTCCTCCATTAGTGTTCTCTCCTTTGGAGGAATAGCTTTGGAAACAAAATAAGCAGTGAAGATTCTGTGACCTTTTGTGATCTCTGTTAAAATAGCTTTCTTCCTCTCCCTCTCTTTTTTCTTGTTTGGTCACTTTTCTGTATTATTTTTGTTATATTCTGGTCCAATGTGCTTTCCCTATTTCTCTTAGGTCATTGAATATCTAGGTCATAGAGTTAAGCTTTATTTAGCTTTTGTAAATGCTGCCAAACAGTTTTCTAAGGTGGTTGTACTGTTTCTACTCCTACAGCAATGTAGGAGAGTTCTCCTTGCTCCACCTCCTCATCAGCACTTAGTGCTGTCAGTTCTTTAAATTTTAGCCATTTAGTTGTATCTCATTTTGGTTTTACTTTGCATTTCCCTGATTACTAAAGATGTTGAGCAACCTTTCATATGCAGGTTGACAGTTTGGATATTCTTTTTTGTGATGTGCTTAAGTTGTGTTTGTGTGTGTGTGTGTATTTTCAAAATAGGGCTTTAATCTTTTTCTTATTGGTTTGTGAGAGTCTTTGTATATTCTGGATAAGATACTTTATAGGATATGTGTTGTAATAGTCTGTAGTTCCTAGTCTGTGGCTTGCCTTTTTGCTCTTTTAATGTTGTCTTTTGATTAATAAATATTTTCATTTTAATGAAGTTCATTTTATCTATCTTTTATAATTAGTACTTTCTGCATCCCTTTTAAAAAATCTTTGCCACCCCAAGTTCATGAAGTTTTTATGTTTTTTTTCTTTATTGTTTTACCCTTTAAAGTTATGTCTAAGATAATCTCTAATTAATTTCTGTGCATGGTGTGAGGTAAGGGTCAAGGTTTAGTTGTTTTCCTACATAGAGATCCAGTTGACCCAGAACCATTTATTGCAGGACGATTCTTTTTCCACTGTATATCAGTAGCCCTTTTATGGTAGACAAGGAGATCAGATATGTAAGGTCTGTTTTTAGACACTTTGTTTCATTGATCTATTTATCTATATGTGTACCAACAAATACTATGTTATAAAAATTCCTGATATCTGACTGTAATTTTCTAGCTTATTCTTCTTTGATTTTGCCTTAGCTATGTTAGTTTTTTTTTGTAGTTCCATATAAATTTGAGAATCAACTTGTTAGTTCAAACACACACACACACACACACACACACACACACACACACACACACACACTCATACACTCACACACACTCGTTTGGGATTTTAATTGGTATTGCATTGAACCTGGAAATAAGTTGACAATTGACAGCTTAACAATATTGAATCTTCCCATCTAAATACTCTGGCTAATCTTTTCAGTTACTTAGGCTTTTGGTGCAGAGATCTTGATGAGTTGCTTGGTTTTTTGTTTTGTTTTTTCCTGCACACTTCCTGCTGGGGATGTGCCTGCAACCAAGGTATATGCCCTTGACCAGAATTGAACCTGGGACCTTTCAGTCTGAAGGCCGATGCTCTATCCACTGAGCCAAACTGGTTAGGGCTGTTGTGTCTATTTTTTTTTTAATATATTTTTTATTGATTAAGATATTACATATGTGTCCTTGTCCCCACGTTACCCTCTACCCCCCCACTCCCCCACCCCCCGCTCATGCCCTCACCCCCCCCCCCCCGTTGTCCATGTCCATTGATTAGGCCTATATGCTTGCATACAAGTCCTTTGGTTGATCTTTCCCCCGTACCCCCACCCTCCCCTACCTTCCCTCCAAGGCCGGACAGTCCAATCAATGCCTCTCCGTCTCTGGATCAGTCCTTGTTCATCAGTTTATGTTGTTTATTATATTCCACAAATGAGTGAGATCCTGTGGTATTTATCCGCTCTCCAGTTCCATCCATGCTGTGGCAAATGGTAAGAGTTCCTTTTTCTTCTTTCTCTTCTTAAAGAATACCTTTCAGCATTTCATATAATGCTGGTTTGGTGGTGATGAACTCCTTTAGCTTTTTCTTATCCGTGAAGCTCTTTATCTGACCTTCTATTCTGAATGATAGCTTTGCTGGATAAAGTAATCTTGGTTGCAGGTTCATGCTATTCATCACTTTGAATATTTCTTGCCACTCTCTTCTGGCCTGCATGGTTTCTGTTGAGAAATCAGCTGACAGTCGTATGGGTACTCCCTTGTAGGTAACTGACTGTCTTTCTCTTGCTGCTTTTAAGATTCTCTCTTTATCTTTTGCTCTTGGCATTTTAATTATGATGTGTCTTGGTGTGGTCCTCTTTGGATTCCTTTTGTTTGGGGTTCTCTGCGCTTCCTGGACTTGTAAGTCCATTTCTTTCACCAGGTAGGGGAAGTTTTCTGTCATTATTTCTTCAAAAAGGTTTTCAATATCTTGCCCTCTCTCTCCTTCTGGTACCCCTATAATTCTGATGTTGGTACGCTTGAAGTTGTCCCAGAGGTTCCTTGCACTATCTTCATATTTTTGGAATCTCTTTTCTTTTTTCTTTTTCGGTTGGGTATTTTTTGTTTCTTTGTATTTCAAATCTTTGACTTGATTCTTGGGATCCTCTTGTCTGCTGTTGGATCTCTGTAAATTATTCTTTATTTCAGTCAGTGTATGCTTAATTTCTAGTTGGTCCTTTTTCATGTCCTCCATGGTCTCACTATACTTATTGAGGGATTCATTAAATTTATTGGCGGTTTCCATAAAATTCTTGAAAAACCTTATAAACGTGGCCTTGAACTCTATATCCAGTCGTTTGCTTTCCTCCATTTCTGCCATTTGTGACCTGTTTCTTTGTCTCCACATTTTGGCAGCTTCCCTGTGTTGATAGAGTGGCCCTGCGCGCCAGGTGTCCTGTAGGGCCCAGTAGCTCAGCCTCCCCAGTTACCTGGGGAGGACACTCTTGGTGCACTCTTGGTGCCTTGGTTGTTGTAGGATCACTGGGAGGAATTGACCTCCAGGCCAATTGGCTGTGAGAATCAGCTGTGTCTAAAGTGGGAGAACTTCTGTGCTGAAGACACCCCTCTGGGGCAAGACTTGCTTCAGTGGGGCTTTGGTGCTCACTGAGTCTGCTCCCTGAGTGTGTCCCTTATGGATCTGAGGAGTTGCAATCTGGATGGTCCCCCTCTGACCACTGGGTACAGTGGTTCCTGGATCTAAGGAGGTGTTAATTCAGCCTCTGCCTGAGGCCACACAGCAGGAGCCACAAAGAGGCTCAACTGTGAAGCAATGCAAGCCGCTGCGGGGCCTTGGGCCTTCTCTTGGAAGTTCCGGGTCTGCCTGGCTTGGCTGCAGTTAGGTACATTCACATGCAAAAGCCTCTGGACAGACCAGCTTCTCCCCGTATGAGTCCTGGGTCCCCAGAGACTTCCCGGAACCGGAGTTCAGAGCAGTCGGGAGCTTGTGATTCAAAAAGACAGCCGCGTCCTCAGGTGCCACCCCCTTTCCTCGCGCGCGCGAGACGCCGTACCTCTGCACTTCACCTCCGCAGCGCCTCTGGCTCTCAGCGTGCTTTTCTTTCCTTCTAGTTGTAGAATTTACACTCAGCCAGCCTTCCTGTTGTTCTGGATGATGTTTGCTCTGTCCTTTGCGGTAATTTTCAATTGTTGTGAGAGGCGGCAATTTCCCGGTGTTTACCTATGCCGCCATCTTAGTTTCTGAGTTGCTTGGTTTTTATGAAAGTGACTATGGCCCGGGCCAAATACACAAGGTTTAAGTTTATATGGGCCACAAAAAAACAAAAGCTTCAATTTTCATAGAAATGTAGGTTTATTTTGATAGAGACATGCTGAGTACAAAGAGCTGAAATAAATGAGTAATCGTTAACATAAAATAATAGAACATTTTAATAAAAATTAATATTTTTTATTGAACATTAACTTACCAGACACTGAATAACTGCACAAATTAAGTGTAATGCAAATAAACCCATTTTTCTTGTTCTCTGAAAGTGAAGTATTTACTGTTGCGCAAAAGTAGTCTAAGCCTAATGACGGGCAATTGGCTGAAATGGTGTGCCTGCGCATAAGGGAAATGAATGCAACACGATTATAGTAATCAGTCATTAGCGAATGTTGTAGTTCGTTATTAATAATTATGTATAACAGGATATTGTAAAAATTAAGTTACAAAATTTTTATTAAAAAGTTTCTTATATACTATTATATTGGCTGGGCCACAAAAATATTATTGTGGGCCACATGTGGCCATGGACCATGAGTTTGACATGCTTGCCCTAGCTGGTTTGGCTCAGTGGATAGAGGGTTGGCCTGTGGACCAAAGGGTCCCGGGTTTGATTCTGGTCAAGGGTACGTACCTTGGTTGCAGGCTTCTCCCTGGCCCAGGCCCTGATAGGGGCTCATGCAGGAGGCAAACAATCGATGTGTTTCTATCATTTCGATGTTTCTGTTTATCTTTCCCTCTCTCTTCTACTCTCCCTAAAATATCAGTGGGAAAAATTCCTCAGGTAAGGATTAACAACCAAAAAAAAAGTGACTATGAATTCAAGTTTAAAAATTGGTAATGTTTACAAAATGTCCAGTTTCACTATTATATAGGACCTGCAGTTATGTTTAGATCTTTAAGGTAGGAATTTCCATAGTAGCTAACTAAGTAATATCCATAATTATTCTGTGCTATAATTTCCTTTATGTGTATTAAAGCTTTTGATTAAATGGTAGCACTATTTAGAATTTGATTTATTATTCTGGTTAAATATATTAAGGTGATGCCCTGACCTTTGTGATGTATTTGTTAAAGAAAGGGCTCAGGAGCCCAGAAGTAGAACTGGAGAATCAGTAATTTCATTTTCCACAGAGCAGAAGGTCAATTTGGTTTTAAGCAGTTTATCTCCCCTCTGAATTCAAAACTTTTAGGTCATTGAACCCAAACATGAGTCTTAGATGTGGAGAATTAAGGTTGTGATTTACATTTCCAGAATCTAGCCTGAATGAGATTTAAATATACCCAGATAATGAAAAGCTAGTGTTACATGTACATTACTGTTTGAGTGTGTCGTGGTACTATTGAAAATGTATACTTGCTTTGAGTAGAGACAAAATGTATCTTTTATTTCTTTGAATATTATTAAGTGTCTTAGCACATAATACTTTCTCAATGATTTTCTTTTTTCCCCCTCATTATAGGCCACTTTTGTTTATAGTAGAGGCCTTCACTTTAGAAAGAAACGATATATACAATTATTGATTTCAGAGAGGAAGGGAGAGGGAGAGAGAAATAGAAACATCAATGAAGAGAGAGAATTATTGATTGGCTGCCTCCTGCATGCCCCCTGTTGGGGATTGAGTCCGCATCCAGGGCATGTGCCTTGACTGGGAATTGAACTGTGATCTCCTGGTTCATAGGTTGATGCTCAACCACTGTGCCACTCCAGCTGGGCGAGGACTTCACTCTTTTGCTTTTTAATTTTATTTTTATAACGTCTATCTAGGAATAGCTGAACTGACTAAGGCAGTGGTAATAGACTGGGGGACTTAATCATCAAACATATATTTCACGCAGTTCTGGAGGCTGGGAAGTCCAAAGTCAGGCCACTAGAGAGGTGAAGTTCTGGTGAGGGTCCTCTTTCTGGTTTCCTCACATGACAGAGAAAGAGCTCTCTCCATCCCCTGATAAAGAAGGACACCAATTCCATCATGGGGGCCCCACTGCTATGACCTCCCCCCAAATTAATTTCCTCTTAAGGCCCTACCTCCAAATACTATTACATTATGGATTAATGCCTCAACATATGAATTTTGAACACTCAACCTGTCCATATTAGCCCCCTTCTGTTTAAAGTTTAATGTCACCTGGCACCAAAATCTGAATTAAAGTCATGTTAAAATAAACAGTGTGGTGATTGTGGTGTTGGAGGTGGAGGTGGAGGTGGTGGAGGACATAAAGCAGTGATAGCAAACCTTTTGAGCTCGGCGTGTCAGCATTTTGAAAAACCCTAAATTAACTCTGGTGCTGTGTCACATATAGAAATTTTTTGATATTTGCAACCATAGTAAAACAAAGATTTATATTTTTGATATTTATTTTATATATATAAATGCCATTTAACAAAGAAAAATCAACCAAAAAAAGAGTTCGTGTGTCACCTCTGACACACGTGTCATAGATTCACCATCACTGACATAGAGGGATAAATGGTGATGGAAAAAAGAAGAGAAAAGAAATATAATGGTAGTTCACTTGTTTTAATATTGGAATGTACTTTGAATATGAAAATTTAATGATGATAAAGCCAGATAATTTCCTAATGTCAAGTATATAGCAACAATTAGAATGTTGGAATAATAATGATAATAGTAATAATAGTAACAATAATAGTAATAGTAATAATAGCTAACACTAATAACCATCTACTGCATAGCAGGTACTGTTCTGAGCACCTCACATACATAAATAACTTCATGTAATCTTCACAAACACACTATTAGGTAGGTAATTTTCTTATCCTCATTTTAAAGAGATTTAATAAATTGGTTTAATTTATTCCCATTTTTAAGTTTATGGTTATATTGTGTGATTCAAATTTATTTGAAAAAGTTGATAGGAAATCCTTAGTACTTTTTCTTTTTAATAGAAAAACAGTGTGCTATACTGAGAACAGAGGGACATCAGTTTTTCCAAGACAACAGAGATAAACTTGAAGTTTCAGGTAAGCATTATAATCCTTTACAAAGACACATGCTGGGTCAAATTATCACCAAATATGTAATATATTGTAGGTGATTCCTTGACATTGTAATTTAAGATGATGACATCAATATAAAAAATTAAAAGCAAAGAAGATGGGTGATGTAGAAAATATGCTAAAAACAGATTTCTGTATTGTTTTAAGACCAACAACAACTCAACCTTTTGGAGAAAAAAGGTTATTTAAGATTATAGTTGTATACATTGTAGAGGTTCTGAAAAAAGAAAATTTATGAGAAAGAAGATCTCTCTACATTTCCCCACATTAATATATATTTTTCTGAAGTATTACATTTTTTAAAAGGCTGCTTAGTTTTCAGTTGAATGGTGGTAATAATTTTTACTTAACTGACTTTCTGTCTTTAGTTATCAGAATGGTTACAGTGAACTATTCTGATTATTTACTTAGGATAATTCCTTGGGTCAAAGAAAATTAATATTTTAGTCTTTTGAAACATATTTTATTTTTCTACATCCCAAAAAGAGTAAAAATGAAATAAAGAAATGTTGCTAATCCCAAACAGCAGGGCTTTAGTTGAAATAAATCAGTGCATGGATAAGGACAAGGAAAAAAATCTTATTTAAAAGTCAGTATTGTTGTGAATTTACTAAATTTATTAAAACTGCTGGATTAAATCATGTTATATTTTACAGGTTTTGATCTAGGAGAGAGCTTTTCTTTGCGACGTGCATTTTGTGAAGGTGATAAAACCTGTTTCAAATTGGGAAGTGCACTTCTTATTAGAGATACCATGTAAGTAAAATAAATTTTCTTTATATTGAAATAATACCACATAAACTATTTTCTAATGGGATCCCAAATAATTTGTTAAAAAATAAAACATCGAACTACTGTCATACTTGCTTGAATGCTGGGATAAATGTTCTGTTTATAAATCTGTTGTTTTTAATAATCTTTGCAATCTGATCTTGCTCTATGGTGTAAATACCACTTACACATACAGATAGTGGCATAATCTTCAGAGAATAGCAAATAAGTTTGTTTCTTGAAGGAATATTTTGATTTAAAGTAGACATGACCAACATTAGATTTTAAAATGTAAACATAAGGCACAATGTAGACTTGGAGACAAAAAGCTTAGATTTATTATATTTATTTCTATATGTTTTATGCATGTACATAAGCTTCATAATAAATTAAAATAAAAGAATGTAGCCCTTAGGTATTTATTTTATATGTTGTGTAGAGTAAATAGTAGAGAAAAACTGTTTTTCAGTTTTATTTTTGGTCTTGATACTTGTTTCATTTCAAAATAGTTTTATCAAAGGTTTCCTTTCTTATTTTTACTATTCTATTTTTTCCCCCCAATAAACTTGGGATTAAAAAAAGAGTCACTTTCCATTTAAATACTGACAATTGGTCAGTAACTATTCTGGGTAATAATTAATTCCTCATATGGGTAGCTATATGTCATTGGAGGGTGGATAAATAGTAATTCAGAAAGCTTGAGCCACCAGAAAGGCAGATCTAGCATATATGGTCATGATATTTAGTCTAGTAGTCCAAGATGAACATTTTAGTATATGAATACACTGCAATGAAAAAGGCATCAAAATTCTATTTGGTTTAAAATGCAGCATAGCTGTTCTTGTGTGAAAGCATATATGAATGTTTCATGTCCTGTTGGGTAGCCTAATATTTATGTTGCCAGACATGGTTGTTGAGAATCTCAGCATTTGAATTCTCATCTTATTGCCTATCCTTAGATGCTCCATATAAACCATGTTTTTAACTTGCTTTTTTTTTTTTTTTGAGAAAAATCTCTTTAGACCTTTTATTTTGTGGTAATTTAGATACTTTTAGTTTAACGATATGGTTCGTTAGAAGTAAATTGCTTATTAATTAGTAAAAAATTAAGCGTAAAGGAAGAGAGTAATTTGATACTGAGGGGTATAATGAGTGATCGTCAGGTGGGGCACTTCAGCAGCTGTAACTATTGTGAGTGGATTTTAGGTGGCTTCACATGTAGGCATGAAACCCTCAGGGCAAGGCAGTTTCATGATTGGACAGTCATATGCAGTAAAATCAAGTTAATATGTATCTCATATATATTTCATATATATATATGTATATATATATATATATTTTTTTTACTAGTAGTTAAATTTAATTAATGAATTTAAGAAAGTCAATAAATTCTCTTCCAAAAATTAAGATGTATTTTCTTTCATGCCCACTTCTTAATGATTTAAACCCCTGAAATTTTGGCCGAGTGGCTACAGGATTGGAGTGATAAATCTTTTTGAAATTCATGGGGCCTGTACATAGGAAAACTTAGCTAATTGTAAGTAGTTATATTGGAAATTTTGCTGCCCCGTTTAGGTAATGCTATTCCTCTTTGACTAGGTGTGATAATAAATATTAGGTACAACTAGAAATTTATTTCCCCACTCTTGGCTCTAAATCACTATGTAATCCCTAGGCAATCAGCATAAGTGAATTCTCTGACTCTGCGTAGCAGAGCCCCAGTACCTCCACTACAGGAAACTGGAGGGTATCTGGTTAAGCTGACTAGCAAGTGTCAAGTAGCTTGGCACATCTCCACCTAATTTCACTCACTGAGCCAAGTGTGCTAGGATGCTTCTCCTGCATGATGCCATTTTGGTTTTTCAATGAGACTGGAGTAAAGTTGCAGCTATTTATATATTTGTAAATAAGCTGCCTTTGCAGAATTAGCATGGGAAAAGTCAGATGCTATCTTATATGAAAAATGGGGTTTCTTTCTGTGCCTGAGCTTGTTTTTATCTTCCAGGTGAGAATTATGAAGGGAGGGATCTACTGAGTGTGTTGGTCAGATACCTACCTGTTGGGCACACTTGGTACCTAAAGCCTAGCTTAATGTGGTGATCCCACAGGCTGTTCTTGCAAGGGTCCTTCAAATAAATGTTATACACTTCAGGGTGGCATGAGCTCAGGGAACATCTGAGGGACTTTATGTGCTTGGTTTTATTTTAAATTCATGTCCATTTCTTCAGTATTCCTTGGGATAGCAAATCGTATGTATTTGGGTTCTTCAAAGATTCTGGGTACATGCTGCCTAGTTTCCTAGAATTATCTTTTAAGAAAAATAATTCCTTGACTTCTTGTATCTTCCAATATCCCTTGTTATGTGAAATAAATAATTCATTATTTCTATACATATTGAAAGAGACCTATACCATAGATTATCATATTCCAATTACCTTTAAATTGTGTTTTGGCATTTATCAGGGAAAAATGTTGAAGTTTTGAGATAAAATATACACAAAACATGTGTATACTGTGGAGCACCTTATTTTCTCAGTATGAAATAGTCCTTACAGGTTTTTTGGTTGCGTCTATAGATACACATTTAAAATAAAAATGTCTTAGTAGTTGGATATTTTAGAAGAGTTGATGAATGTTGAATTTCTGTACACTGGTGATTCTGAAGGGGCAACTTGCACACCCTATTTTTACTAGCCAATGGGGGAAATCAATCAATTGTGAATGCACCAGGGAAGGGGATGCCCTGATTTATTATTGAATTCAAAGGTGGTAAAGAGTCTTCTCTCTCAGGTTCTATGATTGATACCTAGCAGCTATATGGAATACTATGTTGAGAAAGACTCTGAGTCCATTTGGGGTTCAGGGGGGTGAGAGTGCTATGATCCATTAGCAAAAAGAGGGGAGAAGGGAATGCTCATATGTGTTTCACGTCTGTAGCTTCACTGGTTTAGAATGATTCCAGTGAATAACGTGTTGGCTTTTACAGCTGAAACAGTTCCCAAGAATGGGGAAATGAGGTTATGTGTGAAAAGATAACCAACACAGATTGATTTTAATAAGATTTTATGAGCTAGACACAGTGGCATAATTCACAGATATGGTCCCTTAGCTTTTGCTACTTCTCCAGGGAAGAGGCATCGCTCTCTCTTTCATAAAATTGGGGGTTGCTTTCTGAAAGCAAGGACCATTCAGTTTCACAGCTTTACATGGTAAAAAAAAAAAAAAAAAGATCTGGTAGAAGATAGTCTCATTTGCACTTTGTTTTTTTTTTGGCTTTTCATGGTTGTTGATTTTTATTTCATTCTGAATTCTTAGTTTCTTTTTTTTTAGTCAGTTATGATCATCTTATCACAATTTCTTTTTTAAAATATTTTCTCTTTATTGATTAAGGTATTACATATGTGTCCTTATCCCCCCATTGCCCCCACCACCCCGCTCATGCCCTCACCCTCTGGTGTCTGTGTCCATTGGTTAGGCTTATACAATGTGTACAAATCCTTTGGTTGACTTCTCCCCCTTACCCCCATCCTCCCCTGCCTTCCCTCTAAGGTTTGATGGTCTGATTGATGCTTCTCTGTCTCTGGATCTGTTTTTGTTCATCAGTTTATGTTGTTCATTATATTCCACAAATGAGTGACATCATGTGATATTTATCTTTCTCTGACTGGCTTATTTTGCTTAGCATAATGCTCTCCAATTCCATCCATGCTGTTGCAAATGGTAAGAATTCCTTCTTTTTTACTGCAGCATAGTATTCCATTGTGTAGATGTACCACAGTTTTTTAATCCACTCATCTGCTGATGGGCACTTAGGCTGTTTCCAAATCTTAGCTGTGGTGAATTGTGCTGCTGTGAACATAGGGGTGCATATATCCATTCTGATTGGCGTTTCTGGTTTCTTGGGATATATTCCTAGAAGTGGGATCACTGGTTCAAATGGGAGTTCCATTTTTAGTTTTTTGAGGAAACTCAATACTGTTCTCCACAGTGGCTGCACCAGTCTGCATTCCCACCGGCAGTGCACCAAGGTTCCTTTTTCTCCACATCCTTGCCAGCACTTGTCATTGTTGATTTGTTGATGATAGCAATTCTGACAGGTGAGAGATGGTACCACATTATCATTTTGATTTGAATCTCTTAGATGATTAGTGACTTTGAGCATGTTTTCATATGTCTCTTGGCCTTCCTTATGTCCTCTTTCGAAAAGTATCTATTTAGATCCATTGCCCATTTTATGATTGGGTTGTTTATCTTCCTTTTGTTAAGTTGTATGAGTTCCCTATAAATGTTAGAGATTAAACCCTTATCGGTGATAACATTGGCAAATATGTTCTCCCATGCAGTGGGCTTTCTTGTTGTTTTGTTGATGGTTTCTTTTGCTGTGCAGAAGCTTTTTATTTTGATGTAGTCCCATTTGTTTATTTTCTCTTTAGTTTCCATTGCCCTAGGAGCTGTATCAGTAAAGATACTGCTTCAGCATATGTCTGAGATTTTGCTGCCTGTGGGTTCCTCTAATATTTTTATGATTTCCTGTCTTATGTTTAAGTCTTTTATCCATTTTGAGTTTATTTTTGTGTATGGTGTGAGTTGGTGGTCTAGTTTCATCTTTTTGCATGTATCTGTCTAATTTTCCCAACACCATTTATTAGAGAGACTGTCTTGACTCCATTGTATGTTCTTGCCTCCTTTGTCAAATATTAATTGAGCATATTGGTTCGGGTTGATTTCTGGGTTCTCTATTCTCTTCCATTGATCTATATGTCTGTTCTTGTGCCAGTACCAGGCAGTTTTGAGAACAGTGGCTTTGTAATACATCTTGATATCTGGTATTGAGATCCATCCTACATTGTTCTTCTTTCTCAGGA
This sequence comes from Myotis myotis, assembly GCF_014108235.1. Taxonomy (NCBI): domain Eukaryota; kingdom Metazoa; phylum Chordata; class Mammalia; order Chiroptera; family Vespertilionidae; genus Myotis; species Myotis myotis. The sequence continues at coordinate 66,912,485 of NW_023416379.1, read as the reverse complement.
TTGCTGCAGCAATTTGGGGTCTTTTTTTAAATTCCAGATGAATTTTTGGAGAGTTCGTTCTAGGTCTGTGAAATATGCTGTTGGTAATTTAATGGGGAGTGCATTGAATCTATAGATTGCTTTTGGTAGTATGGACATTTTAATGATGTTGATTCTACCAATCCATGAACATGGTATGCTCTTCCATCTGTTTATGTCTTCCTCTATCTCTTTCTTCAGTGTCCTGTAGTTTTCTGAGTACAGGGTTTTTACTTCCTTAGTTAAATTTATTCCTAGGTATTTTAATTTTTTTGGTGTGATGGTAAATGGGATTGTTTTTTGAATCTCTCTTTCTGTAAGTTCACTATTGGTGTATAAAAATACCATTTATTTATTGGCATTAATTTTGTATCCTGCTACATTCATTTTATTAAGTCTAATAATTTTTTAAATGAAGTCTTTAGGGTTTTCTATGTACAGTATCATGTCATCTGTGAATAATGACAGTTTTATGTTTTGTTTTCCAATTTGGATACCTTTTATTTCTTCTTCTTGTCTAATTGCTATGGCTAGCACTTCCAGAACTATGTTGAACAGGAGTGGTGAAAGTGGGCATTCCTATCTCATTCCTATTCTTAGGTGAACTGGTTTTAGCTTTTGCCCATTAAGTATGATGTTGGCTGTAGGTTTTTCATATAAGGCTTTTGTTATGTTGAGGTAGGATCCCTCTATTCCAATTTTGCTGAGGGATTTTATCAAAAAGTGGTGTTGGATTTTGTCAAATGCTTTTTCTGCATCAATTGATATGGCTATATGATTTTTACCTCTCAATTTGTTTATGTGATGTATCATGTTTATTGATTTGCGGATATTATATCATCCTTACATCCCTGGGATAAATCCTACTTGGTCATGGTGTATGATCTTTCTGATGTAATGCTGCTCTGGTCAGCCTGTCCCTGAAGGTCCTGTAGGATCTAACTGTGCCTCATAAACACACACACACACACACACACACACACATACACACACACACACACCACACACGTCCACACACTCCTCTTTTGCTCCTCATTCACTCATGCTCTCTCCCTCACTGCCACCTTCTTCCTGCCTCTGTACTTGGGTCTGGAGTGTTATTGACCTGTTCGTGGATGGAGTCTCCTCTTTGGGTGTCTGGTTATGTGGCTTTCTCTCTACCTCATTGGCCAAACAGGAAAAAATTCACCTTGACAAGACATGACACAAAGGGAACAAAACACGAATGTACTCAGGACACTGATAACCCCAATATAAATGACCACTAGAGAAAATATAATTATGGGAGAGAAAAGAGAGCACAAATGATATCAAAGAGAGTAAAAATGGTATAAGAGAAAAGAAAAGGAAGAAAATGGGAAAAAAATATATATGGGGAGAAAACACTAGAGAACAAACAGATAAACCAAAACATACAAACACCAAATACCCAATAAAGAGGGTGGGTGCAGAATCTTATATTCTGAAAGTAAGGTTAAGGAAGTGGATGAATACAGAGAGGACCTCAGTTCAGTATAGAGGAAGTAGAAAGAGGATGAGTCGATAAGAAGAAAGAGAAAGAAAAGAAAAAATTGAAAAAAATAATTAAAAAAATAGGATAAAATAAAAAAAATTGAATGATGAAAAAATAATGCAAAAAGAAATAAAAAATAAACAAAAGAAAAAAGGAAAAGAAAACTAAATAATAAAATAAAAATGAAAAAGTGGTTCTAACTGGTTTGGCTCAGCGGATAGAGCATCGGCCTGCGGACTGAAGGATCCCAGGCTCCATTCCAGTCAAGGGCATGTACCTTGGTTGCAGGCACATCCCCAGTAGTGGGTGTGCAGGAGGCAGCTGATCGATGTTTCTCTCTCATCGCTGTTTCTAACTCTCTATCCCTCTCCCATCCTCTCTGTAAAAAATCAATAAAATATATTTTTAAAAAAAGAAGTTAAAAAAATGAAAAAGTGAAGTATTGTTCCTTTGGCTGGTTTAAGATACCACTCTTAGGTACTGTCTGCCACTTCTCAGTTTCCTGTAGCTGGGACTGAAGACCTCTCTTTAGGCCAGTCCCTGAGGGCTCTGAGGGACTATTCAGACTTTTTTTTTGTATCCTTTGTGCCACTCAGGGTGTAGTCTGGGTGTGGCTGTATTGTTTGCCTGGAGACTGCAGGGAGGGGTTATCTCTTTAGGAGAAAATGGCTTGCCTAGGTCTGGTACCTCAGATATAACTCAGCGCCAGATTCACGGCCACCTGTCCCCGACCCTCTCCTTTCCCCAGACTCCACAAGTCTGCACCTCCAACTGCACCTCAGCAATGGATGAGTGTCTGTATTTGAAAGGTCCTATGAACTAGGTTCAGCGAATAGAAGCAAAGACCAAAAAGAGGGAAAAGAGCTACACCACTGCAAGCCCCTCCCCCATCACCCAGGCAGGGCATGGCGCAGCCTGATGGCTGCCCCCTCTGTGCTCAGTCTTTCATGACTGTGGACCCAGATCTAGAATCCCCTGCTGCGAGCAGTCCTGCAGACCTCCTTTCCACAGTCAGACACTATGCCTGTCCCAAGGCCTTGGTGCCATGAGGTTTCCCTCTGACCCTCTGGGCTTGGAGGTCTCGCAGTTCTCTCCAGCCCAGATCCCTGATTTTACCATTCTCCAGGCATCCTCTGCCCTCCTGGCTGCGAATTTTCTTACCAGCTGTGTCTACTTTGCCAATTCGGGTTGGATGTTATTCCATTTAGTTGCTCATTCTATCTGCTCCGGGACAAGGCTCTGGACACGTCCGACTATTCCGCCCCCATTTTGTCTGTCTCTGCACTTTATGTTTTTATAAATAAAGTAATCCTCAGTAACTAGGAAGCCACAGATTATATATTTGGAAGATGTGTAGTGTTTTGGAGGTGTTAAGTTCCCTGGACCTTAAGAATTCCCTTGTAAACAATCCTGAATGTGGGGAAAATTGCTATGGGTAATGCAGCATAGTCTGTGCCCCATCTTTGCTGCTGTTGAAGGATTGACCCCAGGGGCTTGTCTTTTCTACCTGGACCTTTAACCTCAGGATTTTTATTATTTTAAATAACACTTCAACATACAGGAAAGTTGTTTCTCTCTGTGTTTAGGATTATTTCGATAGGATTTATTTTTCAAAGTGGAATTCCTAGTTCATTTTTAGAGATATTGACATATACTTCTAATTATGCTCCATCATTGTTTTATCCATCTTTTCTGCATATTACCCAATATTTTCAGTAGCATTAGACATGATTTTATAATTCTATTAAGTTTAAAAGCACTTAGTAAATTTTTTAAACTAAAAACATAACAATTACAAGTAAAATCTGTAGATTACTGTGTATGTATTAGGGGTTCCTGAAATGTTCTCTTCTGCTGAAGGGTGAGTAAGAGGTAGCATTCAATAAGTCACTGAAATGAATAGAGTCTAGTCTAGAGCTCATCGTTTTATTCAGCAATCATTTATTGAACATCAGTATGGACTGGGAACTTTCCCAAGCTCTGGGATGACATTGTTTAAAGAATGTGGATCTAGTCTTGCCTTCTGGACCCTGCTGGAGAGATACACAGTGCAAGGAAAAGCTATACTTAACTCTTGCCTTGACTCAAGAAGAAACTGAGATGTGCTTCCTTCTATCATTCCAGCATGGGCTATGGGACTCAGTCCCACCCCTTGTCTCATAAAGGCTAACCTTTCTTAAGTATCATACACAGGATGATTTTTTAAGTTTCATCCCTTCCCTCTTAAGGGTCTGTTTTCTAACCCAGGTTTCATTTTTATTGATCTCATTTGGAACCCCTCCAAGTTACAAAAACCAGTTAAATTCCAAAACTCAAAATTGTGATAGTGAAGCTTCTAGTTGCTGAATATTTCAGGATGATTAATTCATAATTCCATCTACACTAATAAAAGAGAAAGATGAAAATTGACCGTACCTTCATGAAGCCCCACCAGCCAATCAGGAGCAAGTATGCAAATTAACCCAACAAAGATGGCTGGTTAATTTGCATATGCAGGTACCGAGCAGCTGGGGGCGGAGTGGGACACTTGCATCATCATCATGACGATGATGTAGGCATTCTGCACTGCCCTAGCTGCTCCAGGCCTCTGGGCAGAATGGGAAGGCAGACAGGTCACTTCGGGCCGGAGTGAAGGCGGTGCTGGCAGCTGGGGAACAAGGCCCATTCTTGCATGAATCTTCGTGCATTGGGCCTCTAGTTAAACTATAAAGAATGACTGTTTATACACTCCTTGGATTTTCATTTGGGACATTCTATTATCTTGTTGATAGTTTCCTATATAAGGAAATGCAACTCAATTCAAAAGCTGTCCAGCTACTTATATGAGATTGACTGACTGTTACATATAAACTCTTAAATCATCACTGTATTTCCTGAATTATAGTTGGGCATACCAAAAATATGAGGTGGGTCATTAAGTCATACATTTGTAAGATGAAAGAAAAAAAGCCTGACAAGTTCACATTTACTAAATTCTTTATAAAGCACAACTTAGTTAAGTTATATATACTAGCTTAGATAGAACAGAATTTTAAGAATATTGTTATATAGAGTTTTAAAATGCACGAAAATATGTTCTCCTCCATCATAAGAACATATCGCAAGAACTTATCCTTTCTCCAGAAAATTCAGAGATGTTAACATCCTATATTATAAAAGGCTAATATGCAAATCAACCAAACAGCAGAACGACCGGTCCCTATGACGCTTACTGACCACCAGGGGGTAGACACTCAATGCAGAAGCTGCCCCCTGGTGGTCAGTGCGCTCCCACAGGGGGAGTGCCACTCAGCCAGAAGCCAGGTTCATGGCTGGCAAGCACAGCGGTGGTGGCGGAAGCCTCTCCTGACTCTGCGGGAACGCTAAGGACCCCTCGGGGGATGTCCGACTGCCTGCTTAGGCCCACTCCCTGCAGAGGTCACAGGCCAGGCTAAGGGACCCCCTTCCCACAGTGCATGAATGTCATGCACCAGGCCTCTAGTATTTTAATAACCAATTGTTTTATATAGATAAATGTCTACTAGTTGGTTTTCAACATTGGAAATTCCTCAGATAAAATCTGAAACTGCCCCCAAAACATGGAAGGTAAGGAGAGACCCAAGAAAAAGACAGATCAGTCTGGACTGGCAGGTGACAGGTTTAATAAGCAAGGGCACTTACATATGAGGTTTGTCTTGGGCATCCACAAAACGAGTAGATCTCTCTATCTGTCAGCCAGTACCTTAAAAGTTTATACAGTTAAGTCCTCACTTAACATCATTGATAGGGTCTTGGAAATTGTAACTTTAAGCTAAGCAATGTATAGCCAAGCCAGGTAATAAAAATCGAGGTTTACCATAGATATAAACTAGAGTTAAGTTCCTATGACATAATTTTGGTTACAAAAACATCAAACTTCTAAATAAACACTCAAACCAATTATAATGTTAAACATTGAACTGAATCTGAGCTGCATATACATTTAAGAAAGATTCATACAAACAAGTAAGACAATTACTTTCCAACCTGATAATTCCAGTTTTAAGGGTGTGGGCAGCTGGGGCCTATGCTGGCAGCTTAGGATGCAAAGCGGGATCTACCCTGGACAGAACATCTTCCATTGCAGAGCACTCTCACACCCACACCCACACTCACTCAGACTAGGATAGTACAGATAGGCCAGTCACCTCATGTGCACATCTTTGGGATGTGGGGGGAAACTGGAGTGACCAGAGGAAACCCACACAGACGTGGGGAGAACGTGTAAACTCCCACAGACAGGGGCCCTGCCTAGGAATAATTTTTTTTTTCCTCATCAGTGTTATAATGAATGAAATTACATTATTCAAGGACCTCCTGTGAAAATGGTGGCAGAAGGATGGGAACCTCTGATTGCCAGGTCCAGCTTCCAGATTAAACTGAGGTCACATTCTCTCAATGACCTCCTCAAGCACTGCTAAACTGTAATATTATATGAAATATTATCAGTTTAGTATTTCCATTTATCAGTTTCGAGAACATTTACTATTATAGTCATCAAAGTTAAATAAGCTGTGATTTTCCTTCTTCAGATTTCATATAATTCAAGATTGCTTGGGGGAAAGTAAAAAGTATCAGTAATTGATCATATGTATATAGATTCTTTAACACATATCAATTTTATTTTATTCTGTTATTTTGTTTTATTTCCAAGAGACTGTTTAACATATCTACCATCTTAACAAATTTTTAATTGTACAATATATTATTGTTGATTATAGGTATAGCAGATCTGTAGAGTTTATTCCTATTTTATTATGGCTAACTACATGCAAATTATCTCATCTTAAAATGTCCTTATGCCATTATCTTGAGAGTAGCAAGATACCAGTTAAATGTACTACTTAGGAGTAATAATAATGCAGATATCATCATAAAGTAATACAATTAAGTTATTCTATTTTGGTAATTACTTGGGTCTTGACAGGCATTTATTAATCTACTATCATATTATGTGCAGATTTGTTTTCTTTCTTCACTAATTTTTTTATCCAATGAATCATATCTTGTAAGAGAGCTTTTTCTTGGGTGGAGGTTATATGCATCTATGGAGTGTGAACTGAGGGTTTTCAGAGTTTACAAAAGAAAGCATGGAGGAATATACTGCAGTCATCTTTAATCTTATTTGGCCTATAGAAATACTGTGAGGATTAACTAGTTATTAGCCTTTGACAGTTGCAAATGTATTGCTTTTATAATGGTTATAAATATAAGTATAAGCATGACAAATTTATGAATTAGCCATAGAATTGACTGTAGTATGATAATGCTTTGTTCTACAGTGCTTAAGTATAACTTTATAATAATTCTACAGATGTTTTGTAGATTGATAGGAGTCCTTGTTTCATAAAATAACATTGAGTCGTCTAATTCTTATTATCAGGCACAGAATCAGATAGTAAGATACAATTATGATTTTAATGATAAACTTTATTATCATTTTAATTTTTTCAACTTAGCCACAAAGGCTAATCAGAAAATAAGCTTGACAACCAAAGAGCTGATTTTGTTATTTCATTGACTCATATAAGCTGGGTATATCTTGTCCATTGCCTCATTTTAGCAAGCACTTATATTTCTATAATGCATTTGTTCCAGATTAGGTGAAATTCTTATAATTTTAAATTTAAAAAATTTTCAAATAATTGACTTTAATAATTCTACTCACCATGGCTAGATCTATGTAATTTGAAAGCAATCACAGGTTGGGTAAAATTTTTAATTAATATGTATAACTGAGATAGTGCCTTGTATAATGAACATCTTGTTGGTTGAATAGGAGATTGAATTGACCAGATGTTTTATACCCAAGTTATTCCTCATATTTAAACCATCCACCTTCTGCTCTCCAACACAGAATTGCTCTGCTTCAGCTGTCCTATCTCCAGGCGACCCTCCTGTTTTCAAAGATTAACCCCTTCATGTGTGCTCTTAATTTCTCCTAGCCAACCTTCTCTAAGACATTGATTTACCCATGATCCCCTTTGCTCTTCTGTTTTCAGTGCCCCTCTCCACAGTATCCTGCCCTCTTAGTCTACAAATATATACTTAACCCTCCCCTATCCCACAAGCATTTTCCCTTGACAGTCCCTTTTACTCCCAAACTTTCCAAAGGAATAATGTTACTGACCAGTGTTACTTCTTCACACATGTCTTTTAACTTATTCATATCTGGAAATTTCTCTTTCAAAGTTACCAGTGACCACGGTCCTGAGTCCAATGAAATGATCTAAAAGTTGCTCTAAAGTGCCTTTGTGTACCCATCCTTGATTTTTATTACCTGAATGCTATCTAGTAGTAAGGCTTGTTTTCAATGGGAAGTCGTTTACAGTGTCACAGTGAACGAGTGCTAATCATAATAGGCGATAGATTATGAGAGAGTCATCCAAACTTTGTTTTCCCATTAACAATGTATCTGTCAGTATCCCCTCAGCAAACACAAAAGGGCTAAGATTTCAGAGTCTCTGGGGCTGTGGAACTCAAACATCATCACCCAGCTTGCAGGGAAGGCATTTCAGACAAACCCTCCTGCTAGCCAAATTGCTTGTAACGTGACAGGTGATGGTGGATGTCAGCTGGGAAAGAAATGACTTACTATAAACTCCAAGCATCTCTCACTTCACTCTCAGGAAATGTAACTTGTATCTTATTTCTCTTCCTGGAAGATATTCAGCAAGTCAAAGGCCCCATTGATACTTGTAAATACGGAAGTTCTTCATAAACCCTGCTTCACGCTTATTTAGAATGGAATAATTAATTTGGAAGCCAATTCTTGATGTTTAAAAATAGATTTTTAAATTTCATTTTAAAAGAAAAAAAAAGGTTAGGCTTGCTAAATACGATCTGGAAAACTCAGTTCGGCTCTACCGAAATAACACTTTTAATAAAAGGCTTTGCTTCAAGGATTATGCTATGAGCTATTTGAAGAATTACCTCTGGAACTGTTATAATTAGTAAGTAAACTATTTAAACACTTTTTAAAAAATAAATGTATATTACACTTAATTTTTGGAACACCATTTACAAAATAAAATTCCTCTACAGTAATTGTGTCCTCTTGCTTTTCAGTTTATGAGAACTGACATTGTGAAAGTTTGTTAACAGACATTTTTTTTTTTACATATTTCACTCCTTGCAACACATTTCTTATTACTTAGAACAAAAAAGAAACTGGTAGTCCTGGTTGTTTCTTCCTTATCCTCTCATGATGTAGTTTGGTTTTATTCTTTATATTTTCTATGCATGAGACAGGCATGTTATTTGCCACATTACAAACTATGCTTCTTTTAGAAATGTGGAATAAATACATCAAATTGAACTTGTAGTATAATGAAATTACCAATTAATACTAGAGGCCCAGTGCACGGATTCGTGCACCAGTGGGGTCCCTTGGCCTGGCCTGTGGGGATCGGGCTGAAACCAGCTATCCAACATCCTCTGAGGGGTCCTGGATTGCAAGAGGGTGGTTCTCGGGTGATGCACCCCAGAATCAGGCTCCCTCCTCTCTGGTTCTGGGTACATCATCTGAGAACCGCAGCTGCCAAGTCACTGCAGCTCGGCAGCTCCTGCTTGAATGTCTGCCCCCTGGTGGTCAGTGTGTATCATAGTCACCAGTTGAAGTGTCTGCCCCCTGATGGTCATTGTGCGTCATAGCTACCGGTCGGATGGTTGAACAGTCGGACGGTCGCTTAGGCTTTTATATAGAGAGAGATACTAAGAAATCAAGAAATGTATGAGCTTCATTATGGTCTTTATTTTTCTTGTCAGCAAACCACCAGGGCCTAGTTGTAGAGAATAAATGAGATCTACTCCTTGATTTCATCTCTCCATAAAACAACTTTTTAATAAGTACTTGCATGCACTTTAAAAGAGTGAATTATTTTTTAACATTTGAGGTTTTCCATGGCTTTGCCGTGCTTGCACTGCTCCCCATCTGGAAGGGAGTGCGAGCAAGCAGTTGACCCTCTAAGGCAGTTCTACTTGGTTTGTCATTAATTGGGACAGCCAGGAATGCCCATTAGTTGTTCAGTTAACATCCTTCTGTCCCTGAGAGAGCAGACACTTCACCTTCATTAAGTTAGCATTGTGACTAGCCAGCTGTGTTAGGAATTGATTTCACACTTCAGGGATGAATGGAATGGAAGCTAACCCTGATTCCTATGCCAGGAAAATATTAACGTTGCCTCAGTGCTAAGGGTTCTCTTTCTTTCCACAATCATTTGAAATAGTCACATTTGTGATGGTGATTTTCACATTTTAAGGAATCACTTGTCTTTTTAGTTAGATTACCATTCAATTGATGTTCTTCCTGATATATCGCTTCTCACCAGTAGGATAAACACAGAGGCAATTTTTATCAGAATACTTCAAACTTTTCTTCACATTACATGGTTATTGGTATATAAATTGTTTTCATAATTCTCTCTACTTCCTGAAAACTGCACTCATTTAAAAAAAATGCTTGGTGAGAAATCCCAATCTTTCTGAGAAATGACCTCTAAGGAATATGTAGAAAATATCCCTGATTGGTAATCTCCTTCTGTAGCATGCATATCTTTCCTAAAACCTAGCAGACAGAACTCCTATTTTAAAGTTATTACTGTGTGGTTTGCGATACTTCCTGATCTGTGCTCAAACTACCATTAGGGGAAGGAACTGTAAGAATCTATCCCTGAGGGCCACTGGTCACCTAAGATTTGCAAATGTCACAATGCATATTTTTCTCAGAGCCCAAAATATGATTTATTGTTGTTTCTATTACAGTATGATTGTAAACATTTTGATTATTCATTTCTTGAAACTAATGTTTTATATTTATTTACCTCCCCCCTAATCCACCCAGTACTCAGAAAAATAGATTGCTTTTCTCCCTTATAGTCCCCAAAACATTACTTTTAAGTCCGTTGGAAAAAAATGAAGGAAATTTTATTCTTAACCCAGAGGATGCAATTAACTTGATATACCGGAAAAAACTGACCTTGGAATTAGGAGTTAAGAGTTCATGTCCCATCCTGACCTCCGTCTGGTGAAGTGAGGGTGGAGCAGTTATTTGACAACTGTGACTTTAGTTCTTCTTTTATGAAGTGAGATGGTTGATCTAAATCACTAGTAAGGTTCCTTTCAGCTTTAGGAGTGTAGAACTACAGGGAACTATTATGTGGGGTGTCTTGAAACATTTCCGAGGACTGGAGAATTCTGCCAAAGCACACTTTCGGTGAAATCTTCCTGGGGCAGCTAGTCCATTTTGTAGAGACTTTCAACTTCTGTTTGAAAGTAAGAATACTGACCGTGTTTGTTCCCAGACTTGTTTTGTGTCAGCTTTTCAGCTTTTTTATTAGCCTGCTGTAGAATCCCAGAGGGCTTGGTTTTCCCTTCTGCTGTTTCCTGCTGAGTGTGATGAAGCACAGCCTCATGAGGCCTTAACTTTAAGGCATGATGCCAGCTAACATATTTTATATGGGATACAGGTGTTTGGGACCTGTTATGACTGCTCATAGGTATCATTATGGACTTTCCACGAATGGAATAAATTTTTATGAGTACTTCTTATGTGCCCAGTGTTAGTCTAGAGCAGTGGTTCTCAACCTTCCTAATGCCGCGACCCTTTAATACAGTTCCTCATGTTGTGGTGACCCTCAATTTCATTGTTACAAATTGAACATAATTAAAGCATAGTGATTAATCACAAAAACAATATGTAATTATATATGTGTTTTCCGATGGTCTTAGGCAACCCTTATGAAAGGGTCGTTCGACCCCCAAAGGGGTTGCGACCCACAGGTTGAGAACCGCTGGTCTAGAGCAACAAGTCTGGCAGAGTTCCTGTTTTCATGGACATCACATTTAGTTGCTGGAGACAGGCAATACATGTATAAACCAGTACATTTAAGAAACATGTTGGGTAGTTTTAAACCTATGAAGAAAATAAAACAAGGTGCTAGATGCTGACTGAGGTGAGGACAACTGTAGACCTTTCAGAGGAAGTGACCTTAGAGACCTGAGTAGTGAGGAGACCCATCTAAGTGAAGACTTCTGGGAACGGCCATCCCAGGAGAGGAAACAGGAAGTATAAAGGCCTAAGACCTCAATGAACCTGGTGTGTTCAAGGAACCAAATTCAGGTCATTGTAACTGGAGTGTGGGTGGCACACCAAGACGGAAATAGGAGATGATATGTCAGAGGAAGGCAGGAGTCAGAACACATTAGGCTCTGTGAGCCATGATCTTGGATGTGCCTTCTTTTATTATAGGACCCAGGGGACACTGTAGGAAGGTTATAAGTAAGGAAGGGACCTCGTCCACTTTACATTTTAAAAGCTCATTCTAGCTGCTCTGTGCAGGGTAGACTTTGAGGGAGGAAACAGAGGGAGAGCACACTATAACAGGGGGCCCAGGAATGGTGGCACCATGGATTAGGGAGTGATAGTGGAACTGGAGAGACGTGAGCAGAATCAGGATCTATGATGGTCGTACAAATAATGAGACTTGCCAATAGATTGTATGGCAGGGAGGATAATAAAGGCAAGAACCAGGAATTACTTTTAGGTATTTGTCTGGAGCACCTAGGTGAATGGCCGTGCCTTTTATTAAGATGTGGAATCCTTGTAAAGGGATGTGTTTGATAGAAAACAGTAAGTTCAATTTCAATTATTTAAAGGTGCCTTTAATATCCAAGTGGAGATGCCAAGTGGAGACTTAGATATGTGAGTCCACAGCACAGGCAAGGACAATAGTCAAGGTTTATCTTGGTAGCATCTCCCCTTTGGCCTCACCTCCTTTTTTCAGGAACTTTCCTCCCATGCTTCCAATGGCTCAAGGTGACCCTTTTGCCACCCAGGGCTCACAACAATGGCATCTCCTCTTGGTCTGGCTAACTCAGGTGTATTTCCTGCTCTGGTTTATTACTCTCTCTACACAGTCCCCATTTAAACTTCCCTGCTTTGTGACAGTCCCTGTCGATCCCAGCTCTGTGCTTTCTATGGTGAGAATTAAGGATAAGATAATTTGTTAGTAATGTGTGGCTGGTTTCCAGCGACTATTTTGATTTTTAATGGTAACAGAGCTTTTATTTTATAAACACAAGCATTTTCCAGAGTGGAAGAAAGTTCTAATAGTAGAATATTAGGTGTTTTGGCTTGACAGTGGAAGTACTTCATGGTTAGGGAGGATGTCGGTATCTCTGAATTTATAACCACATATACAAAAGACAACGGATGTAGAATCCTATTTAATAACAATTATACATACACAGAGTGTATGCTTCCTCCATCTCATGCTAACATCTTCCTCATTATATAGATACCTTTTAGACATCATCATTTTATTGTATTTCCTAATGATTTTAAATAAATTTTGACCAGGAAAGGATTTTTCATTAATCAAGTGAGAAAGAAAAATCTAGAAAATGTAGTTAATATGCTATTTACAGATGTAACCCATTCTTAAAGTCTGATACAGTGAATTTGCTCCTTGTTAATAAGATGTTAATTTTTATCCAACTCCATAAATACAAGTACTAATACTTTGTAGTCAGATATTCTATTTGAAGTATATGGAGAAGATATTAGGAAAAGTGTATTTTCATTTGAAGTTTTTATCATCTTGTCTTAATGTCTTACTCATTATGAAGATAATAAGTTGGGAGTTATAGACTTTTATGATTTATTTTTTACTCATAATAGCAAAAATAATATTTTAGTGTTATTTCTTCCTCATGATTGTCCTGGGAGAATATAAGATTAATAAATAGGTGGTTTTAAAGGTTAGTAGTGTTTTTTAAAAGGATGATTAGTACAATTTATGCAAATTGCAAGAATTTGAAAATAAAAAAAATATAAAGAAGAAAATAAAAATCTCTCTTAATTTTAACACCAAGAGGGGAAGCATTGTAACTTTAAGGTCTTTATGCTATCAAATTTTTATTGGGGTCAGTGTCTCACTGGTACTGATTGTTAGGTCTGGACATGGCCTTCCACCATAGCTGGTCATTGTAAGGGGGTCCCATTTCGATCTTCTGCCACTTCCCCTACAGTTTAATAGTGTTTTCTTCTCCTTTATGATTAAACAGAGTGCTTCTATACACAGAGAACATTAGAGAGCAGTTGAAAACTACATTCTAGATATTCTCAGCATTGAAATAAGTTACAAATTCAAAGGAGTTTAAAGTGTGTGAATTGCAAGCCTTCAAAGACACTCCAGATTATATCGAGGACTAGCCTTCTCAGGGGTAATGTAAAGAAGATTTCACAGGTGGCATTTTTTGGCACATTTGGATAATTTGGCATGTCTGTAGTTTGGCTCTCTATGAGTTTAGTTAGTCCCATTTAAAAAATCAATTTTAGATTAAACATTTTGTTAATTTGGTATACCTTACCAAATATTTAGGTGACTTTGGTTAATGACAAGAGAAATAGACAATGGGGAAAAATTTACACTTAAATTTCACAAAACTCTGAGCTCTTCAAATATATATATTAATATTAATTTACATGGATGACTTTTCCATTGACAGTGTATAAAGTAGAAGGGAAGGTAGAAACTATTTCATTGAGAATTTCTACCCGAATATATATATGAATGAGTTTGGCAAGTACAGATCAACAATATTTTTGTTAATGGGAGTATCACTGAATAAGCAATGGATAGAATTTCTTATAGGAAATTACACTCCATTGAAAAATATTCAAGCCTGGATATCTTAGACATAGCAAGCTGTCATTATATCTCTCTGGTAACAGACCAGTAATCCAATATGGCCTCTTTTATAATAGAAACTTTGGCAAGACCTAGAGAATCTTTCTGTCACAGTGTTTGTGCTTGTGTGGTATAAATTAGAAACATAGTCTGTAAGAGCAGATATATTTTGTAACATTGTTTTTAAAACAGAAATTTTTCTTCAAAAATTACAGTCTTGGCAAGCAAAATCAATTTTGGCCTTGAAAACACATCATGAATTTCTGAAAGGGAAGTATAGTAATTATAAAGATTTTTATCCATTATAAACAGGCTAAGAAGAGTTAATTTTTCTTTAAACATTACTAAGTTTATTTCAATGTATTATCTTAATACTCTATTATACATATTAACATTATTAATATTAATATTTTGCTTTATTATATTTTGTCACCAAAGAATCTTTTCATGCGATATAAGTATTTTCAATTTTTGAATGAGATTTTAAATTATTGAAAAATAACTATATTAGGTTTTATTTAGGTGGTGCTGAAGAATCATATCAAAATTAACTATATTGTCATTGGTTTTATTTGCTGCATCAGTCATTCATTTCACAAATAGTTATAGAGTGTCCTTTTGACACTGCACTTAGGTTTTGTGGTTGATACAAAGAGATTTAATGTTGTTTTTGCCTTCGAAGAGTTTGCAGTCTCTTGCTAAGATGTGACAGGTGCTTGTATAGATATAATCTTAAGTAGAAAGTGAGGAGAAAGGTGTTTTCATTGTTTTTTGTTTTGTAATGAACTACTGCAAAACTTGGTGACTTAAAACAGCAATGTATTATTTCTCATGATCATGTGCTTCAGAAATATGAATAGGATTCATCAACATGTTCTGCTTCAAGAGGTGTTCACTCAGTCGCTCTCTTGGCTGAAAGCAACTTGTAGTTGGGCTAAACTGAAAGGTCCAAATAGGTATTACTGATGCAGTCAGCAGCTATGGCAAAGTAAGGAGCTTAGAAAATGCATTCATTCATAAAAACAATGATAGCACAGGCAAAAATGCCCCAAACCAGAACTCTGGAAATTAACGAAGCAAGCTTTCTGGCATTCAGCTTGTCTTATTTACATTCCTCTAACCTCTACATAATGGTAGACTTGAAAACCAATGGCTTTATAATCTCAAGTGCAAGCTAGCAACCTAGCAACCATTGGAGGAGGAAGAATGGGTTTGGAGGTCAATAAAACCCCCATTTCTAGAGAATTTCATTATTTTACCTGACTGGTAGTTACTTCGAAAGTAACTGCTCGTGAGGATTATCTTTATTGGACCTAACTCAGAGCTTATCCAGTAAGGACAGCATTTCCCCTGGCATTTGATGAAAATAATCAATAGAGATTGTATAACATTGCAGCTGCCCAAGACAACAATTAACAACTCAGGCAAATGAGATGATGATAAAAAGATTTTAAAAGGAAATGTCCATAGAAAACATTAGAAAGCTCCAGCATATTTGTGAGAATCTAGACACCTATGTGTATGTAAGGGCTTTGTGGGAACAACGCCTCCCTCTGCCTCCTCCCCACCACTCCCAAATTTGGAAAGGCTCTAAGCTTGTAGCTCTGGCCAGATTTAAAGCTCTAGACAAGCATAAAGTGAAGGCTAAGGAGAGTTATAAACTGCCTGCTTGAGCATTGAAGGCATTCTCCAACATGCATATATAATCCCACAGCAGAGACTGGGATTCTTAAGCATAAGCATTTAACTGTTCAGTTATTAGCTGACCACTGTATTAACTGAGCAGAGACTTCAGTGGGTCGCACATGACAGAGTGCACACTCTGAAAAATTAGTTTAGGAACATGATGAAGCAAACAAGCAGCAGCAACACTGACAACAAAAATAAATAGCAACAACAGCAAATCACCAGTGGGTGGAGCATAATCTGATTCCCAGAGATGCCATGTTATATTAATTACAATGTCTATTTTTTTAATTAAAAACTTACAAGAAATGCAAAAACACAAACTATGGTCCACTTAATTGAAACTGTTCTTGCGGAAACCTACACATTGGATTTACTTAGCAAAGTCTTTAAATCAGCTATTTAAAATATGTTCAATTTACTACAGGAAACTTTCTGATGAACTAAAGGAAAGTATACAACTGTTGTCTCACCAAATAGAAAATACTAATAAATAGAAATTATTAAGAAGAAGCAAATGAAAATTTTTCAGTTAAAAACTATAATAGCAGAAAAGAAAACTTTATAAGAGGCTTCAAGAACAGAGTTGAAGTTGCAGAATAAAGAATCAGAGAACTGGAAGATAAGCCAATTGAGTGATTTAGTAGGATGAACAGGAAAAAAAGAATGAGGAAAAATGAACAGAACCCTAGAGACCTGTGTGACACCCTACTTTAGCAGCAATTATATTAAATAATAGAGGCCTGATGCATGAAATTCATGCAAGAGCAGGCCTTCCTTCCCCCGGCTGCTAGCACTGGCTTCCTTCCAGCACCCAGGACTCGGGCTTCCCGGAAGGACATCTGGCCTAATTAGCATATTACGCTTTTATTATTATAGGCAAATATTCAACACTTAAATAAAAAAGCAAAGATTTTCAGAACAGATAAAAAAGAATGCACAGTACATCTACATGCTGTCCAAACAAGATATGTGTTAGGGTCTTTCAATATAGACCATTTCAAGACCTGGTTTACTACACATAAAACCTCTTATGGGGCATTTTCATTTTTCACTAAGAATAGAGATATATGGTTCAAATTACTAAAAGTTTCTTCAAAGTTCCTTGTCATTTCTGTATTCCACACTTAAAACGAGTACATTTTATATCAATAAAAAAACATAGAGGGAAAAAGATATATTATGAAAGCTGAAATTGAGAGATCTTGAGTGGCTACACTAATTGTCTTAGTCATCTTGGGATTCACAAGGTACCATAGACTGGATAGCTTAAGCAACAAAAATTTATTTCTCGCCAGGCCGGTGTTGCTCAGTGGTCAAGCATCAACCTGGGAAATACCAGGACTCTATAGAGAAACTGCATGTCCCTACAGACATAATCTTCCTACATTAACATTTGAGGGATTCTCGAAGATATCCATCAGTTGGTCATGCTTCGCAGTAAGGCTGGTTCATTGATACACTGTGCCAGCATGCATAAACTTTGTGAACTTGCAGTGTTTTATTCTTTTATTTTAAAATATATTTTATTGATTTTTTACAGAGAGGAAGGGAGAGAGATAGAGAGTTAGAAACATCGATGGGAGAGAAACATCGATCAGCTGCCTCCTGCACACCTCCTACTGAGGATGTGCCCGCAACCAAGGTACATGCCCTTGACCGGAATCGAACCTGGGACCCTTGAGTCCGCAGGCCGACGCTCTATCCACTGAGCCAAACCAGTTACGGCTCAGTGTTTTATTCTTAAATATACATGGACTACAGTGAATCATCAGGGATTAGAGTATAACTTCCAACATGGAAGAGAGAGCCAGACTATTAAATAGGAAAAACTAACTTGGATGAAATGGAGACATTCAAGGATGCAGAGAAAAACAGGTAGAAGCCCACCAAATTGATAACGTCAGAGATTTGAAATACTGAAGTCAGGATAGTTTGCAAAAGAGAACAAAAGATAATTTTTTGGAGGGGGGAATAACAAAAATTAATGTTGAATTGGGAAGTAGCCAAAAAGTAAAATAAATAAGGAGATGGAAAAATATAAGAGAAAGAGTAAGAAAGTTAGGTCATTAATATAGATGTTAAATAATTGTCTAAAAGAAGAGCTCCTGAATGAGGGATAAGAGAAAATGATATGGAGAAAATTTAAAAACTTACAAATTTTTTTTCTTAGTAATGTACAACCCATATTGAAAGATGTGCTCAATATAATGAATGGAAGAAAAAGTCCAGGAAACAGTATGTCAAATTTTATAAAAGTTGAGATAAAGATATGATCCTAAGATCATCAAGGTGGAGAGTGGAATACAGGAGGCAGGACTTGGAAGCAAGGTGGAGACACAAGTTATTATTGCAGGTAGTGGTGGTTGGGGGACCTGCTGTATGGGTTGAGATTTTCTTTTTAAAAGAGTTTTTATGCAGCTTGTTCAAAATTTCCACTTGGAAGTTTATGTTTTGGTTTCACCTCTCACTTCCACTTTGCCTGGTTGTTTTGTTTGATTTTTAATGAACAATATTACTTAAACCAGAACAGTAATGATCATTATAAAATTTAGTTTAATACTGGTGTCTATTCAGAGAAAAAAACAATTTTAGAAGCTTGCTTTTATTTTGATGCAATGGAAAACCAATAATTTGCTAATCAATTTTTCACTTAAGAGGGGATATAATAATGTAGATGCAATAAAATTGGTTACCTCTTTTTCTCTCTCTCTTTTTAGTATATCTTCAAAGAGGATGATAAAACTAAAGAATACATGCATAGTATATACATGGATATATATATATATATATATATATATATATATATATTCCCCCCAAAATGTTTATACTCACTTTGAATAATTATAAAGGCAGTGTTTATTAAAATACATTTCACTTTCAAAATAAAGCTATCAGCTGTTAAAGTGTGTATACATTTTTGGAATACTATGTATATGTCCATAAATGTGTGCATGTGTTAAACCCAGTAAAGTAAACAAGAACTTCAGGTCAGCACAGCTTTTTCATATTATTTTCTTGATTGCCCAACTACATGTGACTTTGTCTTTAACGCAAAAAGTAAAACCAAAAGTCAGGAATTCTCCATGACAGCTTGGTTGTCAGTTTCAGTAGTTAGCTGGCAGTTTTAGTAGACCCTAGTGTAATATTCAAAGTGGCATCTCAGTGCATGGTGTTTTATTTGTGTAAACAGCTTCTGGCTATGGTAGTCCTTAAGAGAATTCTTACCTACTATTCCTCATGATTTTTTAAAAGAGAAGCAAAATTCCTGCCTTGCAGAGTTTTTACATACAATACAGATAAATTTAAAACTCAGCTTGGAGGAATGTGTTTCTCCTTGTTTTTCCCATGAAGGTCTAGATATGAGGCATATTCATTATTATTTTTTTTCCCCGAGTTTCTTCATGAGTCCAGGGAGACTAGTGAAATAAGATAAGTCAGAAGGATAGTTGGATTTCAGCTTTTCTCTGCTACCTAGTGAGAATCTGCTTACTTCATTTTCCTTAGGAATGAAAAGTAAGCTAAAACCTCTTTGTTTTCGTTGTGTGTGTGTGTGTGTGTGTTTCAGTCTTAAATTGATACTAGGAAGTCAGTATTAGGAACTTATTTGCAGGAGTTTAATATGATTAAGCTTATTCTTTGGAAAACATACATTTAATTGTTAGCAGTGTTCTTTGAAATGCTTTGCACTTCTCTAAATTGACAAAACCGAGAGGTACTGTTTATCCCTTTATAAATCTCTACTGTTTGCCAAATTACAGCGAGTTCTGAGAGTCTCCTCTGTTGGAACATCTTCTTGAGTAAGGCCATATCATAATGTAGTACTGTGGCCAACTCGCTTGCTTTTATATACCCCAAGCTATCACTGTATCATACCAGAAGATATAAAAAAGGGAAAGAACAAAAATTACAATTACATAAGCATGTTGCTTCCATACATCTGCTAAGTAGATTCCTATAAAAATGCATAATGAATCCTACATTTGTGGAGAAAAATATGGCCAAGATATTGTGTTATGTAGAACTTCATACCTAGATTTTCTTTCCTTGCCTTCTTCATTTTCCCACAATCCTTCTGTTTTCCTCTCACAGTAAGATATTTCCCAAAGGCCTTCCTGAGGAGTATGCCATAGCAGCCATGTTTCGTGTACGAAGAAGCACTAAGAAGGAACGGTGGTTTCTATGGCAGGTTTTAAACCAGCAGAACATGCCACAGGTAAGGAACCATGGAGTGGTGCTTAGGCCAAGTGAATCTTGGCACTGTGTGTACAAATCAGGAGCATCCAGATATTCTGTCTTTTAGAGGAATCATCAACAGAGAAATTCAGGTATGCTCACGGTGAGCATGATCTTGCCGAAATCTGTAATATAGGAGTCTGGTAGGTGAGACAATATTATTTTTCCTATTTACTTTTAGATTCATATTTTGTCTAAAGACACTCAAACTTCCCTTCCTTCACAATTGCTTCATTGACATTAAGTCTACTTCACTGATAACTTATCTGTGATTATTTCTGATATTATGTATTATTTTTAAAAGCTGTTCCTTGTTTCATCTGAAAATCTTTAGTGAACTAAGAGGGAAGATATTAGTTTTGATGCCCTCAGTAAAAATTTATTGAACACATGCTCTATGCTAGTTAGTGACAAAGATAAGAGATTTAAAAAGTGTAATTCCTTCTCTCAGGAGCATATGGCCTAAGGGGTTGTCATCTAGGAAAACAGCATACTAGAGCATAATACAATGTGACAAGTGCAGTGATAGAGGTAAGCTCAGTTAGGTGGAGACTATAGTAGGACAACTGCCCAAAATGGGGGATGGGGAGAACAAGAATCTAGGAATACTTGTCAAAGAGATGGCTTGTGGGTGCTCCAGTGAGGGGAGATGAGCATTACTATTACTTGTTGGCACCATACATCTGTGATTGTTTCTATACACATTCATTGGAATGGTCTTTTAATACATTAATACAGTTACAATTTTATGATAAAAAGATGAACCAAACTGAGTCTGTCCTCTATGAAAATGCATTTTCTCTGCACCATGCGAATCATCTAAGGTTGAAGAAGTTGATCTCAGTTTCCAAGCCACAAGAAGTTGTCATCAGTGGAAATGGGGTTCTTGGGGTACTGCTGGAATAAGCATTCCGGAGGCCCCCATGGGAGGATGAGATATGGTAGAAAGCTTTATTTCCACAGAATTACATCCCTTCTGTAAAGCTAAAATCAGAGCCAGTGTCCAAAGTTTCCTTTCCATGTTCAAGCCAGGTCCAGTTCAGTAGCAGGCTGGTTTCAGTCCATTGTTCCATTTGTGTGGGGCCCCCATGGCCCTGGGCCATGTGGGAGAATGCAGGAGGGTGCCACAAGCCCAGAGTCACACAAGTCCCAAGAGTGCCAAGAGCAGCAAGAGGAACCAAGGGAGTGAATTCTTTTGTTCAGGGGGTTAAATATCCCAATTTCTTGCCCTTGCAGTGGCCATGCCCATTTTCGCCAATGACCATTGTTCTCAGGTATCTTCCCTATGTCACTCCCACATGTATGTGTCTATCTACCCTTTGTTGGTTCTCTAGGTAGTGTAAAGTTGCAGTTTCCTGGTGAAGCTGTCTAAATGACATGCCTATAATACCTGGCCTTCTCTTTGCTCCTCTTCTGTTATTAATAACTAGGTTAATTACAGTGGTATCAAAGTGATCATATTCTTATTCTTATTAAATTAGTAGCATTTGATTCTTGAATGACTCATACAGAAACACACACACACACACACACACACACACACACACACACACACGCTCCTAGGTGTTCTGTTTAGAAAGGAGCATATTACATTCACCAGAATACTGCATATTTAAACCATTATTTAGCTGGATATTTTGCTGTTCTTTTATGTTAACCAATCTGGAGGACACAGGTGTTATCTGAGACATTTTCCTAAGTACCTCAGTTATACGAACATGCATGCCGAGTTTTTATTTGTGTGCTTTAATAATTTCAAACACTGATTTTAAAATATTTAAAGATAATTTGCATTTTCGCAGGTTTCTATAGTAGTTGATGGTGGAAAGAAGGTGGTGGAATTTATGTTCCGTGCTGCTGAGGGAGAAGTGTTGAACTACATGTTTAAAAATCGAGAACTCCGTTCTTTGTTTGATCGTCAGTGGCATAAACTTGGCATTGGTATACAATCCCGGGGAGTTTCACTGTATATGGATTGTAATTTAATTGCAAGCCGGCACACCGATGAAAAGGATGCTGTGGACATTCAAGGAAGGACTGTTATCACCGCACGAGCTTCAGATGGCAAGCCTGTGGACGTGAGTTGTGATGTTGATTGTAAAAGAGAAGTAGTCAAATTTCTAAATCAAAACAGAATATCTTATTTAAAACTTATTTCTTTAATTACTATGTAGGACATGGCCTTCTTAACACTGTTGAAATTAATTTTCCATCAGATATGAGGTTAGCTATGTACTATATTTTCACATATAGTATCTTCTGTGTATTTTCACCCATTTTTCTTCCACCCATTTTTTTTTCCAGTCTGTGAATTTAAAAGAATTAGGGCATGCCTTAAAATATAAGGTTGCTAAAATTGAATTTTAGTAAAAGTGAAAATGTAGTACAAAAAGGAAGCCTGGTGTCTAGGCTTATATGTTTTGAATAGAAAGGACTGGAAAAAGATGAACTTTAAATGGTTCCAGATTATCAAGTACAATAGACTATTTATTCATCCTCAGAATAGCAACTTCTTTGTATTGCAGACTATTTTTCATGAGCTTATAATGATTTTTTCAGGGTTCCAGTGGACTAAAACATAGCCACCAATTATATCAGTAGGTCATTTTGATGAGAACAGTTAGATACCAAAACACGCTCAGATGAAAAGTTCCTTTAAAAATTACATTTGATATTCAGATGATAAAGATTTATAATTAACTTCTATATAGAAGTAGGTCTATAATCTTTACAAAGTGAGATATATCTGATGAATTTACATTTTCTTATGAGTAGGATTATGGGAAATCATAGAACCATATAAAAATAATCGGAATGCAGGTCACCAATAGGAATTGATATTGCTGTTAACCCAAAGCACTGAACAGTTCAATTTTATTTCAAAATTATAATTCTTTTCAGATATATATTTGGCCAGCTAATTTTACACACACACACACACACACACACACACACACACACATATTTTTAAAAAAATATATATTTTTATTGATTTCAGGGAGGAAGGAAGAGGAAGAGAGAGAAACATCAATGGTGAGAGAGAATCATCAATTGACTGCTTCCTGCACACCCACTGCTGGGGATCAAGCCCACAACCCGGGCCTGTGCCCCTGACCAGAATCGAACCCAGGACCCTTCAGTCCACAGGCCGACGCTCTATCCACTGAGCCAAAACGGCCAGGGCCACACATTTTTTCAATGAAATATTATTTTTAAACTGTCTTCTCTTAGAGATAGTGAAAAACTCAGTGAGAATGACATAACGGGGGTTCAACGATGATCAGCAAAATAGGCAGAGCAGAAGACCATCTAGGGACAAGATATCATGGCATCATGGATAGTGCGTTAGCTTGGGGATCAGACATTGTGGTTCTAAATCCCATCTCATCTACTTAACTGTATGATCTGCTAATTTATCTTGTTAGCTGTTAATTTATCCGAGTCTCAGTATCCTCAATTATAAGAGTGTCAATAGATATAATTACTTGTTATTGTGTAGAGTATGTATTGTAGTGCGTAATATGCGATTGACTCTCCGTAAATTCATTACTCAGGGCCAGACATGGCATTCAACCCTAGAATAAGAAAGTAAGTAGAAGAATATCTTCCATTCCTGCCCTCAAAGTTCTTAAAGGCTAATGGAAGGATTAAAGTCTATGTCAGTAAATGATAACAGTATTACTTGAAATAACAACAGTACTAGCCAGAGCTTTCAGAAAGGTCTCTCCAAAGAGAGGAATTGGAGATCAGCTGCTAGAACAACAGACATGTGACTTCTAGCAGTACATGGAATGCAGGTAGATTGGAAGTCAGCTTCAGGGAATTCTAGCAACAGAAGGAGGGAATGGCAGTAGTACCTGCTGCATGTACCAGAGTTAGGGACTGGAATCTGGTCCGTATAGGACTCTGGTTCCAGAGAGTACAGTGAGAGAAAATCATAATCTCCAGAGAGAAACAGCAACAAGGGAGGAACAAGTTATTGCAAGAGTGGGGGCCAGGCTCAGAGCTCACCCTCTGAAAGTTGAGTGTCTGTCCTGTCATTAACTTCTCACCCATGGAAAAATTTCAACCAGAATCTGAGGCTGAAGAATATCAGGTGTATCTTTATAAAAAAACACATAATGTGAAAAGTATAGTGTTATATAGTAGTTTAATAGTTCAATATGGAATCAGTTCATTTAAGGATAAAATGAAAGGCATATCACAATGATGTAGCTTTTAATACTAAATAACAGATAAACTGCTAAAACTTTAAGTGGACTAATTTTTTATTATCTTCTTACAAGTTCTATGATTCATAAGATCTGTTGTAATTGAAAATGTTTTATTTATTCAGAATGTATATTATTGAAAAAATTCTAATGACTGGGTTTTATTTTACATATTCTACTTGTGTGCTTTTATGAGAAAGAGATAGGTGACAATACTGGTAGAAAGGATTTTTTTAACCTAACAAATCCTGTGTGATAAGGGTCAGTAAAAGACATAGCCTAAACATTCTCATTCTAAAGCACTGTGTCAATGAAGGACTCTAAAGTAATTCATGAATAACAAAAGCATGATTAAACTTGGTTTGATTGTAATTTCAGTATCATGGGTACTTGATTAGGTTTAATAAAAATTGATTATCTATCTTCAGCTAAGTAAAATAATTCATATGGAAGGCTTAGCACTGTAGTTGTACATAATAGAATTTCAATATTTATTGACTATTTTGATAAAAATGATGATAAATAAGGTTTAGTTAAGAAAATTAATTGTTGTCCCACTTCTTCATTTGACATAATGGATATGTTGCTGCCTGGTATTTCATTAGACTATGTAAGACAGTGTATTTAAATTTTATAAGTAAAATGTAACTTCAATAACCTTGGGAAAAGTTGTAGAAAAGAAATTAAATCTCATAATTTTGCATTGGTTGCAAATCTTAGGCAGCTCATGAATTCACAAGATGTCTGGAGTTCTTAATGCTTCTTATGAGCTGAATTGACTTTGTTTATCTCAGTGTAGACTGTCAGTTATAGTGTTTTTCCTCTTTTTCCCCCCGCTTTTTTTGTGTTGGGGTAGGATTTAGAACTGCAGATGTCTGCTTTCTATTATCATAGGATTAATTATTATAATATTACAGTTGGGTCTTTCTGTAGAAAGCACTTATTGACCTCAAAGTAAAGCATAATCTAGCTCTGTTATCTTGGGAGCCAGAGAAAGAGACAGAGAAAGAGGCAGGGAGGAGGAGTGGAGGCATGAGATTGTTCCTGCCCTATTTTATATGTCTAGTCATCATATGATTAATCATTAATTATATTATTAAACTTTCAACCACAAAGTAATTTAAAATAGCCTATTTAAGCATCTCTCATATTGAAATGTTATTGATAGTCTGTATTGTTTGCTTGCTCTTATGTGGTTGTTTGATCTTGCATTTAAAGGCATGATTGTATTTTCCTGGAACTATTTTAATTTCATGTCCAAATGCCAGAAAACATGAATCTGCTGAGAAAATAGAAGGAATCAATTATTTTTTGTAAAAACTGTGCATCCTGCTCAAGACTGTGCCAATTTAATATAAAGTCCATAGGTATTAGACAGAATCCACGAAAAATAGATTAAAAACAAAATACATTTTTTTCTTATTGGGAAGTGACCATCTTTTTCCATTTCTCAAATAGGTCTGGAACTATAGATAAAACTTTTTCCAACATCTGCTCAGACTTTTGATTTTATTGTTTTTCAGAATATTTATTTTGATATAGTCTTCATTTTGTGGGCATATACTGTATTGTAGTGAATAGCAATGCCTCTCTTTAAATACTTCTTTTGTATTGTTTAAACAACTAGCTGAGGTTTGCAACTGCTTTCATTCCTTGAGTTCCATTATATATAGACTCATCTCAATAACTGAATCTATTTCTCAAATGGCCCATAAAACCATGATCCTACATTAATAAAAATATTAAAAAATATCTACTGGTAATTTATTTGTATTGGCTTCTTTATTTCTTATCAGTTAAATTACCATAGTTCTTAATGCCTAAATGTAATTTTCTAAAAAATTAATGATATATCTTTTACTATTTTTTTAATAGATTGAACTTCACCAACTTAAAATCTACTGTGACTCAAATATCATAGCTAGAGAAACTTGTTGCGAAATATCAGATACTAAGGTAAGGTAATTTTCTTGGCATGTGAAGATGGTAGAATGCCAGTTGTCTAGTCTATAGAGCCCAAAAGTAGGGCAGCACCTAATAGCTTCTGTTGAAGCCAGGTGAGTAATGTGTTCCAAGTAAGAAACCCATCTTAGAACTCTCCCGTAGTTCTGTTGGATATTTTAATCCCAGTGTTTCGTTCTGAACTTTGAGAATTATGTATCCTCACTTTGGATTCAGCATAAGTGAAAGACTTTAACAGTAGCATGATCATTCTCCAGTTACAGGGGTGAAGATGTTTTTTTTTTGTATCTCAGATTTCCCAGAAGTTCTACACTTACCAAAAAAATTATGTGATAATTTTTATCAATAGTTTAATAATGCAAAAAACTATTTTTAACTTCTTATCACTCACTATGGATAATAGAATAACAATGTGACCAGCTGATTCAAAGCATAGATAAGTCTTTCAAACATTTATGTTTTGCTTATGAAACTTGGTTTTGTAAATCATATCTCCAACACAGCTTATGGCTTTTATTCCTAGTAAAATGAAAGCCAGCCAAATGTCTTTTTATAAATATCTAAAAAGATAATTTAGAATGCCAGTCTACAGCCTTGAAATACCTAGACTTCCTGGAGTCACACATTTAAATCTTGAAGATGGTAATTCTCCAAAAGTTTTAAAAAATAATCATCCTTTTGTGAAGAGCTCTTAATATAATAATTTTCCGTTATTGAAAAGTAACATAATAATGTTTTGATATATCCAAATATATATATATTTTTAAATATATTTTTGTTGATTTCAGAGAGGAAGGGAAAGGGAATGATAGAAACATCATTGATGAGAGAGAATCATTGATCAATTGCTTCCTGCAGACTCCCCACTGGGAATCTGGCATAGGCATGTACCCTGACCGGGGATGGAACCGTGACCTTCTGGTTCATTGGTTGATCCTCAACCACTGAGCCACACCAGCTGGGCCCAAATATATTCTTGACCAAAAGTTACTACTCTGTGTTTTCACATAATAGACATTTCCAACTCAAATTATGAGAAAACTCTTTAAGCAACTATAGGTGTGGAGACCTCACAAATTATGAAAAATAACTTTAATCATGTTTTAAAATTACCACTTAGGAGTTAGTTTTAAAGAGTATAAAATAAGATAGAAATTCATCTCTAACTATGGAAAAAATAACAAAAAAAACACTTATTTTTCTGCTGATAATTATTTAGAGGGACATCAGCATTCTGTTAATGATTAACAAAATAGAACAACCTACATTTTACAAATGGGAATGCATAGTTTGTAAGATAAATAATTATATAAAAGCCATTTAAGTGCATCTGCTATAATTCTTACATCAACTGTTATTTTGTGTGTGCTTTTAATGTGTTGAATTTAAAAAAATTTAATGTACTTGCTTAAAAATATTTTGTTCTGGAATTTCAAATCAGGCATGCTTTTTATTATTAATATTTTATAGCATATTTCAAAGGTGAAATTTATTCAAAATAATCTATAGACATACTTCTTTGCTTCTATTGATTCAATTTTCTGTATCTGAAGCAGTCCAGTTTCATAACTGCAGACATAAAATGAAGAACAAATAGCAGAAGGAGGAAATCAGGAACATTTGCTGAAAATAAATGAGAAATGTGATTCAAATTTTGAGGGCCAATTAATTAAATATGTGTCAAATCAAAACCATAGGTTTTACAAGGGAAGAAGTCCTTGTACATTTTATGTTTCCTTTAGGCATTTTTTGGAGAGTGTGGACAGTTTTATAGTGAAGGCTGAGACATACTTTTAAAGTCATTTAAATTCCCAATTTAATATAGTGAATCAGAACAAAATTGTGATCTCTAACTGGGTCTTGGTTACCTGACTAGGAGCCTATGGGGCAGGAACTGGCTAAGAAATTGTGTCAGATCATATGTGCTATGTGGACTGTTTTGGTGATAATCGTGTTTCATTTTAATGTGATTTTTATACTTATGGATTCAGAAACATTAAGATAACCAAGTAGCTAATCACTAACTCTGGAAAGAGTCAATGAGATGGCACAAGTGGGGAGATAGGAAATGAGTCCCAGTGTTTCTGGGTGCTATTTTACTTATATTTTGTATTGTTATCACAAGCATTAGAGTACTACCCAGTTTTCAAAATAATTTGTTTTTGTTTTAAAAGTTATGTATGTTTATTATTAAAAACTTGGCAAATATTGCCAAATTCAAAGTCGAAAGTAATATCAACCATGATCATACCACAATAAAGAACCATTGACAATCTTTTAGTTTTGTATCCTGACAATATTTTCCAAACATATCTAATTTGTAGAATGCAAAGTCATGTGTGAACTCCTTCCCCTAAATTGCAAATTCGGAGTTATAAACTGTGGCGAGGAAGGAGCCTGGTAAATGATGTTGAGAGAAAAGGATGTGTTTATCCTCTTTAGTCTCTCCATCTGGATTGATTTTTTTTTTTTTTGAGAAAGAGAGAAAAAAATTCACTGCTTCATAACCAAATTTGTCTTTAATGTTCTCCCACATGTACTGAACCTACTGAATAAGTATAAAATTCACCACATGTCTGTGATAGTGGAAATTTTTAATAACTTTAAAGGACAATGGATTCAAGAAGATATACTTCAATTAAATATATAGCATCTTACAGTGTAAAAAAGAATTTCTTTTCTACTTTTATGTGCCTTGACAATCATCTTGTTGAAGTAAACTATGTCTTAAAAGTTCAAATTACGTTATTTTGTTTTAAATTTTGTTGTTTTTTTTCTCTCTTTATTGATTAAGGTATTACATATATGACATATGTATTCTTATTTTGATCCCAAAACACATTTACAGATGTTATTTGTGTAAATTATTTTATTGTAATAATGCAATTATTGTAAATGTTTTTTACTACTGTACTTTGTCATAAAGACTCCTGTAATTGCTTTAAAATGTCTCACCGAAACCAACATTTTGATGCATTTCTAGTGTGTTGTCAGTGTAATAAAACACATAGGGGACCTAGTGAAAGAGCAAAGTCATTATACACTTTCAAATGCTAGTGCCAACTTTTGGTTAATTAGAAGGTAGTTCTAACAGGTAACCTCAGTCATTCCTAGTTGGTAGGAGCTAGTGTTTAGAATGTCAGAATGTTTGAAATTCGCCCATTTCCTAAAGCCTCTTTTTGGATTGTAGTGCTCAGAGCAGGATGGCATTGGAAGTAATGCATCAATATCACTACCCGCTCATGCCAGCAAAGTGTCTGCATATCTGCCAGCAAAGCAGGAACTTACAAACCAGTGCCAGTGCATTCCAAACAAGGTATGCTCATATTAATCTATGCCCACTGAGAAGCCACTCCACACAGTGAGCCAGCCCCTTGAATGTGGCCCTGGTGCACAGAATGTGTTTTGTC
Organism: Myotis myotis; assembly: GCF_014108235.1. Taxonomy (NCBI): domain Eukaryota; kingdom Metazoa; phylum Chordata; class Mammalia; order Chiroptera; family Vespertilionidae; genus Myotis; species Myotis myotis. The sequence continues at coordinate 66,882,739 of NW_023416379.1, read as the reverse complement.
CTTCAGTGCTAGTTGAATCAAATGCCTAAGCCATTGAACCATGGAGGTTGATTAAGAGAAGGGGGTTGGACCAGACTAAGCAAGGCTCAGTGGCTGAGCATCCACCTATGAACAAGGAGGTCATGGTTCGATTCCCAGTCAGGCAGGGCACATGCCTGGGTTGCAGGCTCGATCCCCAGTGTGGGGAGTGCAGGAGACAGCCAATCAATGATTCTCTCTCATCATTAGTGTTTCTCCCTCTCCCTCTCCCTTCTCTGAAATCAATAAGAATACGTGTGTGTGTGTGTGTGTGTGTGTGTGTGTGTGTGTGTGTGTGTGTGTTTAAAAGAGAGAGAGAGAGAGAGAGAGAGAGAGAGAGAGAGAGAGAGAGAGAGAGAGAGCAGGGGTTTGGGGATTTCCTGGGTTTTTATCTGGATGGTCCTGAGCCCATCAGACCTTCTTTCCGGGTGTGAATTAGAATGAATAGGAAGGCAAAGGGAGGAACAACCTGTACAACACACAAGTATTGAGTACTTTACCTGTGCCAGGAACAGGCTTCAATTCTGGGAGTTCTCAGTTGAAGGAAACACAGTGCTTGCTCTTCAACACAAATACACAGTATGTCTTTGTTGTGTGGAGACTACTTATCCAGTATCCCTGACTTAAAGCTAGCTCCCTCTGTCATAACTTGTATGGGAAATACTCAGAGAGTTTGTCTCGCTTGCACCAGTATGGTCCTGTGGTCAGAAAGTCTGGGCTCCTGGACCTACATTCACTTTTTTTGTGGATGTAAATGGCAGTCACGAGGCCTGTGCTTAAAAGTGGGCTAAGTATGGTTTTCCTCTCCACCCATACCTGAGGAGAGGAAAGAGGAAAGGAAAACTTGCTGCAGGGCCTAGAGAGGCTGTCCCCTAGCACTGTGACTTAATGCATGCCCTCAGGCTTAATGCATCCTGTTACTGTTTCACCCATGGCTGGAGGAGTGGGGATCGGGATTAGGTGTAAGTTTAGAGGAATCTTATATTTCCGGTAGTGACCAATGCTGTATAGAAAGCTCCACAGAAGGCAAGTACAAGGTGCAAGAGCCCCACAGAGGAGGGTGGAGTAGTAGAATGTCCATGGAAGGCCGCGTGGAGGAGCTGATGAGGGAGAGCCGTGAGCCTCATGAGCAAGGGAAGGAGGACATACCAGTGGAGGGCCCAGCATCAGCTCAGAGGGAGCAAGGATTTATATCTTACTATTGTCGGCATAATATTTATAAACCACTTATCTTTAGCCTAATGTGACAGATTGTTTGATAACACAGAAATTCATTTTTGCTCAGGGGGAAGCAGGATTACCCGGAGTACCAGGCTCACCTGGTCAGAAAGGGGATAAAGGAGAACCGGTAAGACCACCCAATACTGTTGGGGTGAAAGTGGATTTGTTCAAAAGTGACTTAAAAATATAATTTTCTCATTTTTCTATTTGTATTTGGATTCAAACCCAAATCTTTGTACCTATAAACAGTAAATAAAATTCTGATGCAAGCAAGTTTAGTTTTCAGTTGTGCCCTAGCCTTCTTTAACATTCTCTTTTTCAGATACTTGAATTCTTGCTTCTCTAGTCTGCTGATGGGTCCCCGCTGAACTTTCTTAACTTAATAAATGTATTCCCTTCACCCACTCTCACCTCTCCCATTACCTCCCCCGACATCTGGCAACTGCCGATCACTGGCATGTCACTAGTCATTTGGTAGATCCCGTTAGAGGAGGAACAAGGGAGCCAGAGAATAGTCTCACAGCCTCCTATACAAGCCTGTGCATGACCACTCCCTTAAGCATTAAGCTATTAGAGATAATGTCTAGGCCTCAGTTGTATTTCAGCTACAGGCCTAGTGACATGCCAGGGGAGGAAAAGTCAGGGAAGAGTCCAAACTTCATGACCAGCGATATGTAAGGTCAGGGTGCCTAAACCGCATGACCGGCATGACCATCAATATGCTAGCGGAGGAAAGGTCACTCTGGAGGCAAGATCCTAGCTCATTTTGCCCTATGCAGCTCTTACATGCTTTGAAAATGATCCTTAATAACCTTGTCAGTGATTTATTTTATACAACAATAAAATATATAACAAGCTTGTAGTATCAGAAACTGGCACATAATAGATATACAACAACTGTGTTTTCTCTGCTTTCCTATCTACATTGTAATTGTTCACATGTTGAAGGAAGGTGGAGATGATCCCTTTAGGTTGAATGTAGTTTGTTATGTGACTTGACATAACAAGATATATGTATTACTTAATTATAAATTTTGAGAAACCTTACTGTGATCTGGGGCAGCTTTATAAGAGCAAATTTTACTTTTATTTATGTCCATGTACTATGTTTGACAGCTATTTTGCATAATCATGTAAGTCCTGTCCCACCTACGTCACAACCCACCCATGGCTTTCTATCTCCATCAAATAAACACTAAAGCTCTAACCATGGGCTTCAAGGTTTCACATAATTTGTAGAACTCATCCTACCCCACTCCTCACATCCTGAATCGTCTCCTACCTTCTCCTCTTGTTCACTCCTGCTCTCAGGTCTCTGCACCAGTTTACCTACACCTGGAATGTTCTGCTAGATATCCATTTGGTGCTCTTCACATCATGCAGGCTCTTGCTCAGGGATCAGTTTAAAATCCTAATCTGACATTTCTATATATATAAATCAGTTTAAAATCCTATTCTGACATCTATATGTGAAAATCACCCTTCTTTCCACCTCTATCTTCTTTCTTAGCACTTTTATTGTCACCTGACATGTTATCATTATGCATCTATTTATTCCCCCCACTAGCATATGAGTTCTGTGAGCACCATACATAGAACAGTGCATAATAAGAGCTAAAAATATGTTGAATGAATGAATGAGCACTATAATCTAAATAACTCAGCTGTTTCTAGAAACCATAAATTCAATGCTCCAATTGCTCAGGGATCCTGCCAGGCAGCACAGAGTCAATTTGCAAAGAAAGAGCTAGATAAATCATAAATGATTATTAAATTATTCAATATTATTCCACTACACCTTTTCCTTTAAAAAACAAAAATTATTTTCACATAGTGAGCTAACTAATTTTAGGTTGATACTGCCAATCAGTTAATGAAAAATCAGAAATATATGGGGGAAAGCCACATGCTTTGGCATGATTTAATGTCTATATTTATTTGCCTATATTCTCATCCCTGCTGTGATGCTACATTAAATAGGTTTACTGCTTTTTAAATGTTTGATAAAGATGATGACCCTCTTTCATGGAGTAAGATGGTTTGAAATTCAAACACTGCTTTTGTTTGAACACCTAGATATGATCAGTATTCTATGTCAAGGCACCTAATCAAACCATTCTAACGATGCCCTCTGTTCAAGACTAAACACTGGGTGACATTATTTCAAATAATGAATTCTTTTCAGGCTCAATTATTATAATTTTCTGAATCTTCAAATCCCCCTTTCTTAGCAAGTATAGTTGGCAACCTAATTACTTAGCAACCACTTTCCTTTCTCAGTTCTTTAAGACCCTTGCTAATACGCTCACCCACTTCAGAGAAAACTCTGAAATTCTCTGAGTTTTATAAAATAGCAGCTCAATTTCAGTGTTCCCGAACCTAAGGGCGGGTGTGATCTGAGCTCTATTTTGGGAATAATTTTCTAGTTCATTTTTGTATTATCTTTCACATATCCAGTTAATTACCCAAAGTATAGGCTTTGTGAAATGATTGCTTTGCTAATATACTTTTACAGAAAATCAAAATAATTTAAAATTTATTTAAGTTTACTTATTTGACTCTATAGTAAAAAACTTTCTACTACTCCACCCTGTAATTTCACTACCTGGAAGTTTCCATTCTGAAGAGTCTAATTTGTTAACCCAGAGATTACGAGTGATCCTTGTATTTCCTTTCTAACCTGACACTACTCATATGCCTGTTCTGTGCCATACCACACCAGTAAAAATAGTTGAATGAAAATATGTTCAGAATTTTTAAAAGACTATCTTACCTTAATAATAACTTTACAGAAGTAGAATTTAATGTTATGCTTTTCAAGGTTTTGTCCAATAAAGAATAGTTCTCTATCCTTTTGAATCCAGCATTGAATACAGTGGGGCCTTGACTTACGAGTTTAATTCGTTCTGTGACAGAGCTCGTAACTCAAATTACTCGTATGTCAAATCAAAAAGTGAACGAGTGAGACACGTGATGCTGGACTGATGTTGTGGCGTTCACTGTGACGTTCGCTGCGCCAACTAGCGGTGGGGTATCTGAAGCTGGCTCATAACCCAAATTTTAGCTCGCAACTCAAAGCAAAAAATCGGCCGAGAGATGGCTCGTATCTCGAAAAACTCATTAGTCGGGACACTCGTAAGTCAAGGCCCCACTGTATATTGGATTATTAGACAGGTTCTTTTTGTATCAATTTTACCCAATCTGATATAATCTCAGCTAATGTATAGGAACTTGAAGTTGACAGTTATTTGTGTGCCTTAAATCTGAAATTAGCATGCAGTATTATTGTTATAATGGCATTTTATACTCATAAAATTCTCATATACTTCTTAATATCTACCAAGCATTAGTTGTAGTTAGACTCATTCAAAAAGTTTATATTGTTTCCACTGTTTCAAGGAAAATTTAATAGACCGAATTTGTGATAGAGCCATCAAGGCAGACATAGGCAGCTCAAAGCTTCATTGAAACAGATTTTTTCTAGTTTAGGTGGAAGAGCAGGGAAGCTGAGAATTGGATTGACCAAGATTTGTTTTTTTTTTTCCTGGAGGATGTAATGGAAGGTCAGGAACACTAAGTGTAACAAATATGAGTACCTCAGAGTCTGAAATTTTGTGACTTGCTGGAATTGGAAGCATGAGGTATTAGTTGAGGGAACAGCAATAGAATAATTCCTTACCTTTGATAAATAGAGAAGAAATGGCAAAACTAAATTGCATATGTCTGTGTGGAGAATGCTTAGTTTTAGTTTTGATTAGCACTTTGATATTTATTCATTATTAATAGTTTGAATATTAATTAAAATGATATAGTTTAATAACTTGTGGACAATGTGAGGAAGGAACTTAGGGCACAGACTTTGGGACAAGCAAAAGCAACTCATCTAAGAAGTTATAGGTTCTCTTCAACAAGATTAGCAGTTAATACAACTTTGAAAAAGCCTCCTAATGAGCATTTCTATGTTTTAGGGTGCAGTTGGTATTAAAGGTGAATTTGGTGCTCCTGGAATTCCTGGGGAAAAGGTATGTTAATTTGCTACTTGATTAAACTTTGTGGCTGTTTTATATGGTTGTATCAGATAGGAAGGGTAAGTATATAGAACCAGTCTGGAAGTCAGGGCTCACCACACTGTGTCCTTGCAGCGGGGCTGCCACAAACTGCTGTATGATTTTCTAATTGTTTTACTAGGACTCAACCACATTCATTTGTTTGCATATTATAAAAAGTCTGCTTTTATGCTACACAGCAACATTAAGTAATTGTGGCAGAGACTGTATGGCCCACAATGTCTAAAATATTTACTGTCAGGCCCTTTGCAGAAAAAGCTGTGGACCCCTGCTCTAGAGCATTGGCCATTATTCAGAGAGCACCAAGCCTTCTGTGTCTCATTATCTAGAAGGCCATGGCCCTGGTGGTTATTAACCTAAAACTGTCACAGTAGTAACTGAAGTGGTAGAAGGTTCAGAAACTACCATTCAGATTTTGTAATAGTTTGATAAATATTGTTCTTTTTTGTTAAATCTATTGGGGTGACATTGGTTCCTATAGGTTCATAATAAGATCATATAGGTTTCAAGTGCACATTTCTATGCTACCTGATCTGTATATTGCATTATGCGCCCCCCACCCAAAGTCAAATCATCTTCCATCATCATATATTTATCCCCTTTTACCCTTTACTACCCTCCACTGCCCTGCCCTCTGGTAACCTCCATAGTGTTGTCTGTGTCTATGAGTTTCAGTTTTATATCCCACATCCAGATGTTTTTTGAGTCCTTCTTCAATATGTCTCTGATATCTGACTGCTTTATTGATGCTGCGTCTTTTCTTTTAGAAATTACCCAGCCTGATATGCAAATATTTCACTCCTGTAATAGTGTAACTGTTAGACTTCATGCAATCCTAAAAATTGTGTTGAACAATGATGGCCCTAGGATCCTGGTTTCGTGCATCTTCATCGACCCTCCTTAGTGGCTAATACCCTCCCAGTGTCTGTAGAATCACTGAGTCTTTGACCATATCCTCTCCTAAGATACAGTCCCTGGTGGTGCCTTACCTGCTTCTAACTTGTCACTTCACTTAGGTGCTAAAGGGACATAACACTCACAAATGAAGAAATATCACTTCAGCAATATTTTTGTTTTTACTTCTATAATTCCAAGGTTACCATGTATTTAAAATAACTCTAATGAATATATACAAAATAAAAATAACAAGAAAGTTACTATACTATGTGAGGGCATGGTTAATATGTTATAAATATTTGACTACAATCAAGATATATCAAATTTTTCAAAAGTTTTAAAATTTCAGAAATTTTATTTTAATTTTAAAATATCTCTTTATTGTTAAAAGTATTACAGATGTCACCATTTTCTTCCCCCATTGATTCCCTGCTTCCCTCCCCCTCCCCACCCCAGGCCTTTACTGCACTGTTGTTTGTATCCAAGGGTTATGCATATATGCACATAAGTTCTTTGGTTAATCTCTTCTTACCCCTCCTCCTCTCTGAGATTCATCAGTCTGTTCCATGCTTCTATGTCTCTGAATCTATTTTGTTGATTAGTTTATTTTGTTCATTAGATTCCACATTTGAGAGAGATCATGTGATACTTGTCTTTCTCTGACATCTCTCATAGCAATATATTTGCTGATACATTTTCTAGGGGCAAGGAAAACAAAAGAGAAAATAAAAAAAAATGGGACTACATCAAAATAAAAAGCTTCTGCACAGCAAAAGCAACCGTCAACAAAATGAAAAGGGAGCCCACTGTATGAGAGAACATATTTGCCAATGATATATCTGATAAGGGGTTAATTCCCAGAATATATAAAAGAACTGATATGACTTAACAAAAGGAAGACAAACAATCCAATTAAAAATGGGCAAAGGACCTAAATAGATTCTTCTCTAAAATTTCAAAAATTTTAAAGTTGTAAAAATGAGCACTTATGTTTTACATAAAATACTTCCATTGTTTTCTGATGAAATTGATTTGATGAATTTTTCTAAGCGAGTTTCCAGGGAAAATTCATTAGTTCTGAAAGTATTGTGTATCCTCAGAGCCGTATCTCCCACAGCTGGCTTAATGCGTCTCCTAGAGTACTCATACAGCACCCCGAGCTGCCCTTTGATTCTGCTTTCAGCATTTGTGATTCTTGGTGTTCTTTTTCTTATAAATAAAAATGCTTAAGAGTTCTATTAAAATATAAAATAAAAGCCTTCCTTGGGGCAAGAACATATGCAAAATACATCGAACATATAGTATACCTTCATATATACCTCCGGTGTAATATTCTCAAAGTGAAATCCTTTATTTTTTATTTATTTTATCCTCACCTGATGATATGTTTTTATTGATTTTTAGGGAGGGAGGAAGGAAGGGAGAGAAGCATCAATGTGAGAGAAAAACATCCAGCAGTTGCCTCCTGTATGTGCCCTGACTGGGGATCAAACCTGCAGCCTTTTGGTGTTTGGGATGATGCTCCAACTAACTGAGCAACCCAGCCAGGGCAAGTCCTTTATTTTTTAAGGTTTAATATTTAAACTAATAGACTGATTTATAATAATGGAGTGAAACATATTCTGATCAGTGGAGAATAGAATTTGTATATTAGCTGTACTTACTTCCAATGTAATGAAGTAATAAATTAAGTGATCTTTATATGAATCCCATTATTCTAAAGTAAACCTACACTTTGAAGTGTATTAGGTGATAGCAGTGAATTTTTTTAAAAGTGAAGTCCCTGAACTACGTATTAGTTTACTAAGGCAGCATTTTTCTTCTGAGGCCCGGGAGAAAAATATTTCACTAACCAACACAATATTATGAAATCAATTTATGGAATAGGGAGTCATGGAGACTTTGAGGATGATGAACTGTGGAATTTAATTATGCTGCTTTATAATTATAATACCCGTCACCAAATACAAACTTGCACTAGGCACTCTAACCTGATATATACAACCTTCCTGCCAACACACCACTGAAAAATAAGTGTCCCCTTTACATTGATGCAGCACAGCTAGGAGTGTGCCTGAGAGATTTGGTAAACTGTCTGTTCTGGGTTCACATAAGAAAATCTATTCTCCATAGCAAGTGTTACTAGTGATTAGTCACTGGTGACTTCTGGTAAGCTTGGTTGGACAGAAGTCAACATCAGTCAAAATCAGGAAATTGGATGGCCCAGTTTCCAAGAGAAGTGAATGACAGTGCATGAGATCACACACGTGCACATACACACACATGCGCACTCAGTTCACCTTCTCTTGGTAAGCAGTGGCAAAAGGAGATGAAGATTTGGATACTGGGATTGAATCCTGACCAAAGTATGCTTGCATTCATTACCTGAATATTTCAAACGAAAAATTGCTTCATTCTCCATTTTGCTTATGTATATCATGTATCAGATATGTTTTTTGAGAAGTGGGCATACTTTTTAAAAAATAGGAGTAGTTATTTCTCAGTAATAGTTACCCTAATGATGCGATGTTAAAAATTCAATATAGACCTAATTTGTGCTAAAACCAATTTTCTGTCTGCTGAATTACCTAGTTTGTCCTAAAATGTTTATTTTAAAGGGAAAATAACTTTTACTAAATTAATTTTTCTTCTCATGAAGGAGGTATGCCGTGAATAACAACCATCACCATTATGCCCTTCAAGTATTAAATACCCAGAGTTAGACGGCCTGGGTTTGAGTCCCAGTTCAAAGCCTCACCCTGTGTAATTTAGGGCATGTCTCTTGATTTCTTTTAACTTTTCTCTTTTATAAAGCGGGAATTATATTGTACCTACTTCTAGTTTTGTCTTAAAGATTAAATGAAATTATTCATGAAAGTGCCAGGTCAGTGCCTGATATATACATATTTAGTAAAAAATAGGTAATTTTAAAAGAAAACAGTTTGATAAGTCTAGTATTCTAAACTCTGGCTTACTATGAGACTAAATTAAAACTCATTTAAGGAAATTTTTATTATTTTCTCAAAATATATTTAGTAGAAAAATGTTCAAATAAAAGTCACGTATCTTAGATAACTTTGACCTCTTAATACATACTAGATGTTAGCAAACCAATAAATATTTTATTTAGCTGAAATGTATATGAGTATAAACTTTCATAAAAATATTAATAGCCATCTCTTTACACAATAATTATTATGTGCTAAACACTGTCAAGAGGCTTCTTTACATTATGTCATTCATTCCTCACAATAACTTCATGAGGTAAGATTTATATCATCACTTTTTCACAGATTAAGGAACTGAGATATAGAAAAATTAAAACTTCCCCAAAGTTTCATATCTAACCAATAGTGGAGGCAGGATTTGAATCTCTATCCATATGAATTCATACTTCTTGCTCCTTTGCCATTATTACCTGAGGACAGCTCCACAAGTATCCAGATTTCCTTTGCACAGACAGTTCTGAATTAGGTCTTAACTTTGTTTGCCAGCAGCCTGCTGAGGGAACTGTACAAATTCCTACATTCTGCTCCAGGGAGGGCTGTGCCCCTTCTCTTAAAATCTATGGATCCCTTGACCACTTTGTAAAGTTCATGCTTTTCTAACCAATTTGCTGTACGTCTGAAACTAATACTGAATAATATTGAGCCCTAGCTGGTTTGGCTCGGTAAATAGAGTGTCAGCCTGTGGACCAAAGGGTCCAAGGTTTGATTCTGGTCAAGGGCACGTACCATGGTTGCAGGCTCCTCCTTGGCCTAGGCCCTGGTTGGGGCTCCTGCAGGAGGTAACCAATCGGTGTGTTTCTTTCACATCGATGTTTCTCTCTGCCTTTCCCTCTCTCTTTTACTCTCCCTAAAAAATCAATGGAAAAATATCCTTGGGTGAGGATTAACAAAACAAACAAACAGAAGAAGAAGAAGAAGGAAGAAGGAAGAAGGAAGAAGGAAGAAGGAAGAAGGAAGAAGGAAGAAGGAAGAAAGAAGAAGGAAGAACATGTGAAAAGAAATAAAAAGAAAGTTAGGGAACAATGGATCTGCCCAATTCAGTCTCACTCCCCTGCAAAGACTGAGGCCTTCAGAGTTTATGGTGAAAAAACCCATCATACAATGCACCTCGTAATGAGGACAGTGAAGAAGGAAGAAGGAAGAAGGAAGAAGGAAGAAGGAAGAAGGAAGAAGGAAGAAGGAAGAAGGAAGAAGGGGAAGAATATTGAATATAAACTTTAATTTAAAAAGAGAAAAGAAAAAAATGCATTGACTCCTATATAGTCTATCTAACTATAGGGATTCTGACTTTCCACCCTCAGAAAATTGTGTCCACCTATTAAAAATTATCATCATATGTTTTTCACCTAATAAAAAGATTTTGTCTAGATTTACTTTCCAAAATAAGTATTATGAAAACAATACAGTTTCTTTTTGTTTGGTTTCCAAATTCAAAATTATATTTGAAATATGCTTTTAAACTTCCCACACGTACCTGACTCTCTGAAGATCCTTATTTGCCCTGCATGCCCACCTCCAAGCAGGCCAGTCATGGCCACATTCTTCAGATTAACCTTACCTCAGCACCTAACCTAGAAAATTCTCTATGATCCCCACCAAATATGCCATTTGTAAATTGTATATTCATTTGATTAAAAACAAAAGTGTTTAACTTAGTACCATGGCTTTATCACACACACACACACACACACACACACACACACACACACACACACACACACACAAACTTCCAGAGGTAAAAAGCCATATGCATTAAGGGCACTTAAGAGGTATATCTGAGAACATGAAGAGAGAGTTGCCAAGTGCTTGTTTTAAAAATAGTCAGGCTCACTGTCCTCATTACGAGGTGCATTGTATGATGGGTTTTTTTCACCATAAACTCTGAAGGCCTCAGTCTTTGCAGGGGAGTGAGACTGAATTGGGCAGATCCATTGTTCCCTAACTGTCTTTTTATTTCTTTTCTGTTGGAAAATGAAATGACTGTGATCTTTGAATCTTGATTTTCTCTTTAAAAGACATTTTATGGGAAGACTACAGCTTCTAGAAATAAAGGCAGATGCTTTGCAGTTTATGAAAGCGCAGACAAGACCCATAGCTGCTGTGAATTATAATGAACTCTGCAAAAGCCCTGGTCCAGATGTAGCATTAATGCCTCAGAGACTCAGAAACTTAGAAATGTTTATTGAAAAAAAAACTAGGGAATTCTAAAAATTCATTTGGCTGTCTCTATTATCTCATTTCACTCAATTTCCCATTGAAATTCAGAAATACAATTAATTTCATTGTCCTTTCCAAGATAAAAAAGAAAGTTGAAGTACTTATTTGTATGTGACAACCTAACTTTATTGTAACATTGAGCTATTTCCTTCCTATGAGATTGTCAAGGTTGAAAAACAAGTATGAGCTCCATGCTAGAGAAAATGCTGATTAAACAGAGAATCATCTATATATTTTCGTGTTTCAGAAAATTCTGAAATGAATGAAGGTATAGTCAATTCTGGAGAAAAGATTGAACTTTCTTATTATACCAATAATCATAGGAAAAAATGACCGCAAAGAAAACAGTTTTGTTAAGGGACTTGTTAGCTTTACTTACTAAAGTCACAAGAATGATAGCTTGGATTACCAGTGAAAAATTACTGCCTTTACATGGAGTAGGTCTCACTTAATTGTTTTATCTGTGGGTAGTTCATTGATACAATGGAGCACTAAAATAAGCAGAAACACGAGAAGGACAGAGGTAATAGAAGGACAGGAAAAAGAAAAAGAAACTGGCTCACTCTGCAGTTGATTTCATTTCTTAATGGTTTCTTATTCCATTCTCTAATGCCTTCCACTTGCACCCCAAGTAGAGCAGTTGGCAGAGAGCACAACAGATGGATGACAAGCTCAACACATGCAGTGGATCTGGCACCAATGCACTTGACTTCTATTTGCTAAACCGTTAGCCAGATTTCAAGAACCTAGGCTGCTAATGCTCCTATTTGGTTTAATGCACTATGAGAATCGTGCACATAAATAGTAAAATATTTCCATAAAAAGATATCACACACTCTGTTTCTCTGCATACATTAGCAGCTAATTGTTTTATTCTTGGTGTCGATTGCTGAGCTACAGTGAATTTAAAGGTAACTGGTATTTTATAGACATATAAAATTTCAGATATTAGAGTTTTCTTAAAACAGCCTTTCGCCAGCCAAGTCAGGGACAGCTAGGCCAGTGTAAAGTACTGAATGGAATTGTAGGTAGAAGATTTGAGAGGGTGATCACAGACCATTCACTGTGTCTTCACAGATGACTAAATTCAAAGCTCAAGACAAATTGCATCTTTTTCATGAAGTCTCCCTGGTCACCAGGCAGATTTAACAACCCCTTCACTCAGCTCACATAGCACTTCATTTACATTGTCAATAGAATTTGTGTCCTTGTCCCCAGGATAAACTCCCAAAGAACAAGGACTCGGTATCTCTCTCACCCCTGGGACCCCAACACCTGGCCCAACATATAACACCTGATTGATTCCGGACAAATGTTTATTATGTTGTTCAGAAATAGAGGATGATTGTTAGAAAACCCTCCTGAGAGGGTACTGGAAAAAGCCCAGATGGCAGCGATGCCTCTGTGCACGTCTTCTGTATTTTCTACAAAAGCATACTTTGAGGAAATCGGAGGGCAAGAGACTCTCTTACCTACCTAGCAAAGCTTGTAGACACTGCTTCCTAGGATGAAATAGAATAGAAGTGTGTATAGCTCCGGAACTTGCTTCCCATTTTCTTTTAGAGGAACTATGCTCTCTCTTCTCTCTCAAGCATAAATGTTCAAGTTATCTTGCTCTTTCTTTTTTCCCAAACTTGGTTTGGAAATCTCCTGTCTCTGACAACAGTGCTAAGGAATGTTATTTCTCCATATCTTAACAACCATTTACTTCAAGGCTAAAGATAATTAACCACTGACTTCAGTGCATTTAAGCTCCAGTAGAAGTAATTGATATGAAGTAGAGAAGTAGAACTATAAATTACTCATCACGAGGAACACTTTGGACAGGAAATAGTTGCAGTTACCGGTATCTCACTTTCCTCCGTTAGGAGCTTACCAATGACACTGTCCTTTTCTTTATATCTTAAATCGTCTTTCACTTGTTACAATACTTAATTCAGATGTCAATTTCTATACTTTCGTTTCTCTAGTACCTTCGTGAAGTTTCAACTTTACTTAAAAAACTGTCTTACAGCTAGTCTCAAAACAAAGTGAAGAGCCCAAACACTTGTTCTTGACAGATTCACTTTAAGAAAATCACCACAATTACACACAAGCCCAGGTACTGTAATGGGCTTTACAGCATTCGCCAAGGCTCAGGTCCTTGACTTGAAATGTTTACCTCTCTAAACCACTTCAATTTTTTTAATTGCAATAAGTTAGTATAATTTGTATTCAATTGATTTGATAAAAGATTATAAAACGTTTGTCTTTGAAAAGAAAACTTAATGGCTGTAGTGCTATAAGCTTCATATTACATATGCAAGTTAGCATTAAAAAGCACGTTGTATTAATAGAGACAGTATAGTAGTACCCAGAACAAGGTGTATGTGGGGTGTGTGTGTGTGTGTGTGTTTGTATAACAGTCCTGCTCTCTATTATGAGTATGGGAGACCATTTCTGGAATGATACACATTTAATTTTTTTATATGTTTTCATTGATTTTTTTAGAGAGGAAGGGAGAGAGAAACATAATTGACAGGCTGCTGCTTCCTGCACAACCGCTACTGGGGATTGACCTCACAACCCGGGCAAATACCCTGACCAGGAATTGAATCCATGACCTCTTGGTTGCTAGGTCAGTGCTCAACCACTGAGCCACACCTTCTAGGCCTGAGTGCCACATTTTAAAAGACATATTGGCTAACCAGTGTTTACCTAGAGAATAGTGACCATACTATTAAGGGAATCCAAACTGTCATTTGATCAATTATTGGTATACTGAACAGAAGCCTTGACTGGGAACAAAGGGATGTCATGTACAAGACCCATAAGATGTTTCTTTCTGTGTGAAATAAGACTAATGGGCAGAAATTTGGGAAAGTTAGTTTGGGTTCAGAAAACATTGTTTCAGCATCCTCACCTAGAATTCTTTTGTTTGTTCTTGACAATGCAATTTACACAGCAAAAGTGCCTGATTTTAGTCAACTTTCAGTAGACTCAGTATCTCAACAGATTCTTTGGTGAAAGTGTTTAATATAAATGTATGAATTTGTACTTGTTCCTATAATTAAGAACACCCATCCAGCTTGTTTTCTAGCTATGTGTATCTGCATATATTTGTGTACACACACATGCATATACACTAAGGTCAGTAGATTTTGAGACAATAGATGTTGACTTCAACTGCTATTTACTAACTTTCCATATTCACTTTACTATGTTTAAGACAGGTATTGACCATACATTCTTTGGTGGGCTGGTGTCCCCTTCTTTGAAATGACCCATAAGAATAAGTAATAATAGTGTCTCATTCATTTTATGAGTAAGAATATTGTAAATTTTTCTTATTCTGAGCATTAATGTGATAATACATCCCCATGTGTTAGCTGCATTAAAGGTCCAACATATATAAATAATTCAAAAAGTTTGAAGTTTAAAACCTTATGCAGTATATATATTTTTTAACTTTAAAATATACTTCTTGGAATGAAGTACCAGAAAATAGAAGAGAAAATACTCCTCCTTGAAATGAAAGGACTCAGATTGATGAGATATCTGGAAAGAAAAGGGGAGGTATATATTCTATTTCCTGAAATATTTGAGTTCCAATAATTTAAGAACCATATCAAAATTCAATTTCCTAAGATTGCATCCTGAATAAAGCAGGATTATAGTTAGAAATGTAGAGGTCAAGTTAATACACAAAATCAAAATCAGATTTATCTTTGGCCACTTTTTTATTGTTTTTTATGCCAAAATTTTGGCATGCTATTTCAGACATTTCTTCCAGCTACTGCACTCAACATTCAATTGAAGTAAATTTTCTCTCAATATATATGAATTAGTGGGAAAATATTGATATATTTCTAAGTGTACACTAAATTCACACAGAAGATTATGTTCCCAATAAATAAGCTTTAAATGAAATAATAGGTTAAATTGATTTTTAAATATGGAAACAGTGTTATAATAGGATCTCAGATTTTTTAATCTAAGGCTGAATGCCTAACTATTTAAAGAAAAAAATAAGACATAGTACATGTTTTAGTATATAACTTTTTATTTTCTGGGCTTAGATTTAGTTATTAGCAAATTTTTGTTTACTTGCATAATCTATCTTTCTTTGCTTGGTCTCATTGGTACTAGGTTTGCAAACCGTAGCCCTGGGGAGTGATTCCTTATTAAGTGCCCTTTAGACAACATGCATTTCCCACATAATAAGAAAAGACATTAATTCCAATGTTAAGTGAGTCAGGAAAACTAATAATTTACCTTTTATGGATAGTTGTGATTGCTTCAGGGAAATGGGCAGTGATGAAAAGGAAGTAAAAATGAAAATACTTGAATCAGTTTTTCAGAAAGCCATCAGCTGGCCCTAAATTACACCTAATTTTTTCCCAAAATTTTCTCAAAGAAGCTACTTTATTCTTTTTTTCTTTTTCTTTTCTTCTTCTTCTTCTTCTTCTTCTTCTTCTTCTTCTTCTTCTTCTTCTTTTTTTTTTTTGCATTCAACACTTTTCTTGGTATTAATTTCAGGTAAACAGCACCCAAAGAGGTTACTTTGAATTCTGAAAAGGGTGCTCTTGATTGCTCCATGAAGTTGAAGACATGCTATGTGTTACAGTAATAACATGGTCACAATGCTATCAGCAGCGATGTTAGAATTTGCCCCACTTTCTATTGCGCAGACTCAGTCATTTGCCCATCTGTAGCTTGACTTTGTAACAGGAAAGGTACACAGCCCTTTGATGGAAAACCCATAGCAGGAAACAAATGCCTCAGTAACGAGTTTTGAAACTTATGGTTGCTCTGGTAAACATTGATTGTAATTTTTCTTTCAATAATGGGCTAAAACATTGATTGGAAGTTAAAGGAAAAGCCTCATATTTCTTTCTTGCTCTGAGACTGGGAGGAAGGAGGGAAAACTGGAGTTCAGAAAAAAACAGCTAACGTCTGTCTGCCCATCCAGTCATTGTCGACAGGCGTTCATCGGATAGATGGAATTAAATCTGGCCCCAATTGCATCGGGTGCCGGTGCTTTGAAATTGTACTTCACAGTGAGCAGGAAGAGGGGCTCATTCTGTTGACATAAATTAGGTTTCAAATAAAGTCCAGGCAGAAACATCATTGTCCATTAATCTGTTAAACAAAATTTTGTTCTCAAAGACTATTAAAGACTATTTTCTTCTTTAGTTTTTAGGGTACTTAATAAATCCATCATTTTTTGAACATAAAGACTAGAAAATGACAAAAAATTTTAAATGATTATAAATTTCTAGTAGGACATCTATGCTGATTTCAAGAAAAACCAGCAAAGCCCTGGCCAGTGTAGCTCAGTTGGTTGGAGTGATATTCCTACACCAAAAGGTTTCAGGTTCGATTCCTAGTCAGGGGACATACCTAGGTTGTGGGTTTAATCTCTGGTCTGGGTGCATGTGGGAGGTGGCTGATGGATGTTTTCCTCTCACATGGATCTCTCTCTCTCTCTCTCTCTCTCTCTCTCAAAATCAATGAGAAAATAAAAGAAAATAAGGAAAAATAATGCCAAAGTTCCTGATACTTAAGTTGCAAACTTTAAACTTCAAAAATCTATCTAAACTATCTCAAAACCTTCCACATGTTGTGACATGTGAAACTGACTCATTTCTTACGAGAGTAAAGGGCCCCAAGTGTTCATTGGGTATCTTGGAGTTTAGAATTATGTTTACAAAACAAATTTCTAGTCAAGAAAGAGCCCAAACCAAATACAACACTGGCCATAGGAAAACACATTTTAATTCAAACAAAAAGAAAAACAACCCATGTCTATTTTTTAAAAAAAATATATTTTTATGGGTTTCAGAGAGAAAGAGAGAGGGCAAAAGAGAGAGAATTATTGATCGGCTGCCTCCTGCTGGGAATTGAACTGGAAACCTGGGCATGTGCCCTTGACTAAAATTTAACACAGGACCCTTCAGTCTGCAGGCCATTGCTCTATTCACTGAGCAACACCAGCCAGGGCCAACTGTAGCTGGTTAAAACAACCCTAACTGGTAGCTGGTGTCTATTAAAAAACATTCTTTATGTCACAGTTTTAGAGAATTTCGGTACCCAGTTATCAGTTTGTCTGGGTGTAACCCTAACCTGACATATGTCAGAAGTGGGACTTTAGGTGTGAGTACTCAGAGCATATGGTACATAGGAGTGTGCTGTGAGCAAAGAAAAAGAGGAGATACTGTCACTACTTTTTTTTTTTCTCCAGAAAGTATTTTTGGCAGTGTATACTGTATCAGTGTCCGTTACTGGATTACATGCCATATCTTATTATCATGTGTAACTTGTAATATGATATAAAACATTATATTGGACCAACAGATGAAAATAATTCTGCTCTTTATGGACAAGTGGACATATTTCTCTGATGAGTAACAGATGCTTAATTTTTATAGACAATTCCCTGGCATCAGATACTTAATGTGCTCTTACTATTTCTTGATCAAGTGAAATTGGAAGTTCCTAATATATTCTGTGATGCCTGAGGTCTAGAAGTTCAACAAAAATTTTAATAATACAAATATATTTATTACACAGATAAAGCATTTTATATTTTACTAGAGGCCCAATTCACCAAATTTGTGCAAGAGAAGGCCTTCCTTCCCCCGGCTGCTGGCACCAGCTTCCCTCTGGTACCCGGGACCCGGGCTTCCCTCACAGCCTTGGCTTGGTCCAGAAGGTCACCCGGAAGGATGTCTGGTCTAGTTAGCATATTATGCTTTTATTATTATAGATTTTTGCTTCAACAATTAATTACATTAGCAACAAAGTTTTGCCTTAGTGTTTAGTACATACTGTGATGACAGCAGTTATACTGTGGAACACTTAGATAATTTAACCTGATATAAAAAAAAGCCTTAGTCTTTAAAGTAATATGTATGTCCGTGTATAGCAGTACACCTCTGGTGCGAATGATTAAAACTTTCCAAAATGAATTAATTAATGAGAGTAAAGACCTCTTTATATTTAGAAAACTATATTATTGCTATTTTAAAGTTTTAAGATGCAATATTTTTATTCATATATTCAAATTTTATTTAAGGCATTCTACAAAATGATATCTAAATGTTTAAAAAACTGTTGCCTTATAAATTCATTATAAATGTTTGCTAGAAATATGACAGGTCAGTGGAATTGTTCATTTATTTTGAGCTGTCTGAATCTGAAACTCAAGAGCCAAAGTCAATTCCTATTAGCAACTAAATTCCTAAGCCTCTGTCGAGAACATGCAGATCCTCCCAGAAGTATCTCCTTCTAACTGGTTTACTGTTTACAAAACAGACTCAGAGAGGTGACCCATGAATTCCAGTAATGGAAACTGATAAGCATCTGCTGGAAACCTTTTTACCCAAGACAGGGTCAAGAAGAATGGAAGGAACAAAAAGTTCTCCCAAGTAATTGTGTCAAGTAAAATGGCATTGGATATGAATTAAAAATTGATCCAAAGGCAATCAACAGATAAGCGAGAAAGTAAATATATATATATTAGAGGCCCAGTGCACGAATTCATGCACCATGGGGTCCCTTGGCCTGGTCTCCGGGATTGGGCTGAAACTGGCTCTGACATCCCCCAGGGGTCCCAGATTGTGAGAGGGTGCAGGCCAGGCCAAGGGACCCCACTGGTGCACAATCGGGCCCAGAGAGGGACACAGGAGGTTGGCCAGCAGGGAAGGACCGCAGGAGAGCTTCAAAGCGTGCCTGGCCCATCTCGCACAGTCCCAATAGGCTGAACCCCAGCAGCAAGCCCACCTACCGGTTGGAGTGCCTGCCCCCTGGTGGTCAGTGCACATTATAGCGACTGGTCAACAACTGGTCAACTCTCTGCCCCCTGGTGGTCAGTGCATATCATAGAGAGCAGTTAAGCAGCTTTAGCATACAATTAGCATATTATGCTTTGATTGGTTGAATGTCCGACCGAACAACCAGACACTTAAGCATATTAGGCTTTTATTATATAGGATATGCATAAGCAGATAGATAGATAGATTGATTCAGATTTTAGGCAAGAGGTCACTTACAAGCCAGAATTAAATCTTTCCCATGAGAGAGTGTAGGGTGGTGGTTAGGTGCACAAAGCTGAAGTGTATGGGTTCAAATCTTAGTTCTAGCTCCTATTGATTCTGTAATCATTTATAATATGTGGTCATAATAATAGTATCTACCTGATAGGTTTGTTGTGAGAACAGTGTCTGGCCCTTAGAAAGTCTATGTCAGACTTTAATATTATGCATAGAAGTTTGAAAGAGAGAAAATGAAATAAGGGATACTGAGTAGCATGTGGGAAAACATGGGCTACAGAGTCAGAAAACTCAGTTCAAATCTCAGCTAATGCCAGTAGTTGGGTGGCTGTTATCATGTAACTGCACCTCTCAGAGCCTCCATTTTCCTATTTTTAAAAAGGAAGTACTGATCCTGGATTTGTGAGGTAAGAGATAGAAGGAAAGCCCCTGCATGCGACTGACATTCAGAATCAGGCTACCTTTCCCTGCAGCATTAGCGCTAGCTATTAAAGGCTGCAGAAAGTTCTATATTCATTTGTTTGGTTTTTGTAGCTAATAGCATTTATTCTGTGTACTTCCTTTAGGGTGAAAATGGTTTCCATGGAGCTCCAGGCTTACCTGGCCAAAAGGTAAGGAGTTTTTTTTGTTTTGTTTTGTTTTGTTTTAATATGTGTTTATTGATTTTTAGAGAGAGAGGACGAGAGAGAGAGAGAGAGAGAGAGAGAGAGAGAGAGAGAGAGAGAAACATCAATGATGAGAGAGAATCTGGATTGGCTGCCTCCTGCACGCCACCCACTGGGGATCGAGCCTACAACCTGGGCATGTGCCCTGACCAGGAATCGAACCCTGACCTCCTGGTTCATAAGTCAATGCTCAACTGGTGAGCCCCGCTGGCTGGCAGGGTAATGAGTTTTTGAGTATTGCATATAAGTTAAGAATGCTAACAGCTTGAACATTGAATTTGTATGTAATATGGTGAAGATTCAGAAAGTGTATTCGATGAAGCTGAATTCCCTGAGAGACTTTCAGAAAGCCACTGACTAATCTTTCTGAAGACAACTCACTCAACCATCTCTCCGAAGAGAACCCATGGAAGCTGTCCCTTCTCAAGGGACCAGCGCACTAGGAGAGACTTAATTAGAGCGATTTAGCAACGGCTTCTCCAGAGACTGCTATGGTAGTGCTTTCCAGGGGCCCTGGGAGTGTACACAGCAGTTTTCACTGCTATTTGACACAACCTAAAATGAAGAACAGAACAGTGTTTATCGCCTTCGACTGTGTTTGGTTATTTTTTTATTTATCTTCCTTTTGTTATACCCCCTATTGAGCTAAACATAATCATTACAATGACAAATTATTAAATACTGCCAAGATGCTACACCTAATCTCTTCCAAAATATCTTTCATTCGGAATGGTAACTTCATAATAAGTAAGGACGTGTGCATTGGTGAGCCTTCTTTCTGTGCCCAGTATCTTCCTCTTAACCGAGGTGAACCTCATTTTTACCCCTTCCCTGTCCAAGGGCTTCTTTCTCCTGGGAAGGAGTATGCTTGCGTGTAATCAGCATGATTGGAAACACAAAGGCTGGTCTATTCCAGTTTCCTGGAGGGACTGGGAGCCACTTCAGGAGGGGCCAGCTGTCATACCACCCAGATGATCCCACCACAGGGAGAGCATTACAGATGCAATAGTAGACGCCCACCAAAGCCAAACATAGCATTTCTATGCTCTGGGGAAGTTTTACAGGTATTAGCAACAGAAGTTACTATTGCATCCAGGTTTTTCTCTGTGGCTAAAAATTACCATTCAAAAACACTTATAGTTACAGTTTTTGAAAAATCTTCCTTTACTTGGCTTGATAACGATGATAAGATTGAGCTGGCAGCGATGACATAGCAAGCTTCTGAATTTCTTCACAGCAATCCTAGACAAAACCCATTGCTACAGCATGTGCTGCCTCTGCAAGTCAAATTACAAGCCAAGGGATGTGCAGATTTATCTGCTGGGAAATAGTTTTGGACTTTCCAGCAGCTGTTTGTGGTGGCTGCATCATGCTGTCATTGGGGCTGATGTACGGGGGGAGGAGGCGGGTGTTTAGCAGCTTCAATGTCAGCTTGAATTAACAGATCAAGTTAAAGTCTATGTTTTAGGAAAAATGGTGGGAAAAAAGGTAGACCATGAATTCAGTGGCAGATATACCCAAATACTATTTTCTTCCCTGATACCTTTTTTGGGGGTAGATGAAGCAGAATGTACTTATATTTTACTAAAGGCCCGATGCAAGGGGCTCAGCCCTCGCAGCCCTGGCTGCCTCATGGCCCTGCAGCCCTGCCCACTGGTTGTTCCAGAAGGTGATTCCAGAAGGTCATTCTGCTGTCTGGTCTAATTAGCATATTAGCTCTTTATTATATAGGATTATATATAGAGATATATATTTTACACAAAGAGAATATATATATATATATATACATATATATATATAGCCCGGTGCACAAAAATTTGTGCACTCGGGGGGGAGGGGGTCTGCTCCCCGGGGGATTGGGCCTAAACTGTCAATCAGACATTCCTCTGGCAGCCCGGCAGCCCTCGGGGGATGTCCACTTACTAGGAGGGAGCAGGCCTAGCTGCAGTCGGGCATCCTTAGCACTGCTGAGGAGACAGGAGAGGCTCCCACCACCACCGCTGTACTGGCAGCCATCAGCCTGGCTTGTGGCTGAGCAGAGCTCCCCAATGTGGGAGCACACTGACCACCAGAGGGCAGCTCCTGCATTGAGCGTCTGCCCCCTGGTGGTCAGTGTGTGTCATAGTGACCAGTCATTCCCAGTCGTTCTGCTGTTAGGGTCAGTTTGCATATTACCCTTTTATTATATAGGCTAGAGGCCTGGTGCATGGGTGAGGGCTGGCAGGTTTGCCCTGAAGGGTGTCCTGGATCAGGGTGGGGGTCTCGCTGGGGTGCCTGGTAAGCCTGGGTGAGGGGCTGATGGGTGTTTGCAGCTGGTCACACCCCTTCAGGGTGGGGGTCCCCACTGGGGTGCCTGGCCAGCCTGGATGAGGGGCTGATGGCTTTTTTCAGGCTGGTCAAGCCCCCCTCCCCCCCGATGGGGGCTCTCACCGCATGGAGGTTTGACCACCCTGGGTGAGGGGCTGATGGCTGTTTTCAGGCTGGCCACACACCCTTTAGGGTGGGAGGTCTCCACTGGGGTGTCTGGCCAGTCTGGGTGAGGGGCTGAGGGCCATTTTGGGGCTGGCCGGTGACTGAAGCTCCCAGACTCTCCTTTTTTTCTTTTTTCTTTTTATTCTGGGATTTATTTACCTTCTATAATTGAAACTTTGTTGCCGTCACTGGAGCTGAGAGCTGGCTCTTGCTTGCTCCAGCTCTGAGGCCATGGCCTGCTGAAAGCAGGTATCTGGGGTTTGTTTAGCTTCTATAATTGAAACTTTGTTGCTTTCAGAGCTCAGAGCCAGGCCACGGCAGGTGGGGAACCTTGGCTTCCTCCATCACTGGAGCAAGCAAGCCTCCTGCTCACTTCAGGTGCATGGCTGCCGGCCACCATCTTTGTTGGCAGTTAATATGAATATCGTGCTGATTATCCTATCTAATAATAGACAAACATGGTAATTGAACATACCTTAGCTACGCCTCCCATTGGCTAATCAACGCGATATGCATATTAACCGCCAACAAAGATGGTGGCTAATTTGCATACCGCAGGCAGGGCGGGACAGCGCCATCCCGCCTGCCCTGTGGCCATCAGGGCCTGTTATCTGGGATCCTGGGCGGGGTGGGGGGAGGGGGTTGGTCCCATGTGCGACCGGACCTGGGGCGGCCAGGCAGGGCAGCTGGCCCACCTGGGCATCCCGTGTGTGACCCGGGGCAGGGCCCCAACCCCCAGATCGGCCCTGCCCTGTGCGGGACCGGGGGCGGCACCCCAACCCCCTGATTGGCCCTGCCCTGTGCATGACTGGGGGTGGCACCCCAACCCCCTGATCGGCCCTGTCCTGTGCGCGACTGGGGGCGGCGCTCCAACCCCCTGATCGGCCCTGCCCTGCGCGGGACCCGGAGAGGCAGGGCAGGCACCTAGGATCAGCCTGCCATCTGCCACCTGGACAGGCACCTAGGGATCAGGCCTGCCATTTGCCACCTGGGGAGCAGGCCTAAGCCAGCAGGTGGTTATCTCCCGAGGGGTTCCAGACTGTGAGAGGGCACAAGTGGGGCTGAGGGACACACCCCTCCACCCCCCACCCCCCTCTAGTGCACAAATTTTTGTGCACCGGGCCTCTAATATATATAAAAGCTGGCATTCCTTTTTAAACATTAATTTTAATTATATCGTGTTACTCTATTGTAGCATTGCAGAAATAAACTGGAGCTAAGAATCCCTTCATCCCTTCTTTGGTGCACTCAGACAATATTTGCTGAGTGCTTCTTTTGGCCAGATAGAAGCTGAGGAAAGCAATTAACCCAATATTCAAGCAACCTTTTTTTTTTTTGGAGGGGTGCATATGACTTACTTGTTGGCTATGTTGTCATGCCTGTATGACATATATTTGGTGTTCAGTAAAACATTTGTTGAATGTATGAATGAAACGTCAATAATGTAAATATCTGTGCAGAAATAAGTGGGAAAATAAGTTTGTCATGTCAAAGAGGGTCTAGTTGAACAACAAGGGACTTATGCCTTTTAGAATAAATGTTGTGATTGAGAGCCAATCCCCCTTTTGTGACGGAGATGCAGGAGATCTGGGTGATGAAGAGCATGATGCTGGTATCAGAGCTGGAGCCTGAACTCTGGGATTCAAACCTGAACTTGATTATCATACAACTCTCACTGGAACAGCAATCATAGAAGTCAGCTTGAGAAGGTTGTTTCCATTAGATTTAGTGATATAAATGGCGACAATAATGACTAACTTAATCTGTGCAGGGCATATGTTGATGCATTCAATTTGCAAAACACCTATGAGAAAGGTACTATATATGGAGAAATTAAGTTTTATGGAGATTAAATTTCATTGGAAATAGTGAAGCTGTAGCTTGTACCCTAGAAAATTATTCCTTTAGTAGTTAGGAATATTTAAATTGTATTTAACTTAGTGTTGGTTTAGAGCTTACATATTAGAAATAGTCTTGATAATTATTGTTTTTTTCAATGTTAGAAATGCTATAATAATTATTATAATAATTATATATGTTAAAACTAGTTTTCCTATTATTATACACATTGTATTTCTCTTCTACAGGGAGAACAAGGTGTTGAAGGCATCAAAGGAGAAATTGGTGAAAAGGTAAATATCTCCCTTGACATACACATTTATAAAGATAAATTGTGTACTTGAAAATACTTTCAAGTGGAATATCTAACTTGCTTTGTGCTTTCATAAGCAATTCAATAATTTTATAGAAATGATTTAAAATACTTGTTTCAAGTAAGGTAGACTTTATATATTGATGTTTGTCAGAAATATTTCTAAACAAGTTTAGATGATCATTATATCTAGACATTTTTAGTTGAATACATTCTATAAATATATAAATGATTTAGACACTTATTAAGTACTAGAGACCCAGTGCATGAATTCATGCACAGATAGGGTCCCTCAGCCTGGCGATCAGGGCCAATAGGGGCCAGCTGGCCAATAGGGAGGGGTCACAGGAGGTTGGCTGGCCATGGGAGGTTGGCAGTGGGAATGCACTGACCACCAGGGGGCAGTTCCTGCATTGAGCGTCTGCCCCCTGGTGGTCAGTGGATATCATAGCAACCAGTTGTTCAGTCAATAGTTTGGAATGGTTGCTTATGCTTTTATATATATACTAGAGGCCCAGTGCATAAAAATTTGTGCACTCAGGGGAGTCCCTCAGCCCGGCCTATGCTCTTTTGCAGTCTGGGACCCCTCAGAGGATGTCCACCTGCTGGCTTAGGCCCACTTTCTGGGGGATTGGACCCAAGCTGGCAGTCAGACATCCCTCTGGCAGCCCGGCAGCCCTCAGGGGATGTCCACTTACTAGCAGGGAGCAGACCTAAGCTGTAGTCGGACATCCTTAGTGCTGCTGAAGGAGGCGGGGGAGGCTCCAGCCACCACCGCTGTGCTGGCAGCCATCAGCCTGGCTTGTGGCTGAGCAGAGCTCCCCTTGTGGGAGCGCACTGACCAACAGTGGACAGCTCCTGCATTGAGCATCTGCCCCTTGGTGGTCAGTGTGTGTCATCGTGACCAGTCATTCCCAGTCGTTCTGCTGTTAGGGTCAATTTGCATATTACCCTTTTATTATATAGTATAGAGGCCTGGTGCACAGGTGGGGACAGGCTGGTTTGCCCTGAAGGGTGTCCTGGATCAGGGTGGGGGTCCTGCTGGGGTGCCTGGCCAGCCTGGGTGAGGGGCTGTTGGGTGTTTGAAGGCTGGGCACACCCCCTTTAGAGTGGGGGTCCCCACTGGGGTGCCTGGCCAGCCTGGGTGAGGGACTCATGGCTGTTTGCAGCTGGTCACACCCCTTCAGGGTGGGGGTCCCCACTGGGGTGCCTGGCCACCCTGGGTGAGGAGCTGATGGCTGTTTTCAGGCTGGCCACACACCCTTTAGGGTGGGGGCTCTCCACCAGGGTGTCTGGCCAGTCTGGGTGAGGGGATGAGGGCCATTTTCAGGCTGGCCAAGCCCCCCAGCGACAGAAGCTCCCATCCTCTCCTTTTTTTTTTTTTACTTTTTTTTTTTTTTTAACTTTTTTTTTTTTTATTGCTTAAAGTATTACAAAGGGTATTACATATGTGTCCATTTTATCCCCCCGCCCTAGACAGTCCCCTAGCCTCCCCTATCCCCCAATGTCTTATGTCCACTGGTTATGCTTATATGCATGCATACAAGTCCTTTAGTTGATCTCTTACCCCCCTACCTTCTGCCCCGCAACCCTCCCCGGCCTTCCTGCTGCAGTTTGACAATCTGTTTGAGGCAGCTCTGCTTCTGTATCTATTATTGTTCAAAAGTTTATAATGGTCTCTATTATCCATGAATGAGTGAGATCATGTGGTATTTTTCCTTCATTGACTGGCTTATTTCACTTAGCATAATGCTCTCCAGTTCCATCCATGACGTTGCAAATGGTAAGAGTTCCTTCCTTTTTAGAGCAGCATAGTATTCCATGGTGTAGATGTACCACAGTTTTCTAATCCATTCATCTACTGATGGGCACTTAGGCTGTTTCCAGATCTTAGCTATGGTGAATTGTGCTGCTATGAACATAGGGGTGCATATATCCTTTCTGATTGGTGTTTCTGATTTCCTGGGATATATTCCTAGAAGTGGGATCACAGGGTCAAATGGGAGTTCCATTTTCAGTTTTTTAAGGAAACTCCATACTGTCTTCCATAGTGGCTGCACCAGTCTGCATTCCCACCAGCAGTGCACAAGTGTTCCTTTTTCTCCACATCCTCTCCAGCACTTGTCGTTTGTTGATTTGTTGATGATAGCCAGTCTGACAGGTGTGAGATGGTACCTCATTGTTGTTTTGATTTGCATCTCTCGGATGATTAGTGACTTTGAGCATGTTTTCATATGTCTCTTGGCTTTCTGAATGTCCTCTTTTGAAAGGTGTCTATTTAGGTCCTTTGCCCATTTTTTGATTGGATTGTTTATCTTCCTTTTGTTAAGTTGTATGAGTTCCCTATAAATTTTGGAGATTAGGCCCTTATCAGATATGACATTGGCAAATATGTTTTCCCACACAGTGGGTTTTCTCGTTGTTTTGTTGATGGTTTCTTTTGCTGTGCAGAAGCTTTTTATTTTGATGTAGTCCCATTTGTTCATTTTCTCTTTCGTTTCAAGTGCCCTTGGAGCTGTATCAGTGAAGAAATTGCTTCAGCATATGTCTGAGATTTTGTTGCCTTTGTATTCTTCTAGAATTTGTATGGTTTCCTGTCGTACATTTAAGTCCTTTATCCATTTTGAGTTTATTTTTGTGTATGGTGTAAGTTGGTGGTCTAGTTTCATTTTCTTGCATATATCTGTCCAATTTTCCCAACACCATTTATTGAAGAGACTATCTTGGCTCCATTGTATGTTCTTGCCTCCTTTGTCAAATATTAATTGAGCATATTGGTTCGGGCCGATTTCTGGGCTCTCTATTCTATTCCATTGATCTATATGCCTATTCTTGTGCCAGTACCAGGCAGTTTTGAGAACAGTGGCTTTGTAATACATCTTGATATCTGGTATTGAGATCCCACCTACTTTGGTCTTTTTCAGGATTGCTGCAGCTATTCGGGGTCTTTTTTTATTCCAGATGAATTTTTGGAGAGTTCGTTCTAGATCTTTGAAGTATGCCGTTGGTATTTTAATGGGAAGTGCGTTGAATTTATAGATTGCTTTGGGTAGTATGGACATTTTAATGATGTTGATTCTACCAATCCATGAACACGGTATGTTCTTCCATCTGTTTATGTCTTCCTCTATATCTTTTTTCAACGTCCTGTAGTTTTCTGAGTAGAGGTCTTTTACCTCTTTAGTTAAGTTTATTCCTAGGTAGCTTAATTTTTTTGGTGCGATGGTAAACGGGATTGTTTTTATAATCTCTCTTTCTGAAAGTTCACTATTGGTGTATAGAAATGCCTCGGATTTCTTGGGGTTAATTTTGTATCCTGCTACATTGCCAAATTCATGTATTAAGTCCAGTAGCTTTTGGATGGAGTCTCTAGGGTTTTGTATGAATAATATCATGTCGTCTGCAAATAAGGACAGTTTTACTTCCTCTTTTCCAATTTGGATGCCTTTTATTTCTTCTTCTTGCCGAATTGCAATGGCTAACACTTCCAGTACTATGTTGAACAGGAGTGGTGAGAGGGGGCATCCCTGTCTTGTTCCTGTTCTTAGGGGAAATGGTGTTAGTTTTTGTCCATTGAGTATGATGTTGGCTGTGGGTTTGTCATATATGGCTTTTATTATGTTGAGGTATGATCCTTCTACTCCCACCTTGCTGAGAGCTTTTATCAAAAATGGGTGTTGAATTTTGTCAAATGCTTTTTCTGCATCAATTGATATGACCATGTGGTTTTTTTCTTTCAATTTGTTTATGTGATGTATCACGTTTATTGATTTGCGGATATTGTACCATCCTTGCATCCCTGGGATAAATCCTACTTGGTCATGGTGTATGATCTTTCTGATGTACTGCTGGATCCGATTTGCTAAGATTTTGTTGAGGATTTTGGCATCTATGTTCATGAGGGATATTGGCCTGTAATTCTCTTTCATTGTGTTGTCTTTACCTGGTTTTGGTATTAGGGTGATGCTGGCTTCATAGAATGAGCTTGGAAGTGTTCCTTCCTCTTGAATTTTTTGTAGTAGTCTGAGGAGGATAGGTTTTAGTTCTTCCTTGAATGTTTGGTAAAACTCCCCTGTGAAGCCGTCTGGTCCTGGGCTTTTGTTTGCTGGAAGCTTTTTGATGACTGCTTCAATTTCTTCCATAGTTATTGGCCTGTTGAGATTTTTAGATTCTTCCTGATTGAGTTTTGGAATGTTGTATTTTTCTAGGAATTTGTCCATTTCCTCCAGGTTGTCTAGTTTGTTGGAGTAGAGCTGTCCATAGTATTTTTTAACAATCATTTGTATTTCTGTGGGGTCTGTTGTTATTTCACCTCTATCGTTTCTGATTTTGTTTATTTGGGTCCTCTCTCTTTGCTTCTTGGTGAGTCTGGCTAGAGGTTTGTCAATCTTGTTTATCCTTTCAAAGAACCAGCTCTTGGTTTCATTGATTTTCTGTATTGTTTTTTTGGTCTCTATGTCATTTATTTCTGCTCTAATCTTTATTATCTCCTTCCTTCTGCTCACTCTGGGGTTTTCTTGTTGCTCTCTTTCTAATTCTTTGAGTTGTAGAGTTAGATGATTTACTACCATTTTTTCTTGTTTTTTGAGATAGGCCTGTAGAGCTATAAACTTCCCTCTCAGGACTGCTTTCATTGTGTCCCATAGGTTTTGGATTGTTGTGTTTTCATTGTCATTAGTTTCCAGGATGTTTCGAATTTCTTCTTTGATTTCATTGGTAACCCAATCAATATTTAATAGCATGCTATTCAGCTTCCAGGTGTTTGAGTATTTTGGGTGGTTTTTATTGTAGTTTATTTCTAATATTATGCCATCGTGGTCTGCGAAGACGCTTTTTATGATTTCAATTTTCTTGAATTTGGGGATACTTTGCTTGTGACCCAATATATGGTCTATTTTTGAATATGTCCCATGAGCACTTGAGAAGAACGTATATTCCCTGGCTTTGGGGTGAAGTGTTCTGAAGATGTCTATTAAGTCCATCTGATCTAGTGAGTCATTTAGGATTGCTGTATCTTTGCTGATTGTTTGTCTATAGGACTTATCCAGTGCTGTTAGTGGTGTATTAAAGTCCCCTACTATGATTGTATTGTTGTCGATCTCTCCTTTGATATCTTCCAGGAGTTTTTTTATGAATTTGGGTGCTCCTGCATTGGGTGCATATATGTTTACCAGGGTTATATCTTCTTGTTGTATTGATCCCTTTAGTATTATGAAGTGGCCTTCCTTATCTCTTGTTATGGCCTTCACTTTGAGGTCTATTTTGTCAGATATAAGTATTGCTACCCCAGCTTTCTTTTCCTTTCCATTTGCCTGAAAGATATTTTTCCATCCTTTCACTTTCAGTCTGTGTGAGTCCCTTCTAATGAGGTGGGTTTCTTGTAGACAGCAGATGTATGGGTCATGTTTTTTTATCCATTCAGCCACTCGATGTCTTTTGTTTGGAGCATTTAGTCCGTTTACGTTTAAAGTTATTATTGAAAGGTACTTGTTTGTAGGCATTTCTGTTTTTGTGTGGCTGTTTTCTTTCTGAGCTTTTTATGTCTTATTTTTATACCAGTCCCTTTAGCATTCCTTGCATTGCTGGCTTGGTGGTGATAAACTCCCTTAGCCTTTTTTTGTCTGTGAAGCTTCTTATTTCCCCTTCAAGTTTGAATGATAGCCTTGCTGGATAGAGTATTCTTGGATTTAGTCCTTTGCTTTGCATCACTTTGTAAATTTCCGTCCATTCTTTTCTGGCCTGATGTGTTTCTGTTGAGAAATCATTTGACAATCTAATGGGAGATCCCTTGTATGTAACTTTCCGTCTCTCTCTTGCAGCCTGTAAGATTCTCTCTTTGTCATGAACATTTGCCATGGTAATTATGATGTGTCTTGGTGTGGGTCTTTTTGGGTTCAACTTGTTTGGAACTCTCTGGGCTTGTGTGACTTTTTTCTTCCCCACCTCAGGGAAGTTTTCTGATATTATTTCTTCTAATAGGTTTTCTAATCCTTGTTCATCCTTCTGTTGTTCTGGTACCCCTATTATTCGTATGTTGTTTCGTTTCATGTTGTCCCAAAGCTCCCTTAGGCTCTCCTCCTGTCTTTTCATTTTTTTCTCCAATTGCAGTACGTTTTGGGTGTGTTTTGCTTCCTTGTCTTCTAAATCACTAATTCGGTCCTCCGCTTCTCCTAGTCTACTGTTGATACTTTCAATGGAGTTTTTCATTGCAGCTATATCACTCTTCATTTCTTCTTGGGTCTTACTTAAGTTGTTGATTTTTTCATCTGTTTCTTCTAGCTTCTTGCAGAGGTTGTCGATTTTTTCCTCCATCCGGTTTATGCACTCTAGGACCCTTATTCTGAATTCTATTTCTGTCATGTTGCATGCCTCTGTATTACTTAGCTGCTTTTCTGGAGAGTCCTCCTTCTCTTTTCTTTGGGGGTTTCTTTGTCTACCCATGTTTGATCTCGCTGACATATCTAGACGTTGAGTCGTTCAGTGGCTGCTCCCTTGGTGGCAGTGACTCCTTGGTCTGTGGTTGCTCTTCGGGTGGTTGCGGTAGCAGCTGCTCTTCAGTTGGCAGCAGCTCCTCTGGTGGGTGCTGTTCACAGCTGTGGTGGCTCTTCTGGCTGGTGGGGCAAGGTTTCATGTACAGCTGCTGTTCCTCAGCAGAGGGTGTGGTGCTCAGGAGGTTGCTGTTGCTTGGATCTGCTGCGTTGATTTAAAGGCACAAAATACAACACAACAAGGCACCACGTACCAGGCACTATACACAAATATATTCACGATATGAATAACCCCAAATAAAGGTGACCACCTGAATTAAGAGAATTAGGGGATAAGGAAGAAGGAAGAGAAAAAGAGAAAAGAGAAAAAAGAAAAGAAAATTAGGGACCAAAAAAAGGAGTGCAAAAATGAAATTGGGAAAAAGGAGGGGGGAAAATAAAAGCGAGAAAAGAAAAGAAAAGAAAAAAAAAAAGAGCGAAAAGAGAGAATGAAGTGGAAGAGGGGAAGAGACTTTTTTATATGAGGAGAATACTCCTATAGAACAGCCATTAATCCCAACAAATTCCAGCAACAGCTCCCTGGAGATGAATGCAAACTAGAAACAACCAATAATATAACGATGAAAATAGAATGGAGAACACTAATCCCAAAATAAAATAAAGAGAAAATAAAATGGCACTTTAAAAAAAAATGGTAAAATGGTAGCAGTAATAATACTGGTTAAAAATAAGAAGGTAGTAATTAAAAGGGTAAAATCAGGTGATGGAAAAAAGAAGAAAAAAAAAAAGAAAAAAAAAGCAGAAGAAAAGAAAAAAAAAGAAATAAAACTTGGTTTCTTAGTTAAAAGGTGAAAAAAGAAAAAAAAATATTGCAGTAGTGAAGGTCCTTCAGTTCTTCTATTCTTCAGTGTGGCTCGCTTTAGACCTGCCAGGTATTCAGGAGAGTGTTGAGTTTCCCTGCGATACACTGTTCCTCTGTGTTGTAAACCACAGTCCTTATTTTAAAGCAAGCCGCATTTGTTTCCCAGACTGCCTTATTTTGTGTTTAGCAAAGAGTCAGTTTGTGGGTCAGCCTCTGGGTGGCAGTGTTCTGGGGTTGGCCTCTGAGGCTACAGGGCCTCTCTGTCCAGTGGAAGTTCACTGCCCAGAGCTGGCTGCGTAAGAGTTACCAGTGCTGTGTTGTTGCTGGGATTGAAAATCCCTCTATAGGCCAGACCCTGTTAACTCCCAGGGACTGATCAGGTTATTTTAATCCTTGATCTCCTACAGGGTGGAATCTGGGTGTGGCTGTGCTCCTTGCCTGGGGGCTGGGGGGAGGAGTCTCACTCTCCGGAGAGAATGGCTGCCTCAGCCCTGGGCTCAGGGGTGTCTCAGCACTCAATTCGCTGCCACCTCTCCCTGCCCCCCTTCTCTCCTCAGTCTCTCCCCAGATTCCACTCCTCCGCACACTCTCCCTCTCTTCAGCACTGGTGAGTGTCTGTATCCGAAATGTCCCATGAACAGGGTTCAGTGAAAACAAACAAACAAACGCCGGCCGCGGAAACGGGGAAGGCTTGGTTTCTGTAAGCTTCTTCTCTTACCGGGACTGCATGGTCTGGTCAGCTCTTCAGGCTGCCCCCTTTAGGCTCAGTCCTCTGTGATCACAGACCGAGCTCTCAATTCCCCCGGCAGCGCCAGGAATCCCACGGTTCTCCTTTCCCCGTCAGGGGGTGTGCCTGTCCCAAGGGACGCGGCTGTCTGCCACGCGGTCTCCCTCCGACTCTCTGGGCTCAGAGGTCTGGCGAACTCTCCTGCCCAAATCCCTGTTTTTTTTACCTTTCCAGGGGAGTTCTGCTCTTCCCGGCTGCAAACCGTCTCGCCAGCTGAGGAACTTCGCCAATTCGGGGTGGATGTTACTAGTTTCAGCTGCTCACTCCATTTTTCTGATCAGGTTATTTTAATCCTTGATCACCTACCTTCTTTTTTCTTTTTATTCTGGGATTTATTTACCTTCTATAACTGAAACTTTGTAGCCTTGAGTGGAGCTCAGAGCCGGCCAGGGCAGAGGGGAAGCTTGGCTTCCTCCATCATCAGGGGCAACCCAAGCCTCTTGCTCACTCTAGCTCTGTGGCCATGGCCAGTTGAAAGCAGGTATCTGGGGTTTATTATCCTCTATAATTGAAACTTTGTTCCCTTGAGTGGAGCTCAGAGCCGGCCGCAGCAGGCAGGAAGCTTGGCTTCCTCTATCACGGGGCAACCAAGCCTCCTGCTCATTCCAGCTCCGTGACTGCCGGCCGCCATCTTGGTTGGGTTAATTTGCATACAGTCGCTCTGATTGGCTGGTGGGCATGGCTTAAGGCATAGCGAAGGTATGGTCAATTTGCATGCTTGTCTTTTATTAGTGTAGATAGATTATTTGTGTCATAACATCATTGATGCACTAAATTTTGAAATCTTTAAATAAGTGCTTTGTTTATTAGTGGTATTTTTCCTGAGGAAATAAATAAGAAGAACTAGCTGTACTTTTTTCCTGCAGAAAAGAGATAGAGCATTCAAAATAGAATAGTTGAAAGAGTTTAATACAGGGATGGTTTAAATGGTATAGGCAAGGTGTAGAAAAAACACAAGGATTGTGCAATATCTTAGATCAATTTACAGTGGACTCCTTAACCTCCACATGGTTATTGGTGACCAGACCCAGAGTTAAAGAAGACCATATGGAGATGGCCAGATAGGAGCTGAGGAAAGCAGTTAACCCAATATACAAGCAATCTTTTTTTTTTTTTTTTCAAATTTGAAGCTTTCTACTGAAAGTACAGAAATTAGGAAGTGCATTAGTTATCTAAAATATCCCTTCAGACAAACACTTGAATCCTTCTGCATTTCATAAGTCTACTTTTATTTTTAAAAAGAACAAAAAGAGTACCATTGCATTGTTTCCTAAAATGGCATCTAAATTGGACAGCCAGAAGGAGGGCTAGAAAGCAGAATAGTTAACCTCAAATTAGCATAATCTCAAATATTAAATTGCCTTTATTTAGTCTTCTTGATGGTGATCAGTTATTTGCTTCTTCAATAAGTATTTATAGACAGAATGAACATCTGTTATAACTATAAGATAAATTGCATGTCATAAGCTACTGGATAATTACTTTTCCTCATAGAACTGTGAGGGAGATAATAGGATAGCCATATAAATCATATAACTGAGGATAATTAAGTGATGACTCTTTTTAAAAATGGATTTCTCTTCTAAAGAATTCCTTAAATATTTTTGCTTTAGGATGACAGTCATTGCAAGACCATGCCTTCAAATAAATGCTTTATTTGCACATATTCCTGTTTTATTTCATGGGATTTTACCTGTAAGAATAAGTGAGAATAGACAAGAAAAACAGTTATATTATCTATAATTTAAAGTCACCATCTCACTAAAATCTTAGTTATTTTGATATTTTTATATATAGTTGGTGTTTATCAGTAATAAATTGATTCTCATAGGCTCTGAGGTATAGAAAAACATTCAATACATTTGACTGCAAAGATTTCCTTTCTGATTTTTCATACCAATAAACCATTGCCTTTAAAGAGTTGGTTTCACCATAAGGTGAAAATATTTATGGAGAATAATTGAGAAACCTGGAAGAAATAAAGCATCAAATAGAAAGGACAATACCTTGAATGAGAATTATAATTAAAACTAGAGGCCCGGTGCATGAAATTCATGCATGTGGGAGCGGGGTGTCCCTCAGCCCAGCCTGCACTCTCTCCAATCTGGGACCCCTCAGGGGATGTCCGACTGTCGGTTTAAGTGTTACAATAGAGTAACACTTAATATAATTAAAATTCATGTTTAAAAGGGAATGCCAGCTTTTTACTATATACAGTGGGGCCTTGACTTACGAGTTTAATTCGTTCTGAGACCGAACTCGTTAAGGAGCTCGTTAAGGAGCTCATTAACTCAAATTACTCTATCAACTCAATGCAAAAAATCGGCCGAAAGACAGCTGGTATCTCAAAAAACTCGTTAGTCGGGACACTCGTAAGTCAAGGCCCCACTGTATATAGATTCTCTTTGTGTAAAATGTATATCTATATATATAATCCTATATAATAAAGAGCTAATATGCCAGTTAGACCAGACGGCAGAACAACCTTCCGGAATGACCTTCTGAAACAACCAGTGGTCAGGGCCACAGGGCCGCAGGGCCATGAGGCAGACAGGGCTGTGAGGGCTGAGGCAGCTGGGGCTGTGAGGGCCAAGCCCCTTGCACAAATTTCGTGCATTGGACCTCTAGTAAAATATAAGTAAAACCAGCAGTCAGACATCCCTCTCACAATCTGGGACCACTGGCTCCTGCCTGCCTGCCTGCCTGCCTGATTGCCCCTAACCACTTCTGCCTGCCAGCCTGATTGCCCCCTAACCACTCCCCTGCCAGACTGATTGATGCCTAACTGCTCCCCTGCTGGCCTGATTGCCCCCAATGGCCCTCCCCTGCCTGCCTGACTGCCCACAACTGCCCTCCCCTGCCATCCTGATCGCCCCCAACTGCCCTCCCCTGCCACAGCCTGCCTCCTCTGCCAGGCCCCACCTCCACTGTGCACGCAGCCATCTTGTGACAGCCATCTTGTGACGACGTTAGGGTGTGATGCATGAGGGCATGACAACTACCTAGGCTATTATTAGTTTAGATGGTTTATAGTGAGATGTATGATTCACATCTTATAAGTAAAAATATATGTTCTGCTTTGATTTATCATTTACTACATATCAAATATATGTATATGCATATATATATATATATGCACACACACATATATACAATGACATATATATATATATATTAGAGGCCCTGTGCACAAATTTTGTACACTCTGGGGTGAGGGGATGGCCCCTCAGCCTGGCCTGCACCCTCTTGCAGTCCGGGAGCCCTTGGGGGATATCCAACTGCTATGGAGGCTGGAGAGGCTCCCGCCACCACCACTGCACCACCACTGCCAGCCATGAGCCTGGCTTCTGGCTGAGCAGCACTCCTCCTGTGGGAGTGCACTGACCACCAGGAGGCAGCTCCTGCATTGAGCGTCTGCCTCCTGGTGGTCAGTGTGTGTCATAGTGACCAGTCTTTCTGCTGTTTGGTCAATTTGCATATTAATGTTACATTACATTAATGAATATACTATGTTGCATATTCAGGGTTACACACTATGTATTCTGATTTTAACCATATGTATTTTTTATAAGATAAATAATTGAGGTTGTCTTTTTGTTTCTAGATTATTAACTTTTTGTTTCTAGATTAGTTAAACAAAGAAAATAAGTAAAGCACTCACTTTTGTGTGACACCAGCATGAGATTCTCGGACTGCTTACAGCATAACTTGTTTTCTGAAAAAACTAATTTGAATTTCAATTTTTGGTAGAAAACTTAGTATATAATTAGTATAAGACCTACCTTTCTTCTTTAATTACCTTGTTGTGGCCTTTACTGTGTTTAAAATTTGACTGCTTTGCAGATTCATAGATACAGAGATCAGACTGATGGTTGCCAGAGGGAAGGGGCACTGGGGGCTAGGTGAAAAAGATGAAGGGATTAAGAAGTACAAATTGGTAATCACAAAATAGTCATGAGGCTGTGAATATAGTAAATAATACTTTAATAACTATGTATGGTGCCAGGTGGGCACTTGAAATAGCAGGGGGACCACTTTGTAAAGTGTATGATTGTCTAACCACTATTCTGTACACCTGAAACTAATACAAAGTAATATTGAACGTAAACTGTAATTGGAAAAGAAAGGGGATAATTTTGAATGACAAAATTCACTAGTTACAAAATAAAATAATTCAGATGGCTGCTGACCCAAAAAGAATTATATTAACTGTCAAAGATAAAATACTATGTGATGATTTTCAGGTGTTCTTTCTATAATCCATTATAACCAAGTTGAGAAATCTGCAGCTTTTCATTATGGTTCAAAAACTAGGCCTCAGGCCAGTTTAAGTCTTATGTCAGAGTAAGTGGTTCCTCCGAGTGTTGAGCATGCTGCCCTTAGTCCATGGAACTGGAACTAGGATAGAAGACTTCACTTGAAAGCATATTCCTCAGTCGATAGCAACATATAACAGAACAGAAGCTCATATAGTACCTGAGCAAACACACCCAGCCAAGTCAGTTCTCAAGTAAAAATTACTTGAAGGGGTGGTTCATTCTCTCAAAATTTAGTTACTTATGCTGACAGGAATCTCCTAGAACACAGCTATTTTCAGGTTTATCACGGTCTGGTTTATCATTCAGGTGTATAGGAACGATCCCATTCTACTGCCCCATACCTGGCTCGCTAAGTCAGGTGATCATCGCTCATTCATCCTTCTACTCTAACTGCATCGTTCACATGGCAGGACGAATGGGATCTATATCCTGGCCGAGGGACAGTCCCACAGCTGAGGTCTAGATTCTGACCTCTCTACTTCCATAGGAATTATCTTAAACACCCCTGCTTGTTGAGGGGGGTGGGTAGGGGGGGAGGTTTCCTTAGGTCACGTCAGTATTTTCGTAGGTATTGTGTGGGCAACTGCTACTAGTGAACTATGGGGTCTATTCTTGGGTAGCAGCTATCTCCTGATGTCAGCCTTCCTGGCAGTGATGAAGTCAAACTCTTGTTATATGACCAAATGTAAATGCATGAACTAAGCTCTGAACATCACCTTAGAAAAGGGCCATTTAGCAGGGGTCATGGAAATGATCATCATTTCTAAACCCTGAGACCAAGTTTTTTACTTTAGGTCTTTATGCAAATAGGAATATTACTTAGTTACATTTATGAGAAAAAGAAGCAAATAAAAAGCAGATGTAAACCTACTTTATTACAATAGTCAAAATTTTTAAGTAATTGATTTAAATCATATGATTTTGTTTGCTTTTAAAATAGTCGTTTTTCTGTCGTCATTGAAGCCCTGACAAACTTCAAGTTTAAAAACTAATTTCTTCAGTGTTAAGTGGGATTCCATTAAACTTTATTGTTAAATATCATTAGTTCATGAGAAAGAAACAAGTGGCAACTGTTACTTATGCCACACTTTTCCTGAAATTTTCCCTACAATTTCTAGCTAAACTGTTGTTGATTTTAGTTCATTCAGTAGTGATATCTAAGTGCACATAGGCACATGTAGTAGCAAAATCTCACAGAAAAATAGCAGGAAAAGGATTCAGTGCTGCTGCTCTACAGTAATCACTTGACTAGAAACCAAAATTAATGATAAAGCCATAAAATAGCTTTTTTTATGGCTTTATCATAAAAAAGGACATTTTCTAGTAAGCATTTTCCATTCCTCCTATCCAGTCTTCAAAAGCAACCATCAAAGGCAGAAAGCTACACAACATACATAAAATAAACACTAAGTTGCTTTTTGTTTTAAGTATTAAAAATGTATCAGCACCTGAGACACAACCAACATTAGAAATTGAGACTATTTTTAAACTAGTCCCACAAATACATGATTTTGCCTGCCAGTAAATCACTAAATATTGCCCATTAGCATTAAATTAGATTATAGTCCATCAGACAATTAATAGTAATCATTTGCTACTAGAAACAACAGTTATGACTTCAAATAAATCAAGTGCTTTTACACTGGAATATATTTTTACTTATTTATATGTTCATTTTTCGTTCAGGTGTTGTTATATCAATTGCACATAGAACTTGAATTGAGAATTTGAAAAGATCACTGTGACATTTTGGCCATTTAAAATTTGATAGAGAAGGAGAAAAAGCCCAAGTGAGTAAATATATGCATAAGTTAATCTTCAGATCATTCTGGGGTCAGGATCTAAGTCATTCTGCAGGGAACACACATGTCTGGTTTCTAAAATACAACTCCAAAAAGAGCCTGGACTTGATAGTTCGGTTCTAGATTGATTCTCATGGAATACATGGATTTATATAGTCCTGTATTCTATTCTCATCTATCTCTGTCATGATAGTTGTGTGAATCTGGACATTTTCTGTGCTTTCTTTACCTTAGTCTCCTTTTATATAAAATAAACATAACTCCTACCTCACAGTATTGTTGTAAGAGTTAAATATTGGTTCGGGTCGATTTCTGGGTTCTCTATTCTATTCCATTGATCTATATGTATGTTCTTGTGCCAGTACCAGGCAGTTTTGAGAACAGTGGCTTTGTAATACAGCTTGATATCTGGTATTGAGATACCACCTACTTTGTTCTTCTTTCTCAGGATTGCTGCAGCTATTTGGGGTCTTTTTTTTATTCCAGATGAATTTTTGGAGAGTTCATTCTAGGTCTGTGAAATATGCCTTTGGTATTTTAATGGGGAGTGTGTTGAATTTATAGATTGCTTTGGGTAGTATGGGCATTTTTTAATGATGTTGATTCTACTGATCCATGAACATGGTATGTTCTTCCATCTGTTTATGTCTTCCTCTATCTCTTTTTTCAACGACCTATAGTTTTCTGAGTAGAGGTCTTTTACCTCTTTAGTTAAGTTTATTCCTAGGTAATTTTTTTGGTGTGATGGTAAATGGGATTGCTTTTTTAGTCTCTTTTGACCAGTGATCCCACTTCTAGGAATATATCCCAAGTAACCAGAAACACCAATCAGAAAGGATAGATGCATCCCTATATTCATAGCAGCACAATTTACCATAGCTAAGATTTGGAAACAGCCTAAGTGCCCATCAGCAGATGAGTGGATTAGAAAACTGTGGTACATATACACAATGGAATACTATGCTGCTGTAAAAAAGAAGGAATTCTTACCATTTGCAACAGCATGGATGGAAATGGAGAGCATTATGCTAAGTGAAATAAGCCAGTCAATGAAAGAAAAATACCACATGATCTCACTCATTTATGGATAATAAAGACCATTATAAACTGATGAACAAAAATAGATACAGGGGCAGAGCAGCATCGAACAGACTGTCAAACTACAGCGGGAAGGCCAAGGAGGGTTGAGGGGTGGGGGTAGGCGATCAACCAAAGGACTTGTATGTATGTATATAAGCATAACCAATAGACACAAGACACTGGGGGGTAGGGAAGGCCGGGGAAGGTCAAGGGGGGAAAAAAAAGGAGACATGTGTACTACTCTTGTAATATTTTAAGCAATAAAAAAAAGTTAAATAATACCTATAAATTAAAAGTGTTTATAAATGTTAATATCCCCAAAAGCCAAAATATGAAAAATGTAAATATTGATATCATGAGGAAAATAAATTTTATATAGTTTTGTCTAATTTTTTATTTGCTAATATTACTTCCTAATTTTCTTTCTAAATAAGTTAAACAAGAGACAAGAGAATGTATTAGTTAGCTACTGGTTTGTAACAAATCACCCCAAAATACAGTGGCTAAAAACAATATTCATTTCCCTAGCTGATGATTCTGTAGATTAGCAATTTAGACTGGCCTTAATTCAGTGATTCTTGGGTCTCAGCCAATCTTATTCAGTTTGCTTATATATCTCTTCTCAGCTGGCAGGTTGGCTGAGAGTGGCTGGTCTAGGTTGGCTTCTGATAGATAACGTGTCTCCTCATCCTCCTCCAGTGTCTGGTTCTTGATCTCAAGATAAGGGCAAGCAGAAACATATAAGACAAGCAGAAGCATATAAGGCCTCTAGAGGCCCCCAGCTCAGAACTAGCATCCCCTCACCTGTGCCACATCTAGGTGGCTAGAACAAATCCCAAATCCAGCCCAGGCCTAAGGAGTAGGAAAATAGATGCCACCTCTTAATGATATGTGCAGCAAGATTGCAAGGGTACATGAAGGGGTGAAAAAGGAAACTACTTTTGTAATAACTTGAACACAAATGAGATAAATTTTTTTATTTTAGTATAACAAACACCAGAGTGAAAGGTTGAATAGATTTAGCTATTAGAATATTTATTCTTATTCTTCTCCCATGACTTGCAGTATAATTCTTAAAATTATGTTTACATAGTGGGGCTTGGAGACTGTGTCAGAGGTACTTTTCTCTTTAAAATGGTAGAGATGCTTTGTATGTAATAGGAAAATATTATAGAAAAATGAAATTGTTAATTGGAATGGGAGTAGGGAAATATATCAAATAATTAAACCAATAAATGATTTAGTACTTTTACAGAGTCTCCTGAGCTTATTGAATTTAGCTAATGTAAAACAGGGAGTACAACTGGAAAAAGCAGGTGGTCAGAGTTGAAATGTATTTTTAGGATTTCACTATTAAAACTTTCTTGGCAATTATGACTCGTATTCGAAACTAATGCAAGAATGTTAACTACTGTTATAAATATAGCACTTTCCCATCATCACTGTCGACACATCACATTATTTCCTATGAATTCTCTCTTGGTTCACCTTGTAGAATTCTACTGAACAAAAGCATGTTATGCAATTGTTTCATTTACCCTAGTTATAAATAAAATTTCTACAACTTTTGGGAAGGGCTTACTTGTTTAATTTGACAGCTGACTTGAAAACTGAAGAGAACAGATGGAGTAGAATAATAACTATGATTTAAAAAATCACAGAAATTTATCTGTGACCAATGCCAATTGGTATGGGAGTAACCATGCCAACTTTTAATTAGCCATGGTAGCAGGAAATTGGGCAGTGTAATGGTGATCCCATAGCCAAACAAGAGGCTTAATGTTAGTCATTACTGATTGTGTGCCTTTTTAAAAAAATTCTTTATAGGGCTAGTGAATAACTGTAGATGATGTAAAATAGGCTTTTACTGCATCTTTAATAGTGGTTATAGAAAAAATGAAGTGTTAAAAAAAGAGACATAAAACAAAGGAGAATAATCATCAAGGGCTTTAATATTTCATAAGTGTTAAATTTTGTTTTCAAGTATTATTTTTAATAAATACAGAATATTTCTCTATATGGGTATGTTATATTTTATTTAACCATTCCATTGTTGGAAATTTAAGTCTTTCCTAGTTGTTGTATTTTCAATTTTGTTTGTTTTAGCTAATACATATAATGCAGAATTGGTATACTTTGGCAAACATCTTTGAACACGTCTCTTGTTCTTCCTTTAAATTAGATTTCAGGAATTAGAATCATTGAGTTGATAATTATGAAAATTTTTTTAAGATACTTAATACATATATTCAAATTAACTTTCCTGAAAGGTTTTGTGTGTGTGTGTTTTGTAAATCAGTTTATACTTTTATGAGTGGTTGCATCTTTATTCTACCCTAACCTATATAAGTATTGCATTTTTAAATGTTTACCAATTTTTTAATCAATAAATATTATTCTATTTAATTTTTTATTTCTTTATATCTTTCATTTCCTTAACTATGTCACATTAAACATTTACACACATGCACAATTCAGATAATAATCTTATGTCATTTGAGTTATAAATATTATTCCCATCTTAAGGTTTGCTTTTATTACTTATTGTATATTAATATATAGGAATTCTACTTGGGTCTTTTTAAAAAATCTCCTTAACTACCTCTAGGTTTTCAATTTCTATGCTTTAAGAAATCAATCAGTTTAATATTTGCTCTCATTTTCTCCTAGTTTTGTTTTTATATATTTTAACCCTTGCTTCAATCTAAAACTTATTTTGGTGACTAATTTAAGATGAAAATGAAAATCAACTTTTCCCTCAGTTCTGTGTCTTATAATAATTTCCTTAAACATTTGTTCATGATGCTTTCTTTATTATATGCTAATTCTTATGTACTAAGATTATTTTGGGGGATATGTATTCTCTCTGTAGGTTACTATATTGACACCACATTATTTTACTTTAGCCTTTAAAACATGTTTTAATATCTAGCACTGGAGCTTCTCTTCTTTTCAAATGTTTCCTTGCATGTTTTTACTCATTTATAGTACAACTTGCTAGACATTTACTAGTATACTGTATTTGGATAGTTACCCACTTTAATTTCCAGC
Source organism: Myotis myotis (assembly GCF_014108235.1). Lineage (NCBI taxonomy): Eukaryota > Metazoa > Chordata > Mammalia > Chiroptera > Vespertilionidae > Myotis > Myotis myotis. The sequence continues at coordinate 66,839,600 of NW_023416379.1, read as the reverse complement.
TGGGAATAATATGATACCTATTGGCTTTGTGTAAAACACATCAAGCAAAGGATTCTAATCAGTGCCCAGCACATAGTAATATGCTAAGTTCTTGCTCTTATTTTTGTCTTTCTTAGGAATTTAGTATCAGTTCACCCAGTTCCAAAATATAAATAGCATTGGTACTTTGGTTTATGTTAAATATACATATTGATTCAGGATGTAGCAGAGCGTGCTTGAGCCTCAGAGGGGTTGGAATCAGGAACTTAAAAAGCTCTTAAGAACCTAAATCAAGCATGTCAAACTCAAAGGCTAACATGGGCCAGATAAACAAGGTTTAGGGTTATGTGGGCCGCAAAAAAACAAAAGCTTCAAATTTCATAGAAACATTGGTTTATTTTGATAGAGACATGCTGAAAACAAAGGGTTGAAATAAATGAGTAACCATTAACATAAAATAATAGAACATTTTCATAAAAATTAATATTTTTTTCTTGAACATTAACTTACCAGACACTGAATAACTGCACAAATTAATAAGTGTGATGCAAATAAACCTATTTTTCTTGTTCTCTGAAAACGAAATATTTCCTGTTGTGCACATCAAACAAGTCAGTCCAAGACTAATGACGTGGCAATCGGCTGCTAGAATATTCACTGCTAGTATTAGTAGAGAGAAATGATGCGCCTGCTCGTAAGGGAAATGAATGTGACAGGGTTATAGTAATCAGTCATTAGCGAACGTTATAGTTCGTTATTAATTATGTATAACAGGATAGTGTAAAAATTAAGTTACGAAATTTTTATTAAAATGTTTCTTACATACCATTATATTGGCTGGGCCACAAAAATATTCATTGTAGGCAGCATGCAGCACGCGGGCCGCGAGTTTGACATGCTTGACCTAGACCAGTGATGGTGAACCTATGAACCTAAATCATTTTTTTGGTTGATTTTTCTTTGTTAAATGGCATTTAAATATATAAAATAAATATCAAAAATATAAGTCTTCGTTTTACTATGTCTGCAAATATCAAAAAATTTCTATATGTGACAAGGCACCGGAGTTAAGTTAGGGTTTTTCAAAATGCTGACACGCTGAGCTCAAAAGGTTCGCCATCACTGACCTAGACAGTTCTGCACTCTCTTTTCTTTGTCTGAATGATTCCTCTTCTCTGGGAAACTGCTCTGTTCTTTTGTTTGTCTTACAATCTGACTTTATTTGCTGATGCGTAAGCTTAGTATTAAAGGACCACTCTAAAATGGCAGCCTTGTCCCTCAGTTTACATAACTTTATTAAATCCAGGGCTAATAAAAACTGTGGTAACTGGGTCTCATGTCCCCATCATGAATATAGATAATCTAATTGACTCACCTCTGGTCTGATCACCTGTGTCTACAAACCCTTGCAGCCAACTCAGCTGAATTACAGACAGTGTATGGGATTTTTAAGATGGGACATGGGGTGAGAAGAAAATAATAGGCAGTCATAGGACTGTGAGTATTGCTTATATATGGAAAAGCTCTTGATTTTTGTTAAGTACCTGGTGCATTTACTCAATTTCTTGTTGGCTCTATTTGTTAATTTTATTAATTCTGTAAGTTTTTAGTTGAAAGCAATGGGATATATATGATAGTATTATAGGAAATACACATATAGTAATTTTGGCTTCTTCATTCCAATTATTTTAATTTTCTCTATGTTTTATGTCTTGCTGTGGATTGGTGAAAGATGCAGGATAGAAAGGGTCAATGTAGGGTGACTATTTAGGAGACCTCTACAGTAGTCAAGCAAGAGATGATTGCAGTTTTGGTGGAGATGGAAAGAAGTACACAGATTTGAGATATAATTTGGAGATAGTATCAACTGAGTTTGGTGATTTGGGGATGAGAGAGAAAGTGGTGATAGGGATTATTGTCACATTTCTGGCCAACATGCTTTGGAGGAGGAACAAATTTGGATAGGGGTTTATACCACAAATTTGAGAGGCTTGTAATGCATCTCATTAAACCTAAGTTGGAGTTCAGAGAAAAGTTTGTACTGCAGTTACAAGTGGGGGTAGTCAGCATTTAGCCATGGGAGTGGGTGAGATTGCATAAGGAGAGGTTGGAAGTAGAATAGAGCCCATGACTGTGAGTAGAGAAACTTACATTCTGAAGTTGAGTAGAGGAGGGAGAAGAGTATGGAAGAGAGGCATCTGGAGAAGTATAAGGAAAACAAGTAGAATGTGTTGCCAAGTAGAAAAAAATATTTAAGAAAGTGAGTGTTTAAATGTTCAAAACATTACATAAAAGTCAAATAAAGTAATAATATCAATTGTCACTATAGGTCATTGATGACTTTGGCAAAGGTAATTTCAGTGGAATAATGAGGGTAAATGCCAATTTAGAATTTTTTGAAAAGTAAATTTCAAATGAGAACATTCAGAACACTCTCTCAAAAGCTGGCTATGGCCTTGGCTGGATAGTTAAGTTGGTTAGAGCATTGATCCCAATACACCAAGGTTGTAGGTTCAAGCTCCAGTAGGGCACATACAAGAATCAACCAATGGATGCATAAATAAGTGGAACAACAAGTTGATGTTTTTTTCAAATCTCTCATATATATATAAAGCTGGCTGTGAAGAGGGCAAAAGCAGTAGAACAGAAGTTGGTAGGGATATGGATTATTGAAGAAAACTTTAATACACCAGTGTCCAAAGCAGTCATGAGGCCCTTGATAGGGAAATATTCTTGATCAAGAAAAAGAAAAGTACAGACCAAACTGACTTAGAGAGTCAAAAATGTCTTATACTTCCTAAGGAATGTCATACTAATGTCAATAATAACATTATATTAAGTTATTCCAATTAAAATCAACAATATGACAAAGGTGTCACCATTAATATTATTGAACAATATTCTGTCCATAAGTTTTATGTCCAAATTATAGTTTAAATCTATCCATTTCTCTCCATCTCCCCCTGTTAGAGTAAAAGCTTCATGAGACCAGCAACCATATGTGTCTGTTTATACCTTTTTCTCTAGCAACCAGCATAATGCATAGCACATAGAAGAATTCAATTAATTAATCCCATACTGGAGGAGAGCAGTGTAGACAAGGTTAAGTAGTGTTTCTTTTCTGCCTCCTGAAATACTTGATAATTATTATTTTGATTCATTTGATTCAGTATCAACCCTACTTTTTGAGATTCCTGCTATTGAATTTATGAAGTAGAGTTAGAGATCAAAATTAACTTTATAGCTATGGCCCTTGGAATTGTGTTTCAAAAATGACAGTACATAAAACATTAATATATTTAGTAATATACTAAAACTAGGGGCCCAGTGCATGAATTCATGCACCTTAAAAGGAACTGTGGGCCATGAGGCTGCGGTGGGCACAGGGGTGGGTCTCAGCCCATCCTCCACACCCCCACCCAGTTCCTCCGGCTGCGGCCCCTGGTCCCCTGTCTGCTGGCAGCCCTGCTCCTGCTGCTTCTGCTCCCACACGCTGATGGCACTGGCCCACTTGCACCCGGGTGCAAGCAGCAGCTACTGCCCGAGCGCCCCTCAGGAGCAGCGGGAGGTGGAGAAGCCCTCAGGGGTGATTGGGTGGCAGCCGCTGCTCACACCCACTGCTCACAACCGCTGATGGCACTGAGCAGTCAGGGCCGGTGCAAGGCACCAGCAGCAGGTGTGAGCAGCAGCTCCAGCGCCAGTAGCAGGTGTGAGCACCGGGCAGGACTGTGGCACATGGGAGCAAAGAATTTCCAGTAACCACCAGAGGCTTGCTGGATGACAGCGACTGGCACCCTGCTTTGGTCTGGCACCCCCGCTCACCTGCTCCACCAATCTGCCGCAGACAATGCCCGCCATGTTCCATGCACACCCCTTGGTGGTCAGCACACATCATAGCAAACAGTTGTTCAGTTGTTCTGCCTTTTGGTCTATTTGCATATTAGCCTTTTATTATATAGGATGTGAAGAGACTAGAACAGTTAGCATATTTTGATTTTTCATTATCTGTGAAACACAGTGCCTAACAGGTGCTATTTAGTTCCTGATTCAATAAAATAAAATAATGCAGTTCTCTTAATACCAGCTATTATGGTATCTTTCTAAGTAGCAGCAGGGTTAAAGGTTGTCTATTGATTGTGTCCTAATTTTTAGTTGCAATTATAGTAGAATTTTGGAACCCCTGACCATAGTGACCTTAGGTTGGTTTTGTTAAGGAAATTTATTCAGTCACTATTTTATGTAATCTAGGGACAAAGAAATGGAAATTTGGGGGCACACAATGAGAGTTTAGTAGACAATCATTATATAATGATTAAGACTGCTTTTGATAGCTTCTCATTAATTAGTGTTGAATATTCTAAAAGGGTAGTTTATAATTTGCTTCTTTAATTTTTCAAATATTTATTTCAGAGAGAAAGGGAGAGGGAGAGATAAAAACATCAATGGTGAGAGAGAATCATTGACTGGCTGCCTTCTGCACGCCCCCCGCCAGGGACTAAGCCTGCAACCATGAGCATGTGCCCTGCCCCTGCCCAGGAGTCGAACGATGACCTCCTAGTTCATAGGTCAAACACTGAGCTACAATGGCCGGGCTTGCTTTTATTTTGATCTTTATTCCAATTATCCTGTTTCTTCACTTCAGGCTCTAGCATTCTCTCATATTTCTACTTCTATGTTGTAGTCCATCTTTCCCCCTTTTCCAGGGTCTATCTATGCCATAGACTCAACTTCCTCCACGTCCCCCTGGCTCCGCTTTCCTCAGCTTCTCCTTCATCTTCCCACCCCAACAGTTTTCTTTTCCACCTGTCTTGCTTTCATCCCACCCATGCCTGATTCTCTTTTCAGGTTACTAGTACATTCTATTTTTATTTCAGGAAGCTCTGAGAAAGGAAGAGAAATTTTTTTTATATTTTATTGATTTTTTTACAGGGAGGCAGAGAGAGGGATAGAGAGTTAGAAACATCGATGAAAGAGAAACATTCATCAGCTGCCTCTTGCACACCTCCTACTGGGGATGTGCCCGCAACCAAGGTACATGCACTTGGCCAGAATCGAACCTGGGACCTTTCAGTCCACAGGCTGACTCTCTAGCCACTGAGCCAAACCGGTTAGGGCAGAAGAGGATTTTTCATATAAATAAATGAATTAATGAACAGCTGACTTGAGTGATCTTTGTAATCAATTAAATTAAGAGTAAGGTAAAGGCAACTCTCCATTTGGTAGTAGATTTTAATGTACAAAAATGTTTTAAATATTTTAATGAAATCGCTTTTTAAATTAATCTAGCAACTGCTTGTGCTCAGCATAACCATCAAATATTCATCATTGCCGGTTTTCACTAAATCTCAGTTAATATATTTGATTAACTAAAACTTTGTAGGAGCTGCATTCCAGATGGTAGGAAGATAATTAATTCAACATCATCGAATATTAGATGACAGGTGCATTTTTATTTAGAAGCCACTGGTATGTGGACTTCTTACACATTTAATGTAAAAGCAATTCACTGTATAGTAATTGCTGAACACGTGTGTCCCACCAGACTTAAATAGCAGAATTCCACGGCACAGAAAAACAGAGGTGTTGGTGCAGCTGCTGTTCTAAGTGGATGTTGTGCAATGACTGTGTGACAAGTTCTCATCTGGGCTTATGACCATCTATTGCTTTGTAGTTTAATTTCTTACAGAAATTATTCTTGGTTCTTATTTTTCCTCGTTAATCTTCACAATCCCCTTTAAGCCATATAACTAATTCCCCCCTCAACGATCTGTTCTAATAGCAGTCAAGGATGAATGAGACAAGATACAGAAAGCCATTCACATTTGGTTTGTCTTTTCTACATTTCTCCTTGTTGTTCTTCATGTTCTGCCAATAATTATACCATGAGATAAAAAATAAAGACAAAATGTTAAACATTAATGCTTTGGGCAAACATTTTGTGGAATGCTATTTTAAGTACCCGCACTTGTCCAGCCCTGGGAAGGAGTGTGGCAGTGCAGATGGCTTCACCCACTGGCTGTGTTCCAGGGATTCTCTGATAGTGATCCTTCCTCCACTTAAGGTTTACTTGTGTGTACAGATGATTCCTGGAATTGACGTCTTGGTAAAAATCAAAGGGCTGAGTCACAAGGTAGCACCCAGTAGGCTCTGGTCAAATCAAGGGTCCTTACTTAGGTAAGAGGGAACTTAGGAGGTAATCCACTCTGACTCTTGTTATTCATCTTTTGACAGGTGGTCATCTAGGCTCTGCTTATTAAGGCCAATAGCAACTATTCTAAGTTCTTTATTTTAAGCCAAAATCTATCCAAAGCCTGTTATTTTGCACAATTTATCTCAGTTATATCCCTTTAGAAGAATGCATTCTCAGATTATTTCTTTTTCAAAGTGACTGACAACCTTTTGGAGAACTGGTGATAGCTAATGTGTTCTTTTAAACCATGTTAGAATCCCAGGTTTTTCCACTGTGCTCCTTGGATTCTGGTTTATAGATCCTTATATTCCTCACAGCCTTAATCTCATGATACTACAGCTCATCAGTGTCCTGTTACTGTGATGTTCATACGTATATAGAGTTTTCTAGTGTGTTTTGAGCAGGGAATAAATGAGTGAAGAAACTGGGATTTAGTAGAGCTGAGTCTTAATCCTGGCTCCACCTCCAACTGATTGCAAGAATTCCCCTGAAAAAGGAGGCTATATTACCTCTAGAATCATAAATGTTTAGAGCTAGAATGAATCTCAGAATATAAAGGGCCCATACTACTGTCAGACATTTGTTTTCTTGAATTAAAATGTAAGCATTTATATGTGCCAACTTTTATTTTGGGGTTTAACCTCATGTTTCTACTTGTCAATTTTTAACTCTTTATTCTGACATCTGTTGCAATATTCACTTTTCTCAGCTTTGTTATAGCCATGAATTTTGTATAGATAAGTTCTGGGTCTTTGTGAACAACTGATATAAATATTGAATAAGACAAAGCTCTGTGACACACCACTGCACTCCTCTTTCTAGGTGACAACTAAACCTGAATGAAGTTAAAATGAATATTTTTATTTAACCATTTACTCACTTCACTGCAGCTTAACCCACATTTATCCAACACATCTTAAGAACTTTTATTAAATGTCTAACTGAAGTAAATAAACCAATCTCATAACATTTGCATAATTTTTTAACGTGATATACCCTCTTCATAATCATATTCTTTACTAATAGCTTAAGACCAATTTGTATAATAAGTAATTCTAGAATTTTGCCAGGTATCAATACCCAACTTACTCATTACTCATGTATATTTTTTAATTGAGAAAATATGACTGGATTTTGGCTTTTCCCTCTCCAGAATCTCAGAAATTTATGTCAGTGACTAATTTCCATGAGCTCTTATTATCTGTCCCTAATATGTCTTCTCCTCTCTTAATGTTTGTCTTTGTCTCAAGAGTGGTTATCTAGAATCAGTGAATTTAAAAAAGCCTTCACTTTATTTTCAAAGTAGTTTGATGCCACCCATAACCCAACATGATATTGATATTTTTTTCAAACCTTATGCCAGGTTTTAGAACACAGTTGTTTGTTCAGTCATCCATTTATTTGATCACTTACTACCTACTGTATACTATGTTCAGTACAAGGTTAACAGAGATGAAAGGGACAGAATATTCTTCTGAAGAGCATGCATGAACTGTCCGATGGTTGATAAAGGATGCTGTGAGAAGAAAGAGGAGGGGGTGCTTAACTCTGCCTGGCGGAGGGAAGTTAATTCGGTAAGGATTCATTAGTGAATCTTGAAGGATAAGTAGTTCTCCAGTACAAGGAAGAAGCAAATAGAATAATTCATTCAAAGGCACAGAGAGGGACAAACCGCAGGATGTATAGAGAACCAGAGGGGGCATATTGTGAAACAAAATGAAAAGCAGTGACCACCAGAGGAACAAAGGAAAAGAACTTTTAAAAACCTGACTGAAGCACAGCTTCGGGTAGAGCGCTCAGCCAGAAGAATTGCCAGGAAATAACATCAAGAGGTTCCCTCTGAGAGTTCAGCTGATGGCATGTTTAGCTCACTCACCCCGAAGGGGCACCGCCTGCCCTCCAAGCAAGCAATCATTATGGTAGGGAACTTTTATATTTCTGGAAGAATATTCCTGCTAGAAGATCCATGTGAAGTCTCCAGACAAAAGATTAGAGAGACTGATGTCCCTTTAAAGGACTCATGCTGGCTTAAAGAGACTTTAGGTAAGGTTTTTGCTTGGCATTTCCCAGGAATTTCTGAAGCTCTCTATTTTCTTTATTCTTGCCATTTATAAAACTGAAAGTTTTAGTGTAAGAGGGTAAATGGATTTGACTTCTATTCTAGTTAAGATCCTAAGGCAACTTAATCTAAAGTATTTTATCCCTTGTTTGATTGAAGAAAGAAAAGAAAAAGCATGAAATATAGCCAAAGTCTTAGCATTTGATTATAAAGTATAAGTTGTGAATTCCTGGCTTTACCTTCTAATAAATAGTCATATTTACCAAAGAACCCCACATTTTACTGATGTTAAATTCCAATAATTGACTAGCCAGGTGTCAATTATTGGAATTTCTTATGATCCCCCCCTCTTCAAATTGTCACAAGAATTCTCCGGGATTCTATATGTATTACCTCTGATCAGTGTGTGAGTTAACATAAAGTCTTGCCGCTGTCATTTCCTTTTTTGGTTCTTGAGAAGAGGAATAGAAATTTCATGTATAATTTTGAGTTGGCATCTATAGCTTTGCTATATCTTCATTCCTTTAGGTTGATGGCTTCTCATATCTGTATCTCTCTCTCTCTTTCTCTCTCTCTCTCTCTCTCTCTCTCTCTCTCTCTATATATATATATATATATGGACAGCTTCAAAGAAGTCAGCAAAGTTTTAATATCAAATCTAATAAGAAATAAAGTGAAAGCTATAACTAAATTTACTTATGAATATAAATATACTAGAGGCCCAGTAGAGGAAATTTGTGCACGGGTAAGGTCCCGAGGCCTGACCAGTGATCAGGGCCATTCAGGGCCTTGCTTCCCCCAGCTGCCAGCTGCTGGCTGGGGCCTTCCTCCCCAGCTGCTGGCTGCCAGCTGGGGCCTTTCTTCATTCCACGCCACCCCCTGGGTGGTCAGTGCATTTCATAGCCAGTGGTCGAACTCCCGCAGGGACAATTTGCATATTAGCCTTTTATAATATGGGATATTTTTACATATAAAATATTATCAAATAGGAATTAACAACTCAGCAAAAGAAAGATCAAACAGGATTTTACTAGGAAGTCAAGGGTGATTTAAGTTAAGAAGTTATATCAACATAATACATTATATCAACCAATCGAAGTATAAAACTTACATGACTATATAGATAGATACCAAAGAGTTTGTTAATATGCAATAATCAAATTTCCAAGTAAAGTAGGAATTAGTGAAATATTTTACTGAAGTCCAAGAGCAAATATTCTAAATAAAGGGGAGAGGGGAACTAGTTTAAAAATTAAACAACCAAATTAAGACCCAAGGAGGTAAAATTGATATCACCAGTGCTTCACAAGAAAATTAAATAACTTATATGCATTGAAAAAAAGAGTAAACCTATCCCTTTTTACATAAGTCTGATTGTATAGATAGAAAACCTAAGAGACTTTGGTAGAAAACTTTTTTTAATTGATAAAACTTTTTTTAATTGATAATTTGGGTAATTGGTTAGACACCAGAGATATATTGAAAAAAACAGAAGATTTATACCTATAGGTATAAATGGGAAATTTCCTATTAAAAGTAGTACAAGTAATAAGTTTGTGAAAATTTTAATAAGAAACATGATATCTACAAAGAAAATCAAAGGATTTGAAATAAGATTAAATGAACATAAATATTATTTCCTTAAAAATTACAATATAAAAGTTCATTAATTCAAAATTAACATGTAAATTTAAAGCAATACAAATAGGTATTCTGACATGTTTTAAAATTTATTTTGATGTTGGATAAAATTACTTAAAGTTTATGTGGACAAATAAATACCTGAAAATAGTCAAAATTTTAAGAAAGAACAATAGTAAGGTTGGACTTGCTTTACCAGACACCATAATAGTCTATAAACTCATGGCAATAACACAGATATTATACCATTTAGTACAAATATAGGTAGAACAAAAATGAGAATCTAGAAATTGATCACAGAATTTGAGAATTTAATTTAATAAAATTTTGTATTTCAATTCAGTGGCAAGGATGGATTATTCCATAGACTAGAGGCTCGGTGCATGAAATTTGTGCACTCAGTGGCAGGGGCGGGGAGGGTCCTTCAGCCTGTCCTGTGCCTTTTCACAGTCTGGGAGCCCCACAATCAATCCCCCAAAAGAGGTAGGCCCCACCCACTTGGCCAGGGCTCCTCTATGGATCGCCCCTATAGAGGGAGGCCCTGCCCACCCACCACGGCCTGCTGGTCAGTGGCCTGGGCCTTCCTTTTGGGGCAATCATGGAGCTCCCCAATTGATCAGTCACCCCACTGGCTGATGGCCTGGGCCTCCCTCTACAGGGCAATCATGGGGCGATGGCCGGGCCCCCAACCAATCGCATCTCACCCGCCTTGGCTGGCCTTGCGCCAGTGGGTGTTATAGCATGGTCATCCAGAAGGTCATCCAGACAGTCATTCTGCTGTTCAGTCGTTTGGTCAATTTGCATATTACCATTTTATTATTATAAGTGTGCTGGCTCTACTGACTGTATCTATATGAAAAATGTATTCATTTTTCAATGAATTCAAGATGGATGAAGGAATTATGTAAAACTCAAAACAAAGTATATATTTTGCATATGCACAAACTAGGGGGAACGGTATACCTAAATAAAACAGTTGTATTAGATATATAAAAATTAAACATTTCAATGGTAAGGGACTATAACAAACATTACCTTTTTTTCATATGAGACTAATAATTTTCTTCACTTTAAAGATAGAATTAAAGCAAATGAAGGAAGCAGATGTTTTGTGCATGTTATTAATTTTACTGAGTTAATTTAAGGGCTTCATTTAAAAGCTGGTTGTATTTAAGGGAAATTTTCTTTTTAGATTTAATTTGGGTGGGTACAGGTCTCTGTACTTGTAGTTGGGGTCCACACATAAAGTATACCTGAAACTATGTCTTTGAGATGAGACATAGTTCCTTGGGCATTAGAAGACTTGAAAATGAACTGCTCGCTATTGAAATTTTGATAGTACAAAGTTAGAAGTATTTAACCTGAGTTTTGTTGTGTGGGTTGGTTTTGTAATCTTGAGCTTAATGATTCCACTTGTTTAAGTTAGCTAGGTTTTGACTTTATATTGGAAGAGACTCTAAATGAGTTAATGGAGAGTGACTAATGCCAAACAGAGAGGCATTAGATTACAGGGGTGGGCAAACTTTTTGACTCGAGGGCCACAATGGGTTCTTAAACTGGACCGGAGGGCCGGAACAAAAGCATGGATGGAGTGTTTGTGTGAACTAATATAAATTCAAAGTAAACATCATTACATAAGAGGGTACGGTCTTTTTTTTCAATAGTTTTATTCATTTCAAACGGGCAGGATCCGGCCCGCGGGCCGTAGTTTGCCCACGGCTGCATTAGAATCATTTTCTACTTTTTCCTCTCAATAGAAACACCCTTTCTGCCATCCAGAGGTCCCTGGTCCAGTGGGGCATTCAGCACCATTAGAAGAGGCGACAAAGGATGAGATGAGGATTAGAGGCTTTTCACGTAGATCTGTTGGAGACAGAGCTTAACCTCTTGAACCTTATCATAGAGGGGGGAAAGCAGAGACGTGGGTCCTGGAACCCTTCACCATTACTGAACATCCTCAAAAGTTCCTTCATTATCTGTTTCTTTGTACACAAAACTGTAAAAATGTCTCTTACTTCAAAAACTTTACTCAGAAAAGTGTCTCTCTCCTGAGTGTCTTTGAAAGTTTAGGCCATTTAAAAATGCGTAGTATTAATTTTACTGTGTTAATAGTCATTATGGTTCAGTAGTGTGTATAATATATATCAGGAGACATCTTAAAAAGCATATTATCATAAAATGCATATTAAAGGGCTTTCCACCTACATAAATTGAATTTAATAGATTATAGCAACTACAATGGGCCCATTAGGATCTTTGGAAAACACAGTTTAGGGCCTTGTTAAAACATACATTTTCTTCATGTTGTATTCCACTTAGAGAGTTTGCTCTGGTAACCTAGGGCTTGGGTATGTTTGTTTTACTTAGTTAAGAAAAATAAAAATGGGAAAGTATTTTTTTTTTTTTCAGTAAGACAGTCTACGAAGGCAGGAAGAAAGAAACTTTTAAATTTAATTACATTGTTTTTTGTTTCAAAGAATATATATAGAAAGTGTCATTTAAAAGTACTATCTGTCATGCAGACTCACTCTGCACCTGGATGCAGTCCCAGGCAGATGCTTTTTCCGTCTGCCACAGAAACAGCCCAGGGTACTGTGACCTGTCAAGGGTGATGCAGCTGCCTAGGAACACAGGGGAAAAAAAAATAATAATAATCCATCTGTAAAAGTGTTTAGTGACACAGATTACTGTGTATAAAAAAATCCTCCTTTCATGTTTCAGAAGAGTGAGGGTAGGTGTGTTTCAATTTAAGCTGAGGTTATTCATTATTACTTATTAATGGATATACTTTCATGAAAGGCATTGAGCATAGATTAATTATATCCAGTGTTTTCCATAATGTGGTCTACAGACCAACTACATCAGAATCTCCTGGGTGTTTAGCAATGCCTGTTTCTCCTAAGTCCCTAGATCTACTTGAGAAGAAGTCTAGGCATGTGCAGTGAAATTTGTATTTTAATGAACTCCCATAGAGATTCTTGCACAACAACTGAGATTTGAAAGAAGTGTTTATCTTAATCTACAAACCCAACCACTTAATGTAGTCCACACCCAGAGTCTTATCTAGACTGAAATCTGCTAGCTGGGTGTGTAGTCTGACTGCAGAGTGTGGCTGTAACTCCTTAAACATTCTTCCAGGAACACTTACTTTGAAACCAGTCCTGATCTGTACTACCCACGTTGGATTTACATGAGAAGCCACTGAGCTTTGTGGGTCTAATGCCAAGTCTCCCAATTCTAACTTTGTAGTAGCAGTTTTAAAATGTGTAGAGTAGAGATTTGAGCACAAGTTGTTTATTGGAAATCCTCTCCTCTTGCTAGGACTTTGGCTGTTTTAAAAAAATCATTTTGGTGGTTCAAAATCAAAAGGCATCACCCCAGATGTGACTACTTATGGCCTATGGATGAACTCCGTGATTATAATGAACTCTAATCTAACTGCACACTAGCTATACCAACACAAAAGACAGCAAAACCAAAACGCTTTGTCATGTTAATGCTCATTCTATAGCAACGGTTCTCAACCTGTGGGTCGCGACCCCTTTGGCGGTCGAAAGACCCTTTCACAGGGGTTGCCTAAGACCATTCTGCATATCAGATATTTACATTACGATTCATAACAGTAGCGACATTATAGTTATGAAGTAGCAACGAAAATAATTTTATGGTTGGGTCACAACATGAGGAACTGTATTTAAAGGGCCAGAAGGTTGAGAACCACTGTTCTATAGTCTTCCTCAAAAATGGAATTATGAAAATGTGGAATTCTATTATTAACTAATAACCCTATCTCTACATTTCTCTCCCTGTTTTCTTTCATTGTAGTGGTACAAACAGTTTGCACCTTTTGTGTGTCTGTGGCACAGATACAAGGCTACATTGAAGGAAAATTCATTTGCTACTGAGAAGCATCAACTACGATGGTTGAAAAAAAAGTAAAACAAATCTCACACTGCTGGCTTAAAGTCCTTAAAAGAATTGCCTGGTTACTTGCTTCACAATGAGCAAATCATCCATGTTCTTGTGAGGTTTTCCAAAAGTTAAAGCCATAAGCACGGCCATTTGTGTCATGTCTTCCACTTACTGGCTGCTAAGACTTGGACCTGACAGAGGGCCTCCCAGCTGTGTTTAACAGCCCTGTGGGGTTGGTTCTTGATTGTTGATAAGGGTTCCCAGCTGTGCATACTTAGCAGCTCTCTGATTAATATTCTTCCTCCTGCTGTAGAGAACCCCTACTGAATAGAGTTGTTAATACCCTACAAAATCCAGGCAAATAGTGGGCTTTCTCAGCCCAAGGTTGCAGTAAATGGAAAATGTGAAAAGTTTGAAATGAAGTATGAACTTCAAGTTTTGACATGGGAGGAATAAACCAAGAAAAAAAAGATAATTATTTGGATCCTTAAAGCTTTTAGACTAAATATTCTGACTCATATGGGTTCTGCAAAAGACAGCGATGCTTTGCTATTGGCCTTGCTGTAAGAAACAGATCTTTATTTTCGTTTTTAAGAAAAATTTAAACTTAAATTAGAAATTGTTTAAAAGTGCAGCACTGTTACAGTTTTCTTTCCCTATTCTATGGTTTCATTCTCAATTAACTACAGCCTTATTTATATCAGTGGTTTATTATGTTAGAGGCAAATAAAAACTTATGTGTCATTTTCTCTACTCCTCTTATTAGTTAGACTTGACTAACAATTCAATAGTGAATTGTGACACTATCACTATTGAGAGATATAGGCCAGAAAATAAAGATGCCTCCATCTAAAATAGAATTACATTTCTGAATTATCTGAAAAGGGTCTTTAGTCCTCCACTACAAGCTTGCTTTTGAGATTTGTCCTTTCCCTATTAGTTGGTTCCCAGATGGGACAGTAAGAAATCAAACCATTCTCACTACTAAAAAATAAATGCCGTACTGGGATCATTTGGGAGATCAAAACACTGTTATGAAAAGATTGTTAGCACCTCATATTTCTTCATGAATCAGACAAGAGAGTTTATTGAATTCTGTGCTAAAGGAATGGAAAATAATAGAAGACAACATTCATGTATCTTAAAAAGACTCAAAACACTGTTAGAGACTCCAGCCAAACTACCTTCCCTTTTTCCTTCAGCAGTCTCAACTAGTCTTATCAGTTCAACAACCATCACCTCTCAGTCCCAAATCTACACCCTACACCTGAGTTCTCTCCAGGTTTCGGTCCACTTTACCCTTTTATCTACTAGACCTGTCTTCTTGGATGGCTTATTTCATTTAGTTCAGTGTATTCAAAACAAAATCATTCCTCTTTTCTCTCACATCTGCTCCTCTTTCTGCATTTTGCTCTTTTCTATTAGTGGTGATGACATCACCATCCTCCCAAGTTTTGCCCAGGCCCCAAACTTGTCATTTCTGTTAACTCTTCTTTCTCTCTGTCTCTTGCTTCTGTAGCATCTCATTTCTTATAGTTGCCCTTTCTCATTCCCACACACAATGACCCTAATTCCAGCCTTCCTTGCTTGTGACTAACCTAACTGAATTCCTACTTCTAATCTCAACCCTCCCAATAATTCCTCCTACAGATTAAGCTCCATTAACCTCCAAAAAGTATAGTGTCAATCTTCCACTCCAAGAGTCAGTGCCTCCCAAACGGTTAGAGAAGGCTGTCCTGACACCGCTAACTTGTCCTCCATGGTAGGTCACAATCCAGTCTTGTCTGACTTTCCAACTTCATTTCACAGCATTTCTCTTGTTTAGAATCCTGTGCTTGACTCAAACCAAGTAACTTGCTGGCCCTTATGTTTGTGCCTTTACTTTACTTTTCCCTTGTTCTGGAACAGCCTTCCCTCATTCCTTTTGACCTAGATCCTGCCTAAAACATGGGAACTTGACCAATAATTAGGTACATAATTTAAATGTAGACTAAAGTTTAAGAGCCTGAGCCATAGAGTAGAACTGCATGGGTCCAAATCCTGGCTCTGCCAACTTATTAGCTAAAAATTGGGGACATGTGGTGCTGTGGTGAGGTAAATAAATTAAAGCTCTGAGAATAGTGTCTCAAGCATATAATATCTAATGTTAGACATCATTTGTGAATGAATAACTTTAATTTCTAGGGCTTTTCCCTTTAAGCAAGTTTTTATTTAGGTATTAAAAAGTTTAATTGAAGATATGTATAAATAACACATCTCTTTATTTGTGGGCATGAAAAATATACTTCATTTATCTTTATGTAAAACAAAGAACCTATAGTCAGGCATATTAAAGAATTTGTTAAAGACAATTTCAAACAAACACTAGTATATAGAATAGGGTAAGGAATCCCTATGTATACACCAACTGGCTCAACTCATGGCCAATCTTGTTTCAGCTAGACCTCTTCCTTTATGATTTTGAAGCAATTCCAGGCAGTCTAATATGTATCTCTAAATGGTAAGAACATTTTCCTATATAACCTCTGTACTATTTAACAGTAATTTCCTTTTTTTTAGGCTTCTTAAATTTTTTTTAAATATATTTTTTTATTGATTAAGATATTACATATGTGTCCTTATCCCCACGTTACCCCCTACCCCCCTCCCACCCCCCGCTCATGCCCTCACCCCCCCGTTGTCCATGTCCATTGGTTAGGCCTATATGCTTGCATATAAGTCCTTTGGTTGATCTTTCCCCCTTACCCCCACCCTCCCCTACCTTCCCTCCAAGGCCCGACAGTCCAATCAATGCCTCTCCGTCTCTGGATCAGTCATTGTTCATCAGTTTATGTTGTTCATTATATTCCACAAATGAGTGAGATCATGTGGTATTATATCCTTCTCTGACTGGCTTATTTCATTTAGCATAATGCTCTCCAGTTCCATCCATGCTGTGGCAAATGGTAAGAGTTCCTTTTTCTTCTTCCTCTTCTTAAAGAATACCTTTCAGCATTTCATATAATGCTGGTTTGGTGGTGATGAACTCCTTTAGCTTTTTCTTATCTGTGAAGCTCTTTATCTGACCTTCAATTCTGAATGATAGCTTTGCTGGATAAAGTAATATTGGTTGTAGGTTCTTGCTATTCATCACTTTGAATATTTCTTGCCACTCTCTTCTGGCCTGCATGGTTTCTGTTGAGAAATCAGCTGACAGTCGTATGAGTACTCCCTTGTAGGTAACTGACTTTTTTTCTCTTGCTGCTTTTAAGATTCTCTCTTTGTCTTTTGCTCTTGGCATTTTAATTATGATGTGTCTTGGTGTGGTCCTCTTTGGATTCCTTTTGTTTGGGGTTCTCTGTGCTTCCTGGACTTGTAAGTCTATTTCTTGGACCAGGTAGGGGAAGTTTTCTGTCATTATTTCTTCAAATAGGTTTTCAATATCTTGCCCTCTCTCTTCTTCTGGCACCCCTATAATTCTGATGTTGGTATGCTTGAAGTTGTCCCAGAGGCTCCTTACACTATCTTCATATTTTTGGATTCTTTTTTCTTTTTGCTTCTTCGGTTGGGTATTTTTTGTTTCTTCATATTTCAAATCTTTGACTTGATTCTTGGGATCCTCTTGTCTGCTGTTGGATCTCTGTATATTATTCTTTATTTCAGTCAGTGTATGCTTAATTTCTAGTTGGTCTTTTTTCATATCCTCCAGGGTCTCACTAAATTTATCAGCGGTTTCCATAAAATTCTTGAAAAACCTTATAAACGTGATTTTGAACTCTATATCCAGTCGTTTTCTTTCCTCCATTTCTGTCATTTGTGACCTGTTTCTTTGTCTCCACATTTTTTATGCTTCCCTGTGTTGGTAGAGTGGTTTTGTGTGCTAGGTGTCCTATAGGGCCCAGTGGCTCAGCCTCCCCTGTTACCTGAGGTGGACACTCTTGGTGCACCCCCTTTGGGCTTTGTGCACAGTCTTGTTGTAGTTATGCCTTGATTGTTGTAGGTATCACTGGGAGGAATTGACCTCCAGGCCAATTGGCAGTGAGAATCAGCTGTGTCTGCAGTGGGAGAACTTCTGTGCTGAAGACACCCTTCTGGGGCAAGACTTGTTTCAGTGGGGCTTTGGTGCTCACTGAGTCTGCCCCCTGAGTGTGTCCCTTATGGTTCTTAGGAGCTGTAATCTGGATGGTCCCACTCTGACCACTGGGTACACTGGCTCTTGGATCTAAGGAGGTGCTAATTTAGTCTCTGCCTGAGGTTACCCAGCAGGAGCTACGAAAAGATCTGCAGATTCCCCTTCCTTTTTTGGAGTTTGGAGGTGCCCAGATGAGGTCCAGCTGTGAAGCAGTGCAAGCTGCTGTGGGGCCTTGGGCCTTCTCTTGGAAGTTCTGGGTCTGTCTGGCCCAGCTGTAATTTGTTAGGTAATTTTCAGGTTGCAAAGGGCCAGGGCATTCATATGCAAAAGCCTCTGCCACAGCCTGGGTGGGGCAGGGTCTCAAGGAATCAACAGGGCAGAGCAAGCAGCTATGGCTGATCCTCGGCCCTGCCCTAAAGGGCCTCGCGTCTTGGTGTCCCGGTAATTTAATTGCTGCAAGCACCTCTGAGGGAAAGCTGCCCTCAAGTTCCAAGTTCTGCCGCTGCCAGACAGTCCAGTTTCTCCCCGTATGAGTCCTGGGTCCCCAGAGACTTCCCGGAACCGGAGTTCAGAGCAGTCAGGAGCTTGTGACTCCCACCTGATTCAAAAAGACAGCCGCATCCTCAGGTACCAGCCCCTTTCCGCGAGCGCGCTTGAGCCTTCGTACCTTTGCACTTTACTTCCGCAGCTCCTGAGTCTCAGAGTGCTTTTCTCTTTCCTTTTAGTTGTAGAATTTCCACTCAGCCAGCCTTCCTGTAGTTCTGGATGATGTCCATTTTGTCTTTTTCTTGTATTTTTGAAGTTATTGTAGGAGGCAGCAATTTCGGTGTTTACCTATACCGCCATCTTGGTTTCTCCTCTTAAATTTTTTATTGAATTTATTTATTAATCTATATCCTTTAGATTAATAAAACTATATAGGGTTCAGGTATACAATTCTACATCTATACATTGTATTGTGTGCTCACTACCCTAAGTCAAGTGTCCCTCCATCACCACTTATCCCCCCTTTACCCTCCCCTACCTCTCCACCCCCCTTTCCCTCTTTAACAGTCATTTCTTAATGTCATTAAATAGTCATTTGGTATTTGGATTTCCAACAGTATAATAAAAGTCATTAATTTTTTAAACAATTTGCTTTAGTCAGGATCCAAATAAAGGCTCACACATTCCCGTTGGTTCCTGTGCTTTTACGTGTCTACTAATCTGTAATACCCGCTTCTGTCTCTGTTTTTCTGTTGTTTTCTTTCATTAAATTATTTGTTAAGGAAGCAGTGTTGTTTGTCTTGAAGAATTTCCCAATCTGGGTTTTATTACTTCTCCATGATGTAATTTAATATGTTCTCCTCATCTCTGTGTTTCCTTTAAATGAGTAGTTAGATCAGATTTAAGTATGATATTTTTGGCAAAACTACTTCATAAGTGGTGTGGCATTCTTCTATCATAAGTGACCTAACGTTGGAAAATTTCTTTTTGTGATGATAGCAGCCATTGATCATCAATACCTACATTCATTAACTCACTTAGGGTTGAACAATAACAATATTTTAATTTTATCACTTCTACTACATTTATTAGCTGGAATATGTCTAGAGGGCAAACTTTCCCTCATCTATTCTCTGATTACCCAGTGGTATGGTTCACAAAGGAAAGTCCTGATAAATATTTTATTCTTTCCATTGATAAACCATTTTTCAAAATAATGAGCTGATTCTCTAATATCTTTCGATGGTTACCAATTATGTTTTATTTCATTTATTTTTTAGTATTATGAACGTATTTAAATATATTGTAATTTTCCTATTTGACCTCAAATTGTCTCACTCTTGGTCAGTAGGAACCTCTTCCATTTAGCTTCTGAATCCTTTTGACATGAACCAGGCATCTTTGACAACTCTTCTCTATCCTTTAGGACCGTGGTCAGCAAACTGCGGCTCACGAGCCACATGCGGCTCTTTGGCCTCTTGAGTGTGGCTCTTCCTAAGCCTTAGGAATACCCTAATTAAGTTAATAGCAATGTACCTACCTATATAGTTTAAGTTTAAAAAATTTGGCTCTCAAAAGAAATTTCAATCATTGTACTATTGATATTTGGCTCTGTTGACTAATGAGTTTGCTGACCACTGCTTTAGGATAACATGGTCCAGGCTCCTGCACATTATTTAAGTCCTAATTATATTTAAAAGCCTAACTTAGTTTTCATGTCCAACACGAAGACTTTCTGACCACAAATGACCACAGTACCTACCTCACCATTGAATCCCTGTGGCTCTCAAAGTTGTGGGCTCCTTTGTCAATAATCAGAGGCTAGTCTTCTCTAAATAGCAACGTTGAGTCCTCATATCCCCAGTGCTTGGCATAAGGCATTGCATAGAGTTGTTATGTGATCAACTTCTCTGATTACTTTATACTACCTTAGTCAGGTAAACTTATAAGCCTTTCAAGAATTTAATGGGAATAATTTTACTTAGTATGGGGTTTGAGATTCTAAGGTCGGTTAAGACATTTTCTGGTCTTGCATGTATAATTGGATTTTTTTCCCTCAGTCAAGATTCAATGAGTAAAATTAAGCCACAAACTTTGTAATAGTAATATTAGTAAAAGTTGTAAAAAAATAGTACAGAAGCCATCCATATAACCTTTAACTCAAATGATAAATCATTTGTGTTTTCTCTCTCTCTCTCTCTCTCTCTCCCTACTTCCCTCCCTCTCATATTTATATGTATAGCTATATATAATTATATATAAACAAATATATATACCAGTAATTTGAGAATGTTACTTATGTCATGGCCCTTTATCTCTAAATATTTCATTGTGTATTTTCTAAAAGTAGGCATATTCTCTTACATAATCACAATGATCAGTTTTTTAAGGTTACATTAATTCATGTTTTGATTTAACAGAAATAAGTAACACTTATGCACACTTTATAAACACATTTCTCAGGCAGCAGCTCAAAATAATGCCAAGAGATAGATGACATTATTAGGCAAGTTTATTGATAAGGAAACAGAAGCCCTGAAAGGTTTTACTGGTGTTAAATTCTTCCCTTTATAAATCTTGCTGACTCTAATTGAGTGAGACCTCGTAGAAAGTTTATAGATTTAATGCCAAAGCAAACAGAGAAGAAAACTCTCTAGTCCATGCATCCTGGTCAAACAAAAAGCAAATTACAGACAGCATGAGAGGAATGGGTCCTTGGACCTCGTTTCGATTTGCCTGTGATGAGTGTGGAGATCAGTCATTCTCACTAGATTCCCAAGCAGCAGCCGTGAGAGAACGAACTGTCTCTCTCCAATGAGTATAAAGTTTCATCTTCTTTCCTCATCAGCAAAATGAAATGACATAGAGAATTTTGAAAAGGGCCTGAAATATTATTACATATATCATTATAATGAAGAAATTTTTACACTAATTCCCAGGTGACTTTGCAGTTTTGAGAATTCACTCTAGATATGGAATGAGTTCCAAATCAGCCAGAAGGACTCTCATTTAAAATGCCATTTTTTAATTCGAAATTCCTCTTGATGATGTTTTATTCAGAAGTACTTTTGGGAGACCTAATGTGTGTCTCTGCCTATGTACATCTTAGGAGAGGCAGACCAGACTGATGAGGAGAGGGCCTATATCAGCATACCTCACATCCTGCCACTCCCTGCTCATGCTCCATTCACCTGCTCAGACATCACCTTAGGCCTGGCTTCCCTAAAGAGGCACTCTCTTGTTATCTCACATTTCCCAGGATTCATTCATTCTCCCTCCCCTTCCTTCCCCTCCCCTCTCCATATCTCTCCTCTCCCCAAACTGCCCCCTTAGCTAATCTGAAAATACTTTAGGTCATATTATTTGTCATACCTAAAGTAGTGACCACAATTTTAAGCTAAGTGGGAGGGTGGACTGTAGCATACCATCTTGCTAGCATTTGGACTATTTCTATTTCTTTCATTGAATTGTTTGTCTTCCTATGGTTGAGTTGTAGAGAGTGTTTCTTGAAAACTATTTGTTCTTCATATACAAAATATGAACCACAATAAGTTTATAATCTTAATTATTAATATATCTGCATGTTTAGTTACTAAAGGAAATTGATATGACTGATTTTATAGAAGTTATTTTGTTAGATTAAGTTCTTCCCCTTGGAGAGATAACTTAATTAGATTTATGTCACAAAAGCAATTAGGTGAGTAATCTTGGCTGTAATCCATTTAGATAAAAGAATTTCAATTTGTGACATAATAAGTAAGTCTATCAAGACAGTCATTTTGAAGCTTTGTAAAGCAGGGGCATTGGTCTCTAAACACAAAATTATCTCAGCCTTTATTTTTATGCATCCTGTATGTGTTAAGTCATGCTTTATTTTTTAAAGTTATTTTTATTGTTGACAGTATTACAGGTGTCTCCTCCCCTGCCCCCATTGACCTCCTCCATGTAATTCATAATATAGCACCTTACATATAATTTTTTTTCATCTCAGTATTATAACAATACTACTTAGGTAGGTTTAGAAGTTAGTTGCGCCCTAACCGGTTTGGCTCAGTGGATAGAGCATCGGCCTGCAGACTGAAGGGTCCCAGATTCGATTCCGGTCAAGGGCATGTACCTTGGTTGCAGGCACGTCCCCAGTGGGGAGTGTGCAGGACGCATCTGATCAGTGTTTCTGACTCTCTCTCCCTCTCCCTTCCTCTCTGTAAAAAATCAATAAAATATATTTTTTTAAAAAAGAAGTTAGTTGCTTTTGCCAGTTAAAATCCCAAAAGGCCAATAATGGGAAAGACTATGAAGATTCACACAGCTGCAGAGACAGACATGTTATTAGACTCAGACCTCCTGTTTCCAAGTGGCAGACTCAGTTCAGTAGATCACAGAACCTCTGGCTTGACAGTTTTTGAAAATCTATCATGTTTCTCAGTATATATTTAGCTGCCAGGGACATACTTAGTCACTTATTTTTCATCATCGTAAATAACAACAACAAAGCAGTAAATTATTATCTATTATAAGGTATAAGTCACAGATACCTTTATCTTAGAAAATAATTTATTTAGAAAAGTTCTGTTTTATAACTTCTTTGATTAATCTATATATATGGGTTACTGGTATACTATGTGTGTGTATTTATAATCAACAAAATACTTTAATAGTTTAAATTACTGAAAAACTAATTATGTGAGTTTATTTAATCTTTACACCTTAATAATTCACCAAAGAAATGTGTTTTGTTTCTGATCACCTAAACTAAGTAGATTTATTTCTATTCCAATAGAGCTGAGAATAATATGTTTCATAGTCTTCTTATAAAATTTATAAATTTATTTTCTTAGAGTTTGTATTGCTCTCACATATAATAATATAAAATATATTTGCATTTTACATAAAATATATATGTAATCTAACAGGGTAAAAGGATGACTGGGAAACCATGTACATATGCAGGGGAAATCTGAATAAGCCCAGCAAAGAAGGGAAAAGAAAGATCTGACAAAGGGCTACAACATTAAATTAATTCTCCAGCCCATCCACAGATTGATCAGGAAAGGGTGGAAGCCTTATGGACTTGAGGTGCTAGAACACAACTTCTGTCTAAACCCTTGGATGATGACTAAACTATTTGGACACAGGAGTGACCCCAAGGAAATCAGTTTATGTCCTGGGAGTCCCAGGAGGAGGGGAAAGAGACAAATAAGATACAAACAAGAGCCAAAAACTTCCAAAATTTGATGAAAAATACTAGTCTCTAGATCCAAGAAACTCAATAGAACTCAAGTAGGATAAACACAAAGAGGACCACATCTAGACCCATCATAGTGAAACTGCTGGTAAGCTGAAGACGAACAGTAAATCTTGAAAGCACCAAGAGAAAAACATCACGTACATGGAATCACAATAATAATAGTGGCTAATGTCTCTTTAGAAACTGTGGAGACCAGAAAACAGTAAAAATGACATATCCAAGAAGAAATTGTCAACCAAAAATTCTATATCCAGTGAAAATATATTTCAAAGATGAAGGCAAAAATAAAGAGATTTCCAAATATCAAAAAGTAAAATGAATTTTTGCTAGCAGACATGACCTATAAGAGTTACTAAAGAAATCTTTCAGGCTGAAAATAAATGATAAGAGATAGTAATTTGAATGAATAAGAGGGCAGGAAAAGTACTGGAAATTGTAAATATATGGGTAAATGTAAAAGATTCTGTATTTGTATGCGTGTGTGTGTGTGTGTGTGTGTGTGTATAAATGTATACCTTTTTATTCTCTTTCCTTCTTTTCCTTAAAAGCATATTTTAAAGCAGAACCATAACACTGTACTGTTAGATTTATAGCAGATGGATATAATATATGTGACAATAGTAATACACTAAAAGGGGAAGGAAATGAAGCTTAATTGTAGCAAATTTGCCATAGTATACTGAAATTAAGTCAGTATTAGCTGAAATAGATTGTGATAAGTTAAAGATGCATATTGTAAGTGCTAGAGCAAATACTTTTTAAAACTCTCACAAAAGCTACTCATAAGAGAAAACTAAAATGGCATGCTAAAAATATTTTTAATAAAATGAAGGCAGTGAAAAAAGAACAAAGGAATTAAAATGATATGAGGCACATGGAAATTAAATAATAAAATAAAAGCCTTTACCTAACCCAAGGTCACAAAGGATTTCTTCTATGTTTTATTCTAGAAATTTTATAGTTTTAGATTTATATTTGAGTCTAAATTTCATTTGAGTTCGTATTCTTGTAGGATGAGATTTATGGACTGAAGTTATTATTATTATTTTTTTTGCACATGGGTAGCCACCATACCAAAATTACATTAAATGTAATCTAAAGTCATATGGGCAGTTTACTTACTCTTAGAAGAAAACTGGGCAGTAGAGCCTCCATGTCTGTCAGCTGGACACCTACCCTGCAAGTCACTCATGAGTGGCTTTAAATGCTTGACTTAGATGTTCATGCCTTTTTTTCATCTTTAAAATGGGATTAATGGGACATTAAATTTCAACTCAAGGAGAATTTATGATTATATATATTTATATTTATGTATTTATTCACAATCACCATAATGCCCCCCTTCCCCCCCAGTGCTGGAAGGACAGAGACTATCTTCTGAGGTCTACAGATGAGCAAAATGCCATTCAGAAATCTTGGCTTCCAGTGCTGTGGGCCCATAAAGTCAAAAGAATTTTCAGGGACAATGGAGCTAAGCTTCCTTGTCAGATTTTTTAAATCCATTCTATTTTTGTTGTTGTTGTTAATCCTCACCGGAGGATATTTTTTCGTTGATTTTAGAGAGAGAGGAAGGGAGGGGAGAGAGAGAGACACACACACATGGGGGCTACCCATGGATTGGTGACCTCCCACACATATGACCAGGACCAGGGATCGAGTCTGCAACCAAGGTATGTGTCCTTGATCGGAATCAAATCTGGGACCCTTCAGTCTGCGGGCCAACACTCTATAGACTGAGCCAAACTGGCTAGGGCCTTTCTATTAATTTATGAATCCATTCAGTAATCATTAATTGAGAAACTACAGTAGTTCATTTTATTTTTTTAACTGATTTTAGAAAGAGGAAGGAGTAGAGAAAGAGAGACAGACAGACAGACATCAATGTGAGAGTAACATCAGTTGGCTGCCTCCCACATATGCCCTGACCAGGGATCGACCCTGCAACCTGAGCATGTGCCTTGACCGGGAATGGCACCCATCACCTTTTGTGTGCAGAATAATGCTTCAACCAACTGAGCCACACTGGCCAGGGCAAGAAAGTGCTATAGTTTAGCTCTTGCGCTAGGAGCTAGAGATAAACCAGTGAATAAGGAGAATGCAGACCCACTCCCCAGGTCAGCGGTTCTCAACCTGTGGGTCACGACCCCTTTGGGGGTCGAACGACCCTTTCACAGGAGTCGCCTGAATACATCCTGCATATCAGATATTTACATTATGATTCATAACAGTAGCAAAATTACAGTTATGAAGTAGCAAAGAAAATAATTTTATGGTTGGGGGTCACCACAACATGAGGAACTGTATTAAAGGGTCACGGCATTAGGAAGGTTGAGAACCACTGCCTCAGGTGATTTAAATTCTAGCATGGCCCTTTGGAACCCAGGGATCTGTGCAGAACTACAGGGATCTGTGGAGAGAGAGGCAGGGAGAAGGCTTTGCGTGGCCAAGGCAAGTTGAGCTGCTCTCTGCAGGACTAGGTTAAACCTCATCAAGCCTGTTGCTGCTCTTCATCTTTAATCCTCTCCTATGTGGTGAGAGAAGCTAGGTGGAGACATGATTAAAGCTCTTGGGAGATAGAGTTTTAAGTCCAACAAAGTGGTATAATCACAGATTAAACCAAACAGGTAGAGAAAGAATCAAAGGAGGAAAAAAAATCAAAGGAGGCTGTATTTAGATGATGCATTAGTGACTCTGATATCCATTTAAAGGTATTGAGTATTCTAAAAATCATCTCCTACGCCCCAGTGACGACAACTCTGTCATGGAGGAGAAAATCATGTGTCGTGGATGGAACAGCTTGGCTCCCTTAGCACTGGGCTGGGAGTCTTGTCTCAGACTGTTTCCCTACGTGAAAATGGAATAGCAGGTATCTTTAACAATTTCCTCCTTTGTCTCTTATAAAAATAAAATAATATAAAAATGAAAGTCATGTGGAAATACAAATAACCTGGTATAACCAAAACAACTTTTAAAGAAAAATCTGAAGGACTAATACTATCTGATTTTAATATTTACCATAAAGATAAAGTAATAAAGAAAGTGTCATGTTAGTGTAAAGATAGACAAATAGACAAATGGAAAAGAATAGAGCCCAGAAATAACCACACATATAGATGGAAAACTTACTTTTAAAAGAGGTACAAAGACAATTCACTAGATAATGGATAGTTTTTTAACAAAACTGTTGGAACAATTAAATATTTATTTTTTAAATAAAAGAATTTCAATTCATATCTGTCACATTATTCATTATAGGTACATATAGCCACTTTATAAAATAACTAAGTTTATTTATAAATAAAGTCTTAGATATTATACTAAAAAGATAATCCATAAAAGAAAAAGTTGATATGTTAGAGTTTATAAAAATTTAAAATCATTTTTTAAAGACTCTGCTAAAAGAATGAAAAAACAAACTACATTGGGAGAAAATCTTTGCAAATTACATATATCATTAAAGGGTTTTTATCAAAATATATAAATAACTCTAAAAAATCCTATTTTAAACAAATGAATAAATAATTTGAATAAACACTCTCTATAAACACATGAAAAAAGTACTCAGCATTAGTCATTAAGGAAATGCAAAAGCAAAAAAAGTTTTAAATCCTTGGAAATGTTTGTTATTTAATTTGATGTTTTTATGGGCAAATACATATATCAAAACTTATCAAGTTATATACATCATATCAAAACTTATCAAGTTATATACATCATATATGTGCAGTTTATTGTATGTCAATTATGCCTCAATAAAGATGTAGAAGATTTTAAAATTTAAAAATACCATTATAAAAATAAAAAGCCAAACTATATTTTGGGAGAAAATATTTGCAAATTATATATCTGATAGTATCTAAAGAACTTGTATAAATAATATGTAAAAAACTTTTACAACTCAATGATAAGTTAGGCAAATTAATTAAAGATGAGCAAAAGATTTTAATGTGCACTTCATCAGAGAAGATATGTGTATGGCTAATAAGCACATAAAAAAAATCATTAATCATTAAGAAAACACAAATTAAAACTGCAGTGAGGTATCACTTTGCACCCACTGGAGTGGCTGTAATAAAATAAGACTGACAATACCAACTGTTGGTGAGGATTAGTAGAAATTTGAAACCCTTATATGCTGATGATGGTAATGTAAAATGATACAGGCACTTTGGAAATAGGTTTGGAAGTTTCCTAAAAAGTTAAACATGCACTTATTATATGATCTGGTAATTATACTCCAGGATATTTATTTACCCAGGAGAAGTTGCAATACATGTATGTCATTGTCTGTAGCATCCTTATTTAGAACTAGAGGCGTGGTGCACGAGATTCATGCACTCGGGGAAGAGGGGGGTCCCTCAGCCTTGCCTGCACCCCCTCGCAGTCCAGGAGTCCTCGGAGGATATCCAGCTGTCGGACATCCTTAGCGTTGCTGTGGAGGCGGGAGAGACTGCCGCCACTGTCGCTGTACTTGCCAGCCATGAGCCCAGCTTCTCACTGAGCAGCACTCCCCCT
Organism: Myotis myotis; assembly: GCF_014108235.1. NCBI lineage: Eukaryota > Metazoa > Chordata > Mammalia > Chiroptera > Vespertilionidae > Myotis > Myotis myotis. The sequence goes on along the minus strand of NW_023416379.1, from coordinate 66,811,459 downwards.
GTGGGAGTGCACTGACCACCAGGGGGCAGCTCCTGCATTGAATGTCTGCCCCCTCGTGGTCAGTGCGCATCATAGCAACTGGTCGTTCCACTGTTTGGTTGATTTGCATATTAGCCCTTTATTATATAGGATAGCTAAATATGGGAAATTGGTAAATGGATAAACAAAATGCCGCACATGTATCCATACTAAGAATACTGCTCAGAAATTAGTAATGAACTACTTATCCTTGTAACAAAATGGGTAAACTTCAAAACCACTATGCTGCATCAAAGAAGCCAGACCAAGAAAGGCTGCATGTTGTATATGAAATTTCCAGAAAGAAAATAAAAAGAGAGAGAGAGAGAGAAAGTGTATCAGTGATTGCCTGGGCTGTAGATATGATGTGCAACTGACTACAAATTTGACACAAGAAAACTTTCTGCATGATGGGAATATTTTAATCCTGAATTGTGGTGATGGTTGCACAATGAAATAATTGTAATGAAACTCATTGAACTGTACATGTAAAACATGTCATTATTATGGTGTATAAGTTGTACTTTAAAAATAAAAAAGATATCTAGTCTGGAAGTAGGAATTTGAGACTCATTAGCATATACATGGTCACTATAATTATGAAAGTGGAGAAGATACCTAGAGGAAGTCCATTGAAAGGGAAAATTTAAGAACCTGGTACTGATCCCTATGGACTAGAAATGCCTAGAGCACCCAGCACAAAAGAAAATGAGAAAATGTGGCTATAGAAGTAGAAAGAAAAAAAACACCAAATATTATAGTGTCTCAGCAAGCAAGTATTGCTCAGAGGGTGCTGGCCAAAATAAAAGATACTAAATGCTATAAGTGGCTCAAAGAAGAAAACACACCAAAAGGTGTCTAATGGTGGCACCTAAGACCTTGGAATGACCAGCTTTTGAGGAGCAGGAAGGGTACAGGGCAATCTGGAGTAGACTTTGAAGTGAGTTAGAGGCAATGGAATGTAGACAAGAAGTCTGGGAGGTCTGCTTCAATGTTTATCTGAAAATGGACAGAGGCAGATGAAGCAGAAACTGACAGGAGATGCAAGTGAGAGATTTTTGTTTCCATAAAAGTTCAACTGCACATTTCACTGTAGTTGGAAAGATGTGAGTAGGAGGAAGGATGTTGAGGATTCAGAGGAAAGGGCATCAATCCTATCTAATAAAAGAGTAATATGTAAATTAACCATCACTCTGCGACAAAGATGGTGGCGCCCATAGTGGCCAGGATGGGACACTGGCGGTGTTGCCCAGCAAATTGCCCAGCGTCTGGCCCAGCTGCATGGAGGGAGGGGTAGGGAGGGGCCTTGGGCCAGAGTCAGCCTCGAGGAATGCCCAGCATCTGCGCCTTGGCCGGATGGAGGGAGGGGAGAGCAGGGGCGTTGGGCTGGAGTTCGCGGCGAGGGATGCGGGGCTCTCAGCAATGTGAGCCTAGCGTCTGTGCTGAAGGAGGGGAGGGGAGAGGCCTTGGGCCGGAGTCCACAGCAAGTAATGCTGGGCTCGCAGAGTCCACCTCCAGGGATGCCCCGTGTCCGCACCCTGGCCAGAGGGAGGGAAGGGCAGGGGCCTTGGGCCGGAGTCCACGACGAGGGATGCTGGGCTCACTGCGACGCGAGCCCAGTGTCTGCGCCCCGGCCGGGCGGAAGAAAGGGAGGGCAGGGGCCTTGGGCTGGAGTCCATGGTGAGGGATGCTGGGCTCACTGCGATGCCAGCCCAGCATCTGTGACACACTGAAGTAGGAGAGGGGAGGAGCCTGGGGCTGGAGTCCCTGGCAAGGAACGCTGGGCTCATGGCAATGCGTTCAGCTTTAGAAGTTATTTACTAACCATCAGTAAGTAAATAACTTCTAAAGTTGAACATGTGTGCTTGGCCGGGTGAAGAGAGAGGAGAGCAAGGGGCCTCAGGCCAGAGTCTGAGGTGAGGGATGCTGGCATCTTTGCAGGCCAGGCTGAGGGACCCCCCCCCCCCACCCCAATGCACGGATTTTGTGCATCAGGCCTCTAGTTTAAACATAAATTGCATGAGAAGAAATAGATGGAATTGAAAGCACAGGTTGGGGGATAAGTATTAAAGAGAGAATGAAACAGCTCTTCTATGCATAAGAATAGAGGGAATGGTGGTATAGATGTAAGTTAATTCATAGATTTCAAGGCATTAAGGGAAAAGCTTCTTGGATGGCTTCTGCTTTCTCTGCAGGAAGCATGGCCATCTGAGAGTAAGAGCAGAAACCCTAATACTAAGGATTTGAAGGGAATAGAGTAGATTAATGACCTAGAATGAGGTTAGTCATCATGAATTTATAATGGTGCTTCACTGCCCCATTATATAATTTTCTCCTGAATTAGTCAACAGCTTAGGAACAAGAGAGAAGATGGATAGTTGGATTCTTTGAACTTGGCGCCACCGGGAAGATGAAGAAGATCCAGGGTATACTAGTATAGAGTGGTGATAACAGAGCTGTTGAAGGATAAATTGTGAGTATGGACAAAAATGCAGACCCTGGGGGCTGATGGACATCACCTTCACTTGGGTTGCCCTGAAACAAGGTTCAAGACAATGCCTGGGGCAGGTAGTTTATCTGAGACGGATCTCAAGAAACAGGTGTTAAGGGGTGGGGAGGATAAGTCAAGTAACAAGAAAAAGTTCATAAAAGGGTATGTTTTAAGCTGGTTATCATTGTAGGGAACTGGGACTGAGTTATGCTGGGGACCCTCTGAGGAATCATGGGGAACATGCCTTGTAGTTGTCTCTATAGGCTAGGAAATGGACGCATGAATCCACCCACCCCTGTCACTCTTTGGTGGAAGACTGCTTCCAGGGATCTTATACCCTCCCCTACCCCACCTTCCTTCCAGGCTGCCTTCTGGGGATGAAAAAATACTCCAGCCTCAGAAACACCACAGTCAGGAACACAAAGATAGGAAGGAAAGTTGAGCTTGAGGTGAAATGTGGACAGCATCCAAGACTCCATAGGAACTGAACACCACAACTTGAGCGGAAAACTGAAGGAAGCTTAGGGCATGTGGTACAAGGTCAAATTAGACCAATTGAATGAAAGTCCCTGTGAATCAAAGTAATTGAGCAAATAACGCGAGATAATAGGAGGAGTTCTTTGACCATGTGCAAGTTACATATGTCCTCTGAGATGTGAATTTATCATCGGTAAATGGAGCTGAGAACCCCCACTTATAATTACTGCTAGAATTTAAAAGAGTCCTTACTATGCAAGCACTTCGCATGGCTTCTGGCATGTAGTAAGGCATATAAAACAGGAGCTAATATATTATTGCTGGTATCTATTGAAACATTAGTAATGCTAATAACTACTGTACCTGCATAATGGATAATAATTGATTAATTCAACCTCTATAAAAAGGTTTCACTACTTACCTAAATGTAATAGTTTAAATACCAAAGCATTGTGGTTTTGTTGGGAAGGACATTAATTTTTCACATAGTTTTGAAATTAGTTTCATCAAAGAACAGGCATTGGAAAAATCTTAAATGTAATCTAATTCCCATTCATCCTCTTTCCTTTGATTGGGATTGCACTTAAGATTCTATCAGTCTAGAATGATTTATTGTATTTTCCAAGAAATCTTCAGAGATGTTCTGTTGGGTTTGTATTTTTAATTTTTTCTGCTTTTGAACTTATCCAAACACTGAAAAGCAATCTAAATGCATCTATTCTCCAACAACCTCTGATGGCAAATAAAATTTCCTTTAATTCTACCTTAAATCTGTAGTGCTGTGTTTTTACTCATTTTCTTCTCAGTGAATAAAAAAGTAACAGCTGGTTACTATTGTCAACTTTCTTTTGTTTAGGAGTTATTTAGTATGCAATGCTTGAATATCATTATGTTTTTGTCTGGATATAGAATTCCCCCTGCCTTTTTATCCCCCAAAGAATGATAGAATTTACAATGGAGATGCTTTAGAGTTCACCTAGTCCCAAATATAACCTGATGAATTAATACCAGTTAAAATATTAATGTCATCTTGCATTTCTTTTTTATTGCTTGTAGTAAATTACCTGATATATCCTTTGCTCAGTTACCAATTGGGATATTATTCTTTTTCTTATGTATGATAAAAACTGTGTGTTAGCTAGTAAGCCACCATATACTCTTCCCCATTTTTTTCACTTGCCTTTTAGTTTAGCTTATGGTATTTAGTGTTGTCTTGCAAGTATCCTATATAATAAAAGGATAATATGCAAATTGACCCTAACAACAGAATGATTGGGAATGACTGGTCACTATGACACACACTGACCACCAGGGGGCAGATGCTCAATGTAGGAGCTTCCCCCTGGTAGTCAGCACGCTCCCACAAGGAGAGCTCTGCTTAGCCACAAGCCAGGGTGACGGCTGCCAGTACAGCAGTGGTGGTGGGAGACTCTCCAGCCTCCTCAGCAGCACTAAGGATGTCCAACTGCAGCTTAGGCCTGCTCCCTGCTGGCAAGTGGACATCCCCCAAGGGCTGCCAGAGGGATGTCTGATTGCCATCTTAGGCCCAATACTCCAGGGAGCGGGCCTAAGCCAGCAGGTGATCATCCCCCAAGGGGCCCCAGACTGCGAGAGGGCACAGGCCAGGCTGAGGGACCCCCCGAGTGCACAAATTTTTGTGCACCAGGCCTCTAGTCTATATATATATAAAAGCCTAAGCTACCATTGCATCCGAAACAACTGAACGGACGACCGAACAGGCTGCATGGGGCGAACAGGCTGGCAGGGGGGTTAGTGAGGGCCAACCAAATGACTGTGCAGCAGGCTGCATGGAGCAACCAGGCCAGCAGGGGGGTTAGTGAGGGCCGACCAAAATACTGAACAGCAGGCTGCATGGGGCGACCAGGCCAGCGGGGGGGCAGTGAGGGGCTACCAAACCACTGAACAGCAGGCTGCATGGGGCAACCAGGCCAGCAGGGGGGGCAGTTGGAGGTGACCAGGCCAGCCGGGGGGGGGGGGCAGTGGGGGGCGACCAGGCTGGCAGGGGGGCAGTAAGAGGTGACCAGACCAGTGGGGGAGGCAGTTAGGGCTGACCAGGCCAGCAGTGGGGGCAGTTAGAGGTGACCAGGCCAGCAGTGGGGGGCAGTTAGGGGTGATCAGACAGGCAGGCAGGTGAGCAGTTAGGAGCCAGTGGTTCCAGATTGTGAGAGGGATGTCCAACTGCCGGTTTAGGCCCTATCGCCAGGATCTGGCCTAAACCAGCAGTCGAACATCCCCTGAGGGGTCCCAGATTGGAGAGGGTGCAGGCTGGGCTGAGGGGACCCCCCCCATGCACGAATTTCATGCACCGGGCCTCTAGTATAATTAATATTTTGTCACATATATAATTTTTTCTATTATAAATTTCTTCTCTAGGTTCCATGCTTAAAGACCTCTGACTTACCATGAGCTCTAAGCTATGTTCACTTATATTTTCTTCTGTTCCTTTAATATTTTCATTTCTAAGTGGGCTCTCTAACCTATAGAGAATTAAATTAAATACAAGACTGCACATTTATTCTTAATAAAGTCCATGTTGTTCATTACAGTATATCATTCCAGTCTGTTGTAGCATTTCATATTACAAATCTGTTATATATACCTTCATGATATATAATATATTAGTGATTCTCACCTGGAGGCAATTTTGCCCCCTGTGGGAAATTTGGCAATGTCTGGAGATATTTTTATTTTTAAGATTGAGGGTAGAGGGGCTGGGGGAGAGGCTGGCTACTGGCCTCTAGTGAATAGAAGCCAGAGATGATGCTAAACATCCTACAATGGAGAGGAGAGCCCTAAACAAAGGATTGTCAATGATGCCAAGATTAAGAGAACTTGATAAGTGTGAGATATTGATCCATTGGGTACCATTCCTCTACCAGTTTTATACCCACTGTAGTAATATAACCTAGTCTGTATTTCTTTTTCCTCTTGTATTATTTCCTTATGATACAATCTTAGAAGTGAAATCACTGAGCCAAATGAAATGAACAGATTTAAGACCCTGATATATATTGCCAGATTGCCCTCCAGAAAGTTTCTTATTGCTTATAGAGGCAAATAAATAATCCTTGTTTTATTTCTACTCTAATCATTTTTATGCAGCTTTTCTTGGACCTTTAAACCCCTCTCTGATTCTAGATCTCAGAATTATTTTTTAAGGAAATGTTTCTTTCAAGGGATTAACAAAGTAATCACATTTTTATAAATACCCAAACAGTGTAACTCTTTTGTTTTTTCTTAGTAAAGGTATATATATATACAATATTTTTCATTGCATAAATTGTTTCTTTCTAGGGTGAACAAGGAGAAAAAGGTGATCCAGGTCTGGCTGGCATTAATGGAAAAGATGTAAGCCCAACTCTCTTTTTTCTAGTAGGCTTTACATTTTGCTACTGAAATATGTTGGCTACCTGATGCTATTAAGATTCAACTACAGTGTAAGAATAAAGGCAATTTTTTCACATGGCTTAGTAGAGACCCAGAGGTTTTAATTTAACTACAGGTTGTTCCTTGACTTTATATACAGTTGACTGTTGAACAATGTGGTATCAAACCTTGCACCGTTGAAAATGTGCATATAACTTTTGACTGCCCCAAAACTTAGTTGGTTCCACGGTGTGCGTGTGTGCATGCAGAAACACACACACACACACACACACACACACACACACACACACACTGCCTCTGTGGGTACCAAAATCCAAGGAAGCTCAAGCACTCTGGATAAAATGGCATAGATCAATGTTTACAGGTGACCCTCCACATGCATGGGCTCCTAACCACAGATCAGAAATAATACAGGTATTTATTGAAAACAATCCACATAACAGCACAATTTACAATAGCTAAGATTTGGAAACAGCCTAAGTGCCCATCAACAGATGAGTGGATAAAGAAGCTCTGGTACATTTACACAATGGAATACTCTGCAGCTGTAAAAAAGAAGGATCTCTTACCCTTTGAGGCAGCATGGAGGGACCTGGAGATTATTATGCTAAGTGAAATAAGCCAGTCAGAGAAAGGTAAGTATCACATGATGGCACTCATATGTGGAATCTAATGAACAAAATAAACTGATGGACAAAATAGATCCAGAGACACAGAAGCATGGAACAGACTGTCGAATTTCAGAGGGAAGACAGGGGAGGGAGGGTGGGTGAGAAGAGATCAACCAAAGAACTTGCATACATATATGCATACCCCATGGATACAGACAATAGGGTGGCGAAGGCCTGGTGGGGACGAGGCGGGCTAGAAGAGGTCAGTGGGGGGAAGAGAGGGACATATGGAATACTTTCAATAATAAAGATTAAAAACATAAAAAGGAAATTTGTGTACACATGGACCCGTGTAGTTGAAAGCCGTTGTGTTACCCTTAACAACCCTTTCTTCCTTGTTTCTGGCTTGCATTTTGTCTAGTCTTCCTTTCTCTGTCTTTTCACTTCTTACATTCTGCTGTGGCCTGTGTTCTTACCCAGGGGTCACTTTTCATCCTCCCCCAAATCTCCATCTACGGAGGGTCTGTAAAGGTAAGATCACAGTGGTGAAAAGAAAAGGCAGAAAGGAAGGGAAACGTGTGTCTGTGTTGCTCACCCTCCCCTGCCGGAGTTCCTCAACCTCATGGATACCCTTGCCTGTAACACCTCCGATCCTACCATCTCCTCTCCTTCCCCTATGACAGTTATTCCTGGAGCTTTACTTAGATTCTTATGATGAAATTGAAGGGCCCAAATCTGGGTTTTTCTCTGAAATGTAGATTAATCTTACTTGAGGTCATCAACCTCACCACTTACTACAGATCCGCTAACTTTACCAGGGAAAGTGTCCACAATGAGAATCGGTTTTTTCCCCGCAATTTTATTTTTTCACCTGCATGAAAAACATTTTTGAAAGGCTCTGAAGGGCCACGCTACCTGCTTTATGGATAAAAGAATAACAAAGCTAGATTTGATTCCTTAATGCCATAGAGGCATCAAATCCCTCTATAGCAAACCCCATCTTGCCTGTAGCAGGTCACTGCGTGGGAAGGGAGGCTGATCATGACAGTCTTTGGGGCCTCTGGACAAAGTAAGAGGTTCACCCCAGTGGCGTGGAGGGTTCCTCCAAAGCCCCGAGAGTTAGTGGTGAACACTGGCATGAGGCCTGAACCCAGGGCTTCACTCTTATTTACTTCCTGAGAAGCCACCTTTGCATCTGCAGTATGACCCTCATTCTTTTTCCTCTCCCCTTTGAAGCCATATTTATACACCAGAGAACAGGAGCCGGCACCGGTGGCTTGCAGCGAGGCGAGCCTCTGCCTCTTCTCTACCTCCTGCTGTACATCAGGACCTGCACTGTCACAGCCCTGGGCCCACACATTTAAATGGAGCCTCTGATTCACCTCCCTCCCCTGTCATTGGAGGTCCCTGATGCAGTGGTACCAGTTCCGGAGTGGAAAGCCAGGGTCCAGTTTGTGTGCCAGCTCTGCCACCAGCTGAGAAAAATTACTTCTCAGAGTCTATAAAGTGACGAACTACGAATAGATCCTGAAGCCCCCATAACTAAGATTTCCTTCAAAGAGGTTAAGATTGTACATTTGGAAAGCATGAGGAAATTTAAAGCATCCACGCAGGTTTTCTGGGATTCCTGCTACATGTAAGGCATTGTGGGAACAATAAAAGAGGAATGCAGCTGGAGCCACAGTGTGGAAAGTATGTATGTGAGGATGCTTGTCCTTCCTCCTCTGCACAGAGGGGAGAGATGGTCCAAGCTGTGTTAAATGAAGATTTGTTTTATGGAGAGTTGGGGCTTTTGCCTGTGTTTTTTGTTTGTTTGTTCTTCTATCATACTCTTCATGAAAGCAAAGACCTTTTCTTGAAATCCCTAGTACTTCATAAATTTTTTGGAGTGAATATATTCTCAATAATATTTGCTAATGTTTCATTTTAAAAACTGAGAGATTGTTAAAATAGTCTAAAATATAAGTATATGGAGCCTGAATTAGAATAGCGGAGATGGAAGGGAGGACACACAATGATATTGCATAGGTAGACTATACAATTTGGTACTTGATTGCAGTGAAGACTCAAAAATAACCCAAGGTTTTGACCATTCATTATGGGAAAGATGTTATCTTACAGGAAATGTAGTAATGTTGAAACAAATTAACTATATTGTTGCACAGATAACCAAGCTACATTTATGTGGGCTTTCTGAGATAGACAAGCAAAATAAATTTTTTAGAAGTTTATTAAGATAATGTTAGAATTGGAATAGAGAAAGGATTATCCCAAATACTTGAGAATAAAGCTGAAAAGAGGCCTGAGGGATTGGAACCTGACATACATTCACATTAACTTAAAGATTTGGGGAAAACTTTTATGGTGTCTGAAAGTAAGGTGACGTGGCTTTTTAGAATTAATCAACTGATACACAGATGTACTTGAGTGCCCATTAAATGCCCAAACACTCTGGCCGCCATTGTATGAGTCCAAACCTGAGTAGATCAACTTGTCGTGAGAGCCCACAGCCTGGTGAGCGCGATGACCATTCCACTTTGAGGAGAATCTTGGACGTGTCCTTCACATGCCCCAGTCACAGGCTGCCATTTCTTTAACCACATCACTGTCTAATGTAGCTCATTAGGTACACCATAAAGCATGACAAAGCACAGTGACTAGCTTTTCACAGTTGGTTACTTAATTAACATGTAGATGATATTATTTTCCTTTCCTTAATTTTGCCAAAGATATTTAGGAGTCATGACTAAAGAGAAATAAGGAAAGTAATGGAAGTTCTCCTCCTTCCCCTTTACCACAAATCGGAGTGAAGAATCAAGTGTGCAGCTATTATAGCATTGGTAGTGGTTGTTTATTGTTTACCAACTGTTTTCATGAGGAATTTGAAATTCGATCCTCACCCTAGCTTTATGGGCTAGCTAGACTATTTCACAGTCAAGAAATAAAGGCTTGGGAAATTAAGCAACGTTCCTTTAGAAAATGGTAAAAACCAGCCCCTTTCACCCTACACGTTTAACTGAAAAGCCTCTTATTTTCCCACTAACTCATGCCACCCTTGTTATTGTCTATTTTTCAATGCCAAACAAAGTAAACAGACTCTGCAAGCTAAAAATCACTCGGCACTTATGACAGTGACTTTGACTTTCCATAAGCACAGGTACACATTTGTAGGGGATGAAGGCTATTATAATAGCTATTTCCATTTGAATCGAAGTCAAGCCATCATGGGGATTATAACTTCAGGAACATTCTGTTAGGATGTGTAGTGAATCAAATCAATGGGCCAGCTCACTCCAGCTTCTTTCCAAGTCAGAGAAAATTGGAAGAATTTAATATTTCTACTACATGAACCAAAGGCCCTTTTTATAGTCTTTATTCTTGCATATTACATATACCTTGATGTAAATGTATCTTTTAATAATTTCTGTGCCAGCTTTCCAACAAAATGTGCAAGCTCACTTCAGAAAGTGCAAACCTTGTTTAAAGGGGAGGGTGCAGTGGTTTGATCTCTCTCAAGGGGGTAATGTTGGCATTTGGGGCAAGACATTTCTTTGCCATGTGGGACTGTCTTACAAGAGCAGAATGTTCAGCATCCTTGAAGCTCACCAACTAAATTAAATACCAGTGGCAAATCTTAGTCATTAGGACAAAAAAAAGGCCCTGACTTCTTTTTAAGTTCAAGCTTGAGTCAGTCTCTCTCTCTCTCTCTCTCTCTCTCTCTCTCTCTCTCTCTCTCTCTCTTCCTCCTCCTCCTCTTCCTTCCCCTCCTCCTCCTCTCTCCCTGTGTGTGTTTGTGTGTGTATGTGTGTGTGTGTGTATAAACTGTGGATTGATCTCTAGCATATTTGAGTATTAGACCAACAGTATTGACTAAACACATACAGTTTAAATATTAAATACTAGAGGCCTAAAGCACAAAATTCGTGCAAGGGGCTCGGCCCTCGCAGCCCCAGCTTCATCCAGAAGGTCATCCAGAAGGACGTCCAGAAGGTTGTTCAGCTGTCTGGTTTAATTAGCATATTACACTTTTATTATTATAGATTGCATACCAAATATATAGTTTAAATAATGCATGGAAGACATATATTGAAATTGTCAAATTTTAGAATTGCTGCAATTTAGCCTTCAAAATACAAGACCCCAGCTTTAAAACATTCTAGTTTATAATTAAATGATTTTGATTGCGGCCTACTGTGAGACACATTCAACAGTAGCATCTCAGAACAGACTTGAGAGGGAGACTTGCAACATTGTTAATGTGGCCTTTGAAGCCAGACTACCTGGCCTCAGATCCCAGCTCAGCCACTGCCTGGCTGTCATACTACTTGGTACATTACTTATACTCTCTGGACTCAGTTTCTTCATTTACACAATGGGGTCTTCATATTAATAATATTTAACTCAAAGGCTTTTGCTGAGGATTATAGGACTTATCCTGTGTAAAACATGTAGAACAGTGACTCACATACAGTAAGAGCTATGTAAACATTTGCTGTTTTTAGAAACTGTTAAATAAAACATGTTTACCTCTAATAGAAATAGCTATTCATTCATTTGTTTGTGTGGGGTTATATCATCTTAGAAAAGTAGATTTCAATCATTGAGTTTAGTCTCTTCCTCTGCATCTTTATTATTGTCTTTCAAACATTCCTTATCAGAATTACAGCAACTGGTGTCCTTAAAATAATCATGTTAATCTCCTTATACCAATGCAATCTGTAATCCTGAATAAAAAAATATTGGAATAACAAAGCGAATAGCTGGTGCCATTGCTGGGGAGTAAGATGCAGTCAGTGGAAGATAGATAAAGCATCATCGATGGGTTAAAAATTTTAACAAATAACATTATTTTGTATCATCTTCTGATTTTCAAAAATGCTAGATTTCATGAGTAGATCTTCCAATAAAAACTAATTTAGTCATCTACCTGCTTTTATAAATGTGGTTACAATCGTCCTTCAGCTTTCCACTTGCCTTTGGATGAAGTTCTGTCTCTGTTCGCATACAGAATCAACTACTGTACTTTTGAGAATCTTTATACACATGAATTTTATTGAGAACCTTGGTAATAGATGCCTACCTTATTCAATATTGAATTCGGAGTCTGTTCCATTTGATTCTTTATGCTTTATGGTGAGCACTATGTCTTTTTCTCCCCAGTATTCAATAACCATGGATAGCAGCACCAGTGTGACATGAGGAGAAAAATTGCACTTGAAAAAAGCATTACAGATCTGTTTCTCAGAACCTATTATGATGCCACAGCCTTAAAAACATTGTACTCTGTCTGTCACAGGAAGACATGAGTTACATGGGCCCACTTCAGTGGCCATAAAAGCAGAAGCTTGACGAAAGCAATACTTCTCAATTGCATTTTATCCTTATGTGAGTTAAAGCACAATTGTACATATCCATCAACATGAGTACAAAACTCAACTATTAATTATCCATTCAGCTTGGACTTGAAAAGTAGAAGCAGCATTTATTAAGTACCTACCATGTGCTAAGTGTTCTTACAACATATGATTCTCAGAACAAGCTTTCCAGATAACTATTATTTATAATGTGTTTTATAGGGAAGCTTAAGTAACTTACTGAAGGTTATGCATAAAATGTGACTCCTGCCTGGCCTGTTGGTTCAGTTGGTTCAGTTGGTTGAGCGTCATTCATACACCAACAAGGTTGCATGTTCGATTCCCAGGCAGCGCACATACCTAGGTTGCATGTTCAATCCCCATTACAAGTGCAAAACCAACTGGTCAATATTTCTCTCAGACATCGATGTTTCTCTCGCTCTCTACCACCACCCTGTGTCAGCCATCCTGCTCCCTTGACTGAAAAGCTGCTATAGCGCCTTCTCTGCTTCCACTCTTGCTGCCTTTAGTCTATTTTCATGTTGTAGCCAGTGGTTTATTTTTGAAACACAGTCAGATCAGGTTATTTCCATGTTTAAAACAATAAGTGGCTTCCCATTTGTACTTACAACAAAACCTATCCTTCTTACCATGGCCAGCAATTTGTGTGCCATGACCCCTGGCTAACCTTTACTTATTCTCTGGTTCCTGACCTGCTTACTCATGACACTCCTTTCACCCTCAGGGCTCTGTGCTAGCTGTTCCCTCAACCCCAGTGCTTTTCCCCAGGATCATTGCATGGCTGGATCTTTTGAAACAACAAATGTCACCTCCACACACAGGCTGCTTCCGACCACCCCAGCTGAAGTAGTAGTTCTCACTTCCTTCACGTCTATCACATTCAGCTGGTTGACCTATTTATTGTCAATACCTTTATCTTAAAGCATGAGTTCTATAAGGGCAGAGATCTTGATTTTTGTTAAGGAAAAAAATTATTAAAATGGTAAGGAAGACTTTTTATTCAAGACTATTGCTTATATGGATATTACAATAGGGAAGAGAGATTGTGTTCAACGCTGAATACAAATAGAACAAATGGGATTTATAGCCAGCCCACAGAGTGATGAGTCAGTGAATGGAAAATTACTAAGAACAGACAACAAGGGTAGGGGGATTCTTGCTAACGGCAGGCCAAAGACATCAAATGTGGGGGATGAGGAGCCTGATCAGATATCAAGGATGGGGGGCAGGCTGGGGACCAAGATTGAGGCCTCGTCAAGAAGAGAGCTCAAAGGAGCCTGACTAAAGTTTGGTCAAGGAGAGAGTCTTTGTGAACTTCTTGCTCTTTTTTTGTACCTCTATATCAGAGTACTACATTATGTTGTGTATTACATAATGTTATGTATATAATATTATTTTAAAATATAATATTACAAATTCAAGACATATGTAAAAATATAACATTTCTAGTAGCTACATTAGGAAAGTTAAAAGAAATAGGTGAAACTAATTTTAATAGCATATCTTATTGAATCCCATGTCCAAAATGTTGCTTATTATTTTGATATACGTATAATCAACATGGAAAGTATTAATAAGTAATTTGCATCTTTTTTTAAAAAAATATATTTTATTGATTTTTTACAGAGAGGAAGGGAGAGAGATAGAGAGTTAGAAACATCGATGAGAGAGAAACATCGATCAGCTGCCTCCTGCACATCTCCCACTGGGGATGTGCCCGCAACCCAGGTACATGCCCTTGACCGGAATCGAACCTGGGACCTTTCAGTCCACAGACTGACACTCTATCCACTGAGCCAAACCGGTTTCGGCTGAATCTTTTTTTTGTACCAAATATCAAAAAGCCAATAGTATCTCACACTCACAGCACATCTCAGCTCAGACTAGCCACATTGCAAGGACTCAAAAGCTACACGCCACTCATGGCTATTGTGTTGGACAGTGCAGGTCTGAAGGCTGGAAGAGTGACTGCACACAGGCATGCAATAAATGTTTATTGACTAAGTGGATGAATGAAGGAATGCATTAACAATAAAAACTGGTTACAGAACTGGTAGTTTTCTTCCCACAAGTGTTCATAATATGAGGGTTGAAAGTTTCACTCCAGAGGCATGTACAAATAGAGCATGTGCTGCTCGAGTTGGGAAGGAATGGATATTTCAGAGAATAAGAGAATATGACATCTCAAAGATGATTTATTTTTCACTCATCTTTGGTCTATAACTACTCCAAGGTAATGATGAAAGAAACATCGCTATAAACTACATCGCTATAAACTACATTTGTGTTTATGCAATTACAAAGGGTCATTTTCTTTTTCCACTTAGATGCTCTTTTCATTCATTTTTTTCCCTTAAAGTGTAAGACTACAGTTTTCACATCCTCTCTGCAACAAGATTTTAAGTATCCAGTTTCTTTTGTTCCTTTAAATTTATTGTTAGCTTCTGCATTGAGGAAGCTACAGGTGATGGCACTAGGCATTGTTTATTTACTACAAAATGTCTGAGCAGTGATAGCTGGACCCTTCAGGAACAGTAAGACACTTAGATTTACTGTGCATTGTATGGCTTCAGAATATTTCTTTTTCCATTATTGTTCTTCCCTCATTCAATGTGTTAAATTAAGTACAAGGAAAGATATTTTTTCCTATTTACCACACAGTCAAGGTATGTCTATCTAGCTTTCTTTGTATTTACACTGTGAGTACATTTGGCTGTAGAACTGATCTCCTGTGGTGAAATGTGTTGTAATATTCTGAAAGCTGTCATTTCTGAGTCAAATCAACTAAAGGCCCACTAAAACACCCAAGAGTCTAGGAGATTTATGAATACATTTACTGTCTGATATGCTGTATCTTATATAGTTTCATTTGATAGCTTTATAAATCCAGGTTTAAAAAAAAAGAGAAATTCAAGAACTAAATCACACTTTAAAACAGAAAAGAGATTACATTTTAGCTTCAGCTTTGTGAGTGGTTGGAAAAGAATACATCTTTCATTTCTTTTCCCCCAACAATGAGATTTCTTGATAGAGACATAAAAATATTTTTTTTAAATTTAAATCTTGAATTTTGGGGGCAAATCAATGCTAAATCAGAGGTATTTACAACATCTCCAAATTTAATCCAAAGTGGATACTTAAAAGCTCATATAGATCTAAGTGATGTTCTCCCAGATGGTGAATTAATGTCATTTTAGCAGGAAGCAAAGTTGCACAAATATGCACAATGGAGGACTCACACTGATTTAACATATCTATACCCACCGCAGCGCAGATGTTGCTTGTCATTTCACTGCCAGTTGTCTCCATTTCTCTCCATTCCACACACTGCAGAATGTGGTTTGGGAGCTCAGTAAATTATGATTTATTTTGTGACTAATGACTCGTTAGAAATGGAAGCTTTCTGTGCACTGTGTATAGAAATCACATTGGTTTTATTTTTTGTACAGGGTTTGAAAGGTGACTTGGGTCCTCGTGGTGCACCTGGCCCCAAAGGAGAAAAGGTATTATGCTCACCGAGAAAAGTGCCGATCTTAAGAAACCCCTGAGAACCTGCGCAGTGACTTTTCATTGATCCTGTTTAACTGCCAAAAGTTAATTTTGTTCAAATGAACCAAAGGCTGTTATGTTAAAAGCATCTGAACAAGAAAAGCCTTTTTTGGTTCACTTAATTAGTTTGAAGAGACTAAATGCGCAATTGCTAGTCAACATTAATTTGTGTTTATAAGATTTCCCTTTTCTATTTCTTGCTTAACAGCATTAGGTATTCCATCACCAAATTAGCAACCGTGTCCTGTATCAGGGAACTTTGCCAGTAGCACTGAGCTGCTACTGTAATGGTGAAGCAGGTGGCCTTTGGGGGAAAGGAGGCTAATTTAGTATCTTCGTCTAAATGCTCCATTTCTTGCCACCTTTTCTTATATGCCATTTTATAGTGGCATATTGGCAATTGACCTTGAAAAGAGAATTAAGAAATAGTAAAAGCAAGAGTCGTTTGGCGCAAGGTCATTGGATGATCCCAATTTGATGAGAATTGTATGCATGGGTGTTTTGCATTATATGTAGTTCTCCACCATCAGCGCTTTAGAAATCCTTGTCTGTCGTCAATATTTACCTCTGCATTAAAGCTGGTCTTGTAAATCGGTCCTCAGTGAGTGATACAGGCTACATCAATGTTTCTTAACAAAGATTGGTCATTTGTATTCAGTCATTCCCCCAAATAATGAATATACAATGCTGTCTTAACTTTTGAGATGACTACATTAGATGAGAAAAGAGAAAGTTATAGAGATAGTTTCAGTCTGAGAATACAAGGTCCCAGTGCCCCATGCCACATAGCGTACGCTCTCCATAGTCTCCACTTAAATAAGGATTATAGCCATGATGCTTGGTCTTAATGACTTGACTCTGGGTCCT
Source organism: Myotis myotis (assembly GCF_014108235.1). Classification (NCBI taxonomy): domain Eukaryota; kingdom Metazoa; phylum Chordata; class Mammalia; order Chiroptera; family Vespertilionidae; genus Myotis; species Myotis myotis. The sequence continues at coordinate 66,794,663 of NW_023416379.1, read as the reverse complement.
GTGGTGCACCCCAGACTCTAACAGGAGGAAGATTTTCATATACATTTTACTAATTTTCTTTCATCTCTGACACTTCTATTATAGAGAAAGGGAAAATAGCAATATTAAAATATTTCCTCTAATTAATTCCCTTTTAATGTGCACAAACTTCGTGCACCAGGCCACTAGTATTTACATATCAGAAAATAGTGAACTTTTAGATGAACCATTTTTTAAAGACTTTGACTCATTTATCAATACATCCATCTGGTAATTTGTATTCACATACATCAGCAAAGCAATGTTAGTATTTAAAAATACATAAATATGGGCAAAGCCTTTTACAATTGATGGCAAGTGCAATGCCAAGTCAGCAGAGCATTAGAAGAAGCCATGGGACCACTTCTTGCAGCTGGGAGGCATGAAGTGGGAACATCCATTTATTATTTCTGCTGATCCTCATACTAACTTTGTCAGAAAAATTGTCCGTCATTGTGACATGTCCCAGCTGCTCCATTGGCAAATGGTCATATTTGAAGAAATATTCTTTCTAATTTTGGTTCAGTGGATAAAAGTATAGAAATTAGATTATTTTAGCTTTTCAAAACAAGTCCTGCAAAAAAAAAAACCAGAAGAGTGCACCAGGTGATATTTATATCATGAGAGCTCAAAGCACATGATACATTTCTCATTGTGCTTTTATCAAGATAAACTTCTACTTTTCTTTTCTTCAGGATTTATCTATCTATTCAGATATTGTTTCTATCTATTCAGAAAATTTACAAATATTATGTGTAAAAAGAGGCTACTGGTAACTGCAACTTTTCTTTAATTTATTTTAGGGTGAAACAGGACCTCCAGGACCACCAGCCTTACCTGTAAGTATTCTTAAATCAAAATGCAAAATTGAAATATGTATCCTATTTGTTATTTACACTACACCATGGCTAAACCAGAATTTAAGCCACAGGCTATTTTGAGAATTGATAGTGACCTCAAGGTGGATTTAGCCAAACCTCCAAATGTTAAAGATGGGGCATCTGCTCACAGTAGTGAAGTACTTGTACTGAGGTTTCATAGGTAGTTACTAGAAGAGTCTGGAGGCAGTACCTGTCCTGAGCAATTTTCTCTACCTTCCTCCCATGTGGTTCATAATGTTACCCCTTAGATGTTTGATTATACATTCTTAACAGGACATTTAAAGTTAATGGAAGCAGAGACAGTTCTGCATACTCTACAAACTGAAAAAGAACAAAATAAACCATAATCACCCAGTGGTAAGAACAGCTACCTACTTAAGTGGATTGCTACATTCCCCCACACCTGTCCAAGACTGTTGCTTTTTTCTGTATGATTTGCTTCTAAGATTTGCAAATGATAAAATGGTGATCTTTCAGTAACAGATTTATGAGAAAAGTTTATAATGTGCACATAACTGGATTATTCTCATTTAAATGGTTCATCATTTATTAAGAATTTAATCATAAATATGTAATCGTTTTATATTTATATACAATTTACTACTATAAATTTTGTTCATAGGCCATTAAGGATTCTCATTTAACTTAAAGAATTGATTTAAGAATAACTCTAAGCCTAACAGAAAAGAAAAAAAGTTTTCATTTAAAATAAGATCATTTGTAGCCTGAGGTCTCTCGAATTTTATGTTGGTATGACCTAATGACATAAGTTAAAAATTTAAGTCATCATTTTTCAAAGACCTGTCCTGGTTATAGAAGCTCACATTTAAAAAAGTCTTCTAGCATCTGGATGGAGCTTTGCCCAACAGAGCATAACTGGAATCTCAAAGGCTGTGTGTGGCTTTAATAACATTTACATATCGCTTTATACTTGGAAAATGTCATTTTGGACAATACTTTAGTAATGCCTTACACCAAGCATGTCAAACTCGTGGCCCACGGGCCACATGTGGCCCACAAGGAATATTTTTGCGGCCCAGCCAATATAACGGTATGTAAGAAATGTTTTAATAAAACTTTTGTAATTTAATTTTTACAATATCCTGTTATACATAATTATTAATAACAAACTACAATGTTTTCTAATAACTGATTACTAAAATCATGTTGCATTCATTTCCCTTACGCGCCTTATGCGCTGGCGCACCATTTCTCTTCACTAATACTAGCAGCTGGTTTTTTAGCAGCCAATTGCCACGTCATTAGTCTTGTACTGACTTGTTTGGTGTGCGCAACAGGAAATATTTCGCTTTTGGAGAACAAGAAAAATGGGTTTATTTGTATTACACTTATTAATTTGTGCAGTTATTCAGTGTCTGGTAAGTTAATGTTCAAGAAAAAAAGTATTAATTTTTATGAAAATGTTCTATTATTTTATGTTAACAGTTACTCATTTATTTCAGCCCTTTGTATTCAGCATGTCACTATCGAAATAAACCTGTTTCTATGAAAATTGAAGCTTTTGTTTTTTTGCGGCCCACATAAACTTAAACTTTGTTTATTTGGCCCGTGTTAGCCTTTGAGTTTGACATGCTTGTCTTGCCCAAATAGTCTTTGCAGTGCTTACTTAAGGGACAAGTATAAATAGAAAATCTAAGGAACCAAACAGATGACTTTCTTAGGAATAACCAAATTCAACTTGCAATGGAATTCTGTACTTGAAGCTTTTCTTTTCAAGATGGAAATAAAATCTGTGTATTTAGAGGAAGCTTTAACTGTATATTATTCAATTTTTATACTATGTGGAGCTTATTTTTAAAAATTATTTGGCAGTGATTTAGGGTTAAGCCTGCTCATTTTACTTAAGTCCCCTGCTTGTTTTTCTTCAATCAAGTGATTTGCTCAACCGCTTCCTTTTAGTTATCTGATTTCCTAGTTGTTTTCAATTTGTGTTGGAAAAGCAAAATGCAGTTTATGTGTATCAGTTCACCGCATATGCAATTTTGACTCTGTAATCAGAAAGTTGTATTGGACTGTATCGGTTTTGTGGATTTTTAATGACGGCTGATGTCTTCCTTCCAAGTAGCACCCTATAGTTGTCTCTTGGCACTATTCAGCTGGCAGATACTGAGAGGGCACAAGCTAATGTTTATACTTAACTAAGGATATGTCAAGGCAAAAAGACAATGAAAAGAAATGTTTTATTTCATAAAGGAAAAAATCTGTACTACTTGGATATGACCATCGGTATACTTGGCATTACTTTATTAATGTAGATAATCAACTGTTAACTATGAAATAGGGATGAACTGAAATAAATGCCAAATTACCATGCACAATAAATATTTAATTCATCTTATAATGCAAATTGATACATTTTAATGAAGTGATTGATAACAGTCTCAAGGAAGCCACAATGATGGACTCCACTATATTTGAATGAAATGAGGCACCGAGCCCTGGCTTGTGTTGCTCAGTGGTTTGAGTGTATTCAATTCCTAGTTAAGGGCACATACCTGGGTTGCAGATTCGATCCCCAGCCCCAACTGGGGAGCAGGCAGGAGGCAACCAATTAACGTGCTTTTCTCACATTGATGTTTCTCTATTTTTCTCTCTCCTTTCCTCCCTCCTTTTCACCCCCCGCCCCCTAAAAATCAATGGAAAAATATCCTAGGGCAGTGGTTGGCAAACTGTGGCTCGTGAGCCACATGTGACTCTTTGGCCCCTTGAGTGTGGCTCTTCCACAAAATACCGACTTCGCATGGGCCACGAAGTTTCAATTGCACTGTACATGTGGGCCCGCACGTGGTATTTTGTGGAAGAGCCACACTCAAGAGGCCAAAGAACCGCATGTGGCTCGCGAGCCGCAGTTTGCCGGCCACTGTCCTAGGGTGAGGATTAACAAAACAAAAAAAGAAAAGAAAAGAAAAGAAAAAAAAAATGAAAGAAATGAGGCACCAATATATAGGAGTCAATAAACTTAGAGTTCAGCCACGGTGGTTCTCATAGCTAGCTGCACACTAAACTCCAGGGAGAGCTTTAAAACATACCAATGTGTGCCTCCTCCCCGAGAAATTATAGATACGATGTGGAACCAGTACATTTAAAAAGCTCTCCAGGTAGTTATATATGCAGTGGGAGTTGAAAGCCACTGTTTATGGCACTATAATGGAACAAGCTTTTTCTCTACTTGGGAAATTCCTTGAGACCTTTGAAGAAGCCTAGCTTTCATCTTAAATTCAACTTAATGTATTGTAATAAAGAAATAGCTCTTTCCATTTGGGAGGCATAATAGTAAAACTAAATTAAGACTGAAGCCTGTTTGGTTAAGTGGAGGAAATTAGGGCTAGGAAAGTATCTTTAATTATAGCCTTCACCTAACCATTCAAGGACTCCTGTGGGCTCAGGTGACTGAAGACATCTCAAACTTTAATGTGCATAGGAACCTTAAGGGTCTTGTTTAAATGCATATTTCATTCCATAAGTCTGAGGTGGGGGCCTCAGATTCTACATTTGTAATGGGAGGATGCGGATGCTACTGGTCCTCAGACCACACCTGGAGTCACAGGGCTTAACATCCAATTGTGCTGCAGACTCTGCTTCCTTCCACAGATCAGCACTTCGCCACCCGTAGTGCACATTAGAAACACTTGAGGTGCTTTTAAAGCTCCAATGCCCAGGCTGTACCTTATGCCAAAAAAAAAAAAAAAAAAATGAGAATCTCTGGTCGGTTTAATTTTCCCCCAGCGCTTCCAATGGATGAGAACTAAGGCTCTGAAGGCGTGTCGAATACTTTTCTCCACAGCTTCCTCTTTCAGAGTCTGAGCAAGCATTTTAGAATTACTCGTTACTTCAGCTTTTGTATCAAAAGCACGCAACCTGATTACTTTCAGAAGCACTTCCAGGAAATGCAGACTCTCTATTAATACCTGTGATTTGGTTCCTGATTGCTTGATTCTAGAGTATGACCATGACCTTCCATCTGCACATTTACAACCCACTTGTATGTCCATCAACAGTCCTGTCTCGAGCAGGACTCAGCATTGGCAAGTACAGCACATAGAACCCCAGAGACCAAGCATACAGACCTGAACTGCCCTGGATAAATACAGAAAAAAATGCTGAACACTTTTTCCCCCTCTGAAGCATACACACTATCTTTGTTTTGGTTTTATTTGAATTTTGCTTAATAAGAAATTGAGAGCAATAGTAATTGAGCACACTGAAAAACTAAGTTTACTGATGCAGGGTAATCCTTTTGGATACAGGACTTTCTGAAAAGGATTGTGTTTATCACTGGTATTTTCATGTCCCTGTGGATTACTGTACTTTGGCTATTATTTTAAATTTTAAAAATCATGTAGAACCATTTCATTTCAGAAATCCACTATATAAAACTATCCATCTATTTTAATGAAATGTTAATTTGTTTCTTAGTTATACTTTTCTGAGAACTGGTTGTCTAAAATTGGTTCTCAATGGAGGAGATGGATAAAGGAGTAAGAGAAGCCAAGTGTAGAAGAAATAAGGAAAGGCAACTTATGAAATGGGAGGAAATATTTGCAAACCATATATCTGATAAGGTGTTAATATCCAAAATATATAAGGAGCTCATATAACCCAATAGCAAACACACACACACACACACAAATAATTGTATAGACTTTTTTTTTTTTTTTTTTTTTTTTGCAAAAAAGACATACAAACTGCCAACAGGTACATAAAATGATGCTCAACATCACTACTCATCAGGGAAATGTAAATTAAAGCCACAATAAGAAATCATCTCACATCTCTTAGAATGGTTATTATAAAAAGACAAGAAAAAATGTGTTGGTGAGGATGTGGAGAAAAAGGAAACCCTTGTGTATTGTTGCTGGGATTGTAAATTGGTGCAGCCACTATGGAAAACAGTGTGGAGGTTACTCAAAATATTAAAAATAGAACTACCATATGATCTAGCAAATCTCACTTCTGAGTACATATCTAAAAGAAATGCAGTCCTACCTCAAAGAGACAATCTGTATTTCCATGTTCACTTCCGCATTATTCACAATAGCCAGAACATTGAACCAACCTAAGTGTCTATTGATAGATGAATGAGTAAAGAATATATCACATATATACAGTTACTCAGCCATAAAAAGAAGAAAATCATCCCATTTGCAACAGCATGGATGGACCTTGAGGGTCTTATGCTAAGTGAAATATATCAGAAATACAAATACTAAATGTTCTCACCTGTATGCAGAAACAAATTTATAGGAACAGATAGTAGAATGAGAGTTGTCAAGGCGGAGAGTACGGGAAATGGAAAATATTGGTCAAGGATAAAAACTTCTAGTTATGAGTAAGTTCTGCGGACCAAATGTATAGCATGATAACTATAGTTAACAATACTGTATTAGATATTTGAAAGTTGCTAACAAACTAACTCTTAAATGATATCAACACATACACACACACACACACACACAGAGGTAGGTATTTATGTGAGGTGATGGAGTTGTTAACTAACCCAATTATGATAATCATCTCACTATATACTAGTATACGTGTATAAAATCAGATTGTATACCTGACTCTTACACAATATTATATGTCAATTTTATCCCAATAAAACTGGGGGGAAAGTGATTTACTGATGAGTTTAAAATGTCTCTTCTGTTGGCATTTATAATTTACAAAGCAGATATTAGAGTGCACTTACATAAACCTAGTTGGGATAGCCTGCAGTACACCTGTGCTATATGATATGGTGTATTGCTCCCAGGCTATAAGCTGTAAGTCATGATACTGTACCAACCAACATAAGATTAAATCAAGTACAAGAGAAAATGATGCGATTAAGAGAAAAAGTAAGTATGAGACGTATGAGACATATGAGACTGCTGCCTGGGTAACAAAGCCTACTGTTATACAGCAAACTTTTCTTTTATAGGGAAAGAGACTATACTCTAAAACAGGGGTGGGGAACCTTTATTTGGCCAAGGGCCAGTTGGATATTTATAACATCACTAGAGGCCCGATGCACAAAAATTTGTGCACTGGCGGGGGGCGGGGGGTGTCCCTCAGCCCCACTTGTGCCCTCTCACAGTCTGGGACCCCTTGGGAGTTAACGACCTGCTGGCTTAAGCCTGCTCCCGGGTGGCAGAGGGCAGGCCAATCCCTAGGTGCAGCTCCTGGTCGGGCTCAGAGCAGGGCCGATTGGGGGGTTGGGGCACTGCCCCCTGTCATGCACAGAGCAGGGCGGATCGGGAGGTTGTGATGCCACCCCCAGTCACGCTCAGGGTAGGGCCAATTGGGGGGTTGGGGCGCTGCCGCCTGTCACACTCAAGGCAGGGTCGATGGGGAGGTTGCGGCGCTGCCCCCTGTCACGCACAGAGCAGGGCCCATCAGGGGGGTTGGGGCTCCGTACCCTGTCACGCACAGAGCAGGGCCGATCAGGGGGTTGGGGCACCGCCCCCTGTCACCCACAGAGCAGGGCCGATCAGGGGGTTGGGGCACTCCTCCCTGTCACACTCAGGGCAGGGCCGATGGGGAGGTTGCGTCTCCACCCTGTCACACACAGAGCAGGGCCCATGGGGGGGGTTGGGGTGCCGCACCCTGTCACACACAGAGCAGGGCCAATCAGGGGGTTGGGGAGCTCCCTCCTATCAGGCACAGAGCAGGGCCAATCAGGGGGTTGGGGCGCCTTCCCCTGTCATGAACAGAGCAGGGCGATAGGGAGGTTGTGGCCTTTCCCCCGTCACACACAGAGCCGCAGGGCGATCAGGGGGTTTGGGCGCTGCCCCCTGTCACGCTGCTCCAGGGGTCAGGAGGCCTCGAGGCTCCGCTGATCCCAGTGCTGGGAGGCCTCATGGCTCCGCTTGACACTGGGGCAGTAAGGCCTCGCTGTTCAGCTGATCCCGGTGCTAGGAGGCCTCGCTGCTCTGCTGATCCCGGTGCTGGGAGGCCTCGCAGCTCTGCTTGACACCGGGGCCTCACTGCTCTGCTGATCCTGGTGCTGGGAGGCATATTACCCTTTTACTTTATAGGATAGAGGCCTGGTGCATGGGTGGGAGCCGGCTGGTTTGCCCTGAAGGGTGTCCTGGATCAGGGTGGGGGTCCCGCTTGGGTGCCTGGCCAGCCAGGATGAGGGGATGATGGATGTTTGCAGCTTGTCACACCCCCTTCAGAGTGGGGGTCCCCACTGGGGTGCCTGGCCAGTCTGGGTGAGGGGCTGAAGGCCATTTTCAGGCTGGCGGGTAGCTGAAGCTCCCAACCTCTCCTTTTTTTCTTTTATTTTTATTCTGGGATTTATTTACCTTCTATGGCTGTCACTGGAACCGAGAGCCAGCTTTAGCTCTGAGGCTTGGCTCCAGCTCTTAGGCCTCAGCTGCTGAAAGCAGGGATCTGGGTTTTCTTGGCTTCTATAATTGAAACACTGTTGCAACTCCAGCTCAGCTGGCTGGCTGAAAGCATGGGGTTTGTTTAGCTTCTATAATTGCAACTTTGTTTCTTAGAGTGCAAGCTCAGAGCCCAGCAGCAGCAGGCGGGGAACCTTCGCTTCCTCCTTCACTGGAGCAAGCAAGCCTCCTGTTCGCTTCAGCTGCCTGGCTTCTGGCCACCATATGGTTGGCAGTTAATTTGCATATCGTCCTGATTAGCCAATGGGAAGTGTGTTGGAGGTATGGTTAATTACCATGTTTGTCTATTATTAGATAGGATTGCTTAATATAATTCACTTAATATAAATTTATGTTGCTATGAAAAAAACTTCTAGATTTATTGAATTTTGAGTCCTGCCTGTGGTTGCCTTGGCAGGGCCAGACCAAATGATTTCATGGGCTTTATATGGTCCACAGGCTGGACATTCCCCATCCCTGCTCTAAAATAACCATAAAAATATATGGACACAGAAAAATAATGTCATGAAGGCCTGGAGTGGGGCGGGGGTTGGGTGGAGAGGGGCAAAGGTGGGGAAAACAGGGGACATCTGTAATACTGTCAACAGTAAAAAAAAATATATGCATATATATATATTATCTATAGTAATAAAAGCATAATATGCAAATCAATCAAATAGCCGAACAGCAGAATGACCGTCTGGATGACCATGCTATGACATGCACTGGCACCAGGCCAGCCAAGGCGGGTGTGATGCGATTGGTCGGGGGATCCCGCTATTTCCCCATGATCACCCTGCAGAGGGAGGCCAAGGTCACCGGCCAGCATGGCAATCGATCAGGGGCCTCCGTGATCGCCCCAAAGAAGGATGCCCAGGCTACCCTCTGCAGGGTGATCGATCGAGAGGCTCCACGATTGATTGCCCCAAAGACAGAGGCCCAGGCCACCAGCCAGTGCAAGCGGGACTAAGCCAGCAGGTGAACATCCCCCGAAGGGTTCTGGACTGCGAGAGGCCACAGGCTGGGCTGATGGACCCTCCCCCCAGTGCACAAATGTCATGCACCAGGCCTCTAGTATATATATATATATATACATACATATATATATATGTGTATATATACATATATATGTGTGTGTGTGTATGTATATGTTTACATATATATATATATATATATATATACACACACAGAAACCAATAACATAGTTATTTATTATCATTATCAAGTATTATGAACTGTACATAATTTTATGTGCTACACTTTTATACAATTGGCAGCCCACTACCCTATATTTATGTGAACTAAAACCAACACTGAATAAGGAAAACATATAATAACATTCAAATTTGTTTAAAAAACAATGTATCGAAGATTATAATGAAAATTTATGTTAAAGATACATTCTGATAAATTATTCTGAAGTCATGAAGATTTTTACATAAAAATGCTCTATTAAAGGTAAAGATTTTATGGTTTATTTGTATTTTTGAATTCTGGCATTTTACATTAACCTGTTCTTGACATTTAAATATAACTATAAATCCTTACATTTCAATACACAGCTATAATAAGTACAGATCCTTTGGTTCTTTGTCATTTGTTGTTAAAAATCTGAATTTTGTGTAAATGTAGTGTGTCTTTCCATATAACTTCCTAAACTTGTGTATATGTTTTATGTCCTTACTATTTACTCACTGTTCCCAGCTTCTCCTCAAATAAATATACTGTTGTTTTTATAGTCAAGTTTTGCTAAATTCCTTACCTGAAGGTTCAGAAGCAAGGCCTTACTCAAGTGAGGCAACCGGTTAATGCTTCTTTCCCTCTCTTCTCCTTTGGCCTTTGCGTGTCATGTCAGAAGAGACAGGTGGAGAAAAGTGGGGCAACGCTACCTCACATAATTTACCCACTAATTTTAGTTCCCAAGGAAAATGACTGTTGCTCTGGCCCTGTCTCTTTGGGGAGTAATTAAAGACTCATCCAGATGGCACCAAATGTTTACACAGAAGCCAAAGGTTTAGAGAGTCAACAGCAGAAGTGTTTTAGACATGCTTACTAAATGAGACTTTAAATGCCAGTTCCTTAGGGCCCAGATAAATCCAGTTAAAGGGAAAATTAGGCACAGAGATGGAGGACAGATTTCACCCTGTGAAAGCTACCTAAATACCATAAGCAACTGAGAGGAGATCTCAGCTGCTTATTTATAAATCAGATGACATACAAATTAACAGATGGCCCTAGTGCACAAGAGACAATACAGTATTCATATAAGGGAAGTCTTGCAATGTAGTGTTGTTTTTTTTATAAATTAGCATAAACAAGGTACAAAAATGATCAGTAGATAAGATGGTCCCTTCCATCCCTTCCTCCCTCCTTTTAACCTGCCCAGTTACTCAAATTCTAACTGTGTCAGACACTGCACTAGGTACTCAGGACACAAACAGCACTGGCTGTCTTTGCCTTCTTAGAACCTATTGGGATTAAGAAAAAGCAACCAGTTGGTTATAAAATTGGTCATTTTTAAACTGATCATCTGAAATTAATACATAAATATCCTACAAGTATTTGTACAACTGTAGTTATGCTTGTACTACACAAAAACATTTAGTTATTTCTGAAAAAATAATTTTTACTAGAATTTTTATGCTATAATTTGGTTATTCATTTTAAATACATTTAAATCACAGACTCAACTACTAAATAATTACTTTTTACTAAAATTTCTAAGGAACTATAACCATCTCTTTTTAAAATTTTATTTTATTGTTGGTAGCATTACAGGTGTCCCCCTGTTTCTCCCCCCTTTTTATAAATTAGCATAAACAAGGTACACCCCAGGCCCCTGTCCCACCCCAGGCCTTCTCTTTTTAAGTGAATGAAATATCGTATTCTTGTTAAATGCCCATGAAGCATAATTTCTCCTTCTGTTCTGACTAGAATAAATATATGTTCTATAGCATAGTAATTAACGGGCATTTCAATTTAGCATTGTTTTAAATTTCTTACATATTAAAATATGGGTTATTTATATGCTCTTTCTATGAATTACCTGAATTTGAATTAATACTATTATTCTTAAAATGTTTCAGAATTCACATTTAATTTATTAACTTTCTGAAACTGCTGATCCAGCTCAATGATGTTTAAGGTACGAGTGGGCCAGTAAAAGGAAGGCAGTTGAGATTATTTCAAAAATCCAACCTTTTTCTAAATTTTGTGGGCAACAGACATATAAATGAATTTGTTGATTAAAATAGAAAGCATTTCTATACTATAAAGCTATTTTTATTGACTCTGTAAGAAATATAGTGGAGTTGATGCTTAAGGTCCTAGAAAGATTTATGTTTAGCCTGAAAGAAGATTTATATTGTAGAAAACCTACCATCAGTTCATTTGCCAGGGAGGTGATTTATATGTCTTCCATCAGATGCATGATTTGAGAATAGTTCCTTCTGCCCTTCTGTTTATAGTTTGCTTCTGTTTCAAAAGACATTTTAAATTGTTTTCATCATAATTCTAAATTATGTATTTTAAAACTTAACAGTCAAATTTTCTATCCTAAAAGTGCTCTACTTTGGCATGTTGGTACTTTTATGAAAGAACTATTTTATGTCATGTTATGATATTTAGCAATCTAGAAAAAAACATTAAAATGTATCTCAAATGCCATTAGAAAATTATAAAATAGATAAAACTTTTTAAAAAAATTATATGCATAAAAATGTGTACTTAAGTCATAAATCTACACAGAAATTACTTTAACTCAATTCCACTTTATTTAAGAATTTAAAATATTTTGATCTATAAAATGGAATTTAAAAATGATTGCTCTCTAAAAGGATTAGAATTATATTTATTCCAATTAACTATTCAACTGGTTTTAACAAACCAAAAATGCATAAAATGTAGTTTTGGAGTTACGCAGACCCTGGATTCAGACTGCTTGGGTAATTTGAACCGTATGTTACTTGACCTTCCGTGCTCTGGTTTCATTGTCTATAAAATGGGAGCATAATATTTCCTATGGCATAGTGTTGTGGTGATGATTAAATTAATTAGCATATGTATGATTTTTTGAACAATGACTGGCCCCTTTTTATTTTTTAGAAATAATTCTTTATTGTTGAAAGTATTACATGTGTCTCCTTTTTCCCCCAGTTACCCCTTTCAGTCCACCCCGTCCCCTGCCCCAGGCCCTCACCACCATTTGTCTGTGTCCATGGGCCGTGCACAAATGCAAACAAGAGCCTTGGTTGATTACCTCCCGCCCACCCACCCTCTCCTACCTTTCTTCCGAGTTTCCACACTGTATTTCATGCTTCCATGTCTCTGGATCCATTCTGTTCCTCAGTTTATTTTGTTCATTAGATTCCACATATGAGTGAGATCATGTGATACTTGTCTATCTCCTACTGATTTATTTCACTTAGCATGATACTCTCCAGGTCCCTCCATGCTGTCTCAAAGAGTAAGAACGCCTTCTTTTTTAATGCTGCATAGTATTCCATGGTGTAAATGTGCCACAGCTTTTTATCCACTCATCTACTGATGGGCATTTGGGCTATTTCCAGATATTAGCTATTGTAAATTGTACTGGTATGAACATAGCGGTGCATACATTCTTTTTGATTGGTGTTTCGGGTTTCTTAGGATATGTTCTAGAAGTGGGATCACTGGGTCAAATGGCAGTTCCATATTTAATTTTTTGAGGAAACTCCATGCTGCTTTCCATAATGGCTGCACCAGTCTGCATTCCCACTAGCAGTGTACTAGGGTTCCCTTTTCTCCACATCCTCGCCAGCACTTGTCATTTGTTAATTTTGTTGATGGTAGCCATTCTGACAGGTGTGAGGTGATACCTCACTGTTATTTTAATTTGCATCTCTTGGATAACCAGTGACTTTGAGCATTTTTTTCATATGTCTCTTGGCCATCTGTATGTTTGCTTTGGAAAAATGTCTATTTAGGTCCTTTGCCCATTTTTTAATTGGATTATTTTTCTTCCTTCTGTTAAGTTTTGTGAGTTCCTTATATATTTTGGGTAATAACCCTTTATCAGATGTTACATTGGACTGGCCCCTTTTTAACTTTGAACTAGTGTTCTTATGTTATTACTAGTGGCCTGGTGCATGAAATTCATGCACATTAAAAGGGAATTAATTAGAGGAAATATTTTAATGCTGCTATTTGCCCTTTCTCTATAATAGAAGTGTCAGAGATGAAAGAAAATTAGTAAAATGTATACGAAAATCTTCCTCCTGTCAGAGTCTGGGGCACACTGCGGGACCCAGAGTCAAGTCCCCGCCCACCCATGTGCACCTCAAAATTGCTTGAGACCAAGACCTGGCTGGCCCAACCCCTGTTGGGCTAGATCCAGCCCCGGCCAGCCCCACTCTTGTCAAGCCACGCCAGGCAGGGTTGCAGCCTCAGGTCCCCTGGCCTAGGGCGGGAAGTGCGGCCTGAGGTCCCGCGTTAAGCCCCACCAGGTGGGGGGGGGTGCAGCCTGAGGTCCCCCACAAGCACCGCTGGGTAGGGGGCATGGCCTGAGGTCCCCCAGCCTGGCGCCGGGGCGGGGGGTGCAGCCTGAGGGCCCCTGTCAAGCCCCACCAGGCAGGGGGCATGGCCTGAGGTCCCCCGTCAAGCCTCACTGGGTGAAGGGCATGGCCTGAGGTCCCCCTTCAAACCCTCCCGGGTGGGGGGCACAGCCCGAGATCCCCCAGCCTGGCGCCAGGGTGGGGGCATGGCCTGAGGTCCCCTGTCAAGCCCCATAGAGGCAGAAGAGGGGGGACAGCCTCAGGTTCCTGCTGATTGCTTGTTAAGGCTCTTTACGGGAACTCAGCCTCCACTGTGGGCACCGCCATCTTGTGGTGGAGTGATGGTCAATTTGCATATTCCCTCTTTATTATATAGGATGCTTAATATTCAGTGGTAGATATATCGATAGAAATAAACCTAGAGGTTTTCATGAAGTAATTGCTGAGAAATGTTCAAAGAGAATTTTATATAATTGTGGTCTCTTTATGGGTAGAATTCGTTCATTTGAAATAAACTATTAAATGTAAACTAAATTTAAGTTTTGTCGATTACTCTCGTATAACCTCCAGGAGGACAGCAACCTTGTCTATCTTATGTATAGCTATACCACCAGAGATTAAAAGTAGTTGGTGCAGTGTAGCTACTCAATAAATTTCTTCTTCATAGGTAGGGGAAACAGATATTTTTCACTGACGGACATATTATTAAAGTAAAATATCACTAAATCCTACAGTGAAAATATCTAGAGGATAATTTAAGAGTTCTGACTTACACATCATAACAAAGAGCAGGTTTTAGGGCAGATAGTCACCTTCTCCTATATTAAAAGTTTTCAGCAATGGCAATCCTGATGTCACTTACTACTTTTTTAATTTAATTTTATTTTTTTTATCATTTTGAGAGTCATGATGTTTGTGGGCAACTGGAATTATCTCCTTACTTGAAGAATCCTACTTTCTGTTCAATATACTGCAGACATAACCAGAAGCTTTTTATATTTTAATCCATTATTAAAGTCATCTTGAGATATGCAACTATTTTTGTTTATTTATTCACCTTGGTCATGTCACCTATTAATATTTAGGGGTTGAAACAGATGATTTCAAAAGTCATTTCCAACTCTAAAATTCTATTCTTCCCTTTTCTACATTCCCTAAAGAAATTTATCTATGATCTAGTAGATACCCTTTAATAATACTCCTTTCAATTTTCCCATTACAGTTTACTTTCAATATTATTTTGTATTAGTTTCAGGTGTACAGCATAGTGGCTAGACAATCATATACTTTACAAAGTGGCCCTCCTGATATTTCCAGTGCCCACCTGGCACCATTCATAGTTATCACAGTATTATTGACCATATCCCCTATGCTGTGCTTCACATCCCCGTGACTACTTTGTAACTGCCAATTTGTACTTCTTAATAACAATTTTTCTTTAAATTCTATTTCATCACATTATTTTAAGAGGTTAGAGGTTAAATATAAAGAATAGTTTAATTAAATCAGATATATTCCTATTATAGAGCAAGGTTTGACTTACCAGTGTCAAGAACTGTGAAAGGTATGAAATTTTATCCTACTTGCAGTTTAGCCTGCCACAGTTTCATGGACTGAGCCAGAGAGAAAAGAGGCATCACTCATGGCAACGGGAGCATGAGCTTCCTGTTTGCATTGGGTGCCTTGCTGCCAGGCTGCAGGAGTAATCCATAGGTACTGACACGCAGTATGTTTGTGTCACAACTGAAGAACTCCATGCTCAGGAAACCCAAGTCTTTCATAATGGTCTACAAGAGAACCTTCTCTTTGCCCCAGAGGGAGACATTCTCTTTATTACTCTGAACAGTAAGCAAACCTGCCCTTTGTTTTTCTATATAAACAGCCTTAAAAAGAGAGTTCAGAACAAAACGACATTTAGTACCTCCCTCATGAGACATGAAGGAACATGAAAGACCCTGGAACAATATTCCTCCCTCTTTTCTATGTTACTGTCTTGACTTCTGACAAATTTTCCTGTGAGTATGCTACTCTATCAACCATTCTGATTATCCCTACAACCAGAGGCTGGGACCAAAACTGTTCAGTTTGTCTCATATGGAATTTAATGAGGGCTACCATTAATGACCCCAAGCAAGTAGATGAGGCCAATCTAGAGGATCCCAGACCCAACCAGCTGAACAAATCCTATAAATTACCCAAATTCACCTTAGAAAGCCATATTATTTTCTCCTTAAGTTTCTGAATTGATCTTTCCCCTAGATGTGAGGCAGCAATCTAAATTCATCAACAAGGACATGGACATTTTAATAAATCTTACAGAGACCCATTCTGTCCCCCACGTTAGCCAAATGGGTGCTGAGTGAGCAATGCGCTAAACCAAGAGGCCATTACCTTTTTAGTCTAGGACCATGTCAGTCAAGTCGACAAGAGCATCTAGATGGCAGAGCCAGGATGAGGTTGGAACTTTCTAGGTGCCCTTTCGGATAGACAGCTACCTGAAGGGCGAAAAGATAGTTCGGAACATAGAGCAGCTAGTGACTCACAAGACAAGTAGAAATGCAAACCAATCGACAGAGAATTGCCACCCACAGTTCTCTTATGCCTTGTACGCCTTTTAAAACAAATCCTAGCAAATGGTTGGTTGTTTGCCACGACACCGCCAACCTTGCTACTGCCCCATTCAGCTCCCCTCCTATTCTAAGCCTCAGATGACTTTCTGGGGCTTTGCTATTTTTACTTTCAATCAGGTTGTTGATTTTCCATCCCATTTTTTAATAGAATGCCACTCTGTTTTACAACCACTTCTTAGTTTCCTAATATATTCTGCAAAGTTTAATACCTTTATGTATAAAAACATAAAGGATGATGCTGTGTTTTAAATCTGGTGAGACTGAGCTGAAACTCCATTCAGGCACTATGGTGATGCATATTCACATAAATGTTATGCTCCAAATATTTCTTTGGAAGTGGAAGTAGAATACATTGAAAAGCGGGATAGAGTTTTGGGTCAGACATACTTGAGTTTCAGTTCAGGTCCCTGTCTTATTTGCAGTGTTATTTTAGGAAGTTTTTCTCATCTATGAAAGGGAAAATTCTATTTCTTAGGGTTGTTAGAATTAAATAAAATCACTTATGTAAAATGACTAGTGGGATTTCTGACAATAGCAGGTACTCAATGACAATTCTCTAACCTCTTCCTCAACAATTCTCTTATGCATTGTATATCTTTTAAAAACAAATCCTATTATTGTGAGTGTGTGGAGGTTTTCAAATGATTTGTTAAAATGACAATGGGCTTCTACCTTTTGGTTCTGTGCAAGTATGAAAGTCTTTTTATGTGTTGTTAGTATTGTCTTTTTACTAACTACTGTTTGTATGCTTGTTATAGCTGTATATTAGTACAATGACTCTCAAAGTATCTTGATTTGTTCCCTTAATACACTATTCTTTTTCAGGAGCTTGAAAATATCTTTCTGATTCCTCCATTTTATAGAAATATTATGAAAACATTAATTGTAATTTACTTTCATGCTAACTTTCTAGTCTAGTGTTTGATGGGTAGCTTGAAAATGAAGTGGTTTGTTTCTGGCTTTGATAAATCAGTTCTGCTTACTTGGAAAACACACCGTGTTGCCAAACCAGCAGATTGAAGAGTGACATAGAACAACATCCTGAAGGGTCAGTATGGCACATCACAACCAATCTTATTAATGCCACTGGCACTGAATTGAAGTTACTCTGACACAGCCTTAAGTTATTCAATCATTAAGTAGATGAGATTATGAAGGGTAAATGTTTTACTCCATTTCTAAATGGTTGTGTTTAAAGAAATATGTATATAAAACTGATTTGTCCATTGACCTACAATATACAGTACATTACTGAGACCTGGCCATTGTGGCTCAGTTGGTTAGAGCATCGTCCTGTACACTGAAAGGCTGTAGGGTTTGATTCTGGTCAGGGCACATACCGAGGTTGCGGATTCGATCCCCAATATGAAAAGACAACAGATCAAATTCTCAGTCCTTTTCTCTCTCTCTAAAATCAATAAGCATGTCCTTAGGTAGAGATTTTTAAAAGGAAAAAGAAGTTATCCCTCAGATGTATTTAACTAAGTCTGACAATTCTAACATTTCCAAGGGTTAGTCTTTTTTATCAATATAAAAACATATCTATAAAAAGCTGATAAATAGGTAATGCAACTACTTTACTGATTAGTTAGTACATAAATTACCAAAATGCACTATATAGGTAAGTCTTACTTCATAGGAAAAAGTACTTAAATGTATGTTTTTAATATTGAAATTATTTTTATTATGGTATGCAGCATTTTCCCCTCTTAAAAGTTTGGTTTTCACCAGCTTACTCAATTGTAACTTAGCCTGATATTGTATAAATCATCATTACAGTTATCTGCATTACATACCTGAGTCTTTCATATGATGTGTGAACATCTCTGTAATGAGTTATGTTTTAACCCTGAAATTACTAGATTAAGTTTTCTTCATTCTGGTCACTTGTGTTGCATAACCCAAACACAAAAGTTATTGAGGATATTAAAGTTGGACTTACATTTCTATCATGCTGTCCATTCCTCAGAAAACATCAGAATACAGTTAAAAACAGCCTGTGTGTAGATTATTCCCTCTTTGTGCAATGGGACCATGTTTCCATGTGGCCACTCACCTGTGGAAAATCCAGTCCAGAAATACAGACTGTTATTTGATCAGACTAATCATTAAAACTGAATCAATCATATATATTCTCCCTCATAAATCATTAAGACATGATACAAATAGATTTGACAGACCATAGCCTTTCAATTTTTTTTACTTGTCAACAGATCTTTGAGTTCACAGAAATCAAATGACTTCATGTATTAGTTTAGCATCAAAATAAAGCAAATCTACACAGTTTTTCATAGTCAAGAACAATTATAAATATGAAATGACCAAAATGTGAAATTACTTATGACAAATAAATGAAAGTAAATCAAGAATAATTACCAAATGTGAAACTACATTATTTTAAATGATAACATTTTAAGTAACTTGATTGGTTATATTTCTCATTAATAAATGGTTTGGTTGGATGCTTTAATCTTTTTAGTTCATGTTGTTTTTAAAAAACTAAGTAGTTAATGCTCATCACTTGAGATAAATCAAAGAATTCAGGTTGTATTTCTTCCTCTAATGAAGGACAAACTTATCCATATAGAAGTATAAGAATTATACTTGAATTACTTTGATGAATAATGTAAGTTTCTAAATCAGAATTTCTGTAGTTATGACAATTAATGTCCTCACTACAGCAGAAGTACCAAGAAAAGTGTAAAGAATCAGAATCTTAGCAGTCATTCATCCATTTAACACCTACTAAATGCAATCCATTATGCTAGATAATATGCAAAGTGGAAAGGAACCAAGAATATATACAATTTATGAAGTGGAATGTCTCAAATAAGGGCAAAAATCATTGTTAGAGGGAAGTACAAAATCTAAATTTACAGACTATATATTCTATTACTTAATTTATAATACATTTAGTTTAATTGACTGAATCAGTAGTGACTGAGGACTTGCTATTTCAGAATCTATATAACAAAAAGAAATGTGATTTCTGAGTTCAAAAAGCATAGAAAAAGATTATTGTTAAAATCTATCCCTGCATCCACATGGGACCATAATTCATTTATGTCTCATGTTTAAAATGCTGCCAGGACTTTAGAATGAAATTAAGTTTTGAAAGCACTACAAATGACCTCTATTTTTTAAATTGTCAAAGGTAGGGTAAAATTGTCCATCTAGTTATGAAATCTATTTACTGTAAATGATAATGATTGAAGCATTTCTGTCCACACAGATATTTCATAGAGTATTCTTTCTAGTGACAGTTCTTATTTTTCTCTTGTCAGTGTTACTAGATAGGCTTGAAGGGCTTCTTTCAGTATATGGAAGAGATTCTATTGTTCTTTATTCAAAGACATCTATTTCCTAGCATGCACTGACAACTGCTTATGATAAAATGATAGGCTTTTGAAATATAACATAGAATTTCTCTTTCTGAATACTTACACACCCTAAGGGAAATTCTTTCTTGTTTCATTATACTTCTGTGAAATAACATAAAACTGGTTGCTCCTTTAATTTACAAGCATAAAGTCTTAAATGCCACTTCTCGGAACTAATATGAAAATCTCTTCCCATGACTGGACTGTATACCTTTTATATTTTTATTTATTTGTTTTTTGTAGTCTGTTCTGATGTTTCCAACTTATAAAATTTGTTCCCATTGTTCTCATATTAAAGCATGAAACTTTCTATAAAAACTGAAAAAGTCTGTTTTCAACTTCAATTTTATACACTCTATTTGAAACACAGAAAATGCCTTAGTGGCATGTTAAGAATTTATTCAGTTTTTGCTTAATCTTATGTTTCAAGTTTATGAAGCATATTCTAAAGCAATAATCATAACAGTTAAAATACACTTACTTGCATAACATTTTTGTTGAAGTCAGTTTTAGGTATCATAT
The DNA here is from genome assembly GCF_014108235.1 of Myotis myotis. NCBI lineage: Eukaryota > Metazoa > Chordata > Mammalia > Chiroptera > Vespertilionidae > Myotis > Myotis myotis. Next base: position 66,774,313 of record NW_023416379.1, on the reverse strand, counting down.
GTTCCTCAACATTCCTAGCAAGGGAGTGCAAATAATACATTAAAATGAAACTCTCCTTGTTCATTTGAACTCCTTTCTTTGATTGAGAAGTTATGAATATAGCTTGCCTCTTTTCACAAATGAAGATGTGTTCACATGCAATTAATCTACCCTATTAACTCTACTAAACATCTGCTGTATTTGTTAAACACTTCAAAATTATGTTCTGAACCAGTTAATTCTAAGTAATTTCCCAGATAAATATTTACAGGAGCTTCCCTGATGATAAGCTCTAGTCTGTCTTAAATAAAATCAGCCGATTTTCCAGAGAGGGCTGTGTGAAATGGAACCTTCTGTAATAGGTATCCAGTGGAACTTAGAATGGCTTAGCTGGATTGGACTGCTTGTGCATATTTTTATCCTAACCCAAAGAGGTAACAGCCTCATGAATTCTGTTATTGGTCAACATTTTTATTGTCCAGAATTTCACGTAAAAAAAAAAAAAAAAAAAAGCCTGATAGACACATGCAGATGTTTACATCATGACTATCCTAAATACATTCTCAAGTTTCTCTTTCCAAAAAGCAATAAATCTTTACGTTTGTGGAATTTGGGAATAAACCAACTTACAGTTATTTTTATAGCAGACTAACTGGATGGAAAAAGTAGAAAGAAATGGATAGGCATTGTTCTTCACCAATTAAATCAAAGAAAATAATGTACGCATAATGCAGATGTGCCATGTGCACAAAGTGACTTAAGATATGATTCTCTAACTAGAGAAATGGTATAAGTCTGTTAAATCTCAAGTAGTGGTCAGAAATTTAAATAAGTTCCATAACAGAGGCGATGTCATAGGTGGTAAATGATAATTCTTAAATAAACTAACTGTAAGGCATCAAAGAATGAAATGATCACTTTATATGAGGAATGAAGAGGAGACCGAAGGCTCTCCAATGTGGTATTAAAGTCCAAGTCCAAGTTTTGAAAATGAATATGATTATATGGGCAGCAGAAACCTATTCCCTACCACCACCACTTAGTATTATTCCATCTCTGTGTTTTCTTTCAATTTACTAGGTGTTTATTGAGTCTCTTCTGTGTGTGGTAGAAGATAGAAAAAAATATTCCTCTGTCCTCTAGGAAGGAGGGTGGGGGAGGTAGCAGAGGGTAAAGAGGGGATAAATGGTCATGGAAGGAGACTGGACTTGGGGAGGTAAACACACAATACAGTATACAGATGATGTATTGTATAATTTTATACCTGAAACCTATATAATTTGTTGTTGTATTTTGTTAATCCTCACTCAAGGATTTTTTTCCCCATTAATTTTTAGAGAGAGTGGAAGGAAGGAAGGGGGAGAGAGAGAAACATCCATGTGAGAGAAACACATGGATTGGATTGGTTACCTCCCACACATGCCTTGATGGGGGCAGGAATTAAACCTGCAACCCAGGTACGTGCCCTTGACCAGGAATTGAACCCAAGACCCTTCGGTGCTCGGGCTGACACTGTAACCACTGAGACACACTGGCCAGGGCTGAAACCTATATAATTTTATTAAACAAAATCACCCCAATTTAATTAACAAATGTATAAGTAATCCTCTAGAACTCTTAGTTAATTAAAATAAGTAAAATACATGCATAATGGCATTTACAAGGCCATAGTAAGATTGAATTGTGGGAGAGTTCTGAGACAAATGCTGAGCTCTACCCAAGTTTAATTTAAGTAAGCTGGAGCTTCAGTGTATCTATAATTGTCATAGTGTGTGGTAAGTAAGTCCATTTTTAGACTTTACTAAATGAGAGGAGTAGTGAGCTGGATAATTTAAATAATAAATCATCACCAAATTTTAATGCATCGTAAAAAATATGATTTTTCTGCAGTTGGTTGGCCCATGCTTTACTAATGACAATATCATATAATTTTTCTCTGTAAATTTCATTTAATATTTGATAAAGGGTAGCTCAAAAATATTCTGAACATTAATGCAATGTGGCTACAATTAAAATTGGTCATGAATAATTCAAATGGTGAATAATCCATTGGAGATTAAAAATAATTTCCAATAGGTCCTAAAGGAGAGGTTAAGGGTGAAGGGAGGATTCAGAATCACGAAGATCCAAGAGGCATAGAAGTGGGTTATATATGTGAGTGAACTTTATCTTACTGTTTGGACATTGCTCACAAAACGTTCTCGTTATAATTTTTACTCTCCTGAATACATTTTAAATCAATTTTAATATTTTTATATTATGTAAGCTTTTGTTATGTAACTTCTTCAGAAAGTAAAAGAAGTGGAACTTTTATTATATGTGACTCAGAAATAATTGTACTCCATTGATGAATGTTTGGTGTGTGTATTTTTTAGTGGCTCATGTTTAAAAACACTGAAAGGGCTGTCAGCATTTGGATGGATGTCAAAAATGTTATATATAAGTTTGACTATTCATGAAATTATAATAGTTTCCTAAGGGTAAGAGGGAAGCATTTAATCTAGAGCCAAGATTATGTCCTTGTAAATAATGACACAACTCCCTGTAATTATATTGTAATTAATACTTATTATATTTGGTTTTCAGCATTTGTTTTCTTATACACATTAGGAATTTACCAACCTTATGTTGGCCTAATAAGCCAACTTTCCTTGGTTACATAACACTTTCATAGCAACAAAAAGAACTTTTTTTCATTCCCAGGATTTTATTCCTGCCTAAATCAATAAAACATAGGCTCCATATATCCCTGTAATAGTAACTTTTTCCAAAGTAGATAAGAGAATTGAAAATTATAAATACCTACACTTTATTAGTGTTTTATGGAAGAGTCTGAAAGATTTATAGGAAATACTGTGGGTTGGTGATATGTGCAGAATTTTTTGTACTAATGTTTTTAGAAAATTAGTTTCAACAATTCATACTAAATTCTGACAACTTTAGTCAAATTAAACCTAACTGAATGAAAAAAAAGAAAATAACCTGTTTATAACCTTTTTCTATTCAAAATAAAATTAGTAAAATTATGCTTTACAATTATGAAAATGTAGTTTTTTGAAAAAAGGAAAAATTGAATATATACATGATAAATAATAATAGGTCATCACAAGCACATCTGATGTTTTAGTTTAACAGTAGCCATGACTTTTAAATAAAAAGGTCATATTATAAAAATGAATCCTAATTATTTTTAAATTGGGTAACAATAGAATGTTTATTTTAAAATGAAGGTGATTCCAGGTTTGTTTGAATATATAATACTAGACTTCTCATTTATTCAAGCCATTTAAGTCATTTAATAGATGATCAATTAATCATAAATATTTGCAAAATCATTTCAAAATTACTGCCTTTACCCAAAAGCAGTAAATTGATTTCTTTATATGAATTTTATTTTTTACTCAGACATTAATAGGCACATCCCATGATGAATAAGACACAGATTTTGCTATGGTTCTTAGAGTCTTGTGAGAGAAACAGATCATTGCATGAACAATCATTTAAATGAACTTGTGGCCAGTACTTTAAAGGACAAGTATAAGACACCGTGAGGCTGTGAAACAGGCAACCATCTCTTCATGTGGAAAGTCAGGGAAGGTCGGGCTGGGTTTTCTCAAGGTCAATTTAGCTGTGATGCAGAGAATGGTGAGTCTGTGTCTAGTGTCAACGAGGGAGCTCTTACAGATGAGCAAGCAAGAATTGATAATGGGAGTACTAAGAATAGGTATAGATGGATCCAAAATATACTTTGGAAATGCATTACAAGGACTTGATCACTGGATGTGAAAAAGAAATTTGAGACAGGAATGTATGGAGGATGCATTCTAGATTTTGTAATGAGCACACGAGGATGTTGTGTGGATTTATTGAGTTGAGGAATGCTGGAAGATCTCACTTTTGAGAGAGGGTCCTAAGTCCGCTGCTTTACATGCTACATTTGAGTGCCCACGAGCTAGAGGAGACCATGGGTATGGTCAAGCAGACAGTTGGATATGTGGATCTTCAGCTCAGAAAATAAACTTGGGTTATAAATCTTAGAATTATTAGCCTAGAGAATTCAAAGCCCACTGACGAGAGAATGTGGGCTGAGAGAAAAAGAGCCTAAATCTCCCACAATTGCAGGTGCATAAGGAAGGAGGAAGATCAGGAGATACTAAGAATGAGCTTTCAGAGCGGTAACAACTTAGCAATAACTGCTAAAGATTTTATATAACCAGCAGTTTGAGTGTCATGATGAATCGAAATTTTTGTGTAACAGTAACTACCTGTAAGAATCAGGAGACTTAACTTTCAGATTAACAACAACAGGCATTTCCTGGGCCTTTTTTATGATCTGAACAAATGGTTATTTCCCCTACCACTTGGCAAAATTATGAGAAAGTATTAAATAATGTCTACGATACTAAAAATTAAATGTTATGAATAGACATACGTTGAAGCCATTCTCATAACCATGTGTTTTCTTAGCGATACTTACAGAGCTACTCTCCACTGAAAATATAGTTGTAGTTATAGTGTTTAAATATATATTTTTCTGCCTGCAAACATTAGTTTGGGGAAACATGGTTCTGATCACGTGGGAGTTTTCACTGGCAGTGAACATTGGGCCTCACACCAGGTTTCGAGTCACCTTTTTTCTTTTCTGGAGTTAACTATAAAGATAGACCATTCAGAGTAGGACAGTTCATCGTTATTAATATATTACATAGTCTAATCTTGAAAGAGCTCAAATCACTTTAAAAGTTTTGTTTGAACAGTACAGTAGGTATTAATTTTCACAACATTCTTTGTGAGGCAGGTGTACATGAAACAGGCCATTAACATGTGTCCTTTTTTCCTCATAGGGTTCCCTGGGGATTCAAGGCCCCCAAGGCCCACCTGGAAAAGAGGGTCAGAGGGTAAGTAAACTTGGAACAACTGGCAGGCATTGCTAATCCAGGGGTTACTTATTTCTGACACTAATCGAAACAAACCCAAAATATAGCAAGCAGAGAGGCATAAGGAGAGTATCAACTGTCTGAAGGCTGAAATCTGAGTTTTGAGCTGAAATTTGAGATTTTGACGGAGACAATTCAGAAAATTCTATATATTTTCAAGATTGGCAGCACAAATGTGTATAGTAGTTTCCCCTTTAACTCTCTAGCCCCTCTCCATTTAAGAGTTCATTAATCTATCTGAATCAAAATTTAAATAGTCTTGGTGATAAAATTTACTATCTTAGATCTGTGCTTTGAGCATTTAACCCATCTGTGCTGTCTTAAGCATTTAACCCATTGGGGCAGAGAACTAGATGAAATGACCTTATGAAGTTAATTTCTGAGCTTCTTATTCTGTGTTCTCACAGTGATGGCCAAGGTGTATATTGCATCTGTTTCTGAATTAAATGCAGTCTTCAGCATCCAGGGAACATTTTCCTTCTAATAACTACTCCTTCCTGGAAATTTAGTGATAACTTATACTCTCTAATTCATATCCAAGATATATAAGGAACTCAGTAGCAAAGAAATCAATAATCCTATTTAAAAATGGGCAAATGACCTAATAGACATTTCTCAAAGGAAGACATATAAATGACTAACAAGTATATGAAAAGGTGCTCTACATTGCTATTCATCAGGGAAATGCAAATCAAAACCACAGTGAGATGTCATATATACTAGAATGGCTATTATCAGAAAGACAAAATGTTATAATTTCTACAGATAATATAGGGATATTTATTCTTGTTCATCACAGCACCATTCAAAATAGCCAAGATCTGGAAACAGCCTAAATGTCCATTGACAGATGAATATATAAAGAAAGATATATATTTTCCACACAAAATTGAATATTATTCAGCTTTTTTTAAAAAAAGAAAACCATGCCATTTATGACAACATAGATGAACCTGGAAGACATTATGCTAAGTGAAATAAGCCAGATACAGAAAAACAACTACTGCATATTCTCACTTATAAGTGAAATCTAAAAATGTTTAATTAATAGAAACAGAGAGTAGAGGGTGATTAGTGGGGGTGGGGAGAGAGATTTGGAAATATGTTGGTTAAGGGATACAAAGTTTAAGTTATCCAAGATAAATAAGTTATGGAGATCTAATGTACAACATAGGTTGACAATACTGTATCATATACTTGAAATTTGCTAAAAGGGTATATCTTAACTGTTATTACCACACATGAAAAAAAGTAAATATGAAATGATGGCTGGATTAAGTTAGCTTGATTGTGGTGAATGTTTCACAACATGTAACTATATATCAAATCATAAAAATGTACACCTTAAATATGTGCAATTTTTAATTATCAAGTATAACTCAATAAACTAGAAAATAATAATAAACAGATTTTTCAGTTCTAACTAAAAAAAACACTTATACTTCCTAAGTAATTTGAGATGGCATAGCTCATGTGTGTACATGTATGTGCGTGAGTGCATGTGCATGTGAGAAGAACATTTAACCTGAGACCTACCCTCTTAACAGATTTTTAAGGGTACAATGGTATTGCACTTTTGCGCATACAGACGTGGTCAATTCAGTTCCTCCTCTTTTGTTTTAATGAAAAATCCTGCCAAGTCATATAGTCACCCATCTTGTATAGTTGCCTTTTTGAATCACTGAGTAGAAATTGATCCATGTCATTGTTAAATTTCATCTTCTGGATTAGTCCATAATACCATTCTGTTAGTTGGGCTTTTTAGTTTTGTTTTGTTTCCCCAGGGAAATAACTCCCAGTTTCACATATCTCAAATTTTGATGAGTCTCCCCTCTAAGTACTCATTCAAATCATTAATAAATCCTGACTAGAACAGGGTCTACCATTGATATCCTGTGACATGATAATCAAATAATTTACAAATACATTTGAATTCTACTTCCTTCCCACCCACATTTCTTAATTTGGCCTGTAAGATAATTATGAGAGTCTTTGTCATACTAGCTAAAATAAAGAAAATATTCAAATGAGGCTTTTTAAAAAATAATAATGCTTGAAATTGAGATTTTACCCTAGCAAAACTTACATTTCAGAAGTTGGGTTAAAGAATAAATTAAACTTATCTATTCTTCATGATAATTGTGGAGGAATGCATTCAAATTGTAAAGTTCAACCACTGTTCTCTGCAAGTTTACTCCATTTATAAATATGCAGAGTCCCGACCATTTTATATTACCTTTATTTTCTCTTCTATCAAGAGTGACACAGTGTAAGAAACTAAAGAACAGACTTCATTTTTTAAAAAAAATATATTTTATTGAGTTTTTTACAGAGAGGAAGGGAGAGGGATAGAAAGTTAGAAACATCGATGAGAGAGAAACATCGACCAGCTGCCTCCTGCACACCTCCTACTGGGGATGTGCCCGCAACCAAGGTACATGCCCTTGACCGGAATCAAACCTGGGACCCTTCAGTCCGCAGGCTGACGCTCTATCCACTGAGCCAAACTGGTTTGGCAAGAACAGACTTTAAAGCTGCTGTTAGACATGGTTTGTCATTATTACTGGTCTTTTACAGGTGTTCTATTTATCAAGAAAAGGTAGCTACATGTAGGTATTATTGACATTATCCACATTTACAAATGATTATTTTTAAATATTCTCAGTGATATAATCTGCTTTATAAGCTACTTGAAAGAAAGAAAGCTTGATTAATTTAAGAAATGAGCATGCTTCCATATTTATATTTAGGTCCATATTAGTGCCATTATTTTTTCCCTGTGCAAGAGTTAGGTAGAATTCAGCTCTTTTAGGCATAGAAATATATTTGTGGGCGTGCATATATATACGTACACACATACTTAAAGGTAAGGCCAGTAATTTTTACATTTCATTGGAGTTTATAATAGAAAACATCATGAGGACAGAGGGCCAGGACATTGTAGGGCCAATAAGTCAACAGAAGAGAGGTTCAAGATGCAAGGAGGGCTCAATAGGATTTAAATTTGTAGCATAGAGATGACGGATAAGAAAAGAGGTGGTTGGAATTGGTGCCAGCTGAGAGGCTTTAGTTGAATAATCAGGAGAGCATCCTATATAATAAAAGGCTAATATGCAAATTGTCCCCTCAACCAGGAGTTTGATCAGGGGGCAGGGCCAGCCGGTCAACCACCACAGCCCTTCCCCCCAGCCAGCCCTGCCCCCAATCGGCCCCCCTCCCCCAATAGGGGCGGAGCCTGCTGGCCAATCTCCCACGTCCCCTCCCTCCAGCCAGTCGGGCCCAATTGGCCCCAATTGGGGCAGGCCAGCCAGACCCCACCTGTGCACAAATTCATGCACTGGGCCTCTAGTTGGAAACATAAATTATAAGAAAAGGTATGAGAGAAATGGTGGATTGTGAGGATGGAGACGCATCAGTGGGAAATCTGGTGGAGGGATAAGGGCAGGAACTAGAGGGCACCCCAGAAAAGTATCTCAGTGAAAAGTGAAGAATTTCAGAGCTGAGCATATTCATTGACATTTACATGAACATCTCAAAAGAACTGGCATTTATAAACATTCCCTCTAAGATATAGATTCCTTATAGGATTTCCTAATATTTCTAACAGAATCCCCCAAAATATAAAAAAAAAATAGTTTTATTCTAACATAACCTTGGATTTCTCCTTTATAGTTACATAAGGTGCATGACTAAATAATCTTATTTTTAAGGTTGGTATAAAACTACCATGGCCTTTTTAAAAGAAATCGCTCTAGGTCTCTGAAAAAACAAAACAATAACAACAACAAAAAACACCTCACGCAAACATTTGGTGAATCAGCTCTACTTACTTCCACAAACAGAAATTTATTTGGTTGGAACAAAATGACACCTCACTCTTGCATTTCTGTTGCTGGGTCCTAAACAGAATTTTTCAGTTTTAAATTCCTTCTACCATGCTCTCAATTTAGCTTCTATACTTGTGCCTCTTTTTTTTTCTCCAGCCATTCCCATTCCCTTCTCTTTTTTTTTCTTTTCTTTTTTTTTTTTTTTTTTCATTTCAGGGCAACTAACCCTCCTTCCAACATTTTTGTGCTATTTTACTTTCCTTTGAAGTGCTTGCTCGAAGCCAGCTTTGAAGCCTGTGTCTGGAGGTCAGGATTCCCTGCATTCTAAATAGCACAGAGAACCTGAACATAGGTAGCTCTCACCCTTACAGGATGTGTCCCTTCACACCAGCCCAGTCTTAACGGCAAAGGAATGGGTCATATTTCCTCGACAGGTAGGAATCTGATGGTCAATCCTGCAAAAGTATAGGAGGCCTGCTGGCTTCTTAGGATATGAGCAACATGGGGTTGATGTTTAGGCTCTAGGGCCACACAGCCTGAATTTAAGTCCCAGCTTTGCCACTCATTAGCTGTGTGACCTTAGGCAAGTTCCTCACCCTCTCTGTGCCTCATTGTCCTCATTTAGAAAATAGATTGTAATAACCCTACCCGCCCCCCAGAATTGTTGGAAGGAGAGTGCTGGTTATGAATTAGCTGTTGCCATGATTCTCATTCCAAGACTAGTGATCTGAAGCTGTTTATAGAAGGGAAAAAGTATATAACTTCAGAGTAGTAGGAGTTGATTAAAAAGAATACCTAGTTGGCCAAGAAAAATTATATAAAGTAAATTGACTGTTTTCACTCCCACTCCATTGAACCCATCTTATTGAACTCTTACCTGAATTCTTACTTTCTCTGTATATCCTCCCCATGTTCTAATACCCCAGAAGCTTTATGAGGCCCAGTGTTGATCCAGCTTCATAATAAAATGAAATATCTAAAAAATTTTAATTTAAAGGAGCAGAGATGAGGATTGGTGTCTTCATTGTGGAGTGGCTGAAGCCTTAATGCTTTAGTGCATGCATTGTGCTGATCATGTATAAACTCACCAAGTGCTCATGGAAAAACCTTGTTCTTCTTTTGGCTTGTTTCTGGATCGATTTATAGCCTTTATCTAAGAAGACACAAGTAATATAAATAATGTTCTAATAATTCCTGAGTTATATCAGTCTCACTAGGAAAAAGGACAACAAAATCACTGCCTCTGTGAAATGAACACATGCTATAGAACTCATCTAAGCAAAATTTTCCTTAAGTTTATTTGCTTTTATGGGACTTGATATCTTTTTCAAGTGAAATTTTACCCACATAGCCTACCCATATTCAGTGAAGGCTTCGTAGAACACAGCAAGCCAGTAAAGCAGGTCAGGACTGCCCCCCCCCCGCCCCCCGCCATAGTATAAAAGCATTTCTTCTCGCTCTAGGATAGCTTATTCCACGGTGCTAACTCCACAGCCATAAAATGGCCTCAGAGTTTCAATGAAGCAAGTTCAGGGGCTGGTAGAACCACTAACAATTCTCTGTAGTTGCAATTAAATTCTTTTACATGGGCCTGAATTTGGGGGAGAAGCCTTATGAAGAAAAGAATGAACAGTGATAAATTTTCAGCTCACAAAGTAATTTGGTTAGTTGCACAGTCTAATTAGAGGGAAATAGAATATTGTTTTCCTATCTTTATGTATTAAAACTGACATTGACCTGTAAAATGCACAGTGAGCATATACAAAAACTCTGCTCATTCACTAAAGCTATGACTAATGTCCTTGTACCAAGAATTTGTATTGCTAACAGGAAATTTGTTTTAAATAATAATTCTGCTCTGGTCCTAGGTAAAACAGGAGTGAGGGGTGTGGGAAGCATCGTTTTTGCTTGGATCCATATATAGATGTGTAAATATGCATATTTTATATAACATTTTAGAGGTTCTTTATTAAACAATGAGTAATCCATGTTTATTGCATGTTTTAAATTTCCACTTTACTTCTTATGAAATTTCCTGAGGCTGTGTCCTTGAGGATGCCTTGAGAGTTTACAGGAGATAGCAACTTTGATCCTATCTGACATTTTTAATGGGTTACTGGGAAAGTGTGTACCCTGTTCAGGTCCCAAGAGATTTGCAGTTTTTCCCCAATACCTTACTAGAATTTATAAAACTAATGAGAGTCAGAAGATAAAAATGATCAAATCTACAATTATCACTGCATTTCTTTTTGCAGAGCTTCGAAACTCACTTTGGGGAACCTTCACTATTTTAATGGCTGATACTGCTGGCTTTCTCATGTTGTCTTTCGAAACTCATCATTTAGTATTATCTAGTTTACCTATGAAACTTTTAAAATTAATACTTATGAAAGGGTGATTTTATATAATTGATAAAACTCTTACTGAGTTAAATTCATCACCTAGAGAGGAAAAAATGCACTATAGTATAAATTCTACCATATCTTAAATCATATAATGATTTATTTTGCATTTATATTTTCTTTGTATGAAGTTCCATTTGTACTAGGAATGTAAGGCATTGAAACACTGTAAGTATCTGTGTCACTATATATCATATTTACAGCTTATACATATTTGTAACCTGACTTTACTCAGTTCTTGCTTATGTGCTTTGGGTGCTATATGTAGTATGTGTGTATGAAGTCACCTATATGCTTCCATTGTTTTATTCCTCATTTCAGTGATTAAGTGAGAAATCAGTATAGAATAGAAGAATTACATACTAGTCTTAGTCCCTTTGTCATATGATACATTTCTCAGAGCAAAAAATAGATCATTCACAAATTACCTTCCTGTGCTAGTCCTAACTGATGAGGTCCCAAATAGCATGTGATTTAGTATTAAGCATGTGACTTCACCATTTACTGTGTCACATATTTAGGTGTGATTTAATATTTGTGAAATTTCTTAATAGCATTTCAGGGTTCTTGTCAGTTAAATGCCCCTCGAGATATAGAATCAGAATTTCAGAAAACATTGACAAAATTTTAAGGAATGACACCGGTCTGCTTTATCTGAAAATTTGTACTTCAGAATCTTCTCCTAATGTCCTGCCACCCAGACACTCCTGCTCATTCTAGCTTGGTGTCCCCAAAGCTGCCTCAAACATAGCTTCTGAAGTAATGGAGTAAGGCAGGAAGAAGGGAAAGAAGCTAAAATCTGTTAATGTCAGACAAGTGTCCACCAGGGAGTAGTTGTGGAGCAAGGACAAGAATCCTCCCCTTTTGCCTCACACTCCATGACTGGTGGGAACAATAAATCAAAAGAACAAGATGTTGGGAGACAACTGCTAGCTCACTCTAATTAGAACTGGTGAAAAAGAGACACCGTGGGAGATGCAGCCCAGACTTTGTGAGAGTAGGCCATCCCTTAGATCAAGTTAAATATCACAGCCATTTAATGACAGTGTGCCTGTGGTCCACCGTGGTAAACTTCCCTCTAATTAGTGAGTCTCTGCAGCACACTTGAAACAGAAGACAAAGGACCCTGGGAAGGCCGTGACAACAGCCACGACAAAAAGATGACAACCAATGTTTGTGTTTCAATAATACATATATAAGGTGTTAAGCCATCGGAGCTAGGGTTCTCACTCATTTAAATGAATATTTATTTGTGTAACAGAAGAGCTGTATAAGCTATCTCTGTAATTTGGATTAGTAAAGAGGCAATGTTTTATGTTTTTCAAATAGAATGCTGACACTGAATGGCTTGTTTGTATTAACAGACCTAAGGGTTGGTGTCTGCTGTGGGAATAGCATCCCATCTCTTGGGAAGTCCTTCCAACTGGAGACACCCAGACCCTGAGGTTTGGGGAGACTGGAGCCACTTCAGAGGGAGGGGCCTGACAGAAAGGCCCATACCAGGGACATCACATTTTTTATGTTAGAGATGAAAGGGAACTGTAATGTCACTCCAGTCCACCAAATAAGGGAACTGAGGTCCCGAAACATTCAGCCATTCTCCAAGGCTGCAGGGCTATTCATGTCTTAGTTATTCTATGTGAGAAGGAGCACCATGTTTTATTTTGTGGTCCCAAACCGAAGTCTAGATTTGCATGTCTTTAAAATGGAGGATATTGAGAATGTAACCAAAGCTACTTTATTTTCTAATTAAGGCCACACATTATAAGGAACAATATACATAAGTCCTGTTGGTGCTGTCCAGGTCTCCACATATTATAAAGAATGCAATTTATGTCCTTATGGCCTGCTTATCTGGCAGCACCAGTTGGGAACCAGCCTTGCCTGATCAGTGGGGAACAGGGATGGGAGTCAGAGCTGCTCTTTATCAGCTGTAGGATTGGGTTAATTTGTGACTTCCAGCAAATCACTCAAAATTCTCATCTAAATCTATGTTTCATCATAATTCAGCCCTCTGGTATATAATGGGATTAAGCCACAAGTGCTTTGAAAGCACCCTGGTGACAGGTGTTCTCTGAAGGAGTCAAAATATTACCTACTAAGCCACACAAACACTTAAAGAGAATGGAAAAGGAGAGGACACTTTCCACCACAGTGGTGATATGCTAATACTCCTGCATCTGTATTTTTACTCAGTACACCACACTGAATACGTAAGTGGCTACTTGGTACATTTACCATTGGAAATGTCAAGTACAAAGCTATTTATCCATTTGGACACACTGAATACATGTGTGGGTGGTTGCCAAAACCAATAATTACACGTTATTAATCAATTTGGGAAATACTAACATAAGTTTTCAGAAATGCAAAACATTTGGAACTTGAAATATTTTATGGCCTAGTGACTTTGAAAGCTAGCAAATTATGTTTCTAATAAATAATATAAGTCTTTAATTTTGTGCAATTTCATAGTATTTTGAGCTACTTTCGGTGACAGCACAGAATTCTCAAAGTAAGTTTAATTTGATAGTACTTTAGTTTTTTCAATATGTTATATTTCATTTTTCAGGGAAAAGTAGAGCTATTGAAAACACATATAATTTATTTTGCAAAATAAATTTAGTGCCTGTTTTGTATGAGGTACCATGGAAGTGACTTAGGTTGGGTTTCCATAAAAGGATAATCTAAGATGGAATTCTTGTGCACATGATTTATAGAAGAAACCTGAAAAAAAAAAGTGAGAAAAGAAGAAAAAGGAGGAGGAATAATGTAGGCAAAAATGTAGTTTCAGAAGTCTAGTCTCAGTCTGATCCCACAAAGCAATCAGAAGCATCACAGATTTTATCCTATCTTGAGCAAGGAGCTAGGCTTTGATACCCAAAAACACACTGGGTGGGGATAGGGAAAGTACCATTTCAGTATCTCCAGCTCCTGTAGACTAAGGCAGAGGGGTGCAGGCAGAAGTCATTATAGCCAACACCATGGTAGTTGGATACCAACCAAACTTGGCACCAATAGCATCGAGGGGTGCAGGCAGAAGTCATTATAGCCAACACCATGGTAGTTGGATACCAACCAAACTTGGCACCAATAGCATCTGCACCAGAGGCAGAATAAAACACAATCCCTATTATTACCAAAGCAGCATCCACAATGGCTTTTAAGTGGAAGTAAAGACATAATGAAAACTTTGATAATATTAACCTCACCACCAAGAGAGAAAAAGAGAGGGGGTGTGTTTACATTAGAGTAGATGACAGAACTGTTCTTTTAGTCTAATCAGTAAATAATAAAAGGCTAAAATCAGGTCACATTTGTAAACAACAGAGTGAAATGGGACAAGATGGAACAGACATCAGAGAAAAAATGAGCAGAGAGACAAGGCAATGGACTTATGTATCAAAAGTGATTACTGCTCTGGCCAGTGTGGTTCAGTGCATAGAGCACTGGCTCAAGTACTGAAGGGTCAAGGTTTGATTCTGGGTCAAGGGCACATACCTGGGTTGCAGGTTTGATCCTTGGCCCCCATCTGGGTATGTGTGGGAGGCAATCAATCAATGTGTGTCTCTCACATCGATGTTTCTTTCTCTGTCTCTTCTTGTCACCCCCTCCCTCCCTTCCTCCCTCCCTCCCACTCTCTCAAAAATCAATGGAAAAATATCTTCGGGTTATGATTAACAGGGGAAAAAGTGATTACTGACATATCAAATCTGAAATTGTGATAGTGGCTTTAACCAAAGTAGAAAACCCTGGAGGGCAACATTCTTTGGGGGAAGAGAAGTCAATTCCAAGCCTATAGTATTAGATCTGCTGAAAGGATCTTCAAATAGAAATGTGCCAGCCCTTTAAAATCTGGATTAAGATCATAAGGAAAGGGACAGAGTTTACTATTAGGAAATCATCAATTTATGGTGATAATCGAAGCCACTCACGTGGGTAGAATGGCCAAGAGAGAGATTACAGAAAGAAAATAACTAAGAAAATAACCTTGAAAGTAGCGGGTTGAGAGGTGAATGAGAACGTTAAAAGTATGGAGAAATAAGAAAAGTTTTGAAAGGGGAGAGGTGGTCAACTGATTGGAAATGCTTCAGGCATCAGAGAGGCTGGGGTATGAGACAAAGCCATCAGTGATCTTGAATGAAGCTGGTTTCTAAGAGTCACTGCTCTGCGCAGAGATGGATAGGACATTTTACAGGTTAGGTCTTGGGAATTGTAGTAAGTATTGAGAAAGTCAGGGGATTAGAGACTATTGTTTTCAGAAGCTGGGTATAAAGAGAGTTGGCATCCGATCACATTTGGAGAGGTTAAGGAAAATATTTTTCCTGGTAATTGACTACATTGGTAAACTGAGGCAAGGAAGTCAATGAGTAGGGAGAAACTGAAGGTGCAAGCAACAGGAAACAATAATAATCCAGAAGTACCAGCGAAGGTTAGAAAATGCACACGTGTAAATATGGATCAGCACCTCTACCTTGAGGACACATGGGAGGAGAAAAGGGGTGTGGCCATTCACTTAGGGGGCAAAGTAGGAATCAAAGCTCTGTGCATAGTCATCTCATACAGAAAGAATTTTTCAGTGTAGATATAATTCAATAAAACTTTTGCTGTTCATAACAGGCATCAGTCTCAAGACTGTTCATAGTTTTCTGGTGGCTACTGCTTTCTTCCTTCATGAACAGCAAGACCCATTAGTCAAGTGAAAGCAGAGAGAATTACAGAACTAGAGAAAGCAAACTTGAAAATGGTGGAGAGGGGTGGGGCAGTTGGAGTAGCAAAGGTCTACTGCTGCAATTTCAGACTTTTCCTAGATTCTTGAAGCAGCTGGTGAAAACGTAGGCATTTCTCTTTACCCCCTCTATCTATGCCCTCTTTCTTTTGTAAATTATCAAGGGTATCTTAGAACATTTCTGTTATCAGCCGTTTGTCTGAATTCATTTATTTTGTTTTATAAATCCATTTTGCTAGAATACAGTTCTAACTTGGAAAACTTAGTTTTATTGGTATAATCTAAGTAATGTCAGAGTAAAATATTGCCAAAATTAAATTGTTCTTATCTTTATTGCTTTTGGCAATTTTCACTTTTTATAGCTCTGTACATATTCTGCAAATTGTCATTTATTTTTTCTCAAATGATATAAAATTTTTGAAGCATGCTAATTAAGTATAATTCCCAGGCTAGGAAATGTCAAGAGACCAGTTTACCAGATAAGTGGTCCTGCCTGTGTCTTTTATCAATAAATCCTTGTGATTATAGTTATAAATTTTTATATGGTATACTGCTAACTTACTATGGGCTTAAAATACTTTTCACTGGGAGCTGATAGAAATGAATATGGTGTATTTCTCTGCATGGTTACCATAGAGATAAAAATCTTTTCAAATGTGATGGCACAAAAATTACTAATTCAAAAGAAGTTATGCTTCTAATTTAATATTTAAAATGGTGCACTCTTCCCTTTCTTTTTTATTTTATCAAAATTGCATGACTTGAGTGTGTCTAATATGCTTTTATTGGATAATTTCTAGTATAAGAAAAACCGGAGCAAAAATTAAATTGGTGAATTCCCCACAGCATTTAGTGTGATGAGGCTTTCATTTCTAATCTTTTATCCTTAAGAGATGCAACATTCTTAATTATCTCCCTCATACTCCACCTCTATACTCCTTCCTTATATCTTGCTATTCCATTTCAAATCTAATTACCTATAATGGCTTTTCTTAAAAACAAACAATTGATGGCCTTTCTATTTCTGCCACATTATTTCCAACAATTAGACACATTTTCTAGCAATAACACAGTTCCAAAGATGAGCAGATTTATGACATTTTCTCAGATCTTATTACTGTTCATGTTCAGATTTTATCATTCTCATAGACTTCCCTTGAAAAATCAAATTAGGACATTCTTGTATAATATTCTGTGACTTAGAATTTTTTTTACTTAATTTGATTTTGTTAAAAAAAATGTCAGCAGTATTACTTTCTAGAGACACAGAAATGAGCTAAACCAACGCTAAGACAGGTGATTAATTAAGTGAGAAAAAGTCATCCAATGAAACAAGACCATTGTGGACGATGTGCCTAGAATGTCCCTTGGAGATCTATGTGATGGAGATAGAGGAGAGGGAGACAAGGTCAAAGAAAATAGACCCTGCCTTATCTGCATTTTCCTTACAATTGTTTTCTTTTCAAGCATAGACTACTGTCCACTTAGTTAAAAGGATGTAAAAGGAAGCAGAAGAATGGAGATGATTGTCCCCAACAAAAGATAGGAATTAATAAACCATGGGCGCTGTGCAGTACAATCCTATTCAAGTTTGATGCACAAAGTGTTACCAAACCATAATAAGTACAGAAATTTAAAATACATGTTTAGAAACTTTTAAAGCAATTTAATATTTCTATGTAATCTAAGCAATGCTTATTGGACTCCTCCAGTAGAACAGACTATAAATGAGGTGGTATGTTGTTGAACTCACATGGAGGGTCACAGCAGTGCTTGCTGCCTACAAGTCACAAGCAGTAGGGCCACATCACAACATGAAACATTTTCAGGTTAGCTTCCCAACTGTAATACACAAAAATCTGAGGAAATGCAATCATGTATTTTTATGCTATTACTTTATTTTTATTTTAATCAAGTTAGGAAAGTAAAATTTGTTATTTACTTATTTATAATCCTAACTAACTAATGGCAAAACAAGCTTCAAAGGATTTTTTTTAATTAAAAAATGTTGTTAATGTTGACGTTATTGCAGGAGTCCCCCTCCTGCCTCCATTTTGCCCACCGCCACCCTCCCCCACCCCCCCCTTACTTCACCTTTACCGATTATTATCTATGTCAATGAGAAATGCATATATGTTCCTTAGGTATTTTCATCACTTTTTTTTTTACTGTAAAACTATTCCCTTTTTTAGTTAAATCTTTATTGTTCAGATTATTACAGTTGTTCCTCTTTTTTCCCCCCCATAGATCCCCTCTACCCGGTTCCCACCCCACCCTCTGTTCTTACCCCCCAACTGTCCTCATCCATAGGTGTACGATTTTTGTCCAGTCTCTTCCTGCACCCCCACACCCCTTTCCCCCCCAAGAATAGTCAGTCCACTCCCTTTCTATGCCCCTGATTCTATTATAATCACCAGTTTACTCTGTTCATCAGATTATTTACTCACTTGATTTTTAGATTCACTTGTTGATAGATGTATATTTGTTGTTCATAATTAGTATCTTTTCCTTTTTCTTCTTCTTCCTCTTCTTAAAGGATACCTTTCAGCATTTCATATAATACTGGTTTGGTGGTGATGAACTCCTTAAACTTTTTCTTATCTGTGAAGCTCTTTATCTGACCTTCAATTCTGAATGATAGCTTTGCTGGGTAAAGTAATCTTGGTTGTAGGTTCTTGGTATTCATCACTTTGAATATTTCTTGCCACTCCCTTCTGGCCTGCATAGTTTCTGTTGAGAAATCAGCTGACAGTCCTATGGGTACTCCCTTGTATGTAACTGACTGTTTTTCTCTTCCTGCTTTTAAGATTCTCTCTTTGTCTTTTGCTCTTGGCATTTTAATTATGATGTGTCTTGGTGTGGTCCTCTTTGGATTCCTTTGCTTGGGGTTATCTGCGCTTCCTGGACTTGTAAGTCTATTTCTTTCAGCAGGTAGGGGAAGTTTTCTGTCATTATTTCTTCAAATAGGTTTTCAATATCTTGCTCTCTCTCATCTTCTGGCACCCCCATAATTCGGATGTTGGTACACTTGAAGTTGTCCCAGAGGCTCCTTACACTATCTTCATATTTTTGGATTCTTTTTTCTTTTTGTTTTTCCAGTTGGGTGGTTTTTGCTTCTTCGTATTTCAAATCTTTGACTTGATTCTTGCAATCCTCTAGTCTGCTGTTGGAACTCTGTATAATATTCTTTATTTCAGTCAGTGTATGCTTAATTTCTAGTTGGTCCTTTTTCATATCCTCGAGGGTCTCACTAGATTTCTTGAGGGTCTCACTAAATTTATCGGCGGTTTCTAGAAAATTCTTGAAAAACATTATAAGTGTGGTTTTGAACTCTATATCCAGTAGTTTGCTTTCCTCCATTTCTGTCGTTTGTGACCTGATTCTTTGTCTCCACATTTTTTTATGCTTCCCTGTGTTGATAGAGTGGCTTTCTGTGCTATGTGTCCTATAGGGCCCAGTGGCTCAGCCTCCCCAATTACCTGAGGTGGACACTCTTGGTGCACCCCTTTGTGGGCTTTGTGCACAGTCTTGTTGTAGTTAAGCCTTGATTGTTGTAGGTATCACTGGGAGGAATTGACTTCCAGGCCAATTGGCTGTGAGAATCAGCTGTGTCTGTGGTGGGAGAACTTCTGTGCTGGAGACACCCTTCTGGGGTAAGACTTGCTTCAGTGGGGCTTTGGTGCTCACTGAGTCTTCCCCCTGAGTGTGTCCCTTATGGATCTGAGGAGTTGTAATCTGGATGGTCCCACTCTGACCACTGGGTACACTGGCTCTTGGATCTCTAAGGAGGTGCTAATTTAGCCTCTTCCTGAGGCTACCCAGCAGGAGCTACGGAGAGATCTGCAGGTTTCTCTTCCTTGTTTGGGGTTTGGAGGTGCCCAGATGAGGCCCAGCTGTGAAGCAATGCAAGCTGCTGTGGGGCCTTGAGCCTTCTTTTGGATGTTCTGGTTCTCTCTGACCCAGCTGCAGTTTGTTAGGTAGTAATAAACATTGGGACTTATAATTTGTATGCCCATATTTCATTTTTTCTAGTAATTCAGTTTTATTATATTTTATTAAAGTACCAGCCCACAGCAAATTGGAAATTTTAAAATTTTTCAATAGAGCATTAATTTAGTGAATTGCACTGACAGTAGCCTAAAACTGTAACAACAAAACCTTTATCACTAGCAGAAAATTTTCTGTTATTTAAGTATTACTAACTAGGCTTCTTTTTAATTTTAATATATTTTTATTGATTACACAGAGGAAGGGAGAGGGAGAGAGGGATAGAAACATCAATAATGAGAGAGAATCATTGATTGGCTGCCTCTTGCACAGCCCCTACTGGGTATCGAGCCCACAACTTGGGCATGTGCCCCTGACCGGAATCAAACCCGCGACCCTTCAGTCCACAGGCCAAAGCTCTTTCCACTGAGCCAAGCTGTCCAGGACCTAACTAGGCTTTTAAAAATAGTCTAACCTGTTTCCGGCCGGCGTGGCTCAGTGGTTGAGGGTCAACTGTGAACCAGGAGGTCATGGTTCAATTCCTGGTCAGGCCACATGCCTGTGTTGCTGGCTCAATCCCCAGTGTGGGGCATGCAGGGGGCAGCCGATCAATCTCTCCTCATTGATATTTCTATCTCTCTCTCCCTCTCCCTTTCTCTCTGAATATACATATATATATACATATATATACACACATATTTTAATTTTTTAATAAAAATAAAAATAGTTTAACTTTGTAATAATTAAGAGAAATGTGCACTTAGCCATGTCAACTCTTCTAGGAATATATGCTAAGAATCGTGAAACACTAATTAGAATATATTCACCCCTATATTCATAGCAGTGCTAGTTACAATAGCTAAGATCTTGGAACAGCCCCAGTGCCCATCAGATGAGTGCATAAAAAAGCTGTGGGACATTTACACTATGGAATACTATGCAGCTGTAAAACAGAAGGATCTCTTACCTTTTGAGACAGCATGGAGGGACCTGGAGAGTATTATGCTAAGTGAAATGAGCCAATCAGAAAAAGACAAGTATCACATGATCTCACTTATATGTGAAATCTAATGAACAAAATAGATCCAGAGCCCTAACCAGTTTGGCTCAGTGGATAGAGCATCAGCCTGTGGACTGAAGGGTCCCAGGTTCGATTCCGGTCAAGGGCATGTACCTTGGTTGCGGGCACATCCCCAGTAGTGGGTGTGCAGGAGGCCGCTGATCGATGTTTCTCTCATTGATGTTTCTAACTCTCTATCCCTCTCCCTTCCTCTCTGTAAAAAATCAATAAAATATATTTTAAAAAAATAGATCCAGAGACATAAAGCATGGAATTGACTGAGGAATTGAAGATGGAAGAGGGAGGGGGAGGCGGGAAGAGATCAACCAAAGAACCTGTATGCATATATGCATAACCCATGGACAATGATAATAGTGCAGTGAAGGCCTGGCGGGGGGGGGGGGGGGGAGTTGGAGGAGTTGGGGGGAGGAGGTAAATGGGGGGGAGGGGACATCTGTAATACTTTCAACAATAAAGATAAATTTTTTATTTTATTTTTTAAAATATATTTTATTGATTTTTTACAGAGAGGAAGGGAGAAGGATAGAGAGTCAGAAACATCGATGAGGGAGAAACATAGATCAGCTGCCTCCTGCACACCCCCCACTGGGGATATGCCCGCAACCAAGGAACATGCCCTTGACCGGAATCAAACCCGGGACCCTTTGGTCCACAGGCCAAAGCTCCATCCACTAAGCCAAACCGGCCAGGGCAAAGATAAATTTTTAAAAAGAATTAACTATTAAAAGGAGTTCTCAGCTATGCAATATGTAATCCCAGGACTTAGAATGCAGGCACCCATTTGTTGTTACAGTTTTAGGCTAAGGATAACTTGTTTTACTTCTGATTGCTTTATTTCTGGCTACCTAGATTTGTTCTTTTGGAATCTATAGGTAGGTCAAGATACTTAACCTGTAAGGCTAAAAGTGATTTTGTACATGGAATGTCTGAAAAAGTATTCTCAAAGGGAAAAGCCCCTTCCTCTCCCAGTTTTCTCCTTGGGAAGAAGAAGATAAAATGGAAGTTAATGGGTAAAGTCTGAACAGACGTCTGACTGGCCTTTTGGAGATCTGACGATGCATTTTACACAAAGAATTTAACAACCTAGAGTGCAGAGAAAAAGGCAACTAAGTGTTGGATTTAGGTGTACAGACAGGCAAAGAAGACACAGTTGAAGGTATCCAGATAAGGGTCTGTGAAGATAACTAACTTTATGGCTGAGCTTAGGCTCCTGCTGACTGGCTTTCTTTAGGTGAGATGAGCATGCCTAATTTTGTCATGGCTAGAGCTGACTTGGTCACAAAACGGAAAAAATTGAACCATCTCATCAGTTATTATAGCAACAGCATTAATATATGCAATATCATAGTAATAAAATATCATTTATGGTAATGTTATATTATCCTGGTTACTTACAACATCCCTCTCTCTCAAGGAGCATGACCTCCACTTTTCAGATAAGGACACTGAGGCTTACAGAATTTAAAGTGACTTGTTCAGGGTCACAGAACACGAAATTGGTAGTCAGATTCTAACCCATGTCCATTGCCAAGTTCTGGTTCTGCAGTAGCCAAACCATGTGTCATGATCTATTAGCATGTCAGAAATCAACTGCATGGGTCACAATCAGACTTTTAAAAAATACAATAGAATATACAAAATAGCTGTAACCACTGTAGAGGGAAATGGGTGGCGTCAGAGACCACCCCTGAGACTAATACAGAAGCTTCTCTGCCTATTTGTCTCTGCCCAGCCCCTTGTCTGTCTGGAACTGCCTTGATTCATTTCCCTACTAACCCTTTCAACTTGCCTTCTCTCCCCTGACCTGAAACTTAGCATATGAATGCTGGCTGGTGACACAGATGCTATTCCTCCTGCTGTAGAATGGCCTTGGTGGTGGTAGCCAGAGCAACCCACAAACCTTGCCAATGGAAGGATGGCCATTTATCATTTGATAGGTTCATGCCTTGTATAGAGATCTGGTTCCTTGAACTTTTTATTAATAAAATGTTAACCTCTGCATCATGTCAGCAATGTACACCTCAAAGGTCACGGGTCCTGGAGTCATGTAGACTCCTAGGTGAGCCCTGGTTCTGCAGCCGAGGGACTGCGACCCAGCCTTTCTGAACCTCAGTTTCCCCAGTTATGCAAAAGAAATGATATTAAGGATGCCTGTCCAAGAGTGATGGTTAGAAAAATATACATGTAAAGTAACCAGTACCAGCCCTGTCACATACAGATGCTCAATAACTGCTAAATTATGATATCATGCTTTCAATATTCATTTCCAAGTACTTGAGCACAATTAAAGTTGCTAGCACTAAAGCCATGGGAAAGGTTTAGTGTTTCTTTCAGAATTCCAGAGACTTTTGAGGATTCATCACTTAGCACAATTTCCCTGAAGAAGTGCAACCAGTCAACAGGTGTTTGGGGGCTGAAGTCCAGCCCATGCCCCACACACCAACTGTGTGCCCCAGTGTAGGGCTGAGGCCACCAGGAGGAAGGTGTTTTTTTCTTTACATTTTTTAAAATTTATAATTTATTTATTGACTGAGAGAGAGAGAGAGAGAGAGAGAGAGAGAGAGAGAGAGAGAGAGAGACATTGATTTGTTGTTCCACTTATTTATGCATTCATTGGTTGCTTCTGGTGTATGCCCTGATCAGGGATTGAACCCGCAACCTTGGAGTATTGGAAAATGTTCTAACCTATTGAGCTAGCAGCCAGGGTCAGGGTGTCTTTTTGTTTTTAGTACAAAGCCTTACTGATGTCCCCGTCTCCTGGGTCAATAGTCAGTACTATCCTATAGGAGCTTGGAAGTGTCATTTGGTGAACTTTTCCATTTAATGAAGTGCTAGATGAATAAACTTTTAGTATAATTGGCTCCCTACCTCCCAAGATATTTGTACTTCTAGTGATATTCTCAAACAGTTTTGAGAGGTTCTTCTCTTTGTCATTGTAGAGATGCTTGTAAAACTCAGCAGCACATCAGGAGTAAACTACAACAGGTTGACAAGTACTTTTTGAAATGTTTTATGGACTGCAAATGTTTCATAAGGATTTATTCTTTCTCCTTCCATTCCTTAATGTTATGAAATATGACAGAAGTCTTTTTTAAGGTCACCATATATTAAGCTTATTGTAAATGGATACTCTATTTTAAAGCTCTAAGAAACCGATACTTTGGATCAGGAGACCCAGATTTAATTTCAGCTTGCTCAGCTTACATTTTAAATGCCATTTAAAAATATTTGCCATCGTGCTGCTGTTAGAGAGACCACTGATGTTTTATGTAACTGGAAGTCCCTTGTGATTTTAGCATTTAGCTGAATAAATTGAAATATTGGAAGTGAGTTGTGCTATTGCAACACTTACCATGTGTTAATAATTGAATCGACATTTTACAGGATAAAGTTTTTCTAGCAGAGAAGATAAAATGGTGCCAAATTTCTGGAGTCCACTGGTTGTTAGGTCTTTTCTTGGGTGAAAGACTTCAGCAACATGAGACCCCAAAATAGAAATCCTGAAAAAAATAATTGAGACTTTGCCTCATCCTATATAATAAAAGCCTAATATGCTAAGTGTCTGGTCGGCCGGTCGGCCATTCAACCAATCAAAGCGTAATATGCTAATGATATGCTAAGGCCACTCAACCACTCGCTAAGATGTGCACTGACCACCAGGGAGCAGACAGTCAACCAGTCGATCAGTTGCTATGACGTGCACTGACCACCAGGGGGCAGATGCTCCAACTGGTAGGTTAGCTTGCTGCTGGGGTCTGGCCAATTGGGACTGAGTGAGATAGGCTGGACATGCCCTGGTGCCCTCCCACGGTCCCTCCCTGGCTGGCCAACCTTCCATGTCCCTCCCCAGCTTCAATCATGCACCGGTGAGGTCCCTTGGCCTGGCCTGCGCCCTCTCACAATCCCCCGAGATTGCGAGACTGAGGGACCCCCCCACCCCGAGTGCACGAATTTCATGTACCAGGCCTCTAGTAATATGATAAACAGCCTTGCACTTGTATTTCTGTATTTTGCTACTTTGTAAATATTTTCATTTGGAAATATTATTCTCTCTCTCTCTCTTCCTCTTCCCACCTCAACAAGGATTGATCTTAAAAATATAATATTGAGTACCAAAAAATTAGTTAAAGAATACATACAAAAAATAATTTTGCAAATTTCAAAATACTCAAGACTACTTATTTATTCATATATATATATACATATTTGTATGTGTGTGTAAGGAATTTTACTTTTACTCTGAATAAGGGCCCTACTTTGTCCTTTGTAAAATCTAGAATACTTATTTCATTTAGAGACTGGAGCTAAAGTTGTGGATACTGCCTCCTTAGGAAAAGACTGTTACATATATTAAAAAACTTCAGTTGTAATTTGCCAGCCATCCTGCCAATTCTTACCAATATTCAGAGGAGATGAGAACTAGATCGCTGATGACTGCATAGTACCATTGTTTGAAAATCTTTTTTCTGTGGACATATCGTACCAGTGTGTTTACATGCTAGTGTCTGTCAGCACATTCTATGTACGGCTTCATTTTAGGCCAGTAAGTTAGCCCTACTAATACTAAATTTCAGAAAGAGTGTTTGAGATGTCTTTCTCTTTGGTATTTGCCACCAATGTAACTGACCCACTAGCTCTACCTCTGAATGTGTTTGACCACCTTCTCCATGGCTCCATGTAGTTTAACCTCTCTGGACCAGCTTCGAACCTTCTGTGTAGAAGAATGGTTAAGCATTCATGGAGAACTCACTCAATGCCAGGCACTAGCCCTTCCTTCAAGGAGTTTACTGTCTAATAATGGGAAAAATATTACAGAGAGCTTTCTTTGAACTTAGAGAGTTATCTTAAATACTTCTCAGGTGTTCATATATTCCAGACAATTATTTTTCAGCAGGTATCTTTGTATTTGTTTTTTTAAAAGGTGGAAACAGCTAAGGCTGAGTGATTATTTGACTTGGACAGGTTTAATGAGCTAAGCTGATAAGTAAAAGAGAAGGTAGTTGTGGCCATGTCTATGGTTCCTTAATACAATGCATACACTTTTCCTTCCTATTTTTATTGTTAAGCCAATTATCAGTTATTTTGTCATAAATATATGAGTTAGAATAACTGAATCATATCTTTGTATAGTATAAAAACAACCATGGATAACAGGTGCACCACCTATTTAAATTATGCCAAAATAGAAATGCTGCTACTCCAATCATGCATGCAGAGCCATTGTGGCCAAGTTTAATACAACTTCCAACTCTTGAAAATAGTGATGAACTACTGTTCTCTTTTGTTAGGTCTCTTTAAGAAACCTTAATTTTTTGTGTGTGGGGGGGGAAAAAACTTTACCCTGGGAAAAAAAGAGAAATATTCTAATACTAGATTATAAGTCTCTCAAGGATGGGATCTGTGTCTAATTATCTCTTTAATCCCCAGTATTCAGCATATCTAAGCACTTAATAAAAGCACAAATGCTTATTGTTGACATAAGATTATCTGTTTACTTATTTTCCCATTCATTTGTGTTATTTGCTGGTAGTTGCTTTCTCCGTAAGGTAGCAAACAAATACGTAATTTTGACTGTTTCCAACATTAGCTCTTCTAGTTTTAGTTATTGATGTTTCTGAAGGATTTGAATTCATATTCTGTCCATAGGAGTCCATATGTACAAATGAAGGTGTGAATATTACCAAACCATTTTATGTTTAGAACCACATATGCAAGTGATTGGATTTTTCTCTTTGCCTTAGGAGCTAGTATCAAGTAGACCTCACCCACATGTGCTCTCTTCTTAATGAACTTGAATCTTGTTTATACAACATGATTTTCTCCAAATAATCATCAGGCAAAAATACTTTATTACATGTGAGGAAGTGTGACATAACCACTTAAATTTACACTTTTTTCTAGTTGTTGGTTTCTCAGCCAAGATCCAGCATTGGCCACTGTTACTTTCAGGATCTTTGTAGCTTTGACTCTAGATTATGAACCTCATTTGCATATTCCTGCGTAATGGTTTAAACATCCTCTCTTGATTCCTCCAAGGTTTTTCGCTTGAGTTAGGCCAGCCAGAATTAATGTCTGACCAAATATCTGGGCATTGTGGCCCAGCCACGTTGACACATAAAATAAACCATGACAAAATGCTATACAGATAATAAATTTCTTGTTACCTGCACAAATGTAAGGAAATGTTGCCATAAGCAATCTATGTCAAATAACCCAAAATTAGCCTATTGAAACTCACAACAGTAAATTATGAGTTTGCAGTTTTACCTCCTTGCCTATTATCTACATACGCAGGTACTTAGATCAGCTTGTATTTTATGACCTTTTTAAGACAAAACTTCCAATCGCAATGAAAATAATAAAACTCAGAGCCCTCGCCGTAACCTATAAGGCCCAACATAATCTGGCCTGCCTCCCACCTACCCACTGCTTGCTCCTCTTTAGCCACCTATGTGTCTTGCTGTTCCTTGACCAAGCTATACCCAGTACTTTGTTTATGATGTCCCCTCTGAAGGATGCTCTTTCTCAGACCTTGCATGACCCACAGACATACTTGTTTCCGGTGTCTGCCCCTGATTTTTCTTTCTCAAACTGCACACCTCTCTATATAACTCTATGCCCTTTCCTCTACTTAATTTTTTATGATTCTTATTGCTATCCAAGGGTTACCAGATATGCAGTAAGTACAGCATAATGGTAATGATCAGAGATAATCCAGCTAAGTTGGAATCAAATCCCAACTCTGCTACTTACCAGTCATGCGACCTTAGACAAGTTGCTTTGTCACTCAGTTTCCCCCTCTGTAAAACAGAGATACTACAGAGGTATTTTGAAGACTTAATGAATAGATGTGAATTGCTTAGATGGTGTCTGTCAGAGAGTAAGGACTATGCATCATCTATTACTATTATTATGCCCATTGGAATATAAGCTGTACAAAGACAAGGTATTTCCAGGGTATAGGAAAAGGTCTGGCCACAGTAGAGATTCAGTAAGTGTTTGCTGAATGAATTAATGAATGAATTTGGGCATGTGCCAGCTGAGAGTAGGAAAAAAATGTCCTATCAAGACACAGTGAAGAGCTGGAGGTGAACAAATGGAGAGTTTAAAAGTTGTAATGGAAATATTTTGCAGTTGAGAAAGATGAGTTGTTTAGGCTCTCTGTGTGTATTTATGTGTTTGTATGCCTGTATGTATGTGTGTGTGTACTACATGTAGCAGGATGCAGAGAACAAGATATAACCAGGATTTTGACCTGTGAGACAGTTCCCTACAGGAGATGGAAAAGTCAAAGGAAAACATTAACATAATTCATCAAGGGACCCACTGGTGGGGCTGGTCAGACCTGCTGGGAAACCCTAACCTTATTCTGGGAAAAGGTTGGAGCTGAAGGAGAAGGAGACTGTGGAGACAGATTGATGAAGAAGTCTCCAGGTTGCCTTACTCAGTGACAGTTTTAAGTGACATTGAATGTTAAGTTAAAGGAAATGAAAAATATTCAAATCAAGAAAAAATATAACCAGTAATTTTATAATGGCATGTCCCCAAGTGTTCAGTTTTTGAAGGTCATTAATACATTTTCCCAGTACTTATATCAATCAAGTAAGATCAAGGAGTGGCAGGCCAGGAAATACCTTCTGAACACACTTGATTGAAAGGCTGGTGATAAGTCTTAGAGGAGAAAAGGACCAAAGAGGACGCATACGTCTATGTCAGTGCAGAAGCATCCTATTTGAAGGGAATTTTCAAGGTTCAGTCCCCCATCTTGTTGCTGAAGGTGTACAGACAGCTTCCACTGCCAACATTTCCCTCCCATCCGATGTCCCCACTGCCCCCCTTCCCCTCCCCAAGGGAAGGTTGGAGAGAGTTATGGAAAGATAGAACATGATCAGTTTGGGAAAGAACTTAACACTCACTGTCCCTCCCCAGAACTCCTGAGCTTAGCTATAACCAAATGAACAGGTCTCTTCAATAGCTGGTGTGCATAACTGTCCCTCCTCTTCTACCTTGAAGGCAAGATCCAGACTTAACCATTTTAATGTATTTTCCCTTATATAAAACAGAGCCCATCAAATTTTGCTGAATAAATTTACTCATCTTTTTAAAATATTTTCATTGATTTTACTGGGATGAGAGTGGTTATAAAATTATATAGATTTCAGGTGTACAATTCTATAATACATCATTTGCATATTGTATTGTGTGCTGACAACCCCAAGTCAAGTCTTCTTCCATCACCATTTATACTCCCTTTACCCTCTTCTACTAATATATCTCCTCCCCTTTCTCTGATAATCACCATACTGTTTTCTTTGTCAATGAGTGTTCTTTTTCTTTGCTTAATTCCTGCATCTTTTTCACCCAGCCCCCCCAAATCCCCTTCCCCTGACAGCTGTCAGTCTGTTATCTGTATTGATTAGTCTGTTCTATGTTGTTTATTTTGTTCATTAGATTCACCTTTTTGATAAGGTTTGATTCAAAAGTCAAAATGCAGTTTAATCCATTAAATTCAAATTAATCTTCATCAATTTATTTTGTTCATTAGATTCCACATGATAGTTGTCTTTCTCTGAATAGCTTATTTTGCTTAGAACAAAATAGATACAGAGACATAGAAGCATGGAACAGACTGTTAAATCTCAAAGGGAAGGCAGGGGTGGGTGGGTGGGTGGGAAGAGATCGACCAAAGAACTCGTATGCAGATATGCATAACCCATGGACACAGACAATAGGGTGGTGAAGGCCTGGGGTGGGGGGCGGGGCAGGCTAGAAGGGGTTAATGGGGGCAGGGAAAGGGGGAACATATGTAATACTTTCAACAATAAAGATTTTTTAAATTCAAATTAATGAATTGAGAGTTATGCATGGAAAATTCTTCTGTTTCAAAACTGGGTGACCTTTATAGTTTCATCTTACAGATCCTCTGGAATTCTCTTCATTTACCAAGCAGTTATTGAATAGCTGCAAAATGTATTCCTGTGAATTCATTTGGTGCTGGTCATTTTGATCCTTCACATTGAAAATGAAGTTCCAAAATTGTACCCCTTGAGGATACATTTCATCTTTTAAAGTAGGCAACTCAAAAAAAAATGCTGAAAATATACCCTTTATAACTTTACTAACTCAAATCAAAATGTAAAATGTCATTAGTGATTATTTTGTTTCGTGCTGAGTGAGTCTGAGTTTATTCCTGTTTCACTGGCCCAGACTCTGACCTGTCTGAAGTTTGTTGAGGAACCTCACCACATTGTTTTCCTTTTAACATGTCTATTAAATAAGACACTATCAGTTTATATGCATTATTTGTTCCTCTATCTGTTATTTTACCTACTCTAAGGTTAAAAATATAACAATTCCCTCAATAAAAATGGAAGAGAAAATTCTGCATTCCTGAGGCATTGTGAAGGTGCTTGGTGATGTGGCAGCCTGGTAGCATAATTCTCAGATGAGGAAGGCAGTATATAAAGCCTGATTCCCCTCCGCCAGTCTGGGACATGCCTGCTGGGAACTTCCAAATATGCAGAAAAGGACACTTCACAGTGCACTTCCAGCATCCACCCTGTTAATGTGGCACAAAGATGTTAAAATATATCACAGCACGTTCAGGAAGTTGTGTAGTCACACGCTACCACTGCCACACCCATAATATGGAGACAAATCAAATGCCTTGGCAGAGACTGAAAATGGCTGGCCCAGAAAACAGCCAGAGATCAGGTCTGAGAGAGTTGGTGGTTTGGCAAGGCAACCAGGAGTCCAGACAAATCTAAATGGAAGGTGGTGGTTGGCATGTTGGCAGGCCTGCGGAAGTCAGAGTAGACTCTGAGGCGAGGGCAAGCAGGAATCAGATGAGCAGGTGAGAATTAGTAAGACCCAAATTTCAAAGAGCAAAGTAGTAAGTGGGACATTTAAAAATCTGGCTTGATTATGAGAAAACAAGAGAACTTCAACAATTACAGAAGCATAGTAACCTAAACTGTAAATGATCAAGATACCCATCAATGACACCTTAATCCTGAGGATTATGGGTTTTAGAATCAGATACACTTGGGTTTAAATGTTGGCCCCACCAAGTAAGAGGAGAGTGATTTGGAGCTAGATGCTTAAACTTGCTCTGTAAAATGGGAACAATACTACCTACCACTGTGATTTTGAAAGGATTAAATGAAATCACGTAAAGGGTACTTACCATGCCTGAACCACGGCAAGCATTTGATCAATGGTAACCATTCTAATAATCATTAATCATGGACTTGTCGTGTATTTTCCTAGCATAATATGGATGGCTCAGGGCAGAAGAGGGAAGTAGATTATTGGTTTCATCCAGTCAGAAGATATTAAGAGGTCAAACCTTGGCTGTACTTATTTTCATGACCAAGTTGGTATCAACATGATAACTTAATAGAAATCCTGAACAGTGACTGTTGACATTACTGACCACAGACCAAACCACTTGTTTTGATGTAGTGTTATCATTTATTCAGATTATCATTTGTTCAATTGTCACTGAGGGGGCTCAGGTAATTATGTCACAATGTCTAACTTGTTTTCAAAAGCCAATGTTAGTTACTGGTAGATTCCACCCAAGATAAAGAAAGGAAAGGGACACAGAGATAGAGAAATTGTGGAATGATTTAGAAGTTTTGTCATGCCAACCTGAATGAGGAAGGCAATATTGAGAATAGCATCCACAGTGTGGATTCATTTTTCCTGAGCTCTAAACCTATTTCAAATTGTTTGCTCATGCTGAATTACATCTTCTTCCCATGTCCTTACAAGAACCACTTGTCTGATCCCTGAAATAATGAGACCTTTGTGACTAGTGTTGTGGCTGTCATATGTGTATTTTTAAGTCTCTGTTAAGAAATAAAATGCACTTAGGATATTATTCATTGCGCACATAAGTATTCCATTCCCCTTTTTTCACATATCACTGATTTCAAAATGTGGTAGCTTTTTACAACATCTGCTATCAATCTTACTTCCGCTCACAATGTAAAAAAAGAAAATGAAACTTCCCAGATAGTGTGTAATGTTTTCCTGTGTAATTAACACCTCATTCACAGTTGTGCATGCCAATCAAGGCCCTGTCTCCTCTTCCTTGACATTTCCTTGATACCTTGTTCAGACTGAGCTGATGCCTAAGAGTGTGCTAAATACACACATGGGGACAGAAATATTTAAGAGGAGCCAGCTGTATTAGCAAGACCAGGCAATTTAGAGAGACTACTTACACACGTCTCCTCCATGGGTTTGGGGTCTGCATACCAACCTTTATTTAAGTCCGATTACTGCTGTATCCTTATCATCCTCATCCTCATCAACAAAAACCATCTGTCAGATGAGTACCAGTCATCCATTATTTGCATTCTTCCCTTATTAATGCTCCTGGGGGCCAAATGTTTATAAATCATGTGGCTAATTTAAGATACACGTGCTCTCCTCCTGCAAGTCATTCTGGAAGCATCAGGTTATTTTTACTGCTGCAAATTTGTCGATGTTATTCATTTAAAAAACCTTGATTTGTTTTTGTCTTCCTGACAATGGAGACTCCATGGCCTTGCACATAGTAAATGCAGATAGGTAAAGTCATTAGATAATTCAAATAAAATCATTTCATTGTAGTAATCTGGTTTTATTTTTTTAAATTTTATTCAAGTATAACATATATTCAGAAAAATATATATACCATAAAGATACAACTTGATGATTTTTCGCAAATTCAGCACACCTCTGTAAACCAATTCCGAATATCCATGTCACCAACCCTATAAACACTGGTCATGCTCTTTCAATCACTCCCACTCCTACATCAGTAACCTGTTATAACAGAATAGGTTAGTTTTGCCTGTTTAAATTCCTTATTTAAATGGATCAACATTATGTTTTGAAAGATTCATCCACACTGTTGCGGGTCGTTACATTCCATTCATTTTCATTGCTATATAGTATTCCATTGTATGAATAACCCACAATTTATTTTTTCTATTTCTACTCTCAACGGCCATCTTGATTGTTATTTTAGATGAAAAAATTCCATATGCATAGTTAAGAATTGGTTACACTTTTAAACTGATCCACAGTGCATATTTTAGAAGGTTTGCTTGATATATTTTCAAATCTTTTTAAATTAAAAAAAAAAAAAAGGAGAATTAGATTCAGGATGGTAGAAACGCAGGAAAGAAAGGGACTAACATTTATTATTACCACCATGTATTGGACATTGAAGTAGGAGTGCTTTTAGGAACAAAATTGTGGTGAAAACACATATAAAATGTACCACCTTAGCCATTTTCAAGTGTCTAGTTCAATAGTGTGAAGTCTATTCACATTGTTGTAAAACAGGTCTCCAGGACCTTTTCAGCTTGTAAAACTAAAATAGCAAATTCCCTTCCTCCCACACGATCCCTGATAACCACTATTCTACTGTCTGATTCTATAAATTTAGCTACTCTAAGTACCTTCTGTAAGTGAAATCAGACAGTATTTGTCCTTTAGTGACTTATTTCACGGTGCTTATTGCAGTTAACATGATGCTATCATCCATGCTGTAGCACATAACAGTATTTCTCTACTTTTTAAGGCTGAATAATATTCCATTGTGTGTGTGTGTGTGTGTGTGTGTGTGTGTGTGTGTGTGCCATATTATGTTTATACATTTACCTGTTAATGCACATTTGGCTTGCTTCCACCTCTTGGCTATTCTGAATAGTGCTGTTATGAACATGGGTGTGCAAATATCTCTTTAAGCCCCTCCTTTCAATTATTTTTGATATATACTTAGAAGTAGGATTTCTGGATCATATTGTAGTTCGGCTTTTAATTTTTAAGAACCTGTATAGTGTGTTCCAGAGCAGTTGCACCATTTTACAATCTCACCAACAGTGCAAAAGCATTCTAATTTTTCCACATCCTCACCAATATTTATTTTCTGTTTTTTAAAAGTAGCCATCCTACTGGATGTGTGATAGGAATTTTATATATGATCTCTTTCTTTAATCTTAACAAACCTGTTACAAAGTATAAGTACCAGTTTTACAGCAATAAAATCTTTTATAAAAAATACATTTTTATTGATTTCAGAGAGGAAGAGAGAGGGGGAGATAGAAACATCAATGATGAAAGAGAATCATTGATCGGCTGTCTCTTGCATGTCCTACTGAGGATTGAACCTGCAACCCGAGCATGTGTCCTGACCGGGAACTGAACTGTGACCTCCTGGTTCATAGGCTGATGCTCAATCACTGAACCACACCAGCCAGGCACAGCAATGACATCTTGACACTAAAAGTTTCCATAAGAGAAAGCCAGATTGCCCTAACTGGTTTGGCTTGGTGGATAGAGCATTGGCCTGCGGACTGAAGGGTCCCAAGTTTGATTCCAGTCAAGGGCATATACCTTGGTTGTGGGCACATCCCCAGTAGGAGATGTGCAGGAGACAGCTTATCGATGTTTCTCTCTCATCAATGTTTCTAGCTCTCTATCCCTCTCCCTTCCTCTCTGTAAAAATCAATAAAATATATTTTAAAAAAGAGAGAGAGAGAGAAAAGCCTGATTTCAGTCCTGGTGCTCCTGAACTTGACAATGGGTCCACATTATCACAGAACTTGAGCTCTTGAGTTCTGAGCTACAAGATTTACAAGGTATTAGGACAGTGGTTCTCAACCTTCCTAATGCTGCGACCCTTTAATACAGTTCCTCATGTTGTGGTGACCCCCAACCATAAAATTATTTTCGTTGCTACTTCATAACTGTAATTTTGCTACTGTTATGAATCATAATGTAAATATCTGATATGCAGGATGTATTTTCATTGTTACAAAATGAACATAATTAAAGCATAATGATTAATCACAAAAACAATATGTAATTATATATGTGTTTTCCAATGGTCTTAGGCGACCCCTGTGAAAGGGTTGTTCGACCCCCAAAGGGGTCGCGACCCACAGGTTGAGAACCGCTGTATTAGGGACTCTATAAGATTGGCTGACTTTAAATGTGAAATGAGAGCTTGAGATTTAGAGCAGGGGTTCTCAAAGTGTGGTCTCCAGGCCAGTAGCATCTGCCTTCCTGGGAAATTGTTAGAAATGCAAATTCTCAGGCCTCACCCCAGACCCACTAAGTCAGAAACTCTGGAAGTGGGCACAGCAATCTTTTTTAACCAGCCCTCTTGACCAGGCCAATTCACAATCAGGTTTGAGCACCACTGGGCTTAAATCATTCCACAAATATCTAAACTACTATCTAATAACCTTTCCATTTTTGCCAAGCAGGAAACTGACATGTTGAGCACGGAGGTTTCTAGGACAACCTAATATAATAAATCTGTATTTTGTGCTTTATATTCCAGATTTTAGAAAAGTGTTGGATTACCCCAAGTGTAATTATGCTGGAACAGTAGGCCTCCATCCATTTGGAGATTCAGCCAGACTGCAATTTGCTTATGAACAAATGGTGACCTGGTAACAGAAATCCTAACCAGGAAGGCCTCGTGCAGCTCAGCATTTGTCTGTAAACTGCCAGGATTTTCATCCCCACCCACAGCCAACTCCCTACTTTTTGTGTCACATTACAATGAATGGGTCCTGAGTGAGCCCTGTAATAAAGGGACTGAAGTAAAAGGAGACAGAAAGGGGAGCAAACATGCAATAACCATTCCTCTCATCAGTATCAACAGAAGCCCCAGCCTCAGCCCCTGGCACCAGGTAGCCTCATCTAATTCCTCTGTTCCCTAAAGAACAGAGATTCACTGGTTACACTCTCCTCAGAAAAATGGAGGAGTCTCATTTTAGCCCTAGGGTGAGAGTTGCAGTTTATGCCTGTTGACTTACCACAATTATCCTATATAATAAAAGGCTAACATGCAAATCAACCAATTGGTGGAACGACCAGTTGCTGTGATGCGCACTGACCACCAGGAGGCAGACGCTCAATGCAGGAGCTGCCTCCTGGTGGTCAGTGCACTCCCACAGGGGGCGCCGCTCAGGCAGAAGCCCTGAGCCGGCTCACGGCTGGCAAGTGCAGCAGCAGTGGTGGGAGCCTCTCCCACCTCTGCAGCAGCGCTAAAGGCATCTGACTGCTGGCTTAGGCCCACTCCCCGGACCTAAGCCATCAGACAGACATCCCCAGAGGGCTCCAGGACTGCGAGAGGGTGCAGGCAGGGCTGAGGGACCTTCCAAGTGCATGAATTTCATGCACCAGGCCTCTAGTTAATAATAAAATACACCCCAAATTATCCCAGCTTAAATTATAAAATTTACCTTACCAAAAATCTACTTTGTCTCTTAAGTAGTGTCTTGCATTTCCCTGATGCTTTTAAGTGAAAAGAGAGATCTTTTGGAGGAATAGGAATCTATGAGACCGTGTTCAGTGCAGCTGGGGGCCTTGATTGTGGGGAAGAAGGCAAAGGAGTTCCTTCCTGGGGCTTCTTGGAGGGAAGGATGATGTCTGAGAATGGACTTGAACTATTATATTGATAGCTTGAACTATTAAATTGTGGCCCCCAATATTTGCCTTACATTGTGGAGTTTCCACCCATGTTTTTCATCCATTCACCCTTCTGCCCCGTCTTGTCAGAGCCTCTTCTACAGGTTGCTGAGACGAGGACTGAAGGCAAACCCTGTTCCTAAAATATATTTGGTGGGATGACTAAGAAAATGGTGACTGTGTTGCTTTGTAAAGCACATCTTTTAAAAAAAATTCTTCACCCTAACCGGTTTGGCTCAGTGGATAGAGCATCGGCCTGCGGACTGAAGGGTCCCGGGTTTGATTCCAGTCAAGGGCATGTACCTTGGTTGTGGGCACATCCCCAGTGGGGAGTGTGCAGGAGGCAGCTGATTGATGTTTCTCTCTCATCGATGTTTCTCTCTATCCCTCTCCCTTCTTCACTGTAAAAAAAATCAATAAAAATATTTAAAAAATTAAAAAAAATAAAAGAAAAATATTCTTCAAATCTGCTTTAGGTATTACTAGAAATTCAAGACTAGAAACCGCATTTAAACTGAAACCATGTGCTGGCTGAAGTTACCTGCCCACAATATGTTCCAATAATTTAACAGCCTCAAAAATATCATCTGCATGAACACTCTTAGCCAGGATGCACAAACCCAATCGGCATTCCCCTGCACTCTAGACATACATATCAGTGCATGCCGACAATGCAAGACTGACTTAAAAGACTGTGTAAAACAGCAGTGACAGTCAAGATATTTGGATGTTTGCCCAACCATACTGAATCTTGAATGTTTTTCCTTCCTCATCTTAAGACATGCCAATGCTATATCACAATATCTGACACTTGGTTTGTCTTAAACATTAACTCTGCAATAAAAGTTGATCAATAGTCAGCCTCATTTTCCCCACTTCCTGCCCAACTCAATAAATCTGTCTCCTTTAAAGAAAGGAGAATGCACACAAATGTTGATCCTGCATTTAACTTACCTCAACCTAAAAAAAAACGAACAACTACTTGAATGCCATTGATTTTGTTCCTTTGTCCCTTGTGAATTAGATTATAGTGCTTCCACTTTCTAAGTAAACTTTTTTTTATCACTGATTAATTCTCAGGGGCTAATTGACTTACATTTACTGAAAGACCCAATATATTGAT
The DNA here is from genome assembly GCF_014108235.1 of Myotis myotis. Classification (NCBI taxonomy): domain Eukaryota; kingdom Metazoa; phylum Chordata; class Mammalia; order Chiroptera; family Vespertilionidae; genus Myotis; species Myotis myotis. The sequence goes on along the minus strand of NW_023416379.1, from coordinate 66,736,765 downwards.
TTTCAGAATGTTAAACTATAAGACTAGAAAAATGATGTACATGTGTATAACATTTTTTATGGATGCAGAATATTAAATTACATATTTTTTCCAATCTTACAATCTCCCAAAGGAACTCCAGTGTTCACAGGTCTCTAAAACAGAGGGTAGATGAAAACACCACTAATTGTATTTTTATTTTTGATAAAATGTTTTAAAATCTGTTCTGAAGATGTTAGCTAGGATTATTTATGAAACAGCTGCTGTTTTTATAAGCCCTGGTGCTATGAACTTAACTTGCCTTCAGCAACAATGGAAGTATTTCCCACAGAATCACAGTGCAGTATGCGATTACTTACCTCCCAAAGCTGACCTCACTGGTCCAGGTGGCACTGGACCTACTACTCCACTCCAAGCCAGAGTGATCAAACTTCACCTAACTTAGAGCAAGAAAATGAGTAATGAAATGGGCCTTTCTGTTTTTATGCTTATAATTCTCCCTAAAAGTCCTTAAAAGATCAACCCAATACGTTTATTTTTCAGTAGAAACAAGCCTTAATATGTATTAATATACTACCAATATGGTAATTAAAAAGATATTAGTAACAATGAAATAGCATGGCCATATTTAGAAAACATGCTCAGAGATGTTTCTTGTTCAAAATGTTTGTTCCCAACACCTAAGCTTACTTCCTTCTATTAGAAAGGGAAAAGTTTTCCTCTTTAAAGGATATTTGGTAAACAGGTACAATTTTAAATGTTAGCACGATCTTATTTTTCTAACTCTTGCAATTGGACTTTAGCTGGTTGTAGACTTGGGAGAGTTAACATTCAGTTACAATAATGAAAATTAATAAGCAAATATATGTTTTAGTTCACTTATAAAACAGCTTAACCATCCGAAGGGAAGAAAAGAGTTAGTTAATGTACTTTATACAGCATATATAATTATGAAATGACTTAGGGAGGTGCATTTCAAACTTTAGTGAGCATAGGAATTACCTAAAGTGATTTTTAAATGCAGATTCACAGCTTCCTTCTCCAGAAATTCTAAACCAGTAAGTCTTGGACGGAGCCCATAATATCATTTTTAACATCCAATCCCACCCTCAGGCAACTCCTATTAAATTAGAATTCAGACCACTCTTTCAGAAACACCAATTTAAGATGACAAATGCATATACTATTGCATCTGAAACCACAGAATCATCAGATAAAATGCCAATCTTAGACCATCTTTCAGATACTTTATGCTACTTTATTAGAGTATCAGGAACTGCTAATAACAATTAAGATTTATTCATTCCAGGCACTGTTTTTCTCATCTTGATTGTTAATATCTGGCCCATAACTTTGAGACTTCCTTGAAAGGTGATGTGGATTTGGAATTTTTTTTTAAACTTTTAGTTAATTTTTACTGTCTTTAACATTGCCATTTAATATTGTCTCATCTTAGAAGAAAATGGAATCACATCATTTATTGTCTGTTTCTCTTTGATTTTTAAGGGAAGACGAGGAAAAACAGGTCCTCCAGGAAAACCAGGACCCCCAGGACCCCCCGTGAGTAAACAATAGGATGACTGTTTTTTGCGGAGAATCCCTCTTTATTTCTGTGTGTTTATCTATGGGCTATTTGACTCCCTTGTAGGTAATAATTTTCATCTTTCTACTGTTTAAAATGGTTGTACTGCCTATACCTCCTACCACCACAACAACCAAAAGATAAGGGAGGCCAGTAATTGTCTGCACATCTCACCCACATCTCATTATACCATAGAAACAACTATACTGCCTGCATGAGCACTCTAAGTCAAGGCTCCAAATACATGAATCATGTTCCAAACCCACCTGACTCCATCTCCTCAATTTTTTAACAGCCAGGCTGGTAGTGAGATCTCTGGGGAAGCATGCCCCATTTCTTGATACATTATTTTGTTAGTAGAATTTCATCGAATGTTGTTGCTAAAGAAAGCTATAAAGATCTAGCCAATTAGCTGTTATTTTCCTTTACCCCAAGCTTCTAGAAAAAGTATTCCATCTCTTGTGGTTCTACTGACTCTTTAACCCACTAGAATCTGGTTCATGTCCCAGCTGCTCCACTGAGACTGTGATCTCTGTAGTTACCAATGGTCTCTGCGATGTGAGATTCCCAGGACACCTTTCAGGCTCCATCTTATTTCACCACTATATAGGAATTTTCACTGTTGACTGCTGCTCCCTTGAAACTCTCCGTTCTCTTGGTTTAGTGACATTGACATTTTTTCCTCTTACCTCTAGAACCATTCTTTTTATTTTTCTCCTTCATTAACAACATTCCCTTGCCAGGGCTGACCAGCAGACCCTGAGCGATGGATGAATGGATTACTCTGACATGTTTGCTGTGAAAGAGAGGCTAAGGGGCTGCCTGGCTATAGCAACCAGACATCCCTGATTGCCTGCCTCATTAGGCTTTTATTGCAGTTTTTATCTTTAGTTATAATCAATAGGGTGAGTTAATTTTGGAGGACACATTTGTTTGTATTGTTCTCAAGACAAGGGCACCCAAAGATTAGGCATAAGGATTCCAGTAAGCACCTGGGGGTCTGCACATACACAGACTTGTTTAGAAAGGTCAAGGAATAATTAGGGGCGCCACCTTCGACACTCCCCTAAGTCTCCCCTAAGTCGGAATTCTGATAAACAGGGCAGGCGACCTTTCATACACTTCCCTTTTCTCAGAATGACCTCCTTACAAACTTTCCAACCAAGTCTCATGTGCTCTCCAAGATTCCCTCTTCCCCTACCTATTTGTTGCATGGATTAAAGATTCCCAGTCTTAATTCAATCCAGACATTTCTCCTGAGTTCCAGCATCTCCACTTGGAGGTCTCATACATATCAGAAAAGTAGCATGCCCCAAACTAAACTAATAATAATCCTGGAATTTTTTCTGTCCCTCTTCTTCCACATCAAGATAGTTCCTAAATTATGTCAATTCTACATCCCAGTAGCCCATGAACCTTCTCCTCCTCCTACTCTCTTTTCTCATTGCCACTTCCTTAGTTTAGGCCCTTGTCAATTCGTATTTGTGTCTTCGTAGCCATCTTGGAGCTGGTCTTGTTGCCTCTACCTTCTACAAGCAGATGAATATTTCTAAATCATTACCCTAATCATGTAACTCTTTGGCTTACAACTGTTTAATAAGTTCTCTTTTCTTCAAGAAGGACTCCACGTTTTATGCATGCCATTCTCGACCCTTCGTAGCTTGCCCTGGACCCATCTTTGCCTATCCTCCTCTGTGCCCTTCCTTCATTTGCAATCTACAGTGTAATCATCCTTTACTATCTCAAAAATGCCATGCTTTGCAAATGTTCTCCCACAGACCTAGGAAAGCATCCCTCTATCTTCATGATTCAGCTCAGACATCAGTTCTCCTACGTGGCCTTTGCCAGGGCTCTCAATAAGTGTGATGTCATCTTCCACGATCCTATAACATTATACCTCCTACAGGTATAACACATGATTTTGCAACTGTTATTTTTCTTATTTGTCTGCCCACTGCACAGTGAATTTTTTAAACCTCTATTTTGTCACCATTGCCTAGCAAAGTTTCTGGCACGTAGCATGTGGTTATTAATTATATAATGAACAAGTAAACAAATTAATATATTTTGTAGATGAGAAAATGAAGACCAAAAAATAAGGAACTTTTTAAAGACCTGAACCACCACTAGAGGGCTCCAGGCCAGATCTAGAACTTTAAGACTCCAGTACAGCGGTTCTCAACCTATGGGTCGTGACCCCTTTGGTGGTCGAACAACCTTTTCACAGGGGTCGCCTAAGACCATCGTGCATATCAGATATTTACATTATGATTCATAACAGTAGCAACATTACAGTTATGAAGTAGCAACGAAAATAATTTTATGGTTGAGTCACAACATGAGGAACTGTATTTAAAGGGCCAGAAGGTTGCGAACCACTGTTCCAGTAGGATGTGGTCATGTGCCAAAAATGATTGTTGTCCTGTCATTTCATCCACTTTAGCCATTCAAGGGAATTGTTTTACCAGTAATGTACTGGTGTCCGTTGATATTGATTATAAAAGTAAGCAGGGGTTAACAAAAGAGGCATGAATTGGGCACCCTGGAATCCAGTCTTCAAAGGAATCAGCTTTGTTGATTTTTATTCCAAGGTTTCTGGCAAAACAGAGAACACATTATAGGATTTTCAGTACTTGTCTTCTGCTACAAAGAAGAAAAGCTGGTGAATGCTAACAGGCAAGATTAGACCTTCATATGTTTTCTAAATGTCTGATGCTGCAGTCAAGACAGGATAATTGTTTTCTCAAAGGAAGAATTTGAATTTGAAGGCCTTTATGACAAGCTTGCCAAATGTCCAAGAGAGAAAAGGATTATACCAAATCCTGGAACGAGTTCTCAACTATAGATCAAATGATTTGACTAGAGAATTTAGAAGATTAAGAAATATGCAACTATATGAAAATATGTATAATATTCAGTTCCACAGGTTTTAATTTCCAGAATGTTTTGGTAGAGAGGTATTTCTTTTATTGCAAATATTAGATTTACAATTTAAACTCAGCTATGGGTCTAATACACAGTAGCATTGAATCCTGAGTCCACAGTATTTAAAAAAAATGGTTTATTATTTTTTATAATATAATAACCAATTTGTTAGACTACAAAAATACAGGGGGCGGGGGACTAAGCTAAAAAGAGAAGATTTTTTTATTATTATAGGTCAGCTTTTACTTAAAAGAAAAAGTAAGAGACTAGACCATCAGCTCACTTTCTGCTTAAGAATTATGGTTTATGGAAACTCCTTGTCTTTTTTTATTCTGAAATAACTCCTCTGGTTGACTAAAATATCTTTTACAAGAATTATAAAAACTGTCTCTTGAGATACAGTTTATATCGGCTGTTGGGTTTTTCTGAAGTTGTTTGCATGTTTGGTTGAATTGATGATGTGCGCACCAACAGGCTGCAGAAATTCCTCTGAAGCACCTACTCATACTTACAAGAACTAGCTAAGGGCAGCACTGGACAGGAAGGTAAAATAACGTTTTTCGTTGCCACCTCCATGTTTCATTTTCTAAGTATAATGTACTTTAGCAAGAGGACTGACTGTTATTTCCCAAATGCTAGAAATGAACAGAGTTCTTTGAAATCAGTCATTTCAAGATCATATTAACTAATATTTGAAGAAAATGAGCTCATAAAAGCAATGAAACTGTTCCTCCTTCACCTTGTTTAACAGTTTCACAAACATTTATGTAAAGCCTGTTAGGAGCTGGGCTTGCAAAAAAAAAGAAATGCGTAAAATAGTGTCCTTGTCTCTTAGGGACTCAAGTTTAGTTCACAGAAATGTGAACAGAGGGTGACAATTTAGAAAAGATAATGGTTGGGGAGGTTTCCTTCAGGAATTGAAAATTGAAGCATAAAGGTTGAGCCTTTAAAAAAGAAGCAATTCCATGGATTAATCTGGAGGACATTATACTTAGTGAAATCCAGTCACAGAAGGACAAAGACAGCATGATTCCACTTACATAAGATTCCTAAAATAGTCAAACTCATAGAAGCAGGGAACACAATAGTGGTCGCCAGAGGCCAGGGGGAGGGAGGTATGGAGAGTTGTTATTCAATGAATATAAAGTTTCAATTATGCAAGATTAATAAATCCTAGAGTTGTACTATACAGCATAGTGCCTATTGTTAACAATATAATATTCACTTGAGAATTTGTTAAGAGGATAGATCTCATGTTAGGTGTTCTTACTACAAAAACAAACAGAAAAACCAAGGGAAACAAACTGGGAGGTGTTGAATATGTCAGCTAACTGTGGTGATTGTCGCACGGGCTAATTGCTTAAAAATTCATGCTAAAATTATATACTATTCATTTGAGGGATATTACTTATTATTTGATTGCTATTTGATAAGAGAGATAAAATGTATATCATTTTATATTTTAAATTGTCTGCCCTTAACTGTGTGCATTTGTCCAAACTCATCAGATTGCATGCACTAAATATATACAGTTCTTTTTATATCAGTTATACCTGATAAAGCTGTTTATTAAAAGTTGACAAGGTTTTTCCAGTAAAGTAAATAGAGGGGAAAGAGAATGCAAGCTAAGTACTGTTAGTAGAGGAAAACAGCCTGAACAAAAACAATTACGTGCTGAATTTCTGGGGACTGGCAGCAGGCAGACAGCCCACCAGTTCTCTCACAGCACTGACAAGTCAAGCCCAGGTAGGGTCCTGGTAAACCTCATGTCAAGCCCCACAGTCATGCAGCAATACAAAATCTGTGAAGAGTTCTAAGTGGAGTGCCGGGGTCCAGCCCCAGTGGTCCAGGGGTTCCCAAAGGTGTGGACGGAGTCGGCGAAGAATGTTTTACATGGAGACAGCGTTCAGAACTCTCTAGCTCTCTTTAGTCTCCATGGATCTTCCTGTGCCTGGCTGAGGCCACAGAGAAAGATTCTGAGGCAAGCTGAGCCTTTATTTTATAGTCAGAGGTAAACAAGGTAGTGGTTACCAAAGTTACACTGTTCTTGTGAGTTTCACGTGTTTACACTGTTCTTGTGAGTTTCACTTGTTTTTGTTCTTGTTGCACTTCCCTCAGCCCATTAGCTTCCCATGTAAGATCTAGGGAGCGTTATAAGTTCAAGCCTAATTATGCTTAAGAGGACTGTGCCCTCTAAGCTGGGACTTGTTTGTGACTTTGCCAACAGGTCAGTCCGAGGCTTAACCCTATAGAGGCTCCCCACAATGGAGTGTCCCATGCCAGATTTCATTGATAGGTTACAGTCTAGTGGCACAGTAGAGTTGGGTTGTTGAGAGAATAAGCACCATTCATTGCAGCTATCATACTATTTACTATTTTTTTAATATATTTTTATTGTTGATAGTATTACAGATATGCCCCATCCACTTCCCCTTTAACCCCCTCCTCACAGTCCCTACCCACTCCCCCAGGTCTTCACTATCCTATTGTCCACATCCATGGGCTATGCATATTAAGTGTACAGGTTCTTTGGTTTATCTCTTCTAGTCTATTTACTATTTTTAAAGTATCAGTAGAATATTTTCTTATCTCTGCTAAGATGTCCCATGGGACTATTTGTATTTTTTAACACTTGTGAACATTTTTAAGTCAAAATATTGCGTTTTATTTGTTTGCCTTTTTCAACATTGGACTCTATGTGACATGAGCCCCATTTCACAGCAGGAAGGAAGGTAATATGAGAAAGAGGGAATGGCTGGTCAGAGCTAAAACACTTCTGGTTGAGATTGGGAGATGGTGTATGACTCACCCTAGTGGCTTGCATGTGAGATCCCTGAAGCACGTGTTAGAATTTCTTAAGACAATTTGAAATGTAAAAATATATACATTTTACCTTATCAAATAGCAATCAAACAATATGTACTATCCCGCAAATGAATAGTATAAAATTTTAGTATGTGTTTTTAAGCAATTAGCCCTTAGAAAAGTTAGAGGGGAAAAACTTCAGTGTAGTTATCTGAAAAGAACCAAAGAAGAATAAGAGTTATTAGGAGGCATGGATCCTTTGATAACAGCATACTTTGCTCAATTTCTTCAAGAAAATGTTCTTCCCTGCGGGGCTTTAGAGATGTCCCTTCAATCAAAGACAGTGTTGTTATTTAGGGAGTGTCAAAGAAATTTTTTAAAAATAGAACTAAAAGAAATCTCGAATGGCCTGAAGCATCTCCCGTAATTAAAACATTTTAACCAATTTTTTCTACTTGTGAATCTTGGTTCTGAAGCCAAATTTGTATTTTCTCACTTTTTAAAGAAAGATTTGTACCAAAATGATATGTTGTTTACAAAGAATAATTTTTCCCCACAACTTTCCATTTAGCATATACTGTATATATATATTTATGGGAGGAAAACCTCTTTCCCCCTGAAAGAGTATATTTCCTAGGGAAAAAATTCTTATATGAAATACTTACAAAAAGTAGATCTAGTGAATTAATGTTATTAAATTGTCTTGATGAATTGGTGTTTCATCAAAGCCATACATATTCCTCCATTTAAGCTCCTCATCTCCCTACATTGATTCCTCCCTACATTCCTCTCTTTGGGGAAGACTTAATTGAAATTTACACATATGTAATCTAAATATAATGAAATTAGGAGCTCAGTGCAGGAATTCGTGCATCTTGAAAGGAACTGTGGGCCACGAGGCTGTGGTGGGCATGGGGGTGAGTTTCAGCCCATCTGCCATGGCCTCTGGTCCTCTGTCTGCCCGCAGCCCCACTACCACTGCTGCTGCTCCCATGCACTGAGGGCACTGGCCCTGCTTGCACCCGCTGACGGCTCTGAGCCATCAGAACCCCGGCTGGCAGTGGGTGTGAGCATCAGGTGGAACCATGGCGCATAGGAGCAAAGAATTTTCAGTAACCACCAGAGGCTCACCCTGATGACAGCAATCAGCGCCCCACCTTGGTCTGGCACCACCATCCCCCACCCCCACTCACCTGCTCCACAGTCCCCACCCCAGCAGATGCCCACCATGTTCACCACTTTGCCACCTGCTGCTGATGCCCACCATGTTCTGTTCATGCCCCCTGGTGGTCAGTGCATGTCATAGCAACCAGTTGTTCAGTTGTTCTGCCATTCGGTCTATTTTCGTATTAGCCTTTTATTATATAGGATTATCCTTAATCGGAATGCTTGTTATTGAAGAGCACCTAACTGGTTAACAGAGCTAGCTACAACACTTTATGATGAACATATTTTTTTTATAAAGTGTTGGTCCAGCTTTTTCTTTGATCTTACCTATAAAGGGGAAAAGCTTCCAAATGTCCTTGAATAACTTCTGCCGTCTCATTTTGAATGAATATCCTTCACTGGAGAGAAACCATTAAGTAGAGATGTCTTGGATTGCTAATACCAGCAAATACACTAAAATTATGGTAGAGAGCAGTTTTTCATAGAGGAAGCATACAAGCATTAAGCATCTCCCTGGGGGAAGAAATAGCACTAACAAGGAAATAAGTTCAAAAGAAAGGAATGGCTCAGGAGAGCTTATTACTGAACTAGCTCTGCTTAGGGTACTCTCCTGCCACTGCCTGTGTCAGCCTCACAGCTATGGTGAGAAGCAGAAATTATCCTCAATTTATAATGTCCACGGTCACACCAGTGTAAGTGGGGGCAGCCAGAATTAACACCCAGGAACTGATCCTTAAGCCCAGCTTCATTCTACTGGATCACAGGTGTGAAAGACAAGTTTCCAGTTTACAATTTGACTAGATCAGCTTTACTTTTCACACCACACACAGAAAATGGTTTGATTTTTCCAAGGTAACTCATGGCCCTGCAAAGCCATAGGACAGTGGGACAGTGTAAGACAGTGAGGAAATGAATCCTCCTCACAAGTGTGTCCTTGGACAATGCGCTTGGCATTTCCATGTCAGACTCCCTTTTCTTCAAATTTGAAATGACAGTACCTGCCACGTTTACTTTACACAGTTGCTGGAAGAATCAAATGCCAAGTATGTGAAAGAACTTTCTTGTAAATGTAAGACTCTATCTAAATACACTTAAATCCATTGCTCTTTCTGAACATCCATTCACTCATATAGCACTGTAGATATAAGAGATTGTCTTGAATCTGTAACTGGGCCAACACATTTTTTTGTCTTACCAATTTCTCAAAATCCAATTAAACATTTGAAAGTCTTTCAAATAATTGCTAAAATGAAAGACCATATGCTCAACATGAAATACTTATTCTGGATATGCAAATCTACTCACGAAGAGATACATAAAAGTTACTCACAATCAGGTGGTAGTAGTACTAACAACCAGGTCTAAGCGTTCAGTGTTTTTTCTTCTCTTATTTACAGCCTCTACCTTGCTTGTGGGGCTGTTTATCCATGATCTGAGCTGTTGCATTTTATTAGTTGTGATCTTCTCTAAGTCTCAACTACTATGCCTCACACTCTAATAAAAATTTCTCTTTTTCTTTAAAGCCTTCTTGTTATCTGAGTAGAATAAGCAACAGAAAATGGTGGCTTTATGTTATGATAATGAGATTTGGAAAGTCTTGAGACTTGAAATGTCTTAGTTTATTTCAAAATATTCTGGTTTTCATTGCTTTAGAAAAGAGAAGGGAGCAGCTGAGAATGAGGCAAAGCAGAAGGGAGGGCAGGAGACTTTAACTAATGAGCCATTAAAGGACTTACAATTAGCCCACCCATTTGACATTAACTTTACTTCTCATTCATCATCACTGTAAAAAGTGTTTATTTAAAACCACATTAATTTTAAAATGTGTTATTATTTCTCTCTGTTCCAGGCAGGGCTCTTGATTTCCTTTCTCTTTTTTCTGGCATTGTTTTTGTGCATTGTTTCATTATTGCAGCATGAGAATTGAGCAGTGGGCTCAAATGTGTCCCATTTCAGTGCATAGCAATTTTTGTTGAAAACAGAAATTTAAGAAATTTGTAATGTGGGGCAGCAGCTCCCTCTACTGTTTTCACTGTAAAAGCTCTGAGCAAAGAATGACACTTCACAGCCCTTTGAAGGATGTCCAAGGTATGGAAATTTTTCAGTGTTTGATGCTTAATTGTAAATCTACATGATTTTCAAAATTTATTTTTAGGGTTTTGTTGCATTTTCTGCTTATCTTGTATTTTAAATACAAATGCTGTTTCATTACAGTCATTTTCAATGTCAATGAGATGCTCTCTTGAAGTGAAAGCCCTTAGCTCATGGATCTTTAATGCCCATCTCTTGTAAAATGCTGACAAAACTCTACAGTGTTAATTTTGTGTGAGCTGACTCCAATGGAAGTTATGCTTCTTTGCTAAAACAACAATATGGTTTAAAATATATATAACCTTGTTGTTTTTATTATAGCTTTAATTTCAGTATAGAGCTTCATTCACCTTTAAAGCGTGAGTCATTGCCTAGTCCTGAAGGTCATGGTTATATCACAGTGTACACAGTTAAAAGAGTGAATTTAGAGTGTGAAATTGAATTCACTTATTCAACACATACTTATTGATCATAGCAAAACACAAACTACAGACAAGGCCTCTACCTTCAAGAACTTACACTGTTGTGTGGGAGGGGGCACAGTGGTTAATAAGCAATTCAATAGGTAGACAAACAATTTCAGTTTAGCATGAGGAGCTATAGGTATAGGGGAAATGAGTGGGTATGTGAGAATGATTTGGAAGGAAGAGTTGTTGCTCTAGATAAGGTGGTCCTCGTGGTATCTCTGAGTGACATTAGATGACATTACAGTAAAAGGAGCTAGCCATGTGAGGGCCAGAGCAGGAACTTCCCACCCAGAAAGATCAGGGCATCAAAGGGCCTGAGGTGGGAAAAAGCTGACTGTATTTAATAAACATAAAGGAACTAGGAGAAGAATAGTACCAGAAAAGGTTTTGGAGCTGAGTGGCTGTTATCATGTAGGGCCTAATGAGAGCAGAAATGGGAGTTGGGGGGTCGGGGGGTATTAATGGTAATAAGAGGCAAGGAAAATGGTCATGTCACATCTCTCTTTGTAAGTCTTGTTCTTTGTGCTTGTACCTGAGATTAGATTTTTAGAGGTTAGATTTTTATTTTGATGTGATAACATCATTGTTTCTACTGATAATTCTAATGGCTACATCATTTTTAACAGATTATCTTTAGTATTTACATACACAGGGAGTAGGTTTGTTTGCTGAGAGAAAACAAGAAACTGACAAAGCTTTGTTAGTAGCCCATTTAATTTTAATCTTGCCTAAATTCAGTGGATACTGCATTTTTCCTTAAAGATGGAGACTCTAATCACATATAATAAGTCCATTTTGTCCTGTTGCTTCCTTTCTGATAAGTTATGGGTTGGATCAGATGAACAGCCATAGCAATGAACATGTATGCCTTCAAAACACCATACAACTGTACCTGTACCCCATGATCTATCACTATCCTCAACTTTTATGCCTTCTATCTACAACTTTATTTATTATATACTGCGAACTTGAGGTGCAAAGTTATTGTTTTCCACATATAGCAAGGCCCACTTCTGAAACAAATTAGTACCCCCAAACATTTTGGTCTGCTGAATAAGAGGGATGACAAAATAAATGTCTGATTAAAACATTTGATTTCTTGTTCAAACATCCAGTAGATGACTGTATGTATTTTGAGGCTCTTATGTCTCAATTGGGAATTTAATTCATATTCTTAACAACCCTTCCAGGAGCCTTGAACTGATCAGGGTTTTGTCATATTTTTCACTGTTCCTCTCAGCAGAGAATCTGAATCTCTTGGGTCTATTAAATAACCAAAGGCTATGTACTGTAATGATGATATCTTTGGAAAAAAATGAACCTAACTATTTATTTGAATCAATGGGTATAGTCATTTTATTTCTTAAAATTAGGATGACTTTATTAGATTTAAAAATAAAGATACATAAGATCTATAAAATGGAGACATGTCCAGTTAATCATTTTATTGCCACTTGTTCCCCACTAAGGTCATGGTCCCAGACGAGACAGCTGTTGCCAACATTGCTAACATTCCATTGTCACCTTGTGTTGCCACAGAATACGTAGACATGCAAGTGAGGCAGCTGAGGCTATCAGGTTGTGAATTTGAAAGCTAGCGCTAGGGTCCGATTCCCTAATTACTCTTTTTCTCTCCCTGAATAGCAGCAGTGGGACATTAGTAGCCACTCTCTGACTTCCTGGGTTTTTTACTAATTATAGCTCCACTCTGGAGAAACAGGATTTTATCTCACAGCCACTACCTGCTTTTTTCATCTTGAATTATGTTATTGAAACCAACTGCTAAGACATCTGAACTGACATGTATTCTGTACAGAAATGATAGAACAGAATATTTAAAATCCTTGGTATGGCCACCAAACTTATTATTAGTTGGGCTAGGGCATGGATTATGCACCATTTCTCTGTGGTGGGTAGACATTAAGGTTTTAAAACATCTGATTGGCCTTGGAGAAGATATTAAGAAAGGGAGATTTATTTCCTAAGTAACCATATAGTTTGTATTGGACGATAGAGTTTTCAAAAGTGTCTCCTTACAGAAATTTAATTTTACCACTGTATGGTTCTGTGAGGTGGGCAAAAACAGATTATGTCCATTTTAACAATAAGAAAACTCTGGGCCTTGGACAGTAAGGGGCTTTGCTAAATCCCTACAGTCAGTTTTCTCTACTGGAACATGGCAGGAGACTGTTCTGACCAAAGGAAATACTGAAAGAAATTATGTGACTAGAGAAGCAGCAAGTTTTCAGCATTATCTGGGGGGTCTGAAACATGGAAGGAAATTTGATAGAAAAAAATTTGCAGGAGCTTTAGTTTTATCTGTATGTTTGTTAAAAAGTAAAAAGATCTGAAGTAAATATGGCAGATGTTTCGGATCTGACAACATTGGATTGTGGATTCATCAATACTTATTGTATAATTTTCTATACTTTGCAGCATACTGAATATTCTAAATTTATTTTCAAAAGTAGAACAATCGTTTTTATGGGATTAGCAAAGGTTAATATCACTAATTACTTATTCTCCAGCCTAGAGTGTCAGTGTCTACTCCTCTGACTGAACTCTTTTGTGGAATAGGCCTAGGTGTTTTAAAAATGAAATAATTAAGTATTTTTTACTAGAACTGCCCTGAGTATACTCTCCATAACGATGGTGCTCACTTGAGCTAACAATTGTCATTTGCAGATTTATCATTGGTATAACTGATAGATCAGAGAGAAATCTTGATGTTACACATTCAAGTTGAAAGTGGAGACTACAAAACACCCACCCCAGTAAAACCTACAGATTGTTCATTTTGCTTTTTCCCCCAGACCTGTTCTGAATGTCCCCAGCTATTCAAATTTTGCCCATGCTCTTGGCTTCTGTGTAACTGCTGGCAGTGCATAAGCCATGGCCATCAGCCTGGGTATCCTAAGTCCTAGCAATTTGCCCTGGGAAATGCATTTTCCTTGCACAGGAAGCATTGTCATTCTACCAACATTTTAATATATATTATTGATTTCAGGAAGGAAGGGAGAGTGAGAGAGATAGAAACATCAATTATGAGAGAGAATTATTGATCAGCTGCCTCCTGCACACCCCACACTGGAGATCGAGCCCACAACCCCCGGCATGTGCCCTGAGCAGGAATCAAACCATGACTTCCTGGTTCATAGGTCGACACTCAACCACTGAGCCATGCCTGTTGGGCTCTACCAACACTTTTAAAGAGAGTGAATGTTATCACTTAATTACAGTAAATGGAAACTCAAAGTATTGATAGGTGCTGCTATGTGGGCCAACTTCCCTCCAGATTTTGGTAGCATATTGAGAGATTCCTGAGGTCAGACAAGCGGGTAGAGGTACCTGGTATACAAAACCAGGTATAGGTTTTGTTGGTAATGAGCTTTGGGGGACACCACTGGATACAAATAAGTTGTTTCACTCATTTCCATCCTTACTAGTTTTCATGCCCCTGTGGCTTTATCACTTTGTGCTGGGTCAATGGTGCTGCTTCTGTGGGATGGCAAGGCACTCTCAAAATTCCTGCTGCTACTCATATTGCAGGAAGCTGACAAATAATATTTTTCCTTTTGTAGGACACACTGGGGAGAGAGGAGTATGAAACATTTGATGGGTGGATAAGCATAATGGCAGCATTAGAGGAGGAATCATTTTTTCCCTAACCATCATGTCATGGAAATCAGTCAGAAGTTTCCCACTCTTATCAGTAATGCAATAGTTTTATGTCAATTTGATCAGGAAAAAAATAAGCACCTTTAAAAAATATGCGCCCCCCCCCCCCGTAGAAAAGAAAGTGTTAAAATTTTATGAGCTTCATAGCATAATTTAGAAAATCTGCTTTCATGAAATGGGTTAATTATACCCATTGAATGCATTCACTGTCAGTCTCATCCTCCCACTCCTGTTCCAAAATGACAACTAAAACCGGGGACTGTGCAGTTTTGGAAAACAATCAGGTCACATATTGAGTATTTTGCTTATTCATACAACCATAAACGGCCTATGCTTGAGTTCCCTCAATTACACAGCTCAGTATGCAGGCCAGAAGAGACAAACCCAGCTCAAGTGAGCACTTCCTGGAACACACAGGGGAATCGTTTGAAAAATGTCCAAAGTGGCAGATGTGATAAATTCTCATTCAAGATTCAGAAGCTGCCTTTGCTGCAATTCCTCACCTATTAATCGCACTGCTTCTGAACTTCTGAACCAAGAATGCTGGCAATATCTTAGCCTGAGATGCTTAGGAGCTATCGATCTCTCCAAGCATGGTGCAGGTAGATGCTGCTGTCAGGGGAAAACTGGCTGTGATGAGAGAAGATCATGGATCACAGTGCTGCTCAGGACTTCCAGAGATTAACCCAGAATGAGTGTGTGGCTGCTGGCTTCCCACAAAGCTGCTATTACTTTCTTTTCAAGTCCCCAGAAGATGTCCTTGAAGAATGCTTAAACCAGTGTATTGCTGTATCACTTAAATCCTTCAGATTCCCAGAATGCTAAAACACAAATCTCTCCTCCACAGCAAATGCAGTGGTGCTATTGTAGTCTTATTTGAAGGATATTTCATTTTCTCTAAGTGTGACAATTTTCCCATAACTGTTCTTCACTGCAGTTTCATGCCCATAGGAATTTAAGCTTATCAAAGTTATCCCCTTGCAATTTACTCTCTGGGTTAACTAGTCTTGTTTCTACTATGTCCATTTTTCTTTTTTCCTTCCCTTCTATCGTCTCATAAATGCTGTGAATTTTTACCTTTTGTTTGGTATCATTTGAACCTCAAAGTTGAGATGCGGATTAAGATGGCCAAGTCGCCCTGCCAGCATGGCTCAGTGGTTAAGCATGGACCTATGAACCAAGAGGTCATGGTTCGATTCCCAGTCAGGTCACGCCTGGGTTGTGAGCTTCATCCCTAGTATGGGCATGCAGAAGGCAGCCAATCAGTGATTCTCTCTCATTATTGATGTTTCTCCCTCTTTCTCCCTCTCCCTTCCTCTCTGAAATCAGTAAAAATACATATATTTTTTTAAATTGCCAACGTCTTTCCTTTACTTTCTCAGAAACCTCTCTGCTTATCTCTCTCTAATCTAAGCCCTGCAAGATTTTAACAGTTCTCAGTGTCTGCCTGTGGTTCTCTTTTCCTTACCTTCTTTTCATGCTAGTCACTTTCCCTTGATCTCTTCTTGTCATCTATATCTTTGAAAATGTGTATCTATATCATGTCCCAGAGCGCTCTTTGCTTGCCCCTATTGATTCTGTGTCTCATTAAGAGATTCTATTAAATGTCCTCCATGATTTTTTTAAAGCAGCTTTAAGATGATTTCTATTTTGTTTGTTTTTTTAATCTGTCACCCCACTTACTATGAGGCAGATAAACAAAAGAATTAAAAGATCAAAGCTATGGGGTCAGGCTGAGTTGAGTTGAAACCTAGCTTTTGTCTACTAGTTTTATGACCTTGAATAAGATGATTAACCTTTTGTTACATGTAAAATAATGATAATGCCTACCTCATTGGATTGCAATAATATATGTACAGTTATTACTTTCTAAGGGAAAGTATTGTTATTTATTAATATTTTATCATTCTCTGCTATCTGCTCCTTATTTCTTTCCCAGGGCCCATGGCCTGCCATTTCTAAAGCAGAAGTGTTGATACTTTCCCCAGTTCTATCCTTCTCATTCTCATGTAATGTTTTCTTCCACCTGCTTTGCTCTCCTTCTTTCTATTTCTTCCATTCAAGTCTTTATAGAAAAACTTCATCTAAGAATGTTGCCTAAATACCTTCATTGACTTATTCATCATCGAGAAAAACTCATTCGATTCTATTTTCCATGTGATAAAAACAACAACACTTGAAAGCATCTACTTAAGGATGAGGGCACTTCCAATTTTGTGATTATGTCTGTGTATTGGCCAAATGAATGTTATATGCCCTTCTGATTAGCTTGAAATAGGAGTTTTTCCAGAGTTTATTTCTGAGTTCCCACCTCTTACAAGCAAAGTTAACCTCAACATTTGATTCAGAAGTAGCTCCATTTCTCACACCCTCATGCTGAAAGTGAGGGCCCTGGGTCTGACTTTCATGGGAATATATTAGAGTGGAACAGCTCTTAGACTTAGTTCTACCATTTGTTTATTGTGCGATTGGGTTGGAGAAGGGATCTCTCATTTTGTTTCATGTCAGATGGAGAATATAATAATATCCACCTCACTTAGATATTAAGAACACCAAATAAAATCATGTGTTTTGCAATGACATCACCCTGCCATCCAAGAAAATATAAGTGAAAACACTTTTAGAATTATCCTGAGCTGTCTAAATATGAAGGGTTAGTTTTACATCTTCCAGGAACATTTGCATTTGAGCTGATGATAAAACCCAATGCCAAGTAATCCAACTACCTTTATGGAGTTTTAGGCATAAACCAGAGAAAATAGGTGGGATACTTTGAGGAACAAGAGCTCCTTCTCAGGAACCTTAAATTTTACCTAATACTTGTGGTACATTGTAGCTCTGTACTATATTCCCATTGTAATCCCAGAAGGGGAAGTTTAGGTCTCTGTATTGAAATGTAAACATAATATGAACATCAGTGAACTTTCTCCTGACTTCAGAAATAATATTTGCAGTTTGAGCATTTTCAGCAATTTTGTGGCATCTCCATAGTCACAAAAATTTTGTAGCAGAAGCATTCTCAGAAAAATAACCCATTATAAAATTACAGTTGCTTAACCTACATAATTAAGTCCCAAGAGAAATTGAAAAATTCTTTTAGAGCAGATATTTAAGATAAATAAAAGGATCTGTGTCTAAAAGAAAAAGGAATTGGTTTCCCAAATATTTTCTATCTAAAGCGTATTATTGATTTTTCTCTCAGTTAGAATACAACTTTCTAAATTGTAATTCTGGTAAAAAGAAAAAAAATCCATTCAGCCTGGCCAGTGTGGCTCAGTGAATGAGCATCGACCTATGAACCAGGAGGTCATGGTTCGATTCCTGGTCAGGGTTGTGGGCTGGATCCTCAGTGTGGGGCGTGCAAGAGGCAGCTGATTAATGATTCTCTCTCATCATTGAGATTTCTCTCTCTCTCTCCCTCTCCCTTCCTCTCTGAAATAAATAAATATATATTTTTAAATCCATTCATAAGCTCTTTCCTACTTAACTGGAGCTCGCTGAAGCTTAGTTTTTAATTATTTAGGCAGATTCTTAGATCAATCTCAATCTATTGGCCCTGTTGTCTGTGAGTTTGGAAGCAGCAAGACCTCCGCACTGTTTGCTGCCATTTCTAACTGAAACCAAAACCAACAAGCAAGAAATTGGCTTTCCCCTCAGATTTTTTCTTGTGAAAGTAATCATTCTACTGAATTCAACAGACATTTGGGGGGAAGGGAGAGCTACCATGTACCACATCCTGTGTTATGATAGGACAAGAAAATTTAAACTCCTTGCCTGCGAGGAATTTTCATTCCAACAGGAAAAACAGGCATGTTCATAAGCCACTATAGTCAAAGTACAAGTTATAAATAATGTTAGAGATGGAAATTTATATGAGAGAAACACTTTCTGACATTAGCTTTTCCAGGAGACTGTCTATTGAAAGGTGCTTCATCTTCCCATTCCTGTGGATGAATTTAGGCTTCATAATATTTATTTTAGTACCAAGGGAAAAGAAATTACTGACCTCTGCCTGTTTTTTTTACTGGCTTTTAGGAAATTGGGACCATTTCTTGAAAATTAGCACAAATGACTTTACAATAACAAACTTTCTATTTGTTCTTATGACAAAGCAATTTTTGGCATGTTTGAAGTGAGTTGACTAGTACAACTTTCTTCACAGAGGTTTTTGGTATTTCAGAGGTTGTTAATGAAGTTAATTAGAAACCCACAGGGCCAGACGCAGGTATGTGTATCCTGAAAATACGTATTTGTGAACCCTGAAAGGAGTTCCTAATAAGAGGTTGAAAAGCTATGGTGCCGGGAGAGTGGCACCCAGATATCTCAAGGAGACTAGCCAGCAATATGAAGAACTAAAGGACGCAAGGGAGAAAGGAAAACAGTTCAGGAGGAAGGATCAGAGGGGGAATAAAATAGTTGGCTGAGGAGCCAAGGAGATCTTGATTTAGAATATCTACGGTGTGCTAAAGCTGAATCAAAGGACCTGAACCTTGACTTGCACAGAGTTTATAGCAAAGATCAGGGAAGGGGAAAAAAGGCAAAAGTTGAGTTCTTCAAACTAAGTGTGCTACATCAACCGGCTGGAAATGAAAATGCAGCTGGGACCAGGACTAAGGAAGTATGGTTTTTAACTGAGAACGTTTCCAATCTTTGATCATGCAAGCAACTCCTCATTTTTACACTACCCATCTGATGATGCTGGTGTCAAATATATTTCTCTATTTTCCATCTTTATCTAACAAGATTTCAGCCCCCCACACACACACACACACAAAAATTCCTTAAACTATTGATGAGTGTATACACTCCCAAACTGAATGTAGCTTTAATTCACTTGTTCACACTAAATATGGTTCTTTGCAGTAAGAAACAACAACAGGCTCTCTCAAGTAATTACACCTAAGTAAAGTTGGATTCTGAACAGGTATATCTCCCTGAAATTCATTTTAAAGCTGCTCTATAATTGTGTACCCATCACTTTAACCCAGATGTCCTGTGTCTCCCAACCCAGCACAAATAGAGTGAAGCAGAAATGAATAAAAGATAGACACTACATGACCATGATTTCTGTATCACTATATTGCAGGTCACCATCCTGAGCAAGATTTGGGACATTTTTCCTTTCTATAAACCTGCAAATGGTTTTCCTAGTAGAGCTCCTGCAAGCATTAGTCAAGGCTGATGTGCCCTCCATAACTGACCTCTCTTCTCCACTCATCCTGGGTCATCTATGCATCTTTTTGACGAGTCCTTATAATTGCAAACCTCAGAGAAAGTGACCTCCCAAGTGCCCTGGAGCATCTACTAAAACTGTGTGATGCCAGGAGACCTGTCACTTATCACAGGTCTTTACTTCTCCTCCCTCAGAGTTGATTGATAGTCTACAAGACTGACAGCTCTTGCTAAGGGAGGAAACAAATGGCTTTTTGGATCTTCTCCAACTGTGCTTTTGTGCCAGGATAGAAAATAGCACAATAGCACATCTCTTGGGGAATGTGGCTAATAGGACAGCCACCAATTCCAAGACCCCAGGGTCTACATTGTTTTTCTTACAGGAAGCAGAGTTGCTCTTGGCATTTTTGTGCAGTGTTTCTCTGTGGTCACTGTCTCCACATTGATCAAGGTCGTTTGCCTCTGACAGTTTGAGAACAACCCCGTGAGTGGCTGCTGTACTGACTGCAGTCAGCGGAGAGGTAGACAGCCTAAGGACTCTGTGCTGGTATCTTCTTTCAGTCGCTACAGGGTTTCTTCAGCCCCCTGAGAGAGTTTGTGTGAAGTATTGCCTGCAGGGTAGGCTGTTAGCTATAAATCTCTGTTACATTAAACTTGAAATTTGTGTTACCCAAAGTATCCCAGTGACTAAAAGAACAAGGAAGAAAATGTCATCATAAATGCTCATCAGCCGATTAAGCAGTGGAGACTAAAATTTCAGATTGACCCCATTTGGAGTACTACTTTGTGGGTATGACATTTTAATGCAAGAACAGAACATATGAAAATGTGGCAGTAACTTTTATAGGGTTTGTTAATCCTGTGGATATCTGAATAATATTGTTCACACTTTTCTATTGGCCAGTGGCTCTGTTCCGTGAGCTATGCTCTTGCTATTGTTTTTAGAGCTCTCCTACCCTATCCCCAGTGATACACTCAACAGCCAGGTCAGGATTCCAGATGAGGAATATATTCTGTATTTATGGAATACACCTGTGTGCCATAGGCCGATAGCCAGTCTGTAAAAGATCAGACCCATTCTCACCCAATTTTTTTAAAAAGTTATCACCATCCTGTTATTTTTACTGTTTTCATCCATTTACCTGTTCTGTACCAGGAAACCCTTCTCATATTGTTTGATGTTCTGCTTCTTTCTCCTTACTCCCCCCAGGGCCCCCTTTGAAGATGCCCACTTCTTATATCCTTTGACCACCTGCTCTCTTAACCTCTGCAAAGATAGGATGCATTTTAGTACAGTTGTGGATTGAGAGGAATTTTTTGTAATATTCAGGCATAATCTTCCTATCATGTCTTGAGAGATTATATGCAGATAGATGGGAGATGCAAGGAACAGCTATCCACTAGGACTACATCTACAGGCAAAGTTCTTATTTCGTCCTCTCCTGCATCAAGCACGGTCTGGCTCATGAGAAGTGCTGAGCACCAGTTTTGTTGATTTGGTTTTTTTTTTCAATTTCAATATGGGAAGTAGAACAAGTGAAAGTGATCGCCTAGTATTCTCAACAGCATGGTCAGCATGATAAAGAAATTACTGCAAAAATTATTTTAGGCTGAGAGTCCGCTTTTAAGTTAAGATGGTAGAGTTTGGGCCCAGGCTGCCTATGTTAAATATTAGCCCTGCCACTTACCAGTGGTGTGACCTGGGGCCAGTTAACAATTTCAAGCCTCGTTTTCTGTACTGTTGAATTGGAAATAATGATGGTATGTACCTCATGGTGTCATTGTGGGGATTAAATGAATTAATCCACGTAAAGCCCCTGGTATAACATCTGGCATACAATAAGCACTATATATTTGCTATTATTATTTTATTGATTCTTTTGTTCTATTTCAGAGACTCTGTTATTAATTGTTCTGCCACATTTGGGATCCCTAATTATAAGACTCTCATATTAACTAGATTGAATATATATAAAGCAAAATTTACCCACCGCATCACTATTCTTTGTTCTAACTGGCATTATTAACACACATTCACCATCTGCCAAACACCTACTAAGCATATAGTCCTGAGCTACCTGTTAGTGATACTACATGTGGTATCTAAAACTTCTTACCTCATTATATAATTGCAGATGGATCAATGTATATGGAATCTCATGTCTCATGAGTTTCAAAAACAAGTTTTTAACTTGCATCTTCTTGGCTGGAAACTTTGTGCAGCAATCTCCAACTCAGTGATTGCTTTCCTCATTACTTCATCTAACTGACCTAGGTACTTTACACAAAGCTGGCTCACAGAAAGAAGAAAAAAAAAAACATGAGCAATATATAATGCGATGAGAGTTCTTTTCTGACATTAGCTTTGTTTTTACTTCAGCAAGGTAACAGCATCATTTGTCTTTCCAATCACAGACGGCCCCATTACTCAGGAGGCCTATTATTTTCTTAAGAGTTATACCAACCTGCTTCCAACATCCATCACTACATCTCTGTGTCCTCTACATTTAGTGGCACAATGCAGAGGTTTCATATTGGAAGAGATCATTAGTCACAAGTCTTTCCTAAGAAATACTCATCACAAATGTTAACTGTTAATTTTTCAATGTTAGCTAGATCCGTGAGTGCAGTTGGCAATTGTTCCTTAAAATTTTTCTCCATTTTTTAAAGCTTTCAATACCTTTTTTAAAGAATCATCTTTATTCAACAGTAATGTTTGGTTTATGCAATCATAATCTTTCTTTGTCTTATCTTCTATGGTAAAATGTAAATAATTTTTTCTCTATAATATTTTCCTGGGCATTTTAAAGATCTATGAAATATTTTTAAAATGTTTTTATTTATTTCAGAGAGAGGAAGAGAGAGATAAAAATATCAATGACGAGAGAGAATCATTGATTGGCTGCCTCCTGCACGCCCCCTACTGAGGACTGAGTCTTCAACCTGAGCATGTGCCCTGACCGAAAATTGAACCATGACCTCCTGGTTCATAAGTTGACACTCAACCACTGAGCCACACCGATGGACCGCAATCTTTTTCTTTTAAATAGCGGCCTCTCTGTTGGCTTGAACTACTTGTTTTCAAATAATGCTAAGCTTTGTATTGTCTTATGGCCCTCTCCCCAAAGTGTAATCCCTGAAAAAACTAAAAAAACTCTTCTCTTTCTCTCTTTTTGCAAGTTTTAGGGGGAAATGCCTTTACATCTTTGCTGTCTCCCCAACTCTTACCATAGTGCTTAGCAAATGTTTCCATGTAAACTGAAAAGAATGAGTGTTTAAATATCTTAAATCTGAGGTCTTAGAGCAGACATCTTTTCCTCGCCTGAAAGTCATGTGCAACCCATTCAAAAGGGTAAAGCAATAGAAAACATATTTTCCCATATTTTCTAAGTTAATAACAAGTGGCCACATATTTCTATAACACATCAATCAAAGCCCTGTGAAAAGTGTCAAAAATAAACTAAAGCTAAAATCTCTTCCCTTGAAGAGTTTTATGGGCACAATTCCTTTTAATAAAAATATGCTGATGCTGACCTTCTGGTGAAATGTTACATGTTCCCATTAAGGACCTCTCTGAATTCATGCAGGATTTAACCTTGACATACCTTTAGGAACCTGATGAGTTAATGCTCCTGTAATTCTCCATTAATTGGAATATTTGACTAAACATACTCTTTCTTTTCCTTAACTAAGTTTTCAAGAGTTCTTAGATATATTATTTAAATTCACATTGTTTGGTAAATGTTAGGTTTTTATTTTTTATTTGTTTCTAATACAGGGACCTCCTGGAACACAAGAAATGCAGCAGAATCTTAGTGGATATTATAACAAGGTATGGCCTTTTTTTCACATATTATATACACAGAGATTTCATGTGATCATATTTTTTAAATTTTATTATTTTTTTAATCATCACCCTAGGTATGTTTTTAGTGATTTTCAGAGTGAGAGAAAGGGAGGGGGGACTGATGTGAGAGAAACATCTATTGGTTGCTTCCCGTATGCG
This sequence comes from Myotis myotis, assembly GCF_014108235.1. Classification (NCBI taxonomy): domain Eukaryota; kingdom Metazoa; phylum Chordata; class Mammalia; order Chiroptera; family Vespertilionidae; genus Myotis; species Myotis myotis. Next base: position 66,712,893 of record NW_023416379.1, on the reverse strand, counting down.
CCCCAAAGGGGATTGAACCCACACCTTTTTGGTGTATGGGATAGCAATCTAAGAAACTGAGCCAACCAGGGCTATGTGATCATATTTCTGGAAAGCAAAAACACACACATTAATTCCTAACTGCTCAGACTTAAAGCATGATCACATATTCTTAACATCTTTCCATACTGAAAATATTTCCAAAAAAAGTATTTTGCTCAGTATCTTTTTTTTTAAACCAGGATATTTTTTTAATAAGTTAAAAAAGTTCACTTCAAATTTTTAAAATTTGCATGCAAACAATTAATGCAAAAATTATATTTCACCATTGATAATGTCATATATCTAGTTTCTCTGAGGACAGTTATTTGCTACTTTGAAGCTCTGGGTAACATAATGACTGATAGATTTCTTATCAAAACCAACAGGTGCTACACTAAAATGTCAAGCAAATGCTTATATCCCATAGGTCAAAACAGGGGGTCCCCCACCTTTCAACGAGAAGCCACTTTTAACTTCTCCAAGGTTTTTAAATTCCAATTAGGATGGATGGAATTCTGACATGGAAGTATCTGAGAGGCATAAGCAAGACAGTTTTGCTTCTTCTTCTCCAAGGAAGCACAACTGAGGGAGAAGAATATGTGTTGGCAATGAAGTAAGACTCAGAAACCTGTGTGAGACTATTGATTGACTCATCATCATCCAATAACAAATATTTGGGGGTGTAATCACTTGCTGTGAGGCATTCTGTCCACTGACGAGGGTCCCTTTCATACATAGTAGCTTATCATTGATACGGTGCTGATAATTGTGCCTCTACACAAATTCCGAGACATTCCTCTAGTTTATGCTTTCCTTTCCTATAAATTCCTGACTACTGCTATTCCCTTTTGTTTAGAAATCCCAAAGAGACATCATGTGCTCGCAGAGGCCTTAAAGATAGCAGGCACTCAGAAAAGTGTTTATTAAATGACGGGCTAATGCATTTTTTAAATCCCAATTCTTTGTTCATCAGATTAAGTTCAACATAAAGGCCTACATCATTTGGGGTTGATAAATTTAAAGTCAAAAGTGTGGAAAGTTTGTTATACTTCCTAAGTAAGCTTATCGTACATTCTCTCGTTTACTTAGATTTTCCAGGGAGAATTATATTAGGAATAAAGTTTTGGTATAATTAAACATTTTCTGAATAGAAATATACTAGCTTTTTCAAAACATTAGGACTTGGCACAAGTAAAAAAAAAAGTAAGTGAATCATGTCTAAAATTAATAAAAATACAATGCTTTTTTTATTGACATCTATTATAAGATAGGATTTACCATAAATCCTTCAAAATAATGATAATTAGTTGGCTCTGATGTCACAGTGTCAGCTAGAAAAACCTAGAGAACACACTATATTACTTTCATTCTTAGTATAAAATTTAGTAAGTTGCAACTCAGCTTCTTAAATATTTGCTATCCCTTGCAAAACTTTTAAAGCTCATATCTTTACTTTATCTTGCCAGTGAGTTGGTTTTCCCTGAAATGAAGATATATGAAGCATTTATATTTTAGCCTAAAGAACATAAATTTTTAAGCATTAAGGTTATATTTCAAAAAATGGGGGCTGACCAGAGCAGGTGAGTGGAGGGTCTTGCTGATAGCAAACCAATACTTTTATTTAAAAAAAAAAAAAATTTAGCTGAACCGGTTTGTCTCAGTGGATAGAGCGTCGGCCTGCAGACTCAAGGGTCCCAGGTTTGATTCTGGTCAAGGGCATGTACCTTGGTTGTGGTCACATCCTCACTGGGGGGCGTGCAGGAGGCAGCTGATCGATGTTTCTCTCTCATCGATGTTTCTAACTCTCTATCCCTCTCCCTTCTTCTCTGTAAAAAATCAATAAAATATATTTTTTAAAAAAATTATTGCCCTAGCTCAGTGGTCGGCAAACTGCGGCTCGCAAGCCACATGAAGCTCTTTGGCCCCTTGAGTGTGGCTCTTCCACAAAATACCGACTTCTGCGCATGGGCCATGAAGTTTCAATCGCACTGTACGTGCGCACCTGCATGTGGTATTTTGTGGAAGAGCCACACTCAAGGAGCCAAAGAGTCACATGTGGCTCCCAAGCCGCAGTTTAGGGCCTAGCTGATGTGGCTCAGTTAGTTGAGAGTCATCCTGTGCACCAAAAGATCACCCATTCAATTCCGGTCAGGGCACGTGCCCAGGTTTTGGGTTAGGTCTCCAGTAGGGGTGCCATACTGTTGGCGACAGATCAATGTTTCTCCTATTGACATTTCTTTCTCTCTCTTTCTCTCTTTCTCTCTCTCTCTCTCTCTCTCTCTCTCTCTCTCTCTAAAAGAAAATTAATAAAAACATAAAACAAAATTTATTGATTGATTTTTGGGGATAGAGGAAGGGAGAGAGAAAGAAACATTGATTTGTTGGTCCACTTTTTATGCATTCATTGATTGATTCTTGTGTGCGCACTGACCAGGAATAGAACCCACAACCTTGGCATATCAGGGTGAGGCTCTAACCAACTGAACTATCCTGCCAGGGCCAATAGCAAGCCAGTACTTTGAACTCAGCTAATTGATTCACCTAAGAGAACTCCAGCTATTCTTGTTGCCATTACAGGATAGCGGCTCCCAGGTATTTACTCCACATGTGCTTAAAACATGGCTATAGAGCTGGAGCCTCACTGGATGAAAAGAGAGAAACCATAGCTTTTCTTCCCCAAATGATGCATTATAGGCACTTAGCATCAGAAGGCTCAGACCCATATGGGAATTAATGCAAGGCCACTTCCCAAACACTTCACTTTGTTTCTTTCTGCAAAGAGTTAGAGCTGTTACATTGATAGAGGCGATGCCCAACATCCCAGTACCTACACTGATGGATGGATAGAGGCGAGGCCCAACATTCCAGTACCTACACTGACCAACGTTTCTGAAAGGTAGCCACCCCTCCTCACCCTCAGCTTCACAGAAGACAGGGCCAGATGTGCCATAATGTGTGAGAAGTATGTTTTCATTTGGCAGTGTTCCCCCCACTCCCACCACCCCATCCCATACCCCTATCTACGTATTTTTGGATACTGAGGTTCTTTCATTTTGCACTCAATACAAGCCAGATAGTCTGGCTGTAACAAATGAACACAGAGGGAGCGGCGGGGGGGGGGGGGGGGGGGGGGAGATTCAGAATGAAACTTTCATGGAGGTTAAATAATGGACCATGGATTGAGATATAAAAGTGACATTTCAAGGTTAAAATAATCTTCCCTTTTGAATTGGCATTGATTTATGTATTTCTGCGCTGGAGTCCTGAACCTCAGCTCCTCAGCTCGAAGAGGCTACAGTAGTCGGGCAGCCTGTTGAAGCAGCGACCCCAGGAAGATGAGCAGCAGCTACCTACACACGCCTTTGGGTCCAGTTCAAGTGCTGATTTCCACACACCCCTATATTTTTTCTTAAATCATCAGAGGGAGAAGGTCATGCCTAAAAGACCCTCTCCCTGCAACACAAATCCAAAAGCGAATAGGGAAGAAAAAAAAGGAAGTAAGGAATAGAGAGAGACTAAGGCAGGGGAGATTACCCAAGTGTGTTTATCTGTATTTTTTCATGTCCACTTGAGGATGCAAAGAACAAAAGGTAGAAGATTTCCCTCTCCATCACAAAAATAATTTGCAAAACTGCTGCTCCCAATCTGCAAGATTGTTTTCAAAGAAGCAGCAACGCTGAACATTTTCTTCCCCGTAAGGAAAATCTGCTCACTTACCAGCAAACTGCTCTTCATTGTCTCCAGCTCTGGGGATTTTCAGAAGAATTTGATAGGCTCTGTCAACTGCTAAAGCCATCAGATCCAGAGCCCCTTTACAACATTGTAGATGGAGGATAAAGTGTTATCTGTGGAGGCCACAGACTGGCATATTTTACATTTCATACGTTTTTATAGACCCACAGTGAAAATGTGCAGTTGTGCTATCTTACAACCTCGCCACACTCAGTGAAATTTGCAAAGAATCAGTCTCAGTTGTTGGAGATTGATGCTGTGTCCCCCAGCAGCCAATTCTGGTGTTCACTTCTCCAAATTGTTGATCCAAAAAAAATCCACCAATTTGCTAGCCAAATAATCTACTTTTCTTTTCAAGTATCAAATCGTAATTTCACTTTAATATTCACAGACTAGGAAGAACAGAAAACCTTTCTCCAAAATAAAATATTCAAGGTCTTCCCAAGTTGTGAGTTGAACCCAACAATGGCACAGGAAGTGGCGGCTTCCTTGGAGACACCAGAAGCAACTCTCTAGGTCCAAAGATTGGGAAATAAAATTTAAGTCCTAACTTCCTGTCTCTCCCTGTACTGCAAGACCCCGTAGCGTTGGAGAACATCAGGAATCAAGGCACAGATGTATCTTAGTTTTGGATCTTAGTTTTATTACAGAGAACCCTGAAGCTCTCCTGGGTTTCCCCCTCCTCTCTGTAGTCCGCCACTCTTGGAGCTGGTGAAATGGCTTCCTGTAAGAAACTGAGAGGTTGAACTTGAAGCCAGTTTTAGGTCTTATTTTCAAGGCCATGTATTATATATTAACTTGCTAGGACTAATGTAACAAAATATTACAAGCCGAGTGGCTTAAACATCAGAAATTCATTGTCTCACAGTTGTGGAGCCTGGAAGTGCAAGATTGAGCTTGTCAGCATGGCCATGCTTTCTAGGAAGGTGTGGGGAGGCATGTGTTCCAGGCCTCTCTCCGGGCTCCTGGCGATTCCTTGGCTTGTGGCAGCATAACTCCCACCTTCCCATGGCGTTCTCCCATGTCTCTGGTTCAAAGTGTGTTCTTATAAGGACCCAGTCATATTGAACTAGGGGTCTACCTTACTTTAGTATGATTTCATTAATTAATTACCTATGCAAAGAACTTATTTCTAAATAAGGTCACATTGTGAAGTACTGGGTGTTAAAGCTTCAACATATGAATTGTGGGGGAAAACACAATTCAATCTGTAATAGATCACCTGTTGTTGTTTTTTAATGTTATGTTCCCTCATGTTTAGGATTTTACAGCAAATTCCCTGAGGGCTAAACTGGGGGTTTTTAATGACCCTATATCCTGGAAGAGGGTTCATGTCCTTGGTCTCTTTTATTATATTGAGCCACTGGAAACTGCTGATATTTGACTCTTCAGGCTATAAAAATGGCCATCTCTTATGGTTGAACCTATACACATCTAGGTATGTTCCCTTCTTTCCAGAGAATACCCTCTCCAGGGCCATTGAAATAGCTTGAAAGTCTTCCCACTTGCCTGAGTGTACATTTCAAAGTTCTATTCACCATAATCCACAAGAGAACAAAGGACATCCCAGAATTCTTGAAATGGGCAGGCTAATTAGCACTTTCCACCCCACAAGCCTCACCACTGCACCAGGAACTTTTAAATAAAAACATTAAAATTCTACAGCTATTATAGTTATTCAAAAAGCTTATAATAATGCATTCAAATAACATGACACCAGGGTACAAAAATGACCTAGTAAAATTAGAATAGCATCTGAGGCAGAATTGCAGGTTCCCAGAAACACAATAATAATATGTCTTATTATTTCACAGTAATAATGTCTTATTATTTCACAATAATAATAATATGTTTTATTATTTCTGTAGAGCCAAGTAATTGTCTGGTGCAGTTATCTTGAGAGAGTAGAGAAGAGAATCTTAAATGTCAATGAATAAATGCTCCTGAAGTTCAAGTTTGATTCTGCATTGAGTATTGTTAGCCCAAGAATGGAAAATACTTATAGAGGCCATGCGGATCCTTGATTAGATAGATTTCCTGGCTTAGCTATTGAGTGAAGCAAGCATGTGGTGCTCTGCTAGAAAGTAAATGACCCTATTGTTTTTCTGGGTGGAAAAGCCACCCGGAAAATCAAAATTTTAGAATAATGGAGTATATAGATAAAATAATATGACTTAGTACTAAAGAGGCATTTCTTCATTCCAACCACAGCATCTTTGACACCTCTAGGTTGTTGGAGAGGAGGATCTAGAGGGTGGAATGGGAAGGATCTTGGTCCATTTGAGAAGTGGAGGGAAGGCCATTACAGCTGGAATTTCTGAGGGAGAAGAGTGGCCGAGATGATGCTGGAGAGGGAAATGAGTTCAGGCCATGCCGGGTTTTGATGGCTTTGTTAAAGTTTAGAAGGAATGAAGTTAGGATGTCTTTTAAAGATCTCACTCTGACCTTATTTAGAGAATGTGTGTGTGGGCAGGGGAGCAAGAGTGATTATAGAGGGCCATCGAGAGAGCTACTGCAGTGATCCGGCAAGGCACAATGGTGGCCTTCCCAGAGTGAAGGCAGGTAGCGTGAGAAGAGGTTTTGGAGACAAAGGCCATCAGGCTGATTGTCCTGGAGGAATAAGTAGGGTGGTGTTAAGAAGGACATGCAGATTAAAGAAGGAAGCACTCCATGGAAGGGAGAGGATGAATTCAGATTTTCTTTCTTTCCTTGACTTTTTTTCAATTGTAAAATGAAATCACCACTCATTTTAACAAGTCAAACTGAAGACTTACACTAGGACAGTGATGGCGAACCTTTTGAGCTCGGCGTGTCAGCATTTTGAACAACCCTAACTTAACTCTGGTGCCGTGTCACATATAGAAATTTTTTGATATTTGCAACCATAGTAAAACAAAGATTTATATTTTTGATATTTATTTTATATATTTAAATGCCATTTAACAAAGAAAAATCAACCAAAAAAATGAGTTTGCGTGTCACCTCTGACACGCATGTCATAGGTTCGCCATCACTGCACTAGGAAGAAGTTAGTCATTCTCACACTTCTGGACTAACGAAAGTTAACAGGATGATATAATTTTTACATTTTTCTCTCTTATATATATATGTGTGTGTGTATTTGTTGTATTTTTATTGTTGTTGTTGTTGTTAATCCTCACCCAAGGATAATTTTCCCATTGATTTTTAGGGAGAGTGGAAGGGAAGAGGAAGGGGGAGAAAGATCGATGTGAGAGAGACATATATCAGTTGCCTCCTGCACCAGGGCTGGTGTTCGAACTGGCAACCCAGGTCCGTGCCCTTGCCCAGGAATCAAACCTGTGACCCTTCAGTGCATGGGCCGATGCTCTAACCACTTAGCAATGCCAGCCAGGGCTTATATTTTTAAATTCAGTTTTGAACTTGCTGAGTATGAATTTCTTCTAGATTTTGCAAGCGAATACATCAAATAGAAAATTTTATACACACACACACACACACACACACACACACACTAGAGGCCCGGTGCACGAAATTCATGCACTTGGTGAGGGGGGTCATCCCTCAGCCTGGCCTGTGCCCTCTTGAAGTCCAGGAGCCCTCGGAGGATGTCCAACTGACGGCTTAGGCCCACTCTCCGCCCCCACCGCTGCACTCACCAGCCGTGAGCCTGACTTCTGGCTGAGCAGCGCTCCCCCATGGGAGCGCACTGACCACCAGGGAGCAGCTCCTGCATTGAGCATCTAGCCCCCAGTGTTCAGTGTGCATCATAGCAACCAGTCGTTCCACCGTTTGGTCTATTTGCGTATTAGCCTTTTATTATATAGGATAAGTCAAAACTCAGAAAGGAGACATTTGCTGGGTTTATAATTTTCTCTGTGTTTGTATGGTAGATGACATCTAAGCCATGGGGGTAGATAAGAAGGCCTGGGAGAAAAATGTTGTATTACAGGAGGGAAAAGTCTGCACAGAGCCCTGAGGAGATTCAGCCTTTGCCAATTAGGTGGGGAAAGAGGAGGGGGGAATCAGAGAGATAGAAAGAAAAAGAAGGTGAGGAATTCTACAAGTCAAGAGATTGGCAAGTACAGCCAAGAGATCAATTAACACAATGTCCATTATACTGAGCAACAAAAATATCAACAACATTAGAGAGTCATATCCATGGAATGGTGAGGTTTCCAGGCGTTACTTTGAGTAGTGACAGTTTTCCCCTGGGAGTGTGACATTTCTCCAGAATCATCTCCAAGGAGAAAATCACAGAGAAGATAGATATGGTACCCAAAGTTGGAATTTTGCAGGAATAGTTAATGGAAGGTGGGAGAGGCAAAAGTGACTAAAATGGTACCCACAGAAACTGTTACAGTACTATTATCTATTTATATTTTTTAAAGTAGAGATTGAATGTATTAAAAGATAAATGTTATGTGTTTTTTTTGTTTTATGTTTACCTAGGGAAACTTTGGTGAACATGGAGCTGGTGGCCCAAAAGGAGAGAAGGTAATCAGATTTTCAAAATGAATAAAAACGCCTGGGGTTTCAGACAGAGTCACACATTCACATGTCAGGGGAGGTGCTGCTGCCACAGGGGTACTGTCTAGGGGCGGTCAGGTCTGTCAGGCGCAGCCTCTCCCGCCTCCTGCCCAGGGAAGCAGGATTGAAATCAGCTCCTCGGTGAAGACGGCTGAGTGGCAGTTGCTACAGGAAGGGAACACATGAAGGGGAAATACCTATAACAAGGTAAATGAAGTTAGGGCGCAAGCCTCCGTTTATAATTAGATACTTCATGTGTCCATGTAGGTGACAAAACCAATCTGTAGATCCCTTTAGCAAAATGCCTCAGGCTCAGGCCCACTCTTTTTGTGTCTTCTTAAGTACCCAAATATAGCCTGTTGTGGGAGCATCTTTTTGGTGGTTTTATAATGTACAGCCATGGTTTAACCAAATAATTCTTTCAAAACAGTTTTAAAATTAAACTGCTGATGAATGTCCAACGCATTCTCATCATCATTCACAGGTTTAATTATATTAGCTGTGAAGATGACAGATCTGCTTGCCCGCTCAGAAAGATGTTTCACTCCCATTTGATTCAGAAATTGTGATGACCTTGGATTCCGTGTGAATGTGCCATTGTCGGGGGCGGGGCAGTGGAACCCACATACACATTAAATCTATAGACAGAGATGAGTAGGTTTGAAAATACTCTGAGGAAATGTGGCCTGTGAGTGCTACCTTCATTCATTCACCCAGTAAAAAATCCTCTTGATTGAGGGCAGAGTATTTCGACATGAATCCAAGGAAATATGACTTCTGTGCCTTATAAATCAGTGCAGCCAATCTATTCACGAGATCATACATCCATCACCAAAAAATACTGCTAAAAGATAGTTTCCACAGAAAGTCAGAGCTTCTTAGAGACTGGCCATTGAAAATGAAATTTTCTCCAAAAAAATAATAAAGCCTTGACATTCTTCAAAAGACAATCAAAATATTTATTATACAGCAATAACAAATCATTTGTGATTGTGGATTGTACTGCTAGTACATTAGCATTATTTCCTGTAACCAAATAGCTTACAGAATTCCTATACCACCGTAAAGAACACATTACATTCGAAGCAATTACTACTGGACACCTGCAAGCTAAGGGGGAGTGGGGAGGAGCAAAATAAAGCCACAGAGCTTGTCACATAGGACAGCTGAGCAAAGAAGGGAGTTGTGGCACTTTTAAAGTATTTAAATGATGATTCATTTCTTGAAACAAAACAGCTGGCTTCTGTTTTGCTATGTTCATTAGGAAACATATGTTACTTAGAGATTCTTAAGACCTCGATGATGAGAAATTCGATTCTGTGAAACAGGTGTATTTCAAGCTCTAAGGATCTTTTCTATTGCTCAAATTTCTTTAATTGCTTCAGCGTCTTCAATGGAATTACAGAAGCCAGTGGCATGTCTGTCCCCTCCTCTCACTCAAAGAAATAACCTCTCGAAGAGTCTGCAGGGAACCTGATGCAAAACCTGATGTAAATGTACATATAAAATGATTTGTAAGAATTTTAATTAACAGAAGACAGACTGCCAATAAATAATCCATAAAATAAACTAAAAAATGTTAAGCATAGCATTTGCTGGAGGAGTGAAATCACCTCTACCTTATACACATCACTGTTCTGAATCAATACATTGGTTTTTAAAATTATAATTCTGTTCAAGGGTCACTGTAGTGAGAATTTAAAGCTCCTGCAATCTGATCGCACAGATTTGCTTGCACCAGTGGTGGACCCCAGTGGTTACAAACCCTGGCTGCACCCTGGAATCACCTGGAGGGTTTTTAGAAAATACCATTGTTCAGGTCCCATCATGAGAGACTCTGATTTGGGGCACACCTCTGGTTGATCTGGGGTGGGGTACATATTGCTGTCATTTAAAAATACTGCACATGATTCTAACAGGCAACCAGGGTTGAAAACCAGTGAGTGGTGGAAAGAGCATGGTCTTTGGGGCAAAAGTTAATTGTGCCATTAACAGCTGTGTCTCCTTGGGAAATTCACTTTATTTATCTAAGTATCAGTTTCCTCATTTGAAAAATGGGCATAATGGTATCAAAACAAAGTTGATGTCAAGATTAAAAATAAATGCGGTGATATGAACTTACCTGAAAGCATAACACCTGACCCATGTTAAGCCCCCACTAAAGACTTGTTCCTTCCTGTTCATCCACCCCAGACTTTCTCTTTTCTCATGAGATCTCATCTATTTCTTTTTGATGTTACTAGGCGTTACCATTCTTAACACATGGTCTTGGTCATCATTCCATCCTCCACCATCATTTTGACAGAGAAGGGACAGAATTTATGTTGTAGAATAAAAGATTTAACCAGAAGTATAATTTCAGCACCTACATGACTTACCACTTCTCAATATGCTGATGGGCAAAACGGAATCACAAAACCAGCCAAATTTGGAACTCTGCCCCAGGTGCACTAGAACAGACACAGCAACAGTGGAATCTACACATGGGTCACTCCTGGTTTAGCAGCACATCCTGTACCAAGTGTCAAGAGCACTAAGAGATAGGAAGGAACACGAAATCCTACTAGTCGCCATTCATGTTATATATCTGCCAGTATTGAAATGATGATCTCTGCTCTGAAACTTGTCTGGCCTAACTAAATGTGGTGAAGGAATAATGTGTTTGTAAGGTGGTTAAGAAGAACTGCTTTTTCTACAGAGACAGTGGAATAAGGTGGTGAATATTTAAGGACTTCTAAGAAATTGGCAGGGGTCTTTTGGGGCCCACTGTCAGAGAGAAAAGATAAAGCCACAAAAGCACCAAGTTTAAAAATAGCACCAAAAGTGTCCAGGGCCAGCCTTTTCTGAAGTAAATTCATCACTTGCCTTTCAACTCATATCCACAGTGACAAATCACTGAGCATCCATTTTAAATGTGAAAAACAACTCCACATGAGTCTAAGATTCAGGTATGAAATGCTTTTGTTTCCAGAATTTTATATGAGAGAATTGGTTCCTGCCACCTTTTTCTAAACCCAACCACATCAATGTACCACACAGAGAGATGGATCAAAGTCTCTGTTGGGTCCTTCATCTACATTCCAATGGAGACCTATTTACATCAGTTCAATGAATACGAACTATGAATATAATTACTCTTTCTCCATGTTCATCCCCCCACTCCCCTTTTGGTATTGGGCAGATGTGATTTTTATAGTCATTTCTAGACCCCCTTCCCTGAATTCTACTTTAATTTTTTGCAGATCAGTCTAACTACTAGGCATATTTTTCTTCACTCGTGTGCACTGGGGATATTAGCACCTATCAGATAGGTAATAAGATGGTCACACTGTACACCCTAGTGCTCATACTAGGACAACTATTTATAGCCTCTTTTAAATCAACACCAATTGGTCCCTAAAATGTATCCACTAATTTCTCCCTCTTTTTACTTTGGATAGAATGTATTTTCTCTAAGGGGAAAATGCCTTCTCCTCACCTGTATTAAGTATAAGATTGGTGGCATATTAGATATTTGGATGCTAGAAGGAAATAATTATATTAATAAAACCAAGATTAAATTTATGAAATATATTCCACAAATCTAGGAATCTCCTTAATAAAAACATGATCCTGTCTTATTGAGTACGTATTACAAGCTCCCTCTTCCTCTAATCTAATATCACAAGACACTGATTTGGATAGAAATGTAGAAATAAGCCAACATCTATTACAGGACTGTAACCAGTTTGTACTTGAAGTACTTCAAGTAGACTATTGTTTGAGGCTTCGAAATAAACAAATAAACATGTCCATACAAGGGGACACGTATAGAGATGTTCAGTGAAGCCTTGTTTATAACAGAGAAAAGCTAGGGACAACCCAGGTGCCCATAAATGGAATATGGCTAAGCTCTGGTACATTAGCATTATATAATGCTATAACTATATAACATTATATAATTCAACACTTATACTGAATGAACTAGCTCTATATGTATCAATAGAAATGGATATTAAAAACAATGTTCAGCCGAAACCTGTTTGGCTCAGTGGATAGAGCGTCGGCCTGCGGACTGAAGGGTCCCAGGTTCGATTCCGGTCAAGGGCATGTACCTGGGTTGCGGGCACTTCCCCGGTGGGAGATGTGCAGGAGGCAGCTGATCGATGTTTCTCTCTCATCGATGTTTCTAACTTTCTATCTCTCTCCCTTCTACTCTGTGAAAAATCAATAAAATATATTTTAAAAAAAATAAAAAATAAATAAAAATTAAAAAAAAATAAAAACAATGTTCAGTGAAAAAAACAAGTCACAGGATGTTATATACAAGATAAAGCTATCTATGTAATTTGTTTTAAATATTCAGAATAATATATTGTTTGATTTCACATATGTAGTAAAAGTACAAACATATGGGCTAAAAATATGAGTGCTAAATTCAAGAGTGTGGCTCTCCCTGGGACAGGAATGGAGAGGGAAATATAGGAGATATCTTCTTTGACTGTAAATTTTTTATTAGTTTTTTAAATTTTGAGGACCCGGGACATGGAGGTTTGACATAATTCAACTTTATGTTTTCTGTATTTATTTTTTTTAATAAAAAAATAGACAAAACAGGTGAGAAAAGTATAAGCCCAGAAACATCATTTTGCAAAAATGCTCTTGATGTTGGGGGAAAAAAAAACACAACATTATATAACTTCTAGTGGCTATGTTTATGTGATATACAAGTATGCCATAGTCAAGGATTTTGGTAAACACTAAAAAGCACAGTGCTGAAGATTCCTCTGAAATCTGATTAGTGAGATATTTCCTTTCCACAAGTATTATTTCTAAAATTGTATTTTTTCAATTATATACTGCATACAAATCCCTCTTCAAGATCTAAGACATCCTTAGACATTTCTAAGCTGTTGCTGTCACCACATTGACAAGAATGCCTTCTTTGTCCACAGCCAATCATTTAAGTTGCAATGTAAATGCTGGAAACAGCTGAGAGACTCATTGTCTTCCTGTCTCTCCACTCCTCCATCTCCCCCCTCCTAAAAAAAGAAAGAAGTGTCTGAAATAAAATGAGTCTGGATTATTGTGTCAGTTAAACAATCTGTTGTCTTTAAGATCACAAAAAAAATTTTGGTACAGCAGAGCAAAATTATAATTTTTTCTCTAGATGTTCTTTTCTTGAAAAATAATTTTTGTTTCAGATTAATTTTAAATTAATATAGTGAATATTATGGATGTCTACAAGACCTAAAGGCATTGTAAAGTGCTGACAAACACATTACTATGCAAATAGCCTAACTCCATTCAGAGCTTGTCATTGTCTCTTGGAGGATAATAGGTAAATTCCATGGTTAGAAGCAGCTCGAGCAATTAATCTGACTCTGATCATCACAACAGTACTCATCTCATCTGACCTCATGCGAAATTTCTTCTGCTCTTTTTTGAAAGGGAGAAACTGGACAACCAGGATTTCCAGGGTCTATTGGCCCTAAAGGTCAAAAAGGAGAATCTGTAAGTATTTTAGCTTTTAGAGACAAGAAAGAATATCCAAAATGTAAAACTAAAAATGTTTTTCCTAATTAGCCTCACTTCTGTATACCTGGTTGCCCTTGCCATGGCCTAGAACAGGGGTGGGCAAACTTTTTGACTCGAGGGCCACAATGGGTTCTTAAACTGGACCGGAGGGCCGGAACAAAAGCATGGATGGAGTGTTTGTGTGAACTAATATAAATTCAAAGTAAACATCATTACATAAAAGGGTACGGTCTTTTTTTTTTTTTAGTTTTATTCATTTCAAATGGGCCGGATCCGGCCCGCGGGCTGTAGTTTGCCCATGGCTGGCCTAGAATGATAGCTCCAATATTTGAGCAAGTGCTCTATGCAAGGCACTAAGTCTTTTACTTGTAGGAATTTAATTCTTTCAAAAGAAAACCACTTGAGGTAAGCTACTATCACCCCGATTTGAGGAAACTGTGGCACTGAGAGGGTGAGTAACTTGCCTAAGGTTACACAGCTACTAGGTCTTGGAGCCATGTCTCCCACTTCGGTAGCCTGACTCTAGAACCAGGGTTTAAGAACTATTAAGCTGCCCTGCTCTAACTAAATATTATAGCTGAAATAAATAATTAAATCAGTATATCTAAAGACGGGCTAATTTATCTAAAATATTAGAAACGCGTCATTTTGCTCAAACAACTGCTCTCAGTATACTTCATGAAGTTACTTTCCTTTCTTGGTTCTTGTAAGATTGAAGTGGCCTCTCAAGCCACTTCTCAATATTACTGAGGCCAGTTTCTTTAAAAACAGTTATTTTGTTGATGGTGGGGGGACCCTATAGTATCCTTTGTATTCAAATAGGACCACATATAGAGATTACATGAATCCTAGTTACAAAAATAACTTTTTTAAAATGCTGCTAAAACAAACAGACAGACAACCTATGGCAATCTTTATATGAATCCACAAGAATCAGACTTAACAAATGTTTCATTCTTATTAAAAATAAATAAAAAAAGGTCATACTTGTTAAAAATCATTTCTACCTTTCCTTGCCAGGATGAACAAAGGATATTGGTTCACCAGGGATAATGAATGAAGAGGCACTAAAATGTCTGCATGCCAAACAGGAACAATTATTAAAAGTATTCACTATTACAAAGCTAAACGTTCCCTGTGCTTCAGCTTTAAAAATTAGGCATCTCTAGCAATGACAGTAAACTTTCAGGCAGCTTTAGAATGAGTGCTTTTACCCAGGTACCCTATATTCTCCTACCTTCAGGGGTCATGCTTGCCCTTAGTATCAAGCCCAAACCTCCACCCCACCCTCTGCAGGAAGTAACAGTCTTTATCAGGGTTCCCCAACCAGGTGTTCCCATGAATGTCTAGGAAATTCACATGTTCCACAAATCTAGTCTAGTGGTCACTGCCCCTTCCATCTGCCAACTCACTCCTGGTGCTCCACCCTGGGCACTTCTTACCAACTCCTAACTGCTTCTCCAGGTCTCTGCTGACTCCCCTCCAAGCTTGAACACTGACCCTTAATTTCCATGTGACAGATGGCAGGCCTGGCAGTAAGACTTACTAAAATTCTACTGGAAAATCAGGAATGTGTATAGCAGAAAGGAGATACTTCCTGCTTCTCAAAGGTGCACTTGAATCACCTGGGGATTCTTTTGAAATGCTGGTTCTAATTCGCTAGGTCTTGGGTGGGGTCTGAGAAGTTGCATTTCTCACAAGCGCCCTGGTGGGGCTCCTGCCGTTGGTCATGGGTCATGCTTTGGGTAGCAAGGACTGGAGGAATTCACAGCTCCTCAGAGATTCCCTCTGGCTTTCTGTCCTACCACCGCCATTTGGGGGCGGTCCACCTATCTGGCTTACCCAGGTGAACAACCTTCTTTTCTTTTAACTTGTCTTCTTGCAAGTTCCCTGTTACTCCCTAATTATCCCACCTCCTTATACCACTTTGCTTGACCTCCCCGTCCCCCAACATAAAAAAGCACATTTTTACATGATTATGCAGAGAAATTTAGCTTTCTATAGCCTCAACCTGTTTATTCTAGAACAGGATCTGGACTTGACTTTGCATGGTAACCAGAAGGTTCAAACAACTCATCCAAAAAAATCAGGCAAATTAAATTCCGAACTACCTATCTCAAATAGCAGTTTGTCCCCCACTACTGGACATTGAGAATTTGACTAAATGTCCACTGAAACATATCAGAGCTAAAATATATGTAAGAGGTCATCTAGTTGAATCCCATGATTTTGTAGATAATTAAAGAGAAGTTCTAAAAGGTAAGTGACTTGAACCAGACAGTAGCCATGGGAGCTAGAGCTAAGCATCAAGTCTCTAGACAAGCAGTTTACTGTTTTTGTGTGTTTTTTAAAACCAGTTACTTTAGTCAATGTGGCCTGATAGTGGCTCTAAATGAGCAATGACATAAGCAGGGTAATATAAGCAGAAATGAACTGTTATATAAGCAGGGTTACCTGTTGCTTATATCTAATTGCTTATATCTCCTATCTTAAAAATCAAGTAGATGTTTAAGAATTAAAGTTGAAATGTAAGAATGTAAATAAAGCCCTGCTCTAATGTGAGAAATTAACCAATATTAAGAGATTTAATCATGTTGGCTAGATATTGGGGCATATTAGTAAGGGTAGGCGAGGTTATGCTAAGCAACAAATTATCCCTGAAATTTCTCTGGCTTCACCCAAGAAAGGTTATCTCTTGCTTGGGCTGCACGCCCATTGTGGTTCCTTTGGGAGGAATGGGTGTTCTACTCCATACCACACTCAATTTCCAGGTTGATTATCACCATGTCACTAAGCCACCTGGTATACACAACCTTCTTAGTCATTACTGCCGGAAGTGTGGGACTGGGGGATCATGAATGGAATTTCCCTGCAATAGCCTGCAAGTACCACTTCTGCTCACATTTCATTGCCAAAACTAACTGTAAGGCCCATGTAACTGCAAGGGGGCTAGCAATCATGGGAGAGAAGGTGAGCCCCATAGTCCCTAGCTCATAGGACATGAGGTGAAAATCACAGAGGTTCATTTAGTAACCGCTTATTTCTCCTTAGTGATTTGTTGAAGAGAATGACAAACACTAAGAGGACCTTTGAGAGTAGTCCGTGATTGTTCTCACATCTTCTCTTGAAAATGAAATGTTTTTAATGTCTTTTCATTTGTCCTTATTATCACTTCACCTAATTTAAATAATAAATAAATCAAATTACAAATCAGATCAAACAAACTGAGCAACCAAAGCCTTCAAACTAAAGATTGAAGTCAGGCTGCCTGGGTTGAAACCCTGAACGACCTCTTGATGGCTATGTGACATTGGGTAAATTGGTTAACTTCTTTGTGCCTCAGTTTCCTCATCTGTAAATGTTACTAGTACCTACTCCACTGACACATGAAGATCAATATTTTAATACATATAATGTGATTAGAAGTGTTTGATACACTATAAGAATTTAACAAATGTCAGCCATTATTGTAATATCTACATAACTTTAAATTCTCTAATTCACTAAACTTTTATTGGGTACCAATAATGTACACCAGAGATGCTATGTTAGTCAAGATTAGCTACATCTCTACATTTGCTGAGTTTATAGGCATGATAAATAAGGAAACATAAAGTAAGTGGATGCTGTTTTAGGGGAAATAACTTTCTGAATCTCTTTCCTCATGCTTGAAATGAGACAATATCTTCCCCCACAGCATCGATGTAAGAGTAAATGAGATTATGGACATGGAACTTCCGGAATAGAAGCTACTAAGAGAAATTGTGTGTGTGTGTGTGTGTGTGTGTGTGTGTGTGTGTATGTGTGTGTTTTCACCTTCTATGTGAACTGTGCAAAAGGAAACTTTGGCCTTGGGCAGCATTTCAATTTCAATTTGTCATCCACTCAGGATTCTCAAAATAGTATTAGAATGATTAGCTTATTGTTCATTTGGGAATATGGAAGGTTTTTGTAACTAATTCTCATATGCTCCCTTGAAGCTGTACAGGGTTCTGTGTGACATTCTGGACCATTGCAGAGGGTGCCTGGATGGTGTCTGGGTTGGCCTGCAGGGTATTCAATTTCAGTTCTGGAGAGTTTATTTCTAAAAGTGTTTGTAATTGATTCTGTTTTCTACCCATTTTCCTAGGGGGAACCTTTTACAAAAGGTGAAAAGGGAGATAAAGTAAGTGGATGTTTTATCACTATCTTGGGTTTTCTACTTCATTGATTTCTTTCTCTCTGATTCCTGGTATGTTTACTTTGGAGTCTAATAGATTTGATGAAAGGAGGTCCCTAAGCATTTTACTTTTTCCTCTGTGTATTTTGACTCTTTTGATAAATGAGAAATTTTAAACCTTGTTAAATTTTATCCTCTGATGACATTTTAACATCTGGTATGGTACATTTTTTTAACCCATTACTATTTGTGATTGGACATGAATCTTTTGAAATATACCCACTTAATATATATAAAATGCAAAATACAGCTTTTCAAAAATTCTCTTAATGATACAAATTGCATTTATTATCAACCAGGATAATTTTATCAAAATGGTCAATAATAAGTCATGGGAAATATAAAAGCAAACTCAGTATTGCCAATATCATTGTCTTGTGTATAAACTTTATTTTTTCTTTGTTTTTTTTAATTAAGTACATATACCTGAAAGTAGACTCACCATGACATAGCAACTTCAGTTCTACTCTTCTTTACCTCCTCATCTGAATTTTTCATTCTCTGAGATAAAAGATTAGCTGGTGGGAAATTGTAACAATGCCAGCTGAGTGGAGAAGGCAGTCATTGCTAATGGAATGTGATGAACATGATGATTACAGTGTCAAAAGCAACATTGAGAAAAAAATTTACAAAGAAAAAAGAAAAGAAAAATATTGTTTATTTATTAGGAATAAGTATTTTAAATGGTGTTTTAGAATGAACCCACCTTGACTTCATCATGCCTTCCATAATTCCCCCTTTATTGTATGCTAATTAGTGGAAATGCAAATGAATTCATGACTAGAGATGCTCATCTCCATCTGAATTTAAGCATTATATATATATTGACTAGAGGCCCATGCATGAATCCATGCATTGGTGGGGTCCCGCACACCGATGCACGATTGAGACTGGGGAGGGGCCGTGGGAGGGCTCCAGGGCATGTCCGGCCTGTCTCACCTAGTCCCGATCAGCTGGACCGCAGCAGCAAGCTAACCTACTAGTCGGAGCATCTGCCCCCTGGTGGTCAGTGCATGTCATAGTGACTGGTCGAATGAATGGTTGGACACTTAGCATGTTAGGCTTTTATTATATCGGATTATTTTATTTACAGGGAGAACCGGGGGTAATAGGATCACAAGGAATAAAGGTAATCTCCTGACATTCTTCAATTGCATCTCCAACCTAATGATAACATGAAAATCAAAGTAACCGGTTTAATTTCCTTTCCACTCCTATTCTTAGGGTGAACCTGGAGATCCTGGTCCCCCCGGTTTAATAGGAAGCCCAGGACTAAAGGTATATAAGAAATAAGTGAAATAAAGGAGGAAATAATTTTGGAGTTATCACCATTTCTCTGTGAAACAAGGTGATCTAGGGCCGCTCATTTTCTTCACAAATGTTCTCAGAGGCTTAACATGTTTCCATGGTGATTTCCCCTCATAGGCTGCATTTATTACACACACAGTAGCTGTGCCTTTTGATTCACAATAGGGTTTAAATTCTTTTTCAGAACATATTCACAATAGCATCCCTAAAAGTGTCAAGAGTAAACAATATAAGCTAAACCTATGACCCTGAACTATTTTCTTAAAGTAGGTAGGATTCAGCGTTCAATTTCTAAGCCAAAATTGTGTATCCCTGAGATGCTTGAGTTCCCCATCTGGGATCTGGGGGAGTGTCCCAAGAAAGACCCCTGTTGGGAGGTGGGGGAGAGATTCACGTGAGATGCTCCCACCAACAGGTAAGGCAAGTTATCTAGTCCTCACCTGCTGATGACATCCATTAAAATGAAAGTATACGAAAGCTCTCTTGGAAGCCCATAGCACATTTCAGTTTTATACAGAGAAGGTAGGAGGGTGGAAGGTCCACATTTCTACAGATCTAAGTCACAAAATGTTTTATATATATTCAGGTACATTTTTTAGCCAAGTTAAAAGTACATGTCACCTTCGACTTTAGGGTCAGCAAGGACCTGCAGGCTCTATGGGACCCAGAGGACCACCTGGAGATATTGTAAGTATTAGTAGATACAAGTGTCTTTGGTATTTGAAAATTAAATTGAGATTGAGACTTGTTTTAAAGAATGTCAACATCTGTTCATGTGACTGAGTTACACTGAATTTTTCGAAGTCATAGGTCATTTCTACCACTAGAAGTGATCATAGCAGCCTGTGTCTAACTTAATTCCTTAGCTCAGGATGTTATATATACCTCATTTTGCTTGTCTGGCTCTGAATAATTCATGTATGTGGAGTCTCTGACACTCATGTATGTGAGGTTCCCATACATATGTATGTAATTAAATTAGGGTTTTTTTTCTCTTGTTAAAAAAAAAAGTGATCATAGCTAATATCAAGGGCTATTGTGGAGGCTAGTACCTTCATATATTCATGGGATGTCTTTTTTAACATCAGTTGCCTAATAAAATGGTCTTTGGGACACAAGTTAACTAAATTATCATTTTTACATGCTTGTTATTGGTGTACCAATAGTAAAGGAGATGGGAAACATCAAAAGAAATAAGGAAAAGCAAGAGAGAAAGCAGGCATTTCCATTATGCATGGCCCTGGTTCAATTCTCCATCCAAAAAAAAAAGATATTTCCAAAGCTTCTTTTGTTCTTTCTTGTGAGAGCCTCCAAAAAGAACAAGTCTTTTGGCTGAAAATATTTCTATAATGCAATTGGAGAAAGGTCCTCAGGTTGCATTGTAACCTATCTTTTGTGGACTCATTCTCTCTCTCTCTCTCTCTCTCTCTCTCTCTCTCTCTCTCTCTCTCTCTCTCTCCTCCCTCCCGCTTCCCTCCCTCCCTCTCTTCCTCCTCCCCCCCCCACACTCACACATCCCTCTTAAATGCACTTTTCTATCCATGCCTCCAAGTAAGCCGTTCGCCCCTTGAACTATCTCCCTAGCCTTCCGACACCTTGGGAGCTGAGACATACCATCAGTCCTCACTTGAGCAAAACAAGAAAAATGCTTGCCCATATCTTCTTGGAAACTGATCTCTGTTTGGCCACAATTCCAGTACCCTCTAGACAAGTATTAGAATCTCTCCTTTGGCCATCACCTTGGAGACAGCTCCATGACCTCTTGCTCTGTTTTGAATGCTCCAGAGGTCTATCTTATAGTGCATTTTGTTCTGCTTAGTACTTTGAGCATTCAGTTCATAGAGCTAAGCTTTTTGTTAGTCCCCCAAGGCAGTGAATACACCATTACAGGTGTCCCCAGTGAAGAGATCCTATGGAAAGAGAAAAAATGTTGGTGGCACAGATAGAGCCACAAGATGCCCATGAAGTAAAGGGAAGTGATAGTGGCTGAAGCTAAAAAAGAGAACAAAATCAAAAGGGGAAGACCCCCTGTTGCTGAAATATAGTAAAAGCATCTTTTTCTATTTACCCCATTGTCCTTCTGAATCATGTGATGCTACCAACTGTCATCATCCCACCCCTTCTTGGCAATATTTGGTTCAATTCTCCCTTGTTTAGTTTCTTTCCCATTATATCCTGGTTACTTCCCTTGAAACAACATATTTTCACTAAAATTTTTCCTCTCTAAAATGTCAAAACCAACCCATCCCCACACACTTTATATATTAAAGTTCTGTTTTTCTGGCAAAGACTTAGATAAAAATGTCATTATAATAAGACATGTTCTAATTGCTATTCCCCTTTAATTCTAAATTGTCTAGGGGTTGCCAGGAGAACATGGTATCCCAGGAAAACAAGGCATTAAAGGAGAAAAGGTATAGCTTCCATTTTACTCATTGTGCATACGTATTAAGTGGTTAAGGCAGAGGAAGAAGCAGAGGTCAAAGGGTATTGGGGGAGTGAAGGAACAGGACTCAGGATTATGAAGGGAAGTGACAGCCACATAAACCATGGGGTGAATGATGTTGTGCATTTGTGACAGCCCTGGTTCTGGAATAAAAACACAATGTGACAAAATGAACTAACTCAGAGAGGAAGATCTCAGGACTCAGAAAGTCTGCTTCAGATTCAGCTGCTTACTCTGATATGGACCTGAGAAGTCTTAGTCTTTCGGGGCCTGTTTCTTGATGTCTATGTGGAAATAGTATATTAGTGTTGAACCATTTCTGGGGAATAACTTCAAGAAAGCCTAAAGATCAGCTAACAAATTTTATGAATAAATGCCTTTATTGTGCATATATTTAT
The DNA here is from genome assembly GCF_014108235.1 of Myotis myotis. Lineage (NCBI taxonomy): Eukaryota > Metazoa > Chordata > Mammalia > Chiroptera > Vespertilionidae > Myotis > Myotis myotis. Next base: position 66,690,743 of record NW_023416379.1, on the reverse strand, counting down.
GCACATACATATGTCATGATACTGCAAAACTTATTGTTAACATAACTCACTACAAAATCTAAATGCACTTAAGATAACTAGAACAGTGCCTAGCATGAATTAGGCTCTTACTAAATATTGTAGAAAGAGTGAATGAATGAAGTTTGACTGGCTATAATGACGATTTAAATCAATGGAAACTACTGCCTCCACACCTCCCACCATGAACCTGGACAAGGAAGTAAGACTCTTACTGTGTTTTCCTCAGGGAGATCCAGGTGGAATTATAGGCCCTCCTGGGCTTCCAGGTCCAAAAGGTGAGGCTGGTCCTCCAGGGAAAAGCCTGCCAGGAGACCCAGTAAGTACCAGCTCTTTTATTAATATTTCCCTGGAAAGATTGTTTATCCTTTGTGTGCTTCCAGTTTCAGATCACAAGTACAGGAACATGTTTAGATCTGCATAAAAATAAATATTCATCGTGTTCTTCAGCTTAGAGACCTAATCTCTTTGGAAATTTTATGCAAGCAAAGGCCTTTCTTTTGAAGAAAATGCACATACATGCACCATCTAAACAGCCAATTTTGGAAGCTTCACAGGCCCTCTCTGCAGAAAGCATAGATTCATTAGGGATCTATGAAGCCTAGCAAGGAACACGAGTTTTAAACAATAAACCTTTCTAGGACACTATGTTAAAACAGAAGAACTGCCTGAATTTTCCTTTCTGGGGCTCTGCAGGTGTGGCCACAGGTGGTCATTGGAAGAAAGTGTCCTGCTGGTCCAGGCTGTTTCCAGGACATAGAAAACTAGTTAGCCGGCAAAATCTAACCAGTATGCCTGTTTTATATGCATTTTTCTCATCCCCTTTGACCTTTTATATTAATTAATAATGATAAATAGTTCTCAGTATCAGATGCCTTATTTTAAAGATGAAAACACATTTTAATGTAACTATATAAAACCCATACCCTAGTAAAATTTGTATTCCTTGTTTATTATTATTTTATAGGAAAGGGTTTATTCAAGAAAGATGAAGAGCAATAACATATTTTTGAGTTAATGATTTCTTAAATGTTATTAACCTTTTTAGAAAAAGAAATGTATTCACCTCCTTTTTTATTCTTTTAGGGATTAGATGGAAACCCGGGAGTACCTGGGCCCCGGGGCCCAAAGGTATAAAAAATATCATAGACAATTTTTAAAGAATTTACCATTAATATAATACAGCCATAAAATTTACACCCCTTGGGCACTGCACTAACAGAAGCACCTCATTTCCAGGGTGAAAGAGGACTGCCTGGTGTCCATGGCTCCCCAGGTGACATAGGCCCACCAGGGCTCGGAATTCCTGGCCGAACAGTAAGTGAAATTCAATTGAGTTTTTGAAACCCTGTTGATTCCAATATTGTGAAACAAAATACAGTGACAAATTTGAAAAGGAGAAAAGAATAAAATGCTCTCAGGAGGAAATACCAATAAACACTGGTCAGAGGGAGAGAATTAAAGGGCACTGAGGTTACGTTACAGAGCACATAGCGGGCACTCACTGTGTGACTTACAGGGCTGACACACATACGCTGATTTTGGAATAGAAACAGTTATTTAACCTTTTATTCCTCTATTCTATATACTAAAAAGTTCGAGTGAAGTTTGTACGATTATAAAAATACCTAGTACTAGGTTATTATAGATTACTGTTTGCTTTTAAGTAGAATAAAATATTTAATATTTAAAGTGAATGGAGTATGTATAAATGGGATGATATGAAACATCTCTAAGTATTATCTTAAAGAATAGAGAAGAAAAGTTGTTTTTAATAGTTAAGACAAAAATAGGCAGTTTTTTTTACATATTTTAGCTGTAAGGACAGTGCCTGGTAATAATGACCAGTGTAAGCATACTTGCTGACTAAATAGTAATAAGCAATAAAGCTTTTTATGTGCTATTTTAAAAACACAAAGATTCTGGACCAATAAAAGTGGAATACATGCTTATTTTAATGATGTTAATTTGGGAAATTGCTCTTGTAATGAAGTTATGAGAGCTAAAAGGAGGTGTCAGTAGTGAAGTCAGTTGTGTGTTGACTGCTGTTTGATTTTCCAGGGCAAGACTATAAAAGACCCCTGGAAATTAAACAAAGTAAAAGAAAGTAGATCAGAAAATTATTAGGGGAGTGGAGGAGGTTGAAGGAAAAAATAAAAAATAAGAACACAGTACAAATAGACAGGGAGCAAAAGTAGCTTTGACAATAACTGTGATGTGAATATTTATATAAAAAATAAGAAAAGGAAAGGTCTGTGAGCAGTTACTGAAGCCAGCTTTGGGAAAACCAGCTCTTTTCTTACTTGGTTGTCACTTCCTCATTCACTGGTCCATGGTTATATAGTAGGCTTAGAGCTGTCATCATTAGGGTCACTGATCATCACCCAGCCTCGTTTTGGTTACCCCAAATTCCGATTTGTTGAAGTAGAAACAGACAGGTGACTGATGTTTTACTTCCTACTCCGGTCACTGGACACTGTTTCTGGAAATTTCTTCAAACAGAGAAATGACACAAAGTAGAAGCAGAAGGAGAAGGAAGCCCTGATCCAGTTACCCTGTGGGCAGTCAGTTTCTGAACAGGTAGAATTTGTATGCATTGTTTGAGCATTCACGAGGGTACAGGGACAGATGATGGTGCTGAGAGAGCAAAACCATGTGGCACCTGAGCCAAACCATGTGGGTGTTTCCAGAAACAGGCATCTAGTGAAGTGTTTACCTGTCACCCGAAAGTCTGGGCTGACTTTGCAGAGTTTTCAGGGTGTGCCTGGTGGCAAGCCATGTGGTTCCACTAAGTAAATATTCATACTTAGCCCTTTACCCCCCTTGGCTAACTTATGGACATTCCTGGCAGAATTCTGATCATTGCATCTCATTCTACTTAGGGCTCCCAAGGACCAGCTGGAGAGCCAGGTATTCAGGTAAGCTACTTAACCAAGTTATTAGGCACAGCAAATCCAGCTTGCTGACCTGGGGGAAATTACTGAAAGACCATCCTCATAAGTCACTGTTTCCCCCCCTTTTCCAGGGTCCTCGAGGTCACCCTGGATTGCCAGGAACTCCAGGGAATGATGTAAGGACAGCCTTGACCAACTTCTCCCCAACAACCTGTTCAATCTGCACCTGTTCCTCTGTGCCAAGATGTGAACATGTTTCTGTTTTCAGGGAGCTCCAGGGAGGGATGGAAAGCCAGGTCTGCCAGGCCCCCCAGGCGACCCGGTATGTCAACAGAATGCCTGATTTATATTTCTTTAATACACCCAGAAGCCAAACAGCCTACCAAGCAAGTTTTGCTGTCCAAACTAATTAGAATGCTCAGTGCCTGCCTGGTGATTTTGTTTGTCCCCATTATTTTGTAGAGGGGGAAAAAGTCAAGCTGTGCCAGCATTTTTGTGTGTGTGATGAATATTTACTTCCTAAGGGTATAATTCAGCTGTACAATTTTTGCCCCAGGCTGAGCTTTGGCATATAATGTCTCAATCCCATGGAAAATTGAGTTAAAATCTATAGCCACAATTTCTATTTTTTTCTAATGCTAGTGACTAAATGAATTTCATTTCTCTAAATGGAAGTTTGCAGGTAAGTTACTTACAATATGGTACATAGCCATTGATCCTGTGGCTTTAAAATGCTGAAGTGATTAGATTACAAAAAGTGTCTTGAGTGGGCTCTTACAAAATGAGTTTAGGCACTAATTGTGTGTTCCAAAGTTTTATTTTAGCTTAAATCTTGCTTTGAGGGACAGAGAAATCTTTAAATAGCCTCAGATTCAGCAGCTATAATTTGAGAGGCCATATGGGACATGACATTGTATTAAGAGTTTTGTATAATAAAATCCAAATCTGGTCTCTCAGTTCTAAGCCTCACAAATCCTTCTAGTTCCCACATGGCTGGGCCCTGTGTGCCTTTATAAGCTACATGCAGGAACACGTTTCAGCCATACTTGAACTCCACCACTGAGTGAATCACGGTGCATCATCTGGGAATCTTGTAAAGTGTTACTTGGGTTTACAGTGTCTCTTTGAAGGGACAATTTAAGACATGAGGCCAAAACACTGCCTGAATTCCCTTAGGATCTGTCTTGCCCATCCCTTAGGTCACATATAGGCCCTTTTAAGTGGCAGTGAGAAAGAACTTTAAGGCAAACTCATCCTGTAATTTTTATAGTTTTCAATAGCTTGGTAATTTTCCTGGCAGGGGAGTGATTTTCTTTGAATAAATGATTTACCTTTATGCATTATTTAAAACGTTAACAATAAATTGCTTCTCAGCCTTTTGGCTAAGATCAAGTGTAAAACTGATAATATGTTAGGGTTGATATAAAGGTTGCCATGGTCTTGAAAATATAAAATAGAGACACAGAATCAAAGCAATAATATGCATGTGTTTGGTTGTTCATAGTAGAGGAATAATGAGTATTTCTTAAAAATGTCTACATTGTGTTGAATGTTTGCATTGTATTGTGTGCCTATATATGTACAAATATATGGATCTGCTTCTTTCTCAACCACAGATTGCACTTCCTCTCTTGGGAGACATCGGTGTTTTGCTCAAGGTAATTGTTGCTATGTAAGAAATTACATGTTAATTTCCAGGAAAAATCAGAAAGGAAATCTTTACAAGAAATTGAGTTAATTGCTTAGCCTAAACTAAAATTCAATTTTTAAGATAGAAAAAAGGGACACGTATTTTTATGTACCTTGCGCCCTTTATACTAAGCCTTTACTCTCTTCTTCATCACCACCCTCCCATTTTAGGTGGTGAAGGGCAGGGAAGGGGAGAGATGATAGTTCTGAGATGAACCACAGGGAAGGCATCCTGTCACTGACACCCTTCAGTAGATCATTCTCTCGTCTCTTAACGGGTGTTTACTCACCCTGGCTTACCACTGAGAAACCTAATCCTTCTCCCTGTATCTGCCCAGGCCAGACCCAGGATAAAAACCAGTGCTTCTCAATAAACAGCTCGATTGCAAGCCTGAGGTTTGATATCATGGGAGTTTACAAAATGAACTCTCAAGTTCCAAAGCCAACAATTGCCTTAACACCTGTTACTCTGTCAAATAAAAAAGTATGTCTCCTTATTTCCATCTCAGAGGGAATAAATCTTGCTGCCTTTTTCCCCTAATACTTCCATGTGTTTTATTTGTAAAACAGATTGGGGGGAATGATAATGGGACATCCATAACTCTATGTATTTGCATTTCTTCATGGTATGCTAAGATGGAGTGAACCCACATGAAAATCTGCTTCTTCACATTATATGCAAATGTTATGTGTTTTATCTGTCTGTGTGTGAATGGACAATGTATATGTATATACACAGAGAGAGACACACATACATTTGGGCTACGTGTGTGTATATGTGACTTATTTTATATTCCTGGCATTTACCCAATGTTTTGTACAATTACTTACATAGTAGTAGGCAGGCAGGAATATTTGTTGAATTCAAAACACTCAGGAATTCTAGTATATGTACTTGGTAGGTGATTAAACTTTTGAGAATAGATATATATAAATGTAAATATGAATGTGAATATGAATTTCCATATGAATATATATATATAAATATATTATAGAAGTTTTTAAAAACTTCAAAGGCCAACATTGTCTAATAAATCAGAAAAGAATATTTATGGGAGTTTCAGGAAGATCTTATATTTATTGAGTTACAATTACATGCCAGGCAGCTGCTCTACTTAATGTAATCTCACTTACTTTCACAACAATCCTGTGAGTTCAGGCTGTGGTAGTATCCCCATTCTGTAGATGAGAGACTGAAGTTCCCAGCAGTTAACTAAGTTGCTCAGAGTCACACAGCTCATAAGTGTAATATGAACATAGGAATACAGATCCTCAGACATTGTCTCAGTTCTTTACAATGCAGTAGTGTTGTAAATAGAAGAATTGTTAAGTGTTATACCATTCCAAAATAGCTAGGGTTCTTTACTGTAAGGATCAAAAATTTATACACTTAAGCAGAAATGAATATCCCGATGGGATATGGATTGGCTTAGAAAGACTGAATAGGCTCTGTCATGGTGAGGGACCAGGACTACAAGGCTCTTGGAATTTAGACAGTTTCACCAGGGCAGCATCTCTCTAATAAATGCTCTCTGCCATTCTTCCAGTCCTAGCATCTCAGCTGAGGCTCTGAGACCCAGGAGAGCCGATCGGCAAGAGGCAGGCAGGGCATGTTGACCGATAGTCCCAACAAACTGTATTGAATAGAATAGGAAAGCATGTAGTTCCCCCAATAAAATCTAATACAGGAATTTAGATTGGGGATTGGCTCTATTAGGCCAACTTAATAATGCCATTTTAAATCCTGACCCTGTTACTCAACTCATTAACGTTCCTTCTCTGTCTTGAGTCTTTAGCAAATTTGGTCATCCTGATTTCTGTTTTCAAAAATACCTTTGATTAATGTATTGAAAAGAGCTGAAATAATTCCAGACCCAAATGATACCCTATCAAAGACCATCGTGTAGGTTAATCTGTGCATCATTCCCTCTTTGAATGAGATTGTGTATTGGCTAATAATTGGTGCATCCTTTTCCTCTTCATAAGGAAATCTTATGACATTTTTTCAAGAAGCTTAATAAAAACTAATTTACCATTAACAAAAATTAATTTACCATTAATTTAGCATTCTGGTAATCCTAAACTAAAGAAAATGAGGACAGTTTGAAGTGACTCTTAGAAAATTCTATTGACTCTTAATGATTACCATATTTTATGTTTTATTAAAATAATCAATTGAATACTCTATTCTAACATGTTGTTGTATATTGATATGCCAGAGTTTTGCTCTGTATTGATATATCTATGACATACATTTATATGTATGTCTATAGATACAATAATTCATTTTCTTTATACTTTTTTAAATATGAAAAACTTTTTGGTTCTCTTAAGTTCTCAGGCATCTTTCTCTCGTTATAGTTTTTCAGACATTATAAGTAGTGGTCTCCAATTATATATGTATTTTTTTAACTCCTCTGCCAACACATTGGCTCTGTAAAAAGATCCTGATGGTAAAATTAGTTTAAGAAACAATGAATACTTTAGCTCCCATTTACATATCCCACCATGAAGAGAACTAAGAAGGCCCACCATGAAGAGAACTCTAGCCCAGCATTTTTTTAGACAAATTGCCTTGGAATCTTTTCACTATCATATAAAATTAGTTTTCCAAGGAAACTAATTTATTTGGAAATCAGACTTATGCTAATATTCAGTGGGTCAAAAATATTGAACTTGACTAGCCAAGAGCAAAGTTTTTTGCTAACTTCACAATAGCAAGCTTTAGTTCCCTCTTCATGTTTAAAGATTCTTCTCTTTGGTGGCCTATATTCTGTCAACTGTTAAAACTAAACTTTCTCCCCCATCCAATGGTCCCTATTCTGTGCCTTTCCTGATAACATTTTTATTTAACAATTTATTTAACAATAAGCCTTTCCAGGGCTTTTTGCAGACAATTTTTCTTTAGATACATGATAAGACATTTATCTTGGGAACTCAGACACTTAAATTCAAGCCTTTCCAAATCAGCTAAAGGTTACTGAGAAGGCAATGGAAAGGTAATTCCACTTAGATTTCCTATCTGTACTTGGATCTGACATAGAAGTCAGGTCCAAGTCACTCAAGTAATTATTTCTCACATGAGTGCTTCCACTGACAAATAAAATGTTGGTAAACTATGTAGAGTTCTCTCACTAATTTTGCTCTCAGAAAAGAAAAATCCTTTCTTCACAGCTTTCTCTTAATTTCTCTTTTAAGAATTTATTGTACTGGCTGTATGAGCTCTGTAATCTTGCCGGTTATTCTAAACTATAATACCACCTCTCTTTTTATTCTTAATTTCCCCACCTCTTTTTAAAACATGCTACTAGGCAGTTGAAACTCAGTCTGTCTTAACTGACATGTCTATTTCTTATTTATTTAGAATTTTCCTTTTAAATATCATCATAGACATGTTCCTTAAATAGCTCACCAGTATCATAAACAGATATTAGTGACTAGGTACATAAGTAGTTTTTACTTCACAAAAAGTAGTCTTTTCAAATTGGATAAATTAAGTTTCTGAAAGTAATGATACAGAAATTGTTCTATCACTTATCTCTGGCAACAGTTCAATTAGAGCTTCAAATTTGATCAAACCTCCCTTTTATAGATGACTTTCATGAATCTCTCAGTCACCTTATCTTTTTACTCATTAGAACTTTTGTGGCAACTGCCAAAGCAGTGTCCCTGGGCTGAAAAGCAACAAAGGAGAAGAAGGAGGCGCTGGTGAGCCTGGAAAGTACGATTCTATAGCCCGGAAGGTAAGAAGGCAGGCTGGGTGTTAATGGGCTACCTACTGACACATAGTGCCTTCTCTCAGATCTGTTAACCCTGTCCTCTAGGGTGACATAGGGCCACGGGGTCCTGCAGGAATCCCAGGCAGAGAGGGACCAAAGGTAAGGAAGTCTCTTCTTCACTCTTCTTTGTGTGACCTCCAATTCAGTGTGAAAAAAGGAAACCTGTTTTAAAATACACTACTTCTTGCAAAAATATTTTTGGAAAATTGGTATATAGCCATTGGCAAATGTAATTTATTTGTTCCCTAACTCTGTCCAAATTACATAGCCCAAGTATCCTGAGAAGAGATACTGTCATTGTTTCAAAAGATGACAAAGTGACTGAGTGTACTTGCTGAATTTATTGTCTTTTTAGGGAAGCAAAGGAGAACGGGGCTACCCTGGGATACCCGGGGAGAAAGGCGATGAGGTAAAAGATTATTCTCTGGTAATATAGTCCTATTGATTCTCTTTAAGTAACTCATCAAAAGAAAGACATCAGTTTTCCTAGAGTTCATTTTTAATGCTGAAACAAATAAAAACACTTAGGTAGGTCTTTTCAAATGTTAGCACATTTTAAATATACTAATATGTTAATGTTTATTATCAATGGTCCAGTTTTTAAGACAAGGAAATTAAAGCACAAAGTTAATATATCAGTTGCTATGTTTCTGTTTTCATGTAGCAGTTGATAATTCCTGCTCTCCCAAAATTAAAGCCAGGGGTTGTATGAGGAAAGGCTTGGGGGTGTGGGGGTGAGAGGGTGAGGGTAAGAGATCAACCAAAGGACTTGTATGCATGCATATGACAAAACCAATGGACACAGACAGTAGGGGGATGAGGGCTTATGCTTGGGGGTGGGGGTGGCTGGGGAGAGGTCAATGGGGGAAAAGGGAGACTCTTAATACTTTAAACAATAAAGAATTTAAATTTAAAAAAAGACAATTTTAAAAAAAAGCACGGGGTTGAAGAAGGGGGGGTTTCACTGACAAATATCCCAAGATAGCTAGTAGGATGGGAAGAATAGTTAACAAGCAACCTAGAGATAAGAACAGCCCCAGAACTCAGCAGGACTTCTCTGGAACCTGGCTCTAATATGGCTCAACTTCAATGACCTTGTTTTGTCAGTGTGTCTGCTCAGCTTTCAAACTCTTGGGAGAAAAGAGCCTGATTGGACTAGCTTAAATCAGCTGCCCACCCCCGTACTAAGGTTCAAAGTCAAATATGATTTTGAGATGATGGTATAAGTTTCTGACTCGAAGCCATGGTGATGCTCAGGGTATCATTCTTTTCTTGCATAATTCACATTAACTATTAGAAAAACCTATTAGGATGATGAATTGTTGTTAGTTTAAACAGTTTTGATGCTAATAATTCTTAATGAAAGTAAGTAAGCCATCTGGCATATATTAACCTTGATATTAGTGCAGAAAATCATAACGGTATGAAGTGATCTATTTTTTGAGTTGGAGATATATTTCAAATTATAAATGATCATTGTGTGTTATTCTTTTTCATTAATATTGATCCTATTCTAGAAAACTGAGGATTGCCTCTTGATTTTTTTCCAAGTTAAAAATTGAAGAATAGAAATATAGTATGATATTTATTTTCATTCATAAATAAAACTGTAAGGGCATTTTATTTTCAAATTAAGAGTTGTTGAGTATTTTCTTCTTCACGCTCCACAGAAAGTTTCATTGAAATACAAGCATAATATCTGATTTTAGTATTCAAATAGCTGTTAACTGCCTAGATTTGAGAGGTAGGCTTCAGAGGTGATTGAGAAGGTAACGACAAAAAGACCAGGAAATAATTGGAATTTGGGGTTTTTATAAGGGACTCTAAGTCAGATTTATTAGAAGTTAATTTTTATTGATTTAACAGGATAGATACTTTATCCTCTTGGTGAATTGAAATCCATTGCTATTATTCCTCTGCTGTTTTAGTGTTTTCTTTCTTAAGGACACCTGATGGACCTTTAACAGAGTACACAATATTTTAAACAAGACTCTTATTACATAGGGAATTCCAGAAAGTTAAGTTCCATCTGGGAACTTAGGAGTTGCCTGTTTGTTATTGGTCTTAGAAAAAGTGACATTATCCTCTATGTTTTTTGCAGATGTTTCACAACTCAAGGTAGTAATTTGTAAGTTGCAAATAGAACACACATCGTATAGTCAAAGTAAATCCTTGCTTGGAATGCAGGCCTTCCTACAATATCTCAGGATAATAATTGATAAGTAGGACATGCAAATATTGTCAGCCATAAATTATTACAATAAATAAATAAATTTTCTTATAGCAACTGGGCTAGGACTTGCAAAATGAAAATATCAGAGCAGGGAAAGAACTTAGTGGTCCCTGAATATCTATGCAATAAATTTTAATTTATATTTTAGCTTGGCACTATATGCTAAATTGACTGTCCTACTCTTTAATATGTATTCATCTTCTTTAATGACCACCTTGTCTTCTAAAATTATCTTATTGCCCTTTATGCATCCTTAGTAACTTTTACCCTTACTCCAAAATTTCAGCTTGTTCAGAAAAAGACTGCCAAGAATGATTTTTTTATTTATGGACTGAGGTTTATTTTAAAGTTTAATGTGGTCATCAAAGGTTAATGAGTCCCAAGCTTATAAATTAGACTGCCTAAAGACTCACTCAGCATCTCTAGGCTGATTCAGTGCTGAAACGAAAAGTAGCAAAGAAAATACATAAGTAAATGCATATTTTATATTTTATACACATACATATGGAGAGAACTTTATAAAGATGTTGGTATTTTTAGATAAAGCAATTTATGGCATAGCATTTATAATTTCCAGATATTTAGAGGTGCCATTCCCAAAAAAAAAAATTGTTTTCTTTCTACTTATACACCTGTAAAAAAAATTATGGTGGGTGAATAAAAAGAGCCAGAACAATATCCTAACTCATACCATTCACACATGTACATGCACATGTGGATGCACACACACACTCTCACATAGTATTGCCAGTGAGAATGATATCATCTTGAAGAAAGAATATGTCCACATTATTTAACACAAACACACATAAGATTTTTCCCAAGACTGTTTTATTTAAATTTATCTTTATTGTTGAAAGTATTACGAATGTCCCCCTTTGTTCCCCCATTGATCTCCTCCTCCCCGTTACACAAGACTTTTTGAAATCGGGTATTTGTAATATGGCATATATGATGGTTTTTGATTAGTCAACATAAATGTTTAATTTTCAATAGTAAAATTATTTGGGTAAATAAAATGCCTTGTTTTCACTGATATGATAGATGTTATGGTAGGAACTATCTCTTCTAGGGTCTTCAAGGAATTCCAGGCATTCCGGGTGCTCCAGGTCCGACTGGACCCCCTGTAAGTATTTGCTAGAACTGTTATGCCCATGGTTCACATCTGCTGGAATGATGAAAGGTGAACTAATATTTTTCATTTTTTTTCTCTGTACTTCTATGTAGATTATCCAGCTGTTGCATAGAAAAGCAGCATCTACCATCTCAGATTTTCATTTAGTCTTACTTAAGGTTGTTCAGGGTTGCTACCTGACCAGAAATCAGTCTGGGATTAAGCTAGTTATTTGAAAAGAAGTTGGATAGAAAAGAACATTCCATTTTTTAATTGTAATTTTTTGGCATTAACCTTTGGAAGAGATATTTAGATGGTTACACCCTTACATTCTTTTTTTTAAAATATATTTTATTGATTTTTTACAGAGAGGAAGGGAGAGAGATAGAGAGTTAGAAACATCGATGAGAGAGAAACATCGATCAGCTGCCTCCTGCACATCTCCTACTGGGGATATGCCCGCAACCCAGGTACATGCCCTTGACCGGAATCGAACCTGGGACCTTTCAGTCCGCAGGCCGACGCTCTATCCACTGAGCCAAACCGGTTTCTGCACCCTTACATTCTTGAGCACCATAAACTAAGAATTTATTTTCTACAGGGAAAATATTGGTCATGGATCATCAGATTCAATTTATTTTCATTTCTATTTATGAATTAAAATGCCCTCTACTTTACTCAGTACCTTTTCTCACCCTCAGACACAACACCATCGCCTTTGTGTCTTTGATTATACTGTGTTTCCAAAAATAGAATATATTTTCCTTTTCCACCTGCTAGATCCAATTTCTCATTAAGGCAAAGCTCAAGTCTAGTGTGTCCAGTTAAAATACAGGATGCACAGTTTAATTTTAATTTCATCTGAACAATATTTTTAGAATGTCCCAAATAGCCTACTTTTTAATCCTCATCCAAGGATATTTTTTTTCATTGATTTTTAGAGAGAAAGTAAGGGTGAGGGGGAGAGAGAGAGAGAGAAATGTCAATGAGAGAAACATAGATTGGTTGCTCTATGGCATATATCAATTGCCCTTACAAGCCAAGGACCAAGGATTGAAACTGAAGCCCGTGCAATGCCCTGACCAGGAACCAAACCTGAGATTTTTCAATGCATGGGACCACATTCCAGCCAACTGAGCCACAGGGGCCAGGGCCCAAATATTGTATTTTTATTTGCTAAAGATAGCAACACTATTAACTTCTCCACCTCTTCCCTACTTAGAGTTCCTATGCAAATGGTATTTATCACACAAGTGGGAATGTAATCACTTTCCTTAATGTTTTGAATCATGGATTTGCCATAATTAAAATTTTATCATTTTTGCTTTCACCACAGTTATGCAGAACTAACCTGGCTTTAAATTGTAGACTAAAATTAAAAATTAAGAGAGAGGGTTGTGAAAGAAACCATGAAAATTATAGCTAACTCTATTCTTCAAAAAGAATTAACATTAAATTTTATTTTCCATTGGTAAATTGCAGATCACATAACTCAATATGCACATTGTTAATTCTGCTGCGTCTTGAAGTATGTAAAATGTTGATCGCTACCAAAATTATAGCTCATTTAGGAAGGCATAATGTTATGTAAATTGCCATTTAAACAGCAAGGCTAAATTCTTAAATGTATCAAAAGGTTCCAATTAAGGTCATTAAATGTGGTTGGCCAAGGTGAAAAGCAGCCACAAATACAAATTTTACCCTTGCAAGAGCTTATCAGCAGGCTACAGCTGCTGCATCAGCCTGAAGAAATGGAAGCTTGTAGGATTGATTTAATTAGGATTAAATGACCTTCAAAATGTATCAGTTTTTAGACTAACTGTCAATACCCTGTGGCCACTTCGTTGTTGTTTTCTGTAGCAAACTTAGTTTTGTGTTTTACAGGGCTTGTTGGGAAGAACCGGACATCCGGGTCCCTCTGGAACTAAGGGTGACAAGGTACAGAGGAAAAGCCTCCCTTCGTGTTTGAACTGGGGCCTGGGGTCGGGGCAGGGTGAGACCATTTACAGAGAGAGCATCACAGTAGAATTGATGTCAGGGAATAGCTATTCTGATAGTGGACTTAGAAGGACATAGGTCAAAAAATTGGCCTGAACGAATACAGGAGATACGTTCCTAGAGGAGAGATAAAGAGAACACTGGTGCCATATAGCAAAAGTCCAAGCTGGATCCAGGGTCCTGGGCATGGTGCTTTGTGGAAGGGGGTGTGGGAGCAGCCTCCTGAAGAGGTGCAGGTACCGTGTCTGTGTCGGGAGTTCCAGCCACAGGGGCCGAGGCTTCGGAAAGAAGGCTGGTCATCAGGACTAGGAGTCCAATAATCGGGCGGCTGCTGAGAAAATCAGGGAGTTCTGTTATTTGAGAGTCATAGGGGAAATTACTAAGGAACCAGTAGTGAAACCAAAAGGTGGGGTATTGAGTCTGAGTTCTCTCAAAATCAAAGAATGAAGTCACGGACAAAAACCATCAGTGGAACCAAAGTTTGAGAGAAGCCAGACCTGGAAAAGGTGCAGCTGGGGTCCCAGGAGCAGGCCGGTGCCCAGAGCTTCCTTCCCACATAACAGCTGGATGTTAAAGTCTATTAGTCCATGTGTAGAGGCCCACAAGGCCATAACCCACGTGGGTGCAAGGATGTGCTCCCCCACACAGGAATGTCAGGAACCCATTGCATGCCAGGGAGAAGAGCGAGGGTGAGAGAAGCAAGCACCTTTTAATTGGGGGGCGGGGGAGGTGGATTACACCTTGCTAGCTCCTAAATGGTCTTTTAAAAGAATTATGCCTTAATAATATTCTTGGGATTGGTTAGTATATGCCTCACTGTCTTGTGATTGGTTATCTGCAAGCTGCCTGTCTTAGCAACATCTATACATTTTAAAGTTCATGCCTCTTACAGGCATCCTTCCTTCCCCGCCCAGTTGAGATGCCTTAGTGACTCCTTTAGCTGGGTTTGCCGGTTTTATTTCCCGCCCCCATGATCCCAATTCCTGACCACCTAGCTTCCTTCTCTCTCCTCACCAGGAAGGCTTGTTTCCTGGGGAGGCTGCTGTGGTCAGAAGGGAGGGGAGCAATACAGGCCACAGGGCTTCAGCAGTTTACCTTATTTAGGATCTAAATTGGCCCCACATTATGAATCCAGACAGAGCCAGAAAATGAGTGAAATAAGACTTCAGGGAAGTAACTAGATGAGAGAAGTAACAATCAAAAGTCCACATGAGGCACGTAAGTGGCTTCTACCCTGAAATGACCAAAATGGGACAAAATGGCATCAAGGAACAAAGGAATCCCCCCCAAAAATATGAAAGGGAACAATGTGCTTATTCTAAATAGTCTCAACACATATTTTTCTGATAGTATTCCAAGGAGCTTGCCCAAACCCACCAGCCTTTCTTCTCGGTTCTCTATGGAAATTATTCAGTCAGAGATTTGCCTTTTGAAGTTAATGGGAATTCCACACTGGATGAGCTTTGGGGCGCAATCGAGGATGAAAATATGTCTTTTAATTGTGCCAGGAATAAAGGTCTTTTCAACAGGCACATATTTTTCCTTGTTTGTTGTCCTCTCATAGCTCATGAGTACTATGACATAATTCTGGGAGGACACTGCCTGCAGTCAGCAGAATATGACATGTCTTGGAGAGATAGCCACCATCAAAGCAGTTTGGGCAAAGATACAATATACTCATTGTCACATTCTCAGTCAGACACATTGCAAGAAAAACTTTACAGTTTATTTTCCTTGACAAAGATACAAACAAAAGGGGTTTTTATGATACTTCCCTTTAAAAATAGGGAGGTTGGAATGAAATCCTTCATTAAATTTATGGAAATGGGCTGAAATCCCTCAAAATTTGGGGGCACAGTAAGTAGGAATCCCACTCTCTCTGAATTCTTTTTTGATTAACCATTTCATGCCAACAGTCCTACGGGACTTAAAAGATTCTAAAAGAAAATGTACAGGAAGAACTTATTAAAGGCACCAGAGGGACCATAATATCTCTGCTCATTATGGATTGATAAGCATTCTGTGTTTTATAAAAAATAAAAGTGAAATCCATTTTTCAAGTTTCAACTTGAATTCATTGTTCAGTCTGCTTCTCCTGTAAACAGAATGTCTGAGGCTGTTTAAATTGTATAGAACATTTATCTGAAAGAGTGTCGAACCACAGTCACTTCTGTTCAGTGGGACATGCCTGACTTGGTTATAAAGTCTAATAGGAACTTAGGAAGTGAGAGAGGTTTCTCCTCCTGCAGACATGAAATAGGTTGTGATTTTCTACTCTGGTCAAACTATGCAGATGATCCCTCTGATTCCCAAACGTTGAAGGTATAGAGGTGAGACTGAAGTGAGTGGTTTGTCCCCTGCTTCCAGGAGCTCTGCTCTGCACCCCCACAAGCGGCAAGTTCCCCCAGCTGCACTCGAAGTCCAGGATGGGATTACCTGGGTTGTCTGGCTCCATCTAAAAATAAGTTTCATCCCTGGGCTCCCAGAGTAAGAATTTGAATGAGTGCAGGAAAAGGCATTTACCTTTCCTGTGGTCTAGAAATGTATTTCCTGATGAAAGAGAAAAGCCAAGCTGAATAAGACCTTGCAAGGCCAAAACAAAATGACAGCCCATATTGATTTCAGAATGCGGTTCTCAGAGCAAGTACAATCTGGTTCATAAACTTGGGGTGGAAATGTCTAAACCATTGATCTTTGGTCTGAATATCCCTTGCAGGGCAGCGAAGGACCTCCTGGGAGGCCTGGACCTCCTGGACCGCCTGTGAGTTGTTTCAGGTTTAAAAGTTAAAGTTGTGTGTGCCTACTTATGACTTCCGTATCTTAGAGGTCAGACTACATTTGGATGTTCTTACAGATAAAAAGTCATCTGAGTTTTATGTATACATATAAATGTTAGCCAGGGTAGCTTTGGGGAGAACTGGTGTTTCCCCTTTAGCTCTGCTCCAATGAGAAGTGCTCAGATTTGCATACTGCAGGCTTCCTTACTGTAGACTCAGAAGACCTGGGTAGGTGCCCAGGCTTTCCACTTCCTGCCTGGGAGTGTGTGTGTGTGTGTGTGTGTGGGGGGGGGGGGTTGGTCATGAGAAAGTCATTAAACCTCAGGGAGCCTCATTCACAGAAAATAGGTGGGCTTTAAAAAGAGATCCCTTCCAACAATGTGAGTAGGTGCAGGATTTGATATTATGTTATATGTGTTCATTGCAGTCCATTATGTCTGAGTTGCAAGGAAATTCTATTTATATAGCACCTACTGGATAAAATGTACAAGAGCCATCAGTGTTTTTATGCTTCTGATTGAGACAGATATGCACTTTGTTGGGAGGCGGAGAAGAGAAGAGGTACCTCTCTCTGTAGCAAGTCTGCCCTCTTGTGGGGCCAGGCTCAAATCGGAACAGAACTTTGGTCCACCCTGGCTCATAGGAATACTTTAGAAGCCAAACTCACTGGAGAGGGGGCAGAATTCCTCTGTGACTTTATGAAGACCACACAGATATGTTGATAATCTTCATGTGAATGTAGACTTTGCACACACACAGAAGGGATTTGCACTTTGTTTTCCTAAACCTGGTCTTCATTTTGTTTACCTTCTCCCTTGACAGGGAAGCAGGACAGAAAGCATTTGGGGCTCAAATCCTAAAATACACTCCCTCTCCAGTGGACAGAACAGCAAAATATAAACTGAACACACAAAAGAGACCTGTATTTTATAATGGGTCTAAAAAATCTTCCTCTTCCCCCTGAATCCTCCAAAATTACTTATTCTTCAAGACAGATTAACGTTGTCTTTTGGGGGAAAACCTCTCACCTTTGGGGTGGGGAGGGTATCTCGGACAAAATTATCCTTCATTGTCCAGGACTTAGAACACTAAAATATAGTAGACATTCAACAATTGTCCAATTAGTGAGTGAAATAATAAAGACGTAAGTGAATGGAGCATTTTTTTCTTCCATCACTAGTGATTTGAATATGCAAGTCTTCAAATGATGACCATTATCCTAAAACAGTGAAATGATGGCTTCTTCAACTTTGCACCGGAAATACGGAAGTCATAAAAAGAGAAATTTAGATTAGTGATTGTATGGAAATTTCTTTAAAAATGATAAAAGAGCCTAAGTAAAATTTTCATATGCAATTTTTTTCTGAATGCCAATGTGTGTGATTTTTAAGGTCTCAAATGAGTTCTCTGTGTTAGTTACTTTGGGACTTTCCAATCACAGGCCAATTTTATTAGGAAGTTCTTATTCCTCGTTGTTCTAAGGAATATGTTTCTGTAGAAACGGCCACATAGGGTTGTGAGTAACATCATCCCATTTAACCTTAATTTTCTGTTTAGTATGAAGAGACTGTGGAAAAAAATTACTTTTCAGTAGCCAAATTGTTCCCTATTCACATCTTCATCAGCAGGACTGTGGTATAGCCTGCAGGTCAGCGAGCTGTAAACAGTTTGCATAAATTGGCAATTCAGAAACTGAATTTTAATGCACCAATAATATTTTCCTCTGAGTGCATTAGTGTCTCACCTGTCAAACCTGAACATTAAGCACACCCCTACTGGATGTGTCTGTGTGCTCCAGGTAGAGGTCACACTCCTTTCCATTTTTTTCTCTATATTTGCTTTTGAAGAGCCAAAAATAGAAACACGGTATTATTTTACTTATAGTATTAAACTCACTTTCTAAAATAGAACAGGAAAAATATATTTTTGTAAAAAGATAGAATAATTCTATATCTCATTTCTTTCCTAAGGGTGTGCCATTCACTGAAGGAAATGGAATGAGCAGTTTATATAAAATCCAGGTATTTATCTTTATAATTACATAAAATAGTTTTCCGGTTATGGATTAATATAATTCTTGTCATCTTTTTTTTAAGGGAGGTGTGACTGTTCCCAGTTATCCAGGGCCCCCCGGCCCCCCGGTGAGTACAGTTGTTTATCACCAAGCATACCTTAGCTGAACAACCACAACACCAAGCATACCTTAGCTGAACAACCACAACTAAAACAAAACAAAGCAAACAAAAATAACTCCTAAGTGCACACCCAAAAATACGTGTTACAGATATAACCAAAATTTTATGCTGGAGGACAAAATGAAACCAATTATAATAAAACTGAGAAAACATGCACAGCTAAAATAATGAAAAATAGCATTATGCATCGCTGTGCCACTTTTCGCATTAAAAGTCTAAGAACTAGATCAATTTCCAATCAGTTGGTGTCATGACAGTTTCATCAAGTTATGTTTTTTCATCTTTTTCTTCAAATCCAAACTGTAGCAGAACAAAACTTGCAAATATTTGTATGTGTATTAAAGCAAATCAGACAAAAATGCTTCCTATTTGGTAATTTTGCTGTAGTCATGCTTTTAAAAATAACTTTTCTTTTTTTTTTTTCTCATAGGGCCCAAAAGGTGATCCTGGCCCAGTGGTATGTATATTCCCATGTTTTGTGTCATTGAGCAAATAGGTCTTGATTAAAATTTGAAAACGGAGCATCAGGCAGAGATGCCCTGCCTTCTTCGATGTCATCAGATAACATCCTGCAGGGAGCAGGCGGGCCACTGAAGAAATGCCAGCGGTGTGCTCTTCATCTGTTAGACGCATCCGTCCTGAGGTCACTGCCTTTGGCGTTTGTCTCTTTCATCGCTGTGTTTTAAAATCACCCTTTGATGAAAGAAGGCACATATACAGCTCCTGATAAATGGGGCACTTTCTTCTACTAGAACAATTTTGATGATTGATTCCATGTTAAATAGATTGTAGAACAGAAATAGTTACTGGAAAGAAATCCTTTAATATGTCGGCCATCTCCCCAACAAAAGAAATCAGGGAGACTGTTGATCTGCTTTGAATGTGAGGCAATTGTTCTGTAGGAGATGCGGTGTGCCGTCATAAACCCACTTCTTAGGAGTAATATATCAGGCGGTTAACACTCAGCACAGAAAGAGATCCTGTCCTCAGCTGCCCAAAGGATGGGCATTGTTCTCAAGCATCCTTCTCAACCAGGGGGCGTCACTGTGAAAGTTCTGCCAAATTGAATTATGGTACATCACCTTTCTTTGATGGCAGTTTTTCCCTTCATGTCCTTTATAAGCATATATTCCATCTTTTATATTCCATTTGTATATCCTTTTAACTTCAGGGTATATACTTGAACTCAAATGTCTCTAAAATTGAAGAAGTAAACTTTCAAACCACTTTCCATCGTTATGTGAGAAAATGTAAGGCCCTTTCCTTACAGTTTGGTAAAACTAGATGAACAAATTTTAAATGAGCAAAAGAACAAACCATAAAAAGTAACCTTTTCCATCTAAATGTATTTTCAAAGAAAATGGATTAAAGTGTGTATTTTGTTATGGGGCACTGAATATTAAAAGCCAATTTGTTTTCCCCAGAAAGCATGATTTTGACCAGCATTTTCAAGCCCTAAATATGTCATCAAGACATTCTTTTGCTACTCATTCTGCCCTTGCTTTATCTGTAACTTTTTTTTTTAATATGGAGGAGAGAGAATCATAGTTTGGCTCCCTCCTTATTCCTCCTACTTGGGATTGAGCAATAGCAACCTTGGCATGTGCCCTGACCAGGAATTGAACCAGCAACCCCTTGGTGCATGGGAAGACACTCAACCAACTGAGCCACACCAGCCAGGGCTTTATCTGTAACATCTGTTAGGCATTCACCAATTATATCTTTCATCCTAATTTTAATTTTCTTTCATCTTGTTGATAAAAATTTTCCCATGATCTTTCCTTCTCATCCTCACACACACAAAACACCCCCTCTGGATCATCTAAGGGCAACATTCAAGCATTATCATTAATAACTGCAGATTAAGGTGAGAAAAGCTTTTTTAGAAAAGCTTTATAATAAAGGATAAATTATAATTCACTTGGATTGGAAAGTGGGTGACAACGAAAATGCAGACATTTGGGTAGAATTTTAAGGGATGATGCTGCAAATTTCTTAGCTGCAACAAAGGATAAAGAATAAAAACTAATTAAAGGATGTTTCTTGCTTTTAGAAAGATGAATTAAGTGAGTGACGCACAAAAACAGAATGTAGAATCATGAAATTAAATCCTGTGTAAACCTTCAGGTTTATCTTAGGTAAAACTTGGAAAGTACTCTTCTGGGCTCTATGTCAGCACCACCATGCAACTGCCTTCATCATTCCCACCAGTTGCCCATTGGGGAGAAATAATATCTCATGCCATTAGAAATAAGGTAGAAATGGTAGAATTTTAGGTCACAGAATAGAATATGGAAAAGTCATGTTGAAGTGGGTAGCTTTACTCTTGGAGAATCCTTCAGGCCCCATGGCACCAGATCACCTGCTTCTAGTCAGCTCAGTAGACCTTTATAGATGAAAATTACCCTAAATAAAATTATTTTCTGAGGTGCTCCATTTCATTTCTTTGGTGTACAACTTATACGTGGCTTTCAATTAAATATTTCATTATTAGCTGCTTTCAAACAAACATTGATTGGCTGAGCACCTTTCTCTGTCCTAAGGATTGTTGGGATTGTAGACAAAGAGAATCAAATGCTTATTTCCTTTGTCAATAACCTAAGCACTCTTTTACAGAGCTTTATGTAGAATAGAATTTGAATATCTTAGTTTCTTATTGACAGGGTACATAGTAGTAGACATTTTAAAAGATTTCTGAAGCATAAAAATTATCAATGAGTCTATTTCTGTTTTGATGGTTGCCAGAGGGGAGGAGGGTTGGGGGGAATGGGTAAAAAAGGTATAGGGATTAAAAAGTACAAATTGGGCCCTAGCCGGTTTGGCTCAGAGGATAGACCTTCGGACTGTGGACCAAAGGGTCCTGGGTTCAATTCTGGTCAAGGGCACATACTTTGGTTGTAAGAGCCTCCCCAACCCGGGCCCTGGTTAGGGCTTGTGCAGGAGGTAACCAATCGATGTGTTTCTCTCACATCGATATTTCTCTCTATCTTTCCACTTTCTCTAAAAATCAACGGAAAAATATCCTCAGGTGAGGGGTTTTTAAAAAAAATACAAATTGGTAAGTTACAAAATAGTCACGGGGATGTAAAGTTCAGCATAGGGAATATGGTCAATAATATTGTAATAACTATGTATAGTGCCAGGTGGATACTTGAATTATCGGGGGTCTTTAGAAATCACATAATTCTATAATCATTATGCTGTACACCTGAAACTAATATAAAATAATATTGAATATCAATTCTAATTAAAAAATAATTACTTTAAAAAAAACTGAAAAAAGAAAAGAAAAAAATATTATCAAGTCCTATGCTACCCACTTTATTTCTCTTGATTAAAAAGTTTATTTGTTCACCCTAGCCAGTTTGGCTCAGTGGATAGAGTGTCAGACTGAACGGTCCCGGGTTCTATTCCAGTCAAGGGCATGTACCTTGCTTGTAGGCTCCTCCCCAGCCTGGGTCCTGGTTGGGTCTCATGTAGGAGGCAGCCAATTAATGTGTTTCTCTCAAATTGATATTTCTGTCTTTTCCTCTCTCCTCCACTCTCCCTAAAATCAATGGGGGAAAGATATCCTCAGGTGAGGATTAGAGAAAAAAAATTGTTTAAAGGTTATGTGTTCAAAGTGAGCAGTTTCCTTCACTTTAACTTTTCTAAATGTGTTCCTTGTGGACCGGAAGTCTCTAGTGAGCTTGAGACCACACACTAGAATGTGTAAAAGATTTTTTAATGGAAATGGTTACCCATCTTCTATCAGTGACCCATCAGCTTGATCAGTAACATTTTTTAAATATATTTTTATTGTTTTCAGAGAGGAAGGCAGAGGGAGAGAAAATCATTGATCAGCAGCCTCCTGCATGCCCCACACTGGGGATCGAGCCAGCAACCTGCACATGTGCCTTGACCAGGAATCTAACCATGACCTCCTGGTTCCTAGGTCAATGCTCAATCACTGAGGCTGATCAGCAACTTTTAAAATCATTGGAATGCTGCCCCTGGGTCACAATTCATGTCCCGCTACAGGTTCAGAGAGGACTGGAGGATGACAAACTCTGCTGTGAGAGCTCATCTTCCTCTGCTCTTAAAGGGCATAGTCTCACCCCCTGGTAACCTAGCAGCCCAGGAACCTCCCAAATTGGCCAGCTTTATTAAGACAGCCTTTCCTCCTAATTCTTATTGTAATTGGCATTACCACCGACTAGAGGGATTCATTCTGATTAGATTCCTAATCAGAATAAAGCAACTAATCAGAAAATAGATTCATACTTCTCCAGGGAATGGCCTTATTCTCCAACTGTTTTCAAACACCAAATGCAAGAATACAAATGCTTGAAAATAGAGCATTCCATTTACTTGCTAGATTACCAATCAATGTTAGAGGGAGTAGTTTTAGGCAAAATATATCTTTGCTTTTGAAAACCAATGTTTGAAATTCATTTAATCATTGCTCCTGAGTTCCTTGTGTTCATGTTTAACAGGGAGAACCTGGTGCAATGGGTTTGCCAGGGCTGGAAGGATTTCCAGGCATAAAGGTAAGTACAGGGCTTAGAAATGCATTCACTGATTCAACACTCAAACATGTTTAATGTGTACTGTGCACCTACTATTGTACCAGGAACTATTTTAGGTTTGGGAATACATGAGGGAGAGGGAACAGAACAGGCAAAAATCCCTGCCCTCATGGAACTTATATTCCAAGAAGAGGATACAGAAATTAAATGAGTAAGCACAAATAACTAAATAATATTGTTGGTCAGTGCTAATGGGAAGAAAAAAGAGCAGGTTAAAGGGACCGAGGAGTGCTGAAGGGGAGCAAGGTGATTTTTTTAATAGGGTAGTCTGATCAAATAGCAAGAGCTGATCAAAGACTTGAAACAGGTGAGGGGGAACTAGCCAAGACTTCTGCAGGAAGAATGTCCCAGGCAAGATAAGTAAGTTCTAGAGCTCTGTTGTATGTCTTGGAGACAATAGATAACAATACTATACTGTGTACTTGAAATTTGCTAAGTGTTCTCAACCACACACACACACACACACACACACACACACACACACAGAAAGTGGTGGCTATGTGAGGTGATAGAGATGTTAATTAGCTTGACTGTGGTGATTATTTCACAGTATATACATATATCAAGTCATCAAGTTGTACATGTTAAATGTATACATTTAAAAAAAAAAGGGGGGGGGGGAACAGTAGGTCTAAATGACATGAGCATTCTTGTTCCATCCAAGAAGCCCAAAGAAGTGAGTGAGGGAAGTATGGGGGATAAGATCACCAAAGGAATGACAGTAAGCTTTTTTAAAAGGGAAGAGGATCAGGGACTGAGCTGAGCCCTCTGACATTAGGAGATATGGAAGAAAAGGAAGAACCAGCGAGAGGGACTAAGATGAAGTCACCAGGGAGGAAGAAGGACAATTTGGTGTCCTGTAAACCAATGCAGAGGTGCCAAGGAGATGGCAGTGATCACCTTTCTCAAATACTGCAAATAGGTCAAGGGTGACGGGGATGGGGCCAAATATTGACCATTGCCTTTAGCAATATAGAGGCCATATATCACCAGAATAACTATTTTTAATTTACTATATTGCTAGGAACAACTGCTGGACTGTAATGGATTTAAGAGAGAATGAGAAAAAAAGATTTAGGGACAGTATAAGCAATGCTCAAGTAATTTTTCTGCAAAGAAAGGCAAAGAAATGGGCCAGTGGTTGCTGAAGGAAATAAGACAAGATTTTATAAAATGGATTTTTTAACCATTTCTTAAAATGATGGGGTCTTTTTTAAAATATGGTTTTATTGATTCCAGAGACGAAGAGAGAGAGAGAGAGAGAGAGAGAGAGAGAGAGAGAGAGAGAGAGAGAGAGAGAGAAAGAAACATCAATGATGAGAGAGAATCATTGATTGGCTGCCTCCTGCACTCCCCACACTAGGGATTGAGCCTGAAACTCAGGCATGTGGCATGACTGGAAATTGAACCCTGACCTCCTGGTTCATATGTGGACACTCAACCGTTGAGCCATGCTGGTCGGCTAAAATGGATTTTAAGACTATAGAAATACCAGAACGTTTTGTATGTTAAAGGAATGATCCAGTAGAAAGGTTTGGTGAATGATATAGGAGTAAAGGGAAGAACTGCTGAAATGTTGTCCCTAAATAGCTAAGAGGGTTGGGGACCTAGTGCATAAATGGAGGGTTTGGCTTCAGAGCTCATCTGTGGTAACAGGTGGGAAAACAGAAGCATAGTGGTACACATGTTGATATGTAGAGAGATGAATTGGTTGGAGTCTATAGAAGTTCTTTTCTGATTTCTTAAATTTTCTAAGATGGAGAGAGCAAGGTGATCATCTGAGAGTGGGGGAGAGAGAAGAGGTTGGAGATTTAAGGAGAAGATCTTCTAGGAGAGAGGAAGAGTTCAGGGACCGCTGAGTGATGGCTCCTTTAAGACTCATGGTCATGAACTGAAGTGAGACTAGTCAGTAAAATCATGAGTGCTTTTCCAGCCATGTACAGACTCTCAGGTAAAAGTACCGAATAGGAGGGGAGCTGTATTTAAACAAGGTTCCAGTTTTGACAACCGAGCACTAGAAGTAGCAATGGGTCAAAAGAGTTACCAGTATACACAAGGGAATGGTTATAACAAGTGACCATGGAGTTTAAACTAGATAAATAGGCATCTAGGGAGTGAAAGATAATGGAAAACTTGTACATTAATGGATTAGAGGTCTTGGTGGCATCAACAGTATCAGGAGTTCAAATACTCAAGGGAATAGATTATGACAATAAGAGATGGTGGTCCAAGGTTGAAATACACAAAATTGAGATGATGGAGGGGATGCAGTGATTGTTATTGACAAGGTCTCAGGTATAACTTTGGAAATAGGAAAGAAGCCAGATCACTGAGGAGAGTAGTTCAAAGACCTGATGGTTCGAAGGACCATCTTGTCAGAGAGTTCTCTTAACATTCATCTTTGTCCGATATGAAAATGTTTCCATTGAATGAAAGGTTCTAGTATATTCATTAAAAGGGTAAAATCCTAAATTTTAAAAAGAGCAGTGAAACTGACAAGAATTACCTGTTTCCATTATTTGCCCATGTTTCTTAGTTCTTTTTCTATTTGACTCTAGTTATGCTTTATATATTAAAGACATTACTTCTTTCTTATATGTTGGAGTTTTTATCTAGTTTGTCTTGGCCTTTATTTTTATGTTTAATCTTATTGCATATGGAAATAAAACTTTTGTATAGTCAAATATAAAACTATTTTGCTTTATGATTTCTTATTTTGCTTATATGCCCTAAATGACTTTTGTTCTTAGACTCAACTACAGGTAGTCATTTATATTTTCTTCTAGTTACTTCTAGTTATACTTTATTTTATTTTTACATAATATACATGAAATTTATATGGAGTATAATATAAAAAGAGGAATGAACCTTTTTTCAAAGAAATTATTCCATCATTGGCACTATTTGTTGAATAATACATCCCTTTATTTTAAAAAAAAATACTGTTATAATTATTGGTCTCTTTCTGAGGTTTCTGTTATTTTGCATTGATATACTGCCTAATCGTATGCCCACATTTCATTATTTTTATTGTTAAGGCTTTCTTATGTGTTTAAATATTGGTATTGTTAATCTTCTTTTAATATTTTTTATCTTCTCTTCTATTTATTATCCTGAGTGAACTATACTATTATTTGTTTAAGCTGCAATTTCCTAAGAATTGTATTAAATTGATAAATTAGTTTGGGTAGCAGTGACACCTTTACAACATTGTCTTGCCCTCCAAGAACAAAACATATCTCTCCATTTAATCAGATCTTCTTTTATGTCCCTGAAGGAAGTTAGGAAGTTTATAATGTAGGTTCTGCTCAATAAAATTGCCATTTTATTATCCCATATATAATCATTAGTATTTTTAGCATGGTCAGCTTTATCTAAAATACCACATTGCCTTTGGATAAAATGATGAGTCACTCTACTGTTCAAAGCAATTAAAGGGATCTTCTGATTGGCCTACATAATCCCTTGTTCTAAATATTTTTATTCCAACCCTACATCCAACAAGACAAGTGTAGGGAAAGCTTTTTAAGTAGAATTCAAGTACTGTAATTAATTACTTTTAAATATGTGGAATAAAAATATCAACTAATTTTAGCGGCATGTATAGAGTCCTATTAACAATAGAAATGATCAGATGAATACTTTTTTTCATTAAGATTATTTGATTTAGTTTTACTAACACATTCAATTGACTACTTATTTTGTTATTTTTCCATCTACCCTCTAGCTTCACACCAGCTAACATTAATAATGCTTATCATTTTCAAAGAAAAACTTTACAAAATTCAAATGATTTTTGAGCACTAATTTTATAGGTAAAGATTTTATAGATATCATTTTATGTACCATTTTTCTTTAATCCCAACAGGGAGATCGAGGCCCAGCAGGTCCCCCAGGAATAGCTGGCATTTTGGTGAGTCCAAATTATCTCTCATTATTTTCTCAGGTGAACAGTTCTGTCCCGACAGTAAACCTACAGCTGAGGATTGTGAGAAGGACTGGGGAGAATGTGGCAATTCCTATAATACGAGGTTCCTGAAAACTCCAGTTTAAAAAATAAAACTACCTGTCCCTCTCCCATTTGAAGAATGCTTCTTCATTTCTACCTCTCTCTTATTTTTTGTTGTATTTCTTTCTTCCCAACTCACTGACGGGGTAAGGGCAGGCCAGTTACCCGTGATGGTACATTAATGTACAAGCACAGCTTTGAGAAGTTTGTTTTGTTGCTCTACTTTTGTCATATGTCAAGGTTTCAAAAGGTAAAGTTTTCATCCTCAGGCATGTGGTTCAGGTTCTTTGCATTAAACTGCAATCTGCCCGAGATTTTCCTCAGCCCAGAATTATTAGCACAGCTTTACTGCTGCTAATGTTTCCTCATAAACTAGCCCTTCAATCATATCAATCATTTTTGTTGCTCTCTGATGTCAAATATTTTAATCTCATCAAGGTCTTTTCAGATGAATAGAAAGTGCTGCAGGAAAGGTTGAAATCATTTCTCTGAGCCCCAGGTGTTGTTCTGATCTTCATTCATGAAT
This sequence comes from Myotis myotis, assembly GCF_014108235.1. Lineage (NCBI taxonomy): Eukaryota > Metazoa > Chordata > Mammalia > Chiroptera > Vespertilionidae > Myotis > Myotis myotis. The sequence goes on along the minus strand of NW_023416379.1, from coordinate 66,662,943 downwards.
CTCTAATTAAAATTTTGTGGTCATGCTTTATGAATAACAGCCCATTTATCCTCCTGCTCAGTGCCCCTGCAGGGCAGGCACAGGGTAGGAAAGTCAATGGAAACCACACACTTGAACATGAGAAAGATACAAACAGCCCTACCAGCACCACCCACCACTACCCAACACCACCCAGAACCCCCTGTCACCAGCCACAGAACCCCTCTGCTCTCCATCACCACCTCCCACCACCCCTGTCCCTTAAAAGGTCAGTAGCCACTCTACTTCACACTGTTTTATTGCTAAATCTAAGAACAACAATTAATTCTGTCCACAGTATACATAAAACCATCCTTTACAGAGGATATCTCCTTATTCAGCTGTTCTAAATCAAGTTAAAATATTAGTGTGATTGAAAAGTGACATGGAAATATTTTCTTTAGCAACACTACAGAATTTTTTATACAGGAAAGTATTCTTCTTAAAAGTTGGTTCACACTTTATCCCATTCCTTTCCCCTCCCCTCACTACCATCCTAGAAATGTATTTGGAACTTTGTTTCCAGAATTGCAGAACTGCCCATAGTCCCCTTACAACCTACACCACTTACATTCTCTCACACCCTGTTTTTATTTCCACATGGTATAATGCAACTTAATGCCCCACTGTATTCACCCAAGTGTGCTACAGATCACTTTTGGCTATTACCCTAAAAATTAAATCTCTCATCAGAGAAAAAACATTGGCAACCACTGAAGGTATTTAAAAGATGAGTGCCGGGCCGGTGTTGCTCAGTGGTTGAGCGGCAGCCTATGAACCATGAGGTCATTGTTTGATTCCCAATCAGAGCGAATGCCCAGGTTGCAGCTCAGTCCCCAGTGGGGAGCACGCAGGATGCAACCAATCCATGATTTTCATCATTGGTGTTTCTATTTCTCCCTCCTTCTCCCTTCCTCTCTGAAATCAATAAAAATATTTTTAAATAAAGATAAAAAATGAGTGACAGACTCAATCCAAATGAAGAATTCCTAAAACATTTTTGAAGGCTGCAGCATGATTGAAATAAGGGGTAATTGCAGTTTTGTTACCTCATAATTAAGAGAATGAACTGACAATTACAAAAATCGAGAAGGGGTAGAAATTTTACACCCTGCAAAGATAGAGCAGTGTAATTAAATACACGACAGTTCTTTATAACTGGACCTGACGGTGGCTCAGAAAATAAAACAGTTAAAACATTCTGGAAAAAGTGGTGATGGTTACACAGTGGTGGGAATATACTTAATACCCCTGAATTTTACACTTTAAAATATTTACAATGGTAGATTTTGTCATGTGTATCTTAACCACAGTAAGAAAAAAACTATGTAAGGTGATTGTTCTGGTTGAGACCTACTTGAACAGACACATCACTGCCATTCTGCTGAGCACCGAGGGAATCCATCCCTGCCCTTCCTAGAGCAGACCAGTCTACCCCTTTCTGGCATATTCAGGCCTGTCCAGGGGTTTCTCCAGGCCTTCTTTCTCCCCAGCCCTGCCAGAATGGAATGTGGGGACACAGAAGGGAGTATCTGTATGCATGGGCAGTGGGTGTGGCCTCTGGTCAGCACACTCCCCTCCACCCCTCAGCTCCCCCACTCGGGCCCACAGGAACCTCAGGAGTCTCTACTTGCCCACACAGGCCGTGGAGAGCCAGGGTGCCCTCTCAGGCCTGGCGTCTGCCCATTTTCACTGCTCAGCCATATCTTCACCTGGGAGGGGGTCTCCTCCCAAAACTCCAGATAGCAAATAGGAGGAAAGCCCTCCCTTTTCAGATTCCCTCGTAACCTACTGTGGTTTCTACGGTCTCAGCCATACACCTACATCCCCACTTAGTTGGTGTTTCCCAACCACATTAGGTCCAAGGGATTGAGGGCAGTTCCTTCTCAAAGGCAACATCTTTATGGCCACTCTGGACACTTGCATTTTCCCACTTCCAGACTCTGTGGGACCATCCTCCTCACATGTATCATCCCTGTGGTCTCCCCACCCCAGGATTCTTCTGTTGTCACTGTTCCAGGGCACCTCTATTGATGTGTATTGGAACAAATCGATCTTGTCCTCTCCCTTTCAACAAAACACAGCTTTTCAAATCAAACATGCTCTTTGCCAGGCTATCCTAGTACATACTTAGAAACCTTCTTGTGAAACTCAAAGAGTAGGAAAGATTTCGTTTACCCTCTGTGCCTTCCCACCCCCTAAAGCAGTGGTCGGCAAACTGCGGCTCGCGAGCCACATGCGGCTCTTTGGCCCCTTGAGTGTGGCCACGAAATTTCAATCGCACTGTACGTGTGCGCCCGCACATGGTATTTTGTGGAAGAGCCACACTCAAGGGGCCGCAGTTTGCCGACCACTGCCCTAAAGTAAAGACGAACTGCCAGTCAAATAGGCACCAGAGGGATTTCCAGAAATGAAAATGCACTTGCTTAATATTTTCAAAACTTACTATCCTTCCCGCTCACCCACCCAACATACACACAGGTGCACTTTCAGGGAACTGTTCCCCAGCCTGTCCCTAGGAGCCTGCAGGGTTGAGTAGGGGCTTCCCAGAGTCTGTCCCACCAGGAGTGCCATCTGAGTGCAGAACCACAGCCTGGCAGCACATTAAGCGCAGAGTGTGGGGGTTGAGCACGTGGCATCATTCAGTAATTTGGCTCCTAACAGTTCTCCTTGGTTTGATTTCCCAGGGGAAACCTGGCACCCCGGGGCCTCCAGGAGTTCCAGGGGAACCGGTGAGTTTGTTACTAACAGTTGTACTTGTGTTGTACTGCGTGCAGTTTTAAAGCTTTCTTGGTGACTAATATTTGTGGACATTTCCACAGGGGGAGAGAGGACCTGTTGGAGACATTGGTTTCCCTGGACCGGAAGGACCCTCAGGAAAGCCGGTAAGAACTTCCATGGTTTAAAATTTGCCAGCTTGAGAAATATTCTAAGCATTGACTCCTCTCCTATCTCCTCAGAACACCTGAGATTTAAGTAAGTCGTTTCTGAGGAAGTAAGTGAGGTTCTGCAAATGGATTCTGGGGTGTGGTTCTCGCTGAGTGTCCTGGCTCTCTATGAGGTATCTTTATGTCTTACACAAGAGAGAAAGCTGAAATTATTTTCGTTTTAAGTGTCAGCGAATTAGACTCATTGTTTCTTAAGTCTAATGTTCTCAGTGGACTTAAAAATAAAATGGCCCTTCACATCCTAAAATATAAAGAAACTGAAGACTCACAGATAGAACACCTGTGTGTGAAGCTAAAGATTAAAGTAGAAGCTGTTTTCTCAGGATCCCTTCCTTATCTATGGGCCTTGTTCTTACACTTTCATAAATCACTGCTGCCAAATATATCATCCCCCTGTGTCCTAAGGAGCTCTGGGCTACTGATATATAGTACCGCTGTGGCACTGTAACAGTCATTCCTACTAATTCAATTCAACATATATTCATGCTGTTTGCGAAGGATGTGCTGAGCCCTGAGCGGGGATATAAAGATGAATAAGACATACCCCGGTCTCAGGTATTTTTCTTTATAGAAGGTCACTACTGCTGCCGTGCCACAGTGACTCAGTGGTTGAGCGTCGACCTATGAACCAGGAGGTCAAGGTTCAATTACCAATCAGGGCACATGCCCGGATGCAGGCTCCATCTCCAGTAGGGAGCATGCAGGGGGCAGCCAATCAATGATTCTCTCTCATCATGGATGTTTCTATCTCTCTCTCCCTCTCCCTTCCTCTCTGAAATCAATTTTTTTTATATATTTTATTGATTTTTTACAGAGAGGAAGGGAGAGAGATAGAGAGTTAGAAACATCGATGAGAGAGAAACATCGATCAGCCGCCTCCTGCACACCCCCTACTGGGGATGTGCCCGCAACCCAGGTACATGCCCTTGACCGGAATCGAACCTGGGGCCTTTCAGTCTGCAGGCCGACGCTCTATCCACTGAGCCAAACCGGTTTCGGCTCTGAAATCAATTTTAAAAAAATACATTTAAAAAGAAACAACAAAGAAGGTCACTGTTCCCTTTGCTTGTTTATTTGCTCTGTGTGTATAAGGAAGAGCGGGTACTGAGTGTAAACAAGCAGCACAGAATTCATGAGGCCGCTTAGTATCTTTGTGAAACATTCAGGGTTGGTGCACTCCCTGACTGCCACCTCCCCAGAGAAGGCAATGGGAAAAAATGGGAAACATCTGCAATCTAGCATTAGGAAGATCTGGGTTTGAATTACAACTCCAAGGGTATTGTGAGTCACTTAAGTAACATGACATGAGGAAAGCATTTCCAGTGCCTGCCCATGGGAGGTGCTCAATAAATATTAGTTTAATTCTCTGCCTCCCCCTTTGCTTTCTCTTACCAACTTCCCATTTCTAACCCCTGAACACCATCTTATTTTAATGCTTACCAAGAGGTGCCTAGGGGATGAGGCAAAAAGAAATTTGTTTATTCAGCAAGTATTTCTTAAGCACCTACTATATGCTAGGCACCGTTCTGAGAGCTAGGAACTCACGGGATTTACATGCTATGATAGGGACACAGACAACAAACACACGCAATTTCAGGTAGAAGAAGACCTAAGCAGGGTGAAGTACTAGAGTAGCATTTAATAGGGTGGTCACAAAAGGCATGCCATTTGATCAAGACCTGCACAGAGTGAGAGATCAAGTCCTAGGGAGTTTTGGGGTGGGGGCATTGTTTCCAGAAAAAGAAATGACTAGCAGAGCATGGTGTGTTTAAAAAACAGCAAAAGGCATGAAGTTCAGAGTGAACTAAGCTAAAGAAAAGTGGAAAAGATCCTGAGGTAGCGGTAGGCAGTGGCCAGACCACAAGGAACTTCTTGGTCCTGAACAGAGCTTGAAATTCACTTGCAGCTCTGATAGAAACTCGCTGGGGTGTTTGTAGAAGGGAAGTAAAATGATTGGACTACATTTTAAATGATCACTGACTAGTGTATGGAGAGCAGCCTGTAGGGTGAAAGCAGACAGAGCAGTGAGGAGGAACTGCCGTAGCCCCCATGAGAGAGAAAGATGGAGAGAACAGGGAAATCATGAGGAGGAAGAGTTGGGGTTGAAGGGACAGCCTACAAGATGTGCTGAGGGACCAGCACCAGCTGCGAAGTGTGAGGGAGACAAATGAACGCTGTGGTTTGGGGCAGGAGCCACCGTGTCAGAGTGGTGTGTTCGGTGAGATGGGAAAGACTGGAGATGGGTGGTTTGGGAAGGGAAGACCAAGAATTGTCTATTTTAGACACATTCATCTTGAAGCACTAGCAGCTATCCCAGGGGAAATGCCAAGTAAGCAGTGGAGAAAGCATCTGGAGTTAATGGCGAGGCTGGGTCTGCAGAGACCAGTCTGGGTACTTAAAGCTGAGCCTGGATGAAACGGAGTCACTGTGGTGAGGCAGAGGAGGACCTAGCGGAAAGATTGAGAAAGTGCAGCCCATCAGATGGGAAGAAGAACCAGGTGAATGAGGCTTCCTGGATGTCAAGAGAACTAAGTGTTTTAAAAGAAAGGAGTGATAAACATACTGGCAAGTGGCATGAGAGCTGATCATTCGCCACAGGATTTTGCAATGAGGAGGTCATGGTGGGAGAGACTCCAGCATGCTAACATCATGATAAGAATGGTCCAATTGAGAGAGGAAATTTGGGTGATATAAGAGAGTGCAGATAACTTTGGGGAGGGGGAGAAGACTAGTATTCCACTCACAAATGGAAATTGGTCTTAACAAAGAATGGGGCAGTTCATTCCTCTTTAACAGGGGACAGAAGTCAAAATACAAATGCATGTAGCTGGTGGGTCAGGCGGAGGGAAGGGAAGGTGGTGCTCTCCTGTTTATTGCCTCAGTGAAAGAAGAATCGGGGTCATCAGCTGGCCATGGGGAGTGGGGTGATGATGCCGGACTTTTGAAGAGATAGGAAATATGTGAAAGAGTATTTTTGGAGAGAAGGGAAGGGAGTCAAATCAGGAAACACAGAAGGGTGATCTGACAACGCAGGCGGGCTGCTTGCCCTCGGCCATCCTTCACTTAGATTGGAACAAGCGAGCCAGAATTCCTGGTCTTCTTCAACCACAGTCTGACGCTCAGATGAGACATACAATCGACAGAAAGTTGGCTCTACCAGAAATGGATTCTTCCAGAGAAGTGAGATGAGGGGAGGGAGCGGCAAGTCCAGTACACTTAGGTCATTGTAAAAATCTCTGAGAACAGGATCTGCTATGGAAAGCAAGTTAGTAACAGCTTCATATGCCAAAGAGAACACACAGGACAGTCTTCGATGAATAATGAGGCCCCTCCCAAAAAGACTATAAGGGTTATTTCCTTTCTTATACTGCTACCAAAGACATGAATTACATGTTTACACTACATTTATCTTCTTTTAATCAAGTGACACAGTTGTTTCTTTCACATCCTCTGCTCAATAGCTTTAGCTTTGTTGCTTGTGTTTCTGGATGTCATAAATTCTTTGAACCATACCCTTTAGGTAACATGTTCTTAGTAAAAATATTCTGGACAATTCCCAGGATCTTTCAGAGAGGTTGGGGGACTTTGCCTGGGCTCTCAGCTGTGACAGACTTTAGTGTAATTTACAGCACTGGGCACATGCGGTTGTCTGCAGTTCAGCATAGAATCCATTCCCAGGTGCACAATAAAAGTCTCCTCGGCTTTTCAAAGGAGCATGTCCATGAAATCGCCTGCTGGCTAAGAAATCATTTTCCTCACCTTGATCTCCCTCTTCAAATCAAATCTCAAAAACACATCTGCTCTTGGACTCTAGGTATTTCATTTGACCCCCAAGTGCTTTTCCTTCTCACATTTCCCGGCCGATAGTTCTCACCGTCTTATAAATCCCCGAGCTTTTATTACCACCTCCAGAACTCCCTTATAAAGTTCAGGGAACTTGCAGTTTACTAATAAAAAGCCACTATTTGATACTCTCAGAAACCGTGATTACAGATTCCTTGCTTTCCCTTCATATTTTCCAACTGAAAAATAACATTCCTTCTCTGGCTGACAGTTTATTTCATATTAAGATCCAGCTCTGGCCATGTTATGAAATTTCCCCAGCAGCAATGGAGACCATTTACTGAGAATGACTCCTCGTGCTGGAAAAATTGTGAGGAGGTAGCAGTGAATGCCATACACCAGCCATCTGGCGCTATGGGGCACCTTCTTATTTCTCAGAATGTACCTGATAGAATAAGTAAGGAAAATCACCCTGTTGCCTGTTCACAGTGAACTTGGCATTTTCAGCTTTTTCACTAAATCTTTCATTTTAAGGCCATTATTTTATCGTGACTTTCTAAGTGAAGAAGCCAGTGCTATTAAGGTTAAGCAAATTGCCTAAAGTAAATGGAACTTTTCAGTGGCAGAATCAGAATGTAAATGTGGAGCTATCTGGTTCTATCGATTTTGTTTTCCATTTCACCACACTGCATCACCAAAATCTCTGCAGGAATATGATGGAGTCCTTGGGTGTCTAACCTTTTGTTGTATTTAACCATGTCTGTCAGTGCAGAATTAGAAATATTAGTCAATTTTTTGTCTTTACAGGGAATAAATGGAAAAGATGGATTACCAGGTGCTCAGGTATGGAAAATACCATCCTATATAATAAAAGCCTAATATGCTAAATGTCCAGTCGTCTGGTCATCTGTTCAACCAATGAAAGTGTAATATGCTAATGATATGCTAAGGTTACTCAACTGTTCGCTATGATGTGCACTGACCACCAGGGGGCAGATGCTCTGACCAATAGGTTAGCTTGCTTCTACAATCTGGCCAATCAGGACTGAGGGAGACAGGCTGGACATGCCCTGGAGCCTTCCCACGGTCCCTCCCAGGCTGGCCAACCTCCTGCATCCCTCCCTGGCCCTGATAGTGCACCGGTGGGGTCCCTTGGCTGGCCTGCACCCTCTCACAATCTGAGCTGAGGGACCCTCCTCCCCCCCCCCCCGAGTGCACAAATTTCATGTACCAGGCCTCTACTTTAAAATAAGTGTTCTGATGCACAACCATGGAATACCTGACAGCAGAATACCTGGAGGAGCAGGCTGAGGGGAAATCTTGACATGCAGTGACTTTTCATGCTGACATCTGTTTTTCAGGGCATCATGGGTAAACCTGGAGACAGAGGCCCCAAAGGAGAACGTGTATGTATATTACTATTTTGATTGTTAAGTCTGTCTGCTACACCTGTGCTATCATTTGACACCACAGTTATGAATGTAGACCCCCTGCAAATCTCTCAGCATGAAAAGGGTAGGGCGTATGTGATCCCAGATCTTGCTAAAGCAAGAATGTTGAAGACCCAGAAGCAGGCCACGTGGCAGGTACACCTGCATGGCTGGCTTTTCTAAACAGCTAAGTCTTGTTGGTTTGGAAAGCTTTATCATCCTCTTGTCTCAGACATAGGAGGATTTGTGTAATAATAGCTTTTACTTATTATTCCACAGATAATTCATAATAACTGAAGGAAATATGAAAATAGAGGACATAACATGAAGAAAGTAAAAAAGTCTACCTTACCCACTATAGACAAGCACTATTGATATTTTGGCCCAATTTCCATCTCTCTCACTCTTATACATAACATACACATATATTTAATGAATCAATACAAAAGAATATATACTTTTTTCAAAAGTGAACTCGTAATTTTTTGTAAATGTCTTTTTTTGCCTAATAACATATAATGACTGCCTTTCCATGTCAGTAAATATAGAGTTGCAGCTACCTGTTAGTGGCGACATGTTATTCCACTGTTTGGATATACCTTATTTCACTTACCCAGTCCCCCTTTTGGGGGTATTTAGGTTTCTCCCAGTTTTCATATTATAAACATCACTATAATGAGCATCTTTGTCCCTAGATCATAAAATAATTGTAATACATTAAAGATTGTGTTTATTTTGCACATAATCAGGGTATTGATCAAAGTGTGCTAGTATTTCTTTCATTTATTTTTTTTATGTTAACAGTCTCTGATATTTCTCCAAATGTGATCTGGATTGATATACTTGCATGCAGATATATTTTTTCTTTTTTAAAAATATTTTTATTGATTTCAGAGAGGAAGGAAGAGAGAAAGAGAGATTGAAACATCAATGATGAAAGAGAATCACCGATGGGCTGCCTCCCACATGCCCCACACTGGGGATCAAGTCTGCAACCTGGGCACATGCCCTGACTGGGAATTGAACCATGACCCCCTGGTTCATAGGTCGACGCTCACCCACTGAGCCATGCCAGTTGGGCACAAGTACACTTTTATAACTAAGACAGTAGCACTGAAATTACGTCCGTCTACATCAAGCATGTTAAACTCAAAGGCTAACACAGGACAAATAAACAAGGTTTAAGTTTAGGTGGGCTGCAAAAAAACAAACGCTTCAATTTTCATTGAAATGTAGGGTTATTTCGATAGAGACATTCTGAATACAAAAAGCTGAAATAAATGAGAAATTGTTAACATAAAATAATAGAACATTTTTATAAAAATTACTATTTTTTCTTGAACACTAACTTCCCAGACACTGAATAACTGCACAAATTAATAAGCATAATGCAAATCTATTTTTCTTATTCTCCGAAAGTGAAATATTTTGTGTTGCACACACCAAACAAGTCAGTCCAAGACTAATGAGGTGGCAATCAGATGCTAAAATATTCGCTGCTATATTAGTGGAAAGAAATGGTGAGCCTGCGTGTAAGGCACGTAAGGGAATGAATGTAACACGATTATAGTAATCAGTCATTAGCGAACATTGTAGTTCGTTATTAATAATTATGTATAACAGGGTATTATAAAAATTAAGTTACGAGATTTTTATTAAAATGTTTCTTACATACCGTTATATTGGCTGGGCCACAAAAATATTTGTTGTGGGCTACATGTGGCCCACGGGCTGAGTTTGACATGCTTGATCTACATGGCTTCTTTCTACACCTCTTTATGCCATGATCAAATAGATCTCTGTAATTGTTCATTTGTTTTCATCATCTATATATATAAAATCCTAAGCAACTAAACAACCAAAAGACCAGTCGACCCAACTAGTCGCTATGACATGCACTGACCACCAGGGTCAGATGCTCAACACAGGAGCTGCCCCCTGGTGGTCATTGCGATCCCACAGCCAACCTCCCACAGCCAGCCAGCCGACCTCCCGAGGTCTCTTCCCCTGGCTGGACCCGGTCACTGGCCAGGCCAAGGGGCCAGGCCGAGGAACCCCACTCATGTATGAATTTATGCACCAGGTCTCTAGTTTTTTAATAAGGAGAAATAGACTTTGGAGTTTTGCAGTGGAGCCACAATAAATAAAAGAATAATACAGTGAAATATAGGGCAGCCTCAGTGCACCATTTCATCATATTTGGTTTGGTCATTACCTCATGGAGTAGTAGAAGTGAATATTTGAAATATCTATAACTGAAACACCTGCCATGATCTATCTATCTACCTCAATGCCTGTCTCTCTCTCTCTCTCTCTCTCTCTCTCTCTCTCTCTCTCTCTCTCTCACACACACACACACACACACACACAAACACACACACACACAACACCTGTATAGAAATCAACCCACAGAATCTAATAAAGACCAAACATACAATAGCAAGCAGGAAAAAAGAAAAGTATATGATTTAGGAGGTATTTTGAGTGTCTTGAAGTTTTTCTGAGTGAAAAATCTCAGTGATGAAATCCTCTTGGTAATCATCCTTTATTATTGCAAAGGAGGCCCAGGCCTAAAGTGACAGCTGCTACTGACTTTCAAAACTGTCATTATTCTTGACTGGAAACTGAGTACACCTGACATTGTCATTACTGTTCACTGAGTGCTTTCAGCATACCAGGCATTATTCTAAGCACATCACTTGAGTTAACTCATTCATTTCTCAGCATCACCCTGCTTAGTGGACACTATTAATACCCTCACTTTTCGGGACAGGAAGTTGGACACAGAGAATTTAATTCACTCACCCAAGGTCCCACAGCTAGGGAGTGCCAGTGTCTATCCCGATCTTTTGTCTGAACCACAGCTGTTGCTGTTGTAAAAGAGATCATTCTTTACAATTAATTTTTTCCTTAACAGGGTGATCAGGGAATTCCCGGAGACCGAGGCCCACAAGGTGAACAGGGAAAGCCAGGCCTTCCAGGCATGAAGGGAGCCGTAGGTCCTGTGGGGCCGCCTGGAGACAAAGGCTCTGTGGGATCCCCCGGGCACCAAGGCCCTCCTGGCATTCCGGGCGTCCCCGGCACTCCAGTAAGTGGTACTGAGAGCTCCAGAGCTCCTGGCTGGTCCTGACCACATATCCCTTTTCCCATGAAAGCAACAATAGTTCTTTCAAAATAAATGAAATGAGCCTAAAGTGGCCTCTGTGAGGGTACATTGCTGTCATTTGTTTCAACTTACGTACCAGACCTTCTGCTAAGCACTCCCGACACGTGACCTCCCAGCATCCTCACAATGAACCTGGGAAGATGGCTGTCCTTTCCATCCGACCTAACAAAAGCAAAAACTTGGAGTCAGCTTGTCCAAGGTCACAGTTGTTTAGTGGATCAAACCCAGGTTCGACTAACTCCAAAGCCTTCCTCTTAAGTACTATCTATAATACCTCCTCCCACTACACAGAAAATATATACTATGTCTGTTTCATATTAAAACTTCACTTTGATGAATATCAGAACAGCAGATCTGCTCAGAGTAGTGCTCTGAACTGGAGACCATTTGGGCCAAGAGTGTTTGGTTAAAAAAGCCCATGTCTTTATTAATATCCTCAGAAGGCATGGTGGGTGCCATTCCACAGAGGAACTTCATCTGAAAATGTCCATGTCAGGAAGAAAGGAGAGTTTGGGAATAAGGTCAGGGAGTTTAGGACATGCTGTCCTCAGATGTCATTACCAGACAGAGGGCCAAATTGAGCATCCCCAGAATTTTCAGACTTCTTTATTTTTACCCACTTCCCCTGAGCTCTACTTGAATAAAACCTGTAGAATGGCTTCTCTGTGTCAATAATTGGTATTTGATGCATTAATTCAAATTTATTTGTCCCATCTGCATTGAAAATAAAATGTTGAAGTAGGGCATTCTTGGAACTACTGAGTCCTAACAGCAATTATCATCTGAACCCAACACATTGCCTTTAATTTTATACCCCTGGATAGTAACCACCAAATACAAAGAAGAGTAATAAAATACTTTGAAATCCTATCCATCATGAAAAAATGATAGCTCCCTTTTGAAATATCAAGGTCTATAGTAAAACATTACTATTATACTGGTAGATTCTTTGTCAAAGTCATATAAATTTATATGTGAAGAAGTTAAAAACTCAACTGACATCATTTACCTACTTGCATTTCCTCTTAAAAAAGAAAACTGCTTAATAGAAATAGACCTGCAAAGTATAAATTACAGAATAAACTTTACCATGAAATGGGAAAACTTAGTAAGCTTTATCCCAGGCACAAAACATTTAAAAAATAATCTGGAATACTTCGAATTCTTTTCCAACTCGTCTTCCTTTGAAAATATATAATACCAGTGAGGTAATAACTGTACCAGTGTCCAGTGATTAGTTAGAAGTTTAGTTGTGTCTGGGATATTTAACATCATGATAACACTGCTCAAATTCTGTAACTTCAGAAAATGAAGTAATATGAAATTTCTTTCCTGACTATATGAAGCCATGTCTCTCCATTCAATAGGAAATATGTTCACATCACTGGTTATGATTTCAGCCCACAGCTTTTAAAGCAATTAGGCACTTCAACTTCTTTCTAGCATTTGGTCAAAACAAAAGAAATGTATTGCTTAATATAGTCAGTGGCCAAAAGCATTTTGCCTGATAAATGTATCTCTACAGAAGCTTCAAGTATGCGTGCCAACCCAATATTTCTATTCTCCATTCACTTCTCCTGTGCTCTATTTTAACAGACCTTTTTTTCTTCTTCTTCTTTAGGCTGATGCCGTTTCATTTGAAGAAATAAAGAAGTATATTAATCAAGAGGTACAAAGGATTTTTGAAGGTTAGATTTGCTTAATGAACATTTCTGAATCCTTTACCAAGTCTCATCCACGGTGGAAAATCCCTGCAGCAACATTCGCAAAAGATGGTCATTAAACAAGTTTAAGAGGCAACCCACTTTGCGATGGGAAGCTCTATTTGATAGAAAAATTTTCCTTATGCTAAGTTAAAGTTGCCTCACTATAACTTCCTATCATCATTCTTGGTCTGCTGCAACAACACAGGTAAAATATCTTTCTCTATTCAAGTGTGACCACCCTTTGGGTATTTTTATTTTCTCTTTTTTATTTATTGATTTCAGAGAGAGAGAAAAACGTTGTTGCACTTATTTATGCATTCATTGGTTGCTTCTTGTATGTGCCCTGACCAGGGACCAAACTCACTTCCTTGGCATATCCAGACGATGCTCTAATCAAATTGAACTACCCAGCCAGGGCCCATGGATTTTTCAATATCCTCCTTCATTTTCTCTTCAGTGGAGTGTGCCCAGCTCCTCCATGATCATTGCCCTTTAGAAATACTTAATCTTTAAATGTCCTTCATTCACCCAGGAGTATTTGAACAGGGCAGTGTCTTTTGACATAGGCCAGGGTCAGCAAACTATGGCCCACCAGCCAAATCCACCTACCACCTGTTTTAGTACTGCCCAAATGAGAATCGGTTTTACTTTGAAGGGGAGATGCAGGGGAGTACATTTTTTAATAGTTTTTTTTTAATCAAAAGAATATTTCACGACTAGTGAAAATGACCTAAAATTCAAATTTGTGTCCATAAATAAAGTTTTATTCAAACACAATCACACTCATTCCTTTATGTATTTTCTCTGGCTGGTTTCATGCTAGGGCAGCAGAATTGAGTAGTTGTAACAGGGAGAGTATAGCCTGCAAAGCCTTAAATATTTACTTTTGCAGAGAAAGTTTTCTGACCCCTGATAGAGACACTTCAATGACACAGCCTAAGATAGCATTTTTTGGGTAAGCATCCTTATCACATTGTTGATTCATATTGAGTTTTTAATTAACTAGCAACTTTGGATCTTCCTTGTACAAAGTTTTTAAAATTATCTGTTTCTCATTATGCACTGTTTTCATATTTAAAATATAGGTGTGCTATTTTATGTTGCTTCTTATTAAATTTCAAATGATTCGTGTTCACACATTGTTCCAACCTGAAGATACCTTTTGGAATGTAGTCTCATAAGGCAGGTTGGCCGACCTTCATAACTTTGTGTTGTCTCTAAACTATAAACATCTCATCATTCTAGGTTTTTTAGAAAAGCAAGCAAGAATTCATTGACCACAGCCAGAACTTTGACACTTAGGGTGGTGAAATAAAGAAAGTCATAGCAGAAGCAACAGGAGAGCCTAGGCTTAGCTGCTGTGGCTCACTGGGAAGTCAGAGAAAAGAGGACCTTGCAGACCAGTTCAGGGGGTTGCCTGGGACAAGCTGTCACTGCCCATTGTTCCTCTGGTTGCAAGTCTTGTGGGGTCTTTTAGAGGTTAGGGTAATAGGTTCCTGTGAGGGAAATAGAGGGGGAAAGGCATGTCACGGGTATGCTTCCTGGGGGGACAGTGTATTATCATTCTAATTATTGATAGACATTTTAAATTTGAAAAAGAGTCAAGGATTAGGCCTTTCTAAATGCCATTGCATTCCTCCTGCTCATTTGTATGCCATCTGTTAGTCCAGGGGTCCTCAAACTACGGCCCCGTGGGCCACATGCAAATACAAATATTGTATTTGTTCCCATTTTGTTTTTTTACTTCAAAATAAGATATGTGCAGTGTGCATAGGAATTTGTTCATAGTTTTCTTTTAAACTATAGTCTGGCCCTCCAACGGTCTGAGAGAAAGTGAACTGGACCCCTGTTTAAAAAGTTTGAGGACTCCTAGTAGTCTTTTGTTTTTGTGAGTGCTGAATCCATGTAGTTGTCCTAAAATCTACTCTGCATTTTTTTAATCTATCCACAGGATATGACATGATTTTCCAGGTGATTTGCTAAAATCAAAATCACTCCCCTCAACTGTGAACTTAATAAAGTGGGAGTTATTTGTCAGAACATAAATCCACATTGGCTCTCACGGTTTCTGCTTCTTTTGCAGAGTGTCCTGCCCTTGCTAAGCTAAAAATACATTGTTGAATTTACAAGGAATAAGATTACAAAATGCCCCAAGTTCATCTATTAACATTTCTACTGCAAACATAGAGTTAGCTACTCTCCAAGAAGCTCTTGTTATTTTAAGCAGTAATTAGCATCAGAGACCAAAATCTCAGTGCTTGAGAGCACATTATCTTATTTCACATGAACACTGGACACAGAGCAGAGGAACATGGGGACTTTTAGCCACTTCAGTGACAAAAAAGGGAAAAAAATGTTTTCATGAATTCATGCTGTTGATCTCAGTTTACCTTGATCTCTACTAAGTATCTGGACAGTGCTTTACATGATATGATAGTCTATTGATATAACTGTCTATTCTTTTTTTTTAAGCTACCAGTTTTCTCTTTCTAATTTTAATGTTGCCCCCGCATTTGAAAATCCCCTTTTATTTTCCTTTATTGACCTTTGAATCAGGCATTATGGATTAGGCTCCAAACTTTGCAATTCAGACATTCCACCTCAACAATCATCTCTCAAGTATCTCTGCCTGACAAAGAAAAGACACAGTGGCTCTCCAGAGGACACTGCAGAACATAGAGGCATGTGCAGGATGCAGTGCACAATGAAATCTCCAAGTGCGCTTGTTCAAATTTCATTAATAACTACAAGACAGCAGCAGCAGAACGTTATAGCAAGCATAGAGCCCTTCTGAGCATGGGGTCTTGTGTGACTCACAGGTAGCCTGTCCATGAAGCTGCCCCAGGTGCACGGCACCTAGGATCTCAGCATTGCATCTTTAGTAGAAGAGGGAAAGCCAGCAAATACATGCTTTTGGATTGCAATCTAAAATTTTCCTTTAATTCTCAATTTCCATGAGTTCTCATATCAATTATCTTCTTTTTTTTTTTTTCTTATGAGGGCTGGTGGGCCCACGGGTATTTTATTGAAATAGCAGTGGTGGTTGATAATACTTTCTAGATTCAATGTAAAAAAAAAAGTCTCAATGTTGCAGGATACCTATATATTATGGTAAATATAGTGGGTTCCATTTCTGAGATGATGGGTTTTAATGTTTTATTGTTTGGCATAGAGGTGTGGACTCAAACAAACCACACTGCATAGATAATGTAAAGAGATCACTGAAAAAAATTTTTTTTTATTGTTGACACTGTTACAGACATCCCCCATCTCTTCCTGGTCTTTGCCCATCTCTATTTTATTTTTCATCTCAAGCAGCTTTAAGGTTGAACTTCGATTTTGTAAAAGACTTTAGATAAAAATATATATTAAATACTTCAGCAGTTCATTAGTCTCATTTTCTTAAAAGCTAGTTAAGAATGTCAGAAAATATAACCAAGCACTACCAGGAAACTGTTTCATGTTGAGATCTGCGAGATATTTATTTTCGAGTCCTGTGGACGCTGTAGGAAGGCCTGGCCCCCGGTGGCCTGCCCTGTGCCTTGAGCAGTGGAGATGTGGCTCCTTCTTCCTGGGCGGGCTCCCATGTTGCCCACTCCCAGATCATTCTGTGGTTACTCCCATGAGAGGCTGTCTGCCTCCTGCAGAGGAGGCCAGGGGGCGTTGGTCACTCTTGGCTGTCTTGGGGCAGCCTTGCCTGGCTTGCACTTGCTTGACAACTCCTCCTCTCAGTCCTCCAGCTCCCCCTCTGCATTTCCACCCCTTCTTCCTCTCTCAGGGTCACCCCTGCCCACTGGAATCTGCAGGGTGCAGTCTCCCCAGCTCTCCTCTGGCTTCACCACATCTCTCCCACCACCTCTCCCAGCCTCTCCAGCCTGAGCCCAGCTCCCTCACAAGCCCCAGATGTCTCAGCCTCAAGACAATATTCTCAAATGGCCCACAAGGAAATTCTTTCCTGAGACATTTGACTCGGAGACTCCACATGTGATACCCCCTCTCCTTTTACCTCTGTCGGCACCAGTCCCACAAAACCCTCTTCTCCCAAACAAACTTGTTCCTGAAACCCAGAATTTAGTTATTTAGCACTTTAGTTCACTTATCTCAAGATTATCCAATTCAGTCCGTTTACTTTTCCATTTAGACGTCTCTTTCCCATGGCTTCTGAACACTACTTACAAAACGAAAAAAGAAAAACTCCATTTTCACAAATCATAGAGCTCCAAGGTCACGGTTCTCCTTTTCAAGAAAGCTTTCTCTGTAAAAGCAAAGAGTAACTTTTACATGTTAAAACAGTTACAGTTAAAAATATTTTCCATAGTCCAATCTCTATTTCATCCAATTTACTTCTTCCTGTTTTTTGTTTGGATCTGTCATCCAGTTCATAGGATTTCCTCAGGATTTCCATGGCTGTCCGCTCCTGCATACGAACTGGGTTCTAACAAACTGAGAGTTGTGAGTGAATGGAGAGGCTTGCCAATCTCGAGCTTCATTTTGTTATTTTAAATATATTTTTATTGATTTGAGAGAGAGAGAGAGAGAGAGAGAGAGATCTGCTGTTTCCTACAGGCCCCCCACTGGGGATAGAGCCTGCAAACCAGTCATGTGCCCTGATTGGAATTGAACCTGGTAAACTCTTGGTTCATAAGTCAACACTCAACCGCTGATACACCATGGCAGCGTGAGCTTCACTTTAAGGCAGTCTAGCTGGGCTTTTGCATTGAGGGATCCTCAGATTTCAGTGTCTTTAAGTCTCTCCTCTTAATATGATCAGATCCCCCAACGAAAACACTTCCATTTCCTCCCAGCTGCCAGCATTTGGGGAGCAACGTCCGAGAGCTGAGCTGGGGCTTTAGCACAGAACCTGTAAATGCTAATTTATTCTCCTTGCTTTCAGAAGGAAAGCCCACATCTCAGTGGATGGAGTCTGTGGCCCCCAGTGCAGAAACAGTCTGTTTAGCCTTTTCAGATAATAAACCTCGGTCATTTGCTAGGCTTGGGCAGGGGCAAGCCCAGCTGTGTAGAGCAGAGACAGAGATTTCTGACTATTTCTTAAACAGGCTTTGAACCAATTCTCCTTATTTTAGTTCCATCCATTACCCCCATTTCCAGATTCCCCCAATTCCCCTCTTTCTGGTTCTCAGTTTCCAACATTTTGTTATACTCTCTCCTTTCACAGTCTCTCTATTCCTCTGGTTTTATGCCTTTAAAAAGATCTTACTTGTTTTTCAGGGATTCAGGAAAGATTTAAAACAGAGGCATGTGTTCAACCCACCATCTTTACCCACAAAAAACATTTCAAAGCAACAAGTTTATAAAGGTGGCAAAGGACTGGGCCAGAGTTAAGTGCGGCAGGAACAACCTTTGGGTGATGATAAACCAAAAATGAATATGAATTCATTAAACAATGCTATTGAATTTGCAGTTAAAATGAAATCAGAAAATAATCACTACAATATGAGAGGAAATTACCCTGTTGATATGTTTGCCCCTCGGGAGAGAACTGCATCTAGTTTTGGTTTCCACATTTAAGCGATGTATGGAAAAGCCCTGGGATAGGGGAGCCAAAAAGTGATTTACAAAACAGATTACCAAGCCTACAAGTAAAAGTTGTTTAAGCTGAAGGCTAAGAGGTAACAATATTTTTGAGTATGTGACTGATTTCCTAAGAGAAATACTCATTAGCTACCCTCTGTTTCCATTATGGAGCAGCAAAAGAAAATAAGTTGAAGCTGTACCAAGAAAATGGGCGATTAAACATTTGAATGAGCGTTAGGAGGAAAAGATGAATTTCTCTCTTTGAAAATATTTACAAATTCTATCTGCGAAATAGAAGATAAATGTGGGCTAGATGACATCTGAGTGTCCCTTCTTCATATAGGTAATTTCTCATTACTTTATATGAATGTCTGCATTGCATTGCTGAACTCCTTCTCCAAGGAAAGCAAACCATCGGTCTTGTTTGTTAGATCGGTCTTGATTGCCGGGGGTTTGCCTTGGCAGGTAGAATATGTGAGTTTGGCTTGTGCAAGCTCCTGTCTGAAGTCTTCAATTTCCTGCCTCATTAGAAAGCATAGCCAGAAACAGTTTCATTAATGAAAAATCTCTGAAAACATAGGAAAGGCAATAAAAAATACAGGTCTTTACAATTTATTTAGAGGCTCAGAAACATGCTATTTTACATAATAGAGCATTAGAGTAGGGTTCTGAAGAAGTCATTACCTTATAATTAAATGGCTATTTCTGAGCATAGCTTAACGCTAGATAATTTACAGCTAGAAGCAATTATTCTAAAATTTTCTCTGTTTTACTGAAAATATTAAAAACCACCCCAAGCAAATTACTTGTAAACTTAATTCATACATGAGAGAGGAAAAATTAGTACTGTGAATACTTGCACTTAGACATTGAAGGTATTCAGTGAGATATGTCTTAAATTAAGAAAAATTATACTGAAATGCACATATATTTATTAATATATATATGTTTTAAATTCAAAACAACAAATAGTTTGCAAAGTTTCAAGCTATGATAATTGAATTTCATATTTGTTTATAAAATACCCAGTTTATAATTTAATATACTAAAGATATAACTACATTCAATGTATAGATTTGCAAAATTATAACTGTATATTAATTACAAATGTGTTTTATCTGTTATTAATAATGTAGTTTCACTCAAGGATATAAAGTTTCAAATACTACATGTGTTATCTATTGCTGCATAAGAAAATAACTCAAGCCCTGGCTGGTTTGCCTCAGTTGGTTGGAACATTGTCCAGTACACTGAAAGACTGCAGGTTTGAATCCCAGTCAGGGCACATATCTAGGTTGCAGGTTTGATCCCTGGTTGGGGCACATACAAGACGCAGCTAATCAATGTTTCTCTCTCACATCAATGTCTCTCTCTTTTTCTCCCTCTAAAATCAATACTGATGAGTATTAAAAAAAAAAAAAAAACAACTCGAAACTTCAGTGGCTTAAAAAATTTTATTATATCACATTTTCTGTGGGTCAGAGACTTGAAAGGTTGCTTAGTTGTGTGGTTCTGTCTACAACAAAGTCAGTCAGGATGTGAGGCAGAGTGGAAGTCATCCAAAAGCTTGACGGACTGGAAGACCCACTTTCAGGTGTACTTACATGGCTGCTGACAGGTGGCTTCGTTCGTCCCCATGGGGGTCTCTCCACAGAACATCTTGAGTGTCTTCAGTGCCTTGGGTGACTTAGTCTCCCTTGTTACCACTGTCAATTCTGCTTTTTTCTACTTATTAGAAATGAAAAGCAAGTTCCAGGCCACACTGGAGAATGGAGGAATTAGACTTCACCTGATTCTATTTGGAAGGCATGTCAAATAATTTGTAAACCTATTTTAAATCACTGCACATTCACAAGATTGTTGGAAAGTAGCTTAGATTTATTTAAAACCATTTTTTAACATGAACCTAAATTCTCTCCACAAGTCATTGCCAGAGGTTAGTTAGATTCTACGTTATAGTTCTGTCCACTAGATTGGCTGTATCTCTGAAACACCGAACACTCTCAGATCCTGTGATCAGCACAGCTGGTCCTCATCTATATTCAAACAATTTTGTGCAATCCATTTTATTTGACCAATCAAAAACCTTTCTCAGCAATCAGACCATTTGGTAAATTAGATGTTCTTAAATTGAAAGCCAAATCTTTTTTTCATTGACTTTCATGTAAAAAATATTTGGCATTTTTTTACCTAAAAGTATTCTTATAGCATGACATATTATTTTTCCTTTCACAAATGCAGAGAGGATGGCTGTGTTCCTCTCCCAACTCAAGCTACCAGCGGCAATGTTGGCTGCTCAAGCTCATGGGCGGCCTGGGCCACCAGGAAAGGATGGGTTACCTGGGCCACCAGGAGACCCTGGACCTCAAGGTAAGTCATCAGGTATAATATTTGTTTACCAGTTCTTTAATGCTCACTATTTATAACATGCTAATCACAGTTAGGCAATATAAATATTCAATATATATGTATATATAAAATGATTTCATATATAATACCTTGTTAATATTTGATATTCTAGAAATAGATTTTTAACTATTTTTCAAATTAATATTTGTTGTGCTAATAACAGTAATAACAGGTGTTTATATATCACTAGAGGCCCGGTGCATGAAATTTGTGCATGGGGGGGGTGGTCCCTCAGCCTGGCCTGCACCCTCTTCAATCTGGGACGCCTCAGGGGATGTCTGACTACTGATTTAGGCCTGATCCCTAAACCGGCAGTCGGACATCCCTCTCGCAATCCAGGACCGTTGGCTCCTAACCACTCACCAGCCTGCCTGCCTAATTGCCCCTAACCCCTCTGCCTGCCTGCCTGATCACCCCTAACCCCTCTGCCTGCGAGCCTAATCACCCCTAACCGCCCTCCCCTGCTTGCCTGATAGCCCCTAATCACCTCTGCCTTGGCCTGCACCACTGTGGCTTTGTCTGGAAGAGGACTGGACAACCGGAAGATGTCAGTCGACCTGGTCTAATTAGCATATCGCTCTTTTATTAGTATAGATTATTATCTGGGAATCTCAGAGTTGTTTTTGCCACCCTGTTGATGTATGTAGACAAGAATCATCATCTTACTATCTTAAACTGAGGGGAAAAAAGCTACTACTATAAGTAGTGATTTGGGGCCAGAATATTTTTTGAGAAAATTTAGTATCCTTCGCCCTCTAATAGAGCTTGTGGATGGTAACTTTGAATTTTAAAGAATTTCTTTTAGGGTTTCTAAAAATTTTAAAGCAAGACTTTTCTTAAATTGGCAAAAAATTGACAGACCGGATCTTGGATGTAGCTCAACCAGATTGATGTGGCAAGGCCATTTTCTAGAATTAGGTTAGCGATCAGGAAAGGGGCCACATAGGCCCTGGTTTAGAAAATTCACAACTCCAACAAGGAAACAATAAATCCAATGGGTATGTACCGTGAAAGATAAGACCAGGGAAATTATATTGCATGTGTTACCATGGAGGAGCTCAAGCACTCCCCTTGTTAAATAATCAAAAGTTTGTTTAGGAGAAAAGAGAAAACTCACAACAGAATTACCTAGGGATATAGTCCACAATACCATATATGCAGAGAATTACTTTTCATCCACTAGTTCACTTTCCTTCCTACTGCTCCTCTGTAACATCAAGCCTCATTTTCAGTAGGAAGTGCCCCAAGGAAATTGACATGCCCTCTCTCAATGAAAAGAGCAAGAACTGTCCCCAACTGCTGGCTTTGTTAGGGTCCTAAATTACAATCCAGAGTGACAAGGTTTCTGGCTTCATGAGCCCAGTGTAAAACAACAATAGTAAAATCACTGTAGTTACCTGGAGTACATTCTATCTTTCCCTTAGTTAATAGAGAGGTTTGGCAGGAAGTCGGAGGAAAGGTGTAGAATCAGATGCAGCCTTCTGTGTGTACACTGTTGTCTAGAGGGTGGTTAATTATTATCTTTCGCTAGTTGGGTCTGTTCTGAAGTTAGAATTTATGAGACTGGAACAAAGAGCTTGAAAGCCCATCTGAAGATGCATGATGCCTCAAAAGACCTGAAGAGTATGGACTGTTAACACTTGTAGGAGAAAAGCCTTGGGCAGATGCTTCAAACAGTGGCAGTCTAAGAGGACAAGGACAGTGGAAAGTCAGGACATCGAGGAGAACCGTTCTGGAACTGGAGTCACCTGTCCACACAGCACCTGTCTCCGGGCTCCCTTCCCGTGTAGGGGAGGCCCATCTGGAAGGATCTCAAAGGCAAGGCTAAGTCCACAGTGTCAGCAAAGCTTTTGGAAACCAGACTTCCATTCACCATGTGACTTACCTTCCCTTTTGTGATGGATTTCTATGGGTTCTACCTGCAGTTCTGCTGAGGAGATCTTACAGCCTGCTTCCACTCCTGATATATGTTTCGGATGCAATTCTTGAATTTGAAAGCCTTGCCCAAATGATTTTCAATTTTTTTAAAACCGAGGTTTAGTGAAGTTGATAAAACTTTGGTCTCAGCTGATGGTTTTTGACAATAGACATGTCTTGAGTATAATTCAGCTTGGTGACACCCCAGGGTTTACCTGATATCTCATTTGCAGTACTTATTAAATGCCAGAAATGCAGCAGAAAAATAAAACTTGCAAACTATGGGATTCATTTCTGAAGGAACATTTGCCTATCATCAAGCTATATTGATAATTCTCTCTAAAGTCACAGAGAAGCCCTAGCCAGTTTGGCTCAGTGGATAGAGCATCAACCTGCAGACCAAAGCATCCTGGGTTCCATTCCGGTCAAGGGCACATAACTTAGTTGCAGGTTCCTCCCCAAGCCAAACCCATGCAGGAGGCAACCAATCAATGTGTTTCTCTCACATCGATGTTTCTCTCTTGTCTTTCTCCCTCTCTCTCTTCCACTCTCCCTAAAAATCAATGGAAAAATATCCTCGGGTGAGGATTAACTAAAAATAAATAAATAAATAAATAAATTTTAAAAAAATAAAGCCACAGAGAACCCTGACTGGAAAAAGAAAACCAAGAGGCTACCGCTTGGTTTTTGATGCCTTCCCAGGAGTTCACAAGGAATTGAAGTGCTACTCTCTGGTAGACAAATAGAATGAAGTGCTCAGAAGATGAAGTTATACATGTAACTTCAAAGCTTTGCTCCACTCAATGTAAAAGTTTTCTCAAAAAGGAAAGGAAAAAATGCATGTAAAACTGCTACCCTAATGACTATGTAAACCTCAGGTGCTGCTGGCTGAGTTTGTCCTCTTAACACAGGGCATGGTTGAGTTTGAGACAAGGTTGCAGTGAGGACGCAGCCCAGAGAGGGAAAGGAAATGTGGGTGCTGAGCAGCAGTGTGTCTGCCCAGTTATGAATTCTGTTTGATGGTGGCTCTCCTGGAATTTCTGAAAGAATTAGCTTTTCAGTGTTTTTTCAGAAAATAAATCCATTTTCATTTGAAATAAAGTGATTTGGTTTGAAATATGCACTATAGAATGAGTCCCTTATTATATTACTACTAGAGGCCCGATGCAGGAAATTTGTGCAAGAGTAGGCCTTCTGTCCCCCAGCTTCCCTCGCAGTCCTAGCTTCCTCAAGGACATCTGGTCTAATTAGCATATTACGCTTTTATTATTATAGATGTGTACCGAAGGACACGAATTTGAAGGGGTCTGCCTCATTAGTTTCCTGTGCTTATTTTGAAAAGCAGTAAATATGTAAAAAGCAAGGAGAAAATCCATACAAGAGTATTAGAAGCATGTGATCCAACTTGGAAAAGGGAGGTACTGCTCCTGCCGAGGTTGTGATCATGGAAACTGGGGACCCTCCTGAGGCCCCCTGATCTCTCAGTGAATCATTCTGATTCAGGTTGGGTCACCTCATTTACGTTTTTTCTAAATTCTCAAAGTGGGTGATTGTTGGCATCTTTTTAAAATTCAGAAGCATTTCCAAACGGTCTTATATTTTAACCAGCCCGTGGGTTTCTGATTGTTGCCTTCCCGATGCCCACTGAGAGCACCTTCCTTGGTGTGCGTTCCCACCTCAGTCTGCTGCGCGGGGCCTCCTCATTTGTGCTGCCTGGGATGAGCAAGACTGTGCCACGTTAGGATCAAAGAAGCCTCCATCCAGCTGGCTTCTCCTGTGTAAGCAAGAGAGGCGCATTTTCCTAACAGACCTTAGCCTCTTGAACAAGTTCAATAGGAAGAACTTTATTTCAACTTTTTCCAAAGCACAGTTATTTCTCCACCTCTGTGAAAACCGGGACGAACAGATGCCACAATTGAAAGCCCTGTCCATTCAGGGGAAACAACCCCACTGTGCCCCCCACCGAGCCCCCCACTGTGCGGATGTGGGGTCAGGAGAAAACAGGTCCAGCCATTTCACATAACCTCCATCGGTTTTGAAAAGACACTGTTGGGAATGATTTCTCTTGCTTTTAAACTTTCAAAGTTTACCTGTTATTGGTTTATAGGAAGGAAACTTGCTGTTATTTGTAAGCCAGTGGCCCATAGAGTAGTTCATGTGACGGATATAGATTTGACCTTTAAAATTTGTCAGCAGTAGGGAGCTTAAGTAATGGGAGGCATGTGCATGTCGAAATGACGGAAGGGCGCTGTGGTCCATTAGTAGAAGAAACCAGGGAGCCGAACAGCTTATAAAGCTTGAGGCAGGTCCCCACATGGAGAAATGCCAGTAACACTCCCTTGCTGGTCTCATTTGCACAGTGGGTGTATAGATGCACAGATTTATAACTTTGGGAGAATATCCCTGGCGTTAAGATGGAATTCTCCCTACCGGAAATAAATGAAGTCTATCACCTAAAAAACTACAGCAGTACCTGATTTCTTCACTTAACACCTCTCGGTGCTTTAGATTAGGACACTGCTGTTGTTGGGTTTCTGTTTCCTTACATAAGCTACAGTGATGTCAGACTGTCACCCTGCATACTTCCAGGCCATGAAAATACATGTGCATTGCAAATAGACCCACCTTTTAGTCTTTTCCAAATTTCAGGGGAGGCCTACCTTAAGTGGGTGAAAAGCTTAATTCTAAAAAGTAAGAAAGCTGTTATTGACTTTATTAGTATTCTAATCTGAAACTTTGTTGTGAAGCAATTATAAAATGAGACCCTATAACTTTATGGCAGCCTTCATCCATGATGAGTTTGGGACCTTGTGCAATTCAACAGCTTTGTCTATTAATAGTAGGTTGTTATTAACCAAGGAACTGAGAGATTTGTACAAATAAATTAGTACATTTGAGAGGAGAAGTGTATATGTCACCCTCTTATACAAATATACAAATTATTAACTCTTGTTTTGTGATACCATGTTCATCAAATTCATGTGGAATAATATATTTTTGCCTTAGTTAAAATCTGAAAACTGAATTTAAATATATAGATTTTAACAGAAATATTCATCATTTGAAATTGTGTTACAATCTTGTTAATTCTTTTGTTAATCGAAAGTTTGTATATCTTTAGTCATATTTGTTTCTTCCTCATTTTTTTTAGCCTATGATCTTAAGCACCTACTGACATAGCTTGAGGGTCAACTTTACAATCTTTCTATAACAGTAAAACCTAGGTTGAACTATCAAATATACCTCAGGCATGAAATATTATTTTACTGCAGGAAAGTTTAAATAATGCATTTGAAAGGGTGCTTTCAAAATGACCCCAAGTACAAACATCATTTCTTGTTGTTTACATGTACTAAATGAAAGTCACTTATATACAAGAAATCCTGGGAATATTTGAAAGTTGCATATGTATCAATTTGGGGTACTGGGCCACATGTTCAAGCCACTGCTCTCTCTAGGATCTAGGGTTGTATTGAGTGTCTATAACATAGTTTTCAGATATAAATGTGTGAAGATTTCCCATTGGATATATTTCTAGTATGCACCTCAAAATATATCGTGAATGTAATCCTTTTTTTGAATATTTTCACATTTATGGTCAGGTCACACCTCTAAAACCAAGACATAATGATGTGGTGATTACATTGCTAACATTATTTGGATAATAATGTATACACTGTATGGTCAAGTCAAGACTTTTGCTCCCAAACTGATGTCTAATCCCGAGCAATAATAGGAAATAATCTTTCCTATGTACTGTTCATAGAGAACATTAAATGTTCTCCTCCTATCATGTTCAGCTGTAATAACGCACCTTTATGGACAGGCACAACTGAGTTAGGACCTATTGTTTCCTACTGAGATACTGTCCTACCTGTTAGCCTTGCTGTGTGTCCACATGATTCTGCATGACCACTCTGTTCCTTCAGGACCAGGAGCCATGGTTTAAGTATGAGAAAGTTGGAAATTAAAACTCTACTTACCATCACTGTGAAACTTATAGCCACAGACCCTTCTCTTCAATGTCTTACATGGATGAAGACATTATATAAAACCCAGATTGAAATGTTTTATGCTTTCTTAAAGCAGGGATAAGAGGCACAGATTGCTCTGTACCTTTCTACCTGAGGTAACAATAAGCATATTCAGTAACAAGAATGATTTTGTCTTAAAATGTACAGAGATCCTAGACCTAATTTATTTTGGTTAAAGTATCTTAAATTGATGAAGTGAGTTTAGAAGGATCCCTCAGTCTTCCCTTGCGTTCTGGAACTGCTGAAGTTCCTCCTCTTTGGAGTTACGAACTGCCATGTTAAACAGGAGGTTGCTGTTTGAACGTTACCAGAAAGGATATCATGTTCCTA
Organism: Myotis myotis; assembly: GCF_014108235.1. NCBI lineage: Eukaryota > Metazoa > Chordata > Mammalia > Chiroptera > Vespertilionidae > Myotis > Myotis myotis. The sequence goes on along the minus strand of NW_023416379.1, from coordinate 66,635,667 downwards.
CAGACAGTCATTTGAACCAAGTCCCGCGATTTTGTCCTCTCCTGACTCCGAGATGGGTGAATTCGCATATGGTCACGCTCTTACTGTCATTTATTAAAATGATGAGTTTTTGTTCCTTTTGTTTCCTTTAATTCTTAGACTAAGGTCCAGCGTCTTGCTGTCATATTATTTTGTCCTTGTAGTAAGCAGAACTCTCAGTATATTTATATTTAGCCTGAACCTACCCTCCAGTCAGAATTCCTATTGAAGACACTCACACACCTTGTCGTAGCTATTTGACGGAAGATTGGAATGATTGATTTCAGTTACTTAGGAATCATTTTTAGTACCCAAAGTCTCACTATCAAACATTTGACTAGTTATACTTTTTATGCCAGTAGTTGCATATTTCTAAGCTCCTCATTGCCTATTGCATCTAATCTGTTTGGTATATAAGTTTGATATGTGGTTAATGCAAAACAGACAGTTAAAATAGTATATTAGCTCTATGTTAAGTGGACAAATTACAGAAATACTCTAGACTAGAAACATGGCTTTTATTTGTACTGTGCTACCATAGAATGCTCTTACTTCTGTGTCTCTCTTTTTATATATCTCTCCCTTAGGCTACCGAGGACAGAAAGGAGAAAGAGGGGAACCTGGAATTGGGCTTCCAGGGAGTCCAGGTCTCCCTGGGACTTCAGGTAATAGTGATATTTATCTGCACAACACAAGCAAGCTTCTAAAATAAGGAGCCATGCCTTTTCCCCGATGCCCTTATGTGTTGCTACAGGAGAGGTTGAATAATGTTGGTTGGGGTGAGGAAGAAAGAGCTATACGTGATCTGCATTCTGATGGGGTCTTTTATTTCACTAGCTCCGGGTTTGCCAGGCTCACCGGGTGCCCCAGGTCCTCTGGGACCCCCAGGACCTAGTGGAAGATGTAACCCAGAAGATTGCCTCTATCCTGTATCTCATGCCCGTCAGCGGACAGGTGGAAAATAAGCACACGTAAGGAGGACTTGATTTGGGGTGATAGCCCCTTGCTGTTGAGCTATCTTAATACGGTCAAACCCTCATGATATGTGGGTGGCTTTTTTTTTTGGTGTAGGCAGACATTAAATGCAACAATTTGAATCCTATTCCTATAGCAATTGCGATATCAGCATTTTTAGACAGTTTCCCAAATTCATTCCATATGTTTTGCTTCAGCATTACTGATTTTTATTCAGGGTTTTCTTGAAATACATAAGCAAATCTTATCATTAGCTCTTCTTCAAGAGAAAATTACATTTTATGATTTAGTAGACTGATGGTGAGGTACATTTTGTAGTCTCATCAACTTGTATTTGGCCTTTGACTTCTGAATTTTAAAGTTTCAGAGTTATATTGAGGTTTTCTCAGTGGTTAAATTTGCTGTCATTGCTAAAAATGTCATCTTTTTTGATATAATGCATTGCTCCTGCTGAATGTTTTTTGACTACGTTTTATAGCTTAAGAATTCTTCTACCATCCTATATCCATCCTACTTATGCAGAGACATAGATAGGCAATAAGAGTTTCACTTTATAACTTATATTTTTGAGGGGTTACCAGGAGGCTGTTTTATCAGGGAGCCCAAAAAACCCAACATAGCCAAGTATTGAAATTTTCTTAATTCTGTATAATGAGCCAAATTCAAAGCCGGCATGAATATGTATGGCATGAAAAGGAAGAAATGAAGTCCAATTGTGTGTGAGTTCCACGAGAAAAGCCTAGCACCGTAGTCCCTTTGCTGAGTTTCTCCGTTGGGAAACAGAAAGTTGTTTCCCCTAAGAGGTCTTCGGTGGTGAAGGCACCAAGCTGTCTTTGGTACTGGCAAGAACTTCAGACCCCTGTATCCATTATCCTTCTGGCCTCATCACTCTCAGACTGTAGGAGGAGACCCAGCCATCAGAACAAAGGACGAGATGAGTAGTGGCTGGAAAAGAAACCCCTTCCCTGTGGTGTGACAGATGCGCATGGGCAAGGTGAAGCCCAGAAGCTCTTAGGGAGAATCATGTTTCTCCAGAAAGCTGTTTTCCCTAAAAGCTGCAGCAAGAGGTACAGGCAGCGACAAAAAGCCATGGGACTTGGAGCTACAACTAGCGCTCAGACCAAACAGCTAACACTCACTGCAGGGGGAACCACAGGGGCTGCAAAAGACTACGTCTTCTGGCAGGAAACGAAAATGCAGTGATCGCCAACCACATCACTAAATGATATTTGTATTGCCTAACTATACATTATTTTGAGAGACTGTGGGTTGAAAGCAACTCATTTTCTAGAACGTTGAGCATGAGGATGTTGCTGAAATCTAAGTATTGGGTCCCACCCAATGCTGAGAGCTTGCTGCCCACAGCCCTCCTGACACAGAAACCAGGAGGTCTCACCTCTTCAAGAAACAGGGCCGATTCCAGCTTAGCCAAGTCAGGCTGGGATGATAGCTTTCAGCTGTTAATTGAAAAATGAGTTTAGAAAGGCAAACCCACTGAAATTGGAAAAGCTGTGAACAGAGTTGCGTTGGGAGCGTGCCTAGATTAAGACAGGCCTTGTTCAAATGCACCCATGAGTTGAACTGATTTTTATTGTAGATTAATAAACTGCTGGTCAGGGATATCTACATGGTTGTGCATACATACAACCTTTTGGTTATTTCATATTGAATTATGTTGTATATTTCAATTCCAAGTTTATTTATTTTTTCCAAGGTTATTTTATTTATTTCAAGTGGTTTTAACTTTAAATTGATTTTGTTCTTTATTCTCTTTCTTGTGCAATACTTACAATGGTGCTGTGTTTTAAAATTATATAATTGGAATATACATATGCATTTTTTAGTACAATGATAATTTATCCCAAAAATATATACAAAGATCTAAATCTGGTGCTATGTGTATATCTTGAGCTTTTAATTTGTTGACTTTTCTGAAAGCTTACAGCTCATCTGCCTTTCATTAATTTATTTGAATTTGTCATGAAGCTAAATATTTTGTTTTCAGAAATTATTTTTTCATATTAATAGGTTGTTTATCCTTATACCTCCTTACTAATCCAGAAGTATTTAATTTAGCATTTTAATGTTTTCATGAATTTTTTTGCTGATGGTGATCAATGTATTTTCCTTTGTTTTCTTTGAATTGATCCGTTCATCTACATCAAAAGACTTGATTCATTTCCTTGTTTCATAACTTCTGTTCATTTTAATTCCACAGACTATGTCATGCATCCTTTCTTACGAATTGCATATTTAGGAACCTTCTTTTTTTTCTAAATTCCATTAATACTGGGCTGGTTTATTCCTGTCTCAAGAATTTGTATTTATTCAGATGATTTAAGTATGGGGGGTATATAATGGTATATGATGTGTATTACAAAGTAGAGCTATCAAGCTCATTTTTTATAACTGACACATATGACTAAATATACCTTTGGCAAAACCACAGAAACGGGGCTGTGTCCCCGTGGGATGAGCCTTTCTCACCCTACTGCATTACCTTCCAACACTGTTCCTGCCTCATCTCTGGACAAATGATACCCAAGGCTGGGTCCAGCTAATGTAAACACCAGATAAAGTGAATATTTGGCATTTGCCTAATTTTTTTTAATAAAAAAGAAAATGGATAATTTAGGCACCAAAGTAGGGTGGAAAATTCTCTCCTAAATAACTTGGTGGTTGCCAACTCTCTTGTATCATTTTACTCCATTCCAAAATATTTGTTTACTTTCACATAGATGTCAGTAATGTCCACAGCAGGGAAGAAGAATTATCAAATTTCCTAATTTATCTCTTGTTTGGACTCCAGACAACATAAATGTTGAAATACAAAGTAATTATAGGCCATGAGGATGATTAATAATTAAATTTGTGTTTGCCATGCATACATATTTTAAATTCTAGTCAAACATTTTATAACAAGATAAATTAGCACTTCAAATAGAAATCTTTCTATGCAAAAAACAAGGTATGACATCAATTAATATTTATGGCCTCTGTAATTTAAAGAAAAAAGGAAGAATCATTCATGAGTTTGTTCATTGTTCTTTCCTACTGAAGACATTAACCTTTTTTCCCTAAGCATAACAGAAACACAGGCAGTCTTAACCTTTGAAATTTGTCATCTTGTGGTCAGATTAACTTAGTCAATTATTCTAATCCACATGCTTATTTCTCTATTTCATGACATTGTTGAAACTTTAAAATTTTAGTGACTTATATTATGGAGCTTAAATAATTATCTTAACATATGTTCTCTATAAGAATTGTCATTTGATGTTTAGATTTTAAAATAATTTTTTGAGTATGTTTTAGGAGTTAAATAAGATTTAGCCTTTCTGCAGACTCTCACATCTGTTGAGAACCTGTGATATACCTCCTTTTGTCCACAAGATGGTGTTTTAAAGCAATTTGTATCATAACTGAACAGACTTGCAGAAATACAAGGGTAGAAACCATTTAGTGGACAACAACTAAATCAGACCTTTGCCTTTGCACTTTTCTTTTTTTTCTTTTGTAAATAATTTCTTGTTAACGTGTGTTTTATTAATTTTTTTGTTAATTTATATATTTTCTCATTGTAAGTATCTCTTTGAAGCAGACAAAATAACCTTTGATTTGTTAGCTCTTTCAATTTTATTTCTCCAGTAGATTTATATACCTTAGTTAACTTGAAGATTTACTATTTGTTTGTACACTACCCTCATATTTTAGTGATTAACATGAAAACACCTAAGAAGTCATCCTACCTTTTATACAGGATATATACTTGCTTTTGACAGACAAGCAAAATGCATTTAGCTTAATATAAGATGTTGACCATTTATAAAATTGCACACTGTCTAAATCTTCATATTATTCAAGGTACTTAAAATTTTACAATTAGATTTGTATAATATTTTTGTTTTTTCTAGAACTATACCACTATTTACAAAAGTAAAATAAGGAACACCATTTTTCAAAATGCCATTTTAATTTTTCCTAACATTGGTAATATTATCCTGAGAATTTCTAGATTGTTATATGCTTAAGTTTTTCAATGAATTCTCATAAAGGTTTTGTAGATTTGCTCATTGCTCTTGTTCCTAAGTTATTTTTCATATTTGTTCATGTTCACCTTCTTAAGACACAGTGTGTATTGTTATTGTTTCCCAATGTTCTTTCTTAACATTCTAGTGTTGAAGAACATACCCCCCTTTTATATGACTTCCTATCAGAGATTACACAGACTTCTAAGAGGAGGAGATGCAGAAAAGAATTGAATTTGTATGTTTTATGCCTGGATACTTCAAAGTGACTTAGCCTTTGAATTATATTTATTTATTAGTTGGCTGGTATATGTAGTATTAATTACATTAAATTAATTTAACCAGTAGGAGTCTCAAGAAACAAGGCAAATGGATGTCTTCATTTTCATTATGTGGTGTACCCCAACATTTTTCTCAATAAAATCATGCCAGAATATCTGGTCACTTTAGTTAAATTGAATAAAGAACAAGATGAACACAGAGAAAACTCATTCAGACAAACAGACCCAGAACAGCAAAAATTTACCTCAAAGATTAGGAAGGCTTATAAAACCAAAGCCATGTCTAAGAAAAATCTCATTGGGGAAAAAAAAAAATTCATGTTCAGGTCCCATAGTGAGTGGTACAACTCAAGGAGTTAGCTACTTAACTTCATGAATTTGTCAAAAGTCAGTACTACCAGTAAAATAGGAGACTTCACTGAACTTAGGGGGTAGGTCAGTAAGATTGTCAAAAGGGTTGCCAATTGTTTGACTATAATAAGCTTGTGGGTGTAAAGATGGTGATTACAACTTTTTATTTTGCTGTATTATTTAAAGTATATTTTAGGGTTAAATACTTGTCAGTGTATTATTGTATTTAAGTTCAGATTGTTTTATGGCATATTTTATAACTAATAGTGCCAAAAATAACATTTTCCCATTTTGTTTGTTCTCTCTCTTACCTCATCAAACTGTTTAAGGTTGAATTCAATATACTCATGTTAAGTGGAATGGCACTAATTTTATTCTAAGTTTCATGTGGATATAATGCTTTGAGACCTTGATTCCTAAATATACTCATGATGCATAATGAGCTTGTCGCTTATCTCAGCAATAAAGAATTTGACCCTAAATCCAGGAATTCTGAGGTGCAGTTATCAATACCATGTCTACTCGTCACCACCTCTTGTGGCCAAAGAGCCACACTTGTGTTGCATTGTTAGGCCGCAATGACAGGAATGCCCTGAGAGCACTCCCATACCAAGCATGAGCCACACAGGTGCCAAGATACCTGTCCATTGGTCTATTGCAGAGTTCTTGTTTATACTGTGCTGGTCATTATAGTTTTGTTTGTCACACGAATCAATGCTTAGTTCATAATTCATCTCCATGGTAGCTCATAAAAGGTCTGGTCTAATGATTGAGATGAGAATTAGAAGCAGAAGCAAAAGTCAGAGAGCAGTCAGGCCTTTGCAACTTCTGTCCCACAAAGTGATCTCACTAAAGTCACTCAGGACTCCTTGGTGTAGAGAGGCCGGTGCAAGATAAGGAATATCACAATTATTAGTAACTTACTCATAAACATCATCATTAGTGATAATAGGCAATAAGAAGTTAATACACAGCATGTTTCCTTAACAGAAACTAATTACATTAAAACATGTCAATAGGTTTACATGTTTACTTATAAATTGCTGACACTATTCTCATCCCCTTCCATGTAGAAAACCAACCAGGAGCTCTCTCAGAAATATTCTTAAGCCTTTTCACACACAAAATTTCAACTTGGAGGGCAAAAACAAATTCAAATGAATCTCAAAAAGAAAGTTACTTCTTTGGAGCCAATTTCTCTCATTTGTTCTCTCTCTACTTATTCTTAGAAAACTTGTCTCAAGAGCAAAATGTGAAGGCATGTTAAGGGAAAGTTAGCATGGATTGTCATTTATTAAGACTATTAATAGTAATATTATTAAGACTAAACATAAAGCAGTCAGCATCCACTTTCTGATAATCTAATGAATATGGTGCACTTCCTCTACTTAATCATTTAAGGAGCATTTGAGCATGTGTATTCATAGTCATACATTTATATTGTCACCACTTTTGACTTAATGTTTACTGAGCCATATGGACTTAATACTGCCATGTCCTAGAGCACAAGCTAACTAAAAAGGATGAAGTACACAACTGAAATTTATTTATTTTATTCTATGAAAAGAAAGGACTTGACCTATATTTATTGAGCACAAATATTCTTTTTTAAAATATATATATTCAAAATCATTTATATCCATTGCCCATTTGTAAACAGAAAAACTACTAGTTCACTAGTATTATTGTTCTTATTGGTTTTTCACTTTTATTTTAGCTTCTAGGACATGTCTAAAAGCAATTCTCTTGACACTTGGTATGATTTTATATATCTCTAGTGTCCTTCCCCTTATATTGGTTTATTCCAAGATTATTGTAAGTCAGAGACACCATAATAGCCCAAAATTAAATAATACAATAAGAGGTGATCTTCTGAAGTAGGGATTTACATTAAGCTGATTTCAGATCGCAAATAAATAAATCAGACTTAACTAATGATGTTTAAGAACGGCAATGTGTGTTTAGGCAGGTTGAGATATTAAGTGTCCGTAGATAACCAAGTCAATTACATAACTGATAGGACTACTCATCACACTCTTCTGGTAGTCAGAGGTCAGTTATGCCAGACCATGCCAGTGAGGGTATGTGTTCAGCCAGATGGGGAAGTGATTTCCGTAGTTCTTACCCAAACTGAGATTTGAGATGAAAATGCCACAGAAGCCCTGGCTAGAAAAAAATCGGAAATCAGTTGCCCCGAATAACATGCCAGTTTCTGACCAACCTTAGTCACACACACTCCTGTCTCAGCAAGTGCTCCAGGCAACACTTCATCCAACCTTTAAAAAATGTCTGAGAGGTTTTGAAGATTTCTGTTTTGCTACAGAAAGATATTTGGTCTAACTCAATATTTATCAACTCTTTCACAGAGAGGCATTGCTGGACGGTTTTCTTTGCAATTTCTCAGTCAAGTATTTACTGCTTCTGTAAACTATTTCACTTAACTGAGTTTAACATGGATTGTTCCCACCACTGGGGATCTGCTAGTTTTACCTAATCTATTTGTATGTAGTTGTTTCCAATATTGCTTATGATGTCTGTGGAGCTTGGTGGGTAGCCTTTTACATATCGAGTTTGTAAAACCTTTGAATGAACTGTTCTTTTGAGGGTTTTTTGTTGTTGTTTTCTTATGAAATTTTGTTGTTTTCTTATGAAATTATTTTTTTAAAACTGAAGTTTGAATATTTAATTTGTAACAAATTAGAAATATATTTTCTTCTCCATTTTGTTCTCAACTTAACATAGCCTCCAATCTTTTTTTTTAATCAACCTAAACCTTTATTTGTAAGGAAATAAAAAAATACATTGCAGTATATTCTTCTTATGAAGATTATATTACCGAACTGAGAAACATATTTATTTGGGATTCTAATTTTTCTCTTATTGTATTTAATTATGTCACTCCAGTTAAAATAAAACCACTTGGTGAAAAGACAAGGCAATTTCTTTGCATTTATTTGGTTATATGTCACAGACCCAGAGAAGGTTTGCCACTTATATAAAGATCATTTCAAGTAGCTCGAACAGGTATCTCTATTTCCAAAACATATCTACTCCACACGAAGGAATGATGCCCTTCTCAGTGGGTGTAAATAGCATGATCTATGGAGCCAAGTTGAAGTCTCTCTTCTTACGCACAGTCTATGCTGGAGGTACAGAATAGATGCTGTAAGCAGTGTGAAAGAATCCCAAAGGCAGGTTACACAATGATTGATTTGGCCAAATAAATAGGGCTAACATTTTTAAATGTATAGAGCGTACACAAAAGAAAAAAATCCTATTAGGGCCCATTCCCCTTGACTTGAGAGAATTGAGTCCCATAAACTAACTGAAGGCATTGACTATTTTGTGCACTGTGCTGGGCCCATGGACAAGTCATTCGTATGCACTGTGACACAGAATGAATGCATTAAGTCTCATCGATCATTTATGTAGATGTTGATAAAATAGCAAACCAATGTGATTACGTAAATGATAATCAAGTGCTTGAGTTGGTCAGGCAATACCTAGCTTATTGATAAGAATCCAGTGCTTTAGTGGAGCTGCCTTTATAAAATGTATAAGAAAAATTGTGAAATAGTCATTTTGCAACAGTGACGTTCTGATTAGGCGGGAGCTAACAAGCCATTGCAATGAAGACAAGAGACTATGCAAGGCTAGACTTAAGGGGTCGATCAAGTCTCTGAAATAGTCTGCAGACGTGTTTGTGCATAAGCATTTGTGCATTTTTCTGGGGTTTGGGTCCATAGCTTTCATTAGAATTTCCAAAAGCTCTATGAAGCTGCCCGCCCTACACCACACACCCATATGCAATGGATTTCTGTCACTGGGTAGCACCTTCAAGGGACCAGTAAGGGCTTTTTAATTTTTCTGTGCAAAAAAAGCACTAACATAAACTTAGAGAAATAGCAGTAATTTACATTTTTAATGCACCTAAATAAGTTCAGTGACTCCTTTTTATTGAACATGATTATTTACAAGAAAACATGCAAGAGATTAAGAAACCATTTTTATTTCTTCTTGGGTACAACCAGAGATGTTGCCTCACACCTTAAAAATAAATAATCTCATCAATAAGTCTTGCGCACGACAGGATATTGAAAGTCCTTCTTTACTTTCACATAGAAGAGCTCAAAATGTTAACAGGTTTGGGATACAGTACAATTCCACAAAAATTCAGGCTGGGCCATGGAAACCAACACGTGCCGTGGAGAAATCATTCCTCATAGCACAGCGCTTCCTTGTCACCCCAGAGAGCACACTGGTGGGCATTTTAGGCACCCATTCTATTGACTGCAGAGGGGCTTCTTCATAACTAGTCTGCAAATCCTCTATATGGCTGCACAGTAATCTGCGAACATCTCACTACAAATGAAAATAGCTACTGCAACTGAGGTAAACCAAACAGTTGTTTCTGTTTATTGGCACTGTGGCCCACAATATGTCACATATGTATAGCACGCTAAAGTTCAAGATCCTGGGAACAGGATTATAAATGTATTCAAAGGGAGGTTTTGCTTGTTTGTTTTTAACCAATGACTCTGCTGTCTCTCCTCCAAGGGAAAGAAAGAGGATTTATTGAATAGCACCGTCGATCTAAATCTGGTTGTCAAGTAGGACTTCTGCAATAATGTTGAAGGTAATACACTGCTGTCCCTTGCCCCAGCTTCGGGTGGTGTTTGTCCTCCCAGCTCCTTTGCCAGGGGTGATTTATGCAGACAGCCATGAAGCACTAAGCCTCTCACTGGACTGGCCCTTTGCTAAAGGCTCGCTGGCCAGCCTGCATGGTGCAGGAGGCTGGCTCGCAGAAACCAGGAGGGCCAGCAGGGCCTGGGGGACCGGGCACACCAGGAATGCCTGCCACCCCTGGAGGGCCTCGCTCACCATCCCGGCCATTCCTCCCAAAGCTGGCAGGACCTGGATCACCTGAAACAAACACAAAACAATTTGCAGTGTGAACACGAGAACACTCAAGGCTGCAAACTGGCCATAGGCACCAGACCCTGCAGCCTGGCATGTGTACATAGGAGCTTTGGGAAATGATGGGTGATGATGATGATGATGACAATGATAAAATTCCTTCACTGGACTTAGGTTTCTTAGAAATTAAAAGTGTAAGATCTCAGCATCTCGAACCCACCTTTCCATTTGTAGAGCTGTGCTGTCTGAGTTGGTAGCCTCTAGCCACATATGTCTATTGAGCACTGAAATGAGGCTAAGTCAAAATGAAATGAACTATAAGCTCAAACTATGAAAAAAATGTAAAATATTTTGTGAATAATGTTTGTATTTATTACATGGTATGATTTTTTGAACACCACGGGTTAAAGAAACTATATTATTAAAATTAATTACACCTGATTCTTTAGACGTCTTTAATGTGGCTACTTAAAGTTTGTTTTTCATAATCCCAAAACTGTTTATTGTTTATTTTATTAAAATTTATTGGGATGACATTGGTTAATAGAATTAAACAGGTTTCAAATGTATAATTCTGTAATGCATCATCTGTTTGTTGCATTGTTTGTTTACCACCCAAGTCAGATCTCCTTCTGTCGCCATATATTTGACCCCTTTTACCCTTTACTACCCCCCCCCCCCCACACACACACACACACACCACCCTTCCCTCTGGTAACCACCATAATGTTGTCCATGCCTATGAGTTTTTATTTGTTTGTCTTATTTGTTCATTTGTTGCTTTCAGTTTTATAACCCACATGCTTTTTCCATCTGAGTTATTTCAAAGATTTAAAATTACACACAGGTGCAACTGGCACTGGGGGCTCCCAGCACATTTCTTTTGCACAGCACTCCGGTAGCAGCACCCTTACTTCTAATATGTGGTCAATATGCAGACAGGGATAAGAATCGCTCAGTGGTGAGAACAGGCTCTGCAGACAGACACATGGCTCTAAGTCTAGCTCTGCCATTTACAGACAGGGTGTCATTAGCAAGTCACTAATTTCTCACTTTCTGATGGGATGATGCCTTCCTTATAATTAAATTCTGTGCCTGAAAGCATCTGATAAGTGGGGCCTATTACTATAATTATGAGGATATTATTGATTAATATCTTCCGAGAGCTGTGCAATGCACCCTACAGAGCTCCCTGACAGTCTTCTCAGGGGCCGACCCCAAGGGCACTTCACCCAAGTCTCACTTCCTGGGGGCATCTCTTCCCTTTGTGTGTTGGAAGTTGTTTGGTTCCCCCAGTGAGGCGCCCCTAACAAAGAGAGATTTCTGCCGGATGTTTGCCGCATCACACCAGCAGTGCTTTCGTGCTCTTATTGCAAAGGTGGCAGTAAGAAATCAGTGTAAAACAACTTGTATCTGTGATGATTATCTAGTTCTACAGACACCTCCTTCTACCCCAGCCATCTTACTTTGTCCATTCGGCCAAAAGGTGAAAGCCAAATCTTCATGTTCAATTACACATTTGCTTCCTTCTCAGTGGTGTTTCGTTTTCCTTTTCTATTTTAGTGGTGCTATTATATGTGTCTCCTTGGTCTTATTACATGCTCTTATTACATAAACGCATATACTTTTAGAAGGCAAGTAGGTTAGAGATCCTACTGTACATTTAACATCTCACTCTCCCCAAGAAGCTTACAAAGTAGATCCACATAAAGCAATGTTATGGGACAAAACATTAGTAAGTTTCAAGAGAATAATTATCTTTGACAATGTCCATCTCAAGGCTGTAGGTAAGCAGCGGTATAATTTCCCCTCGTTTATCCTATAAGCTTTCATTTGACTATATTAAGTTGTGATGAAGCCAGTGATTATGTGTTTTCCTCCAAAGATGAGGCCCCTGAGACAGTTCCAGAGCACCTATGAATGAGACTCCAGCCCAACCGTGCCTTTAGCAGAGCCTATTCACATCTCCTCACACTGGGGCCACTTAAAGGTGATATTTTAAGGTTTAAGATATAGGCCAGACAACAGTGCATATAAAAGGAGATTTTCATGCACCTTATCAGTAGCAATACCAGGTCTAGGCTAAAATCAATCACGATTAGGAGCAGAAAATGCCCAAAGGAAAGCTTGCAAACCAAAGGACCACAGGGACAAGGCCGGAATGTAGGTCATGGTGGGCAAATGGCAGCCCATGAGCCAAGTCCTATTTTTGTAAGTGGCCTAATTAGAGCACAGCCAAGGTCATTCATTGATATCTTGCTTATGGCTGCTTTCGCAAGACAAGGGTAGAGCTGAGGAGCTTCAACAGAAAACATATGGCCCTAAAGCCAAAGCACATGCTCCTTTACAAAAGGAGTTTGCTCACTCCCAGTGTCATAAAGAAAGAGCCCTGGATTAAGAAAGTCCTCACTGTCTTTTCTGGAAGAAAACTGATGGCACGAGTGATGAACATGGGAATGGATAACGATACTCCAGATCAGCTTTGGGAGGCAGCAGGGAGGACTGAGGCCTGTGGTGACCTGGAGAGCGGATGTCAGCAGCGGCTCTGCTCCAGCGCTCAGCTGCCAGGAGGGAGCATGGAGCAGGACTGCCAGGACCTCTGATGATTTTCAAGAGAAGGTAGGAAGCTGGGTTTTTAAATAAATAGCTCTGAACTTATAATGTTAGCAACTAATTCAAAATTTTATTTAACATTGGCAGAGCCAGCCTCCTGCCTAAAACCTTCAATTTAAGGAAAGTAACTCTCTAATACACAAACTATTAAAAAGCAGAAGGAGTGCATTATGGATTTTCATGCTTAGCTTCCCATTTCAACACGTTCTAGGAGAGGCTTTTCCTTTCTACTCACTGAGTTCATTTCAGATTCCTGCTCGTCCTTTGAGGAAGGAGTTGACAAAGCCATCCTGTCTAGCCTTGATTTAGTTTATAAAAAGCTCATCCAGCCCAATTCTCCCTCTGGCAAAAACAGCAATTCACCCTGCAGAGCTTTGGGTGATGTTATCATCATCGTCATCAATCATCATCATCACAAAGTGCTTTCCCTTTACCCTGCCCATGCACTGGGCTCATTATTGATCCATTTTCCTCATGTGCAACCTGAGAGTTAGGAAGATTAAACAATTGTCCATAATTATATAGCTAGAAAGTGTTGGAGTTAGAAACAAGGGCCTACTAGCCTTACCTAACTGTATTTCCATACCTACTGATTTGCTAACTCTGCTGAGGGGGTGTGTGTGTGTGTGTGTGTGTGTGTGTGTGTGTGGTGTACTGTAGTGTATTTTGTTTAATTCATTGGGCCTGAATTGCCCACAAAGTAGAAAGTGGCATAATAGCCAAGAGATGGTATTAATTTTTCTAGAGCTCCATCTATCATAAGAAACTAACGCTATTTTTCTGAGGTTTTACCCTGTAGAAATGGTCGGAGGAAAAATAAACCAGCCTTCACATAACAGACTGCCAGTTTCTGGTGAGCCCTGATACTGGGCATTCGCTCTCAAAGGTGCTCTAAAATTATTGAGTAAGAGCTTATTTGGGAATAAAACAATGTCATAGTCCAAGTCATTCAAAAAGTCCAGTAGCTGCATGAACAAATATGTATAAACTACTTTTCAAGTCTTAAGAAGAGACAGCACAGATCTAAAGTGTTGCCACTCTGCTCTGCCTGCCTGCCTGATGTGTGTTAGCTCCCCCAACTGCCTGACGACTACACAGTGTTCTGAAATTTCAAGGACCTACGAAAATGCCTTTGCCAAACATTCATGGTTTTTAAAACTGAATGTCTGTCATTCTCTGTGCAAACACTAGAGGGCAGTCATGTCACATTGATGGAGGCCAAGCCACTCCAGGACATTCTGAAGACTCTAATGCAAGCTACAGAATGAAAGGACTGTTTATGCAGACTTTAAAAGGGGAAAAACACACAAACCTGAAAATAATTTAAAGTATTAAATAGGGTGTTCGATATTAATCCACTGCTTATGTAAAATGTTTTATGTGCCAGGGGCTTTCTTATATTTCTCACCTTATGCTAAGCGTACTTTTTTTATGCACATATGTTTAAGAAGGAGGTATATAGTGGTTTGTTTGCGTAAGATCTCCACAACCAAATAATATCACTGCAGCAATGGAAATCAGATCAATGACTACTGCTAAATGTACTGCTAAACTAAGTATGTCCTTGGTTTGCTTTTTGTTTTCCCCACCCAATAGTCACCAGCAGAGCTCATCTATGTGCAGATGTTGGGAGAATCCTGAATAACCCATTCATCCAGTGCGGCCCAGGGTAAAGCCAGCTCTATCCTCCCCATCCAAGAAGGGAAAAGAGTCTCAGCTCACAAGTCACAGGCCTGGTGGCCACATACCTATGAGTCCTCATTCAACTCCTTTCCCTCATGAGTTTGAATGCACATGAAGGAGGCCAGGACCCATTATTAAATAGTTTTTGAACTCCTCAGAGTGCCAAGGAACTCACTGCAAAGTTTGATGTCAGAAGGCATAGGGAGTTCCACTTAATGAGATGACCCAATCAAGTAATGCCACTAAAGGCCTCTGGTGAGAAACTGGAGGTGGGGCCAGGGATGGAGGGGGCTCTAGAGTCCCAGGGGTCTCTAATGTGATCCACACAGCCATGCGAAAGACGCAGAAAGGGAAGCAAGGCACTAAGTGGTTAGGGGACATGCCGAAGCCAGGTGGCTGGGGTGGCGGGAACAAACTCATCTTATTACTAAACAGCCAGCCCATCATTTTGCCTACTAAGTGCACCTGAATGCAGAAGCATAAAGATCTGCCTCTATCATCTATTACCGAGAGGACTTTGTCAGGAGATGTGGCCTTCAAAAGTCCCTATTTCCTCAAATATAAAAAGAGAAATAGTCATAATAGCAGCTAAATTCGCAGAATGTGTGCCATATGCCAGGCACTACGCTCAGTGCTTTACATGTGGTAACACATACATAGGTCCCCCTAAATAACTCCATAGGGTAGGTGTGGTTATTATTGCCATCATGCAGGGGAGAGACTGAAGCACTGAGAGGTAGAGGAGCTGAAAATAAGTAAGAGAGCAGTGCATACACCTGGCAGCCTGGTCCCAGGGCCCAGACTTCTTACATACCTGCCCCGACTACTGACTGTGAGAAGAAACAAACTACATGGTATCTGTGTGCTCTTGAACAGAAGAGCGCTGCAGCCAAAATGAGAGTCGATGTGATGTTGTAATAATCACCTATGGTCCATCTTAGGTGATGTAGCATTACAGCCCAAAGGGCTGTGTAATTCTTAACCCTGAACAAAATGACAGATATGAAGGGGAGTCGGAGCTAAGGCTGTGCAGAGAGAATAAAGGAATTCTGATAATTGATAGGTAACAAAGGCCTTGGCTGCATTTTTTTCAAATACATCTGATAGGTTAGCAGAAAGAAGAATGACCAAAATGACCTTTATTCCATTTAGGAGGATTTGTGTTCCAAAATTTAACAGAAGGGACAACAGAGAAGGTTGTAGAATACCTGGTTCTGCAGGTTCTTTCTTTTAGGTAAGATGTGTATTTACCTAGAAGCTTCCAGAGAGCTCCTGCATAGAGTAATGTGAAGGTTCCCCAGGGCCCTAAAGTCCTATTACCATTATCTTTGTGAGAGACCAGAAATCACATTTCTAATCACATTCCAAGCTCCACCAGGGAAATTTAAAATGGCCCAGCCCCTCAGTGGACAATTCATCAGTGAAGTAATTTACTGCCAGCCAGTGCTTTGCATTTGTGACATGGAGTTGAAGAGGGTTTTGTGGGGGCAGGGCTGAGGTGTAAGGGCGGTGCTGGCTGAGAGAAGACTAGCCGATTGCTGCCCATTGAGAGCAGGAGCAAAAGGCTGCAGGGGCCTAGTTGGGCCCAGCTGTGCCCACCCAGCTCTCTTTCATCTCAGAAAACAGAAGTGGATTTGTTATGTCATGAGAGTAACAATAACCAACACTTCCTGAGCACCTGTGATGGCCAGAGACATTCCTAATCCCTTTATATGGCGGGATCTCTCAAATATATTGTTATCACTATCTTATAAATGGAGGAATGGAGCCACAGAGCAATCAAGTAGCTTGCCAGTGTCATAAAGCCAGTGAGTGACAGAGTCAGTTCTTGAATCTAGCATGTCTGAACCATGGGGCCCACATTCCCAACAGCCCACTTTCAGGGAACTAGCCTAAGTGCCCATCAGCAGATGAGTGGATTAAAAACCTGTGGTGCATCTACACAATGGAATACCACGCTGCTGTATCAAGGAAGGAACTCCTACCATTTGCAACAGCATGGATGGACCTGGAGAGCATTACGATAAGCGAATTAAGTCAGTCAGAGAAAGATAAATATCACATGATCTCACTCATTTGTGGAATATAATGAACAACATAAACTGATGCACAAAAACAGATCCAGACAGAGAAGCATTGATCAGATTGTCAAACTTCAGACGGAAGGTAGGGGAGGGGGAGGGTAAAGGGGAGAGATCAACCAAAGGACTTGTATGCATGCATATAAGCCTAACCAATGGACACAGACACTAGGGGGGTGAGGGCATGAGGGGGGTAGTGGTAAAGGGAGGGTAAGGACACATGTGTGATACCTTAATCAATAAAGAAAAAAGAAAAAAGGAACTAGCTTTAGAGTAGGGATACTCCAAAATGCTCTCGTTCAGGAACTTGATGGATTTGGGAAACTGTCAGCTGTGCAATTATGTGCAGACCCGAGAATGACCTAAAACCCTAAGCCCAGGGCCTGCGCCTCAAAGAGTGCGATACCAAAGGCCCCTGGTGCCTGTGTGCTTTTGAAAGTTACCCTTAGTTTTTAAAAAACAATGTCAATATCCTCTCAATGAAAATATAAGAAAAGCTCAGAAAATGAAAGACCGGAATTTCAGTGGTACCAGGAAGGCAGGGGAAGGACTGGCAAAGGCAGAAAGGAGAAGGGCGGGTCTCAGGAGTCCTGAAAAAGGGAGCTCATAACATTTTTTAACAAATCAAATTTAAGTGTGAGATCCAAGACCAGCTTCAACAAATTTACTTGTTTCTCATAAGGGAGAAAAGATGACAGCCAGGTACAGCGGCCAATGGTGAGCTTGTCCTACCTTACTATTGTGCCCATATGTGGATGTCTCGTGTACTAAAAAGCAATTCAGCCAAGTCCTATTTTGGCAGAACAATGGGAGGGAACACTTGTAAACCCCTTCCAGTCAGACTCAGGGACACCCCCCACCCCCCACCCCAGTGGGCTACTGCATGTGGGGGATCATGCGCCCCAGGTGGCAGCCTAATATACTGCCTATACAGAGCTAGTCTTCCTCAGTCTTCCCATTTTTAAGCTTAAAATTTTGTTTATCAACAGACTTTTTGAAAGAGTCACCAGAAACCATAATATATTTTTGTTAGAGGAGAATCTTGCCAATAGTGCAAGTGGCTGTTCTAAGAACTGTTAAGTGATTTGTCAACAAACTGGGAGGAGAAATTGTAAGGTTATCCTATGTATATAGATAATTAAGTACTTTGTAATGACGGTATTTTATCAGCTTTAAAGCCCCCTATTGCTGCCATTGATAAAGGAGAAAAGCACTCAGTAAATTCTATTTCTTTTTTCTCTCTTCTAAACACCTAGTAATGAATCCAGGCTCATCTAAAATACTCTTCTCTTGGTCCCATTTAGCTCCAAGCAGATTCTTTCCTTTTCCAATCACACACACACAAAAAGTCAATTTATGAAAATATCTTGACGGGCCCACAGTTTTAGAGAAGCGGTGTTGGAGCCATCTCCAAATGTGTTCATATTTTTTAAAGGTATTTTAATGAGAAAGCAATCCCCAGGGGCAATGAAATGTATAATTAGAAAGCAATGGTGTTTGGGCCCGCAATTATAGCCATGATTGAATACGTAAGTCTGTGGCAGAATTAGAACATGATTATTTCTTTTTCTAAATTTCCTTTAAACAAGTTTTGCAAATCTACTGTGGAAATATGAGCCACCCTTTTATCTGCACAGCTCCTCTGACCTCACCTCCCCTCAGCTCCAGGGTTGGTGAGCCTTACTGAGCAGCGATAAGAGAGTGTGTTGTACAACAGCACCTCGCTCTTGCTCTTAAACTGGCTGGCTTTCGATCCTGCTACGTGGCTTCTGTGGCTGGGCCTGTAAGTCATTTCCCCATGGACGAGTGTGCTGCAGCCTGAACTCCGGGGGACAGAGTCACCAGTGTGTAAGGAGAGAGCAGACGCCCAGTGAGAGAATCCAGGCTCGCACACAGGCTGCTCTGTGGCCTCAGTTGACACAGCAGTGATATGTGGCTTGTGTGTGGCTCTTTGTGGCTATGAGTAGGGATATTCAGGTTTATATATTTATTTATTTTGGGGATATGAGTTGCTAGAAGGTCAGGATGTTTGAAATAGGAGCTTTTAAATTTTAGTTATTCTCTGTGCAATAGTTTGAAGACTTGGATGAATTTTCCTATTGCTCTGACTTTTTAGTTAAAATTGGAAAAAAAACAAAACAGGAAACTATCCACTGGGATTGAAATGGAGAGGACCCCATTCCTTCAGAATTTCATACTAAGTGCATGTGGCTGGACCAACAGTTTTTAAAATATCCATTAAAAAGTTAATAATTCAAGTTCTGACATGTATTTCCTCACAAAGAATACAAATGTGATTTAGAGATCATTTAACTCTTCATTAAAGTTGGTCTGGAAAAAATTGATGCCAGCCATTCTCAAGTATCACATGATATGCTTAAGTAATTAAAGAACAATTCTTTAAAATATTATCCCATTTGCTACCAACTTCTCGACCTCATCCTGCCATACATCACACTTACCTGGTAGGCCTGTAGCTCCGGGCAAACCCTTGGGACCTCTTCCTGGAGGGCCACGTTCTCCCTTTTCTCCCAAGTCACCTGCACAGTGTTAGAGAAATGTTATATTTCTATATATCTACAAAAAATAAAGCTCTGTAATTTTAAACTTTAATCAAAGCCCAAATTCTAAAACCAAAAGGTCATAAAATTGCCACAACTAGATTGTAGCAAGGCAAAAATCAAGTTAATTATAATAATGGATCTAAGGGGGGAAATCAAATAACCATAGTCATAGATGCTGAAAAGACATTTGAAAAAACTGAACACACATTCCTGATGCAACAGTCAATAAAATAATAATCAATGTCTACCTCCTTAACATGAAAAAAACCTACTCTCTTCTCTCAACCCAAAAGCGAGCCTGATGCTTAGTGGGAAACATGGTAAGCAGCCCCACTACAATCAGAACATTATAAAGATTCCTCCTGTATCACTATTACTTATCATTTGGTTTGCCAAGTTAAGACTATCTGTTTCCAGGTGCTATGTGTGTGTGTGTGTGTGTGTGTATATATATATATAAAGCCCTAGAAAATCAACTCCAAATATACTACAAATAATAAGATAATTCAGTAAAATGGCATGATACAAAGTTAATATATAAATCAATAATTTTCATATATAAAAAATCAGTAATTGGTAGTGAAAAATGATACCATCTGTAATAGCAATTAAAGTAGTAAATACTAGGAATAAGTTTAATCAGAAATATGCAAATACAACATGAAAACACTTGATATTTCTGAAGGATGTGAAAAGACTGAGGAATGTTCTCATCTGGAATGACATCATCATAACAGTCGTCAGTTCGCCCTACGCTGAATTTTCATCATGAGCCCAATAAAAATACAGATTTTTTAAACCAGAGAGGTGATTCTGAAGTTTGTATAGAAAAAACACATAAAACAGAATAGCCATAAGAATTCCCAAAAGAAAAGCAACTTGAAGGGAATTAATCCTACCAAATATTAAACTGTTAAAATATTATGGGACTGGTACATGAGTAGACAGACCAGTGAAACAGAATAGAAAATCTAAAAACAGGTCCAAATACACATAGGAATTTGGTTGTTTTAAAGGTGTCATCTCAGAGTGGGAAAAAGTTGAATAACTTGCTAAGTAGTCTTGCAAAAGTGAGTAGCCTACTTGAAATAAAACATGTTGGATCTATTTCTCACACCACAAGCCGGAATAAATGGCTAATGTGTCAAATATTTTAAGTGCAATTTAAGAACCAAAAGAAAACAAGGGAGAATTATTTTACCACCTCAGATTCGAGTTGGCCTTTCTCGTATGATATGAAGAGTTCTAACTCTAATATGAGGAGTTCCTAAAATCAATACAAAAAGGCCAACAACACAATAAATAATAAGCAAAATACATGAGTAAAAAAAGTCTGTAAAATGAAATAAAAGGCTCTTACCTATATAAAAACATTCCCTGACTTCACTCTCATAACAGAATTAATGTAAACTTAGGATAAATAAGGATGCTATTTTAACCTACATGATCAGCAAAAATTCCAAAGTTTAATTAAATATATGCTAACTGTTGAAAAATACTCTATCATGCATTGCTGATAAGAGTGTGAATTGGTACAGTCTCTTGGAGGGTAACTTAACAATATCTATCAAAATTATAAATAGAACTACCATTTTACCCAGCAAGTCCACTTCTAGGAATTTATTCTAGAGATATAGAGCTTATGTTGATATTTGTACAAAAAGGAAACATATGCAGTGGTGCTCACTGAAGCCTTACTATAATAGCAGAAGACTGAAAACATTCTGAATGTCCATGAAAGAGTTATATACATTTTGGTAATTCCACAGAATGGAATACTACGCAGCTGTGAAGAAGAATCAGGAAGCTCTTTGAAATGATCTTCAAGACGTTGTTAAATGAAAAACACACGGTCCAGATCACTTACTACAAGACCATATGGCTTGTTTTTTAAAGAATCTAGGGCAAATACACTATATTCATATATCCTTGCATATCATAGTTAGTAAGGATGTAGAAGAAATTAACAATAGTGATGACCTCAAGGGAAGAATAAAGAAACCTCAGCAAATGGGAGACATGAGTGATAGAAAAAACTCTCTGCTAAATATTTTCTATATATTTTAAAATTCTTAAATAATGTAAGTTTAGTATTACCAAAAAATAAATTAATGAATTTCCAAATGTTAAAGTGTGCTATCAAAAGTGCCTACATTTTACTATGGACTGATTATTTACAGAGAATGGGGTTTGGATTGGTACCAACCATGTGTATTTGTATGACAGTTGATTACATTCAGGGAATCGGCAGTCACAGAACAAAGCTGCTTTAATATCCTGGTGCCTGCAGAGACTAAACCCAGAAACTCGGCCTCATTAACAAAGTGTTCTGATGCCTTACTCAACTGGTCCTGAATGACTTCTAGTGCTCCCAGTACAAGCAGGCATTATCCTACTCTCTCATTAGTATTGTATTATATTATTTTCTACTAGAAAATGCAATGGTATTTTGTAATGAATTCTATACAAAATCACTTTTCCCAAACATCTGTATCAGCCCAACCTCATTTAATACTGAGTCTTTGTAATGACTTAAAAACAAAGGCATGTATAAAACAAAAATGGGAAGCATATATGTATAACCATTGATACATTAGTAAACAGTCAACCATCTCTCATTATGAAGGAATGTTTAGTTATCATACTTTGATTTTAACTGTGAATGTCCTTGTGTGGATATTTTTATGCTGAAACAACTACATTTTCAAAGCAATTTAAATTTATGTAAACACTGTGTAAGGAACAGAGCTCAGGACGGACTCATATTCACATAAGCCACTTTTTTCACACTCATCATTAATCTAGTCTTCCTGTATTAGGAAAATATGACAATTGGCATTTTTAAAACTAACAGCTGAAACACTCTTGTTAACTTAGCAATTTAAATGTCATATCACTGCATTTCTGGAGACTGGCAATGAGAAGAGAATCTTTAAAGGTGCCGTATTTTTTCATACATGAGATGAAATTATAAATTAAAATGCAACTTTCACACAGATAGTGAAAGCTAAACACATTCAGCATGAAGCCATGACAACTTGAAAATGTTGCTTGCAAGGAGGAAGACTGCTGTCTTAGTTGTGATGCTGTATTCTGGTACTGGTCATAAGGAAACAAATTTCAGATGGGCTCCAAGACAGCCATGCTGCAGACTGCTGTTCCACAGCCTGGTTCTGTTTGTCACCAGGGTTAATCTACTTCTTCAAGGCCTGAGCCCGCCTTCTTCTGAGATGTTCAAAGAGCAGCTTAAAGAACTAACGGTCCACCTTTGTTAGCCTATTGTGTCATAAAATACATATAAAAAGCTTATAAAATCAGCTTTACATAAGGTATGAAGCAAAGAACACAGTTTGAAGAGAAAAACAGCTTATTATGAACAGAGTGGCTAAAACTAAATAAATTTTCATCATTCCATCGTTGCTCTTTATTTAATTTGTTTGAAAGTTATTATTGAAGGCCCATCGTCATGTGACAGCTTAATATTTTAAAAAGTGTTGGTCACAGTATGACTGTACTTTCTCAAACCTTCACTCACATACTGACATGCCTGTCTGACTCACACTGAAATATCTGAAAAAATATGCAGCTTTACTCATAAGAACTTAAAATGAATCCACACTGTGAACATTCAAAAATGGTATTTATGTCACCAAAGACTGACTTAATACTAAGGAAAGTGAACACAGGCCGTGAGATGTCTCTCTTGCTCCTGCTTGAGTACACACATAAAATGTGCACCTTGCATGGGCTTTGGCCCTAAGATTTTTGCATAATATTATATGAAACATGTTGATAAAAAACAAAAACATATAACATATGTATAAAAGACTTAAGCTCTGAGAATCACTTGAGGCCTATTTCTACTGGCTCCTATTGAAAGTGTGCGACTGTGTTTTTCAGAGTAATTTTTAGGAGGAAGATAGTGATTTACTTAAGACATAGCCTGAACTACTAAGAGCTTTAGTAAAACTTATTTCTTACTTACATGGAAATTTCTCTATGAAAACCATCTCAAAGTGACAACATGGCAGAGCAAGGCTGCATACCTTCCTGAGGGATGGGGAAAGGCAACAGCGGACAATGAAATGCATCTCTCTTCTCTAATCGGCTGAACATTGATGTCTCAAATGGGAAGCGCTTCTTCTCACGGAAAAGGTGCTCTGTAACCTTTGGATGGTGAAACACTATGTTTTCTATTACATGCCATTGTTAATGAATGTGGGGGGACAAGAGAGGCCAAGGCCAGTGACCTAGAATCATACATTCCCAAGTGTGTGACAGCATTGACTGATAAAGAAAATCTGATTACTTTTTCTGCATACACCCCAAGTTTTAAGAAATGAAACATGAAAAGGTGCTGCTTTAAAGGAATCCAATGACAAGAAAGAGATGGAGGGCGCTGGGGAGAAAAAGTCTTTTAGAAAAAAAGAAAAGGACTGCATCACTTCTAGACTATAGACTATGTCATGAATACTGAAGGAAAATTAGGGGGAAATCCCTTATATGATCAAGCTGTGCTTGACAAATGGACTTAGTGGTGGAAAGACGTTGCCCACATTCCAAATATAGAAATATACCTTTCTCCCCCTCAAAATTAGGTTTACCTCCTAGGGCCAAATCAGCCCAGCCCAGCCACAAGTCAGTGCTGTTAAGAGATTTCCAGCCTGGCCAATGTGGCTTAGTGGTTGAGAGTCGACCTATGAACCAGGAGGTCACGGTTCATTTGATTCCGAGTCAGGGCATTGCCTACGTTGTGAGCTCAGTCCCCAGTGTGGGGCGTGCAAGAGGCAGCCAATCAATGATTCTCTCTCTCTCATCATTGATGCTTCTAACTCTCTCTCTCTTCCTTCCTCTCTGAAATCAATAAAAATATTTTTTAAAAGGGCTTTCTAGACAGTTTTCAAACATTTCATCTTTGTTTCTGTGGTCCTCAGCCCTAGTTGCACATTGAAATCACCTGGGGTGTATTTTTAAATTCCAACGCCCAGACCAATTAAATCAGAATCTCTGGGAATGGGACCCAGACGCGAGTCATTCCTAAAGCTCCTCAGGTGGTCCCAGCACGCAGCCCGGACTGTGGAGGGCAGCTCTGGGTGCCTCTCCTAACGGAGCAAGTCAACACTTTGCGATTTTAAAGGAATCAGATGGGACTTGAGGAGAGTTCTGTTACTAACTCAAAGTTAGGCTCTACCCAAATAGGGAGACTTCCTTTTAGCCAAGGACCATAGGGCTGTGGCTTCTATAGGCCCTACAGGTGTCCCTTTTCAGAAAAGCAGGAAAATGGGCCTCGTGCACTTAGCTGCATGGGAAGCCAGCCTCTTGTTAGAACGCAGACTGCTGGGCCCCACCTCCAGTTCTGATCAGTGGGTCTGTTGCCTGGAGAGCCTTCACTCTTAACAAGTCTCTCCCTGGTGCTGCGATGCTCCTGGGGCCACTCTTTCACAACCACAGCTCCCAAGTGAACCCCTGAGAGCTAAGAAGACATCCTAGGCGCGCCGACACAACGGAGCCAACTAAGTCAGCCATCGCCCAAGGTAATGGAGCTTCTTAAAATGGTTTACAGAACGAAGGGGAACTAACCGTAAAGCACCTACGGCATGAGTTTCTAAACTAACAGCTAAGAGCAGGACAGCAATGACTGCCGATGCGATTTTCTCAGATAAATTTTTTCTCCAGTTCTCTTTAAGATAAACTCTGAGCTCTCTCCATATCTGGTTTTGTCTAGCCTCTGAAAACTCTGAAATGGTGCCAGGCTTACAAGAGGCCCCAGTCAGGGCTCATCTATTAACATGAACACTCCAAAAAAATGTAATTAAGGAAATTATTCCAGCTGAGGGTATAATTAGCCAAATGCATCAGCAATTCATTTATAGATCCAAAAAGGCAGCTTGCTTGCCCTCTGACCATTCACACCATAATATTTAATCCTAATTGGAGCACCACCATTTTAAAAATAAGTCTTTCTTTCGTTTATTTTATGCCACACCTTTCTGAAGTTCCCCGGAGAGCTGTCAGTCACTCATCATGATATAGAGCAGTGGTTCTCAACCTTCTGGCCCTTTAAATACAGTTCCTCATGTTGTGACCCAACCATAAAATTATTTTCGTTGCTACTTCATCACTGTAATGTTGCTACTGTTATGAATCGTAATGTAAATACCTGATATGCAGGATGGCCTTAGGCGACCCCTGAGAAAGGGCCGTTTGACCGCCAAAGGGGTCTCGACCCACAGGTTGAGAACCGCTGATATAGAAACTCCTCATTTTATCTAGTCGTCTCTGTACATGATCCAGGGCACACACACACCCCAAGATGACATACTCACCTCAACTAGCAAATGCCATTTGAGGCAACCAGTCTTTCTGCAAGTCCTATTTAATACCTAACACACAACCCTATTTTTCTGAAAAAAATACTGGATACCAGAGCTTAACGTGCTTTAAGTAGAAGGGTAAGAAACAGACTCTCTCATGCTCCCTTACATGTTAAAGGAGGAATGAAGTTAGATTGTACTTCAGAGCTGGGGAGAAAAAAAAAGTCCATCAAAACCAAACATCCAATGTCACATTTTAGAAGAAGGGAGAGGCAGCTTCAACTCATAATGTAATTTTTCTTATGTCCTGCCAACCAAGCTTGTTCGTTTCAGTAACCGATACAAATATCCTAAGGCTGGTTGTCATCTTAGAAGACCTCTACACTAATTTTAGAGTCTGAGAAAAGTAATAAACAGCTGGGTGATCCTGTTCTAGGTTCTGTTGTTTAGTTTGAACGATGGCGTTGAGGCAGCGTATAATTGGAAAAGGGCAGTGCTGGAAGGCAAGGGACCTTAATGCTGGTGTTTACTCTGCTGTTGTCATAGAGCAAGGTCAAGGGAATACCAGGTAACAGTTTTCTAATCCTCACCATCAGCATCGCAAAAGAGAATAACATATCATAGCTCACAGAATACCTGGAGCCCGGTAGGACATGCGAATACACCTGAAAGAGGACTGTGTGTGTTCCTTGGTTCCACCTGGGCAAAAAAGCTTACCTTTAGGCCCCCTCAAACCAAGAGCACCAGGGGGCCCTTTCATGCCTGGGAGGCCACGAAGTCCCATCTGGCCCGGGAAGCCATTCTCTCCAGGGGGCCCCGGGGGACCAGGGAGTCCAGGCCTCCCGGGGAGGCCGGAAGCTCCCGAGTCTGGACGCTTGAGACTAGCAGCCATCTCAGCAAGATGCTCTAAAAGATAATAAACAAAACAGCCCAGAGAAGTCAGAGACATGACAGGAATACAAATGAAAAGAGAGGTATTTCAAGTGCCTTTAAATAAAAAAAAAAAAAGAAATGTGTCACCAGAACTTCAAAATTGGTGAGGAGAAGTGAATCAAGTTGGATCATTTTCCCAGGGGCTCCCTGCCAGGAAGCTTCGTGGGGCTGTTCTATTCAGCTCTGCCTGGATATATTTGGTCCTGCTGGTGTGAGACCAGGGACAAAGGGATGGGGATAAAAAAAATTTTAAAAAAAACTAAACTGCAGGGCCCTGGGGTGAGTGGTGTTCTAAAAGAATGAGGATGTCACCTGCATCCTGACTTGTTATCAGAAATCCCAGGATGGGGACAAAATGAGTTTATTCACAGAGGTAGAATGATGTCCAGAGCTTTTTAAAAGCCAAGGACAGCATCCAGAATGAGTATTGAGACACCATTTGAGGCCTCGCCTCACAGGTTTAGCTTGAAGATACTAAGTAACTTGAAATACTTTGCGAATTCATGACTTCTTAAGAATTCTTCTTCTCAAAAGTTTTTTTCATGCTTGGAGTAGACAACGAACATTAAAAATAGCCCGCTTCCTGGGAATGGTCACAGTCTGTCTTAAACATTAATAACTTTGTGGGCTTTTTCAGGAACCATTAAATAGATTAAGAACCATCCACTAAAACCATAGAGAACAAGGCAATGTTCCCAGTATAACACTCTAAGGAACAAATTCTAATGGAATATGTTTTCATGCTTTAGGGTGTAAAGGAGAATAGGATTTGGAAACACATTTCTAACCAATATTTTAAAACTGTTTCAATGTGAGTATGCTAAGTGTGCCTTATATAAGAAAGAGCTAGTATAAAGTCACAATTTTCTGGATACATGATGTTTAAAATGGAAGTATCCTTTCAAGATGTCTGCAGTGAAGAGATTATATGGTTTTCAAATACAGAGGTGACGGTTTTGTTCTGGAAAACTCTACAAGTCTATGAGACAAATTAGACCATCTCATGAGCATACAAAGAAGAGTATTCCTTTCTGCTAGGAGTAGTTCCAAACAGAATAAGACAATTACTTGCCAGAAAGCCCCAGGGTGACCAGGTCTCCTGCTACAGGAGGATTTGGACACCTCCGTTTTCAGTGTGATTTCAGAACTAGGCAGATTCTGAAACAGCTGTGGCAAACAGCAACTGCCATAGCTACAGGGCAGTTAAGGTAAAGGTTAACTAATGTGAACATATGTCACCATTTTGGTAAAACACCAGTTCGTGATTTTCAGTAAAGGTGGTGCATGAGTAGCCATACTGTCCTCATGCTTCTTACGGCTGGAGTCTGTCAATTACTCCTCACGTGATCTACAGAGAGAGCCTGGGTCAGAGCTGGGCACTCACTGAGTGGCAGGGTGTTGCAGAAGGGAAAGATACCTGAGAATTGTAGTTTCAACAGGGAAAAGTGTGTGTGTGTGTATGTGTTTTCTTGTAAATTAATACCTTTGGCCAAAAGAAGTCCCAGGCTAACCCAGAAAGGCAATATTTTTTTTCTTTGAAGCTATAAGCTATTGTGATAACGACCGATTGGATAAAACGACCGATCGGATAAAACAGAACTGACATGAGTATTATTTAAAAAGTCCCTCCTTTAGAGCATACGAAAAATCAAGCATTATGATTTATTTACCTTGCATGACCCTCATGCACACCTGCTTAATGTGCTGATCTGTCGGCGCTCTCCCCTGCAGCAGGAAAGGAGAAGGCAGTTATGCACGGAACCATAGACAGGGCTCTGTCACAGGGTAAACGGACAGACGCGGCAGGAACAGGTGGCGGGACTTACAACAGGACAACTGCCCACACTGCCCAGGAGCGGGTGTCCGGGCTAGCCAGGCAGCCCGACCCCTCGTGCTGTGGGATGGAGTCCCCACAGAGAAAGGGTGGACACTGCCGGCCACTCACCGGAGGGCCCTCGATGCCAGGCAGGCCGGTGGCGCCCTGTTCTCCCTGCACGCCTCGGGGTCCCGGTGGTCCTTTTGGACCCTCCACTCCAGGAAGCCCCCGACTGCCTTCAGGCCCCCTCAGGCCCGGCTCCCCGGGGTTACCCACCTAGAACAAAGGCACAGGGTGACACCAGGACTAAATACAAGTCTGCTTAGGGTTGATACAATATTAATATTCAAACTTGGAGGTTTACTACATTCTGTTCATTCCGAGGTGAAAATTTCCCAGCGTAGACACATAGTGCCGCACCACTCACCAGTCTCTGAATTCCAGTTCAAGCGAACTTTTAAAGAATCTTTCCTTTTTGCATAGTTATCATTTCAAATTGGTAATTGAAATAATGCATCTTTAAAACCACATTCTTAATACTTTAAGCCACTTCCGGAGAGCAAGTTAGCTGTTAATAAGGCTTGTTAACTTTTTCTTTCCACAAAAAGGCCACCAAGTTCTTACATGTTACTTTGTATATCACCAATACAGAAAGCATAAAACAAAGATATCTCTAAGAACAGAAGGCATTTAGCTTTTATAAGATAAGATTCTTTGGAGAATTTGAAGATGCCAGATATATCCAGCAATTATAAAATACTAACATGAACTAAATCAATACATGTAAAACATCACATTTACAACATTGCATTTAAAATACTGAAACAAAAAGACTAAGTCCGTAATTTAAGTATTGAAAAGTTAAAAATCTAAATATTGACAAAGTTCGAAATAAACTGTTTCCTTGGCACAAAAGCATAATCACATTAGATTTTTGTTTTCTGGAAGCAGACTACTGAAAGCATTTAATGGAGTCCCTGAATACAATAACTGCTTTAGAAAGAGACTGAATAAATTCACTTTTTGTTAGATTACCTCGCGTAGAATGTGTGGTGCAGTAGTTACAATGTGCTGTTGTTTATAGAATAAGAATGAGAAGATAAAAGAACAGGAGGCAGCAAGGGATGCTAAAGTTCAAGATACGAATGTTCATAAAGCAACTTAATCCTGCTTCCTTTTCATATGAAACATTTCTCTAGAAAAAGCTCTTTGAAACACTCAAATGTCTCAAACCGAAGGGAAGAAGGCAATGAAGCAATGCTTTCACCAGACACATCTAAAGAAAGCTCAGCAAGTGTGCTTTTTCCAATCTCTCTTTATGCAAAAAAAAAAAAAAAATTATATTCTTCTAAGTCAACCTGTCAAAATTGCTCCCAGGAAGAAATTACGGCTTAAAAGACTTCCCGAAAGGCAGTGTCAACAGGGAGAGCGAAGGATGTGCAATGGGAGGCTGGGGAGTTGTCAGGTGGCTGGCGTGCAGAACTGTAACAGCTTCTGAAGCAACCCCGAGGAGAAGCCAAAGTGCATGCAGAAATGCATTAGCGAACTGGCAGAAAACAAAGGAGGCCGAATCAGTGCAGTTTCTGCCGACAATGCTAAAATATTGCTGGAATAAGAGACAAGAAATTTTTGATGAAGAGATCAAGGCGCCAGGACATGATAAGTACCCTGGATCTCTGAGGGGAAATTCCTTGGGTGAGGAGAGGTATTCTAAAGTAGAAACAGCCTTCACCTGCTATCAAGTTTGTCTACGCTGAAATCACTGAGGACAGCAACAGTCTTCCTGTTAGTAACTATTTCCCCTGATTCGGGAACAGTGCACTTTAATTTCATCAGTATCACCTGGGTCATGTTGGAGAAGACGGGGGTAGGAAGGGAGGTGAGGAATCAAGAGCTAATTCCTAGTATTACATCCAAATTTAAATGAAGTGATCACTGCATTGTTCATTTTTCTTTTATGGCTTGAACATTAGCAATTATTGCTACACTATGAAATAGCATCTTTATTACCAAATTCTAAGACGGTTTCTCGTTTACAGGTTCTCAATCCCAAACCATTTCCGTCTAAGAGTCTTAGGCAGAAAGATGTTACTTGAAGCTTGAGACTGTCCCATGGCGTTTAGAGGCAGTATGTAAACAGCTAAGTCAATACAACTTAGTCATAATTTCCCCCTCGGTGGTGTGTAAAGAGCCCGGGGCTGGGCTTTGTGATCACGTCTGGGGGAGTCTTCCCAGAGAAAGTGGGGCTGAATGCATAGGCGGAGGCAGCTGTTTTAAGGAAAGAAACAGAAGGCAGCAGGCTCGGCGAACAGCACAAGGCATCAGGCAGCACGCCGTGTAAGAACTGCAAACAGATGCGGTTCCAGACATGGAGGAGAGGAGAGGAGACAGGCAAGGCAGACACTTTGTCAGAAGCTGTGCACACCTTGCTAAGAATTTGATTTTACTCCATGAAATGTTATTCCTGAAGGATTTTAAGCAGAGCAGGGATAGTGTGTTCTATCTTCTCTGTCTAGATGTCCATGGCTGCCACAGGATCATATGTTGGACAGGGATGGAGAGGAGTGGGGGAGATTCTTGAAACAGGAAGGACTTGGAGACTAGCTGGCAGCTGGTGGTTAGATTGAGATCTGAGCTTCATCTTTTCTCCTTACACTGAATTTTTATTGCCCTGGTGCCGTGGTCGGCAAACCGCGGCTCGCAAGCCACAAGCAGCTCTTTGGCCCTTTGAGTGTGGCTCTTCCACAAAATACCGCGTGCGACACACACAGTGTGATTGACACACGGTGCGATTGAAACTTCGTGGCCCATGCGCATAAGTCGGTATTTTGTGGAAGAGCCACACTCAAGGGCCAAAGAGCAGCATGTGGCTAGCGAGCCACGGTTTGCTGAGCCGCAGTTTGCCGACCACTGCCCTAGTGTATTCCTTTCAAATTACACATCATCCCAGGGTTGCCACTAATCGGTTCTATAATTCTGAATTCATCTAATCTCTAAGGACATTAGTTTAGTTTCTATAAAATGATGAATTAAACAAGATAATCATTTTCCAGCTGTAATAATTCTCTATTACATTTTCTTATGCATTATGCCTCTATCTTACTTCCCCAAATAGAATACACTGGAGATCAAGAAAATTACTGAAATATTTGCCAACAAATTGTACAACTGCCAACAAAACTCAATTATAGTCTTATCACCGTGAAGCACAAGTCAGTTCTTTAAACATGGCCCATTTGGGGAAGAAATTACCATGTAATATATTCATTGAGCCACTTGCCATATGAAAAAAAAAATCCTTTAGAATAGTTAGTTCAATAGGCAGATCTATTTGCTCTGTTGTTTTGTTCTTTGAATTAATCCACTACTTAACGAATACATTTAAACATTCATTTCCTTGAAGATAAGTCCATTAAGAATTGAATTTACAGAATGATTTCATAAAGCAAAACATGGCATTTTCTTCAGCATTATTGATATTTTTATATTTTATACCATTATGTTCATTATACTTACAGTTCCCTTTGGGCCAGGTAATCCTATATCTCCCTAAATCAATAAAACAAAATTATATTAAAACAATGTATTCGCAAAGATATTATGCTGCCGAAATCTACAGAAAACCGTGAACAGAGATGAATCCTGACACCACAGAAAGCCATTAGACTCAAAAGTTGGATTCTACTCCCAGT
The DNA here is from genome assembly GCF_014108235.1 of Myotis myotis. Lineage (NCBI taxonomy): Eukaryota > Metazoa > Chordata > Mammalia > Chiroptera > Vespertilionidae > Myotis > Myotis myotis. The sequence continues at coordinate 66,603,401 of NW_023416379.1, read as the reverse complement.
TTTGCTACTTAACTTTGCAACCCTGTGTGAGCCAGATAATCTCCCAAACTTGGCTCACTTATCTGTTAAGTAACAGGGTTGAATCAGAGCTATCCACGGCCCCATCCAGATCTAAAATGCGAGGTGGTGAGAATTAAAATGTTAAAAGATATTAAACTAGCATTCTGTTATAAAACCTAATAGTCATTTAAACCTGATTACTTTGTTTTTCAAACTCTAACAAGATTTTAAAATGTATCCCAAAAGTCTATCAAGCCAAAAATGCATATTTTAGGCAAAAAAAAAAAAAACCTTAAAAATCATCTCCCACCACCAAGTCTAGATATGAATGCAACTCAAGTTTTAGCACATCAGTTCATCTCCACTACCAAACAGATGATTTAAAACATCCTCTTAGTACATAAAATGAACAATTTTAACAGAAAACTAAAACAGAAACAATTATTTGTGGAACTTGTTTAATAGTTAGGAAGCTTTGCCTAATTCAGATGTTACATTTACTAACTCTAAATCCTTAAAATCTGAATAAAAACATTACCAGAATTTTTTCCTGCATTAAAAGCTCTCCAAAACTAATTGATGAGGAATCCATCACCCCCACCCCAAGGACCAAACATTTTAGCTGCCACACTAGATCATGCTAGACATCGTCAAAACTGTAAGGATGAGCCAAGGGATCTAGCTGTCCTGGCAGTAACAATTACTTGTGCTTGTCTCCCTGTGGATTTAGCCGCAGGTGAAGACAGAGGTCACCTCTTTGGAGGGTGTTAGAGTGCAGAGAATGCCCATGGTCACACTTGTGAGCCACAGCTTTCTAACTATACTAAAACTTTAATGTTGTTGTTTCTTTCATGAAAGGCAATATTCACAGACTTTCTATAGCCACATAAGAATCCCGGCCAGCGTGGCTCAGCACTTGAGGGTCAACCTAAGAACCAGGAAGTCACGGTTCGATTCCCGGTCAGGGCATGTGCCCAGGTTATGGGCTTGATCCCGAGTGTGGAGCGTGCAGGAGGCAGCCAATCAATTATTCTCTCTCATCATTGATGCTTCTATCTCTCTCCCTCTCCCTTCTTCTCTGAAATCAATTAGATATAGATAGATATAGATGATATAGATGATATAGATATAGATATAGATATAGATATAGATATAGATATAGATATAGATATAGATATAGATATAGATATAGATATAGATATAGATATAGATATAGATATAGATATAGATATAGATATAGATATAGATATCTCCTGAATGTCTATGTAAACCCACAGGAGAATTCACCATGTCTAAGGGAGCGGGAACACCTTGTTCTCCAAAGGTTTAAGGTTCGTTCTATCACCATCTAGGTGTTTCCCCTCTGCCTTACTTGATCTTGGCTGTAATCTTAGAAAGTCATTTGTTACAATGTATAAGAAACATCTTCACTTTTCAAGAAGACAAAAAAGATAAGATGGGCAGAGAAAAGGAAAAATATATGTTGTAGTACAGTTTGAAATCAGTAAGTCTCCATCATTAACCAGAAAAAAAAATGTCTTACAAGTTCACCCCTTTCTCCTGCTTCACCTTCTTCACCAGAGGCACCCTAAAAATTAAGTCACATTTGAAATTTAAAAGTCACATTTTAAAATTCTTAGCCCCCCGGCTCAGTCAACATTGATGAGCATTCATAAATGGCCACACTGCTTCCAGGGTCATGCAGAAATACAAAATGCTCTCAGTGGCTTTCCAATCTAGCTGTCGGTGGCCAAGCCGGATCAGAAAATGGCCTAGCCTGGCCAGAGTGGCTCAGTTGTTTGAGTGTCATCCTATGCACCAAAAGGTGGCTGGTTGGATTCCCAGTCAGGGCACATACCTAGGTTGGGGGTTTAATACCCTGATAGGGCATGTACGGAAGACAATTGATTGATGTTTCTCTCTCACACTGATCTCTCTCTCTCTCTTTTTCTCTCTCTCTCTCTCTCTCTCTCTCTCTCTCTCCCCCTCTCTCCTTCCCTCTCTCTCTCTTTCTCTCTCCCTCCTCCCCTCCCTCCTTCCCTCCCTGCCTCCCTGCCTCCCCCTTCCTCTCCCTAAGCATGTCCTTGGGTAAAGATTAAAAATTAGTTAATTAGTTAGTGAATTAATTTAATTTAATGGCCTAGACGGGTGGGCCCTGAAAATATTGAGGGGAGCACTTTGTAAAGTACATGATTGTCTACCCACTCTGCTGTGCGCCTGAAACTAACACAAAATAATATTGAATGCAAACTGTAATTGAAAAATAAAATTTATAGGAATCCATATGTGAGAAGAAAACAAAAAGAAAGTGGCCTAGAGAAAAGCCAGAAGGTGAGGCCGAGTTTCTGCTAAAATTAAGGGCTACTGAGTGTATTCAGCAACCTTATAATTAGGTAATCTTTGACAAAGGGCTCTTACAGTACGAAAAGATCTCCAGAGAAAGGACTGGTTCTAACTCATATGCATAGTTTATTTGCTAATTCCTTGACACAGAGAAACTTAAAACATTATAACGTGGCTATGGAAAGCTTCATCAGAATAAACCAATTTGGTGAAGGAGAGAGGCAGGGCCGCTTTTTTCAAAGGAAGGAGAATGTGTAGCCCTGGAGGCAGAGCCATCATTAGCTCCAGCTTATTAAAACAGTGAATAAGGCTACAGGCCAAACTAAACTCTGGGTTTCACTCACAGTGAAGCACATCGAGAAAAACTACTGGCCTCCAACGTTTTAATTACACCCATAAACCAGTGGGTGCCCCCTGCTGGTCGAGCATAGTCATGCACATTCAACCCTGCATTTTATACCATTCAAATAGGACATACCTGTTCACCCTTTGGACCAGGTTCACCGACTACACCCTGTAATGCATAAAATATAATACTTTTTCAGTATTTTAAGATTTTTATCTATATAATTTGAAATGACTCAACCCCCTTTATTGGGCTAGTGGATAAGCACAAATACAAATATTGTGAAAGAAAACATCTCCCTCTCTCACCACCTAACAAGAGTCATGTAAGACCTAGAGAAACACACAACTGTCCTACCCAGGGCATTGGGGCAACGTGGGGCACTCTTTGATCCCATTTATGTACAACTTGACTAGTAAGAACGTAAATTCAGAACTAAATAGAGAGCATGATTACAACAGAAATTTTTACTTTCCTCCTTTTTTTCCCCCTCCTGATAAATTATCATATTAATAGGTTTTTTTGGCTTCTTAATCTCAACTCTCAGTAATTTCAAATACCTTTCTTGATAGCTCTCTGTGATAAATTCTAGAAAATTTAGAACTTTCTAAAAGCAAAGCCAAAAGCAAGACTGGTTTCTCGGCATAGTAGGAATCCCTTCCAAATAAGGGGCCTTTTGGAGGACTAGAAAGCTTACCCTGTCACCTTTCATTCCAGGAAGTCCCGGGGGGCCAGGCAAGCCAGGGAGGCCAGGGCTGCCAGGAGAACCCTGAAAAGCAAACACATGTCCCCAGATCACTGTTACTGCAACACGGAAAGCACACAGGCCCTGGGTGTGTTGACGCCTGTCTAAAATTAATGAGCTGTGTGGTTTCATTCTCTTCCTCACATTTGCCCCTCTCCCACATTCGCGGGAGAAGAGAGACCAGCTCCCCACCCCCTCTGTCCCACCTCTGAGCTCCTCATTCCCCAGTTTGCACTCCTTCCCAACAGTGGGCTCTTTGAGTCTACCCCTGCCAGGGCACTGCTCCTCTTGCTGTGTAAACAAGCACAGCTGGAGGAGGAAAAGGCCGCATTCAGCACAGTTCTCTTCCATTCCAAGAACAACCAGGGGCCAAATGTAGCAACTGATGTCTCTCCCGGTTTTAAAATGTATGCTTCCAACCACACTGATTAAAATGCCCTCGGAGTTTGAAATTACCCATTTACTTTTTTCACATCTTCACATAACAATGAAAATCAAGAAAGGATGGTTAAATTGCCCTTTGTAAATCGTTTTTCTCTCCTTGCTTAGTTTTTGAAATGCATCGTGTTTTGTACGAAGCAAATGAACTGCTGGAGGCTGAAAACATGACTTACCAGTTTACCTGGCAGGCCTGGGGGTCCCATGGGTCCTACTTCTCCTCTGCTGCCCTGGAAAAGCACAAGGAGATTGTCTGCTGGATCGTTTGCCAACATTCAAATGCTTAATTACCACGCCGATAAAACAATATCCTACCAAGGGTTCTGTTTAAATATGTCATTAAAGTATTCACATCTTCGACTGAAGGCAGACACCTTTGTATAAAATGCCTCCGCCTCCCCAGTGTTCATCCCTCTCAAATGTCATCAATGCTGTTCATTGTGCTTACAGACCATTAGAAATAACTGATACATCTACATGAGATGCACTCAGTCATTTTCAGCATCTAAATCACCACCTAACTTACACTATGGATCTTGATATTCATGTTTTATCCCCTCATTTAGATGATGTGTTCCTGAGATGTAGGTACTTTACTTTTGAATTCCACACAATGCCTAAAACTCAGAGTAAACAGTCCATTTTAAAGCAATATCTGGCAAATGACCTTGAACCTAAAAAGAGTGAAAAAGAGACAAAGACAGAAAAGTTTGCCTTTAAATTACTATTGCAACTTTGAAAAGACATAGATAGTAGAAATTTATAGTTTCTGGAATTGAAAATTCTTTGCTCTACTCATGTCTGAAATGTGTCTTAAAAGATTAAACACTTTGAAAGTACAATTTATAATGAAGATACACCAAAAGCAGCACACCAATTTCATTTTCTGAGCCAATTTAGATTTTTATTTGAAACATTAAGAACTTTGAGGAGACACAGGAACTCTTCGATTTCTTTCCCTGAGAACTTCATACAGTTTTATGCAGTCTGATAAAAGCTTGTTTTATTTCTAAGCATGTTCAACTAAGCTGAACACTGAGGTTATTAGATAAATAATCAATGGACAGTGTTTTAAAAATGAAAGTTTGTTTTTCTTTAAAATGGCCTGACAATTTCATATTAATGTTTAATATTTGTAAATGCTTCTGATAAGATTATCCCGATCTGACCTATATGCTATTCATTCATCTATAAGTTGAACAAGGTGTCAGGATCCATAAACCTACTGAATTTTCAATTTCTCTAAAGGAGTTAAGAAATATTTGCCAAATTACAGGTTTCTAGCTGTGAGGTATAATTTTGTGGCAGCAATTTCATATGACTTATAGGTGATTTAAATGAAATCCTCTTAAATACTTTCCAAAATTTTTTCTTTTCTTTAATCCTTACCCAAGGATAAAATCAATCTTTTTATTGATTTTTTTTTGGGGGGGGCAGATATATATATAGAGACAGACAGACAGACAGACATCAATTAGTTGCCTCTGTACAAGCCCCTACCATGGATCAAACCCACAACCTAGATATGTGCCCTGACCAGGAATTGAACCCAGCACCTTTTGGTGTACAGGACGACACTCCAACCAATTTAGCCATCCTGCCAGGGCAAATACTTTCCAAACCTTTTATATAAGCAACCTGACTAGTGTATGAGTTTGGATAACACATTGGTCCTTAGCCATGTAAGAAGCTTGGAAGCCAGAAACAGTGCCTATGATATAAGTCTAAACAAAAACCAGTCACTGTGATAGATTCTTCTATTCATCTATAAATAGAAAATTAGGTTCCAGCCATTAATTTGGCCCGGCACTTCAAAGTTTAAGACAGATTTTCTTCAGTATATCTGCTCTTTTGGCATTTTCAAATAATTTCTGAACTGCATCATGATATCCTAAATGTCATTGGGCTAACATGACTTTAATTCACAGGACAATTAGTAGTCATTGGTGGGGAAAATAATTAATCATATCAGAAGGGGAGAACTCAGCTCTTGACACAACCTCAAGCATTCACTTCTAAATAAATGAGCCATTATGCCATCTTACCCAAAATAAAGATGATGAATATAATACCTTTTTTCTCTTTCACAATGAAAGGGCTAAATCAAAATAAAGGATTGTATAACCTTTCATTTATTTTTGGAGAGATTAATTATCTTTCCAATCAAAGACAAGGATTTTCTCTGCTGGAATCTTACTTTCTCTATCTTTGGTGAGCTCTTATTAGTCAGTTCATAAATATTTTCAACCACTGGCAGGCCCTTAGTAATACATATGAATGGCTCAGAACCCTAGTGTAGACAGCCTGCTCTGCTGAACTTGTGTACACACGAAAGCCCAACACACTTAGGACCAGGGTAAGGATCAGTGAGATTATGGGCATTTACTCCTCTGTTACTGCACATATATAGCATATGGTTCCTCTTTTGTATTTCACTTCCATCCTATAAATCCTTGGCCATTCTAAACATACTTATTTCTATGCAAATCATCTCACTGTGGGGAAAAAAGTAGTGACTGTTTTTACAACAATGACCAAACAGCTACAAACAAAGTGTTAGGGCAAGATTTTCTAATGGCCATTCTTAACATTTCTAGGTATTCCAAAAACATGCATGATCTTTCTCCAAGTTCTGGAATTTAACCTGTAACTAAAATGAACATGAATAATCAAGATATACACAGTAATCTCTAAAAAGATAGAGTAAACTAAACACATTCTGCAGAGAGCAATTAACCTTGACCTGGTAACCACAAGTGTGCTAAATAAATGCTAAATCTCCTACATTTCAACAGCTGTGATGATAAACACATTCTCAGATGAGGGTGAGGGAGGCTGGTAGGGAAATGGTTATTCTGCCCAGGGGCTAATATCTACACACCCCATGACAATAAGAGTTATAACCTTTTTTATAAGAGAATTGAAGAAACCAGGAGGGAAAAAGCAAAATCCTACCATTAAAAATGTAAGCACCATAATAAAAGGCTATAATTTGCTCTTGGATGTTCTGTGCCACCACATCCTAGTATATCTCTGACATGTTCAGACACATCAGCCAGTTCATCCCTCCTTAAGAAGCCAAGCAAGGCTGTAAAAAAAAAGATTCAGACCCTCAATCAGTGATTCCTGATTTTGGCTCTGCATCAGAATCCGGAGGCCTTTTTAGAAATGTATTTCACTGGATATCTTCCACCAGTTCCTCTCTCGGTTCCCCCTCATATTCCACCCTTCTCCCCCAGATTCTGATACTGTAGGCTTGGGGTAAGACTTAAGAATCTGTTTGGGCCGAAACCGGTTTGGCTCAGTGGATGGAGCGTCGGCCTGCGGACTGAAGGGTCCCAGGTTCGATTCCGGTCAAGGGCATGTACCTGGGTTGCGGGCACATCCCCGGTGGGGGATGTGCAGGAGGCGGCTGGTCGATGTTTCTCTCTCATCGATGTTTCTGACTCTCTATCTCTCTCCCTTCCTCTCTGTAAAAAATCAATAAAATATATTTAAAAAAAAAAAAGAATCTGTTTGGGCTTACGTTGTGTTTGTCTGTCTTTACGAGGCTTTACTTAGACTTTTGATAAATGCTCACTTACAAAAGTTCTATAAATACGAAAATTTGTTAATATGTCTTGTACCACTGGAATCTGGCAAGCTAACTTCCAATAACAACCATCCTGTGGAGCCTTGATTTGAGCAGGGAGGCATTTGAGGGTAGAGGTGAGGTGCGGACATTGCCAGGCCTGAAGTCTGGCTCACCGGCATCAGCTAACGCCCGGCACACAGCGCAATCTCTTTGTGCCTGGGTTTCCTCATCTAGAAAGTGGGGATTAAAAGCAGTACCTATCTGAGAGGATTGAGTAGATGCATGAAGCACTTAGAACAGTGTCTGGCTCATAGGAAGTTTACAGAAGTGTTACTATTTTTATCCATGTTTTTATCCAAAAACTAAAAAAACAGTCAAGCCCTAACCAGTTTGGCTTAGTGGATAGAGCATCGGCCTGTGGACTGAAGGGTCCCAGGTTCGATTCCAGTCAAGGGCATGTACATTGGTTGCAGGCACATACCCAGTAGGGAGTGTGCAGGAGGCAGCTGATCGATGTTTCTCTCATCGATGTTTCTAACTCTCTATCCCTCTCCCTTCCTCTCTGTAAAAAATCAATAAAATATATTTTTTTTTAAAAACAGTCAAATTGTTTTTTAATTGTGTGTTTGATTACATGTGTTTTGCCTTTCAACTCTCCCATGTTTCTTTAAAAGCACAAGTTGTGCTTGGACAAAACGAGTCTCTGGTCCTCATTTCTCGAATTTCTGTTAAGATCATGGATTAGTAGGAGGGCACTTTCTTTAGAAACAAGCATAGAAGATCCTCATTTAACATCATCAGTAGGTTCTGCAATTTTAGGTGAAGCAATGTATAATAAAAGGATACTTACAATAGGCTAATTGATATGAACGAGAGTTACGTTCCTATGGCATCTCATCAATGTTATGAGGAAATGATGTTGAATAAACTGATGTTATTTGAAGACTCGCTATAGTGGAAGCTACTCAGAAATACTCATTTCAATAAATACAAAAAAATAATTCTATTTGGAAGTCTCCCTTTTAAAAAAATGCAACTACTAGACTTTTAAAATAATGCAGAAAAATACTTGCATTGTCATAATTATTTTACCCCCCCCCCCCAAAAAAAAAAATGGATTTTAATTTCATTGTACTCTAGACCAGCCGTGGGCAAACTAAGGCCCGCGGGCCGGATCCGGCCCGTTTGAAATGAATAAAACTAAAAAAAAAAAAAGACCGTACCCTTTTATGTAATGATGTTTACTTTGAATTTATATTAGTTCACACAAACACTCCATCCATGCTTTTGTTCCAGCCCTCCGGTCCAGTTTAAGAACCCATTGTGGCCCTCGAGTCAAAAAGTTTGCCCACCCCTGCTCTAGACTGTGATGGTGATTGTATTTGCCTGATTACCCAAAATGCTAACTAGCTGAAGGATAAACATTATCCTTAGTACCTTGCCAATTTTAGAAATGGAATATATAAATTACTATACTAAGTGCTTCTCTTTGGCAAAAAGAATGCTGATTAAGCCAGAAGACCAATTATAATTTCTATCAATTGTTGCTTTTACATACCATTTACATATTAACTTCAAAAAATCTCATTTCACATTAGTCCTACCACAATAATACTTTTTAGGTTTGCCACTATGATATTTTTAAATCTATTCAATTTCACAAAATTATATAGTTTGTGTTTTTCTCTGGTGTAGGTTTAAATATCCCCTCATGCACAGAGGTAGATAAAAATCTGTCTAAACTATAACTATCACAGTTGTTTCATAAATTATTGACAGGGGTAACATTCCGGGGCCTGGGTAGGATAGGAAGACAGCTGAAATCACTCAACAACATACCCTATGGGGACCTCTGTGCTTGAGACTGTTGATAATAGGGTAGGGGAGGCACTTTAAGAAACATAATTCACCTAAGAAAGAAGAACAAAGTAGGAGGGATCTCAATACCAGATATCAAGATGTATTACAAAGCCACTGTTCTCGAAACTGCCTGGTACTGGCACAAAAACAGACATATAGATCAATGGAATACAATAGAGAATCAGAAATCAACCCAAACCACTATGCTCTGTTAATATTTGACAAAGGAGGCAAGAACATACAATGGGATCAAAACAGTCTCTTCTATAAATGGTGTTGGGAAAACTGGACAGATACATGCAAAAAAATGAAACTAGACCACTAACTTACACCATACACAAAAATAAACTAAAAATGGATAAAGGACTTAAACATAAGATGGGAAACCATAAGAATCTTAGAGGAATCCACAGGCAGCAAAATCTCGGCTATGCCAAAGCAGTATCTTCACTGATACAGCTCCTAGGGCAGTGATGGTGAACCTATAACACGCGTATCAGAGATGACACGCGAACTCATTTTTTTTTGGTTGATTTTTCTTTGTTAAATGGCATTTAAATATATAAAATAAATATCAAAAATATAAGGCTTTGTTTTACTATGATTGCAAATATCAAAAAATTTCTATATGTGACACGGCACCAGAGTTAAGTTAGGGTTTTTCAAAATGCTGACACGCCGAGCTCAAAAGGTTCGCCATCACTGTCCTAGGGCAATGGAAACTAAAGAGAAAATAAACAAATGGGACTATCTATAATAATAAAAGTGTAATATGCTAATTAGACTGGACATCCTTCTGAATGACCTTTCGGACGAAGCTGATGCTGGAGGGAAGCCGGTGCCGGCAGCGGGTGGGGGGTGGGGGAAGGAAGGCCAACTCTTGCACGAATTTCATGCATCAGGCCTTTAGGATCAAAATAAAAAGCTTCTGCATGGCAAAAGAAGCCATCAACTAAACAACAAGAAAGCCCACTGCATGGGAGAACATATTTGCCAATGTTATCACCGATAAGGATTTAATCTCCAACATTTACAGGGAACTCATACAACTTAACAAAAGGAAGATAAACAACCCAATCAAAAAATGGGCAACAGACCTAAATAGATACTTTTCAAAAGAGGACATACAGAATGCCAAGAGACATATGAAAACATGCTCAAAGTCACTAATCATCCAAGAGATGCAAATCAAAACAACAATGAGGTACCATCTCACACCTGTAAGAATGGCTATCATCAACAAATCAACAAATGACAAGTGCTGGAGAGGATGTGGAGAAAAAGGAACCCTAGTGCACTGCTGGTGGGAATGCAGACTGGTGCAGCCACTGTGGAGAACAGTATGGAGTTTCCTCAAAAATTTAAAAATGGAACTCCCATTTAACCCAGCAATCCCACTTCTAGGAATATATCCCAAGAAACTAGAAACACCAATCAGAAAGGATATATGCACCCCTATGTTCGTAGCAGCACAACTCACCATAGCTAAGATTTGGAAACAGCCTAAGTGCCCATCAGCAGATGAGTGGATTAGAAAACTGTGGTACATCTACACAATGGAATACTATGCTGCGGTAAAAAAGAAGGAATTCTTACCATTTGCAACAGCATGGATGGAACTGGAGAGCATTATGCTAAGTGAAATAAGTTAATCAGAGAAAGATAAATATTACATGATCTCACTCATTTGTGGAATATAATGAACAACATAAACTGATGAACAAAAACAGATCCTGAGACAGAGAAGCATCAATCAGACCTCAGAGGGAAGGCAGGGGAGGGTGGGGGTAAGGGGGAGAGGTCAACCAAAGGACTTGTATGCATGCATATAGGCCTAACCAATGGACACAGACACCAGGGTGGTGAGGACAGGAGCAGAGGGGGGAAATGGGGGGATAAGGACACTTATGTAACACCTTAATCAATAAAGAAAAAAAAAAAGAAACATGATTCAGGCTTCCCCAGGACTATATAATCTTCAGAAAACTGGAAGGAGACCAGCATGGCACTCCTCCCATTAAGAATCATGAGAATCATGAGATCAGAACTGGCCCTGGCTCGTTCCGAGCGGCCTGGAAGAGGGAAGGGACCGGGAACCACATCATGGTAGGACCAAACCAGAGGCCCCAACCATTTGTCTGCTCCAAACCAGGAGCCACCCAGACCCAGTTATAAACCAAGTGAGGTGCCATGGTGAGAGCCAGAAGCTTGGTCCAAGTGGTAAAGGTATATGTTCACATATAACCACAGGAGATGCCAAAAAACTTCAATATCTTTTGCTGTTGTATTGGCAAAAGCTAATGGAACAATGATGGGGAAACGGGGGAATACCACTTAATTTCAAAGACGGTTCCAATGAGCTCTGATCCATTAGCAGAGCACATTAGAAATGGGTTTTCATTCCTTCTACTCAGCTTCTCCGTGTGAGATTTGCAAGAAAGACTGATCCGACTTGTGAGGACTAGTTGAAAATGTGTGAACTTGTCTATGAAACTGAATTTAATGATGTAAAATGAAAGAACAAATGTATCTTTCAGCAAGGAGATTTGGTGTAGAAGCTCTGCTCCAGAACTGGAATATTTATAACCTCTCATGACACTCCTGAAAAATTTATAGCAGGCGAGAAGTCAATTATTGCATAAGCAGCATAGCAACATTTACGATACCTCCAATTTGGCTCTTTTCAAGAAATATTTACTACTTTATGGCAGACCCTGAGTAAAGAGATGTAAGATACAGAAGGTGGGTCAGACGCGTCCCTGCCTTCCGGCAGTTTCCACAGCGTGGGGTGGAAATGGCCGAGGGTGACGGGTTTCAGGATAAGAAGAGGTCACGTCTCTCTGGGGGACAGGAAACAATCAGAGATCATCTCATTGTGGAATTCACATTTCAGTTACACCTCAGGAGGCACATGGGAAGTTGAGCCAGAGGAATGGAGAAGAAAGGTGTAACAGAAGAAAGCAGGCAGGGTGGCGAAGTGCAGAGAGTACAGGGCAATTAGCATGGACCTGAGCACAGGCTCTGAGCAAGGCAGAAATGCAAGTAAACCCAGGCATAAGCAGATGGTTTAGGCTGTTGTACTTTCTGTTACTTTCAGGGGAGATGCATTAACGACTTTTAAGTGAAGGGATGATGGAAGCTGCGCTTTGGGAAGACCAGCAGCTGGGTGGTGTGTGCAGACTTGGAGTGCTGCCATTTCCCGGGCCTTCGGAATTGTGTTTGGCATTTTTGTTTGTTCCATGACTGTGGGGACACTACTGGAATTGTACGGTGGAGGTCAGAGATGCAGACACCCTGCAATGTGCAAGAGTCCTGGAGAACGAAGGCCCATCCCAGCTATAATACCAAGTACCCTGCTGGGAGACACTGGGAGACGAAGACTGGATCTGAGAAGGCCAATCAGTAGACGATGGAAATAATCCCACCAGCAGGGAATGATCTGAGCCAGGGTGGAAAAGGAGGGCTAAGAAAGGAAGAGTGGAATATAAGAGAGCTCAGAAAAGGAGGCAGTAGAAGCAAAAGGTCCTACTGGACATAGGAAATGTGAAGACGAATACCAAAGCTTTGAGCCTCAGTGACAGGAACAATTTGGACTCACAGAAACTCAAAAATCAAAACCTTAAACCTTGCACAGGCATAATTTCCTCTGGGATCTGCCACTCCTCACATGAGAATATTAAACACACACACCACCTTGCCTCCTTCTGCAGTTCTGCCTCTCATTCCTTGCTTTATACATCCTGTGGCACTTTACTGGTGATGGGCCAGGCCCTCTCTCCCTGTATCAGATTTTGTGTCAGTGCATGGTGCTGGCACACAGCAGATGCTCCTCGATACAGTTTTCTGTTCTATCAAGTGAAAACTAGACATAATAGTCAATATTCTCAAAGTTCTCGTGCCCTCTCCCACACTGTTAAGTCTTTCCAAACCAGTCACATAGCATCTTCATCGCTGTGGAAGTGTGACCTAGCTGTAACTTCATTCCTTTGACAGTCTAATGGAAGTATTTTAACTAGATATTCACAGGCTCTGAGCAAGAGAGAAGGAAAGGATAAGCAAGGAGTGAGACAGAGAAGCAAGGAGCACAGTGAGGAGCAGGACCTGGTTTCTGCGGCTGCAGAGGAACTAATGGAAACCACCTGGTAGAGGTCAGTTGACAGGTATCTGTGAGAAGGGAGAGCACTCGCATGTCACAAGACTCCCGGAATATTTCACTTTCCTAAAGCATGAAAATCCTAATTCATCATGCTCGAGAAATAAGTAACAATGATTGAAAATGTTTCTGTTTTCCCAGTTGGAGTTCTTTTTCTTGCCCAGCAGGCTTTCAAAAAAAAAAAAGAACTCAGAACAGGGGTGGGCAACCCCTGGCATGCGTGCCAAACATGGCACGCCAGTAACTTTTGCTGGCACGCAAAACCCTCTCTTACAATCTTCCATTTACAATTTTTTCTTAATATCGACTTTTTTTATTTTTCAGATAAATTCAGTGTAAGTGCATCTTAGATAAATAAATAATTTTATATAACAAGTTATCTTAAAAACCATAGACATGGATTGACGAGAGAGGGGAAGAGCAATTTCTATGCCTCTGCCTTAACTCTCCCTGCCTTCCTAGATCCGACCAGTGTTTTGGTTTCATCCACATACGCTTGTGAATCTTTGTTCTCAGTGATGAATTTGGTTAAGTCTCGTAATAGGAGTAGCCTGACGGATGAAAGTAGTAGCTCGTGCATATCTCTGAAGGTCACGAAATATAAACCTGATGTAAAATCTCTGTCATCCGTGATGCAGCAGCAAAATTCCCACTGATAATATCAAACGGAGTCATAAAGTTTTCTGTCAGATTTATCAGTGTACATGCATACATTAAATATAAATGTATTTTTCATCATCATATACTGTGTTTTTGTCGCTCAAATGAATTTTAGTATTTCTTCAAGGTTCTTCACATACATACACCTTAAGAGATATCAAGTAGGCGTAACATGTTCTCAAAAAATTAGGGTTGGCACGCAGAAGAATTTTGAGTCAGAGATTTTGCTGGTTTTGGCACGCACTCACAAAAAGGTTGCCCACCCCTGACTTAGAAGGTCAGAGAGAATTTTTTTAAAGTTAAATTGAAGTGCATAACGTTTAATTTCCTAATCAGTTTCTCTCTGAGGGTTAAGTTGTGTCTATTGAGAATATATACATTGCTATATTTGCTGCAACATAGGTATTTGCAAACTTACACTGAAAGAAGTCTGCCAGTTTCTCAAAAGATTAAACATAGTGACCACATGACCCAGCAATTCTAATCCTAGTTATGTACTCAAGAGAAATGAAAAAATATCTAAACAAAAACTTGTAGAAAAATATTCATAGCAGCATTATTCGTAATGGCCAAAAAGTGGAACTAACCCAAATGTCCATCAATGAATGAATGGATGAATAAAATTTGGTATAGCCATACAATTGAATAATACTTAACAATAAAAATGAAGTATTGATATATCGTGCAACATAGATGAGCTTAAAAACATGCAAAATGAGAGAAGCCAATCATTTAAAAACCCACATATTGCATAATTCTATTTATATGAAATTTCCAGAACAGGCAAATATTTAAAGGTAGAAACTAGATTAGCAATTGCCTAGGGCTGAGAGGATTAGGGGGAAAGTTGAATGACTATAAGTGAATACAGTTTCTTTTTTGGGGGTGATAAAAATGTCTTGAAATTTACTGTGGCAATGGCTGCACAATTCTATAAGTATACTAAAAATAAATTATATGCTTTAACTGGGTGAATTATATAGTATATGAATTCTCTCTTGATTTAGTTTTTTATCACCCTAAAATATTTCCTTAACATGAGATGAGAGCAGAAAAGGTTGTCATGCTTTTTTTAAATAGTTCCTTTTTGTTTCCACTTTCTCAAAACACAAGCACATTGTAGTTCTAAATAGTTTTCCCATTTCATTGTCCATATAGACTAGCACATGCTCACACATCAGGAGGCATTGGTGGATGGATGGATGGATGGATGGATGGATGGATGGATGGATGGATGAATGAATGAGTGAATGAGGGCCCAGCAAAGCCCTGAGAAGGCACTTTGGGAGGGTCTTTAGGAAAGGAATACTCACAGGAAGCCCCCGGGGTCCTCGGGGTCCCACCTCTCCTGGCGGCCCCTGTTGGCCCTGTTATGAGGAAAGCAGATAGAGAAAAAGTTAACATTCCTCAATCCTTTGTTTAGTGATTACAACAGGTTATTATGTGTGGGAAGAACTTATGGCATCTTACCGGTTTGCCTGAATTCCCCAATTGGCCAGGTTTCCCTGGAGCACCTGTGTTGCCCTAAAGGTAAAATGCGGCATAATTCAGACAGTAAGTAAGCATAATCATCCATCTGTCTCACCCAGTCCGGGTATGTCTTACACTTCAGCAGCATTAATTTCTCGGTTTGACATTGAGAACGTGGGAGGTTGTACAGTCTCCTTCTTGGTGGATACATCACAGCTCTTTAGATGCAGGATAGTGTTTTGTTATTCCCAGAAGTGTAGGGAAGGTGTCAAAAATGTCCCCAAAAAAATGAAGTTCAAATGTCAAATGTCTTTAGCCTGACAAGAATATGAGAGCATTTTTCTTTATTTACTGTATTAACTACATGTCTTTCTTCTACCATTTTCACCTCCAATATACCTTTTTGAGCCCTTTACCTGACAATGACATTTGAATAATTATAAACACTTATGTCAACATGAGGAAATATGAGAGAATGTGCTGTTGAGAACTCTCCCAGCAAGCTCTAAGGAAGGCACAGTTCTGGGGACGCCATCTCCCCATCCATCTCTCACCATCCGTTTTCAAGGCACATCTCTGGTCAGCACACTGTGGACCAATATGATTGGAGGGCTGTAGCTATGTGATCTAATAGTATCCAATTTCTACATTATTCACATTTTATCTATTTTTTCTTTCACCTATTAAAAATAATACGTGAATATAAGCACTAGTTGATCAGTATGTGAACAAGATGCTTAACATCTTTTCAGTGTAAGCTTAACCATCATAATAATATTCTCTGGTATAATTTGTATGGCTTAATAATGTCTTCCTTTTGTTACTTGTGTAAAACTTTTACTAGTGTAAAACTTTCTGTAGCAAAAGATGACACTGTCAAGAAGGCAATCTGATCAGCAACACTTTGTCAAAGTATTCTCTCTGCAGCTGGCAAAGAGATTAGCATTTGAAGACTTAAAGCTTTTTAAATGTCTCCTTACGGTCAAATATAAAATAAAAGACAGGCTGTAAATATTAAAAATTATAACTAAATGTATTAATAAAATAAAGAAGTTTTTTTAAAAATAAAATAAAAAAGCATTAATTTAAAAGGCTCACTCTTTTACCTTTTCACCCGCAGTACCCTTTGCACCAGGAATTCCAGGCACACCCTAAAAGAATGCAGGCAGAACATAGTTTTAATCACCTTATCTGAGAATCGGTGACATGCCAAGCCTACTGCACACTGCCCAGGGACCGAGGGAATCATGACAACCTCGAAGATTTCGCGCGAGGAAGATTCTCCTAGTTCTCCAACTCTGAACAATTTAGAAGGTATGACTTTACTGTATCTGGCTTGTTAAGTCTGAACACCCATAAAGCAAAGCCTACCTCCACACTAGTTATTTTTAACTTCCATTTTGTCAAGGGGAACTCTTATCAGCATGATTTCATGTACAGAATAACAAAACAAAGACTGATCGAAAAAAAGTTAAGCTTAAGTTAAAAAAAGAATGGCAGGAGAATGCTGGGTCTAATTAAGATTTGATACTATTGGGAGTCCTAATATTTATTCTCTGATTATTTTTAAAGTGTCAGAAAATAAGTTCGAGGCCAGTCCTCGGTATTACCAACTATCCCTTATTAACTTGAAACATTTGTTTCCAAAGAGCCAAGAATACACCTGGTATAATCCACATGAAATTCTAGCCACATTAATGCAGGGAAACACCAATTAGAATCATTCAAAATAGCACATACTCAGAAATGATTATCTTATGTCTCACATGGTTCTTGAGCTTACCCTCAACTGTCTTATAGCTCAACGCTGCTAACAAAAACTTCAGAACTGGTTAAAAGTAGGAGAAAGTAATAGATCTAGAGACAGAAAAGCATCGATCAGATGCTCAAAACTCAGAGGGAAGGCAGGGGAGGGTGGGGCTGAGGGGGAGAGATCCACCAAAGGACTTGTATGCATGCATATAAGCATAACCAATGGTACAGACACGGGGGGGGGGGGGCGCAGTGAGGGAATGAATGTGGGGGGGGGGACAATGGGGGGATAAGGACACATTTGTAATACCTTAATCAATGAAGGAAACAAAAAAAAGTAGGAGAAAGTATATGATCCTGGCCCACAGCTCAGGGTTAGGAAAAAGATATAGGGAAGATTGAACTAAAGAGGAATGTAAAATGTAAAATTAAAGCTTAGTATATTATTAGAAAAAGAACTAGCTACTCAGAGAAAAAGTATAAAAATGTAAATATAAAAAAAGGTAAATTAAAGCATCGTATCTTCCCCCAGGACTTAGCAATTTACTTAATATGTTTCTCCCCAAAATTCATATCTATACATGCGAATCAATATATGTATGTAAACCAATAAGCATTTAAAGAACTAAATACTCACAGGTAACCCTTGCAGTCCTGCATCACCAGGAGGCCCAGGTTTCCCCGGTTCACCCTGGGAAGGGAAAAAATGTTTTTATTGCATCTTTGAACTTGTCTGAACTGCTGTATTACTTTTAAGAAAAGGAAGGACTCAGGGTAAAAGGATTATTCCAACAGCTGACCTTACATGCATTTTTATAATGTGACCCAATAAGGGGCAGAGGTTGGTGTGGGATAAGACTTGGGATATAAATTCAATCAAAATAAACAATTTCCTTCAGCCTACTTTCCTCAATGGGACAATTTTACTGAGTTTCTGAAACCAAGCAAATAAGCATCCTATTCTAATAACCATTTTGAATTAACACTTGATTATAAAATTAAAAGGAGGAAAGAAGTCAAAACCAGCTAAATAATCTCCCAGTAATGGAGTAATGGAAATGCTATGCTTGGTTGGCCAGGGCAGAGATGGCCCTGTTCTCTCTTGGACTAAATCACACAGCTACCTTTGTTCCGGGCATTCCAGGGATCCCGTCACGGCCATCCACACCTGGCAAGCCCTAAAGACACACAAAGAAACACACTGTCTCTTAGAAACACATTCTCCTTCCCTTCATTATTTTCTAAAGTTTTATTCTGAGTTAATAATCACTTTGAAAAATGTGCTTGATGACTACTGCTCAAGACATACCGTGTCTCCTTTGGACCCAGGGAGGCCAGGAATTCCTCTAGAACCTTGAGGACCCTGCAGAGCAAAAGGGAAAGGGCAGACAAGTCATGCTCAATCATCACAATACTTAGGACATGTCAAAGAGGAGAGCACAGTCAGCAGACGACACTGGAAATCACGCTGCCTGTCGTGATGAACACTCATTTGAACTCACTCTGTCTCCCTTGGGACCTGCTTCTCCTGGAGGCCCTCGCTGTCCTTGATCACCCTGTAAGAAAATAAAATGTTGTTACTCTAAGCAAAAGTTACTTACCGATAGACTTCTGAAATTATAAGATGCCATCCACCTTACCTCTTTCATCCCAATGGCTTTGCTCTATTATGGATGCGTAGCTCGAGAAATCTTTTTATAAAAATTGTCTTTAAAAAATGATTTTCCATTTGGGAGCATGGAGACTTACTTATCTTTTACTTTTACTTTAAATGCATATGCTTCTTTGCTCTTTGCATGTACAGGTAAAATAAAATTAAGGTCCATACTGCAAGTAACTTTGACATTTGTAACGATGTGTACATATCAGCTACTCCCATTGATTATCCTGGTGGGTTAAGGTTTGGATTAGTTGCCAACCTTTTCTCCCTATTATTTAATTCCCCAGTTAATAATAATGGTTTCTGTAGAAATTATCAAGCTCCTGTTGATGTAGGGTATAGGTGGCAACAGATGGAGGATGTGTCTTCCTAAAATACAGCTTTTGTGGGATTGTTGACCTCCTCTAAAACCTCAAAGGGCTTCCTGTTGCTACTGGATCAGTTCCTATTGCTAAGATTGGCATTAAACACTCTCCACAATGTGGTTCTGCCTTATCTATGCAATGTCATCTTCTCAACCCCAGACAGTGGCAGCGTCTGCAACAGCAACCCCACCCATTACAGGTGCTTCCTCTCAGCTGTACTCTGCTGCTCTCTCGGCCACGCCTCCTCTAAGGCCCTCTTGCTTGGATTACCTTTACTACATGCTCCAGTGTTTGATCTTATAATGAATGGTTTAGTTACATTCTGTCTTTCACACTGCACCAGAGGACCTTGTAGTTGGAAATTCTATTTTACTTATACCTTTCCTACTTTCTATGTGTATAGGTTATCATTAATAAATGCCTTTTTTATTTGCTTCCAGAAAGGGGAAAAGGTGTTAGGCAGCCTACAATATTGTTACCTACATCTATGACAGTCAAAATATGGAATAATGAGGTTAGAAGTCATAGATAAAGAAAAGGATAGAACTACCCAAGAACTTGACATGAGATAGTCACTATAATTCTAAGCATGCTGACAACCAAAACAAAAGGAAAACATAGTAAAGATAAACACGTAACAATTTTACTTCACCTATTAAAAAAAAACCTATCTCAACCCAAGAATGAGATGTTTATCTTAATTAAAATATTTTAAATAAATATAAAAACTATTGCCCATTTTTCCACTTTAATTATTCACATGTAGGGGATACTTGCAGATACACATGCATATAGAAAAAAATCTATCATTGATCATTGCTAATAAAATAAAATAAAATAAAATAAATCATGGGGTCTTGTTAAGGAAAACTACTTACAAATGCACCAGGAATTCCTCGTGGCCCAGGTTCTCCATCAAAGCCCCGAGCACCCTGCAAAAAACAAGACAAAGAAATGAAAATGAGTTCAGTCATATAGGTTAAAGGGCATATCAGTCTTTCTAAACAACTTTAATAGACACTAAAAAAAGGAGGATTTATGTGTGTAATATATATCCTATTCATCAGTGAACCCCAAAAAGTAGATATGACACCTGAAATATGAAAACTCTAGTCTACATCTTCTCATCCCACCAAAGTACTTACAGCAAAATTTTGATAGCACTCTGGATATTAGAAGTTAACACTGCACCCATTCTTGATTGATGACATGAATAAATAGCCTGGCACCTACTTAGAGAACTTGGCAGATGTATTGGAAGAGATTTGGTAGTCCCCTTCCAGGATACTCAGAATCCCTATGGGAACTCATTAATGGCGAAGACCAAAGAGCCACCCAAAAAATAGCTGCCAGGAACTCTGTGGGAGGGTGTCTGGGATTCTGGATTTCCACCAAGAAAGAAATAGATTTAGAATCAGAAGTCCAGCCATGTGATTTGGAAGAATGAATTGTAATACGGATTTGAGCATCCCTCTCCCATCCTGGGTAGATGTTAGGTTCTGTTTGATCTATTCTCTCAACAACAGATTCACCCTGCCAAGTGATGTGGCGTAAAAACTACGAAGCTTTATAAATCTAATATCTTGAATTATCTCTCACTTCGTTATATTTTATATATATATAATCTCTTTTTCATTATAAAAATCAAAATGGGATTTTAAAACAAAAATATGGTGCCTTTTAATGCTGTCTACATACACTGCATGACAAAATACAATCCCCTTCTTTAAGTCTTTTTTTCTTCTATTAAGTGAATGAGAAGGCAATTGAAGTGAACAGGCCGTCTTCTAATGAACAGGGTTGAGATGGGGAGACGATAAAATAAATGGAAAGCAGTCAAAAGAGTATTGAATAGATGTCAGGCCAAGAAAACCAGGTGGACAGTGCCCATAGTAAGAATTAAAAATTAGAAAACCTGTGATAGAAGGTTCAGACACAGGTAGAATCGGAGAAAGAACACCACAGAGAAAACACCAGAGAGCCTTGAAATTCTTTGATCCCTAAAAACCAGAACAAAGCAGTTGGCATTCTGCATTCACCAGGGAAGAAGGGGCTTGGAAGACCTGAGAAAGACTTGCATTCATCATCCAGCCTGTGTTGTGAGAGCGACGCCCAGCCTTGCATTATAGAAATGACTTTGATGCACTTTCTCTTTCATGCTGTTCAGGGAGAGCTCAGACCCAAACTGCTGTTACTAGGTAACCACTCGATGGGCCTGAGTTCACAAGAAGGGCTTTTTTTAATTGGTAGGAATTTGACAGAAACCAGAGGAAATGAGAAATTTTGAAAAATAGCAACTAGAAAAATGCCTCAAATAAAAAGCATATCAAGATCGGTAATTGGTTTCAAAGTGAGGGATCACATATACTAGAAATGATTTAAATCCAGAAAAAGCAAAGGCCTGGTATCAGCAACTGTGAAATAAATGGGATTTATTATTTAATAACAGAAAAGATACACACAAAATATTACTTAAGGTAACATGAATATAGAAATGTAAAATATTTTTTAAAGTGCAATGTGTTGTTTTTTTTTAAAGAAATGAAAGAGGAAATCAGCCAGACTGAGAATACCTAAAAGAGGCTAAAAAAAAATGAAGTTGAAGAAAGTATTCACAAAATCATTTCTTCCAATACACAAAAATGTGCATCTCTTTAAAAATATATTTAATTTCATTTATTGAGAACTGACAGTGTACAAATTATTCTTGTTTAGTTGTTAATGGAAGGCTATATGCTTCTGTGTAGAATAATATAAATTAGCCATTAGCCATAGACGTTCTAAAGAAAATGGGGCAAGAGTGCTTTTTTTTTTTTTTCTGGATCCTACAAATTGCATTTCCTAACATACTTTCTAAGAAGGAGTAACTGTTTTTCTTAAAGTCTGGTAAAGAAGCTAGACCAGGGGTGGGCAAACTTTTTGACTAGAGGGCCACAATGGGTTCTTAAACTGGACCGGAGGGCCGGAACAAAAGCATGGATGGAGTGTTTGTGTGAACTAATACATGTTAACACTGCTGCTGGTGAAGGAGCGGAGGGGAGAGCAAGAGAACCCTCCGCTCTTTCGGCTCCGCGGGCCGGATAGAACAGCCAAATGGGCCGGATCCGGCCCGCGGGCCGTAGTTTGCCCACGGCTGAGCTAGACACACACGCATGCACCCACACAGAGCAAGACAGACACTTCTGAGCACATCATGAACTTTCAGGTTTCCATGGTTTTTGCTTAAGATATTCACTCAGCCAGGCATCCCTTGACCTCTATCCTCCACCAGCAGCAACATCTCATCCTTCTAGGCCTGACATTCTTCTGACGCCAACGCCTTCAGGAGCCTCCCAGTTCCCCATCAAGGTTAGCTATTCCGTCTTCACTCCCTCATACCACTTGTCCTCAAGTTGATATATCTCTTGTTTGCATTATAATTAGCTATTTTCTCCCAATAAATAACCAACTTGCAGAAGTCCTTATTCCTCTTTGAATCTCCCCAGCATCTCGCAGAGCACCTTACAATGGAAATGCTAGGAGAACCTGGGCTCTGAGACCAGGATAAGAACAAGTTGGTGAACTCCGGTCACAAGGATATGATCCCTGCTAAGAGCAGAGCTTAGTGATCAACGTGGCAGCACAGCCACTGAGGGCCCCAGTGTCCTTGAGTGCATCTTGCCTTCTCTCACTCTCCCTTTCCATCTTCCCCTGTCCTAGCCTTCCTCTCCAAGTACTGTATCAGTGTTACCAGTGTTAACTACTATCCTATCTAATAAAAGACAAAAAGGGTAATTAACCGTACCTCCACTACGCTTCCCATTAGCTAATCAGGGAGATATGCAAATTAACTGCCAACAAAGATGGTGGTTAACCACCAACAAAGATGGCGATTAATTTGCATACGTAGGCGCCAAGCCACAGACTGAGGCATTAGGCCCAGCGATGTTGATGGCGGAGGGGAACTGAAGGTGCGCTGCCCAGGCCCAAGTCCTCGGCCAGAGGCCTTGGGCCTGCACAGGGGTGGCGGGGAGCTGGGGGTGGGAGCTGGGGGTGGGCCTGCACAAGGGGCGGTGCCAGCGATCATGGATAGCAGGGGCAGAGCTGGCCATGGTGGGAGCTGGGGGTCCCCTGCCCAGGGCTAATGACTCGGCCAGAGGCATTAGGACTGGGCAGGGGCCAAGCCGGCAATTGGTGTGAACTACAGAGGAAACACCTTTTCTGACTGCTCATTGGCTTAGCTCCCTGTATGCCACTGGTAATATCCTTAGTAACTTGGGTAATGAGAGTCCAAATAGGTGATCTAGGGTTTTTTTACTACACTCCTGGAGAAAAAAAGGAAGGTCTGCTGCTGGAGGATTAAGAAATGTCATATCCTGCCCTAGCCGGTTTGGCTCAGTGGGTAATGCCTCGGCCTGCCAATGGCAGGGTCTGGGTTCAGTTCTGACCAAGGGCATGTACTTATGTTGCAGGCTCCTCCCTGGCCGGGGCCCAGGTCAGGGCCCATGCAGGAGGCAACCAATCAAAGTGTTCCTCTCACTTTGATGTTTCTCTCTGTCTTTCCCTTTCTCTTCCACATTCTCTAAAAATCAATGGAAACATATCCTCAGGTGAGGATAAAAAAAGAAAGAAAGAAAGAAATGTCATATCCTATGAAAGACACATCTTGAAAATGCCTAAAGAAAGTTGTCATTTTTTCATGTTGAAGGGACTGGAGTCTGTGTTGATGAAAACACCTTGGCGGCTGCTGTGGCTGGCAGTGGCTGCAATAGTGGGGTGATGGGGCTGGTGCCTTCCCCTGATCAGCTGGGTCGCCTCCCACAAAGGGAGGCCAGACTGTGGCTTAGGCCCACTCCCCAAGGGGAGCAGGGAGCAGGGAGCAGGGAGCAGGGAGTAGGACATCCCTGAGGGCTTCCAGTATGTGATAGGGGGCAAGCTGGGCTGAGGGACCCCCCCTTCCAGTGCACAAATTTTTGTGCACCGGGCCTCTAGTTAATGATTAAGAGGTAAAATATAATGGCCCTCTTTATTGCTATTTGCCTATTTAAAATATAAAATATATGACAAATATTATGCATACTACTCATTTTTATCAGCTAAGTGATAAACAGAAATGTGAAACTCTAACCAAACATCTACAAAGCACCAAACAAAAAATAAAAAGTGGCCAGCTGGTGTGCCTCATTGGTTGAACATCAACATAGGAACCAAGAAGCCCCGGTTAAATTCCCAATCAGGGCACATCCCCGGGTTGCGGGCTCGATCCCTAGTAGGGTACGTGCAGGAGGCAGCTAATCAATGATTCTCTCTCATCATTCATGTTTCTATCTCTCCCTCTCCCTTCCACCCTGAAATCAATAAAGATATATTTTAAAAATAATAATTAAAAACGTGATGTTGAAGATAAGATATTTTTAAATGGCCAAAAATGTAAACATTTATACATTTTTATATTATAAATTCATGCACAGGTATGGTCCCTAGACCTGGCTGGCAATCAGGGTCGATTGGGGCCTTTCGGCTGCCAGGTGGGGCCTTCCTTCTGGCTGCCGGCCAGGGCCTCCCTTTCCCGGCTGCTGGCCCGGGCCTTCCTTCATTCCGCGCTGCCCCCTGGTGTTCAGCACACATCATAGTGAGCAATCGAACTCCTGGTCTCCTGGCCGAACTCCCAAGGGGACAATTTGCTTATTAGGCTTTTATATATATAGATAATCATCATATTCTTACTTTTTCTCCCTTTTCCCCAACTATGCCGGTGATGCCTCTCAGTCCTTGAGAGCCCTAGAAATGTAAAAAAGAAAAGTGAATTATTGTAGTTGAAGCACACACTCATTTATCTCATCATAAAAACTGATCCAGAAGAAGGATGTTATCACAACATAAGGTAACATTAACAAATAGTGACATCATATAGATGAACTTTTCTAGTTTAGAAAGAAAAATCCAAGGAGAATTCTTCTGATGGTAAATCCTTGTTTAAAATGTTGAAGATTTACACACCCTGGAGTTCGAACAATTACTGATGACAAAAAAGTAACTATCACTGGCACAAGAGAATTATGGTAATGCATATGGCTTAGCTTTTAATATATACAGAATACACTGCCCATCTCACCTCCTTCATGGTTTGTAACATGGTTATGTGTAACATGGTTCTGATTTTAGACCTTGGGATAATTTATTCTCCCCATTATATGCCATCAAAGGTAAGTAGATTCCCAAGCTAACCCACTAAAGCTTATGACCTATAAATGCAGCTGCTCAAGTCTCCATTAGCCACCTATAGTCACTATTCATTAACCCATTTCCATGATAAGTGCATTCTGAATTCCAGTTTGGTCCAGTAGAAACCCATCTCACCCAGTCCCAGGCACCGGAGTGGGTAATCCTAAAAATGAGGGTGTGGAGTGTGATTTCTTGTATCCCTTTCACTACTAAATGTTACCTCTTGGCTCTCTGATCCCACAGCAGGAGGGCCCCAATAATGAATCCTGTAAAGAGTGAGCCTAATCCCCAGGGAGCAACAGTGGGTAGATGCTTCAGCAAGAAGTAGGGTAGCTACTTATGAACAACTTGCTGACTGTCCACTGTAACTGGCTTAAGATAAAGTAGCTCAAGGCCAGTTATTCCCCTTGTACTCTCACATGGGAAAAATGGGGCAATTCCATGGCCAACTCTGCATCCAGGTCAGTCACAAAGTCTATGTAGATCAGTGAGGATTGACCTGAAATACAAATATGTAGGCTGATCCAGCTTAGGATATCCACTTAGGATATAATGTGAGATGTGGCCATAACAGATTAAAATTGCTCTTTTCGAAGGTAATTTTGAGTCATAGCAATATCATAACAATGCCATGTATCATCCCTCAGGGTGACTACTTTGAAGGGCAGAGCTTGTTTATAAATGTTCCAAAATGTATTTTTTTAAAAATCTGTACATAACTTTATAGAGACATGTTTAAAAAGTGAAAATCTGTACTTTTACAAAAACATCTTTACATATCCACTCCCAAACCCCAGAAGGTCAGCAAGCACTAATGATAGCCCCAATGGACCACTTGAGCCATGAAGCACCCAACAGAGATCCTTAATCCATGAGCACTTTTTTAAATGCTCCTTGCAAAATCCTGTTCATAGCATCTTTGGGAATGGTTTTTTAAATAACTTTTTAAGACCTATCAAATTTTCATCAGGTAAAAAATAAAGCATAAGTCTCTCACACTATTTATCTCTATTTTCCACTCACAAAATAGTGTTTCATATCAAGGCTAGAGGAAGGCAAGCTTCTGGAACAAATACCCTTGGACTCCTCAGATTTTCTTAAAGTTTTCACATGGCTTAAAAGCAGAGTCTATTTCTTACAGATTCTCTGACTCGTTTCCTTTAGCTTGATTTCCTGTCAGCTCTGGTAAGCATTAATCTGCACGCTCCCTGCACCCTTTATAAAAGCCAGTTGTGCAGGGAGAACAGAGCAAGGGCATGAAGGGTGGCCCCGTGTTTGTTCTTCTTAAGTCTTTAGTTTCTGAGAACAAGACCCAGCCTTTTCTAGCTAGCTACAATGTTCAGTGTATATCTTGAAATTATTATTTCCATAATTGTTATTACTCATTGTGACCAAAAAGTGGCACAATTCCATTTTCATATATGAAAGTAATGTAAATTCCGATTTAACAAACATTTTTAAATGAAGTATGCTGATAGCCCCAATTTCCTCATTGTGCATATTATTGCAGCAATTTGCCAAAGCACAAGGGATCAACTTTTTATTAAAAGATGAATACAAGCAATTAAGGATGTTCTAATTAGCCCAGTCGGAGTGTGGCTCAGTTGGTTGAGTGTCATCCTGTGCACCAAAAGGTTGCCAGTTCCATTCCTGGTTGAGCACATACCCAGGTTTCAGGTTTGATCCCTAGTTAGGGAGCATAGGGAAGGCAATCTCTCTCTCTCTCTCTCTCTCTCTCTCTCTCTCTCTCTCTCTCTCTCTCTCTTTTCTCTCTAAGCATGTCCTCAGGTGAGGATTGGGGAGGGGGGCGAGGAGAATGTTCTAATTAAAATAATTGCATGCTGGCATAAGATACATTAAATCCAGATGATATACCTGCTGAATATTCAGGATACACAAAATTTTCTCACTATATTATGTAATAAATAGTACCATGGAACACAGAAAATATATATCATCCTCTGTGTTCAATATTTTTTTCAGATTGCCTAGCCCTGAAATTTAGTAAATGAACATATGTAGCTATATGTAGAATTTTCTTGTTAAAATGGTGCTTGAATATACAGTGGGGATCTTTCCTATTTTGAAAAAAAATAATAATTTCCTAAGACTGGCTTGGCAAAAAAATAGAGAATATGATGTTAATGCAATACTATTAATCCAAATGCCAAATAGAAAATATTCCAAATATCCTAAAAAGAATATTCGCATGTCCTAGTTAAATTTTTTAAAAATACTTTACTGGAGGTCCTTGAGCTCCGACTTCTCCTGGTTCTCCCTGGTCACCTTCTTCACCCTAAAAATCAACCGAAAAGCACACCTGCTGTTATTCTAGCAAATGAGCATAGAAATAGGCTTGATCTAAATCGGCATACTTTATTTTTTTAATTAAATCTTTATTGTTCAGATTATTACATTTGTTCCTCTTTTTCCCCCCCCACAACTCCCCTCCACCCAGTTCCTACCCCACCCTCCACCCTTACTCCCCACCCACTGTCCTCATTCATAGGTGCACAATTTTTGCCCAGTCTCTTCCCGCATCCCCCACACCCCTTTCCACCCCCAAGAATAGTCAGTCCATTCCCTTTCTATGCCCCTGTAAATCGGCATACTTTAAATTTACTAGGCATCCTCTGACTTACTCTACTATGCCTTAAACCATTATTTTACATGAGTAATCCATATTAATTATAAAACATTAAGAAAATACAAAGAAGTATACAAATAAAGCCACCCAAATTTCACCTTTCAACTATAAATACCAGTAACTTTTTAGATGCTTTTATAAAGAAAGGAGGGCAGGAGGAAAAGAGAGGGAGAGGGGAGGGAGACAGAGAGACAGAGCGAGAACATGTATGCATATATACTTCAAATGTGCATGTGTTGGGGGGGTATTACTAGAAAAATAAGATCACACTGTGAAAACTTTTCCATAAACTACAATATTATTTAATTATGATTTTTATTTTTAACTTTTCTTATTATCATTTTGATACCATATACAAATTTTAAATGTATTTAAATCAGTCTTTCTTTTCATGGCTTATACCTTTGATGTCAGTGGTAAAAAAAACTTTCTCCACCCCCAAAATATAAGTATTTCATCCATATATTTCACCTAGTAATTTTATAATAGAAATCTTTAATTATCAGTAATTTATGTTGATGTAAAATATAAGGTATAAATCTATCTATCTTTTTCCTGGTAATGGGCCACTTGCTCTAATACCACTTATTGACTAGTAATACCACTTCTTCTCTCCACACACGTTGGATAATTCATCTTTAATATATACTAAATTGTTAAATATACTTGTTTATAGGCTTCCTATTCTGCTATACTGATCTGTTGTATGATGTTGTCAATACCACAGCATTTTAATTATTGAAATTTTATAATACACTTCAATCTCAGGTAGAGAGAATTCATATACCTTATTTTCGCTTATAGTTACTCTTATTTTTCAGTTTTCCTAAATGTGTACTCTTCCAGATGAACTTTAGAAATTGTTGGGCAAATCTTCACAAAAATACTACTTGCTTCATATTAGGATTGCATTAAATTAATAGATTAATATGTAGAAAATTGAAATCTTTACAATATTGACTCTTTCTATATTGGAACTCAGTTTATCTTCCTATTTAGCCAGTTCTCTTTCTTTCCATCTATAAAGTTTTGCTCTTTTCTTCATATTAGTCTTGGTAGCTATTATCAATGGAGTCTTCTTCCATTATGTTTTCTAACTAATTATTGTTTTGATTTTTAAATATTAATTTTATAACCTCTTGTGCACTTTTAAATGTTAATATATTCTAAAAGAAAATCCAACTGCTGTTTCTTACAGAAAGATTACTTTATTGACTCCAGGTGAAAAAGTTTTATTTTATACAATAAGTATACTGCCTTACAATACTTTGGTAATGGATATCATTAATTAAGTTAATGATGAGAAAAATTCTTCATTTTTAATATTATGTAAATATTTCTATTATTCTTTATTTCATGTTTCTATTCACAATGTTCTTGCTCCACATACTGTACCTTATATTTAGACACACACACACACACACACACACACACACAAAAGAAAATACAAAAAATTTAACGGAAATATTAACAGAAAACTTGGACATATAATGCAAAGAATTAGTACATACCTAAATCACTTATACTTGATTTTTTAATGACTTAAGAGAATCTTACATAGTAATTTTAGTATCATTATTATATTTAGACTAGAGACCCAGTGCATGAAAATTCATGCACTGGAGGGGGGGGGGTCCCTCGGCCCGGACTGCCCCCTCTCACAGTCTGGGAGCCCTCAGGAGTGGGAGGCGACCCGGTGATCAGGGGAAGATGATGCCCCATCACACCTCTGCTGCTGCCACTGCCGGCAGTGCAAGTCTCGGCCGGCCCTGGTTACCTGAGCCTCAGGCGGCCCTGGGCGGCTGGGCAGCCACCATCTGAGGATAAGGGGACTGGGCACCGCCATCTTGTGGCTGTGGGCACTGCCATCTTTGAGGGTGGGGCAGTCAGCATATTCCCTCCTTATTGGCTGTGGGTGCTGCCATCTTTGAGGGCAGGGCATTCAATTAGCATATTCCCTCCTTATTGGCTGTGGGCGCCACCTGCAATGGCATGAGGGTCAATTAGCATATTCCCTCTTTATTAGATAGGATTATATTCCATAAGAATATATGATTGACAGCAGGAAAAGGAAGTCCCAATGGGAAAGCTAGTGAATTAGCTGGTTCATGGAGTGGATAATCAACAGATGGGTATATTTCAATGCTGCTTGTCTTTCCCTAACTAACTACAAAAACAACAGTGATTGATAATGTTCATAGCAAGTTTTCATTAACAGGGTTTGGGGTATTTCCCATGGATTTTTGATAAACCTCAGAGTAATGTAGTTGATTTAAATATTTACCAGCAGAAGAATAGCACACAACTAATCAATAACCACAAAGTTAATGGCAAATTTAGAAGTAGAAATTTAATATCATTTCACTGAAAAAATTTTGACTATTCAATCCGATATTCATAAACAATTTTTAAAATCTTTAACTAATTTGTTGAGTAAATTCAAGGCAGTATCATGAATCTGAATTCAAGCTCCAGGCATCTAGTCTCAATTCTTCTTCATTCTGCTCTCTGTTTACAGTTACATGATTCTATTAGCCCTTTTGAGGCTCATTCTTCAATGAGCAATTGTTATCCTGTTTTCATATGTCAATTTTCAAAGACACCACTGAAAGTTTTAAGTAACACAAACATGTATAAATTAGAGGAGTTTTCAACAATTCCAATGAAAATTTTGGCCAATTTTGACCCTCATGCACCAAAACAATTTGAAGTTTCCTCACTGAAGGCCAAACCAAACTTGAGGGTTTAAATAACTAACTTGCATAGGTATCAAAATTACTGGTTTCATAGGGAAAGTAGAGAGATATTCTGATTGACAACTCCATTCCCAAGTCCCATGGGATTGGGGATTAGAATTTTCCCAGAGAAATGGAGTCACCAAAAGAAGAATGAAGGGATGCATGGCAACAAAAATACCAGAGGTCTGCATCTGCTTTATTATGAGTATTACCTTATGAATATCTTTTGGAGCAATTTAATGTTCATACACACTATTTTTTTGTGCTTAGATAATATTCTATTATATGGCTATGTCATACTTAATTTATCCAGTCCTTCATGATTGGACATATTTTTTTACTTCTGTGACCCTAGCAGACAGAATAAACCCTGGCACATAGCAAGTACTTAATAAATATTTGTTGAAATTATTAAATTTTGATTTTAACATTCCATGGAGAAATGGGCATGCAGGGTACTCATTTTTTTATATTTTCCACAATTAGACATTAAAAACCCAGCTGTGATAGTCCATTTAAATAAAATACCTTAATTAGTCAAAGCCTAAGTAATAAAATATTTTTAAAGTAAGTGTCCAAACTGTAATAAGGTACAGAAAATTGGCTTATTTATCCTGATTACTTGAGGTTGTTCAACAGACTCTTATTTTCAAGGAGTTCAAGGATATTAATTCTTGAAGATACTAATAAATTGTCTCTCTAGCTCTTAATATTCAAACAAAGGACTAATCTTTTGCTATTACCCAATAAAAATATAGAAGGACATAGTCAACAAAGTCTAGAGAACCTGCATTAATAATAACAGTTTGACTTTAGAAAATATTATAGAACTAACATAGACAAAAATTCTACTATACAGAAAGTCAAATACTTAGACTCTTAAAAGAGATTTACACTAGTGGATAATAAAAGGGCAAATAAGCCCCTTTGTTTAAATTTTAGCCTAATTTTTTAGGCAGAGCATGCCAGCCCCAATGCAAGTTGTGCTGTGGATTCCATGTTTTTATCCAGATAATAACATAACTGCTATTGTTAACTTTCAGATGAGTTAAAATCTGAATTATAGTAAAATAAGGTAAAAAATAGCCCTAGCCGGTTTGCTCAGTGGATAGAGTCAGCCTGCAAACTAAAGGGTCCCGGATTTCAGGCTAGATTCCCCCCAGTAGGGGACGTGTGGGAGGCAGCCAATCAATGACTCTCTTTCATTATTGTTGTTTCTATCTCTCTCTCTCTCCCATCCTCTCTGAAATCAATAATATATATATATGAAATAAAAAATAAGGTAAAAAATAGATAAATTATTGCAGAACTTAAGATGATAAATATCAAACCAACTTCTCTATTTGATAGTCTCAACAACACTTGTCATAAAATTTTGTGTAATGGAGTGCAAAAACTAGCTGAATAACATTTGACTATTAACAACATCAAGAAAAAAAGCTGAGTGTGATTCATTTGAAAAGAAAAACCAAGAGGTAGCAATACAGGAAAGAATTAAAAGTATCTGGCTTTCTTTGTTTTTTATAATTGAGCAACATTAGAATATTATGCTTAGCCAGACTATTGATACATCTACTGAGAACTTGTCAATTATCACTTGAAAAGAAGAGTAAAATATCACACTTTATCATTCCTT
Source organism: Myotis myotis (assembly GCF_014108235.1). Classification (NCBI taxonomy): domain Eukaryota; kingdom Metazoa; phylum Chordata; class Mammalia; order Chiroptera; family Vespertilionidae; genus Myotis; species Myotis myotis. The sequence goes on along the minus strand of NW_023416379.1, from coordinate 66,570,810 downwards.
ATAATTCCTTATAATAAATGGTCACTACCTCCAAATTACAACTTACCCACTAAATACTCATTTTCCTTACCTTGTGGCCTTGTCTTCCAGGTTCACCAATTTCTCCTTTAGCCCCTTTATGTCCCTAACAAATGCAAAAATAAATAAACAAACACATAAATAAAATAAACAAACAAACAAATAAAAAGAATACTTGTGCTGGAATTGGCACAGAAAGTGGTCAGAAGGCTGATTAAGTGATCTTGCTTCCCCAATTCTGTGTCAATGTGCTGCTAAGAAAAAGGTTGTGTAACTATCTTAAATGACCTCAGTAATGCCACATGTATTACATGGCTGCTACATATGGTATCAGTCTTAGTTAATAGGAAAACACTGTTCTAGAGTAATAAAAGCTCCATAACCTGGTTCAGCAACATGGTTCAATGACTATAGACCCCTAGATCCCTCCATCCCAAACTTTCTCTCACAGTTGGGTTACGAGTATTGTCTTTCCCAGTAAGTTACTTTCCAATGTGACAGCTCTAATCCAACTCAACTGGGGTCCTATGCTCTCTGGAGGCTACTCTGAAAACCCTTCTGCCTCTTCCATACCATCTCCTTCCTGGAGGTGAAGAAGGGCTGGTATAAGAAGTGGACTTCCATCCAGTGTAGCTCAGTGGTGGAGCATCGACCTATGAACCAGGAGGTCACAGTTCGATTCCTAGTCAGGGCACAGGCCCATGTTTCAGACTCAATCCCAAGTGAGGTTGTGGAGTAGGCAGCTGATCAAAGATTCTCTCTCATCATTGATATTTCTCTCTCTCTCTCTCTCTCTCTCTCTCTCTCTCTCTCTCTCTCTCTCTCTCTCTCTCTTCCCCTCCCCCTCTCTCTCACTGAAATTAAAAAAAAAGTGTGGACTTCCCTAGATGCACAACTCTCCGCCTCTTCTAATACACAATTTTAAATGCAAAAGGAAATCTCTAAAAAGCCGTCAGCGAGGGCTGCATACCATGAGGAAAGATCCCCATCTTTTCTTGTTAGGACAGCTGTTCTATGCATGCATGTGCTTTGGGCAGTTACATGAGGCAAGTATGAAATGAACATTCCAACAGTAAGTGTATCAGAGCTTTCACTCTCAGAGCCTTTCTTGTTCCGAGAGTGCAGGCCTTTGTAAGTAATAAGACACCGATCCAGGCAGCTGTGGGAATCCACCAAAAGTAAACTTAGAGAAAACCATAATTGGAAAACCAGTGCCTGGGGGCATTTCAAATCATAGCAGAACTCCATTGGTCTGACATTTTTCAAAATCACTTCAGACTCATAGACCAGAGATAGAAAACCAAATGACTGTAGTATTTGGTTTTGTCTTTTTATTTTTTAATGGAAAATTTGAATTATAATGGCAGAGTGAGAGAAAAATGCTTTCGGAATGTCCCTTTTCTTGCCTATTTTTCTGTTTTTCTTCTTTTTTTCTTTTTTCAAACTAAAATAGTTTCAACTACATGATGTGCACAATTCCCCTCACCATCCATAGAAGGCAAACTTCTAAATTTTAATTTGGTGTCTAAAGTGTCTCAGTCAAAGAAATACAATATTAGTATTTCTTCCCTGAACAACAAAAGCACTGAATAATCACACATCTGTGTCTCGGTAGGAAGACCGGTAGGGGGACCAGCAGGAATTTCTAGGATAAATAAGGACACAGACTGAGTCACAGAATGAGCAAACACAGCCTTGCCTGACCCATCAAGTGGGGTCTGTGCACCAGAAAGGCCAGTGCTTAACGGAAAGGCTCTATTTGTTCTATGGATAACACTCTTGAAAGTAAAACACTGAAATTACTCTCTCACCCTCATGCCGGGAATGCCTGGGTATCCTGAGCGACCTGGTGGGCAGGCATTGGGACACTGCCGGAGAGACAGAGACAGACAATGCATAAACTAGAGTTCCCGCTTCATGGCAAAATGGTATTTTTTTAGGAATTCCAGCCACAGAACCCCAGTGCAATTCATTAAATAACTTGGAATAACCCGTTCCTTTTTTATTATTTCATATTTAATCAGAAAAGTACAGAGAATGTAGCAAACCCTGTCCCCCATGTATCCACCATCCAGATTTAATAAATGCTAATATTTTGCCAAGCTTATTTAAGATTTATTTTAAAAAAAATGTTTTCAGAAAACCCATAATACCACGACTGGATCCTTTTCTCCTCCCCCTTCCACTGGACTAGCTCTAGCCTGAGGGTCACATCCCCTCATCAAATGTGCCAAAATTGCATTTAGTGCAGTTTACCAACATCATTTGCAAATTAGTCTATAAGTAACACAAGTCTTTGACTTCTATCTTTTAAAATGGGGGTGATCTGGTGGGGAAAAAATGCCTTAGACATAAAGTAAAAAGATTATAGAAAACAAAGATATTTCTATAATGAAAAACAGTTACAGTCTGAGTGTATATAAGCTACCAGTCCACTAATGCTACAGCTTGCTCTGTCATCGGAGTAAAGCACAGAAATACAACATGTTACAGTGAGATAAGTTTAAAGAGAATTCATCTGAAGATTGCATGGTCTTTGACTTCAAACTATTTTGTTCAGAGGAAAACATCTTACCAACGGATCTCCATCATGAAAGCCAATTGTTCCCTAAAGTAACAAAATGTTAGAGTTAAGAATATACTTAAATATACTTAAACCTACTAATAATAGAAAGTTCACTAGACAAAATATAGTTGTTCAATAAAAATATAAGAAACAAAGAGCATATACTATTCTAAAAACTTGCCTCATGGGTGTATATCTTTTGGAGAACCCTAAAATGCATAGATTATTTCTTTCAGGGGATTGAAAGGAGATGAAATGAGAGGAATAGGGAATATGGGGAACTTGGAATCATAAACTTAAAATATGGATTATCTCCTACTTGAGCTTCCATTTTTTAATTGCTTACTGTGTAAATCCTTTGCAAAAACCAGTTCATTTGAAAATGTTCTTTCATATGTCCAAATTCTGAACACTTGAGAATCACAAACATCAAAGGACTTCAAATATAATGAGTTAGCCATTCCCTGTGAAAGCCACGTTTAAACTTATTGTGATTCCTCTACTTTTCTTGCCTAAAAAGAACGGTGTTCTGAATGGGTGCAAAAAGTTGGTAGCTATTTTGGAATTCTAGGACAATGAATAATTAACAGGTACTCCATTTTTGGTTCTTAGGTTTCTTTAATCCCGAATTTCAGTCACAGAGAAATTTAAGCTACAGATAACTTACACTGGGTCCTGGGGGTCCAGGGGGGCCAGGTGGTCCTCTTTTCCCAGGGTCACCCTAAGTTATTTGAAAATTGTGACACAGTGGTTACATACATGTCAAAACACAGTGCAGAAAACTGGTGAGGCATGAGAGAATGATATTACTAGAAACCCCTACAGAGCTCAGCCATGCATAGACCTGTCACCAAAATCATTGGGTTGCCCATAATCCAATCAGCTCCACAAAACCAGAAGAATAAAGGGGTTCCAATCTCACCAACATAATAAAACAGGGCAGAGGAAGACTTGGGGGAAAAGCAAAGACAATTTTCTATAGAATGATCACTTTCTCTATTCTGGAAACAAACTGGAAACACTACGTATTTTTCTAGCTGATTTGCAGAGGAACTGAACAGACAGTACTGCTAGTTCCATCCATCTAATGGCAGCAAAAGAAGGCCTGCACCCAGCCTGAAGTGTGAAATGGAAGGTTAATCTCTGCAGAGCCAGACTCTCCCTGGTGCTGGTCACCCACTGCCATCACTTGCTCTGTCACTGCACTCTCTTGCAATTGAGACAGAAGATCAAATGTGGCTAAATTCAAACAAGCCACTCAGGGAAAATGGATTCCAATTATATCCAGAGTTTATTTAATATCCAGAGTTTACTCCTGGCATCTGTTTTCCTTCATAATCTTCTACTATAAGAAGTCAAAAGCATCTTAGATTTAATTTAACTTTGCTAGTATAATCATTTCATATTCATTCAGTTGTTCAGTAAGTAAATTTGTCAAACAGTAAACAAGAAAGGTATATAATCACACTTTGAGAGTGATTTCCTACTCTCAAGGAGTTTACATAACATCAGTATTTCATGTTTAAAATATGTATTGAATATTAACATCAAACACTTATGACCAGTAATTTCTTCTATGAAGTTCAGCCCTTTATTGCCTAAAGCTGTTCTGTTAATTTGATTAGACTGTAACGGCCCTAACATAAATACCCGCAGTAATGATTGTAGCCTATTCACTTATCATTTAATGAAAAAACATTGGGCCCCAATCCTAGCTGAGTCTATAAAATAGAGGTGACAACTTCCTGACTTGATCACTTATTCTGAAAGTTGGGAAGAAAATTTTAGCTGAAAACTTTGGGGAAAATTTTAAATCACTGTACAAAAACAAGGTAGCATTATTATCTTTGGTCCCCATCAATATTATGAACTGAATGAAATTCATCTATCATTTTTTTGGATGTGCCAGAGAATAATATACAGTTTGGGTAATTTGCCTTCCCTAGTAACATCATCTTTTAAATCAGCAAATGTCTATCAAAAGATGTTGTAGTACTCACAATTGGTCCAACACGGCCAAGCTCTCCAGGGAGACCTGCTCCCCCAGGAGGACCCTGAAGACAACAAATTAAAGGGACATGGTCATTGGTGCATATTTTAACAATCCAGCACAATTGATATCCAGTATGATAAACTACTGACTTTGAATTATGTGCCTGTGCTAGCTTTGGTTTCCAGTGAAACAGTAAGCCATCTGACCAAATTTTAATTACTTAAAGTAGAACAGAAATTTCTCAAGTTAATAAAATATTTTGTTTAGCATAATAGAGGTGCTGTCATAGTAACCACCTAAGATCATGTGGGTGGGCCACTATGAACACCAGTAGGTAGAATGTTAGTTGGAGAGTAAGGTTGAGATCTGGGAACTAGGCCATTTTTATAGACTATGTAAAAATAAACCAAAAGATGATACTCACAGGGGGCCCAGGAATACCACGGCCCTAAAAGATTAAAATAAAAATTACTATGATGTGTGATTTATATTTAGTATAAAGACAGACACAGGCCTAACCCAGTTCAAAAATAAATTATAAACTCTATCACTAAATAAATATATGATGCTCATTCTAAAGAAAGCACTGGATAAAGAAAAACAAACATGGCTCTGCTTCTAACGGAAGTGGAAGCTTGTTGCCAGCTCCTCTGATGTCTAAGCTAACCAGTAATATTTCTTTCCAAATTTTTTAAAGAAAATCAGAGTAAAGAAGTCACCCATGCTTGCCCTCAAGAGAACTTACCATCACTCACAAAGAGACACATCACAACCTGACAGTTTAAAGAGCTTTTCACTTGTCGTGTTTTATATGAAACCTACATTAAAAGCAACACAGTGTAATGTTTTATAATTTATAATGTGACGTTTGGATGTTCCCCCAAGCAAATATTCAGCACAGGGAGGCAAGGGAGGAAAAAGGGTCCAAACACACGCTCTTTGACAGGCAGAACTCCATTCCCAGACACCAAATCCAGTAGATATTAAAAGTAAAATGGTGCCACTCCTGAAATGACCTATGATGGGATCCTAATTTGATTTTAAAACTAGCATTCCATCCCCCTCTCTTTTACACTTTATATCTCTTTAGCAACACCAAACTGTGTAAAATTAGGGGTTGAAGCCACATCATATTCATCCTCCAAGCCTCAATTCCTAGCACAAGGCTTACTATATAATAAACCCTAACTATATGCGTGTTGAACTTTATTAATAAACTGCACATCAGCTGCCTAAAATCCCTTATTTCTCTCTTTGCTTTCCAGGTTCACCTTTCCTTTCTTGGGGTTCCTCATAACTCTTTTCTCGCCTACACAGGCTTGAATCGCTTTTATTCACAGCTATCTCTGTCTGATACCATATTCATGTTAGCTTTTCATCCTAGACTTCCTTTTCTAAAAAATCCATATATGAAGCATCCAATGGTATCAATATATACCCTCTGATAGTGATACTATTATTTCTAATTATTTAGGCAGCCAAAATAAAAAATAATTCCACACTAGTAGTATGTTTAATGATAAGTGGAACTTTTTCAAGGCATTCTTTGAAAAATTGCTCCTACTTGAACATTTTAATATGTGGATCAATTTTGGGGAATGTGTTATGCTTTAAAATACCAAAGTAATCAATAAGTTATTTCATTATCGGAGACCTAGGTGATTGATAAATTTCACTAAATTTTTTAAAGGCATCACTAAAAGATGTTGCACTCTTGGTTGAAAAATATGGGAGGAAGACCAGTGAGCTATTCACTTCTGAAAATAGGTTTTACTGGAAGAGCTGACGCTTGCTGAAATATGGCAAAGAAAACAGTGCAAATAAAAAACAAGGAGGAAAAATATAGATTAATGACAAAAACAAAAGAGGAATGAAGAGCAAAATATAAAGGAAAAGCAGCCTGAGAACTTATTCCTCTTATAAATAGAAATAATGCAAATCTGCCAGATTGTGCAATGTAGGAAAAGATAGACAGGGAATCAGGCAGGTGAGAATATCTGATGGCTGGTATTTCACCCTATATAATAAAAGCATAATATGCAAATCGACCAAACAGCCGAATAGCAGAACAACCATCCAGGTGACCATCCGGATGACCATCTGGACGACCATCCAGATGACCATTCAGGACCACACTATGACACCCACTGGTGCCAGGCCAGCCAAGGTGGGTGCGATATGATTGGTCGGGGGCCCAGCCATTGCCCCATGATTTCCCTGAAGAGGGAGACCCAGGCCACTGGCCGGCAGGATGCCCTCTGCGAGGGAAGCCTGGGTCCCGGGTACCAGCAGCCGGGAGGAAGCCAGTGCCGGCAGCCAGGGGAAGGAAGGCCTACTCTTGCAAAAATTTCATGCATTGGGCCTCTAGTAAGAGATAAAAACCAGCTATGAAGAAAGTAGTGTGATGCCATGGGCTAAACACTGAATACTTCGATGTTAAGCAAGAAATGGTTTCTATCAATGAGGACAGAGGGGTAGTTTTCCATTGGGAAATACCACCTGCAAACAAACGTATGTATTTTACTGCACATTCACATTTCTCTAAGGTGTTTCCACTCATATTCAGAATACTTACCATGCCAGGTAAGTCATCATGTTTTTTGTAATGTATATTATGTAGAAAACTGCATTTAAAATTTCCACAATGGCAAAATTTTACCTAAAGATAGATTTGCAATTGTATTGCTTTACATGCACTTACTGGAAATCCACGGGATCCCGGCACACCAGGTTCTCCCTAAAAATAAGAATAGCTTTATTGTACTTAGCTTTTTATAGCATAAATATGTAAATATGCAAACTGCATAAATATCAAAATCATTAAAACACTCCACCTGTGTGTTTTTAATTTAATTTAATTCAGCTAAAACACAATTTTAGTTGAACCATAAATTTCAGCTGCTTCACAACTTACCTGTTAGTTGATTTGCAGTCATTACAATCAAATTATACTTCAGCATTTAATTAAAACCAACAAGTAATACCAGATGGCAAACTTACTTTTTGTCCTCTTGGTCCCACAGAGCCAGGAGATCCATCAGGTCCTGTTAATCCCTAACAAAGCAAGATGATATTTGAACTGTTATAGCATCCTTAGTCAAACCATCAAGCTGATAATTTCATTTTATTTATTAATTATGTACAGAATGGTTACCTATGTATAATGCAAATATTCATAAAAACATATTTCTATATTCTTACTCAAAGGTAATGTTTAACATGCCATCTGTTAGTTACTTCATACTGATAAATGTTATTACATTCTAACTTCCTGCTAACTACATTGTTTATCACAGAGTTCAATAATTTAATGTTTTTTGCCATTGCTTTGAAAAAATGCAACATAGCACCTACAGTATTCTAATAGCTAAATCTGATGGAACAACAGGTCTTGGCTCTGTGACTTATACATATTTTAATACCTCCTTTACTTCGTTTATAAAATAAAAGCACTATGTGTCTCTATAACTCTCTAATAATGTCTTGAGAATTAATAAAATGTTTCTTCAATAGGAATTTAAAATAATCAATCTCCTTATTGCCTTGCAGCCACCTAAATAAAGCCCTCTAGCTCTGGCCAATTTGGCTCAGTGGATGGAGGGTCCTAGGTTCGATTCCGGCTAAGGGCATGTACCTAAGTTGCAGGCTCCTCCCTGGCCCAGTCCCGGGCTCGTGCAGGAGGCAACCAATTGATGTGTTTCTCTCACATTGGTGTTTCTCTCTTTCCCTCTCTCTGAAAATCAATGGAGAAAAAAAAATATCCTCGAGTAAGGATTAAAAAAATAAAGCCCTCTAGCCATCTTCTAGCAATACTGCTTATTTAAGAACATCAACTTTTAAAGTTGAAACATTTGAGAGCATGAATGTTTCTATATTATCTTCCTTAATAAAATAGCTATAATTAAGTATATATTTTCATGTGTGCAACTATGTATATAAAATTTAAGCCACTTACTATAAAACACTTTATAACTCGCATATTTAATACTAAAGTAGTTATTAAAGCATGTCTCCAAAGCATGCTCATTTTTTACCAGTACTTATTTTATTGTCATTCTCAACATAAAATAGATATTAAAGCAAGATAACACTATGTGTTATTTGAATTTCCATATTTGGTGAAGATACATTTTTATATTTTTAATTTTTTATTTACTCTGACTCTTTTAGATGTCATTTATAATATAATCTGGGTATTATACCTTGATAAAGATAATTTTATGTATGTGTATCCTCATATATGCACAGATTTGTACATATACATATATGCATGATTATATAAATATCTTATAAAACCTATCTATTATTAAGATTTTGAAAAAGATTCAAGTGATATTAATTGAGGGAAGGATTTCTTGAAATTATAAAAACCCTACTTAAAAATGGATCCCAAAATCCCATTTTTAATCTGTCATAGTCTACATAATTATCAATAAAATGCTTTCATGTAATTTATAGAGAAAGTTTGTTCACTGGTCACCATTTTTACATTTCTTTACATTAATTAATTTCCCTCATAACTCCATAGAGTGAATAAAAGGAAGTAGAAAAAAATAAGTTGAAAATATTAATTACTGGAAGTGTAACATTGCCTTGAGCATCTAATACATACCCAATACCTGACGATGGAGTACAATTAATTTAGGTCAGCCTGGTAGGTGGGAGGATATTACACCTGTCCCTTTCACATCATCTTTATTTTTGTTGAAATCCCAGCTCTGCCACTTATTAGCTATGCGGCCATTCACAAGTTACTTAACTATATAGTGCCTCGGTGTCCTAATCTGTAAAATAGATGTAATCATAATGTCTACCTCATGTGGCAATTTTGAAGATTAAATGGGATATAACACACAAAGTGCTTACACCAGTGCCTGGCAGAGTGGGCTCTGAATAAATGTTAGCTACTCTTAATGTCATCATTATTATATCATCAGCCCTGTTCTAGATGCTGGGAAGGGTTCACATGAATCATAAGACATGTCTCCTGCTCTCTGGGAAAAGGTTCTGCAAACAAATACAGATACTAACCTCAGGCACTGTACTTCACAGACCTCTCACATTTCTTCGATGCCTTACTAGTTCTACTTATACTGACTTTTCAGAATAATTTCTTAATAACTCACTGTGCTAAACATATAACATCTTCCAGGGACAATAGTTGTATACATTGAGAGTATGTTCTAACCTCTTCCCTGTAGAAAGGGCATGGTTTAACTATAATTCCTATAATTAATTATAATTATTATTCTTCCTATCATAGATGTATGCTAGAAGAATAAATAAAATACTGTTTTACAGAGTTCACTGAGCATGTCACAGCAAATAGTGCCTGTAAGAATGTCTCTAGCAATATTATTAATGACTAGAGGCCTGGTGCATGGATCCGTGCACATTGAAAGAAAATTAATTAGAAGGTGGCAGGCGGGGTGGGACTGGGCAAGATGGGCCAGACATGCCCTGGAGCCAACCTCCTGCGGTCCCTCCCCGGCTGGCTGCACCTGGGGTGGTGTGGGGCTTGAAGGGTGTCTGTGGAGTGAGCAGGGTCCCTCCGGCAGGTGGGCTCCCTCGGCCTGGCCTGCAGGGATTGGCCAAAACAAGCTCTCAGACATCCCCAGAGGGGTCCCAGAGTGCAAGAGGGCACTCTGCACTCTGCAAAGTTGCTGTTGCTCGGCAGTTCCTGCGTTGAGTGTCTGCCCCCTGGTGGTCAGTGCACATCATACCTACCAGCCAGTCGGCTGGTCACTTAGCCTTTTATACATATAGAAGATAGATAATAACATAGTTGTCCTTTGGGTGCAAGCTTATAACCAAGCTCCAACTTCTCTAATTTTACATGTCTATAAGGGCAAATAATGTAAAGTCATAGCAGGAAGGAAATAATTTTATATATAAGCCTAGCAGGTTTGGCTCAGTGGAGAAAGTATCAGCCCATAGACTGAAGGGTCCCAGGTTTGATTCTGGTTAGAGGCATGTACCCATGTTGCCGGCTCAATCCCGGGGGGCGTGCAGGAGGCAGATGATCAATGATTCTCTCTCATCATTGATGTTTCTATCTCTCTCTCCTTCTCCCTTCCTCTCTGAAATCAATAAAAATATATTTTTTAAAAACGGTTAGATATATATTTCCCCCACATTTACATTTACACACATACATGCACACACACACAATTTTAATTTGCAATAATTCTTACTTATTAAAGAAATAAAAGAGAACAATATTACCAGTGGCAGAAAGAATTGCTTTTATATGAATGTTTATAAAGATAAAATTCTATATAGGATGACAGTGAAGATGACTATGTTCTGAACTTCCATGCCACTGTTTGGCAGGAAACACAAGGAATATCAGCCCTGGATTATATTTCCTCCAGCATTCCAATGACTCAGGTCTGGGGACTCCAGGCATAATAGTTGCCATGACTTTTTATTTTTTTCTGTCAAAAATCCACTTAAGCCCTAACCGGTTTGGCTGAGTGGATAGAGCGTCAGCCTGCAGACTGAAGGGTCCTAGGTTCAATTCCAGTCAAGGGCATGTACCTTGGTTGCAGGCACATCCCCAGTAGGGGGTGTGCAGGAGGTAGCTGATCCATGTTTCTCTCTCATCAATGTTTCTAACCCTCTATCCCTCTCTCTTCCTCTCTGTAAAAAAACAATAAAATATATTTTTAAAAATCCACTTAATTTAGGATAATTATCTTTAACCATGTTCCTTTCAAATTTTTCTAAACATCATCTGGTAATGTTAACATGTGGTAATGTTAAGTAAATGCTAAAAAAAAAAAAAATACAACTTTGCAATGAACCAAACAGCAGAAGACAGAGATTGGAAGTTTACGGTCCTACAACTACACTGAGGTTCACCTATCATGAAAACATTATTGAAGCTTTCCTACTTCCCTATGTTCAGGGACAAACAAACAGCAAACTCTGATCTAGTTATTGATATTTCTTTATTCTCAAAGTAAAGAAAAAAATGTAGAGTAAAAAACCTGTTTAAAATGTCAAATGAGACAAAGGGTGGATTAAGAAAAATTTTTGGCTAAGAATCTTATAAGTCTCATGTGGCTCCATTTCAAAAAGTGGTAAATAAGAACCATAGAAATATTTATAAATAATAACAAAATATCAATTATAAATTATTTTTATTATCCATTGAATTATCCATATCATTTTTCATTGGTAATTCAGATTCTAAAAATTCACTGTTACTCTTTTTCTCTGATTATTCACCTATTTAAGAACCTCATTTGTATCTGAATAAAGCAAAACTATCTAGAAAGAGAGTAAGTCTAAAAATCAAGAAATCTGGTTTCTTTCTTAGCCACTAAAGAACCCTAGGTCCCTAAGGAACCTAGTGTCCTCATAATTATTCAATTTCCTTATCTGTGGAGAATAATATTAGCCAAACCTGCTTTCCAGATTGTTGTAACATTAAAGGAAATAAAGTTTGCAAGGGTGCTTGAGAAAAATGCGAATTAGTATAGTTAATATTTTGCTTAGTTCTAGGAAATGCCTAAAATACTGGCACATAGATGGATTTCTTACTTTTTTTCTTCTTCCTTTCTCTTTTTCTCTTGCTTTCCTTCTCCCAGAAGACTGACTCAATGCCCTCATCAGACTCTCCCTGAGGGCCTTCCAGGAATGAAGTAAGGCACTAAGAAGCCTTACTCTTACATTTTTTAACTTTGGAAATCTGGTTTGTTCTGTACTATAGTACTGCAATTATAGACACAGAAAAAATATACTTGTAATTGTTATTTACATTTACTTTTGAAGATTTTAAAGCACTTCCATTTGTTTATCCAAAATGTCTATTTATGTAGGGAAATTATAAAGCAAAACTAGGTATTGTCTTTCTGACATTATGGTAAAAAATAAAGAATTTGTTGAGCATGCTACATAAGACCATAAAACTAAGGTACAGAGAAGTCTAGCCCTCTGTCTGAGATTATTGCAACTCAATAGCAAGACGAGATTTCAGGTGCTTCAACTACCACAAAAATTAATAATGATAATACTAAGCAATAATAATAATAATTCAATCATAAAATTTCTTTTCACACAAAAGTCAAATCAAAGTTTCAAAGAAATGCAGAAATAAATCGCACCTATATTGGGCTGCTAGTTTTTTAGTGGTCTTATATGTATTAGACTTTTTTATTATGAGACTATTTCAAGTCATTCAGAGTGTTAGTATATTATGCAAATATTAATTTGATATTCAGTTTGCATTCTCCAAATATTCATCCTTGGGGGCCTCACACACTATCACTTTGCCTACATACATAGAAAGTTCAAACTAGAGGCTTTGAAATGTAAAACAAAGTCTATCTCCTAAAGCATAAATACCATAGACAAATGTCCTCATTGTGATAATCTGGATAAAGAAAGCACATCTTACTAACTTGAAATCTTCCTATTTTGCTTTTCTCAAAATGAAGGATTTGTCTTAAAATCAAATCAAACATTCTTGGAAATTGCAATCATAGGTTTTCAGGTGCTTTCTGTGAGTCAGGAAAGTCTTTAGTTTGGGGAAACGACCTAAAGTGATAACTTGAAGGATAACTGGGATGCACCACTGTCTGTCCTCTGAGAAGAGATGCTATCTCCTTCTCCACTTGGTGTCTCAATCACAAAGCCCAGGACTGGCCTGCACTGGGAACTCAGTCAGCATGAACTGAGTGCCCAAAGACGGGAGAAGCTGACAGTCCTGAAGTAATCTTTCTCTGAAGAGATATTATTCAGGGTTAGGTTCACCATACAACTCAGTATCTGAGTTTCCTGCAGATGGGGGAAGGGAGTATGGAGATGGATATATTGGGGAAGGGTTGCTGGTTTCTCTTCAAGCGACCCTAGCCAGCATATTTTTATCGAAGAAAAACCCCATGGAAAGAGAGATAACTAGTTTTGAATTTCCTATTCCATGTGTGCTGGCCATTCCCCTGCCCCTGCCCCACCCCCAGACACCCCCACGCACTTCCGGTCCTCCCCTCAACCCCAGTTTCTTTTTTCTCTCTGCCCCTTTCCCTGCCTCAGGTTTTTTTTCTGAATTAATCTAGGGAGTGGCAGTAAAAGGACAAGAGCAATTACAGCGTGCTGCGAAGCCCCAGCAGAGACCAGTAGGCGTCCATCTCCCCCAGCACCCCTTGTCCCCTCAAGTGGGGCTGAGAGTGCAGAAGGTGAGCCGAGAATGGACGGTCTGAGCCAGGAACCCGGTACCACTGCTGTTTTCTGAAAGTTGGAAATGCCAGCACTGCGTGCAGTCCCCAGAGAGCCTCGAGGTATGCGGGAGCTTCACCCGCGCAGACCTCTTTGCAGAAAGCTGCTGCCTCCAAGTCAGCCAGGCAAATACAGGGCCACAGCCCTGTTCCAACTAGGTCTACCGCCTCCCAGCACTAAGTCTCCCCCTTCCTCCTTCCCTCCTCCTTCCTCCCCTACACACACCACACACACACACACACCACACACACACACACACACACACACACACACACACACACACACACACACACACACACACACACACACACACACACACACACACACACACACACACACACACACACACACACGCCTACTCACGTCAGCGCCAGGCGTGCCAGGCTTGCCAGAAGCTCCCGGTTTTCCAGGTTCTCCAGGAGGACCCTGAGTAGGGGGGGGGGGGGCGCGGGGGAGGCAGGGAGAGAAAAAGGTGCAACGTTGAGACCCTTTGGACCACATCTAAAGGGACCAAGTGGAGTGCAAACGCGCTGATCAACTTACCGGGGGGCCTGGGGGACCCTTTGGACCTCGGTCACCCTGGAGGCGTAGGAGAGAAGGAAAGAGCCGTCACTGAGATGCTGGGACCCTCTGAGAGAATCCCACCCACGTTCACCACACAGATGGGGACAGAAACAAGGTAAATGATGGAGGCTCATGACCACTGGGACAACTGCCTCCTCCCTCTGAAAATCCCGAGTCGTCTACGATCCAACCCCCAACTGTCGCCCATGTCCGATCCCGCCTTTGGCTGGGAAGCAACTTGCCCCTCAAAACACAACCTGGGAGCCGCTGGAGAAAGGGTAGGAAAGGGCAGGACTGGAAGACAGAGGGGCTGGAGATAGAAACTTACGTCGATGCCATCGATGCCAGGAACTCCAGGGGGGCCCGGAGGCCCCGGGGGCCCCTGCTCGCCTGGGGGACCTCTCTGACAAAAACAGCACACACCAGGGGTCAGGGAACACATTAGGCAACAAGGAGAAACCGGGCCATGTCCTGAGGCCCCCACCTCCGCAGGGCAAGGACACCCCCCCTATGGAGGCCGGGTTTTGAAACCCAATATAACAAAATGTATCAGACTTCCAAACTGCGCAGGTTGCTTGGGCTCTGCCACGTTCTGAACGAGGCTGAACAGTGGGGTCGGAGCAGCATGGAAGTCCCAAAGTGGAGAGAGGGTTCCTAGGGCCTCACCCCTAAAAAGTGCACTAAACCAAAAGGGGGTCTGGAGGAAAGCAGGGCCTGATGCCTATTTTCTTTTTTTAAAAGGATTCAATCATGAAAATGGTGGTCACTGGATACCTTGATTGAATCAGTAATTGCAAGTCAGTGTTTGGACTAAAATGGAACAGCTAAGACTGGCGGTACTCTATATCAGATGGATTACAATATCGTTTTGTAAATCTCTCTAGGCCCGTAGAAATCTGAGGGCAATACTCTTGAGGAAAAGATTGGGGAGGAGTGGGCAGAAGGTCCCTGAAACCCAGCGAGCGCCTGGCCTCATTTCAGATTCACCTGCAGGGACACCCTCTTGCATGAGGTCTTTGCACCTTGCTTCAAAACGACACCAAATTTCAGACTGACCCTACGGAGTGACCCGGCTTATCGCTTGCAAGCAGCTAAGCTTTGAGGGCGCTGGAGGGACGAGGGACGGGTGGCGTTTGAAATAGTGTGAGCATGTTGCTTAGGGAATGTGGGGGACTTTTCCACCCTCCTAAATTTAAAAAAAGGAAAAAAAAAGAGCTTCTTTCATCAAGGAAAACTTTGTTTTTCTAAACTCCAATGAGCAGACAGGTTACAATGGGGTCTTTGTAAGTGAAACCTCAAACCTCGGCTGGACTCCTCCGCCCCCGGCGCGGGAGGGAGGCCACGCTGGTGCCTTTGGGAAGTTGCTGAAATGTTTATGGGCGCCAAGGCTGCCCAGTGCCAAACCCCGGGCCACGGGCACCACTCGCAGGACGCACGGCTTAGAGCTGCCCCCGCGGGCTGCAGGAGCGGGAGAAGGAGGTTTAGGGGCGCTGGCCTGAATCCCCATCTTCCCCGGCTCCCTTTTGGCTGTGTCCAGGAGAGGGGAGGGGAGAGAAGGGCAGGTAAGAGGAAACCAAGCTAAAAATTAAAGCCGAGTCTGGAGACACCGAGGGCCTTTAGGGTCTGAGCCCGCAGCGTTAGGTCCCAAGTGGGAGGAGGTGTCCTTTCCCGGACCGATGGGTCATCTGGGGTCCCCGATTCCCATGGTATTGCTGCAGGTACTCCGGGCTGGAGTTAATGCGCTGCCCTCAGCCCTGGGGATGCTTCGAGCCCTCCCTACCGCTCCCTCAAAGCTGCGCCCCCACCTTCCCCCGTGTGCGCTGGGAAAATGCAAACACTTTTCGCCCCCAGCTTACCTGATCCGGAGCCTGGCTGGGCTGGTGGAGAAAAAGACCGGGAGAAAGTGAGAAGGCGCCCCGCCCCCGCCCCAAACTCTCGCACAACTTACTTGAGCCGCGCACAAGCAGAGCCCTGACAGCAGCAGTCGCAGCCCTAGGGCCCCGTGGTCCCGCGTTGTCCATGCCATGCCCACCACCCTCTACTAATCCCCGGGACCGACTGTGCCTCCGCCGCCCGGCTCGGGTTCGGGACCCGCCACCGCAAAGAGTGGTACTTCTTCCCCGCAAAAAGCGCCCCCGGGATTAGCGTTTGCAAAGGTGCCTGGGCGGGGGAGGCTACGTTCCTCCGGTTTATGAATGGCCCTGGAGAGGGTCCTGGGGATTGGAGGAGAGCTTGCGGCCCGGCCCGGGGGACGGATAAAATGACAACAGTCCCCTTAACCCTTTCCCCAACCACACAGGCTCTGCCCCCGCCCACCGGGCCCACTGCTGCCACTGGCTGTCCTCAGAGCCTCCTCGGCTGGCCTGTGCGCCTTGGTGGGCGGCGAGGAGACTCCCAGCTTTCTTGCAGGAGCGTTTTGGGAGGGACTAAGCGACCAAAGGTAGAACCAGATACCCCTGGGTGGTTTCTACCCTCCAGGCTGTGCTTCCTTAGTATCTATCCGATGGGTACAGCAAAGCCCAGACTTTTTGGAGAAAGAGTATGGGAGGCAGGATGGAGAGGCATCAGCGGGGTGGAAGGGGCAGATGGTCAAGGGGACTCACCGTTATCCTGACTGGGAGCTCATGGCAAGTTTCTCTGCTGGGTCGAAGTGGGTCACAATGGATCAGCATCCATTGAAGTTCAAACTGAACAAAGACAGCAGACAGTCAGTGCAGGTTCTTTTGGAGAACAGAAACAGGTCATTTAAGAGAAAGGTGAGTTGGTAAGTGTGGTCCAATTGCAAAGTGACTGGGGACCAACTTGAACTGGTTGATCTCGGTGCACCAGGACTTTCCTTGCCCCTTGAACATAAATTTCCACTGGAAATGGGCTGGAATCCCAAATATCTCTGATCATTGGATGCAGATGTCTTTAGCTCTGCATTACTCCAGCATAGCCTAGGCAGGAAACCGATTGCTGGGCACTGATTTTCTATTTCTGTTCTCACCACAACCCCCCCCCCCCCCCCCCCCCCGCAAGAAGTCCATTCTATTAAAATGAGACTGGAGAGAACAAAGACATGTCCTAGTCACAAGCCAGTAAGACTTAGAGGCTGAATTGGAACCCAGGCCTACTGAACTCCACAGAGAACATATGTGCTAAGAGTTAATATGGGAGAAGATTAAGGACAGGCAGCCAACGAGGTGGCACCCAGGAATAACGCCGAGGAAAGAAAATCGGATCCTCGAAGAAATATGCATGCTAGAGAAGACATCCTCCATGGAGTGGTCACAGGTTGAAATAGAAATAGGAAGGACCAGAAATGGTGGGAATGAGAGGGAAATCTAGGACTCAGGGGGAAAGCAACAAAATGAAAAAAATATTCAGGTTTGGTATAATTTTAGTCATTGGTTGCAGAGATATAAAATTCTAAGCACTTGAAATCCAACTTCTTACATTTTAGCAGGTGCTAAGGGAGAAAACAGAATGGAACAGAAAAGACACAGGCCAAAGGAAGAGTGGCCAGATCTGAATCTGAGAGCCTCGGGAGACAAGAGGGAAACACACACACACACACACACACACACACACACACACACACGTGTATTCCACAAGAAGCATGCCACTCTGTGCCTTGCTGGCCCCTCTTAAACTGAGACAGTTCCTTGCTAGGCATTTCAAGTCAGACCCATATTTCTTGGTCAGTTGATTCTTCTGGCGTTATGTTGATGTCTAGTTAAGTGTCCACGTTCCAAATCAAATCATTATCTCTTTTTTAATTCAATCATGAATTGTACTCCATCCCACCTGCCAAGTTGACTCTAGAGCTGCTGGATCTAGAATTAACTTGGATACATTTTTTCACTGTTACGGATCTTCCAGAGTTGAAGTTACTGGATGGGAGACCAGAATTGGAGAGGATGAAGGATAAAGTCTTTCCTTTCTACCCACAATGAATGGAAAGTTCAACAAAATGAAGTTTTCCCTTATGAAAGGTCAAAATAAGGCATTAAACTTTCACATTTTTGCATTGATCCCTCTTCTTACATGATTCTAATGTCCTAGAGTCCTCTTTCTCCATTATTCTTGTTTCTCTCAACCTTACCATGCCTTTTCTCCAGAAAATGTGGACATCTGGAAAAATGAGTTAAGTAGGATGAAAAGAAAGTGAGCTGCTAAATCAAGACATATCTTAAGATGGAAATTTGTCTGTGTATTGTATGATAATTATCTGTTTCTTCATGGTTTGAATTATTTAATAATATACTAACATCCTTCAAAAGAACGGCTTTCCAAAGACACAATGTCTTGCAGGTAAGAAAATTACTTTCATCAAACACTCTTTTTATTGGAATAGTTTTGTTTGTTTGGGAGAGATTTTGTTTTGTTTTGTTCTAAATTGCAGTGGGAATTTTAAAAGGAAGATAAAAGAAAGAATGGAACAAACCTTTTCCTTAATTCATGAATACTAATTACCTGGCAGTGCCTCAAACAACTCTTTGAAGCAGATCACACCTGGGGTGAAGTGGAGCAGAGAGGTTAAATCATTTGCCACAGGTCACACAGCTAGTAAAAAGCAGAGCTAGCATTCCAAATGTGCCTGACTCTAAAATAAGAGTTTTCTCTACTCAGCCTCCCCAAATAATACAGAATGAGTTATAATTTTGTAAGGAGGTAACCAAGGCATGTGGTAGTTGAATATTTGTATTTATTAAAGATGAATAGAAAAGAATTATCTAGAAATTAAAACTATGTAAGCTAGTTTCCAACATCTGCTAGAAAACTTCAGAACTAGACTAAGACACTTTCATAAGAATTCAAACCTTTTCCTATTTGCATGCTTGTAACGGAAATATATCCAGAAGCAAAATTTCTACTGTTCTTCCAAAACCTGACAGCTATTTCTATATGCAGTTTTAAAAATATTACCAGAATAAGAAAAGATATATTTCCATTCCCTAGCTCTCAAAATAAGAGATACCACACATAATTTTATTCACTAAATCCTTTGTGAACTGGTAACTCAGACTTAGAATGGAGAGTGTATGTGTAACATTTTAATTCTCAAAAATAATTTATACCTTAATCACCTTGAGAAGCTTTAATTATAGTTATTGCAAATGCAAAATGATTCATTAAGCTGTTTTCTCAAAAAAATGTAATTCTCTCTGTATAAATTGGCACACCTGTTTAAATATGTGAGATGCAATTGTGGCACAGGATAATGGGGGAATGAAATGTAATTCATCTGTGAATACAGGCTGGGTTGTTCAGAGTGCGACATAGATCAGAAGTTTCTGAACACATCTGTGCATCCACATAAACACCACCTACGAACTAATAATCATCTCTACAACAACCATTTTTTGGCATGCAATATGAATTCCAATTTGCATGTTAATTATTTTGAAGGAAGATTGGCAGAGTTCCTTGGTAAAAGTCACTTTCATTATACATCTAAAATGCTGATTTCCACACGTTTCTCATTTTCATACCTGGAATCATTCTTCTCTTTGAATGCACACTGACAAAATATATCTGACAAATATTTTAATTTAGTCCTTCAGACAACATCTTTTAAGCCCCAATATAAGCCAGGCACAAAGGAAACATTCCAGGGAAACCAGACATATTCTCCCCCACCCCACAAGGAGTTTACAGTTTGTAAGATTTGAAAAATCCAAGCAAAGAAATTTTAAAAGATTTTTTTAAATGTGTTCAATAGAACATAAAATGCCCTAAAACAGTCCATCCTTCTCAACATAAAATACTTTGCCATGTCTCAGGGACTTGTGTGAGTGTAAGGTGCCTTATATATGCCCAGCTTGGCATTATCCAATTATTTTCTTTAGGAAACTAAGGTATAATTCCAGCCCCTAAGACAAAGTAGTGTCCAGCTGACAACTCATTAAAGCAAGTAATAATTTTGGCCCCAACTCTCTACTCTTTTAATAGGACGAGTGATTTCTACTTATTTTGCTAGGTTGTTGAGAAAAATTAATAAGGTATTTAATTCCTTCTTAAAAACTAAACAAAAACTAATAGCAGACAACTATCTTTTCTTTCTGAGAGAATTCTATTGACAGACTATGGAACTTCACTCAATATTAATGAGAATGACACAAAGCTTGGGTGTTTGTTTGTTTGTGTGTGTGTGTGTTTGCAAACTGAATTATGATTAAATTTTGCAAGTATAAAATACCTAACAACTAGCTCTTCAAATATTTTTTTAACCAGAGAGCTGTTTCGTTAAGCCTCTGTCTACTCAGTGGCAGCATATATTTGAAGAAATACTTGAATTCTTAGATCTCATCCTTCTTTTCAGTTTATGTCAAAATGTTGGTTTCTACCATCATAAGGGACCTCCTTCAAGTGAAGCTTCCTGGAAGCTCTCAGCTGCCTTGAAATGAGAAATTTCCCCAACTCTAGGTAGACTAGGCCATGTAGTTTCACACACAGTGCTAGGAATTGTAGTTAAATATGAATAGGTGACAATCATCTGAATCATATCAAAGGCAGAGGCAGAATGATGAAAGGCAAAAGAACAGATGACTTGAAGGTAGCAGGCCTGGAGTGTAGTAATTTATTCATTTGTGTCAACATATTTTTATGTAATACATTCATGTACTTTGATATCAATACTATGGAAGACACAAAAAATATTTGGTATCTAAGCCAGTATCTAAGCCAAAAAAGTGTTTTTGACAATAAATACTATTGCAGTTGACATGTGATATCAACAAGGGCATCATATAACATGTCATATGTGAGTAGGGTCCAGAAACAATTGAGATTTTCATAAGCAAAGAAGAGGAGGGTAACACAGTTCTGAAGAGAGGTGACACTAACAAGGCACCAGGGTGGAAAGCGATGTAGAAAAAAAGATCAAATTTGCTGTTGCAAAGAGTAAACAGATTTTTGCCCCTTGAATTCTAAGCTAAGGAATTTTAACATTGTTGGGTAGCTGATTATTGGATGTCTATTAAAATGTGTCTGCAACAGAGATAGGAATGGGGAAAGGCAGCCTAATTGAAAAGGGCATTTCAAGGAGATTCATGTGGTAATAAGGGCCTGATCTTTTGAGGCAGAAGAAGGCTGCTCTAGTATAGCATCAAGAAGTGTTATCCTCTGAACTATGCTGAAGCATCCTGAGTTATTTGCCCACTTAAAACAACACCAACAAAAACACCAACAAAAACACCCTTCCTCATGCCACATCCCTCTTCAGCTGCCATCTGTTTTCCGCTCCTCTTCATAGAAAATTCAGAAGAGTTGTCTATATCCCTTGACTCCAATTCCTTTCCCTTCCATTCTCTCTTGAATTCTTTCCAACTCAGCTTTTTCTCCCATTGCTCCAATCGGTCTTTTCTCAAATTTACCCTCACTGGTTTCTAAATCCAATGGTCTACTCTTCGTCCTCATCTTAATCTATCCATGAACAACACTGGAGTGGGTTGGCCATTCCTTCTTCCTTGAAATACTATTTTCCCTTGACTTTCAGAGAACCATAATCTGCTAGTTCTCTCCTATATCATAGGCTGATTTCCTCAGTCTCTAGATGAATCTTCCTCATCTCAGCAACTTCTAAATGTTGGCTGTTTCAGGGTTCAATGCTAGGACTTCTCCATCACACTCATCTCTCAGTAATTTAATCTTGTTCCATAGCTCTTAATACCATATGCATGCTGACAAGTCCCAGAGTTCTATTCCCAGCAGGACCTGTCTCTTGAATTCCAGAAGAACATAGCAAACTGCCTGCTCAGTATCCTCACTTAGATGTCTAAAATTGTGATCAACTTAGATGTTCCAAACTAACTCCGAATATTCTCATCGATGCCTGCTGTCACCACAGCCTTTCCCATCTCAGTAAATGACAACTCTGTATTCGTAACGAGTCATGCCAAAAGTATTGATGTCATCCTTGATTCTGCTTTCTCTCATTTACTTCAAATCCTGTTTTCTATACCCTCAAAATATACCAGCATCTGCCCACTGTGCACCACATCCACCACTACCACCCTCTTCTCTTAAGGATCCCTTAAATGTTCTGTACTTCTCTCCCTCTACAGTATATTGTCAAACAGCAATGAAAAAAATGCTTTTTTATAAATGAGAGCATTCTGATTATCTATCCAAAACCATCTGATAGCTTCCCATCTTACACAGAAGGAGATCCAAAATACTAACACAATATTTCCATCCTCACTCTATCTTGTTACCTCATTGCCTACTTCTCTCAGTCTCATTCTAGCCACACTGGTCTCCATGCTGTCCTCAAACATAACAGACAGCTTGAACACCAGTCTCTCTTCACTCATGTTCCCTACTCCTTGAATTCTCCTTTCTGAGATATCCACATGCTAATTCCCTTAACTCTTTCAGGTTTCTCCTAAAAAAAATTTTCTCAATAAGGACCTCTCTCCAGGCACAATTTCCTGCTTCATTTTTCTCCATAGCATTTGTGACCACCTGGCATACTATACATTTACTCATTTGTTCATTTGTATCCATCTCTTCTCCCCAGAATGAATGTAAGCTCCATCTGAGCTTTAATTTCTGCCTATAACTTATAGCAGATATTTAATAAACAGTTGTTTAGTGTTAATAAGTGAATGCATAGTGGGTAAGAAATATAGTGAAAAAAGAATTAATCGTATTTTTCCTCTGGTTTGTTGAAGAGTTGGGGCAAGCCCCCTCCCCTGCCTGGGTTTCAATTTCTCACCTGTAAAATGAGAGGTTTGGGTTAGATACACTCAGTTTCCTCCAGCTGTGAGAGCCCATGATTCTATTGACACCAACACATTGTAACCAAAACCACTAACCATGCAGAAATCAACATGAAGAGAAGGAAAACCACCGCTGATTTAACTTCTTGCCTTCTAGCCACCCAACCTACATAGCAAAGATTTCTTTATGCCCTGAGTCCACACACATTTTAATAGAAATAGAAAAACTAATAGCACTGATTTTTTAAAAATTGCAACAGTATGGCACAGGTAGGGCCAATAAAAATATTTACTGTTTTCAATTTTCCATTAAAAACAAGTTTGACCATTATTTTCTTTTTATTCTAGTTATCTGTGGTCCTTTCCCCCAGTCAGGCTTCTCCTATGTTGGCATCTCTTTTACTGTGTGTTCTTCCCCTTTCATTGCCACCTAGTGGAAAATCCAGCTGATGTTGTTGATATGGTCTGCAATGCAGCAGGCTAGGTTTTATCTCCAAAAAAATTGTTCTGACAGTCAGCATTCAAAAGTATTCCAATCAAGTCTCATCAAAGTGTTTTAAAAAGTATTTTCTATGAATATGGTTCAAATAACATTGCCATTTCTTTGTATTTATTTATTACTTCCAAGTGAAAGCATATTTGTAAAAGGTGTACTTGTCAAAAACAATTTCATAAGCAAACTTAATAGTTTAGCTACGATGCATAGTAGGTATTATGCATTTCCTAAATCACTAATAACTTTCCTGCAATGTTTCTTAAATACCAGAAACAATATTAATCACAACTTTATAATTGATTTTTCCATATTATCATCTATGACGCTTACCCTGTTTTTACATTTGGAGGTTAGTATGATTTAATTCTATGGAGTAGAGAAAAGGACACATAGCTCCTCCATCAACTTTTTTGGGTGGGGTTTTTTATTTTATTCTTTCTAGTTACTTTCATATTTTCTCTTAATTTAACAAAAATAACATAGAGTGACACACTTGAAATATACTTTTAAAAGCACTTATCTGTCTGATTAATCCTGTTCCGCATTGTTTTATTTGGAATATGCACAGGATTTGTAATGCCACATAAACTTTTATCCTCCCTCAAACAAGCCCAAACCCCCAGTGTACATCCCTGAAAAGGGAAAAAGACTAACTTTGTTTTCTAATAGAGCTGTACCAAATAACTCTCCCAGGCAATCATGCTGACAACAAACAATAAAGAACCTGTCATAAAGTAACATGTTTTTTATGATATGCTGCCAGGAAACTGAGCTTTGCAGTGGGATAAATGGCACCATCCTAAAATATGGGCACAACGGAGAATAGGAAATATGGGATTTATTGCTTTAAAATAAAACTAACAACATCTTACAGCAGTACATTGGGGAAAAAATATAAAATGCTCTGAGGCCACTAAATAACCATGAAGGATGAGAAGGTGTTTGAGTTGTAGACCACGTGAGCAGCTGTATTGCAAGCCTTAGGAAAACCTCCTGAAATTGTTTCTTTTTCCAATTTCAAACTGGGAAAGAGACAAAAGATACAATAGATAGGGGAAAGTCACAAACAAGTACAATATAAATGAGTCGTTTGGCATTGATGCTCCATCAAATGTTGTTTTCAATTGCCTTTTTTATTAAGTAGTTCCTAGGGCTACCTCTTGACATCTGTAATTGCCTATAGAAGGGATATTTGCTTTTTTTTGATCCCGAAAAAAGTGTTCAATTAATGCAGTGTCAAAGATTAGAATGAATACAATTTCATGAAAGAAAATTGAAAAATACACTGTTCCTTGTTTTTTTCATGCTATTGGCACATTTCATTTTAATTTAAAATTTCTCACATAGTTATACTATTTGCTGTCTGCAAATTGAGAAATGGGTGCCCTATCAATGTACTTCTACCTCCCAGAATAGATGGATACCAATACTCATCACTCTCTAAGTCTTCTAAGGGACATGTAGTCATTTAATCTTCAGTAATTGTCAGCAACTTCAGTTTCAGCCAAATTTGGTGATATCATAGGACATAAAAGAGGGCAAAGGGACAACTTGTGGGCATCTGGGCTTTGTCTGGGAACTTGTATGGGTATTTGACCATTCTTAGCAGGGGTCCTCAAACTTTTTAAACAGGGGGCCAGATCACTGTCCCTCAGACCGTTGGAGGGCCAGACTATAGTTTAAAAAAAAACTATTAACAAATTCCTATGCACACTGCACATATCTTATTTTGACGTAAAAAAACAAAACGGGAACAAATACAATATTTGTATTTGCATGTGGCTCGCGGGCTGTAGTTTGAGGACCCCTGATTATTAGTCTGGAAAAGTGAGGAGAGGTGTAGAAAACTAATAAAGTTTGAAAAGGGAAGAATTGGTAAACATGAGAATTCACAAATGAGAGTCCCTTTGCCTAGAATATCAGACCTTATCTTCTTCTGGATAACTCTTATTCATCCCCATGGTTCCTCTTAGACATCATCTCCTTTAGGAAACATCCTTGAATTCCACTCTCAGCCTCCCTGCCCTAATCTGAGTGAGGAGTTTTTCCCATGTGCTTCCATTGACTATCATGGTCCTTATTGTGTTATATTGTCATTGTTTACCATCTCAACTCCTCACCCTCTATAGACTGAAGACTATAAAGGCTGAGATTAACTTTGTACACCCAGTATATAAGCACATGATGACATTCGCGTTCACTAAGTAAATAAACAAGTAGGTTTAATGTCTGAGGACATGTTCCTTCTTTAAAAAAAAAAAAAAAAAAGTTTGTCCTACAAAGTAAATTCGAAAAAATCTATGCAAATCACAAATGTCTTCCAAAATAAAAATGATGAGTTTTATAAGGAAGTATATATTGTTGCACATATTTATGTTTTTTATCAGAGGAAAGTTAGTTGCCATAGCAGAAAATGAGGTAGATTAGAAATCTTATACCTAACCCTGTTTCTTGCAAGCTCAGAAACCTGCTTGAGATTACTTCTTTGGCTGAGAAATGGAGATAATCCAATCTGTGCTTGTTAACTTATAAAAGTATTGCAAGGATCAAAATCCCAGCAACAACACAGCACTGGTAACTATTACGCAGCCAGCTCTGGGCAGTGAACTCCCACTGGACAGAGAGGCCCTATAGCCTCAGAGGCCAACCCCAGAGCACTGCCACCCAGAGGCTGACCCACAAACTGACTCTTTGCTAAACACAAAATAAGGCAGTCTGGGAAAAAAATGCGGCTTGCTTTAAAATAAGGACTGTGGTTTACAACACAGAGGAACAGTGTATCGCAGGGAAACTCAACGCCCTCCTGAATACCTGGCAGGTCTA
Organism: Myotis myotis; assembly: GCF_014108235.1. Taxonomy (NCBI): domain Eukaryota; kingdom Metazoa; phylum Chordata; class Mammalia; order Chiroptera; family Vespertilionidae; genus Myotis; species Myotis myotis. The sequence continues at coordinate 66,544,420 of NW_023416379.1, read as the reverse complement.
AGGCGAGCCACACTGAAGAATAGAAGAACCGAAGGACCTTCACTACTGCAATATTTTTTTTTTTCTTTTTTCACCTTTTAACTAAGAAACCAATTTTTTTTATTTTTTTTTATTTTTTTTTTATTTTTTTTTCTTTTCTTCTTTTTTTTCTCTTCTTTTTTCCATCACCTGACTTTACCCTTTTAATTACTACCTTCTTATTTTTAACCAGTATTATTACTGCTACCATTTTACCATTTTTTTTTTAAAGTGCCATTTTATTTTCTCTTTATTTTATTTTGGGATTAGTGTTCTCCATTCTATTTTCATCGTTATATTATTGGTTGTTTCTAGTTTGCATTCATCTCCAGGGAGCTGTTGCTGGAATTTGTTAGGAATAATGGCTGTTCTATAGGAGTATTCTCCTCATATAAAAAAGTCTCTTCCCCTCTTCCACTTCATTCTCTCTTTTCGCTCTTTTTTTTTCTTTTCTTTTCTTATCTCGCTTTTATTTTCCCCCCTCCTTTTTCCCAATTTCATTTTTGCACTCCTTTTTTTGGTCCCTACTTTTCTTTTCTTTTTTCTCTTTTATCTTTTTCTCTTCCTTCTTCCTTATCCCCTAATTCTCTTAATTCACGTGGTCACCTTTATTTGGGGTTATTAATATCGTGAATATATTTGTGTATAGTGCCTGGTACGTGGTGCCTTGTTGTGTTGTATTTTGTGCCTTTAAATCAACGCAGCAGATCCAAGCAACAGCAACCTCCTGAGCACCACACCCTCTGCTGAGGAACAGCAGCTGTACGTGAAACCTCGCCCCACCAGCCAGAAGAGCCACCACAGCTGTGAACAGCACCCACCAGAGGAGCTGCTGCCAACTGAAGAGTAGCTGCTACCGCAACCGCCCGAAGAGCAACCACAGACCAAGGAGTCACTGCCACCAAGGGAGCAGCCACTGAACGACTCAACGTCTAGATATGTCAGTGAGATCAAACATGGGTAGACAAAGAAACCCCCAAAGGAAAGAGAAGGAGGACTCTCCAGAAAAGCAGCTAAGTAATACAGAGGCATGCAACATGACAGATAAAGAATTCAGAATAAGGGTCCTAGAGTGCATAAACCGGATGGAGGAAAAAATCGACAACCTCTGCAAGAAGCAAGACGAAACAGATGAAAAAATCGATAACATATGGAAGAAGCTAGAAGAAACAGATGAAAAAATCAACAACTTAAGTAAGACCCAAGAAGAAATGAAGAGTGATATAGCTGCAATGAAAAACTCCATTGAAAGTATCAACAGTAGACTGGGTGAAGCGGAGGACCGAATTAGTGAATTAGAAGACAAGGAAGCAAAACACACCCAAATTGTACTGCAATTGGAGAAAAAAATGAAAAGACAGGAGGAGAGCCTAAGGGAGCTTTGGGACAACATGAAACGAAACAACATACGAATAATAGGGGTACCAGATCAACAGAAGGATGAACAAGGATTAGAAAACCTATTAGAAGAAATAATATTAGAAAACTTCCCTGAGGTGGGGAAGAAAAAAGTCACACAAGCCCAGGAGTCCCAAACAAGGTGAACGCGAAAAGACCCACACCAAGACACATCATAATTACCATGGCAAATGTTCATGACAAAGAGAGAATCTTACAGGCTGCAAGAGAGAGACGGAAAGTTACATACAAGGGATCTCCCATTAGATTGTCAAATGATTTCTCAACAGAAACACATCAGGCCAGAAAAGAATGGACGGAAATTTACAAAGTGATGCAAAGCAAAGGACTGAATCCAAGAATACTCTATCCAGCAAGGCTATCATTCAAACTTGAAGGGGAAATAAGAAGCTTCACAGACAAAAAAAGGCTAAGGAAGTTTATCACCACCAAGCCAGCAATGCAAGGAATGCTAAAGGGACTGGTATAAAAATAAGAAATAAAAAGCTCAGAAAGAAAACAGCCACACAAAAACAGAAATGGCTACAAACAAGTACCTTTCAATAATAACTTTAAACATAAACGGACTAAATGCTCCAAACAAAAGACATCGAGTGGCTGAATGGATAAAAAAAACATGACCCATACATCTGCTGTCTACAAGAAACCCACCTCATTAGAAGGGACTCACACAGACTGAAAGTGAAAGGATGGAAAAATATCTTTCAGGCAAATGGAAAGGAAAAGAAAGCTGGGGTAGCAATACTTATATCAGACAAAATAGACCTCAAAGTGAAGGCCATAACAAGAGATAAGGAAGGACACTTCATAATACTAAAGGGATCAATACAACAAGAAGATATAACCCTGGTAAACATATATGCACCCAATGCAGGAGCACCCAAATTCATAAAAAAACTCATGGAAGATATCAAAGGAGAGATCGACAACAATACAATCATAGTAGGGGACTTTAATACACCACTAACAGCACTGGATAAGTCCTATAGACAAACAATCAGCAAAGATACAGCAATCCTAAATGACTCACTAGATCAGATGGACTTAATAGACATCTTCAGAACACTTCACCCCAAAGCCAGGGAATATACGTTCTTCTCAAGTGCTCATGGGACATATTCAAAAATAGACCATATATTGGGTCACAAGCAAACTATCCCCAAATTCAAGAAAATTGAAATCATAAAAAGCGTCTTCGCAGACCACGATGGCATAATATTAGAAATAAACTACAATAAAAACAACCCAAAATACTCAAACACCTGGAAGCTGAATAGCATGCTATTAAATATTGATTGGGTTACCAATGAAATCAAAGAAGAAATTCGAAACATCCTGGAAACTAATGACAATGAAAACACAACAATCCAAAACCTATGGGACACAATGAAAGCAGTCCTGAGAGGGAAGTTTATAGCTCTACAGGCCTATCTCAAAAAACAAGAAAAAATGGTAGTAAATCATCTAACTCTACAACTCAAAGAATTAGAAAGAGAGCAACAAGAAAACCCCAGAGTGAGCAGAAGTAAGGAGATAATAAAGATTAGAGCAGAAATAAATGACATAGAGACCAAAAAAACAATACAGAAAATCAATGAAACCAAGAGCTGGTTCTTTGAAAGGATAAACAAGATTGACAACCTCTAGCCAGACTCACCAAGAAGCAAAGAGAGAGGACCCAAATAAACAAAATCAGAAACGATAGAGGCGAAATAACAACAGACCCCACAGAAATACAAATGATTGTTAAAAAATACTATGGACAGCTCTACTCCAACAAACTAGACAACCTGGAGGAAATGGACAAATTCCTAGAAAAATACAACATTCCAAAACTCAATCAGGAAGAATCTAAAAATCTCAACAGGCCAATAACTATGGAAGAAATTGAAGCAGTCATCAAAAAGCTTCCAGCAAACAAAAGTCCAGGACCAGACGGCTTCACAGGGGAGTTTTACCAAACATTCAAGGAAGAACTAAAACCTATCCTCCTCAGACTACTACAAAAAATTCAAGAGGAAGGAACACTTCCAAGCTCATTCTATGAAGCCAGCATCACCCTAATACCAAAACCAGGTAAAGACAACACAATGAAAGAGAATTACAGGCCAATATCCCTCATGAACATAGATGCCAAAATCCTCAACAAAATCTTAGCAAATCGGATCCAGCAGTACATCAGAAAGATCATACACCATGACCAAGTAGGATTTATCCCAGGGATGCAAGGATGGTACAATATCCGCAAATCAATAAACGTGATACATCACATAAACAAATTGAAAGGAAAAAACCACATGGTCATATCAATTGATGCAGAAAAAGCATTTGACAAAATTCAACACCCATTTTTGATAAAAGCTCTCAGCAAGGTGGGAGTAGAAGGATCATACCTCAACATAATAAAAGCCATATATGACAGGCCCACAGCCAACATCATACTCAATGGACAAAAACTAACACCATTTCCCCTAAGAACAGGAACAAGACAGGGATGCCCCCTCTCACCACTCCTGTTCAACATAGTACTGGAAGTGTTAGCCATTGCAATTCGGCAAGAAGAAGAAATAAAAGGCATCCAAATTGGAAAAGAGGAAGTAAAACTGTCCTTATTTGCAGACGACATGATATTATACATACAAAACCCTAGAGACTCCATCAAAAAGCTACTGGACTTAATACATGAATTTGGCAATGTAGCAGGATACAAAATTAACCCCAAGAAATCCGAGGCATTTCTATACACCAATAGTGAACTTTCAGAAAGAGAGATTATAAAAACAATCCCGTTTACCATTGCACCAAAAAAATTAAGCTACCTAGGAATAAACTTAACTAAAGAGGTAAAAGACCTCTACTCAGAAAACTACAGGACGTTGAAAAAAGATATAGAGGAAGACATAAACAGATGGAAGAACATACCGTGTTCATGGATTGGTAGAATCAACATCATTAAAATGTCCATACTACCCAAAGCAATCTATAAATTCAACGCACTTCCCATTAAAATACCAACGGCATACTTCAGAGATCTAGAACGAACTCTCCAAAAATTCATCTGGAATAAAAAAAGACCCCGAATAGCTGCAGCAATCCTGAAAAAGACCAAAGTAGGTGGGATCTCAATACCAGATATCAAGTTGTATTACAAAGCCACTGTTCTCAAAACTGCCTGGTACTGGCACAAAAATAGGCATATAGATCAATGGAATAGAATAGAGAGCCCAGAAATCGGCCCGAACCAATATGCTCAATTAATATTTGACAAAGGAGGCAAGAACATACAATGGAGCCAAGATAGTCTCTTCAATAAATGGTGTTGGGAAAATTGGACAGATATATGCAATAAAATGAAACTAGACCACCAACTTACACCATACACAAAAATAAACTCAAAATGGATAAAGGACTTAAACGTACGACAGGAAACCATAAAAATTTTAGAAGAATCCAAAGGCAACAAAATCTCAGACATATGCCGAAGCAATTTCTTCACTGATACAGCTCCTAGGGCACTTGAAACTAAAGAGAAAATGAACAAATGGGACTACATCAAAATAAAAAGCTTCTGCACAGCAAAAGAAACCATCAAGCCGAAACCGGTTTGGCTCAGTGGATAGAGCGTCAGCCTGCGGACTGAAAGGTCCCAGGTTCGATTCCGGTCAAGGGCATGTACCTGGGTTGCGGGCACATCCCCAGTAGGAGATGTGCAGGAGGCAGCTGATCGATGTTTCTCTCTCATCGATGTTTCTAACTCTCTATCTCTCTCCCTTCCTCTCTGTAAAAAATCAATAAAATATATTAAAAAAAAAAGAAAGAAACCATCAACAAAACAACGAGAAAACCCACTGTGTGGGAAAACATATTTGCCAATGTCATATCTGATAAGGGCCTAATCTCCAAAATTTATAGGGAACTCATACAACTTAACAAAAGGAAGATAAACAATCCAATCAAAAAATGGGCAAAGGACCTAAATAGACACCTTTCAAAAGAGGACATTCAGAAAGCCAAGAGACATATGAAAACATGCTCAAAGTCACTAATCATCTGAGAGATGCAAATCAAAACAACAATGAGGTACCATCTCACACCTGTCAGACTGGCTATCATCAACAAATCAACAAACGATAAGTGCTGGAGAGGATGTGGAGAAAAAGGAACACTTGTGCACTGCTGGTGGGAATGCAGACTGGTGCAGCCACTATGGAAGACAGTATGGAGTTTCCTTAAAAAACTGAAAATGTAACACCCATTTGACCCTGTGATCCCACTTCTAGGAATATATCCCAAGAAACCAGAAACACCAATCAGAAAGGATATATGCACCCCCATGTTCATAGCAGCACAATTCACCATAGCTAAGATCTGGAAACAGCCTAAGTGCCCATCAGTAGATGAATGGATTAGAAAACTGTGGTACATCTACACGATGGAATACTATGCTGCTCTAAAAAGGAAGGAACTCTTACCATTTGCAACGTCATGGATGGAACTGGAGAACATTATGCTAAGTGAAATAAGCCAGTCAATGAAGGAAAAATACCACATGATCTCACTCATTCATGGATAATAGAGACCATTATAAACTTTTGAACAATAATAGATACAGAGGCAGAGCTGCCTCAAACAGATTGTCAAACTGCAGCAGGAAGGCCGGGGAGGGTTGGGGGGCAGGAGGTAGGGGGATAAGAGATCAACTAAAGGACTTGTATGCATGCATATAAGCATAACCAGTGGACATAAGACATTGGGGGATAGGGGAGGCTAGGGGACTGTCTAGGGCGGGGGGATAAAATGGACACATATGTAATACCCTTTGTAATACTTTAAGCAATAAAAAATAAATAAATAAAAAAAAATAAAAGTATTGCAAGGATCAAATAAGTTAATGGGAATGAAAGAATTTTGAAAACACTACATGGGTATATTAAGGGTAATAAAATGTTTTTTTAAAGCATAAGTGAGCTTTTCTTACATAGAGATTTCTACTTTTTCTTAAACAGAGTGATAGTTGAGGAATACATTTTGGTGATGAGTTTGAATTTGACATTGTCACTGTCAGTCCTTAGATATAAGTAAACGTTTTTTGGCCTATATCCCTGTTCTATTTTAGTTTTTGCCACTACCATCACCACCACCATATCATCAAATATGGAAATTTTTATACCCTTAATATACTAAGTCTCTTGTGTTTCCTTGTTGGAGAGTCAGAGTGAGTACAAAAGAAACAATTGTTCAGGTCTGTTTCAAGTACCTTTAACATTGGCTACCAGGGGTGGGCAAACTTTTTGACTCGAGGGCCACAATGGGTTCTTAAACTGGACCGGAGGGCCGGAACAAAAGCATGGATGGAGTGTTTGTGTGAACTAATATAAATTCAAAGTAAACATAATTACATAAAAGGGTACGGTCTTTTTTTTTTTAGTTTTATTCATTTCAAATGGGCCGGATCCGGCCCGCGGGCTGTAGTTTGCCCACGGCTGGCACTGTACTGACTGACAAACTCCTTGGTGAACCAGCAGCAAAATGTAACAGCAGCCTCCAGGTTCTTTGCTGCCTTCCTGAACTTGAAAGAATAAAGTAGAAGATAACTGGTCCTAACTGGTCTCCATGGTGATGTAAAACCAGACTTGTCAGAAAACTTACAAACAGCTATAACATTATTGGCTGTACTATAATATGATGAAATAACATTGTGACTTTACTGTTCTGGCAATCAGGTAATTTAATAGCATGCTAGCAACAGGATTCAGAATTATAATTACTTGTACTGTTTTCAAGGCTAATGAATCAATAAATTAATTGTACAAGTACTTGATCAATAGACATCACAGTGAGGGAGTCCCCTTAGGTCTTTTTTCCCCCTCATCCCTGGTATTGCAGAAGTTCAGTGTTGTCTGAAAAGCACTCCAGTGCCTCTGCAAAGATTAGACTGCCTAACTTTCAAAATGGCACAACAGTGGTCCCATGGGCTTTCTGACCCAGCACACTTGAGGTGTGATAACTCATTCATTGAAGAAATACTTTCTCAAGTGTCTACAAGCCAGACCAGCAATGTGGCAGTTACAAATTGTTTCCTGTCCATCACAGAATATAGAAATTTCACACTACCCTTCACACTAATCACAATTCTTCCCTTGGAAATAAGTTATTTGAACTATTCCATTACTGAGATGTCTGATAACCTTTTTCCTCCCTTTGGAGAAGGGCAGAGAAACAATTCAAAATCATTGTATCACCGCTGCTACATTCCATGACATGAGTTAGGTAACTAGAATTTAATAGTAGAGAGAGAGAGAGAGAGAGAGAGAGAGAGAGAGAGAGAGAGAGAGAGAGAGAGAGAGAGAGATTGGCATCAATAATTTCTTTATTGAGCCATAAATTCTTTAGTTTCCCCCAAAGAGCACTTGTATATATGTTTAAATTTGTGTCATAATGCTATAAAATATCTTTTTAAATAATTATTCAGTGAGAGTTTAACAATTCAAAATGACAGAATTATATGGTACTTGTTGGAACAATTGTGTCATTATATAATTTCTTACCTTTATGTCCATGGATCTCTATAATAAAATTATGAAGAGAGCTCTAAAATTCTTTACTTTTATAATACTCCATGCAAGACCTACTTCTGAATAAACAATTATTTTGTCCTCTATACAATTTTTATTCTTGCTTAGCAGACACCATATGGCTGCCTAACCACATCTTCTACATTCTGCTGTTAGTATCCCTCACCCTCCCACGGCGCACGCGCGTGCGCGCGCGCACACACACACACACACACACACACACACACACACATTTTCTCAAATGCATTTCATTCAAACCAACCACACTTCAGATCTTTGAATGTGGTCTACTTATTCTCTGCTTCTTTTTTCTTTAATGCTCTTCCCTAAGCTAGAATGCATTTTCTCCTCTTCTTTTGCCAATTGAAATCCTTCCATTTCAAGGTTCATTGCTTTCAAGAAGCATGGAATTCTTGACTAACTGAATCCATCATTCATCTTAACCTTACTTTGAATCTTCGTATTAATTATTTATACACAATATATACCACATGAGTATTGGTTTCTTTTAAGTCCCCTCCAAAGGATTCTGGGTACTCCAGGTGGACATGTAGCAACTTCCAAATAGACTTTAAGCTCCTAAGACCAGGAGCCATCTACTTAAATTCCTCTGAATCCCCATTCTATCTGGTACATGCTATACACAAAATAGTACCGAGGGCTTTTCTAATAAGTGCTTGAGTGAATAAAAAAAGATAAGTAACTGTTCATTGTATAAGACATGCAGATGATCACTAAAGATCTCTGAGGAATTCATTTTTAGCAATCTGGCTTTGATTTAATCTACCACCGTGTATGATTTTATACTCACCGGAACAGAAACTTGAGGATTATCTACAAGTTTTCCCAGCACGGCAAAGCCATCCACATTGATTTGGCCTCTCGGCTTTATAGGCAAGGATTCAATCCTGTTGCAGTCAACAAAAAGAGTAGCACTGCTCCTTTCCACACCAATCATAATCTTATGCCACTGGGAGTCAAACAAGGAGGGCAAATTTGAAAAGGCCGCAGACTGGAGACTTCCATCCAGTCCCTTGTATGAAAATGCAACAGATTTTGTTTGGCCATTAATCTTCACGCCAACTTGCTCCTTCCCCGAGGAGTCCTGAATCTGCCAAATGCTCCAGTGCTTCTCAAGGGTGCTTCCAGTCATCCGAAAAGTAGTTAAAAAGGAGTATTCTTCAGGCAGCCCACCGGGATATAAATGCCTGTGTAAATTTTAACACAGTAAACATAAATCTTGTTTTCTGTGCCCATGCATATTACCATCTTCTCTTACGCTATTTTGGGTTCTAGCTCTACAGAAAAGCTACAGTGTGGAAAACGATGCGCTATTTGTTCTTTCATGACTGTCCATAAAGGCCTTCACAGAAGTTCAATTATTCATGTACATTTATGCTCCATCCTAAAACACACATTAAAAAAAAACCCTCCCGCAAAGCTAAAGAGAGTTCCCAATGCCACACAATCCCAACAATATTCCTATTTATGCTGCCTAAAGAGCTACTGTTCAGCAATTTCATCTCAGCCAAGAAACACATTCTTACAAAGTTCTTGGCACCATTTCTCCTACATATGAAAGAAGAGATCATTTGGAATCCAAATCAGCTCTGCTAGTTTGTGAGACCACTTAATTAAAGCAGCTTTTAATTTTTTTATTTTAATATAACATGTTAGGATTATTTGCTATTTTCATAATTGCTTGGGTATTTCCCTCCATGATTATATCCTACACCCATAAAAGCATTTTGAAAATCAGTAATTGTGCAGACTTGAATAATTCTTTCACCCTGAAAATGAAATTTTAATTTTCAGGGAGTTCGAAGTGTGATGTTAAATTAGCAGCTGTTGTTTGTCACTAGATGTGAGACAAGGGAAAGGTGACCAGCTCTTAATTCTCTGCTCCAACCTAGTTGTTCCTCCATCTGACAACTGAATCTATATCATTGCTACTTTATTGCTTTAAATGGCAGCCTAAGACTATCAGTGGCCCTAAGGCATCTCCAGTCTGTGTGGGAACTGTGATCTGTAGCTGCAACAACTACCTGGATCATCTTCGGTTGAACCAAACTGCTAGAACCTGAGGACCAAATTTGTAAAAAATCAAGACATATTAAATGTAAACTTCACCTTCAAGGGCTTGAAGGTTTTATCCTTCTACCTTATTCCTTCTAAGTATAGAAATATTCCTAAGTAAGGAAGAAATGCTAATAAAAATAGATGCCAATTAATTTTTCTAACTAAATAATGAAATTTGACATTTCTGATAACAGTTATGGGCCAAGACCCAAAATCCCACATAACCTCTCTCCAAGTCAAACTCCTGGTATATATAGTAGCCCCCTTCTTGTGAGGAGTAAAAAGAGAAAGGCAAAAATAAATATCTAAATGGATGCTGATTTAATGTGTTGCGAACTAAAATTCATAACATAAATTTATTGTATTGGCATATGTGTTGTTGCCAGTTACATTAAAACATATTGTTGGGGTCAAGGATTTCTAAACCAAAAAATTCCTCTGTTCTAAGCATGTTTAGCAATACATAAAGTAACTCAACTTGCTAAGATTTTCTGCCTTTACTTTTGCCTTTACTCTAATTATAAAACTTTGTCATCCCTTATAATAATAGCAATAAACAAATATATAACTCTTAATTGCAAACATTTTTGCAAGCCTTCAATAAAATGGGTCAACTATGTCAACAAATTTCATTGCTTTGTTAGTTTTATAAAAATGTGAAACTTTTCATCTGAATACTCTTTTATCATCCAAGTACTTCTTTTAGATATTCTTTTCTAAAATAACTGGCTTTTATTTATAATATTGGGTGAATTTTTTTGTCAGTACACATTCTTAAATGATTTCAAACCTTTCAATTCACTAAATATCTTTTATGTCTGTGAAGTATGCAGGAGGTTTTAACAAGTACATTTTTAAAAGATTCAATTTGGAGCTAAAGAAAAAACCATGTATATAAGAAACATTCCCCCAGAATGAAAATGTCTACGACATCTATTTTGATATTTTCAATATTGATTGTTTGTCATATTTCCCTTGAACTTTAGATTTTTCAGAATATACATATTCCAGAATAACTTCTCGGAAAGAAACTAAGACTCATTAATGACAACATACTATATTGCCTGTTGTATAATTATAAAACCTCATAGAAGTTTTTACGTTTCATTTAACTGACCTCAATTTGGAGCTGGAAGATAAATTTTAAAAGTTTTATTCAGCCCTAACCAGTTTGGCTCAGTGGGTAAAGCCTCAGCCCACGGACTGAAGGTTTCCAGGTTCGATTCTGCTCACTACATATCTTTTATGTCTGTGAAGTGTGCAGGAGGTTTTAACAAGTACATTTTTAAAAGATTCAGTTTGGAGCCCTGGGCCCTGCAGGAGGCAATCAATTAATGTGTCTCTTCTATGTCTCTTCCCCACCCTTTCAATCTCTTTTAAAATCAATGGGAAAATATCCTGGGATGAGGATTAACAAGATAAAAAAATAAATAAATAAAAGATTTATTCAATGGTGAAATTTGACTAGTATCCATTTAAATTACAAATAGGTTATTTAATATTATTTTCACTTAATAATCTGGATTTAACTAGACTAGATGCTTAAAGAATTTGTTTTTCTTTTTTGCCCAAGACAGTTACTGTTGAGGTCTGAGGTTTTTATAGAAGGAAGATAAATCCTAATGCTTTGTCCTCTTCTCTTCCTTAAAGCACTCTTCTTATAGGCCAGCGGTTCTCAACCTGTGGGTCGCGACCCCTTTGGGGGTCGAATGACCCTTTCACAGGGGTCACCTAAGACCATCGGAAAACACATATATAATTACATATTGTTTTGTGATTAATCACTATGCTTTAATTATGTTCAATTTGTAACAATAAAATTGGGGGTCACCACAACATGAGGAACTGTATTAAAGGGTCGCGGCATTAGGAAGATTGAGAACCACTGTTATAGGCTTTTAAAAAATCTACGTTACCAATTTATGTGTTTACACATGTACTGAGCGAGGATGTAGAATTTCGTCAGTCCCAGAAAAAAAAAACACAAATGTATTTGATTTGAATTTAGAAGTCATGGTAACTTGCTTGAGCAACTCTTTTGCAAAGACATGAGGTTAAGGGAAGAATCCTCCCAATTTGTGCTTCACCCAATCTTTCCTGCTTCGTGAGCAAAGGGATTATGTTGAAAGTAGCATAGGGCATGATGTCCCCATTTACTTCTAACTTGGTTATGTTATGCCAAAAACTTTTTAAAAATGGAGTCGTGGTGAGTTTGCTAGAAGAACAATTCATTTATAGACATATTGTTAAACCAAAAATATTTATCTATCTTCCTTTATGTCCATTAAGATTACATACATACATATATACACATATATAATTTGTGCATGCTTATATATACAAACATAATCAAGATTATAATGTTATTAAATATTTTAAAGTAGGCTAAAATAGTATGTCAATATGATAAAAGAAAATTTCTTTGTTTCAAATTAATGAAATATATATGTATTTGTATAGACCTAAGACCATTTTAGAAGTCCTCACTAATTTATAGAACAGTCAGTCCCACTGTCTTTTTTTGAACACCTCAGATTCGGTTCTTGCAAATACGCTATGCACATGGATAAGTAAACTTGACAGCATACATAATTTAAAAGAAACTGGGTCTATAAATCATTTATTTCATTATGTTACAATCTGCACAGAGTATCTTAAAAGGAGAACCATAAGGGTTTGAATAAAAGATAAGAAGTCTTTAGACCTTGAAACATTTGTTTATGACCTTAACCCAAGGAAAAGGTACAGATTGTATTTGTTAAGGCACACAAACATGGCATGTTTGTAAGTATGAGTTGAGAATGAGAAACTATAGTGCCCAAAATAAAGAATGCAAACAGCAAAATATTGTCTCATGCTCTTTCAAAAAAATTGAAAAAGAAAAGTAAGAATAATCTGTGACTCTATCTCATTCATCCCAAATGCCATACTCACCTCTCCCTCCCACTACTAAGCTTCTATTTTGCTCACTCAGAACCTATATTCTCCAGCATAGAAATTCCCTTTACACCAAGGCAGTCTACCCCCTGCATGATCTGAGAGCAATTCCAGCCTCTGTCTTGCCACCTGGTTTTTTAATGATTAGGACTTGGAGGGCAGCTTGAAAAGAAAGCATTCACTAAGGAGAAAAGACTTGCACCTGCAGACACTCTCCCCCTCTGGTGCTCTCCACCACTTATGGCAACTACCACTGTGTACCGGGCTCTATTCAAGCTCTCTCCATTGATTTACATTTGCTCCTCATAGGAGCTCTTGACACAGTTATTATTATTCCTAATTTCAGTCTGAGGGCACTGAAGCTAAGTTTATCTAAGTAACTTGCCCAAGAATGGACTTTATTACCTATTTGGGACTCCATCTATCTTAGGCCTTTGGCTCTCCTCTTTCTCTTTGTATTTCTTTCTCCTACTTCCTTCTTCATCCTTTCTTTTTTTTTCTATGTCCTTTCTTTTTTTTCAACTTAGTAAGCCTTGCCAGTAAAGCGGGAGTTTTTAGTATTTGTGGGGATACAGAGAGTCATGGAGATAGAGAATATGGGACATTGACTATGACCTGTTAAAAAGTATTTGGAGTAATTCTAGGCACTTAGAGAAGAACAACAAAAAAGGTACATGGGAGTAGGGGGTCTGTGTGCCCTTCAATCTCTGTATTTAAAGTCAGTGATTGTACCTTAAATTTTAGAAGAGAAAATTAAGTCAGCATTGGGGTTTTGTCATGTTTTACTCTTTTATTAAAGAAATTAAAATATATGAACATTTAAAAAAATTATTTAGGAAGACAACTAACATGTCTGTGCATGAAAAGAAAATATAAGATAGCCAAAACCGGTTTGGCTCAGTGGATAGAGCGTCGGCCTGCGGACTGAAGGGTCCCAGGTTCGATTCCGGTCAAGGGCATGTACCTGGGTTGCGGGAACATCCCCAGTCGGAGATATGCAGGAAGCAGCTGATCTATGTTTCTCTCTCATCGATGATTCTAACTCTCTATCTCTCTCCCTTCCTCTCTGTAAAAAATCAATAAAATATATTTTTAAAAAAAGAAAATATAAGATAAAAAGCTTAATTGCTGTTATTATGCCTTTAACCTTTCCAAATGGGAATGGATTTCCAGGGTCAGTATCAAATCGTGGCTAGAAGCACAGCCTCTGGAGCCATTCTGCCTGCGGTTTCAATCTTTCCAGCACCTCCCAACCCTGTGACATTATGCAAGTAACTTAAAGTCTCTAACTTCAGTTTCCTCCTCCATAAAATATGGATAATAATGTCCTCCCCATAGGTTTGTGATGAGAATGAGGTTTAATGTTAATTGGGAAATTTATCAAAGTAAGTATACAGCACACTGTTATCCTGTCTAATAAAGAGGGAATATGCAAATTGACCGTCGTGCCATCACAAAGATGGCGGCACCCATAGCCACAAGATGGCAGCACCCAGTCCCCTCAGCCCCACCAGAGTCCCCCAGTCCTTTCAGCCCCGTGGGTGGGGGGAGGGGAGAAGGGTGGCAGGCATGTGGTGCAGCTGGACCCGCCCTCAGCCCCCCAGGGCTGGCCTGAGGTGCAGGCAAGCCTCAGATGGTGGCTGCCCAGTTGCCCAGGGCTAGCCCAAGGCTCAGGTAACCAGGGCCAGCCGAGGCTTGCGCTGCCGGCAGTGGCAGCAGCAGAGGTATGATGGGGGCATCGCCTTCCCCTGATCACGGGGTCGCTTCCTGCCCCTGAGGGCTCCTGGACTGTGAGAGGGGCCTTTTCGGCCTGAGGGACCCCCCTCCAGTACATGAATTTTCATGCACCGGGCCTCTAGTTATTTTATAAAATATAGTATGTTCAAAACATAAATTTCTATCTGCATCTCGCACTATATCAGAATATTCTAATTTGACCAAATTTTCCATTATTATAAACATTTAGAGTTTCTGTAATATTCTTTACTGTTCTAATTAATCATTATTTACCTTTACACCATAATTTCTATCAAAGCCCTAAATTGCTTGTTCATCTACCAAAGAAATCTTAATTTTTTTTCAGTGCACTGAGACATAATCATAATAGTCACATATAAGGTACTAGGTGACATCAAACTGAAAGCCCTGAAGCTCATTTATAACAATGGGATGACTCAACACTTACATTTACACAAAAGCATCTCAGTAATGAGTGATTTGAAGGATAAAAGAATTCCAGAGAAAGAGATAAATGAAGTGGGGGATTTTTTTATTATTATTATCACTACCATTGTTCTGGGTATCATTGCTTTCATTTTGATTTTTTTAAAATTGATTTTCAGAGAGAGAGAAAAACACTGATTTGTTGTTCTACTTATTTATGCATTCATTGGTTTATTCTTGTATTTCCCTGGCCAGGGATTGAAGCCACAATGTTGGTATGTCAGAATTATGTCTAACCAACTGAGCTACTCCTTCAGGGCCTTAGATCTACTTTGGTTCCTGCACTGCATGTGTGTTTCCATTTCAGCACCGGGACGTTTGAACAGCACCATTGTGAGTTCTCTAACCACTCAGGGGCTCCTAGTTAAATTTATGCTTAACCTCTGGCACTTTTCACAGAGGCTTCTTTCAGTCAAAACCAGACAAATTATAGAAAAACAGTGCATTGAGTAATAAGAACTTGTCCTGAGTCAATAATAGTCTCGGTGATCCACCTCCACCCCCAACGCTCGCCCCTGGAATGGGAAATTACATACTGAAAACATGAAAGGCATTCATATATTTAGGCACTGAAGATAGATAAGTAAATAATTCCTTCATATTTAAATAAAATCATAATTCAAGAAACACTGAGCAAGAAAGTTCTCTAACATTGGCTAGCTTTTTATTTTAAAAAATGCATTGGAGGGCCCTAGCTGGTTTGGCTCGGTGGATAGAGCCTGCAGACCGAAAGGTCCCGAGTTCGATTCCAGTCAAGAGCGCATGTCTGGGTTGCAGGCTCAATCCCCATTAGAGAATCAATGATTCTCTCTCATTGTTGATGTTTCTATCTCTCTCTCCCTCTCCCTTCCTCTCTGAAATCAATAAAAATATATTTTTTAAAAAAATGCATTTGAGGCAGATTAGTAGATTAATTTTTTTTTTAATATTACCTGGTTGGAATCCTGAAGTCTACATTAGTTCCCAATTTGTAAGCCACTTGTAATGCAGTTGATCCCACTATCCTTTGTATAGCTCTTCTAGATGCTGCTTTATCTACCTGGAACTGAGAAATCAAGTCAAACCCTATAAAAAGGGAACAAAAAATTAAAAGTCCACATTGAGATTGGTTTTGTTCTTTTCCACAGCCTACCCAAGTAAAATAATATTTTATATAGGTTTACAGAAAGCATGCATTTTCAATATAAACATTGCTACTCACCTGGTAAATCATCTTGACCAATTCTCACTTTTGGACAGAGCTCATTTTCACCATTAGGAACTGAATTGATAGGAAATCCTGCAAAAGAGATCACATGTCATCCTACCTCACCTCTTACCGGGATCATGGGGAATGTGTCAATAATAATAAGAGCTGAGCAATTATTTAAAGCACTACAGTATAGTATACCAAGCAGCTTGCTTGTAAGTAGTGTGTTTGGCTTTAACGCTATGACTGATTATAACTCATTCATCCTGGAAGAGAAGCAAGGCACAAAGGTGCTTTAATAATTTGTGCTGGGAAGATGCTCCTTTGGGGGAAGTTAGGAATTTGTTCCTTTTGGACATGGTGCTGCACAGCGTTCTGAATGGCACAGTGTCAGAGGCCTGTTTGGAAAACTTTTGGTGGTTTGGGCTAGAAAATATTCCTTAAAAACCACAAATTTTAGAATTCCCAAGAGAATCCAGAGCCGGCCTGAGCCAGTTCAATGAGAGTTCTGAATAGGGGAGTTCTTAGGAATCTTTGTCAAATAGAGGAGGGATTTGGTGGAGTCTCTGGTTCACTGATCCTAAATAAAATATAGAGAACACATTTAATTTCAGAAGCTCATTCTAAGAGATCTAATAAGGGTCCCAACTAGACTGTTGCGAGGATCCTAAAATGAGGAAGAGTAATAAGAAGAAAATTAAAAGGGTTAAATACTTAATTTGATAGGGAATCCTAGAATGAAATGGGGTGCTCCTTACACAAGTGGGGGGTTGTGGCGAAGGAGTATTTTTTGCCGCCACAGAAGGCCTTTTGTAACTATACAACCCTTGTGCCCTGAGACTCGCCTGATGGTAGAAACTTCCTACACTTCGAAAAAGCATCTTACAGCTGCAAAGCTTTGGCCCAGGCATCCCAGGACATCAAACAAATCCCCCGGTGATCCCCGTTTAATGGCTTCTGTACATCCATCCATCCATCCATCCATCCACCTAGCCATCTGAACAAACTGGCTTTCCTGCCAACTTTGATCACAGCACGATTCTGCTTTATACCCAGCATTTACCACAGAAAACCATAGAGTATCCATGGCCAAAGCAGAATTGGAGAGAGCGTATGAGGGACCATGGGTGCCTCACTCAGTCCTCACTTAGCCACCGCCCTGCCTGATCCCTTCTGGGAACAAGTGATATTTCAAAATCTAGACACTGTGGCCCTTACTTGGGCGACGCTTGACGGCAGTTGCAGATGCACAGGGTTCCAGGAAACCGCATACAAAGAAGAAAACTGAAATTTTCCTGAAAAGGAGAAAAGAAAATGATTCATATAGAAGTTCCTCCAGCTGGGGACTACTTTAGTATTTTTAAACATGGTAAAAACCTAATTAATGTAGGTGATCAAATCTCAGTATAGTTTATTTTTTTTATTTTGACTTTGGAGTCTTATTGAGAAATTTAATGAATTCTCACATTTTCAGCTCCTACTCTAAAACAATCATTAACTCATTGTTTTTTCTACCTCGCCGTCTCCATTTCTACCTATCTCCCTGTTTATTTCCTTGACTCTGTTCTCTTTCATCTTAGTTTTCCTGCCTCTCCATTTTGGTGGCTGCCTTTCCCTCTTTCTCTTTCTCTCTTCTGTCTCCCATGCTTGCTAATTTTTTATGTCTCACTTTCTCATCTGCCTCCCTCTAATTCTGTCTCTGTTCCTGTCTCTCTCCTCTCGTCTCTCCCCTTACCTCCTCTCATCTTGTCACCCCTAGCCATCTCCCCACCACTCTTTCCAGTGTCAAGGTCTTACCAGAAGGTCTTCATTTTCCCAATTTGTTGTTGCCAATCGTCCCAATGAAGAAGGGATTGTAGGGGAGTCAGTACTCCCCAAAGACCCCTTCACTGTCACCCCAGGACTGAGGCGTTTGGGACCCAGCCTTGGTTCCTCCTGCCCCTGTCAGGGCTACAAGCAAAAGAGTGAACCAGAGCCATCTGGTGACACTTTAAACCAAAGGAGAAGGAAGGGGTGGGGAAAGGTGGGGGGTGTGGCCCCCAAGCTAACAAGGTTACATTGAAGGAGGGATTTGCAAGGGAAAATTTGCTGAAAAGTAAAAAAAAAAAAAAAAATCAGGATGTGGAGAAATTCACTAGAAAAACCCAGGCGAACTGCGACAGGAACACAGTGGACGCTTTTAGAACTGCTATACGAGCACAGTGAGCCTTTTAGAGGACTGGGGTCCGGGGAGCTCACAGGAAGATGTGGGAACTCTTGGGAGCCTTGGCGCCCATCCAACCTAGGTTTGAATCCTCGTTTGTTCTGAAGTTTACTAGTTACATATCCTTCGGCAAGTTAGTTAACCTGCCTGTCACACCCGTTGCCTCCATTGAAAAACAGGTTGAAAGTAGTTCCTAAAACAATTGTTTTGAGAATTAAGCAAGATAGCAACTCAGAGAATCGAATGCTTGCCTCAGGAGGACAATCATTACTCCTCATATTACTGTCATTATAGCTAACACTTCACTACGTGCCTCTCGGTGGAAAATGCCTGAAGCTTAATGAGTTTAATTCTCACCCTATAAGGTGAGACTAAAATGCTTCCTAATCTATCGATGAGAAAACTGGGGCACAGAAAATGAAGTAACTTGTAACTTGTCCAAAGTTGCACAGTTAATTACTCAATACATATTAGCTCCTTCTTAGTGCTTGATAAATGTAACATCAGGCCCCTAGTTCTTATTTCTTCTTAAACTCGGTAATTACCAGAGCCAAGCAGAATATCTTTGGAAATAAGCAGTACATTATCCTCTATAACGAAGTTGAGAGCAGGTTACAGGGAGCACAGACCTGTAGAGAGAGATTTTGTCAGGACCATGTCACACATACACATTCTCTGTCCAGAACCAAGGAGAGAGAGAGAGAGAGAGAGAGAGAGAGAGAGACCCCACCCCACCCTCTCAGGATAACCTGCTTCTGGCTCCATCTTAGGGGATATGACAGTCCTGTCCTATAACAGGGACATTTAGGTTCAGAAGGTCCAGTTATCTTAATAAATTGTGGTATCTAGCATAAGGTAGTTTTGCTTCCTTGAACATTATTTTTATTTTTAAATTAATTGAAAAATAAATAGCATTGTTTCTTATTTTTTATTTTTTTATTTTCATAAATGTTATTTCCTCCTCTGCCTCCCTCAGCTCGATGGGGAGTTTGCCCTGATTAGCTTGGAACCATCTGTGCCATTTGTTCAGCATCCTTTTTCTAGTCGTGAACTACCTGTTGGGGCCCTGTCTCCATGGCATAGGGACATCCAGTTCCTCACATCATTTGGAGCTTTCCACGAGGCCCTGTCATTCTGTTATATCACAAATCAGTGAGCTGGACAAGACGCCTAATGAGCCAATTAGTTAGGAGTCATCTTTATTGCACACAGGTTCAGAGCAGATTACCTCTGTCAAATTCTGAACACCCAAAGGAGGAAGCATTCTCTTTTTATATCTTTTTTAGGGCCTTGTGTAAGTTATTTTTACAGACAATTTGTAACCTTGAGTACATGTCATATCTAACAAACACCTATCATATCTATACAGACAATTTTGTGACCTTGAGTACATATCTATATGGACACCTGTAACCTTGGATGAACAAACACTTGGCATGAGAATATGGGAATTATTATCAGTCAGTGTATCAGCCCCTTTAGATGGCTAGCTTGCAAGGTCAGACAGTTAAGTTTATCTTTTCTATTATTCAAGCTAAAAACAAAGTTATTTTACAGTCTAAAAATAACAGAGTTGACCTACAGAATAAGAGACTAAGAATAACAGAGTTGTTTGAACAGTAATTTCAATCAGCAGTTTTTCCAAAGAAGGGACCACTGTGCTTCAATTCTCCTTCCACCTGTCAGAATTCCAATTCCCGAGGGCAGCCTTTTGGCCAAGTCACAAGTGGTCATAGTCTTGCTCATTCTTGTAAGTCGACTGGGGCCTATTTAAATGGAGCAGTTTATTAACCCAAAGAACCGAACCTCTAAGGGTAGGACTTCAGAGGAGAAATTGTGCAGCAGGGTCCTCCCTGACATCCTAAAATCACACAAAATAAGCCAGCCCTTGATCCACAGGAAAAAAAGGCATTTTGCAAGGGGACCCTCTTCACTGAAGTTCTTTATTTGCAGTGCACAACCATTGAAATGCCTCAAAGAATTCACAAAATAGGAGGACCAGTTCCTTAGCTTTAATATGACTATTTTATTTTGCAAGTATTCTCTTGAAGGGAAGTTACCAAAAACTAATAACATTAATTAAAGATGCATGAGTACTATTTTGACTTACTTTATAGCTTAAAACAAACAGGCACTAAAAACTAGCTTCCTACAAGTACCTAGTTTTAAGCTTTCTTCTGTCTAGCTTGGTTTTAAAAATAAAAGGCCCGAAGTGCCTGGTGGAACACATCAGTTGTGTGAGGATGCTGCAAATCAGCCACAGCTAGAGCCTGAAATGTATCATGGAAATCTCCGGCTGCGAAGCTGATTAACAATCAGAGAGTTGCTAAAACTAGGACTCCCACAGTTTTGCATTGGGTTCAGTCTTACTGTAAAGAAATTTCACCACAATCAAAGCTCTATTTTTAATCTGCTTATTTTGGTTCTATCCTTGTAATTGTAGCCTAATCATACATAGCGAGCAAATAGAGCCCCATGATGATAGCCATTTCTCTCTGAAATCACTCACACATAAATGTGTGCTCGCCATGGACCGTTAAAACTAGAATGTGTTATTTAACACAAACCACCCCCCACCCCCCATATTACTTGTGCTTTCTCTAAAATATGAGTTTTTCCATTTTCCCCAAGGAAGAGAGAAATCAATTCCCTTCATGGCACATGTGCGTCTAGGAGCTGTTGCTATATATTTGCTGCTTTGTGAATCTTCCATTTGTAGCAACTGATATATGTCCTAAGCCTCTTTGGTTTCTTCCAATAAACTTCACATGCTGGCCCATCTGAATGTTTCTCTGCACAGTGGAAAGCCTTTCTTTCTTTTATAATATTTTTTTATTGATTTCAGAGGGGAAGGGAGAGGTAGAGATAGAGATAGAAACATCAACGATGAGAGAGAAGCATTGATTGGCTGCCTCCTGCACACCCCTCACTGGGGCTCGAGCCCGCAACCCGGGCATGGTTCATAGGTCAATACTCAGCCACTGAGCCACGCCGGCCAGGCAGCCTTCCTTTATAACAGGGCTCCCCAAAGCTTCACCAGAATCACCTGAATGGCTTGTTAAAAACATAGCACTGGCTCCACCCAGGAGTTTCTGATTCAGGAGATTTAAAGTGGGTCTGAGAATTTACATTTCCAACAAGCTCCCTGGTGCTGCTGGTGCTGCGGTCCAGTGAGAAATGCTGCTCATATGGTCACCTTTTCAACTCCGTTAAGCTGCCTCTCCATTGTTACAACTGATACTGACTTGCAGACTGTGAGTGTTTAATAAGTATTTGCTGGATAATTTTTTATTATATTTATTGGAGTAACATAGGTTAATAACATATAAATTTCAGGTGTACAACTTAAATATATGACACTTGTATACGCTATTATGAGCTCACCACCCAAAGTCTAGCCCCCTTCCTTCACCATGTATCCCCCTTTATCTTCTTATCCTCCCCCCACCCTCCTCTTCTGATAACCTTCATTCTCTGGTCTGTATCTCTGAGTTTGTTTATTTTTGTTGTTGTTCATCTGTTGCTTTATGTTTAATTTTTAAAATAATTATACATTGAACTCATAAGAACCGCTGGTAACTTTTGAGCTGATGAAAAAACTTGTACTAATTTTATTATTGGATGTGTATTAAGAAATTTACTTGGGAGCCCGTCCCATAAGGCTCAGTGGTTGAGCATGGACCTATGAACCAGGAGGTCACAGTTCCATTCCCAATTAGGGTACATGTCTGCGTTACTGACTGGATCCCGGCTGGGGATATGCAAGAGGAAGCTAATTGATGTTTATATCTCTCTCTTCCTCTCCCTTCCTCTCTCTCTCTAAAATAAATAAAAACAGTTTTTTAAGAAATTTATTTGGCAGAATTAACTGCAGAAACCCAAGGATTCCCTTCTATACTATTATCATTTATCAACCAAAGAATATGTGTGCTCCTGAATTCTATGCTACCCTTTATCAGTAAAAGAGAGAGAACCTTGATTCTGAATTTTTCCTTCTCTTTTATGAAAGAACCCTAAAATAAATGTTGTTTTATGTTGCATCCTATGAAATTCTATATGCTTTCACTAGCTTTCACACTCTGTGAAATGTTTTGTCTACACTAGGTGGCAGTGTAATCCTGATATTTGAAACGTAGGCAAAGAAATCTGACTAGAATTTGATTTCCAGTCTTTAGGTAGATAACTTTGATTTTTATGCAAATATTCCACTCTTGGTTGTTTTACATAGATATATATGAGCCATGCTCTCTGCCCTCCCTCACCACCACCAATTTCGAGCCTTAAGGCATCTATCTCCAAGGGTAATGTTGTGGGCTCTGGAGCCAGACTGCTTAGGTTCAAATCTCAGCACCAACACTTTGTAGCTGGGAGACCCTGGAGAGATAATAAAACTCACTGTGACCCAGTTTCCTCACCTGTAAATGTGAATAATAAATGTACCCATGTGATAGGTATATTATAAGAATTAAACTGGAGCTTAAAATGGTGCCTGGAACTCAATAAATTTTAGCTACAAATGTTCTTGTTATTTTAACGGTCTCTCCTTAATTCTCCCACTCAACCCAACTCTGCTGCAGTAAATGGTGCTGTATTTATGTCTTCTTAGTAAGAAAGAATGTGGTGGTGCTAGAAGCTCAAAACTCTTAGAAAATATAAAACTACTGAAAAAATTCACCTATAGATATCAAAGTCAATCAATTCAAAGCCCCCTCCTCCCTTTAATACTCAGATCTTTGGTGATTTGCTTCACTTTTGATTGTTCCTCCTGCAAAACTGTGATTCGTAAATCCTTTAAGTTTACCTCAGCATCAATGAGACCTTCTCTTTCATAACATGCTATGATTTTTCAAGAATGTTTATCATTATACTCTCCTTTGTACCTCACAACAATCCAACAATATAGTTGTGACCATTCTGTTTTCCTGGTGAAGAAACTTAGGTGAAAGAGGGGGAAAAAGTAAAAACCCATAGTTACTTGGTGACAAAAAAAGGTGCTCCAGTCTATTGACTGAATCTTGAACTGATACAAAAAAAGGCAACCCTACTAACCTGTGTAGCAACAGTGAAACAGCTGTTTATAAATATATGCATGTAATTGTTCTTCATTTGAGAAGTAATATGTGAAATTATAGAAAATGTAAACATAGAAAAAAGAAAAAGATCACTCAGCGAGACAACTCACCATTAACATTTTAGAACGTTTTCTCCTAGTCCTTTTTCTATGCACAAGTTGTGGTCATACTCTTCATAGTTTTACAACTTGCATAAATGCTCATCACTTAAAGTACTTACACATTTTCTTTCACAAAAATTAAATGCAATCGTATAGCACAAATCCCAAAGCCCAGGTGTAAGAACTTTGTCTTGAAGTTACGACGATGGATTTTAACTATAACTACTGTAACCTTGAAAAAGAAGCAGCTCCAGAGAAATATTTGAGTAACTGGGGGGAGATTCTTCTCTTTTTCTCACCCAAAGTCATGTGGGACTGTAAACTCCCAACGAACTGGCTAACCACAAAGCAGCAGAGGTCTGAGTAGACATTCCAGAGGCAGGGCAGCCACAGAGGCGTGCCGTCTCCTGCCATTCCTGCATTTCACATCTCCCCTAAACCATGATTAATGCCAGAAATAGCAATAGCGCCTGGCACATGGGCAGGTGATAAAGAGCCTTTGTTCTTAAAGGTTGAACTTAGAGCCCTTACAAGCTGAAAGGGCCCTACCATTAGCAGAGTCTTTGTCATTTTATAGGTGAGGTAAGTGAGGTTTAAAGATGTTTGATAACTTGCTAGGGGAATCTCAGATGACAGGCCAAAGCTAAACTTGAGTTTATCTGACATCAAAGCCAATGTTCTTCCTCTAAAGCAGTGGTTCTCAACCTTCCTAATGCCGCGGCCCTTTAATACAGTTCCTCATGTTGTGGTGACCCCCAATTTCATTGTTACAGATTGAACATAATTAAAGCATAGTGATTAATCACAAAAACACATGTAATTATATATGTGTTTTCCCATGGTCTTAGGTGACCCCTGTGAAAGGGTCGTTCGACCCCCAAAGGGGTCGCGACCTACAGGTTAAGAACCGCTGCTAATGTGTTGTTTCTGAGTACACACATACATACACACATGCGCGCGCACACACACACACACACACACACACACACACACACATACACACACCAAAATGCAGTTTGCTTAAGTATATTTTCCATTTCACTGTGCACCTAATCCTCCACTATTATTTTCTCTTTTTCATAAACCACCAAGCTGTCCTGCAAGAGCTGATTAGTTTTGACCATTGTACTGGTCACCAACTTGGTGCCCTCAATGAGCAAGCTGTGTCCAAAGATTTACCTTAGTGGTGCTTTTTGTAAGTAAAGGCAGTAGGAAAGTTCATTTCTATATTTTCCTGTGGTTCTGTGTATATCAAAATTTGTCTCAGGTTCTAAATTCTCACCGGTTAAGGACATCAATTATTCATTACCTCTCCCATACTTCCTTTTATTACCTACTGCAGACATTATTTTGTATATTCTTTGGGAGTCAAATGCTCAACCAACACTATATTTAAAGCACAGTACTGGGTACTAAGAAAATTTTCAGAGCCAAATAATGTCTTATTTGCCCTCAAGGAAAAAGGACACACGCGTACTAAAACTATGAAGCACACTTTGGCCTAAAAGGAACCCCCAAAGAAAACAAGTTGTTGAAAATCATAAACAAATTGTCCTAGAGACAGGAAAACCAAAAGTAATTGATACTGTCCAGAAGGATTCAAAAGCATTTCACAGAGAAAGTGACATTTTAACTTGACCTTGAGGAATAAATCATATTTGACAGGCAGAAAAGGGCAGAAAGGGTTACAAGGCAGTTGAGATAATAAGAACAAAACCTCAGGGGCATGATAATGTGTGGAATGTACTTAATTATGTTAAAGGCATGATTTAACTTTTTGAAAATATTATTTGTATGTCACTGTGAACTCAGGGATGGAGAAAAATAGTATCATTAAGGTACATTTAGTAAATAAATAGTCCCACGATGTTTATGACTACCTTATATTGATTGGGCTGCCTATCACATTAGTATTTTGTCACTGAAAAATAAATCAGCAATCCATTTGCCAGAGTGGAAAATGTAAATAAGAGCTTCAGCTATAGGGGGGCAAGTTCTAGCAGAACCTTTTTGTTGTCTGCAAAGGATTCTCAGTTTGGGGATTCCATCAAGACTTAGGAAACATCAGGTGGCCCTGTTAGCAGCCTC
This sequence comes from Myotis myotis, assembly GCF_014108235.1. Classification (NCBI taxonomy): domain Eukaryota; kingdom Metazoa; phylum Chordata; class Mammalia; order Chiroptera; family Vespertilionidae; genus Myotis; species Myotis myotis. Next base: position 66,518,516 of record NW_023416379.1, on the reverse strand, counting down.
AGGGGTAAAAGAGACAAGATGTCTTCTCTAGGACAAAACAAGTTATTTGCTACCACTTAAGTTACAATTCATTTTTTCCATCAATACTAGTAATAGGCTACTAAGCTTGGCTAAAGTAGGGTGCTAGGAAGGGTCAATGGCATAAGCAGCTAGCAATGCTTTCATGTCCTTGGGGGAAAGCTGATCAATAAACAAAGATAACACTACTTCCAAAAAGAAAGGTCCAAGAGAATTCTGCTCACATACTAAGCAATCGTTTCAGACCGCAAGAAGGAAGGCACAGAGCCAAGAATGGGAGATGTGTTATGTGCAGAAAAAAAGATTTGAAATGGAAGTTGCTCTGAACAGTGAAATGAGCTCTCGCGTGGAGCTCAAAAGGGAGACAGGGAAAAATGCAGAGTGTAGCTGGAGCAACTCAAATGGAAATCAGCATGCCCGTGGTGTGTTTCCTAAGACCTATTCAGTCAAGTAGAACAACATAGTAAAGAAGCAATCAAAGAATAAATGACCTAGAATTATTGGCCTCACCAAGCATAACTTGCTACATAAGGTTGCTTTCAGAAGTAGATGTAGAGAAATTGTGGCCTCCCAAGGCTCTCGTCACTGTATGTTCTTTTAAGCTTTGTTATCTGGCAGGACACTGTTAGAAAGCCAGCGAATGTATAAAATGTTATTACAAGAATCACAGGAGTAACCAGTAGAAATCTGTCTCTTCAGGAAATGTCATTTGGCTACAGATTTGTACCATAATAAAGCTGTCCATAAATATACACTATAAACACAGAAGGCAAGAAATAAATAACGTTGATGTTATATCCCAAAGCTAAATGACAGACCCTTGGTGCATTATTGTGAGCAGTTATTTAAAAAGAAAAAAAAATAACACACACACCAAGTTAGTTGACCCTCATTGGATTATAAATAACCATAAAAAGGCTTATTTAAGAAGTTGAAAGCTTATAAAAAGCCTCAGGGTTTTGCTGTGTTGCCTACAGAGCCCACCGTATTCATTCCTACTGCTCTGTGTCCAGTTACACTCGTGACAAATTCAACTGTAATTTGTATAGTTGTAACTCATGTGTTTCCTTTAAAAACATGCTTTTCTGCCCAAACTAAGTACTGCTATTTTCTCAAGTGAGGAATAGTGAAAGTAATTCAAATACAGGACCTTTGTCTTCATGTACTGTATCTTCTGAAACATCATTCCTCTTCTCTCTGTTGGCCATACTGCATGCCCTTTCCAGGCAGACTTCCCAGCCCTTCTCAAGCAGGCCCATCTCTTCCACAAAGCTCTCCAGTGCCTCCAGCCATATGGTCTCCATTCTGGTCACTCATAGGAAAAGCTACTTACACGGAATGATGCCGCATTTAAGTGTCACAGGCAGGAGAGTATAGTCGAGAAAGCAGGGGCACCTTAAGTCAGAAGGTGTGGCCTTGAGACCTTCCTTGTTCCACCCGTGTGTGCCCTTCCATTCACTAGTCTTGTAACAGCACTGAGCCTGTTTCCTTTTCTGCCAGACGGGGACTTCCTGAGAGCTCACGGAGAGACTCATAGGTGGGAAACCTTTGTAAAGTATAAAGTCCTCTGCAAAGGTAATTGTCGTTTCAGAAATATTTAGAAAGCACCTATTTCATGCAGGGCACAGTTTTGAACACCGAAGAAAGCAAAGTCTCAATTCTCAAGGACTTTCTAAAATATAGTAAAAAACGAAAGACATAAACCTTAGTACATAAAATACAGGGTAGTAAATAGTAAGTTCCTTAAGCAATACCCCCAGGACTTCAACTCAATTTAACAAGTATCCATAAGACTGGCTTTTGAGACACAAAGGTAAACATGGTGGGTCACTGTCACCTACCCAGCACGAAGGACAGACCCGTGACAACAATGTCAGCACAAAATAGATGATGATAAATACAGTAAAGAAAGTGCTTCCTGGGAATGAGTTAGGTCTATAGAGATGGACACGTGGGAAGGCTTAGGACTAGATGCTCAAGGATAAGTTTGACAGAAGATATCAGAGCTTAGAATCTGTTTTCAAAGACTGGGTTTTTCTTTCCAGAAAAAGGTAAAAAAGACCAAATCTGGCTTTGGATTGACCAGTGCTATAAGGCAGATGGATATGAGAAGAAGGGGGGTGACCGTGGAGATTCAGCAGAGCTGGGAAAACACCCTAGTAAGAGCTGATGATGGTAAGGTTAGCAATTTCTGCAAGCCTCCTCAGAATCCGAATCACAGCGGGGAGAGGATATGTCAACAGAGGTCAGGGAACCAAAGAACGGGAAAGGCTAAGCCAGCAGTTAGAGGAGGACAGGATTTAGCAAAAGGTTTTTTTCTTTGTTTGTTTTAAAATAAGTTTTAAAACAATTGAATGGTGTTTACCAGATACTGCTGTTTTAAGAATTTCACCTCTATTATCTCATTTCATCGCACAGCAGCCCTAAGTGGTAGGTACAATGATCCACTGTGGTGAGGAGGAGCTGAGAGAGCTGACCAAGGGTGTGGGCTGAGAAAAGGGAGCCAGAGCAGAGAGAGAAACTGAAGGAAGATGCTATTGGAATTCAAAAGAGGAAGTGCTCAGGGATTGGGGGTGATCATCATTTTTCTTTCTACAGTTTTCTTTAACTCCTAACTTCTTTACAATAGGCATTATCATTTATAGAGTCAGAAAACTAAATATAAAAACATGCAATCACTTTAGTGATTTATATTCTGTCTTTAAATCCTTCTTTATCTCTTCTATATAAAAATAAGCTTTCCAAGAGAGTTAGCTCCCAGAAAGTAGGAATGGTGCCATATTTCTCTGTCCCCTCTATCATCTAGCACATGGTGTGTGTGTGTGTGTGTGTGTGTGTGTGTGTGTGTGTGTGTGTGTTTACAAGAAATAAAATTAAACTAAACCAACCCAGAATCTTGATAATTTTGCCCCAAATTTAGCTTTCTGTATTCTAACTACTCTACATTACAGTCCTTAAGTACTTTAAGGGCCTGCTTTTAATGTTTTTTCATATATCACTAGCCTGGGAAAAGATCAAAATTCAGAATTGAAGTACAGTTTCTACTGAATATGTAGAAATTTTGCACCATTTTAAAGTCAAAAAATCCTAAGTCAAACTATCGTAAGTTAGGAAACTTCTGTATTTCTTAAATACCTCTTCCCCACCCCAACATCCCAACCTCTACCATCATCTCCAGTTATTCTAAAGTATAGCCAGGTTGAGAACCACTGATATAGAGCCATTCCGAAACCTGAAAACTTTAGGGACTGTTAAATGTATATGTATCCTCACTGGATTTGGAATACATTCTAGAGCTAGTTTCTTTTTAATTATGGTAAAGATGTGCCACGACCAGTGTGCTAAATGGTTAGAGCATTGGCCCATGCACTAAAGGGTTGCAGGTTCTATTCCCAGTCAAGAGAGTGTACCAGGGTTGCAGGTTCAATCCCCAGTCCTCGTTGGGGCTCATGCAGGAGGCAACCAATCAATGTGTTTCTCCCACATCGATGTCTCTCTCTCTCTCTCTCTCTCTCTCTCTCTCTCTCTCTCTCTTTCTCTCTCTCTCTCCTCTCTTCTCCTCTCCTCTCCTCTCCCTCCCCCTCTCTTCCATTCTCTCTAAAAATGAGTGGGAAAATATCCTTGGGTGAGGATTAACAAAAAAACAAAAACAAAAAAAAGATTGTATCTAAGGTTAAAATAGAATCAAATCTATTCACCAAATTATCTCCTTTTTTTCCTACAAACATGGATACAAATCTTAAATTAAAATACTCCCAGTACTGCTCAAGGGACTAACCAAGCAATCTAACTTAGTTATCTTTATATCAGCTGTATGTGACCTCGCTGAACTTGCTAATGAGGCAGCAAAGTTGTTTGGGAGGGGAAATTATATTTACATGCTAATAAGACTCTGAGCCAAGAAAACAAAGAAGCATAGACTATTGATAGTAATTAGGACAAGACATAGAACTGTAAAAAGCAATCATCTAGTCAAAGAGATTGTATAACTCTGGCTTTGAAGTCCAGGATATAGGGGGAACTTTGGAATATGGAAAGCCATTCCTTGCTTCAATTCCTAGTTTCCAAGTATGAAAATAAATCGATATTCAGGTAGTCCAAATGCAGTATGTTTATATATAGAACAACAAAAACCTTTCACCCTTAGATTACTAGTGAAAGTTGAAGAATCACGCCCAAGTGTAGAGGGCATCAACTAAGATAAATCAGGCTTCAAAGTTTTGATAATGGGCTAACAGCAGCAATGGCCTCAACTCAATTGCTTGGCCTTGTTTGCAGTTACCTTTCATTCCTGGTTGGTTTTATTTTCAGATTAGGCAACAAGATTCAGACCCTTTTCTCAAAGTGCAAGAATTTTTCCCTGCCATATACAATATGCAGTGAGACCTAATTCTCATGACATTCAGTATGAGTGGTTCTTTGTTTTATAAAACCTCTAGGCTTAGGTTCATGTCACTCACACACTCACACACACACACATTGTCTTTGCAAAGAATTCACATTTTAGCCTCTATAATACATAAACCAAAGATCTGGGATGACCAACTCATCCCAGTTTGCCCAGGACTGTCCCAGTTTTAGCGCTGGAAGTCCAGTGCCCAGTGTAGAGAGCCACCCTTCCACCTCAGACCCAGGCAAATTGAGATGGTTGGTTACCCCATAAACAACCAGAATCAGAATCCAGTCAGAAGTACGCTTTGAGCTATTGGACCCATCTTTCGGGCCAGATCATCTTTCCTGGTAATAGTAACAATGTGTGCCAAAGAGGGCTGGATTGATACTACCAGCCACCACGTGAGAACCACTACGGTGCTCTATCCGTATTACCTGGAATCCTCCCAACCATTGTGGAAGATGACCATCATTGTTCCAGTATTATAAGGTAAAGAAATTAGGCTCTGATAAATGAAGTGACCTGCCCAGGACCACACTAGAAATACATGGTAGAGCTGAGATTCAGGCCTAGTTCTTCTGACTTCAAAGCTCAGGCTCAGTCTCTTTCACTCTCTGCCTCTTGCATTCTGAAGTCCATCAACCATAATACATTTTAAGAAGACCTACATAGAGGAGATTTTATAAAAGCCGAAGTAAAATCAAGTAATAAAATAGAGAAAGAGTGGAAATAAACAAAATATCACAATCTGTGTAAATTCAATCAAATGTAGGACATAAATAAGACAACCAGCAGCTAATTGATGGATTACAAATTGCTCAAAGTCAAATGCATAAGATTTTTTATAACATTCTTTCAAGTGTTCAAATAAAATACTATGGCCTTAGGTTAAAAAAAATCTATTCATGTGTGTAAATATTTTGTTCCTAATTATTTCTCCCCGCAGTGAATAATCATGTTTACTGTAATATGATTTGCTTAAATTTTTGTATTTTGACATACCCTACACTCTTATAAAGAAAAACAGAATCATAAAGCTGCTATTTAAGAACTGTCTTAAAAGGACAAGAAACTATTGATTTATATTTAAATATTAATTATGAGGATTTGTCCTCAGCATATATACAAATCTGAGTTAAACTGGCACATAGTTTTGAACCAACATAATTGCAAGGATACTCCTAAAGCAATTCTTGTCTGCTGTTTTTTTACTTGACATTCTTGTATACTCCTAATTTTTTCCTACATGTCAATCCTATCATCTGCCCCCTGGCACTAGTTCTTTGGGAAAGTGCATACCAAAGGAGATTTCCTTCTATTAGCTACATTTGGAGAAAAAGAATCGACATCTGTCAGTGTTAATGAGGGTGAGTCTTGACAATGTGTGACAACTGAGATCAGGCTCCAATATGAATCTCTCATGACAGAGGGGTAGCCATTTTGGTGCTGACCTTAAACTAATTTTTTAGAATGTGTGCTCTTATATCACACCACCTTAACGTTGTTCAGCAAATTTAAAAAGGTTCAAATCTCTTAAATGTGGTCAGACAATCAGATTTACAAGTGGCAGAATCAGCAGCAAGCACTAAAGTTGTCACAATCTCAATTATTTCCAAAGTATCTAATGTTGTGATTTACTAAACACTGCTGACATCTGGAAACGTTTCATAAAATGTCTTAGAGACTCAAGTATCTTCTGGCAGCTTTTACTAAATGGCCTTGGTACGTTGTAATAGTTGTAATGTAGTCTCTCTCTGGATTAGATGTTCTCTAAGAGATGTGCAGTAGTCCCTGATAACAAGGATGACTTCCTCTGAACTTTATGTTTAAGTTAAATGGACTCTGCTATGGACTGAATTTTGTGTGCCTCTACCCCAAATTCCTATACTGGATGGGATAATATTAGGAGGTAGGGCCTTTGGGAGGTCACTAAGTCATAAGTGTGGAGTCTTTACAGATGGGATCATAAAATAGACACAAAGAGCTCTCTTTCCTCTTCCACCTTGTGAGGATACATGGAGAAGATGATCACCTATGAACCAGAAATCGGGTCCTCGTCACACACCCAATCTGCTAGAGCCTTGATCTTGGACTTCCCAGCATTCAGACTGTAACAAATTTCTGTTGTTTGTAAGCCATCCTGTCTATGGTAATTTGTAATAGTAGCCCAAACTAAAACAGGTTCTCACAGCATCTGAAGCTCATATTCATGAGCAGGAGGAGACAGGGCTGGGAACTCTTCAACCAGCTGATGAGGAACATAAAAGAATCAAGAGTGAGAGAGAACAGTTTAGTTCTTTTTACTTTAAGTATTATCTGGATTTAGTAAAAATCTACAGTAATAGTATTGCCAGAATTTTTTTTTAATATATTTTATTGATTTTTTAGAGAGAGGAAGGGAGAGGGATAGAGAGTTAGAAACATCGATGAGAGAGATACATCGATCAGCTGCCTCCTGCACATCCCCCAGTGGGGATGTGCCCGCAACCCAGGTACATGCCCTTGACCAGATCGAACCTGGGACACTTCAGTCCGCGGGCCGACGCTCCATCCACTGAGCCAAACCGGTTTCGGCCAGAATTTTTTTTTTTAATTCTCATAACTGCTTCATCTGTACTACCAGGAAAAAATGGGAAAAAATTACCTGCAATAAAAGCAAACCAAATTTTATCATTGTAATGCCTTTAAGCTCTTGAAAATCTTAATGGTTGTACTGTATTTTTTATTTGGCTAATAAATATGCAGATGTATTCCTTCTATGGTTATATTCTGCTTCTTTACCACTGGGGGGAAAATAAACACGTAAGCTTCACTAATTCCCAGAACTCATAAAGACCAGATGGACACTCTGAATAGCAATACAAATTGAGTCATAAAAGTCTCTAAAATAATTAATGCTTTTGCACAAAAACTCAGTTCAAAGGGTTAAAAGCTCAGCACTGTTTCTAAATACCAAGTCAATGTAAGCCATGTGTAATTATAAATCATAGGTCATGTTTCCTATTTACCTATGCTCTGCTCTTTTCTGCACCAATCATTATACATTAGCGTGACAAGATTGGGCACAAATGGACAAGTTAATTGCCAGTGCCATTAGAATTCCCAAATTTCTGTAGTGTGAATGAAATTAAAACAACTAATTTGTGCATTTTTTAAAAGGTCACCTTGTTACACAGGAAATTGAATGTGACGAGAACAGAAATAACTCTCAAGCTGGTTGTTGAGTGGGGAAGTTGGCTTTTACAGTCTTCATTTTGTAGAAACTTTTACACAAATCTTTTTTTTTTCTCTCTCCAGAACTTAGACCTTGTGTGAAGCTGTAATGGCGTGAAGTAGGGGAGGGGATGATCTGGAAGAATCCTCAATCAAGTGTTTTTGGAATTTTCACCAAATCAAAACCAGGTTGAAAGCTTCTCAAAAGCATCTTATATCCACCAGTAGCAAACTGTGAGTTACATTTTTTTTATCATCTGCAAGAGTACAAAACAGGAAATAATTTTTGAATCTAATAATGTTTCTTCCCTGTTACTAAGAGAGTTTTGACTTTATGGTTAAAATTCTAATGTTTCTCATTTGTCATGTAAATATTTTTGCCATATCCTGAATATTAGTTGTGTCATAGCAATCTCCTAGGAGGGACTCATCAAACCATTGCCACACCCAGGCAAGCCATATAATATGTATTGAACAGCGGTTCCCAGCAGCCAAATCTAAGGAAGAGTGAAACCCAATTCAAAGTAGGTGTCAGTATCCATGTGAGATAGTAGAGACCACTGATGATAAAAGAAAAAAAGTAAGCAATCTAAACAAAAGGACAAAATGATTATTTAATGATTTTGCATAAATGTTCAAATGTGATAAGTAAGGTTAAAACTAGGCACTATTGCTAAATACAAAATCCAGGGCCAGCTAACACATGTGTGTGATGACAGAGTATATTTCTCTACCCTTTACACTCAGGACCTTTGGAAACAGGCAGCAAGAAATGCCAGAAACCTAGTCAAAGGGCCAAGGGCTCTACTCACCCCAGCCCTTCAGTGAAGAGAGCATGAGGAAGCAGAAGCCCAATATTGGTTGGTGCCTTAGGTGATAATAGTATGTTTTACATTGCTTCAGGGCTCAAGCTGAGGAAGATGAAGATCATTTCCAAACTATACTGATTGTTGAGAACTGGGAAGGGTCTAAAAATTTACCCTAATTGCAAGCTATCAAGATAAGCTAGCAGAGATTCACAGATGCTGGCAAAAGACATGAGATTTCTGGGTCAGAGACAAAGGACAGGTTACTATTCATAATTGTAAACAGTATCAGCATGTGTGCATGTTCCCTGAACCCCAGTGCCCACAGGGTGATGTGAAGAAGGCCAGGTGATCCCTGTATACATAGTGGGACCCATTGCAGAAGTGCGTAGGAAACCCTAATCTTTTATAATGGGCAGTAAGCCTGTCAGGCCTTGCCGTTTAGGGAGACATATTTACTATATTGGTGAGTAAACAAACTTGACTTTGTTTCAGAGACACTATATCTTCCAAGGCTGTTCACTATACAAAAGTCTTTGAAAATAAAATCTGGAATAAACATAGTTATGGCCTCTGCTTATGAGATATACAGAGACCCATGGAGAATTATCTCTCAGCACTGACTAGGTACTAAAACTTCATGCTGAAATATAGCTCACAGTTCTTTCTTTAAAGACCTCTAGTTGCTATTTAGGGCAGCACAGCACTATGCTCCTCAGAAACTCTACATTCACTACCCTGGTCTCAAATTGCCCTATTTTCTCCTTTTTGCTCTCCAGGGGTTTCTCCATAGTGAGTCTAGTACTTCACTTCAGTTTGTTGGTTTTTTTTTTCAATATTTTATTGATTTTTTTACAGAGAGGAAGGGAGAAGGATAGAGAGTTAGAAACATCGATGAGAGAGAAACATCGATCAGCTGCTTCCTGCACACCCCCCACTGGGGATGTGCCCGCAACCACGGTATGGTTGACCGGAATCGAACCTGGGACCTTTCAGTCCACAGGCCGACGCTCTATCCACTGAGCCAAACCGGTTAGGGCCACTTCAGTTTTGTTTTTGCTTTGGTACCTGAACTGCTCACTCTTAGCTTCACCTTTGACCTATGTGCCTGGCAAGATACCCCCACAAGTAACCTATCAGTAACAATTTCCTCACCTGCCAGTACTGGCACTCTACTACTGCCCTGATAAGGAACCCTCTCCCCTCAGAGAATATTGGCTATAAAATTAACTATTTCTAGGGCTGGGTAGACAACCTATAGGTGACTGGATAATTGGGTCTGGCATTTTTTTCTTTTAATAAATTTTTCTAGGGAATGAGGGGACTCATCCTATGCATATGCAATTTTGCTTAATGATGTTTGGAATAGTCTTTTAGTATGTAAACCCAATGTGTTGCCATAGAAACAGGTCTCCATCAGAAATGCATCCAATCAATTCTGAAATTATCATTCAGAATAACTTTATAAATTGGAATGAATCCAGCAGGTACCCAGAATGTCAGCATTTAGGCAGTAAGCTGCATTTTCTTATTTTATTTAATTATTTTAAAATAAACGAAAAGAGAAGAACCCAACTTAGATATATATAAAAATACAAAGATATTCAAAGTAAGAAATTACTTCTCAATTATTTTACTTTTGAAACAGCATTAAAATAGAGTAAAGTACACCATTCAGAAAAGACAAGGTATGTTTCATATGTCTAAGCAGAATACAATGTGGAGGAAATGACTAAACAGAGAATGTGTGTATGGGGGCAAAGGGAATGGTTATTTTAAATATTATTATTTCTCTTAGCAAAGAAATCTGTAAATTTATGTATTGGAAGAATTCCAATTTTGGAGTGTATTTTCAATACTCCCTGCACCTCTTGTCTCCTTGAAAATTTTCCCAAATGGAGTTATTAGGAGTTATGTAGCCCATGAAAAGGGAGTCACAGATACAAAATTTCTAGAATTTAGGGGCAAGATTATAAATTTTTCTCCCATGGATTTTATGATGAAAATAATAAAAATAAAATGTGATGAGTTATTAGTAAAATTAGTCCACCCCATATGATGATTAGTTCATGTGTTGGCAATAAAACTTAAAGTGTTTCCCAAATCTCTTCCTCGAGTCCACACTATTTCACTAAAATTTCATCGGGAAAATGTTATAGACCAGTGCTGTTTAAAAAAAGTTTCTTCAATGATGGAAGTGTGCTGTAATCTGTGCTGTCCAATATGGTAGCCACTGACTAGCCATATATGGCTATTGAGCACTTGAATATAGCTAGTGCAACTAAACAGCTGAACTTCCTAAAAATGTTAATTTACATTTGAATTGTGGCTATCATAATGGACAGCAGGTCTTTATAACTTAGTATTCATAGTTTTAATACTTAATCTCCAGAGTTGGAGTCGAACTGAGAAGGTTCAAACTCTGGCTTCGCAACTTATTCTGTTATTCTTCTTTCCCTCATTGTTGGGTTAATGTGAAGATGAAATGTTTTACACTGTATGTTATATAATCTTAGAAATTATTATTATATCCTAGTTCCACAATTTACCAGCCCCATGGTCAAGTTACCTAACCTCGTGGAACCTGAACAATTTCATCTGCAAAATAGGGTTAATAATACCACAGCATGGAGTTGTTCTGAGGATTAAATGAAATAATGCATTAAAGTGCTGAGCACATGCCCATCACATGGAAGCACTCAATACATACATGTTAGATGTTATTACTAAAGTATTAGTAAATTTCTTGCTGAACAAGAGAAATTTTTGTAACTTGTAGGAAATACTAAACAGGGTGTGGTTATAATGATTTGTACTGGGTGAGCCAATAATATTGAGCCAAATCAAATTTGTTCATCATCAAAACTTAACCCAGAATGATTCCACTGAAATTCAAAACCAAAAAAATTAACTGTGTATTCACCTTATCTTTCTTAAGATGGTGCTACTCTTTCCTTATTTTCAGTACCTGGCAGCACAGGAAAGTTAGGTAGAACAAATATATCACTGCAGGAAATCCTGTTTCAAATTATTTCAAGATGTGCAGAGCCCATCAATGACATACCCAGCTCCCAAAACAACATATTTATAGCCACAGCTTTACACATCTCAAAAGATTTTTTAATGTGATACTCAAATAAACTGGTAATGCCCACACACAAAATAACTCCCTCTCTATTTATATCTCAAATACAGTACCAAATGATAAAACATCTAAAATGTAAGAGTTTAAAGAAATTTTTAACACGTTAGAAAGATGTTTCTTCAAATGTTACAGAAGGCAGTGTGGCAAATTGGAATAGGAATGCTGCTCTTGTGGCTTAAAACAGTTTTACTTTATAAATGGACCTGGTGTGCTCTTCTCATAGATTTCTGGCATCCCAGCAGCAGACAAGGAAACTTCTTGTTGGTCCAGCAATGTCTCCTTGGGAAAGTCTAAGTAGGTCAGGGCAAGAGGCAAAAAGCGTTTCTTTCAGTGAGAAATTAAAAACTCAGAGCCCCCTTTATATTTAAAATGACTTTCACTGTACAGCTGCCTCGAAGCAAACAAGTAGCAGAGCCCTTGCTTCCAGACTTGTGCTCACACATTTGAAGAGACAGCCGACCTTCAGTGTTGGACTTGCAGATTTCCTGAAATATTTTTGACTTTGTTGCTCATATGAAAAAATATGTTTGCGAAATTGCCAATTCAATATCAAAGACATGGCAAAGTATATTTCTATTTCACCATGACTGTCCAACCAGCAGCCTCCCCTTAATGAGCAGATAATTGTAATTAAGGGTACACCTCTGAGAGACAAAGTAATATGGCTTTGTGTCATTTTCAAGTAAGATTAGAGTAAGTCTAGGAAGGAAATAAATGGTATGACGGTTAGAATTAGATTTATACAGATGGTTAGGAAGATGACCCGAATCTGACTTTTTCAAGTCTTTCCAGATTGAGTAATATCAGGAGGGCAAAGATCACACTTGTACTATGTCATTTTGCAAGGAAAAATGCTTCTATTGAGCTGAACTTTCAGTCAACACTGGTATTTGCTAATAAAAGTTTTGACACATGTAAACACCTTATTGTGTTAACATGCACAATACAGATAGTACCTGGGGTCTTCCCTGCTCCTTGAGTTCTAAATGAAATTGCCCTGGTCTGTGCAAGTCCAAAGCCCTTCCTAGGACTTTGCTAAATTTCTGGTGATTTATTCTCAAAGCCTCCTCTGCTCTTGCGTGTCTGCCCCCACAAATGTGTCTCTACTTCACTAGGCATCAATTCGGACAGAAAAATAAATTTTTCATGTGGTTAATAGAACTGACTGAAGGTTTCAGTGGCAGGGGTGGGGAGTTGGGTGGGTGAGAAAAGGTCACCTCTCACATCATTCCACAAATAACTTTAAAAATCTATCATTACCTTCTTGTTCTTTCAAGTCGTCTCTGGCTCCTGCCATAAGGTGATGTGGGCTGTGAGCCTGAGGTGACTGGGGGACATTTACTGGAGAGGCCACTGCCACAAGCTGAGATGGCTAGTGATACCAGGTGAAACTTTTTGACATCAACAGAGTTCTAAACAGTGATCATGACTTTTACGTATAAATTTTTTAAATATATTTTTATTGATTTCAGAGAGAAAGGGAGAGGGAGAGAGAGATAGAAACATCAATGATGAGAGAGAATCATTGATCGGCTGCCTCCTGCCTACTGGGGATCGAGCCCACAACCCAGACATGTGCCCTGACCTGGAATTGAACCCGGGACCCTTCAGTCCACAGACCGAAGTTCTATCCACAGAGCCAAACCAGCTAGGGCTGATCATGACTCTTAAATCTCTGAAGCCTATACCTTAAATTCCTTCACCTTGGAATAAAACTGGACTTTGGGCCCAAATTATTTGTGGCACAGGATAGGAAATGCAGGTATGCCACCCTGTGAGAATGATAAGAAGAAACAAAAGTAAATGGCCATAAATTTAGGTAAGCAAAAAGACAAACTCACACCGACTCCCCTGCCCCATCCACACCGTCCCAAGTGATTGTGGCACATGAAGAAAAGTCACTTCCACGTAAGACTGAATGGTGCTCTGGGATGGAGTTCAAAAGCAATATCCCAAGATTTAAGTACCAGCATATACAAGTATTAAGTACTATGTCTTTAAGAAATATATAAATGAGAAAAACAATAAACACATGCACACAACGTTACTCCCTGATCATGGTCTCTATTTCACCACCACCACCAAAAAAAAAAAAAAAAAAAAAGGAAAGAAGGAAGGAAGAACTTTTCGTTATTACTGTGGCTTACGTCCAATTTCTTGATGCTTGGAATAAAATTTTAATTTAAAATTTAGCTTCCATATTAAACACGTTGTGTGAACTACTAAATACTGGCTTGTATTCTAAATTACTTTTATCTTCCCCTATGGAGAGGATTTGGAAAGAATCCCTTTTAGAAAGCAAGCCATCAGGGCGAGGATAGGAATATTAACACACTAAAGTCACTGTGTATACTTGTAACCTTGATTTAAGTGCTAAGCTAAATACGGTTATCTCATCACATATCTGTGCTTGTGAGCCAACACCGCAGAAAAGCAAACTGAAATGAATGAGGTTCTCTGATTAATTTTCTAGTACGCGGCAGTTTAAACATCACACTGGCAATGTAATTGAAATTGCAGCAGATGGAAATGGCAGAGTCCTTAAATAGATGCCTGCACACTCTTCCAGGATTTAGGAGTCTCTTAGTGAAGTGCCACAGCCGATCTTAATATGATTTACTGGTAAAGATCTGCTACTGCTACTGAGCTGCCAGGTTAGAGGGAGTGTGACTCCTGTGATCCAGAGGAGTAATTCTACTGCAGGAAAAAATAAATAGACAATTACCATACCGTTACTCAGAGAAGCGACAGAAGCGATTATGCCTCTGTGTTCTCACAGGAGGGCTCCAAGCGAAGGGTTTCCAGGAATTAGATGTTATTGGTTTATTATCCACCCAGGCTCTCCAATTCATGAGAATCTCTGCAATATGAGACCAGCATGCTAGTACTTTTACCACAGAAGTAAATTAAAAACACTTAACATACAATAGCATAGTTCAGTGTTGGTCTGTGAGGCTCTCCTATCTCTCTACTCTCACACTGTATAACTCATGACCAGACTTGTTCATGATGACTAAAGATAAAGGTGATTTTTTTTTTCTACTTGGGCTTCCTTGCTGCCTAGTTTACCTTCCTGTTCAAACCAGACAGGCTTTTCTAGTTTGTCAGGCTACTGAGCAGCTCCTTGGTACTCTCAGCCACCAACCAATGTAGCTACTCTGAAACCTGAGGTCCATAAAACATTGAATGTTTTCCAATTTCCTTTGGCTCTCAGGAGCTATTCTCTCTTCAGTTCCCACCTCCCCTCTCATGTTCCTACCCATGACCTGATAGATCTGTGGAATTATATTCTGTTGTAGGTGGGGGGGGAGGGGGGAAGGCCCACCAATGATTACCACATGCTAATCCACAGAACCTGTGAATGTTATGTCATGGGGCAAAACAGACTTTGAAAATGTGACTAACGTTATGGATCCCAAAATAGGAAGATTAGGAAGATGTGAGCACTTAAAAGTAGGGAAATTTCTATGGCTGGATTCAGTCAGAAAGGTGTAAAGAAAACAAAAGAGGCAGAGGAGAGATGAAGCAGAAGGAGAATTCAGAGATTCAAAACTTGAGAAGGGCTTGACCCACCATCGCTGCCTTTGAAGAGATCCTTTTGGCAGGAAGCCATGTTGTAGAGAAAAAGGGCACATGTGTCTATAACACCTTCTGTTAATGCCTTAGAAAGTTCAAAAGTTCAGAATATTCCGTTGCACAGGGGCTATTTAAAGAGACCATGGGTGTGATTCATAAAGATGTTCAGTCATATCGGCAGAAGCCATAATAGCTTAAGGTTATCTAAGAAAGATCTGTGTACAAGGTGAACCCCCATGACACACATGGGAGACTCACCAAATTCTTGAGGATATTATGACAGTGGAAACCGGGCCAGCCAGAACTGAAAGAGGCTGTCAGACCCCCACCATTCTACCTGCAGAAAACAGACCGACAAAACTACTCAGTTGCAAACTGTGCTACTTTTCTTGAAAAAGGAGGTGTGACTCTGAGAAAGGAAATAAGAGCCCAAGAGGATGTAGCCAAGAACCCAGAGGATTTCCCCCCCACCCAAAGAAAACTTGAAATCTAATGAAATTTGCATGGCTGGATTCCAAAATTACTTGGCACCAGTGACTCCTTTCATCTTTTCATTTTCTCCCTTCTGAACCAGAATGTCTATAACTATTATCCAATGCCTGTCACATCATCATATGTTTGGAGCAAATAACTTATTTCTTTAGTTTCACAGGCCTAAAGGAGAGGAGTTGTGCTTCAAGAAGGATTATACCCAGAGATTTACTCATATCTGATGTAGATAAATTAGGTGATTAGATCTGGGACTTTAAGTAGTGAAGAAATTTTGATACGATTTTGAATTTAAGTTGATATGGTAATGGGATGAGATCATTGGGGATCTTGTGATGAGATGAATGTATTTGGTTATGTGGGATGGATGTGATTCTTTCAGGGCCAGAAGATAGACTGTTGCAAGCAGAATAATGAGCTCCCAAAGATTTCCACACCCTACTTCCCAGAATAATGTTACTTTATAAGGCAAGATATCAATGTGATTATGATTTTGGACATTAAAATAGTGATATTATCCTGGAGTATTCAGCTGGGCCCAATATATTATTAAGCAAGGTGCCTAAAAGTAGGAGAAGAAAATGGAAGAGTTAACCAGAGAGTTACAGCAGAAAAGAAGGCAGGAAAGTTGAGGCAAAAAGGAGAATGACATCAAAGAGATACGTATGAGAAGGACTGAACCTACTTTTGCTGGCATTAAGGATGGAGAAAGAAGCCCAAAAGCCAGGGGATGCAGGCAGCTTCTAAAAACAGAGAATAACCCTTAGCCAACAATCCGAATGAGCCTGCAAGTGGATTCTCCCTCAGAGCCTGTAGCCTGGCCAACACCTTGATTTCAGCCGTGTGGCACCCATAGCAAAGAAACCGGCGAAGCTTATCAGACTCCTGACCTATGCAATTGTAAAATAATAAATGTTTTGTTTTAAGCTGCTGAATTTGTTATAATTTGCTGGTAACAATAGGCAACTAATACATATTCACTTATACAGTTAGATTTAAATTCTTATAAGAATTGGATCCTCTCCGTTTTTCTAATAGATAGTAGTACTGCCTCCATACCTTCATGTAACTTATAATCAAAAAAATCTTTTTAAATGACCTTGTCTTTCACAGAATTAATTTCAAATTTTTATTTTGTGCCTTGTGCTGAAATCTAGAGTGGTTTCTATTATCTTGCAGCTGCTTTTTAAAAAAAAAAATCAGTTTATAGATTCAACTTCTAAAGTGTGCCTCTCCAAAATACGCCAAAACACAGGACTATAGCACTCTTACGAATTTCTCCCCTGAGTCATAGTGGTGAGTTTGAGTTTCAGAAAATCACAGTGGTAGGCTGAAAGAGAGTTCTCTTAAATCAGGGGCATGAATTCTAGTCCTCGCTCTGATACCAAGTAGCAAGGCAGCCTCTTGGAAATCACTTTACCTCTCTGGATCTCATTTTCTTTCTCTAGAATAAACAGGGTGGGAAGTCAGGGAAGCCTCCATAGTGAAGTGCTGCTAGGTTGAAATCCGAAGGACCGCTAGGCATTAATGAGGTAAGTGGGGTAGGGTGCATGCAGGAAGAAGAGCAGCCCAAAGGCTTAGCATGTTCTGTTCTATATGCCACGTGCTATATTACTCTCCTGATGAACTCAGTGACAAAAAAAATTTAAAAAAACACCATCCAGCAGTCGCTACCTGGTGGTCTGCGGACCACTGGTGGTCCGTGAGGTCCGTGAGGTCCGAAAGGTTGGCGACTGCTGAAAGGGTTATATGGAAAGAGTGAGGGCTTAGAGAATCTTGTGGAGTAGTATTTAAGGCATGGACTTTATGGTCAAACCTCCTAATTTGAGACCTGGCTCCACCACTTATTAGCTGAGTGTTTTCTCTAGATCCCTGTTTCCTCATCTGTAAAATGTATATAACATGCAAGTATTGCTTAGGACAGATCTTGGCACAGAATTCACATTATATAAATTAGCAAACATTACACAAATGTTCATCAATATTACTGCCCTGGACTGTCTTGTATCCTTCCTAAATCTATATGTTGAAGCCCTACCCACAAGGTGATAAGTATTTAAAGATGGGGCCTTTGGGAGGTAATTGGGCCCCAGTAGATCAAGACTATGGTACCCTCTTCATGGGATTAGTGGCCTTACAAGAAGAGACACCAGAGAGCTTGCTCTCTCTGTCCACCATGTGAGCACACAGTGAGAAGGCAACCATCCACAGCCAGTAAGAAAGCTCGCACCAGAACCTGGCCATGCTGTCACCATAACCTCAGACTTCCAGCCTACAGAACTGTGGGAAAATGAATTTCTGTTGTTTAAGCCATCTCAGTCTATGGTGTTTTGTTTTTATGGCAGCCTGAAAATACTAATAAAATTATTAAGGAAAAATTTTAGTTTCTTCTCTGTAACTGCTATTTTATTTAACTTTTGTATGAGAATATATCAATGTATTCTTTGACAGTTTAAAATAAAGTCAAATCAAGAGGCGGAGGGGGCCGAAACCGGTTTGGCTCAGTGGATAGAGCATCGGCCTGCGGACTGAAGGGTCCCGGGTTCGATTCCGGTCAGGGGCATGTACCTTGGTTGCGGGCACATCCCCAGTGGGAGATGTGCAGGAGGCAGCTGATCGATGTTTCTCTCTCATCGATGTTTCTAACTCTCTATCTCTCTCCCTTCCTCTCTGTAAAAAATCAATAAAATATATATAAAAAAAAGAGGGGGGGTGGAAGATTTATAATTCATTTGAAGGGACACTTCCAGTTATCTCCTAACCTTCAGAATTGGACCAACTGCAGGCTGAATGAGCCATCAGGGAAAGACATCAATGGATAGCTTCATCAATAGTCACTCTCAATTTGTAAGGTGTCTCATTGGTCCATTTGTTTACTTTAAAGTGATGCAATTAACAAGTATTGCAGTAGAAAGATCCTTTAGAGCAATATCAAAAATTCCCAGAGAGCCCTACACCATGGCTTTTCTGATGACATTTAGAAATATGTATGTATGTATGTATATATACTAGTACATATATATGTATATATATATGTATGTATATATATTTGGAAACATGTATATACTAGAGGCCTGGTTCACGGATTCGTGCACTTGTGGGGTCCCTCAGCCTGGCCTGTGCCCTCTCACAATCCGGGATCCCTCAGGGGATGTTGGATAGAAGTTTTGGCCCAATCCCCGCAGGCCCTATCCAGACAGGAGAGAGCCCAATCCCCGCAGGCCCTTTCCAGATAGGAGAGAGCCCAATCCCCGCAGGCCCTATCCAGACAGGAGAGAGCCCAATCCCCGCAGGCCCCATCCAGACAGGAGGGAACCTGATCCTGTGTGTTGAGTGTCTGTCTCCTGGTGGTCAGTGTGTGTCATAGTGACCAGTCGACGGGTCGTTCAGTCATTCGGTCGTTTGGTCGCTTAGGCTTATATATAGATAGATAGATAGATGATAGATAGATAGATAGATAGATAGATAGATAGATATAAAGTATTTTAGCAATTACTTTAAAGGATGACTTTGTGAAAAAAGATGGGATCATAAAATTCACAAATTTCAGACCTTGGAAATCACCTGTGGAACTGCTAATATAATATTAGAGAAAATACTTAACGAGAAATGACAAATTGCCAAATTAAATATCTCTTTAAGAAATGGCAACCATATACCTGTTCTTAAGATATAATTTAAAATATTACTGCTGTTTTTGAGCTTACAATTTAATGGGTCAGGCAGATAGTAATTAATCAAACAAATTAGTGTATAATTACAAACAATAATTTTGATTTTATTTTGTCTATAGCCTCTAAGCAATTTGTCCATAGTGATTTTTAGTTATTGATACTAATCTTGCTTGCATAGACCCCAACTCAACCTTTCCATCCACTCTATGTCCATAAAGAGGTTCACAGAACGGAGAAATTATTATATGAGGCGCAAAGCACCAGCATGAAAAATCAGTTGAGTCCCAGCTCTGCCACCAATCAAATGAACTTGCAGAGTTCGTTGGACTCTGCAAATTAAATAGATGTCCATATGTGCCATAGATGTCCTGGTAGGATCCTTCCAGTTTTTAAATCAAGCAACAAATTTCTTTTCAATCCCAACATTATTTTAGATCCCAACAATTTGCTATATCATAACAAATAAATGCCTTGTCTTCCAGGAGGGAAAAGGCACTTGAAAGTGCAAAGAATTGATACAATAATAAGAAAAAATTGTAAGAACATAATAGGCCTGGCTTTAAGAAATCTATAATTAAGAACATTCAGTTTAATCAATAATATACAGATTTAGTTGAGTGACCAGAAGGATGGCTGAGCTGTGTGATGTGGAAATCTTTTTCTCTGGAGATCCTTAGAAACAAAGCCGATTGTGGTGGGATGGCTTAAGGAAGAAGAAGGTTGAGATAACAAATCAGGCCTGTTCCAGCCCTCTGAATATCATCTGAGTCCCTTGCTTCATACCTAAAGTATTTTATTTGCCATAACAGAAGAGTTCTTTTTCATTACCCATGGGCATACTTTATTAATCAAACTCTATCTTTAAATTATAATTCACACCAAAGTCCCTAGAAGTTAAAAACATGTGTGAGGATGCATTAGAATTTGAAAACTCCACTCAGGAGGTCATTGTGAGGACATTACAGAGCATTTGCTTAGTTTACAAGGGCGGCACTTGATGACTAGGGCTGATTCACACTCGCTGCTACGCTCCAAGGGCATTGAACAGTAATCTAATTATGAGAGTTTCACAGCACTCTTAGCGGAAAGGCATTCACCAAACTTCAATTATTTTTAGAAGATCTATCCTTGAATTTAATTTAAAATGTGATTAAGTTTCCTTTTTTGTTATCTAAATTGAAGTGAAATCATTGTTTAAGCTTATTCGAAGACAAAAAACGACTTTGTTTCATGTAGATTACAATTAACAAGAAAATGTTGCATAGTTTTATTTCTATCTAATTATATTGCTCTCTAAACTAAACACAGGCTTTATATTGGACAGTCTTAAACCTGATAAGGTACAAACATAAAACAATTTTATTTTTCTCAGTCACCACTTTCTAATATGTTTTGTCAAATCTCCCTTTCCTGACTCCTGACAGCATCTCAGGCAGACCCCATAGCTTTCTGGTCAGTTTGAATATTTTAAAAATCCAGTCCAGTCTAGGCCAGTATAACATTTCAAATCATATATATTCAGTTTAGTATTCATAACCTCGCCTTCCAAAGCATTGGCCAGATGCAGCCTAAAGGACACGGAGTGTGCCCAGGTGCAGCCTGAGGGACGTGGGGTATAATCAAGCCGCGATCTCTTCTTTTACTCCTTCGAAGAGGTGAGAAACATGATACTGAGGGAATGGGGAAAGGGACAAGACCATATTGCTCATCAAAAATCCATGTGTTCCTCAACATTTTCCGCCTTCATGCACCAAATATGACTTTTTCTCACCGAAGTAACAAAGGGAAAATGAGCTGGTTCTTCTGGTCTAGGCAGTTAAAGTCAAGTGTTTCATTTACGTGCACATTCTCTCCCTCGTCTGTGTGGCTGAACCAAAGGACTGAACTCTAACAGGGCGGTGTTGAGCTGGATATAGCCCAGGCCTCAGGGTTGCCACTGGGAGAGAAGCCGCCTTCCCAGCCTGTATCAGACTGTGATGTAAAGGGATACACATGTCTGTTTTGCTCAGCCTCTGAGAGTTCAGCATTTATTTGTTATCATAGCATAACCTACCATGCATCTTCATTAATGCAAAAAATATAGTGGGAGGTGAGGCAAAAAGAGTAGGCTACACAGGATGTGACAAAGGAAGGAGAGAGAGAAGATAATTACATAAAATGATAGTGAGCCTATTTGAGTCCATTTGAGCTTGTTTGCACATAGGTGAGGAGGCAATGAAGAAACTGGTCAGGTAAAGAAGAAATGACATAATAGATGGATCCATTTTTATAAAAAGAAACGGAAGACTAAAATTAAAGACACAAAGACATAAATCTCAAAAGCAGTGTTTGCTCACAAACAAGAGCAAAGGAAAGTAAAATGGGAGAAGAAAAAAAAAGAAATTAGAGGAGAAATTATTAAAAGTTGTAGAAAACCTAGTAATAGCAAAATGACCACTTTTCCCATCTTCTGATAGAAGTGTAATCAAAGGAATTTCCAAATGACTGAGCTTGTATTAATCTTTTTCACATACTTGCATGAATTCGGGTTTATCCCCACAGACCACACTTCATACCTAGTTTTAATTTATGCTAAGCCTGATATCTTCTAAAGCTTACATGCTTTTAATGCATTTCTAGGCAGAGTTACTCATGCTCCATGCACACAAGCAATATCATAAATTAAAACTGGCAATTGCTGAGGTATGAGAGACTTTACCAACCTGAACGCAGAAGTACAACGGCAGTATGCGCAGATTTTACAGGAAGGCATTTTGTTTTAATTGAGCACCAAACAACAGAATAGGTATATTTCACTTTTTTAAATGGTTGGGAAAATTTAACTTACAGAAAAGTGCATTCTGCTTTATATGAAATAGACAGAAAGAAAGGAGAGAAGGGAAAGAGGGAGGGAAGGAAAGGTGCCAGTTTTAAAACTTTGGTAAGTTGTAAGCTACACCTCCCTCCCATTTCTGCTCTCTCCCACTAAATTTCTAAGCCAATAATAATCAGGTCATCAGATCATTGGGCAAGTAAATTTACTGTTCCCAACAAATGAGTCAATATATCTGGAAATATTCTTTTATTTTACATGCATCAGTATCACTCATTTTAAAAAGTGATGATTGTTGAATCAATTGTCTCAGACTTTAACTTCTTTTTTTTTAATTAAATCTTTATTGTTCAGATTATTACATTTGTTCCTCTTTTTTTCCCCCATAACTCCCCTCCTCCCAGTTCCCCCCCCCCTCCGCCCTCACTCCCCATCCACTGTCCTCATCCATAGGTGCACGATTTTTGTCCAGTCTCTTCCCGCATCTCCCACACCCCTTTCCCCCCCAAGAATGATCAGTCCATTCCCTTTCTATGTCCCTGATTCTATTATAATCACCAGTTCATTCTGTTCATCAGATTATTTATTCACTTGATTCTTAGATTCACTTGTTGATAGATGTGTATTTGTTGTTCATAATTTGTATCTTTACCTTTTTCTTCCTCTTCCTCTTCTTAAAGGATACCTTTCAGCATTTCATATAATACTGGTTAGGTGGTGATGAACTCCTTTAGCTTTTCCTTATCTGTGAAGCTCTTTATCTGACCTTCAATTCTGAATGATAGCTTTGCTGGATAAAGTAATCTTGGTTGTAGGTTCTTGGTATTCATCACTTTGAATATTTCTTGCCACTCCCTTCTGGCCTGCAAAGTTTCTGTTGAGAAATCAGCTGACAGTCGTATGGGTATTCCCTTGTAGGTAACTGAGTTTCTTTCTCTTGCTGCTTTTAAGATTCTCTCTTTGTCTTTTGCTCTTGGCATTTTAATGATGATGTGTCTTGGTGTGGTCCTCTTTGGATTCCTTTTGTTTGGGGTTCTCAGCACTTCTTGGACCTGTAAGTCCATTTCTTTCACCAGGTGGGGGAAGTTTTCTGTCATTATTTCTTCAAATAGGTTTTCAATATCTTGCTCTCTCTCATCTTCTGGGATCCCTATAATTCTGATGTTGGTACGCTTGAAGCTGTCCCAGAGGCTCCTTACACTATCCTCGCATTTTTGGGTTCTTTTTTCATTCCGCCCCTCCAGTTGGGTGTTTTTTTGCTTCCTCGCATTTCAAATCATTGACTTGATTCTTGCGCTCCTCTGGTCTGCTGTTGGGAGTCTGTATAGTATTCTTTATTTCAGTCGGTGTATGCTTAATTTCTAGTTGGTTCCCCATCATAACATCGAGGGTCTCATTAGTTTTCTTGTAGATCTCATTAAGTTTATCGGTGGCTTCTAAACAGTTCTTGAGAGACCTTAAAAGTGTGGTTCTGAACTCTATATCTTCCATTGACAATTTTGTCCTGTTTCTTTGTCTCCGCATTTTGTTATGCTTTCTTGGTGCACCCCCTAGTGGTCTTTGTGCGCAGTCTTGTAGTTAAGCCTTGATTGTTGTAGCTAATACCAGGGAGGGTTTGACCTCCAGGCCAAGTGGCTGTGAGAATCAGCTGTGTCTGCAGTGAGAGAACTTCTGTCCTCTAGGAAGGTGCTAATCTAGCCTTTGCCTGAGGCTATCCGGCAAATGCCTGTGTGCAGGGCTTGGGCGGGGCGGGTCGCACAGGATCAACAGGGTGGGCTGGAGAGAGCAGTTATGGCGGCTCTCAGTCCTGTCCCCAAGGGCTCTGCCTCTCTGAGTCCCAGCACCCGCTGCAAAGCTCGGAGAGAAAACTGCACTCGCTCTGACCGAAGCCAGACAGGCCCGCTTCTCCCGTTTGAGTCTGGGTCCCTAAAGACTCGCCCGGATCTGGAGCTCAGAGTCTGCGACTCCCTCCCAATTGAAAACGCCAACCGCGCCCTCCGCCACCAGCCCGCTCCGCGCACTCCGCACCTCAGAATTTGACTTCAGCACTGCGCCTCCTCTGAGTGTCCGTATGCATTTTTCTTTCCTCCTAGTTGTAGGACTTCCACTCAGCCAGCGTTCCTGTGGTTCTGGGTGATGTCCATTCCGTCTTTTAGTTTCACTTTTGAAGTAGTTGTTCAAGGCAGCAAACTCTGGCGTTAACCTATGCCGCCATCTTGGTTCTCCCAGACTTTAACTTCTCTAAGGACCTTTTTTCAAGAGCACAGAGTAATTATTATTTGGTTCCTCCATTAAATTGATAATTGAACTCTTCTGTTTTTTCTTTCCAGTGTCTCTTATATCTGCCCATTTCTTTCATTCAC
Organism: Myotis myotis; assembly: GCF_014108235.1. Lineage (NCBI taxonomy): Eukaryota > Metazoa > Chordata > Mammalia > Chiroptera > Vespertilionidae > Myotis > Myotis myotis. Next base: position 66,494,027 of record NW_023416379.1, on the reverse strand, counting down.
ATTATCTCAGCCCCTCATCACCTTACCCCCAGATCCTCTAGCTCTTCAGAGTGCCCAGCCTTCTAGTCTATTCTGAACACCTCCTTCAAGCATCATTTCATCTTGTCATATCCAGACATGATGAAAACTATAAAACTTTCAATGCTTCTCCATTGTGTATAACTGGGGTTATTTACTGGGCATTCACGGATGGGCTTCAAGGGGATTTCTGAAGACAGTGAAATTCTGTGCAAATTTTGTATGTTGTAGAAAATTATTTTGCTGGTAGAAATATCCAGGTTTTTTAAAATCCTCCCGGAGGCCCCTAAAAGGTTGAGAATCACATAGGGAAAAATCCAAACTCCATGATCAACATTGAAGAAGTGAGATGAAGCCTGCTTTTCACTAGTGTCCCCTAAGTAGGAGCTTCTGCGAGATTAGTTCTCCTCACCATATTCATTCATATATTCATGTATTTAATAAACATCCATTGAACACTTCTATGCTTCAGACATGATTATAAGCATTGAGGACAGATAGGTGAAAGAATAGTTCCTTCCCTAAAGAATTTCCAAGCTCTTATCAAAACTGCCTTCTCAGGCATATAGGGAATTAGCTATCTGGCCAGACTTAGTATTTCGGGAATTGGAATAAGGCATGGGAGTGGGGTAAGAGAAATGGCTGGTAGGGGTCAGGAACAAAAGGAGAATGGAAGTGATATCAAAGGCATTCTCTAACCCTAGCTGGTTTGGCTTAGTGCATAGAGTGCCGGCCCTTGGACTGAAGGGTCCTGGGTCCAATTCCGATCAAGGGCATGTACCTTGGTTGCAGGTTCCCTGGCCCTGATTGGGGTGTGTGCAGGAGGCAACCAATCAATTCGCTCTCTCACATCGTTGTTTCTCTCTGTCTCTCCCTCTCCCTTCCACTCTCTCTAAAAAAAATCAATGGAAAAATATCCTCGGGTGAGGATTAACAAAACAAAAAACAAAACAAAACAAAACAAAAAGCAAAAAAGGCATCCTCTAACACATCAAGTCCAAAGGGGAGTGGTGGACAGAGAAGTGAAAATCAAGCCGTAATGGAATCCAAAACTCAGCCAAGCCAAATGGAGCAAATGAACTCAAGAGGATAAACAGGAGATGGAGCCAGGAGACAGTCAGGAGGACCCACACATATAGCCAGCCTCCAGCTGTGCAGGGAAAGAGCGCTGCTGGTGCGATAAGAAACAACAAAATAGACATTAAAGTGTGCTGAGCAAGTCCCGGAATGCTTTCCAGCGGTGGTCACACAAGCAGACCATTCAGAGAGGAGCAAGGTTTTGTCAGATGGACAGAGGAGAAGGTAGGACATTTCATAAAAGGGAACATTAAATACAAAGGCCCAGAGAGACTTGACACAGCATATTTTGTGGAATAAAAAGATGGTTTAGTACAAATATAGGCTCTGAGAAAATTATTTAGAGATGATGATGGATAACCCTCTCTAAGTACATAGATACTTGACATTTAAAAGAAAATTAGGTTTGTAATGCAGAAGGTCAGAGCAGAAATAACTAGACCAAGCCCCTTTATTTTGTAGACCATAAAACTCAGGTTTGGGGAGGATATTTGTCTCACTCAAGTTAATGAATGATAAAGGGAACACTACTTTTCTTGTCTACTGGTCTATGCTTTATTTCATGTTGCTCCTCTGCCACACAGCCAGCTCCATGACCTCGTGACCTGATCCAAACCATTTGACCTCATACCGGAAATGGGATATTTGGGAGGGGGGTGGGTAGACATCCACAACTACGAAGTCAGAGGGTAAGTGGGAAAATTGTCATCTTTCACTTAATAGTTTATAATACTGAGCAGCTTTGGAGATTCTAATAAGAAAAAAAGTAGAGAAGACATGAAAAGAGTGAGCTAATCCTATCATTTCTGTCCATACTTGAATTAGGACATAACGCTGGACCTAGTGCCTAGTCAGTAGTGTCCTGGTAAAGGTCCAACACCCAGTTTTCACAACAGGGTGTGGGAGGTTCATTTGTTGGGCTTTTCTATTTCTGTGGTGTAATTATTCCCTTCATGACCAATTTCAGGCCACCAACGTGATATTATTGAGATGCTAACAATTAGCTCTCAGGACTCAGTACAAGCTGGTTCAAACGCACCACTTCTATTAGTCCTCAATAACCAACCAACCACCACCTATGGGGCCTTCAACCTCCTTCTGACTTTAATCAGTGGTTGAGCCAGGGCTGCCCATTTATGGAAGACAAATCGTATCTTCCTCACAAGTGCTCCACTTCTTAAAAAATATATTTATGAAAAGACTAAACGATTGTGCCTTCCTAGCACAGCACTAGCCTGCTCCTCCCTACCTTGGCTCGCAAGCTTGAGCTTGACCTCGGTCCTAACAGTGATGTTGCTCATTACACTTCCAGGAACAGGTGTGACAAAAGCATTGCCCTGAACCAATGGAGAGATTTGTTTTGGAGTACCCAAACTGTCCAGCCTTGCTTCTGAAATTATGTTGAGATCAGGCAGGTGGAAGTTCAGCAGCAGTAACACAGAAATCAATGTCACGTGTGACACCTAGCGACAATACCGAGTAATAAGAGGAACCTATGTGGAAGCAACTGATAGGAAGGCAGAGGCTCACCACTATTAATATCACTACTGGTATTGTACCCTTCATGTGGCTAAATGCGAATAATAGGCTCTGGATAAAGTGCTACAGTCTGGTATCTCTCTTAGGACCAGAGCCATTCATTACCCAGCCATGACAAAGTGGGGATTTGAATGGCCTTTAAAAAAGGCATTCTGGGGCTAGGGAATTGTGCTGGTAGCTTCCTTTACAGGCCTTAACCACATAATCCAAGCATGTCAAACTCCCGACCCCGAGGGCCACATGCGACCCACAATGAATATTTTTGTGGCCCAGCCAATATAGCGGTATGTAAGAAACATTTTAATAAAAATTTCATAACTTAATTTTTACAATATCCAGTTATACATAATTATTAATAACAAACTACAATGTCTGCTAATGACTGATTCCTATAATCGTGTTGCATTCATTTCTCTTACGTGCCTTACACGCAGACGCACCATTTCTGTCCACTAATACTAGCAGTTGATTGCCACATCATTAGTCTTGGACTGACTTGTGGGCAACAGGAAATATTTTGCTTTCAGAGAAAAAGAAAAATAGGTTTATTTGCATTACGCTTATAAATTTATTTAGTGTCTGGTAAGTTGATGTTCAAGAAAAAAATATTAATTGTTATTAAGACGTTCCATTATTTTATAACGATTACTCATTTATTTCAGCCCTTTGTATTCAGCATGTCTCTATCGAAATAAACCTGTGTTTCTATGAAAATTGAAGCTTTCGTTTTCTTGCGGCCCACATAAACTTTTAAACCTTGTGTATTTGGCCTGTGTTAGCCTTTGAGTTTGACATGCTTGATCTAATCAGCATAGCCAGCACTTCTTTAACAATCAGTGGAAGGCTTTCTGGCTCTCCTTCCAGCTTCTTTGCATTTCTCATGTTCTAAATTGACTTTAATACAACCAGGTCACCCTAGCAGCTCTCTGCTGCCCCCTTCTGTCATCAAGTGATGGTAATGACTGGCAGCCCCATCCTTTGGACAGGAATCCAAAGTCATCAGGAGTCTTCTCTTGCTCAAAATCCTTTATGCTCTGTTCTTTTCCTTCCGGCTTTGTGTGTTTCTGTGAACTGCTGTGTACTCTGGTCTGGCTTCAGAGACAGCTTTCTCTTCTGGATTCTTCCATAACTTCTCTGTTGACACTGGAGTCCTTTCCTGAATTTCCTCTTCTTTCTTATTAATAATAAACATCTTCAAGGAGACAACCTGCTTCTTTTCCCATAAGGACAGCTGCTTATTTTCCCATATATAATGTGTCCCAAAAAATGTATATATATTCAATTTTGAAAATGACATGTCTTTTAATAAATACTGCCTTTATACTTATTCAAAGTGTGTGTATACATTTTTGGGACACCCTATATTCATTCCTAAGAGAAATTTTTCAAATAGCTTCAATGAAAATTATAGGTGTCCACTACAAGACCTAACATTTCTCTCTTTTTTTTCTACACTTCTACATTAGTCACTGTTTTCCATTTCATAGTCCTAATTTATACAGATTTCTGGGCTGGAGTTAGTAGTTTAACTGGCTGTCTGGCCCTGGCATCAAATGACCAGAGCATAAGATCCAGGCCTCTAAGTTGCAAATTGTATAATCTTTCTGAAAAAACAAATTATTCCCATGTATACATCCAGCAAATGTCTGCTGGAAATTCATCAAAACTGAAAAAAAAAATGATGATTAGTCACACCCCAAAAGTAGGCAAGTATATAGATAGACAAACCAAGCCGAAATGGAAAGTAGGAGTATTATCTCTGCGTGGATGCTGGCAAAGGGTTTGCTATGGCAGTTGCCATCCTAGTTCATGTAGCCATGAGTCAGGGTGTGTCAACAAAAAAAGATGATCTCACATCCCAGAATGCTGCTGTGCCCAGAAATATTGTGGGCTGATTGGTGACTTATTTAAGTTCCCTTCCGATTTTAAAACTCTAGCAGTCCGTAATTTTAGGATTGTGGAAAACATGTTACAATAGAACATGGCAGCACTTAATGCACTTAGGCAAAAAGAGAATGCACTAGCTGTGTTGTTTTCACCAGCCTCTGCACTCCCTCCCCTGTGCAACCCTATTAAGAATGAACAACTTTATACTTTACGAACACATGCACATGCTAATTATTCTATTTCCTAAAGAGATGGAAAGATTCACAGTCTGCCAGTGTCAGTTCCAAATGGGATGATCTATTGAGGATTAAGTTCTAAGCTTATTCTCTCTAAATTCATCCATAATAATAAGATTTTGGTTCATTTGAATATAAATGCTACAGCTGAGTATCTGGAAGGAGGATTTATTAAAGTCCCTACCCAAGTTATTTCTGAATATGTTGCCCACATGTCTGACATGTCTTTTCTAAAAGTAAATTAACATTTATTCAGAAGTGAGCTAAAATGAGTCCACAGTGTAAACAATGTCTATTTTAAATAATTGTACTTTATTTTACTTTTTAAACTAACCATGAGCATTTTCCATGTTTAATAAAGAAGTATTTTTCTGTCGTTGAATACAATTAGCTGATCCAAGCAAATTTTATAAAAGTTGATCACTCTGAAGATAAATTATTATAAGAATTTAATATACATATTATAAGACAGCTTTAAAATAGCTTCATTATAGTGTTACCAGTAGATAAAGCCATTACCAACAGTGCACTATATACATTCTAAGGAATGAGACATCCTATTCTTTTTTTGTTTAAAACTCATTTAAATATTTCTCTAAGGAGATTTTTAAAAAATATGTCTTTATTGATTTTTAGAGGGATAGAGAGGTAGAAAGATCCATGAAAGAGAAACATCATCGATGAGCTACCTCCTGCACACTCCCTAATGGGGACCAGCCCACAACCCAGGCATGCTCCCTGACCAGGCATCTAACCGGTGACCTCTTGGTTCATGGGTCAGCACTCAACCCCTGAGCAACACCAGCCAGAAACATCCTACTCTTGACTTTTAACATAAAAAATGTAATTTTATCCATCATGTAAATCACTCATGATGTAGAGCTCTATCACTATGCACATGTGTGCAAATTCAATCAATTAAAGCTTCATTTAAAACAGAATATAACTGACATTTAATATGTGTACATATCAGAATTTAAGATTGAAGGTAGATAATATTATTAACAAAAATTAGCCTTGACTGGTTTGGCTCAGTGGATAGAGCGTCGGCCTGCGGACTAAAAGGTCCCAGGTTCGATTCCAGTCAAGAGCATGTACCTTGGTTGTGGGCACATCCCCAATAGGGAGTGTGCAGGAGGCAGCTGATTGATGTTTCTAACTCTCTATCCCTCCCCCTTCCTCTCTGTAAAAAATCAATAAAATACATTTTAAAAATTAGCAAATTTTTCAATTATTTTATGTTTACACTACAAACTGAAATGTTTTTGTGAAATCCAGTCTGCCTCAATAATAAGTGATTAGAAACTAGTGATAAATTAGTATGTCTTAAATTCCCAGGTTTTGTATTTCAGGCAGTCAACATCAAAAAAAGATCAAAGACAGATAAAGCCATAAAAATTTTATGTAAACACATAGTTCTGTGCTTTGAATTAAAGAGTAACCATAAAGATTAGTGATTAATTTGTTGATGGTCCTTAACATTTGTTGGACATCTACCAACATTTGTACATTTAAGCTTGTAGAAAGCCTGTATTTCTTCAATATTGCCACTAGATGGCAGAGACGTGGAGACTCAGTCTTGGCCTAACAGTACAAGTTAAAACATAAATACAAAATCCTATAAAAATGGTAGGCACAGCCCTGACCAGTGTGCTAAATGGTTAGAGCGTTGGTCCTCACACCAACAAGCTACAGGTTTGATTCCTGGTCAACAGTATGTACCTAGGTTGCAGGTTAGATACCTGGCTAGCAACCAATCAATGTATCTCTCTTTAACGGATGTTCCTCCCCATCTCTCTCTCCTCTCACCCTCTGCCCCTTCCTTCCACTCTCTCTAAAAATCAATTGAAAAGGTATCCTCCAGTGAGGATTAACAAAAGCAAGCAAACAAAAATAACACGTAGGCACAAAGAAAAAAAGTTTATATTACTTTGGGTCAAAGCAGAAAAGAAGAATTAATGAGTCTTTACTTATACTAGATTTAGGTTTCCCATATGAAAATTTAAGCTACTGGAATTTTATAATTTGGCACACATGAGAGTAGGAAAGAAATTTGGTGAAATGCAAAAATGTCTTTCCTGATATTTGTCTAATTTTCACTATGATAAATATTACAATGAAAAAACAATAAGAGAGAACTATAGGGATTAAAACCCATGATTCTCTCCTCCATCTACTTTGGAACAACTCAGATAAATATATGTATGCAACTATTAGAAACATATACTTAAAGATTAATAAATTAGTTTAATTTTAAGTGAAACCAGCTGGTGGCATATTCAGTCATTTAAATGCCTTTAAATGTAGCTCCTTATTTATAAATCCCAGTGGTACTTTTCACTCCAAACAACATTTTTAACAGCTTTATTGAGATAAAATTCACATACTCTACAATTCAACCATTGAAAGTGAACATACAATTCAATATTTTCCAGAATAGTCACAAATGTATACAACCATCACCACCATCTAATTGTAGAACAATTTTTCTCCCTTATAATAAACCTTGTCCCCATTGGCTGTCAACACCCACCCCCTTTAACCAGTCGCCTCAGCAAGCACCAATCTACTTTGTGTTTCTATAGATTTGCCTATTCAGGATATTTCATGCAAATGGAATCACACAATATGTGCTCTTTTGTGACTGGCTTCACACACTTTGCATAATATTTTCAAGGTCCATTCACGTTGAAGCATATATCAGACCTCATTCCTTTTTATAAAAAAATTAAACTTTTTATTTAAGGTAATTGTAGGTTTCCATGCAGTTAAAGAAATAACTCAAAGGGACCTTGTGACCCCTATACCCAGTTTCCCCAATGGTAACTTTATTCCATTTTATAGCTGAAAATATATGTTTTATATACCATATTGGCATTATTAGATATTATTAATATAAACCACATTTTTATCTCTCTCCATCAATTTATGGACTTGTTTACACCTTTTGGCTATTATGAATAATGCTACTTGGCATACTTGAAATAATGAACATTGGCATAGAAGTATTTGTTTGAATCTCTATTTTCAAATTTTGGGATCTATACTTAGCAATGTAATTGCAAGCCATGTAATTCCTTGTTTAACGTTCTGAAGAACCGCCAAACCATTTTCCACAGTGGTTGCAACGTTCTACATTCCCACTAGCAATACACAAGTGTTCCAAGTGCTATTGTCTGGAGGTTATACAGTTTTTGTGTGTTTTTAATAGCATCCTAGAGTTATAGTGTGAAGTGGTATTTCATTGTGGCTTTCATTTGCACTTCCCTAATGCCTAATGATGTTAAACATTTTTTCATGTAGTTACTGGCCATTTGTATGTTTTCTTTGAGGAAATGTCAATTTGAATTCTTTGCTCATTTGTAATTGGGTTGTCTTATTATTATTGAGTTCCATGAAGTTTTTATACATTTTTTCTATTTAAGTTCCTTTTCTGATATATAATTTACAAATATTTTTCCCATACTGAAGGTTTTCTTTTCACTTTCTCAATGGCATTCTTTGTAGCACAAAAGGGTGTGTTTTTTTTAAATGTAACTTAATTTTCTACTTTTTTCTTTTGTCACTTTTGCTTTTGGGGTTATATCTAAAAAGCCATTGTCTAACGTAAGGTCACAAAGATTTACTCCTATGTTTTCTTCTAAGAGTTTGACAGTTGTAGTTCTTTTTTTTTTTTTAATATATTTTATTGAATGTTTACAGAGAGAGAGAGAGGGATAGAGAGTTAGAAACATCAATGTGAGAGAAACATCGATCAGCTGCCTCCTGCACACTCCCCACTGGGGATATGCCCGCAACCAAGGTACATGCCCTTGACCGAAATCAAACCTGGGACCCTTGAGTCCGCAGGCCGATGCTCTATCCACTGAGCCAAACCAGTTAGGGCATGTAGTTCTTATATTAGGTCAATGATCCATCTTGAATGAATTTTTATGTGTGAAGTAGGAGTCCAATGTCATTCTTTTGCATGTGGATATCCAGTTGTTCCAGCACCATTTGTTCAAAAGACTATGATTGCCCAATTGTTGAATTGTCTGGGTCCAGGTAACATATTATATTTTATATAATTTAAATATGTTTTAAAGTAAAAACAAGAAGTATTGCTCCAGGTGCTTTATTGAAACTCAAAGAGACAAAGGTTATTCATTTATACATTTCAAATGAGTTTGTGATTTCAATATAGCACTCCAAGCCTAGCTTAAATAAACACTCAAAAATTTTTTTATAAACTAATGAATAAACAAACAAATCTACTTGATTATTTTTGTTTTCAAAAACCAGTTTATGTAGCTCTACCTTCATTTTCTCTTTGTACATTTTACTTATGAATTATAAAATTTGTAAATTTCATAAGAAATAACACTATAAAGTATACTAAATTCTTATTTCTATCTATTTATTTTGCCTCTTGACAAAAAGTATTACTATTAAGAAACTTACTTCGAAGACTACCTATATTGAAATAGCATCTGACCAAATGGTCAAGTTTGCATGAGATTAATTTTATTGCTCGTGAATGCTGTTTCTCAAACTTACCCCCAATCTGCTAATAACAACTGCAGATGACACACAACATGCCTCATAAACTCATTTAATAAAAGTGGTGTGCAATGTAATGAGAGCAATTGCCACCCACACTGAGCATTGTACCAGGCGTTTTACATCTGATAAACCACTGGCCTAAGGTGGCAAAATTAGTAAGCTAATAACCTTGCCCAGATTCAAACCCAGATCTGTCTGTCTCTAAGAACAATTTTCTGGCTTCTTTATTGTGTCCTCTAGAGAGAGTAGTCATTTATGAAATTTCCAATGAACACTTAATACTTGTATCTGTAGACATACAGATAGAATTTAGATTTATAGTTTAACATGAAGGAGGCCCAGGGACAGACAAACTGCCTTTTTCAAAGTGTGTGCCCCTCCTGATATCTTAATACAGATAAGAGATATAACAGAATGTGAAACATGACAGTATTCATTCATTTGTTCTTCCTTTTATTTATTCATTCAGCAAATATTTGGATAGTAATGACTGTATACTAGTCTTTATCCTAGACACTGAAATACATCAATAAACAATACAAAATTCTTACACTCATGGACCTATCTGCCTTGTAGTGGATAGATACAGATAAGAAACACAGATACCTAAAATAAAATCAGCTCATTTTTGATGGTGAAAAAATCTACGAAGAAAATTCAAAAGGATGATGAAATAAATAGTCATGATGGGGAAATGCTACTTTGGCTCAGAGAGTCAGAAAAGGTCTGTATGTGAAGGTGGCATTTGAACTTATGCCAAAAAGATAAGAAGGAGCAAACTGTGTCAAGATCTGGGGAAAGAGAGTTCCAGGCAAAGGGAACAAACAAAGCAAGTGGAAACATGCAGAAATGAGAATAAGCTTAGCTGTTGGAGGAAGAGGTAGATGGCTATAAAGAATGGGAGATAGTAGATGGGTGAGAGTGATAGGAGATGAAGTCTGGAAAGTAGGCTGAGGTGAGATTATATAGGCTCTTGTCAAACATGATAAAAAGTTTGGGTGTTAGTTTAATTTTAGTGAGCAGACATTAGATGGTTTTAAGCAAAGAAATAACAAAGGCCAGGGGGTATAGTCAGATTCAGGATACATTTTAGGAGAGAATCAGAAGTTCTTGCTGAAGTACCAGATAGTACAGGTAACAGAGAAAAGTTAATTTTGTGAAATAAGATCTTAAGTTCTAAAATAACATTTTACTTGTATTTTTATAAAACAGAAGAAAAATGTAAATTTCCTAACAGGATTGAAATGAAAATAAAAGAAACTGTTTTTCTCTTTCCTCCTGTGGTGAATTTTACCACCACCACATTGTGTATTCCAACAAGTTTAATCACACCATGCCTTTGCTGACAGCAATACATACTTTATTGTAACAATGTACTATGTAAAAAAAAAAAAATCAACAAAGGGCTTTTCATTTAAACAGTTGTGATTGCTCCTAGTGGCAGCCCTGTCTGCCCCATCCACAGCCTCTGTCTCTGCAAACTACCTTTACCTATAACCCACTCAAGGATATCCTTGTTTGTAGTATGTAATTTCATTCCTCACCCCAAGGCACATGTGATTGGAGCAAGATTGCCCATGGCTGGCTAATTTATTGGCTGACCATAAGGCTGATAGAACAAAAACAAAGCAAGCCCACTTATGTTCGTTTCTGGAAGTGAACCAGCAAATTTATACCACAGCAAAACCAAACTGAGTACATGCTATAGTTATAGGGAACAGAAACTGCAAGTAGTGGGCATGGTTGGGGAAAGCGGAGGCGAGGACAGTCTGAAGACAGGAGAAAATTGCAGACCAAAAAGTAGAAACAAGGGACTGTACAGACTCCTAATTTAAGACTCTAGTGATTTGGGTTGGAATCTTGCAACAAGAATTCCTGGCTAAGAATCTCCTACTCCATGTAAACTATGATGCTATGTACAAATACTCGGCCTTAACTTTTATGAGGAACAAATCTGAGTGTCCTGGCTGTAGGGTGGCCACTGTTGGATATTGTTGACTGACTGAGCTACCTTTTCCATTTCAATGAAACAATGATCCTGTCTCAGAGTATGAGTCTTTCTAGATAGATTCGGACTGCCAAGGTCATAAAACCCTCTGTGACTCCAGAAAAGGGAAGATGTTTAAAAATTACAACTCCTTTTTCCAAAAAGCCCCTAACTGATATTCCATGCCACTCAAAACCTCTCTCATGTTCTGCAAACTAAGAGTGAAAGACTATAAGAAAAGGAGTTTTTTTTCCTGGCCAATTTTATTTGTTCTAGCCCTAATTTGCTAGCTGAGATTAAAATATGTTTGGTGATAAGATACAGTATATGAACGTTACAAGTGTGTTATCACATTGTGCTATATCATGGGGCTAAAATAAAAAGAAAATGAAAAGGGCTATCACTAGAAATGTGTGGGACCCTGATAAGGACAAGGAAGTCTGGAATGTGACAAAGTCCACAGATAAATTTAATCAAGTGCAGCAAAACCTTGAATAATAAATATTGTGGGCAGCAAAAAATCTAAAATAGAAACAAGGACCATAAGATACATTTTAAACTGCATAATTCCACACATACTGCATCCCTAAGTATGTATATCCTCTACATATATGTATATAACCCCATACAGAAGGGGCTGTAAAAAAAACACCCCAGCTGATAAGGCACCAGGGAGCAGGAGTGGTCACAGGGCACCTGGACTTCAGCTATAGTGTTTGAATTTGTTGTCTTACAACAAGAGTATATTTGTGAATTCATAATTAAACATGTTTTTAAATTATTTAAGGAATACTAGTATATGAAGAAAAGCTTGAAAAAGAAAAAAAAAACTACATCTTAAGCAACTGTGTTAATGTGAAAATAGTTGCAAAAGACAGGGGTCTAAAGTTCCCCATTTGTCAACCCGGGAATCTATGGAAGCCATGGCTAAAGGCCTACAAATTCATGCTACCAAATTCTGACACAAATTTTTTGCAAGTCTCTACAAGTCAGTTGTTTCACTGACGTGGGAAGGGATAAGATCTAAATACTGCAAAATGAAAAAGCTGCATCCTAGATTCCACGGAGTTTTAGTTCTCAGCAAAAAAACTGTTTTGAGCAGTTTCTCACCTGACCTTGATAAAATCTGAAAAGAGGTCTCTGTCAGAGATTAGCTGAAGTGTTAGGACTAATGATGCAGCCTCACTTCAAACCCTTAAAGTCAGAGGGACCTGTACTAAGTTAGCAGAGGACAAACAGGACATGATAGACGACTGGTGATCTGTTCTAAGAATTACTGTTAAGAGCACAGCCTAAAGTTCAAATATCAAGTAATTATCCATTTTTTAATTTCTTAATCACCCCTTTCAAAACACTTTAAGTTATTTCTAACATGTTATGTCTAACATCCACCTAAATTTCCCCCAATCATCTATCGTATTATTAGTCACAATTGCAAACATTATTTTTTAAAAAGAAAAAAAGGTGAGAAATTTACTTACTTGTGTGCCAGATATCTCAACGCTTTCCAAACGCTTTTCTATCTAATCTAACAATGTTCTGGAAGCACAAGATAAAGTTGTTTATTTCCAAATACCTTACAGACGTCCTACCTACCTCACTGAAGATGTTCAGAAGGAAAATCTGAGAGATCATGATTTTCATATGACTATAAAAGGTCACTCTGTAAAAAAAAACATGAAATGTTAGAGAAATCGTCAGAATATCTAGGAGAAGGAATATAAAAGGGAATTTCCCTTGGAATTCTTTTCTGCTGTTCTCAAGGAGGAAAACACAAATAAATAATTGTGAAGACATTTAATAAAGCACCCTTTTTTCCAAAGTGCTTTTGTGTACACTACTGAATCACTGGTAATACGGTGATGGACTTCCAACTGATTTTCCATGAATAACTACAGCTTTGCAAACATCAATGCATTATTTTAGACAGTTTCCCATAGGTCCAAAAACATTCATTTACACAATGGCTGGAGGCGGCCTAGGAGTGTGGCGGCAGACCTCAACACAAGTTGGCTAATTGGACTATGTAAGAATTGAACCCATGACCCTGGCATCTGCTAAGCTATAGTCAGAAGGGTTAATAATCAAACAGTAACTGCTCAGATAAAAGCAGTTTGTAAGAATAATGATGATATGAACAGTATTTCAGAAAACAAAAGTATATTATTGAAGAAAATATAGTATAAAATAAATTCCTGATTTCACATCATGTCCAAAATACATTTTTGTTGTTATTTTCAAACCTCAGATAGCTTTTTTTTAAGTGTGTATTTTTGTGTGTTTTTTTAATTTTTTTTCTTTATTGATTAAAGTATTACATATGTGTCCTTATCCCACCATTGCCCCCCCCCACTACCCCCCCCTACTCATGCTCTCACCCCCCTGGTGTCTGTGTCCATTAAACCTCAGATAGCTTTTATGAAATAATTTTGAATGTATTTTTTAAACCTAAAATTTTATTTATGTGTATTTTAAAAGTTTATTCTTTCAAAAAGTGATCTGTATTAAAATCAGCTTAGAAGACACTAAGTTAAGAATTCATTGCTATGGGAACTGTAATAATAAGCTATTGGTGAGAAAAGATTGGGTAAGCTAAGGTCAGAGCAAGTTAGTAATGAATAAACTAATAATCTGGTAAATTACTAAATTTTCTGCTGATACAGAAAAATAAAAGAACCATAAGGTTCAACAAACTACCAGGAATATTCGGCTGCATGAACAATGGCTATCAGTAGATCCCTGCTGAATGCAAGAGCCAGAAAAAACAAAACTAGGAAACTGGATGGTTAATTTTATGTACTAACTTGGCTAGGCCATGGCACAAGTGCCCATCTGGATATTCCTGTGAAAGTATTTTTTAGAGGCTATTAACATTTAAACCAGTAGACTTGGAGTAAAGCAGATTACCCTCCATAATGTGGATAGGCCTCATGCAGTCAGCTGAAGGCCTTTAAGAGAAAACAGACTGAGGCTCCCCAGAGAAGGACGTAATTCTGTGTGCAGTGTGCCTTTGGACTCAAGCTGCAACATCAACTCTTGCCTGGGTCTCCCACCTGCTGCCCAGCCTTTCAGACTTGGAGTTGTCAGGCCCCACAATCACATGAGCAAATTCCTCCAAATCTCTATCTCAATAGATAGATGATAGATAGATAGATAGATAGATAGATAGATAGATAGATAGATAGATAGATAGATGATAGATAGATCTTTTTATACACATACACATCCTATTGGTTTTGTTTCTCTGAAAAACCCTAATGCATGAGCCAAAAAGAAACAATTTCTCCTAGAAAACAAACCAAAAAAAAAGACATAAGTAGAAAAACTGTCCCTTTATTGCTTTTACATACCTGTATGTAAGGTATGTAAAGGAGTGAAAGCAAAGACTGGATTCACTTATTCAGCAGATGTTTACAGAGCACCTGCTACATGGCAGACCCTGCACTGTCCCAGTTCTCAGGGGGAATGTAGCAGAGAACAAAAGAGACAAAACCTCAGACCTTGTGTCATGGTTTTCTTCCCGTTGGGGCACATGCATTGGTTGCAAACTCTATTCCCAGTAGGGGGCATGCAGAAGGCAGCCAATCAATGATTCTCTCTCATCATGGATGTTTCTAGCTCTCTCCCTCCCTCTCCCTTCCTCTCTGAAACCGATAAAAATATATATATTTTTAATAAAACAAAACCTCAGTACTCATGGAGTTTATCATCTAGTAGCCAGACACAGATAATAGACAAATACACAGTGGACTAAATGGTGTAAGTGCTATGAAGAAGAATAAAGCCAAAACTGGAGATAAGTAAAGAAGGTTGCTTTTTAAATTTAGTGAGAGGGAAGGCCAAGAGAATATCAAGGGAAAAGAATACCAGGCCAAGGAAACAGCAAGTGCAAAAGGTCCAAGGTCAGGGTGTGCCAGTGTGTTCATAGACTATCAAGGAGGCCAGTGTGGCTGGAGCAGACTTATCCAGGGAGAGAATGAAAGGAGACAAAACCCTTCTCTGAGTGACGTGGAAAACCATTAGAAGGTTTTGAGCAAAGGAATAACATAAGCTGACATGATTTTGAACAATTACCACCACGCCTCATTTCATTGTGCTTCAATTTGCAGATATTGTATTTTTTACAAATTGAAGGTTTGTGGGAACCCTGTATTGAGCAAGCTTATTGGTGCCATTTTTACAACAGCATTTGCTCACTTCGTGTGTTTGTGTCACATGTTGGTAATTCTCACATATTTCAAATTGTCTCATTATTATTATATTTGTTGCGGTGATCTGTGGTCAGTGATCTCTGATATTACCATTGTAATTGTGTTAGGGCACCATCAACCGTGAAAGATGCTGACTTAATAAATGTGTGTGAGAAACCAAGATGGCGGCATAGGTTAACGCCGGAGATTGCTGCCTCAAACAGCCACTTCAAAAAACAACTAAAAGACGGAACGGACATCATCCAGAACCACAGGAAGGCTGGCTGAGTGGAAATTCTACAACTAGGAGGAAAGAGAATATCATACCCAGACTCAGAGGAGGCACAGTGCTGAAGTGAAATACTAAGGTGCGGAGTGCATGCAGAGCGGGCTGGAGGCGGAGGGCGTGGTTGTTGTTTTCAATCAGGAGGGAGTTTCAGACTCTGAGCTCCAGATCCGGGCGAGTCTCTAGGGATCCAGACTCAAACGGGAGAAGCGGGACTGTCTGGCTTCAGTCGGAACTCGAAGGCAGCTTTCTCACCGAGGTTTGCAGCGGTTGCTGGGGCTCTGTGAGGCAGAGCCCCTAGGGACGGAACTGAGAGCAGCCATAACTGCTCGCTCCGGCCACCCTGTAGATCCCCGGGGACCCGCCCCACCCAAGCCCTGTGCAGAGCCATTTGCCGGATAGCCTCAGGCAAACGCTAGATTAGCACCGCCCTAGAGATCCAGCACAGAAGCTCTCCCACTGCAGACACAGCTGACTCTCATAGCCAGTTAGCCTGGAGGTCAAATCACCCCCGGTATTGCTGACAACAATCAAGGCTTAACTACAACAAGACTGTGCACAAAGACCACTAGGGGGTGCACCAAGAAAGCATAAAAAATGCGGAGACAAAGAAACAGGACAAAACTGTCAATGGAGGATATTCAGTTCAGAACCACACTTTTAAGGTCTCTCAAGAACTGTCTAGAAGCCGTTGATAAATGTAGTGAGATCCTCAAGAAATCTAATGAGACCCTCAATGTTATGATAAAGAACCAACTAGAAATTAAGCATACACGGACTGAAATAATGAATATTATACAGACTCCCAACAGCAGACCAGAGGAGCGCAAGAATCAAGGCAAAGATTTGAAATGCGAAGAAGCAAAAAACACCCAACCAGAAAAGCAAAATGAAAAAAGAATCCGAAAATACGAAGATAGTGGAAGGAGCCTCTGGGACAGCCTCAAGCATACCAACATCAGAATTATAGGGGTGCCAGAAGATGAGAGAGAGCAAGATATTGAAAACCTATTTGAAGAAATAATGACAGAAAACTTCCCCCACCTGGTGAAAGAAATAGACTTACAGGTCCAAGAAGCACAGAGAACCCCAAACAAAAGGAATCCAAAGAGGACCACACCAAGACACATCATCATTAAAATGCCAAGAGCAAAAGACAAAGAGAGAATCTTAAAAGCAGCAAGAGAAAGAAACTCAGTTACCTACAAGGGAATACCCATACGACTGTCAGCTGATTTCTCAACAGAAACTTTGCAGGCCAGAAGGGAGTGGCAAGAAATAGTCAAAGTGATGAATGCCAAGAACCTACAACCAAGATTACTTTATCCAGCAAAGCTATCATTCAGAATTGAAGGTCAGATAAAGAGCTTCACAGATAAGGAAAAGCTAAAGGAGTTCATCACCACCAAACCAGTATTATATGAAATGCTGAAAGGTATCCTTTAAGAAGAGGAAGCAGAAGAAAAAGGTAAAGATACAAATTATGAACAACAAACATGCATCTATCAACAAGTGAATCTAAGAATCAAGTGAATAAATAATCTGGTGAGAAAGGGAATGGACTGACTATTCTTGGGGGGGAAAGGGGTGTGGGAGATGCAGGAAGAGACTGGACAAAAATCGTGCACCTATGGATGAGGACAGTGGGTGGGGAGTGAAGGTAGAGGGTGGGGCGGGAACTGGGAGGAGGGGAGTTATGGGGGGGAAAAAAGAGGAACAAATGTAATAATCTGAACAATAAAGATTTAATTAAAAAAAAAGAAAAAAAAATAAAAAAATAAATGTGTGCGTTCTGACTGCTCCGCCGACCTGTCATTTCCCTGTCTCTCTCCTTCTCCTGGGGCCTCCCTATTCCCTGAGACACACAATATTGAAATTAGGCCAATTAATAATCTTAAAATGGTCTCTAAGTGTTCAAGTGAAAGGGAGAGTCACATATCTCTCACTTTAAATCAAAAACTAGAAATGATTAAGCTTAGTTAGGAAGGCGTGTGGAAAACGAAGATAAGGTGGAAAGCTAGGCCTCTTGTACCAAACAGCCAAATTGTGAATGCAAAGGAAAAGTTCTTGTAGGAAATTAAAAGTGCTACTCTAGTGAACATAGGAATGATAAGAAGGTGAAATTGCCCTATTGCTGAGAAAGTTTTAGGGTCTGGATAGAAGATCACACCAGCCACAACATTCCCTTAAACCTAAATCTAACCCAGATCAAGGCCCTAAATCTCTCCAGTTCTATGAAGGCTGACAGAGGTGAGGAACCTGCAGAAGAAAAGTTTGAAGCTAGCAGGGGTCGGTTCATGAGGTTTAAGGAAAGAAGCATGGTTCCATAACATAAAAATGCAAGGTGAAGCAGCAAGGGCTGATGTAGAAGCTGCAGCAAGTTATCCAGAAGGTCTGGCTAAGATCATTAATGAAGGTGGCGACACTCAACATCAGATTTTCAATGTAGATAAAACAACCTTATATTGGAAGAAGATGCTATTTAGGATTTTCAGAGCTCGAGAGGAGAAGTCGATGCCTGGCTTCAAAGCTTCAAAGGACAGGCTGACTCTTTTTAAGGGCTAATGCAGTTGGTGACTTTAAGTGGAAGCCAGTGCTCATTTTCCAGTTGAAAATCCTCAGGCCCTAAAGAATAATGCTAACTCTCCTCTGCCTGTGGTCTATGAATGGAACAACAAAGCCTGGATGACAGTACATCTGTTTACAACATGGTTTATTGAATATTTTAAGCTCACTATTGAGACCTACTGCTCAGGAAAAAAATAAAATATTCCTTTCAAAATATTACTGCCCAAGAGGTCTGATAGAGATGTACAAGATTAATGTTTTCTTTTTTAAAAAAAATATATTTTTATTGATTTCAGAGAGGTAGGGAGAGGGAGAGAAAGATAGAAATATCAATGATGAGAGAGAATCATTGATTGGCTGCCTCCTGCACGCCCCACACTGAGGATCGAGCCCACAACCCAGACATGTGCCCTGACCGGGAATAGAACCCTGACCTCTTGGTTCATAGGTCAACGCTCATCCACTGAGCGATGTGGGCCAGGAGAGATCAATGTTTTCATGCTGCTTATACAACATCCATTCTGCAGCCCATGGATCAAGGAGTACTTTCTAATTTCAAGTTTTATTATTTAAGAAATACACTTCGTAAGGCTATAGCTGCGAGAGAGTGAATTCCTGATGGATCTAGGCAAAGTAAATTGAAATCCTCTGGAAGGATTCATCATTCTAGATGCTATTAAGAACATTCATGATTCATGGGAAGAGGTCAAAATGCCAACATTAACAGGAAGAAGAAGTTGATTCCAACCCTCACAGATGACTTTGAGGGGTTCAAGTCTTCTGTGGTAAAGTAACTGTACATGTGATGGAAATAGCAAGAGAACCAGAATTAGAAGTGGAGCCTGAAGATGTGATTGAATTGCTCCAATCTCCTGATAATATTCTAATGGATGAGGAGCTTCTTCTTATGGATGAGCAGAGAAAGTGGTTTCTGGAGATGGACTCTACTCCTGATGAAGATGCTGGGAAGACTGTTGAAATGACAACAAATAACTTGGACTATTACATAAACTTAGGTGATAAAGCAGCAACTGTGTTTGAAAGAATTAATTCCAATCTCGAAAGAAGTTCTTTGTGCAAAATGCTATACAACAGCATTGAATGCAATGGAGAAATTGCTGTGAAAGTGTCTATTGGTATGACAAATCTCGTTGCTGTCTTCGTTTAAGAAATTGCAGCAGTCACCCCAGCCTTCAATAAGCACCACCCTGATCAGTCAGCAGCCATCATCATCAAGGCAAGACCCTCCACCAGCAAAAAGATTACAACTCACTGAAGGCTCAGATGATGGTTACCATTTTTTAGCAATATAGTATTTCTTAATTAATATATGTAAATTTTTTTTAGACATAATGCTTTTGCATACTTAATAGACTACCATGTAGCATAAAAATAATTTTTATATGCACTGGGAAACCAAAAATTTTTATTTGCTTTATTGAGGTAGTCTGCAATCAAACCTGTAATATCTCTGAGTTATGCCTGTACTCTGGCCACTATATGGAAAATAGATTATAGGAGAGCTAAGAGAGACCTCTAAGATGCTATATCTCAGGCAAGAAATGATGGTAATTATAGTCACCATGTGGTAGATATGCAATTTCATTAATGCACTAGAGGTCCGGTGCATGAAATTCATGCATGGGAGGGGTGGGGTCTCTCAGCCCAGCCTGTACCCTCTCACAATCCAGGACCCATCGGACATCCATTTTGCAATCCTGGACTGCTGGCTCCTAACCGCTCACCTGCCTGCCTGTCTGGTCACCCCTAACCACTCACCTGCCTGCCTGATCACCCCTAACCACTCGCCCAGCTGCCTGATTGGCCCTAACCACTTCTGCCTGCCTGTCTCATTGCCCCTAACCACTCACCTGCCTGCCTGATCTCCCACTTACCTGACCACCCCTAACCACCACTGCCTCACCCCCACCACGGTGGCTTTGTCCAAAAGGTCATCTGGAAGGACGTCCAGAAGGTCATTTGGCTGTCCGGTCTAATTAGCATATTACACTTTTATTATTATAGATAGGCAGCAAAATTCTAAACTGGAGCTGCTACTCTTTGGAAATACCAATGTCTGAGGCTACAGTGTTTATGACAAAGAGGGTTGACCAAAGCTTATCCATGAACCCAAGTAAGCATTCTTAGAAGTCCCTGAGGGGGACAGACAGAAGGATCTATCAGAGACTTTGCAATCACGATGACTACATTTATAATCACAGCTTGAAAAGCCTGAGATGTTCAAGTTTCACGGCTATAGGGAAAGGATGTAGGACCAGAAGGCACATAGTGTACACTGCTGTCTAAGAAAAGGGAGCAATGGCTTCTCTAGTCTGCCTCTAACATGATCCCAGGTAGGCAAATTCCTGCCATGCTTTCACATTTAGTCCATCTGGCACATATACCCTTATAACACAGATGGATGCATCAGGCTGTGTTGGTGTCAACAGCCATTAGTATCACCCACCATAGCCTTCTTGCACTGATTTCATGCTCAACTAGCAACCTAATTATAATGTAGCTTCCTATGAAGATTTTCCTATAAGTGAGTTCCACACTAGTGATCATGAACTTTAAAATTTGCTTGATAGTTACGATTTTCATTGAAAATTAATAAATTGGTTCAAAGATGTATTTATGTGAATTCCATGAGTCTAACTGATATAAATCAATCCTCTTGCATCTTACCTCTCAGAAAACTTCAGGTTTCCGTCTTGCTAAGTGGAGGAACAGGCTTTGAATCCATGGCAAAGAGGGGACCAGCATAAGTCGCAGACCAGTCTCTGAGGTGATTTGAGTTGGATTTTGACAAGGGAATAAGAGTTTACCTGGTGAAGAATTCAGAAGGAAACCTGAAAGAACAAAGTGTGAAAACCACAGAGGCAGGAAATGAAGTATTTTGTTCACATAGTTCTTTAACCTAAATGAAGCAGAAACTGAGCATTTGCGCTATGATGCTTACCGCCAGAGAGAGTGAGAGCTATTTGTACACAGAAGAAGACTAGAGATTGGTTTTAGACAAATGTCTCTGGTGATGCTGTGGAGCACGGACTGGAGTGGACAGAGACTGGAGGAACTGGAGTGAGTTAGGAAGGGTCTCAGTGGGAAAGTGCATGAACCTGAACAAAGTCAGGGGCAGTGGCAGGGAGGATAAAGAATGAACAAGACAATGCAAAACAGACCATATGTAAACATTAATGGAGAAGCATGCATAGATTTAGCTTAGCCACATAATTGGAGAGCAAGATCATTAACTGAGATGAAAATAGAGATGGAGAAGCAGGTTTTAGAGTGGAATATATTGAGTTAAGTTTTGAACACATTAATTTTGAAATATCTATGCTTCATCCAAGTGGAGATATCCAGAAGGCAATGGAAACACAATTCTGTGGTTTAGGAGAGCCATATGGGCATAAGTTATAACTTTGGGAATTGTTATAGATGATAAGCCAAGTTATAGAAGTTGATAAGTTAGAATTTGGCAGTAGTGTGGGTGGTTTTCAGGGAATATGGTGATAAGATTAAGAATTAAATTCTGGTTGACAGAGTAAGAGGAGCCATTAAAAGATTTTGAAAAGTAATCAAAAATCTGGGGAGTCAAATACAATGTTATAAAAGCCAATGAAAATGAATATTTTAGAATCTAGAAACAAGTCAGCATTACCAAATGCTCCAGAGTGGGCTAAGAGAATAAGAGCTGAAAAGAGGCCACGCCATTTAGCAGCCAAGTCATCGGTGATCTTTGCCAGAATAATTTCAGTGGAGGCGTGGGAGCAGAAGTCAGTTGCAAAGACAGCATTTGAGCATAACTCTTTCAAGAATAAATCTTTTTTAAAATAATAAAATAAATAAACAACACCAACAAAAGAAGTTTGACAGTTAAAAAAAGAAATAAAGTGGCAACTCTGAAGGAAGCAGGATCCCAGAAAGCCCCCAGACTGAAGACCTTGCGTCTGTTTCTTCTTTATTCTCAGTCTAGCAAACAAACATGTACTATTGGTATTTCATTCAAATTCTGTTCAAGACTTACTCTTCCTCTCTTTCCTGCAGTTACTTGTCAAGACTTCTTTGTCTCTGACCTGCTTTCAGCCCTCCCAACGACTCCCCCTGCTTCTGCTCTCTCCAAGCCATACTCCACCCAGCTGCCAAATTAATCTTCTAGAACAGCAGTTCTCAACCTGTGGGTCGCGAACACTTTGGGGGTCGAACGACCCTTTCACAGGGGTCGCCTAAGACCATCGGAAAACACATATATAATTACATATTGTTTTTGTGATTAATCACTATGCTTTAATTATGTTCAATTTTTAACAATGAAATTGGGGGTCACCACAACATGAAGAACTGTATTAAAGGGTCGCGGCATTAGGAAGGTTGAGAACCACTGTTCTAGAACATCAGTTGCTTCATGTGAGTCCCCATTCAAAAAGCTTCAGCAGGAAACTAGATCTTAAAAGTTCTCATCGCCCAAAAAAATTGCAACTATGTGTGATAATGAATATCAACTAGATTTATCATAGTGCTTATTTTGCAATATATACAAATATTAAATCATTATGTTGTACACCTGAAGCTAATGTAATGTTAAACATCAATTATATCTCAATTTGAAAAAAAAAAATGAAAAATAAAAATTTGCTTTTGCACTTAATAAAAAGAAAACTTCAGGTGAGTGAGAAGCGATCAACCAAAGAACTTGTATGGATAGTTGCATATCCCATGGACACAGACAACAGAGTGGTGAAGGCCTGGGATGGGAGGCGGACAGGGGGAGGGCTAGAAGGGATCAATGGGGGTAAAAGGGGAACATACGTAATACTTTCAACAATAAAGATTTTTTAAAAAATAAAATGGAATCACACAGTAAAAAATAAAAAAGAAAGAAAGAAAACTTCAACAGTTCCTCACTCTCTCTTATACTCTCCTTAGCCTGAAATTTGACATTTGGCCAGGATTGGTCTTCCGTATACAAAACGGAGTTTTCACTATTCTTAAATTCCAAGTCACTGAGCATGCTCATCTTCCTTTTGACTGATACACTGTCTGCGTTTTCTCAGGTAATCAAGCCTACCCATCCTTCAAGGCCAAATTAATTTACAAGTTTTCTGTGAGAAGAAAAAAAAGAGTAGGAATAATTACTAAACAATTTTGTCTATTTTACCTTTCTGGTGAACTAGAAGGAAGGAAAGGGGGGAAAGATATGGGGAATTGGTTAAGAAAATAACTAACAATGTCTAGATTAATGTAGAGATCAATAACCATACGATTTTGAAAAGTGTTATTGCTGTCCATGCATTTATATACATTTGATATTGAAGTTTTCTATTCACTTCAAATAGTAATATGTTGTTTTTACAGCAGCACAGCAACTCCTGTGTTAAAGGTTTCTAGACTGCTACTGAATATATGAGCAATTGCTATGTGGCAGGTTTTAAATCCAGCTTTGAAATTCAAGCATTAGAGAAAAATACCCGGGGAGCTTTTCAAAATTACACACATTCCTGGAGATTCCATTATCACCTCCTTCAGGGACTAAGCCCCCTACCTGAGAAACCGTGGTTTGTGAGTCTTGGGTTTGAGAATGACTGCAGACTATTTTAGGTGGGAAAAGACAGAAATTTCAAGTTAGTTATTCCCAGTGAAAAAGAAATCACACAAAAATGAAAGCAATTAATTAGTATAAGGAGATCCCTCTCCCCTAAGTAATCGAAAGGGCATTTGAAAAATATGTAAGGAATGTAATATCAAAGTAAAAATAAATCAGCCAACAGACTGTCTGCAATCTGCTGAGTGATATATTTAGCATATTTCACAATTAAGTAAGCTGACTTTTAAAGTTGTTGGTTTTTTTTAATATATTTTTATTGATTTCAGAGAGAATAAGGGAGAGGGCGATAGAAGCATCAATGAGAGAGAATCATTGATCAGTTGCCTCTTGCACATCCCACATGAGGGACTGAACCTGCAATCCAGACATGTGCCCTGACCTGGAATTGAACTGTGACATCCTGGTTCATAGGTCCAGCTCAACCACTGAGCCACACCTCTGGGCTTAAAGTTGTTTTGAGAGTCTAAATGACTATTTAGGTTTTTTTAATGACTATATAGCACTCTAAATATTATTCATTGTTAATCACTTTGACTCTGCTGTGTCCTATAGACAGGCGATATTGCTTTTCCTGCTACACTGTATTAATAGTTCTTAATGATATAATAGAATTCCATCAGAGCAATCTTTTTTTTTTTTTCAGTTTATGAATACCAAACAGCCCCAAGCTGATTTGATGACTAATACCTTAGACCTGTGCTATCATTGTTTACTCATAGCAATTATAGCCAGTATTTATTTAGCACCTTAAATTTGTATGGCTTTGTATTTATTTTTGTTAACAAAAGCAAACAGAACACTTTGCAATAAGTAGGCACCTAGCTCTAATGAAAAATACTAAGGTACCAAAAGTTCAAATTCTATCCCAGAATTTTAAAATTAGAGGAGACTTGGGACAGACATCTCTTGCTTCATTGGCTTTCACTCTTGGTGGGTGTCTGAATCACCTGGGAGCTTGTTACATACATGGATTCCCACATTGGAGGGTTTTTATGAGGTCTAGAAATCTGCATTTAAAATCAGAACTCAGGATGGTCCTTGAACTCCAGTTTGAAAATTACTGACCAACCCCCTCACTTATACGTGATGAAACTGAGCCCAATAGTGGTTAAGTGACTGACCCAAGGTCACACAGCCGGCTAATGACAATCCCATGTAGAGCTGGTGTAGCCTCTCAGCTCTGTGCTCTTCCCACCCTGACACCCTGCCTATTTACACTGACCTCCTCCTGGATTCCTACAAGAAGGCGGTCCCCTCTCTAGTCCTGCCACGAAAGTAAGTTTATAGAGATATTCTGTAGGTGTCATAGGCCAGAAAGAAGTGACCCCTGTGTGAATAGTAGAAAAAAAGCTGTTAAAGGGAGTACAAAAAATGCAAGCACCAATGGAACAGTAGGGCAAAATGCCAAGGGCTTGGTGAGATAGACAAAGACTGCTATGAAATGGCAAGTTTACTCATCTATTCACTTAATGTCACTAAAATCACAAATAATAATAACAATAATAATAAAAACTAGATTTGTGCTGCTGATACCTACATATCAGAAAGGCTACGCCCAGAACTTACCTTTCTGAATTTCAGTTTCTTATCTAAAAACAGTACGCTAAACCTACATGCCACACAGAATTATTTGAGTATAGTAATACTATATGAACAGTGTTTTATGCAGTCCTAGCACATGGTGAATAAAAGTTATAATTTAAAATATGTATTATTATATGCTTGGAGAGCCAGGGAGATTATAATTATACACATACCAAAGTAGAATTATTGGTACCTCTCATCACTAGAATGCTATAGAAATTACAAAGCATGGCAGAGGATATAAGAAAGATTAAGGAGTTTTATGAGAGCAACTCTATATAATCACAGGGATGGAGCTAATGGAACATAATAATAAACAAAAGAAGCTAGACACAGTATCATAAGCACTATGATTCCATTTGTAAAGATTAAGAACAGACACGACTAAACTATGTAGTTTGGGAATATGTCGTTAGGAAGCCAAACTAGAAAGCAAAACAAGGAGTTAGCAAAAGCATGAAGATAGTGGTTCCCTGTAAAAGGTACTGAGGGGGTTGCCATTCGGAAAGGCGCATTGCTGGCCTCTGCAGTGCTGGCCAGTTTCTATTTCTTGGTCTGGGTGGTGGTTACATTGGTCTTCCCTTTAAAATACTTGTCTATTTTTGTTTTACACATTTCTGTGTCTGTATATTTCAAAATCAAATTTTAAAAGGTTTTTTTTATATATATATTTTATTGATTTTTCACAGAGAGAAAGGGAGAGGGATAGAGAGTTAGAAACATCAATGAGAGAGAAACATCGATCAGCGGCCTCCTGCACACCTCCTACTGGGGATGTGCCCGCAACCAAGGTACATGCCCTGGATCAGAATCGAACCTGGGACCTTTCAGTCCGCAGGCCAACGCTCTATCCACTGAGCCAAACCGGTTAGGGCTAAAAGGTTTTTTAAAAGATAAATTTAGTAAATAAAACCCAAAGGAGGCACTAGACATTCCTATTACTGATGTTTGAGTTGTCTCTCCACATGGACTATGAGGATAATAGAGAGCTGCTGTGCAGCAGGTTAAGTTAATATTTATCTGTGTACTGGCCCAGGGGACTCACACCTGGAGGTATTGTGATGTTTAATTGCAAAGCATTTGACCAGAGGTTGCCAGGATCCACTCAACACTAAATATATAACCAATCTAATTCCATATGATTTATTAGTTCAGTGCTGATTATATTCAAAATCATCATAGTCTTAAAAATAGCTGTTTTCGCTTGTTCCAACACTGTTTGCAGCCATAGTTTCTATGGTTCCCAACCACAAATGAAGAAATAATATATGGCCTAAAATGGAAGATGAGTCATTTTTTGAGTTTTCCAAAGGCAAACATTGACATTTTGCCACTTTGAAATATTCCTGCATTTATTTTGCTTTTGGTGTCTTTCACCAGAGACTAAACTAAAACTTTAACCAAGACATTCAAGGATGAAAATATAGTTAATAGCTATGGTATATCATTTCTTTTTTTTTTTTTTATCATTTCATTATTTTAATTAGCTAGCACTATTTTAACATCTAGATAAGACTGCTTTGAATAGTGTGTCCATGTGTATTGTTATTATTGATTTTGTTATAAAATAATTAGAAATTTTTAAAAAAACAATTTTGTATCAGAGTTGGTAACAACTCCTTCCATTGAATTCTTTTTTTTTTCCATTGAATTCTTATAATGTTTCTAATTTCCTGTGATTTATTACCAGAAGACGGAAAATGGACCCAACCTGCTATATGTGTTACTTCCAAATTAATTAATTGGTTTTTCTTCAATAAAATATATCATACATACAAGAGAGTATAATTTATACATACACTTTAAAGAATAATAAGATAAACATGCATTTACATACAACACAACTTAAGAAAAAACACACAACCCAAATCTTTGTTCCCTTTCTCCTTTTTAAGAGACAAACACTATCCTGAATTTCATCAATCTCACACCATGCTTTCCTTTGCAGTTATACCACATGTATGCAGTACATATAATTATGCCTATTGTTCAGTTTTACATGTTTTAAGAATTAAATAATTGAAATCATGTAATACTTTTCTTTAATAAATTTTCTTTACCATTGTATTTTTTATTTACCATATTGATAAATCTATCTGTTCTCAATGTATATTCAATTGTATTAATATATATCATAAAGTATCCATTCTTATATTCATACATGCAGAAGGCTCTTGGATTGTTTCCAGTTTGAGAGCTAATGATGTTGTAAACATTCTTAGTCATGTCTCTTGGTATTCCTGTGCACACATTTCTTAGAAGTGAATATCTAGGTGTGGAATTCTTAGGTCATAGGTATGGATATCTTTAACTTTAGTGGATAATAACAAATTGTTTCTCCAAAGTGGCTGTACAAGTTTACATTCTTGAATGTATGAAATTCACTTTTCATTCCCACAGTTAAAATAAGGCAACAATTTTAACTTTCCCTTGTTGATTGTCAGTTACAAGTATTAAAGCAAATTCTAAAAAGAGAAAATAATTGGCTCACATAACCAAACAATAGACGGGGGAAAGGTAGACTTGGCCTTGGGGGTTGATTGGAAGCAAAAATTTGAATTTCATTAGGATTTTCCTCTAGTGCTCATTTCTGCTTCTCAGTGAATGCTGGTCTCATTCTCTCAGAGCCGCTTCTCCATCAGGGAAGGGGCATTGTTGTCTGTAGTTCAGCTTCACCTCTTCCCAATTTCTTCTCAGCTCCAGACTGAACACTCCAGACAATAACTCTGAATGGGCCAATGGAGGTACAAGACCATTCCTTAGGTAAATAATAACTATGATTAACAGGTGAGGCACTCTGATTAGGTCCAATGACCACTTATGTGGCCAGAGAATAAGAGACTTTGTTGCCAGAGAAGAGAATAATGCACTAGTATATGCAAAACCAGTAAAGAATTATAACTAATTGTGACTTGTGGGTTGTGGCTAAATGAAATGTATCTTAGTTTAACCTTACGTAGATATAAAGGAAAACACTTGGGAACCAGAGGGCCAAGGGAATATCACATCTGAGGACTGTGACTCTTTCACCATTAGGAGGTCAAGTAAGGCACACCTCTCTCCAAGTACCTAGACATGACCTGTGGAGGAGTCACAAGTAGGAGATGAGGGAATGGAAGGTACCTAAGAGCTTCCGTGAGATCGAACTTTATCTGAAAGGAAGGTTATAATGCTACAGCAAATTTTAAATGTCATAGGCTTAAAATGTTAATATTTTTCTACTAATCAGAAGCTGGAAGCTTCGCAAAAGACCAGATTTGTTATAGACAGAAATGAATAAATTGCATATGCTCAGCATAACTGAGCTGTGGTGTAACACGATATGGCTTTTAAATTCCCGCTTCTTTCTTCTGGCTTAGGCATTGCTGACACAACCTCTTTTCTGCCCCTTCTGGCTGCAGCCCTTCACATCTCTGCTTGGTCCTCTCTCTGTCTCTGCTTTTATGTCACAGAGCCCTACCACCAGAGGAATTGATTGGCTCACATAACCAAAAGTCATGTGAAGTCAGCATCCTTGCCACCCGGGAACTAAAAACCAGACATACCTCATATTCCCTCACACTTACCATTTCCATGTATACCAGCCTGACTTCCATCTGCCAAGTTATCAATTGTCTTTACATTTTATTCTTTCTAAAACATCATTTTGCTGATGGAAACATAGATATTGAAGAAAAACACAATGCAGAGACAAAAACAAAAGTTAAATAAAGAACACAGAATTGCAGAACCTTTTCTAGAAAAATGGGTCAATTTTAAACAAATAGTTCTCCCAGCATTCAAAGAAGCTAAAAGCAATTTGGCCTTCCTAAATTAATGAGCCTGAAAGACTAATAAGAGATTTTTAAAAAAGATGAAAAGAAAATAGAAGATGAAAAATGAATTAATAGAAGAATAAAATGAAACTATTACAGATGTGAGCTTCTCATTAGAATCAACAAAAGGTAAAATAGCCAAAACCGGTTTGGCTCAGTGGATAGAGCGTCAGTCTGCGGACTGAAAGGTCCCAGGTTCGATTCCGGTCAAGGGCATGTACCTGGGTTGCGGGCATATCCCCGGTAGGAGATGTGCAGGAGGCAGCTGACCGATGTTTCTCTCTCATCGATGTTTCTAACTCTCTATCTCTCTCCCTTCCTCTCTGTAAAAAATCAATAAAATATATTTTTTTAAAAAAAATGTAAAATAGATATGAATAAAAATATAATCAAAGACAAAGAGGACAGGCTTGAGGAATAACAAAATGAAATGGATAAGAACAAAGAGATAGAATTATAAAAGATGATAAATATAGACAACATACAAATAACCACTGTTCTGGAAGAAAATACATGGAATGGGAAGAAAATCCAATATATAATTGAATAAATGTTCCTAAAATTAAGATTCAAAACTATAGATTAAAAAGACATAGCTTAGCCAACACCCCCAGAAAATTGGATTAAGACTGATTAATCAGACATTCTAGATAGTGGATTTTGGGCAGGAATTTGTAGGAAGTTACACCAGCAAGAACTAAGGAAACCATGAATCAAGTCACCAAAATGAGAAAGAATAGGAGGAAATGAATTTAAGAGATATTTGGGATCCTGACATGTTGGAAGGCAGCATTGTGTAGTTATTAAAAGGCCAGCTCTGTAGTTAAGCCTGGGCATAGATCCCAGCTCTATCCTTTACTACCCAGTGACCTGGGTTAATTATTTTGCCTCACTGTGCCTAGTTTTCTTACCTTTAAAATGGAGATAATAGCCACCCACATAATATGGCGACTGAAGATGAAATAAGATAGCACACATAATCCTCCTGGAAAAATGCCTGGTCCATATTAAGAAGTATTAATTATTATTAATTTCAAAAGACAATAAAAATATATTTAAAATTAAATAAATAAATTCAACAGAGCTTGGTAATTCTCTGAATATGAAGGAATCAGAGAGAGGGAAGATACAAAAATGATTTCTAGGTTTCAAAATTAGACAACTGTAGTGCCATTCATTAACAAGGACAATACAGCAGAGAAGGTTATAAAATTTTCCAGTTGTAAAGGGTTCATTTTGAACATGTGAAGATTGCAGTATCTTTGGGCAGATAGAGATATTCTGTGAACACCTAGAACTTAGGAGAGAAGTCTGGCTAGAGGCAGTTGCAGATGCCCTTAATGTGGGTAAGATTTCCTGTGATGTTACACATGAGAGAAGAAAAGGGGTGAGAACTGAACCTGTGGAACATCCTCATTTGTAGACGGGCAGAGGACTAAGGTCTGTGACAAGGGACCAGTAAAAAATAAAGAAGAAGAGGGAGAGGATAAGTGATGGGGCAAAGACACAAGGACTTTGGAGGGCCTGTGATCTAGAACACAGATGAATGGGTTAGCCTTCCTCAAAAGGAGGACACCCCTTCCACTTACAGAAAAAGACAACTATAGAATGTGCATAGAAGCACATAAGTTTGTAAATGGTAGCAAAGCTGAAAAAGTTCCCAACTGGTGTTTCAGTTTTCTCTATGAAGTAAGAGCAAGGCCATCTGCGGCCAAATGTGGGCAGTCGGTGCAGCAGCGAGGGCTAGGAATAGTGAATGATAGGAGGACAGCCAGAGATGTGCCTTCTCAAAAACAAAAAAACAAAA
The DNA here is from genome assembly GCF_014108235.1 of Myotis myotis. NCBI lineage: Eukaryota > Metazoa > Chordata > Mammalia > Chiroptera > Vespertilionidae > Myotis > Myotis myotis. The sequence goes on along the minus strand of NW_023416379.1, from coordinate 66,462,883 downwards.
GAAACACATGAGGACCAGCAGACATTTATTTTATTTTTTTAAATATATATTTTATTGATTTTTTACAGAGAGGAATGGAGATAGAGAGTTAGAAACATCAATCATCCGCCTCCTGCACACCTCCTACTGGGGATGTGCGCACAACCAAGGCACATGCCCTTGACCGGAATCAAACCTGGGACCTTTCGGTCCATAGGCCGATGCTCTATCCACTGAGCCAAACTGGTTATGGCTAGACCAGCAGACATTTAATGAAAAGTATGGGTTTTTCAGGTTTCTTCGCAAGGGTACTTGACTCAAAGTTCCAGCAACTGGCATCTGCAGTTGCTGCGGTGTTGTCCAGCTTCACGATGTTTCCGTTTGCCAAAAACGCGCTAAGTCGTCTCCCAGTTCGAAGCATCCAGCAAACAATGGCAAGGCAGATCCACTAGAAAAGGACACCTGATTTCCATGACAAATATGGCAATGCTATTTTAGCTAGTGGAGCCACTTTTTGTGTTGCTACATGGACATATACAGCAACACAAATTGGAATAGAATGGAACCTGTCCCCTGTTGGCAGAGTCACCCCAAATGAATGGAGAGATTAGTAATCATCCCAGTTGGTGTTATAATGAATTATTTCAAAACCCACTCATAATTGATGGCAAGTAAAAGCACTGTGTGCCCATTAAAATATGGCATGATTGGAGAAATAAAGTACATTTGAAACCTTCAAAAGAAAAAAAAAAAAGAAAGAAAGAAAAGTATGAAATTTCCCCCCAAGGAACTTGCCCAGTGTCCTGAATGTGAGAACAAGGTGGTTAGATTGATTTAGAATGGAGAATTTGAAATGTGTGTGCAAAATTTAAACATGGCTACTTTTACTATAAAACAAAGCAGAAATAATTAAATTTAGTCCATTTTAAGATTTACCTGGCTTATGATAGAGAATACCTATACCCTACCTCATGTCCCTATTATCTACTGAAAAGATTTAAATCCAATAACAAAATCTCTCATAGCATAGAATAGAAAGAATTTCCTGGAATTTTTTTAAACTAATGAGAAGGAAGGTTGAATTAACTTGTTAACATGTAAGCTAGCTATTGGAAAAGGAAAGATTATTGTTTTAATTTCAACTACTCTAAATGATTATAACTGATTATGTAACAAGCTACACAACGTACAAGGCTTAGTCTCATTTCTGAGACTGGTTAGTATGTAAGTCTGGAGGACTTTTTGTCTTCCATCTGAATGGTTTAAACCTCTCATAGAGTGCACCACCAGCATGATAGACATTTTAGAATTAATTATTTGAATTACACAATGTACAAGGCTTAGTCTCATTCCTGAGACATGGTTAGTATGTAAGTCTGGAGGACTTTTTGTCTTCCATCTGAATGGTTTAAACCTCTCATAGAGTGCACCACCAGCATGATAGACATTTTAGAATTAATTATTTTGAATAGTTCGTGTAGATAAATGCATTTTTGTTCAATTTTAGTATTCAGTACTTTGTTGTAAATTTTTTTAGTGCAAATAGGCAATCTTTTCAATGATCATTTTAAAGATAGAATTTATTTAATACCTCAAACATTATTCACAAAACATTATGTTATAGAAGTAATAGTGAAGCTTCCCAATACATAGAATCACTACTTTCCCTCTTCCCAAGGAATCCATTGTCATATAAAAAATACAACATCTTGAAATAGGTCAGTGAATGAGGGACAAGACAATTTACTGAAGGATAATAAATCAAACTGAGGTGAATAAGAAAAGTGAGGATAAAGAGTAGTGGTAAGGAAAGAATTAATATAAGAATAGTAAAGTGCATTTTATAAACAACATCTGTAAGGCAAATTCTTCAGAATAAACCAACTCTAAACAATAAGCCTATGAAAAGCTGCCCCTGAACTTTAGTTCCTCATCCACTAACTTTGGAAGTGTAGTGCAAATGATAATTAGGAGCCTTCCCACTAGTAGAATTGGAAAATAGATAAAATTTGTTTTCACCAGAAGCACATCTTTAAGTCCCTTCTTTCCACTTCCTCCCTTGTTTGACATTCTGTCAATGAAAAGTTAAAGGTCACGTAAGAAGGAATTCATGATAAGACAACAGAGGTATTCTGTGTCTAAAAGAAGAAAATGAAAATACAGGTCTTGAAATGAGGTAGACTGTGGAAATAATAAATGAATTAGAATTGATAGGCAAAGAACCATATCCCTTAACACTTTTCATCATGATATTGTTTGTGTGTATAGTATTACTTCCAGTATCCTCTTAGAATCATCTAAATTAGATGTGGGTGTAAGTGATTTTTAGAACTGTATTTTTGGTAATTCTTATATGACAAAAACCAATGGTTGTCAAATAACTAGCCACACATGGCATCTCTGCTCATAATCAGAAGAAAAACTTGCTCTAATTTGACTAAAGTGAAATATGAAATATGCCTTTTTTATTCTATAATAGCTCACTCATGTTTACTAGCTAGATTTTTCTAATTACCAACACTTGTTTTTGTCAATTCTTTTGGTAATTTTTACTGCTGTTATTTGAATTTAAGACAGCAGCAATGCAAAAAGAACATGGGTTAAAATTATATTTGAAGAGGAGATATTAAAAGTCTATTAATATATTTGAGAGCCTGGCACGTGGTTGACTCTTAGTTGCTTTCATTGCTTCATTTGAGGCCTAGTAAACTAAACTGGATGCCTAAAACTCCCTTTCTATTTACTCTCAACCTCAATTATATATATAGTATGTTAATAAATTATTTAGCTTCTATTGTTCTAGGTTGTTAGATTTTTCCACATCACCATTCTCCAGTTTTCAGTGTGTTACTTCCTGTTACGAAATTATTCAAAGTAATTTGTTTTTTATTGTTGTTTTTCAAAAACAGGCAAGGTGATCAATGGTGCTTAAGGATATTCCACAATGCTAGTTCATCCTGTATACTCATTCCCATGCGCAAGTACACACACACACACACACACACACACACACGCACATGCACACGCGCGCACACACACACACCCCACACTGGCCCTAGGTAAGAAGTTGCCAAATCTTTGAAGTCTTCAAAACACCTTTCATAGCTGTTTTCTCCTCCTTTTGGAAGCACCTCCTGCCCTTCAATGATCCTGCATCCTGCATTCTCCCCTCTTCCTTACACAGAGCCTGTTATCAGTCACAGCTCCTCATGCTCCTGAGTTACAGTGGCCTACTTCTGCAGGAACCCAGATACTGGGCAGCAAAGTAAAGAGAAGAGGCAGACTTGCCCCTCTGCTGGCCGCCTCAGTCTTTCTGGCACACTATTGCTTCGGCTGCTTCTTACAAGTTATATCCTGTCCATAGACAGACTGGCCCAGCAACAAGGTTGTATCTGTAAAGTGAAACTTGCCCAAAAGGGTGTGTTGGATCAGAAGGACTTAGGGAAAAGGGGGAATTGAAATAGGAAAGTGGATTCTCAAGAGAGTTAGAATCCAGCCTATATATACTCAGTCAAGTAAATCCTCGTGATATTTTTTCCTGCTATTTTGCTCTAGAAGAGAGCAATGTTAGCATTTTCTAGAAAGAAAACTTCAGTAAAACATCATTAAGTGAGAGATATATGATTAAATACCATTGACAAAAATTATTTTGAGGTTATTTCATAAACTTAAATTTAACGAAGTTCTAAATATATAGAATCAGTAACTGTACACATTAAGTAAACTAGTAACTGGGTAGAGTTGAAAAAGAGGCAAGTATTTTAGATTGTCTATTTCTTATAAACATTTTTTTTTATGTATGAAAGTGTTTGTCATCCTGATTCAGAATTCAAGGACATTTTTCTTAATCCTCACCTGAGGATATATTGTCTTTTTAATTAACCCAGGTATGTGCCCTGACTGGGAATCAAACCCACAACCTTTTGGTATACAAGATGATGCTCCAACCAACTGAGCCAGGGCCAGGGCCAGAATGCAAGGCCTTTTAATGGTACTTGTGGAAAAATTTATCGTAGAAGAGCTGAAAAGGTGCTCTTTTTTGTTATTATTTCAAAGCATCATTTATTTTCTCAGGGAAAGAACTAGAAAGATTGGTTCCAAATTTAAAATGTGAACACCAGTAGTTGAGCATTCAAAAATGAGTATCTACATGGAGTTACCAGTGATATTTAAAAATTCACTTTCTGGCCATGGGTAGGTTTGGGGGGCAAAATCACAGTAAGTATACCAAAGTAAACTAATGTTCTTCATTCCAAAATGTTCCCCCAAATAGTTGCTCAGCCATATGGCAAAAATCTGATACAGATAACTATACTTACTATCATGTTTGGTTACTGTTAATAGTAAAACTACTGGAGAGAGCCAGGTTTTAGACACTAATATCTTAGAAACTGTTAGAGATATTATCTTGAAATGCTCTTTCTCTAAAAAAAAAAAAAAAAAAAAAAGCAAAGATGAGAGATGAAGGGAAGAAATATATATTGAGTGACACTATATGCCAGCCAGACACTGGACTACATGCTTTAAATACATTAGGTCATTTAATAATATAATTAGATAGGAAATGTTCTAAACTTGTGGGGTACATTATTTAGTTTTCTTTTTCTAACTCTTGACTCAAATGTTCATGATGCAAAGGTTATTTGTTCTGCCCTATGTTTCTCTTGCACAAGATTGTCTCTCTTTTTGAATCATCATCTGCCTCAGGCTTGATGCGGTGCAGTCTCCAAAAGACTGGTTTCGTACTTCAACTCACCTTTCAGAATATTTCCAATACAGGCCACTCATTCAGTGCCCCAGGCACCTAATGAGTCATGTTCCTCTTCACAGTCAACTTTATCTTTCTGGGTGGATACAGAGTCATTAAGCTGAAATATGCTCTTTGCCAATAGACTTGAGGGTTGGGTTTAGTTATTAACTTGGTGAGCCTCCACCCAGCTAACTATTGTCGGAAATAATTTGTTGAGTCAGGTGTTTTTATAATCACATTTCAGCAAACCACTCATCTGCCCTAAGTACTGCTGCTGAAGGCTGAACGTCATCTCTATTTCTACACAAGCACTGTGGCTAACAGATAAAAAGATGCATTGTCCACATCATCATTTTTTGTTCTTTCAAATTATGTTTCCTTGTTTGTTATAAAAGAGCAAGAAATATTTGTTCATTTTGACTTTGATGAAGCTGTGAGCTGTTACACAAAGCACATTCTAACCTGGGGAGTGTGGAAGTACGAAATAGAAAGTGAGAGTCTATGGTGATTAAATAAAACTGAAAACTCAACAGTTCCTTCTCCACCTGGAAGAAAAACGCCCTGGAAGCATATGCCCTTCTCTCCACTAAAAGAAACCCTAGACCCCCTGCTATGTTTTCCATACACAGCCTGTAGTGGGACAATGCCAAATGATACAGCTTCTGTGACACCTCTCCCTCCAGCCCAGTATACACCGGATTCAAAGAGAACTTGGAGAGGAGGAGAGAAGGGGAGGATTTGAAGAGACACAACAGGATGGGCACCTCCCCTTTTTCACAGGAGCAAATAAAATCAGTTCCCATCTACTTGGGAGCTGAGGACACTCTTAATTTATAAACCACCATGAACAGAATTTAATTTCCTAAATGTAAGGACATACAGGAAATTTAAACTTTTTTAGGAAAAAAAATCTCCTAAAATCAAATGAGTTAATTCTGTATTAAAAACTTATCATACAGTAGGTGCTGAGCCAAGTGCCTTACACGTTTTTGCTCACAACTCCATAAAATTGCATTATTTCACCATTTTTCAGGTGAGGAAACTTAGGACAGCTGAGCCAAAATTTAAACCAAAGTTTCGTTTGTTTGTTTTTAAGAGCCAGAATTATTGACAAGTAAATTATATTGCCTATATGGCAATTAACTAAATAAAACTAATGTGACTAGCCCTGACCAGTGTGACTCATTTGGTTGAGTGTCATCCCATGCACCAAAAAGTTGCCAGTTTGATTCCTGATCAGGGCACATGCCCTGGTTGCAGGCTCGTTCCCCAGTGTGTGTGTGTGTGGGGGGGGGGGGGGGCGGGGGAGAGTTGGTCAATCTCTCTCTCTCTCTCAAATCAATTTTTAAAAAACTAACATGACTAGCATGTAGTTACACATCACAGCTTAGAAGTACTTTGTGGTTTATACATAGAACTAGAGGCTCAGTGCACGAATTCCTCCTGCATGGGTGGGATCTTCAAGTAATGTCCTTGCTCCATCTGGTAAGGATGTGGCCTAATAGTCTAATGTACACTTGATTCAAATTTTTTCTCAAAGGCCCAGAATTTTTAATTAAATATTACCTTAACATGCAACCTATGAACTACAAAGAGTAATATCTGTCTATCTCCCTCCCCTAAACATACACACACATCACTACATAATAGGCATCCTATTTCTCTTATATATGTAACTCCTTTTTGTCTTTTATCTTCATCCTATTATTTTGATAATTTGGAAATACTCTTATCCAAATAACAACCTTGATCTCCACTGGATAACAAGTAGTAGTTCTCACTCTGCAAAAGCTGCCTCAGACCACCTTAGTTGAACACTCTTCCTGGTTCTATTTGATTTGCTCCATGCACCCTTTTGCTCCTTCTGCCAGTATTATTCTTATCCCATATATCCCATATACAGACTATAAGTCTTGCTAAGAAACCTGCACTTGACCCTAGATAACTGCCAAAGAATTTTCATTATAAGCATGGAAACAATAAATTTTGCATTTTAGAAAAATTACTCAGCAATGTGGAGGGTAGTTTGGAGGGGCATAAACTAAAAGCAGAAGACATTCAGAATAAGGAGAGAGAGAGAGAGAGAAGAAGAAGAAGAAGAAGAAGAAGAAGAAGAAGAAGAAGAAGAAGAAGAAGAAGCCTCGTTACTATCAATGAATGAGAAATGACAGTGTTCAAGGGGCCTTGAACATAGTTCAGCAATGTCAAAGTTTTTGTCTTGTGAAGACAGAGCAGAGATAGAGGATATGAGCTAAATATCTTCATTTAAAATTTAAAATCATCCAAGAGTCAATTTTATGTTTTCTGACTGCATGTAAGAAAAGCACTATTAATTTGTTTACAAAGAACTCATTAACTGATTTAAAGCATTACTAATTTCATTACTTTATTATTATACTACTAGAGGCCCAGTGCATGAATTCATGCACTGGTGGGGTCCCTTGGCTTGGCTGGTGATCAAGGCCTATCGGGGCCAGCTGGCCAGGGAGAGAGACCCCAGGAGGTTGGCCAGCTTGGGGGGGAGGAGGGGGTGCTGCAGGAGGTTGGCTGTGGGAGTGCGTCATAGCGACTGGTCGACCCGTCGTTCTAGTCGTTTGGTGGTATTAGTCGCTTTGGTTTTTATATAGAGAGATGTCTAGCAAGTCTAAAAATAATAGATTAACTCTTTAAGGATTGGAAAAAAAGGTATGTTAGTTATATTTGATTTTTTTCTCAAAGGTCCAGAATTTTAAATTAAATATTATCTTAACATGCATTCTTAATCATTTTTTCATAGAATGAGATAAAGTATGTAAAAGTATAAATATAACGCACAACATTTATTGAAGTCTGCTTTATAAAGTACTATGCCAGACAGAAATAAGAACTAAACATGTTCTCTACCTAAAAGGAACTTTTATATATACCAGAAAAACTCAATGTAAAATGAATTTATTTCTATTCCAGGACAGTACATATGAAACATTTCTGATTACCCCATAAATGCAATCATTATAGCAAAAAAAAGATTTTTTCAGATTATAACTGAGAGCTTGTAAATAATTGAGCAGACAAAATAAGCACTAAATCTACCTTACTCATCCCTCCTCATGTTCAGTGAAATATCCTGTAAAAACGTCAAAGGCAACATGAAAGAAATGAAAACAACAAGTTGAATAGAACTGACAAGATTACACACACAGGGGAGTCACAGACTAATAGAGGCCATGACATTAGCGTTCTGCTCACAATACAGAAGAAACCGCGAGTGCAGGTGGTTGCATGGCTTGTCCAGATTAACTCAGTTAGTGACACACTAGGGTTTGAACCTAGTTTTCCAGATGAGTAATTCAATAATAGTCTTTTCACTGTGTCAAATCAACAGGTAGAATAGTTCTCCTCGGAAAAACCTAAAAAGTAAATTATTTACATTTAGGTGTAGTCCAGCTCAAACTTTCTCTGTTTTATGCAAAGTATTTTTGAAAGGAGTTTCAGAGAGAATGTCTTCAACTTTTAATCCCTTCCATTTTCCTATGCTGATGGTATGGCAAGGACAATCTAAAGTAAAAATTCTCTGGGAAACTAGAAGACCCCTAATGCTAAGAGACTAGAAAACCCTGTGGTATCTAGTTCTTGTCTTAGTCTGTTTGGGATGCTGTAACAAAATACCATAAACTGGGTAGCTTATAAACAATATAAATTTATTTCTCACAGTTCTAGAGGCTGAAAGTCCAAGACCAAGGCACTGGTACATTCAATGTCTGGTGAGAGCCCACATTCTGGTTATAGATGTGTTCCATTGTGTTCTCACTTAGAAGAAGGGGCAAAGGAGCTTTCTTTGGCTGTTTTTATAAGGGCACTAATGCTATTCATGAGAATAGAGCCTGCATGACCAAATCAACTTCCACCTTCTGATGACATCATCTTGGGGGTTAGGTTTCAACATAAGAGTTGGTGGGGAGGGGGAGACATAAGCATTCAACCATAGCAGTCTTTTTGTATCGAATTTAGAAAAGGTGGAAGGAAACTCAGGCAGAGATAAGAAAGTGAACAAAATGCCAAGACTGAAATACCTCCAGTTTAGCTAAAACAAAGGCTAAGTTGGAAAGGTAAGTAGATGTTAATTGTGAAGGGCCTTAAAAAAATCTAATGAGCCCCGCCAGTGTGGCTCAGTGGCTAAGCATTGACCCATGCACCAAGAGGTCACCAGTTCAATTCCCAGCCAGGGCACACACCCTGGTTTTGGACTCTATCTCCAGCAAGGGGTGTACAGGAAGCAGCCAATTGATGTTGATATTTCTCTCTCATCAATGTTTTTAGCTCTCTCTCCCTCTCCTTTCCTCTCTCTCTAAAATCAGTTTAAAAATATTGTTAAAATATCTAGTGAACATCTGCTTAGGCTAGAATGGAATAACAAGGACCGGAATTACTACTCCCTTGCCCACCCAAAACTTCCTGTATAAAGCAATTAAGTAAATATCCTATATAATAAAGAGCTAATATGCTAATTAGACTGAATAGCAGAACAAACTTCCGGACAACACTGGGGCTGTGAAGGCCGGCCAGGGCTGTGAGGGCCAAGCCCCTTGCATGAATTTCGTGCACCGGGCCTCTAGTATATATATAACAATTTTCAAGAAAAAGAATATCAAACAAGGAAGGACAATAATCCCCGAGAGACAAGAAATAAATGAGATGAGCCCCACAATTGCTCTAATTTATTTCATGGAGAGAGTATTCAGAGTGCAAATCAGGGAGAGGACCCCAGGCAAAGCCTGGGGAGCTTCTTGAGTGAGGAGATAGAGAGTCCGGAGAAGCTGTGGTAGGTAGAACTCACAGAGTAGAGTACAGGAGAGGTGAGAGCTGCATAGCGAATTCCAGGGATCTTCAGAGAGTCCCTCACAAATCTTCATCTGAGTACTGAACAGTGCATGTGTGTGAAAATACCACCTGAAGCTGGGGAAGGAAACCCTTGAAAAGGATTAGCGTTAACAATCCCCAGAACTAATACAAGGCTGAGAATGATGCCTCTTCCTATCAGACGGAGTAGAAACATCACAATCTGCAGTATTTCATAGAGTACTCAAAGGGTTGTACCTCGTATTAGGGTAAGTTAATCCTAGACTAAATTCTGCTCTTATTCCACCTGTCAAAACATAAAAGCAAGACCTAAAAAAATCATACCGTTTCCAAGTAACTTAGTTGCATCCCGGGACAAGTTCAAGGAACAAAAAAATTTTCAAACCCAACAAGGTGAAATTTACAGTATTGGCAATCAAATAAATAGTAGGCATTCAAATAAGCAGGAAAATGCAAATCATCATAAGAAAATTCAATTCATTGAAATTAACCCAGAAATGACACAGATGATAAGATACCGATTAATATACAGGGTATTAAAAGAGTTATTACTGGCCCTGGCAGGGTGGCTCAGCTGTTTGGAGTGTCATCCCCTACACCAAAAGGTTTTGGGTTTGATCCTTGGTCAGGGCACATTTGGAAAACAACAACTGATGTTTCTCTCTCACATCAATGATTCTCTTTCTCTCTCTATCTCTGTCTAAAAGCAATAAACATATCCTCAGGTGAGGATTAAAAGAAAGAGTTATAACCATATTCATATATTCATAAAACCAGAGGCAATATTGAACATGTTAAATAGAGATATGGGCAATATATAAAAAATCAGTAACAAAATTTTAGAACAGGGATCAGCACACTTTTTCTATAAAGGGCCAGATATTAAATGTTTTAGGCTTTATAGGCCACTTAAAATTTCCATCACATACTATTTAAAAAACAAAACAAAGCATTTAAAAATGAGAAAACTATTCCTAGTGCATGGGTTGTACAAAAAAGTCATGGACAAAGAAAAGATAGCAAAAATAAAAAATGAACAGAACAATGATAAGTTTAATCAAACCAAGCAATGTCAATAATTACACTATATGAAAATGGTGTAAACACCCCAATTAAAAGGCAGATTGTCAGTTTGGATAAAAAAGCAATACATATCTACATGATACTTACAAGAAACCCACTTTAAATTATAAGGACACAAATAGGTTAAAAGTAAAAGGATAAAAAGTTATATATCATGCTAACATGAATTAAAAGAAAGTAGGAATGGTTATATTAATGAGACAAAGTAGATTCAGGGCAAAAAAAAATATACCACCAGGGATAATTGAGGGTCATTTCACAATGATAAAGGGATAAATTCATGTAGAAAATCCAATAACCCTAAATACATATACACTTAATAAAAGGGTTCTAAAATACATGAAGCAAAAGCTGATAAAACCACAGGCAGAAAGAGAAAATCCACAATTATAATTAGAAATTTCAACATCTGATTCTTGATAATTTATAGAAACAGTGGACAGAAAACCAGTAAGGGTATAGAATATTTGAACAACATACTATTAATCAAATTGACAAAAATGACATGTCTGGAATACTTCACAAAATAATGGCAGAATACGGACTTTTTAAGTGCACATAGAATATTTATAAAAATAGTTCATAATAGGATCCATTTAAAAAGTATAATAAATTTAAAAGGATCCATCCATACAAAGTATATTCTCTAATCACAATAGAATAAAATTATAAATCAATAAAAAAATCTCTAAAATATCCTCAAATATTTTGAAGCTAAATGCCATACTTTTAAGTATCCTGTGGGGCAAAGATAGAGTGAAACAGGAAATTAAAAGATATTTTGAACAGAATGAAAATTAAAACAAGAATATCAACATTTTTAATATAGCCTATAGCTATGGCAGTATTTATCCAAGAGAAATTAAGGCATATGTCCATATAAATACATGTAAAAATGTTCATGGTAGCTTTAATTGTAATAGTCCAGAACTAGAAACAACCCAAAGATCCATAATCAGGTGAATGGATAAATAAGTAATATACATAATGGATGCTATAGACTGAATTGAGCCTCTTCTCTAACCCCCACGGACCAAACCAAAGCCCTAGCCCTCAATGTGACTGTATTTGAAGACAGGTCTTTTAGGAGGTAATTAAGGTTAAACTGGGTCTTAAGTGTGGGACCCTAATCCAATAGGATTGGTGGTCTTATAAAGAGGAAGAAAGTGATATCTTTTTTCCCTTTGTCCATCATGTGAATTCATAGCAAGAAGATAGCTGTCCAAGAGCCAGGAACAAAACTCTGACCAGGAACTGAATAGGCCAGCACCTTGATCTTGGACTTCCAGCCTCCAAACCTGTGAGAAATAAATTTCTGTTGTTTAAGCCACCAAGTCTGTGGTGTTTTGTTATGGTAGCCAGAGCTGACTAATACAAAGAACTATTTACTATTCAACAATAAAAAGGAGCCAACTACTGGTATGTGCAACAACATAGATGAATCTCCAAACAATTGTGCTAAGTGAAAGTAGTCAGACAAAAAAGTATGTACTGTATAATTCCATTCATATAAATTCTAGAAAACTCAATCTAACCTATAATTAAGTAAATCAGTTCAGTGCTTGCCTAGATATGAGCATAGGTAGGGAAGGGGGTAAGATATAGGGATTACAAAGAGGCGCAAGGAAACTTTTTATGGTCATGGATATATTCCTTATCTTAATTATGGTGATGATTTTACAAGCATCAATATATCAAATTGTACATGTTAAGTAAGTGTAGCTTATGTTAATTGTATCTCAACAAATTATTTTAAAATCTAATGAAGTTTTGCTTAAAGCATTGTACAATTTTTATCTGCAAATTTTAACCTTGACAATATAGTATTTATATGATCATTTAAACCAAGATAAAAAAATAGTAAAGATATTTTTAAAGTAGTAACTTAAAATCTCCTGTCAACTCCTAATTCTTACATTCTCCATGGTGATGGAGTAACAAAACAGAAAAAGCAACTACCAATAATATTTTCCCTTAATTTGTAAAAGCAAGCACATAGGCATATATTCTCTTCAAGGAGAGATTCCTACAAATAGAGTCACCCAAAAGCTATTTACTCATCTCCAAGATCACTTTAAATTGCTTTTTTTGCTGAGTAAATTAAAAAAAAAAAGTGTGGTTTAAGTAGCTTTTAAAAACATAATGGAAATAGTAAATGCAATTCATATTTCCTAATACAGAGAAGTTTTTCTTTTCCTGTACCCAAGATAAATTTGGCAACTCTTACACATTTCAAATAAAACTAAGTATAAATTAATTTGGTAGTTGACCCTGAAAGAAATAAAGCTTGATAATAATTGTAATATAGAAAAATAACTTTATTGTAGTTTTTTATTCCTTTTACTTCATTCCCATCAATATTCCCAAAGCAGAAACTAAAGAAGAGTTTTTCTGCTAAAGAGATTTTAAAACATGAAGTTAATTTTGCATTCCCTATGTAGTCCTGCAAATTGTAGGAATTTAGAGTTGTATGTCTTGTTTTTTAAGAGGGACTTAAGCACTAATTATAGTTGTCTTTTATTCTAAGTTCAATTGCTATGTTAATCTGTCATTACTTTTCACTACTTTTGCCAGTGACAGGAATAATCAGAAATAAATACCTTTTTTTTGGTAAAGGATCTTTACCAAAGGATTGATTGTAATAATCAATTTCACAACATCTGGATGAAGCAGCTTCTTTTAATATCCACATACAGATCAGGAAGCTAGAAAAGAAAGTTATGTAAATGTATAGGGTCACAGATACAGAAAGATATTTTGAAGTTTTGATTATGTGCTAATATGGCTGTGTGTTTCTGGGCTTAGGTAAATGGGTGGAGGGGATCATTAATAGAAACTAGAAGGTTGGGAGGGAGATGGAGTTGTGTGTAATGGGGTTAGAAGAGCAGGATGAATTGTATTTGGGATAGACTAAAAGTCAACAGGTAAACTAAGTAACAGGGTCTAATATGAAGCAGTTGCTATGTGCCTGGAGTTGTTTTAAAGATCAGGAATCAAGATAATTAGAAGAGAGAGATAATTGCCCTAACATGTTTGCTATCACACATCAAATAGAATCAAGTATAAATATTATTTTAAAAACAACCATGGTAAGCTTCAAGCATATAAGGAAGAGCATATTCAGAAATTATTTCATTACTGTCATTTGATACTAGATAATTATCCTTCACAGGAATGATTCAGTAGAATGGTGGTGGGAGAAATACCTTCTGTCTTACAGATTCTCTCTGAATGATCTGAGCAGACCCTCTGTCTTTGGGAAATCCAGGTAACCTGAGCTGCAATCAAGAAGTCACTGCTTTAGTGCCCCTTTCACATTATATAGAAAAAACTCATTTGCCTTTTAATCAATTATGTAGCTATCAGGGTTTTTCTATAATGTCATTATTAAAGACTATGGTATACGCATTTTTAAAACTGTATTCATTTTACATAGATTCAAATATTTTTCTTTATTTTTTAAATATACTTTATTGATTTTTTTACAGAGAGGAAGGGAGAGGAATAGAGAGCTAGAAACATCAATGAGAAACATCGATCAGCTGCCTCCTGCACACCTCCCACTGGGGATGTGCCCGCAACCAAGGTACATGCCCCTGACCGGAATAGAACCTGGGACCCTTGAGTCCGCAGGCCGACGCTCTATCCACTGAGCCAAACTGGTCAGGGAATCAAATATTTTTCTTTCATACACTTACTATTGTACACTCAGAAAAAGATACAATAAAAGTCTCCTTTCCCTCCTCTCACCAAACGCCCAGCCTCCAAGTTTCCCTCTCACAAGCAACCAAGATTGTCAGTTAAAATAAAAAAGAAATAAATCTTTTTTTTAGGAGTTTGCTATTACATTACAAGGAAGAAAAAGTTGGTAATTGAGTTTTATATGGCGGTTCCTCTACATAGGCATGGCTATTAAGTCATAAAGTAACATTACAACATGAAGTTATGGAGTAATACATTTGCCCTCATGGTTGGTAGCTGTTACTAACCCATGAGGAAGTCCTATAATGAAACCTTGTTTAGCTCTAATCATATTTGTTGTTAAGATTATATAACTTCCAAAAAACTTACCCTTGAGTTCTGGGGGCACTCACTCAAGTGTCTACAAATGATTAAATCAATACTTGGCACAGAGACAATTTATTGATATTTGATGAGCCTGTCTCACCCGTACTGGATTGTAAACTCCGAGAGTTGGAACTGAATCGTAATCCTCATTGTACCTTATACTTGGTGCACACTAGTGTTCAAAAATATTACTTAAATTTATCTATCCTTAAAATCCTTAAAATGCTCACCATGATCTGACTTTACCCGCTTCTTGGGCCTCACTTCCTCGAATTATGGCATCAGATTGTTCTTAGTTTTAGTTGTGTAAAGATAAGTTTCTCATTGTATGGTTTCTTTTCCTTCAAGTGATCCCTTTCTTCTTTTACCCTCTCACCTCTCCCTCCTCCCCCACACACATCAGACTTCATTAACTCTCTGGAATCATTTTCTCCTTTAATATTTCCTGACTTGTAACCTCTCCCAACCTCAACTGGATTAATGCTTCTACTGAGAACCAGCCGTTAGTTCTCTGGGCACATATCTGCACTACAACATCACATCATAAAGTAACTATGCAAACACTCCACCCAAGTTGTTTCGGTGGTAGCCTCTAAGATTAGTACACTGCCTGGCACATAGATGATTTTAATATGTGATTTGAATAAAAAGAACAGGTAACAGGGAAGTCATCTTGGCACAGAGTGTATTTTGGGGAAGGCATAGACGTAGAAATGCAAATAAACGAATATTTGGTATACTTTCCTGAGACAGAACTTAAAAAATAGGAAAGGATTTCAATTTTGAGGGTACAATTCAGACCACAAAACAAATAACAAAGGCCCTTATGAGAAAGGATAGTCAAATGAGATTTGGCTATTAATAAAAAGACAAAGATTGGGAACCAGGAAAGCACGACACTGGCTTTTATCATAGGATAACGGGGCACTGCAGATTGTTGAAAATACATATCAAGATGAAGAAAAACGAGAGGTCAAATGATATTCCAAACCTGCCTCCCCAATGGCCTCGACTACGGGGCATGACGATATTCCCGAACCAGTACACAAAGCTTTTTCCTTCAAATGCATTTTTATTATGGTAAAACATACATAAACTCTGCCATTTAAGCACTTTAAAAAGTACAGTTCAGTGCCATTAAGTGCAGTCACATTGTTGTACAACCATCACCACCGGCCACCTCTTCATTCACTTTTAACACACAGGCTGCAGCCGCCACTTCCTTCTTTCCATTGACTTTGTTTTAGTAACATACTGAGCTTCATGCACCACAAAGCTTTCTGTGGGGTCCACTCAAGAAACTGGGATGGATGAGGAAAATCACTGAATGACCCTCCCCAGGCTGCCCAAGTCCTGTGCTTGTGGTCACGGACGTTATGAGGCCAGGATTCACTTCATCGCCCCCCTCCCGCCCTCTTGAGCATCAATCACCGACAAGTGACCATAGCAGCACCCACATCTCCGCACAGAAATGCAACAACCGAGTCCCTAAAAGAGAGCTGTCGAGAGCCAGCGTGGATCTCCCGCAGCTTCCTTTCCACAAAGTGCGTGGGGCAGGGACCGGCTCTTTAGCCGGGACCACAGGGAGCAGGTGAAGAAAAGAGAAGATCGAGGACAATATGAGAAATGCAGCCCAAGTGTCAGCACTCCCCCTTCCTGCCCTCCTCTGGTTCCTTGTTCTGCAGCATCAACCGCCCCGCCTGTACGCTAGTTCCCTTAATCCCGCAGCCGGGCCGGACCCTGCGGCCTCGCGCTTTTTATTGACGCAAACCTCCAATTCTCGCGGGAACTCGGGAGCGGGAGCCGCAGAGGGCGGACAAACCTCTGGAAATCTCGGTTGGCCTTGGAGCTGAAGCCGCGGTAGAGGGGCTTACAAGGAGGAGGAGGGGCGGGGCGCAAGGCTGGGGGGCGGGGCCTAGGCTTAGAAAGGGGAGGGGACTGGTGGGAGGGGCCGGCGAGCGAAGGCGGGGGGCGGGGCCGCGGGGCCCGGGACCTGTTGATCGCAGGTAGCGCCGACTGGTCCGGGCTCCCTCGGGACTGAGGCGAGTGCGCATGCTCCCGGGCCTCGTCGGGCCAGTAGCCGAGCGGCGGTGACGAACCGGCTCCTCTCCTGCGGTGGTTGCGGTGGCTGCGATGGCGATGTGAGGGGGCCGAGGCGGGATGGTGCTGACCCGGGAAGGGCCGTATTCTTCCAGTAGGACTACGAGCTCCTCCGTCCGACAGGCGGTGGAGGTGGCCGCGCCGGGCGAGAGGTAAGCCCCTCACTGTCTCCTCCGTCTCCCCTGGCTCCCGGCACCCTCGACCCCTCCCCCCGCCCCTCTTTCCCACGGGCCGGGCAGGAAACGGCCTCCTTCTCGCTGTCCCCTCGTCCGCTCCGGCCCCTCGCTCGGCGGCTCCCGGTCTGAGCCGGGTCCCGGGTCCCGGGCCCGCTGAAGGTCGGTGGGGACGGCGGTGCCGAGTGCGCTCGGGGGTGCCGAGGGGTCGCGGCGCGCCGCCCGCCGGGGTCCCCCTGCCGCCCCTGATCTCAGGCGTCCCTCGGCCCACTTTGCCTGAACCTCACTGGTGCGGTTACCCGGACCGAGCTGGCCCGCCGCCCTCTGCTCCATCCTGGCTCCTCCGCCTCGTTTGGACCCTCCTTGCCGGGCTCTGCCCTTCCATCCCCGCCTCCCACGTGCCTTTCCGCCTCGGTGGTGGGTCCCCGGGTGTGAGGGAGGCAGGGGATCCTCTCGCTCCCCTCGGTGGCTTCTCTCTCGCTGTGCATCCCCGGCCGGGCTCTCCCTCGACGTTCATGGCTCTCGCGGACCGGGTTTCCCACTCGGGCGCCTCTGTCATTCCTTCCTTGGCCGCCTTTTATTCTCACCTGC
Source organism: Myotis myotis (assembly GCF_014108235.1). Classification (NCBI taxonomy): domain Eukaryota; kingdom Metazoa; phylum Chordata; class Mammalia; order Chiroptera; family Vespertilionidae; genus Myotis; species Myotis myotis. Next base: position 66,445,300 of record NW_023416379.1, on the reverse strand, counting down.
CTCCTCTGGGTACTTCGCCTTCCTTGTCTTTTGTTAGTTTCCGGCGGTGCGTCCTGCTGTCGCATCGCTGGAGCCGACTCCGCGCCCACCGCTCCTTCGGAGGCCCTCGCTCCCTCCATCCTTGGCTCCCCGGGTACCAGCTTCGGCGCCGTCCGCCTCCTGGCCCCTGGCCTTCCGCCTTTTCCCGTCCGGATCCCGTGTCTAGTCTCTAGTCTTGATTCCCCCCTAACCCCCCTAGAATTTTTTTTTTTTCCTATTTGCTTAGGTCGAGTCTCTTAACTTTAATCCATTTAACTTTGTATTAACTCAGCAGTTGAGGTCTCTTCTGCTTTCTACCTAAGCTACTAGGTGTCCACTCAACAGTTTTAGTTCAGCTTTCAGTGTAATAACATCTCTTCTTTCTTCCCTGATTGGAAATATCACCGAAAGAGTGCCAAGTGGCGATAACCTGTTACACGTACTGATTGAGGTTTTGGTTTTTTAAGAATTATGTTCACCTGACATACTAGGAGGAGCAACTTGAGTACTGATGTGATGAAATGATAAAGGATGAAGATTTGTTAAAAGGCTGAGCTGCAAACATAAGGTCAAAATTTGGAAGTGTTATTGTCCTCCGGGAAATGGAGTTGTCCCAGAACAAATCTTAAGTGAAATTTAGCAAAGTTTATTGTATAAAAATTAGGTGTCAGATTTCACACATTTGCTATTTCAATTGATTGCATCATTTTCCTGATGGTCTCTATTCCCTTTAGGAATTGCGGACGATTCCTACTAAAGAATAGAATTAGTGTGCTTTACTGAAGGAGAAATAGGCGAGAACACAAGTATTACAATTTTTAATTGAGCAAAAGAGCTTTCTAAACAGTTTTGGAAAAATTTTCCCCATCTCCCTGTGATCAAGATTTGGCTTACATAAAACTTGTCTCTATATAAATCATGATAATAGTATCTTATTTTGAAGGCATCTGCTGACGTAGTTGCTTTTAGTTAAGTTTGCCTTTATCCCAGAGTTTAAGATGAACTTAATTATGTATTTCTTCCTGGAATCTCATGGGTGTCCACAAACAGTAAATTCTTCCCCGTGTTGTCTATGTCAGGTAGGAATTAAATTTTTCGGTTTCTGTTGTACAAAGGGAAACACAAGAAGTGTAGTTCAAAACAAGTTCAAGACAAGAAGTGTAGTTCCTTACTCGAAGTTATAGTAAAGGTAAAGGTAGAGAGAGATACAGTTTAGGATCTGATGCCATTAAGCCACACCCCTTTTTGTAAGAACCGGCGTTATTGTGTGTGTGGTACAAGGTGATGCACTCCTCAGTTTTTAAGTTTTTTTTTTTTAAATGATTTTTCCAGTGCAAATAGATAACTGCTGCTACCGAAGAAAGCTTTCCTGCCTTTCAAAGGCAAGTCTTTTATTTTTATATAGCTATTTATTAAAAAAAATAAATGCTTACAAATTCTTGTTGGTATTTTTTAATGAGTTGATTCTGTGCTCTTAGAATTAAGGATTAATGGTTGATAGCAGGTACAGGACTAGAAGTCAGAAGATCTAAACACTGATGACTCAATGACATTAGTTTATAGAAGCCACTTAACCTCTATGACTTGGTGTCTCTACCTGTAATATGTGGAGGGAAAAGTAACCACCCAGTAATCTTTCAGTAGCAGACTAAGCCTTAATTATTTATAAATATGCTTAGGGCCACCACAGACAAAAATTGCTACATAAGTACTTAATTTTATCTCTTTTAGACTATGTAGTAGTGTGTAAATGAAAGCTTAAATCCCAAATACTGAGATTTAGATTTTTTTTTTAATTTCAGATTTCTGTGAAAAGCCTAGTAGAATGCTGTGAACTATGGACTTGCTTAGATTAATGTTCATATACAACAAAACAAACATTGCAGCATTCACTGTATAGAACAGCTATGCCCTTTGTTCGCCAGGATTTGACACTGAAGATGTAAGAGTTGTACCTTTGGTTACCTACAATATTTCTCTTATCTTATATTTTAGCTTTGTTTACTGTAGATAATAGACCCTTGAGAATGGGGATTATTTAGTGGATAGAAAGGGCAAGGATTTCCTTTGCTTTAACTCTAGGTACTGAGGAGAAACTGCTTCACAGTGAGTTTTGTGATGTGTACGTGTGCATTAAAGAAATGGGTGGAAGATGGGAGCATATAGATCTGGAGTAGTGGTTTCTTTTCCCCCCTGAGTTGTTTGTCAGGAAGAAGGTATAGAAATGAGTAAGAATAAGAAGCAGAGTGGTGATAAAGAAGAAAGCATTCTTAATGGACTCAATGGCTTTTCAGAAAAGTTATGAAGCACAGGTTGTTAATCAGGTCTAGATTTTTCAGAAGGAATAGAGTGAAACAACTCCACAGGGGTTTTAAATTTTATTTTTAAAGATTACTGTTTTTTAACAGGTAAATACATATTTACCAATGATGTGCTAAATTTAATAAGAATTTGCCCCTTTTTTCTTAATGGGAATGTAAAGGTGTCAGGTATATACCATTAAGAGATATCTCCTACTTGAATAACCCCCTTAGGTGGTTTTTGTTTTGATGAAATTAATTTTTATGAACTACGTGTCTCTCAACCAGGAGAGTACTCTGAGAAAATATTTCCTTTTATGGGATTAGGTCTCTTTGACCATCTATAATATACAAAGTATTTCTCAATTATGTTATTATATAGAGTTCTGATATTGATAGTATTATGTTCCATTGTTTTATTAATTTTCCTTTTGCTGTAGTTCTCAATGTATTCTGACCTAGAAGTATTCCCTTATTGAGATACCCTTGAAGTTGCCTTAAAGGATGCAGCTGCTTCATTCATAATTGTTTTTTTAGAGTAGTGTTATCTCTGACACCTGCTCTTTGATGTCTCCAAGTTGCCAGTAAGTTATTGGCTTCAATTGGAAATATGTACTACTGCTAGTCGTAAATGTCTAAGCAGCAAAGTGAGGGCGTATAGGTAATCACAATTTAAGACCTTGGAAGCCTTTGACATTATTTTTGTCTTTTGGAATTGAAAAACCCAGATTTTAAAACCACTCTCATTCTTACTCAGATCCACTTTAAGACTAAAAATTAGTTACTTTCCTCAGGCAGATAAGATTAGACTGTAGACTGTCACCAGTCCTCTTCTGTAATCTTACGACTATTTTATATTAAAGTATGATAATTATATAATGTAATTCTTGTCGAGGCCCCAGTTTGATAAAGAAGTTCTGAAATTGTCCTTCAGGCAGGGGGAACTAGAGAAATGTCAATAAGGAATGAAATAGAAATATTGTTTGAATTAGAAAGTTGAAATATTCACTGTCTTGGTTTTTGTTGTTTTGTTTCTAAGATCTTAATTGGAGGCCAGTTCTTCTCCCTTTAAAGTCCTATGGCCTATAAATGAAAATATTTTCAAACCATGCAATTGAAACTTATAATAATGGCCTGTTTAGTTGAGTTGCATTATTTTGAATAGACATTTTCTTGAATGAAATCATATTTAAAAATTGGTATAAAATAAAACATGTCAGCAATTTATTGAGCACCAAGTGCCATACTTAGTGCTTTGTTTGAATATGTATATATATAATCTTTTTAAGCCTTAACCTTTTGACCTAGCAATGATAAATATTTCTTTTTGAGAAAATTTAGGCTTAGAGTCTGAATTAGAATTTAGGTCTGTCTGATACCAAAGTTAAATGTAGACTAAAGAAAGCATAGACAGTTAAGAAAACATTGTTTCTTAGAATATTTTTCAGAAAGAGAATTGTAATTTATTCTCCTTCTGAGCTTTTTTCTTTGTTGAGATAACTAATAACACTAAATATTTTAAGGAATGCTGGGCAGATCCCCGAACTAGGTAGTAGATGATGACTGTAGCTCTTTCTGAATTTCTCTTTATGTTAAAAGGAGTAACTAGTTTTTGGTACTTTGGGCTATCCTGTTTTTGTTTTTTAAGGCATATAATAACATGATATATTCAAAGGCACTCTGTCTTATGTTACTGGCAGGTTTGTTTTATGGCATAGATGTATCCCTGAAAAATGTATATGAATTGCTTTTGATAAATTAAATCCTGTTTTCCATATAATGTCAGAGGTGGCTTTCATAAAGTGCCCCATAATAAACAAAGTTTTTTCTCTTTGCTTCATTCTCATGTACTAAGTCAACCATGGAAATGCTCTCAAAAGTTCCTAACATTTTTTTTACATTATGTTTAAAAATAATTTTATATGGATTTTCTATTATATTAGCACAGTTATTCAAAATGAATAGCGTTCTGTTTTGAGAGTTGCCTCCCACATGCCCCCAACCTCTACCAGGGTAAAGGATGCAGCCCGTAACCTAGGTATGTGCCCTGATCAAGACCTTTAGGTGTGCTGGATGACACTCCAGCCAACTAAGCCACACAGGCCAGGGCAAGAACAATGCCTTTAAAACTACAGATATGGTGTTTGTGGGATGTGGGAAATTGGAAGATTTCATACTTAGGGAATAATGTTAATTAAATGGAAAATTGACTGTAGTAGTTTATCAAGTGCAAATGTTTCTTCATTGTTGCATTCTGATTTCAGTTTTTGTTTTATTATGGGTATATTTATCTTATGGCTTGATGACCATTGAATCTGTTTGCTATAACAATTCAGGTGTAGGCTTTAGAAATATGCAAATTTAAATATAAACTGTGGAGTTTTATACATTTGAGATTTTTGTTGTTTTTCATTATTTCCTAAATGTGACTTTGGATAAATTATGTAAACATTCTGATCCTTAGTTTGCTCACCTATAACATGGAGTAATAACGACTCTTTTGGATTTTTATGATAATTAAATAAAATAACATAGTTAAAGTTACTGGTGTAAGAGTAGGTGCTCCAAAAAGTTCTAAATGTCTGTTCTGTTTGGTTTCTATTTTATATTGTTATTTGACCTGTATTTGGTATCGAAAGGGAAACAGAGGTTTTTAAAAAGTTTGTTTATCAAGTTATTCTCTTTGTCTTTCCTTTGAAGATCTCCCTTTTCTCCTTTCCCCAAAAGAGAAGGATTTTATCTTCTTAAATATCTCTATAATTTCTGCAGTATAACATAAGACTGGCCCTTAGGAGTTCATCTTGATGTCTAAGGAGTGGGAGCAAAAGTTTCTAGACCAGTGACTTTCTGTGCCCCCTCTACTGTAATGATTCTGATAAACTCATCTTCACTGTGAATCACTTTTTAAAATGAAATGTCACTGATGAAAGTGTGTGTGCATGTAAATAACTGTAAAGGCAAAAAAAGGCTAGAGCCATCTGAATGGTGGTGATTTTCAGAGTCAGACAAGTAACAGGTGGCTTGGCCATTTTAAAGCAGGATATAATCCAGTGACTTAGCATATTTAACCTTTACAAGAGGGAACTATGCAGGGTGTTAGGGCCTTAGCCAATCAAAGAGGCAACTGCATCAAAAAATAGGACAGATATTTAGACTGAACCAACCATGAAGATTTAAACAATTTAGGTGGCCAGAATTACACCAGATAACAGGTTTAAATGCAAGACTAATCCACATGTCATTGGCTGATTATTCTCAATTCATAACTGTATGTAACTTATGCTTTTTGATGTGATGATTAAGGTTTAAAATAACAGTTATGGAAGGTGGTAGTCTACATCTTTATGATGAAAAGAAGAAAATATCTGCAAAAGAGTGCACGTGGTCTTTATTCTAACACTAGGGGCCCAGTGCACAAATTCATGCACCTTAAAAGGAACTGTGGGCCACAAGGCTGCGGTGGACACAGGGATGAGTCTTAGCCCATCCTCCATGCGACACCCTGTCCCCTGTCTGCCGGCAGCCCCACTCCCGCCGCCATTGCTCCCACACACTGATGACACCGTTCCCACTCGCACCCTCTGACGATGTGGAGCTATTGGGGCTGCCACCAGCAGCAGGTGCGAGTAGGGTTGGCACCGTCAGCAGATGCGAGTGGTGACTGCTGCTGCCATGATTACCCCTCAGGAGCAGGGAGAGGTGGAGAAGCCTCCAGGGGCGATTGGGGCTGGCAGCCGCCGCTCTCACCACTGACTGCACTGAGCAATCCAGACCGGCGCTGCGCCGGCAGCAGGTGCAAGCGCAGGACAGGACTGTGGCGTGTGAGAGCAAAGAATTTTCAGTAACCACCAGAGGCTTGCCCCGAGACAGCGACCAGCACCTTGCCTTGGTCTGGCATCCTCGCTCACTTCTCCATCATCCTGCCTCGGCTGATGCCCGCCATGTTCCGTGCATGCCCCCTCGTGGTCAGTGCACATCATAGTGACCAGTTGTTCAGTTGTTCCTTCGTTCAGTCTATTTGCATATTAGGGTTTTATATATAGACTAGAGACCTGTTGCATGAAAATTCGTGCACTGGGGGCAATCCCTCAGTCCGACCTGCCCCCTCTCACAGTCTGGGAGCCCCTGAGGAGCAGGCCTAAGCTGCAGTCTGGCCTCCCTCTGTGGGAGGTGACCGGGCCGATCAGGGGAAGGCATCGCCCCTATCAACCCACTGCTGCTGCCACTGCCGGCTGCTGTGGTTGCCAGCCCTCCTCGGCCCTCACAGCTGCTGCAGCTTTGTCTAAAAGAACATCTGGAAGACATCTGGTCTATCCAGTCTACTTAGCATATTACCCTTTTATTAGTATAGATTTTTAGTACCTAAAATAATTATACCAAGGGTAAAAGATTTCATTTTTAACTTAAGCAATAAATATTTGGAGTTTGGGAAAAACTATAGCATATCTAGGCAACATTTTTGTCAAAATATTTTAGGTAATTCAACATATGTGTGATTGTGTGTATGAGCACACACAATCACACATTTCATTCAGAAATGATTTTAGAAATCATTTCTCTACCCAGGGAGTCATTTAAAAATTGTGAGTTTTACATCTTAAAAATTAATAGATTTATAATGTTTTGGGTATACATGAAGATTTTTTCTGAACCACTAAACTGAAGAAAGTAGTCTTCTATTTATTATTGTGCTTTAAAGTATATACAAGTGGATCCTTAACAAAGTTATAATAGTTAATACTGATATCAGTGAAACTGTGAATGAAAACAAAATCTCTAAAACTTATTCCTAAACCTTAGAGGATATAGATCTTTTAGATATTGAGAATATTAAGTAACTAACAAGGCATAGGTTTCCTTAAAGTGGACTGTTTTATGTTTACTATTTTGTTTGAGATGTTATTTTTCCTTTTTCAGAGGAGGAACAATATATTTTTAACAAGAATCAGTAACTGGAAGTACAAGATTTGTTATTTAATAATGTTAAAATGAAGCTTTGATCAGTAGAGGTAAGAATATGGTATTTCTTTTGCATTTAATTCATAATAGATCAGATTATATGTCAAATTTCCACGAAGAACTATTACAAGAACTGTGAAGGGTCTAAGATTTTATCCCACTTGCAAGCTAGCAAGTTAGCCTGCCACCTGTGCTGTGGATGTGGTTAAAAGACATGGGACTCCTGGATCAAGGAGGATAGTTTATACCCACAGCAATAGCAGTAGCTAGAGTACCAGGCTACACCTGTATATGAGTAGGTGGTGTTATAGTAGAGGAACCCTGAGCTAAGGGTACCTAAATCTTTTATTTTGGACAATAATCTTGCCTTACTTATGCCACTGTTACTTGGGACAGTAAACATATCTGCCCTGTGTTCCAGAATGAAATGCTATCTCTGATTTCCTAAGATTTTGCTAAACACATCCTTGAAAAATAGCCTGGAACACTAGGTAGTCATTGTCTCTGCTTGCAAGACATACAGAAACACAAGACTCTGGAGAATTGTCTTTTAATACTTCCTTCTCTGAATTTTTTTTTTTATAAAGCATATATTACTGTTAAAGATAATTGTAGCAGTGCTTTTTTGAAATAGTGAAAAGATGGAAACCACTGAAATACCCAATAATAGGAGATTGTTTCATTTATAACATTCACAGTGTAATAGTTAACAATTAAAAATAATGTTACAAAACTACATTTATTGACATAGATGTTCATCAAAAAAATTAAGTGAGCCCTGGCAAATGTGGCTCAGTTAGTTGGAGCATTGTCCTGTACAGCAAAAGGTCATGGGTTTGATTCCCTCCTGGTCAGGACACTTACCCAGGTCTGGGGTTCGATCACCACAAGTGCACACGGGAGGCAACTGATCAGTGTTTCTCTCTCACATTGATGCTTCTCTCTTTCTCTCTCTCTCCCCCTCTCCCTTCCTCTATCTAAAATCAGTAAAAACATATCCTAAGGTGAGGATTAACAACAACAAAAATTAAGTGAAATAAACTGGTTATGAAATATACATGTGGTTTGATGCCACTTTTATAGAAATTGTACAAATGCACATACATATGAAGAACATATACCAAAGTATGTATTTTAATGAATAGAATTGTGAATGTTTTCTTTTTTGCTTATCTGTATTATTTTAACATTTTTGAAGATTAATACTTTCAGGCTTTTATGAGGAGGAAATTTTTTTAAAATTTAAAGATGAATAGTCATTTAAGAATTTTACCTAACAGAGAAAAACCTTCATGAATATATATGGGGATTAAAGGATGTTAACTTTGGAGTTGCCTTTATGTGCAATGTAGAACTAGGAGAGGATAATTAAGTAGTTTAATTTTTCCTTAATAAGTTTACTATTTTATTTATGATAGATAAAGTCAAAAGTTACTTTTAGTAATTTGGTGTATTATTTATTATCACATGCCACGAAGGGAAACAAATCTTAGAAAAAGCATTCTAACAGGACATATCTTAAATTATATTATAGAGTGATATTTTAGTAAATATTAGTAAGTATTCTTAGTAATATAGATTCTGGTGCTATTTTGTTGAGTTAGTCTAAGTTAGATACACTGAACTAATTTGCTTCACTTTTCTTTTTTGCCTATATATGATACTCAAATATGTTTAAATAGTAGTGTTTTTGTAAGTTAGCATTTTTGTTGTTGAGCTTCTCATTATTTTTTCCCCCTTCTTTAGCAAAGGTGGTGTTACCAGATTTGTCTTCTGAATATAAATTAAAAATGACTGAAGTTCAAGCAATGGTAGAATTCTCCGTGGAGCTAAACAAGTTCTACAATGTGGATTTATTTCAGAGAGGGTGTGTATTTTAATGTGAAAACTATATTTTGTATAAGATAATATGTACAGTTTTCATTTATATTTAATTACACACTTTTGTTCCAGTATGTGTGTGTGTGTGTATATATATATATATATATATATATATATATATATATGGAAAACAGTGAGGTATATTCAAGTAATTATTTTCTCAGAGAAATTTATTTTTAAATACTTGTTTGAGAATTATCCACATGGATATAATGATAATACTGGATATATTTAACATGTGTTTATATATTTGTACCAATAATTGATAGAACTTTAATGAAAATGTATAAAATCTCATTTCTTCTCTTTAAAAGCTTATAGTATACAGGGAAAATAAAATATATATACGAAACACCAAAGAAGGAACACAAAATGATGAATGTTCAATAAGTGTATGTAGAAAGTGCTCTAGGAAAAAATAGAAAAGAAATATCTTTCTAGGTTATATATTAGGAAAATCATTATGGAAGAATAAGATCAAAGTATGAATAAGACTTGGATAAGCAAAGGATAAACTTATCCTATAATATCAGTCTCTCATCATATTTATTATTGGTAAAAAAAAAAATTTAGATCTGTGGATCTACAGAGAGAGCAGCATGAATCAAGTCTTGGAACTGGGAATTAATATGTTATTTCAAAAAATATTTAGGAGATTGGATATTCTCTAGAAGAAAAGATAGTAAAAAAAGGAGAGGTATGTTTGTGAAAGTCTTTTAATGTCTGGGGAAGAGTTGAGACTAGGGACTAGGATAGCTATTGATGGTTTCTAAGTAAGAATGAATTATCACTATTATTACAATAAGGACTTACTAACTTGATGAAGATTGTGATATATTAGATTGATGGTTGGTTGTGTATAAGAAATAGAAGCAGATGGAACAGTTTAGAGGTGCTTGCACTTACTCAAGATATATACCCAAAGGTCTGTACTAAGATAAGAATGGTAGTAGTGCAGCTATGACTAACAGGAGTAGAATGAGAGAAACCTTCTGTTGTTTTTTTGTTTGTTTGTTTTTGCTTGGCTTGACGTTGCCATTTTGTTGAAAATATAAAATAATTGTGCTCTGCTATGCTTCACATGATCTCTCATCCCTCAGTAGGACAGCCGAGGTTGCTTCTCATGACAGAGGCAGGAGTGCAAGAAACAGCAGAGGATGCCAAGGCACCTTGAATAGGCCTACTTGTTACTTCCACTGCATTCTATTGGCTAAGCAAGTTATAAGACCAGACAAGGTGTCTAAGCTAGTGGTTCTTTGGCCAATAAAATTTAAAACTTATTGGTATCTATATTTTTCTTTCTTTTTTTCTTTTTCTTTTTCCTTTCCTTTTTCTTGGGTATCTGTATTTTTATATAACCCACTAGAGGCCCGATGCACAAAACTTTGTGCACTCGGGCGGGAGGGGGCGTCCCTCAGCCCAGCCTGTGCCCTCTCGCAGTCTGGAACCCCTCGAGAGATAACGACCTGCTGGCTTAGGCCTGCTCCCGGGTGGCAGAGGGCTGGCCCAATTCCTAGGTGCAGCCCCTGGTCGGGCTCAGAGCAGGGCCGATTGGGGAGTTGGGGCGCCGCCCACTCATGCACAGAGCAGGGCGGATTGGGAGGTTGCGATGCCACCCTCAGTCACGCTCAGGGTAGGGCCGATTGGGGGGTTGGGGCACCGCCCCCTGTCACACTCAAGGCAGGGTCGATGAGGAGGTTGCGGCGCCACCCCCTGTCACGCACAGAGCAGGGCCAATCAGGGGGTTGGGGCGCTGCCCCCTGTCACGCACAGAGCAGGGCCCATCAGGGGGTTGAGGAGCTCCCCCCTGTCACTCACAGAGTAGGGCCGATAGGGGAGTTGGGGCACCGCCCCCTGTCACACACAGAGCAGGGCGGATCAGGGGGTTGGGGTGCTGCACCCTGTCACACTCAGGGCAGGGCCGATGGGTAGGTTATGGCTCTACCCCGTCACACACAGAGCAGGGCCCGTGGGGGGCGGTTGGGGCATCGCCCTCTATCACCCACAGAGCAGGGCCGATCAGGGTGTTGGGGCGCTGCCACTGTCACACTCAGGGCAGGGCCGATGGGGAGGTTATGGCTCTACCCCGTCACACACAGAGCAGGGCCCATGGGGGGTGTTGGGGCGCCGCACCCTGTCACACACAGAGCCACAGGGCGATCAGGGGGTTTGGGCGCTGCCCCCTGTCACGCTGATCCCGGTGCCGGGAGGCCTCGCGGCTCCGCTGATCCAGGTGCTGGGAGGCATATTACCCTTTTACTATATAGCATAGAGGCCTAGTGCACGGGTGGGGGCCGGCTGGTTTGCCCTGAAGGGTGTCCTGGATCAGGATGGGTGTCCCACTTGGGTGCCTGGCCAGTCTGGGTGAGGGGCTGAGGGCTGCTTTCAGGCTGGCGGGTGACTGAAGCTCCCAACCGCTCCTTTTTTTCTTTTTCTTTTTTATTCTGGGCCAGCTTTAGCTCTGAGGCTTGGCTCCAGCTCTGAGGCCTCGGCTGCTGAAAGCAGGTATCTGGTTTGTTTGGGTTCTATAATCGAAACAGTGTTTCAACTCCAGCTCTGAGATCCCAGCTGGCTGAAAGCAGGTTTCTGGAGTTTGTTTAAATTCTATATTTGTAACAACGTTTCAGACTGCAAGCTCAGAGGCCGGCAGTGGCAGGCGGGGAACGTTGGCTTCCTCCGTCACTGAAGCAAGCAAGCCTCATGTTCTCTTCAAGCTGCCTGGCTACCGGCCACCATCTTGACTGGCAGTTAATTTGCATATCTTGCTGATTAGCCAATGGGAAGGGTAGCGGAGGTACGGCTAATTACCATGTTTCTCTTTTATTACATAGGAATTCCATGAAACCTATACCCACAATTGTATTTTAAGGCATGACTATTCTCTAGATGTAGTCACTACTCCTGGGAGATCAGAATTCTGTGAGATCATGCCCTTAAATTCCCTAAAAACCCTCTTGTCAAACAAAATGTGTACTTAGACACTTCCTTAATTCCTTTAGAGATCTTAAGAAAGGGATTTATAGCCATACCCATGATTTGATCTTTGTCCATGGCTGCATTTTATTTTGAAAAATCTTTAGGGAATCAGTTTTATATTCCAACCCAGCAAGTCCTGGTCTCTCTTAGATTCTGCTTGTAAGATGATCACTTGTTTTTTTAGCTTATCTCTTTCTTGCAAAATCTTATATTTAGGTAAGAGCAGCCAGTGACATTTTTAGCATTCTGCCTGGAAATTAGCTTGCTAACGTACAAAATTTCTTAGGTACATTGTCTAAATTCTTCTAAGTTATTGCTGACATTATATTTACATAAGTTTCATCACTGCACAACATGGGTTACCATTTTTTAAGTCTTCTATGGTTTCCTCATTTTTCTTGCCTCTGTAACCCTGTTACTTTGGTCTCCAAGTCAGTGTCACATATTTTTAAGTTTTTGTTAGATACCAATTTCTGTATTAGTTATATATTGCCACAGTTATGCAGCTAACAACAAACACAAAGCCTCAGTGGCATCACAATAAACATTTATTTTTGCTTTAAGTCTATAAATTAGCTGAGTGGTTCGGCTGATCTGGGCTGGCTTGACTGATCTTTTCTGGGCTCACTCATGAATTCACATTCAGCTGGTAGGTTGGCTGGGTGCTAGTTGATGCAAAATGGCCTTACCGCCTCACCTGGATGGACTCAGTTATGTTCATGACCTCTCATATTCCAGCTTATTCTCATGGAAGAAACAGGTTTCCAAAGTGAAAGAAACTATATAAGAAGACCTTTTAAGACCTAGGCTTCGCATTAGCACACTGTCATTTCTGCCACATTGTATTGCCCACAACAAGTCATAAAGCCAGCCCAGATTTAAGGGGTTGAGAACTACACTCACTTTTTAATGGAAGTCACATTGCAAGAGATGTAGAAACAGGGATGGGTGAAAAAGTTGGAAACATTTTTAAAATCAACCTGTCACACACCTTAATTAATTTCTAGAGGCATTTTGGGGAATAAATAGTAGGATTTAATGACTGATTCCATGTAGAGAATGATACTGAGAGAAAACACTTAATATATATGAAGAGGTATGGATTTGCATGATATCTAGGATTACTTTGAAATAGCAGCAAAGGGAAAAAGTACTGTTAAATCAAATATGGCAAAAATTTTTAATTAATTGAAATAGACAGTGGGCATATCAGTTCATTGCTCGACTTTTTACAGATACAGAATTTGTAATGTGAGATTTAAAAGGTAACGCTGAAGTTTCGCCGAAACCGGTTTGGCTCAGTGGATAGAGCGTCGGCCTGCGGACTGAAAGGTCCCAGGTTCGATTCCGGTCAAGGGCATGTACCTTGGTTGCGGGCACATCCCCAGTGGGAGATGTGCGGGAGGCAGCTGGTCGATGTTTCTCTCTCATCGATGTTTCTAACTCTCTCTCTCCCTTCCTCTCTGTAAAAAATCAATAAAATATATTAAAAAAAAAAAAAAAAGGTGACGCTGAAGTTTTAAATCACATTGACTTAGACAATATTAGAAATACTGAGATAAGTAATGAAGTTGAAGAGGATGACTGATGTGGGACTGAAGAATAGTTCATTTTTGATATGTTGAGTTTGAAATGAGATACCTGTTAACGAATAAAAATTCAACAGTTGGCCCTGGCCGTCTTGGCTCAGTGGATAGAGCATTGGCCTGCGGACTGAGGGATCCCAGGTTCGATTCCGGCCAAGGGCACATGCCTGGGTTGCGGGCTCCATCCCCAGTCTGGGGTGTGGAGGAGGCAGCCAATCAATGATTCTCATCATTGATGTTTCTATCTCTCTCCTTCTCCCTTCCTCTCTGAAATCAATAAGGAAATATATATTAAAAAAATAAAAAAATTTCAACAGTTGGCTTTAATGAGTGATTTATGAATCAGGCAATATCCCATTTAGCAAATAGAGAGGAGCCCCAGAAGCTGTACAATATGGAAGATGCTTTTAGACAGAAACTAGTTATGACAAGAAAGTTCTTAGAAAAGAAAAGAAAGGATTGTTTCAGGTAAGGTTATCTTACAGGAAAGAAGGAGTCTTATCAGATTGCCTGAGCTTCCTTTGGTGGATGGAGAGGGCCTGCTTGACAGATTACCTCGTTGGTAGTGACCAGAAAATTCCATACTAACCAATTAAGATAACATTCCTAGAAAAGGTTGAAACTGCAGTTTGGTTAGGTATTAAGTCTAGGTTCTTTGTGATGGGTTTTAACATAACTATTTGGGCCTGTGGTTTCCTCTTTAACATATCCTAGTGGAGGTAGTTTTAAATAATTGGAGGTTTGGAACTGGGTATAAGGATTAAGTGAATTACCGTTCCCTTTTGTCAACCAGCATAAATATAGTATGTATAATTATTGCTTTTATTAATTTGCTATTCTACAGTCTGGTTCCCTATCAATTGAGGACTTTTGAAGAATATTGTTACTGATCTTTTAAAAATCTAATGATGAGAGGCTTACTGTTTTTAGATATAAGGCTTGATTTATTTGTAAGAGTATTTTCAAGGATATAATTTACTCTTTTTTTCTATTCTGATTTATCTTTTTTAAAAAATCTTTTACATCTTTTCTTTATGCTACTTGGAACCTTACTACTTCTACCATTTAAGCTAGTTAATTTCAAGCTTGTGTTTAGCTGTTATGTTAAATAACTCAGCTCTGGTAGATAAACATACATAAACTACCTAAATTTTTATTAGAAAATAAAAATATCTTTACTAGCTTATTTTCTGGTATATCAAATGATTACTTAGGATACTGAGATGAGAAACTTAAACTTTCAAGTAATTCCTATACAGTATTTTATTGTGATAATTTTAAAATAACATCAATAAATATCTTACTGAATAACATTGGAAATATAGCCCAATAAGGAGTAAATGGAAATGGAATGTGAGGAAACATTTCTTGTGCATGTTCCATTATGGTTCTTTTCCTGCTCTTTTAAATATTTTAGTGTTTAATTTGCCACCATTGTTGTTACATGATAAAGAACTGATTAAGCAGTAACTAAACTTTAGGCAAGTAGAAAGAGAACATGTTACATCTGAGATTTTTTTTTTTTTTTTTTTTTTTTTTTTTTTTTTTATTGCTTAAAGTATTACAAAGGGTATTACATATGTGTCCATTTTATCCCCCCGCCCTAGACAGTCCCCTAGCCTCCCCTATCCCCCAATGTCTTATGTCCACTGGTTATGCTTATATGCATGCATACAAGTCCTTTAGTTGATCTCTTACCCCCCTACCTCCTGCCCCCCAACCCTCCCCGGCCTTCCTGCTGCAGTTTGACAATCTGTTTGAGGCAGCTCTGCCTCTGTATCTATTATTGTTCAAAAGTTTATAATGGTCTCTATTATCCATGAATGAGTGAGATCATGTGGTATTTTTCCTTCATTGACTGGCTTATTTCACTTAGTGAGATTTTTTTTGAGGGGGTAGGTTTTTATAGTATGAAATCAGTTTTTAAAAACCATTTATAATTCTTTTTCTTTTCAAAATTGTGCATAAGAATAATTTATTCTTATCTTTAAAAAAATAAATAAATAAAGCAACGAAACTCTTAGGTACCTCATTAACTCCTCTGATTGCGATGGCATTCTCTCATTTGAGTAAGAAATACCATATATATTTCTTATGTTTTTCCCATTTATCTTTAAATATACTGATTTCCCTTTGGGTTTTATCCCACACTAATATTTGATCTGTGGATCTCATACTTTGTTTTCTACAAATAGTAAATGTTATGGGAGACTGATATTAGCAGACCAACTTTATTACTTTAGTATGTATAACTGTATAGAAATTGGGACATTGCATATTTTAAATGTTTTTTGAAATGGTTTATTTGTCTCTTTTGCTTAGTTTTTACCAGATTCGTGCATCTATGAAAATTCCACCAAGAGTTCCCCACAGGGTAGAAGCTAGTTTGTTTCATGCAACAGGTAAGCCAAGTAATATTTTAAACAAGGAATATTGTCAACTTAAAAAAAAAGGATATGAAACATTATATTAGCCAATGACTTTTCATAATTATTTTGTACAAATACAAGATACCAAAGAGCATCATTATACCTCTTATAAGAAATATATTTAAGACTTTTAGTCAAACAGACTTGCTTATAGGTTACTTGTTTCCCTCTTAGCTCTCTTACCATGAGCAAATGAAAAAAAGAAATGTATGTGAAATTTCCAGGGAGAAAAACATAAGTACTGAAATGTAATTTAAAAAATATACATTGAGCCCATTTTGGCTTAGTGGATAGAATGTCAGCCCACGAACTGAAGAGTCCCAGGTTCAATTCTGGTCAAGGGCATGTACCTTGCTTGCGTGTGGGAGGCAACCAGTTGATGTGCCTCTTTCACATGGATGTTTCTTTCTGTCTCTCCCCCTCCCTTCCACTACCTCTAAAAATCAATGGAAAAATATCCTTAGGTGAGGATTAACAAAAAAAGAAAAGAAAAATATACAGTGATTCCTGGCCCGTGTTCTCAATGGTTTAAGAGTGTCGGTCCAGTCAGGGGCACATGCCTGGGTTGCAGGTCACAGGTTCCATCCTGGCCCCCGGTTGGAGTGCATGTGGGAGGCAACCAATCCATCTGTCTCTCTCATGGTGATCTCTCACTTTCTCTCTCTCTCTCTTTCTCTGTCTCTGTCCGTCTCTCTCTTTTCCCACCTCCTCTCTCCCTTCTGCTCTTCTAAAAATCAATGGAAAAAATTACTTCCAATGAGGATTAACAAAAAAACAGTAACAACAAAAATATAGGGCAGTGATGGCGAACCTTTTGAGCTCGGTGTGTAGCATTTTGAAAAACCCTAACTTAACTCTGGAGCCGTGTCACATATAGAAATTTTTTGACATTTGCAACCATAGTAAAACAAAGAATTATGTTTTTGATATTTATTTTATATATTTAAATGCCATTTAACAAAGAAAAATCAACCAAAAAAATGAGTTCGCGTGTCAGAGGTTCGCCATCACTGATATAGGGTGTCTCAAAAAAATGTATACACACTTTAACGCTTGTTATCTTATTTAATTTTCACCTCTTTGCAGGTTTAACTGATTTGAAATAATGGGTGAAACTAGATTAAGCTTTGAACAAAGAAAGTTTATCCTAAAGTGCCACTAGACTTTTTTTACAGGGATACATAGAAGATAAAGTTTACGGTACAAAACTGGCAACAGTCGATGAATTGAGGGTACACAAATACTGAACAAAATGCTTCTTGATGTTTGAGATTCCATTTCTTTGAGTTATCAGCAGTGCCTGGACCAGAATGGCCATCAGTTTGAAAACAGGCATTAACAAAAAAATGTATGCATTTCTATAGATTCTTTTAAATTTTGAAAATGAACTATATGTTAATAAACACTGACTTTATCATCATTCAAAGTGTGTATACATTTTTGGGGGACTCCATATATATGAGTGTGGGCCAACACTCTAGTCACTAAGACAAACTGGACAGGGCTATAGTATACTATTTTATTCTTTGCAGTTAGAAAATGAAATAATAAACTTATTTATCTTATAACTGAAAGTTTGTAACCTTTGGTCTACTTCTTCCCATCCATACCCCCAGCCCATGGAAACCACCATTCTACTGTCAGTTTGCATAAAAAATGGATTTGTTTTATTTTGTTTTGTTTTCACATACCACACAGTGTTTGTCTTCTCTCTCTGACTTATTTTACTTTAAAGCATGCCCTCCAGGTTCTTCTATATTGTCACAAATGTCAGGATTTCCATCTTTCTAATGGGTGAATAATATTCCACCGTGTATATACTAGTACACCACATTTTCTTTACCTAGTCATCCACTGACAGACACTTAGGTTATTGTCCTATTTTGGTTATTGTGAATAATGCTGCAACGATCATCATGGGAGTGCAGATTTCTCTTTGAGATACAGATTTTGTTTCTTTCAAATATATAACCATGTGTGGGCTTGCTGAATTATATGGTAGTTCTATTTTTTGTTGTTGTTTATTCTCTATCCCCATCTTTCCCCTTTCCCACCTCAAAAAACAGGTTGTAACATTTTAAAAACCAGTTTCATAGAAAACATCTACCTAGGAACAGTTTCTGATAACATTCAGTTACAATACAGTATGATTTGGTTTCAGTTCAGTAATTTTCCACTAACAAATATTTTTTCTACCTGTTGCAATCCCCTCCTTTTTTTCCTTAAGACTACTAAGGCTCAGCAGAAATATTCATCTTCTACAGTAATAGAAGTGTAATATGCTAATTAGACCAGACAGCCAAACGAACTTCCGGACCAAGCCAGGGCTGTGAGGACCAAGGCAAGCCACCCTGGCTGCAAGGGCTGAGCCCCTTTCATGAATTTTGTGCACTGGGTCTCTAGTTAGATTATAAACATCCTTCTTTCTCCTAAAGTTACTACACATTTATAGAATTTATGATTCTATTAATGCTTTAAGGTTTTGATGCCACATTGTAGACAGCACTTAGTTATAGAGAATAGGAAAAAGCAAAACTAAAATAAGGGGGCATATGATAAATCTTTCACAATCTATTTTCTGAAACCTTTAAATGTCCAGTTAACCAGGATCATACACAGGTTTCACTCTTTATTATAGGTGTGTAGAAAGACCTAACTGTCTCATGCATTTTATTTATGTTGACTTCTACATTTTGACTCATCTAAATAAACACTGCAGGACTTATTTACAAGAGTACATACATTTTCTTGTTCAGAGAGATCTAAAGTGAATCTATGTAGGAAAACAATGATACTAAAAAAATTCTAACTTCAGGTCATATTAGGCTGAGACTTTCCATAGTAAGTTTCTTTAAAGTTAGAAGCAATCCTGGAAAGTTTGTAGCAGATAGGAAAGTGCATTAAGTGCTGCTCCAGGAAACATATAGACTAAAATATTTTAATCCACTAGCAGTTAGTATAGAAAATATAAATGCTCTCTTAATAATCCTTTTTCTTTGGTCTTTTGGAATATGTTTTATTTCCTCTTGACTAAAGTTTGAGTGACAAGATGCAGGAAATATATTTTCAATAGAACCAGGTACCTGTTTAATGCCATATGTAGACCTATCCATATAAAAGCTGGGAGATAAATCATATTCCCACCATTTTCTTTTGTCATGTTATTCAGTTTAATTCAACTAACTCCTTAAAAATGAATGTCAGAGAAGAGTTTGCTTAGGAAGGTATTTTTGAGAGTAGCTAGCCTCTCACTTTCCACAATGGCTGTTATGAAGGTTGGGTAACAAAAGAGGTAGTAGCTTACCTTTTCCTTCCCATTAATCATTAGATAACCTAGTTAGAGTCCATTCAGTTAGGCATAATAAATTGGGGGGAGAACTGAATGTGGAGAATAGTCAATTAATTTTTTGCAACATTGCCCCTTTTGACTAATTCTCTATTGAAGTTCTCATTTTATCCACAGGCTCTATCAGAGTGAGTGCTCATAATTCATATTTTCTATAGTTGAGTGATAGGCCTCTTGGATAGATATTCAGCTTGTCAGGACAGGGCATACCTTTCTCAGCTCTGGGCTCTGTAACTTGTACTACTTTCTCAGTTAGAAGCACAGGGGATATCAGAGCAAATGGTGGATCTTTACAGGGATGCAGTTAGGAGTTTGTTAACTGCCTTTTGGAAGTCAGTGTAAGAGTAAGTGGCGTTGATGGGTTCAGTGTAGGTTGTTTCCTTAACTGTTTTAGTTAATCAGCCACAGCAACAACCAGAAACACATGAATTAGGGATCTGTTTTAGGAATTCAGGGATGGGAGTGGCTTCATTCTAGGTTCAGCTTAACTGTTTGGTGGCTAATTGCAGTGCTCCACTTAGAGTGGCATGATCTCTGGAAAGCCGGCTGGGACTTGACAGCAGCTTTTGTAAAGGTGGTACTCCACAAGAAGCCAGAGGTGGCCACTCAGGAATTGGTTCCAGTTTGGATACACAAAGGAAGCAATGGGAGAGTCTTAGACCTCTCTCTCTCACAGTACCTTATTTTTTCATGTACAAGACACTATTTTTTTTCTAAAATCGTTAGTTTGAAAATCTAGGGGTGTCTTATACACGGAAGTCAGCCCAAGAGGGAGCTGTGAGGGTGCATAGCTGTCCATACCTTGTCAAACAGGCTTCCTCCAATCACAAGCTTTATTGTTACTGACATCAGCTGATGCCATGATTGGAGGTGGAAGTGAAGAGTGTGCAGATCCAACAGGGACCAGAGCGTTCTGAGCCCATAAAGATGTCAAAAAATAAAAAGATAAATACCAGTAAGTGATTGTCTTACTCTGTAAAATTCAAACTGAATGTAATCAGCTGTGCAAAAGAACATGGAAATAGAGCTGCAGAGAAAATTTGGATCTCCTCCCACTGAGGGTATGATCAGACAGTGGAGAAAACAGGAAGAACAACTCCTTAAGATGCCAAAAAAGAAGAAGGCCTTAAGAGGAAAACCAGCAAAATGTTTAAAATATTGATTTCTTAATTTTGGGTTGGAAAAGTGGGGGGCGTCTTATACATGGGGGTGTTTTATAAACAGAAAAATATGGTATATAGACTGGTGTGCTTGGATCTAAGAGTTTAGCAGGATATAACCAGGAATTAGGATTTAAAGATTTCCAAGTAGTTGAATATTTTAAAAGGAACTTATCCTGCCAGGCAAGACTCTCCAGAGGTGTCAGGTTGGACACCCAGGATCTCCTTCTTCAGAGGAATCCCACTCTTCCCCAGAACTCTCATTTAAGTAGTTAGCATTTTCTTTCTGATTCTGTCAGGAGAGGGATTTCTGGAACCCATAAGAATAGAAAAGAAGGAACCAGAAAAAGGTAACAATTGAAGCCAGCAAAACACTAACATTGGCAAATAGAACAAAAGATGAAAAACCTTTCAACAAAATTAACTTGCCTATTTCTCAGTCTGTTACACACACAGTACACCTCTGGCTTGCACCACTGTGCAGTTCTTTGAGATTATGTTGTACACAGTCTTCACTTATAAAGAAGACATCTCAGTTCTCAGGACCAGTTCAGTGTGTAAAAGTTAGTCACTTACTAATGGCACAGGTCAGTGTTTCTCCTTTAAATCCTGGCTACCCAAGAAGAGAAGGGGTCTTCATGTAGGCAAGCTGATTTTCTTAGCGTGGTCTCAGCTGGCCATGATACTGTGAAGAGATACTTATGTCCTCTGTTTTGTTGTCAGGGATACTATATCTACTTGGTAATGAAAAGAAGCGCAGTGGTTGCCTTCATAGCCTGCTACTGCAGCAAATTTTGTGCAGGGGTATGGTGGGATGAGTTGTCAAGGACATCTGATGTGCATGGATTCAGTGTTTTCCATAGGTGGTGCACATGCCCTTGGAAACTGGTGATTTAGCTGTTGGACTATCTGGAAAGGTACAGCCTTAACCATAAGTCTTTATTTTATTGAAACAGAAGAAGCTGTCGGCTTTTAATTCTTCTGTCCTTTTTTATTTTTACTATTTTCATTTCAACCAAATTCCATCCATGGAGAATCTTTTTTTTTGCCTCACGCCCTGCTGCACAACCAGGCTAATTAACTAAGCATAGCACCGCCAGTCTGTGCTGACTATTGCACCACCACTTTGCTCGCCCTCTCCTTCAGGTACCATTTCCCTGGTAGTTCTGTTTTTAATTTTTTTAAAACCTCATGTTGTTTCCATTGTGGCTACACCAATCTGCATTCCCAGCAACAGTGCACAAGGGTTCCATTTCTCCACATTCTCACCAACACTTGCTATCTCTTGACTTGTTAATAATAGCCATTCTTACAGGTGTAAGGTGTCTCTCTTTGTGGCTTTGATTTACATTTTCTGTAAGTAGTGATGCTGAGCATCTTTTTTAGGTATATGATGGCCATTTGTATGTCTTTGCAAACATATCTATTTAATTAATCTTCCATTTTTATCAGATTTTTTGGTGTGTGGGTTTTTTTTTCTATTGAATTTTATGCTTTCTTTATATATTTTGAATATTAACCCCTTATCAGATATATGAGTCATAAATATTTTCTCCCAGGTAGGTTGCCTTTTCATTTTATTGATGTTATCCTTTGCTGTGTAAAAGTTTTTTAGTTTGATGTAGTCCTATTTGTTTAATTTTTGCCTTTGTTTTTGGTGTCCAGTTCAAATAATCATTGCCAAGATCAATGTCAAGACCAGTGTCAAGGAGCTTTTACCCTGTGTGTATGGTTTTATTTCTTTGTTTGTTTATTAGAGAGAGAGAGAAACAGAAACACCAGTTTGTTGTTCCGCTTATTTATGCATTCATTATTGATTCTTCTATGTGCCCTGACCGGGAATTGAACCATGACCTACTGGTTCATAGGTCGATGCTCAACCACTGAGCCATGCTGCCTGGGCCATTTATTTGTATTTATTCAATTTCTTTCATTAATATCTTACGGTTTTCAGTATAAAGGTCTTCCATCTCCTTGGTTAGATTTATTTCTAATATTTTATTGTTTTTGGATCTGTTGTAAATGGGATTGCTTTCTTAATTTCTCTTTTGAGTAGGTCATTGTTAAGTGTATAGAAATGCAGCTGATCTTTGAGTTAGCATCCTGCAATTTTACTGAATTTGTTAATAAGTCTAACAGTTTTTTGGTGGAGTCTTTAGGGTTTTCAATATATAAGATCGTGTCATTTGCAAATAGTGACATTCTTGCTTCTTTCTTTCCTATTAGATACTTCTAATTTCTTTTTATTGCCAATTTGCTGTGGCTAGGACTTCCAGTGCTAAGATGCATTAGAAGTGGTGAAAGTTGGTACTCTTATCTTGTTCCTAATTTTAGAACAGGGGTGGGGAACCTTTTTGCTGCCAAGGACCATTTGGATATTTATAATATCATTCACAGGCCATACAAAATTATCAACTTAAAATTAGCCTGCTAAATTTGGTCAAACACTCAACTCACCCCTAATGCCTTTGCAGGGCCAGACCAAATGATTTCTCAGGCCTTATGTTCCTCACCCCTGCTTTAGAAGAACACTTTCAACTTTTCACTGTTGAGCATGATGTTAGCTAAGGATCTGCCATATATGGCCTCTATTATGTTGAAGTACATTTCTTCTATACCTAACTTATTGTGAGTTTTTATCATCAAGGTATATTGAACCCTCACCAGTGTGACTCAGTTGGTTGAGCATTGTCCCATACACCAGAGTATCACCAGTTTGATTCATGTTAGAGCACATACCTGGATTCTGGGCTTGATCCCCAGTGGGGGGCATGCAGGAGGCAGCTGATCCATGTCTCTCTCTCTCTCACCGATGTTTCTTTCTCTCCCTTTCCCTTCCTCTCCCCAAAATCAACTTAAAAAAAACAAACATTTTTTTTAAAGTATGTTGAATTTTACCAAATGCTTTTTCTGCATCTATTGCGATGACAAAATGATTTTTATTCTTCATTTTGTTTATGTGTCGTATCATATATGTATAATTTTTAACACACTTCCCAACAAAAGTATTTCTTTTTTTAATATATATATATATTTTTTTTTTTTTTTTTAGAGAGAGAGGTAAGGGAAGAGAGAGAGAAACATCTATGTGAGAGCAAAACATTGAACGGCTGCCTTCTGCATGCCCCCAAACAGGGATTGAGTCCATAACCCAGGCATGTGCCCTGACCAGGAATCAAACTGGCAACCCTTAAGTGCATGGGACAATGCCCAACCAACCGAGACACATGTGCCAGGGCTATATCATGTTCATTGATTTGCATATGTCAACCTATCCTTGCATCTCAGGAGTAAATACCACTTGATTACATTGTATGATCCTTTTAATGTGCTCTTACATTTGGTTTGCTAGTATTTTGTTGGATTTTTGCATCAGTGTTTATTAAGGATATTGGCATGTAGTTTTTTTTTTTTTCTTTTTTTTAATATATTTTTTATTGATTAAGATATTATATATGTGTCCTTGTCCCCACATTACCCTCTACCCCCGCCCCCCCCCCCCCCGCTCATGCCCTCACCCCCCCCCCGTTGTCCATGTCCATTGATTAGGCCTATATGCTTGCATATAAGTCCTTTGGTTGATCTTTCCCCCTTACCCCCACCCTCCCCTACCTTCCCTCCAAGTCCCGACAGTCCAATCAATGCCTCTCCGTCTCTGGATCAGTCCTTGTTCATCAGTTTATGTTGTTCATTATATTCCACAAATGAGTGAGATCATGTGGTATTTATCCGCTCTCCAGTTCCATCCATGCTGTGGCAAATGATAAGAGTTCCTTTTTCTTCTTCCTCTTCTTAAAGAATACCTTTCAGCATTTCATATAATGCTGGTTTGGTGGTGATGAACTCCTTTAGCTTTTTCTTATCCATGAAGCTCTTTATCTGACCTTCTATTCTGAATGATAGCTTTGCTGGATAAAGTAATCTTGGTTGCAGGTTCTTGCTATTCATCACTTTGAATATTTCTTGCCACTCTCTTCTGGCCTGCATGGTTTCTGTTGAGAAATCAGCTGACAGTCGTATGGGTACTCCCTTGTAGGTAACTGACTGTCTTTCTCTTGCTGCTTTTAAGATTCTCTATCTTTTGCTCTTGGCATTTTAATTATGATGTGTCTTGGTGTGGACCTCTTTGGATTCCTTTTGTTTGGGGTTCTCTGCGCTTCCTGGACTTGTAAGTCCATTTCTTTCACCAGGTAGGGGAAGTTTTCTGTCATTATTTCTTCAAAAAGGTTTTCAATATCTTGCCCTCTCTCTCCTTCTGGTACCCCTATAATTCTGATGTTGGTACGCTTGAAGTTGTCCCAGAGGTTCCTTACACTATCTTCATATTTTTGGAATCTCTTTTCTTTTTTCTTTTTCGGTTGGGTATTTTTTGTTTCTTTGTATTTCAAATCTTTGACTTGATTCTTGGGATCCTCTTGTCTGCTGCTGGATCTCTGTAAATTATTCTTTATTTCAGTCAGTGTATGCTTAATTTCTAGTTGGTCCTCTTTCATGTCCTCCATGGTCTCACTATACTTATTGAGGGATTCATTAAATTTATCGGCGGTTTCCATAAAATTCTTGAAAAACCTTATAAACGTGGCCTTGAACTCTATATCCAATCGTTTGCTTTCCTCCATTTCTGTCATTTGTGACCTGTTTCTTTGTCTCCGCATTTTGGCTGCTTCCCTGTGTTGATAGAGTGGCCCTGCGCGCCAGGTGTCCTGTAGGGCCCAGTAGCTCAGCCTCCCCAGTTACCTGGGGTGGACACTCTTGGTGCACTCTTGGTGCCTTGGTTGTTGTAGAATCACTGGGAGGAATTGACCTCCAGGCCAATTGGCTGTGAGAATCAGCTGTGTCTAAAGTGGGAGAACTTCTGTGCTGAAGACACCCTTCTGGGGCAAGACTTGCTTCAGTGGGGCTTTGGTGCTCACTGAGTCTGCTCCCTGAGTGTGTCCCTTATGGATCTGAGGAGTTGCAGTCTGGATGGTCCCCCTCTGACCACTGGGTACAGTGGCTCCTGGATCTAAGGAGGTGCTAATTCAGCCTCTGCCTGAGGCCACACAGCAGGAGCCACGAAGAGGCTCAGCTGTGAAGCAATGCAAGCCGCTGCGGGGCCTTGGGCCTTCTCTTGGAAGTTCCGGGTCTGCCTGGCTCGGCTGCAGTTAGGTACATTCACATGCAAAAGCCTCTGCCGCAGCCTGGGTGGGGCGGGGTCTCAGGGAATCAAAGGGCGGATCAAGGAGCTATGGCTGATTCTCCGCCCGGAGTTGCGGGTCTCAGTGACCCGCTAATTGCTGCAAGCACCTCTGAGGGAAAGCCGCCTTCAAGTTTGCCCGCTGCCGGACAGACCAGCTTCTCCCCGTATGAGTCCTGGGTCCCCAGAGACTTCCCGGAACCGGAGTTCAGAGCAGTCGGGAGCTTGTGATTCAAAAAGACAGCCGCGTCCTCAGGTGCCACCCCCTTTACTCGTGCGCGCGGCGCGAGCCGGCCGTACCTCTGCACTTGTACCTCTGTGCTTCACCTCTGCAGCTCCTCTGGCTCTCAGCGTGCTTTTCTTTCCTTCTAGTTGTAGAATTTACACTCAGCCAGCCTTTCTGTTGTTCTGGATGATGTTTGCTCTGTCCTTTGTGGTAATTTTCAATTGTTGTGTGAGGCGACAATTTCCCGGTGTTTACCTATGCCGCCATCTTAGTTTCTCCTTGTCCGGCATGTAGTTTCTTGTTATGTCTTTATCTGCCTTACATATCAAGGTACTGCTGGCCTTGTAAAATGAGTTTGCAACTATTCCTTTTAATCAGTTTTTTAAAGAGTTTGAGAAGGATTGGTATTAATTCTTCTTTAAGTGTTTGGTAGCATTCACCAGTGAAGCCATCTGGTCCTGGACTTCTCTGTGGTGGAAGATTTTTGATTTAATCTTTATACTCATTATTGTTCTGTTTAGATTTTTCTGTTTCTTCATGGTTCAGTCAAATGTTAGGTTGGGTTGTTTGAGATCTTTCTGGGTTATTTGTATGGCAGAAATATTACATTAATTAGTGTCATTTACAAAGCAGTGTTATTTTGACATTATGACACATAGTGTTTCAGAAATACTCAAAGTATCTTTTTTTTTTTTTTTAAGTGCATTTCCTGAGCACTGTGATTTTGGTTTTTATTAGTTATACTAGAGGCCTGGTGCACAAAAATTTGTGCACTCGGGGGTGAGGGGTCCCTCAGCCCAGCCTGTGCCCTCTCGCAGTCTGGGACCCCTTGGGGGATGACCACCTGCTGGCTTAGGCTTGCTCTCCCGGGGATTGGGCCTAAGATGGCAATCAGACATCCCTCTAGCAGCCCGGTAGCCCTCGGGAGATGTCCACTTGCCAGCGGGGAGCAGGCCTAAGCTGCAGTTGGACATCCTAAGCGCTGCTGAGGAGGCAGGAGAGGCTCCCACCACCACCGCTGTACTGGCAGCCATCAGCCTGGCTTGTGGCTGAGCAGAGCTCCCCCATGTGGGAGCGCACTGACCACTAGAGGGCAGCTCCTGCATTGAGCATCTGCCCCCTGGTGGTCAGTGTGTGTCATAGTGACCAGTCATTCCCAGTCTTTCTGCTGTTAGGGTCAGTTTGCATATTACCCTTTTACTATATAGGGTAGAGGCCTGGGGCACGGGTGGGGGCCGGCTGGTTTGCTCTGAAGGGTGTCCTGGATCAGGGTGGGGGTCCCGCTGGGGTGCCTTGCCAGCCTGGGTGAGGGGCTGATGGCTGTTTGCAGCTGGTCACACCCCTTCAGGGTGGGGGTCCCCACTGGGGTGCCTGGCCAACCTGGATGAGGGGCTGATGGCTGTTTTCAGGCTGGCCACATCCCCTTTTGGGGGGGGGTCCCCACTGGGGTGCCTAGCCACCCTGGGTGAGTGGCTGAGGGCCGTTTTCAGGCTGGCCAGCGACTGAAGCTCCCAGCCTCTCCTTTTTTTCTTTTTATTCTGAGATTTATTTACCTTCTATAATTGAAACATTGTTGCCATCACTGGCGCTCCCAGCTCTGAGGCCGCGGCCAGCTGAAAGCAGATATCTGGGGTTTGTTTAGCTTCTATAATTAAAACATTGTTGCTTTCAGGCTCAGAGCTGAGCCGCAGCAGGCAGAGAAGCTTGGCTTCCTCCATCACTGGAGCAAGCAAGCCTCCTGTTCGCTTCAGCTGCGTGGCTGCCGGCTGCCATCTTTGTTGGCAGTTAATTTGCCTATCGCCCTGACTAGCCAATCAAAAGCGTAGCAGAGGTATGGTTAATTACCCTTTTTGTCTTTTATTAGATAGGATTAAGTCCAGATTACGTCATTGTTACCACTTCAGTTTCTAGTTTCTGATATTATCAACTATATTTTATTGACTGTGAAATGTCAATGATCTGATAGTTTACTAGTGTATAAAAAGGAAGTGTTTTTTAAAAATAAATTGCTTATGTCACACACTAGTCTTTAAAAGAGAAGCCTAGGTTTGGAAAACAGTAGACTTCCTTAATATCTAATTTTAGCGTACATGTGGAAACATTATTTGTATGTATGTGTATTTTTATAACATCATTCCAGAAAAGTGTTAAGAGGTTTCATACTTTTTAAATAAATTATTGCAACTTGGATTTTCTTTATACTTTTTATACATACCTCAATTTTTTTCTTTTTTTGAAGTATAATTGACATATAACAGCTGTGGGCAAACTACGGCCCGCAGGCCGGATTCAGCCCATTTGAAATGAATAAAACTAAAAAAAAAAAAAGACCATACTCTTTTATGTAATGATGTTTACTTTGAATTTATATTAGTTCACACAAACACTCCATCCATGCTTTTTTTCCGGCCCTCCGGTCCAGTTTAAGAACCCATTGTGGCCCTCGAGTCAAAAAGTTTGCCCACCCCTGACATATAATGTTATATAAGTTTCAGGTATATGACATTGACATAGTATTTATGTACATTATGAAATGACCAGCAAGATAAAGTTTACTCACCTTTAATCACCATACAAAATTATTACAATATTATTGACTATATTCCCTATGCTTTTACATTACATTTCCATGACTTATTTTATAATTGTAAGTTTATACCTCCTAATCCCCTGCACTTCTTTTGCCCATCACCCCTGCAGCCACCAGTTTGTTCTCTGTATCTGAGTCTTTTCCTGTTTTTTTTTTTATTTAGATTCCACATATAAGCATACCTTATTTTTCTTCTAACTTTAATTTATACTTTTATTTCAAGACCTTATCTTTCTAGCTCTATTTTATCATAATTCCTACACCTTGTGCATATTTATGGAAAATGTTCAAGAAGAACCAAAAAAATAATGATTTTGTCTGTGAGTCACAGTAGGGCAGGTTAGATGGAGGAATTAGATGGTATTATTTAGCTTATCTTAACACATTTAAATTATTTCCAGCATGAGATTATGCTGACAGTGAGAGGTTTGGGTCAGGAAGTATCTGTCCTCTGTAGTAACATCAGTCATGGAAGACAAAGAGTATTTGGCTATTGAAATTGATTAGTAAGAAT
The DNA here is from genome assembly GCF_014108235.1 of Myotis myotis. Taxonomy (NCBI): domain Eukaryota; kingdom Metazoa; phylum Chordata; class Mammalia; order Chiroptera; family Vespertilionidae; genus Myotis; species Myotis myotis. The sequence goes on along the minus strand of NW_023416379.1, from coordinate 66,416,139 downwards.
GTGTTCAGAGACTTCTGCAACAGAGAAGTCATTCTAGTTCTAGGCCCCAGCATAAAATTTTAGAGGACTGTGTACAATTTCAACAAAAAGTTCAAGTAACAAATATCCATTTCTAATAGTGATAGTATTTTTTAAAAAGAAATGTATATTATTTTATTTACTTTTTAATATCCATATATTCTTTTTCTCTGAAAAAAAATTCTTATGCAAATAATACAGGCAAATAGTTAAAAAATCTATTAGAACAGAAAGATTGGTAGTGAAAACCATAGGTCATTCTCTAGATGCATCCACATTTTACTGTTTCTCTAGTCCTAATTGTTTCCTCTATATAGACATTTTCAGTTCTTATGATAAATGACAATTTATCTTACACTATTCCGCCATCTACTTTTAAGAAGAGATACACTGTGATTTCCATATCTTTCTTTAACCATTACTATACCTGCATATAATATACTTAAGGCTTCATACCTTATTTCAGCAAATATGACAGGCCTCTTATTAAATAAGGAGACATACAATATTCTATCTAATAATAGACAAACATGGTAATTGACCATACCTTTGCTACGCCTCCCATAGGCTAATCAGCAAGATATGCAAATTAACCACCAACAAAGATGGCGGTTAATTTGCATACGTAGGCATGAAGCGGCGAAGCGAAGACTGAAGGCAGCTCTGGCCGGAGCAGCAAGGGCTGTGAAGGCGGCTCTGGCCACAGCAGCAAGGGCTGAAGTTGGCTCTGGTCGGAGCGAAGGCCTGGGTCCCGGGTGCCGGAGGAAAACTGGTGCCGGCAGCCAGGGGAAGGGAAGGCCTATTGCACAAATCTTTTCGTGCAACAGGCCTCTAGTTTATTAAATAAGGAGATATACAGGCTTGTGTTTTTATTCAAAATTCTCTTTTTCTCTACCTCCCAACCTGTTAGATATATTTTGTTTTATATTATCCAGGTTGCTAACATTCATAGTCTGTTTAGTAGTTAAATCTTATGTGCTTTTTCTATGGGTTGGTTCCAAATGTTGAAATAAGTAACAACATTAACATTTTTATAGTAACACAACAGGGAAAGGGTTTATAAAATTGAAATACTATCCAGCATATAGTTTCTGGCAAGACAAGGCAAAACTAGTTACCATTTTGGTATTGATCTGGATCACCTGTGATATAGAGATATCTTTGGTATTTTAGAAGTTGTAGATTCAAAGATGAGGCTCTGTTGTAGTTAGTAAAGTAGTGACTTGGAATCAGGATTCCAGCTTCCTTTTATATTACCTTGGCAAACTCACTTAACATCTGTGAGCTTCAGTTTCTCATCTGTGAAATGTGTTTCCTACTTTACAAGGTTGTCAAAATAAGTTAAATAAGGTGTAGAAATAAGTAAAAGTTCTTAGCAAGTTGTAAAGGGTTGTATACATGTAAAGTATTATTGGGCTTCTGGTGAAATAAGAAAGATTGAAAGCAGTCAAGTTTTGGCTCATTTACTATAATTTGTGAACCATTTACTGTTGTAAAGAGCTAAAACTTACAGTGAAATTAATTTTATGTTTTCCTATGATTTATATAATTTCAGTTATGTAGCATAGTGATTAAGTACATAGGATTATATCTCATGTTAATAAGTAAATTTAAAATTTTTTAAATCACTAAAAATGTTTTTGATATAAGAAGCATGAACAATGATGACTAAGAGCAAGAAGGGGAAATTGAAGAGAGGAAGAGACCTACAAAAGATCCCTGAATTTATAACTTATCAAAGAAATCTAGATACTTGGGATTACATTTCTGTGCTTATAAAACTGGCTTAATCTATAGAAAGTGTTTGAATTTGGACATAACTAGTTTTACATTTTGTTTTGCCACCCACTAACTATGTATAAATTTAAGGTGTACAACATGTTACTTTGATACACTTATATAGTGTAATATGATTGCCTTTGTAATTTTTCACATTACATAATTATAGTAAACTATTGTTGTCTATATACATTACACTGTGCGTTAGATCTCTATGGATTATTTACTACTTAATGAAGGTTTGTACCTACCCTTAAACAACATCAATCTTATACCACCACTCCCATCCCTTGGTAACTATGATTTTACTCTGTTTTTTATGAGTTTGACTTTTTTAGATTCTACATAAGTGATATATAGTATTTGTCTTTCTCTGACTTATCTCACTTAGCATAATGTGTTCAGGGTCCATCCATGTTGTTAGAAGGCAGGATATACTCCTTTCTCATGGCTGAGTAATATTCCATTGTAAATACATATCACACCTTTTTATACATTCATTTGTTGAAGAGCTTTGGGTTGTTTTCATATCCTGTCTATTGTGAATAATGTTGCAAAAAACCTGAGAGTGCATATATCTATTCAAAACTCTGTTTTCCTTTCCTTTGAGTATATATCCAAAAGTGGAACTGCTAGATTATATGGTACATCTATTTTTAATTTTTTGAGGAACCTCCATATTGTTTTCCATAGTGATTGGACCAATTTACATTTTCACTGACAGTGTGTAAGGGTTCCCTTTCACCACATCATCATCAGTACATCACCTTTTGTCTCTTATCTTATTGATGAAAGCTATTCTAACAGGTGTGAAGTGATATCTCATTGTGGTTTTGATTTGCATTTCTCTGGTGATTACTGATATTGAACATCTTTTTGTGTGCCTGTTGACTACTTTGATGTCTTTGGGAAAATGTCTAGTTGTAATTTGAGACTATTATATATGAGGAGAAAGTTGGAGAAATTTCACAAAAATTCAAACAATGTGTGAGAAAGGTCTTATTACTAATATGTATATATATTCTCCACTTTTATATAAGTTCTCAATTAGATAAGCATTTGGACTAATAGGAAATCAACCCTTATTGAACAAAAAAAAAAACCACCATTTTCAGTTATTTGTATTTGACTAGCATTTTTCTAAATTCATCTGTCTGGATAAAATTCTTTCTGTGCATATGTTTTACATTCTTCTTCCTACCTACCACTACCTAGTGCTCTTACACAGGTTTTAGCAGTTTAAAAAATTAATATCATAAAAAAAAGTAAAGTTGAAAATAAGGATTAGTTATCCAATGAAGAAAGGATTGGTGTCCAGGTGCATTGCCTTGGCAGTAGTTAATAAGCCACTTATGATAAAGCTTTAAATATTTTGAAGTGCTACTAGAACAGTGGTTTTCAACCTTCCTAATGCCGTGACCCTTTAATACAGTTCCTCATGTTGTGGTGACCCCCAACCATAAAATTATTTTCGTTGCTACTTCGTAATTGTAATTTTGCTACTGTTATGAATCGTAATGTAAATATCTGATATGCAGGATGTATTTTCATTGTTACAAATTGAACATAATTAAAGCATAGTGATTAATCACAAAAACAATATGTAATTATATGTGTGTTTTCTGATGGTCTTAGGCGACCCCTGTGAAAGGGTCGTTTGACCCCCCAAAGGGGTCACAACCCACAGATTAAGAACCACTGTACTAGAAGAACCATCTCTTTCTCCCCTATTAGTTGTCCCCATAAGCTTTGTCTAGCAACCAACTTTTCAGGCCCATTCTTTGAGAGCCACTGAAATGTTGTGGTAGTTTTGTTGACTTGTTAAGGTTTTTCATTATTTTACCCTATTCTACATGTCTAACTGTATTTCCCACCATTCTCCCTATGGATTCTATAGAACCACTACTGATTTCTCAAATGTGATGGGTTCTAAATTACCTCATTATTTTACACATTCTCTCTTCCTCATTTCTTCTTTGTTAAGCTATAGATTAACTCCCATAGGTAGTTAGAAGTTTCCTCTACTGTTTCCATAGCACTTTCTAATTTTTTCCCCCTCAGAATTTGGAATTCTAAAGCAATCAAACATCAAAAATCATTAAATCAGAATGCTTTTATAAGATGAGGAAAGTTTAAGGAAATATATAGCTAGAGACCATTCATATTATTATATCACTATTATTAGTAACTAAATAATCTCAACAACTGTGAATAGAAAACTTACCATAAAGTTAGATCTTTGAATAAACTTTGCATAGATAATGAAAATATTTGCCATTATAAGCCTTCATTTTGCTTTCTCTGTGGTCAGCAGCTTCCTCTATCACTGCCATTAGTTATCTATTTACCTGGCTTAAGAGATAATGATAATTACATTGCCATTTGCTTTAGTCTCCTGAAATAGGAAGTTAAGAGATTAGCACATTGTACTGCAATTATTTTCGAATGTTTCCATTCGAACTAGATTAGGAACTCTAAAAAGAAATAGTGTTCTTATTTATGTTCATATCTCAAAGCTCCTGGTATTTTAGAGGCTTAATAAATTACTAGAGGCCCGATGCATGAAATTTGTGCAAGGGGCTCGGCTTCCACCACTGCGGCTTCGTCCTGAAGGTTGTCAGGTCTAATTAGCATATTACGCTTTTATTATTATAGACTAGAGGCCCGGTGTACAAAAATTTGTGCACTCGGGGGGGATAGAGGGTCCCTCAGCCCGGCCCGGCCCCTCTCACAGTCTGGGACCCCTCAGGGGATGACCACCTGTTGGCTTAGGCCTGCTCCCCAGGGGATTGGGCCTAAGATGGCAATCAGCCATCCCTCTGGCAGCCCAGCAGCCCTTGGGGGATGTCCACTTGCCAGCGGGGAGCAGGCCTAAACTGCAGTCGGACATCCTTAGCACTGCTGAGGAGGCAGGAGAGGCTCCCACCACCACCGCTGTACTAGCAGCCATCAGCCTGGCTTGTGGCTGAGCAGAGCTCCTCCCATGTGAGAGTGCCCTGACCACCAGAGGGCTGCTTCTGCATTGAGCGTCTGTCCCCCTGGGTCAGTATGTGTCATAGTGATCAGTCATTCCCAGTCCTTCTGCTGTTAGGATCAGTTTGCATATTACCCGTTTACTATATAGGATAGAGGCCTGGTGCACGGGTTGGGGCTGGCTGGTTTGCCCTGAGGGGTGTCCCGGATCAGGGTGGGGGTCCCGCTGGGGTGCCTGGCCAGCCTGGATGAGGGGATGATGGCTGTTTGCAGCTGGTCACACCCCCTTCAGGGTGGGGGTCCCCACTGGGGTGCCTGACCAGTCTGGGTGAGGGGTTGAGGGCTGTTTTCAGGCTGGTGGGTGACTGAAGCTCCCAGCCTCTCCTTTTTTCTTTTTTTTCATTATTCTGGGATTAATTTACCTTCTATAGCTGTCACTGGAGCTGCGAGCAGGCTCCAGCTCTGAGGCCGTTGCCGGCTGAAAGCAGGTACCTGGTTTGTTTAGATTCTATAATTGAAACTCTGTTGCCATCACTGGCCGCTCTAAGCTCTGAGGCCGCATTGGCCAGAAGCAGGTTTCTGGGGTTTGTTTAGGTTCTGTAATTGCAACATTGTTTCATCCGGAGCTCAGAGCTGAGCTGCGGCAGGCGGGGAACATTGACTTCCTCCATCACTGGAGTAAGGAAGCCTCATGTTCATGTTCGCTTCAGCTGCCTGGCTGCCAGCCGCCATCTTGGCTGGCAGTTAATTTGCATATCTCGCTGATTAGCCAATGGGAAGGGTAGCGAAATTATGGTTAATTACCATGCTTCTCTATTATTAGATAGGATGATTGCACTAGAGGCTAGTGCACGAATTCATACACAGGTGGGGTCCGGCCAGCCCGGCTCTTCGGAAGAAGGAGATGGCAGAAGGTTGGCTGGCCAGCCCACCCCGATCGGGGCTGATGAGGGCCAGTCAGCTGGGGGGAGGGGCCGAGAGGGAATGGGCTGGGGGACCGATCAAGGGTCAGGGGCCATGGGAGGTTGGCCGGCCAGCCCCGCCCCCAGTTGATTTGGAGAGGGCCAATCAGGGGCAGAGCTGGCTGGGGCGAGGGGCTGCAGGCCAATAGGGATGGTGGGGGCTGATTGGAGGTGGGGCCAGCTATGGGGAGGGGCTGCAGGAGGTTGGCCGGAGGTTCGCTGGCCACAGTGGGCATCATAGCGACTGGTCATTCTTGTTGTTACGGCATTCTGGTTGCTAGCTTTTTATAGATGAATGCTCATTTGTTCACAAAATAACAGATACCAATGCTAGCTGTTTAACCAAACAAAATGCTGAAAGATAGTGAGAGAAATAAAATATAAATTATGACTAAATGTAAAATGTATAGGTCTATATCACAAGTCACTTACTAAAGTTGTAGATCTTCCATTTGGGTTAGCAGATTACTGAGATGCAGAGTAAAAATAGAGTCATTTCAGCAAGGAAATAGGACAATAAATCAAGAAGTTAGATGAAAGTTCATTTATTCAGTAAATAATTGCTGAGTGCCTATTATGTATAAAACATAGTGCCTACTCGTAAATTAAAGCAATGAAAAAGGTAGTTCCTAAGTTCATAGGCAGAGTATCATCTAGTAAATATTAAAAGCAGAGAGGGCTTCAGACTCAAGACAAACTGAGCATCCTGTATGCTTGGGGTTTTTTGTTTCCAATACTCTTTAGTAATCCTATCTGATAATAGAGAAACATGGTAATTAACCGTAACTTTGCTACCTTCCCATTGGCTAATCAGCGAGATATGCAAATTAACTGCCAACCAAGATGGCGGCCGGCAGCCAGGCAGCTGAAGCGAACATGAGGGTTGCTTGCTTCAGTGACGGAGGAAGCCAAGGTTCCCCACCTGCCGCCGCCCAGCTCTGAGCTGCACTCTAAGAAACAATGTTGCAAATATAGAAGCTAAACAATCCCTAGATATCTGCTTTCAGCAGCGGAGGTCTCAGAGCTGGAGCCTGCTCTCAGCTCCAGTGACAGCTATAGAAGGTAAATAAATCTCAGAATAAAAAAAAAAGGAAGCTCACAGCCAGTTGACCTGAAGGTCAAACCCTCCCTGGTATTAGCTACAACAATCAAGGCTTAACTACAAGACTGTGCACAAAGACCACTAGGGGGTGCACCAAGAAAGCATAACAAAATGCGGAGACAAAGAAACAGGACAAAATTGTCAGTGGAAGATATAGAGTTCAGAACCACACTTTTAAGGTCTCTCAAGAACTGTTTAGAAGCCGCCGATAAACTTAATGAGATCTACAAGAAAACTAATGAGACCCTCGATGTTATGATGGGGAACCAACTAGAAATTAAGCATACACGAACTGAAATAACGAATATTATACAGACTCCCGACAGCAGACCAGAGGAGCGCAAGAATCAAGTCAATGATTTGAAATGCGAGGAAGCAAAAAACACCCAACCGGAGGGGCGGAATGAAAAAAGAATCCAAAAATGCGAGGATAGTGTAAGGAGCCTCTGGGACAGCTTCAAGCGTACCAACATCAGAATTATAGGGGTGCCAGAAGATGAGAGACAGCAAGATATTGAAAACCTATTTGAAGAAATAATGACAGAAAACTTCCCCCACCTGGTGAAAGAAATAGACTTACAGGTCCAAGAAGCGTGGAGAACCCCAAACAAAAGGAATCCAAAGAGGACCACACCAAGACACATCATAATTAAAATGCCAAGAGCAAAAGATAAAGAGAGAATCTTAAAAACAGCAAGAGAAAGAAACTCAGTTACCTACAAGGGAATACCCATACGACTGTCAGCTGATTTCTCAACAGAAACTTTGCAGGCCAGAAGGGAGTGGCAAGAAATATTCAAAGTGATGAATACCAAGAACCTACAACCAAGATTACTTTATCCAGCGAAGCTATCATTCAGAATTGAAGGTCAGATAAAGAGCTTCACAGATAAGGAAAAGCTAAAGGAGTTCATCACCACCAAACCAGGATTATATGAAATGCTGAAAGGTATCCTTTATGAAGAGGAAGAGGAAGAAAAAGGTAAAGATACAAATTATGAACAACAAATATGCATCTATCAACAAGTGAATCTAAGAATCAAGTGAATAAAATAATCTGATGAACAGAATGAACTGGTGATTATAATAGAATCAGGGGCATAGAAAGGGAGTGGACTGACTATTCTTGGGGGGGAAAGGGGGATGTGGGAAGAGACTGGACAAAAATCGTGCACCTATGGATGAGGACAGTGGGTAGGGAGTGAGGGCGGAGGGTGGGGCGGGAACTGGGAGGAGGGGAGTTATGGGGGGAAAAAAGAGGAACAAATGTAATAATCTGAACAATAAAGATTTAATTTAAAAAAAAAAAGAAAGAAAGAAAAAAGACCAACTAGAAATTTAAAAAAAAAAAAAAAAAGGAAGAAAGGAGAGGTTGGGAGCTTCAGTCACCCGCCAGCCTGAAAATGTCCCTCAGCCCCTCACCCAGGCTGGCCAGGCACCCCAGCGGGACCCCCACCCTGATCCGGGACACCCTTCAGGGCAAACCAGCCGGCCCCACCCGTGCACCAGGCCTTTATCCTATATAGTTATATCCTCCCAGCACTGCGATCAGCGGAGCCGAGAGGCCTCCAGAACCCAGGATAGGCGGAGCCTCGAGGCCTCCCAGCACCGGGATCAGCAGAGCTGCGAGGCCTCCTGGCTTGGGATCAGTGGAGCCGTGAGGCCTCCCGGCCTGGGATCAGCAGAGCCACGAGGCCTCCTGGCCTGGAATCAGCAGAGACTCCCAGCACTGGGATCAGCGGAGCCGCAAGGCCTCCCGGCCTGGGATCAGTGGAGCCACGAGGCCTCCTGACCTGGGATCAGCGGAGCCACAAGGCCTCCTGACCTGGGATCAAGGGAGCCTCCCAGCACCGGGATCAGCGGAGCCACAAGGCCTCCTGGCTCCTGGAGCAGGGTGACAGGGGCCAGCGCCCAAACCCCCTGATCACCCTGTGGCTGTGTGTGACAGGGGGCGGGGCCACAACCTCCCTATCCACCCTGCTCTGTTCCTGACAGGGGAAGGCGCCACAACCCCCTGATTGGCCCTGCTCTGTGCCTGATAGGGGGGAGCTCCCCAACCCCCTGATCGGCCCTGCTCTGTGTGTGACAGGGTGCGGCGCCCCAACCCGCCATGGGCCCTGCTCTGTGTGTGACAGGGTGCGGCACCCAACCTCCCCATCAGCCCTGCCCTGAGTGTGACAGGGGGGAGGTCCCCAACCCCTTGATCGGCCCTGCTCTGTGGGTGACAGGGGGTGGTGCCCCAACCCCCTGATCCGCCCTGCTCTGTGTGTGACAGGGGGCCGTGCCCCAACTCCCCAATCAGCTCTGCTCTGAGCCCAACCAGGGGCTGCAGGGCAGTCACCTAGGGATTGGGCCTGCCCTCTGCCACCCAGAAATGGGCCTAAGCCAGCAGGTCGTTATCTCCCGAGGGGTCCCAGAGTATGAGAGGGCACAAGTGGGACTGAGGGGAAACCCCCCACCCCCCGCCCCCCGCCAGTGCACAAGTTTTTGTGCACCGGGCCTCTAGTCTATACTAATAAAGGCCTAGGTGGTCCTCACACGTGACATCATCACAAGATGGGTGCCACAAGTTGGCCACACACACAGCAGAGGCGGGGTCCGGCGGCTGCTCTGCGCGGTGAGGCCTGGGGGTCCCACAGCTCCTCGCGGCGTGGAGGAGACAGGTCCCGGCGGAGGAGGTGGGTCACAGGAGGGGAGGGCAGTTGGGCGATCAGGCCAGCAGGGGAGGGCAGTTGTGGCAGTCAGTCCATCACAGGAGGGCAGTTGGGGGCGATCAGGCCTGCAGGGGAACAGTTAGGCGTCAATCAGGCCAGCAGGGGAGTGGTTAGGGGATGATCAGGCTGGCAGGCAGAAGCAGTTAGGGGCAATCAGGCAGGCAGGCAGGTGAGCGGTTAGGAGCCAGTGGTCCCAGATTGTGAGAGGGTGCAGGCCGGGCTGAGGGACACCACCACCCCCCCACCCCCACCCCCCCACCCCCGCACGAATTTCGTGCACCAGGCCTCTAGTAGCAGTATAAAAGCACAAAAAGGTAACAGACAAATATTTCAATAAATTTTTGAAGGACAGAAAACACAAGTAAGAGCTAAACTACCTTCTGGACCACCTTCCAGGATTTCTGGCAGGTGTAACAGATGAAGGGAAGTAAAAGGTGGGCCTGAAAACAGGGGTAAAGTTTTGTAATTGGGTAAGCTGTGGTATAGTTGGCCACTCAGGCCCAAATACAGAATGTCAGGAAGATTATTATTTACCTTAGGACAGAATCCTCAGGGCTTTTCTCTAAATACTAGAGGCCCAGTGCACGGATTGGTGCACTGGTGGGGTCCCTCAGCATGGCCTGTGGGGATCAGGCCAAAACCGACTCTCTGACATCTCCCAAGGGGTCCCGGATTGCGAGAGGGCACAGGCCAGGCCAAGGGACCCCACTCGTGCACGATCGGGGCCGGGGAGGGACCGCAGGAGGGCTCCAGGGTGTGCCTGGCTCACCTTGCCCAGTCCCAATCAGCCAGACCCCAGCAGCAAGCTAACCTACCGGTCGGTGTGTCTGCCCCCTGGTGGTCAGTGCACGTCATAGTGACTGGTCAAATGAATGGTCAGACACTTAGCATATTAGGATTTTATTTTATAGGATATTGCCCTGTGGTATTAACACTCTAGAGTAAAACATTCATTCTTTTCCTTTCTTTTTTTGTTTTTTTTAGTGGTTAAAACAAAACAAAAAAACATAACATGAAATCTGCCCTTTTAACAAATGTTTAAGGGTACAGTACAGTGTTGTTAACTATATGCACATTTTTATACAGAAGGTCACTGGAATTTTTTCATCTTGCGTGACTGAAACTCTGTATCAGTGATGACGAACCTTTTGAGCTCGGCGTGTCAGCATTTTGAAAAACCCTAACTTAACTCTGGTGCCGTGTCACATATAGAAATTTTTTGATATTTGCAACCATAGTAAAACAAAGACTTATATTTTTGATATTTATTTTATATAGTTAAATGCCATTTAACAAAGAAAAATCAACGAAAAAAATGAGTTCACATGTCACCTCTGACACACATGTCGTAGGTTCGCCATCACTGCTCTATACCATAAAAAGCAATTTCTCATTTCCCCCTCCTCTCAGCCCCCTAGCAACCACCTTTCTACTCTCTGCTTCGATGAGTTTGACTATTTTAGATAAACTTAATAGAAGTAGAATCATCCTGTATTTGACCAGCCTATTTCATGTAGCATCAGTCCTCACAGTTCATTCATGTTGTATTGTATGACAGGATTTCTTTCTTTTTTAAGTCTGAAAATATTCCATCCTATACCTCATTTTCTTTATCTCTTCATCCGTTAATGGACATTTAGGTTGTTTCTACCGCTTGGCTACTGTGATATTGCTGCAATGAACATGGGAATGCATATATGTCTTTGAGATCCTGTTTTCCAGAAGTGGGATTGCTGGATCAATGGTAGTTCTATTTCTAGTTTTTTGAGGAACCTCCATATTGTTTTCAATAGCGGATACACCATTTTACATTCTCATCAACAGCGTACACAGGTTGCATTTTCTCCACTAGTGCTGACCATATTCATAATACTATATGAAGTAAGAAATATGAGACATGAATTTTGCCTTCAATAAGTTTCTGTTCCTTCCTCCTGAAATGCTCTTTCTTTCCATCTTTATTTGACTAACATTTTTTCATGGTATTTCAACTAAAATGCTATATTGTCAACAAAGCTTTCCTGACTCCACAAACTAGGCTCATCCTCATAAGATGCCATAGCTGCCCTTCTCTGTAACACTCAGTGTAGATGTAATTTACAGAATTATATGGAGGCATTTATGTATTTTTTATGTGTCAGGTGACTCCCTTATGTGGACACCCTCCTTACCTTACTTGGGCACAATCAGAATGTGTCAGCCTGCAGACACTCACCCTCTCCCCTATATGAAAGTTTTCTCTTCTCTTTTGGACTCCTACACCCTACATGATGCCTCTCTACAAGGACACCTTCCTTACCTAATTTGAACTCCAGCTCTCCAGCGTTAGGTACCCTCCCATACAGTTGCCCCCCTCGTCTTGTGTGGTTCCCAATACCTCACTCTAAATCACCCCTTCTCCTAGACTGTCCTCTTCACCCTGCTCAGGTTCTGACACTTCACTGCAGGCTGCCCTTCTCACCAGGCACAGGCTCAAACATCAGACTACCACCCAGTGTGAACAGACCACCCTCCTATTCCAGTTGGACCCTTATATCCCACTTGGGGCTTGCTGACCCACAGGGATGCCCACCTGGCTTTATCTCTGGCTTAAACATCTCCAGTTTCTTTGATGGATTCTCATATCATGTTATATCTGAGGATAGAGAAATAAGACAGCAGGTGGGCTGCGGGAGTGACTTGGTACCAACAACTCAGAGGGCAGACCAAACTTGATAGGCTAAGGACATGGTCTTTGAGAATGCTCTCACTTCAGACACCAGCTGCAAGTTTAGGTGTCCACAAACTACCCTCACTTCTGACTAGCTGGCTATAAATTTCGGTTCCTGTATTACCCCTGCCAGTTTGATAATTCACTAAAATAAGTCATATAACTCAGGAAAGCATTCTACTTATCTTACAGTTTTATTATATAGGATAAAATTAGAACCTAAAGAAGAAATGCATAAGGCAAGATCTGGGAGGATCCTAGATTTGTGAGACTTCTGTTATTCTCTCCCCATGGAGTCAGGATGCATTACCCTCCCCAGAAAATTGATATGTTACAAAATATAGAATATTGCCAACCAGGGAAGCTCACCCAAACTTTAATATCCAAAGTTTTTATTTGTATTTTATTACATAGCCATGATTGATTGAATCATCATCTCAAGCCCCTTTCCCTTCCCTGGAGATTAGATTTACATCATGTGGCTCAAAGTCCCAGCTCTCTAATCATGTGGTTGGTCTTACTGATGTGGCCAACTCCCATCCTGAATCTCCTTAACATAAACTATCTGGGGGCCCACCTTGAATCGCCTCATTAACAAACTCTCAGGGCCCACTATGAATAACAGAGACACTTCTGTCACTGGGAAATTCCAAGGATTCAGAGATCACCTTCCAGGAATCAGGGACAATGACCAGCCAGATTCCTTTTTGTTATTATTTTGTTTTATTTATTTTTTTAAAGTATATTTTTATTGTTGATAGTATTACCGATATCTCCCATTTTCCCCAGCTAGATTCTTTTTTTTTCTTTAAAAATTTTTATTTTTATTTTTTTAATTAAATCGTTATTGTTCAGATTATTACATTTGTTCCTCTTTTTCCCCCCATAACTCCCCTCCTCCCAGTTCCCGCCCCACCCTCCGCCCTCACTCCCCACCCACTGTCCTCATCCATAGGTGCACGATTTTTGTCCAGTCTCTTCCCACATCCCCCTTTCCCCCCCAAGAATAGTCAGTCCACTCCCTTTCTATGCCCCTGATTCTATTATAATCACCAGTTCATTTTGTTCATCAGATTATTTATTCACTTGATTTTTAGATTCACTTGTTGATAGATGTGTATTTGTTGTTCATAATTTGTATCTTTACCTTTTTCTTCTTCTTCCTCTTCCTAAAGGATGCCTTTCAGCACTTCATATAGTACTGGTTAGGTGGTGATGAACTCCTTTAGCTTTTTCTTATCTGTGAAGCTCTTTATCTGACCTTCAGTTCTGAATGATAGCTTTGCTGGATAAAGTAATCTTGGTTGTAGGTTCTTGGCATTCATCACTTTGAATATTTCTTGCCACTCCCTTCTGGCCTGCAAAGTTTCTGTTGAGAAATCCGCTGAGAGTTGTATGGGTACTCCCTTGTAGGTAACTGTCTTTCTCTTGCCGCTTTTAAGATTCTCTCTTTGTCTTTTGCTCTTGGCATTTTAATTATGATGTGTCTTGGTGTGGTCCTCTTTGGATTCCTTTTGTTTGGGGTTCTCTGCACTTCCTGGACTTGTAAGTCTATGTCTTTCACCAGGTAGGGGAAGTTTTCTGTCATTATTTCTTCAAATAGGTTTTCAATATCTTGCTGTCTCTCATCTTCTGGCACCCCTATAATTCTGATGTTGGTACGCTTGAAGCTGTCCCACAGGCTCCTTACACTATCTTCGTATTTTCGGATTCTTTTTTCATTTTGCTTTTCCAGTTGGGTGTTTTTTGCTTCTTCGTATTTCAGATCTTTGACTTGATTCTTGCGATCCTCTAGTCTGCTGTTGGGAGTCTGTATAATATCCTTTATTTCAGTCAGTGTATGCCTAATTTTCAGTTGGTCTTTTATCATAACATCGAGGGTCTGACTAGATTTCTTGAGGCTCTCACTACATTTATTGGCGGTCTCGCCAGTCTTTTTGAGAGCCTCACTAAATTTATCGGCGGCTTCTAGAAAGTTCTTGAAAAACCTTAAAAGTGTGGTTTTGAACTCCAAATCCGGTAGTTTGCTTTCCTCCATTTCTGTCATTTGTGTCCTGTTTCTTTGTCTCCGCATTTTTTATGCTTCCCTGTGTTGATAAAGTGGTTTTCTGTGCTAAGTTTCCTCTAGGGCCCAGTGGTTAAGCCTCCCCAATTACCTGTGGAGGACACTCTTGGTGCACCTCCTTGTGGTCTTTGTGCACAGTCTTGTAGTTAAGCCTTGATTGTTGTAGGTAACACTGGGAGGGTTTGAACTCCAGGCCAATTGGCTGTGAGAATCAGCTGTGTCTGCAATGGGAGAACTTCTGTGCTGGAGACACCCCTCCGGGGCAAGACTTGCTTCAATGAGGCTTTGGTACTCACTGAGTCTGCCCCCTGAGTGTGTCCCTTATGGATCCAAGGGGCTGCAAACTGGATGGTCCCACTCTGACCACTGGGCACACTGGCTCCTGGATCTCTAAGGAGGTGCTAATCTAGCCTCTGCCTGAGGCTACCATCAAAAGGCTCCGTGCACGGCTTGGGCGGGGCGGGTCCCACGGGATCAACAGGGCGGAGCTAGCAGTTATGGCTGCTCTCATTCCTGCCCTCAGGGGCCGCTTCTCAGCATCCCGGCAAACGCTGCAAGCACCTCCGAGAGAAAGCTGCCCTCGAGTTCCGACCGTTGCCAGACAGTCCCACTTCTCCCGTCTGAGTCTGGCTTCCTAGAGACTCGCTTGGAACTGGAGCTCAGAGCCTGAGACACCCTCCTGATTGAAAACGACAACCACGCCCTCAGCCGCCTGCCCGCTCCGCATGCGCCTCTGTACCTCTGTATTTTACTTCCGCACTGCGCCTCCTCTGAGTCTCAGTGTGCTTTTCTCTTTCCTTCTAGTTGTAGAATTTCCACTCAGCCAGCCTTCCTGTGGTTCTGGATGATGTCCGTTCCGTCTTTTAGTTGTATTTTTGAAGTGGTTGTGCGAGGCAGCAATCTCCGGTGTTTACCTATGCCACCGTCTTGGTTTCTCCCCCAGCTAGATTCTTTATTCCAAGTTTTAGAGGTTACTTTCTAGCAACCAGGACAAAAGCAAACCAAATTCTTGAAAAGCTAATTTGCTTGCTTCTGTGGTATACATACCAATTTTTTACTTTTAAAATATCTACTTTGTGATTTCCATATTACCTTCCTTGATGAAGATAATTGTACAACTAAATAATGGTTATAATGTATTTATCATTTTTTATCATATAAATGAATAAATTATCAGAAACGTTTTAATATTGCTAAATAAAATGATATTGGCATTGGAGTAATATAATCAAGCTTACGGTGTTTTAAAGTAAAAGTTTTAATTTACTTTTAGTATATTTTGTCCTTTAACTGTCAATTATGTATCTTATTTATTTTAGGTATGTCTTTAGCCTTTCCAGCTTCAGTTCATGATTCTCTGATTTGCAGTAAAACATTTCAAATTCTATATAAAAATGAGGAGGTTGTTTTAAATGATGTTATGATCTTCAAAGTTAAAATGTTGTTGGATGAAAGAAAGGTACATATCTCTTTATATATATTTACATAACTATTTTTTGTAAAGCCTCAAGGCATATTTATAACTTTCTATAATATTTTAAAAGTATTTTGTATTATAATTTTTCTTCAGATTGAAGAAACTCTTGAGGAAATGGGTTTCCTGTTATCCTTGGACCTACACTTTACAGATGGAGATTATTCGTAAGTAGGCAAACAAAACAATTAAAAATCCATAGTTACTCTATTACCTGTTAATATTGGAGTCCTCATTTACGTCTTAGAATTCAGCCTTTCCCCAGTGGTTAGGCCTACTCCTTTGTGCCATGAGCTTCAGGTAGTGAAATCAGACAAGACTTATATATTGCTGTCTAATTCAAACATGATACTTTAAAAATTATTTACATTATCAGTTTTTAAAAAGTAATTAAGTAAGTAAATGTTTGAATAGTTTACTAGTAAACAGCTTTGCAGAATATTAGCCTTTAGGAAATATTCTATACTTATATGCACATATGTTGCTTTTTCTAGGGCAGATGATCTGAATGCCTTGCAACTAATAAGTAGCCGAACATTGAAGCTGCACTTTAACATCTATAGAGGTCTTCATCATCATGTTAATGTTATGTTTGATTATTTCCACCTTTCTGTTGTGTCTGTTACAGTCCATGCATCTTTGGTTGCACTACACCAGCCACTAATAAGGTAAATTTAACCCAATACCCTGGTTTTTATTAATGTAATATATTTTATTTTTATATTGAAAACAGATACTTTGATAAAGATAACTGAAGAACTAAGGAATTTCTAATTCATAGTTATTTAGTAAATACTTTCATTTTATACTAAAATATCGAATTAATAAAATTGAAGAGCATGGGAACATTTGATTGATAACTTTATTGTTACAGAAATATGCAGCAATCATTATCAGATATACTGAACAAGAAAAATGCAGTCTGGAAATAACCATACAATATTGTTTAGTCTGAATTTATGTTTTTATGCAGTGCTACACTGTAATTATTTACCCTCTGGAAAAGTATATTCATTTTTTCTTAGATTTTTGTTTGTCTCTTGTCTGGATGGACTAATTTTATCTTCTTAAATCTATATTATACAATAATTCTTGTTTTCTAAGTCATTAGTCAATTTTAATACATCTTGACTAAGTCTTTTAAAATTATTTTATGTATATCACTTTAGCTTAAAAGTGCATAAAATTCTGGATCATAATAAATGCATTGGAGAAATTATTTTTTTTTGTCCACTACCCTGGGGAGATACAATTTCTTTTATTAATGTAAGAATACAATTCAAGCTCTCATTTTTACAATAAAACATTATCCTTGTGGTATGGGCAATTCATGGACACTTTTCAAATCAGTAATATATGAAAAGACTCCAAATTGATTGGATTTTTAATTGTCTACTTTATAATTTCTGACACAAATCTGATTCAAACAACTGATATTAGGGATGATGCTTAAAGGTTATGATATTAGACTAATTTATCAGAACACGGAGTAGGTAATTTTGTAGAATTATCCGCAGAATTTGCAGAAGACCACCACAATTTATTTATTTATTTATTTATTTTTAAATATATTTTATTGATTTTTTACAGAGAGGAAGGGAGAGAGATATAGAGAGTTAGAAACATCAATGAGAGAGAAACATCGATCAGCTGCCTCCTGCACACCCCTACTGGGGATGTGCCCACAACCAAGGTACATGCCCTTCACCGGAATCGAATCTGGGACCCTTCAGTCCGCAGGCCAACACTCTATCCACCAAGCCAAACCAGCCAGGGCAAGACCACCACAATTTAATATATTGCCCACAAGTAAGAGCCTCCTGTGGCATATCTTTACATTGTTTTAAAAACTGTGAGAACCTCTTCCATTGTGTTTTCCCATAATCTCTTTTAGAGCAGAGAGCCAGGAAGAGTTCTATTTAATTTGCTTTGCCTTCCTTATTCTCTAGTAAGATCTAGTTCTCTAATAAGTAACTAATGTTTGGCCATCTTTGTCTTACCTCTTAGGCCTTTGAGAGTTTGTTCTCGATTGCTTTTAACTTCTGTAAATAGAACCATGTTGCTATTGTATATTATTTTAACATAAACTTCCTCAAAATTTTTTAAATTTAGGTTTAATTAATATGTAATATTATGATAACTGAATGAAACTTTCTGACAAGAAAGTGGTTTTTGAAATATAACTTTGAGATAAGTAGTATGTAATACTACTTTTATATGAATTGCATATTAGGTTTTAATGATAAAAGTTTATTTGTTTATGAAAAACATTCCTGTAGTTTTCTGAATCTCTTATTTTTGTATTTTCAATTAGAATCCCTAACTAAACTAAATCTACCATTCCTTTTTCTTTATAGCACCGGCTTAGTTTCTCTTCTGAAAAATATATAGTTCATAGAGGTTAGCTCAGGTTATTAATAATGCTTTCTAAGGTCCTGAATACATAGAGTAGCAATATTCATACTAATACTATTGAGTTAAATGTGTGCTTCCTCTTGTAATGCAGCAGTTTTTGCCACAGACTAGTAGGAGAAAGGGACAGCTCATCTCCTAGAGATTGTTTGCTGGAAGGAGAAGACATTTTTGACTCAGAATCAGAAGCCAAGAGGATTAAGTGTTGGCTCTGGTTAGTGACTGGGAAAGAAAATGAGGGGCCTACAACATCTGAGGTTCTGTTCTTTACCTAGCTGCCATGGGCCCTGATATCCCCTCTCTTGCTGCTAGAATTTTGCCCTAAAGGAGGAACATCTTTCCCTGCCTTTCTTTGCCTGTGCATGAGAGGCTGGAGAAGGGAAGCAAGGAGAGGGTAAGGGAAAGCTTTTTGCTGGTGGTGTGCTGGTAGAGGGGTCATGTTAAGGGTAACATTCCTCATTATTTATGCTTCGACAAGTTTTTCCTGAAGTTTTATTATAGGTGAATTTTTTATTATTGAAACAAAATGAAAAAAATTTAATTTATATTATTACCCTTTTCTTTAAAACAATTTCTATGATCAACCCAACTAAAGCCATTAAATCAGTTATGTAAAATTAAGTGGGGTTAGGATTTCTTTCTTTGCTTGTTTTTTACACAACCTGTTTGTTATATATGAACTAGAGGCCTGATGCGCAAAATTTGTGCAAGAATAGGCCTTCCTGCCGGCACTGGCTTCCCTCTGGCACCCAGGACCCGGGCTTCCCTTGCAACCCTGGCTTCATCCGGTCTAATTAGCATATTATACTTTTATTATTATAGATTCTTTTAAGTACAACTTTTATAACTCAATTCTCAAAAATGCATTGTAGCAAGTGGAATTTACCATTGACTTGCTCCCTTTTTTACTGGGGATTTTGATTTTGCAGATGAAGGCTATTCTCTGCTTATGGCAAAACTGACTTACTTTCCTGTCTTTTCCCTTTTTTGACACTGCTAAATAGTCCAAATGCTTTGGCCTATGTATGATTAGCTAGTACTTTATCTCAAATAATATTGTGTATGATTTTTAAACTTTCAAACAGAATAGACTTCTTATTTGTAGAATTTTATATGAAATGTAATGTTAATACTAACAACAGTGGTTCATATAATATATGGTTGAGATGGTGCCCTGAAGCACATATAAAGAAAATCTTAATAGAGTTCATAGCCTTTTAGTGAAGAGAAAGAAAATATCTTTTTTTGAGAAATAGAGGGAACAAATAAATTTAGTAATTTCCCTACTCTCTACTTCTCTGTGTAGTATCCTTATTTGATTAAGTGTTAACTTTATAAAGTTCTGAAAGATCAGTATTTCCAAATTAAAGCTTGACCCTCATTTGTCATTTAGCTACTCTGGATCCAACTGTTTTGTCTTTAGGATCCTTTGAGGTTCCCTGAGGCCCAGTTATAAAGAAGTAATCTCAAGCATCTAATCTTAGTTTTTAAAAATATATATTCACTAGAGGCCCGGTGCACAAAATTTGTGCACTGGGGGTAGGGGGCGTTTGCACCCTCTCCAATCTGGGACCCCTCAAGGGATGTCCGACTGCCGGACATCCCTTCCACAATCCGGGACTGCTGGCTCCCAACTGCTTGCTTGCCTGCCTGCCTGCCTGATTGCCCCTAACCGCTCCTGCCTGCCAGCCTGATCACCCCCAACCACTCTTCTGCCAACCTGATCAACGCCCAACTGCTCCCCTGCCAGCCTGATCGCCCCCAACTGCCCTCCCCTGCCGGCCCGATCACCCCCAAATGCCCTCCCCTGCCAGGCTGATTTTTCCCCCAAGTGCCTTCACCTGCCAGCCTGGTCACCCCTAACTGACCTCCCCTGCAAGCCTGGTTGCCCCTAACTGCCTTCCCCTGCCAGCCTGGTTGCCCCTAACTGCCCTCCCCTGCCGGCCTGGTTGCCCCTAACTGCCCTTCCCTGCAGGCCTGGTCCCCCCCCAACTGCCCTCCCCTGCCAGCCTGGTTGCCCCTAACTGCCCTTCCCTGCAGGCCTGGTCGCCCCCAACTGCCCTCTCTCCCCTGCAGGCCCAGTCACCCCCAACTGCCCTCCCTCCCCAGCAGGCCCAGTTGCCCCCAACTACCCTCCCTGCTGGCCTGGTCACCCACATCTGCCCTCCCCTGCCGGCCATCTTGTGGCCAAATGGTGGCGTCCATCTTGTGCGAGGGTGTGATGGTCAATTTGCATATTACCTCTATTATATAGGATTGTGTCTTTTCATAATCATTCAAATTACTAAAGGAAAAATTACTTTGGAATACTTTAGAAATCATAAACTTGCTCCCTAACCGGTTTGGCTCAGTGGATAGAGCATCAGCCTGCGGACTGAAAGGTCCCAGGTTCGATTCCAGTCAAGGGCATGTACCTTAGTTGCAGGCACATTCCCAGTAGGAGGTGTACAGGAGGCAGCTGATCGATGTTTCTCTCTCATCGATGTTTCTAACTCTCTATCCCTCTCTCATCGTCTCTGTAAAAAATCAAAAAAATATTTTAAAAAAAAAAAAAAAAAGAAATCATAAACTTGGAAAACCCTTGCTTTTTATTCTACTCCTGTAAGACTTTTCTTTTTAAATATTTAACTTATCACTCAGGTAGACTTTTGTGACCATAATGTACTTACTCCTCCAGCTTTCCTCGCCCTGTGAAGACTACTTGGTTAAATAGAAATGCACCAGCACAAAACAGAGATTCTGTGATTCCAACTCTTGAAAGTGTGGTCTTTGGTATTAACTACACAAAACAGCTATCACCAGATGTAAGAACTGATATGTTTATAGATCTTTTCTTCCTTCTTATTTCAAATGAGATGTTTCTATAATGTTTTATCTGTGAATGTAATATTTCTTTTATATTAATGTTTTGAGTTCAACAACTTAATAGACCTAATTAAATATGACCCTAACAAATTGGTTGGTTCCAGTTGTTTATTTTGAAATTTTAACTGGATACTTCAAGATTTTACCAAATTTAATGGTTAGAGATTTTTGCCTTTTTAAACTTATTACTGGCACCTCTTGCTCTCTTAACAGAACTGGTAGAATCATTCTAAACATGCCTGTAAAGAACATTTGGCATAGTTAGACTCAACATGCAGTAGTACAAGTATAGCCATTACTCCTCTGAAAGGAGAAGGGAATCGCTCTCTCTCTCTCTCTCTATATATATAAAAGGCTAAGTGTCCATCTGACCGGTAGCTATAATGCACACTGACCACCAGGGGGCAGATGCTCAATGCAGGAGCTGCCATGACACGCACTGGCCATTTAAAAATAAATGGCACCACGGACCTGGCACCGACAAACCAACACTCAGCTTCCCCCAAGTGGGACACAGGCACTGCCACCACCCCGGAGCAACACTCCACCAAATCGCAGCCAATGCTGCCAAGACCCCAGGGCGCAAAATGAGGCCCACAGCCCAGCCCGAAACGGTCGCTGTGGGCTCCATGTAATGACGTCACATAGCAACGCCCGGCTTCCTCTCCCTAGCAGCTAGTCTCCTTGGAGCTTCTTCAGCCCAGGAACACGACTTGCTTAATAGCCAGGTGCAAATATTTCATACTTTAACCAAATGTCTGTGAAGCGTTTTCCCATGCCTCATCTCATTTGGTCCTCACATAACTCCTGGAATAGGTAGATAGGAGACTCAGTAGAATCCTATTTT
This sequence comes from Myotis myotis, assembly GCF_014108235.1. Taxonomy (NCBI): domain Eukaryota; kingdom Metazoa; phylum Chordata; class Mammalia; order Chiroptera; family Vespertilionidae; genus Myotis; species Myotis myotis. Next base: position 66,394,218 of record NW_023416379.1, on the reverse strand, counting down.
CTTTTCATTAGCTGGAAAACGGAGATTTAGAACATTTAGAAACTTGACCTGACTGAAAAGAAGTAAGAAATGGTGGACCTTGGAAATGACTTCAGGTTTTCTCACTGCATAGAATATAGTCAAACATGGCTGCAGTTAAATATTTTATCCTTTGTTCTCCCTGCGTGATCTACAATAATAATCTGCTTTGTGTTGATATTTATTGCTGTGTTGTTAACAATTACCTGAAAGAGAAGTTGGGGTGCTTCACTGGGCTGGAAAAAGTTTAGCTACATCAAAAAGCAGGTCTAAGTAAGCAAGTTTATTCTATACATATAAAAGGCTAAGTTGACTCATGCATGCACGATACACATAAAGCTCTCGCTGGCGCCAATCGCACGTGTGTGTTTCGATCTGTCATTGTCGATCATGAATTTGGTTGACACTTCTATTATAGAGAAAGGGCGAATAGCAATATTAAAATATTTTTTCTAATTTCCTTTCAATGTGCAGGAATCCGTGCACTGGGACACTAGTTATACTATAAAAGCAGAGTGTCTGTCCCTCAGTCCAACTGTAATTTGAACCTCAAATTTTTAAAAAACTCATAATCTGCTTGTTTTAAAAATCTGTCGCTGAAATTGCTAGAGTTGCATTTCATGTTTAAATTGCTTGTATTAAGAACAACTCCTTAAAATATTGCCATATTTCTTGTTTTAGAATAACTGTAATTAGTAAATGCTTAAGGTTTTTATTTCATTTCTCTTAAGTTTCAAGTGTAACATTTTTTACATATTTGGTTACTAACACTCTATATCCCAAATCTATTCTTTAGGGTTGCAGCTTCATTATTGCAGACTCCTTTCTACATCATGCTTATCATTTTCATTATACACTTTGTGCCACTTTGCTGCTAGCCTTCAAGGGATTGCACAGCTACTTCATCACGGTAACAGAAGAGATTCCCTCTTGTCAGAAACTAGAACTAGGTATGTTAAAGTAGTCAGACCTATCCTATAGTTCAAGTAATTTTCTTCATTTTCATGTTGCTAGTTATCAGCTTTGACATAGTTTTTCTATACTAAAACTATAATGTTAAGTGCTTCACTTTTCCTTCTCTCTCAGTTCCATCTTTTTCCACCTTTGGTAATTATTTTCTGCAATTTATGATATTGAGAACTAACTTCTTGATGCTAAGTTTGAAATGAGTCTTTTGATAGATTTTTTTATAAAAGCATATGTTCATATATTACTACAACTATAAACAGAAAGTATACTGGAAAGCAAATGTAATTATAGAATCATGGGAACATAAATTAAATTTATACTTCCAAATATTTAAAAATTGAAAAAGAGGATAGGTACTTGGGACATTTTTATGTACATTTGGTTTTAAGTGACCTCAGATCTTATTTCTTTCATTTCATTTCAGAAAATAATTAAACTTTAGTTTTAATCCAACAATAATATTTGCATATATGTTACAGTAGATGATAAAAAAAAGTCATATTGCCTTGCCTGGCTGGTGTGGACCAGTGGTTGAGCATCTACCCATGAACCAGAAGGTCACGTTTGAATTCCCGCTCAAGGCACATGCCCAGGTTGCAGGTTCAATCCTCAATAGGGAGGGGGTGTACAGGAGGCAGCCGATCAATGATTCTCTCTCATCACTGATATTTCTCTCTCTCTCTCTCTCTCTCTCCCTCTCCCTCTCCCTCTCCCTCTCTCTCCCTCTCCCCTTCCTCTCTCAATAAAATAAATTTTAAAAAATCATATTACCTTAACTTTGTATGTCATTTGTAGTTTGCAAAATCCTTGTACATATATAATTAAGACAAATTATTGGGATTAGCAAAAATGAGTTTTTATTTAGACTTTCAATGATAGTTTTTTTATAAGTTTTTATTTTAAAATGTCAGCTTATAGCACCATAAAAGCACATTTTAGTGATCTCTTCTGAGTAACTTATTTTTAATATATATATTTTTTTTATTGATTTCAGAGAGGAAGGGAAAGAGAGAGATAAACATCAGTGACGAGACAGAATCATTGTTCAGCTGCCTCCTGCACGCCCCCTACTGGGGATCGAGCCCACAAACCCGGGCATGTGCCCTTGACCAGAATCTAACCCGGGACCTTTCGGTCCACAGGCCAATACTACACTGAGCCAAACCAGCTAGGACCCGAGTAAATTATTTTTATTTTACATTTGAGTAAATCAGGAATTACTTTTTAAATCTTAAATTATTCAGTGTTCTTTGTTTATTTCTTTTGTTACTCAAGAATCTGTCTTTTAACATATTGATGCACTCAAACATAGTCACTGTTATTGAAAATCTTGGGTTTGAGACTAATTAGCCTATTTTTATAATTGCCTATTTGGGAATGCAAAAGAATTATAAGAAAGTATAATAATTTGTACCTTATTTAAATTCAGCTGTGAGAAAATGCTGGATATTGTGCATTCCCTATCAGCAACTACTCCAGAGGGTTTAATTCCATTAGTTCAGTTCAAACTTTTTTAACTTAACGAGAAGCAGGTATCAATAGTCTGTTTAGGGTATTTGATGCGAAAATACCAATGTGTACACAGAAACACAACCAATAGGAATGTGTGTTTGTTCTTTTTGGCTCATGTGTTCTTCCTAAAGATAACAATGGAAGTGTGGAAGCCTTTTGATTACTATCCTCTGAAATTTTCTTTTTCCTTACTATTATTTCCTATACTTTGAATCCTTCTATTTCCCTTAGGAGAATCCTATAGGAGACTACTCCTTAAAATACAAACTTTTTAAAATGAAAGGATTGTTTGTAGAATAAATGATTTTAGGCTATCACTTATCCTCAATTAATGGAAAAATTATGGTGCATATATTTTTTAACTTGGTTCTTTGGAACTCGGACATATTTTCTTACGAGAATTATATAATAAATTTTGGTTAATTTAATGACCAGACCACAAAATTATTAAACCACAATATTAATGAAGGACAGTACCACATACCTGAAAAGTAGTGTTATAAAAAGTAATGGTGTGACACTTAGAAGCCATGTGTAATATTTCTATAAGAAAATTTGTTAATAGTTTTGATGTAGACTTTATGGAAGCTTTAGCTTGTAGTGCTGAAGAGTACATGTTTGGAGCCATTTCTTTTACTAGCTTTGAGACTGTATATACAAAGTGAATTCTATTCTAAAGGGGTAGGGAAAATTAAAGGGAACCAGATATGGTGCATGAGTCTGACAGGAAAGATGAGGACATCCAAAAGATAGAGGTGTAAAGCAGGTCTAGGAGTAAGATTTCTTAATGGTGTAATTCCCTTGGGCTTTTTATGAGTACCTAATATGTCAGGTGATTGAGAAAAAAATAGGGTCTCTGTCTTTAAAGAGCTTTGACTTCTCCCCTTCCCTTAATAAGGAATCAGTTCAGTATAGGGGTGAATGAGAGAAGCTTACCCTCAAGACAGGGCTTCTTGTGTTTTTAATGTAGAGAGTCATATACGAGATGGGCCTATATGTGCATATATAAGGAAGATGTCTATGAGCATTTAATTTTCAAATAGATTTATATTTGTAAATGAAAAAACACATGAACCACATTTTAACTTAAAAAGTATTCCTCTAAAAGAAAGTGATGTAAAAGAAATCAAGCATATCTTTTCAAAGGCAAAAATTTATTTCAAATGCATTAGACAGTATTAGCACTTTATTGCTAATTTATTACTCTAACTTCAGTGTGATCATGTATTTATAAGGCTTTTAAGTTTCTTTTAGGTAGGTATTGCCTTTTTTTTTTGTCCTATATGTTACTTTGGGCTTCTAGATGCAATGTAGAAAATTTCATAATTAAAAGAGCCCTTATATTTAATTTCAACTTTATTCCAAATTATATGCTTAATATATTTTATCAAAATATAAAATTCTAAAGCAAACCCAGACTTTAATTTTAATAAGTATATAATAGTAATAGAGTAAAATTATTACTACCTTATTCATCTATTTACTCAAGTATATTTGTTGAATGAATGAATGAATGAATAAAACATCATAATACAGTTTTTGTTGTTACTTAAAGAGTATATAGGCATCAATACATAGCTTATAGCAGTTTTCTAAGGATTTTTAAAATCAAGACTCATCTTCAATAAATATTTATTTGGTAACACTTTGTATTATTCTTTTTTTAAAAATATATTTTATTGATTTTTTACAGAGAGGAAGGGAGAGAGATAGAGAGCTAGAAACATCGATGGGAGAGAAACATCGATCAGCTGCCTCCTGCATATCTCCCACTGGGATGTGCCCGCAGCCCAGGTACATGCCCTTGACCGGAATCAAACCTGGGACCCCTCAGTCCGCAGGCCGACGTTCTATCCACTGAGCCAAACCGGTTTCGGCTTATTCTTAAACTTTTCATTACTATTTATATTTTCTTTTCTATTTATTTTGACTTAGTTTATTAGTTTATTCTTGAATGCTTCTTCTAGGGGAATCTCTAAAAAACTATCAACTATTCAAAATAAGCTGCATATTCTTAGTTATTAATATTAACATTGTTTATTTTTATTATACCAAAATTAAATTATAGGCAATAGATAATACATCCTTAAAACACTTTTGACTAAACATCATCACATTCACCAGTTTTAATAAGTAGACTTAAAGTAGTTCTTGATTAAAGGATTTATTTTATTTCCTTCTACTATTTAGCATTTTTCTTGAGTTTTCAAATAAATATATTTAAAAGTCTTAAACTCCACCATACTTTGAAAAATGTATCTAAACTCTGCTTTGCCTTTTAAAATATGCCTTGAATTCCTTTCTGCTTTTGCCTTTTTATTTTCTCCTAGATAAATGATGTACATTTTTTTCACGGCATGTAGTTAAATATTGGTTTGGTGCCAGGAGCTCTTACTGAAAATGGGAGTCACAAGTTCTGGAATCTAGGCTTTGACAAGTGTTTTCTGGGCTCCAGTATCTACACTTGTAAAAGCAAAGGTTTGAGTTAGCTGATCTCTGAGATCACTGCCATTTCTAAAATTCTGAGTCTAAGAAATTAAAACATGAAAATATTGATTATGAAATGTTGAGTGGTGCATACATTTAAATAGAAAAGAATAAAATAATATAAACTTGAATGTACATCATTTGTAATTCTAATAAACTAATTAACTAACTCAAAGATTCTGCTTCAGAATTCTAATCTAACTGCATTATCAGACCAATGCTAAGTCTATTAATAACAACTTTGGAAATTCTAATAAATTTTGTTGTAAAAGAAGTGTAGTAACTAGTGCTGTGTGCAATCCTTATAACTAGCCAAGGCCAACATGCAGGTCCTTTATGAGCGCCTTCTCAGAAGAAAACAGCCACGAACCCAGAAAGACACCTGTCTAGGTATGTTTATAAATAGGTTAAGTAAATAATCCCTCTTAATTAGTATTAAATTTTGCTTTAAATTAGTGTCAAATTTTATAAATATGTATTTATTTATATAGTATGTTTCTACCACCGTTATTTAAGAACTTTTAGAATTTGATTTGTAGATAAGCTTTGGTTAATTTCTTAATTTGTAATATTGAAGTTTTTATTTAAAACTAGAAATGGTAAATGCAAAGATTTCTTTGGCTCTTGCCATATACTTTTAGAATTCCCACAAACAGCACTTTTTGGAAACCATATTTATTGCCAGAATTTGTTGGTTTAATTATATTGCCTTCAATTTATCTTTGGGTACGACTGATGAGAATGAAATGCGGTTTAAAAACTGAAGTTAACTTCATGCATTACAGAAATAAAGAAGAGAAACATCTTCATTATCTGGTTTTGCTTTTTGCATCAATTTGCATTTATTTTTTTATTCTAAATTTAAAAAGCTAAATAGTATCAGTCAGGACCATCTAGATATGTTACATGTTGTAAAGGAAATATTTTAATCTCCTTATGTTATTGATGTATTTTTCTATATATTTTAGATGTTGGTTATTGACTAGAATTTAATTTACTATCTTTTTTACAAGTATATTGAAAGTTTTTACATTGAGTTGGATAGACCATCGCAATTACATTTTTAAAAAGTTATGAAAGGCTACAGAAATAAAAAATAAAATAAAATTACAGTGTTTCCTAGTTTTTAGGATTATGAACAAAAGGAAATTAAGAAGCCAAAATCTTTCTTAACATTTCTCAGATGAAAACTAGCTCAGAAATACTTAAGTTGGGTTAGTTTTCACTAAAACTTAAGAGAGAAAATGATTTTCTTATCAGGAAGAAAAAAAACAAAGGTTGAAGATTTATTATGATCACTACTTTGGAATACAATTTCATATTCTCACTAGAGGCCCAGTGCACAAATTCATGCACCAGTGGGGTCCCTCAGCTTGGCCTGCGGGATTGGGCTGAAACCAGCTCTCCGACATCCCCCAAGGGGTCCTGGATTGCAAGAGAGCACAGGCCAGGCTGAGGGACCCCACCAGTGCACGATTGGAACAGGAGAGAGACATGGGAGGTTGGCCAGCCAGGGAGGGACTGCAGGAGGGCTCCAGGGCATGTCCAGCCCATCTTGCTCAGTCCTAATCAGCTGAACCCCAGTGGCAAGCTAACCTACCACCCAGAGCATCTGCCCCCTGGTGGTCAGTGCACATCATAGCGAGCGATTGAGCGGCCTTAGCATATCATTAGCATATTACGCTTTGATTGGTTGAAATGGGTTAGTGTTCTTTCTAGCAGTAAAAATATACTTCTTCCCAAACAAGTTTAATAAAAATCTTAAAAAAAGATAAGTAAACTAGAAAATATATATATAATTCTCATTTAAACTATTGTAAGCCTATCAATTTACATTTTAAATAATTTTACAGAATGCTACTTATGTAATAAGGCCTATATAAAGAAGGGCACAGTTTTTAGTTGGGTGGGAAAAGATTTAAAACTAAAGTGTAATGAATTAAATTATGATTTTTATTAATACTTTTATTAATACTTCTATTAAGATATCTTTGATTCATAAATGCTAGCATTATATTGGCATTAAAGTATCTGTTGAATAACAGAGTAGATGAATGAATGGATGGATTTAGAAAATTAGATTTTACCCTTTGACCTAATAATCCCACTGTTGTTAACCTATATAACAGAAATAAGAGTACTAGTATGTAAAGATATATGTACAAGCATGTTTATTGCTATATTCTTAGTGTTAAAACACTGAAAGTAAAGATAAATGTTCATCATCTGGCAGAGTGGAATATAGAATAAATTATGAGGTACTCACACCAAGGAATATTATACATCCATTTTAGAAAATGCTTTAGGGCTCCAGATTTTCATGGAGTAGTGCTGAGAAAAAAAGGCAAATTGCAGAAAGTGTGTAAAATATCCCATTTTGTAAAACAGCAACTCCAAAACTCATATATGTATATGTATGTATGTTTGAAAAATATGGAAGAGTATGTTCAAGGCTCTAACCTAGAATTAGCAGGAGGAGCTAAAATAAATTATCTTATGTAAGATAATTATCACATTTGTAGAATCCTATAAAATTGTATATACTAGTGTGTGTGTGTGTGTGTGTGTGTGTGTGTGTATAATGTTAAGAAGAAAAATTAATTAAAGTAGAATTTTAAACTCAGGTAACACTCCTAAATGATTTTTAAATCATTTGAATTCAAAGATTTTGAGGTTAAGTTTTGCTTTTAAACATTCTTTAAGATGTTGGTTACATTGAAGTAGTATGTAACTACTAAAACTAACTTTTTCTATCACAGGAAAAGATCATGAATAATGTGAAAATAGATCTGGGCATATGAAAGTTATGATTTTAATACAGGGTCTGCTGCTGGTTTCTTTTTAATTTTGGAAAACTTAATAGTAGATTTATTTGACAATGAATGATTTGTGAAATCATATCAGATATCTTTAGTTATCAGTGGGTTGACCAAATTTGTGATCTATTTCTTGGTATATTTTAATAACTAAATATAATTTTATTTATATATTTTGTCAGTTACAAAATATGTGTTCTAGTAGTTTCAGTTACCAGTAGAGTATCTGTTGTTCACATCATAGTTTGGTTGTATTTACTACATAATTGTACCTGCTTATTTATCAAATTAAATGTTTATCATTCTTTTTATCAAGTAGTGAACGTTCAGTATGTCTTATGAGATAGTAAGTTGATGAGTGAATTCAGGATTTCAAAGAAAGTATTCTTGCCTTTGAGAAGGATCAATTAAACTCTCTTTAAGCAACAAGATTATGAAATTTTGTGTGATCACGACTATGCTATTATAGTTCTTTTAGGATAATTCATTTTGTTTTGATTTCTGAATAAAAATGAAGTATATCTAAATATAGAATGTCAGACCTAGGGAAATTTTTATCTGGAAAAATAAAAAATATATAATAAATCTATTTTGTTAGTTTCTATATGCCCTTGTAAATATTACCATTTTAATTGCAAATTAATGTGTACATCCTTTTTTATAGATGGTTCTAGCACACATTAAATAAATTAGGATTGTATGGAAAAACTTTGTCTCACTGTTAGACTTATAGAAAAGTGAATATTAAACCAAATTAGAAACTTTTTATTGAAGAGGATTTTTTGTCATTCATTTTCATTAAATAGCCTATACTCCGGGTATGTTTTAAATATTTTGGGGTTATAAAAATTAATTTTACTTGGAATTTTTAGGAATAGCTTTTGTAAAAAGCAAGGCATGTACACATAAAAGACAGACTACTAATCTTTAGTGGAATTTACAATATGTGAAATACAATAAAACCTAATTACATGTTTTGTCTTTTTTGTGATGCAGCAGTGCATCTTACTTTAGGTATGTAGGCAGTATTTCCTTGACTGTGTTAGCCTCTTATGGGAACTGAAGTACTCCATTTAATAGTCAGAGCATAGAATTTAATGTTTATCACATTACCTACATGATTAATGTATTTATGAATATACATTATGTTGACATTTAATTCATTAAATATAGTCAGAACATTTCTTAACCTAGTTTTTAAAAGGTAATTTAATTTATATAATTTCAAAAATAGTTTTCAGATATAACATTGAAATACTTTCTCTAATTGCTTTTTAATCCTTTCAGAGGATATGGATGTGGAAGCTCGACTTACTGAACTATGTGAAGAAGTTAAGGTACTTGGATGTTTAAAATTCATATGATCAAGTTATTTGAGTGGAGTGTGTTTTCTATTATAAAAATTGTGTCTAAGAAAACTTAGTAATTAATTATCTTTCCTAAAATGCAAAGATAAAATTGTTGATCATGGCAGAAGCACAGTCAAAAGACATTTGACTTGAGCACGAAGGTAAAATTATCTTTACAATGTGTGTTATTCTACATATAAGTGAAATAGCAAAGACAACTGATCAAAAGTGTGCTTTTTCTTCAGTTTACTCAAAGAATTTCTGGGAAAATTTTTATTTATTTATTTATTTTGGTTTTTTATTTTTTTTTAATATATTTCTTTATTGGTTTCAGAGAGGAAGGAAGAAGGAGAGAGAGATAGAAACATCAATGATAAGAGAGAATCATTGATCGGCTGCCTCCTGCACGCCCCCTACTGGGGATTGAGCCCGCAACCCAGGCATGTGCCCTTGGCTGGAACCGAACCCGGGACCCTTCAGTCCGAAGGCTGACACTTTATCCACTGAGCCAAGCCGGCTAGGGCTGGGCAAATTTTTAAAGCATCACTTAAACTTGCATATTTTTATAAAATGATACTATTCAGAAATGAAAATTTGTTTTATTTCGACAGGTCAAATTTTTGCACAACTTTAAAAATGGTACTTTCAACAAATGTTTCATTATGTGGGAAAATGCTCATATTGTGATATTCAGTGAAAATGGCATAAAAACATCTTTGTAATCAAATGAACTCATTGCATGCTATCAAGTAATGTATATTCCATGTAAGATACGATAATGAATGCTGTTATAAAAAATACAATACAAATGTAAGATCTTATCCCTACATTAATAAATGTAAAAGACCTTCTCATACTTAATTCTAATTTTCTTTTTAACATAAAAGTATTCTGTTATTTACATTTTAAGACTTGTTGTAAAGATTTATATAAACCAGAAGAAGTATAACTTACTTATACTTTAAGGGATGCTTTCCCAATAATGAACATACTAAAGTCCTCTCTCAGAACTGTGGTGCCATGATCCCTGAGAAATAAAATTAATAATTACAAGGTATGTAGATAACCCTCCTTTCAGAAAAGGGGAAAAAAGGGGGTGGAGGGCAAAAAGGGGGGTGGAGGGCAAGCGGGGGTGGGGGGCGGGCGCCATGTACTTTATTCAGCCTATGGTAAGGCCAGAAGAATTATTCTGCTTGTTTGTAGATTATATTAAGTACAGTATTGCTTGCCTTACACAGTGCTATTACTGTCAAATGCTTATCTAAATCTTCTTTTTCTAAACTTTGTTTAAACTGTTGTTGGAACAATGCTACAAGTTTCAGCTTTCTTTACAGTATATTCTCATCTTTTGTGTGTTCTTAAGAGAGACGTCAAAAATTTGTCAGCTGCTCCCTGGCCAGGTGTTTCAATTTGTTGGACCAAACAGGTTGCAAGTTTGATTTCCAGTCAGGACAGGTTGCAGGTTCAATCCCCAGTTGGGTATGGAAGGCTACTGATTGATGTTTCTTTCTCACATCAATCTTTCTCTCTCTCAAATCAATAAACATTTATAAATCATTCCCTGGGGGGAAAAAACATATCTGAATGTTTATTATATGTTGCTGAATCAGTATTTACCATGTGTTCACTCTGTTAGCTCTCATTTCAGAATTCTGGAATCAGTCAACATTTTCTGAGTTTATCCATAAATTCTGGGAGCTTTTTCCTTATCTGAAACCTGCAATTCTTTATTCATTCAGTAAATATTTATTGACTGGCTACTGTGTAAAAACCAAAGTCACAAAAGAGAATAAAAGACTATCTTTTTCCTTATTACTAATTTTGCTGAATTTTTGTCTTATGTGTTCTCTGAGTTAAGGTAGATAAGTGGAAGCTTGGTTTGGGTGGGTAAGGAAAAGTCTGCTGAATTGCAAACTTTTGCTTAAAAAAGAAAAGTTAAAAAAAAAAAATACTGAAATTAAGAGTATGCTGTGTGGTAAGCAACATTTGCAAGGTTTGGGAGGTTTATTTGTCTTTTGGTTTTCTTTTAGAAAGGGAGAGTGGAGATATAATTAGTATAATTTGGCACAAATTGAACTTGAGCAACTTTATTTTCGTGTCCAAGTACAGTCATCCACTAGGTCTAGGTCAACAGAGATGTGATTCAGAGATATAAATTTAGCTGTCCGTAGTATATAGATGGTACCATGAAAGTGACTTTCAACTTCAAATTCGATATACTACTTCTGCCTTCTTTATGATAGGGAAATGAAATCAGCATCTATCTATATATTTAGAGTAGATGTCCTAGTATTACTAGTTATTGAAGACAAAATTTTTGCAGCAAGGAATTATCTTCCTGAAAACTGGCTACTGCCTTGGAAATAAAGAAAAACCTGTCCTCATAATAAAAATGCTTGTCCAAAAGAAAAGCAGTCATTCTTGGTTTATAGTTTTTTTTTTAATTCTTTATTCAGAAATCCTTATTTTATCATTCAAGAAAACCAAATGCTTTTTACAAGATTCTGTATAATATAGTTTCATAGTATAGCCTAGAACTCTTAACTTTTATCATCAGTTTAGGTGAATATTTAAATACATTGGTAAATGGAATAACTTAATATCACTATTAGAACACTCATAATAGCATAATTGTTTACCTACCTTTCTTTCCTCACTAGACTGAGCTTCTCATATTAATCTTTGTATCTGTAGAATGTTAAGCCCTAACATTTAAAATGTGCTCAATAAACAGTAGATGAATAATATAAAGAGAAAGAGCTAAGTGTTTGACAACTCTGTAAAAGAATTATAAAAAAAAAAAAAAATAAGAATTATCATAAGCAAAATGGAATGTAGGAAACATAGGCGTGGTGCAAAAGCAGTACTTTAGATAGTCCCTTAGTTCTTTATGAGAAGTTACAGATCTTTTTAAGCTTTTTACATTCACTGGTTGGAGAAAAAAATCTATTTTAAGATTTCATTATCTTTCAAAAGTTTTATAACTTTCAGTATGATTTATACATTGTATTTAAAATTCCAAGTTTTTAGTATTTGAAGTTTATCATGCAGTATAGAATCCTGATTTATAATTTTGTACTGTATTTGACATTATTGCAGTTATAAGATACCTCAGATATTAAAATATTTGTTAAGTTGTTGAAAGTTGCTATAGTAATTATCAAATAGAAAAAAGCCATAGGTCAGTTTTCTTTCTACACACACACACACACACACACACACACACACACACACATTTCTTTTTAAAACTAAAAATGTGCCTTTGTATTAATATTCTCAATAATGTATTATTTTTAGATGTGTTATAGTAAGTCTCAGAGCAGTTAAGGTGGTTTTTTTTTTCTTGTCATTTCAGAAAATAGAAAACCCTGATGAACTGGCAGAACATATAAATATGAATTTTGCACAGCTTTGCTCACTTCTAATGGCTTTATGGGGACAATTTCTGGAAGTTGTAACACTACATGAAGAACTAAGGCTATTATTAGCACAAGAGAACCATACTTTGAGGGTAAGTTAAGGAAAAGTGGTATTAGAGCATTTTAATAAGTATTAACATTTATCTTCAGGAATTTCTTATGAGTGAAAAGCCTCATTTTTACCTCATATGTTGATAAATCAGAAAAAAGACATTTATTTTGTTATTGTCTTATTTCTAAAGGTAATAATAGAACAATACAGTTGAGCACATGACCTAACTTCGTTACAACGCCTATTAGTAAGAAAAATCACCTAGATGTAAATAAAAAAGAAAGATGTATGATACAAATTGACCTGGGAACCCAAGAACAGGAATTCATAGTATCCTTTGAGACATAGGACATGAGGACAAAAAGAAAAGTCTTAAACTCATTTTTTCCTAGTAAAAGGGTCTTGTAAATAAAGACAAATATATTCAACAGGGTTTTTATTGATTTATTTATTTTTGGTAAAATTTTTAAATGACATAACTTTTTTAATTGAAGGAAATTATTGTGTTAAAACTGATACAGTTTTTTATTTCTTTTTTGGGGGGGGGGTTTCAAGTTTAATCCCCAATAAGGATTGTACAGGAGGCAGCCAATCACTGATTCTCATTATTGATGTTTCTATCTCTCTCCTCCCTTCCTCAATTAAAAAATATACCTTAAAAAAAAGACATCAATTTCTTTTTAAAAAATGTGAACTATAAAACTGAAAAATATAATAACTGAAATAAAAGCTTACTGGATGGGCTCAATAGCACAGTAGAAATGACAGAGGATAGAATCAGAAAGTTGAATTCTGACCAACAGATTTTACTTAATCTGAACAGCAGAGAGAAAACAGACTGAGGGAAGAAAAAAAAGAAAAAACAGAGCCTCATGGACTTGTGAGACAAATACTACTGTGTCCTCAGAAGAAGAGAAAGAATGAGGAGCTGAAAAAATATTCAAAGAATTAATGACTGAAAACTTTCCCAATTTAGCAAAAGACATACATGGTGGGGCAAAAGTAGGTTTACAGTTATTCATATCCTATCTAATAAAAGAGAAACATGTAATTAGCATACGACTGCTACCCTTCCCATTGGCTAATCAGGACGATATGCAAATTAACTGGCAGCCAAGATGGCGGCCGGCAGCCAGGCAGCTTAAAGCGAACATGAAGCTTGCTTGCTTCAGTGACGGAGGACTCCAACGTTCCCCGCCTGCCGCTGCCAGCCTCTGAGCTGCAACTCTAAGCAAATATGTTACAAATATAGAAGCTAAACAAAACCGTAGAAACCTGCTTTAGTCCACCGGGCTTTAGCCAGCAGGATCACAACATTGTTTCAAATACAGAAGGTAAACAAAGGCCAGAAACCTGCTTTCAGCAGCGGAGGCCTAAGAGCTGGAGCCAAGCCTCAAAGCTAAAGCTGGCCCAGAATAAAAAAAAAAGAAAAAAAGGAGCGGTTGGGAGCTTCAGTCACCCGCCAGCCTGAAAACAGCCCTCAGCCCCTCACCCAGACTGGCCAGGCACCCCAGTGGGGACCCCCACCCTGAATGGGGTGAGACCAGCTGCAAACAGCCATCATCCCCTTACCCAGACTGGCCAGGCACCCCAGTGGGGACCCCCACCCTGATCCAGGACACCCTTCGGGGCAAACCAGCCAGCCCCACCCGTGCACCAGGCCTCTATCCTATATAGTAAAAGGGTAATATGCCTCCCAGCACCGGGATCAGCAGAGCCAAGAGGCCTCCCGGCACCAGGATCAGTGTGACAGGGGGCAGCGCCCAAACCCCCTGATCGCCCTGCGGCTCTGTGTGTGACAGGATGCGGCACCCCAACCCCGATCGGCCCTGCTCTGTGTGTGACGGGGTAGAGCCATAACCCATAACCTCCCCATCGACCCTGCCCTGAGTGTGAGAGTGGCGGTGCCCCAACCCCCTGATCGGCCCTGCTCTGTGGGTGATAGAGGGCGGCACCCCAACCCCCACCCCACAGGCCCTGCTCTGTGTGTGATGGGGTAGAGCCATAACCTCCCCATTGGCCCTGCCCTGAGTGTGAGAGTGGCGGCGCCCCAACCCCCTGATCAGCCCTGCTCTGTGGGTGATAGAGGGCGGCACCCCAACCCCCTGATCGGCCCTGCTCTGTGTGTGACAGGGGGCGGTGCCCCAACTCCCCTATCGGCCCTACTCTGTGAGTGACGGGGGGGAGCTCCTCAACCCCCTGATCGGCCCTGCTCTGTGCGTGACAGGGGGGAGCTCCCCAACCCCCTGATGGGCCAGGCTCTGTGAGTGACAGGGGGCAGCGCCCCAACCCCCTGATTGGCCCTGCTCTGTGCGTGACGGGGTGGCGCTGCAACCTCCCCATCGAGTGTGACGGGGGCGGTGCCCCAACCCCCCAATCGGCCCTACCCTGAGCGTGACTGAGGGTGGCATCGCAACCTCCCAATCCGCCCTGCTCTGTGCATGAGTGGGCGGCGCCCCAACTCCCCAATTGGCCCTGCTCTGAGCCCGACCAGGGGCTGCACCTAGGGATTGGGCCAGCCCTCTGCCACCCGGGAGCAGGCCTAAGCCAGCAGGTCGTTATCTCCCGAGGGGTCCCAGACTGCGAGAGGGCACAGGCCGGGCTGAGGGACCCCCCCTCCCACCCGAGTGCACAAATTTTTGTGCACCGGGCCTCTAGTTCTATATAATAAAAGCCTAATATGCTAAGTGTCTGGTCAGCTGTTCAGCCAATCAAAGCATAATATGCTAATGATATTCTAAGGCCGCTCAACCGCTCAGTATGACGTGCACTGACTACCAGGGGGCAGATTCTCCGACTGGTATGTTAGCTTGCTGCTGGGGTTCAGCCGATCAGGACTAAGGAAGATGGGCCAGGCATGCCCTGGAGTCCTCCCATGGTCCCTCCCCAGCTGGCCGGCCAATCTCCCGCGTTCCTTTCTGGCACCAATCGTGCACCGGTGGGGTCCCTCAGCCTGACCTGCGCTATCTTGCAACCCGGGACCCCTTGGGGGATGTCGGAGAGCTGGTTTCAGCCCGATCCCGCAGGCCAGGCTAAGGGACCCCCATGAATTCGTGTACCGGGCCTCTAGTAAATAATAATGCAAGATAAACTTTGTTTTCCATACTCATAACGGTAAACCTTTTTTGCCCAATCCTGTGTACATATTCACATGTACATGACATTTGAGTGATGAATGGTGGTAGCTCAAATAAATGAAAAGAGGATAAATAACCACTGTGTTGGAATAACAAAGTTTGATCTCTCACACCATCACACTACAATTAAAAATTCTGATCAAGTTAACATGGTAAAGAAAAATACCCAATAAAACTATAAAAATGAAAAATTCCAGCCCTAGCTGTTTTGGCTCAGCAAATAGAGCATAGGCCTGCAGACTGAAGGGTCCCAGCTTCAATTCCAGTCAAGGATACATGCCCAGGTTTCGGGCTCAATCCCCAATAGGGGGCGTACAGGAGACAGCCAATCAAATGATTCTCTCTCATCATTGATGTTTCTTTCTCTCTCTCTCCTTTCCCTTTCTCTCTGAAATCAATAAAAAAATATTTTTAAAAAATCCAGGCAAATGTTTAATATAATCTTGGGATGAAGAGCTTTTACAACTTGAAACCAGTTCAAAAAAAACACTCAAATTTTGTTTCATTCTCCATCTAGCAATGGCAAGAATACAGTATTTCTTGAGATTGTATTTTAACTCTGAATCCTTTTAGTATTTTTCCTCAGATAACTCAGTGAAAATTATTATCACCTATATCATATAAGTAGAGTCTTCATAGTTAAGTCTTCAAGTGAAATCTAGTGGCACTTTGTATTTTTTCTTATAGGGCATCAACTCTTGCAAATACCTGTTGAAAAAAATCTATTGAAATTATGTAGGCAGGAAACCAGTTTAATTCATGATTTGTATTTTTAAATTATTGCTTTATATAGTATTATACTATCTCTAGTAGTTGTCTACTATTTGGGCTACACATTATAGATCACTTAACCAACAGGGACTCAAATAAGGATTTTTTTTTTTTTTTTCACACAAAAATTTTGGAGATAAGGAGTATTGTCATTAAAGTCTAGGCCAATGCCCTGAAATACTCTTTGTGCATAATTCAAAGTTAAAAAATACTTGCCTGGCCCTGGCTGGTGTGGCTCAGTTGGAGCATCCTGTCATACACCAAAAGGCCATGGGTTCAATTCCCAGTCAGGGCATATAACCAAGGTTGCAGGTTCGATCCCTGGTCAGGGTGCATACAGGAAGCAACAATCGATGTTTCTCTCTCTTTTCCTCCCTTTCTGAAATCAATTTAAAATTAAAAATAGTTGCCAGGACTCTAGACATCAGTTCTGCTTTCAATAGAGAAAAGGGGAGAAGGAAGGTATCAGCCACATCCATCTGTCTGTCTTAGTGTGCTCAGGCTGCTATAACAAAAATACCATAGACTGAGTGGCTTTAACAACAAATATTTACTTCTCACCATTCTGGAGTCTGGGAAGTTCCCAGTACTGGCAGATTTCATGTCTGACAAGAGCCCACTTCCTGGTTCATAGATTTTGGTCTTCTCACTGTGTCCTTACATCACTCCAGTTTTCTTGAAATCATTAATTTATTAAATGTTTGGGGAAAATCCACATGGTAAGGGGGAGAAAATGTTCTTTTAAATCTAAATTTAATGTATTTATGTTACAGTAGATTCTCATGTCTGATACCAGTATATATTTGATATTTAAACATTCATAGTCCTTAGAGGCTTAGCACAAAAACTTTGCATTCAAGAGATCTAAATTTTATAAACTCCAGTGCAAGCTTCTTGAATTGTAATTGGGAACATTTTGAAAACCAGACAAAATCTAATAGCTGCTTCTTCTGTTTAACAAATTACCTGGTGAAATAAATGAAAGGGAATAAATTTTGGTGTCTTTGATCAGTATCAGAACATATGTAAGTTGATATTTAATTCTCACTTGAAAAATTATCTTGCTGCTAAAATCCTCAACAAAGTATTCACAAACCAGATTAAAAAGATCATACACTGTGATCAAGTGGGATTTATTCTAGGGATGCAAGGTTAGTACAATATTTGCAAATCAGTAAACATGATATATCATATAAACAAAATGAAGGATAAAAATCACATGATCATATCAATAGATGCAGAAAAGGCATTTGATAAAATCCAGGACCCATTTATGATAAAAACTCTCAGCTAAGTGGTAATAGATGGAACATACATCAACATAATAAAAGCCTTATCTGACAAACCCACAGCCAGCATCACAGACAATGGACAAAATCCAAGAGCGTATCCCTTAAGATCAAAAATAAGACAGGGATGACCACTTTAACCACTCTTCTTCAACGCAATACTAGAAGTTGTATCCAGACAAGCAATCAGACAAGAAGAAGAAATAAAAGGCATCCAAATTGGAAAGGTAGAAGTAAAGCTATCATTACTTGCAATTGACATGATGTATATAGAAAGCCCTAAACACTTCACAAAAAAACTACTCGAACTGATAAATGAATTCAGTAAAGTAGCAGGATACAAAATTAATACTCAGTAATTGATGGCCTTTTTGTAGACCAATAATGAACTATCAGAAAGAAAAACTAAGAAAACAATCCCATTTACAATTGCAAAAAAAAAAAAGTAATGTACCAATGAATAAATTGTACTTGGAAAATTATAGGATACTAAAGAAAGAAATTTAGGAAGATGCAAATAAGTGGAAGCATGTACCGTGTTCAGTGATAGGAAGAATTAACATAATTAAAATGTCCATACTACTTAAGGAAATCAATAGATTCAACTCAATTCCTATTAAAATAACTGGCATATCTCACAGAACTAAGGTCCCATTTCCTTCATCCGTCCAAGGAAGGAGTATAGTTGTGGCTTCAAAGTGGCTAGAATCAAAGCCAGTGTCCAGAGATTTTAAATGCTCCACGTTAGGGCATATTCCAATCCAGAATCAGTCTAACTTAGTTCCCATTTGTAGTTCTTTAGTCCATTACATGTGGAGTCTGCAATGGCAGAACCATGGTGAATGCAAGAGAACCAAGAGAGAGAATACCTTTGTCTAGGATTAAGTATTCCCAAATTTTCACGGGCTTACATTGGTTCCACCACTCTGGTCAATGATCTTTGTCCCCAGGTTTGACTGACAGGCAAGTACCTTCCCTATGTCACCCCAACTTCATTGGGCATGCATCTATCTCTCCTTTGTTAGACTCCTTCACCCAGTGATCTGCACAGAATGGGCTGGTGGTTCCCTCGGGAGTGTGAAATTGCAGCTTTCCCCGAAGCTGCCCAAATGACATGCCTATAATGTCTGGCCTGCTCTTTGCTCCTTTCCTATCTATATATATATAAAACCCTACTATGCAAATAGACCGAACTGCAAAACAACCGGTCGCCATGACATGCGCTGACCACCAGGGGGTGCGTGCGGAACATGGCAGGCGTCAGCAGCAGGCAGCAGAGCATGGAACATGGCGGGCAGCGGGATGGTGGAGCAGGTGAGCAGGGGTGCCAGACCAAGGCGGGGCACCAGTCGCTGTAATTGGGGCAAGCCTCTGGTGGTTACTGAAAATTCTTTGCTCCCATGCACTGCGGTTCCACTCAGTGCTCACAACTGCTGCTGACGCCAGAGCCACTGTTCACACATGCTGACAGCACCAGAGGTGCCACTTGCACCCACTGCCAACAGCCAGTGCCGGTCCCAATCACTCGGTGCACTCAGTGGGTGCGAGTTGCAGCTGCCGGCCCTGATCGCCCCTGAGCGCTTCTCCACCTCCCCCTACTCCTGAGAGGCGATTGGGGCAGCAGCTGCTGCTCACACTGCTGACAGCACTGGTCCCACTCGCTCCCGCTGCTGGCGCTGGCCCCAATCACTCTGTGCTGTCAGCAGGTGCGAGCGGGGTCGGCGCGTGGGAGTGGCAGCAGCAGGAGCAGGGCTGCTGGCAGACAGGAGACTGGGGCGGGGGCTTGAGGGGCTGGGGGCTGGGTCGGAGGATGGGCTGAGACCTGCCCCTATACCTACCACAGCCTCATGGCCCACAGTTCCTTTCAAGGTGCACAAATTCGTGCACTGGGCCCTTAGTAAAATATATTACTGATATCCTAAGTTTGAATTTATAATTTTAACATTGTTTCTATGTATGTCTTTTGCCCCATCAGGTGACAGTCATACTTTAGTTGTGCCTACACAATACAGTTAATAGCCTTATTCATTACACATTGCCACAGCATGAAAATATTGACAGGAGAAAATTTATTTTTATTTATTTTTTTAAATATATTTTATTGATTTTTTACAAAGAAGAAGGGAGAGGGATAGAGAGCCAGAAACATCGATGAGAGAGAAACATCGATCAGCTGCCTCCTGCACACCCCCTACTGGGGATGTGCCCGAAACCAAGGTACATGCCCTTGACCAAAATCAAACCTGGGACCCTTCAGTCCGCAGGCCAATGCTGTATCCACTGAACCAAACCAGATAGGGCATTGAGAGGAGAAAATTTAGAAAGAAAATTTTGTATGGTTGCATAGAGGAGAGAAAAGACTTTCTGGTAATGGAGTCTTATATAGAAGGGATGAAGTAAGTGATTTGGAACACAAGATTTAGAATTTCTCAAATTTTTACTTGAATCCCATGTTTATCACTTGCTGGGTACGTTATCTCAGCCCGGTACTTAATCTCTTTGTGTCAATTTCCTCACTCATAGGGTTTCTATATAGTTTAAATGAAAGAATGGAGCCATGGCTGGGTTGCTAAATGGTTAAGAGTGCCAACCCACACACCAAAGGGTCATGGATTCAATTCCAGTTGCAGCTTCCATCCCCAGCACCCAGTGTGTGTGTGTGTGTGTGTGTGTGTGTGTGTCTACCTCCTTCCCTCCCTTCTACTCTAAAAATTAATGGAAAAAATATCTTTGGGGAAGGGAGGGAGGGAGGGAGGAAGGAAGACAATAATGTGCTTATTTAGCCCAGAGCCTGGTAGGTAGAATGCTGTCAAGAAATGACAGTTATTGTAGGAATCAGAGAAGGTAGAGAAGGAAAAGCAACTAGCCAGTTTTGCACGTCCAGCTGCAACTGCAGGAATCCAGATGACTTCAGGCTGCATTTCTTCATATTTTATAGCCCTCGGGGGGAACATCTCTAATAGATATACAAGCAGAGAGATATTTCTCCTCATCTTTAGTATAAGAGAGGACAGAGGCAGCTGGACGACATTTGAAAGTAAAGACACAAGTTGTGTCCTCATAGATTCCTCATACCTTCCTCTCCCCACCTCTCTCACTGTCTTCTTCCTCTGAAGACCCAATCTCATTAGCTTAGGGAAACAAGTTTAATAAGTCAGAAATTCAACTGGCCACATCAAGATACAAGTAAAATATATCACCAATTCATTGTATGTTTAACACCAAAAAACCCTAAATTATGTTTCCCTTTAGAAAAGAAACTTAGATGTAATATAATTTCAAGATATAAAATCATTTCTCCTTCATGTACCTGCCAAGCAAAACATTTTTCCATCTCTTTACTGTTGCTTTATATTGCTCCAATAGCTGATAGAGCCTTTTCTTGCATAATTAAAAATGAAAGGATCAAAATACAAATGTAATGGAAGATTCAACCAGTACTTACTCAAGTACTTGCTTCTGTAACGTACCAAGATATATATTTTGGAGGAGTAACAACAATCATCAAAATACAGTTCCTACTCTAAGGAACATTACACATTAGAGAGAAGATAATTCACATATGCAATTATGTTTTAATATATTTGTATTGATTTCAGAGAGGAAGGGAGGGAGAGAGAGAGAGAAACATCAATGATGAGAAAGAATCATTGATCTGCTGCCTCCTGCATACCCCCTACTGGGGATTGAGCCTGCAACCCGGGCATGTGCCCTTGACCAGAATCGAACCTGGACCCTTCAATCCACAGGCCAACACTCTGTCCATTGAGCCAAACTAGCTAGGGCTTCACATATGCAATTATTTTAAGGAAAAAAGTGAATGCTTATAATGGCAATTATAATAGCTTATATTTACATACACTTTCCTGATTAAAAACTTCTATCAAATAGTTTATTTTTATCTTATATATTTTTTCAAAATAATCTACAGAAAACAAGTATTAAGCAGAATTTGAAAATGAATCTTCAAGGCTCAAAGGTGAAATGCCCAAAGTCACACTGCCAGTGCATCAGTGAGTCAGTTCAGCTGGCACATACTTGGATGCCTGACATGTGGCATAATGGAAATTCTATGTGATTCTATCATTTTTGCCATGTGCTGGGCTCTACTTGTGGGACTATAATGACAAAATAGCTTATAAGACAAACAGACAAACAGATGTAGTAGTGAATAAAACAAATCTGTAATGTAAACCTAAATTTCTCATTCTACATTCTACTGTTTCTTTTATTTCACACAGTACCAAAATACAGTGTTTTGGCAACACTGAGGAGGGGATTGATTCTCACAGGGGTGGTTATGGGAGGCCTAATGAAGGGGTTTCTTTCCCGACCATCCCATGCCTGATTGATTTTTTAAATGTGCAATGTTATTCATATTCCCTTTTGGAATTTTTCAGGTACGCAGATTTTCTGAGGCATTCTTTTGTTTTGAACATCCAAGAGAAGCTGTCATTGCATACCAGGAACTTCAGTGAGTAGTAAATCCAACATTAAATGATTTATTTCCTTTTACATTAGATAACTATTTTAGAATTTAGTGACAGAATATACAATATTTAAAATGAAGGAAGAGAAGAATTTGGTGCTCAGATAGACCCTGTTTAATCAAATGGGGTTTAATCTTATGAATTACTTTATGAAATACCCATATAAAGAAGTTTGTTACACTTTATACCCGCCCTCTCCCCCCCCCCCCCCCCCCATCAGATCTACTATAACCTTGGTAGTCCCATACAGCTCTGGCTCCAGCCTTGTATTTGGCCATCCTGTTGCATCTTTATTTCCACAGGTCAGAATTTCTTACATTCATTATTACATATTGCAGATTTTCATGAGTAGTCTGACTGTCACTGTGTTCTGTTATATCTGCTACTAAGTATATTTCAGCTGCCTTTCTTTGGCTTTAAGGAATATTTTGAGGAAATTTCACTGAAAGAAGTCGGACATAAAAGAGTAGATATAATATGATTCTATTTATATGAAGTTCTGGAACATGCAAAACTAAGGTGAAAAAGTCAGAACATGGGTGTCTTGTTGTTGACTTGGGCTGGGAGTATGACTGGGAAAACATGAGGATACTCTCTGGGTAGATGAAAATAGTCTGTATTATGTATGCATTTGTCAGATAGCCAAGATTGGTATATTTCAATAGATGTTAATTTACCTAAAAAAATAACTATAAATAGTAATAGAGTGTGGGGAAAGGTAGTGAGTAGGGGTATAGATAAAACAAGAAGGACACTATGTTAATTGTTGAGGCTAAGTGATTGGGCTTATTAATCAATATGAGTTAAGTATAGCATAGAAATGGAATACATTTTTTTTTTCAACACTGCCATCAAATCATTAGTAGGCACTTGAGTTTTCTCTTTTATTCTATTCTCAGCAAATTAGGGAATTCATACATCAAGCATAGATAAGTCACTGAAATAACATTAAAAAATATAAAAGAATGTAATGGAAATTAAATAAGTTTTTAATAAACTATAATGTTATAAGCTAATAATTTATTGTCAACAAACTAATTTCCAACTTAACCAGTTTTTCTCTGAACAAAGAGTTCTTTCATAAAGGAGGTTACATCTTGAGGAAGGAGCATAGGAGTGGTGAGGGGAAGGGGAATGGGTATAGAGTCTGTAAAGTGGAATTAGGTGTAATTTTTTAAAATTACAGTCTGACTTAAGAAATATTTTTCAGTGCTCAGAGTCATCTACAGATGTGCACCGCTATCAAAAATACTTCCTTCTGCAGTTCTCTTCCACCCCTACCTATTGAATGTAGTGAATTAGATGGAGATCTCAATTCATTACCTATAATCTTTGAAGATAGGTATTTAGATTCAGTTATTGAAGGTAAGTATAATCTAACTAAAATATAAGCTGTTGTGTCCATTTTCAGTATATTCTTCCTAATATACATAAAACCATTCCCTAACGTGGGTCCTTTTCTTTTCCCTTCCAGTTTTACTTATTTTTGAGGATATTAGAAAGTTATAGTCAGAAAAAGTAGTCTTAATCATATGAGTTCTCAGACCTTGTTTTAAATCTGAATCTTTTTTTCTTTGGATAAAAGACTTAGATGCACCCTGGATGGGAATTCAGAATCTTCAGAGATCAGAGTCCACTAGAATGGATAAATATGAGACTGAAGAAAGATCTATAGCTGGACTTTCTAGCCCAGAGGTGAAAATCAGACCTGCTGGTGCCTCCAATTTTTGCTATACAGAAGGCGAAAAGCAGCTACCAAAATCTCTAAAAGGAAAAAATGAAGAATCAAATAAATCCAAGGTTAAGGTCACTAAACTCATGAAAACAATGAAACCTGAAAATACCAAAAAATTAATAAAACAGAACTCTAAGGATTCTGTGGTTTTGGTAGGCTACAAATGTTTGAAAAGTACAGCATCAAGTGATCTCTTTACATGCTTTGAAGGCAATCCTTCACATAGTCAGAAGGAAGGTCTGGATCCCACAGTATGTGGATATAATTTTGACCTAAAGACCTACATCAGACAGACAAGTCAAAAGGAAGCTAGCTATTTGCCAACCAATAGAACTGAACAAAAGGCTTCAGATACTGAAAATATGCAGCCAGACCTGTTTGATCCTTTGAACTCTGGCAGCCTAAATCTTTGTGCAAATTTGTCCATTTCAGGTAAACTTGATATCTCCCAGGACGATAGTGAAATCACACAAGTGGAACTCAATGTGGCAACCAGAAGTTTATCAGACGATTGCCATGATCATCAAGCAATTCCATCTTCAGGAGTTAGAACAATTGAAGTAAATCCCAATAATAAAGATCCTTCCAGTGCTGAGAAAAAAACTGTTAAAATAGGTCCCTGGACAGAGCTTCACCAAGATGAAATACTTGTGGATAGTTTACAGCTACCCAACTTTGAGTCTTTAGATTCTAACGGTAAATCTCATTCTATAGACGTAACACTTGGAAAGGAATCTTTGCAGGACTCTAAGTGCTCTACAGTTGGAGAATCATTAGCTAAGTTAAGAAGTAATCAACCTGCTTCTTCTACAAAAGAATATCATGTTGTAGTAAGTGGAGATACAATTAAGTTACCAGATATTAATACCACATATGCCTCATCTAGATTTTCAGATTCAGGTGTTGAAAGTGAACCAAGTTCTTTTGCAACACATCCTAACCCTGATGTAGTGTTTGAACTTGTGCAAGGGCAAGGTCCTTACAATAATGAAAGATTATTTCCTCCGCTTTTGATGAAACCTGATTATAATATAAAATTTTCATTAGGAAGTCATTGTACTGAGAGTACAAGTGCTTTAAGTGAAATACAGTCATCTTTGACATCCATAAACTCTCTACCTTCTGATGATGAACTGTCACCTGATGAAAATTCTAAGAAATCTGTTGTGCCCGAATGCCATTTAAGTGATAGCAAAACTGTTTTAAACCTGGGAACAATTGATTTGCCAAAATGTGATGCTAGTAAAAACTCAAGTATTGTTTTACAACAGCAGAGTGTCATGTTTTCTGGGCATTTGGACAATGACACTATAGCAATAAATTTCTTAAATCCAAGCACTACAGATCCTTTACAAATTGTTTTTTCAGATGAAGATACTTCCAGTGATGTGAAAAGTAGTTGCAACCCCAAACATAATTTGGACACTATGTGTAAAGACTCCCAGAATCCTGATAAATCTAATAACCCTGCAGGAACAGCAGTTACATTAAATTCAAAACCGGTTTGTTTAGGCTCCCCTTGTGTTGTTTCAGGTTCCATTTCTACTCATACAGAAGTTAGTGAAGACAGAACTGTGAAAAGAAAAAATAGTGATGTATTAGATCTCAAACAAATAAATTCAGAAGCCCCTACAGTTATAAGTGAAACTCACCTGGGTACAAGTGACTTGTTTTCAGCTAGTCCTGATATGGTAAAACAAGGGCTAGTGGAAAATTATTTTGGCTGTCAAAGCAGTACAGATATTTCTGACACATGTGCTATTAGCTACAACAATTCAGTTAGCCCTCAGAAGGAAACTCCTGAAAAAGGAATTAGTAATCTCCAGCGGGAACAGGGTAAAAAGGAGGAGGAGGAAGAGCAGGATCAACAGATGGTTCAAAATGGGTATTATGAAGAAACAGATTATTCAGCTTTGGATGGAACTGTAAATGCTCACTATACAAAGAGCGATGCACTAGAAGAAGAAAGACTTATAAAATCTGAAAACTTAAACAGCGAATTTCTGAGGGATGGTATAAATATGCCTGCTGTCTGTACTTCTGGTTGTTTGTCCTTCCCATCTGCACCGCGAGAGTCTCCTTGTCGTGTTAAGTATTCTTCTAAAAGTAAATTTGATGCCATTACAAAACAGCCAAGCAGCGCTTCTTTCAACTTCACTTCATCAGTTTCCTGGTATGAAAATTCACCAAAACCTCAAATACAAGCGTAAGTAATGGAGCACAATAACATGTCCTAATAAATAGAGCGAGAGAAACATATATTTTTATATGTTATATTAATATTATAAATATATGTATTTCTCTGGTAATATATATTTCATATTCTCTGGTTTCTATAATACAAAAGTGTTTCTTTGATTAGCTATCTGAAATGGAGTAATGAACTCATACAACTTGACAGACCTGTAATTCTCCATGTGATTCTCCTGTTCTATAGGCTAGACATTCGTGATTTTCATTGCTGGTTTTTTGTTAGAAGTATGGAATAATTGCAGTTAAAACTCTTTTTTCATTACTATCTTATTGTGCCCCATTAACTCCCAGACAAAAGTTAGGTTTTATATGTGCATCTAGCAAATAAGTATAATATTAGTTAATGAATAAGAGGTTAGTAGAAACTTCCTAAACCTATCAGACCCAGATTGCCTCAGCTAAGTAAGGGTTTCCAAAATTGAGATTTCATGGACCAGTGGAAAAAAAATCCAGAAAAATTTGAGGATGATATAGGTTTACTAGCCTGGCACTGGCTTTCAAAATATTCTACCTTTCTCCAGATGAAGATATAATCCCTCAAGTGAAAGGTCTGGGCATGCCTATGGTAGATTTTTTAAATCCCCAAATTATTATGATTATACACATAATTAAAATCCAGAGTTCTTAAAGCTAATGAAACCAGGTAGGTGATAACAGCCTATTAGAGAATTATAGTATGCTAGAAAACTGAAGGTTATATCACCATCTGGGTACCTCAACTGTTCCTGAGACATTAATGAAAAACATGGTCTATAGGTCTTCACCTAGTATCCTACTCTGTTCAGCTTCTTTGAATTTTATTTTTATCAGTCTAAATGATATAATGTTAAAATAATTTTTGATGTTTGCAGCATCCAAGTTGAATAGTCACTCATTCCAAATGAATATATGTCGCCAATTATATTTAGTCACATCCCCCTCTTGGTTCTGCTCCTTCTGATTGATATGTTTAGAGAAAAATATAATAACTTAATTTACCAAATACTATAACTACCATTCTTACCGTTACACTTTATACAACAGCTCCTTCTCTTCCATTAATGTAAGATTAAAGAAACCCTGGCCGGTTTGGCTCAGTGGATAGCTCTTTGGCCCAGGACAGAAGGCTTGTGGGTTTGATTCTGGCCAAGGGCACATACCTCGGGTTGCAGGCTCGATCCCAGGCTCAATCCCTGGCCCCGGTCAGGGTGCATTTGGGGTGCGTGCTGGAGGCAACCAATCCATGTTTCTTTCTCTCTCTCTCTCTCCCCCTCCCTTCCATTCTCTCTAAAAATCAATGGGAAAATATCCCCAGGTGAGGATTAACAAAAATTAAAAGTAAAAAAAGGAGTACAGAGGACAAGATTTGATTACAGGATAAGCATCTGATTGTCATCTTTCCAATACTTCTTCCAGCTTTTCTGTGCATAAAATATAAAATTTTGTAGAAAGCATTAACTCCACCCCTCCTATTTTCTTTGTTAATTTCAAGTTTAAAAGAATACCTTAAATAATTTAAGATTTAAAATAGTAGTTGTATTTGAACAGAATATATACTAAAAATAGTAAAGAAAATTATTCTCTGGTGATCCCACATGTTTTTATTATTTTAAAATCAAATAATTTCTGGGCTTCCTCTTCTCTGCAATTCCATAAATTCAACAGATTGTCTTTTTGGTTCTAAACCTGAATATATTTGCTTCAGCTTCCTTCAGGCAAAAGAAGAATTGAAGCAACTTAAACTCCCTGGGTTTATGTACAGTGATGCTCCTCTGCTGGCATCCTCAGTCCCTTATTTTAGCATGGAAGAAGAGGATGGTTCTGAAGATGGAGTACATCTCATTGTCTGCGTGCATGGTTTAGATGGTATGAAGTGTCTACTGATATAACCCATAGCAACTCAATTATGTTTTATTTTCCTAATAGATCTCATTCCATTCTATTTACTCTTTGAACTGCAAAAAGAATTTTTAAATTGCTTAAGTTAATTAAATTTTAAATATATTCAAAAATAAGCATATGCTTAATTGTGCTAAATATAATATTAAATTTCCTTTTAAGTAAATTTTACATGGAACTAACATCCATGTGCCAACATTTTATTTATTTTAACTGGATTTTTCTCTTCTCTCTTAGTGTTTGTGTTTGATGTTGTTGTGTTTTTTTTTCAGTTGTTACCTCATAGCAATTATTTTTGTCTCTCTCTGATAGTCTTCCTAGTTCCCTTTTAGCTTGATACTTTAAACCTCATGGGTACCTCAGAACTAGAAAAGTCAACACCTTAAAATTAAAGATTCAGCCCAGCTGCATTGCTCTGTGGTTGAGCGTTGACCTATGAACCAGGAGGGTCATGTTTCGATTCTTGGTCCGGGTTTATGCCTGCGTTGCAGGCTTGATCCCCAGTGTGGAATGTCAGGAGGCAGTCAATCGATGGTTCTCTCTAATCATTGATGTTTCTGTCTTTCTCTCCGTCTTCCTCTCTGAAATCAATAAGAATATATTGTTTAAAAAGTTAAAGATTCACTAATTAATTAGGGATTAATTTAAATTCTAAATACCTAGCTTTTTAGTGCCATGGTTTTATGATGGCTATTTTGATCACTCAACAGACTTTTTTTCTTTATTAGAAATTATATTAAAAGATGCAAAATATCTCTAGACTAATAGGGTATTGCTATAATTTTATTCCATAAAAACAAATTGACAAAAGATTTTATGGATTTTAAAAAATACTAAAGAGGATTGAGATAGTAAATTCTTTTTAAAAAGAACTCATTCTCCGGAAATAAAATACCTCCAGTACTAACCTCTTTCACCCCAGTAATAAAATTTTCAAAAATTAGCTCCCAAGGCTAATTCCAATAGACTCTCTGGTATTCGAGAAAACATTATCCCTATGTTATATAAATTGTTGCAGAATAATAGAAAAAAAAATATGGAACATAGTTTATTTTGTTTTTTAACATTAACCTAACCTTGTTACCAAATCTAAAAAAGGTATCACACCCATACCCGAAAAAACAGTGGATCAATATGACATTAATATACTTAATAAAACTATAGCAGTATTGCAGAAAAAAATATTTTTTTATTTTCTTTAAAATATATTGTTATTGATTTCAAAGGGAGAGGGAGATAGAAACAACAATGATGAGAGAGAATCATTGATCAGCTGCCTCCTGCACGCCCCCTACTGGGGATCAAGCCTGCAACCCGGGCATGTGCCCTTAGCTAGAATTGAACCCAGTACCCTTCAGTCTGCAGGTCAACGCTCTATCCACTGAGCCAAACCAGCTAGGGCAATTAATTTTTTAAATGTCAAAAAAACTTCTAGCAAATAGGATTTAATTCCCAGAATGCAGAAACAAGTAAATATAAAGAAATTTATTAATATACCAAATCAGAAAATCAAGTAAGAAACTATTGATAAAATTCAGTATTCATTCCCAATTATTACAACTAAGCACCAAACTTGAAGCCTTAAATAGCACTAGCTTTTATAAATGTGATTAAACATATTTCCAGCCAGTGGGAAACATATACTTAGTAGTGAAACACTGGAGGTGTTCCTTTTAAAGTTCAAAATACCTGTCAGTGCATGAAATACCTAAAAGATATATATATAGGAAGGGTAAAAATTCAACAATTGATAATGACATGTTCATTCCTAAGTAAACCAAAGTAAGCCACTAAACTAATTTTTAAAGATAATCATGATTTTTATATTTATGTATTAATATTTTCTATTTCTAGACTCTTTTAAGTTAGTAATTAAAATAAACCATCCTAGATTATTTATATGGATTTTTATTTTCCTCCATCTATGCCAGTACCATCAAAGGAAAGTCACGGATTAAATCTGCATCTAAAATAAATTCAAGGTTTGTTAAATGATCATCTAGAGTAGTGATGGTACGGAGTACTTCAGTCAGTTATTCACAGCTACTATAACTAGTAGTCAGTCACCCCAAGTGAATGCTGACAGTTAAAGACACAGTCAGGTAAGAAAGTGAAAGCATCAGTATGACCAAAACTTGACAAAACTGTTGAAAGACAATGTCTGGCTAATTGAAGTCAGCTTTGAAATAAAAATTGAGGGCTCTGTTTTATAGTGCACTATCTGTTTACAACTGGCATAGTCAGTCATGCCTTTTACTTTATCTTCTTTAGATGGAATTTTTTATTTTCTAGGTAACAGTGCAGATCTGCGATTAGTAAAAACTTATATTGAACTTGGACTGCCTGGGGGAAGAATTGATTTTCTTATGTCTGAGAGAAATCAGGTACAATATCACAGTATTTTCAGTGCAAGCAAATAATTTTGTACTACTTTCTACCTAAATATTAGCTTACTACAAAATGCCTATAGTAATAGAAATAATTTTTCTAATTTCTAAAAAACTTAACATTAATGCATATCCCCAGTAAATAAAATGATTGATAGTTCTATTTATGTGTTTCACATATGCAGAATTTCTAGATTTACATTTCTATGTAAATATTCCATTAATGAAATATTTATAAATAATATATTAAATGCTGGTAGTGGGCTAAACAGTTAAAGAACTAAATGAAGTATTATTAAAAATATTGAACCTTTTTTTTCCCCTAGAAAGTCACTATTTTTTGCTCATTTTAATACAATCAATATTACATTCACCAAATTATCTAAAAAAACAACAACACTGGTATTAACCATATTTTTAGTACCTAAATTAAAAATAATATTTATATTCAGTTTTTCATGTGATTATACATATTCAGTATGTAATGTGTCTATTTTACTTTTGTTTAGAATGATACTTTTGCTGATTTTGATAGCATGACTGATCGCCTTCTGGATGAGATAATACAATATATTCAGATATATAGTCTAACAGTTTCAAAAATAAGGTAACTTCTATAATATTACACAACTATTTTTATATCTCTATGAATTATAGAAAACCTAAAAAGAATTTGTGATAGTTTTGTCATCCTATTCTGAATATAGGAGATCACAACTCAAATTAATTGGAAGAGAAAAGATAAACTTAAAAGATCACATATTATATGATTCTGTTTATATGAATTGTCCAAAATTTGAAAATCTATAAACAGAAGTTGATTAGTGATTGTTTAGACCTGGGGAAGATGGGAGGTAGGGAGTTGATAGGTAAAGGTACAGCGTTTCTTCCTGGTGAAAATGTTATAAAATTTCCTGTAATAATGGCTGCACAACTCTGAATACACTAAAAAATAATGAATTATACACTTTAAGTGGATGAATTGTATGGTATGTGAATTATATCTCAAAAAAGATGTTACCAAAAAGAAAATTTTGAAGGAAAATGGATATATATAAACAAGTAAAACAATAAAAATACTTTCAAAGTTTTATGACTCTACTTTGTGAGTTAGTTTTCTACAAGTAAGAGATGATGATCAAAACAATATGTCTCATTATTTAATCAGATATTGAGGATATACATAGGAGAGAGGAAAAATATTTATTTCTTCTAGTCTATTAGGAATTAAATAAAAAGTAAAAACTAACCTTCGTTCCTCAAAAAGAATAAACTAATTATCTTCATATCCCAATTAAGTTAGAGGAAGAAGCTGGCTCTGTATACTATAGGCTTTTGTAGTTTGTTTCCAGTCTGAAGTATAGAGGTATTTTCTGGTCCACATCCAAAAGTGGGCAGTTCTTTGTCTACTCTCAAGGCACAGCTAAAACGTGCATTTTAAGAAAATAGATAAACAGGTTTCTACTTAAAGTTTAAAGAAAAACACAAAACAGATTTCTGTTAAAAAATGGGGAGAGATACAAGTATGTTGGGAGAAGAAATTATTTTCTCATTCTAATCCTCTTCATTTATAGATTTTTAAATACCCTTTGCTTACTACATTTTCTACATGGTCCTCATATTTTTTATTCATTTACTATTTTATGAGAAAAATAATATACTTTAATTGTTTTCATTCATCCACAAAAGTATTCCCGTTTCAGATTAGGTTGTCAGTTATAATCACCCATTATCCAAAAGCCTGATCTAGTTGATTAAGGACTATTAGTTACTCATAACTCTCACTCCACAGCTTTAGGAAAGTCAGTTCAGGAGGAAAGTTCATCCTGAACTTCTCACTAGTTATATGGATAAACCAGTGTTTAGATAACTTTCATTTCTTTTTTGTTATTGTCCCCAGGAATTCATATATTATCGTAAAATAATGCTAAGCAAAAAAGGCTCTTTTCATTTAAACTGTTCCTTAATAAAGGTGAAGTACTTTATAAATATTAGTTATTTTGCTATGATCTTAGACTTATAGTAGGAAAATGCATGTTTTAGGTGTGCCTTGAGAGTAGTCAAAGAACTATCCACTCTTGAGTGTGGACCAGAAAAGTTTGTTTTAAATTATTATTTAAGAAAATAATTGTATGTGTGCCTAGGGAGGCAAAATTACTAGTCAATGTATTATTACTTATAAAGTGTAAGCAATTACACTTATTTCTAAGCAATTATAAACTATAAGTAACATTTTCTATATAATATTTTGTTCCCATAGAGTAAGCATTTAAACTACATAATAGGAACTTTATACTATAGTCATATTTTTTCCTTCAAAATGTAAGTTACCTTATTTCAAAGTATCAAACCATAATTTTAAAACATACTAGAAAATTTTTAACTCTTAATATTTTACATCTATGTGTAGTGATATCATCTTGATATTTATTTTTAAAACTAATACTCTGGGAGAAATGTCTTTTTTTTTCCCTCTTAAAGCTTTATTGGACATTCGTTGGGCAATTTAATAATCCGTTCAGTGCTTACAAGGCCAAGGTTTAAATATTACCTCCACAAACTTCATACCTTTCTATCTCTTTCTGGACCTCACCTCGGTACACTCTACAATAGCAGTGCTCTTGTTAATACAGGTAAAAAGTTTTATTGTTCAGTATAAAAATATGGCATGGGGAGAAAAGTCAAATTTAATATTTTTATGTGTTTATTTTAGAGCCAACTTGTCACATATGTGAAAATTTATGAAAAAAAATATGTAACTGTTTTCTGTTTTATCATGCCCATTAAATAAGCTGATAAATCATTTCAGAAAATGAATATTATATTGAGATGACATTTGTAAAAGTAATTAGAGCATTTTTTTAATTAAACTAAATCTTTTCAATAAATGTTTACTTTATAATTGTTCCATAAGTTAAGCAGATAACCAGTAAATGTCTATATTTAATATATACTAAAGTTATAAAATATTTTATATAGAATGTTAACTCTGATTTTAACAGTGATATTATGAGGAAATAAATTCTAAAATTTTTAAAGAAATTTAAATGAAAGTTAAGAGCCTATTTTGATTAGAAAAAATATTCCAACTAATCTCATTCTTTTTTTAAAAAAATGTTTTTTATTGATTTCAGAGAGGAAGGGAGAGGGTGAGAGAGATAGAAACATCGATGAGAGAGAATCATTGATCAGCTGCCTCCTGCCCACCCTCTACTGGGGATCGAGCCTGCAACCGGGGCATGTGCCCTTGATCAGAATTGAATCCGGAACCCTTCAGTCTGCAGGCTAACACTCTATCCACTGAGCCAAACCAGCTAGGACATCACTAATCTCATTCTTGATTTGCTTTTTATTTGGCTTTGTTTTTCATTAGATTTTTTAAAAATGGTTTTTATAATTTAGTCAGTTGATTCCTATTGAGAGGATAAATTAGATTTCATTTTGGTTTTGTTTTTTCATTGAGCCTTAAAACTATTATTTTCATTTTGTCTTTCACTTCTTCCATTGATCAAAAAAACCAAACATTTTATTTTGTATCTTATTTCAAATGCTGGTATTTGAAAATTAGGACATGAGAAAAATGAAATCCATAAATAATAATAAAAAAAAAAATAGAACCCAATATGAATAAGATGCAATACTTTGAATTTCTTTCTTCACTAAACTTCCCCCCAGGTAGGCTTTCAATGATCAGATTTAATCAGTTAATTTTTTTTTTCTTGATTAATCCTCTTCCCTTCTGTAATATATATTAGAAGCACCAAAAGTAGAATTAAATATTACACAATCTTGAAAACCAATTCCAGAGTGATTAGGGTTTCACATAAGAGAAGATGCATTTAAATATGGGTAACTGGTAATATAAAGAAATACAGTTAAATATGAAAGTTAAATTATATTCAACTATTGCTAACAAACATTAACCAAGTCCTCATTCTCAGAGTTGGTCTTATATAATCAGTCTGCCATAACTTAACTATAATTAACTATAATGTAAAGACTCAGTACTTAGGGGTTGGGATATACTACTGTATTTGAAGTTTTATCTCCCTCTACTTTATAATTTGGTCAAATATATCTAAAGGTACAATTTTCCCAGATTTGTTCTTCATAGACCATTATCTATTTTATTACTGATTAAGAAATAGCAAGCCCTGCCCTAACTGGTTTGGCTCAGTGGATAGAGCATCGGCCTGCGGACTCAAGAGTCCCAGGTTCGATTCCAGTCAAGGGCATGTACCTTGGTTGAGGGCACATCCCCAGTAGGGAGTGTGTAGGAGGCAGCTGATCGACGTTTCTCTCTCATTGATGTTTCTAACTCTCTATCCCTCTCCCTTCCTCTCTGTAAAAAAATCAATAAAATATATTAAAAAAAAAAAAAGAAATAGCAAGCCCTATTTTAACCTCCATTAACCCATAGTTAACCCATATGTGGATGTGTATATATTTGTTATCACAAAATGAAAATATTTTGTAAATATGTTTATTAGCCAACAGAATGCTAATTTGGAGGATGTCTCTTGTGAAATGAAATATATTAAAATTAATAACCTTAGCATATGTTACTATATATTTCTAGTTATACTCACATATCATTTATAACTCTCTAGGTCTATGGTTTATGCAGAAATGGAAAAAATCAGGTTCTCTTTTACAGTTGACATGTCGAGATCATTCAGACCCTCGCCAAACTTTCTTATACAAGCTTAGTAATAAAGCAGGTAAGTATATAGTAACAGTTTTTAAAACATCCTTTTTTAAAAAACCTTTAGCAAATAAATTATCTACATGTCTTTCTGCTGATTAAAAAGTATTAGTCAATTGTGACTTCTTAGTAAATGAAATAGCAGACTCACACTTAAAACTAAGCAATTGATAACATGGTTTAATTTTTTCACATGATCATATTTTTTAAAAGCTGCACAGCTACATTGAAATTATCCTAAAATTTTTAGCATTTGTAATCCATACCAGTTATAAGTTAGTCAGTTTTTGACCGAGGCCTCTGCATATCCTAGCCCTCCTGTCCTTCTAGCTGTCCCCTACCCCAATCTTAAATCCTTGTTATAAACTGACACATAGTGTTCTATTTTCCTGTTCTAAGGCTGTCAAACATTTCTGGAAAATGTCAATAACTAAACTAGTAATAGTTATTCCTCCACATTCTCACCACTGGCGAGTCTTGTTCATCTCTTATTAGCTTATTATTAAATAATAAATTTACTACCTTCTGTAATATTAGAAGCACATAAAGGATAATTGAATATTCCACAATCTTAAAAACCAGTTGCAGAGTGATTAGGAACTGGTTCCCATACATTTTTTCCACTGAAAAGGTCAGGGTTCAATTCCCAGTTAGGGTACATGCCAGGGTTGCAGGTTCAATTCCCGTAGGTGGGGGAAAGGAGGCAGCTGATCAATGATTTTCTCTCTCATCATTGATATTTCTGTCTCTCTCCTCCTTTCTTTAAATAAGATCTGCTGTGACAACCTTTCCCACCCTTCATATATACACACCTAGTATTTACTATAGTTCCTTCTAGTAGTTATTCGGTATAAATCCATTGAATCTTTTCAATATTATTTTCAGGATCCAAAAGCAGGTCAGATATTGTATGGTAAGACTTGGAACTATCAGTCACCAATATATCTATCCTTTATCTTTATTCCTATCATCCATGTCCTCCATCCTGCTCTTAAAACATTGGATATGAATACTGGACAGATTTAGTAATTGAATATAGCTACTTCACTTGAGTCCTGTTTTAGCCTTTTCAGGATTCTACCTTAAATGTTGTTTTTAATATGATAAAGAAATCTGGGAATGGTTATTTTATGTATTGTCTGTTATTAAAATCAATGAAAGGAACTTTTTTTTATAAGTTGAGTTTTATGATCTTGTTTATAAAGGTACAGATCAACAATAAATTTCTTACAGTGTACAGAAATATATGCGTGATTAGTAAAACTACAAGATATTCCTATAAAATCAAATATAAAATCCTTAATTTTAAATATAGTGTATTGTTCTCATGTGAGAAAAACTTACACTAGAACCATTTTGTGTAGCTGTGAAGTTTCTACCACTGCTCCTAATGGGTTAGAAAATATATGAAAAGCAAAACTGAATATAAATGTTTCCCAGGGTTTGTGTATTTATACTACATTTTACAAAGTAAAATTTAATTAGCAATAGTAATAATATACAGCAACATAAGAAAATAAAAACATAACTATAAAATTTTACTACGAAAATTCTGTACTCCATGGCATTCCTCATTTAAACTGATTTGTATGATCTATAATAATAAAAGCATAATATGCTAATTAGACCAGACAGCTGAACAACCTTCCGAAGGTCATTACGGATGTCCTTAGGGATAAAGCTGCGGCAGCGGGGGCCAAGGCAGAGGCAGTTAGGGGCAATCAGGCAGGCGGGCAAGAGGTTAGGGGCAATCAGGCAGGCAGGCAGAGTGGTTTTGGCCCAATCCTCACAGGCTAGGCCAGAAACTGGCAGTCTGACATCCCCCGAGGGGTCCTGGATTACGAGAGGGTGCAGGCTAGGCTGAGGGGCCCCACTGGTGCACGAATCCATGCACTGGGCCTCTAGTTAATGTATATTTTCATTACATGATGTCTCTTTAGAAGCTATTTCTAATTGCAGTTTTAAGTATCAACAAATATTAATTGATTTTTAAATTATAATATTATCACAGGAGTTGGAGCAAGTTTGTTTTGAGCTATGTTCTCCTCCCCCCTTTTTTGTCATCTAGAGAACTGTGAGAAATGCGTAGTCAATTCCTAGGAAATTATTACACTTGTATATCCTATATAATAAAAGGCTAATACGAAAATCGACCAAATGGCAGAATGACCAGTCACTATGATGTGCACTGACCACCAGAGGGCAGACGCTTAAGGCAGGAGTTGCCCCCTGGTGGTCAGTGCGCTCCCACAGGGGGAGTGGTGCTCAGCCAGAAGCTGGGCTCATGGCTGACAAGCACAGTGGCAGTGGCGGGAGCTTCTCCTGCCTCTGCGTCAGTCGGACATCCCCCGAGGGCTCCCAGACTGCGAGAGGGTGCAGGCCGGACTGAGGGGATCGCGCCCCCCGCCCCCCCGGGGTGAACAAATTTCGTGCGCTGGGCCTCTAGTATACATATAATTACTTTGTTCACAATGTAGAAATATATGGGTTCACATCAGAAACATAAGTAAAACAGGAAAGCATAGAACAATGTTTACATAACCATTTTAAGTAACCAAAATGCGATTATTAGGTGTTTTTAAACAAAAAGTCCTAGTAGTGATTTTTCTTTTATGGTTTCACTCTGTGAAAGGTACAAAGTCTTAGATGCCCTCATCCAATTATTGCTTCTGTTTCTTCTGACGGCTAATTTCCTCCTCTTTTGAGAAAGATGCTAATTTCCTTCTCTTGTCTGAAGCAAAATCTAGCCTTCCACCTTCTTTTCTTTTTTTATTTAAGCAAAGTCTCCCCTCTGGGTCTTCCTTTTGAAAGTCTTTTTCTCTACTATTCATTATTTTAAAATTAAGGAAACATTTAAAAGCCTAAAATAATTTGTATGATTTCTAAAACATGTTTTTCATTCCATAATAAGGGCTCAAATATAGCCAGAAAAGAATCTATTCTTGTTGAAACTTCCAAAACATAATATCCTTTTAAGGTCTTCCCAAAAACATCTGCTTAGATTCTCTTTACCAGTGGTTGTTTTCTGACAAATAAAGAAGTTTCCTGCTGTGCTACTGTGGCACAAGATAATCTTTTTTTCCAGTAAATTATGGGAGTGTTTAATAATAGGTATCACTTGATTTGTAAATAACATTTGTATTTTGTTGCTGAAAATGTGGCAAAGAATCAGCATCAGCTAACATTATTTTAGGAAGCAAATTCTTTCTAACATAGTATTTAAAATAAATAAGAATAGTTTAATATTGCTTAGAATAGATCCATTTTAAAATTACAAGGTTTTCTCAACTTCAGCACTATTGACATTCTAGGCTGGATAATTCTTTGTTGTCATGTGTTGTCCTGTGCATTATAGGATATTTAGCACCCCTGGCCTCTACCCACAAAATACCAGTAAAACCCATACTCTTACAACCCCCAATCCACAGTGTGACAACAAAAATGGTCTCCAGACTGCTAAATGTCACTTACTTTGCAAAACAACCAGGACTTTAGCCAATTTCAAAAAATAGATAAAATGAATCAATAAGAATTCCTTTAAAACATTAAAGTTT
Source organism: Myotis myotis (assembly GCF_014108235.1). Taxonomy (NCBI): domain Eukaryota; kingdom Metazoa; phylum Chordata; class Mammalia; order Chiroptera; family Vespertilionidae; genus Myotis; species Myotis myotis. The sequence goes on along the minus strand of NW_023416379.1, from coordinate 66,355,397 downwards.
CATAAAAAATGAGACACCAAAGGTATCAGGAAGACTATGATAATTAAGATGAAAGTTATTTACAGTGTTCATATAAATCATGTTATTACACAGTACGGAAAAGTATTGAAGATTTACTTTAATCTTTTTCTTGGTAATCTTGAAAAGTAAACTAAAATATTTATTTATTTATTTGTTTGTTTGTTTGTTTGTTTATATATTTATTTATTTATTATTGCTTAAAGTATTACAAAGAGTATTACATATGTCTCCTTTTTTTTTCTCCCCTAGACATTCCCACAGGCTCCCCTACCCCCCCTCGCCCCCCCCAGGGTCTTATGTCCATTGGTTATGCTTATATGCATGCATACAAGTCCTTCGGTTGATCTCTTACCCACCCTTCCAGCCCCCCAACCCTTCCCAGCCTTCCCGCTGTAGTTTGACGGTCTGTTCGACGCTGTTCTGCCTCTGTATCTATTTTTGCTCATCAGTTTATAATGGTCTTTATTATCCATAAATGAGTGAGATCATATGGTATTTTTCTTTCATTGGCTGGCCTATTTCACTTAGCATAATGCTCTCCAGTTCCATCCATGCTATTGCAAATGGTAAGAATGCCTTCTTTTTTACAGCAGCATAGTATTCCATCGTGTAGATGTACCACAGTTTTCTGATCCATTCATCTGCTGATGGGCATTTAGGCTGTTTCCAGATCTTAGCTATGGTGAATTGTGCTGCTATGAACATAGGGGTGCATATATCCTTTCTGACTGGTGTTTCTGTTTTCTTGAAATATATTCCTAGCAGTGGGATCACTGGGTCAAATGGCAGTTCCATTTTTAACTTTTTGAGGAAACTCCATACTTTCTTCCATAGTGGCTGCACCAGTCTGCATTCCCACCAGCAGTGCACAAGTGTTCCCTTTTCTCCGCGTCCTCTCCAGGACTTGTCGTTTGTTGATTTGTTGATGATTGCCATTCTGACAGGTGTGAGATGATACCTCATTGTTGTTTTGATTTACATCTCTTGGATTATTAGTGACTTTGAGCATGTTTTCATATGTCTCTTGGCTTTCTGAATGTCCTCTTTTAAAAAGTGTCTATTTAGGTCCTTTGCCCATTTTTTCATTGGATTGTTTATCTTCCTTTTGTTAAGTTGTATGAGTTCCCTATAAATGTTGGAGATTAAACCCTTATCGGTGATTACATTGGCAAATATGTTCTCCCATGCATTGGGCTTTCTTGTTATTTTGTTGAGGGTATCTTTTGCTGTGCAGAAGCTTTTTATTTTGATGTAGTCCCATTTGTTTATTTTCTCTTTAGTTTCCAATGCCCTAGGAGCTGTATTGGTGAAGCAATTGCTTCGGCATCTGTCTGAGATTTTGTTGCCTTTGGATTCCTCTAGTATTTTTATGGTTACCCATCGTACATTTAAGTCCTTTATCCATTTTGAGTTTATTTTTGTGTATGGTGTAAAATGAATGTATACATTCATTTTTCTGCATGTATCTATCCAATTTCCCCAAAACCATTTATTGAAGAGACTGTCTTGACTCCATTGTATGCTCTTGCCTCCTTTGTCAAATATTAATTGAGCATATTGGTTCGGGTCGATTTCTGGGCTCTCTATTCTATTCCATGGATCTATATGTCTGTTCTTGTGCCAGTACCAAGCAGTTTTGAGAACAGTGGCTTTGTAATACAGCTTGATATCTGGTATTGAGATCCCACCTACTTTGTTCTTCTTTCTCTGGATCGCTGCAGCTATTCGGGGTCTTTTTTTATTCCAGATGAATTTTTGGAGCGTACGTTCTAGGACTGTGAAACATGCCGTTAGTATTTTAATGGGAAGTGCATTGAATTTATAGATTGCTTTGGGTAGTATGGACATTTTAACGATGTTGATTCTACCAATCCAAGAACATGGTATGTTCTTCCATCTGTTTATGTCTTCCTCTATCTCTTTTTTCAACATCCTGTAGTTTTCTGAGTAGAGGTCTTTCACCTCTTTAGTTAAGTTTATTCCTAGGTATTTTAATTTTTTTGGTGTGATGGTAAATGGGATTCCTTTTTTAATCTCTCTTTCTGAAAGTTCACTATTGGTGTATAGAAATGCCATAGATTTCTTGGCATTAATTTTGTATCCTGCTACATTGCCAAATTCATATATTAAGTCTAATAGTTTTTTGATGGAGTCTTTAGGGTTTTTTATGTATAATATCATGTCATCTGCAAATAAGGACAGTTTTACTTCTTCTTTTCCAATTTGGATGCCTTATATTTCTTCTTCTTGTCTAATTGCAATGGCTAATACTTCCAGTACTATATCGAACAGGAGTGGTGAGAATGGGCATCCCTGTCTTGTCCCTGTTCTTAGGGGAAATGGTTTTAGTTTTTGTCCATTGAGAATGATGTTGGCTGTGGGTTTGTCATATAGGGCTTTTATTATGTTGAGGTATGATCCTTCTAGTCCCACCTTCCTGAGAGTTTTTATCAAAATGGGTGTTGGATTTTGTCAAATGCTTTTTCTGCATCAATTGATATGACTATGTGGTTTTTTTTCTTTCAATTTGTTTATGTGGTGTATCACGTTTATTGATTTGCGGATATTGTACAATCCTTGCATCCCTGGGACAAATCCTACTTGGTCATGGTGTATGATCTTTCTGATGTACTGCTGGATCTGATTTGCTAAGATTTTGAGGATTTTGGCATCTATGTTCATGAGGGATATTGGCCTGTAATTCTCTTTCATTGTGTTGTCTTTACCTGGTTTTGGTATTAGGGTGATGCTGGCTTCATAGAATGAGCCTGGAAGTGTTCCTTCCTCTTGAATTTTTTGGAATAGTCTGAGGAGGATAGGTTTTAGCTCTTGAATGTTTGGTAAAACTCCTCTGTGAAGCCGTCTAGTCCTGGGCTTTTGTTTGCTGGAAGTTTTTGATGACTGCTTCAATTTCTTCCATAGTTATTGGCCTGTTGAGATTTTTAGATTCTTCCTGATTGAGATTTGGAATGTTGTATTTTTCTAGGAATATGTCTATTTTCCTCCAGGTTGTCTAGTTTGTTGGAGTAGAGTTGTCTAAAGTACTTTTTAACAATCATTTGTATTTCCTTAGGGTCTGTTGTTATTTCGCCTCTATCATTTCTGATTTTGTTTATTTGGGTCCTCTCTCTTTGCTTCTTGGTGAGCCTGGCTAGAGGTTCATCAATCTTGTTTATCCTTTCAAAGAACCAGCTCTTGGTTTCATTGATTTTATGTATTGTTTTTTGGTCTCTATGTGATTTATTTCTGCTCTAATCTTTATTATCTCCTTCCTTCTGCTCACTCTGGGCTTTTCTTGTTGCTCTCTTTCTAATTCTTTGAGTTGTAGAGTTAGATGATTTACTACCATTTTTTCTTGTTTTTTGAGATAGGCCTGTAGAGCTATAAACTTCCTCTCAGGATTGCTTTCATTGTGTCCCATAGGTTTTGGATTGTTGTGTTTTCATTGTCATTAGTTTCCAGGATGTTTTTAATTTCTTCTTTGATCTCATTGGTAACCCAATCAATATTTAATAACATGCTATTCAGCTTCCAAGTGTTTGAGTATTTTGGGTTGTTTTTATTGTAGTTTATTTCTAATATAATGCCATTGTGGTCTGAGAAGATGCTTGGTATGATTTCAATCTTCTTGAATTTGGGGAGACTTTGTTTGTGACCCAATATGTGGTCTATTTTTGAATATGTCCCATGAGCCCTTGAGAAGAATGTATATTCCGTGGCTTTGGTGTGAAGTGTTCTGAAGATGTCAATTAAGTCCATCTGATCTAGTGAGTCATTTAGGAATGCTGTTTCTTTGCTGATTGTTTGTCTAGAGGATTTATCCAGTGATGTCAGTGGTGTATTAAAGTCCCCTACTTATGATTGTATTGTTGTCAATCTCTCCTTTGATATCTTCCAGGAGTTTTTTTATGTATTTGTGTGCTCCTGCATTGGGTGCATATATGTTTATCAGGGTTATATCCTCTTGTTGTATCGATCCCTTTAGTATTATGAAGTGGCCTTCCTAATCTCTTGTTATGGCCTTCACTTTGAGGTCTATTTTGTCTGATATAAGTATTGCTACCCCAGCTTTTTTTTTCATTTCCGTTTGCCTGAAAGATATTTTTCCATCGTTTCACTTTCAGTCTGTGTGAGTCCCTTCTTCTGTGGTGGGTCTCTTATAGACAGCAAATGTATGGGTCATGTTTTTTTATCCATTCAGCCACTCGATGTCTTTTGGTTGGAGCATTTAGTCCGTTTACGTTTAAAGTTATTATTGAAAGGTACTGTTTGTAGCCATTTCTATTTTTGTACCTGTTTTCTTTCTTAGATTTTTATTTCTTCTTTTTACACTAGTCCCTTTAGCATTTCTTGCATTGCTGGCTTGGTGGTGATAAACTCCCTTAGCCTTTTTTAGTCTGTGAAGCTTCTTATTTCCCTTTCAATTTTGAATGATAGCCTTGCTGGATAGAGTATTCTTGGATTTAGTCCCTTGCTTTGCATCACTTTGTAAATTTCCGTCCATTCTTTTCTGGCCTGATGTGTTTCTGTTGAGAAATCATTTGATAATCTAATGGGAGATCCCTTGTATGTAACTTTCCGTCTCTCTCTTGCAGCCTGTAAGAGTCTCTCTTTGTCCTGAACATTTGCCATGGTGATGATGATGTGTCTTGGTGTGGGTCTTTTGGGGTTAATCTTGTTTGGGACTCTCTGGGCTTGTGTGACTTTTTTCTTCCCCACCTCAAGAAAGTTTTCTGATATTATTTATTCAAATAGGTTTTCTAACCCTTGTCCCTCTTTCTGTTGTTCTAGCACCCCTATTATTCATATGTTGTTTCATTTCATGTTGTCCCATAGCTTTCTTAGGCTCTCCTCCTGTCTTTTAATTTTTTTCTCCAATTGCAGTTCAGTTTGGGTGTGTTTTGCTTCCCTGTCTTCTAATTCGCTAATTTGGTCCTCCGCTTCTCCTGGTCTACTGTTGAAACTTTCAATGGTGTTTTTTATTGCAGCTTTATCACTCTTCATTTCTTCCTGATTCTTACATAAGTTATTGATTTTTTCATCCATTTCTTCTTGATTCTTGCAGAAGTTGTTGATTTTTTCCTCCATCCCATTTATGGACTCTAGGACCCTTAATCTGAATTCTTTTTCTGTCATGTTGCATTCCTCTGTATCACTTAGCTGCTTTTCTGGCAAGTCCTCCTTTTCTTTCCTTTGGGGGTTTCTTTGTCTACCCATGTTTGATCGTACCGCCATATCTAGATGTTGAGTTGTTCGTGGGCTGCTCCTTGGGTGGCAGTGGCTCCTCGGGCTGCAGTTGTTCCTCGGGCAGTTGTAGTAGCAGCTGCTCCTCAGTTGGCAGCAGCTCCTCTGGTGGGTGCTGTTCACAGCCGTAGTGGCTCCTCTCGCTGGTGGGGGGAGGCTTTTCACACAGCTGCTGTTCCTCAGACAGAGGGTTTGCTGATCACGAGGCTGCTGTTCCTTGAATGGGGGCGGGCTATACACGCAGCTGCTACTCCTTTAACTGGGGGGGACAGCTCACGTGGCTGCTGTTTCTTGAATGGGGGCTGGCTGCACGCTGCTGTTGTTCCTCTAATGTGTTGGGCTGCTTGTGGGGCTACTGCTCCTTGGACTTGGACAGATTGATTGCAAGTCTGCTGCTCCTCGGACGGGGTTGGGTTGCTTACGCGGCTGCTTTTCTGATGGGAGTGAGCTGCACGCGTGGCTGCTGCTCCTCGGACGAGGACCAGCCACTCACCCGTCTCCTGCTTGTCGGACAGGTGCAAGGTGTGTGTGGCTCTGCTCCTCGGACCGGTGCAATGCTGTGCGGGGCTGCCGCTCCTCGGACATGGGCGGTCTGCTCGTGTGGCTGCTGCTCCTCGGACTGGTGCAGGATGGGGGCTGTGCGCAGCTGCTGCTCCTTGGATGGGGGCAGGCTGCGCAAGGCTGCCGCTTCTCAGACATAGGCAGACTGCTCATGCGGCTGCTGCTCCTTGGACAGGTCGGACTGCTCGCGTGATTGGTGCTCCTCGGATGGGGGAGCGGGCTGCTCACACAGCTGCTGCTCCTTGGACAGGGGCAGGCCACATGAGGCTGCTGCTCTTAGGCCTGGGGCAGGCTGCTCACGGGGCTGATGCTCCTTGGACAGGAGCATGCTGCTCACATGTCTGTTCCTCACGTGGTTGCAGTGCCCTGGACTAAAGCGTTGGGCGGTCAGAGGGGAGCGTGCTTCAGAACTCACAGGAACCTGCGCTGGGGGTGGGTGGAGACTCAGTGACTTTCCTCCAGCTCTGGCCACTCCCTTGCTCTCAGTTCATCTCTCCAGGGCTAGAGCTTTCCTGACCTCCCAGACTGTGAACAGTGTTCTACTCAGAAGGGAATGCTAAACTAAAATATTTAAAAACTTTTTAAATTCTATTTCATTCTGTAGATGGGAAAAATCTTGTTACTTTCCCAAGTTAGAGGTAACTTCACCTAAGAATTAGCCACTTCAGGGGCTGAGTAAAGTCCTAACCTGAAGGCCAGTTAACTAGGTCATCTTTGAGCAGGTAGAATCAGTATAGGTACAGAGAAGATGAACTTAGAATAAAAGGCTTCCAAAATAAAAAACTCCAGACATTTTTATTAGATGGACTTCAACTCAGATGACGTATTTCCTTAATTCCCATTGAGACTCTGAGCCTACCATGTTTCACTTTGAGTTTATGCCCTCTCCAGCCAACATTGCTAGACAAGGAATTGAAACTCACAGATTCAATAAGAATCACAGTCTAACTAACTTGGTTCTTGGATAACACAAAAATCAAACTTTCTATGCAGAAGTACATATTTAGTATTAATTTACTGTTGAAAAACTATTATTAACATAGATTGATTATTAAATTTAAAATGCAATTTTTTAAATGTCTGCACATTTTAAATTTTGTTGTTTTTTTTTTTAATATATTTTATTGATTTTTTACAGAGAGGAAGGGAGAGAGATAGAGAGTTAGAAACATCGATGGGAGAGAAACATCGATCAGCCGCCTCCTGCACATCTCCTACTGGGGATGTGCCCGCAACCCAGGTACATGCCCTTGACCGGAATCAAACCTGGGACCTTTCAGTCCGCAGGCCGACGCTCTATCCACTGAGCCAAACCGGTTTCGGCTTAAAATGCATTTTTAAAGTAAAGTACTGTCTTAGGAATCACATTTCAAAATATGACAATGTAGTATGTTTATATCAGTATTAGGGTCTTTTTTAAAATATATTTTTTATTGATTTCAGAGAGGAAGGGAGAGGTAGCAAGAGATAGAAACATCAATGATGAGAGAGAATCATTGATTGGCTGCCTCCTGCACACCCCCCTACTGGGTGGGGATCGATCCCTCAAGCCCTTGACCAGAATCGAACCAGGGACCCTTCAGTCCATAGGCCAACACTCTATCCACTGAGCCAAACCAGGTAGGGCAGAATTAGGATCTTTGATTCCATTTCATCATCATGGAATCTGAGACTTTAACGGTGTCTTAGAAATCCCCTCAGCTAGCCCAGTCAATGTGGCTGAGTTGGTCCCATGCACTGAGAGGTCGCAGGTTTGATTCCCAGTCAGGGCACTTCATGAGTTACGGGATCGATCTCCAGTAGGGGGTGTGCAGGAGGCAGCTGATCCAATGTTTCTCTCTCTCCCTCTCCCTTCCTCTCTCTCTAAAAATCAATTTTTTAAAAAAGGAAATGTCCTTATCTAATCATTATTGATTTTACTTTCCTTCCACTGAACTGCCTGAACTTGGGGAGATATAGACACTTCCCTCAAGGATGTCAGTCTAAAGCAGTGATTCTCAACCTGAGTATCATTTCTCTATAGAAGTATTATCAGCCTGCATGGCTCAGTGCTTGAGCGTCAACCTATGAACCAGGAGGTCACGGTTTGATTCCCGGTCGGGGCACATGCCCCGGTTATGGGCTCGATCCCCAGTGCAGGGTGTGCAAGTGGCAGCTGAGCAGTGATTCTCTCTCATCATTGATGTTTCTCTCTCTCTCTCCCTCTCCCTTCCTCTCTGAAATCAATAAAAATATATTTTTTAACAAAGAAGTATATCAGATTCTCTGCAAAAAGCTATTATTTTGAAAAACATTTAATGTAATTTTTAAATGTAATGCCCATTATTTTTATGATATAACTATATAAATAAAGATGTACCAAGAAATTGGGGATGAGGGGTAATTGTAAAGGAGTATAAAATCCAAAGACAGGTTGATTGATTTTTTTTTTAATGGAAGAGATTATAGTGTTTTGCTACTGATAAGAATGATTGTACAGAAGAGAAAACTAATGTAAGAGGGGGATGGGAAAGCTACTAGAGCCACAGCCTTAAATAAACAGAAGGGATACTAGCATACAAGTATAAGGGCTGGCCTGAGGTGGGAGCATGGACAGTTCATCAGAAGGAGCAAGAGTGAAGGCAGAACATGAAAGTACAGGTATGGTAAGTGGGTTTCTGTTAAGGTGGGAGTATGTGGAAGTTCTTTTCTATCATATTCTCAGTGAAATAGAGAGCAAGGTCATAAGGTAAGAGTGAAGAGGGGATAGAAGATGCTGGCAGTTTAAGGAAAAATAGGAAAGAATAAAAATGAACGTTATTAAGCAAGGCTGCCATAGGCTGTGGAATGCACAGCTCCAAGTGGTGTTATTTATGCAGAGTGTGGTATGAATTGTGCCCCTAAAATTGTGCAATATGGTAGCCCTTTATGGAGTACACAAATACATACCTTTTGGATAAATGAAAAAGCTAATTGTGTTATATGACTGGTTTCATGCAACTTGGGATAAAATTTCAGTAATAGCATCATACTTAGATTCAAAAAAGTGCAGTATCAAAACCAGCTTGAAAGTGAAGATGATATATAGTAGGACAGTTGTTTTCACATGTTTGGCTTATTTAACCACTAAAAATTTTTTGCAAAAATGTATACCCCCTTACATAATTTTAGGGTGACATCTAAAAACATTTTTTATCATTTGAAATAGTTGCAAAGGATATGTTTTCTAGCATATCCAATTGTATATATTTACTGTAATTATGTCATCATAAAAATATAAAGATTATTTTAGTTCAAATTATGGAAGATGTGTGCCCCAGAGCTATACATCATGATAAGATCTGAAATAGATTGGAGAAATATCTTTTTCTTGTAGTGTGGGAGCAGGACAGGCCATTTATAGAAAAGTGTTCATATGGAAGTTGGACTCTCTTGTTTGTAAAGGAAGAATATAAGTTTCTTGGGAAATATTCCTAAATATTGAGGAATATCCTTTGAAAAGTAAGAATGTCGTAAAATATACCACCACACCACAATCCTTGCTTTCAATCAGTGCAAACACGTCTCATATGAGCACATAAACTACCTACAATGACGCTTGGGAAGAGGGTTGTAGGTAATATATATAGAAATTTGAAGAAAAAATTCAGTAGGTATTTTAAAAACCATAAACAATTCTACTGAGGAAATAAATTTTTTTGGTCACTTAATATACTACTAGCCCAGCTGTTGTGGCTTAGTGGTTGAGACTTGACCCATGAAGCAATATATTACCAGTTTGATTCCCGGTCAGGGTACATGCTAGGGTTGCTGGCTCAATCCCCAGTAGGGGGCTTGCAGGAGGCAGCCATCCATGTGTCTCTCTCATCGGTGTTTCTATCTTTATCCCTCTTTCTTCCTAGTTCTAAAATCAATACAGACATTTAAAAAAATAAAAACTAGACTTTTAAAATAATAAGTTGTTCTAAATCTGGTTAATCATTGCATTATAATTAGTATTTTCTTTTCACAGGGCTTCATTATTTCAAAAATGTTGTGCTAGTGGGATCTCTACAGGATCGCTATGTTCCTTATCACTCTGCCCGCATTGAAATGTGTAAAACAGCTTTAAAGGACAAACAGTCAGGTAACAAAGTACATTAGAAGTATTTTGAAGAGTTATTGCTATACTTGAGTTTTCCCAAACTTTTCTTGTAGTCACTTTCTTCTTTGTCTCATCCTTCTCTTTCCTTTTACTTCTTTATCCACCCACTGATATTAACATCTATCCTTCCTCCATTTTTCTTCCTTTCTTTGCTCCTACCACATCAGTTGTTTTTACCAGTGAAACAGTAGTTGTTCTTATGAACTAGCTCTTTCATATAATTACAAATGCTTCTCCATTTTGCTGCCTCATAAATAATTTGTACTTTGATTTCCTCCAGATTATTGGAACTGATGATTGGGGTAATGGTCATACTACATGTTTGTCTGTACCTCACTCCCTTTTGTACCTCAGATGGCAACAGGAAGTTGCACCACTTTATTGATAGTGACTGAGGAAGAATGTACTTATTTATTCTGCTATCTATACTAATAAAAGGGTAATATGCAAATTGGTCAGGATGCCCTCACAGTAACAACCAAACAGCAGGCTGCGTGGGGCGACCAGGCCAGCGGGGTGGGCAGTGAGGGACAACCAAACGACTAAACAGCAGGCCACGTGGGGCAACCAGGCCGGCAGGAGGATTGGTGAGGGATAACCAAACGACTAAACAGCAGGCCGCGTGGGCAACCAGGCCGGCAGGAGGATTGGTGAGGGGCGACCAAACGACTGAAAAGCAGGCCGCGTGGGGCAACCAGGCCGGCAGGAGGATTGGTGAGGGATGACCAAACGACTGAACAGCAGACTGCGTGGGGCAACCAGGCCGGCAGGAGGGTTAGTGAGGGGCGACCAAACGACTGAATAGCAGGCCGCGTGGGGCAACCAGGCCGGCAGGAGGATTGGTGAGGGACGACCAAACGACTGAACAGCAGACCGCGTGGGGCAACCAGGCCGGCAGGAGGATTGGTGAGGGACGACCAAACGACTAAACAGCAGGCCGCGTGGGGCAACCAGGCCGGCAGGAGGATTGGTGAGGGATGACCAAACGACTGAACAGCAGACTGCGTGGGGCAACCAGTCCAGCGGGGTGGGCAGTGAGGGACAACCAAACGACTAAACAGCAGGCCGCGTGGGGCAACCAGGCCGGCAGGAGGATTGGTGAGGGGCGACCAAACGACTAAACAGCAGGCCGCGTGGGGCAACCAGGCCGGCAGGAGGATTGGTGAGGGATGACCAAACGACTGAACAGCAGACTGCGTGGGGCAACCAGGCCAGCGGGGTGGGCAGTGAGGGACAACCAAACGACTAAACAGCAGGCCGCGTGGGGCAACCAGGCCGGCAGGAGGATTGGTGAGGGACGACCAAACGACTAAACAGCAGGCCGCGTGGGGCAACCAGGCCGGCAGGAGGGTTAGTGAGGGGCGACCAAACGACTGAACAGCAGGCCGCGTGGGGCAACCAGGCCGGCAGGAGGATTGGTGAGGGATGGCCAAACGACTAAACAGCAGGCCGCGTGGGGCAACCAGGCCGGCAGGAGGGTTAGTGAGGGACGACCAAACGACTGAACAGCAGACCGCGTGGGGCAACCAGGCCGGCAGGAGGGTTAGTGAGGGACGACCAAACGACTGAACAGCAGGCCGCGTGGGGCAACCAGGCCGGCAGGGGGGTTAGTGAGGGACGACCAAACGACTGAACAGCAGACCGCGTGGGGCAACCAGGCCGGCAGGGGGGTTAGTGAGGGACGACCAAACGACTGAACAGCAGACCGCGTGGGGCAACCAGGCCGGCAGGAGGATTGGTGAGGGATGACCAAACGACTAAACAGCAGGCCGCGTGGGGCAACCAGGCCGGCAGGAGGATTGGTGAGGGATGACCAAATGACTGAACAGCAGGCTGCGTGGAGTGACCAGGCCGGCAGGGGGGTTAGTGAGGGACGACCAAATGACTGAACAGCAGGCTGCGTGGAGTGACCAGGCCGGTGGGGGGGCAGTGAGGGACGACCAAACGACTGAACAACAGGCTGCATGGGGCAACCAGGCCAGCGGGGCGGGCAGTGAGAGGCGACCAAACAACCAAACAGCGGCCTGTGTGGGATGACCAGGCCAGCAAGGGGGGGCATTTGGTGGCACCAGGCCGGCACGGGGGACAGTGAGGGGTGACCAGGTCAGCAGGGGGAGCATTTGGGGGTGACCAGGCTTGCAGGCGGGCCATGAGGGGCAACCAGGCCAGAAGGGGGGCAGTTGGGGATGAACAGGCTGGCGGGGGGGCAGTAAGGGGTGAACAGGCCTCGGGGGGGGGCAGTTAGGGTCCACTAGGCCGGCAGCAGTGGGGGGGGGGGGCAGTTGTGGGCGATCAGGCCAACAGGCAGAGGTGGTTAGGTGTGATCAGGCTGGCAGGGGAGTCAGTTAGGGGCCATCAGACAGGCAGGAAGGTGAGCAGTTAGGAGCCAGCGGTCCGGGATTGTGAAAGGGATATCCCTGATTGAGGAGGGTGAAGGCTGGGCTGAGGGTACCCACCCACCCACTCCTCTACCCCCACCCCCACCTCCCACCCCTGTGCATGAATTTCATGGACCGGGCCTCATAACAAAAGAAATCATAGCTATTTGGAGCCAGAAGGAGACTTGGGTCCTGTTTGCTCATTTTGTTACTGAGGCCCAGAGATGCTAAGTGACATATCCAAAGTCACTGGTGGTTAATTATAGGCTTAGGATAAGAACTTGGTTGCCTCTGTTCCTTTTTTATAATAAGGCTAATTTTAAACAAATTCTTAAACCTTTGCTTTTCCCACATTGTGACAGTGAACAGCTTCTTTAGGCAGAGGCTCTCTTAGATACATTGGTATTAGACTTGCCTAGCATAGTGCTGGCACATAGTAAGCACTCTACTCATTTAACAGATATTTTTTAGCATTTTGTGACATCAGAATAACATGTGTGTGTGTGTATGTATTTTTACTTCTGTCTTAGCAAGAGTCCACTTTTGGGGAAAATTTAGAAGAGGTTTAACCTTCAGATGGGTCACTAAAACTAGATAAATGTACTTTGTTTTGCCACTGGGGGACTGGGAAAATCTAATAGAGATTTGGATTTCTTCCTATGTAAGAATATTTTTTAAATAGCATGGAACCAGAAGTCCAACTAGCAATGAAAACTCAGAGAAGAGGTTGTCTGGGAATCTGTGTGATATTAATCTTCCTTTAAAATACTTCTCTCTCCTTTCTCTAATTGTACTTCTATATACGATTGCCTTCTCTTCATTCCTCATCTGCCTCTCCTCCAAAATGTACTACCTGCCTTTCTAAACTTTATAGGTTCCATGGATATGTGTTAGCACTCATCTATTAGTAATTTAGTAATGCATAAGCATTAAACACTGTTTTACCCCCTTATAGTTTGTGTTTTTATGTGTATGCATATCTAACTTTGATCTTTTATGCTTAGCATGACCTCAATAAATCCATTATAAGAATTAACCAAAAAGAGGAAGAGAGAAGCATAACTTTAGAATTAAAAGCAGAACCAAGCATTAAATAAACCTTCGGAGCAAAAAAAGGATCCCCTTTGATCTTTGAGCCAAAATCACATTGTTCTTCTGACAATAGGAATTTGGCATTCTTCTCAAAATACAGGGATGGGCAAAAGTAGGTTTGCAGTTATGAGTACACAAAAGTTTATTTTTGTATTATTTATTCCTTAATTCTTGTATTATTTATTCATTAATTATTGTATTATTTATTATTATTAACCTACTTTTGCCCATCCTTGTATTGTGGAAATATGTGGGGAAATGTCAACTGCTGTGGAAACTTGCTGTAGACTAAAGTTTTAAATTTTGCCTTATCAAAATGTCTCAGCATGGCTACCTTTTCATAATGATTTAATGAATCATAGGTGACTTAATGTTGAAGAAAACTATTTGCTCTGTTATATTCATTGCTTTGAATTAAAAATATCAAATTGATAAGAATAATGTATAATAAATTTGTTATTTTTACTTGGCTAAATAATGGATGCATGTTTTCCCTAAAACTGTCCCAAAAATGATAGTTAAAGGAAAATAAAACCTTTTAAAATAACATTTCCTACCTTTTTTATTGAATCAATTGAGGTGACATTGATTCATAAAACCATACAGGTTTAAAGTAGACAATCTAATAAAAAATAATTTAACGAACAATAGAAACAGAAATATAAATACATAGAACAGACTGACAGCTGTCAGGGGAGGAAGGTTGGGGGGCTGGGTGGAAAAAGGTGAAGGGATTAAGCAAAAAATATATATGTGACACATAGCACAGACAACTTTTTCTACTTTAAATGGAAGTAAAGTAACTAAATTTTATAAATTATATTAAACTAGGCATAGAGCCCGGCCTGTGTGGCTCAGTGTTTGACCTGAGAACCAGGAGGTCACGGTTCCATTCCCAGTGAGCAGTTGTGGGTTCGATCCCCAGGGGGGCATGCAGGAGGCAGCCAATCGGTGACTCTCTCTCATCATTTATGTTTCTATCTCTCTCTCTCCCTCTCCCTTCCTCTCTGAAATCAATAAATTATACATATATACACACACACACACACACACACACACACACATATATATATATATATATATATATATATATATATATATAGTCTTTTAAAGTTGGCATAGAATTTTTTTGAGTTAATCATGTGAACTAATTTTACTTTTTCTTTTTTTCCATAGGACAGATCTATTCAGAAATGATCCACAATTTGCTTCGCCCAATTCTGCAAAGCAAAGACTGTAATTTGGTTCGATATAATGTCATCAATGCATTGCCCAATACAGCTGACTCACTTATTGGGAGAGCTGCACATATAGCTGTTCTTGATTCAGAAATATTTTTAGAGAAATTCTTTCTGGTTGCTGCCCTCAAATATTTCCAGTAGTATAAAACATTGTTAAGAGACTTAACAATTACCTCATTCAACAATGATTCAAATGATGTATTATATTTAAACTATAGATGCTGATAAGTTCTAAGAAATATTTATACCTTTTTATATGGAAGATAATTTATATCATCCATATTTAGAGCTTTTTAAACATCAACTTTACTTTATAGGTAATATGGCTGTGCAATATTTTTTTAATTTTATCTTTTTACTTTTCTATTACTTTTTAATATATTTTGCTACATAAGTATTTCAGTGAAACTTTAAGCCCATATGTATGTCTGATTGTTTATTATTGGCTTTCCACAATCCATGTATCAGACACATTATACTAGAGGCCATGATTGCTAGAATAGCATGGGATTTTAAATTTTCTAGTATTGGGTATATTTAGTTAATTACAAATTTTACTTTTAACATTTTACTATGTTTTAACTGGAAATAAAATTATGGCTGCTAAGATATATTTTTTTGAAATCAACTCTTCAGCCCCGCCAAATGAGGTAGTTCATATATGACAATGTTATAAAAGTTTTCTACAAAAATTCATTACTATTGCTATTAAAACATATGTCATGCCTATTAAAATATATTTCTACTGGTGATTTCAACATTGTTTCTCACATTGACTTTTATTACTGGAACTTTTCATGTTCATGTTAGCAACATCTAGCGATTTTTGAATGTTTGATTGCCCTCTGCCTTGATTTAGTTGGAATTTTGTTAAATTTGGTAATGTTGCTTGAACTTTCTGACTACATTTCTTTTAACTTTTTTTCATGGACTTCCTGTACATAATAATTAAATGTTGAAATTTATGAAATACTTTTATGAATTTAGATAATTTTTAAATATTGTTAAATTTTGTTGAACTACAGAGTAATGTAAATAAAATAATTCATGTTAAAAATGGAACAAAATAATTAACTTTACATGTTTGGTGATACAGATGCAAATGTTTTTGATATATGGAGATGATAAGTCTTTTTTGACTGTACTAAAGGTGCTGAATAGCATTAAATTCTCTATTTTCCTTTATTGTTTTACTTGCGAAAATCATAGTGCACTAAGGTGGATAGAAGGTCTGCTTGCATTATTCACCAGTTGTGATTAAACATAAGGTTTTTGTAAGTATGTATTATAAAATTGATGCATGTTTATTTTTAGCATTGTGTTACTGCCTCTGGTGTTAATAAATGAACAAATGACTAGAGGAACAGCTAAAACACTTGCTAATTGAATATATTAATTATCGACCAGCATGATTATATAACTTATAGCTTTTGTAAAGTATTTTTATAATTTACATCTTTTGCATATATTAAGTAGTTATATGGTATTTCATTGATTGCTCTCCATAAATCTTTGCTTTATAAAAAAGTACTTGAAAATTCAATGAAATGACTAAGCAATAATATACCAAGTGCATTGTAACTGGAAAATGTAAATACATGCATTATCTACTATGTATTTTTGCCACACACATTTTTCATCTTCGCATACCTTGACCCTGAATTTGAAATGCCATGCTTATTTCTAAGTTTGAATAATCTCTTCCAGGATAATCAAAGGATTCTTCTTACTCATAATCATATAATTATATTTAAGGGTAAATTGCTCTTATAATCATAGTTGGTTGATTGGTTATTGGTTGTTTTAATACAGTTTTAAAAGCCTATCAATGATCATGGTTCAAAAATCTAACAAGCTTTACTTCTGGTTCACCAGGGAAACTATCATGTGCTATTCATCTCCAAATTCAGATTGCAGGGGTGGGGTGGGGAATGATTATCTGAAACAGAACGATTGACTCTTAGAGATTCAAGCATATTAAAACACTAGAGGCCTGGTGCACGAAATCCATGCACTCGGGGGTCCCTCAGCCCGGCCTGCGCCCTCTCGCAGTCTAGGAGCAGGCCTAAGCTGTCAGTTGGACATCCTTAGTGCTGCCACAGGGGCGGGAGTAGCTCCTGCCACTGCCACTGTGCTCACCAGCTGTGAGCCCAGCTTCTGGCTGAGCAGCACTACCCCTGTGGGAGCTCACTGACCACCAGGGGGCAGCTCCTGCATTGAGTGTCTGCCCCCTGGTGGTCAGTGCGTGTCATAGCAACCGGTCGTTCCACTGTGAGGCCAAAACCGGCTCTCTGATATTCCCCGAGGGGTCCCAGATTGCAAGAGGGTGCAGGCTAGGCCAAGGAACCCCATCGGTGCATGATCGGGGCTGGGGAGGGACTGTGGGAGGGATCCAGGGCTTGTCTGGCCCATCTTGCTCAGTCCCGATCTGCCGGACCCCAGCAGCAATCTACCGGTCAGAGAGTCTGCCCCCTGATGGTCAGTACATGTCATAGTGACTGGTCAACCGGTCGACTATCTTCCCCTGGTGGTCAGTTCATGTCATAGCAAGCGGTTGAGCAGCCTTAGCATATCATTAGCATATTACACTTGGATTGGTTGAACAGACAACCGGACACTTAGCATATTAGGCTTTTATTATATAGGCTATACCAATATGAATTCTTGGTTGGAGCAACAAAAAATATGGTAAACTTTTAAGAAGAAAATTTTTTCAGTGGAAGAATATTAGGCAGCTCTCAGAATTGATGGAAAGGCTGGAGAACCAGCCCTGGTAAACAGTAGAAAATAAAGGAAGGTACTAGTACAGGGGTGGACAAACTTTTTGACTCAAGGGCCACAATGGGTTCTTAAACTGGACCGGAGGGCCGGAACAAAAGCATGGATGGAGTGTTTGTGTGAACTAATATAAATTCAAAGTAAACATCATTACATAAAAGTGTACGGTCTTTTTTTTTTTTTTTTTTAGTTTTATTCATTTCAAACGGGCTGGATCCGGCCCGCGGGCCGTAGTTTGCCCACGGCTGTACTAGTAGATGAGCAAAATCAGAGCCATGTTCCAACCTCAAAAAGAGCTGGAAGTTTTTTATATTTTTGATGGCATTGATGCCTCTGAAAACTGGGTTCCAGGCACTGCTGATACGTATCACTCATTCCAGATTCAAAGTCTAGTGGGAATGTCCAACTGACCAGGCTTAGACATCAAAGACAGCAAGTATATCTGGCCTCAGCTTCCACAGAAGATGGGACATTTCTCCTACCAAGGTTTACCAAACAGATGAAATGCACTTGATGACTCAGCACCAAATATAAACACTTGTCACATGTCTACTATAGTCCATTCCATCTCTTTGTCTTTCTAGCATCTACATATACCATTCTTCCCATATTTACACATTTAAAATGCTTCCTCCTAACATAATACTATTATCCCTCTGCCATTTTTAAGTCCAGGATTTCAGTGATGTCCATTTCTCCTCTGGTTCTATAATCTTGTCTCAATAGTTTTCAATCTATAGACAAAATTGTAACCTAATGACCACTGCCACCAGTATCTATACTAATAAAAGGGTAATATGCTAATTAGACCAGGAGATGGGATATCTTCCGACTCCTGGTCTGACTTTCTTCCAGAGGAAGCCACAATGGTGGGGGCCGAGGCAGAGGCGGTTAGGGGCCATGAGGCCAGCAGGGGAGGGCATTTGGGGGCCATGAGGCCAGGAGGGGAAGACAGGGATGATGAGGCCGGCAGGGGAGGGCAGTTGGGGATTGTCTATAGTAATAAAAGGGTAAGATGCCAATCAGACCAGACGTCCTTGCAGACAAAGCTATGGTGGCAGGGCCAAGGCAGAGGTGGTTAGGGATGATCAGGCTGGCAGGGGAGAGCAATTAGGGCAGTGGTAGGCAAACTGTGGCTCACGAGCCACATGCAGCTCTTTAGCCCCTTGAGTGTGGCTCATCCACAAAATACCACGTGCGGGCGCGCACGTACAGTGCGATTGAGAGCCTTTTTTGAGCAATCAGACCAAAACATTCTTATGCTTTGGGGCCATTATGAGAGGTCCGATTCCACAGAAGTATTCCAAAGCCTCTTCCCAGTCCCTTACCACTCGACTAACTCAGTGCCCAGGAAATGTTATAGCTCCATCCAGGCAAAGTGTATAAGAGAATGTTCTGCCCTCTAGGAGGATTTTTTTTTTTCTTTCTCACTGCTGTTTCTAAGGGTCTCTCACAAATGGGTCTTTAAAAGCCAAAGCCAGTCCCTTGCCAGCTGGGTCAGTACATTGAGCAAAGCCGTATGTAATCCAGCTTTGAATTTTTTTCTCACACAGGGAAACTCCTTGTTAAGCTGTAGATATGAGCTCAGGGTCAAAAGTATGCTAATGAAAATTGGCTGTGGTTTGTTTGTTTGGGGAGGGGGCGCTCTGGTCCTGTTCTGTATACACCACTTCCTCTCCGTAAAAAAACTTATCTAAAAGGACCAGATAACGCCCAGTTCATGATGAGAAACTCAGATTGCATAGCCACCTGATGTCACGTGGTCAGACAAATTCTGGAGACTTCCACTGTAATTCTGTAAAGACTTCCAGCTTGGCCAGTGTGGTTCAGTGGTTGAGCGCCGACCCATGCACCAAGAGGTCGCTGGTTCCATTCCTGGTCTGGACACATCTTCCCCCCCCCCCGCCCCCCCCCCCACACACACACACATACACTCCCCCTCTCCCGGTTGCGGGCTCCACCCCCAATAGGGAGCATGCAGGAGGCAGCCCATGGATGATGTTTCTCTCTGCCATCTATGTTTCTCTCTCTCCCTTTCTAAAATAAAATAAGTAAAAATTTAAAAAGACTTCCACGGGTTACATGAAGCCTCCTGATCTGCCACAAATGCTCCCAACAAATTGGAACTGTTATAATGTAAGGGGCCAATTGGCAGGACTCCTTTCACAGCAGCCTGGACAGATGGAAAGCTTTTTCTTGCTCTGCACGTCACTCAAAACTCATCTTTCAGGTCATCTGGTCAATGAGTGACGAATTAGGAGTTCACTAAATAATAGATGAGAGAGAGGAGAGAGAGAGAGAGAGAGAGAGAGAGAGAGAGAGAGAGAGAGAGAGAGAGAGAGAGAGAGAGAGAGAGAGAGAACGAGAACGAGAACTGAGGGAATAGAGTAAAAGATGCTCAGTCTTCATATACTATAAAAGATCTTCCAAGAGACCTTGTCCCTCAGATTTAGATATTAAACGAAATGATTCCCTCATCCCACTTCAGCCATGATTTGGGGGTTGAATTCACACGGGCTTCAGAGTAATTTTGGTCGTTCCTGCTTCCTGCGCTCCTTTGTCTACAAGAAGCCTGAGCCAAGAGCTCTAATGCCCAACGCGGGGAGGACGGAAGCCCCGCCCCCGCGGGGAGCCCCGCCCACCCGGCACACGCAGTCCCGCCTCCCACCGGAGGCCCAGAAACGACTTTGCGGCCTGGCGGGAGTCTGCGCCATGGCGGTCGCGGGGTTTGTAGGTCGCGCTCCGGCTACAGCGTGGAGAACGGCAAGTAAGGCACCCGGCCCAGGAGCCTGGGTTGCGGGCGGGGGCCCCGGCTCCGCAAGGAAGGCCTCCCGCACGGGAAGCCGCGTGTGTCGAGGGGTTTGCGGGTGCAGGAGGTCGCCTAGCTGCTCGGTCACTCCGCTCGGCCACGCGCGCCTTGGCCTAGGCAGGTGCCGTGCGGGGACCTCAGGGTGGGACTGGAGCTGGAAGAGCCCCAGGCCCTTCCCACCGGCCACCTGCTTCCTTCGGCCGCTGCTCTGACCGGGAAGGGCCGGCAGCACACGTTCCTGGTGGGGTGTTGGGGAACTTGCCCAGCGCACTCGACTCTGATGCTTGTGGCACAAATGGAAAAGTGAGCCCTTTGGGAATGGGAGTCATTCGTGTATTTATTTATTTACATCACAAAGGATTTGTGCAGTTTAAACTATGAAAAACATTGGAAAAGTGCAGAAGTGGGCCAAAGGCAAATAAGCATAACAAAAATTAGATGAAGCTAGGAATTGTTAATACAGAGAAAGTATGGATACTTTCAGTAAAAACCAATACTTCTTAATCCCTTTGGGTTGGAAATGCTCTCAATATATTACAGACTTAACCCACAGAGTGTGCTAAGCATGGCTTTACCTTAGGACATCTGGGGGAAATTGTGTTGTGTACATTGAAAACAGGATTACTGCCCCTCATACTCGTGGGTCCCAGGTTCCTATGCAGTTGGTTTTCCTTTCTGTAATCATTTCTCCCCAAGCATATTATTTGTTAAAGGGTAAAAATTTTAAATGGTCCAGAATGAATAATATAAAAAGTGAAAGTCCCACGTTATCCAAACTCCAAGGTAATAACACTAACGTTTTGTTGTGTCCATACAACAACCTTTTTCACTAGTGTTAAAAACTTATGAAGCATTTGATACCAAAGGATTTTACAACACGTGTAAGTTATGAAGCAAAGCCAACATTTACAAACCCATTGTCCACTTTAAGAAGTAGAATATTTCTATTGCCAAGCAATTTCCTGTGTGCTGCTTCTGGGTGAAGATGTGTAATTTTGCATGTTTTTTATCTTTATAGAAATGGCCTCACACCATTTTTATTTTATTTTGCTGCTTTTTTCAACTGTGTATTTTGAGATTCATCCATAGTGATGTTAGAGGTTGCTCAACTGTGAAAATATCTCATATGTTCTTCCATTCTCCTCAATGAGCATTTGGATAATTCTAGAAACACCAGGTTTGGTTGCTACACATTCTTATGTGTTATGGGTGCCCTCATGCAAGGAATGGAATTCCTGGAACGTATTGTATAGGGCTGTTCAGTTTTACAGTCCGATGCCAGTTATAAAGGCATTCATTGTCCATTCTTACTGGCAGCTTACACTTCTACCAGCAGTATATGAGTTCCTGTTGCTCCACATATTTGCCAACACTTGATATCATCAGAAATTTTCATTTTTGTGTGATTCTAGGATGCTGAAATAGTATCTTACTGCAATTTTGCTTTCCTATTGTTAGAGGAATTAAAAATCTTTTAAAATTTTGTTCTCTTTGTTCTGAAATATCTTTATTTTCTTCATGGATTATTTGTCTTATTTATATTTTTCACATATATTTGAATACTAAACCTTTTTTAGTTATGTAAGTGGCAAGTAGCTCAGTTTGTGGGCTGTTTTTGTCACTCATATGGTGTCTCTTTTTTTAAGTCATGTAAGACAGTAGACAGAATACAGCAATGAATCTGTATGTACAATCACTCAGCTTCAAAAGTGTCTTGATTCATAATTTTGTTTTCATCTTGTAACCCTTTTGTTTATTGTCAGTGCTTTGTGATCTTGTCTAATAAAGCCTTTTCTACCCTAAAGTCATAAAGTATTTTTCTATAATTTCTTCTGAAAGGTCCATAGTTTTGTTTTTTATATTTAAACTTTTTTTTTTTAACCAGGAATTGATTTTTGTGTATGGTGTAAGGCAGGAAACCAATCTCATTTTTTTCATAGCAATAACCAGTTGTCCCAGGACCCTTTCTCACACTGTATATTGCCAGTTATCATAAATCAAGTTTACATATAGCCCTAGCTAGTTTTGCTCAGTGGATAGAGCATCGGCCTGTGGACTGCAGGGTCCTGGGCTCAATTCTGGTCAAGGGCACATACCCAGGTTGCAGGCTGGGGGGTGCGCAGGAGGCAGCGGATCAGTGATTCTCTCTCATTGTTGATGTTTCTCTCCCTCTCCCTTCCTCTCTAAAATCAATAAAAACATATTAAAAAAATAAGTCCCTAATTTAAATAAATAAATACATCAAATTTACATTATATATATTATATATGTATTACATATACATAATATATGTGTATTATGTATATAATCCTCTATAATAATAAAAGCGTAATATGCTAATTAACCAGATGTCATTCTGGAAAAAGCTGGGGCCGGAGGGAAGCCTGGGTCCTGGGTGCCAGAGGGAAGTTGGTGCCGGCAGCCGGGGGAAGGAAGGCCTTCTCTTGCACAAATTTTGTCCATTGGGCCTCTAGTATGTATGTATGTATGTATGTGTGTGTGTGTGTGTGTGTATTCATGGGTTTATTTCTTTGGCTCTCTTTTCAGTTTCATTACTCTGACTATTCATGTACTGATGCCACCTGCCTTTAATAAACCGTACCTTTGTAATTAATCTTGATATCTAGTAGGGTAAGTCCTCCCATCTTGATTTTCAGAAGTGTCTATTCTTGGGTATCTGCTTTTCATATAAAATTATTTTTAAAAATAAATAAATAAAATTCCTGTTGGGATTTGATTAATACTGCTCAATATTTTATGGTTTTTATTATTTAAAAAAATCTTTATTGTTGAAAGTATTACGAATGTCCCCTTTTTTTTTTGCTCCATTGGCCGCTTCTAGCCCGGACCCGCCTCTCCCTCCAGGCCTGAATTCACCACACTATTGTCTTTGTCCATGGGTTATGCATATGTGCCTGTAAGTTATTTGGTTAATCTCTTCCCATCTACCCGCGCACCCTGCCTTACTTCTGAGATTCCACAGTCTGTTCCATGCTTCTATGTCTCTGGATCTATTTTGTTCTTCAGTTTATTTTGTTCTTTAGATTCCACATATGAGTGAGATCAGATGATTCTTGTCTTTTTCTGACTGGCTTATTTTGCTTAACATAATACCCTCCAGGTCCCTCCATGCTGTCTTAAAGGGTAAGAGAGCTTCCTTTTTAAAGACTGCTGCATAGTATTCCATAATGTAAATGTACCACAGCTTTTTAAAATATATATATTTGTATTGATTTCAGAGAGAAGGGAGAGGGAGAGAGAGATAGAAACATCAATGATGAGAGAGAATCATTGATCGGCTGCCTCCTGTACCCCCCATATTGGAGATCAAGCCCGCAACCCAGGCATGTGCCCTGACCAGGAATAAAAGTATATTTTAAAAAATATTTTGAAGATTTCCTTCCACTCTCTCCTATCTTGTAATGTTTCTATTGAGCAATTTGATGATAGTTTAACAGGGTTTTCGTTGAATGGTACAGTCTTGTTTTCGCAGGCTGCTTTGAGAATTCTTTCTTTGTCATTAATTTTTGACAGTTTGAATAAAATGTGTCTTGGAAAACATCTTTTTGCATTGCTATAATTAGGTGTTCCATTAGGTTCCTCTATTTGAAGTCCAGTTCTTTCCATGGGCTTGGGAAATTCTCATCAACTATTTCTTTTAGTAGGCTCTCTGTTCCCTTCTTCTTTTCTTCTCCTTCTGATATACCTATTACCCTTACGTTGCTTCCTCTGATGTAGTGAGATGGAGTTCTTTCATTCAAAAAACAAAACAAAAAACCTCTTAGTTCTCTCTTCATCTTCCTGGGTCATGGCTAGGTTTCTCTCTTTAAGGTTGTTAATTCTCTCTTCTATCTGAACTGCTCTATTTCCAGTGCTCTCTCATACATTCCTCATTTCATTTATTGAGTTCTCCGGCTCCAGAATTTTGGGGATTCTGTGAGACTTTCATGAGAAATGGATTGAAAAAGTATTTCTCCTCAGAGAATTTGCTTCTGCTTTGCCATATGTCTGAGAGCACTTCAACTTGGGTCCTCTTTACAGTAAGATGCTCCTCTTGGCAGGGGGAGGGGGTCGGGGGAGGGGTTGTGCCATGCAGATAGTTTATAATCAGGAATAAACAAAGATGTGGTCATTCAGTGGCTTCAAAATATCAAGAGGGGCTTCTTTTTCTGCATCTCCATTCAGCACCGATACTGAGATGGACATGTTTCCTTCCTTAACCATTTTCTTCATTAACTGGAGGTTTTCTTCTAGTCCCTTGGCCTTTGACCAGCAGCATGAGCAACACGTGGGAGCTTGTTAAAATGCAGATCTCAGGTTCCACCCAGACCTACTCAGAATCTGCATTTTAACCAGATCCCCCAGGATGTTCATGTGTTTTTACCCATAAATCTTCTGGCTCCTTTTCTTTTCTCAGAGCATGAGCTTCCCTGAGGGCTGGCCTCTATTTCCCAAGCTCTAGTGGAGAAAAAGACATAGACTATGTAATAGTTTAAGTGTGTTTACCTCATTGGACTGCTTTTTTATTTTTTTATTATTTACTTTCTTAAAGGCTCTTTCTCTGATTTGGAAGTTTTTTGTATATATTTTACTTTTTCAGGTGTTTTATAGCTATATAGCTTTAGCATCTTAATTTATCAAATTCCTGAAAACAGAAGTTCTAAAAAGTTGTTTTTTTTAATCCTCACTAGAGGATATGTCTAGTTTGCAAGTCTTTTACTTCTCCTTTGTATTACTTAAGGAGAGGACCAAGCTGCTGTAGTAACAGTCCTGCCAGTGAGAACAGGCAGGGCCACTCTGCTTTGACAGTAAATATTTCTTGCTTTACTAAGGGATCCAGATTCTTTTCATCTTGTTGCTCCCCCATTTGTAAGGCAGTACCAACAGTCAGCCAATATGCAACAGTAGAGTTTTGCTAGTTATTTACAAGTTGTGTGTTCTGATTGATTGGACATATGTTCTGGTAAGCAGTGTCTAGAATTAGTTAAATACTAGAGGCCTAGTGCACAAAAATTTGTGCACTCGGGGGGAGGAGGGGTTTGGGACCCCTTGGGGGATGACCACCTGCTGGCTTAGGCCCGCTCCTCAGGGGGATTGGGCCTAAGCTGGCAGTCAGACATCCCTCTGGCAGCCCGGGAGCCCTCGGGGAATGTCTACTTGCCAGCAGGGAGCAGGCCTAAGCTGCAGTCGGACATCCTTAGTGCTGCTAAGGAGGCGGGAGAGGCTCCCACCAACCACCGCTGTACTGGCAGCCATCAGCCTGGCTTGTGGCTGAGCAGAGCTCCCCCTGCTGAGCACCAGGGGGCAGCTCCTGCATTGAGCATCTGCACCCTGGTGGTCAGTGTGTGTGACCAGTCATTCCCAGTCGTTCTGCTGTTAGGGTCAATTTGCATATTACCCTTTTCTTATATTACCCTTTTATTATATAGGATAGAGGCCTGGTGCATGGGTGGGGGCTGGCTGGTTTGCCTTGAAGGGTGTCCTGGATCAGGGTGGGGGTCCCGCTGGGGTGCCTGGCCAGCCTGGGTGAGTGGCTGATGGCTGTTTGCAGGCTGGCCACAGCCCCCAGCCACCCAAGCTCCCAGTGGAGGCTGGCTGGAAGCAGGTATCTGGGATTTACTTATCTTCTATAATTGAAACTTTGTTGCCTTGAGCAGAGGCCGCAGCCAGCCAGGGCAGGTGGGAAGCTTGGCTTCCTCCATTGTCAGGGCAACCAAGCCTCCTGCTTGCTCCAGCTCCGTGGCTGCTGGCCGCCATCTTAGTTGGGTTAATTTGCATATAGTCGCTCTGATCGGCTGGTGGGCATAGCTTGGAGCATAGCAGAAGTGCCGTCAATTTGCATGTTTCTCTTTTATTAGATTAGATTTTTAAGTGTCACCCTGGCCTGGGATTTGTTCTCTCGTATGTGGTTGAAGCTGGGTCACGGAGGGAATGGGGAAAGAAATCCAGGGCAATCAGCTTGTTGCAAAATTGAAGCCACCTAAAATGTGCACACATCACTTTCAGTCTCAGCCCTGTGGTCACATTTGGACACATGGCTGCTTGCCCAGAGGGGTCACTGGGAAATGTGATCTCTAAATGCCTGGGCTGGTTATTAGCAAGGGAAGTGAGTGGGAGTCCTAGAACTAAACGGGAGAAGGGAAACATGGCTATTTTGGATATTTAGCAGTCTCTACCACATCTACCTAATGTCACTTTTTTAGAAAATGATTTCGTTTATATTGAACAAAATTACTGTAAAATCAAGACAATTATACCTGTCTCATCAGATTATTGAGGCTTAAATAAGGTATCATCTTTTCAGCTGCTAGCACAGTGCCTGGCACAGAGGCATCTAACACAGCTTTTACTTTTATTATAGTTAGTATATTTGCATCACTTAAGAGGTAAAATTTTTAGCCTCAGATTTTTATCTATATTATAATTGGTAGCCAGGGATGTATTCTGTGACATTTT
The DNA here is from genome assembly GCF_014108235.1 of Myotis myotis. NCBI lineage: Eukaryota > Metazoa > Chordata > Mammalia > Chiroptera > Vespertilionidae > Myotis > Myotis myotis. Next base: position 66,328,694 of record NW_023416379.1, on the reverse strand, counting down.
TATGATTTTGCATAAATGTAGAAATTCTACAGATTTAGAACATACAAAATTACGTTTTATCATTTCAGGCTTTCATTTAAGAGACTTTTTAAAAATTTGCAACAACAACCAAACCTAAAACAAGAAGTGCTGATTTTAAAATATATTTTTATTGATTTCAGAGAGGAAGGGAGAGGGAGAGGCAGAGAGAGATAGAAACATCAATGATGAGAGAGAATAATTGACTGGCTGCCTCCAGCACGCCCCCTACTGGGGATGGAGCCCACAACCTGGGTGTGTGCCCTTGACCAGAATCGAACCTGGGACCCTTCAGTCCACAGGCTGATGCTCTATCCACTGAGCAAAACCAGCTAGAGGGCAAGAAGTGCTGATTGTATTGTGATGAGTTGAGCCGGAGCACACAGTTTCGAGTGGCTACTTGTATGTATTAAGTACTAGATAATTTTTAGGCTTCAAAGTGAGTTTTTTATTGTACAATAAGATATACTTAATTAGCAACAAAATGCAGAGACTACTTATTAGCCAAAGTAAATGTAAAATCTGTCCACATTTAGAATCTTAATATGTAATTGTTGAATTCTCCTTTCTGTATATCTGTATTATTACTGAACTATCTTTCTTGCTTTACTGATTAGTGATAGATTTATTGATGAATAGATATTTGGCCATCAGGTGATGGACAGAAGTTTCTATTATAGAGACTGCATAAACTTGCTAAATTGGATATAAGGTCAAATTATAAAGAAACCTATATTTCAGATAACATGACTAATTGATTTTTATATCCTGTTATTTGGACTGAGAAAGTCCTTCAGTTGTGCATTTTCAATGTGTTTTCTAGGTAGTCAGCCATTATAAACCAAGATGAGATTATTATATGAAACATATTAATATAATCAGAAATTCAGATTTGTATGTTTTCCATTTAATTTCTAAATAAAAATAAATGCTGTCTTATAAGATACTATTACAGGTTTTTTCTCTTTAGTCTTTTAGTATATGTTTAACTAAGTCTTCTTATAAGGAGAAAAGAAAAATAAAATATACCTTAGATATTGGAGTTTGGACACAAAATAGTCTGCACTCTAAATCAATAAATAAGTAAAAATTTTAAATAGATAAGTGTATTTATTTACTTTAATATGTACAGAAATTTTTTTGGTTCACAAAATTTTTCTCAGCCAATTAGTATCATAAATATGAAGTATTTTATATTAGTGACCATGTAGATGGAAGGAAACTATATTAATTCTGTAGATCATTGCCATAGCTTTATTAAAATACTAATAAGTTAATGAATGCAGCCCTAGCTGGTTTGGCTCAGTGGATAGAGTGTCAGCCTGTGGACTGAAGGGTCCCAGGTTTGATTCCGGTCAAGGGCACATGCCTGGGTTGCGGGCTCGATCCCCAGTGTGGGGCATGCAGGAGGCAGCCAATCAGTGATTCTCTGTCATCATTGATGTTTCTATATCTCTCTGCCTCTCTCCCTCCCTCTCTGAAATCAATAAAAATATATTTTTTAAAAAAGTTAATAAATGCATCTGCCTGATACATTTAAAAAATTTTAGGAATAGAGGCCCATGATTAGAATCTACACTCATAAAAGAGAAAGATGCAAATTGACCATACCTTCGTGGCGCCCACCAGCCAATCAGGAGTGAGTATGCAAATCAACCCAACAAAGTTCCATGCCGCTCCGGGCCTCTGGGCATCGTGGGAAGGCTCCAGGCCAGAACGAAGGCAGAAAAGTGGCTCCAGCTGGAGCAAAGGCGGTGCCGGCAGCCAGGGGAAGGAAGGCCCATTCTTGCACGAATCTTCGTGCATCAGGCCTCTAGTGTACCTATAAGACTACAAAATACAGTCTCTTGTGACTTCTAGAGATTTCAGTATTAAGTATTATAATTGAGAAATTCACACTAATTAGTTATTCAGAATGATCTGATTCTTGGCATTGCTTCAGACAGGAATCAGTGTTTAAAACTGATTCTACTATTTTGAAAATGGTTAACCAGCTTATTTCAAAGCTCTTCTTTTCACACTGATAACATTGGTTGGTTCCAAGGAAAGGAAATGGCTGTCTGGAAGATATGGACCGAGGGAAGAATTTTCACTGTGTGTCTATTGTAATGTACCCCGCGAATCACACAAGGACGCCTCAAGAAGTCGAATTAAAGAGTCACGTTTATTGCAATCCAGGACTATGAGGGGTCATTCCCAAATCTCATAGTAACCATTTAGTCACAGTTCCAGGATTATATAGGCAAAAAAATCACACAGGTATTGATTACATCTCAGGGTTTGGAATGAGGCACCTGGCTCGCAAAAAAGCAGATTACAGAAGCAGAATTAAGCATGTTAATTACAGTTTCGGTTCTCGGGGCCACTGAGTTGACAGAAATACATTATCTAGAGCCCTTGGGTAACCTGGGTTAAACTTAGACATGTTATCTAAATTACAGCTTTGAGTCTCCGGATCACTGAGTTGATAAAAACACGTTATCTAGAGCCCTTGGGTCTCCTGACCAGTGAGTTGTCAGGACAATTTAGAGTAATTATGCTGTTCTGGTCTCGGGACCACTAAGTCAGCTGGAACGCTCCAGCTGTGGCCACTAAAACAATTTAGGGTAATTGTGCTGTCCTGTTTCCAGGTACAGAAGAATGTGCTTCGATAACCAGTAAGATCACAATTAATGGGATAGTCATTCAATCAATAAGGCATTCAGTCGAAAGGGATGATTTATACAATTCAGAAAAGCAAAATAACCTGTCCATTGTTAAACAAAGCAAATAGGTACCATACTTCATGTCCTTTTGTACTTTATGAACTTTGACAAATGTGAATGTATAAACTAAAAATAAATTAAGTAAAATTACTAAATTTTTAAAACAGAATAAATGAACAGCTTTTATTTTTCCACTGTCATCACTCTGCTAGGATTCCCCCTTCTGTGTCATTCTTTGAGGAATACAAGTTCTTCTCAAGGAGAAAAGTCTGAGCCTATCAAACAACCCCTTAAGAAGTCAAAGTTACCACAAGGTCGTTTGGATGCACCAGAAGATGATACCCATTTAGAGAAAGAACCACTGACCAGTAAGTACAGTAAAGCTGCTCACATTTCAGGACTGCACAGTAGCTTAGTCATGGTGTCTAGCCTCCTAACTGCATAACTGTGCAACCTTGTCTTCAAAATTGACCATCATGCTTTTCCTATCTCTATTGACTGCTTTGTTCACATCTTCTTCAGAATTTCCAGATGATGTTAATCCTGTTACCAAAGAAAGAGGTGGACCCAGGGGCCCGGAACCTACCCGATATGGAGATTGGGAACGAAAAGGACGCTGTATTGATTTTTAAGCCACATATTCTTTAATCTCATTATCTTTTTCTGAATACATACATCTGAATTAACTTATTTCTGATTATTTTCTTTGTGCATATCCTTTAATCTTCTAATTTCTATAATGTATTTAAAAGTATATATGATGGCCTTGGAAGAAAATATGCTGCTATAAGTGAGGATGGGGAAATATTTCTGCATTAACACATTAATTTTAACTTAAATGTATTGGGGTATATAAGTGATGATTAGAATTGTACCTCTTTCATCATGTCTTAGTTTAATCAGCTGCTTATAAAATGCAAATGTAAATAAAGCAACTTTTAAAAAATGATTGTATTGCCTTGTGCTAGATGATATTGACTTTTTAAATGTGAGTTAAGTAGTGCATTATATTTGAGAAAGCCACAGTAATAACAGAAAGTTTTTAACTTGGAGCCAAATTACTTGGGTACAAATCCTGGTTCTACTACTTACTAGCTATGTGACCTTGGGTAAGTTATTTAACTTCTCTATTTTAGTGTCTATATATTTAAGTTGGAGATAAAATTAGTTCCAGGTCAGCATGCAGCCTCTTTGCTTGTTCCTATATCACTGTCTCCAAAATGGCTGTCACTGGCTGCCTGCTTTTCCTTTATCTAAATCAACAGCAGTGTTTCTACCTCTTCAGTGATCTCTGATCATTGTTTCGTTCACACCCTTGGAAACATTAACACTCTTGATGGCCTCTTTATGTTTTAAAATTGTGCTAATCTTTTATTTCCCCAGCATTCTCTCCTTTGTTGCCTGAGAGACACTTTGTCATGCTGAGGTATCAGCTTGAAAGGGTTGTCAGATAATCGAGACATTTTTTCTGTGAACAACTTGGTTGAGAACAGAATTGTTGCCCTAGCTGGTTTGGCTCAGTGGAAAGAGTGTCGGCATGTGGACTGAAGGGTCCCGGGTTCGATTCCGGTCAAGGGCATGTACCTTCGTTGTGGGCACATCCCCAGTGGGGAGTGTGCAGGAGGCAGCTTATCGATGTTTCTCTCTCATCGATGTCTCAAACTCTCTATTACTCTCTCCCTTCCAATCTGTAAAAAAAAAACAAACAATAAAATATATTTTTTAAAAAAGAGAACAGAATTGTTCAATATAGGAGACATTCAAAAAGTGAGGTTTGACTGTACTTGAATTGAAATTGTTTTATATGAGTATAAATAGTATTAAAAAGTCAACGGTTGGAAAATTAGTGATTATTTGCATAGGTGAACTGATGAAATATACATTATTTGTGAAACATAAAATTCAAGTACAGAGGGCAAATATGAGAAAAGCCGTGCAATAGAATAGACCAGCTTAGTCAGTTCTGATGACTCAATAGGTCCTACCCCTGTGGCCTTTGGATAACTAACAGGGTCAGGAGAAGTCAAGTCCAGTTTACAGATGTGAAGGAAGGATGGGAACTACTGGGCCTCCCTTAAGGCCTCCTTTGCTGTTCTATGGCCTCACTCAGGCACAGGGATTGGGCCTTCAGCCCTCAGGCTACACTTAAATTAGGAAGAAAGGGCTTGCAAAGCCTATAGAAGACAAAATGCAGTGGACTGATTATTTGTGTGTTATGAATCAAGTGCAATGAGAAGATTGTAGGGAGACCTTTTTAAAGAGAATAAACTTTTTAAAAGTGTATCCTCGCCCTGGCTGGTTTGGCTCAGTAGATAGAGCGTTGGCCTGTGGACTGAAGGGTCCCGGGTTCTGTTCCGGTCAAGGGCATGTACCTTGGTTGTGGGCACATCCCCAGTAGGAGGTGTGCAGGAGGCAGCTGATCGATGTTTCTCTTTCATCAATGTTTCTGGCTCTCTATCCCTCTCCCTTCCTCTCTGTAAAAAATCAATAAAATATATTTTTTTTAAAAAAGTGTATTCTCCCCAGAAACAAACTAAATAGTGTGGTAATTGGGACTAGTCATTCAGTCTTCATACCATTCTCTCTCTTAGTCAACATTTGTTCTCTAATTGCAGTTACTGTGTATGCTAAGTAATAACCACATTCCTATAAAACTGTGCTGTAATTTAGTCAACCTCCAATTAGCCCAAATTAGTGAAGGTTTTTACTAAGTTAATACCAGATGGGCTGAGCCCCAAAATGGTGCCAGCACCCATGGATGGGGAGTCAGATTTTAAAGGAATCCAGGTGGGCTTTTTCTGGGCAGAGAATACTCTGGGTGGATAAAGGTCCTGGGAATGTCCAGAGGGGAAGGATGATGGTCTTAGCAAGTGGAATGTGGTCTAAGCGAATTGTGAAGTGGTCTGAAGGTCAGTTCCCAGGGGAGGGGATATCTGATTCAATTATTTGATCAGATCTAGCAGTTAACATTTCAGAAATACTGTGTTAGATTATTTTCTGTTGTCTAGTTTTGCTTGGATTTCGTACTAATCATCATGATATGTGACAGAGAAAAGGTAGCTTGCATACTTTAAAACTAATATAAAATGTGTAACAACCTAAGTACCTATATATATAAAAGCCTAAGCGACCATCCGACTGGTAACTATAACAATGACCACTGGGGATCAGACACTTCAACTGGTAGCTATGACGCCCACAAACCAAAACGCAGGAGCTGCTGAGTTGTGATTTGGCAGCTGTGGTTCTCCAGTGGTGCGCCCAGAACCAGAGAGGAGGGAGTCCGATTCCGGGGTATGTCACCTGAGAGCCACCCTCTCACAATCCAGGACCCCTTGGGGGATGTCGGAGAGCCGATTTCGGCCCAATCCCCACAGGCCAGGCCGAGGGACCCCACCAGTGCACGAATCAGTGCACCGGGCCTCTAGTCCTATATAATATAAGGCTAATATGCAAATTGCCCCCTCAACCTGGAATTCGACCAGGGGGCGGGGCCAGCTGGCCAACCACCCACGGCCCCTCCCCCCAGCCAGCCTGGCCTGATTGGCCCCACCTGGGCAGGCAGGCTGGACCCCACCCATGCACAAATTCGTGTACTGGGCCTCTACTATTGACATAATGGAATCCTTCATTTCTGTTAACAGTACCATGATTCATCACATTGTGGATGAAAAAGGACCACTTGCCAACCTGACGAGCTCAGGTAAGGCCTGCATGTTGGCCTTGCAAACTCAAGAGACCTAAAGTAACCACAAAGGATGGTCTGAAATTAAAACTTTTTAATTAAAAAAAGCAGTCTATTAGTCATGTCCTAGGCTGGTATATTCTCTGACAAAGATCAACTTGGATCTTAATTGAGCTTATTGTCTTTTCGCATCTATGATAACATACCTTTGGAATGTCAGGGTAACTTTTAACTTCCCTTTTACCAGACCCCACAGGGCACAACCTATATGCCAGGGTGAGACCACAAATTCCCTCATTGTTATTGTGTTAATTGTTACTGTTAACTATCCTGTACCCACCTATGTAAAAGAAGCATGTATCTATCATTTTACTTTTTATCCAATCCCAGAGGTTCCTTGCTTTGCTTTCTCCCACCTCCCTAATCTATCACCAGTGGATTTCATGTAACTCACTTAATCTCCTCCTTTGATGGTAATGTATAAAAATAGGCGTAAAACTGCCATTCTCCAGAGCATTATCTTAATTCATTGAGAGTCTGCTTCCTTACAATTGTCGACAGTTTGGCTCAAATAAACTCACAAAAATTCTTTACAGGTTTGAATGTTTCTTATGTTAGCAATAGCATCAAATATATAGGTAAAATTTGGTGGCATGAAAATATTTGTGGTTTTTATGTCCATCACACCTTAACTGAAAAACCTGAAGACTTATAAAAGGTGATGTGGCAATGGCAGTGCATCACTCAAATCTTCGCCTGTGGGAAGTAGAGTTGATTGAGAACCCCAGCTGCTGCCCCATTGGATCCACTACTGTGTTTCTGCAGAGGCCATGCTTCCTTCATGCTGTTCCTAGCCAATGAATGAGTATGGTGGGGCTACAATGAATGAAGATGGTGGCCAACTCCCTTGATGGGTGATGTTGGTTCAAGGCCTCCCCACCAGCCTTCCCAGAATTTTCTTAGGAATGTGCTGCTGTCTGAGACTCTTCCTACACAATCCTGCCCTCCCCCTTCCCTTCACAGGTCCAGCCGTGGGCAAACTACAGCCCGCGGGCCGGAAATGAATAAAACTATTGAAAAAAAAAGACTATACCCTTTTATGTAATGATGTTTACTTTGAATTTATATTAGTTCACACACACAAACACTCCATCCATGCTTTTGTTCCGGCCCTCCGGTCCAGTTTAAGAACCCATTGTGGCCCTCGAGTCAAAAAGTTTGCCCACCCCTGTTTAGACTCTGCCTATTCCTCCCTTTATAATTCATAAAAGTCTCCCAAATAAAAATACCTTTCATGTTGAATCCCATCTGTTTCTCAGACAATCCAAACTAATATGGATAAGTTTAACAGAACAATTTATAGATTTTCAGAAAATGTCATACAAAGCTTGTGGCTTTTTCTAGTGTAATTATAGTTTAAACACTTTAATTTACATTGCTTGGGGGATTTCTGGGAAATTATAGGCTGAGCTTTTCTGTACAAGGCTCATGCCATGGAGCCTTGTACATATTAGGTGTTTTAGTGGAATTGAATTATGTCCAGCATTTCTTCTTATTTTGATGTCAGTTGCTGCAACTTACCATGAATCAAACTATAATATTACCTATTATTAATCTAGTTAAGAAGAAGCCTCAAGCCGAAACCAGTTTGGCTCAGTGGATAGAGCATCGGCCTGTGGACTGAAAGGTCCCAGGTTCGATACCGGTCAAGGGCATGTACCTTGGTTGCGGGCACATCCCCAGTGGGAGATGTGCAGGAGGCAGCTGATTGGTGTTTCTCTCTCATTGATGTTTCTGACTCTCTATCTCTCTCCCTTTCTCTCTGTAAAAAATCAATAAAATATATTTAAAAAAAAAAAAAAGAAGAAGCCTCAAGCCACGTTCTGCTAGTAAATAAATGTTTGTTGGATGAATAGAATAGCTTATAATGAGCAAACTTTCTATTAGTAATTATGGATGATACATCAGCAATTTTAGTGATAATTTCAGGACAGGACAGTGCTTTGTGTAAGTGCAGGATGAAAACGGCAGTCAAGCTCTAGCTCAGTGACGGCGAACCTTCTGAGCTCGGCGTGTCCGCATTTTGAAAAACCCTAACTTAACTCTGGTGCTGCGTCACATATAGAAATTTTTTGATATTTGCAACCATAGTAAAACAAAGACTTATATTTTTGATATTTATTTTATATATTTAAATGCCATTTAACAAAGAAAAATCAACCAAAAAAATGAGTTCTCATGTCACCCCTGACATGTGTGCCGTAAGTTCGCCATCACTGCTCTAGCTGGTTTGGTTCAGTGGATTGAAAGTCAGCCTGTGAACTGAAGAGTCCCCGGGTTCGATTCCAGCAAGGGCATGTACCTTGGTTGCAGACTTCTCCCCGACAGGGCCCAATCAATGTGTTTCTCTCACATCAATATTTGTCTCTGTCTTTCCCTCTTCTACTTTCTCTAAAAATCAATGGAAAAATATCCTCAGGTGAGGATTAAAAAAAAAAAAAAAAATGGCAGGCAACTATAAGCCGCTGATTGATGAATTAGGAAGGAAAGGAAAGTGAAGAGTGCCTGATGAGTTCATTCATTCATTCATTCAGTTGATTCTTTCATTTAATCAGTGTCGATTATTTGTCCGCCATGTGCCAGATATTCTGCTAGGCTCTGTGTATTTTGCGATAAATGAAACAGAGCCCTTGCCATTTTGGCATAAAGTCTGGTGGGTTTGATCTGCTCATGAGAACAGTGCCAGCAGACAAATGACAGAAGACCAAATGGATTGCAAGTGACTCTGATGCATCCCAAACAAACCAAAGGAGACTTCCCAGGTTTGATGAGGCTATCACTTTCTGGGGTTTTGATACTAGAAACCTGGTTTTCAACTTTTTAATCTAAACTGATTCTGAGATACTTATTAGTCAAGTTATTAGCCTCTTTAGACATTGACCAAGAAGAAGATAGGATCGAGCAGAGTGATATAATTAAGAGTCCTGGACATAGAAAGATTCCTCAAGCCATTCTTGGCTCAAGTGGAGCATTCTGAGTGGGCATCCCTCTGCAGAAACACTGGAACTAAAGCTGCCTCTGACTTCCCTAAGCGAGGCTGGCTCCCATGAATGAATTATAAATATTATTGTACAGTCCATGAGTTGGAGCGTATGAGTGAATATGAGTGAAGAAATATGTGTGACTAGTAAGTATTAATATCAGTTCTGTGTCCTCTGGGCAAGCTCTGTCATTTGTAGAAATAGATACCTTTTTCTGGCATTCCTATAGACTCTTGGCCTTGGTTCTAACATATGCTGCTTTTTGCATCTCCCTCCTTCTTTTCCTTCTCTTTAGGGAGCAATACCATATATTGTTCCTAAACCAACTTTTCTCTTATATTCACCCAAATCTTAGTGAAGAATTAAAAAAATGTAGTCTTTTCCACTATTCAGGGGTTTTGTATAAGATGGTATAATCTACTTTATTTCAGTGGCTATTACAATTTTTCATCTTAGGGTTCTGTTATACTTTCAACTTTTTTTTTTAGGTCTCTAAATTGTTTAGGACACCAAAGAACTTTTGCTTTTGTGTTATGTCTATTGGTACTTACCGTATTACGAATGAAAACTGAGTAATCTGTAAAATCTTTAATTCATTTTAAAACAACCCAATAATAAATCCATTACACATGTCAACATAAAATAACATTTTTTGAAAAATAAGTAAAATAACCTTTCCAAAACAATAAGCAATTAAGAAGAGTGCCGTACTCTTTAATATCTAACTTAATAGAAGGCAGTTGTATTCTCACATCACCTTCTGCATTCAACCTGTTGTGATATTGTTTTGATAGACATACAATAAAGAAAAGCTGGCTTCATACAGATACATAGTTGGAAAAGGGAGGATCTTGCAGACTCCCTGAAAGACCACACATTTCTGAAGGGAAGTACTAAACACAGACTCTTTGGAAGGGCTGGCAGAACAGGCTGAGCCTCCGAGACCAAATTTCAGAACTGCACGAGGGTGCTGGCTGGAGAGGGAGCTGCTGCCTGAAATCAGTTACTGTACCTCTGCAGGCAGCAACTGCAACCACCACCACCACAGGCCCCAGGACCCCTGTGACTCCTGCCAGTTGCACCAGCAAAATGAAGTCCCAGTAGCTTCCTTTTCCCCTCATCTAACTCATTTCTGCATCGTTGTCTTATGTTGATATATCTGATTGGTGGACACTGAAGTCTGATGTCTGTGTCCTAGGGGAGGCTGAGAAGTATACTTGTTCCTAGTTCTCGAGATGGTGTTTATAAGACTTTGGGCAGACACAGATGTTACTTATTCACACCATCATCTAAGAAAACAACCAGTTGATAATCCATTTTATTGGGGCATACAATACAGAAGTGGGGTTTTTTTTTTAGTGTAAAAATAAGGCTTAAATAATCCCTGAAACATGTTAGATGTCTATTCCTGCTCATTTGAAGAATACTTCCATAAAGATTGGACATTTGAGCCTATAATTTATTTTTATGCCTTTTACATAGCCTAGGTTAATGAATATGAAGATTAGTTATATGGAAGTTGCTTAAAATTCTGTAACATCCTATATTCTTTAAAATATGGTTTGGGTATATTTAGGCCATGTATTTCTAACTTGGTCTTAGTAAGTGGAATCTTGTCTGAACCCTTGAAACTGCAAGTACTCCTAATTAGCTGTTCACGGACAGACTGAGAAAGGATTCTGTTGATGCAGATGTGAGAAGGAGATGAAAATCAAAGCTTTCAGAAGCAACTTAGAAGAGAATATCAGAAGCTGAAAACACCCACAAGGAAAAAGACCAGGAAAGTGTCTTTGCAGGATGTCTTAAGTAACCCCTTTGGAAAAGTCTGAATTTATAAATTGAGATGTTATAGACTGGAGTGTAACCATTACCTTAAAAAACTGTGCATTCCTTAGCACTTGAGGTCATTATATCCAGATTGGTATTTATGTTAAAGGCATATATAATTTGGATTCTTTGGTTTGCCAAAAGAGCTTCATATTTTGCCTCATTCCTAAGTGAATGGCCCAGGCAGATCCCTTATTTTTAAAACGGTTACACAGCTTTTGTGTTGGTAGTTATCCTCTCATTTTCATTCTGCTGCTCAGAAATGTCAGGACTTCCGAGAGGGTTGTCTCATCAAATCTGAACCCTTGATTATATAGTCCTCTACCATTATCCATCCCTACATAGCAAATGTTTCAACCTGACCAAACAACCCGAATCTTTTCATCTCATAGTTTTATATAGGTTAATGCTGACTGGAATGCTCCCTGCCCTTTTCTACCAGCACATATATCTTCTCTCTCCTTTCAACCCTTTTGTCGAATGAGGCTAGGAATAAATGAGATAAGTGAAATGTCCTCTGCAAAAAAAAAAAAAAGAAAGAAAAAAAAGTTTGACTCATGTCAGACCATATTTTTTTCCAGCTGCTTAGTCATACCACCTCTGATCATGCCTATCCCCGCAGCAGCCCCTCAACCCTCTTGCAGACACATGGCTGACATGCAGATCACTACCCTCTGCGCAGATGTACGGTGGCGGTTGTGGTGACAGCCCTGGCTCTCTGTTCCAATTTTCTGGGGAGCTTTTCAGTTCTGTGGAGGTTAGAATGCCATGAACTACATTTCTAGTGAGGTTCTGAGGGCAAGTCCTGCCAATTAGATGCACTTGTTGAGATTGGACAGGAGCTATGAGCAGAGCCATCACCCGGCTGCTGGCTCTTCTGCTTGCACAGTGGTGAGACTGTGTTTGCCTGCAGCAGCACTTCAGCATCTAGTCACTAGTCCTGTGAATGGGGCTACGGATAAATGAGATAAGTGAAATGTCCTCTGCAAAGAAAAAAGTTTAACTCCTGAAGCATGACTCCTGACTCCTAGGTTACTACTATGTTAGTGTATCCCTGTACTGATAGAGACGTAATTCCCAACATTCCTCACTGTGGTGGAGATGACAGCCCCTCCCCACCCCCGATAGGCCAGTTTGGTCATATTTTATATGTATACTTGAGGCCTGGTGCATGAAATTCGTGCATGGGTAGGGTCCCTAGGCCTGGCTGGCAATCAGGAGGGATCTATGGGGTGACTGGCAGGGTGATCGGGGCCCCCACTTGCACCCGCTTTGGCTGGCCTGGCGTCGCCCGCTCACTGGCCCTGCTCTCGTTCCCCACCGCTGCTGGTCAGGGCCAGCGGGCTGGGGACAGCTCCTACATTGAGCATCTGCCCCCTTGTGGTCAGTGTGTGTCATAGTGACCAGTTGTTCCACCGGTCATTCTGCCGTTCAGTCGATTTGCATATTAAGGTTTTATATAGATAGATATTTTTTATTGATTTCAGAGAGGAAGGGAGAAGGAGAAAGAGAAACATCAATGATGAGAGAGAATCATGAATTGGCTGCCTCCTGCATGCCCCCTACAGGGGATGGAGCCTGAAACCTGGGCATGTGCCCTGACCAGGAATTGAACTGATGACCTCTTGTTGCATGGGACAATGCTCAATCACTAAGCCACACTGGCGGGGCAGAAGTTCTACTTCTTAAAAACAAATGAATATATTGTTATTTAAATTTATACAGATTCATTGGGGGAAATTTAGAAAACAAAGTATAAAAAAGAAAAAAATTATCTATAAAACCTCTATACCCACTTAACCTTTGATGGATTGTCCTTCAATAATCTTAAATATATATACATGTTTTTATGTAGCTGTTATTCTAACAATTTCATAGCCAAAAGTGATATTTCACTATTTTAATCTTCACTTTCATGATGACAAGTGATAACACTTTTCCCTATGTTTATTAGTCCTTTGCATTTCTTCTATTAATTGCTTTATCTTGTCTTTTGCTTGTTTTCTATTGAATGTTGCTCTTTTGTTATTAATTTGTAGGAGACTTTGTTTTCAGTTTTCCTTGTTCAGTAGATGTTTTGATTCTTTTTGTGGGGTCATTTTTCTTTTTTTTTTTTTTACTTTGCACAACTTGGCCTCTGTGATCTTAATCTATTAATGCTCCTTCACAAATTCCTTCTGAGGTTCCTGCCCAGGATGAAGCCTTATGTTCTGTGTCCCACCTGGTTTGACTCTTGACCCTGGGCAGGCCCCATCCATTCCATTCAGGCCTCACCATTCACAGCCTCTCAAACAGGCTTTTCAAACCTCCACACTTTGGTAGATAAACATGCCACCTGTTTGAAATGCCCTTTTCTTTACTATCTACCTAGCAAACTCCTATGGAGCTATACCTTACCCACTTCACTATCATTACTGTGTGATTTCCACAATCAACTATTATAGACATGATAACTTGTTTAATAATGTTAAATTCTGTCTCTTCCATTATGTTGTGGGCTTCCTTATTTATCTTTGTATTCTGGACTTATTGTGTACCCCGATTGCAGCACAGTGTTAGGTATTTATTTAGTAAACTCAATAAACGTTTGCTCAGTGTTGAGTAATTCAGTATTTGTGGTAGGCAGAGTTCCACAATGGCCCCCTGGGCTCTTCCCCCTGGGGTACCTGCACTGTATAACCCCCACCTCTTCCAGTGTGGGTAGGACTGTGAATATAATGGGATAGTCACTCCCTTGATGAAGTTACATTATGTAACATAGATAATGAAATAGTCATTCTAGTGGTAATGTTACCTTTATAAGGCTCCACTGTAGCCAGCTCAGAGGAAGATTCTCCTGCTGGCTTTGAAGAAGTAAGATGCCATGTTATGAGAGTGTCATTGGCTAGGAACTGAAGGCAGCCTCTAGCAGCTGCCAGTGACCCCTGACTGACAGCAAGACAACAAGGACCTCAGTCCTATAGCCACAAGGCTGAATTCTGCCAAATACCTGAATGAGGTTGGAAGAGGATTCTGAGCTCCAATGAGAACCCAGACCCAGCCAAAAACTTGATTTCAGCCTAGTGAAACCCTGAGCAGAAGACACAACTAACTGGTGCCCAGACTCCTCATTCAAGGAAGCTGTGAATAATAGATTTGTGTTGTTTTAAGCCACTAAGTTTGTCATAATTTCATATGCTGCAATAGAAATTAGAGACAGTATTCAAGCTGCTATTACTAAGGCATTGGCAGATCAATGACTGGACTGGATTTAAGACCTTGCAGTTTGGATAACTGGATCCTTGTTTTAATTACTTAAACACAAAATCCCTCTGAGATTGGCTCTGCCAAACTCTTACCATTGTCTCTCTTAAGAGAAATGAAGCCCTCGGATCAACAACAAAGTTTAGTTACTGATCTTGAATTCCTTCTTGCCATGTTCTGTCTGCACATAATATCACTCCTGTTACTTTGCAGTGAATCTCTCTTCCCTATGGAACCACACATGTGTGAGCTACCACCTACTATTTATTGTGATAACGTCTATGCTGCATTAGCCTGCTGGACTGACCGTCCTTCACTGAGCGTACAACCTGACCATCTTCTCTGCCCAGAAGGTAGAACCGTTTTCTTCTGAGACTGTCCCCTCTAATAACAGTTACTTGGCCCGGTATTCTGGAGTTGGGCCAGTTGAGTCCCCCAGGTGAAGTAAAATAATCTTAAGTCATTCAAAAAATATTTAAATATATAATACTGTCTGTTTTAACTTAGAAAATATAATGAGAAGCCTTTTGAAAACTTTAAATTGCTGTAAAAATGTCCCATATTTTTTTAGGAATTGATTTATTAAATAAAAATGCATTATTTTAAAACCACCCAAAATACTAAAAGATTTGACAGCTAGGATTTTTAATGTCGGCAAGAGAAAGTAGCAAAAGTTTCCACGTGAGCCATAGGGGCAGGTGATTTTAAAAGGTAGGTAGTGGTTAAGGAAGCTGAGGTTGGGGCAGGTCAAGCTAATGTGCTGCTTGAGAAAAGACAGACGGGCTGAGGAGTGCTGAGTAGGGAGGAATCCAACCCATTAACAAACTTGGTCTCCAAATGTCGGAGACTGGTCCTGACATCAACGTTATTTTTATGAAGGCACAAGCTGAGCCACAAGGCAGTTGCCCTCACTCTCTGTAAATGAACCAAGAATTCCAGGCTATGGAAGGCTGACCCCACTTACTTTTCAGAACCATTAAATTCACTTCAGCTACCCATATATATATATTTTTTTGCATTTAATTGTTACTAAAGAAATCTAAAAAGAACTTACTAGAAATGGGAATCAATGTATAAGTACAGCAAGTGCCAAAATAACAGAATAAAGACGCTTCACCATGTTCAGATAGTTTCCAAAATTTAGAATAATTAAAACGTGAAAGGTGTAAGTAGTTCCAGAAGAAAACAACGCTGACGTTTTCAGACACTCTGCCAACGCGAAGTTCCTCTTCCGTCAAGTAGCAGCCTGACTTAGACATCACCAGTGGGGGGACGAGCCGCTGCTGGGCTCCTGCCAAGCCTCACCACCCCCACGCGCCGCTCCCACTCAGGCACTCCAGTAGGCCTTGTCACCACGCCAGGGTCAGTCACTGGGAAGATGCTTAAACATGAAATGTCATTGCTATTTCTGTAATTAAATATATTTCCCATTTTCCCCCTTCAAAATGTGAATAACTAGTTATTTCTCAGGGTACACTCAGAACCAGTTTAACACCTACATATCTTGATTTAATTTAAACCGTCAGAAAGCCTTCTTTTCCCCAGACTTTCCCTCTCTACACTGTATAATATTCTTCACATTAGAATCACTCCCAAATGGCCCTCGAGTTGCATACTTGTCACAGTTTAAGGCATTAAGGTCCACCTTAACATGTGCAACTCATTACAATGTGTTAATTACTTTTGATGTATTCATTGCTACTTGGCATTAAGCAATCTCTGAGGAGAGAGATCAGACATATCATCTTCATTGTTGCCGAAGCTTTTATTATGGAAATTTTCAAAATACACAAAGGTAGAAAGAATATAATGTGTCTCCATGTAACTATCACCCAAGTTTAACAGTTATCAATATTTATCAACAGTTAATTTTATTTCATTTATCCCCTTAAATTTTCTTCTCCCCTCTGAGATAGTTTATGGCTTACAACTTAAGACTGGAAAAATATTATTATTGGCTGAGTTCTCATTGACTTTTAGTATATTTCCATTTATTTTCCTTTGGAAAAGTGTCCATCAAATTTTTTGAGGGGTGTGCTGTTCCTTAAATCTCTACTTCCAAATACTCAACGCACAATCTTCAGATAGCCCTTGTCTAGCTTTAACTGTAAGTCTAACCCAAGGAAAGCCTCCTTCCTGCAGTAGCATGTTTGGGAAAGGAGGTTTGTCACGGGCAGTATGTGAGCTAGTCCTCACTGCAGAGGTGGCTTCCTTGTCACTCAGCTACTCGTGTCCCTCTGCTGCTCACATCCCCGCATAAACCACCAGGAGCCCTGCCTCCTCTCGCTGGGACGGTGATATTGCTGGCCCCGGTGATGTATACTTCACTGTACCTCTGTGTCTCTTACACCCGTTGTTGCTCATGGCAGGCCCGCACTGGAGGGACAGCACAGAACATGAGCCACTGCACACCAACGTGATAAGACATTAACAGAAAAAAATCCACTGTGCTTTCCCCCCCCACATTGTTGCTTTCCTTTCATTATGGTAGCCTCACTGAGGAAGAATAATTTCTGTCTCTTCCACCAATCCAGGAAATATTGTGTTTTTAAGGTCCAAGTTCTTTTTAAGTCTTACTCCATCCGAGAAGTAAGTAGCTATTGTGATTCATGTCCTTTGAGGAGAGTAAACAGAGAGGAGGGCCCAGGCTTTGGCTTAAAGAGGGAGGAATGTGGCCCATTTGTACCCCACCTCAGGCAGCATCTTGCGAGAGGATGGAGTTGGGGGGGCCCCTATAGACTAAATGTCAAGAGCCACAGCCTTCAAAGCTGTATTCATTTCTAGGGCTGCCGTAAAGAAGTATTACAAAGTGGATGGCTTAAAACAACAGGAATTTAGCCCAGCCAGCGAGGCTTAGTGGTTGAACCCAGAGGTCACGGTTTGATTACTGGTCAGGGCACATCCCTGGGTTTCGGGCTCGATCCCCAGTAGGGGGCGTGCAGGAGGCAGCCAATCAATGATTCTCTCTCATCATTGATGTTTCTCTCTCTCTTCCTCTCACTTCCTCTCTGAAATCAATAAAAATATATTAAAAACAACAGGAATTTATTCTCTCACACTTCCCAAGGCTGGAAGTCTGAGATCAAGGTGTCAGTAGAGCCAGGCTCCCTCTGAAACCTGTAGGGAGAGTCCTTCCTTACCTTTCCCTGCTTCTGGTGGAATGCCAGCAGTCCTTGGCATTCCTTGCTTTGCAGGTACACAACTGTAATCTCTGCCTTCACACTCCCATGGCATTTTCATTGTGTGTCTGTTTTCACCATCTCCTAAAAACACCTGTCACGTTGTATTAGGGGCCCGCCCTACTCC
Source organism: Myotis myotis (assembly GCF_014108235.1). Taxonomy (NCBI): domain Eukaryota; kingdom Metazoa; phylum Chordata; class Mammalia; order Chiroptera; family Vespertilionidae; genus Myotis; species Myotis myotis. The sequence continues at coordinate 66,310,869 of NW_023416379.1, read as the reverse complement.
ATATCACCTCATCTTAACAAATTAGTGTGCAATGACCCTCCCTCCAAATAAGGTCACATTTGGAGGTACCAGGCATTAGGGCCTCAACATATCTTTTGGGGGAGAGAGACACAATTTTGGTGGGATACACAATTCAACCCATATCAAGAACCATGACATAAGCTACCTGTACTAAGCCTGGTGTGGAGGAGGCAGCCACCAGCCTTTGAAGAGGCCAAGCGAGGCTGAATGATGACTATTCTCAACTTGACCAAGGAAGTTCAGAGGCTCTTCCCAAATTTTCTGTTCTGTGTAAGCAGTGAGAGTATCTGACACAACTTCAAGAGGAAAAGGAAGCCTCCCCGCTCCACCATCCCAAATGGGAAGGGTGGGTTTGGTGATTCTGCATCTGAGTGTATGGGGGCATATTTGGGTTGCACTTAACACTCCCTGGGCCATTCGCACCTCCAGCCATTTCTCGCTGGCGGCTGGTTCTCTCCAAGGGCCTCATTCTTTCAGTTGCTTTCCACAGTTGTCAGTGTTCTACTTTTAGAGTATTCTCCTTTTATTTTGCCATTTGAAATTTTTATGGTCTATATACCCATAGGCAAAAAAACTAAAGTTGCTTCCTCGTCAAAAGTGCCGCCTGCCTCTGGTCGGCTGGTTTAGTAATAAAATATTTTGCAGTTACAATTTTTCTAGAATATCCTATATAAAGCTTGTAGGAAGAATTTAACCACCTACCAGACCCTGTAAGCTAAGGGAAGGGATAGAAAAACGTGTTCCTTTCCTCAAAGAGTCAGTCCCTAGGGGTTGAGAATATGGGAAGCTGGAATTTTTTCCTACTGTTATATAAAAACCAAGGAAGTGCCCCACTTCTACTCAAATTCATTTGCGATATCACCACTCTGATTTTTTCCTTAGTTTTAAAACTAAAATCTGTCTACAATTTTTTATATTCCATAAATAGCAACTTCCCACTCAGAGACAAAATGGAAACTTCTGTACAGTGTTCTGTAAGCAAAGCTTCTTCTCACAGTTGGACGGAGGGGAAAAAATCCAATAAATAAGGTAACTGCAGGAAAACTATATTTATAAAATCATGTAAATATTATGTAAAGGCACTTTAGCTATATTTGGTAATTCAACTAATTATCAATATAATATTGCTAAACTACTTTACTTATTTAATATGTTTTTTAAATGAAATAGTAAGAAAGTGGGGCTGGAGGATATTGCCTTTCACTCTCTCTTAATAGAAAATCATTAAGGCAGTTTTAGCCATCTGAATGCTGGTTCATTTTACAAAGAACCCAATTTATTATTAACAAATTAATTTGTTTATTTTAAATATGTTTTTATTGATTTTAATGGAAAGAGGAAGAGAGATGGGAGAGAGAAACATGGATCAGTTGCCTTCTGCATGCATCCTGATTGAGGATTGAAACCATAACCTGGGCATGTGCCTTAACCAGGAATCAGATCAGCCACCTTTAGGTGCATGGCTTGACAAACAACTGAGCCACACTGGGCCAAGGCTTAAAATATGCATGCATGTAATTTTTCTTTAGGGCTTTGCGGATTTGTGATCCCAGGCCTGAATGCATCCATAGCCAGCTCAGGGAAAGTTTCTGTGATTTATTGACTCGCTTATCTAAAGCTTTATTAGCCATAACCTAGTAAAATGTAAACGAGGAAAGGAGGGGAGTGGGAACCAGAGGATGGTGCCTGGATTCTGGTGTTGAACTGAAAGCATCGTGCCTGGAACCTGCAGTTGCCGTCAAACTCCAGTGAGGCAGGTGTTATCCTTTGAGTAATTAGAGTGTATGTTGGAGGAAGAATGCGGGCCGAGGGTATTTATCTCAGAGTCATGGCCATTAGATCCTGATGATAGGCATTCGATGTTGAAAGTACTTAGAGATTCTCTAGTGTCCAGCAGAGTAAACAGGTTCAGAGACTAGTGAGTGACCTCACTGAAGACCGCCCTGCTGCTTAGGCGCTCCAGGGCCAGAACTTAGGTTTCTTGACTTCTAAGTCAGTGCTCTTAACGCGTCCCTCTCACTCACCTCATTGAAACTAAATGTAAAATATCTCTAACTTAAAAAAGAAAGTTTGACATTTTTTTTGAGTAGTATATGTTAGATCACGAATATAATATTTTCCTCAATAATTAGCCATTTCAAAGTATAACATATTGTAGATGCTATTGATAGTCAAGCAAATAAATGTCTTTTTTTAACTGTAGAAGCGAGTTGCTAGCATCCATTCCAAAGAGTCTCAGCAAGTCTATTTGTTTTCTTAACTGTTTGTAGAACTTAAAGGAGTGCAGTCAAGAACAGCATTCTCTGCCTACTTGCCTGAATATGTTATCCTGGCCTCCAGCATCTGGGTAAAGCTAGCAGTGCTGCAACTGCTTCTTTGCCCCAGCAGCTGTCAGCTTGAATTCATTTCCCCACATAACTCATTATTTGCAGTATATCACACTCTAAAACCAAAAAGTACAAACACTGACAGTTTAATGGCCTAGTTACACTAAGTTTATCAGTTCTATAAAGTTTATCAGTTATTTCTTAGTTTTAAAAGTGCATACTGCCCTGGCTGGTATTGCTAAATGGGTAGAGCATCAGCCCGCAAACCAAAGGGTCATGGGTTCGATTCCCAGTCAAGGGTGTGTACCTGGGTTGCAGGTTCAATCCCCAGCCCCAGTGGGGGTGTGTACAGAAGGCAACCAATTGATGTGTCTCTCATCACCTCTCTTTCTCTCTCTATCTCTATCTCTCTTTCTCTTCACCTCCCTCTCTCCCTCCATCCCTCCCTTTCACTCTCTCTAAAAAACAAGGGAGAAATATCTTCAGGTGTGAATTAACAACAAAAGTAATAATAAAAAAATAAAAGGTATACTAAATTACATATTAGTTTAAAAAGTATTGATATTAACTTACATATTGGTAACTGTTCTTTATAAAACCATCTATTTTCTTTATTTCTTTAACTACTCCCAAGCAAAAATACAAATGTACTCATTATATTTTTCTTAAGTCAATTCAAGCTGTTAACAGAGTGATGAGTCAATACACAAAGTATTCAATGAAAAGTATATAAAGCCATGCTAAAAAATACCATTAGTGCAAATTCATTTGTCATTCATATTCCAGTGTGAGACTAAAGTGAAACACAATCAGAGCAGCCTCCTTTGATTCAGTTCTTTCATCAGGGTGCCCATCACCAGGGTCAGAGAGCTCGCCGCCTGAGAGGTGGTGAATACTGTTATCGTCCAAGAAACCGGCTGACCCACATCTCAGAAAGCTTTCAGAAATTGGACTGGGCTCCAGTCTACTGATTTTTTCTGTACTTATGAAATACCCCTTTTCAAATAAAAGACTGGCATATTTATTTGCCAATGCAGAATGGCTTACCATTTCTGCATACAGTTTGGGAACTATGGTGCCACTGGCATTCATTACTCAAACATGTTTGGTAGGACCATCTCAAATATGTACAGCAAATTATCAGTCCAAACCAACACATTCATTAACTCCAAGATGAATGAAATCTCAGTTTGTGAGAGTGAAAACATTAGGTTTAAAACAGCATACACTAAAATTTAAAAAATTCAAAAAGACTTTTACTTGCTTTGTACCCATTTTTTGTTCTTAGAATTATTAAAGGGAATGCATTTGATAATTTTCCCTACTAGTAATGTACATATGTATGCATATATAATACATATACTCAACCCATCTTGGACAGATAAATATATATGTGTGTATATATATATATATATACACACACACACACACACACACACACACACACACACACATTAGGAATAGAAAAGTGATATTCTTAAAGCCGAGCAGGGAAGTACCTTCCACTCCCATATCGCCCTCATGTATTTATTGGATAGTCAGAATAGACCAGCATCTGCTGAGGTGGTATATAGCCTTTTGGTTGGAGGCCCAAGGTCCTTTTCAGATGCCAACAATCACAAACCTGTTTAGCCAAGATTTATTATTTCTTTAATAGTTCCACTGTCTCAGAAACGTAATTGGCTGCTTCCTCCTTCCTTTGGTTGGGAAGGCGGCACTCCGCTGATGTAGGCAGAATGCTCAGCAGGGCTGGAGCCAGTGTAAAAGAAAGTTGGTCAATGTAGTCTGTGCTTCCAGAAGAGGTGGGGCCGAAGATACAACCTGAATGTTTGGAAGGCTGATTACATATGGAGGGATTGAGCAGATTAGTACATATATTAAGGATAATAGGAACCAACCTTCTTACTGTTAGAGAAAGGGCATACAAATATGGAACAGGGGAAGCCTAGAGTAAATGTTGGATTATTGAATTGGAATTGGAGGTAGAGGTATCAGTGTGAAGATTTGGTTTTCAAGGTAGGTAGGTAGATGATTGACAGATCTTTGTGTACATGTTAGTGTGTGTATACACATGCATATATCCCTTAGTTTTTTCTGCTGATAGAGCCTAGAAATAATGATATTCCTGTAGCAGCGAGCACACTGAACTCCCAGATCTTGGTTTTGCAGTACCATTCCCTATTCAAGGAACCAGAGATTTTGAATAAATGGCTGATTGACGGCCTAGGGCAGGGAAAGTACCAAATGAGCCTGGAATATCTAGTTTTGTCAGAAAGTAACTATGTGTTCAAAGAATAATGAGCAAAAGGACACAGTAACCAGCTTTAAACAGCTCCCATTGACCAAATATAAAACTTTTTCAGGATAAACGGTGATCCATGTTATTCTGTGGCAAAATGCACTACTGCCTCTGATAACATGTAAAGCAGATGATGTGCCTCTGGACGTGCAATTTTAGGGAAAGAGATGGGTTAATATTTGCTGTATTTTGCAAATTAACCACAAGACTGATGGTTCCATAAATACCTAGCTAGTTTATAAGCACTAACAAAGGGTCTAGAAATTCAGAACCTTTAGCATTGAAATAATTGCTATCAACTTCAAATAGTAAATGATAAAAATCAAGAAATGTATTGAGTTTGTGTCAAGGGTCAAACCAAGGATATGGCTCTCAAATCCATGGTTTATGCCTCTGAATGGATAAAGTGGTACCCAATAAATTATTTTTTTATTTTTATTTTTATTTTTTTAAATTGTTTTATTGCTTAAAGTATTACAAAGAGTATTACATATGTCTCCTTTTTTTCCCGCCCTTAACAATCCCCTGGCCTCCCCTACCCCCCAGTGTCTTATGTCCATTGGTTATGCTTATATGCATGCATACAAGTCCTTCGGTTGATCTCTTACCCCCACCCCTCTCGCCCCTCATCCCTACCCAGCTTTCCCACTGTAGTTTGACAGTCTGTTCGAGGCAGCTCTGCCTCTGTATCTATTTTTGTTCATAAGTTTACAATGGTCTTTATTATCCATGAGTGAGTGAGATCATGTGGTGTTTTTCCTTCATTGACTGGCTTATTTCACTTAGCATAATGCTCTCCAGTTCCATCCATGTCATTGCAAATGGTAAGAGTTCCTTCTTTTTTACAGCAGCATAGTATTCCATCCTATAGATGTACCACAGTTTTCTAATCCATTCATCTGCTGATGGGCACTTAGGCTGTTTCCAGATCTTAGCTATGGTGAATTGTGCTGCTATGAACATATGGGTGCATATATCCTTTCTGATTGGTGTTTCTAGTTTCTTGGGATATATTCCTAGAAGTAAGTACACAGGGTCAAATGGGAGTTCCATTTTTAACTTTTTGAGGAAACTCCATACTGTCTTCCATAGTGGCTGCACCAGCCTGCATTCCCACCAGCAGTGCACGAGTGTTCCTTTTTCTCTACATCCTCTCCAGCACTTGTCGTTTGTGGATTTGTTGATGATAGCCATTCGACAGGTGTGAGATGGTACCTCATTGTTGTTTTGATTTGCATCTCTCGGATTATTAGTGACTTTGAGCAAATTTTCATATGTCTCTTGGCTTTCTGAATGTCCTCTTTTGAAAGGTGTCTATTTATGTCCTTTGCCCATTTTTTTATTGGATTGTTTATCTTCCTTTTGTTAAGTTGTATGAGTTCACTATAAATGTTGGAGATTAAACCCTTATCGATGATAACATTGGCAAGTATGTTTTCCAACGCAGTGGGCTTTCTTGTTGTTTTGTTGATGGTTTCTTTTGCTGTGCAGAAGCTTTTTATTTTGATGTAGTCCCATTTGTTCATTTTCTCTTTAGTTTCAAGTGCCCTAGGAGTTGTATCAGTGAAGAAACTGCTTTGGCATATGTCTGAGATTTTGTTGCCTTTGGATTCCTCTAGTATTTTTATGGTTTCCCGTCATACATTTAAGCCCTCTATGCATTTTGAGTTTATTTTTGTGTATGGTGTAAGTTGGTGGTCTAGTTTCATTTTCTTGCATGTATCTGTCCAATTTTCCCAACACCATTTATTGAAGAGACTATCTTGACTCCATTGTATGTTCTTGCCTCGTTTGTCAAATATTAATTGAGCATATTGGTTTGGGTCGATTTCTGGGCTCTCTATTCTATTCCATTGATCTATATGTCTGTTCTTGTGCCAATACCTGGCAGTTTTGAGAACAGTGGCTTTGTAATACAGCTTGATATCTGGTATTGAGATCCCACCTACTTTGTTCTTTCTCGGGATCGCTATAGCTATTCGAGGTCTTTTTTCATTCCAGATGAATATTTGGAGAATTCGTTCTAGACCTATGAAATATGCCATTGGTATTTTAATGGGAAGTGCGTTGAATTTATAGATTGCTTTGGGTAGTATGGACATTTTAACGATGTTGATTCTACCAATCCAAGAACATGGTATGTTCTTCCACCTGTTTATGTCTTCCTCTATCTCTTTTTTCAACATCCTGTAGTTTTCTGAGTAGAGGTCTTTTACCTCCTTAGTTAAGATTATTCCTAGGTAGCTTAATTTTTTTGGTGCAATGGTAAATGTGATTGCTTTTAGTCTCTCTTTCTGCACATTCACTATTGGTGTATAGAAATGCCATAGATTTCTTGGCATTAATTTTGTATCCTGCTACATTGCCAAATTCATTTATTAAGTCTAATAGTTTTTTGATGGAGTCTTTAGGGTTTTTTATGTATAATATCATGTCATCTGCAAATAAGGACAGTTTTACTTCTTCTTTTCCAATTTGGATGCCTTTTATTTCTTCTTCTTGTCTAATTGCAATGGCTAATACTTCCAGTACTATATCGAACAGGAGTGGTGAGAGTGGGCATCCTTGTCTTGTTCCTGTTCTTAGGGGAAATGGTTTTAGTTTTTGTCCATTGAGTATGATGTTGGCTGTGGGTTTGTCAAATATGGCTTTTATTATGTTGAGGTATGATCCTTCTATTCCCACCTTGCTGAGAGCTTTTATCAAAAATGGGTGTTGGATTTTGTCAAATGCTTTTTCTGCATCAATTGATATGACTATGTGGGTTTTTTCTTTCAATTTGTTTATGTGATGTATCACGTTTATTGATTTTCGGATATTGTACCGTCCTTGCATCCCTTGGATAAATCCTACTTGGTCATGGTGTATGATCTTTCTGATGTATTGCTGGATCTGATTTGCTAAGATTTTGTTGAGGATTTTGGCATCTATGTTCATGAGGGATATTGGCCTGTAATCCTCTTTCATTGTGTTGTCTTTACCTGGTTTTGGTATTAGGGTGATGCTGGCTTCATAGAATGAGCTTGGAAGTGTTCCTTCCTCTTGGATATTTTGTAGTAGTCTGAAGAGGATAGGTTTTAGTTCTTCCTTGAATGTTTGGTAAAACTCCCGTATGAAGCCGTCTGGTCCTGGGCTTTTGCTTGCTGGAAGCTTTTTGATGACTGCTTCAATTTCTTCCATAGTTATTGGCCTGTTGAGATTTTTAGATTCTTCCTGATTGAGTTTTGGAATGTTGTATTTTTCTAAGAATATGTCCATTTCCTCCAGGTTGTCTATTTTGTTGGAGTAGAGTTGTCCATAGTATTGTTTAACAATCATTTGTATTTCTGTGGGGTCTGTTGTTATTTCGCCTCTATCATTTCTGATTTTGTTTATTTGGGTCCTCTCTCTTTGCTTCTTGGTGAGCCTGGCTAGAGGTTCATCAATCTTGTTTATCCTTTCAAAGAACCAGCTCTTGGTTTCATTGATTTTATGTATTGTTTTTTGGTCTCTATGTCATTTATTTCTGCTCTAATCTTTATTATCTCCTTCCTTCTGCTCACTCTGGGCTTTTCTTGTTGCTCTCTTTCTAATTCTTTGAGTTGTAGAGTTAGATGATTTACTACCATTTTTTCTTGTTTTTTGAGATAGGCCTGTAGAGCTATAAACTTCCCTCTCAGGGTTGCTTTCATTGTGTCCCATAGGTTTTGGATTTGTGTTTTCATTGTCATTAGTTTCCAGGATGTTTTTAATTTCTTCTTTGATCTCATTGGTAACCCAATCAATATTTAAAACATGCTATTCAGCTTCCAAGTGTTTGAGTATTTTGGGTTGTTTTTATTGTAGTTTATTTCTAATATAATGCCATTGTGGTCTGAGAAGATGCTTGTTATGATTTCAATCATCTTGAATTTGGGGAGACTTTGTTTGTGACCCAATATGTGGTCTATTTTTGAATATGTCCCATGAGCCCTTGAGAAGAATGTATATTCCATGAAGTGTTCTGAAGATGTCAATTAAGTCCATCTGATCTAGTGAGTCATTTAGGATTGCTGTTTCTTTGCTGATTGTTTGTCTAGAGGATTTATCCAGTGATGTCAGTGGTGTATTAAAGTCCCCTACTATGATTGTATTGTTGTCAATCTCTCCTTTGATATCTTCCAGTTTTTTTATGTATTTGGGTGCTCTGGCATTCGGTGCGTATATGTTTATCAGGGTTATATCCTCTTGTTGTATCGATCCCTTTAGTATTATGAAGTGGCCTTCCTAATCTCTTGTTATGGCCTTCACTTTGAGGTCTATTTTGTCTGATATAAGTATTGCTACCCCAAGCTTTTTTTTCATTTCCATTTGCCTGAAAGATATTTTTCCATCCCTTCACTTTCAGTCTGTCTGAGTCCATTCTTCTGAGGTGGGTCTCTTGTAGACAGCAAATATATGGGTCATGCTTTTTTATCCATTCAGCCATTCGATGTCTTTTGGTTGGAGCATTTAGACCATTTCCATTTAAAGTTATTATTGAAAGGTACTTGTTTGTAGCCATTTCTTTTTGTGTGTGGCTGTTTTCTTTCTTAGATTTTTATTTCTTCTTTTTACACCAGTCCCTTTAGCATTTCTTGCATTGCTGGCTTGGTGGTGATAAACTCCCTTAGCCTTTTTTAGTCTGTGAAGCTTCTTATTTCCCCTTCAATTCTGAATGATAGCCTTGCTGGATAGAGTATTCTTGGATTCAGTCCTTTGCTTTGCATCACTTTGTAAATTTCTGTCCATTCTTTTCTGGCCTGATGTGTTTCTGTTGAGAAATTATTTGATAATCTAATGGGAGATCCCTTGAATGTAACTTTCCGTCTCTCTCTTGCAGCCTTTAAGATTCTCTCTTCGTCCTGAACATTTGCCATGGTAATTATGATGTGTCTTGGTGTGGGTTTTTCGGGTTCACCTTGTTTGGGACTCTCTGTGCTTGTGTGATTTTTTTCTTCCCCCCCCTCTGGGAAGTTTTCTGATATTATTTCTTCAAATAGGTTTTCTAATCCTTGTTCCTCTTGCTGTTGTTCTGGCACCCCTATTATTCGTATGTTGTTTCGTTTCATGTTGTCCCATAGCTCCCTTAGGCTCTCCTCCTGTCTTTTAATTTTTTTCTCCAATTGCAGTTCAGTTTGGGTGTGTTTTGCTTCCCTATCTTCTAATTCGCTAATTCGGTCCTCCGCTTCTCCTAGTGTACTGTTGAAACTTTCAATGGTGTTTTTTATTGCAGCTATATCACTCTTCATTTCTTCTTGTTTCTTACATAATTTATTGATTTTTTCATCTGTTTCTTCTTGCTTCTTGCATAAGTTGTTGATTTTTTCCTCCATCCGGTTTATGCACTCTAGAACCCTTAATCTGAATTCTTTTTCTGTCATGTTGCATGGCTCTGTATCACTTAGCTGCTTTTCTGGCGAGTCCTCCTTTTCTTCCTTTGGGGGTTTCTTTGTATACCCATGTTTGATCGTACTGCCATATCTAGATGTTGAGTTGTTCGTGGGCTGCTCCTTGGGTGGCAGTGGCTCCTCGGGCTGAAGTTGCTCCTCAGGCGGTTGTCATAGCAGCTGCTCCTTAGTTTGTAGCAGCTCCTCTGATGGCTGCTGTTCACAGTTGTGGTGGCTCCTCTGGCTGGTTGGGGGAGGATTCACACACAGCTGCTAATCCTCTGACAGAGGGTGTGGTGATCAGGAGGCTGCTGTTCCCCAATAAATTCTTTCAGTTAGAATAAAGGCCTCAGGAAAAGCAGACTAAAGGGTGTGGTGGCTCTCTAGAATTCCTCAGTGTTAACTCTTTACCACATTAACCTTATCATATTTAATGTCTCTCTCCTCTCTCCATAAGCACACATATACATACTCATCATTATTACTTTTTCTGTACCCTTTAAGAGAATAAATTGCAGACATGATACCTGTTATCCCTAATACTTTAATGTTAATCATGAAAAACCCACAGCTAACACATACTTAATGGTGAAAGACTGCATGCTTTCCCCTTAAAAAGTCAAGGAAAAAGACAAGGATATCTGCTGCTTCTATTCCACATCACTCTGGAAGTTCTAACAAGGCATTTAATCAAGAAAAAGTGATAAAAGGGGCATCCAAATTAGAAAGTAAGACACAAAATTATCTCTGTTTGCTGATGATATGATCATGTACTTAGAAAATCCAAAGAAATCTACTAAAAATCAATGAGAACTAATTAACAAGTTCAAAGTTGAAGGATACATGATCAGTATACAAAAATTAATTGTATTGCCCAGCTGGTGTTGCTCAGTAGTTAAGCACCAACCTATGAACAAGAAGGTCACAGTTTGATTCCCAGTCAGGGAACATGCATCGGCTGCAGGCTCTGTCCCCAGTTGGGGGAATGAAGGAGGCAGCTGATCAATGAATCATTCTCATCATTGATGTTTCTATCTCTCTCTCGCTCTTCCTTCCTCTCTGAAAAAAATTGAAAATAATTAATTGCATTTTTATGGTAGCAATGAATGAACCAAAATGACATTAAGAAAACAATTTCGTTTACAACAGCATTGAAGAGAATACAATACTTATGGATGACTTTTAACAAGGAAGTAAGGACTATGCTTTGAGAACTACAAAGTGTTGTTGATAGAAATTAAGGAAGAACGAAGTAAATGGAATGACATCCCCTGTTCATACATTGCAATACATAATGTTGTTTAGATGGCAGCACTCCCCAGACTTTTCTGTACATTTGACACAAACTCTATCAAAATATCATGTGCCTCTGACAAGCTGACTACTCCAAAATTCCAGTGGAAATGCCAGAGACCCAGACTAGCCAAAACAATTACAAATAAAACAAAACAAAATTGGAGGGTCCATACTTCCTGATTTTAAACTTACTAAAAGCTATAGTATTCAAGAATGTGTTACTGGCAGAAGGATAGACATATAGATCAAAGGAATAGAATCAAGAGTACAGAAACAGACCCTCACATGGTCCATTGATTTTTTTTGACAAGAGTAGCAAGATGATTCATTGGAGAATAATGATCTTTTTAACAAATGGTGCTAGGACAACTAGATAACCACATGCAAAAGAGTCAAGTTGTACCTGACCCTTACATATAAAATAGTAACTCAAAATTGATCATAGATCTAAATGTAAAAGCTAAAACCATTAAGCTCCCAGAAGAAAGCATAGGAGTACATCTTCATGACCTTGGGTTAGGCAATGAATAGTTTCTTAGAGGTGACATTGAAAGCGCATGCTACAAAAGAAAAAATAAACTGCACTAAATAAAAATTTAAAACTTTCTTGTTTCAAAAGACAATATCAGGAAAGTGAAAGATATCACACAGAATGGAAGAAAATATTTGCAATTCATACATCTGACAAGGGATTTATATCCAGAATATATGAAGAACTCTTACCACTCAATAATAAAAATACAAATAGGTAAAGGATCTGAATACGCATTTGTCCAAAGAATATATACAAATGACCACTGGATATATTCAAATATTTAAACAAGGTAAAAACATTCAAATAGGATAGGAAGGGATATAGTATACGTATGTATGTATTAGAAGGTATACCTTTTTACCCTATCTAAATTTCCTTTATATGCATGCATTATCTTTTCAATTAAAAAGAGCTAATTTTTAAAAGTTTAAAAGATGAAAATCCCTTCCAGGCCCCAAATTATATTGTATCATCATTCTGCATAACACTGTTCAATAGAGAATCTCCAAGAATCTCTATATATAAAAGCCTAAGTGACCAAATGACCGAACAACTGGTCGACCAGTTGCTATGACGTGCACTGACCACCAAGGAGAAGACGCTCAATGCAGGAGTGGTCAGTGCACTCCCACAGCCAACCTCCAGTGGCTGGCCAACCTCTTGTGGCCAGCTAGCCCCCCTCCCCCATCAGCCCTGATCGGGGGGCCAGCCAGCCAACCTCCCACGATCCCTCTCCTCAGCTGGCCCGCCCCCCCATGGCCCCAATTGCTGGCCAGGCCAAGGGACCCCACCCATGCATGAATTCATGCACCGGGCTTCTAGTCTATTATAAATTTAGGTATGAGCATTACAAAATGGTTGTTCAGGTTATTTGAGACTTAAATACTACTGACTATTTTGTGAGCCATGTGTTTAATTTTGTTACCAGAGAGTTGGATGTCATGAATGTACCTTAGAATAAGTCTAGCTATTTCTTTTTAAGATGAAGTGAATAGTCCTCAAAGGCCAGTTTCTTGAAATAAGGAGGAAGGTTTTTTTTTGTTTGTTTTGCTTTTTAATTTTTATGTCATCAAATTTGCCAAGTCCTTTCTTTTTTTTTTTTTTTTTTTATATATATATTCCATTGATTTTCCACAGAGAGGAGACAAGAGGGACAGAGAGCCAGAAACATCTATGGGAGAGAAACATCGATCAGCTGCCTCCTGCATACTCCCCACCGGGGATGCACCCACAACCAAGGCACATGCCCTTGACTGGAACCGAACCCGGGACCCCCCAGTCCGCAAGCCGACTCTCTGTCCACTGAGCCAAACCGGCCAGGGCTGAGGAAGTTTTTGATGGATGTCAGCTTCATCATGCTATCATGATGACATGGTAGACATCTGTCATCATGGTGGCATAGAAAATACACTGATGTTTGCACCAGGCTAATGCCTGAATCCTGGCTTACCACTTAAATTCTGGATGACCTTGAGCAAATCACATTATCCCTTGTAACCAAAAATTCTTCTTAGATAAAGGAAGAGTTACTTCTGCATCACTGTCTCCTGAGGGATTGTAAGAATGCAGTGAGATCACAGATATGAAGTAGCTAATTAAGTCAAGGAATTATTAATAATTTCGATACTCATCACATCTAGACCACGTTTGAAAACATTCTAAAAAGGAGTAGCTAGATATTCAAGTGTCAACTTTCTAAGGTTTCCTGAGAAGATAGAACAACTGAGCAGCCACAATAGGCCTACTGGCCCAGAACACTGCTCACTAAAGTGTATAAACTGATACCTTAATGAAACATGTGACATGAAGCTGTTGGTCAGATGTGCAATTTTAGGATCATGGAGGGGTATGGAAATACTCAGGGTAAGAATTGAGGTACTTTAATTACTGGGACATCAGCAACTCACAGTTGTTGTGGCAAATGTACCATTACATCTTGCTTTGGGGAAAATTGTCATTTTAACTCATAACTCAGATTAACGGTTGGGAATGCCCTTTCCAGATGTGATCCCAAAGGAAAGGAACAGAGGTAATTCTCCTTTAATAAGGTAAAGAGTGTAGGTAAAACAGCGCTACCCTGGGTGATTCCTGAGGTCCTCATAGAGACAGGAATAGAAAGGAAGAGGAGCATGGAATACGCATTCCCATGCAATTTGCAGGAGCATGCGCACACATAAACCTGTACCTCCAAAGATGAACTTAAACTTTTATGCATTACAGAGGTATTAGCATGGCAAAGATGTATTGCTTAATAATTCAGCATACGCATTAACCTAAGAAGGATTTAAAAGTCATTTATTGGAAAGAGCAATTTATTGTCAACATTTTCAATTGGTAATTTTATTACCATTTTATGCCAAAGATTATAATTTCTCTTTTTTATATTTTCTTTTATATTCAATTTAATATTGTTACGAGATAAATTTAATAATAAATCATAAGATATTTAATTATTTTTACCTCTCTGAGTTTTCTTACTCCTCTGCTGTTTCATTTCCTTGGAATATACAATAGCATTTCATCAGCAAAAATAAATTAAACAGAGGTGTTTTTTTAATGTAACTTGTCTGGTACAGGCCTAGGGAGACTTACTAGAACAGGAATGTCTGTTAAAAAGGAACTGAGGACTGGATATTAGTGACCAATGTGCTTAGTATGCACAAAAGAATGATAGGTGCTTTAAAAAAACCAAAAAGACAAAATAAAATTAAGTTCCATATATGGAAATAAAGTGCTTGGAGCACAGGAAAGTTGTAGTTCTGTTTTCTGCAGATCAAACTACAGCTGAGATAAAGAGTTCAATTTGGGAAAATATTATCTAGGAGAAATATGGAGGAAGGCGACCAGAACAGAAGGAACATGGAAACAGTCATGGGAGGAAGCACAGAAGGCATTTGGGAGGATTGGCCTGAGGATGAGAACCAAAGAGGGAGACAGGACAGTGGTCTGAAAATAGACAAAGAGACACTTGGTAAAAGAACTTGTGAATGTGTGTTCTATTTATCCACAAGGCTAGGATTCTTATGCAGAAATCAGAGGGAAGTAATTATGGGTTAACTTGTTTAAAATTATGTTCTAGCACATCGACCTACCTGAAAATGCACTATACTATCTTGGAGAGTAGCCATTTCCCCACCTTTCATGTAGAAGATAAATGGGCATCTATCAGGGACACTGTAGAGCAGCGCTGTCCAAGGAACTGTGTGTGGTGATGGAAGGTCATAGGTCTGCCCTGACGAGACAGGTTGCCGTAGACAGGAACCACATTGGCTCTCCACTCCAACAGAAGGATGCAGGTAAGTGGGGAGCTGGGGTTGCTGATAGCATGTGGACGTTCTCTTTAGATTGATTTCATTTTCTTAGTGAAATAAGAAACAAACCATCTGTTGAGAGCTGGAAGGGAGAGACAGTGTTGAAAGTAAGAGGAAAGAGAACGTGTGAAATAATCACTTTGAAAAGTGAGAGGGATATTATTAGGGAAGATGTAGCTCCTGGATCACTGTCAGTCTCTTGAAAACTAGTTCTTCTATAAAATGCAATGATTTCCGTATCCGTGTACGTAATCTTTCCAATACTCTGGCCTCTCAGGTTTTTGCTCTCGCTTTCCCAATGACCTTTTCCTCCACCCTATTTATCTTTTCCTCCACTTACTCCCATGAAACCCTAGACATTATCATTTACATAAAATTGCCATCCTCCCATAATTTCAATTTCAAGCATTTTACTTTCTGAACACCACCTTCCAGCTTTCTAGCTTATTTCTTCTAGTACCTGGATCCCATCAATTAGTCACTTCATCCCTACAGCCTTTTCATTATCCCTTGCTCCCCTCTTACTCCACTCCACTCCTTACTGAGCTTAGATGCCCTGATCAACCACCATCATCCCCTTGAATATAGCCTTGACTCCTTGTCCCATACCTATAATTTCCCCCATTTAAAAAAAACACACCATGTTTTATCCTACTTCCTCCACTAACTACTACTCTTCATCTTTCCTGCTATAGAAAAAAATGTAAAAGTGAAGTGTTGTCTATATTCACTGTTTCCAAATCCTTTCCTTCTATGTTCTCTTGAAACCACTCTAATCCAATTTTTCTTACTACCACCCCACTAAAACTCCTTATTGCAAAGTCTAATCATTTATTCTTAGTCACCATTTAACTTCGTATATCAGGGACTTTATCTCATTTTATCAGTTTCTTCACTTGACTTCCAGGACAACAGAGTTTTCTGATTTCCCTTCTATCTCACTGGCATCTCCCTGTGAACTCCAAAGAGCTCAGGCCCTGGGCTTCTTTTTCTATCTCCTTGTACTCCCTTGGTGATCTGACTTGACTTTATGGCATTAAATGCCACACGTACACTTATGACTCCCAGATTTTATATTTGGTGCAAATCTGTCCCCTGAATTCCAAACTTATATGTAACTTCCTACTCAACATCTCCATGTTGAGTGTCTAATTGGCATCTCAAATCTAGCATATTCCAAACTGACGTCTTATTTCCCTTCTAAATTTACATCATCCAGTCTTGCTCATCTAGGGTTGATGGCAACTCCATCTTTCCAGGTGTTCAGATCAAAGCTGGGTAGCCATCATATCCAATCTGTTTGAAAATTTGCCCATTTCTTACCTCCTTGATCTACCCAAAGTCTTCCCTGACTGCCCCAGACCAAGTAGTTTCATATCTTGTGCATTCTTTGTCTATGAAACACATTCTGTGATGCATTCCAGAAACCTTGAACATGTGCAAGGAAATAAAGAGAAGCTTTCTAATCAAAAGAAAAAAAAAGCAGTGAAGAGTAAAATGACATTTGGAGGACTGCTAGTAGTTCAGTAGAGAGCAAAGGATGTAAGAGATAAAGATGGAAAATACACAGGGGCCAGATTATGGATAGAAGGCCTTCTATTATCTAGGTGAAGTGGGCTTTATTTTGCCAGCAATGAAGAGTCATTGAAAAGTCTTAAGTAGGGGGAAACAGCAGATTTGTGTTGGAAAGATCACTCTTACAGCATAGTGGAAGATAGAGTAGGCAAGACACATGCCTGGAGCAGGGGGGAGAGTAAAAAAAGCAAAATTATTATAATAGCCTAGGGAAACAATGGTAAAGGCCTGAACTAAGGTAGGTTCTATTAAGATAGAAAAAGGGAGGACAATGCTGAGATCTCTTAAAAATATAGAATCATGCCGGAACCGGTTTGGCTCAGTGGATGGAGCGTCGACCTGTGGACTGAGGGGTCCCGGGTTCGATTCCGGTCGGGGGCATGTGCCTGGGTTGCGGGTGCTTCCCCAGTGGGGGATGTGCAGGAGGCAGCTGATCAATGTTTCTCGCATCGATGTTTCTAACTCTCTATCTCTCTCCCTCTCTGTAAAAAATCAATAAAATATATTTTAAAAAAAAAATATATAGAATCCCTTAGATTTGGTATATCATTGCATACTAGAGCCCCAGTGCATGAATTCATGCACCAGTGGAGTCCCTTGGCCTGGCCTGCGGGAATGGGCTGAAGCTGACTCTCCAATATCCCCCGAGGCATCCCAGATTGCAAGAGGGCACAAGCCAGACCAAGGGACCCCACGGGTGCACAGTTGGGGCCTGGGAGAGATGCGGGAGTTTGGCCAGCCTGGGAGGGACCATGGGAGGACTCCAGGGCATGTTTGGCCCCTCTCCTCTTGCTCAGTCCCGATCAGCCAGACCCAGCAGCAAGCTAAGCTACTGGTCAGAGTGTCTGCCCCCTGGTGGTCAGTGCACATCATAGCAAGTGGTTGAGCTACCTTAGCATATCATTAGCATATTATGCTTTGATTGGTTGAACGGCCAACTGGATGACTGGACACTTAGCATATAAGGCTTTTATTATATAGGACGGGAAAAGGAGAGAGTCAATGATGAATCTCAGTTGTCTGACTTGTGTGTGTTTGGATGGTGGTGCCACCTGAGATAGGAGGCAACAGCAACAAGTAGAGAAAGATGATGAGTTTGTGTTGGACAGATTGAGTGTCAAGTCTCCAGTGACATCTCAGTGAAGATGCCCAGGAACTTTGTAAATTTTATGGGTGAGGAGCTTTGTGCTAAAGATGTAGTTTAGGAATTATTTTTTTCTAGCCTGGGCATTGGAATTGCTTAGTGACAGTATGCTGAGGGAAAAGAAGATCAATCCAAGAATAACATTAGATATGTGTAGAGAGGAAAGGGAGCCTCTGAAGATTCAGAATAGTTGGAGGGTAAGTTAAGAACCAAGAAAGGGTGGTGTCTCAGAAATTAAGGGAGGAATTTTAAGAAGAGGAGTTATCAAGTAAGATGAGGATTGAATTAGTCAGCTCAAGCTGCTGTAACAAAATATTATAGACTTTGTGGCTTTAACAACAGACATTTTATTTCTCACAGTTCTAGAAGCTGGGAAGGTCAAGATCAAAGTGCTAGCAACTTTGGTTCCTGTTAAGATTGAGAGACACCTCTCTGACTTGGAAATGATGCCTTCTCTCTGTGTTCTCAAATGAGAGAGACAGAGAGAGAACTCTCTGATCTCCTTTCCTCTTCTTCTAAAAACAGTAATCCTACCATGGAGGAACCAACCTCATGACCTCCCAAAGTCCCACCTTAGTCTAAAGACCATCACGTTGGGGCTTAGGGCCTAAACATAGGAATTTTTTTTCGTGTGTGTGTGTGTGTGTGTGTGTGTGTGTGTGTGCGCGCGCGCGCGCACGCGGAGGGTGGGGTGGGGGTGGGGGGTAATGGGGATGGACACACAAACATTCAGTCCATAACAAGGATTAAAGGAGTTCTTTAGATTTGGCAATTGAGAAGCATTTGGTGGCCTTGGTCAGAACAAATTTTGATGAAGTTGTGAGTGTAGAAGTCTGATGGCAGATAAAGGGAAAAGTTGGAAAGCCAAGACAATGATCTCAGTCTAGCATTCCAGTCCCTGACTTCAAAGAGAAGAGAAGGGAGAAAGATAATGTTTGCATAAGGTTGGCTCTCAAAATGGGGCCTATGCTAGGTTTCATCTCTCCTGTGGCCACTTTGAAATTCTTAATAATGTTATCTTTGAACTTGCATTTTGTACATGAAGTCCAATGGGACAGTGAAGTATGCACAGGAACAGAGAAGATATGTCTAGCAGCAATATACACACACTCAAGTTTGAGCCCCATAGACATGGCGAGCAGCAAGCAGTTTCGCCGGCTGCCTGGCATACAGGCACACCCCTGACACTGTCTGGGGAACTACAGGGCCCTGAAGGGATGGCTGTGGCTGAGACCTGGCCCAAATTGGTAGCGGTGATTGTGGAAGTCGCAGCAGAAGCAGCAGTGGTGATGGTCATAGGCCCTAGTTCCAGGACAGAACAGAGGTTTAGCATGGAGACAGCACTAGGACCTGCAGTGGGAGGCCAGTATCCCAACTCTGCGACATTTACACAGATATTAACTTTCCTGCATGAACAATGAAATGGGACAGGAATTGTTGATGCTAAGTACACTTTGGAAGAACATGAAAGCAAGATAGCAGTGTACACATGGGCATTATAATAAAGCATATCAGGGACTCATTAGAATATATCAGAGTTCAGAATTTCTGGCTTGGAAAATATTGCAACACTGTCAAACAAATATCCATTAAATTGCTTATGAATGAATTTACATTTATAATTAAACTCGAACTTAACACAAAGTTGATGTGTATGAAGAGTTAAATCTTTTTTTAAAAAAATTGTTCTATGAGAATCATCGGCTCTAGTTATACTAAAATTTATATTTCAAAATAATTTCTCAGAAAATTATCTCAATGTCATCATAGCCTATATAATACTCTTAAGAGCTCCCATAATAGATGCTACAGCAGAAATATCCTTCTCAAAATTAAAAATTATTTGCAATCTTGCCTTTGAAAAGAGCACTGACATTATTTTCAGTTATATCAATTGAAAATTAAGTTGTTTAAAGTAAAAATTTTACCAACCTAATATATGAACTTGCAGAAAAAATAAGCCAGAAATATCACGTGATTAGGATGTCACATAAATAAAATATTGTTATTTATTGTCGTATATAAAATTATGACACCAAAGTATTTTTTGCAATAAGTTTGTTTTATTTATATATCGCTATTACTCCTAATATATGTTGTAATGAAAAAAATATTTAATTGAGAAAGGTTTATATTTTAGTACCTTTATCTGCTTTAACTGCATTTTTTAACGTTTGTATTGATTTCAGAGAGAGAGGAAGGGAAAGGGAGTGAAACATCAATGTGAGAAAGAAACATTGATTGGTTACCTCCTGCATGCACCCCGGTCAGTGGTCAAACCTGAAACCTGGGCATGTGCCCTGACTGGGAATTGAACCTTTCTGGTGAACTTTTGGTGCTCAACCACCTGAGCCACACTGGCTAGGGCTTTAACTGCATCCTCCCCCCCCCCCCCCCCCCCCCCACACACACACCCTTGTGTTTTGAAATAAAGGGACCGGCATTTTCATTTTGGGTTAAACAGGGCAAATTATGTAGCTGAACCTGGGTGTGAGGATGAGTTGTTGAGAGAATCCAGGCCTGATATACTCAGGTTTCCTTTTTTTTCTCCTTCTGCAAAGTTGGTAGCAAGAAAATGGGAGTCAGGGTGGGGAGTAAAAAGGAGGGTGGGTTCTGAAGGTTTGCTCCAAAGAGAGTTTTAAGGTTTAAAATGTTATGTGGGAAATTAGTAGAGGAATGTAGCACTTTGAGAGTTTTGAAATACTTTCAATATAATAATTTCCATAGGCTTTTTTATTACTACATTTATAATATCATTTTATGACCAATCGTAAAGAAAATTACACTTGGGAATTATCCTATTCCTGTGAAAACATTTGCTGGGTTTAATATCATGTGAAAAGTGGGATACACTTAGCTTGACTTGATATGGAATAAATGATCTGTTAAAGTCTCAATTGCTATAGTTGATAGAGAGTAAATGTAAAAGTACTATGAAAACTATAAAGTATTATAGGTATTATAGTCATTAAATTTAGTTTTGGGAATTATCTATAAAATATGAATTTTAAAAATGTATTTGGGGGTTGGGAGATGGGCAAAAAAAGGTGAAAAGGAATAAGAAGCTCAAATTGCCAGTTATGAAAATAGTCACAGGATATAAAGTATAGAATAGGGAATATAGTCAATAACATTGTAATAACTATGCATGGTGCCAGATGAGTACTAGACTTATTGGGATGATAACTTCATAAGGTATTTAAACAGAAATATGAAAATTATTTCAACATCACTAGTTATAAGGGAAATTCAAATCAAAAGCAGAGTGAGATACCATCTCACACCTGTTAAAACGGTTATCATCAATAAAACAAGAAATAAGAAGTGTTGGAGAGGATGTGGAAAAAAGGGAACCCTCACACACTGTTAGTGGGACTGTAAATTGGTGCAGCGTCTATGGAAAACAGCATGGAAGTTCCTTTAAAAATTAAGAATAGAGCTACGATGTGAACCAGCAATCTTTCTTCGGGATATCTACCCCCAAAATTTGAAAACAGTTATTTGTAGAGATATATGTACTCCTAGGTTCATTGCAGCATTATTCACAATAGCCAAGACATGGAAACAACCTAAGTGTCCTTCGACGTATAATTAAGTAAAGAAGATCTGGTACATATATACAATGGAGTACTACTCAGCCATAAGAATAGATGAAATACTGCAATTTGTGACAACATGGATGGATCCTGAGAGTATCATGCTAAGTGAAATAAGCCAGACAGAAAAGGACAAGAACTGGAGACTAGACTTTGAGTGATGAGCACACAGATATTGTATTGTAAAGTTGTACACCTGAAATTTATATAATGGTATTCACTAATGTTATCCCAATAAATTTAATAAAAAAGAAAGAAATGTTTAATCACTATATTATACACATGAAATCAATATAATAATGTACATTAACTGTAATTGAAAAATAAAATGTTTAAAGTTTATTTTATTTTATTTTATTTTTTATTAGTTTTGGTGGTGAGGACTATTTCAGACTATAAAATTGGCAAATGCTCTTTTTTATTATTTTTTCATTTTTTCAAATCTTTATTGTTGAGAGTATTACAGATGTCTCTCTTTTTTCCAGATGTCCCTCCACCCAGATCCTGCCCCGCACCTGACCTTCACCATCCTATTGTTTCGTTTGTGTCCATGGGTAATGCATATATACATATAATTTTTTTGGTTACTCTCTTCCCGCCCTCCCTCCCCCTTCCCTCTGAGATTGATTACTCTGTTCCATGTTTCCATGCCTCTGGTTCTATTTTATTCATCAGTTTATTTTGTTCATTAGATTCTTTGTTCATTTACTTTGTTTTTATTTTCTTTTCTTATTATTTTAAATCTTTATTGTTGAGAGTATTACAGATGTCCCTCTTTTTTCCCCCATTGCCCCTCTCCACCTGGTTCCCACCCCACCCAGGTCTTCGCCACCCTATTGTCTGTGTCCATAGGTAATGCATATAAGGTCTTTGTTTAATCTCTTCCTGCACTCCTTCCCTCTGAGAATCGTCAGTCTGTTCCATTTCCAAGCCTCTGATTCTATTTTATTCACCAGTTTATTCTCTTCATTCTATTACTTGTTCATTTATTTTTATTTTTAGATTCAATTGTTGATAGATATGTATTTATTGTCATTTTATGGTTCATATTTTTTCTTCTTCTTAAGGAAGACCTTTTAACATTTCATGTAATATTGGATTGGTGGTGATGAACTCCTTTAGCTTTTTCTTGTCTGTAAAGCTCTTTATCTGATCTTCAATGATAGCAGCTTTTCTAGGTAATCTTGGTTGTAGGTCCTTGCTATTCATCACTTTAAATATTTCTTGCCAATCCTTTCTGGCCTGCAAAGTTTCTATTGAGAAATCAGCTGACAGTCATATGGGTACTCCCTTATAGGTAACTAACTGCTTTTCTCTTGCTGCTTTTAACATTCTCTATTTGTATTTAATCTTTGGTATTTTAATTATGATGTGTCTTGGTGTGGGCCTCTTTGGGTTCATCTTGTTTAGGATTCTTTGTGCTTCTTGGACTTGTATGTCTATTTCTTTCACCAGGTAAGGGGAGTTTTCTGCCATGATTTTTTCAAATAGATTTTTAACTTCTTGCTCCCTCTCTTCTTCCAGTACCCCCATGATGCAAATGTTGGTACACCTGAAGTTGTCCCAGAAGCTCCTTACGCTATCTTCATATTTTTGGATTCTTATTTCTTTTTCGCTGTTCTAATTGGGTCTTATTTGGTTTCTTATATTTCAAATCACTGATGTGATTCTCAGTGTCTCTATTCTACTCTACTGTTGATTTCCTATAAATTATTCTTCATTTCAGTTAGTGTATCCTTCATTTCTGACTGGTGATTTTTTTATGTCATTGATGTTCTCATTAAGTTCCTTGAAGTTCTCACTAAGTTCTTTGAAGTTTTAATTAAGTTCCTTGAGTATCCTTATAACCATTGTTTTGAACTCTGTATCTGGTAATTTCCTTGCTTCCATTTCATTTAGTTCTTTTTCTGAAGATTTCTTCTGTTCTTTCATTTGTGGCATATTTCTTTTTCTCCCCATTTTGGCTGCTTCCCTGTGTTTGTTGCTATGTCTCCTGGAATTGGTAGAGTGGCTTTGTGTAGTAGGTGTCCTGTAGATCCCAGTGGCTCAGCCTCCCCATTCACCTGAGTTGGGCCCTCTAGGTGCACTCCTGTGTGGACTGTGTGCACTTTCCTGTTGTAGTTGAACTTTGATTGCTGTTTGTGTCACTGGGGGGGATTGACCCCCAGGCCAATCAGTTGTGAGGACCAGCTGCAACTACAGTGGATTAGCTGCTGTGCAGAAGATGCCCCTATGAAACAGGACTTGCTGCAGTGGGGCTTTGGTGCTCACTGAGTTTTCCCCTTGAGTGTGTTACTCATGGATATGGTAGGGTTTTAATCTGACATGGTCTGAAGCCAACCACCAGGTGCACTGGCTCTGGGGCCTTCTGGGAGGTGCAGAGTCAGCTACTGCCTGTTCCCTACCTGAGGCCACCCGGCACAAGCTACAGAGGGATTTGCAGATGGTTGCTACTTGTGTTGGGCTTAGAGTTTCTTAAGAGAGGCCTAGCTGTGTACCAAGGTAGGCTGCTCCTAGTGCCAGGCCAGGGACCACTTATCAAGAGGTATGGGACAGGTTGAGACCAGCTGCTGATGTTTGAGAGATTTTAGGGAAGTCTGAAGCCTGAGCCAGGACAGGCCACTCATATGGAAAAACCACTGCAAACAGCTTGTGTGGCCCTGTAAGATGGGTGGGGCAGGGTCTGGGGGAATCACCAGGGTGGGGTGAGCAGTATGGGCCAGGTTGATGGAGACTCAGATATGGGGAATGCCTGCCAGCCCTGTGGCAGGGAGTCTCAGCAAAGGAACAATGAGTTCTGCCAGCACTTTTGTTTGGAGAAAGCTGCTCCCCAGCTCTTGCCCTGATGATGGACAATTTAGTGCCTCCCTGTATGTCCTTGGGGCCTTTCAAGCTGTTGCCCCGGCACTGGAGCTCAGAGGGAGTGAGTCAAGTAATACCATGTGCAGGCCCTTGAAGATGAACTGCCTAGGACTCCAGCAGCCTCGGTGTCACTCAGTCACAATCCCCACTAGTTTTTATAGTTTGAAGTTATGGGGTCTTTTCTTCCTGGCACTGGAACCCTGTGCTGAGGGGTCTGATGTGGGGCTGGGACCCCTTTCTCCTCATAGGAAACCTCTGCAGCTAAGATATCCCTCTCAATTAAAGAAATGCCACAGGTGGGTGTTGGACCAGCCTGTTCCATGCCTCCACCCCTCCTTTCAGTCTCAATGTGGCTTCTTCTTTAATTCTCTAGCTGTAGGGCTTCCATTCAGCCAGATTTAAGGCAGTTCTGAATGATGGTTGTGGGAGCAGGTGAGAACGGTGTTTACTGATGCCGTCATCTTGACCCTCCAACCAGTATATACTCTCCATGAATTTTTTTTTTATATACAGAGAAAAAGATTGCTTACTGGTCCTTCTTTCATAGTCTACTACTGTTACCATTTTAACATATTTTCTTCCAGAGTTTTTTCTCAACAAATTAATTAGAATATAATTATGATTAAATAGTTACATGTTATATAAATTCTTCATATACTCATTTTAATATTTATATGCTAGTCTATTATGTGGTTCTGTCATACATGATATAACCACTTACTTACTGATGGATATTTAGGTTGTTTCCAATTTTTCCCCCCAATGTTTTTATAATTTTACATAAATACATGAAGATTCCTCAGTGAACTCACTTCCAGTTGAAATACTTTGAAAATTAAACTAAAGTTAATTATATTCCATTTTCTGCCTCCACCCTCTTTTTATGCACAAAAATGGGAGTCACTGCCCTTATTTGAATCTTAGTTACTAAGACTATTGTGCATTATAGAAATGTCTACCTATCTATCTTCTCAGAAGGTGAAAAAACACAAAGCTATCCTCACAGAAAATTACCTGTATGAACATATTGTCTGTTATATGTTCTCACAGTTGAAGTGCCTGAGAAATTCTTAACAGGGATGAAAGGCAAAAGCTCAGCTATTTCTCAATTGACTTAATCATTGACTTAATCATTGCGGGAAATAGCTCAGGCTGGAAACAGGTGGAGGATCCCTGACAGGTATAATAAGCTGTTTTCTGTCACCTCTGAACTATTTAAATGCAAATAGGTAGTTTGAGAGCACATTTAGATTTTCCCAAATGACGACTATAACTAGAAATGTTTCACTTGCCCTCTTTTCGATTTAATCTAACCATTTACTGGTTGTTCCAAATATTTGTTTTGTGATCAGAAGACTTGAAGGAGTTAACTGTATTTTGCAAATGTCTTACTTGTATTTGGGATTAATTTACTTCCACAGCATCTGGCTTATTAGACCTTCAGATATTTCTAAAGAAAATTCTGTGTTAGATGCATCACTGAAATACTTGCTGTCTTACCAGGAGCCAACATGAAAACAGCTTGATGGAGTAAACTTATTTTTGGCTTTTTCTTCCGGTGAGTTTTCCACAAAACAGCCAGCCTTTCTAAATGAGGTTGACTAACCATTTATAAGATTTCAGAAGGGACTAATTAGTATTATAGGTTGATTGGGGATTATATCTATTTTTTTAAAAAATCACATACAGGGAAGCATTTGTTTGTAAAATTACTTCCCACCAACCACAGCATTAACAGTGTGGCTATTGCCAAGAAACAAAGCCTATGATTCTTTATCACTTACTACAATTGGGCCAATTGTAGTAAGTGACACTCAACTACATGATTTTACAATTTTCCGTGTTTAGGGAGGAGATAACAGAAACTCTGACTTCTTGTTTTATAGATAAATCTTCATTAATTTTTCAACATAGAGGCTATAACTGAAGTCCCTTTGCAGGCCTTTCCTTTGGGGATTGAACGCAGGTGGCAGGATATGGCACATGAGCCTTGCAGTTGAGGGAACAGGGACCATGAGGTCCCCTTCCAAGCTTCCTGCCCCGATCCTGACCTCTGTGGGGGAGGTTTTTTCAATCCCACAAGACTGGACCACCCCTACTTCCAAAGAACATGGAGACAACATTTTCAGGGTTGAATGTCCTAACCTTGAATCTGACTGTCCTCCAGGGAGAATAAGCCATTACATTAACGTGATTTTCAACCTTTTTCATCTCATGCAATTAGTAATCAATTAATTACTACAATTCTGTGGCACATCAAAAATATCTTTTTTTGCTGATCTAACAAAACAATAGATATACTTTTGATTCATTTACATTGGATGGCTATTGCCATGCTGTCTGTTGTCATTTTTTTCATTTGACAATCTAAAGAAAAAGAAGTCAGTGCCTCTCATTAAATAGTCAAGTATTGCATGCTTTAAAAATTCTTGCAGCACACTGGTTGAAAACCACTGGTCTATATTAACTATTGCTCTTCTCTTACTATCCTCAGCTACATTAAGTCCTCCAATTAACTCGTAATTCCTAAAGAAATAGGGTATCTCTTTGCTATTTACATGCTTGTAAAACCTCACCCTCACACTGCTTTTCGCATTCCCCACTCTCCTTTGTCTGGCTATTTTTACCTCTCATTGTCTAGAGGTCAACTTCCCTGACCATACCTTGTCCCACTAAAAACAAAAACAAACAAAAGAACCCAAACTATAATAATTAAAAAAAAATAACAAATTTAGAGCCTTACACTGCTTTCCCACAGCACCCTGGACTTTGGCTTTAAATAGCATCTATACTCTATTAGAATCACCTGTTCACTTGGGGCTGGGGAGCACCTCCCCTGTAACATTCTTGAGAATACTGTTTTGTTCACCTTTATTTGCCATTATGTTAAAGAGGTATAAGATAGAGTTCAAAGGAATTTGCAATCCAGTTGTGAGAAAAATGTGTATTTATGTAAAGCCAATAGTAATTATATATATATATATGTGTGTGTGTGTGTGTGTGTACTGGTAATTATTAGATTAATAGGAATTTATAGACAGGAGTGATCCATGAAGGCAGGAGCAATCTAAGGAGACTTTTTGGGGAAGTTGAGGTTAGAATTGGCCAAATGTTGCTGTTAATGTAGGACTGGGGAAGGGAGTTATTTCTATTTATTATTGATTTGCAGGAGTTCTTTAAATATTTCCTAAATAAGTATTTTGTATTTATATTAAAATATTTTCTCAAAAATCTATAGCTTGCCTTTTCATTTTATTTTTAAAATATATTTTCCAAATTTTATATTTCCTGTTTTCCCTCAGCTTTTTGGGGGGTATAATTGACACATAATACTGTGTAAGTTTGAGATGTATAATGCCCTTTTATTTTCTTAATGTTGCTTTTTAAAGAACAAAAATTTTAAATTTTAATGAAGTCTGATTTTTAATTTTTTCTCTTTTGGTCAATGCATGTGGTGTCCTAAGAAATCTCTGCCTATCCTACACTTTAAAACATCTAATAACAAATTTTAAAACAATTTTAAATAAGCCTATATCTATTTCCTTTCCTCCTACCTCCTAAAATTATGCTACTTTTAGTTTTAAAATTACTAAGATGATATGCACTGTTTTGGTAAGAAGGTCAAGAATGAGAATAGCAGAAAATTTCAGGTGTAAAATGTCTCATCTCAGCAAGGTTTCCAAACCTCAAAGTCCTAGAAGAAAAGGAATAGGTACCTTTAAAGACTAGGAAAACAAGCTAACTTCTATGAGAACGTGGCCCTTTGACTACCATCAAATGGTACATGGCTCATTATCAATAATTTTGGTGCTGTACATGAATAAGTTCTAGTTTGATTTTTTAAATCTAACAAACAAAAGAAGAATGCATTGGAAGACTTGGTGGGGTAGTCAAAGAATCCAAGTGAAAACTAAAGAGCTATTTTTCAGAAAGGACAGGAACTAGAGTCGCTGTGAGGATCAAAGAGATGCATAGACTTCCACAGGGATGAACCATCTCCAGCTGTTTCTGTCCTTGTGTTACTCCTCTCAAGTTCAACTTTCAAGAGGAAAGTACCTAAGTGGCCTAATTTGGTCACATGGCCAGGGGAGATACAGGGACCTTGGCTGACAGTCCCCCCTTCAAAACTGGATTCAACAGAGAAAGAGAATAGTTCCCCAAAGAAAAATAGGGCACCGCTGCTAGAGAAGGGGGGTCGGGATGACTCTAGGAGGGTAAAAACAATGCATGCTCACCACACCCTTAAAAAGGCAGAACAAATATCTTTCAACTTGTGTTTATGTCCCCTGATTAAGTAGGATGAAATTGCCTTTATTTACTTACCTTTAATCTTCCCTCAAATAACTGGGCTTGGTTGAGTTAAATCATGTTACTGACAAAAAAGTCAAATTTGTGAAAGCAGAGTACACTAGAGCCCGTCCCAGGTTAGTTTGTTGTTGTTATTACTGTTTTAAATGTTGGTGTTGACTGTGTATTCTGATTAGTTAGAACTTTTAACTAATTTAGATGCAGAAACTATGAGAAATCTACTATTAAGTGAGGGAAAGGGATAACACTAAATAAAATATAACTTGACCAAGATCAGAAGTGAGTTAGGAGTGATGTAAACAGGTTTTGTGCATTAGAGTCCATTTTAAAAATTGCTTTAGAAGTTATGTTGCTTTCCCTGGACCAGTTGGTGGAGCATCATTCCGTACACCAGAAAGTTGTGGGTTTGATTCCCGGTCGGGGCAGAACCTGGGGTTTCAGGTTGGATCCTGATTGGGGCTGTACAGGATGTTTCTTTTTCACATCAATGTTTCTCTCTGTCTCTCTCTCCTTCTTCCTCTCTCTCTAAAATCAAATAAAAATCCAAAACATACCCCTGGTGAAAAATTAAAAAAAATTTTGTTTCTTAATTTTGCTTCTAGAAGCTATATGTTTTCATATACGAGTTCTTACCTTTAATCTTACTTGCTCATTCATTCATCTCACAGATATTTATTAAGGCTTGCCATCTATGTTAGCAGTGGGGACTGTGGAAATCTCAGACAAGGAGAGAGTAAGAGAACCTGACTTATGGATATAGACAATAAACTATTATAGAAATGAGGGATGGGCTATGATCGGTTTGTTCACTAATTTTTATCTCTAGACCTAGCACAGTACTGAAAACATAGAAGGAAGAAAAAAATATATATTGTTGCCCTAGCCAGTTTGGCTCAGTGGATAGAGGCTCTGCCTGCGTAATGAAGGGTCTAGGGTTTGATTCAGGTCAAGGGTACTTACCTCTGTTGCAGGCTGGATCCCCAGATCCCCAACCAACCAGTGCATGCAGGAGGCAACCAATTGATCTCTCTCTCCCTCTCTCTCTCTCCCCATCCCCCATCTCTCCCCCTACCTTCCAATCTCTCTAAAAATCTATGAAAAAAATATCCTTGGGTGAGAATTAATAAAAAATATATTGTTGAGATGATAAATGAATGGAGGGAGGAGTCAACGCTCCTGTCAAAAGATTGGAGGATAATGGGAAGGGGCAGGTTCAGGAAAATTTTCTAAGAGTTGTTTAATTCTGCTCTAACAAAATGCTTAAAAGAATGAAGGCTAGAGTTGCCAAAGCCCAAACTTGAGAACTGGCTACCCCTCTAGGGTTCCACGAGGTGTCTACCTTCAGATGCACATGTAGGCTGGTTATTCTGTCACCAACCAAGGATTGTAGGAGTTGAATGTGCTCTTCTGGCTCCTTGTATCCAGCTCTTTTTGTGTGACTGGGTACACTGGTTGCCCATTTGACCTCTAAAAATATTTCAGTGTTTCTGTACTGGGGGTAAAAAGATGAGGCTCAATAATTTGGAAATCATGTTTTCCTACATTAAGCAGTGTAATGGTGTGGAATCTTGTATAATAGATTCTTGCTTAATACTGTATATTTGGAAATAAGTCATTTCTAAAGGAGGGTGAGAAAGAAGTGTGTGGAAACCACACATCTGCAACAGATACCACACTCTGCCCATACTGAGGAGAGCCCGCTGGTATCTAAGGATAGATCAAAAGAATGCGCCACAAAAGTTTTTAGGAACCACAAAAGTTCCCTGATGTAACTTTTAAAAACAAAACAAAAATAAAATCTGGTCTTTTCTGGGTTTCCTCTCTTGGTGGGTGTGTATGTTGCTTGTTTATATATCTCCATGTTTGTGTGTTCCTCTTGCCTCAAAATACCTGGCCTCTCTCCAAGTCTTGTTATTGCTGGATCTAACTTGTTTTACTATTTTCCATCTCAGGTGGTAGCATGGCTCATGAAAAAACAGGTATTTTAATGCCCAAAATACCTAACCTCAAATGCCAGTTATATCTCTTAATATCGAGGCTACTTTCAACACAGTACTCATCTCTGAGCCAATTTCTGTGCTGGTCAGTGATATTTCCATTTCTCTTTCTAAGTACATGGTGGGATTACACTTCTGGTTCCCTCAATATTAGGATATGTAATGCACTTGCTTTGGCAATGGATTGGGTTTAGAAGTAGATTTGTCATTCCTGGGGAGAAGCCTCACCTTGTTGCCTTTCCCCTGGAACATGACAAAGACTCTATTGTCTCATCCCTGGAGCAGAATGCTTACCAACCCAATGGACATGTAGCATGATCAAGAAATAAACTGCTATTGTTTAACGTTATTAAGATTTGGGGGTTATTTGTTATTCAACATGAGTTGGCCCATTCTGGTTGATGCTTCCTAATATAATAATGAGTATAATATTATTTCCCTCAAAGAGTTGGTGTGAGGATTGTTAACTCACAGTAGGAGATTGAAAAGCAGTGGTTCTTAAGCCCATTAGCCCCATTTTCAGTTGTCCAAGTCTATTGCTCTTATCAGACATTCCACCTGCACCTGCACACATGGCTCACTCTTGTTCATTTTACTCCTGCCGTACTTTTCCTTCATGTCTCTACTCCCCCAGTTTCCCTCTCTTTTCAGTGTCCTCCGTGGTATACCAGCTCCATTGTGGTACAACTCTCTAAACCTGTTTCTCATCTTTTTATTCCAACTGGCAACAACATTTTAGAGTTGAAAAGGACTTCATCTCTCTAAGAATCTATTGAAACAGACCTTCAACTCCACTCTCCAGCCTTTCAATCATCTATGGACACCTTGACATCTGGACCTCATCAGAAGTTACTACTTCCCTCTGAGAGCTAGGTCACTAGGTACTCCCTTTTTTAGATGTTATCATCCTTTTCTTAAGGACACCAAATCATCTCTGGCCTCAAAGGAGTCTGCAGTTCCTCCAACTTCATCTCTTCCACACACATTTTGGACTTCCCTCACCTTACATTCCACAGTTAATCCTGGCAGTGCTTCTTATCCTGTACTTACCTTTAATTCACTTGTTTCTCTGCTCCTCCCTTTTTTCCTTCCTTCTTTCCTTCCTTCCTTCCTTCCTTCCTTCCTTCCTTCCTTCCTTCCTTCCTTCCTTCCTTCCTTCCTTCCTTGTTCCCTCCCTCCCTCCCTCCCTTCCTCCCTCCTTTTTTTTCTTCCTCCTAGCCATCCCCATCCCTCCCTCAACATTCTACTGAGCAGCCCTGGGAAGCCTCACCAGATAATTCACTTCTCTTGTTTCTGGGCTAAAGACAAGTTGTGAAGG
Source organism: Myotis myotis (assembly GCF_014108235.1). Lineage (NCBI taxonomy): Eukaryota > Metazoa > Chordata > Mammalia > Chiroptera > Vespertilionidae > Myotis > Myotis myotis. The sequence continues at coordinate 66,278,893 of NW_023416379.1, read as the reverse complement.
GAAATCATGAACCCATAACTGCATGTATTGACTAAAGCAGAAATAACTGGCTTTTCTGGAGCAATTGGCATTAGTGTTCATCCTTACTTCTTAGAACCCTCTCCTCCCATGGCCTCTGGTTCTCTTCCTGGACATACTTCACCTCACTTTTCAATGGTTCACTTTTCTCTGTCTGCTTCTCATTTAGTTGGCAATTCCTAGAGTTTTGTGCTTGGGACTCTTCTCTGTTGAGTCTATATTCTTTTTCTAGAGCAGCAGTTCTCAGCCTGTGGGTTGCGACCCCTTTGGCGGTCGAACGACCCTTTCACAGGGGTCGCCTAATACCATCCTGCATATCAGATATTTACATTACGATTCATAACAGTAGTAACATTACAGTTATGAAGTAGCAACGAAAACAATTTTATGGTTGGGTCACAACATGAGGAACTGTATTTAAAGGGCCAGAAGGTTGAGAACCACTGCTCTAGAGAAATACCATCCACCCTAGGGCTTTAAATGTATGACCATTTAAATGTAGATGATGCAAGTGACTTTCACCAGCACCTTCTCCTTAGAAATAGATAGACAATGTCCCAGTAGACATTTGGAGCTGAATGGATGTCCTATGAACACCTTAAACTTAACATGTCCTCAAGCAAACACCTTTCTCCTCAACCCCAAATCTGTACTGTCCCTTCTATTCTTGAGCTGGATTAATGGCATCACCATTTACCTGTCTCCCAACTTAGTAACCTTGGTGTTATTCTCACTTCCTTTCTCTCAACCTCCACGTAGTCAGCTGCCAAATCTTGCTGCCTCTAAATTTAAAATATCATTTGATTCTCTCTTCCAAACTGTATGCTACTGGCTTAAAATAGGCCTTCAGCATATCTTCTTTAGGCTGTATTACAATAGTACTGTCTGTAATCTGTTTCCCCAATAACATTTTTTCCCCAACCATGTTCTCCAGCCTGCCGCTATGATTTCAGAAAACAAAGCTAATCAGGTCTTTTCTCTGTGTAAAACCTTCTGCTGGCTCTCTATGCCCCTGGAGTAAAATTCAAACTATGTAATTTGGCTACAAAGCTTTCAAGTTCCTGGCCTCAAATCTACCTCCCCACTTTGTTTCCCTTTCTACCTACCTGTTCTCCATTCACATTCTAGGTTCCTGTTGCCTCATATTCTCACTACTTCCAGCTCATAACTTTCAGAAGTCTCTACTATTTTTTTCAAGATATTCCTTTTCCTCTTCTCAATACCTATTACTTGAAAAATTCCTACACCTGTTAAAACCAAAATTAAGCATCACATACTCGGCGAAGTCTTCCCTGATTTTTCCAGGTTACTGATGTTCGGTTCCTTTTACTCCCAGGGTACTTTATTATTTTAATTAAATTTATTGGGGTGATATTGGTTAATAACATGATATAAGTTTAAGTATACAATTCTATAATACGTCATCTATCTATTGCATTGTATGTTCACCATCCAAAGTCTAGTCTCCTTCTGTCCCCATATATTTGACCCCCAGGGGGTCAAATGTGCTATAGACTATACGGTGTGGCTGATAATTGTTCTATTTACATATTTATATCTCTACTAGACTGTAAGGCATATAAGCTTCTGATTATCAGAGAACTAAATATAAATTGTTTAATAAATATTGCTGAATGAATGCAATGTTACTTTCCTTCCAAGATGGTTTTGGTATCAGTGTCTTGTCTTCTTTTCCACTCTTCCTGTTACATCCCTAATAAACCATCAATTTAAACTTAGATTTTTTTAATAGTCTCTAGGTTGATAATCTAGAGCAGCACAGTTCAATAATATAGCCTCTAGCCACATGTGGCGATTGAGCACTCCAAATGCAGCTAGTCCAAGTTAAAATGAGAATATGCACTAGATTCTGAAGATAATATGAAAAAAATGTAAAATATTGCACTAATAATTTCTATACTGCTCACGCTTTGAAATATTTTGAATACATTGGGTTAAATAAAATTAAATACTATTCGAGTTAATTTCACTCGTTTCTTTTTTGTTTTTAAATGTGGCTATTAGAAAAGCTTAACATGCATATGTAGTGTGCCTTGTATTTCTGTTACATTGCTGTGATCCTTCAGTCCATCATGTAGGTCATTTATTGGTGGTAAGCCGGTCTTCTGTTTTTTTCTGAATTCTTGCAGTGCTAAGCAGAATTTTCTGAGGGGAGAACACTAAAAAAATGGTGCTTGTTAAATGGTTACTGCTGAACTAACTTTCCCAAAACATCCTTTTTTTAAATGCTATTATTCTAGTTGAAGAATCTACAGATTTACTATTGTTAACTGTCTCAAAGCCAGATTGCTTTGTCCAGTTCCCCAGCCTTCTTTAATCCTGTTGCACTTGTCTTAAGTAGTACCCCTGTCCTTCACTCTGTTTTCCAAGCTATTTGAAGTCTTTGTGCTTTGTGCAGGCTGCTCCTGCTCAATAGTTCTCTCCCTCGGTTCTCATCTAAAACAAGCCAATCTTCAAGATATGGCTTAAAAGTTCTACCTCCCACAATGTTCTTTTTTGTTTATTGGAACTCACCCTGATGTCCACCTAGTTATTATTTGTCAGAATTACAGTAAAAACTGTAATTTATTTAATTACTCAGCATCTCCACTGCCATTACAATTCAATTCAATTCCACAAATATTTTTTAAACCCTGTACCAAAAATGGGGCTAGGTGAGCAGGAGGATCACCTTTATCAAGGGCCTAGGCTTAGAATTGGCCCTATAAATAAGTGTGAGACACATACTCCTGCTCATTGCCTTTATTAGCATAGACCTGACCACAGGCATGGGCCATGTTTATTCTAATTACATAACCCCCATATTAGAAATTGCTAGTACAACACCAACATGCCAAAACATTCAATGGCCTCACCCAGGGTTCAAATCCCATGAGCCAGGAGTGGAAATTCTGGGGTCTAATCAAAAGTGTCTCCTTAGTTTTCTTTTTCATGAATTAAAGATCACTGTTTATACAGCTTCTTGTTAAAGTGACACAGCTCCGTATGGAAGGCCTTATTGCCAGATGTTTTACTACTTTGGATTTGAATCTCAACTCCTCCAATGGGTAGCTCATTACCTGGGCAAATTACAAAATTCCACACCTCATTTTCCTCTATGTACAATGAAGATAACAATATTACAGGGTTGTGATAGGGGTTAAATGAGTTAATCGTTCATGGCGCAGAATACTCAATGTTAACCTTCAGTGTATGTCTCTCTCTTATAATGTAAGACTGTCTTGTCTACTTTTTTTTCTATGCGTTCGTCTAGTTCCCAGGGCGGTGCCTGTTTCACAACTGCAGAGGAATAAACGTAGAATGAACAAACAAATCCACCCAGTCACGTTTATTTCTGCATTTCCCATGCTGTGCCCCATCAGCAAAGCTAAGAAAGCAGGTGAAAGTGGTCTCTTTGTAGAATATCTCCCCTACGGGGTTTTACCCGAGGCCCTCCACGACAGGCGCATCTCAAACCTGGGGAAGCTCACAGCGGGCAGAGCAAGTCACAGCACTTCGCTGGGATCACCTTGCGCTAAGGGCCTGGTCGGCTTCCCGGGACGTTCGGCGCATGCGCAGCGCGACCGGCGTCTGCGTTCCTTCCTGCGGCGCCACCCGGAAGTCGCGGCCGGTCCCTTCCTCCCTCCGCCTCCCTCGCCGGCTGGGGCGGTGCGTGCGGGGCGGTCCGGCGAGGAGGCGGGACACGTCGGCGCTAGAACCACAGTCGCCGCCGCCGCTGCAACTCCTGTTCCATCTGCCGCTTCCTGGGGTGAGTCCGTCCGAGGTCCCGGCGGCGCCAGGTGCGTTTCTCCAGCCGGGCTTCTGCCTGCGTCCGCCGCCGCCGCCGCCGCAGCTGTTCCGGGCTCCCTGCCCCGCTGCCGAGATGGCGACGCGCTCCTGCCGGGAGAAGGCTCAGAAGCTGAACGAGCAGCACCAGCTCATCCTGTCCAAGCTGCTGAGGGAGGAGGACAACAAGTACTGCGCCGACTGCGAGGCCAAAGGTAGAGCGGACGTCTCCTTCCCTGGTCCGGGCCTCCTGCCGCCGGTGACCTTCCCGTGGCCGCCGTGCCCCGGGCCCGAGCGGAGGCGGCGGCTGCGCCCGGTCGGCCCCGGCCCTGAAGGGAGGGCGGGCGCGGGGCTGCAGTGGACCCTCACCTCCGCCCGAAACGGCGGCGAGGTCAGGCCCACGGGCGCCGTCCCAGCCTCTGCTCCTACCCGGCCCCGGGGTTGAGCCAGTGCCGGCGTCGCGAAGCTCGGACCCTGCACAGGGCCGGGGCGGGGCGGGGCGGGTCTCGGAGCGCGGACCCGGGCGCCGGCCTGGGCAGTGCTGGGGCGTAAAGGGTTGCCCTTCTTCCGCCGTAGCTCACAGGTACCTCCATGGGTGGCTACCCTCAAGTCTCCTTCCCCGTAACTTGCTCCTCCCTCTGCCGGCGCCGGTGCTCGGTATTCCAGGTGGAACCCTACCTGCCTGCCCATCTGACAGCTTTTGTACAGGGCTTTTGCTTCTGCTTCCGGAGAAAGAGTATAGGATGGTGGTCCTTTTTGGTGGGTTGTAGTTTACTGAATTTGGGAGGGGTCATTGTTATTATTAGTAGTATTTCTTACTTTGGACATTAGCCATATTGAACAGGAATTTTATTACACGAGCCTCTTGGACAGTGGGCTTATGTTCCTGAAGATTTTAATAATTAGGTTGTCTCTCAACCGCTTGTTTGGGCGAATATGTGAACACAGGCTTGTGTGCCCCATAAACATTCAAGGTACATTTTAAAGATTCAGAGATGAAAAAAAAATCTAATATTAATTTGTTCAGTTGGAGGGCTTTCAGCTTCAGCCTTTGGAATAGATGCACTATTTTTAGCCTATATGTTTTGGATTTGGAGACCTGATGTATATTTAATGTCTTATAACTAATCTCATGGGAAAAGTGTTCCAGATTTTTAAAACCAAATCTCTCACGTGGTTAGGAAGAGATCTTGCTTATTTGTAAATTGGTTTATTTGTTTATTCGGTGAGAAATAGGTAGGTCTCCAAAACAGGAGTCAGTCAGCCTTTGGAAATGTCATATAAGATTTCTGCATTATTTGACCTAGACTTTTCCTGAAGCTTTACTGTTCTTCCGCAATACTGTATAAATGAGTCACATTTCAGTAGGCTGATGTTTGATTTGACTAAGCCACACAGCATCAGTAAGTTACTTCACTACCATAACAGGTCCTGGATTACTGTAACTAGACCATCTTATGAGCACTTTTCAGTATAGTAAGTTGATTGCACAAACCTTATATTTAGTCTATGTGACTTTTCAGGTGATGAATTAAAAATGCCCGATTGTTGTAGTAATATTTATTTACCTGATATTATGTGTGTGGTGTTTTGGGGGAATACTCTTCTGTATTGAGGCTCAATTGCTCAGTCATCACTGCACTAGTAAAACACTGTATTTAGGAAGTAAGGAAGGAGAAAAGCATGACACAGGTGCAGTATCCTGTTATTGATGCTACTCTTACCAAATCTGTTGAGCAACTGGAGAATAAGAACAGGCAAATGGAGCTGAACTCTTTCCTCCTGGCCTCATTCATGATTCTGTTGGTTATTAGTCGTTGGCACTTTATGAAGCAGTGAGGATTTAGAGCCCCTTGCCAACTCTATCTGATTCATTAGTTTAAAACTTGGGCTGCATGTTGTCCTCCTTTTTTTTTCCTCTCTTTCAATTCTTTGTCTTTTTTTAAAGATTAAAATATTCTGTTATTTGATTTCATTAATCAAGGAAATGTATATCTCCTTAATTCTGCTGTAAAACATATATATATCTCTTATTGACCTATGAGGATTTGAATCGTGCTCTCTTTAAGGCAAAGTTAAACATTTGACAAGTCTAATCATACTATGTCCTGATGCACAGATTTGTGCAAATTGAAAGGAAATTAATTAGAAGAAATATTTTAATATTACTATTTGCTGTTTCTCTATAATAGAAGTGTCAACCAAATTCACGATTGACAATGACAGATTGAAACACATGCGTGCGATTGGCACCAGCGAGAGCTTTACTAGTATATGTATCGCACATGCGTGAGTCAACTTAGCCTTTTTTATATATATATAGAATAAACTTGCTTAATTAGACCTGCTTTCTGACATAGCTAAACTTTTTCCAGCCCAGTGAAGCACCCCAACTTCTCTTTCAGGTAATTGTCAGCAACACAGCAGTAAATACCAACACAAAGCAGATTATTATTGTAGATCATGTAGGGAAAACAAAGGGTAAAATATTCAACTGCAGCAGTGTTTGACTGTATTCTGTGCAGTGAGAAAACCTGAAGTCATTTTCAAGGTCCACCATTTCTTTTCCGTCGGGTCACGTTTTTAAACTTTCCCAATTTCCGTTTTCTGGCTAATGAAAAGAAAATAGGATTCTACCGAGTTTCCTATCTACCTACTCCAGGACTTCTGTGAGGATCAAATTAGATGAGGCACGGGAAAACACTTCACAGACATTTGGTTAAAGTGGAAAATGTTTGCACCTGGCTATAAAGCAAGTCGTGTTCCTGGGCTGAAGAAACTCCAAGGAGGCTAATTGTTAGGGAGAGGAAGTTGGGCGTTGCTATGTGACGTCCTTACCCAGAGCCTACAGCGATTGTTTCAGGCTGGGCTGTGGGCTGCATTTTGCACCATGGGGTCTTGGCAGCATTGGCTGTGATTTGGTGGGGTGTCACTCCAGGGTGGTGGTGGGGCCTGTGTCCCACTTGGGGGGAGCTGAGTGTTGGTTTGTTGGCGCCAGCCAGGTCCCTGGTGCTGTTTATTTTTAAACCAGAAGTCCAGTGCACGACTTCTAGGGAAGAAGGGGGAGAAGGGGTCCCTCAGCCCAGCCTGTGCCCTCTCGCAGTCCAGGACCCCTTGCTCCTTACCTTAATAAATATCTGTGGGATGAATGAATGAGCAAGTAAGATTAAAGGTAAGAACTCGTATATGAAATCATATAGCTTCTAGAAGCAAAATTAAGAAAGCTACAGCTGTGTTACAACATATGTAAGCTGGCAATTGGGTCCTGGAATGTGGGATTTAGCCAATCATCCATGTCAAAACTGCTTCTTCACACAAGAAGCTGATTCTAGACATTCTATGATCTTGTCTTCCTGCAGAAAACAGCTAAAAAGGGCAGGATGATGGAAGATAGTCTCCATCTCACTTTTACTTTTATTTTTTAAAAATATATTTTTTATTTCAGAGAGGAAGGAAGAGGGGGAGGGGGGAGGGGGAGAGGGAGAGGGAGAGAAACATCAATGATGAGAGAATCATCTCTCTGCTGCCCCCCTCATATCCCACACTTGGGATCAAGCCTGCAACCCAGGCGTGTGCCCTGACTGGGAATCAAACTATGGCCTCCTGGTTCATAGGTTGACACACAACCACTGAGCCACGTCTGCTAGGCTCACTTTTGCTTTTAAATATTTAATAAATGTATGTAATTGGTATAAACTAATTTTCATTCAGAACTCTTACCTACAAAGGAATCTTAGAAAGAAAACATTTTAGCTTTCTGTTCTCTGAATACAAGAAGGCACTCCAGAAATAGGGTGGAATAAAGGTTGTGTGATCAAATCAGCAAATCTGCCATGGTTTCTTGTATCAGAATGAGTAGAACATCCACATCTTGATCTGAACAGAACTAGAAAGTCCTCAGTCAGCCAGTTTTTGTGTGTCTTTGGTTCTCTCTGTATCTCTGGGTATTTTAAGGGACTCTTCATGCCTGCTTTATTCTTTATTGAGTGCTGTACTTGTTGATTCACTTGCCATATACTTCATTAGCTCCTAAGTCTATGTGAAATACTATTTGCCTTCCTATAGGTGGTTGTCTCTTTTTTGGGGGGTAATATTCCATATTCCTGGGTAGATGACTTGTCCCTGCCTGGGCCAAATGTCCACCTCTGGTCATTTTGGCTTGGAGGCAGGAGGACTGCAAGAACAGCAAGTAGGAGTTTTCTTTTCTGTGGCCCACATCAGGCAAGTTCTTTAAGAAGGAGGTGTGGTGAAATAAGTCAGTCAGAGAAAGACAATCACATGATCTCACTCATTTATGGAATCTAATGGACAAAATAAGCTGATGAACAAAGGAGATCCAGAGACATAGAAATATTTGAGTCTCAGAGGGAAGGTGGGGGTGGGCGGGGAGGGATCAACTAAAGAATTTATATGCATACTAGTATATGCATAACCCTTGGACACAGACCATGGTGTGGTGAAGGCCTGGGGTGTGGGGTGGGGGGGCGTATGAGGTAGAGAGGGCCATTGGGGAAAAGAAAGGGAAGATCTGTAATACTTTCAACAATAAATATAAATTTTAAAAAAGAAGGAAGTGTGGCATAAATAATTAATATATCAAATGCAAGATTTAGAGGAAAATTTGATTCAAAACAGAGACACATGGTTTCCTCCATTCCTACTGGGGCCGGGGATCGAACCTGCAACCTAGGTTCCCTTGACCAGGAACTGAACCCGAGACCCTTTGGTGTGCAGGTCTACACTCTACCTACTGAGCATCTCTGGCCAGGTCTATGGGCATTTGCTTTCTAATTTTTGTGGTTACAAACAGCACACAACTATTTCCTCAGAATAAAATCTCTTATGTGAAAGATGTATGGTAGAGTATACCTGATTAAAGCCTGTTGGATTTGTACTATCTGGAATTGGAGCCAGTTTACCTTCCTACTGCTAGTGTATAAAGTGTGGCTTACTCTGTTTACCCAACCTGTCACTGGGTATTCATGTTTTAAAGTTTTTTAAAAAAAATCTTCACCCGAGGATATGTTTATTGGTTGTAGAGCAGGGAAACGGGGGGTGGGGGCAGGAGAGTGAGAGAAAGAAAGAAACATGGATGGGAGAGAGAAACATTGATCAGTTGTCTCTTGCACCCGCCGTGACTGGGGATTGAATCCATAACCTGGTTATGTGCCCTGACTTAGAATCAAACCACAAACTTTTGGTGTATAGGATGTTGCTCTAACCATCTGAGCTACCTGTCCAGGGCTGGGCATTCATGTTTTTGAAAAGTTTCCTTAATATAGTTGATGCAAATGGTATCATACTGCATTTTGTATTTTCTTGACACTCTCTCCAATATGCTTATTGGTCATTTCCATTTTTTTAATGTTTTGTCCCTTCAATTTGGGGGCAGTGGTGGGCTATCTTTTTCACATTTTTCTCTTGACTAGTCACAGTGGACCATAACACAAAATTCCAGACAACATTGATTCCTCTGAATTCCTCTGGTAGGCCACACCATTCAATCCTAGATTCTGTAAACCCAGGAATAAGTGATGTTTGAGCATTTTGGACAGATTTTCAGTCTCTGATCTGCATTTTTTTGTAACTATGGAATGATAGGAAGTTTAGAGATAAAAGAGACCAGGCATGGTATCTGGTCTAATCTCCAGTTAGAGAGATGAAGCAGATCAAGAGAGGTTAAATTACTTGCTCAAAGCTGTGTCACAGTGAGAGAACATGGGGATGAACCCAACTTATCTGGAAACCTATCTGTTGCTTTGTACACCCACAAATGAATGTCACCCTTGTAAAAGGTCACTTTAGCCCTAGCCAGTTTGATTCAGTGGATAGAGCATCAGCCTGTGGACCAAAGGGTCACAGGTTTGATTTCGATCAAGGGTACATAGCTTGTTGCAGGCACCTCCTGGGCCTGTCCCTGGTCAGGGCTCGTACAGGAGTCAACCAATTGGTGTGTTTCTCTCACTTAGATGTTTCTCTTTCCTTCTTCCACTCTCTCTAAAAATCAATAGAAAAATATCCTGCCGTAACCGGTTTGGCTCAGTGGATAGAGCATCGGCCTGTGGACTGAAGGGTCCCGAGTTCAATTCCAGTCAAGGGCATATACCTTGGTTGTGGGCACATCCCCAGTGGGAGGTGTGCAGGAGGCAGCTGATCGATGTTTCTCTCTCATCGATGTTTCTAGCTCTCTATCTCTCTCCCTTCCTCTGTAAAAAATCAATAAAGTATATTTTAAAAAAAAAATAGAAAAATATCCTGGGTGAGCATTAACCAAAAAAAAGTCACTTTAAGCTTTTTATTTTTTTCCATTTGCTTTACATTCGACCTTGTACACAATGAGAAAGGAGATAAATTCTGGGTTTTTATATTTAACCAAACCTCTGTTTAATGGCAGAATATCTACACTAATAAAAGACAAACATGAAAATTGACCATACCTTCGCTATGCCTTAAGCCACGCCCACCAGCCAATCAGAGTGACTATATGCAAATTAATCCAACCAAGATGGCGGCTGGCAGCCTGGAGCTGGAGCAAGCAGGAGGCTTGGTTGCTCCAATGATGGAGGAAGCCAAGCTTCCCGCCTGCTGCAGCCGGCTCTGAGCTCCACTCATAGCAACAAAGTTTCAATTATAGAAGGTAAATAAACCCCAGATACCTGCTTTCAGTTGGCCGTGGCCACGGAGCTGGAGCGAATAGGAGGCTTGGGTTGACCCTGGCGATGGAGGAAGCCAAGCTTCCCTCGCGTCCGCTCTGGCTGGCTCTGAGCTCCTCTCAAGGCTACAAAGTTTCAATTATAGAAGGTAAATAAATCCCAGAATGAAAAAAAGGAGAGGCTGGGAGCTTCTGTTGCCGGGGGGGGGGGGGGGGGGGGGGGGCGGGACTTGGCCAGCCTGAAAATGGCCCTCAGCCCCTCACCCAGACTGGCCAGGCAGCCCAGTGGGGACCCCCCCACCCTAAAGGGGGTGTGGCCAGCCTGTAAACAGCCATCAGCCCCTCACCCAGGCTGGCCAAACCTCCATGGGGTGAGGCTCCCCACTGGCGGGGGCTTGACCAGCCTGCAAACAGCCATCAGCCCTTCACCCAGGCTGGCCAGATACCCCAGTGGGGACCCCCACCCTGAAGGGGATGTGACCAGCCTGCAAACAGCCATAAGCCCCTCACCCAGGCTGGCCAGGCACCCCAGTGGGGACCCCCACCCTGAAGGGGGTGTGACCAACCTGCAAACACCCATCAGCCCTCACCCAGGCTGGCCACGCACCCCGGCGGGACCCCCACCCTGATCCGCGACACCCTTCAGGGTAAACCAGCCAGTCCCCACCTATGCACTAGGCCTCTATCCTATATAACAAAAGGGTAATATGCAAACTGACCCTAACAGCAGAACGACTGGGAATGACTTGTCACTATGACATACACTGGCCACCAGGGGGCAGACATTCAATGCAGGAGCTGCCGCCTGGTGGTCTGTGCGCTCCCACAGTGGGAGCTCTGCTCAGCCACAAGCCAGGCTGATGGCTGCCAGTACAGCGGTGGTGGTGGGACCCCCTCCTGCCTCCTCAGCAGTGCTAAGGATGTCCGACTGCAGTTTAGGCCTGCTCCCCGCTGGCAAGTGGACATCCCCTGAGGGCTCCCAGGCTGCCAGAGGGATGTCTGATTGTTAGCTTAGGCCCAATCCCCTGGGGAGTGGGCCTAAGCCAGCAGGTGTCATCCCCCGAGGGGTCCCAGACCGCGAGAGGGCACAGACTGGGTTGAGGGACCTTCCCCCCCCCCCCCACGAGTGCACAAATTTTTGTGCACCGGGCCTCTAGTTAAATTAATAATCAGAGTGAGGAATGATTACACATTAAGTGTTTACTTAATTGGTTTATTTAAACACAGATTTGGCAATAATGTAAACATGTTTTGAAACTTGGAATGCCATTTATTGGAGGTGTTAACTAGAAGGAAATGTTATCATGAAAACTGTAAATAGTGTGGAGAATAGCTTAAAAGCGAGAGGTGTTTGTAAATATTGTCCAGCCTAGTTTAAAAGAGAGAGGCATTTGTAAATGTTGGATATCTTTGGGCTTTGAGAGAAATTTGCAAATAAAAAGCACTATCCTGTTTGTGAAAGAGTAAACAAAATAAGGAAATCTGTAATGTGCTTGCTTAAACTTTGAACGTTTAAAGTCAATTGAATGATGCTAAACCCCTGAACAGAGAAACACTTTTGACAAGGCTTAAACTTTAGGACAGTCAGGTGAAACAAGGGTTATTGATTGTTTTAAATTAAGCTTTATTTCATTTTTTCTTCTTATCTTTTACCATGCTGATCAGTAAATTCTTAAATGATTACCATTGTTTAACATCTTTGCCAAAGTAAATCAGCATTTGAAAAATAGCAGGGGGATGTTTTCCCCTTAAGAACCTTCTAGGTTTTCAGTGTCCTTATATTTTGAATTTATTTATGTATGTTTCTTCTTCCCAAGTTTAAGGGAGGACTAGAATAAAAATATGGTTATATAATATATAATAACTTTTATTTCTTCCCCCAATTGACTGAGTATTGCTCTGCTATTTTTGAGAGGCAACTGGTTCAGTAGCAAAAGCATGGCCTTTGAAGGCTGACTGCTCGGGATTAAAACTTCAGTTTTCCCATTGCTGTCCTGATTTCTTTCTTCTATTTTTCTCTCTTCCTTCCTCCCTCCCTCCCTCCCTCCCTCCTTTCCTCTCCTCTTTCCTTCTTTTTTCCTCCTTCCTTCTTTGTGGTGGGAGTGTGCTATTTAAACTTAAGCCTCATGTCATTACATGTAAAATGGCCATACCTGTGTCACAGGGATGTGAGGATCAACTGAGTTTGTGACGTAATGTCTGGCACAAAGTAGTGTTTGATAATTATGTCAGGTTTCCCTCCTTTTTTTAAAGCACTCAGTCATTACTTTGCAGGAAGCATTTGTGAATTATATTTTGTTTGGTAAACAATGTAATTGAATAGATTTTGAGACTAGATCCACACAAGAATACTTTTTAGAAGGTTCAGGAAAAAGTAGACTCTCTTTTTTTTTCCTCTCTCTGTACACACACACAGTGGCCAGATTATTATGACTACCTGACATTTGTAGGCAAATTAGCCATACACTGCATCGTATGGGATATGGAAGCCAAAGGCCTGTCCGAACATCTTTGCTGTCTGCAGTTACCAAGATAAAATGTCTCCAATTCTCACAGGAACACAAGGATTGGACAGTTGAGCATTGGAAAAAAGTCAATGGTCCGATGAATCACGTTTCCAGTTGCATTATGCACTTGGCAGAGTGAGAATTTGGTGGAAACAGCATGAAAGCATGCACCCCCACATGCATGAGTACAACCCTTCAAGCTGGTGGGGGCAGTGTTATGGTTTTGGGCATGTTTTCCTGGCATGATTTGGGCCTTTTAATTCATGTGGAACAACGTCTGAATAGCACAACGTACCTAAGTATCGTTGCTGATCAAGTTCATCCTATCATGTTGATGGCGTATCCCAATGGAGATGGCTTCTTCCAACAAGACAATGCGCCATGCCACGGTGCTCGTATTGTGCAGGAGTGATTTCAAGAACGTGAGGGAGATTTTACCTTGCTTAGGTGGCCCCCACAATCACCAGATCTCAATCCAATTGAGCATTTGTGGGACGAAGTTAAAGGAGCCATTAGGGAGCTGGTTCCACAACCATCAAATCTCACAGAACTGGACAGTGCTATTCATCAGGCATGGTGTCAGATTCCTTGCATCACCTTTCAACATCTCGTGGAGTCAATGCCAAGAAGAATCGCCGCAGTATTGAAGGCAAAAGGTGGCCCAATGAAGTGTACTGATGGGGTGGTCATAATAATCTGGCCACTCACGTTCAAATATATTCCACGTTCAAAGGCTGTTAAATCATGTTGTTTACTCACATCTTCAGAAAAAAATCACTTCTGTCATGGTAAACAACCTGCTTCCCTATTTATAATGGTCTGGCCCTCTAGCAATTTCAGCGTGAAATTATAGCTAATTTGCCTAAAAATGTCAGGTGGTCATAATAATCTGGACACTCTAGTACAGTGGTTCTCAACCTGGCTGCACATTAGAATCACCTGGGAATCTTTTTAAAATCCTGATTTCTGGGCCTCATCCTCTGTGAGGAAATTATGTATAATTTAGGGGTTGGGTGACATTTTATTTGTCAGGGTTATTTTATTTTTATAGTTAACTCTTGGATAAACTGATAAAATTGACAAAAAGTGGTTCTGAGGAGAACTGTCAGTTTATTTTTGAAAAATGTACATTTTTTAGCATATCGTTTCATTTTCAAGAAGTACAATTACTTTTGTGAAAGTGACTATACTGTGTCTTTAGATTGAGTACAGTTGGACTAAACATTGAATTGGCATGTGGTGTTTATAACATATCTGCCCTCTGCTGGTGAAAATGCATTATTGCTCTTAGTACAGTACCTTCAGTGATTTCTTTGAATTAAATAATACTCTATAATATTATAGAGTGACCATAAAATTAAACTTGGGAAAAATACCTTTATTGTTTGAAAGGAATATATTTTTTTAGGGCAGCCCTGCACAATGAATTATTCTGCCCAAACAGCTATGGCTGAGAAATATTATACTGACTTATTATTACACTGATGATTATTATACATTATGTGTGTGTTTGTGTGTATTATTTTTGAATTTTTCTGTAAGTTCTAGATCTCTGTTCAATGTGGTATGTGGTAGCCACTAGTCATATGTGGTTATTTAATTGAAGTTAAATATTCAGTTCCTTCATTCCACTAGCCACATATCAAGGCTTAATAGCCATACGTGGCTAGTTGCTACTGTGCCAGATTAAAGACTATCACAGAAAGTTCAACTCAGAGTCATGTTCTAATTTTAAAATTTTATATAATAAGGATAATTATTTTCATAAAGTAATCATTGTTCTTGAATTTGAAATGAATTTTTTTCACATACCTTTTTAATATAAAAAGGTATATCAATAAAGAACCCCAATTAACTTAGGGAGTCTGTGTAGAAGGATTTTAGTTAAGATTTCTTGTTTTATATAATTTACTGTACATTACATATATTTATTACCAGATGATTACAGTATAGTTTTCTGAGTGTAGAACATTGAGCATTTCTAGTGTTTTTTTTCTTTGCTTTGAAGATTAAAGTTACTAGTAACTTAAAAATATGGCCATATTTTCTCTGTGCCTCTTTTTGGTGCATGTTTGGGGTGAAAAGAGAGAAACAGAGTTTATGACAATGTGAATCATAGCATAATATATGTTGGTTGGTTAAAAAAAAAAAATAGACACTTTGCCCAGCTACCTCTAATGTAACATCTTGAGAAATGATAGTACAATATCTTAACCAGAATTTTTGACATGATGAGATCTATTCATTTTACTGTGATTTCTACAGTTTTACTTCTACTCACACATATGTACATACATATATGTATTTAGTTCTATGCAGTTCTATCATTTGCCACCATGGTTAAAATGTAGTACAGTTCCATAACCACCAGGATTTCTTGTGTTGCCCTCTTATAGTCACACACACCTTCCTCCCATTCCTCCCCACCTACTCTCCTTCCCCAATCTGTTTTCCACTTCTAAAATTTTGTCATTTGAAAATCCTATCTAATAAAAGAGAAACATGGTAATTAGCGTACGACCGCTACCCTTCCCATTGGCTAATCAAGGCAATATGCAAATTAACTGCCAGCCAAGATGGCGGCCGGCAGCCAGGCAGCTTGAAACTAACATGAGGCTTGCTTGCTTCAGTGACGGAGGACTCCAACGTTCCCCGCCTGCTGCTGCAGGCCTCTGAGCTGCAACTCTAAGCAACTATGTTACAAATATAGAAGCTAAACAAAACCCCAGAAACCTGCTTTAGTCAGCCAGGCTTCAGCCAGCAGGATCGCAACATTGTTTCAAATACAGAAGGTAAACAAAGGCCAGAAACCTGCTTTCAGCAGCGGAGGCCTAAGAGCTGGAGCCAAGCCTCAAAGCTAAAGCTGGCCCAGAATAAAAAAAAGAAAAGAAAAGAAAAAAAGGAGCGGTTGGGAGCTTCAGTCACCCGCCAGCCTGAAAACAGCCCTCAGCCCCTCACTCAGACTGGCCAGGCACCCCAGTGGGGACCCCCACCCTGAAGGGTGTGTGACCAGCTGCAAACAGCCATCATCCCCTCACCCAGACTGGCCAGGCACCCCAGTGGGGACCCCCACCCTGATCCAGGACACCCTTCAGGGCAAACCAGCTGGCACCCACCTGTGCACCAGGCCTCTATCCTATATAGTAAAAGGGTAACATGCCTCCCAGCACCGAGATCAGCGTGATGGGGGGCAGCGCCCAAACCCCCTGATCGCCCTGCAGCTCTGTGTGTGACAGGCTGCGGTGCCCCAACCCCCTGATCGGCCCTGCTCTGTGTGTGACAGGGAGTGGTGCCCCAACTCCCCTATCAGCCCTACTCTGTGAGTGACAGGCGGGAGCTCCCCAACCCCCTGATGGGCCCTGCTCTGTGCATGACAGGGGACAGCGCCCCAACCCCCTGATCGACCCTGCTCTTTGCATGACAGGGTACGGAGCCCCAACCCCCCGATGGGCCCTGCTCTGTGAGTGACAGGGGGCAGTGCCCCAACCCTGATTGGCCCTGCTCTGTGCGTGATGGGGTGGCGCCACAACCTGCCCATCGACCCTGCCTTGAGTGTGACAGGGGGTGGTGCCCCAACCCCCCAATCAGCCCTACCCTGAGCATGACTGAGGGTGGCATCGCAACCTCCCGATCTGTCCTGCTCTGTGCATGACAGGGGCGGCGCCCCAACTCCCCAATCAGCCCTGCTCTGAGCCTGACCAGGGGCTGCACCTAGGGATTGGGCCTGCCCTCTGCCACCCGGTAGCAGGCCTCAGCCAGCAGGTCATTATCTCCCGAGGAGTCCCAGACTGTGAGAGGGCACAGGCCGGGCTGAGGTGCCCCCACTTTCCCCTGAGTGCACAAATTTTTGTGCACCGGGCCTCTAGTCCTATATAATAAAAGGGTAATATGCAAATCGACCAAATGGCAGAACGACTGGTCGCTATGATGTGCACTGACCACTAGGGGGCAGACACTCAATGCAGGAGCTGCCCCCTGGTGGTCAAGTGTGCTCACACAGGGGCAGCATGCCCTGAGCCGGGCTCACGAAGGTGGCGGAAGTCTCTCCTGCCTCCATGGCGATGCTAAGGATGTCCAACTGCTGGGAGTGGACATCCCCTGAGGGCTCTTGGACTGCGAGAGGGCGCAGGCTGGGCTCAGGCACTGTCCCCCTTTCCCCCGAGTGCACGAATCTCATGCACTAGGCCTCTAATTGTTATATAAATGGAATCATTAGATACTTTTGAAATTGACTTTATTACTCAGTGTAATTCTTTGGAGATTTATTCATTTTGCATGTATTAATAGTTACCTTTTTGATAATAAGTAGAATTTTATGGTATGTGTGTATCTATGTGCCATAGTTTAACCATTCATATAGTGAAGGACCTCTGGGCCATTTCTAGTTTTTGACTATTACATAAAGCTCTACATTTATGTATAGGTTTTCATTTGCGCATAAGCTTTTATTTCTCTGGTAAATGCCCAGGAGTGCAATTGCTGGGTTGTATGGCAATTGCATATTTAGAATCACAAAATTGCCAAACATTTCTAAAATGGCTGTATTATTTTATATTTCTACCAGTAATACATGAGTGATCCAATGTCTCTACATCTTTGTTAGCATTTGATGTTGTCACTGTTTTTTATTTTAGTTATTTTGTTAGGTGTGTAATGGTAGTGATGATGGTTTTATTTGCATTTTCCTACTGACTAATGGTGTTGAATATCTTTTCATGTGCTTATTTTCCATCTGTAATATCCTCTAAAGTGAAATACCTGTTAATCTTTCATTTTTTCAATGGCTTTAAATAATTTTTTGTTTTTCAATTACAGCTGACATACAATATTATATTTGTTTCAGGTATACAACCCAGTGATAAGACATTGCATAACTTACCAAGTATCATCCCGATAAAGCTAGTACACATCTGACACCATACATTGTTAATTACAGTATTATTGACAGTATGCCCTATGCCATCCATACTTTACATTCCTATGACAATTCTGTAACTACCAATTTGTACTTTTAAAAAAATATATATGTTTTTATTGATTTCAGAGAGAGAGGAAGGGAGAGGGAAAGAAGGAAACATCAGTGATGAGAAAGAATCATTGATCGGCTGCCTCCTGCATGTTCCCTACTGGGGATTGAGCCCACAACCCGGGCATTGCCCTGACCAGGAATCAAATGATGCTCCAATCAATTGAGTCACACCCTCCAGGGCCCAATTTGTACTTCTTAATTCCTTTGTCTTTTTCACTCTTCCCCCTAAACCCCCTCCCATCTTAAAGAAGATCCTGTGACATTTCTTGTAATACTGGTTTGGCAGTGATGAACTCCTTTAGCTTTTTCTTGTCTGGGAAACTCTTTATCTGTTTTTCAATTCTAAATGATATCTTTGCTGGGTAGAGTAATCTTGGTTATAGGTTCTTGCTTTACATCGCTTTGAATATTTCATGCCAACCCTTTCTGGCCTGCAAAGTTTCTGTTGAGAAATTAGCTGACAGTCTTATGGGAGCTCCCTTGTGATAACTGCTTTTCTCTTGATGTCTTTAAGATTCTTTCTTTGTCTCTTTGATTTTATTATTCAGTGTAATTATTTGGAATTTTATTCATTTTGCATGTATTAATAGTCTTTACCTTTTTGATAATAAGTAGAATTATTGACATTTTAATTATGATGTGTCTTGTTATGGGCCTCTGTGGGTTCATCTTGTTTGGAACTTTCTGTGCTTCCTGGACTTGTATATCTATTTCCTTCCTCAGGTTAGGAAAGTTTTCGGTCATTTTTTTTTCCCCACATTCTTTTTTTTGTGTTTTTTGTTAATCTTCACTGGGGAATATTTTTTTTTCCATTGGTTTTTAGAGAGAGTGGAAAGGAGGGGCAGGGGAGAGATGAGAGAGAGAGAGAGAGGAAAAACATTGATGTGAGAACCACATCAGTTGGTTGCCTCCTACACTCACCCCAACTGGGCTAGGGAACCTGCAACCCAGGGATGTGCCCTTGACTGTAATCTAACCCCTGGCCCTTCGGTTTGCAGGCCGGCACTCTTACCACTGAGCCAACCTGGCCAGAGCTTTCATAGGTTTTTAATTCCTTCCTCTCTCTTCTCCTGGTACCCCTGTGATGCAAATGTTGGTATGCTTAAAGTTCCAGCGGCTCCTTATACTATCCTCTTTTTTTACATTCATTTTTCTGTTTGCTGTCTTAATTGGGTGTTTTCTGCTTCCTTGCTTTTCAAATCTCTGATTTGATTCTCTGCTTCTTCTACTCCACTATTAATCCCCTGTAATATATTTTTCATTTTGGTTAATGTATTCCTTCATTTCTGACTAGTTTTTTATGTTTCTTATCTGTCTGTTGAAATTCTCACTGAGATCATTGAGGATCCTTATAACCAGTGTTTTGATCTCTGCATCTGGAAGATTGCTTGTCTCCATTTTATTTAGTTCTTTTTTTGGAGTTTTCTTTCATTTAGGACATGTTTCTTTATCTCCTTATTTTGGCAGCCTCCCTATATTGGTTTCTATGTATTAGGTAGAGTTGCTATGTCTCCTGGGCATGGTAAAGTGGCCTTCTGTAGTAGGAGCTCTGTAGGGTCCAGTGGCACAGCCTCCCCAGTCACCCAAGCTGGACACTGTGGGTGTGCTGCCCATAAACTGTGTACTCCCTTCTGTTGTAGTTAAGCCTTGATTGCTGTTGGCACATCAATGTAAGAGATTTACCCCAGGCAGATTGGCTGCAAGGACTGGCTTGTGACCACTAAGGAGTATCAGCTGGACTTACTTCAGCGGGACTCTGGTGCCCATTGAGTTTGCCCCTTGAGTGTTTTACTTGTGGAGGTGGTTGTGTGATACTTCAACATGGTGTAGAGCTATCCACTGGGTGCACTGGCTCTGAGGTTTCCTGGGAGGTGCAGTCCAAGGTTAACTGCCATCTGTGTCCTCCCCAGGGTCACCTGGCTTGAGCTACAAAGCGATCTGCAGATGGCTGCTACTTGAGCTGTGAACCAAGGCCAACTGCCACTAGTGACAGGCCTGGAGCCACTTAGGAAGAGATACATGGCACCTGAGGCCAGATGCTGCTTGTTTGAGAGATTTCAGGAAAGTTTGAAGTATGAACCAAGACAGGCCATTTGTATGGAAAAGCCACTGGAAACAGCAAGTTGGGTGGGGCGAGGTCTCAGGGAAGTATCTTGGGTGGGGCCAACAATATTAGCCAAGTTGATGGGAAACAGATATGGTGCCTGCCTGCTGGCTCTGTGGAAGGAGGGCTTAGAAAAGGAACAGTGGCCTCGGCCAGCCCTTTTGTCTGGGAGAAAGCTGTTCCAGCTCACCCTCAGTCTCACTCAGCCACATTCCCACTGGTTATTTTTACAGCCAGAAGTTTTGGAGACTTCCCTTCCTGGCAATGAAACCATGGGCTGGGTGGGACCTGGTGTGGGGCTGGGACCCCTCACTCCTCAGGAGGACCTCTGTTGCCAAGATATTCCTCCTGATTTTTAAAATTTTATTTATTTATTATTTTTTTATTTTTTTATTGATTTTTTACAGAGAGGAAGGGAGAGAGATAGAGAGCTAGAAACATCGATGAGAGAGAAACATTGATCAGCTGCCTCCTGCACATCTCCTACTGGGGATGTGCCCGCAACCCAGGTACATGCCCTTGACCGGAATCGAACCTGGGACCTTTCAGTCCGCAGGCCGACGCTCTATCCACTGAGCCAAACCGGTTTCAGCTCCTCCTGATTTTTAACCTCTACACATGTATGTGGGACCAGTCCATTCAGCATCTCTGCCTCTCCTACCAGTTTTGATGTGGTCTCTTTATATCCTTAATTGTAGGACTCCTGTTCAGCTAGATTTCAGGAGATTCTGAATGATGGATTTTCTGTAGTTTAGTTGTAATTTGAGTGTGGTTGTGGGAAGATCAGAGTACCATATTTACCTGCTTCTCCATCTTAACCAATGGTTTAATCTTCAGTCTTTCATTTTCTAGTTGGATTTTTTTTTTTCACTGTTGATTTTTTTTTTTAAAGACTTTTTTAGAGCAGTTTTAAGTTCACAGTAATATTGAGTAAAAGGTACAATGATTTTTCTATATTCCCTCCCTCTACACATGGATAGCCTCCTTCATTGTCAAAATACTGTTGAGTTTTGAAAGTGCTTATATGTTCTACATACTAGTCCTTTGTCAGATATATGCAAATATTTTCTACTCTAGCTTGTCTTTTTTTTTTAATCCGAGGATATTTTTTTCCATTTTTTTTTTTTTTCCAGAGAGAATGGAGGGGAGGGGAGAGTGGGCACATGTGCATGAGAAACATTAATGTGAGAGAGACTGTTGGTTGCCTTCCATTCGCACCCTGAACTGGCCAGGGATGGAGCCTGTCACCGAGGTACCTGGCCTTGACTGGGAATTGAATTGTGACCCTTTGGTTCATGGGCTGATGCTCTAAACACTGAGCCAAACCATCCAAGGCTGTAGCTTGTCTTTATATAATCGTCACATGGTCTTTTATAGATCAAAGTTTTTAATTTTGATGAGGTCCAATTTATTGATTTTTCCTTTTATGAAAACTTTTTCTTTTATAGTTTGGCAAGTCTGAGAACTCTTTCCTAACCCAAATTTTGAAGCTTTCTTCCCATGTTGTTTCCTAAAAGTTTTATAGTTCAGTATTTATGGCCAGGATCCACTTTGAGGAGCTTTTTGTATATGATCAAAGGTATGGATCAAACTTAATTTTTTTTTTTAATGTATGGATATTCAATTCTTTCAACAGCATTTCCTGAAAATATTATTTTTTCTTCCCTGAAATTGACTATTTTAGAAATCGATTGACCATGTATGTCTGGGAGTATTTCTGGATTTCATTATGTTCTATTGGTCTATTTTCATGCCACTGTTACAATGTCTATATTGCTTGAATATAAGTCTTGAAGTCAGGTAGTATAAAGTCCTCCAACTTCATTTTTCTTTTTCAAAGTGTTTTTGCTATTCCAGCTTCCCTGAATTTCCATATGAATTTTAGAATCAGTTTGTCAGTTTCTACAGAGTAATCTTCTGGGATTTTAATTGGAATTGCTTTGAGCCTGTATATCCATTTAGGAGAGAATTGACATCTTTTACAATACAGAGTCTTCTAATCCATAAACCAAGTATATCTCAACATTTATTTAGATCTCATTTAATTTCTCTCAGCAGTATTTTATAGTTTTCAGTGTAGAGGTCTGGTGTCAACTTTATCTCTAAGTAGTTTTTTTCTTTTGTTTTTTTAAAAATATATTTTATTGATTTTTTTACAGAGAGGAAGGGAGAGGGATAGAGAGTTAGAAACATCAATGAGAGAGAAACATCAATCAGCTGCCTCCTGCACATTCCCCACCAGGGTTGTGTCCACAACCAAGGTACATGCCCTTGACCGGAATCGAACCTGGGACCCTTGAGTCCACAGGCCGACACTTGATCCACTGAGCCAAACTGGTTAGGGCTCTAAGTAGTTTTTATTTTTAAATGTTATTGGAATGGTATTTTTTAAATTTCAGCTTTTGATTGTTGTTGGAATATGGAAATACAGTAGGTTTTTGTATATTCATCACTTATCCTACAACCTTGATAACTACAACCTTGATAACCCCAAATGTATTTGTTTTAGTAGCCTTTTTGTAGATCCTCTAAGATCTCCTACCTAGCTGATGTCATCTTCAACAATGACATTTTTTTTTTTTTAAATATATTTTATTGATTCTCTACAGAGAGGAAGGGAGAGAGAGAGAGCCAGAAACATCGACGAGAGAGAAACATCGATCAGCCGCCTCCCGCACATCCCCCACCGGGGACGTGCCCACAACCCAGGCACATGCCCCCGACCGGAATCGAACCCGGGACCCCTCAGTCCGCAGGCCGACGCTCCATCCACCGAGCCAAACCAGTTTCGGCAACAATGACATTTTTTACTTCCTCTCCAATTGGTTGTCCTGTTAAATATGATGTTAGCTATAGGTTTTTCATAGATACTTTTTATCAAGTTGAAGAAGTTCCCTTCTATTATTACCAGTTTGCTGAGTTTTGGGTTTTTAAAATATCAGAAATGGATGTTGGACTTCATCAAATGCTTTTTTTGCATCTATTGAGATCATGTAGGTTTTTTTTTTCTTCTTTTTAAAATATATTTTTATTGACTTCAGAAAGAGGGAGAGATAATCATTTGTAGGCTGCCTCCTACAAATACCCCCAACCCCCACTGGAGATCGAGCCCAAAACCCAGTACCTGTCCCAACTGGGAATCGAATTGTGGCCTCCTCGTTAATAGGTCACTGCCCAACCACTGAGCCACACCAGCCAGCCTTTTTTTTTTCTTCTTACGTAGCTTTGCTTTTATAGTTCTTTAATATAATGAATTACCTTGATTTTGCATGTTAAACTAACCTTGCATTCTTGGGACAAACCACACTTGGCCATGATGTAGTATTATCTTTTTTATATGTCCCTGGATTTGATTTGCTAAAACATTATTATTATTTTGAAAGAGGACATTCAGAAAGCCAAGAGACATATGAAAACATGCTCAAAGTCACTAATCATCCGAGAGATGCAAATCAAAACGACAATGAGGTATCATCTCACACCTGTCAGAATGGCAATCATCAACAAATCAACAAACGACAAGTGCTGGAGAGGATGCAGAGAAAAGGGAACACTCGTGCACTGCTGGTGGGAATGCAGACTTGTGCAGCCACTATGGAAGACAGTATGGAGTTTCCTCAAAAAGTTAAAAATGGAACTCCCATTTGACCCAGTGATCCCACTTCTAGGAATATATCCCAAGAAACCAGAAACACCAATCAGAAAGGATATATGCATCCCTATGTTCATAGCAGCACAATTCACCATAGCTAAGATCGGGAAACAGCCTAAGTGCCCATCAGCAGATGAATGGATTAGAAAAATGTGGTACATTCTGCTAAAACATTATTAAGAATTTTTTTTTTTTTTAAATATATTTCATTGACTCTTCACAGAGAGGAAGGGAGAGAGACAGAGAGTTAGAAACATCGACGAGAGAGAAACATCGATCAGCTGCCTCCTGCACATCTCACAGGTACATGCCCTTGACCGGAACCGAACCCGGGACCCTTCAGTCCCCAGGCCGATGCTCTATCCACTGAGCCAAACCGGCTTTGGCACATTATTAAGAATTTTGCAAATATTTATGAAGGTTGTTGATCTGAAGGTTTTGTTTCTTGTGATATCCTTGTCTGGTTTTGGTATCAGGGTTGGCCTCTTAGAAAGAATTGGGAAATATCACTCCCCTTTGCTCCCCTCAGTTTCCTGAAGCAGTTGTGTAGAATTTGTATGCTTGGTAGATTTTCCTAGTGAAACCATTTGGGCTTGGAGTTTATTTTGCTGTATAGTTTTAAATTATAGATTCAGGTTCTTTAATAGATATTGGGCTACTCAGGTTACTTATTTATTTTTCCTTCTAGAAAGATCTCATTTGTGTCTTTTAGGGAATTTGTGAACTCATTGTAAAGTATGAATGTAAAGTTATTCATAATATTCCCTTATTATCTTTCTAATACTTGTAGAATCTGGTGATGTCTCTTCTCCCATTTCTGATATTGATCATTTGTGATTTCACTCTTTTCCTAATCAGTCGGGCTAGCGCAGCCGTGGGCAAACTACAGCCCGCGGGCTGGATCCGGCCCGTTGGAAATGAATAAAACTAAAAAAAAAAAAAAGACTGTACCCTTTTATGTAATGATGTTTACTTTGAATTTATATTAGTTCACACAAACACTCCATTCATGCTTTTGTTCCGGCCCTCCGGTCCAGTTTAAGAACCCATTGTGGCCCTTGAGTCAAAAAGTTTGCCCACCCCTGGGCTAGCGCTAGAGGCTTCTCAATTTTATTGATATTCTGAAATGACCACCTTTTATTTTAATTGACTTTCTTTGTTTTTTTCCTATTCTCTATATCATTGATTTCCGGCCTGATCTTTATGTCACCTTTGTTTTTGAAAGCTATTTTAGTACTAGAGGCCCAGTGCACGAAATTTGTGCATTCTGGGGGTGGGGGATCCCTCAGCCCAGCCCTCTTACAGTCTGGGAGCCCTTGGGGGATGTCCAACTGACAGCTTAGGCCTGCTCCCAGTTGGACATCCTTAGTGCTGCCGCAGAGGCGGGAGAGGCTCCTGCCACCGCCGCTGCCCTTGCCAGCTGTAAGCCTGGCTTCTGGCTAAGTGGCACTCCCCCTGTGGCAAAATAACTGTTGGTGCTAATAAACCAGGGAAGGAATTTCTACACATGTGCTAAGTTATTCTTTACCTTACTTATAAAATAGTGATGCTAATTCTATAGACTTTATTATTTTTAGCCTCATATTCAAAGATGTCTGCCTTCCTGTTAGCTTTACAAACATCTGTTTGGGATACAGTGTTGATGTGGCCTAGTCCAAAGGTTATTTTGCCCAGTCCAAACATTTCAGATGTTTGAGGAGTAAGATGTGCAAAATAATTCAATTCCTCTGAGATGGTGTCCTTTTATACCATTTTCACAATAGTTATATTTAAAATTATTTAGAGCATCTGTTTATGTAATACTTAGAGTCACTAACACAATGTAGGAGAAAATGCAGAACTATTAATGTTGTTACTACTGACTAAGTGATGCAAAACAAGTTAATCTACTAAACCAGTCGCCCCATTCTCTGAAGGCTAAATGAGTTTATAGAGGAAATCTCTTATGATGTGCTCTTCATATATAAATTTGATGTTATTTTGCTGACTGCTGATATCACAATTATTTTCAACATCAAATGAAAGTATTTGCTTATATTCTGTGGCATATTATTAAATACTTGAGGCCTGGTGCATGAAATTCATGCACTCGTGGGCAGGGGGGTCCCCTCAGCCCAGCCTGCGCCCCCTCGCAGTCTGGGAGCCCTTGGGGGATGTCTGATTGACGGCTTAGGCCCATTCCCCGTGGGGAGCGGGCCTAAGCTGTCAGTTGGAAATCCTTAGCGCTGCTGCAGAGGTGGGAGAGGCTCCCACCACCACCGCTGCACTCGCCAGTCGTGAGCTCGGCTTCTGAGCGGTGCTACCCCTGTGGGAGCACACTGACTACCAGAGGGGCAGCTCCTCCGTTGAGCATCAGCCCCCTAGTGGTCATTGTGCATCAGTGGACTGGTTGTTCTGCTGTTTGGTTGATTTGCATATTAGCCTTTTATTATATAGGATTTCATGTTTCAAAGATCATCTCATTCTATTTTGTACTGTTTAAAATATTTGTTTATATACTTGTAGCTTGCTCAAACTGGTACAGAATTTACCTTAGTCTTTGCATTTATTCTTCATGCTAAAAGTGCAAGCAAGCATATTAAGGCTTTTTAAAAAAGTAACAGTTCTAATATAGAGAGACACAGACTATTTAAAGTATTTTTTCCACTTTAAGCTGAAAGCTGGTATTAAGCCAGCATCTAAATATGAAGAAAAAGCAAATTGCTTCTTGTTAATATGTAGTTAACAAACAAGTGCAAACTCTGAGTAAATCGGGGTTTTTTAAATTATATTTTCTTTTTAAAAAATATATTTTTGTTGATTTCAGAGAGGAAGGGAGAGGGAGAGAGAGACAGAGACATCGATGATAAGAGAGAATCACTCATCTGCTACCTCTTGCTGCCTCCTGCACGCCCCCTGCACACCCCACACTGGGGATCAAGCCCGCAACTTGGGCCTGTGTCCCAACCGACTGGGAATCAAACCATGACCTCCTGGGTCATAGGTTGATGCTCAACGATTGAGCCACACCAGCCGGGGTATTATATTTTCTTAAGCTGTGATTTTATTCATGTCACTGGCCTTTTCAAAATTGTTCAGTGACTCCTTGTTGCTAGTAGTATAAAATCAAATTTGGGAATTAAGGTTCTCTGCATTGTCTTCAGCCTATATTTTCACTTATGCTAACCTTCTTTGTTTTCTGCCAGCTGTTGGCGACCAAAGATACTATGTGCTTCCGCCTCTTCCTGTGCTGTGGTTTTTATCCTACCAGAGTAATGTCAGGGCCTACAGGCTACTTCCTCTGTCAGGAACCCTTTCCCTAGATATGTAATTGGCTTCTTGCTTTAGAACAGCGGTTCTCAACCTGTGGGTCACAACCCCTTTGGGGGTCGAATGACCCTTTCACAGGGGTCGTCTAAATACATCCTGCATATCAGGTATTTACATTACGATTCATAACAGTAGCAAAATTATAGTTATGAAGTAGCAACGAAAATAATTTTATGGTTGGGGATCACCACAACATGAGGAACTGTATTAAAGGGTCGCGGCATTAGGAAGGTTGAGAACCACTGCTTTAGAACTTTGTTCAAATGCTACATTATCAGTGTTGTGTTCCCTGGCCATTGTATTTAAAATAGCATCCCATCTTTTTTCTAAGCACTTCCTATTCTTTTTTACCCACTTAATTTTATTTTCTCCATAGTATTTATCAGAATCTGAGATCCTATACATTTTGTAACTTGTTTGTCCCCTTGTTTTGCTCCACTGAATATATAGTTCAAGAGGGAAGGGAGTTTAATCTGTCTTAATTTCCTACATATAAAAAGTTCTTGGCACATAGTAAGCATTCAGCACATTTTTTATGACAATGAGTCAGTGAATGAGTGAATGAATAATTAGCTTTCTAAGTCTTTTCTGCTCATCCAACTCTCATTTATCTTTCCAGGCCCACTTCAAAGTTGCACCACATTCATGAAGCTGCCTTTGAATGAAGCTGTTTCCAGTTACTTCAAAGTAGCCCATCATGATTTTTTTTCCTCTTTTGAACTTGTGGTATTTTCAGTGTGAGAGAATTTTCTAATAGATATAATTACACATGGTTGGAGAAGGTTGCAAGATGGGAAAATTCTATGACTTAAAATGTTTAAAGAGTGACAGAATGACCCAGTCAGTAAAGAAGACGAGAGTTGATATTGAGTAGTCTTTTTTTTTTTTTAATATATTTTTTATTGATTAAGATATTACATATGTGTCCTTGTCCCCACGTTACCCTCTACCCCCCACCCCCCCCACCCCCGCTCATGCCCTCACCCCCCCGTTGTCCATGTCCATTGATTAGGCCTATATGCTTGCATATAAGTCCTTTGGTTGATCTTTCCCCCTTACCCCCACCCTCCCCTACCTTCCCTCCAAGTCCCGACTTCATTTATCTGTGGGGCATACACCCCAAGACCCCCTCATGGATGTCTGAAACCAAAGATATACCAAACCCTATATATGTTGTTTTTTTCCTGTATATACATGCATATATACGTACATACCTGTAATAAGTTTAATTTATAAACTAGGCACAGTAAGAGATTAACAATGATAACTAATAATAAATTAGAACATTTATAATAGTATACTGCAATAATGTTATGTGAATGTGGTTTCTCAAAATATCTTATTATAATCACCCCTTATTTTTTGTTAATGGTTTGATATGACTTGTTTCAGGGGGATCCCTTGCTGAAGTCTTCATATAGGCTCAGTGCTTTCTGGAGCAACACTGCCCATCAGTTGGTACACATTTTTTTTTCATATTTTCTATACACAAATTTAATACCTTTTCCATTTTAACCAAGCACTGATACACTGTGGCTGGCTGTAAGTTATGCACTTGGAGGTGCAGCAGCAAAACTAGCATAGCATGCATATATATCACACATACATATACATATGTGTGTATATATATATTTTTTTCCTTATTGAGAACTTTAAACCGTTCACTTTAAGCTTCTCTTCAACTTATCCAAATAGCATCACTACCCTTGTGCATTGGGACCATTATTAAGTAAAATAGAGTTACTTGAACAGAAGCACTGCATTATCAGGACAATTGTCTGATAACTGAGACAGCTACTAAGTGAGTAATAGCTGGGAAGCTGGGGAACACATCTATTCAGTTTGTATCATGTCCCTGGCAGGACTGGATGGTGAGAGATTTCACCATGCTACTCAAAATGACATGCAGTTTAAAACTTATAAATTGTTTATTTCTGGAATTTCCCATTTAATATTTTCAAACCACAGTGGACCACAATTTACTGTGGGTAACTGAAACCATGGATAAGAGAGGAAAGGACCCTGAAAGATGTAGATGAACTTGCCCTATTTTATAGTTGTCGAAACTGACATTTAAGAGAGGCCATGTAATTTGTCTATAGTTTCATAGCCATAAGTGACTGATTGATGATTTAAACCCAGGCCTGACTTTGTATTGTGGGAAGAGCTGTTATACTGCCTTCAGTGAGTAACTACTTCATGAACTCAAGTCGCATTTTTACCAAGAAATGAAGGCCTGAATGGGGAAGAATGAGGACACTTGGTTAGGAAGAGAAAAAAAATTGGTAGTGGAGCCCTGACGTGTTTGGCTCAGTGCATAGAGCATTGGCCTGCGGACTCAAGGGTTCCAGTTTCGATTCCGGTCAAGGGCATGTCCCTTGGTTGCAGGCACATACCCAGTGGGGAGTGTGCAGGAGGCAGCTGATCGATGTTTCTCTCTCATTGATGTTTCTGGCTCTCTGTCCCTCTCCCTTCCTCTTTGTAAAAAATCAATAAAATATATTTGGAAAAAAAATTGGTAGTGGTATAATTAATTAGAAACATCAAAAGGGAAACAGAGGCATCAGTTTATCCTTCTGTCAGATTTTGGCCTGGTGATAGGTCAAGATTTTTATTTACTACAGAGTTAGTGGATCTTATTTTGATTTTTTTAAAAAAAACCCTTACTGGAGGATATGGCTTTTAAATTGATTTTTAGAGTGAGAGAAACATTGACTAGAGAGAAAATTGATCAGTTGCCTACCATACCACCCCATGTGCCTTGACTGGTAATCAAACCTGCAATCTTTTGGTAAATGGGATGATGCTCCAACCAACTGATCCACCTGGTTTATTTTTATTTATTTATTTTTTAAAGAGACTCTTATTAGGTAGAATTTATTGCTTGGCTTTTGTTTTTATATGATTTAAGAGATCTTAAAAATTAAAATGAAAAATCTTAACTATTAAGCCAGTCTCCAGAAGATGATAGTTACTATGTTCAATTAGATATATATTAATACTTATCAAGAGCTTACTCTGTGTCAGATACCAAGGCTTCATGCCTGATATTTCTCTTTATCTCAAGTCCTCTGCATCTTGAGATCATTTGCTAGTGTCTTAGCTTCAACTGCTAGTTCTGCTTGCCATTTTTCCATTTCTGGTAAAGGAAGGAAAAAGCAGTGATATTTCATGCCTACATTTAAATAAATATATACAGGTGTTTAAAAAACAGCCTTATTGAGGTATAATTTATATACTCTAAAATTTACTTATTTTAAGTGTATAATTTCAGTGATTTTAATGTATTAACAGAATTTTGAAACTATCACCATGTAGAATTTTAGAACATTTCCATTATTACACAAAGATTTCTCATGCTTATTTGCAGTAATCCCTCCCTCCTCTTCTACCCCCATCACATAGTACAGGTTCTTTTGCAAATTTATAGTTAAATTTACAGTTTGGAAAACATATTTTCATGGGTTGTTGCTTGCTTCTCTTGGTCCTTCACAAGTGTACCTAATCCATAACATAGCTGACTGTGAACAGTGAAAGGCTAGTCACTCTTGGGTAAAGAACAAAAGGACCTTGGGGTAACGAAACAGAAAGAGTGTCTTCTGGTTTCATGCTTGATCCTGGACAATATTTTGATGCAGGTAGCTTCTCTTTCAGATCCTTTTATTGCTTTGGTGTGTACATCCTCTGGGCACACTGTGATGCTGCCTTTTGAATTGCCCTTTACATCCCAGTTAATTTTGTCCTCCTCTTCTCCTCTGTTCCTCCTTGATTAAAATTCTCTATCTTTTGCTATTTCTTTCTCCAACAAATAAAACCAAACCAAATCAAACCTAGTTTTACTGCCTCTAACCTTGTGTATTATTAGGAAAGAAATAAAGTGAATTTATAATTTGGGAAGGATTGGTAATTCTGGAGAGATGACAATTACTTGCATTTTTAAATCCTTATTATTAACCTCAACAATTATTCACACCCCCCCCCCCCAGTGCATGAATTTTGTGCATTGGGCCCCCCCCCCAATTTGTGCGAAGGGCGGGGGGGTGGCTCAGCCTGGCCTGCGCCCTCTTGCAGTCCTGGACCCCTCGCTCCTAACTGCCTGTCTGCTCGCTCCTTACCACTTGGCTTGATGCTCCTTAGGACTGCTAGGGAGGCGGGAGAGGCTCCCGCCACTGCCACTGCCTCTGTGCTCACCAGCCATGAGCCTGGCTTCTGGCTGAGTGGTGCTCCAGCTGTGGGAGCACACTGACCACTAGGGAGCAGCTCCTGCATTGAGCATCTTCCCCCTGGTGGTCAGTGCACGTCATAGTGACCGGTCGTTCTGTTCATTCCAGTGTAATGGTCACTGGGCTTTTATTATATACAGTGGGGCCTTGACTTATAAGTTTAATTTGTTCCGAGACCGAGCTCATTAAGGAGCTCGTTAACTCAAATTACTCTGTCAACTCAATGCAAAAAATCATCCGAGAGACAGCTGGTATCTCAAAAAACTCGTAAGTTGGGACACTCGTAAGTCAAGGCCCCACTGTACTAGTAGATGATTCATCCTTCAGTAAACCTCATTTTCCACTTTCTACAGCGCTTTTGTAGCTTGAAAGTTATTAGTCATTTGGTACTGATTTTAGGTGCATATATATCACACTTTAAAAAATATCAAATCAATATTTAAATAAGAGAAACTTAACAGTAACCAGGTGCTGCAATGATGTAGTTTCTGGCTACAGCATTATACAGGGTGTTCCAAAAAAATGTATGCATACTTTTTTCTTAAAGCTCAATTGATGTTTCTTTCTTTTCAGGACCCATTAGAATGAATAATTATCAAAGTGCGTATACATTTTTTTAGACACTATAGTATATTTGAAACTACTTAGGGTGGGAGGGGCACTGTACATTTTACTTAGAATGTACCTTATCCTTATATCTTATCCAGATTTTACCTGTTATAACTGGACTTATCTTGCAGTAATCACTTCAGATGCCACTATCTCTACAATGCCTGTATTAATATCCTTTGCCAACATTCATATTTTCTTCTTCTATGCTCCCCCATCATTTGCACTATTGTATGTAGAGGGCACAAAGGTGTGTCATATTACATATAAATTGATAAACCTGTGAGAGAGAGAGAGAGGGAGAGAGAGAGACAAGGAGGGAAAATGAGAGGGAGGGAGGGAAGAAAAAGAGAATAGATGGACTAGTGGTAGGGTTTTTCACCTAAAATTTGACTAGGTTTCACCAAGTTGTTTTTTAAGAGATTATACCTATTTGTATTTGGCTTGGCCTTTTGAGTTGGAAACTTTATGTTTATGGTCTTTTAACAGCATTTACTTATCACAGAGTAGATAAGTACTCATTGAATAGTTTGGTGAATGAAAATTAGGATTTCATGCCAGTAATTACTCACTGACTACCTTGTTGAGCAGCTATTATCAGGGCAGTTTTAGGTAAATTTATGAGACTAATTTTTTAGAGTGGATAATACATTTGTAAGTTCAGTTAGGCTTTTAAAAACTTATTTTTAGAGGTTCCTAAGATATGATAGCTATATTCCTAAGAAAGAGGCATTGACAAAATTACATTATTATTTAATTTGGTCAAAAGTGATTAGGACTAAAGTTTTCCATAAGTGATAGCAATTTTTTTCCTTTTAGCAACTAATGAAATGGTTTTTATATCATTCAGTTGTTTAAAACTTAAAACATCACCTAACATCTATGTATATAAAAGTCTAAGTAACTGTCTGACCGGTAGCTATGATGTGCAATGACCACCTGGGGGCAGACACTCAATGCAGGAGCTGCTGAGCAGCGGTGACTTGCCAGTGGCGGTTCTCGGGTGACGCACACTGGAACCAGAGAGGAGGGAGCCTGATTCCAGTGT
The DNA here is from genome assembly GCF_014108235.1 of Myotis myotis. Classification (NCBI taxonomy): domain Eukaryota; kingdom Metazoa; phylum Chordata; class Mammalia; order Chiroptera; family Vespertilionidae; genus Myotis; species Myotis myotis. The sequence continues at coordinate 66,245,956 of NW_023416379.1, read as the reverse complement.
GCGTCACCCGAGAACCATCCTCTTGCAATCCGGGACCCCTCGGGGGATGCCGGAGAGCCGGTTTTGGGCTCGATCCCTGCAGGCCAGGCCGAGGGACCCCACCTGCCGGAGGGACCCCTCTCACTCTCCAGACGCCCTTCCAGCTGCACCTCTCACTCTGCAGATGCCCTTCAAGCCACAGGGCTGTCCCAAGCGCAGTCTGCCGGGGAGGAACCACGGGAGGTTGGCTCCAGGGCGTGTCTGGCCCATCTTGCCCAGTCCCTCCCTGCTCTGCTGGCCACCTTCTAATTAATTTCCTTTCAATGTGTACAAATCCATGCACCAGAGCACTAGTTCAATTATATTTAGTTTTTGCTCAATAGTAATGTCCCATTTTTTTTTTGTTACTGCTAGCATTATTATTGTACATGTTCTTTATATATATTTATCCCTGTATAACCTTTGGTTATTGTAAAAATGCACCACTGTATTGTGTGCTAAGCTTTTTACCTGCATTGATAGTCCTGACATTATGCAAATGATGCTTTCTGCTTAATTCAATCAGTTATTACATGAGGAACACTGCTCTAGAGAAAAGTCACCATTCGTATTTTGCTCTGCTCCCTTAGCAGATATTCTGAGGGAGTTCATTCTATTTTATGAATAAAAATGAAGACACACTTGAAATGCCTTGAAAATCTTTTGTTTTCCCATTCTTGATTCATTGCCTTTTTGGGAATTGTTTTTGAGGAAAGTTAAGATATACTTGTTTTACAGATCAATATAGAAACTTCTCTAGAGGAGAAAAAGTATTGTATTTTGATTTTCCAAATTTCTTAATATGACACTAACTTATATGTTAAGTTGTGCTTTAAAATGTTCAACATATTTTTCACACAAGCCTCATCTAAGTAATGGAGGCCAGCCAATCCTAACTGTTTATAGGTGAGAACCTTGTTCTCAGTGTGTTCCCTGCCCAGTGTAATTTATACAGCTCAAAGGTGGCAGAGTAGGTTGACAGCACAAAGTCTTTTGGCCTCGAATTTATTTTGACACTGTTAGCAATGAAACAAATATTTAAATAGAGCATGTCCCAGATGTTTGTCACTTTTTAGGTGTCATTTCTAAATTTAAAAGTAGGATATTTTAGCATAAATTGTATATGCATAACCTATCACCTAAGGAATTTGGGAGAGTATATTTAGTTTTACTGCATCATAATTACTAGTTTTAATCTCATTTTTTAGATTGACTCTGACCTTCATATAAAAAGTATGTGCTTAAAACAGAAGTCTAAATTTTTTTTAAAGCTTGATTTTTTTATCCATATCTCTTACTGTATATGTTTTTATAGTTAAACTAGAGGTCCGATGCACAAAATTTGTGCAAGGGGCTCAGCCCTTGTAGCCCCGGCTGCCTCAGCCGGCCCTCACAGCTCCGGCTTCATCCGGAAGGTCGTCCGATGGTTGTTCTGCTCTTCCATCTAATTAGCATATTAGCTCTTTATTATATAGGATGATTCATATAAATCTGTTAGTATAAGCCTCTGACTATTTGACACAATTTCCAGATATTTTTATTTTTCCATTTTTACTTTGTTATACAGGGAATATGTAAAAATAGTCATAAGAACATTTAAACTTAGGAAGAAAAAACATTCAAAGGTATGAAGAATAGTAAAGCTTCTATTCTTGTATACTTATGTGAGTTTCTCTACTGTGTTTTCCGAATTTTTTGACCATGATCCAAAGAACTAACATTTTATAGCACATCTTACTTCATCTGTTAAGTTTTTAAATCTCAGGGTCATATTGGAGATTCATCTGATATAAGGCTTCTGGAGCCAATCCTTGTTTCTCACACTTGCCAACACTTAATAGATTAAATATATTCTGTAAATTACCCATTCATATCTTTCTGTCCATTTTTTTATTAGGTTGGTTATTCTTACTAATTTCTAAGGTTTATTTTTAAAAATCTCTTTGATTTTTATTTGTTAGTAATCTTTTAAGAACTTACTTTTTACTGTGAGATGTTACTACTCCTGGTTCAAATATGTGGAATGCAAAACTGTTCACATGAATTGATTAGATTTGGGGGAAAGTTTCTAGTAAAGCAAAATTAGTAAACTCATTAAGGTTCTTGAAGGTTGATTTGTAACCTTTCAGTACAGCCAACACACATGTGTTCTTATCAATCTGCTGCTGGTGTCATTTGAAAATTTGAGCATGTAAATTCTGTAAGCCTTCATTATTATTGTATTAAAAAACACAGAATGATGTTTATGTGCTGTAATGATATTTATTTTAGTTTTTCATATTTGCTTTTCTTTGTTTCTTCTCCCTAATTAGGTCCCCGATGGGCTTCCTGGAATATTGGTGTGTTTATTTGCATCAGATGTGCTGGGATACATAGAAATCTTGGGGTTCATATATCCAGGGTCAAGTCAGTCAACCTAGACCAATGGACACCAGAACAGATACAGGTAAACATTTTCTTATGATAAATTATTAAAAATAATTGAAGTGAATTTAAAATCTTTAATTCTTCTTGCATTTAAGGATTTATATTGAAACTAAAGGCCTGGTGCAAGAATTGGTGCACAGGTGGGGGCCGGCCGGGGGGAAGGGCCATAGGTGGTTGGCCAGCTGGCCCCACCCCCAGTTGGGGTGGGGGGCTGATTGGGAGTGGGGCCAGCAAGGGGAGGGGCCACAGGCGGTTGGCTGGCCGCCCGGTCCCCTGGTCAAACTCCCGGTTGAACTCCCGGTCAAACTCCTGGTCGAGGGGACAATTTGCATATTAGCCTTTTATTACATAGGATGGCCCTGGTTGTTGTGGCTCAATGGTAGTGTGTTGACCTGCACACTCTAGGGTCATCGGTTCCATTCCAGGTGAAGGGCACATGCCTGGGTTGCAGGTCTGATATCTTCCCACCCTCAAGGCCCACGTGGGAGGCAGCCAATTGATCAGTCGATGTGTCTTTCTCACATCGATTTTTTTCTCTCTCTTCCCTCCCCCCTTCCCCCCCTCCTTCCTCATCCACTCTTCCACTCTTTCTAAAAAATCGATGGAAAAAATATCCTCACACCTTGAGTGAGGATTTAAAAAAATAGATTGAAATGTAGTGGGTTGAAATAGTACATACCACATTTAAAATATGTGTTATTTGAATTGTCAGTGGCAGTGTTTTTTTCTTCTTGGGACTGTAGTAAAGCCAGTTTATATAATCTATTTTTATCTAAAATGTTGATTTGGAAGTATTTAAAAAATGAATTCCTTTTCCTTGTGTTGATGAAATTTGCCCTCATAATTCCATAGTCTGTTTTGTTTTCCTGTCAGTAGGGGGAGCCTGTGTAAAGATAAAGAATAAACCACCTCTAGCATAAAAACTGAGTATTTCCCTTCTGTAGAGAGGTGTTCTTGATTTTCACAGGGCCTAATAGTTAGAAGGCAGCCCTCTTAGCAGATGTTCTAATTACTGATCTGGACTTGTTTTGAATGGTTTAGCTTTGTTAGAGATAAGTTTGTAATTTTAAGGGTTTGCCATTTTTCCAGTATGACAGTCTTAAATTCTCAAAATCATAACTTCTAATCCTTAAAGTTGATTGCTGGTGTAAAAACGATGATTTCTACTGGTTTTATTTTATAATTCACAGTGAAATTATACTACTTTTTCTTATAACCTTTTCAAAGTACTTTAAGTTAGTATGAAGACTAAATACACAAATATATGTAGTTGAACCTTAGTAATATACAGTCCTCCCATCAGAAAAAAGACCAAAAATAACACAAAAATTGGCAGGAATGGGGTGAGGTAAGAGTAGAAAGAATAGAATACTCTGGGGAGTGGGTTATTTTAAAAAAGATATGGTAATTTGTTTAAAGAAAGTAAAACTTCTATATTGAAGACATATTTATACCAGAGCAGATTCTAGAGCAGGGGTGGGCAAACTTTTTGACTCGAGGGCCACAATGGGTTCTTAAACTGGACCGGAGGGCCGGAACAAAAGCATGGATGGAGTGTTTGTGTGAACTAATATAAATTCAAAGTAAACATCATTACATAAAAGGGTACGGTCTTTTTTTTCAATAGTTTTATTCATTTCAAACGGGCTGGATCCGGCCCGCGGGCTGTAGTTTGCCCACGGCTGTGAGGTAGCAAAGAATTAAATATGTAAAAAAAAATAATCTTAAAAGTACTCAACGGAAAAAAAAAAAAGAGTAGAGATCATCAGGCTATAAAGGCAAGCATAATTTATTTAGTTCCGTTTTAAATAAAGTTTTGAGCTTTTTACTGGCTAGGGCATAAAAGAAAATATTATACTTTATGTGTTTTCAAGATCCTTGAGGAGAAAATTGACCTGTTATATCAAGGAAGCAGAGCTTTATGAACATTTCACATACGTTAATGTTCTTTTTTTGTTAATCCTCACCTGAGGATATTTTTCCATTGGTGTTTTAAAGAGTAGAACGGGGGTGGGAGAGGGAGAGAGAGATCGATTGGTTGCCTCCCACACGTGCCCCCACTGGGCCAGGCATCGAACCTGCAACCCAGGTACCAGGAATTGAACCTGTGACCCTTTGGTGCTCAGGCTGATATTCTAACCATTGAGTAATACTTGCCAGGGCAAGTTAATGTTCTTATTAATATTTCTGTAGTAATTGTGATAACAGATTTCATTACATTGTTTCTTAAAGTTGTCTTTAAGAAAATGTGAAGTATAGCTTGAAAATGTAACTTGGTGTTTGTAATGAGTAATGGAGGTAAAAAGCATTCAAAACCCGAGTGTATTTATTGTCTTTTTAATGGTTTATTCCATACCAAGGACAAAACATAAAATCCCCGGACAATTCAGTTCTCCAGAAATAATATTTTTCTCAACTAGGGTGTTGAAAGGAGTTGAATAGCTATTCTTTCCATATAGCTTAGAGCAGAACTTCCCAATCAGAGGGCTGCAGTTTACTGATTTTCCGTGGAATAGGTTACAGGTATACCACAAAATACTACTGTATTATTAAAAATGTAGGGATTTTGAAAACAATTATTAAGTAATATACAGTCTTTGAAATTGTATTTGAACACTAGTCATATGGTTCTGTCAACTTCCTGAAATAATTATTATTTTGGAATGTAAGATTTTGGTTAGTACTTGCCACCAGAGAATGCTCTGCATGGCTTCATATACCACAGAGCTCCTCTTCCAGGTGTTCTTTGATGAGAAATGTGGTTAGGATGTACTTATTTTTAAAAAAAATCACATTAGTAGACAATAAGTTTTACTTAAAAAAAAAAAAGAAAAGAATAGAGAAGTCTAATCACACAGATAGGTATCCAGTATTCTTTGTAAGTAAAGCCCAAGTTGTTCCTTAAAAATTATCCTGGAACTTCTGTGCAGTATAGATGACCCCAAGGTTCTATACCGTAGAGCACAATCTTTATTTTAGTCTAGAAAATTTCAAGGCAACTGATTCTAAAAAGACAATAGAACAAAGTGATTAAGAAAGTTTTTCCTAGACTGCCAGAGTTAGACCTGTGTAGTTAGAGGTAGATACTTCCTGTGTCTGTTTCTTCATTTGTGAAATGGGAATAGTAATAGTGCCTACTTCTGTCGGTTGCTGTGAGGATCAAATTAATATTGGTAAGGCATTTAGAATAGAACCTGGCATATTTTAAACACTCAATAATGTTAACTTGTCAGTTATTAGTAGTATTAGTCCATTTGTTTATTATGTATAAAACCCTCACTATTGCTGCCTTGAATATCTTTCCAATCTTGAGCAGTTTAGCTTTCTAACAAATCTTTTGTGATGAATTGGTTGCTAAATGTAGTACTGAGTAAATAAATAGATTCATTGTGTGATATTATTGAGTGTAAATGAATATTTGTGAAAAATAATTTATTTTTAGTAGTATTGGATGTGAAGGCATTTTGAGATGAATAGTCAGATAATCATATCAGTTGTCTATTGAGGTTGCTCCTTATTTAGATTTAAGCATATTTCCTGTGGTGGAGATAATATTTCATAAAATCCAACTCTATTTATACCATGGCATTTTGTTTTTAAAAATTGAGGTGTAGTAATAGAACAGTTTACAGATATAAGTGAGTTTTATATGTTTTGGCAAATGTCAATACTGTGTCACCTCCAGCCCATTGAAGATATACAGAGCATGTCCATCACCCTAGAAAGTTTCTTTGTGCTAGTTTCTAGTCAAGTCCCTCAGGTGCAACCACTACACTAATTTCTATACTCTTAGGTTGCTATATATTGGCATTTTTGTCTTTTGGAGTTGGTTTTTATTAACTCTCTTAATTCACATTGTGGGAAGTAAAGATTAAATGTGACTTAGTGCTCCTTATTCCTATGATATTTTATAAGAATTTCCTTGTCATAAAAAATGCTTGGGCAGTATTTATTTGTAGAAGAGAAATACTTTTACTGCATATAGTTTGCCCCTATGTCTTCCCCTCCCACCACCCCAACATTTCATGAAAATAATGTTTCAAAGATGATACTTAATTTTGGTTAGTTGTTTTCTTTAGGTCTTTTATTAATTAATGTGGAAATGTGATTTAATCTCTGAGCCCAGTTGAGCTATTAAATAAAAACGTTATTTTTTGTGCGACTCTGTAAAATGTAACTACTTAAGTTTTGCCTCAAGATTTCCTATCAGTTGGTGTTATATGTATAACATATATATATAGATGTTGTTTGTGTGAAAGTAAGTTTTTAGGGCTTGTACCATATCATAGCTGTGTTAGAATTACTGTATGCTTATTTTTAATAAAAAATAAGTTATCTACCAAAACTTATTTTAATTTTTATTAGCATTTAAATGCAGTTTACTCACCTTAAATTTTAATCAAAAATTTTTTTTAAATGTGGTTCATGGTCAGATTAAATGTCTTTATTAGATTTATTATTAGGTGCTTCTCATTTTTTTGGAAAGGACTGATTTTTTTTTTTTTTTAAATATATTTTATTGATTTTTTACAGAGAGGAAGGGAGAGAGATAGATAGTTAGAAACATCGATGAGAGAGAAACATCGCTCAGCTGCCTCCTGCACATCTCCCACTGGGGATGTGCCCGCAACCCAGGTACATGCCCTTGACCGGAATCGAACCCGGGACCCTTCGGTCCGCAGGCCGACGCTCTATCCACTGAGCCAAACTGGTTTCGGTGGATTTTTTAATACTTTTATAAATACTAGAGCTTTAATTTTGTTTTGTACTGGTTCATTAACCCCAAGTCTTTTCATTTTTCCTCATTGTTTAACAACTTGTATTTATTCATTTTCATTGCCTATATTGAGGAGTTAAAATGAAGAGTATTTTTATTGTAGAGAAATGTTACTTGTGGTCTCCAGTTTCTTAGCTCATTTTGTGTAGAGTCTCATAAATATTGCTGCCAAATAAAACTTCTTGGTGAGACTTTGTCCATTATTGCAAGTATACTTCATATTAACTTTTGGACCACTTTTAATGCATTGTGTATCTATAAATCTTTTAGTAATCTTCTCTTACAGGCTCTTTGTTTATTACTTATGAGTGTCACTTACTGATATAGTACTTAGTGTTTTCTTGGGAACACCAAGGCCATACAACTAAAATTCATTCATTTAAACTTTTAAAATATATATATATATTTATTGATTTCAGAGAGAAAGGGAGAGGGACAGAGAGATAGAAACCTCAATGATAAGGGAAAGTCATTGATCGGCTGCCTTCTGCATGCCCCACACTGGGGAATCAAACCCACAACCTGGGCATGTGCCCTTGACTGGAATCGAACTGGGGACTCTTTAGTCCGCAGGCTGACACTCTAACCCAGGGGTGGGCAAACTTTTTGACTGGAGGGCCACAATGGGTTCTTTTTTTTTTTTAAAATATACTTTATTGATTTTTTACAGAGAGGAAGGGAGAGAGAGAGAGAGATTTTTTACAGAGAGGAAGGGAGAGAGAGAGAGAGTCAGAAACATCGATGAGAGAGAAACATCGATCAGCTGCCTCCTGCACATCTCCCACTGGGGATGTGCCCGCAACCCAGGTACATGCCCTTGACCGGAATCGAACCCGGGACCCCTCAGTCCGCAGGCCGACACTCCATCCACTGAGCCAAACCGGTTTCGGCCACAGTGGGTTCTTAAATTGGACCGGAGGGCCGGAACAAAAGCATGGATGGAGTGTTTGTGTGTACTAATATAAATTCAAAGTAAACATCATTACATAAAAGGTTACGGTCTTTTTTTTTTTAGTTTTATTCATTTCAAACGGGCCGGATCCGGCCCGCGGGCCGTAGTTTGCCCACGGCTGCTCTAACCACTGAGCAAAACCAGCTAGGGCCATTCATTTATAAAATATATTTTGGGGATATTTACATTTGTAATTGTCCAGTTTCTTTAGGCATATGATTTTCCTTAGTGAACTTGTCTTCAACATTTTATAGGCGTTTTTTTAAAAATATATTTTATTGACTTTTTACAGAGAGGAAGGGAGATAGAGAGTTAGAAACATCTATGAAAGAGAAACATCGATCAGCCGCCTCCCGCACACCTCCCACTGGGGATGTGCCCGCAACCAAGGCACATGCCCCTGACTGGAATCGAACCCGGGACCCTTCAGTCCGCAGGCCAACACTCTATCCACTGAGCCAAACCGGCCACGGCTTTATAGGCGTTTTTACTCCCTCTTTCCATATCTTTATCATTTTGCTTTAGCTTTGACTACATTTTGGACTAGAAGGGGTTTTTTTTGTTTGTTTTAAAAATATGCTTTTATTGATTTTAGGAAGGGCGAGGGGTAGAGAAATAGAAACATTGATGAGAGAGAAACATATCGATTGGCTGCCTCCTGCATGTCCCTTACTGGGGATCGAGCCCACAACCCTGGCATGTGACTTGACCGTAATCGAACCAGTAACCTCTTGGTTCATGGCTCATTGCTCAACCACTGAGCCAAACCAGCTCAGCCAGAAGGAAAGGTTTTTTTAAACCCTGCTCATTTTACTTCGTTGTTTATATTCTAACAAAAGAATAGAAACATTCTTCCCTCTCATTTTTTTTTCTACTCCTACCTCTGAGTGTTTTTGCTTTGACTTCCTGCTGTTTGCTCTCTTGTTTTAGGGGTAAGGTGGGGAGATGGTGTTGGTTGCTAGTTTCTCTACCTTTATTTTCATCCTCAGCCTTCTTTCTTGTTTTTCTACCTAATTAAAAAATTTAATGCACTTGGATGCATCTTTAATCTCTTTTTTCTTTGAAATATGTTGCATCACCCATCCCTTCCATAAAGAAGTCTCTCTCAATACCCTCTTTCCCTTAACATACAGTTCTTGACTCTGTTATACTTGTCTATTCATTTGTTTGCTTGTTCAGCGAGTAAGCAATTTTTAAGTACTCACATTGTGCCAACCATTATCTTGCAGTGGTCGGCAAACTCATTAGTCAACAGAGCCAAATATCAACAGTACAACGATTGAAATTTCTTTTGAGAGCCAAATTTTTTAAACTTAAACTATATAGGTAGGTACATTGTTATTAACTTAACTAGAGGCCCGGTGCACAAAAATTTGTGCACTGGAGGGGGGGGTCCCTCAGCCCAGCTTGCCCCCTATCACATACTGGGAGCCCTAGGAGATGTCCTACTACCTGCTCCCTGCTCCCCTTGGGGAGTGGGCCTAAGCCACAGTCTGGCCTCCCTTTGTGGGAGTTGACCGGGCTGATCAGGGGAAGGCCGCAGCCCCATCACCTCACTGTTGCAGCCACTGCCAGTCACAGCAGCCACCAAGGTGTTTTCATCAACACGGACTCCAGTCCCTTTACCATGAAAAAATGACAGCTTTCTTTAGGCATTTTCAAGAAGTGTCTTTCATAGGATATGACCTTCCTTCCTTCCTTCCTTCCTTCCTTCCTTCCTTCCTTCCTTCCTTCCTTCCTTCCTTCCTTCCTTCTTCCCTCCCTCCTCCTCCCTCCTCCTCCTCCCTCCCTCCTCCCTCCCTCCCTCCCTCCCTCCTCCTCACCTGAGGATATGTTTCCATTGATTTTTAGAGAATGTGGAAGAGAAAGGGAAAGACAGAGAGAAACATCAAAGTGAGAGGAACACTTTGATTGGTTGCCTCCTGCATGAGGAACCTGCAACCTAGGTACATGCCCTTGGTCAGAATTGAACCCAGAATCTGCGTTGGGCAGGCTGAGGCATTACCCACTGAGCCAAACCAGCTAGGGCAGGATATGACATTTCTTAACCCTCCAGCAGCAGACCTTCCTTTTTGTCTCCAGGAGTGTAGTAAAAAAAACCCTAGATTACCTATTTGGACTCTCATTACCCAAGTTACTAAGAATATTACCAGTGGCATACAGGGAGCTTAGCCAATCAGCAGTCAGAAAAGGTGTTTCTTCTGTAGTTCACACCAATTGCTGGTATGGCCCCTGCCCGGGCCTAACGCCTCTGGCGAGTCATTAGCCCTGGGCCGGGGCACCCCCAGCTTCCCGCCGCTGCCACCATCAATGATCGCTGGCTGACTCCTCCTTGGCCCAAGCTTAAAGCCTCAGGCCAAGTTGTTAGACCTGGGCTGCCATCAATGATCGCTGGCTCAATGATCGCTGGCTGGCTCCTCCCTGGCCCAAGCCTAAAGCCTCAGGCCGAGGGTTTAGGCCTGGACCTGGGCACCCCCAGCTCCCCGCCGCCGATCGCTGACTGGCTCCGCCCCAGTTCCCCGCCAAAGCCGCCATCAACGATCGCTGGCTGGCTCCACCCCAGTCCAAGCCTAAAGCCTCTGGCTGAGGTGTTAGGCCTGGGCCGGACCCTCCCCCCCCCCCTCCATGCTCCCCGCCATCAACAATCGTTGGCTGTCTCCTCCCTGACCCAGGCCTAACGCCTCAGGCTGAGGGTTTAGGCCTGGGCTGGGGCACCCCCAGCTCCCTGCAGCCGCCGCCATCAACAATCGCTGGCTCATGATCGCTGGCTGGCTCCACCCCGGTTCCCCGCCGCAACTGCCATCAAGGATCCCTGGCTGGCTCACCCGTCCCAGGCCTAAAGCCTCTGGCGGAGGCTTTAGGCCTGGGCCGGGGCACCCCCAACTCCCCGCCACCGATTGCTGGCTGGCTCCTCCCCGGCCCAAGCCTAAAGCCTCTGGCCGAGGTGTTAGGCCTGGGCCGGGGCACCCCCAGCTCCCTGCCGCTGCCGCCATCAAGCATAGCTGGCTGGCTCCGCCCGGTTCCCCGCCGCTGCCACCATCAATGATCGCTGGCTGGCTCCTCTCTGGCCCAAGCCTAAAGCCTCTGGCCGAGGCGTTAGGCCTGGGCCGGGGCACCCCCAGCTCCCCGCAGCCGATCGCTGGCTGGCTCCGCCCAGGCCCCAGCCTAAGGCCTCAATCTGAGGCTTGGGGCTGACATATGCAAATTAGCCATCATCTTGGCTGTCGATTAATTTGCATATCTTGCTGATTAGCCAATGGGAAGGGTAGCGGTCATACGGCTAATTACCATGTTTCTCTTTTATTAGATAGGATTAGGATACTCCTAAGGCTTAGGAAGAGCCACACTCAAGGGGCCAAAGAGCCGCATGTGGCTCGTGAGCCGCAGTTTGCCGAGGACGGTAGGGACTAGCTCTTGTCTTCCTTTAGCAGTTGAATTCCTTAAGCAAGGTCTTTACCTGAATTTTCATTTCTTCACCTTACTTTTCTTTCTACTAACTAATTTTTATTCCCATCATTCTGCTATGTTTGCGCTCACGGAGAACACTAGTTATCCCTAATGGCCAAATGCAACTCTCCATCCTCCTTCCTGCTTTATTTGAACCACTACTGTCTTGAGCTTTCTCTTTATAAAAGATGCTAAAGTTATTATCCTGCATCTTTTATTTTGTTTATTTAGTTTCTGGGGTTTTTGTTGTTGTTTTTTATTATGTTTCTACTTTTCCCTCTTACTGGAGATTTTCTACGGTTTTATCTTTATCTCTTTTGCCCTTCTGTCTTTCTCCACAGAAAAACTCATTTACTGTCACACATTCAGTTGTTATGTTTTTGTGGACATGGGTTTTCCCTCTCGTTCCAGTAGTGACTTCTGCCATGAGTTTCAGTTCTTTTTTTAAGGTTGCCTCTTGGAGACTTTTGTTCATGGATTTACCATTCTTAAGAAACCTTGGATATCCTTAGCATGAAGTAATTGGTAGTTTTCTCAGGCATCCATTTTATGTGCATGTTCTATGAGGCTGGAGTTAGCCAGTTAGGTTGATTCTATGGCACTGAAATTTGAATATGACTTTACATTTTTTACTTATTTTTGTATATTCAGTAACTCTTGTGAAGTAATTATAAATCTTATTGCTTTATGAAAAATGCTTGGCAATTAAGCAAAGACAGCTAGATGTTAATGCAATGATAGGAGTTAAGAGAAAGGAATAAATATGACCACATGTGGATGGTGTGTATGTGTGTGTGTGATAACATTATGCATTTGAGTAGATTAAAGAATAGAATATCAGAATTAACTGTTGCTTTATGGAAGTATCAACAAAACCTCTGTATGTTCCATATGGAAACAGGAAAAAGAATTTATGAAATTGTTTCATTGTGAGAAATTCTGGCTCCAGTCATAGTTATTAATGGTAGATGTTGGTTTACTTGCGACTTGACAAATCTAGGATGTAGATAATTATCTGGTTGTCTAGACTTTCTTATTTTTAATGTCATTGTTCCAGTTAATATTAAAAGCTTGTAGTGTTCTGTGGTTTTTCTTTCTTTCTTGTGCCTCTATTCCATCAGTTCTTAATTTGTTCATTCCTTGTGTTGCTTTTCATTCTCATTTTTCCTGCCATATCTTAGGTTTTAGCTTATTTCTGATGCTCCTATCGCTGTCACTATTCATGTATTTTACACACCACATCCAGAATAATCTTCCTGGAACACTGCTTTGATAATTGTACTTCACTCCTAAGAGATTTGCATTGATTCTCCTCTGAGAATCATAAACATTTTATTGTTCTTAAATTGATAGTCAAATACCTCTGCCATCTGGTTTCATCCTGTGTCTTTGACCTTACTCCAGATGCTTTACAACATAGAGTTTTGGCTGTATAGAGACAGCTCTTCCTGTTGAAAAAATCTGATGATGTGTTCTTGGTTTTTTTGTTGTTGTTGTTGTTCTGCTATTGTCCTTGTTGGAAATGTCTTTTTGCATGCAGTTCCTTCTATACACTAAATTCTTCCCATTCTTTAAAACCCAGCTTAAATTCCTACTCTAATAAAATCATCTTCTGAGTATAGGTTGTGCTTGATTATATAGTATATTTTATTTACCCTTGTGCATGTTTGTTGAGTTAATTGTAAGCTTCCGGTAGCTAGAAACTTCATCATATGTGTATTTTTTAGTCCTTGTGATGACTACCACAATGCTAGCAACACTGTATCTGTATAATTTTTTTTAATGACAAGCTAATAACAATCTTTGATTTGCTATAATTCTGTGAGATAATGCTTGCTCTCAATGAATGGAGAGAATGGAAAAAACAAACAATACACAAAAAAACAAACATTTCCCTCCACTTTATAATGCATTTTATATATAGTGGTTTTTATTTTTTTTTTATTTTTACTTTCTTGATCTCTGTCCTTTTCTCCCCATGTTTCTACATACTTTTTCTTTACAACTATATTTTTATTGATTCAGAGAGGAAGGGAGAGGGAGAGATAGAAACATGAATAATGAGAGAGATTCAATGATTATCTGCCTTATGCATGCCCCCTTCTGGGAATGGAGCTCGCAACCTGGGCATGTGCCCCGACCAGGAATTGAATCATTACCTCCTGGTTCATAGGTAGGAACTCAACCACTGAGCCATACCAGCCAGGCTCTATATACTTTTTTAAAATTCCAAAAATACAGAAATTATAGGGAGTATGACTTAAGTTAGTATGTGGGAGTTCTAAGGTAATATATGTAAATACTAGAAGTGTGCTATTTTCCAGTATTTCAAACCATCCAAACTGAAATTGATTGTCTTGGAAAGTAGTAGTGAGTTTACTAGAGGCTGGACAATCACTTGGAAATGTGTAACTGGTATTCAAGCATTGAATGGGTTGATGGGGAGTAATGTAGATGACTCTGAAGTCTCTGCCATTCTTGAGATTCTTTGATTGTATGCTCTTTGGTTACTATAGCAGTTCAAAATCATTTTTATTATTTGCATTCGAGTAATAATAATGTTACAGTTAGAGATGTGACTCAACTTTTTCCAAAAGTTAAATTCCACTTCAGAGGATAAAAGTTTCCCACACTCTTGGATAATTCAAAAGAATGTGACAAGATTTTCAGGTTAAGTTTGAAAGACAGGTTCTAAAGTGTTTTGAACAAACATATTGGCTCTTTTTTTTTTTTTAAATATATTTTATTGATTTTCACAGAGAGGAAGGGAGAGGGATAGAGAGTTAGAAACATCGATGAGAGAGAAACATGAATCAGCTGCCTCCTGCACACTCCCCACTGGGGATGTGCCCGCAACTAAGGTACATGCCCTTTACCGGATTCGAACCTGGGACCTTTCAGTCCGCAGGCTGACGCTCTATCCACTGAGCCAAACCGGTTAGGGCAATATTGGTTCTTTTTATTTTCTTTCATAAGGAAAAAAAGTCATTATCTAAATGGGTTAGAGTTGTTATAACCTTCTTTTCCTAGAAAAACTTCCTATAAGGTAAATTTGTAGCCTTTAGTTTAACAATAGATATGTCATAATATTGATGAGCTTGTTTTAATTAAATGTTTGATCTTTCTTAGAAACAAGTTTTTCCCAGGTAAACTAAAATCACAGGTTTTCACTCATCTTCATCAGTAAGCTTTGCTGTATTCTGTGGCCTTAGGTTGAATTCCCAATAGTTAGGCCAAATACAAGGAAAATAGGCAAAATAAAATTGATAGATACTTTAAATACTTCTCTGTACAAAAACCCCCACAAAACTAAAATTAGAGGTACTTATATTGATGGTCATGTTATGCCCATCTTGGGATATAAAGTTTGTAAGAGATGGAGGATGAAAGTGGCTGAACTACACTACAGAAGTTTTCTTCTCTTTGACAGTATATTTATTTACTTATTTTTTTAAATTAAATCTTTATTCAGATTATTACAGTTGTTCCTCTTTTTTCCCCCATAGCTTTCCTCCACCTGGTTCCCACCCCACCCTCTGCCCTTACCCCACCCCATCCCCCACTGTCCTTATCCATAGGTGTACGATTATTGTCCAGTCTCTTCCCACACCCCCACACTCCTTTCCCCCCCGAGAATAGTCAGTCCACTACCTTTCTATGCCCCTGATTCTATTATATTCACCAATTTATTCTGTTCATTAGATTATTTATTCACTTGATTTTTAGATTCACTTGTTGATAGATGTGTATTTGTTGTTCATAATTTGTATCTTTACCTTTTTCTTCTTCTTCCTCTTCTTAAAGGATACCTTTCAGCATTTCATATAATACTGGTTTGGTGGTGATGAACTCCTTTAGCTTTTTCTTATCTGTGAAGCTCTTCATCTGACCTTCAATTCTGAATGATAGCTTTGCTGGGTAAAGTAATCTTGGTTGTAGGTTCTTGCTATTCATCACTTTGAATATTTCTTGCCACTCCTTTCTGGCCTGCATAGTTTCTGTTGAGAAATCAGCTGACAGTCATATGGGTACTCCCTTGTAGGTAACTGACTGTTTTTCTCTTGCTGCTTTTAAGATTCTCTCTGTCTTTTGCTCTTGGCATTTTAATTATGATATGTCTTGGTGTGGTCCTCTTTGGATTCCTTTTGCTTGGGGTTCTCTGCGCTTCTTGGACTTTTGTTAGTCTATTTCTTTCACCAGGTAGGGGAAGTTTTCTGTCATTATTTCTTCAAATAGGTTTTTAATATCTTGCTCTCTCTCTTCTTCTGGCACCCCCATAATTCGGACGTTGGTACGCTTGAAGCTGTCCCAGAGGCTCCTTACACTATCTTCATATTTCGGGATTCTTTTTTCTTTTTGTTTTTCCAGTTTGGTGTTTTTTGCTTCTTCATATTTCAAATCTTTGACTTGATTCTTGGGATCCTCTAGTCTGCTGTTGGAACTCTGTATAATATTCTTTATTTCAGTTAGTGTATGCTTAATTTCTAGTTGGTCCTTTTTCATAACCTCAAGGGTCTCACTAGATTTCTTGAGGGTCTCACTAAATTTATCGGCGGTTTCTAGAAAATTCTTGAAAAACCTTAAAAGTGTGGTTTTGAACTCTATATCCAGTAGTTTGCTTTCCTCCATTTCTGTCATTTGTGACCTGTTTCTTTGTCTCCGCATTTTTTATGCTTCCCTGTGTTGATAGAGTGGCTTTGTGTGCTAGGTGTCCCATAGGGCCCAGTGGCTCAGCCTCCCCAATTACCTGAGGTGGACACTCTTGGTGTACCCCCTTGTGGGCTTTGTGCACAGTCTTGTTGTAGTTAAGCCTTGATTGTTGTAAGTATCACTTGGAGGAATTGACCTCCAGGCCAGTTGGCTGTGAGAATCAGCTTTGTCTGTAGTGGGAGAACTTCTGTGCTGGCGACACCCTTCTGGGGCAAGACTGGCTTCAGTGCGACTTTGGTGCTCACTGAGTCTGCCCCCTGAGTGTGTCCCTTATAGATCTGAGGAGTTGTAATCTGGATGGTCCCACTTTGACCACTGGGTACACTGGCTCTTGGATCTCTAAGGAGGTGCTAATTTAGCCTCTTCCTGAGGCTACCCAGCAGGAGCTTTGGAGAGATCTGCAGATTCCTCTTCCTTGTTTGGGGTTTGGAGGTGCCCAGATGAGGCCAGCTGTGAAGCAGTGCAAGCTGCTGTGGGGCCATGGGCCTTCTTTTGGAAGTTTTGGGTCTGTCTGACCCAGCTGCAGTTTGTTAGGTAATTTTCAGATTGCAAAGGGCCAGGCCTTTCATATGCAAATGCCTCTATTCACAGCTTGGGTGGGGCAGGGTCTCGTGGGATCAGCAGGGCGGAGCAAGCAGCTATGGCTGCTCCTCAGTCCTACCCTAAGAGGCCCCGCATCTCAGTGTCCCGGTAATCGCTGCAAGCACCTGTGAGAGAAAGCCACCCTCGAGTTCCGACCGATGCCAGACAGTCCAGTTTCTCCCCGTATGAGTCTGGGTCCCCAGAGAGTTGCCGGACCTGGAGTTCAGAGCAGTCGGGAGCTTGAGACTCCCTTCTGATTGAAAAAGACAACCGTGTCCTCAGTTGCCAAGCCCTTTCCACGTGCGCCTCCGTACCTCTGCACTTTACTTCCGCACCTCCTCTGAGTCTTAGTGTGCTTTTCTCTTTCCTTCTAGTTGTAGAATTTCCACTCAGCCAGCCTTCCTGTGGTTCTGGATGATGTCCATTTTGTCTTTTAGTTGTATTTTTGAAGTGGTTGTGCGAGGCAGCAATTTCCGGTGTTTACCTCTGCCGCCATCTTGGTTCTCCTTTGACAGTATATTTTAGATGGAGTTCTGATAAATTTTATTCTTTATTTTCATCTAAATTTTTTTCAGTTATTAAATTTGTGAAATAAAATGGCTTGCAGTTGATAGAAGTACAGCATTCCTGTGAGGTACCTCTGCCACCTTTAATAAAAGAGAAACCTGGAACTAGAATATTGATAGGTAGTTGAAACTTAAAAATTTACATGAATCGTGCAGTTTTGCAGATTTGTTTTGCTTGAAACAGGATCCAGTAATGCAGTGCATTGATGAAGTGAGATCAGTTATTCTGTTTTCTGTGGGGGTTCTGCGTAGGAGAAAGATGCACTATATAATTTATATTATAAAATTAATTTTACCTGTTTTTATTTTACTTATTTGTTTTTTCAATATATTTTTATTGATTCCAGACAAAAAGGGTGGAGGAGAGAGAGATAGAAACATCAATGATGAGAGAATCATTGATCAGCTGCTTCCTTTATGCCTCTTTATTAGGGATTGAGCCCGCAACCTTGACATGTGCCCTGACTGGGAATCTAACCGTGACCTCCTGGTTTGTAGGTTGACACTCAACCACTGAGCTATGTTGGCTAGGCTATTTTATTTTTCAAAAATTTATTGATTTTTAGAGAGAGGGAAGGAGAGAAAGAAAAACATTGATGGGCTCCCTCCCACAAAGCCGTGACTGGGGATTGAACCTACATCTTTTGGTGTATGGGATGACACTTCAACTATCCTAGCCATGCCAGCGAGGGCTATTTTTTTTTTTTTAATGAGGTTATTAGAAAATTTAAACTGATGTAACTGGCTCAGATTACTTTTTTGTTGCACAGCAGTGGTATAGATATATCATAGTTAATGCATTTAGCTGTGGCCACTGCAGCCTTTTTTTGCTTAATGTTTGCATGATAGATCTTCTTTTATGCTTTTGTGTTTGACCTATCTATATCTTTAAATGTAAAGAGACTCCTTTTAGACAAAACATGCCTGCATGTGGTATGTTCTTTTAACATGTAATTTCAAATTTTTTTATTTCGGTAACTTTAAAAATTCATTTTTTAGTATTCTGTTTCCTGGTTTGACTTTTCTTTTTCCGTGACTTCCTTACCTGTATGTTGGATCTTCATTGATTAACTCCTATATTTGTCACTTTCTCTTGGATCCCTTTCATTACCTCTTTTTTAAATTTATATTTAAGTACTTTTTTCTTTTGCCTCTAATTTTCTTATGTTTACTAGTATTTGTAATCATGTTCCATTTTATTTCATATTTATTTCAGAAATATTTTTCTTTTATTTCTAATTATTTCCTGAGTTTTTATTTTAATCTTCAATGTTTCTAATTTCAGATTTAGTGTTCATTTATATGGACATCTTTTAACTCATTCTACATGTTCTTTCATATCTTGTATGTCTTTTTATTTTTTAATTCTTTATTATTGAAAGTATTACATATGTCCCCTTTTCCCCCATTGTCCTTTCCCAGTTGTATGTCTTTTAGCTTGTTCTGAAGTCGGTTACAATTTTGATCTGTTTTGTAGGCCTCTTCTAGTGTTCCATTGTAGTGATGTTATTCTGTTTCTTAGTCTCTTCTAATAACTTTGTATGAGATTTGACCTCGATTCTTCCCTGTTGATTATTACTAATATTTTTTTAGAGAGAGAGGAAGAGTGGGGCGGGGGATAGAAACATCGATTTGTTGTTCTACTTATTTATGCATTCATTGATTGCTTCTTGTATGTGTCCTGACCTGGGATGGGACCAGAAACCTTGGTGTAGCGCAAGTATGTCAAACTGAAAGGCTAACATGGGCCACATAAACAAGGCTTAAGTTTATGTGGGCCGCAAAAAAACAAAAGCTTCAATTTTCATAGAAATGTAGGTTTATTTTGATAGAAACATGCTGAATACAAAGGACTGAAATAAACGAGTAATCGTTAATATAAAATAATAGAATATTTAAATAAAAATTAATATTTTTTCTTGACCATTAACTTACCAGACACTGAATAACTGCACAACTTAATAAGCGTAATGCAAATAAACCTATTTTTCTTGTTCTCTGAAAGTGAAATATTTCCTGTTGCGCACATCAAACAAGTCAGTCCAAGACTAATGACGTGGCAATGGGCTGCTAAAAGATTCGCTGCTAGTATTAGTGGAGAGAAATGGTGTACCTTGCGTGTAAGGTGCGTAAGGGAAATGAATGCAACACGATTATAGTAATGAGTTATTAGTGAATGTTGTAGTTCGTTATTAATTATGTATAACATGATATTGTAAAAATTAAGTTATGAAACTTTTATTAAAACATTTCTTACACACCATTATATTGGCTGTGCCACAAAAATATTCATTGTAGGCCGCATGTGGCCTGCGGGCCACGAGTTTGACATGCTTGGTGTAACGGGCCAGCACTGTAACCACAGAAATACAGGCCAGATCTCTATCACTAAGTTTTGTTATGAATATTGTCCATGGGTTTTGGTTTTTCTATCTAGCTACTCTTTTTTTTTGAGGAGCTTCTGAGAGTTTCAAAAAAAATGTTACCGCTATTACAGAATACCTAAGATAAATAATACTTAATATAATTAAAAAGCTAATTTGGAGAATTCCATCATTTAACCACATTTGTATGTGTTGGAATGTTGTTTAATCTCTCAAGGTTTTGATCCTTAGATAAATGTTCATAGTGCCTTATAGCACAAAGCACATAATAAGCTTTCAGTACACACTTCTTAGTACACACTTATTCAAGAAAACCAAGGTCAAGCACCTTTTTTCTTATTTTATGGGAAGAGTGCTCATTATAATTCCATCAAGTTGATTAATTTTCAATCGTGGCCTCATGTACATACTTAACTTTTTAAAAGTTGATTGATCTTCAATTTATGCCAACTCCTTGCCAGAATCATTAAGTGTGTCCTCAAAGAAGAGCAGAGCAAGTGGGCAGCCTAGTATTGCGTTTATGTATTATCTACATGAGCAGAGTAAGGTGAAGAAAGAAAGTGATGCTGTCTAACAAAATTTAATCTGTGAAGTTTAAAAAGAAGTTTGCATTTTTAAACAATCCTTTTTGGGAAAAGTCACTTTAATTTGAATTTTAATGTGCAAGATTGTGCCCTATATTTTCTGCTTTCTCTTGGATGGTTAACTACTTGTTTTTAAGGTTGAACTTTTAAAAAGGTCAGTAGTCGAGTCAGTAATAGATTTTAGAATTCTCTTTTCCTAATGATTGGTTATAGTTCTTAGGTCATAGCAGTGGAAAGAATGGTAAGATGTTAGTGGAAGTCTGTTAATTATATTGCCTAACTCAGTAGATCTGAGGGAGTATAACTAAAGGAATAATAAATTATTTGAAGAGTTAGAATCACTAAGACTGACAGAAAGAAGAATCCAGGATGATTTCTGAGCTGAAGCTTAAGCAGCTAGTAGGAAAGTAGTGGTTTGTTCCTAGAATTCTAGTGTTAAGAATTTCATTGCAAGTATAGATGACAAAAGACTGATGTGAAACTTTTTCAACTTTGTCATAATATTACTTAATTTTATTGCTTAAAAAGAAAGAATGCATTCTCTGAATGTATAGCAACTATCAAGTGCTGCAGAAGATAATCAAAATCTGAGAATTTTTAGATACCATGAAAAATATGAAAACTGGCAGCTTTAATTCCACATTATTATTAACATTTAAAATTTTTAAATGTGTGGTTTACTTTGTTCTTAAAATGAACTTTTAAAACAGAAAGAGAACAACTCCCCTAAAACACAATTTTTATGAAAACTGATGGAATGGACTCTGTATTAAATATTTCCAAAGAGTTCCTGAGACCAAAAATGGTGGCCCTTCTTTTCCAGCAGCTGGAATCCAAAAGATCTTGAAACCAGTCCTGAAAAGCTTGCTCCTATGCAAGAAATCCTGGTGGCTTTTGAAAGGAAGATAGAGAACTATTCTGCAAAATTTCAAGTGGTAGTAGAGGTGAGTCACTGACATGAAGAATTTATTCAGGGACTACAAATATTCATTTTCTCTTTTTAATTGAGTTTTTCTTTTCTAAATATATATTCAGCTAAGGCAGTTTGAAAATCTTAGTTTTTGTGTTCCAAAAATTTTAATGAATAGAAAGTAGTAGAGCAAGCAGTATCCCCTTTCCTACACTAAAACAAATACATTACAATTTAAAGAAGCAAAAACAAATACATTGAATTTTTAGTGATGTAATCTTCAGCAATAATACCATTTCCTTAAGATGATGATGCTGGGAAAATACATGATAAATAAGTACTGTATTTATACTTTAAGTGTATTTCTACTGTAGGGTATACTTGGGTGAGATTTATAAAAATGTACTAATTCGATTTGATCTGTAACCTTTATTTATCATCAGAAGATTTTGTTCTTCTAGTAGGAGTAGAGGATACCAGTGAGGAGGGTCCCCTAGCTCTGTATACCCTGGCTAAGTTCCCTTTGGGTAAAAACAGTACAAGCTTAATATAGCTTTTCTCTGATTATTGCTTTGGGGAATGGGAAGTATATGGGCATGGTACAAACTTCCAAGGGCACAAAAGTTACAAAGTGAGCAGTCTCCCATTTCTGTCCCACACTTGTCCAGTTTCCCTCAGTAAGAACAACCGTATTTATCAGTTTCTTATATATTCTTAACTAAAATATTGTATGCGTATATACAAACATATAGGTGATACACACTTTTAGTTGTTTCACATCCTTACACACTAATCTGGAGGTAAGATTCTCTCCCCCCCCCCCCCCATCCATTCCTTGGGAAATTGGGTAGAAGAGTACTAATTTACATGGTTTTATCTTTCTTCTTCCAGATTTAACATAGGCATGTAGCACCCTTCCTTTATACACTAATATGTAAGATTCTACTAATTATTTTTTTATAATTTTGCCTTTGGGACTTTAAAAGGTCTTTCTAATTGCTATATTGTAATCTAATCATTTGCAACAATGCAATTGGTAATCTCAGTGTTTTTTTTTATTTTGTAGCTGCTCCTCTCTTACCCACTTATTTCATTTTTTTAAGAGCAGAAGTAAACCCAGAAAGGCAAATCAGTACATACTACATACAATTTATGAAAACTATGCAGATAGCTTCCTAAATAATACATAAGATGAATTTTAGTTTAACAATGAATGGTTATTAACCAGGTACCTGTTAGTGTCTGAAGGAGAAATGCAGGAAACATTTACAGGGACAGATAGGAAGTAGGTACAGAGACAAAGGGGAGGATGCACAACGTGAAGGAGAAGGGAGGTCCAAGCAGCCATAGTTTTTAAATTAGCCACTGGTTGGACTGAACTGTTTTTGGCTTTTGTTGGGCTGGTAGGACAAATAGAAGTCATAACCTGAAGATACAATTAGTTGTATCACTTAATTGGATTTCACAAAGAGCTCTACTTTCCAAGATTTTGGAAGATTAAGGAAAAAAAAAAGATGTTCTATTCTCAGGAGAATGAATCATTAACTTGGAATATTAAGTGGCTTTTCATTTATTATTATTTCCTGATATTGACAATGATTTAAACTAGAGCACATTTTATTTTTGTCTGTTTCTGTTACCTTTTATCTTCACATTCATTTAAAAGTTCTTTTTTTCAGTTAAAACCATTTATGTGTGCTGCTTATATACCATCCCCCCAAAGCAACTTAGAACACTTTTAGAATATAAATTTTGTTAGAGCAAAAACTAGAATTGAGTATGAAATGTTTTTTACTAAGAAAGTTTCAGAAATAGAAATGCTTCATCCACATTAGATTGTGATGATAACATGTCAGCCCACATATGCTTTTCAGCATTTCATTTTAAAATAGTATTTTTGAAATTGAATCTCAAATGATGTGTGAGGCTTTAGGCAAGTGTTAGTCTTTGTACTGGTTTAAATGGAGAAACAACAGATAGATTATGGATTGATAAGGACAAAATACTTTTTTATAGTAGGTTTTTGGGATTTGTAAGTGTGATTTATTATACCACTAGAGGCCCGGTGTACAAAAATTTGTGCACGGGGGCAGGGGGTGTCCCTCAGCCCGGCCTGTGCCCTCTCGCAGTCTGGGACCCCTCGGGGGATGACCACCTGCTGGTTTAGGCCCGCTCCCCGGGGGATTGGGCCTAAGCTGGTAATCAGACATCCCTCTGGCAGCCCGGGAGCCCTCGGGGGATGTCCATTTGCCAGTGGAGAGCAGGCCTAAGCTGCAGTCTGACATCTTTAGTGCTGCTGAGGAGGTGGGAGAGGCTCCCACCACCACCGCTGTACTGGCAGCCATCGGCCTGGCTTGTGGCTGAGCAGAGCTCCCACTGTGGGAGCGCATTGACCACCAGGGGGAAGCTCCTGCATTGAGTATCTGCCCCCTGGTGGTCAGTGTGTGTCATAGTGACCAGTCATTCCCAGTCTTTCTGCTGTTAGGGTCAGTTTGCATATTACCCTTTTATTATATAGGATAGAGGCCTGGTGCATGGGTGGGGGCCAGCTGGTTTGCCCTTCAGGGTGGGGTTTCCAACTGGGGTGCCTGGCCAGCCTGGGTGAGGGGCTGATGGCTGTTTTCAGGCTGGCCACACCACCTTTAGGGTGGGGGGTCCCCACTGGGGTGCCTGGCCAGTCTGGGTGAAGGGGTGAGGGCCGTTTTCAGGCTGGCCAAGCCTCCCCAGCGACAGAAGCTCCCAGCCTCTCCTTTTTTTCTTTTTTTTTTCCCTGGGATTTATTTACCTTCTATAATTGAAACTTTGTAGCCTGGAGTGGAGCTCAGAGCCGGCCAGGCTTGGCTTCCTCCATGGCCAGGGCAACCCAAGGCTCCAGCTCCGTGGCCACGGCCGGCTGAAAGCAAGTATCTGGGTTTATTTACCTTCTATAATTGAAACTTTGTTGCCTGAGTGGAGCTCAGAGCTGGCCAGGGCGGGTGGGAGGGAAAGCCTCCTGCGCTCCAGCTCCATGGCCATGGCGGGCTGAAAGCAGGTATCTGGGGTTTGTTTACCTTCTATAATTGAAACTTTGTTGTTTTCAGTGGAGCTCAGAGCCGGCTCCTGCTCGCTCCAGCTCCATGACCTCAGTGGGCTGAAAGCAGGTATCTGGGGTTTATTTACCTTCTATAATTGAAACTTCGTTGCTTTGAGTGTAGCTTAGGGCTGGCCGTGGCAGGTGGGGAACCTTGGCTTCCTCCATCACTGGAGCAAGCAAGCCTCCTGCCCGTTCCAACTTCGTGGCTGCTGGCCGCCATCTTTGTTGGCAGTTAATGTGCATATCTTGCTGATTAGCCAATGTGAGGCGTAGCGAAGGTATGGTCAATTACCATGTTTGTCTATTATTATGTAAGATTTTCAGGTGAAGCCTGCCTTTGCAATTATAATGGTGATAATTTTGGATGAAGTTTTTCATTCAAAAAGTACAAGGTAAAGTTCATCTTTCTGGGAACATATGATAGGACAGATTTAATTTAATATATATAGTAAATAATATTAACTTTAAAATGTGCTCTACCTAAATGGCAATTTATTTAAAAGAAGTATATGCCCCTTTTCAGATCCCCCACCCTTTTTTTTTCTTTTTGCAACCACTCTGCTCGTCCCAGCTCTGGAAAACTGAATTATAAATGCCAGAGAATAAGCAACTAAAATTCTCCTGTCAGTGCATTTTTCTAAAGCATTTTTGATGGGAGACCTAAAAGAAGTAATGTTTTAATAACAGGAATAATGATTTAATAATGGAGGCAACACTTAAGTATTCTGTTTTATGTTGACATTTCCTGGATACTTTCTTTGACTAGCTGATGCATGGCAATAAGAATTGGGACTGAAAAAATTTGATCCTAGACTCAACTCTGTAACTGATTCATTGTATTATCCAGTAGAGCAATCATATAACTGTTGGTAAATGTTTCCCTCCACGTCCCGTGTGGATCAGGGTTCAGGACCTGGAAGCGGAGCCGCACACAAATGAAAGAGAAAAGACACGAGATAATTTGGAAATATTGGGGGACCAGGCGAGTAAGTCCAACTCAGGAGGAAGGACTTCCACCAGTGCTCAGATCTCACCAAGCTTTTATTGATTTGGGATACACCCATAGCATAGCCCTTAGGCAGGTGACCCCCGGCAACAGGCAGACTAGCCCATCAGCAAGGATTTACATAATAATAAATGGGGAAGTTGCTTCAGCTACCACTGTCTGGACAAACAGAGGTGGCGCCTAGCTCCAGCCTTTGGGGGGTTCTCTGTCTATGCTTATCAGCTAGTGAAAACAATAGGGGGTCTTCCACATATAACCTCTTGTCTGCTTCAATTTCCTAGAATTGTGAGCCTCTAAAGCAGTGGTTCTCAACCTTCTGGCCTTTTAAATACAGTTTTTCATGTTGTGACCCAACCATAAAATTATTTTCGTTGCTACTTCATAACTGTGATGTTGCTGCTGTTATGAATCGTAATGTAAATATCTGATATGCAGGATGGTCATAGGCGACCCTTGTGAAAGGGTCGTTCGACCGCCAAAGGGATTGGAACTCACAGGTTGAGAACTGCTGCTCTAAAGCAAAGAGCCTGATGTTGGTAAGCCCTGCAGCATGTAGTGTCCAGTTTTGTTAGATCCGATCTGAGATATCTAAACTACTGATGCCTCCTGCACACACACCAACCACATTTTAATGCCATATATGTATATACAATGTATATAATATATATACTGTATATTAGGCATACAGTTTATAATATCTTGTCCTATCTAATAGAGGGAATATGCTAAATGACCCTCATGCCATCGCAAAGATGGCAGCGCCCACGGCCAATAAGGAGGGAATATGCTAATTGCTGCCATGCCCTCAAAGATGGCGGTGCCCATAGCCACAAGATGGTGGCGCCCAGTCCCCTCAGCTCCGCTGGGGCAGCAGGTGCGTGGCAAGGCCGGCCACTGTGTGCGCCTGCCTCTGGAGATCCCCCAGTCCCTTCAGCCCCCTAGCCTCCCAGGGCCGGCCCGAGGCACAGGTAAGCCTTGGATGATGGCTGCCCGGCTGCCAGCTGCCCAGGGCTGCCTGAGGCTCAGGTAACCAGGGCCGGCCGAGGCTTGTGCTGCTGGCAGTGGCAGCAATAGAGGTGTGATGGGGTGTCGCCTTCCCCTGATCACCAGGTTGCCTCCCGCCCCTGAGGGTTCCCATACTGTGAGAAGGGGGTAGGCCTGGCTGAGGGACCCCTCCTCCAGTGCATGAATTTTCATGCCCCGAGCCTCTAGTTTATATATAAAAATAAAGTATTAAAGGTAATGTTTATCATTGTAGTCATTAGAATGTTTTTATTATTTTCTGCTGATTAGCAGACAACAGAGTTTGCTCTTCAAGACCAATAGAATAAATTTTCTAAAGTGTTCTATAGGGCCCTTACCTGTATGTAGTGTCTTGATACTTTCGAACAACTAGTTTGTACCATACTCCTATTACTTCCTCAAAATGCCTTCTCCTATTGTTTATTTTCCCTGGTTTTAATCTCCAAATTGTTTACTCTTCTAACTCTACTGAAATTTTCATTGCTGACTTTCCTTCTGCTGTATTCTACTTTTTAGATATTATCTGAGCTCACTAATATCTTCTTTCTTACAAAATGATCCTTCTACATTGCTGATGTCATTGAATCATTGTTTCCCCCTGTCCCAACTAACAACCACACACCCATGCACCTGCACCCAGTCAGTTTTTTGTAGTGGTCTCTTGTAGAAATGACATACTAGTTCACATCACTACTCCCTTTCAGATTTTATACCTCTTTTTTTCCCTCCTAATTGTGATGGATAGCATCCCTAGTACAACATTAGTTTGGTATAATGTACACGTATGCCTTATTCCTAAATATTTTTTTTTGCCAAAAAAGTGTAATGACCTACATTAAAGAATACATATAATGTGTATAGTCCTATCATTGAATATAAGATATCGCTGATTGTAAAGTACACCTCCATTTTACAGACTAATAAGAAAAAAATTATTTATTATAAGATAACATCAATTATAAATTACTATTTCATACATGTTAAAATATGAAGAAAAATGTAACATGGTCAATGAAATGTGGCATGTATAGTAGATCCTGTTTTTAGTCTTACTAATTTTTTTGGTAAAATTTCTATGTATTCTTGTTTGCTTGATAAACTTTTCAAATTTTTTTACTTTCATAGTTTTTGTGAGCTGTTTCGAAGTTACTTTATGCTTCATTGCATATATGGTGCCAATTAAGAAATTATTTTTTCTTGGTTTAATTCTTTCTAATTGTTTAATGTCTTTATTATCTTGATTATCTCTACTCTACTTTCAAATTCCCACCATGGCACAAAGATTCAGCATCATTTGAATATTTGAGATGGGAAACATTTTTCCTCTTTTTCAAAAAGAACAAGCTATACTGAAAATTTCTCAACTCTTCTCCTGCCACACAGAATTACATATTAGCTCTATGCATAACTAACTTCCAGGTAGGGTGTGTCATAATGTAATATAGTCCTCTGACCCTGTTTTGTCAGTTCACTTTATACAGTTTTCCTCATCTCATATACTTAAAAAAATTATTTTAAAATTATAGTTGACATGATATTTTATTAGCATCGGATACACTTTTGAAGTCTGGGTTTATTTTGCTTTAGCCTCTGTTTTTTTCTTCTTTAAAACTAAATAAAAACACAAAAATTATTTTTTGGTTTACTATTCCCTTATATTTCCCAGCCCCCTATTACTTCACTTTCTCATTGTCTCTAGAAGAATGACTTAAAAATCAAGTTTAATTTGAGAGAATATGTATGTTGAGGTGGGGTGGAGTAGAGAGCATAAGTTAGGGTATATTAGTATTTTGCATACCTTAAAACTCTCAGTTGGAAGAAATGTCACTACTTTTTTATTTGAAGGAAGATAAACTCCTTGTATCCTTGAGGCCTACAACTCAAGGTCAGCATTCAATAATTTTTAAATCTGAATTGCCTTTTCCAGGATGTGTGGGGGAGAGGGGAGAGCTGAGAGGTGGAGGGGATGTCCAGGAAACCAGAAAAATAAAAGGAATTATAAAAACGGGGTTTTCTACCAATTAAAACATTTTAAGGGACTCAAGCCGTATGTAAATAATGTAAAATAATAATAGAATAACGCTTTGTTTGTAAATGTTAATTTAGTTTCTAATGTAATAGACTATCCAGGAAGTACTGTTTGGCTAGTCTTTACTCATAGATGATACTGAAATGTAATTAAACTGATTGAAATTATTATCAAAAACTCTTGGGGTTTATAGATTTTAGGGATGAAGTTCTATGAACTCCTGAACTTGTATGTAAAATTTGGCCATTGGGCACAGTTTTTTTGTTTGTTTGGTAGGGAGCGGATCTATAGCTTTCAGCAAAATCTCAAAGAAGTTAATAACTCCAAAGATATCAATCCACTTATGTAGAGTTCTAGGTCAGCACTATTTCTCTTTTATCTCCTTTCCATAGTGATCTTGAGTAAAAATCATGAAACCCCAGAGTATTTTGAAAATCAAAACAAAGAAAATTTGATCTTGAGTTGTTTACTTTGAAAATGGTAGTGTTGTTCAAGTAGTATATTTAAAACAAAAGTACTGCACATGAACAACCCTAGGAATTCACTTGTAGGAAATAGTGAGTATAAATGAAGATGCTGTTATATGCACAGAAAAAGGCATTAGAAAACTGTGGATCCATATACGTTGAAAAAAATGTGAAGGATTAGAAATATGTTTTTATTTTGAACATAGTACTTTCATAATTGTGATTTAGATTATTTTTTTTAAAGAGAAGTATATGTACTGGAAATAAATGTTACCTTGTATATGTATATATGTGTGTGTGTATAGGAATTACTTTTTTTAAAAAATATTTTTACTAGAGGCCCAGTGCACGAAATTCACGCACGGGTAGGGTCCCTAGGCCTGGGTGGCGATCAGGGCTGATCTGTGGGGTGACTGGCGGGGTGATTGGGGCCCCGCTTGCACCCACCTTGGCTGGTCTGGTGCCGTCCACTCGCCAGCCCCGCCCCCTGCCGCTGGTTGGGGCCTGCAGGCAGCTCCTGTGTTGAGCGTTTGCCCCTTGGTGGTCAGTGTGCATCATCGTGACTGTCATTTTACCGTTTGGTCGATTTGCATATTAGGGTTTTATATAGATAGATTTGTTTCTGAGAGGAAGGGAGAGGGAGAGAGAGATAGAAACATCAATGATGAGAGGGAATAATTGATTGGTTGCCTCCTGCACGTCTGACAATGAGGGCAAGCCTGCAACCTGGGTATGTGCCCTGACTGGGAATTGAACCATGACCTCCTGGTTCATAGGTTGACACTCATCCACTAAGCCACACTGGCCAGGCAGGAATTACTTTTAAATGCTCGTGTGAATAATGCAAATACTTGATTTTTGTTTTTATTATAGTGCATGCAGGATATGGGAAATACTAAAGCAAGACTACTCTATGAAGCCAATCTTCCAGAGAACTTTCGAAGACCACAGACAGATCAGTATCCTTTAATACTTCTTTATTGTGGTTTTGTAAGGAATGAACTTATTTTTATAGTTCATATTTAACTGTGCTTAGGAAGATGTGAACTTTATCATACTGTTGCTCATTAAAAATAAAACTTGCTTTGTCCTGGGCTGTGCTTTGTGTATAGTAAATTTTGGTAGGAATCTGGTAATACATGATCTACGTAGTATTTTTATGTAATTATTACTAAGTATAAAATATTATACCTTTTCTTCTTGATTGATCTCTATTTCTTTTATTTTTCATTAAAATTTTATTTATTTATTCTGAGGGGGTGGGGAGAAAGAAGGATCAATTTGTTGTTCCACTTATTTAAATGGTTGCTTCTTGTATTTACCCTGACTGGAGATCAAACTGTAACCTTGGCATATTGGGCCAATGTTCTAAGCAACAGAGCTTCCTGGCCAGGGCTGTGATTTCCACCTCTTCTTTTTTTTTTATTATTATTATTATTATTATTATTATTATTATTATTAGTTAAGGTATTACAAATGTGTCCTCATCCCCCCCATTAACCCCCAACCTCACTCCCCCCCCCCCCCCCCTGCCCCGCACAGTCATGCTCCCATCCCCCTATTGTCCATGTCCATTGGTTTGGCTTATTATACATGTATACAAGTCCTTTGGTTGATCTCTTCCCCTTACCCCCGCCCTCCCCTACTTTCCTTCTGGGGATTGATAGCCTGATCGCTGTTTCTCAATCTTTGCATCTTTCCCTTTTCATCAGTCTATGTCCACCTCTTGATTGGAGAGTTTATTTTAGACCAGTGATGGCGAACCTATGACATGCGTGTCAGAGGTGACACGCGAACTCATTTTTTTGGTTGATTTTTCTTTCTTAAATGGCATTTAAATATATAAAATAAATATCAAAAATATAAGTCTTTGTTTTACTATGGTTGCAAATATCAAAAAAAATTCTGTATGTGACACAGCACCAGAGTTAAGTTAGAGTTTTTCAAAATGCTGACACGCCGAGCTCAAAAGGTTCGCCATCACTGTTTTAGACTGTTTATTAGAGATTTATTTGTGTATATCGTGAATATTTAAAAAAATCTTTTCCAAAGGGATTTTCTTTGATTACCTTTATATTGTAATTATATTTATGTGAAGTAGTTTGGCATGTATACATTTAAATGGCAAATTACATATTTAGTGTAAGTGGAGTACTGAAGTAATTTATGCTGATATTCACTACTGACATTCCATATTTGCATAGGCTGCACAACTGTGTTTACTTTACAAATCTGTTCTAATGAATGAATAGAATATTTTCTCAAAGGCATTTTAATTAGGATGTTTTCACAGTTGCTAAAGATAAACTTTTGATTCTGTAGGATTTCTTAAACTCATATTGAAGTTTGAGAAAGCAACATCACAATTGTGCTGCTCTATAAATATTAATATTTAATTCATTGTAGGTATTTGTGATTCTATCCATAGGTGACATTTGCAGTAAAATATAGTTTCTTAAAAATCAGTTATATATTAGTTATATGTTATCCACTTGTGTACCAAAACAGTTTGTATGGTCAAACAGTGAAAAAAAAGATGATCTTTTCACACATGAGATACAAGTCATTATATATATTTTCATATTTATGTAGAAATCTTTTAAGTTATATTTAAAAAATTAGTATTTGTATTTGACTTTTTCTGTTTCTGCTTCCCCACTTCCTTCCCACAAATTTAGCAATCTGGTATCCAAGGCCATTTGTATTATAGCAAGATTCTAGGGTAAGAATGGGAGGTACATTACAGACATAAAAATTGTATGAGAAGTATTAAAGTGTGAAGAAACATAACATTTTAAGGTCTTGATGTGACAAGATTTGTTTGTGGGTTAAGTGGCAGTAGAAGCTTATTTTCCAAATTATGAAGAATTTTTAATACTATATAGAGCAGTTTAGACCTCATTTCATTGGCCTAAACGGATTGAAGGATTTGAAAAACCTCGAAGGATTTTGAAGCAGGAGAAACACTGAAAAAATTACCTTCTCCACAAGGAAGATTAGTTGAAGGAGATCTTGGAGTCAGAGAGACCATGTAGAATACTTAGTATAGCCCTGAAGTGAGTAATAACAAAATATAAATTAAATGGTGGCATTGAAAATGGAGAGCAGGCAATTGGAAAGATTAGAAGGAAATTTGGGAGAAGGAGCAGTTGAGTTAGGTTTAGATTGGCTTTGTTTCTGAGAAAAATACTGAGATGACCCCAGATTTTCTAGGTTGGCTGAGGTTCTATGAAATTCAGTGGAGAGAAGGAATTCAGTACCAATGAAAGTTTAAGGGTTAGAAATGAAAGATAATGAGCCGTGCTTTATTACTTTGTGCAGGTTGAGGTGTGTGTTGGACACATACTAACCCAAATCTTAGCTCTCAACTCAAAGCAAAAAATCGGCTGAGAGACGGCTCGTATCTCGAAAAACTCGTTAGTCGGGACACTCGTAAGCCAAGGCCCCACTGTACTTAGAGATACCCATTTAGTAACTGGAAACATTAGTCTGCACCTTAGAAGAAAGAAGAATGCTTATTTGATTTTTCAAATTAAATGTGATTACTTCTAAAGCATTTACGAATTATGGTCATATTTATATGAGGTGTTGACCTCTTATTGTTCACAATAAGTATGTTCTTTTTTTTTTTCTTCCCATTTGTGGAGATAAAAGTTGTGTCTACAATGAAAATTGCTCAGTTCATCCACAAAGGGCCAGCTTTTCTGATCGTTTCATCTTTTTTTTGTTAGAAAAATATAATGCAAATTTAGATTTATAATTATGACAAAACAGCATTTAGCTGAGATACATGTAAAACAATTTATGTAAATATAACATTGCATTTTATGAAAATCTTGGCACACTTGTTAATTTTTGGTATAAAATTGGCTGCCAAAATGCTCACATACCTAAATAAGCAGCCTTTTAGCAGCCCTGGCACTTTACACTTGAAAGGGTCACCAAGGCTACTTTGAAAATAAAGGTGCCCTTCAAATTGACATTCTTCTTTAGATTTTAAAGCATGTATTATCATTACCAGAAATTAACAGACTGATTCACAAATGAACTTGTGTTGACCAATAACATTCTGAAAAGGTGGATATCAGACAGTCCTAGTTTTGAATCACAACTCTCTTTTGCACTGTACTAGAAGAATTCCAGAGAACTTCTAAAACTTTCTGTGCCCCAGTTTTGTTTTATTTTATTTATTTATTTATTTATTTATTTATTTATTTATTTATATTTTATTGATTTTTTACAGAGAGGAAGGGAGAGAGATAGAGAGTTAGAAACATCGACGAGAGAGAAACATCGATCAGCTGCCTCCTGCACATCTCCCACTGGGGATGTGCCCGCAACCCAGATACATGCCCTTGACCGGAATCAAACCTGGGACCCTTCAGTCCGCAGGCCGACGCTCCATCCACCGAGCCAAAACGGTTTCGGCCTGTGCCCCAGTTTTAGATGTAAGTGGCACTTACCTTATAGGTTAAGAGGAGAAAAAAAAAAAGATAATGTAAAATGCCTTTGACATAGGTTGTAGAAAACTATCTTTAAAAGTCAGCTTCAGTCATTTCGCCTATTTTAATAAATTGAATGTTTAGATTTTCTGTCTTGCCATTATGAAAGGCCTTTGAGTGTTTTCATAATACCTCAGCTCTTTTATATCCACTGAGTAGTGATCTGTCAGCTCTTTCTATTATCTATTGCCTCAACTGTCAATTTTTAAAAGGCTTTTGTTAACTTCTAATATGGAGTTATTGACTGAAAATACATTGTTTTACTTCTTTAGGTAACTTTCCTTTTGAACAGAAGAGTGTCTTAACCTGGGGATCCACAGATTGTATTTCAGAGTGATTCATTTCCTTCATAAGTCTATGTATTTTATTTTATGCATTAAGAGTCACAGAAGGGAGTCCACAGGTTTTACCTGTGGGGTTCATGGTACTAAAAAGGTTAAGAATCCTTGACGGAAGAATTTCCTTTTAGTGATAAAGCAGTAATTGAGTGGCAAGAGAAGTCATCGATATCAGATAACCCCCAATTCTCAAATCCCACTAGAAGTGGCTCACTCCATCAACACGAAAGGCTAATTTAGCCACCTTCAAAAACATTAAATAGCAGTAATCTTGGCTTTAGCTTCTTGACTTTCCCCCCATTTCTCAGATTTGGGGGAGAAAAAAAAATTGGCCACCACTTAGAGGCAGCATGTATATTGGGAAAAAATATAAGTAGTACAGTCTCAATTGTTCGGTATTTCCCAGTTCCTGATTCTTCATCTATGATGTGAAAATAATAATATGCACATTACTGGGCTGTGGAAGGATTAAAGGAAAGAAACTATGGACAACACACAATGTCTGGTATACTGTGGGTACTGATTATTTTCTTTATACTGAAAATCCAAAATGAACCTTAATTGAGTTTAGAGTTTGGTGAAGATGGAGTTGAGCTTAGGAATATCATGGAATTGAGAAATACAGTTACTTTCCTTTCTAGAATTGGGTTGAGTGCTTTTGTTGGTTGGGGGTAATTTCTTGAAAGAGACCAACTTTTTTGGTAGAAAGAAAAGTAGATTATAGAGTTTAGTTATAGAAATAGTGTGAGAGGAAAACATAGACTGAGGAGTAGGAAAAATGAATTTAGAATTTAAACTTTGTGGAGAGGAATGAATCAAAGGGCGTGTACATGCTACTGAGCTCATGCTTTTCCTTAAGTTATTTGTTTTCAGAGCAGTGGAATTTTTCATCAGAGATAAATACGAAAAGAAGAAATACTATG
This sequence comes from Myotis myotis, assembly GCF_014108235.1. Lineage (NCBI taxonomy): Eukaryota > Metazoa > Chordata > Mammalia > Chiroptera > Vespertilionidae > Myotis > Myotis myotis. The sequence goes on along the minus strand of NW_023416379.1, from coordinate 66,211,238 downwards.
ATAAAAATGCTATAGCTGTTACAAATGTAAGTAAAATCTTCATCTGTCACTAATTTCAGTTTGTTCCATAGATCTTGAACTTTAACATACAATACCGCTCAATTTATTTATTGTAAAAATATACTAGTTATATACTTTGTCAAATTTGTATATTGGAACTTTTTGTCATATATGTTAATGAGCTCTCCTGGAGCAGAACTCTTGATTTAGAAAGGAGCATATTCTGTGAGTCTAATAACTGCTTAAATGGCGTTTAATTAATTTTATGAAATTTATAAAAAAAAAAGATAAGGCCAATAATGGAACAAAGGGGGAGAGGAAATTATTTTACTACATCCTGGAAATTTGTGTAAAATAAAAAGGTCAATTTATCCTTCCCTAATGGCTTTAGTGAACCTGTTCATTGGTTATTATCAAGCCTTTTGATAACTAATAGTTGAACCTTACTATAGTGATCAAATATGATTTATCACTGTTTTTTTAAATGTTTTTTTTCCTGATTATATTTTCCCATTCCAGTTAGTTATAATTTAAGACTAATTCTCTTTATTGATGCAATCATTTTTTTGGCCTTTGATTTTTAGATTAATAAGCAAGCTATAAGTTAGTTAAACTTGTGGTTAAGTCTGGAAAGCAATTTAGAGACAATGATTTCATCTCATTTTACATGCAAACTGGTTTTTCTTTTCAGTCCATAAGGAGAAGCAATATTCTAAAAAATTTAATCAAATACTAACAAAATAAGGATATTTTAATATATTCTCTTTGACCATGAAAAAATCTTGTTAAAAAATGTTCTAACATATTGTCAATGTGTATTTTTGAGCAAAGATACCCTGGTGTAGAGTTTGGGCTGCATTTACAATGAATGTAGGAGAGGAAATCTTTTGAAAGACTGACAAAAATTGATAATATTGAGAATGACAATTATAGTGTGATAACTAAGTTTAGTTATAGCATTATGGGTCAAAGGGACTAACTTTAAAGCAAGTAATATGTTTTCATGTGAAATTTTAAGAAATCCTTTTAGCATGTTCTATAAAATACCAGAGGCCCGGTGCACAAAATTCGTACACCGGGGGAGGGGGTGGGGGAGGTGTGTGTGTCCCTCAGCCTGGCCTGTGCCCTCTCGCAGTCTGGGAGCCCTCAGGGGATGTCCGATTGCCTTGGATGTGGGAGAGGTTCCTGCCACTGCCGCTGCACTTGCCAGCCATGAACCTGACTCAGGGCTTCTGGCTGAGCGGCACTCTCCCTGTGGGAGCGCACTGACCACCAGGAGACAGCTCCTGCATAGAGCATCTGCCCCCTGGTGGTCAGTGCACGTCATAGCGACTGGTCGTTCTGCCTTCGGTCGATTTGCATATTAGCCTTTTATTATATAGAATACTGCTTTTTTACATTATACATTCTTTTTAATATTCTAAACTTTAAAAAAATTTATTGGAATGACAGTTAATAAAATTATATATGTTTCAGTTGTACAGTTCTATAATACATCATCTGTGTATAGTGTATTGTGTTTGTATTGTTCACCATCCCAAGTCAAGTCTCTTTCCATCACCTTTTATCCTCTCTATGCCCTCTTCTACCTCCCCCTCACCCCTTAAAACTTTTAAATTAAATCTATATAATATTTTTTTTTCATGAGAACAATTTGGAAATTACTTTTATATAGTAATGTATACGAAAATGGTTTTACCTTTAAATGATAGCTGTTGTTATGGAATTGTTTTCTCCCCCCTCAGGTGTGATAATGGTATAATACTTAGTTAAGAGAAATTCTTCATCATAAAAGATGTATTTTGGAATAAAATATTTAGGGATCAAGTGTCATAATATCTATAAGTCATTTTTATTTTTTCTATTCAGAATATTAATATAGCAATTTATTATACAAACACACCTAAAAATAACCTAACATAAATTCTATTAATGAAATACTGTTTTCTCTCACTGTCATCTATGCTATCCTATATAATAAAAGCCTAATATGCTAATGATATGCTAAGGGCGCTTAACTGCTCGCTATGATGTGCACTGACCACCAGGGGGCAGACAGTTGACCGGTCGACCAGTCGCTATGACGTGCACTGACCATGGCTAGGGTCTGACCGATTGGGACTGAGCGAGATGGACTGGACACACCCTGGAGCTTTCCTGTGGTCCCTCCACGCCTGGCCAACCTACTGTATTCCTCCCTGGCCCCAATCTTGCACTGGTGGGGTCCCTGGGCCTGGCCTGCATCCTCTTGCATTCGGTCTGATGGTGGAATGACTGGTCGCTATGACTTTCACTGACCACCAGGGGGCAGACGCTCAACACAGGAGCTGCCCCCTGGTGGTCACTGTGCTCCCACAGGGGGAGCGCTGCTCAGCCAGAACTGGGCTCATGGCTGGTGAGTACAGCATTGGTGGTGGGAGCCTCTTTCACCTCCATGGCATCAGTAAGGATGTTTGACTGACGGCTTAGGCCCACTCCCTTAAGCTGTCAGTTGGACCTCCCCCTAGGGCTCCTGGACTGCGAGAGGGTGCAGGCCAGGCTGAGGGACCCCTCCCCTCCAGTGCACTAATTTTGTGCACTGGGCCTCTAGTATTTAATAATATGCCACAGAATATAAGCAAATATTTTCATTTGATGTTTAAAAAATTTGTGATATCAGCAGTCAGCAAAATAACATCAAATTTATATATGAAGAGCACATAAGAGATTTCATGAACCAGGCCTCTAGTATTGCAATGATTATTCAAAGTCTTCACATGTATTTTCAACATCAGTGTCTTTGTCATTACTAGAGCCATTTTTGAGTTATCTAATTCAGTGTTTTTAATTTAAAAAATTTTAGTTACTGTTGACATGCAATATTATTTCAGGTGTACTAGTATATCATAGTGATTAGATATTTACATATCTTATGAAGCAATTACCCAATAAGTTTAGAATCCATCTGACACCATGCATAGTTATTGCAGTGTTGTTGACTTTATTCCCTATGCTGTACTTTACATCCCTGTGACATTTTATAACTGGCAATTTGTACATCTTAATCGGTTCCCCTTTTTCACTCATCCCTAAGTTCCCCTCCCATTTGGCAACCATCAAAATGTTCTTTGAATACATGTAACTCATTTTTAATTGGCTCAGTGAAGCCTAGCAGCTGAGATACAGGGGAAGGGGGCGGGGGAGGGTGGTGGTGCGACAAACATGGTACACTGTTAAGTTTTGGTGAATATTAGTGAAGTTCATAGAGATATTCTATGATTTTTTTACATTTTTTATACTTTCGAAAATAAAAATTCAAGGTAAAAGATTTTATACTCTTGAGTTTATATTATTTTATTGTTTATTTTAAAAAATTTATCTTTATTGTTGAAAGTATTATAGATTTCCGCTTTATCTTTTTCCCTCCCATTGACCCCCCTCCTCTGCGTACCTGCTCCTGCCAAGCCTCTGCCACACTATTATCTGTGTCCATGGGCTATGTATATATGCATATAAGTTCCCTGGTTAGTCTCTCCTCCCACCTCATTACCCCCCCCCCCCCCCCCCCCCGATATTCATCAGTCTGTTCATGGTTCTATGTCTCTGGATCTGTTTTGTTCATTAGTTTATTTTGGATCTGGAGAGTATTATGCTAAGGAAATAAGCCAATCAGAGAAAGATAAGTATCACATGATCTCACTCATATGTGGAATCTAATGAACAAAATAAATTGAGTTTATATTATTAATGTAATGAAAATTCAGTAGAGTTCACAAAAATCACGTTTAACCCAAGATATAATGTATTATACCTCATCATTAATAAGCAAGGTGATTTTTTAAAGTTTATATCCTAGTAAGAGTAAATTATTTCTTCCTCTTTCATGGCAATAGATTTGCAAGTAACTAATCTTATATCTTACTAGGAATTACATTATATAGTTATGTCCAGTGTTAATTATCTTGAATTAACCCTCAACATACTAAATGCTCCTGTTCCATATATGTATATATATATATATATATACACACACACACACTAGAGGCCCGGTGCACAAAATTCGTGCACTGGGCGGGGGAGGAGGGTGTCCCTCAGCCCAGCTTGCACCTTCTCCAATCTGCAACCCCTCGGGGGATGTCCGACTGTCGGTAGAGAGGGCCCTAGCTGGTTGCTCAGTGGTTAGAGCATCAGACTGCAGACCGAAGAGCTGTGGATTCAATTTTGGTCAAGGACACAGGTGACAAAAATATCCTGTACCAGGCAGTCAGACATCCCTCTCACAGTCCGGGACTGCTGGCCTCCAACCGCTTGCCTGCCTGCCTGCCTGATTGCCCCTAATCACTTCTGCCTGCCAGCCTGATCACCCCCTAACCATTCCCCTGCCAGACTGATCGACGCCTAACTCCTCTCCTGCTGGCCCGATTGCTCCCAACTGCCTTCCCCTGCTGGCCCAATTGCTTCCAGCTGCCCACCCCTGCCGGCCCCGTTGCCTCCAACTGCCCTCCCCTGCATGCCTGGTCACCCCTAATTGCCCTCCCCTGCTGGCCGGTTGCCCCCAACTGCCCTCCCCTGCCATCCCGGTTTCCCCCAACTGCCCTCCCCTGAAGGCCTGGTCGCCCCCAACTGCCCTCCCCTGCCAGTCCAGTCGCCCCTAATTGCCCTCCCCTGCTGGCCCGGTTGCCCCGAACTGCCCTCCCCTGCCGGCCATCTTGTGCCCACATGGGGGTGGCCATCTTGTGTGAGGATGTGACGGTCAATTTGCATATTACCGCTTTATTATATAGGATTTTTTGTCACCTGTGTCCTTGACCAGAATTGAATCCAAGACACTCTGGTCTGCAGTTCAGTGCTCTAACCACTGAGCACCCGGCTAGGGCCCTCATATATTTTTATATCCAGCTTTACATGAATTTGGGCAAAAAGGTCTTTTTTTGGTTGTCAATCCTCACCTGAGGACATTTTGTCCATTGACTTTTACTTTAGAGAGAGTGGAAGGGTGGTGGGAGAGAGGTAGAGAGAGAGAAAGGCATCAGTGTGAGAAAGCACATTGATTGGTTGTCTTCTGCATGTGCCCTGATGGGGATGTGGATCATACCTGCAATCCCTGACTAGAAATTGAACCTCAGACCCTTCAGTGTGCGTCCGATCCTATAACCAATGAGCTACTCCAGCCAGGGCATGGTCAAAAAGCTCTTTATGATAGGTTATCATCCTAAGTGTTTTTATGTGCTTTTTTATCTCTTGTTTTCTGCATAAAGTAGTGATTAAATATTTTTTGCAAGTAAATTTCCAGTGGGAAAACCAGCTTTGAAGCCATCTTTTAAGATGCTGTTTGATTTCTTAAACATTTTCTTCTATGTGTAATTTCCATTAGTAGTCACTAAATGTCTGGTTTGCACAATTACAACAATGTGTAAGGAAAAAATAACCCTGAGGTTTATGAATTCGGATTGTGATTCAGGAATTGCAGCCTTAACTAACTTAAGCAGATTGAATGAGGATTTGTCATCTCATAATGTTATTTTGACATTACATAATGACCTTTCTATAGTAGTACCTTTAATTTTTAAATTCCTCATAGGCACTATTGATGTGATTAGGTAATAGAGAGATGTCAGTTTTATGGCTCCAAAGATCTACACATTTTGTAAATATATTTCAGTTATATTTTTGCAGTAAAGAGAGCAGGAAGATATGTTTCCATTAAAGTGATCAACTACATATATATAGAAATTCAGTAGGAACATGTGTGAGAAGGCTTTTAGATGAAATCCTTTTTCATGTATAAATTGTCTCTGCTGCATATATAACTGTCTCATAAGGCTCTGGGGTAATTCAGCAAGTACAGCTTTGGAAATAGTGTTTGTGTGTGATCTTAAAGAAGGAAGTGTATAAATTGCTTTATAAGTCTATCTGCTGCTTTGCTGTTATATTGCATTAATCCACTTTATTCCATATCCTGGCCTTTTTTTTTCTGTTTTCTTAAACAGTAGGTTAAAACTTTAATTTCTCCTACTTCAGATCTGTTTTATTTTCCATTCTTAAAACAGTTACTATAAGTTAAAAAACACACAAACTCATTTCTACCTTCTTGCTACTTGGAACAGTATGTCTTCATACATTAGTATTTCAATAGTAAATATTGACTAAAATTGAATCCCAGGCAAAGCTTAATTATTTTTTAAATACTTTCAGTATGACCTGATTTAATAAATTTTATACCCTAGTGAAATCCATTTTTAATCATGCAAATCCTGCAATAAATATTTTAAGAAATTTTATGTGGAAATTTAAAAAAAAAGCAACACATTCTTCTTGATGCATAATTTTCCTTTGTTAACATACTCCTAAGTACTTCTGTATCTTAGAAATACATGTTTTTTTTTGTTTGTTTCTTTCCTGTACCTGTCAGTTCTGATTACCTTCTTTTTGTTTTTTCTCTCCTGACTTTTCATCTGATTCCACAGATTTCTTCCTCTGATGCTCCCCTTCAGCCTTTGGTAGCCTCTCCTTCTCTACAAGCTGCTGTTGAGAAAAGCAAATTGGAGGTATGCTAGTATTTTAGCCAGGTACATTATGTAGTGTTCAGTGGTAAATGAACTTCCTTTCTCATTATGCCATACATAATTTGGAGTGCTGTAATAGTTGTTTAAATTTTGTATGGTCTTCAGTATTAAATATGTTAAATATAACTATTTCTAGAATATTTTCCTATGCCACAGGTAGGATTAAAGGGCTTTAATCTATATTTAATTTAAAAATCACTGATTTATTTGTACCATAGGTATATCTCAATATTTAAGAAGGAATTAACCTTCTGTTGTTTCCATTACTGCCTTCTACTTAACGTTTTTAATAGTTGCTGTTGTATTCTTTGATATATTAGTAAAATCTGATTAAAATGTTTTGTTTCTATGATTCTGTTGTTATAATCACTTGAAGACAGTTAATGTTTTTTTTTTTCAAGCATTAGTAACAGTCATGTATGTAGTATAGAATCATGAGTTTACAATAATCAATGATAATTTTTAGATTGTGTTTGGGGTAGCAGTGGTTAAGGGTACATGATGCTACCCTGTTATGGATTTTTAAATCCATCCCTACACATATTTGAGGTTTAAAAAATTTTTACTCTTTACTTTTTTCATTTGTTATCATGAATTCATTTGAGACATTGTTTGAACTAACGCTTTTTCTGTGTCTACACCTTGATAAGTGGTGCACTAGACATGGAGGATACACAGGCAAATAAGATATGGCCCCTGACCTCAAGGAGCTTATAGTCTAATGGTGAAAAATAGACAACTAGGTAACTTTACGGGTTTCTAATACAATATAATGTGTGCTGTGATTGACATGCATTCATTGTGCTACAGTTAATACAGGAGTCATACTTTTGATGCATCTTAAACTCTTAATAAACATTAGCAATAAGGATGAGAGTACATTCCAAGTAGAGAAAGCATCTTGTGGGGGAAAAATCTGTCAGCAAAGTGGAATGTTTGGGGATTTGCAAATAAAATGACATGGCTGTAACATGCATAGGATAGGGACAGAAGTCAGAGAGGAGTTTTCTTGTGAGCCTGCTGAAGGTAATTGATGTTCATTCCAAAGGCTCTGGCACTTTAATAAGTTCTAAGGATAAAAGGAGTAACCGGATCTGATTTTTATGTCATAACACAGCTCCACTGTTTCTGTGGAGAGTGAATTTTGTGTTGATGGGTGTGGAAAAGGCTGAGAACCTGTTATAACCCGTGAATAAAATGATGGGAGCATGTGCTAAAATGGAGGCTGAGGGAATGAAAAGGAAACTATAGTTTTAAGAGATCTTGAGAAGATAGAATCTGTGGGAATTAGTAATCGATGGAATACGGAGGTACTTTGGGAAGATTTGATGACTCCCAGTTTCTGTCTTGAGCATTTTAGTAGATGATGATGATATTGAGTGAGAAAAGGGTAGAAGCTGAGGAGGAGGAACAGGTTTGAGAAGAGAAAAGGGAGATGAATTAAAAGTTGTATCTGTTGACTATGAGATGACTGTGGAACATCCAGGTGTCTAAGTAGGTCTTTCAGTTCAGAGGAATGAGCAACTGGGAGAGAGGGAAGGAAGGAAAAGCATTTTATAATATACTAGAGGCCCGGTGCACAGATTTGTGCACTGGTGGGGTCCCTCAGCCTGGCCTGCACCCTTTGGCAATCCGGGATCCCCTGGTTTCAGCCCGATCCCTGCAGGCCAGGCTGAGAGACCCCCCTGGTGCACAGATATGTGCACTGGGCCTCTAGTATGCATATAAGATCTTTGGTTAATCTCTTCCTGCCCTTCCCCTTCCCCCTTTCCCTCTGTGATTCATTAGTCTGTTCCATGTTTCCATGCTTGTGCGTTGAGCATCTGCCCCCTGGTGGTCAGTGTGTGTCATAGCTACCAGTCAAACAGTTGAATGGTCACTTAGGCTTTTATATATATATAAAGAATTTTTGCACATCTCATTTATTTTTCACTTAGAAAGCAGGGATACTATTATTTACCTCATAAAGTTAGGATTAAGTGAGTCAAAGTAGTGTTTAGCATATGATAAGGGATCAGTAAGTGTTGGCTGTTGTAAGGAAGAGTGATACCAAAGAACAATGCTCCACTGGATGACACTGAGTAGTGAGACTTGAGAGTTTGGTCTCTGTTGTCCCATGACCCTACCATTGATTAGCTGTGTTGCTTGTGCCTTACTTTCCTAAGATTTTGTTTCTTTGTTTGTAAAACAGCAATAATGACAGGTTTTTTCCAGACAGTTATTATAAAAATTAAATTAGAAAATAAGGTGCTTATTATATTGCCTAGCCCATGGGAACTTTTATTATATCTCTTATGTTATAGCCTAGTAATTGCCAGTATTACCTTTTCTGATTTACAAATAGCAAAAATTCTTTTGTTGAAAGCGGTTGTGTCAAACACCACTTTAAAGGCACAGGTGCAAACTCAACCTTTAGGCGTTTAGACTAACTTTTGTGTGATTATTATTCTGCTTTACCTGGGTTCATCAATTTATATGGTTGTGTTTACTACTAGGAAACTAAGGTTAGATCAGTACCCAGTTGCAGTAGTCATTCAATTCTAGGTTTCTACACATCTCTCTCCTCTGTAATGCCTATGAATAATACTCTTTGTTTAATCTTTATTTTTTTTTAGGATTTTTTTTGAATTAAATGTATTGGCTAATAAGATTACATAGATTTGAAGTGTACAATTTTATGATACATCATCTGTATATTGTAGCGTGTGTCCACCTCCCAAAGTCAAATCTACCATTTTCATATATTTGACCCCCATAATATATCCTTTTTACTCCCCCACCTTCCTTCCCTTCGGTAACCACCATACTGTTGTCTGTGTCTATGAGTTTTTGTTTTTCTTGTTGTTTTGTTGCTTTCAGTTTTATATCCCACATATGAGTGAAAGCATGTGGTTTTTAACTTTTTTATTTCTTTCATTTAACATGATCTTCTCAACATTTATCCATATTAATTTTTATTTCATGTTCCTTTTTTTGGCATCTTTGTAGTCCTTAAGTTTTTAATATTATATCCTGTTTCATCCGTCTTGAAATTGCAAATTGTGAACATCATGATACCATTATAGTTTACCTTGACTGTTGGAATACACTAACTAGTAAGCTGGCTCTGGTCCCAAAATACTGTATCTATATTTACCTTTTTTTTCCACGAGAAAATAATTGTTTGCCATTTAAAAAATCACAATACTGTAGTGATAGACTGAAAATGTTTTGTGACATCTTATAAAGTGATTGTACTGTACCTTTCCCCTCTATATTTACATGTTATAATCTGTCTTTATCTGTGTGATAGGAATTATATTCATCAGTTAGTTTATTTTTTCTTCTTATTCAATTTTGAACTTTATGGTGCTATTAGGAAGCTTATGTAAAGATGCAGTGAGACTTTATTGAATAGAGGTCTCATTTGTTTAATTACACAAATTCTAAAATATCAAGTCTCACCTCCATTTTAGTTTTTTTAAGAAAAGATATATTTTTTAAAAATATATATTTTATTGATTTGAGAGAGGAAGGGAGAAGTATAGATAGAAACAATATGCGAGAGAATCATTGATTGGCTGCCTCCTGCATACCCCCTATCTGACCAGAATTGAACCTTGACTTCCTGGTTCATAGGTCAGTGCTCAACTACTGAGCAATACCAGCTGGGCAAGAAATTATATTCTTAAAAAATTTTTTTTTTTTTATTGATATGAGAGAGAGAGAGACATTGATTTATTGTTCCACTAATTTATGAATTCATTGGTTGCTTCTTCTATGTATCCTAACCGCAGATTGGACCTGCAACCTTGCAGTATCGGGATGACACTCTAACCAACTGAGCTAACTCTGAGGGCCAAGAAAAGATGTTTTTTATTCATCAATATATAACCTCATTGAGAATATGAATTTGCTGTTTACTTTTATATTTCAGTATCACCAGATATTGTCATCATTGAAAATTTGTACCTTTCTCAAATGACAACTCAAACTAATAAAATGTGTTAAGAGCTGACAATTTTTAAAAAGTAAACTTAGCAAAACTTTGGGCTGTGTTTTAGAAAGAAAAGGAAAAAAAAAAAGAAGAGAAAAAGAGAGAAAAGGAACCAGAAAAGCCTGCAAAACCTCTTACAACTGAAAAGGTAAAATTTCCTTTTTTAAAAAAATCTATAAAGACTACCATCTTATTTGCATACTTATATGTGAACTAGAGGCCCGGTGCACAAATTTGTGCATGGGTGGGGTCCCTTGGCCTGCTGGTGATCGGGGCTTACTGGGCCATCTCGCCCAGTCCCAGTAGCAGCCGATCAGGGCCAGCCGGCCGGCTGGCCATGGGGAAGGACTGCAGGGAGTTTGCCAGCTGCAGGAGGTTGGCTGTGGGAACGCCCTTTCCACCAGGGGCAGCTCCTGTGTTGAGCGTCTGCCCCCTGGTGGTCGGTGCGCATCATAGCTACCAGCTGGTCATCCGGTCATCTGGTGGTAATGGTTGCTCAGGCTTTTATATATATAGATGAGTTTTGGGATATTCATAATATGCAAATAATAGTTCTTTGAACAAGTATTTGTTGAGCAATTACTATGTGCTAAATATGTCCTATTGATAGCTTGTTCTATATGATTTGTAGTCAGTTATATATGTGTGGGTATAGATAATGTGAGACCTCAAAGACAAGTATTCCCTTATTAATGACATAAAGAATGGCATTTTAGCTTACTGGTATATGCACAGACTTCAGTAAAGTTTGAAGAATGAAAAAGACCCAATATACCTGAAAGGGCCTTCAGAAAAGACTCCATGCTTAAGGTTAGCATTTGAACTAGATTTTGAAGTGTAGGTAGATAAGGTGCAAAGGAATATATCATTTGGACTGAACACCTTGAAGGATAGGCATGGAAACTGGAAACAGACAAAGTAACTATGCTTAGTAAAAGAGGACTAGAGGAGCTTGAAGATATAGCTCTATGATAAAAAATAGTGAAAAAATAGACCAAAACAGTAGATTGAGCTCAAATTGTAGAAGATCTTAAAGTCGGGTTAATTCTTTATTGGAGGAAAGGCTGTGGGAAGCATTTTTACTTGCGTAAAGCAGATGATACAGCTAATTTACAAGAATTCTTTTGGAAGATTATTTGGCAGTGATATGCAGGATAGATGTGATTAGACAAACTAGAAGTAGAGAGAACATTAGATTTTTTATAAATGATTATGGCTGCTTGGCTTTGAATTCATTTCACCATAGAACCATGGAAACATGGTAGGGGGATTGTCAGTAAAGGGAGCATTCTTGATTTTCTTGCTGAAATTTTAAAAATTGACTTTATCAGGGTATCAATTACATACTACAAAGTGTACAGTGTGAATATGTGCTCGTTCTTTCTCTGTCATTTGGTAGAGTCTCTGCATTCAAAGAGTTATAAACAAGCCTTCAGCAAGTTAAGATGTACTAAGCATCCAAAGACTCCTTAATTCTTCATGTAGCAGTCAGTTCCATCCATCATATGATTCTTCACCTGTCTTCCTAGCAGGCTCCCTCCATTGTTCATATAGTCAGACTTGTCCATTGTTACCTAAACAAACTTTCCTGCTTTAAATTGCTTTTCCAGAAATGTCCTTTCATTTCCCCACCTCCTACTTAAAGCTTACTCATTCCCTTGTTTCCATGCAGCCCTCTAAACATCCCAACTAAATACGTTTTCTCCCTTCCTCAAAATTCTGCTATTTCCTTCAAGTACTCCTGCTGCTGCTCATGGTAGGAGCCTGTGAGAATACTCACACAGAGGGAAAAACTTTAGTTTCTATCAAAGTTTTGTGGTCAAGATACTGCACAGTGTATAAAAAAAACGATTTAAAATTATAACGGGAAATTGAAAGAAAAATAGCACAAATAAAGAAGCTTTACTTCACATATAGACATTTTTTTCTGTATGTTCTGAGCTGATTTTTTTCAGAGGGTGTATATAATCTAAACAGGAGAAATTAGTAGTAATATCAGTAAAAATACAGGGTGGGCAAAAATAGGTTTACAGTTGTGAGTACATGAAAGTTTATTCTTGTATTTTGTAATCATTGTATTATTTTGCATATGAACAACTGTAAACCTACTTTTGTCCCACCCTGTAGTAGCAGTAGTAGCCAGAATAATATCATCATAAATAATAGTTGGCTTTATTGATCATCTGCTTATACCAGGAGCTATGCCATGTGTGCAACTTTTACGTACAGTTGTATATGTACAACTTATCCTATCTAATAAAAGAGAAACATGGTAATTAGCCGTATGTCTGCTACCCTTCCCATTGGCTAATCAGGGCAATGTGCAAATTAACTGCCAGCCAAGATGGCGGCCTGCAGCCAGGCTACTGACACGAACAGGAGGCTTGCTTGCTTCCGTGACGGAGGAAACCAACGTTCCCTGCCTGCCGCTGCTGGGCTCTGAGCTGCTAAGAAACATTGTTACAAATATAGAAGCTAAACAAAACCCCAGAAACCTGTTTTCAGTCAGCCGGGATCTCAGAGCTGGAGTCACAACACAGTTTCAAATACAGAAAGTAAACAAAGCCAGAAACCTGCTTTCAGCAGCGAGGTCTCACAGCTAAAGCCAGCTCTCAGCTCCAGTGACAGCCATAAATCCAAGAATAAAAAAAAAAAAAAAAAGGAAAAAAGGAGCGGTTGGGAGCTTCAGTCACCCGCCAGCCTGAAAATGGCCCTCAGCCCCTCACCCAGACTGGCCAGGCACCCCAGTGGGGACCCGCACCCTGAAGGGGGTGTGACCAGATGCAAACAGCCATCATCGCCTCATCCGGGCTGGCCAGGCACCTAAGCGGGACCCCCACCCTGATCCAGGACACCCTTCAGGGCAAACCAGCCGGCCCCCACCCGTGCACCAGGCCTCTATGCCAGGGGAGGGCAAACTTTTTGACTCGAGGGCCACAATGGGTTCTTAAACTGGACCGGAGGGCCGGAACAAAAGCATGGATGGAGTGTTTGTGTGAACTAATATAAATTCAAAGTAAACATCATTACATAAAAGGGTACGGTCTTTTTTTTTTTTTTTTTAGTTTTATTCTTTTCAAACGGGCCGGATCCGGCCCGCGGGCCATAGTTTGCCCATGGCTGCTCTATCCTATATAGTAAAAGGGTAATATGCCTCCCAGCACCGGGATCAGCGGAGCCGCGAGGCCTCCTGGCCCCTGGAGCAGCGTGACAGGGGGCAGCGCCCAAACCCCCTGATTGCCCTGCGGCTCTGTGTGTGACAGGGGGTGGGGCCGCAACCTCCCTATCCGCCCTGCTCTGTTCGTGATAGGGGAAGGCGCTCCAACCCCCTTATCGGCCCTGCTCTGTGCCTGATAGGTGGGAGCTCCCCAACCCCCTGATTGGCCCTGCTCTGTGTGTGACAGGGTACGGCCCCCCTACACCCCCATGGGCCCTGCTCTGTGTGTGACAGGGTGGAGCCACAACCTCCCCATCGGCCCTGCCCTGAGTGTGACGGGGGAGTGCTCCAACCCCCTGATCGGGCCTGCCCTGTGGGTGACGGGGCAGCGCCCCAACCTCCCCATCGACCATGCCTTGAGTGTGACAGGGGCGGCGCCCCAACCCCCCAATTGGCCCTACCCTGAGTGTGACTGAGGGTGGCATCACAACCTCCTGGTCGGCCCTGCTCTGTGCGTGACAGGGGAGAGCTCCCCAAACCCCTGGTCGGCCCTGCTCTGTGCGTGACAGGAGAGCTCCCCAAACCCGATCGGCCCTGCTCTGTGCGTGACGGGGGAGCTCCCCAAACCCCTGATCGGCCCTGCTCTATGTGTGACAGGGTACGGAGCCCCAACCCCCCTGATGGGCCCTGCTCTGTGTGTGACAGGGTGCGGAGCCCCAACCCCCCTGATGGGCCCTGCTCTGTGCATGACAGGGGACAGCGCCCCAACCCCCTGATCGGCCTGCTCTGTATGTGACGGGTGGCACCACAACCCCCTGATCTGCCCTGCTCTGTGTGTGACGGGGTGGCGCCACAACCTCCCCATCGACCCTGCCTTGAGTGTGACAGGGAGCGGCGCCCCAACCCCCCAATCGGCCCTACCCTGAGCGTGACTGAGGGTGGCATCGCAACCTCCCAATCCGCCCTGCTCTGTGCATGACGGGGGGGCGGCACCCCAACTCCCCAATCGGCCCTGCTGTGAGCCTTACCAGGGGCTGCGGGGCAGGCACCTAGGGATTGGGCTTGCCCTCTGCCACCCGGGAGTGGGCCTAACCCAGCAGGTCATTATCTCCCGAGGGGTCCCAGACTGTGAGAGGGCACAAGTGGGGCTGAGGGACACCCCCCCCCCCCGCCAGTGCACAAATTTTTGTGCACCGGGCCTCTAGTATATAATAAGTGACCACCCATTTATCTGCCGCCTAAATTAGGAAATAGAACATGGCCAGCACCCCAGAAGCTGTCTCCCATAACTCTTTTTAATAAAAAAAAAATCACTTCCCTTCTCCCCAGAGATAATCATTTCCTTGCATTGTAGAAGTAGTTTCACCTTCTCTGCATGTGTTTCTAAGTAATGTGATTTGTTTTTCTTTATTTTTTGAATGTATGACTGGAATAATGCCATAAATATTATTGTGTTTTGCTTTTATTAGCCTTTTTTTTTTTTCTTATAAGGGTCAATCATGTTGTGTATAATTACAGTTTATTCAGTTAATTAGCCCTCATTCCAGAATCGCTGATTTAAATTCTACATCCATGAAACTGGGTCGATATAGAAGAACAAAAGCGTGTCTGCTGCATGACTCACTGGAGAGCACCAATGAGAGAAAGGCTTCTCTTGGCGTGGACACAAATCCATTCTCAGCAGTTTTACTCAGACGCTGAAAGGAAATGATATAGTTATGTATATGGAAAAAAGTTTGTGAAAATGCCATTAAGTGGGAGGTAAAATATAACATCAGTTAAAACTGAAATCAGTCATTTCCTTATTAGAAATTATCTAAAGTAAAATTTATCTTGTAAAATCACAATTCTTTTCATCTAATTCCTACTTGATTAGAACCACCTGCATTTGGAGGCAAAATAGAACAGTGTGTTAGATGAAAAATTTGATTAGAATCATAGACTTGAGCTACAGAAAGCATTGGCCCCATAGCCATAAAATTTATCATCTTCTGGAGTATCACTTTTGTGGTACTTAAAATTATTTGTTTAGATTACTGCATTTATTTGAAAATATTGCAGTGCCAGAAAAACTAGAGGCAAAAAAAAAAAAGGATCCCAAATTCATCAAAATTTAGCAGGGCCTGAACACTGGGAAAAATGAAAAGATACTAGTAAGTCTAATTGCTTATAATTGCTCCTGCATTGAGTGTCTGCCCCCTGGTGGTCAGTGTGTGTCATAGTTACCAGTCATTCCCAGTCGTTTTGCTGTTAGGGTCATTTTGCATATTACCCTTTTATTATATAGGATAGAGGCCTGGTGCATGGGTGGGGGCCGGCGGGTTTGCCCTGAAGGGTGTCCCGGATCAGGGTGGGGTTCCCGCTGGGGTGCCTGGCCAGCCTGGGGGAGGGGCTGATGGGTGTTTGCAGGCTGGTCACACCCCCTTCGGGGTGGGGGTCCCCACTGGGGTGCCTGGCTAGCCTTGGTGAGGGGCTGATGGCTGTTTGTAGCTGGTCTCACCCCCTTCAGGGTGGGGGTCCCCACTGGGGTGCCTGGCCAGCCTGGGTGAGGGGCTGATAACTGTTTGCAGGCTGGCCACACCCCCTTTAGGGTGGGGGCTCCCCACTGGGGTGCCTGGCGAGCCTGGGTGAGGAGGCTGAGGGCCGTTTTCAGGCTGGCCAAGTCCCCCTGGTGACGGAAGCTCCCAGCCTCTCCTTTTTTTTCTTTTTTCTTTTTTTATTCTGGGATTTATTTACCTTCTATAATTGAAACTTTGTAGCCTGGAGTGGAACTCAGAACCAGCCAGGACAGGCGGGAGGGAAGCTTGGCTTCTTCCATCGCCAGGGGCAACCCAAGGCTCCAGCTCCGTGGCCATGGCCGGCTGAAAGCAGTTATCTGGGGTTTATTTATCTTCTATAATTAAAACTTTGTTGCTTTGAGTGGAGCTCAGAGCTGGCCGCGGCAGGCAAAAAGCTTGGCTTCCTCTGTCATTGGGGCAACCAAGCCTCCTGCTTGCTCCAGCTCCATGGCTGCCAGCCGCCATCTTGGTTGGGTTAATTTGCATATAGTTGCTCTGACTGGCTGGTGGGCGTGGCTTAAGGCATAGCGAAGGTATGGTCAATTTGCATGTTTGTCTCTTATTAGTGTAGACTAGTGGCCCAGTGCATGAAATTCGTGCACAGGGTTGTGGGTCCCTCAGCCTGGCCTGCACCCTCCCCAATCTGGGATCCCTCTTGCAATCCAGAACCACTGGTTCCTAAGCACTCACTTGCCTGCTTGATACTCCTAACTGCTCCCCTGCCGGCCTGTGGCCCTAACTGCTCTCCCCTCCTGGCCTGATCCCCCTAACTGCCTAAATGCTCTCCCCTGTCGGCCTGATCCCCCTAACTGCTCTGCTTTGTGTGTGTGTGTGTGTGTGTGTGTGTGTGTGTGTGTGTGTGTGGACTTTTCAGCTTTTATTACAAAAAGAACTTGATCCTAGCCCAGTTTTCGAACAAGTCACCAACTCAAAGTCTGACAGGGTCATGGCCTGTCTGGCTGGGGAGTGGGCTGGTGGACAGGTGCAGAGCCCTGCTCAGAACAGCAAACATTTCATTCTTCCATCCCGTGCTGGTAGGAGCAGATGTCGAAGTAGCTCTCACAGGTCCTCAGTGGGCCTCGTTAAAGCCGGTTACCATTGTCTTGTGCAATGTTTCCTTGTAGGACTCGGTGGAGGTGACCCCATAGGAGCTGCCTCGGGCACCCAAACCGGAGCCCCGCACCCGTGTCTGGGCCTCAATGGGTGTCACAGTGCCCTGCTTCTTGTGACCCAGGCCACTGCCCTCTTTCCAGCCCATGGCCTGGAGCATGCGACTGCCGATGTTATCACTGCCCAGACCATCCCTCGTGGGCTGCTCAAAGTCTACGGAGGCAGCAGACATGCCACCATACTTCCTCTTCTTAGGCTCTGGTGGCTCAGGGATGTCATACTTCTCTCTACATTCAGCTGCCTGGTCCCGGTCCTGGCCTGATCCCCCTAACTGCCTGCCTGCTCTCCCCTCCTGGCCTAAACCCCCTAACTGCCTATGTGCTCTCCCTTCCTCTTCACGCCTTCAGACACCAGCGCAGGAATGCTGGGAGCTCTCCACCGAGACCCCACCCCTGTCCTTACACCCGCTTCCAGGCCCGGCAGTGGTGGGGGGGCTGCTGCCTCCCACCCCGACGCCCCCCTCTGGGCCGGACGGTGCCACGGGCCTGCATGCACTTCCGTGAGGGGGTGGTGGGGTGCTGTGGCCTGTCCTCACGCCTCCCCCTCCAGGCCAGGTGGTACCATGGCCTGTGCGTGCTTCCGCTTGGGGGCCACCCCCAACGGCAGCCTCACATCCTGGTGGCGCAAGCCCCTGTCCCCGCCCCCCGGCTCCTGTGCGCGTGCACCTTTGGTTGTGACTCGGACATGATTAGGACCAACTAGCATATTCCCTCTTTATTGTATAGGACAGTGATGGCGAACCTATGACACGCGTGTCAGAGGTGACACGCAAACTCATTTTTTTGGTTGATTTTTCTTCGTTTAATGGCATTTAAATATATAAAATAAATATCAAAAATACAAATCTTTGTTTTACTATGGTTGCAAATATCAAAAAATTTCTATATGTGACATGGCACCAGTGTTAAGTTAGGGTTTTTCAGAATGCTGACACACCGAGCTCAAAAGGTTCACCATCACTGGTATAGGACTAGGGCAGCAGTTCTCACCCTGTGGGTTGCGACCCCTTTGGGGGTCGAATAACCCTTTCACAGGGGTCGCCTAAATACATCCTGCATATCAGATATTTACGTTACAATTCATAACAGTAGCAAAATTACAGTTGTGAAGTAGCAACGAAAATAGTTTTATGGTTGGGGGTCACCACAACATGAGGAACTGTATTAAAGGGTCGCGGCATTAGGAAGTTTGAGAACCACTGGACTAGGGGCTCAGTGCATGAATTGTGCACCTTGAAAGGAACTGTGGACCACAAGGCTGCGGTGGGCACAGGGGTGGGTCTTGGCCCATCCTCTGCGCCCCCGCCCTGCCCCTCCCGCTGCGGCCCTGGTCCCAGGTTTGCCGGCAGCCTCGCTCCCACCGCTGCCGCTCCTATGCGCTACTGGCACCAGCCTCGCTTGCACCTGCTGACAGCGTGGAGCGATTGGGGCCGGTGCCAGCAGCAGATGTGAGCGGGGCCAGCGCCATTAGTGGGTGTGAGCAGCGGCTGATGCCCCGACGGCCCCTCAGGAGCCAGGGATAGGTGGAGAAGCCCTTGGGCGATTGTGGCTGGCAGCTGCCACTTGCACCTCCTGACAGCGCCAAGCGATCGAGCCTGGCACCCAGCGCTGGCAGCAGGTTCGAGTTGGGCTGGTGCCAGCAGCAGGTGTGAGTGCCGGGTGGGACCGCAGCGTGTGGGAGCAAAATATTTTCAGTAACCACCAGAGACTCACCCCAATGATAGCAACCGGCACCTCGCCTTGGTCTGGCTCACCTGCTCCACTATCCCGCCACAGCGATGTCCACCATGTTACATGCTCTGCCACCTGCTGCTGACGCCCGCCATGTTCTGCATGTGCCCCCTGATGGTCAGTGCATGTCATAGCAACTGGTTGTTCAGTTGTTTTGCCAGTCTATTTGCATATTAGGGTTTTGTATATATATAGATATTTAGAAGCCAGCTTTTCACCACAGTAGAAGAATGCTTAAATCTCAAGACTCTCTTCTTTAAGTAGGCTAACTTACCACATATAAGTGAGCTAATCAATACAACCACTAACTGTAATTCAAGGGAGTAATCAATAAATAGCTGCTGGGTTTAGTCCTAATAGAGTGTAAAGTTTGACTTCTCTATCCCTTTTCTCAGTAAAACCAATGTTACAAAACGTTACTCTAGGTCGCACTTGAAATTGGTGTTGGGATGTCCTGTTTTCAAGATGTTCTATTTTTTATTCTTGAAAATTTTTTATTTGTTGTTTTGAGGAGACGGGGGAGAGAGAGAAAGGGAAAGAAGTGTTGTTCTGTTATTTATGCATTCATTGGTGGATTCTCGTATGTGCCCTGACTGGGGATGGAACCCACAACCTTGGCATATCAATATGATGTTCTAACCAACTGAGCTATACCCAGCCAGGGCTCAATATGTCCTATTTTTTAAAGAATAATTAAGAGAATTTTAAAAATTTGTAATTATATAGTGAGTTTATATCTATCTGAAAATGACATTTTGTAACTTCATAGAGATTTTATTTTAGAAGTTAAATTAGTTTTTTAAATTTCTTAACTTTTTTATTGAAGTATAATGTATAGATCTTGAGTTTATATCCCAGTGAATTTTTATAAATATATGCACAGATTAATATTCAAAGCATTGCTAGCACCTCTCACTTTCTTGTTCTTCCTATTCAGCTCTCTCCCAAAGTTAATCACTATTTAAATTTCTGTCAATATAGATACACTTTATCTGCTTTTAATTTTATGTAAATGAAGTCATACAGCATCTACTATTTCCGTGTCTGTTTTTTTATTTTTGAAAATAATTTATTTTATTGTTGACAATATTACAGATGTCTCTCATTTCTGCTCTCCCCCCCTCCTGTCTGGTTTCTTCTGCTAATCATTGTGCCTGTGAGATTCAATCATGTTTTTTGTGTGTTCTTTTCTTATTAAGTACCTGTTTACCTGTGGCATACTTGATTTTTCCAGTCTACAGTTGGTTGACACAAGTAGTTTTTGGTTTAGGACTTTGATGAATGAAGCTATTATGAACATCCTTGTACATGCCTTTTAAGAAACATATTCACATAGCTTATTGGGTGTATACCTAAAGGTATAAATGCTGCGGCATAGGAAATATATACGTCCAGCTTTAGTTTGTTTGTCTAAGAGTTTTTCATAGTCATTTTACCAATTTATATTCTCTTCAGATTGTATGATAGTTAACAGTCGTTTTGCATTTTCAAAAAACCTGGTATTGTCATTAAAAAAAGAATCTGGTGGGTATAGAAACTAAGATTTTTATTAATTGGTGCTAATTTAGTATAATAAATATCCTGGCAATTGAGGTTATCTTTAAGTGAGTAAATAATTTAAATAGCTTGAAACAGTTGTGACTACAACATGCAAGTCTTTCAGCCAAGACAGTTTGCTTTTTTTCTCACTGTTTTACCTAGTTTAAAAAAGAAAGAATTGAGTAGCTAAAATAAGAATTATTGTTTTACAGAAAGCAATAACAAGATGATAGTAACCTTACTTGTTAGTTAAATAACTGTATACTAAAATGCCCTCAACCCTAAAAGAAAAAGGAACCAGTTGAAGTTATAATAGCTTTTTAATACTTATCTATTATTAAAGTAAATGGTGGTAATAAACAATGTGTAAGTTGTGGCAGAAAACCATATTTTAAGTTCTATTACATGCTTGTAGTAAATAGCAACATTTTTTTCCGTCATGGAATTTCTAAATGTTTTTTGCAATCATTTAAAGCTTTATTGCCAGTGAGGCAATAAAAAGAAAAGAAATCCAATTACCTCATGTGCAAAGCTTTCATTTCCTATTTAATGAAAAAAAGGAAGACTTTTGTTCAGTAGGCGTGCAGGCTTTACAGTCCCTCACAGTAGATTAGAAATTTCCTTTAATAGAGAGAAAACTATGTCCTCAATAAATGCTCCGATGAAAGGTAGTTTTATTAAGTTAAAGCCTGTGCGTAAGAATGTTGCAGCCAAGCCCGGGCCACTGTTGCACAGTGAGTAGAGCTTCAACCCACACTGAAGGGTTGAGGGTTGGATTCCTGGTCAAGGGTCAAGGGCACATACCTCCTGGGTTGCAGGTTCTATCTCCTGTGTATGTGTGTGGGGTTATATGGGAGGCAACCAAGATGTGCTCTCTCACTTCTCTTTCTCTGTTCCTCCCTCCCTCTTCCCCTCTTCCCTCTCTTTCTCCCTTCCTCCCTTACTCACTTCTACTCTCTCTAAAAATCAATGGAAAAATATCCTCCAGTGAGGACTAACAAACAAAAAATAAGATTGTTGCAGCCAAGTTGGAAAGGGTCAACAATTAGATTTGATGGGTCATCGAAAGTAATAAAAAGAGTAAGTGCTTACTTGATGCTTAATATATACCAGCTGTTCTAAACCCTTTATAGGGTGTCTCCAAAAACACACTTTGAATACCATTATTAATTCCAGTGGGTTACATCTGAAAAGAAACAAACATCAGTTGAGCTTTCAGCTGGTAAGGTGTGTATACATTTTTAGGGACACCCTAAATGTTTTGTATATCTATGAGGTTGATACTGTTATCCTCATTTACTGATGAGAACCTGAGAGAGACAGGTTTGGTAATGTATTCATGATCACACAGCTATTGAGGAGCCAAGCCAAGATTTGAATCTGAACATTCTGCCTTCAAAGTGTATGCACTTAACCAGTATACTATGTGGCCTCTTGGTATACTACTATTACAGCCAAAGTGGAGAAAGGAAGGACGGTGAAAAGTCAGGGGATTAAAATAAATACCTACTAAGTGCCATGAATCGTACTAAGCATTTTATGTGTGCTAATTCTCACAGTAAACAGATAGTTTTAAGATAGTCATCATACAAAGGAGAAACAGAAGATTCAAAGAGTGACATTTTACCTAGGGTCACACATCTTGTAATTGCTGGAGCTAATCTTTCTAAAAAGGAGGCCATTGATGGGGTGTTCATTATTTTCTTATGAATGTCTGCTGTGGATTAATTTAAACAACTAATACCCATTGGGAAGTAGCAAGCAATTTATATCGTTGGGACAAGTTTTTGAATACCATAAGAATGATTTAGCATACCATCTATGCTAAATAGTGGCAACATGGTGTAGTAAAAAGAATATGGACTCTGGGCCAGAAAGACCTCAGTGTTTATGATTAAAGTTTAAAGTGGTAATTTAAGGTCATAGTTTATAAGCATATTTGGATAGGTCACATCATCTGCATAATCCTAAAGGTACTCCCAAATTATTTAACAAATGTGTCCCAGTGACTGATATGTGACAGAAACTCTACTAGGCACTTGGGATACAACAATGAACAAGTCTGACAGAAATCCCTAACCTTTAGAGTTTACAGTCTGATCAAATGGATTCAGTTGTGATTTGCTCTTGGGAAACTGATCTTCTTGATACTGTCTCCTTGCTCTCTGACGAGTTAGGAGCCAGCCTGCCTGATACAGTTCATTTCCAAAAGCCTCCAGGGTCAAAGGTGTTTTGGTCCCATCTGCACTAGCTTTCTTCAGGACCATCAATTTTCTCTTTTTTTGCCCAGATGTTCTAATTTCAATACACATTTTTTGAACATCTTTTATGTAATGAATCCTATTGGGGGTTTAAAGATGACATCAGAAAAAAGTGTTTCTATTAAAAGCTTGTCTGGGAGAAAGAGGGAGAAGAGAGAAGGAAACTTTTTGTCTTCTACCTATGGTCTCTCCATAAGCCTGCTTCCACCCTTTATTCCATAAAAACTAGTCAGGACCTACAAGTAGGGGTGTAAGGCTTCATTGTGTAAATCCCTTAACCTTAGTCATTCACTGTTCCTGGTGCATGGTAATCCCTCAAGTATTTCTTGAAGAAAGGACAGGAGAAAGGTATATTTCCAGACGTATGTATATTTTGTTTTCTAGTTTATCTGGTTTAATTGCAGTTGATCTTTCAATGATATTTTCACATCTCCCTCTTTTCTGATGTTTTAATATGCATACTAGTCATTGTATGTAGGAAGTCCTTATTGAAAAAATTTACTGCCCAGTCACTGCAGTTGACTCATCATGCTATGAAAAGATCTTAAATAGATAATGTTGGAAAACTGCTCTAATTACATCAGTGCTACTTATGTCAAATGAGGATTTAATAGAGCTAAGCAGTTAACAATCAAAAGAAGAAATATTGCTGAAGATGTAATGTATGTATAACATATGTTCCTTAAGATAGAATGATTTAAATAGTTCTCCTGACTTAAATTCTACAGTCTCATTCTACTCACTTCCTTGTGACTACCTTGTTCTCCCTCAGTGATACTCCTGTCTGGCAAGTACTGATTCAACTCAATTATTGTCCTTTCCATACTCTCATTTAAGCAGAAACTCTACCTGCTGACTGGCCTCACTTCCAGGTCATGGCTGCAAATCTCAAATGGGCATTGAGTGTTGACTCGCAGTCCTATTACACTTTCCTCTTTCCATTTACTTTTCCAGAGTTACTTCATGCTTTCTCTTCTCTCTGTGAATATGTTGCACACCCCATTTCAGTAATGTTTTTGCTTCATATTTGATTGAAAAAATAGCCATACAGGA
Organism: Myotis myotis; assembly: GCF_014108235.1. NCBI lineage: Eukaryota > Metazoa > Chordata > Mammalia > Chiroptera > Vespertilionidae > Myotis > Myotis myotis. Next base: position 66,187,249 of record NW_023416379.1, on the reverse strand, counting down.
ACTTCCTTATTTTCCACCACCAAAACAGCCTGCCTCGGTGCCCTACCTTTCCTCTTGGTGAAATGTGGGCTCTGAATATTCTACCTTCACAGCTTCATTCTTTATTGATCCCCCTCTCCTGCTTCCTAATTTTTTTCCTTTCTACTGTATCTTATTACCGCCAATTACTTTCACATCTAGCTACCACCTTCTTTGAAAGGGTCATTTTTGGTCATTGTGTACATTTTCTTATTTAAGGTTTTCTCCTCATTGCATTTTACTCCAGTTTCTGTTTTAATCTTTCTCCTGACACTCCTCAAATCAAGGTTACTAGTTATCTCCATGCTGCCAAATCCAGTTGATTTTTCTGTTCTTACCTTTCTTCCCATCAGTTTTCCATACAGATGGTAACTCTCTTTTTTTCTTGGTTTCCATGGACCCTATTCTCCTGATTTTATTCTCACATGAAGTGGAATGCCTATTCCTTTTAGTAAGTATCCTTTGTTGGCTTCATCTCCTCTGTCAAACCCCTAAATATAACTCCTCACTTCAGTGCTGGGCTCTTTTGCACTCTCTCTGCATAAATGCCCTCAACTAGTTCCAAAGCTTTATTTATCAAGGATATGATAATGGTTGCCAAATCTGTATCTCTGAGCTTGACTCAGCCTCAGAACTCTAAACTTGTATATTCAGCAGCTTCCTGTCAGTCTCCATGTGACAGATGTCTTGAGCTGAACATGGTCAAACCAGAATTCTTGATCTTTCTCTATTTGCTGCCTCCCCCATCTCAAGAAACCACATAACTAGTCAGCTCACTGAATTGCTTAAGGTAAAATCTGAGTTGACTTAGTTTGACCCATCACTTCCATCAGTAAACATCCTAGGAACCATACCAATCTTCATCTTTATTGTTACCGTCGTCCTTCATCAAGCCACCATTATCTCTTCCCTGGACCCCTGCAATAGCCTCCTAAATGTTTTCCCTGTTTTTCTACTATGTCTTTTTAAAAGTAATTCAGATTATGTTACTTGCTTGCTTGACACCTACCAGTGACTTCCCATTGTACTTAGAATGACATCCTTAGACCTTGTCTTAGCCTTATACATTGAAGCCTTTTGCCTCTGTCTGTGTCTCTGACTTTACCTTTTTCCACTCTTTCCCTTCTGTATTGTGCTTCAACCATCCCTTTTTTGTGTTCCCAGAATAAATCAGACTCATTGTGACCTCAGAACCTTAGCACTATATATTCTATCCAAGATGCTTTTCCTCATCTTCCCATGGTGCTTTCTTCTTGTCATTCAGATTTTAATTTAAATAGCAGCAGAGAGAGAGGCGTACCCTGAACCTGAATACAAAGTAGCTAAGTAGCTAGTCCCTAGTCACTCTTGATACAACATCCTATTCTAATGTACCTTGTGGCACTTAATGCTTCTAGTTTATTTGTGATCAGTTGTTTTATTGTCTGTTTCTCCTCTTTCCATTTCCTGTGCACTTCCCCCAAATGGCTACAGTAGAATACCAGTGCCTAGAATAGGGCTAAACATATAGAGCAGGAGTGGAAATGTCTGGTCCACAGGCTGTATAAGGACTGAGAAATCATTTAGTCTGGCCCTGCCAAGGCATTAAGGGTGAGTTAATTAAATGTTTGACCAAATTAAATATGGCAGGCTAATTTTTAAGTTGATAATTTTGTATGGCCTGCAAATGATATACAAGATGTACCAGTTAAGAATGCAGATTTTGCCCTAACTGGTTTGACTCAGTGGATAGAGCATCAGCCTGTGGACTAAAGGGTCCCAGGTTTGATTCTGGTCAAGGGCATGTACCTTGGTTGCTGGCACATTCCCAGTAGGGAGTGTGCAGGAGGCAGCTGATCAATGTTTCTCTCTCATTGATGTTTTTAACTCTATCCCTTTCCCTTCCTCTCTGTAAAAAAATCAATAAAATATATTTTTAAAAAATGCAGATTTTGTAATCAAAGAAAACACAATAATTTCAAGAGAAACATCAAAGTGCTTTATTCAAAGTAATGTCCATTGCTAGCTACACGTTTCACTCATCTTTCAGGTAATTTGTGGATACTGTCCCAATAGAACTTTTCTTGTTTTGAGGCAAACCATTCAGAGACCCAATTGTCCACTTCTTCGTATGTTTTGAAGTGCTGCTCAGAAAGTGCATGTGCCATTGATCAGAACAAGTGGTAATCTGAAGGAGCAAGGTGTGGTGAATACAGTGGGTGGGTTAATACTTCCCAGGCAAGATATCTTAATATGTCTTTAACTGGTTTTGAAGTATGTGATGGTGTGTCATGAAGCAAAATTACTTTGCCGTGTCTTCTGGCCCATTCTGGTCGTTTCATGATCAAAGCATGGTTTAAAGTGATTATTTGTTGTCGGTAGTGATCAGTATTAATGGTTTCACCTGGTTTTAGAAGCTCATAATACCCCACACCTTCCTAATCCCACCAAACGCAGAGCATTGTCTTCTTTCCGAAGCGATTTGGCCTTGCAGTCGATGTTGATGGTTGACCTGGATCAACCCATGATTTTGTGCATTTGGGATTCTCAAATCCACTTTTCATCGCCAGTCACAATTCAGTGCAAAAAAGACTTTCTTTCTTGCCGTTGAATCAACATTTTACTGATGACTTTTTGGTTTTCCATTTGTCTTTCGTTCAGTTGATGTAGCACCCATTTTTCTTCCTTGAAAATCTTTCCCATTGCTTGTAAACGATCGGAAATTGTTTGCTGAACAACGTTTAATCTTTCTGCAAGTTGTTTTTGAGTTTGACATGCATCTTCATCCAATAATGCTTGTAATTGTTGGTCTTCAGACTTTTTCGGTTGACCTGGACGTTTTATGTCTTTCACATCAAAATCATTACTTTTAAAGTGTTAAAACCAGCGTTCACAAGTATCTTGAGATGGAGCATGTTCACCATAAGCTTCCTGAAGCATACGATTACTTTCAGCAGCACTTTTCTTCAAAATAAAGTAATGAATTAAAACTTCCCACAAATGCTCTTTTTTTAGCACGAAATTCAACATTTTAAGCGTAAAAATATCTATGATGTTAACACCTTCACGAAATTTGACTTATGAAGTTTTGAAGCTTGCTGTCAATACGACAAAATAGCATACATATCAAATCGCATATATAGCAACATATGTGTAACAACTCCATGTATTGAAAAAAATTCGCATTAGTTACTGGTACACCTGTTACTAATTGTGCCTAAACCGGCAGGATCGGGCCTAAACCTGCAGTTGGACATCCCCTGAGGGGTTCCAGATTGGAGAGTGTGCAGGCGGGGTGAGGGACCCCCACTCTGTGCATGAATTTCGTTCACCTGGCCTCTAGTACTCTTTATATAATACTGGAAAGCAGCCAAAATCCAGAAGATATTTTTTAAAAGCACTATCTGTTGGTATTATAGCAAAAAAGCCCTAGTGAATGAATTATTAATAAATGTTTGCAGATCTAAGAGTATTAATATAGTACTGCTAGTGAAACTAATTTATGTCTTTTAATGATATATCTTAGAATGTCTATAGGCTTTGTCATTTAGAAAGCTATTTTCTTGCACTAAAGATTCCAGTGCAGTAACTGATAGACTGTATGGAAATGTATATGCTTACCCTAGATGGGGCCCAACAGTAGCCATACCCACACAATTATTTCTATAGAGGGGAGATATTTAGGGCCATGCCAAGATTTTATTTGTATTCTTTTAATGTTTCAGAGCTGATAAGGATGTAAGCAATCTAGTCTAACCTCCTCATTATTCAGAGGAAGAAGTGGGAGCTGAGTGTGAATTATTCAGTTTGTAAGTGATGTCAGGACTCAAATCCCCACAGCTCCTGACCTGAATCTCTGCCAGGGATAATTGGCTTTTAATAGTTGTCTTTAGTTGGTAACAATGTACTCAGAACAAGCAGTGAGTGTGCATATCCAATGATGAATGCAGCCTTCTTTATCACTTGACTTTTCGTTCTTACCCAAACCCTACAGGAAATACTTTGCAACATTTGAACAGTAATTTTTCATACACAATAATCTGGTTGTTGGTAAAATGTCTGATAACTTACATAATGTGTTCGGTTGTCTTCAAAGTTTTTCCTCACTCTCCTTCCTATCTAGCATCACTAAGCTGATGGCCCCATATTTCTCTGGCAGAACCAGAAGATCTGAACTTGAAGTTACCTATCTTTCTCTAGTTTAAAAAGAAGATTTAAAGCTGGAAGTAAAGTGTTGGAAAATAGCATGGCATTATTCTGAAGTAGCAACAACTAAGTACCAAAGAGAGAGAATTTCCATTCTTTAGGAGAAAAGGAGACCAGGTTAGGTTGGAAACTAATGGATGGGGGCAGGGGAGCTAATAGTAGTAGTATTTATAGTAGAGGCAGTAGTGATAGTAGTTAGTAACCGTGGTAACAATATAGCACTAACTCAAAGAGCATAGTCTCCAAATCCTTGTATGCCAGTGTGACTCTTAGTTTATCATCCTATCTAATAATAGACAAACATGGTAATTGACCGTACCTTCGCTATGCCTCCCATTGGCTAATCAACAAGATATGCAAATTAACTGCCAACAAAGATGGCAGTTAATTTGAATACATAGGCACGAAGTGGTGGAGCAAAGACTGAAGGCGGCTCCGGCCGGAGCAGCGAGGGCTGTGAAGGCGGCTCCAGCCAGAGCGAAGGCCTGGGTCCCGGGTGCCGGAGGAAAACCGGTGCCGGCAGCCAGGGTAAGGGAAGGCCTTTTGCACGAATCTTTTCGTGGAACAGGCCTCCAGTTAACTAATAAAAGTAAAAAATTAAAACATGGGTTTAGTGCATGTGAACTCTATAAGTGGAAGTTGTTATTGTAGTGTGGGTGTGGTAATATTAAATTATATCTTTGGATGGATTTATTACCACATTACTAGAATACATGAATTTAGACATATTAAGTATCATATAATGTTATCTTGCTAATCCTATATAATAAAGAGGTAATATGCAAATTAACCCTCATGCCCTCACAAGATGGCTGCCTATGACCAGGCCAGCAGGGAGTTAGTGAGGGAGAACCAAACAACTGAACAGCAGGCTGCGTGGGGTGACCAGGCCAGCAGGGGGGTTAGTGAGGGATGACCAAAGACTGAACAGCAGGCTGCGTGGAGTGACCAGGCCGGTGGGGGGGCCGTGAGGGGCAACCAGGCCATCCAGAGGGCAGCTGGAGGTGACCAGACCAGCGGGGGAGGGGGGGCAGTTGGGGGTGACCAGGCCAGCAGGGGGGCCAGTAAGAGGTGACCAGGCCGGTGGGGGGATGCAAGAAAACATCCTATGTGTTTGAGAATTGAGTTGTTTCTGTGAATTTGTTTTCACTATAGACTTAGTGTATTATCTTAAAGCAAGCAGTGAAATGATGAAATTATTTATTATGTTTCTTGTAATCTAGTAATAAATTGCTAATGACTTCTAGAGAGTTTCTTACCTGGCTATAATGGAAACTTTGAAATAATGTAAGGTGTCTGATTAAACAGGTTGACATAATATAATACTGTGCACATGTGTTTGGTAAGGCTTTGTTTTGGTCATTATACCTGATGATATGATGACACATAAAACCACCAGGTTCTAAGCATAGTAAAGAAAGAGAGAAGGAAGAGTTAAAATTTTAATAGTAATATTAAAATCTCAAATGTTTATAGTGTTTTTTTATATTTATAGTTTGGAAAGCACTGCTGTAATATATATTTCATTTTACCTTCACTTACTCTTTCTCTAATTTCTTACTTTCTTTATGTAGTTCTGAGTTTCTAACCTATATGTATCATTTTCTTTCACTCTGAAAGACTTTCAACTTTTCTTGCAAGGCATGTCTTCTGGCAACAGATTCCCTGTTTTTCTTTGTCTAAGTTTTTATTTTTCCTTTACTTTTGAAAGATGATTTCGCAGGATACAAAATGCTAGGTTTGTGAGGTTTTTTCCTTTTAATACTTTAAACATTTGAAATGCTTGTATGGTTCTTCTTGCATGGTTTCTAAGAAGTTAAATCTAATTCTGATATTTACTCCTCTGTAGATAACTGTTTTCCTCCTTTCGCTTCTTTCAGGATTTTTTCTTTTCTGTTGTTTGAAAATTATATGACTAGGTGTAGTTTATTTTTAGCATTTATCCTGATTGCTATTCTCTGAGCTTCCTGGATCTGTGATTTGGTGTCCAACATTCTTTGAGAAACTGTACAAAATAAGATGAGAACCCGAAGTTTAGAGATAGACAAATGTCCAAATTTTATGAAGGAAAATGTAAGTGGATTTTGAATATTGTGTCATTGAACTTGACATGAATTCTATGCAAAATTCAAATGGGATTTTTTTTTTAATGACTTCTTTTTCAGAGTGTTAACATTGCTTACTAGTTGCCTACATGGGTTCCCAAAGAACAACTCCTGTCAGATTAAGCTTAATGGTCAAGATTCTTAGCTATCCTCTGGTTAAGATGTAGACAGGTGTGCCTGATGATTCGATTGTTAGGTGGATTGTGAGCTGGATGGATAGCTTTACCCAGAGAATACAGTTAATTGAATTGATACCAATATCAAAGGAGTTTGCTGCATTCTTCAGGGCTCAATCCTGGACTTTGTTCTTTTCAGCATTTTTATAAACTGGGCACATGAATGTCATTTTGTTCAAATTTTTAAATGACCAAACAATGAAGATTAGTTAAGACATTGCATGACAGAATCAGATCCTCTGAACATGTTATACACAACATACCAACAAATTGGATAAAAATAAAAATCTGAAATAAGTTCCTCAACTGCCATGAATATAATAGCACAAAAGAAAGTGATTGAGGGCTGGGTGTGAATTAGTGGTCTGCTGGGAGAGTCATGCTCTACTTATTAGGCCATGTGTTCTGTATGGCTGTATCATGGAGAATAGGGTTAAGTGGATAGATGCTACAAGTTGCCTGAAGAGGCTGTTCTAGCAACTTAAGTGTTCAGTTGAAAATAATTACTTTGTTACTATAAATGATGCTTTCTTTAAAATTATTTAGCTTAGCAAGTAAACTTATCTATACTGGGTAGGATTGAAAAGTATAGAGTGTGAAGCATATTATGTTAAACTTCTGAAAATTATATATAGTTAAGGCTGATAATTTCTTATTTCAGAAGGTTATTAAAGAATTGATATCTGTGATGGTAGGCTGATTGCTTAAATCTGACGGAGACAGTAGTTATTAAAAAGTATGGATAGATATGTGTTCTTAAAAATTATATATCTGTATAGTTAACAAAAAGTGAACTCAACTAAGTTATGAATTCTTTATGTAGTTATAGAAGAAATGATCTTATAGGAATAGTTTGAGAAAGGAATGAGTGAGTGAATGTTTTATTTTCTTGGTTATAGAGAGGTAGACTTTTGAGTTAAGAATATCTAGTAAATACAGGGTTGTTGTTTTTATCCAGTCCTACATAGCATTTTTTTTGTATGAAAGAGAGAGATGGTTTGGAATATGTAAGTGTGACTTGAGCTACTGAGAATTAGAAGAATAGTATATGTAAATTGTAACTGATAGTGTAGACTCAGGGGAAAAACATTATCATTAGGCTTTCCTTGGTGCAGTGGTCTAATGCTCAGCAGTGTAGGTGAGGGGAGTAAAATGTACTCATAAAGACTTCCAGGCCTGCCCCACTTCTGCTAACAGGTGCACATTAACAGTAGCTAGCAAATAAATGTCAAAAGAAATTATTTTTAAAAAGTGTTATTTCACATGAAGGTCTTAAATGGTTAAGAACAATTACATTAAGATTATATTTATACTAGAGGCCTGGTGCACAAATTCGTGCATGAGTAGGGTACAGTTGGCCCGCCTCGATGGGGGCTGATCAGGGCCAGGCCAGGCCGGCTTGGGGCAGGGGGCTGTGGGAGGTCAGCCAGCCAGCCAGCCCTGCCCCCAATCGGGGGAGGGACAATTGGGGGCTGAACTGGCTGGGAGAGGAGTCATGGGAAGTTGTGGGGGCTGATTAGGGCCCCCATTGGGCTGGTTGGCCACCGCAGTGCACCTCATAGCAACCAGTCATTCCGGTTGTTCCGCCATTCTGGTCGCTTGGCTTTTATATATATAGTCACTATTTTGAGGTACTAATATGTAAGGTCTGTCACTGTGAGCTCAATAATCATGTTTACTTGTTTTTTTAATACAATAATAAATGTTCTAAGCTTCATTACACTATGCTTCATATGCTTTATTACACTAACTTTATACAAAATCTGTATAATTGAGTTTTAAAGGCTTGATTGGCTTAAGAAAAATTAATACATCTGATTATTTACTTTAAAGCTACAGAAGAAAGAAGATCAGCAATTAGAACCTAAAAAAAGCACCAGCCCTAAAAAAGCTGCAGAGCCGACTGTTGATCTTTTAGGACTTGGTAAGTAATGAAAAGTTCAAGTCACCATTATAGTTACAAAACAATGGAAACCTTTACTTCAAATGAATATAAAGCTTTATTATCAGTATGTTAAAAGATAACTGTTAACTGAATTTGAAAATGTTATGATTACTTTGCTGAGTTCCCACAAAAAAGGAAGTCTTTAATAAGGTTGCTAGTCTCTGTCAGCACTGTCTTCTTGGAAATCCAAGTAATGAGGTCCTTGGGGAAAGAAAAGATATCAAAGTAACCTTCAAAGGCTTGGTAGATGGTGACATTTCAACATTTAAAATAAAGAATAGATTCATTCCTCCAGGCCCCTCTCTAACTGAGTCTGTGTTGGGGATGGGGGCTGAAAGGAGGTCCCCTAGCAAAATAATTCTGGGATAGCCTTGTTATAAAATGTGCTGGTGTAAAGAAAATTTAATCTTGGTTAACTGAAGCATCACACTTTATACCTATATCTACTAGCTAGGTTCATTTTATATACCTGATAAGGCTCATTTTAATTTAATGTTGTATTTATTCTCATGGCTAATAGATATATGTTGTCTGCCTGGTAAGTAAACAGACTTTCATTCGAGGATTGCTTGTACTGTGCTTATCTACCAATATTGTCAGCTCTTTTTAAAATTTTCTTCTCTTCTAAAATAGCTTGATAAATGGTGATTTTTAGTAATATTTGAGCCTTTAAGCAGTAGTTAATTAAAAACATGTTTTTTAGTTTGGAGAAAGATTAACAATTAAAAGAAAATAATGACAGTTGAAGGGTAGAGTTGAACTTCATACACTGCTTTTCTGAAAATTAATCTTAGTTCTTACTGGGTAAATTGTTTTCAGTTTCAGGAATTACAATTGAACATTTTATTCATTTCTTAGGAAGCTGATATAACATGCAAATATACAACCTAGGGTTAAAAATCTCCTATGGTGGTAAAAATAAGCAGTATATTAAAATATTTAAGAACTGTAATTTTGAAAATAGAGTTTAAGTCCAGGGCTCTAAATATAATTATGTTGAATTCTAGTCCTCATTATTTCTTTGAATTATTTCCTTTGATGTAGATGAGATAAAAGAAAAAAGACAGTACTAAAGTAAGAAAAAAATCTTACTAAAACTATATGCATCTTTGTCCTCATTGCAGCATTTTCTTTCCAGTCTAGGTGCCTGGTTTATAACTTAGAAATGTAGAATATAAACTAGACCTGACTCTCTTCCTACAGACCAATTCACTCATTCAACAAATACTCATTAAGTGTCTATTATGTGTCTAAGCACTATTGCAGGAACTAGGGAGATAGCTATGAAAGAAAATAGATAAAAATGCCTAAGGTCTTTGTGTTTTCATTCTATCTGAGGAGACAGTGAATAAACAGTTCAGTAACATATATCATGGGTTATATGTGGTAAGTGTTATAGAGAAAAGAAGCAAAAATAAGGTTAGGGGTATTCACTGAGATATCATAGGAGCAAAGACCTGAAGAAACTGGTGCAAGAGCATTCTAAGTAGAGAGAACAGCAAGTGCAGAGCCTCTGCAGTAGAAGCTGACTTGATATGTGCAAGGACCAGCAAGGATGACAGTGTGGCTAGAGGGGAATGATCTGGGGTGGGGGAGGAGGGTTACAGTGGAGAGGAATAAGGGGTGAAGAGAGAGGCAGGCAGATTGCGACTTTGACTTTTACTTTGAGTGTCCTGGAAATATATTAGAAGGATTTGAGCAGAGAAGTACATGATCAAACTATTGTAGCTACTATGTTAAGAGTAAATTGTAGCAGGGCAAGGCTGGAATCAGGGAGACCAATAGGTGAGAGATGAGGATGGCTGAGAGTAGGTGGTGGCTTTGGGAATTAAAAAGAGTAATCAAGTTCTGGATATATTTCAAAGATAGTGCCAATAGGATTTGCTGACCAATTGAAATTATAGGTTTATTTTGGGAATAAACGTGTAGAACAGGTAAATCTGATTATTCAGGACAAGAAAAATTACTATAGCAGTGTCTTGAAGAGCAAAAAGGGGAATGGGATCTAGTAGACAAATGGAGCGAATGGCCTTAGTTACTCAACTGTTACTGGAATAATGTTGCATAGCAAATAACCCCCAGAGCTCAGCTTATATCTCAGCTCTGTGGGTGAAGTCAACTAGGCATCTCTGCTAGAACATTTGATGTTTTCTGCCTTTCTCACAGAAATAAGTGTTTCCTTCTTAATCTCAAAGTCAATACCAAAGGTTTTAGGGCTTGGTAATTGCTGCCCATGCTACATAGCAGACAACGCCAAAGTCTCAGTGGCTTGTATCAGTTAATGTTTATTTCTCTCCCTGCAAGTCCTGAGACAGCTCTCTTTTAGACAACAGGAAAATTTCAGGAAATGGTCTTGAGGGGAGAACTTATGCTCACTTAGGGCATGAAGGTAAAGGGAATGTTTGAAGAAGAGGTTAAGGATATATAGAGGAATTTGCTGGTGACTGACAGTTTTAGATCATACACTGGAGGGGTTCCAAAGGTGGGAGGAGGGGTCGCATAATAGGGTAATAGTTAAGACCATTTTTTAGTACAGTCATGTGCCACATAATGACTTTTTCGTTGCTAACGGACCATACACACAACAGAGGTCCCATAAGATTATAATGGAGCTGAAAAATTCCTTTTACCTAGTGACTTCATAGCCATGGTAATGTGTTAGCGCTTGTGCATTGCTCATGCATTTGTGGTGTAAACAAACCTTCATTGCCAATCATATAAAAGTAGGGCACGTGCAATTATAGTAGTAGGCTGTACCATCTAGATTTGTGTAAATACTCTATGTTTGCACAACAATAAAATCTCCTAACAACACATTTCCCATTGTGAAGCAGTATATAACTATAATTAGATCTTCCCTTTAAATGAGACTTTGGTGAGCCCACACTCTTATCTTCAACCTGATGACTCAAGCTAACCCTACTTTTTTCACCTCACTTTTCCTGGTCTACTCCCAATCCCAAGGACAAACATAAAATGCTCTCTCTATACTTTTTAGCAAGGATCAGCATTTTTTTTTGTTTTCCTGAAAAGGGCCAAGTATGTTGACTTTGCAGGCCATGTGGTCTCTGTTGTAAACATTCAGTTCTCCCATTGTGTGCAACTATGTCATTCTTCATTTCTTCTTGGTTCTTTTTCATTTCCTCTTGATTCTTACACATCTTGTTGAATTTGTCTTCCATCCTTTTCAGCGTCCTTTTCACTATTGCTCTGAATTCTTTCTCTGACAAATTGCTTGCCTCCATTTCATTTAATTTATTTTTTAGTGATTCCTCCCTTTCTTTCGTATGTGAGCCTTTCTTTGTCAACCCATTTTTGCTCCTCTCAGGGTGTCTGGTTATGTGTCTGACTCTTTACCATGTTGACCAAAAGGCACAAAATACAACTCATCAAGACACGATACAGAGGGAACAAAACAGGAATGTATTCATGACAGCTCTAACCCCAAATAAAGATGCCCACCACAGAAAAGAGAATTAGGGGAGAGAAAAGAGTGCAAAAATGATATTGAGAAAAGGAAAAGGTAAGAGAGAAAAAAAGAGAAGAAAATAGAAGGGGAAATAACATATATGGGGAGAAAACTCCACAAAAGCAACAAATAAACCAAAAAAAATGCAACCAAAAACACCCAGAAAAAAAGGGGGGGGGGGAGCTGAATCTGAAGAGGTAGAGCTTATTTCAGAAGGTAAGGTAAAGGAATTGAATGAATGTGGGGGAATGGCTATGATTCAGTATAGAGGAGGTAGAACGAGAATGAGTGTATAAGAGGAAAAGTAAAAAACAAAATACTCAATAAAATACAAAAATTAATTTAAAAAATATAAAGTATATATATAAGAAGAAAATTTCCCCTTTCTTTAATTCATCTATTTTTGGAAAAGAAGAATATAGAATAGAGAGCAGATAGGTCTGAGTTTTGTGAGTGAAACTAAGCAATTAGTTGAAGAGAGCAAGGGAGGAGAGGAAAAACAAAAGCATAGAATAAAAACAAAAACAAACAACAAAAAACAACAAGAAGAAAAAAAAATGGCTATTGCAGAAAGAAAAAAGAGAAGGGTACATGGACTTGGAGCAGGAGAGAGGAAATTATATATATGAGTAAGCCAACAGAGACTACTATAATAGTAATGCGTCAAAAAAGCAGATAAAGAAGGTCAGTTTTTAATAAAGAGTAAAAAGAAAAACTAAAGCAAGGACATGAGAAGAGAAACAGGATGAAAAGGAGAAGTGAGGAAGAAAATGTTGGCAAAAAGGAAAAAAAGAGATAAAGTAAAATAATGCTTAAAAATAAAAATAGAATGTAGAGCACTAATCCAAAAGAAATAAAAGGTTAATAAAAACTCCAATATAATAAAAGGCTAATATGCAAATAGACCGGTTGGTATGGTGTGCACTCACCACCAGGGGCAAACTCTCAACACAGGAGTTGCCCCCTGGTGGTCAGTGTACTCCCACAGGGGGAGTGCCGCTTAGCCAGAAGCTGGGCTCATGGCTGGTGAGCGCAGCTGCCATGGCGGCTGAAGCCCCTCCTGCCACCACAGCAGCGCTAAGGACCCCCTTGGGGGATGTCCGACTGCTAGCTTTGGCTCGCTCCCAGCAGACATCCTCCAAGGGGTCCTGGACTGTGAGAGGGCTCAGGCCGGGCTGAGGGACTCCTCCACCCCAGTGCACAAATGTCATGCACCAGGCCTCTAGTAATAATAAAAAAAAAATAATAATAAATTTAAAAAATAATAAAAGAAAAGAAACTTTAACTTTTTAAGTAAAAGAAAGAAAATAAAATGAAGTAGTGAAGTGTCATTTGCTTCAGCTGAGTATTAATGTCCCATGGGGCCTGGTTTAAGACCCCTCTCTACTGTTCTGTCTGCCACGTCTGTTTCCTGTTACATAGCACTGTGTTGAAGTTCCCAGCAACCCACCACTCCTCTGTGTCAGACTCCTCCACCTTGGTTTCAGGCAGGCAGGATCAATCTTACCACTTTTTTTTCCTGCCTGCTTTCGGTCGTATTTACACAAGTGTCTATTTCTGACAAGGGCTTTAGGTTGCTGTGTTGCTATATTAGTTTCCGGAACCAAATGGCTTCTCAACCCAGTCCCTGAGGACTCCCTGGGTGTATTCAGAATCCTTGTTTCTCTGCCGAGACCAAGACTGGGTGCGGCTGCACTGCTAGAAGAAGGCCAGTCCTCGAAAAAAGGCTGTTCAGGGTTGGAGGGACTGTACTGTCCCGGAGCTGGCTTCCCAGTCAGCTCCCCCTATTTTGCTCCCCAGCTTCCACAAAACCACCTTCCCCTGCATCACAGTCTCAGTGAGTGTTTGTAATTGAAAGATCCTATGTACTGGGTTTAGCGAATAAAAGCAAGTAAAATATAAAGACAGAGCAATCATGCCGCTGCACATCTCTCTCCCCCCAGCACTGTACTGTACGGCTGGTGCAGAACTTCAGGCTGCCTTTCTGGGCACAGCCTCCCACGGCCTCTTAAGTGGACTAAGATCTAGAGTCCCGGCTGCCTGCAGCCCTGCCGACCTTCCACAGTTGACTGTTACACGTGTCCCCAAGGAATGCGGGCTTGGTGCAGCGCAGTTTCCCTCTGACCCTCTAGTCCCTGTTGGCGCGTCTCTCTCTCCAGCCCAGATCCTCAACCCTACCATTCTCCAGGCATCCTCTGTCCTTTGGGGCCACGGATTGCCTCACCAGCTGTGTTTAATTTGCCAATTCCAGGTGGATGTTATTCGATTCAGCTGTTCCTTCTGCCCCGTGAGAAGGTGCAGGACCCATCCACCTATTTGGCTGCCATTTTGTCTATCTCTGGACAACCTTTTTAGGAGCCCAGGGCTGGGGAGGTTGGAGTCTCAGTGTGGGTTCGCAGCTGAGGCAGCTGGTCCCTGGGCATTGTAGTTGTAGGGTCCCGGGAGGTATCCGAGGTCTCCCCAGGTGGAGGTGAGGGTGGGCTCTCGGTCACAGATGCTTTCCCATTCAAGATGGCGCGGTCTCTGCGGCAGAGCCGGCTTCCCCGGGAGAGATTTCAGTAGCAATAGAGGCTGCCCAGCTAGGGGAGCCTGGTCCACCAGACCCCAACAGTCCTATGGAATATAACTGCCCCTCACAAATACAGACACACACACCCCGCACGTCTGTCCATGCACTCCCCTTTCGCTCCCTCACTCACACTCTCTTCGTCACTGCTGTCCTGTCGGCCGCCATCTTCAATCAGGATTGACTCAAATTTTGAAAGAAGTTCTATGGTGGGTAAAATGCTATCAAATAGCATTGCATGCTACAGAGAAGTCATTCATGAAAAGAAGAGTCAGTCAATATGGCAAACTTCATTGTGGTCTTATTTTAAGAAATTGCCACAGCCACCCCAGTCCTCAAGCAACCACCACCCTGATCATCAGCAGCCATCAACATGGAGGGAAGCCCTTCCACCAGCAGAAAGATTGATGTGCTGAAGGCTCAGGTGATGGTTAGTGATTTTTAGTAATAAAGTATTTTTTTTAAATGTATTTTATTGATTTTTTACAGAGAGGAAGGGAGAGGGGATAGAGAGTTAGAAACATCGATGAGAGAGAAACATTGACCAGCTGCCTCCTGCACACTCCCTACTGGGGATGTGCCTGCAACCAAGGTACATGCCCTTGACTGGAATTGAACCCGGGACTCCTCAGTCCACAGGCCGACGCTCTATCCACTGAGCCAAACCGGTTAGGGCAGTAATAAAGTATTTTTAAGTTAAGACATGTACATTGCTTTTTTTTTTTTTTTTTAGACATAATGCTATTGCACACTTAACGGACTATGATGTAAATAACTTTTATGTGCACTAGGAAAACAAAAAATCAGTGTGACTCAATTTATGTGATACTCGTTTTATTGTGGTGGTTTGAACTGAACCTGCGATATGTTCAAGGTATGCTTGTGAAGGATTAGATAAAAGTTTCCTCAGTTTTTTCTTAATGGAAAAGCTCAAGGAATATACAGTTGGGGGCAAGTTTTAAAGTTTTTCATTCATGCTTATATTTCAGGGACAAAAACTTATCACAAGGGTCAAGTTAAAATGGGTTGACAGTGCTAATTAATCAATCAGTATATAACATACCTAATTGTCTAGTAATGTATATTCCAGTTTTATATAATGAAAGAAATAATGCCATTACCCTTTTTTTGTCTAAATTTTTTTGTTTCCAAGAGACTTTTTAGGACAGAAACTAAAGAATAAAATAGCAGTAGAAAGTGCTCTACTGACTTTAAAGCAGGGAATTCCTATGGAGAAATTTCTATTTCTCAAAGTCCATATGCTATAAAATAAAACAAGTTTGGTAATGAGCTGACTAGAAGAATACCAGACTTAGCAGAGGCAGGCCTGGAAAACCGCCAGTGTCTTGAGCTATGCATTGACCAGACCAGGAGGATGGGTATATACTTGTGTGCACAACTTCTTCAGGGGAGGGGTAAAGACAAGCAAGACTCTAGTACAAGTGCCTGAAGTAATTTTATAGTCTATTATGTTTTTCATATATGGTTTAAAACCTGATAAAAATTTACATTGCTTTTGCTCAGAAGAGTGTGTTCAGTGAGCTATTATAAACTATTACCACTCTTTCAAAGAGGGGGGGTCTTAGGAATTGGTTTTATTTTTGATAATCACACCTATGCAGGAGAGAAAATGCAGATAAGTGAATATATTGCTATTAGAGAACTGGCAGTAGGCAGATAACTTGCTGGCACCAGAAATAGGTGGTGAGGGGGTGGGATCTCCATGATATCCCAAACTTTAGGAGCGAGCACTTCTTGGTAGTGCTAAAACAGCACAGAACCTGTCCAGCACAGGTGGACAGGATAGCAAAGAGATAATATTTAGGTGCTTCATGGAGTGAAAACTGACATGTAAATGACACTACTTCTGATTGCCTAAAAGTGGCTTAAACATATAAGACATTTAATTGTCTTACTAGATGAGAAATCTAGAGGCCTTGTGGCTTAGGGCCGTGCATTATTGAAACAGTGAGGTCTGGAGTCACACTTCTCTTTCCTTCTTCCCATTCTGCCACCCTCAGCACAGCAGTGGCTTTAATCTTTAGGTTTGTACCCTCATGGTCAACAAATGGCTGGTACAGCTCTCAGCACCTCATCCTCAGGACCACATCACCCAAATGTGTTGTTTTTTATACAAGTTTCTTTTCTTGGGAAGAACTTTTCCCAGAAAATTTCCCCAGCACTGTTCTCAGGGTTCTCCTGGCCAGAACTGTATTATATGAGCTCACTTTAGTTGTAATGAGGCTAGGAAAATAATATTCATCCTCTAGAGTGGGAGGCAGGCTCTGCCATCAAGAAGCACCACACAGGGCTTTGACAGCTGTAGTACCTGGAACAGGTGCATTGCCACCTTTACAACCCTTACAACCCTTCAGGATAGTAGACGGTATTTCACACACTCACTTTTCCCCTCCACTTTTCCTTATCTGGGAAATGGGAGTCAGAACCCTCTGTGGTTGATGGTGGAATAAGTGAATAAATAAATGGGAAACACAGTAACTGGTGTGCAGTGCTGGGCTGAGACTATAACCTGAACATCAGGTCAGAGGAGGTCAGTAAGAGGTAACTTGGGCATGAAAACCAGGACCGCAAAGCATGGTCTTTGGCTAGTGGAGGATTTGTAGCTGCCTGAAAAACTGAGGAAACTGGGCAACCTCAAAGAAATCTAGTCTGTCACCATTTGTTAAACATTTAGGAAGAAATTTGTATTATACAATTTGGTATTTCATATTTATATATGTCTTATCTTTTTGAGGCTTTAAAATGGTATAGAAATATTTTATAGATATTTATATTTATATAAATTAAGATATTTAAAACTATGAGTTCTATGAAGTTTACTTCTTAAACCACTTCTTAGCAATCTTAAGACAACAATGTGTGTATCTCCTGAACGATGGAGAGTGCTGCTGGGCTCCTCCGCACAGTACTGTCGTACCCATTCATACAAGCATCCCTGCTTCAAAGCCGGCCAGGTTACACGGAGGGGCTTGAACAGAACAGAGGTTCAGGTCGTCTTTTAAGACCACTTCAGTCATTTTAGTTAGTTAGCCTTAAAATTACCTATTTAGCATTAAGAAAGATTAATTGAAAATAAAAGCAAATAGTTCCACTTAAATCTCAGGCACCTATATTTATTTAAGCACTTGAAAACAGTCTATAGCTTGAAAATTTTTATATGCTTCAAATGGACATTTGTGACTTGAATTTACAAGGTAATACATGAAAGTTTATTTCACTTATAAAGCAAGTTATGTTTTAATATAAAGGAACTACAAGTAATATTTTTATTAAGGAAAAAGCTTTAAATGGTTTTAGGAGTAGAAAATAAAAAGGGTTCTTTGAGTAACATGAAAATTTATAAAGCTTTAAGAAGACAGAGTTTTTCCATTAAGGAGAGCACCACTGCATCTCATGGAAGCAGCCTTCTTTCATCATTGCTGTCTCCATTTAAATTCATTCTTAGGATAACGCCTCAATAGTCATCGATGAAGAATTAGACTTGGCAGTTATCACTGTAGCAGGGGTGCATTCAAAGCTGAATGTCCATGTTCAGTCAAAAGTGGTAATGAAAAACATCACATCCATTTCCTTATCATATTCTTATCTGCCTTAAACTAGATTAGCAATACATAAAATCTCATGTTGCTCTTTGACATTTTTTTTATTATTTGTGCAAATAGATTATGACCAGCTAATGCCTCTGACATTCAATAAAGGATGAATTCAATTAATATTTATTGAGCCCCAGCAGAGTTCATGGAACTCTAGTAAATACCAGAAAAATGCAGTTGTGTGTGCAAGTGGGGGATGGGGTTGCAGTCTGGAAACTAGAAGACGGGGTTATTGCTGAGGGAAGAAGTGGGATCTGTTAGAGAATTGGTTTCGAGAATTCAGCTTGAAATCTGGAATAATGCTAAAACTCCCAATTTAAATTATATTTTCTTCAAGTCAGAGAGTAATTTTCTTGCTGCTGCTAAGTTAGAGGGAGGAGTAAGTGAAGTTTTTTGTGACCACTTGTTCCAAGTAAAATCTAATGTGTTATGGAGGAATGAATGAGTAGTGGTTGGAAAGTTAAGCACCTTCCCAGATAAACACAGCTCTTGGTGCCTCACCTGCGTAAAGGACCAGGTTATGTTTTAATATAAAGAAACTCCAAGTAATAATTTTATTAAGGAAAAAAGCTTTGAGTGGTTTCAGGAGTAGAAAAGAAGCTTTAAATGGTTTTGGGAGCAGATAGCTTCGGAGTTCCAGTCAGGTGCTGTGATAGCACACTTGGAACCCATTTGTAGGAGAGGAGAGTAAGATGTGCTCTGGCCCCCAGGGTTGCTGGTAGAGGAGACTAACCCATGCAGTTGCCTGGGCTGCTGTGGACAGAGGGACTGTGAAGGACACAATTCTGATTTAGAGAGATAATCCCATCTGTCACTGAAGGACCGGCGAGAGGAAGCCACGGGTAAGGATCCCAGTCAGGAACGTAGCAGTTGCAGTGCCATAGTTGAACAGTCTTGTGGAATCTGGCTGTAAAAACATAGGAGGAGGAGCTAGCCCAGCCGTGGGCAAACTACGGCCCACAGGCCGGATCCGGCCCGTTTGAGATGAATAAAACTAAAAAAAAAAAAAAAAAAAAAAGACCGTACCCTTTTATGTAATGATGTTTACTTTGAATTTATATTAGTTCACACAAACACTCCATCCATGCTTTTGTTCCGGCCCTCCGGTCTAGTTTAAGAACCCATTGTGGCCCTCGAGTCAAAAAGTTTGCCCACCCCTGAGCTAGCCAGATGTCAAGAGCAGGGGCTACTGGCTCTTCAAGAGAATGTGGCTCTAGACTCAAAGGGAGTCTGCTGCTAAATGAGGCAGTGGTTACGCAGGGCAAGGACTGAAGAGGGATTTTGTAGGCAGATCACTGGTACTTTTCAAAAATAGTGTCATTATTTCACTTTTACTCCCAACAGAAGTAGGATCAATCACCTGACTTGTTTCCACCATGGCTGTACTGTCATCAAGAAATCCTCTCATAATCTGTGTTTGGAAAGTGTTTCAATTCATCAATCATTTATTGAGCATTTGCTTTGTGCCAAGCATTAAACTAAGCTGCACTCCCTCTTCCTGGTGAGAGGCTACGAAGGATTGGACAGTGGCTCTGGGCATAAACATGATTAATGCCAGGATGGAGTACAGAGGCCTACAGCATACTGAGGCATGCCTGCGACCTAAGTATAGTCAGATGCCATTAAAAACTAAAGATATATATATGTGTGTGTGTGTATATGTGTGTGTGTGTGTGTGTATGTATATATATATAAAACCTTAACATGCAAATAGAACAAATGGCAGAACAACCGAACAACCGGTTGCTATGACTTGGCTGACCACCAGGGGTTGCACGTGGAACATGGTGGGCATTGGCAGCAGGCAGCAGAGCATTGAACATGGTGGGCATCGGCTGTGTTGGGATGGTGGAGCAGGTGAGGGGGTGCCAGACCAAGGCACGCGCCGGTCGCTGTTAAGGGGATGAGCCTCTGGTAGTTAATGAAAATTCTTTGCTCCTGCATGCCACGGTCCTGCCAGGTGCTCGCACCTGCTTCCAGTGCTGGCCTTGCTCACACCTGCTGCCAAAGCCGCCACTTGCATTTGCTGCTGGTGCCCGGCGCCAGCTCCAATCACTTGGCACTAGCAGTGGCTGCTGGCCTCGATCGCCCCTCAGGACTTCTCCACCTCCCCCTGCTCCTGAGGGGTGATTGGGGCTGGCAGCAACTGCTTGCAGCCACTGCTGGTGCCGGCCCCAAATGCTCAGCACTGTCAGCGGGTGCAAATGGGGCTGGCACGGTCAGTATGTGGGAGTAGCGGCAATGGGAGCGGGGACGTGGAGGGTGGGCCGAGACCCACCCCTGTGCCCACCGCAGCCTCACAGCCCACAGTTCCTTTCAAGGTGGGCCCCTGGTGACATTATAAAGGCACTTGGCAAGGCTGCCACTTTGCATGCAGCCTCGGCCTTTAGTAGTAGGCCTGAGTGACCAGATGTGGGTTATGTGGCCTACAATGGAAGTGGTGCTGCATCTTGTGGGCTCCACAGTCATTTGTTGCCTCAGAAGGGAGGTCAGCCAACTACTGTGGCTGCAGTTGGTATAAAGCCTACCCCCTGCCCCCAAGGCCTTCCATAGAGAGGAAGAGGCATCTGTTTGTGCTTGGGGCACCAGGAGAAGCTTCTCAATCTGGTTATAGCAGCTGAGTTTTCCAGGTGCAAGACCAGACTTCTGTTGAAATCTTAGGCTTATTGTGTAAATCTTAAGGTAATGTGATGGTTAACCTGAGATGCTTTGTGTCTGATCAGAGTACCTGGCAAAGTACTAGTGTTAAAAGTGTGTTATAGAAATGCAAAGTGTTATTTTATTTCCCATCAGTTTATAAATTATTGTTCAAAGGAATTTGGAATGTGCCAAGAAGAAGCCACTAAATAATGTTGTAAATACTTTACCTTCACTCATTTGGATTATTGGTATCAGATGAGTTCTGGCATAGCCACAGTTAATAGAATCAATGGTCTTATTCACCATATTGAGGATTTCTCAGTGGTAGAGATTGGCCTTCATGACTTTGTCATATTTGAAATGTTACCTTCTTTTTAAGCATCTATCAGTGTCATGGTGTGAAATAGGCCAGTAAATGCATGCTGGGAATGCCGTATGTTCATGTGAGATGCAGCATTGCTTTAACAACTTTTTTTCCTTTAACTCAAATCATAACCTTTTCTTATAAACTTGTGTTATGTGTGCAGTTTAAAAATGATCTACTAAATCAGTGTTCAGATAAAACACTAGTATGAAATCTTAAGGTAACATAGAAAATGGTTACCCACAGCAACTAACTAGGCTTGATGTCCTTGCCCTGAAGATCGAAATTCCTTCTTCATTTTACTGCATTGTCCTAATTTCTTCTGTTTGCTCATTGTCTATTTAAGGGGTCCTTTGTGCTTCATTATCATTTTTTATGATGTTGTCCCAGCTAAATTTCTTCCATTTGCCTTAGGCTTTTCTTGTACTCTGGGTCTCCCATTATTTTTATTGTCCACCAACCACTATTTCTGCATACTGATTAAAAGGGGTTGCTGCCTCCTCCTGCTGCTGGCTGTTCCTGCCACCAGTCTGTAGCTGAGCCAGGAGCGCTACATGAGGTGCATGTCTGTGGTGAATTCTGATGTTATGCACAGACATCCACTTCTCTCTTAGCAGGCACTGTGTGGGTTAGTCTGAGCTTCCCCCCACTCTGGAGGAGGTTTCCATTTGTTTGGGTGTGTGCACGTGTGTATTTTGTGCACACAAAATGTAATCCATGCGGACTTAAATATTTTTCTTAAGCTATTTTATTTGAATAAGCTTTATTATTTCTAAATTTTTAAATTATATATATATATATCTCTGAGAAACTGTTTTCAACATCTTGGTATTCTGTTGTTTTTGTGGCCTCTGAGCTTTTAATCATTAGTCAGCAAATTAGTGGACCCTGGATCAGAAGGATTCATTGAACTCCCAGTGATTTGTGAATATTGTTGACTGATTGATTATACACTACACTTGGTTCCCTCAGCCCAGTCGGCTCAGTGATGACCATATCCTCCTGCATCCCTCACTGTAAACTGAGAAGACACTGGGCTTGGTAAGAGGAGAGTGGAGTGGGGGAGACGCCGAGGAACTGTGAGTGTGGTGCTGAATGGTTTCTGCACTATTTGTGTCCCTGCTTCTCTAACTTAGTAGAAATAATTATGAACTATTTAAAGGTTGGTTTTTATTTTCAGAATTTTAAGTGATTTATTTTTAACTAGGGTCAGTGTAAGTACCTGAGTTTTGATGAAATGTGGTTTAAGGAAAAGAGCACTCACTAGTCTGGAGGTCAGAAGACTTTACAGTGCAGGTTTTTTGCTACTGAACTCTAGGGATGTGACATTGAGCAAGTGTTTTAATCTCTTTGTGCCCTGGTTTCTATAACTGGAGATAATGGAAAGAGATGCCCTTCTCATATTTCATGGAGACAAAAATGATAACGTAAATATTCTATAAAAATGTATAGGAAACATGATGGTTATGATGATGATAATGATAAAGTCTTTAAGTGTCCTTTTTAAATACTGAAAATCAAAAACAACAAAGTGAATTGAAACTATCTTTTTTAAAGAATGTATTTTGCAAGCCAACTGTAGTGAGTCAAATTAACAGACATTGAAATCCATTGGGAAAACCCACTGGAAACTTGTATTTACTGATTTTTGCAAGGCTGAGTTTTCAGTTAGGTTAAAGGTTTGTTTTTCAAAAATTCTGTGACTGCTTAGCTTTTGTAGTAACAAGGAAAATTGATGGGGTGAAATCCATCATATGAGGGGATCATATGGGTAGAAGAATGGGTTAAAGAGAACACAGGGCAAGTATTTGGTAGGTGTGGGAGCAGAGGAGAATCACCTGTGCCTATCACGCGGCTGTAGAGAGGGAAACCTGGTCAGGCCCGTAAGAAAGTGTTTCGGAGCTAAGAGAAAATTCTCCCCATCACTTGAACAGTGTCAGCCTGGCCACACGATTGTTGTCCCTCTCATTCTGAAGGATTCCGGAGTCCCTTGGACTGACATTGTGAGTTAACTTTAATGGATGCTCCTCTAATTGTGGTAGGTGGTTACAAAGAGAGCCCAATTTTGTTGTTTGTGCAGAATGCCTTTCTGAGATTTCAGGAGGCCAGTTCTTTAAAGATGTTTTAATGGGATGTGAAAATGGAGCTGTTTACTTTGCAATGGTAGAAACAGAAGTTATGTTACCTTGCAGTGTAGGAAGTCAGCTTATATTAAGAACTGTGGATATTTACTGCTCTGTTTTTATATGGCAAAAGCCTGTAAACTACCTAAATGCCCAACAGTGGAGGATTGAATAATCACTTATTGTTGGTCCATGCAATATCCTAGAATGCAATCCACCCATCCACACATACATAATTTTATTTAAAGAAAACTTTTTGTATTGTATTGTTGTATATACATTGTTTATAAGCATAGAAAAGGTATGGTAAGGGACTTTTTTTGTGTGCTGAAATATACATAAAATTTAAGATTTTAACCAGTTTTACTAGTGGTATTAAATAAATTCACATTATTATGCAGTCATCACCATTATCCATAGTAGGGAACTCTTACTCATTTTTGTAGAGTTTGCATCTTTTACAAGAACGTGTTGCTTTTAAAGTAAAAATGGAGGAGGATTACAACCTCAGGCTTTGCTCTAGTTCTGCGACACTAGACAAGTATACCTTTTTTTTTTTTGCCATCTTTAAATGAGGATAATTGATAGTGCCTCTCTCAAAGCATGATTATAAACATTGAACAAATGCATGTGTTTATTGTGTGTATTTGTGTTTTTTCAGATTTTGTGCAAAACAAGCACTATACTAAGTGTTGGCTGTTAATTTCACTAGTTACACGTGTCCTAAGGTGTGAAGGGTAAAATTAGACTTCAAAAACCAAATGAAATGCTCCGTGTTGTTTTACAGATTAGATATGGTACTACCAGATAGGTTTGAAAGTATAACCAAGTTAATATTCTTAATGAAGTATAATGCACTACTTAGAACAGACAGAAGTTTCTGAAAGATGTACAGTATAAAATAAAAAACAGGCCATTTGCTGTATTAATAGGTTAACCCCCTGGTTCTCACACAGTGCCTTTGCTCACTGCTGTTTTGACTAGATTGACATGGCCTGTGGTAAAAATCAGTTGATAGTACTTAATTCACCAAAGGAAAAAAGGTAAAAGAGTCAAACTTCATTTCTCAAATGTCTCCCATTTCAAACAATCGGTTCTTGACCAAGTTGTTCAGTTTTCTACCTGACAACCCTTTCAGGCTGATACCTTAGCATGACAAAAAGTCTCTGAGACAACCAAGGAGAGATTGCTTTTGTTGCTGGCAAAATTAAATGATTAGCACAATTTTAAAACATAGACTATCAAGAGTGCTAATGATGCTAAAGGTATGAAAGTGTTCACAAAATAATCACAGGCAATTGAATAGGTAGAAAAACTGTTGTTGATTGGATAAATGAAAAGCAGTTAGCCAGTGATAGCATTTCAGAAGCAGCGACATATTAAACTTTTGTTTAAGGCCCGCCTTTGTGGCTCAGTGGTTGAGTGTCGACCTATGAATCCCAGGAGGTTAAGGTTTGATTCCCCATCAGGGCATATGCACTGGTTGTGGGCTCAATCTCCAGTGGGGTGTGCAGGAGGCAGCCGATGAGTGACTCTCTCTCATCATTTGTTTCTCCCTCTCCCTCTCTAAAATTATTAAAAGTATACATTAAAAAAATTCATTTAAGGATACTAGGGGATGGTTTGATAAATTTAAGAAGTGTTTATTTATAAATTAAACAGTACATTGGACATGTACTATAAGTAAGGTTAAAACAGTCATTTGGGAGTCTGGAACATATTAATTCAATTTACATTATTTTTAATGAGAAAAAATGATTGTTTTCAAACAAATAGCTTCTCAAACAGCCTTCTGGAATTAATGAAGTTCGAGAACCGGGGTTCCGCTATAATAGTATTTTCTCATGTTTAAGGATTTCCCTCCATAAATTTATCCTAATTTTTAGTGTTTACTAGTATTCCTTCAAAAAGCAAAGACATTTAACTGTAAAATTGGAAATAATTATTTCCTGTTTTAAACTTTTTTCTTGGTTTGTAGTTTGTTTTGGGGAGGACATGTGCTTCTGTTTGTGAGTTGAAATTGCAGATATATAAGATAGTCATATTTTGTTGTTGAAGTAAACATGTCTCTGATGTGGATGTTCCCCTACCTTGCACGCTACAGTTTATGGGTTAAAGCACCACTGGCTTACAAGGCTTTAGACTGCGTTTATTTACTGAGCTGTTGTAATATCACAAAGATGTTCCTTTAGTTGTGTTTTTAATCTAGAATACCTTTTTCCTTTATGCTGTTTCATTTCTGGTTCATATTTACATGATGTACTATATAGTACATAATGTGCTATATATATACATAGTGTAAATGGAATGTGGAATGGATAGAAAATATAAAATAGATCTTCAAAGAGGTCTAATTTCAGAAATGTTGCCTTTTGAAATGGTTAGAAATGAAAATAACTTTCACGTATGAGTCATTTGAATGCTTTTATGTCATAGTTGTGTCTTAGCTTAAAATTCTCTATCTTATAAATTAGTAATAATCTGTGCATTGCTTTATTGCTTCATCTTTAACTTGTCCATAGTCCCAGGTATATGGCTCTGATAATGTGATATCACTGGAAGTGACTGAAAAATGTTTGCAGTTGATTTCTTCCAAACTAACTTTTGTGGGTTTTACATACTCCTATAAATTAGGTAGTAAAAAATATCTTATTGTGACAATTTATTCACTGAAATTAATCTGTGCTTTCCTAAAGCTCCAAACAGGGAAATAAATGATATCTATTTCTATAGTTATACTTCAAAAAAAAAAAGAAGAAACCTGTGAGTTTCTGTGGGTTGTGGTAGAAATACTGAGTACATGGTAGAACTTTTGTTAACAATATATGTTACATCAAAGAGAGGCCACATGAAATTGTAAATTGTTAAAATAGAAGCCTGATTAGGATATAAGTCCCAGAGATTGGAGTCATGATGCTCAGGACTGTTACTTGGTTGTGGCCACAAAAAACAGAACCATGTGAGATGTTCCATGTCCTGGAATACCATGCTCTGAAACTCCCCCTCTCCCCACTCCAATTCCCAACCCTTACACTGTGTCAATTTTGCACTAATGTAAAAGGAGATATTTTAAAAGGTTTTATGAATGATAGGGTAAGTAGGAACTGATATAGAATGTTTGGAACCCTATCAGAGTTCCTTTTCCATTATAGCTCAGTGGCTTGGTACTGCCAAGAAATGGTTTATTTCAAGTTTTATGGATATTTCCTATGGAACCAGTGTATGTTTTCTTTCTTTTTATCCAGTTTTTTTTCCTTATAGTAACTTTAAAATGCAACATTTCAGACATTTAAAATCATCAAAATTTATTTCTATGGTAGAAATACTAGTACATGCTATGAAAAGATATCCAAAACACACCCATTTATGAAGAGGCATTGTTTGTAAGAACATGGTATCAGATCCTAGCTTAGCTAATCAACTCAAAAGTAGTGTCTGTCTCATTAGGTTATGGGGATTAAATGAGTTAATATATGTAAAGTACTCAGAACAGTACCTGGCACATACGGGAGCATCAGGATACAGAATAATGTGAATATATGACACCATTTATTAAAAACTTTATATATACACCTCGGTGTGTGTGTGTGTGTATATATATGCATATATATATATATATATATATGCATATATATGTATGTATGTATATGTATGTATGTGTTCTATTTGGATATAGAATATGGTGGATAAAATTATCTGGAAGAATAAAATTGGAAATGGTTTCTTTGAGTAAGGGGATAGAACAGCGAACCTTTTGAGCTCGGTGTGTCAGCATTTTGAAAAACCCTAACTTAACTCTGGTGCCGTGTCACATATAGAAATTTTTTGATATTTGCAACCATAGTAAAACAAAGACTTATATTTTTGATACTTATTTTATATATTTAAATGCCATTTAACAAAGAAAAATCAACCAAAAAATGAGTTTGCATGTCACCCCTGACACGCATGTCTAAGGTTCGCCATCACTGGGATAGAACCTGGAGTAGAAGGGAAAGATATATGTTGTTGTCAACTTTTTGAACTGTTCTTTTTTTTTTAACCATATATTTTTAAAATAATGCCATGTTTCAAGTACTAAGAGATTCTACTCTAAGACAAGAATCTATGCTCTTTTTAGATGGTCCTGCTGAGGCACCAGTGACCAATGGGAACACAACTACAGTGCCACCCCTGAATGATGATCTGGACATCTTTGGACCAATGATTTCTAATCCTTTACCTGCAACTGTCATGCCCCCAGCTCAGGTATGTTGTAAGAGTATGGTTTTACACAATCACTACTTACTTCCTTTCTGAAAAGTTTCAGAATTTCTATCGCTGATTTGAAAGCCTCCTGTTCTTTAGTCCAGGGGTTGGCAAACTAAGCCTGTAGCTTGTTTGCACATAGTTTTATTAGAACACAGCCACTCCCAGTCATTTGCATATTGTCTGTAGCTGCTTTCCTACTAAAAAGCAAGTTGAATAGTTCCAACACTATATGACCCACAAAGCCTAAATATTCACTGCCTAAAGTTTGCTAACGTTTGCTTTAAACAACAGTGTTTAGAATGAACAAGTAGGAAAACTTGCTGGGGTCCAGCCCCAGCAGGTCCAGGGGTCCCCAAAGGTGTGGATGGAGTCAGCGAAGAAGGAATGACACGGAGACAGCGTTCAGTTGATCAGCAGCCTAGCCAGGATCTCTAGCCAGGATCTCCAGCCAAGTTCTGGTCTGGATCTCCAGCAAAGTTCTGGTTAGGATCTCCAGCCAGGTTCTGTGTCCATGTTCTCTTGCTAGGTTCTCCAGCCAGGTTCAGTCACCAGGTTCTAGTCAGGTTCTCTTGCCATGTTCTGTCCAGGTTCTGTAGCCAGGTACTGTCTCTAGGTTCTTCAGCCAAGTTCTCTCGCTAGGTTCTGTCTCTAGGTTCTGTGTAGGTTCTGTCTTCTTGGTTCTGTGTTCTTAGTTCTGTGTCTTGCTGTCTTGTTACATCTGTATTTATACCAGTTGATTCAATCCTATCAATCTCTATTACAAAGGTTAGGGCGTTTCTTATCTCCATTCCAGGGAGTAAAGATTATGTAGCTTAAGCATGATTGTTCGTAGTTAAAGTGATTAATTACCCGCCTGGCACTTAGTTGAGGGGTTTTATTCCCTCCCTAACTTCAGGGGAAAATCCCTACCTGGGGAAGCAACCTTTCTCAGAGAGGAGACCTTGGTTAAAACACATAGTGCCAAGAAGGTGAGCAAACATATTAAGAACAGTATGTCATATATGCCAGGTCCTTTGAAACAGCAAGGATGGACTGGCTCCCGGCAAAAACTCAGACTACTATTTCAGCCTTGTCTGAGATCATCAAGGCCACTTACCTCTGAGGATTTTAAACTGGGGGTGTATAACTATTGACTGGCAGCCAGTACTTCTTTTCTTATGCTCTATTGAGCCATCCCCAAGATACTATTTACTTCTGATTGCAGTAAAACAGAATAAGAAATTCTAGCAAATTCAGTATTCATACTCTTTTTTATGAAGATAAATTGTTTTAAGTTAGCCTTAAAACCTACCTTCCTTTTTTATTTTGGTGATGTTTAAAAAAACAATTGAGAACATAATATTAATGATCAGGACTTTTTCTTCAGCATTAATGGTAAATTTTGAATTGCCTTCTGAACATTACATGGAATTTCTATTTTTGCCTTTATTAAAATTATAAATTGTTTAATACCTTAAATACTATTTCAGGTATAGTATTTAATACATTAAATACTATAACTGACAAAATTGTAATATATTTTAAATGCATAACGTAATGACTTGATAATGCCAGTGGTTCTTGTTCCGGCATCTAGAGTTCAGAAATCTGGAGAAGGGCTGTGCGAAAATTAAATAAGAGTCCAGAGATGAAACATAATTTTGAAAGGCATTATAGGTAGTCAGAGAAGACTTAGCTAAAGGAACTAAGTTCTCCTTGTCTCAGGACCCCTTGCTTTTTATTAACACAATTTGTTCTAAGCGAGGTAGATATACACATCAAAGGCCAGGGTTAGGTACAGAATCCATTGTCAGATTGGCGAATTGCCTTCGGCTGTTCAGATGTTCGGCCAACAGGAGGTAATAACATGCAGATTAAGATGCCATGAGCTGTCTGGCAGCAAGCAATCATCCCTTTTCAGGTTTGGGGAAATGCTCTTGCCACTCCAGATGATTCAGCCCTTGCTGACATGCTGGAATTGGCTTCTGGCAACTTGATATTATGTATACATTGTGAAAGGATTCCCACCATCAAGTTAATTAACACATTTTTATTTTTTGGGGGGATGGGGAAGGACACAAGTTCTACTCTCTTAGCAAATTTCCATTATACAATCTATAATAATAAAAGAGTAATATGCTAATTAGACCAGATGAAGACAGGGCTGCAAGGGAAGCCGGTGCCGGCAACCAGGGGAAGGAAGGCCTACTCTTGCACGAATTTCGTGCATCGGGCCTCTAGTATAGATTAATCAGCTGTAGTCACCATGTTGTTATGCATTAGATCCTCAGACCTTATTCATCTTATAGGTGAAAGTTTGTACCCTTTTACCAGGCTCAGGCTCCCTATATTTCCTCCATACCCAGCCTCTGCAACCACCATTCTGTTCTGTTTCTATGAGTTTGATTTTTTAAAAATTTTTTACACATATAAGTGATAAATGTAGTCATTCAGTATTTGTCTTTCTTTAAGGTGAAATATATGAACTTTCAGGAATATTGATTACTCTTAAGCATACAACTAAGATTCTATGTTAAACTTACACTTTACAAATAAGCAACTAGTTTGGTTCATTACAGCATAATTTTTGAGGTAAAATATTTTTCTTTTCTCTAGAAAAACTGGACCAATAGGAATTGTTTGGATGGAAAGTTTTAATAAGATAGAAGTTATGTCTTATTGAGAAGACTAATTACATGTATTTTTATTACATATATTATAGTCACTGTATAATTACCACTAGAGTTGAGCAAATAGATTCCTTAGGAATAGTTTAAATGGATCTTTATCATTAATATTTATTTTTAGAAAAGAACTTTATGGGGAAAGCAGTTTCTTTTGGTCTAACATTCTAGTGAGGTTGTTTTATCTGCTAGACTTCTTTAGATACCGTTGGAGTATGAATTGCTCTGCACCTGCCTGGAGAATTAGACCCCCACATCTGAGGCTTTGGTGTACTTCATGTGTTCTGCTTAGTAGCAGAGCAGCAAGGGGGAACAATGCAGACCATTTAACGCTTAAGTATCGCCATGACGAGGAGTGTGTGTGCATAGCTTTTGCTGGCAAGCACTGTATACAAGAAAGGTTAAAATGGAGAATCATTTGAGTTTCTAAAATGGATTAATTCAATTTACATTATTTCTAATGGGAAAAAATGATTCCATTTTCAAACAAATAACTTCTTGTACAGTTCTTCTGGAACAAATTCGAGAACCAAGGTTCCACCCTACTACCTGTTTGCAAGATAGAGATTAAGTGAAAATTTTTGTTTTGTATTGAAGTCTACATTTCTTTGCATTTGTGTTCATTTGCCCCTTGTCCAAAAGTGGAATACAAGATATGGTTGAGAGTGGGGGTGGTTAAAGTATTGCTGTCCTTCATTTTTGGATAGATTAGAAGCATTCTAAGGTTGTGGTTAAAACTGATCTAGATTAGGTTTATAAGAATATCACAATGCAGCTTTTGAAGAGCCTCCGCCCCCCCACCCCCGGACAAAAGCAGCCTTTGCAGGACCCTCTTACAGTCTTCTGTAGGTGTAGAAATGTTCTTTAATCCAAGGGATACCAGTTCATTGAAGTAGTTGCTAAGGGAGATGCCTCAGCACCTCCCGGGAATGGTGATGCTCAGACACAGCCACATACCCTACCTGTTGACCCCATTGTGGTCAGGATGGGATGCAAAAACTCAGCATCAGTCTAGCAGGTAAACAAAATTTATTATGTACTAGTAAGAGTTTTTATTTTAAAAAATACATTTTTATTGATTTTTAGAAAGAGAGGAAGGGAGAGGGAGAGAGAGGTAGAAACATCCCTGATGGGAGAGAATCGTGGATCGGCCGCCTCCTGCACACCCCCCCACTGGGGATCAAGCCCATGACCCGGGCAAGTGCCCTTGACCAGAATCGAACCTGGGACCCTTCAGTGTTCAGGCCGATGCTCTATCCACTGAGCCACACCGGCTAGGGCCCATGATTCTCTCTCCCTCCCCCTTCGTCTCTGAGATCAATAAACATGTTTTTTAAAGCCACAATCAAACAAGCCGGACGCTCGCTTGAAGAGTTTCAATCTATCTTTTCTACATTAATACATTCAAAATAGTAAATATCATACCTTTATCCTAAATGTTTTTGGGTGGCATTGTGAATGACCCTCTTTAATGCACCATTTTACCTTCTACAAGTTGTTGAATTTCTAATTTCATAACTTCACATGGATTTTAAGTAATGGATGAGTCATGTTTTAGTATGCACAATTCGATAGTGTGTTTTGGCATTTGTCTCAGGGGACGTCCTCTGTACCAGCAGCTGCCACTGTGTCTACAGTAACATCTGGGGATCTGGATCTATTCACGGAACAAACGACCAAGTCAGAAGAGGTGACAAAGAAACAACTCTCCAAAGACTCCATCTTGTCCTTGTATGGCGCAGGGACCGTGCAGCCACAGAGCGCTCCTGGTAATTCATTTTGAAGTCTTGCTTTCAGGGACTGCAGTGGCATTACTGGAAGTGAGCCTTTGTGGTTATAATATATCAATTATGTTTCTTCCCCATTTTTCTATGTAATGAGTGTTTTTGTTGTTGCAATTTACACAACTACAAAACTGAAATGAATAAAACATTAGAATTAAAAAGCAGGTACAGGAGTCACAGAACTTTATTCATTTAGATTAACAAGCTGTTCACATATCACTTAATGTTTCACAAGCTTTTAGGACATAGATTATCTTTGAATAATAATTTAAATTTGATTTGCATGAAGTTTTTAACTGTACAGCATGGTATTTTCTCTGCAAGTAAACAATAAGCAGTCTGAATTATTACATGAATTCCAAAAAAGGTTTGAGATTTAAAAAATAATTATAATAAATACTAGCAAGGTAAGATTTGTTGTTTACACAGTTTTAATCTGTCAGACTACCTCTTTTAAAATAATGAGATCCCACCTGCTTCCCTTAAAGCCAGGCACAGTGAACTTGCACCTGTGTATTTGGTAGTGGGAGACCAGTGGGTTAGGTTAGCAGAAACAGCACATCATCTCATGCTATGCTGGTTGGTCTTCACAATGGATTTTTCTATGCATGTATTTATTCTAATTAAAATTGCTCAGGTTCATAACTGATTTGTCTGCTTCTGGAAATAACCAGCTCTGAGAGTGTAGGCTATGAGTTGGTCTGAGCAGTAGGAGCAGCCAGACCAGATTAAAAATTTTGCTATGGGTAGTTCAGAAAAATGGTAATTGTTTTTCTGTGATTATAGAATTGAGTGCAGCTATATACAGTATCCCTGTTCTCTTCATTTTCTTTTCATGGTTCTTATGATGCAGGTGTATTTATGGGACCCACAAATATACCATTTACCTCACAAGCACCGACTGCATTTCAAGGTTTTCCATCAATGGGTGTACCTGTGCCTGCAGCTCCTGGCCTTATGGGCAATGTGATGGGACAGAGTGCAAGCATGATGGTGGGCATGCCCATCCCCAATGGGTTTATGGGAAATGCACAAACTGGTGTGATGCCACTGCCTCAGAATGTGATTGCCCCCCAAGGAGGAATGGTTGGACAGATGGGTGCACCCCCAAGTAAGTTTGGACTGCCTCAAGCTCAACAGCCCCCATGGAACCTGTCCCAGGTAAGGGTCATTTATTCTCCACTTTATCCAGAATTGAAGAAATCAGACTTTCTAAATTGTTTTATTTGTATTTAAATCTAATCTGGTAGAAAGAGGAGGGATAATGAAGTTGTATCAGATAGATAAATGATCTGTCTTTGTCCCTACTTAATAAAGAAATGTGAAGTATTTTTCATTTCCAGTATAACTGTAATCTAGTTATAAGAGCTAGAAATTATCTTGGCATCCTAAGAAACTCCCTATCACCTTTGAAATTAGTAATTTGCTTTAACCCAGCTCCCTGATGGGGCGTTTGATAGTCTACTTTGGACCAACCTGTCTTTACTAATTTGGGAAGGGGTGTAGCTTTCATAAATTAGGGAAAAAATCTAGGCTACTCTTCATGATTTATGAAAAATCTTTTTGTTCAAAAACCTCTATAACATTGTATTTCCTTTTTACTTACCCTGTAATTAGGTTTATATTTAGAAAGCGTACCCACTAGTTCAAGAATTCCCATAAGATATGGACAAGTCCATATTTGTTTCAGACATCCCTTCATATTATAAAATCCTGTTTCTACCTAAGTTATTTTAGTGCCAAGATAGGACACATTACCAATACACTACCTTCTTCAAATGAGTTTCTCTATATTAGGTGCTCTGTCCTAACTTTTCTTCCCTTTACACTCTTTGATAAGATCCCACCTGCTTCTAGCATTTTGGCTCATGTTCTGGTCAGGTGTTTCACCTTGAGAGCAAAGAATAGTCAATAGTGATTTCTAACCAACATTAGCAAAATCACTATATAGCCTATGAATGCTCCAAGTTATTTTTACTATTTAAAATATATTACACTGGTCTCTAACCTCTGGGGATCTAAAAAATGGTAAGTACCAAATGGCAGTAACAGCTTGTGCGTGCCAGAATGCTGAAGTAAGCTCAGGTTAAGGTGCTGGATGAACCAGGAAGGAGTTGACCCTTACTTCCAGGCTTGCTGAAGGCTGTTCTCCAGCACTCCCTGCATGAGAGCCACTGGCCAATGACAAGGTGGTTAAAACAACCTTGAGTAAGTATCAGAAATGATCCTCCGCTATAGACACTTATGTCTCATTAGAGTGATGTAATTCACATTAGTGTCTTTGAAAAACCGCAAACAATACAATCCAACCCTGAGCATAGGTTTTAACTCCACTTTGTACTTAATCCTCGTCTTTCCTTAACCTGTCATCTTGGAGGTAAGAACCACAAGGAAAGGGTTAAGATGCTTATATACATACATGACTCCAGTGGAAGAAAACACATTAAATCTTATACCTTATCAAATAATGAAAATTTTAGATGTTTTACCTTTTCTTTAATATTTACAAAGTATATAGAACCATTTAAGATGTTAATAAAAGCTACAATACTCAATTTCTAATTTTGGAGTATTTTACCTTCTAAAATTTCCTTAGTTTTTAGCAATACTTGAGTTGAAAGAACAGTGGACTCATTATACCTAGATACAAATTGAAAGATTGCTTTGGCACTTTTTTTTTTTTAGTTGTGGTTAATCTTTTGGGGCAAGAAATTGAGTAAACATAGTACAGTGCTAAAAATGGGAAGAAAGCTGTAGTTGCTTTCTGCAAAGAAATAAACGTGATGGTTGGCTTTGACGGATTTTTACATGGACAAAAAAATACTTATTTTAATTGCTATTAAGCTTCAGTATCTCTTTGAGGCAGCTTCCAATAAAATCGGGTAACTATTTAAAAATGTCTAACTGTGGTTAAAGAAATAAGAATTAAAAGTGAAGTGAGCTTCTTAAACTGAGCCCTGTGTTATCTCACAGGTGAACCAGCAGATGGCTGGCATGAGTATGGGCAGTGCGAGCCCTGCGCTGGGTTTTGCCCAGCCCCCCAGCACGACAGCAGGATGGTCTGGAAGCTCATCGGGTCAGACTCTCAGCACACAACTGTGGAAGTGAGGACTGCACACGAGTTTCATCCAGAGCTACCACCTACATTCCTTGCTGAAATGCATCTAGTTCCCCTGTTTATTCATGTACATATATATTTTTTCTTTTTCCCCATTTGTTCACATTAAGAATTATCTGATTGACTGTGTTGGTTTGTACTGATTAAATTTGATGTGATGAAAAGCAGGTTGAGAAACTATTTCATGTCCAGGGCAGCTTTGCTCATAGTTCTCATAACTTCATAAACCACATTTGAGAAGCTGCAAAGTCAACTTGCATAATCAGTTTTACTCAGTAAAATTATAGCTCTAATGTTTGCATATAAGGAAAATAGTTATCATGTTAGTAATACCTCTAACAGTATAAACCCCACCCCCAAATTAGCCAGTAATCTTGTAGGAAGGTACTGTATGATCAAATGGTTAATCATAAATAGAATGTAAATGTATCACTGAGCACTGTTTTCTAGTGTATCAAAATTTTTATTTCATCATTTCCTTCACTGTGCTATTGTTATGATGTGCTTAACAGGGAACGTGGTTAGTGAAAGGAAGATAAACCTGGATGTTACTGTAAAACTTAGTTTAACAAATATTTAAAGAATTTGAATTTTATCTGCCTCTTGTAATTTGGATCTCCTCTTATGTACATAGTGCTAATATGACGACCTTTCTCTGCACTATATGCAAACAGGGTAACTAAACAAAGCCACTTTCAGTCCTTGAAGGTATATCCAGGTTTATGACAGTAATTGTGTTTACATTTTATGGTGCCTAGTATTGACAAAATGTTCTATCCCTATATTAAATAGATGGATCCATAGACTTTTTTTGTGGGTTTCATTTCCTACAGTATATACTGCCACCAACCTTACATAAATTAATGTTGCTAAGTCAGGAATTGGGGACAAAATACTTGTCATCTGTTTCTAAAACCTGTTCAGTTCTACCAATTATAAGGCCAAATGGGGAAAAAAAAGAAAAGTATATAAGATACTAAAAATGGTACCTGCAGTGTCATTAGCTGTACTGTACAAAGATCTTCCAGTTTAGTTGTGGAGAAAACATGCAGAACAAATGAAGACAGAAACACATTTTATACCAACTGATTAGCTTATGTTAACTGACAAGCTCTGTTTAAACAGATGTCCATCAGATGTCAATAAAGGCTGTTGTACTGAAGTAAAATGAACAATACCTGAATGCTCTGTAGCCTAACCTCCAAACGTCCTCTTCCACACCCACTGCTGCTCCCAGTTACACCTCGATCTTCACTGTGTCCAGGTGGTACTTGGGCTCGTTGGCTAGATTGACCTTCTCTGTGCGAGTGTGCCACACAAGGACCTAGGGAGGGAGGGAAATCTCTGGGGTAGCCAGCCTCAATGCCAGCATGCAGCCACATCAAGCAGCACATGAGACATGAATACCTTCGTGCAGTTATTTGCTTTCGGTTCCAGTTCTTCAACAGTTGTTATCTGTTTTAGAAAGTCAGATTCTTGCATCCCTGGCTGGGATCCACGGCGCTTAAATACAGCTTTTGGATTGGACAAGATGACTTGAAGGCTTACAGCAAATCCTTTGTGAGAAGTTTTTAAAAAACACAAAAAGAGAGAGACTTTAAAATATTGGTATACTTTTCTTTTTCTATATAAAACTTTGGTCACATGAAGAGCGATTCTATATGCTACTATGTGCCAGGTCCTACTTCACAAAGTTGAAAAGGAGCATTACCTGTATTACAGTCTCAAGAAGAAAAGCAGTCTTTACAATATAACGAGCTCGATGCCTTCACAGAGGTGTACACCGGCGGGGTGCGGGTGGGGATCTGTAAAAAGTCTAGTCTTGATAATAAAGGGTAGATTCTACAAGCTGCTATTTCACAGAAGTCATCACACCCAACATTTGACACTGGGGACAACTAAGACCTAAATGTAGCGGAAAAGCATTCACATTCAGCCTAATTGAGCTTGAGGTAATTATGTGAGAGCCCGCCCAGTTCTGCCTCCTTTAACATCTCTGTGTGCACTTATCAAAACCAGCGCTGGTTTTCTTTGAGTTTAGAAGACAGGGATAAAAGGAAAGTTAGTTTGCTAGAACATGAATAATAATCGGTTGGTTGATTTCTGATTTGGTTCAATCTGAAAAATGTGGGTGGGTTGGAAATCAGTGTAGGATATATTAAGCCATTTAATAAATTTGGTTTTTTATATTTCATTTAAAAAATACGTAGTTTTATTGATTTCATAGAGGAAGGAGAGGGAAAGAGAAACATCAATAAGAGAATAATTGATTCGCTGCCTCCTGCATGCCCACACTGGGGATTGAGCCCGCAACCCGGGCATGTGCCCTGACCTGGGATGAAACTGACCTGGTTCATAGGTTGACACTCAACCACTGAGCCATGCAGGCTGGGTGATATATTTCTTTCTTTTTTTTTTTTTTAAGGAAATTATTGTCAATTTCCTTTAATGGTTTGGTCATAGGAAAGATAATTACTATTTAATCTGTAGTTTAACAGAGTGTCCCTTGCTTTCCCATTAAACACTCTATAAGCTATCTGAGCAAACAGATGTTAAGACCTTTGTAACTGAAAGCCTGAAGCCCAGCCCGCTGCTGTTAATGTCTAAGCCGACACTAAAGTTAGGCTGTGAGGACCTCCCCGTGTTAAAGCTATGAGGACCAACCCCTAGGAACATTGCTTAGCAACTTTTGCCCTTCTCTACATTAATGGAATTGATTTATGCTTATTTTTGCACAAGTATAGTTTGCAAAGTAAGGACCACATGGGGGAACTGTGAGGAAAACCACAACCAGCATTCTCATAACCTCTCCAGATGCAAGGCGGGCCAGTCCCATGTTCTAGACGCTGCTGTCTTTATGGGAAAACTTCCCACTGAGCTACAAACACCTTGGGACAGCGTGTGCCGAGCAAGACAGGACAAAGGATCATAAAGCATGAGCCTGAGGACTGGTCCGAGCACATTTCACCAACCCTGGGAGAGGCAGCACGTTCTAGCAGAAAGACCACAGAATCTGAAATTTGGAGCCTTTTGGTTTTGCCTGGGTCCCTGCACCTGGGACACTGGTCAAGTCCCTTCACCTTTCTTGATTCTGAAACTTGCCCCGTTTCTCATCTGCAAGCGAGGTGCGGTACCTTCTCAACTCGGTGTCTGACGTAAAATTTGTGAATGGAAAAACACTAACTGCAAAGCTCCCTCCAAAAGACACACTATATA
The DNA here is from genome assembly GCF_014108235.1 of Myotis myotis. NCBI lineage: Eukaryota > Metazoa > Chordata > Mammalia > Chiroptera > Vespertilionidae > Myotis > Myotis myotis. The sequence goes on along the minus strand of NW_023416379.1, from coordinate 66,149,012 downwards.
AATAATACCACTGTAAATATCGTGAGGGGCAGCTGACAGGGAAAGGGCTTGTGAAAGTCTAGGTAGCCTGCCAGGCCACCTCGTTTCCCGCCACTTTGCTAACAAGTCTGAAGCCTCCTCAACCAAAAGCCAAGGTTCAAATTCACACACAAAGCGTGACTTTTCTAGTAGGTCAGCTCCAATTTTAGTATTAAAAGGCTCCTGGCTTTTTTTGTGAGCTAGTAAATACGCTTCAGCTTTGTTTCCTTCTCCCTCCCACTGAAGTGGCTGGTCTGTTTCTCACGTGGTTTTCATGGTGTTGGTTGTATTTCCTCATTCTCATAAAAATACAGGGTCCAAACTTGATTTCCTTCATTCCCCACTGAGACTTCAGCACACTCACTCAGATTATTTTCTTGCTCTCCTTGGCGCAGGGATATCCGTTAGCTTTTAAAGCAGAGTCCCATGGCAAGTCTGCAGCTTGAAGCGGAGCAGCCAGCCAGCAGTGGGGCCAATCACTGTTGCTCCAAGGCCCTTTCCTGGATTCCCCGGACAAGGGGATGGGCCTGCAAGGCTGGCACCCTGCAGAGGGCTGAGTGGGCAGCTGACCATAGGAGCCAAGTGGTGGTCTATTTTCTATCACGCTGAGGGGTGGGGCAGTTCAGATGCTCTTCACTCCCACCCCCACTTTCTCTGCCAGGCTCCAGCTCAGTGAGCCCTTCGAAGGAGGCAGGTCACAGGGAGCACAGCACACAGGGGCAATGTTAACTAGGCCAAGCCCTGGTTGTCTTTTGGGGAATCATGTGACCTGCTGTGAAGCCTGGGAGAGAGCTCTCCCTCTGGAAGCAGGATTTTTAGCTCCTAAACCACTGCTTTCAACCCAAGACGGGTATCTTGACTTGTCTTCATTTCAAACTGTATATGCCTCAAATATTACATTTCCCCTTCACTATTTTTAGTGAAATTAATTTAGCTTTAAAGATGTTTGCAGCGGCTACTGAGATACTATGAGCCTTACAAAAATCATGGGAGTAGGATCCTCTGTCCTGGTCCCGTGCATAAAAAATAAAATACAAATGGAACCTGGTTATGCTGTGAATGCAGCATTTCCTGACTTGCAGTGGCATGGGGGACGGGTAAGGATATATCTCCTCTCGGTCAGAGGGTCAGGGCCTGCTTTAGTAGGTGCTTACTGATTAATAAATGGAAACATTTGGAAGACATTCAAAGTCCAACAAGTAATTTCCACTTGGGGACAAGATGGAGCAACAAGGGCTGAGTTTTCCCTACTGTCTTACCTAAATCTAGAGAAAATGTTTGAAAAAACGATTTCTAGACATTGGAAAAGAGGCGTGCAGGACAAAGATCTCTGAAAAAGAAAAAAAGAAAAGAAAAACAAGTCCTACATTTGCCTCAGCTTCTTGTCTGAAGGGAGCAGCCCACAGGCTCCACCGTGGGGAGGGAGCTCACAGCTCTGCAGGCCCTAAAGCTGAGGAGACAGCAGAGAATCCCAGGAGGCCGAGCCGGGAGAATCCACAGTACAGAGCACGGGAGAGAGCCGCTGGCCTGCAGAGGGCTCCCCTCACGTCCAACTGAAGATCAGAAAATGCTCTTGTAACTCCCTGCGGCCCAGGAAAGAGCCTGGAGAGAAGCAGGTGGTCTGGTTCTTGCAGCTCACTCAGGGCTGGGTTGGGTCACATTCCCAACAGCCAGAGTGGAATGGTAGTCGGGGCACCTGGCAGAGGAGCTGGAAGATTGTTGTGTTCACTGTGGGGTCACATTAGCCCTAACCTAAAGGTTGCGCTGGTCCTGCCTATCAAACCTTTAAGAGCAAGCCCGGAAAGGATCGCAATGCTTCTGAATAACTTAGTTGTATCCCAGAAAAATGTAAAATACACATAAAGGGGAGGCAGTTCAGATGCGCTTCACTCCTAATCTGGATGTGTGTGTAAATGTATGGTATACATAATATATAACACAAATAAACATGTATCTTTACAGTACCTAGCAACAAAACATTCAAAATGCCTGATACAAAAATTCCCAGGTGTACAAAGAGGCAAGAAACTATAATCCTGTAATTAAAAGAAAAATCAGTCAACAGAAACAAACCCAGAAATGACACTGGTGACAGAATTATAGAACAAGGGCATTAAAACATTATAAATATTCTTCATATATTCAGAAAGGTAGGGGGAAGACTGAACATGCCAAGTAGAGATATGGAAGGCATAGAAAGTCGTAAAGTGCTGGCCACAGTGGCTCAGTGATTGAGCGTGGACCTATGAACCAGGAGGTCACTGTTTGATTCCCAGTCAGGGCACATGCCCAGGTTGTGGGTTCAACCCCCAGTAGGGGGTATGCAGGAGGCAGCTAATCAATGATTCTCTCTCATCATTGATGTTTCTATCTTTCTCCCTTTCCTTTCCTCTCTGAAATCAATAAAAATATATTTAAAAATATAAAATAGCCGAACCGGTTTGGCTCAGTGGATAGAGCATCAGCCTGTGGACTGAAGGGTCCCAGGTTCTATTCCGGTCAAGGGCATGTACCTTGGTTGCGGTCACATCCCCAGTAGGGGGCATGCAGGAGGCAGCTGATCGATCTCTCTCATTGATGTTTCTCTCTATCCCTCTCCCTTCTTCTCTGTAAAAAATCAATAAAAAATATATATATATATAAAAAGACCCAAAGCAATCCCATTGTGATGAAAAATACAATGTCTTGAGATGAAAAACCTACTGGCTAGGATTAACACATGATAACACATTAGAAGACAATGACAGAAACTACTAAAAGGAAACACAAACACACGTATGTGAGTACAGAAACAGTAAAGGAATGAAAGGTGGGAGAAGGGACTAGAAACGTATATTTGAAGAAATAACTGAAAATTTTACAATTTAAAAAAAATCCATACGGATATACTATAAGACAGACAACACTAACAACCAACTTGACATTTACAGAGCAAGCCGCCCAAGGGCAGCAGAATACACAATCTTTTCAAGTATACATGGTACTTGAGATAAGCTTATGGCAGGGCCATGAATCAAGTCTCAATAAATTAAAAAGAATACAAATTGTACAAACTATTTCTCTGACCACATGGAATTAAAAGAGAAATCAATAATATAAAGACATCTGGAAAATCTAATATTTGGAAACTAAACAACATAATTCTAAAGATACGGCTCAAAGGAAGAATCAAAAGGGAATGAATACAGAAAAAGCCACCAAAATCTACAGGCGGCATCTACAGCAGTACTTACATGGACAATGAGTATTTTTTTAAAGTACTAAACACTTTTATTAGATAAAAAGAAAGGTCTTAACTCAATGTCTTAAGTTCCTACCTTTATACACTAGAAAGAGTAAATGAAACCCAAAGTGAATAGTAAAAAAAGATGAATAAATTAAAGAGCCAAAATCAATGAAATACAAATGGAAAACAATAGAGATCAGTGAAATCTAAACCATGCCCTTAGGGGGAAAAGGTCAATAAAATTGATAATATCTACCCATACTTAGGGAAAAAAGAGAGAACACACAAATTACCAATACCAGAATGAGAGAGGAGTACACATTCTATAAAACATTCAAGTGATAAAGTATTATGAGCAACTTTATGGCAGTAAATTTCAAAATATAAAAATGGACAATTTCCTTGAAAGACATAAGCTATCAAAGCTCTCATGAAGAAATAGTACCAATAGCCTTTAACCCATTAAATAAACTTATAGTTGAAAATCACACACAATCCTCCTCAAACTATCCCAAAAAATTCACAAGGAAGACTCCCAAGCTAATTTTAGGAGGCTAGCATTATCCTAATTCCAAACCCTACCCTACACAAAAAGAAAATTATAGGCCAGTTTCCCTGATGAACATAGATGCTAAAGTCCTCAACAAAATATTAGGAAATTGGACCCAGCAATATATTAAAAAGATCATACATCAGGAACAAGTGGGGTTTATTCCAGGGATGCAAGGTTGGTACAATATTTGCAAATCAATAAATGTGATACATTATATAAACAAAATGAAGGGTAAAAACACATGATCATATCAATAGATGCAGGAAAAGCATTCGACAAAATCCAGCACCCATAAAGATGAAAACTCTCAACAAAGTGGGAATAGAGGAATCATACCTCAACATGATAAACACCATACATGAAAAACCTATAGCCAACGTAATACTCAATAGGCAAAAATTGTTTCCCTTAATCAGGAACAAGAGAGGGATGCCCACTTTCACCACTCTTATTCAACACAGTGTTGGAAGTCATAGCCACAACAACCAGAAAAGAAGAAATAAAAGGCATCCAAATTGGAAAGGAGGAAGTAAAACTGTCATTATTTTCAGATGATAAGGTATTGTATATAGAACACCCTAAAGAACCCACCTTAAAATATTAGATTTAATAAATAAATTTGGCAAGTAGTAGGATACAAAATCAACATCCAGAAATCTATGGCATTTTTATATCCCAATAATGAACTCTCAGAAAGAGAAACTTAAAAAGCAATCCCATTTACCACTGCAACAACAACAACAAAAATAAGATACCTAGAAGAAAACATAGGCAGTAAAATCTCAGACATCTCTTGGAGCAATATTTTTGCCCATATGTCTCCGAGGGAAAGGGAAAATAAACAAATGGAACTACATCAGATCAAAAAGCTCCTGCACAGCTAAAGAAACCATCAGCAAAGCAAAAAGGTAACCCACAGGATGGGAGAACATATTTGTCAATGATTCATCAGATAAGAGGTTAATCTCCAAAATATATAAAGAAGTTATACAACTCAACACCAGAAAGATAATCCTATTTAAAAAATGGGCAAAAGGCCTGACTAGAATTTCTCCAAAGAAGACATACAGATGCCCAAGAGACATATGAAAAATGCTCAAGGTCACTAATTATCAGAGATGTATCACCTCATATCTGCCAGAATGGCTAACGTTAATAAGTCAACAAACAATAAATGCTGGGGAGGATGTGGAGAAAAGGGAACCCTAGTACACTGCTGATAAGAATGCAGACTGGTGCCCTAGCTGGTTTGACTTGGTGGATAGAGCATCAGCCTGTGGACTGAAGGGTACCAAGATTGATTCTGGTCAAGGGCACATGCCCAGGTTGTGGGCTCCATCCCCAGGAGGGGGCAGGAAGGAGGCAGCCGATCAATGATTCTCTCTCATCATTGATGTTTCCATCTCTCTCTCCCTCCCCTTTCCTCTCTGAAATCAATAAAAATATATACTAATAATATAAAAAAAAATGCAGACTGGTGCAGCCACTATGGAAAACAACAAGGAGTTTCCTCAAAAAAAAAATGAAAAATGGAGCTATCATTTTCCCCAGCAATCCCACTTCTGGGAATATATCCTAAGAATCAAATTGACCTTTTAAGGATATGATTAAATGGCTTTGAATATATTTATAACTCTGAGTACATTTTTTGAAAAGACTATTCTTTCTCTATTGAATGGTTTTGGCACCTGTGGCAAAAATCAACTGACCATAAATATAAGTTTATTTCTGGACTTTCAATTTATTTCCATTGATTCACATGTTTATGCCAGTACCACACTGTCTTTACTACTGTAGCTTTATAATAAGTTTTCGAATCAGGAAGTGTAAGTCTTTCAACCTTGTTATTTTTCAAGATTGTTTTGGCTATTTTGAGTCCCTTGCTTTCCCATATAAATGGCCAACAGGTAAATTAAAAGGTGCTCAACATCACTAATCATCAGGAAAATGCAAATCAAAAACCACAATGAGCTATCACCTCACACCTGTTAGAATGCCTATTATGAAAAAGACAAGAAATAATACGTGTTGGCTCAGTAACAATCCTTCTCAAACTATTCCAAATAACTCCAGAGGAGGGAAGACTCCCAAGCTCATTTTACAAGGCCAGCATCACTGATCAAATTCACAGACATTACCAAAAAAAAAAAAATTATAAGCCAATCCCTGATGAACATAGAAGCAAAAATCCTCAACAAATACTAGCAAACCAAATTCAGTAATACATTAAAAAGACCCTACAGGCGATTGTAGAGCCAAGGTGGGAGGCTCAGACCAGGAGGTAGGAAGAACTTGGGGCGAGGAGGGGGTGATGCTAAGTGCCCTCCACCTAGGACGCAGGCTGGCCCCGGGGACACCAGGCTGCTCCTGCTGAGCACTGCAGTGGCCAAGGCCCTGCCATCGCCCACCCTCTGACCGCTGAGTTACTTACTCCAAGCAATACACTGAAGCCTCTTAACATTTCCAATCACAGCCTCAACACTGCCAATGTGATCCTGTGGGAAGATGGTCTGAAGCTTTTGTTAAGAGAAACAGAAATGCTTCTGCCTCTTTTCAGAAACTGGAGGATAAGAAAGAGTTATCAGCAGAATCAGAAGATGAAGAATTGCAGTTAGAATTTCCCACGCTGAAAACACTTGATCCAACGCCTGACAGCACCAAGACCACTAGGCAGCACTTGGACTGGGCCATGTAAGATACAAAGCTCCAGGGACACAGATCAGCAGCTCATAAAGCAAAGGCTTTAAAACATCACCCAGACAAAGGGAATGCAGCTGGTGCACCAAGGAGAGAAGGAGATAATGACCACTTCACTTGCATTGCTAAAGCTTATGAAATGTTATCCGATCCAGTGAAAAGACCAGCGTTTAACAGTGTAGATCCTACTTTTGATAACTTGGTTCCTTCTAAAAGTGAAGCAAAGGATAATTTCTTCCAAGTGTTTTCCTGTGTTTGAAAGAAATTCCAGATGGTCAAATAAAAAAAAATGTTTCCCTAAACTTGGTGATACGAATTCATCATTTGAAGATATAGATGTATTTTATTCTTTTTGGTGTAATTTTTATTCTTGGAGAGAATTTTCTCATTCAGACGAAGATAAAAAGCAGAGTGTCCTGATGAGAGGAGGACTTAAAAGCAGAACGGAGCAACAAGAGCACAAAGGAAAAAGAGGAAATGGACAGGATGTGAACAGTAGTTGGCAATGCATATAGTTATAATCCAAGAATAAAAAATTACAGAAGAAAAGGCCAAGAAAGAAGCAGAAAAGAAAGCAAAAACAGAAGCAAAACAGAAGGGGCAAGAAGCTAAAGAAAATCACAGACAAGCTGAATTAGATGTTGCTTGTGTAGCTAAAGAGAAAGAAGAGGAAGAAATTAGACAACAAGCATTACTGGCAAAGAAGGAAAAACATACCCAGAAAAGACATTATAATGGAAAGGCAAAAACTCTGAAACTCATGCAAGACCTGAGATCACTTTTCTGATAATGAGGCATAGTGGGTTAACTGTGATTGCCTTGAGCTAGCAAGTTTACAGTGCTTGAATGAAACACATCATCAACAAAGAAGTAGGGGGGAAAAGAGAATAAATGAGCAAATTAGAAAAGAGAAAGAAGAAGCTGAGGCTCATGCATGACAAGCATCTAAAGCAGTGGTTCTCAACCTTCTGGCCCTTTAAATACAGCTCCTCATGTGGTGACCCCCAACCATAAAATTATTTTCGTTGCTACTTCATCACTGTAATGTTGCTACTGTTATGAATCGTAATGTAAATATCTGATATGCAGGATGGTCTTAGGCGACCCCTGTGAAAGGGTCGTTCGACCGCCGAAGGGGTCGCGACCCACAGGTTGAGAACCGCTGGTCTAAAGAATGCAGAGAAATCAACTGGCGGTGGTGGAAATGGCAGTGAGAATTGGCCAGAGAAGATCCGGAATTACGGAGTGAAGCTGTGAGCCTCTTCCCTGCTGGAGCAAATCCAAGATGGGAAGTTACAGCTGTAGCATACGTTCTTCTGGAGTCAAGAGAACCACCAAAGATGTTACTGCAACGCAGAGTTTTCAAAAACTTGACCCTCATCAAAAAGATGACGTAAACAAAAAGGCTTTCGGTAAATTTTAGAGAGCATGGAGTGGGGCCCCAGGCAGACAATGATACACCTTCAGAACAATTTGAAGGTCCATGCACAGACTTCACACCCTGGACAACAGCACAGAAGCTTTTGTAACAAGCTTTGTAAACATACCCACTAAGTACACCTGAAAGACGGGGGGAAGTAGCAGGACGAAGAAGTGCCGCATGAAACAAGGCAAGGGGTTTGTTGAGATGGTAAAAGAAAAGAAAGCTGCTCAACAGCAAGTACTGAATGCAATTAGAGCAAAGAAATGACTTATCACATCTTTGTTGCATGTGCATTTTTATCATAAAACTGAAAATACTGAAACAAAAAGATCAAAATCCAGTGGGATTTATTCCTGGGATGCAAGGCTGTTTCAACATCCGCAAATCAATTAACCAAAGAGGTAAAAGACCTGTAGTCAGAAAACTGTACAACATTAAAGAAGTTAAAGAAGATACAAAAAAATGGAAACATATACTGTGCTCATGGCAGAATTAACATCATTAAAATGTCCATATTACCCAAAGCAATTTATAGATTCAATGCAATCTTTATCAAAATACAAATGGCATTTCCAGAGCACTAGAACAAATAATCCTAAAATTTGTATGGAACTACTAAAGACCTGGAATAGCCACAGCAACCTTGAGAAAGAAGAACCAAGTTGGAAGTACCATACTACCTAATATCAAACTATACTACTGTTATGGGTTAGCTCAGCGAGATAGACCATCGACTCAGAATTTAAATTTTAAGAGCCTTTATTAAGCTGGTCAGCTGACTACCAGCCGTGTCCTTCCCGTAAGAGCCCCACAGCTTGCAGTGCCGACCGAGAGTACAGCAAGACCTTTTATCTGCAACACTACAAAGTATTTTTTAAAAAAAGAAAAAACAAACTGCAAAGCGGTTCATTAGCCGTTCCTGGTACTGGCAGGGTAAAAAGTTTACATAAAATTTACGAGCAGGGTCACACCTGGCTGGGTTCAGTCATAACACATTGCTTTTCTAGCGAGATAATTAGCAATTTTTCTCTCCCATGGTCCCTGCCTCTCAGCCTACTTAGTAATTCTTCTTTGTCAGGCCCCTGCCCCTAGCACACTACAAAGCTATAGTAATCAACACAGCATGGTAATAGCATAAAAACAGACGGATAACTTAGTGGAACGGAATAAAGAGCCCAGAAATAACCCACGCCTTTTTGGTCAATTGATCTATGGCCAAGGAGGCAAGACTATACAATAGAGGTAAGACATTCTTCAACAAGTGGATTGGGTAAATTGGACAGATACATGCAAAAATAATGAAACTAGACCACCTTCTTAGACCACATACAAGAATAAACTCAAGATGGATTAAAGACTTAAATGTAAGACCCAGAACCATAAAACTCCTAAAAGAAAACACAGGCAGTAAACTCTCTGACATGGCTCTTAGCAATATTTTTTTTTCTGATATATCTCCTATCACAAGGAAAACAAATGAAAAAATAAACACATAAGACTCATCAAACTAAAAAGTTTTTGCAAGAAAACCATCAACCAAAAAAAAAAGACAACCTACCAAATGGAAGAAAGTATTCATCAATGATACATCCAATAAGAAGTTAATATCCAAAATATATAAAGAACTCATACAACTTAACACCAAACAAACAAACAAACAATCTGATTTAAAAATGGACAGAGGACCTAAGTACCTATTTCTCCAAAGAGGACATACAGATGGCCAACAGTCAGATGAAAAGATGCCCAACGTCACTAATCATGACAGAAATACAAATTAAAACCACAATGACATATCACCTTACACCTGTCAGAATGGCTATCATTAATATATCAATAAACAAGAAGTGTTGACTAGGGCAGTGGTAGCCAACCTTTCAGACCTCATGGACCACTAGTGGTCTGCGGGCCACCAGTTGATTCCCGCTGCTCCAAAGGTTTCCTTAAACTAGCAGTTGCCAACCTTTTGGACCTCACGGACCACTAGTGGTGCACGGGCCACCAGTTGGCGACCACTGGACTAGGGTATGCTTGTGCACTGTTGCTGGGATTGTAAACTGGTATAACCACTATGGAAAACAGTATGGAGGTTCCTAAAAAATTAAAAATAGAAATACCAAGTGATCCAGCAATTCCTCTTTGGATATTTATCCAAAGAAAATGGAAACACTAAATCAAAGAGATATATGGACCCCCATGTTCACTGCAGCACTGTTCACAATAGCCAACATAGGGAAGCAACCTAAGAGTCCACTGATGGGTGAATGGATAAAGACAATGTGATACACGCACACATGCACACACAATGTTATGTTACTCGGCCATATAAAAGGAGGAAATATTGCCTTCTGCAACATCATGGATGGACCTTGAGGGTATTATGCTAAGTCAGAAAGAGAAATACCATATGATCACACTCATGTGGAATCTAAAAAACAAACAAAAAACCTCAGATTGGTGGTTGATAGAAGCCAGGGGTAGAGGGTGGGCAAAATGGGTAAAGATGGTACAAAATTCCATTTACAAAATAAGTATGTCCTGGAGATGTAATGTACAGTGTAGTGACCATAGTTAATAACACTGTATTGTATCTTTGAAGGTTGCTAAGAAAGTACATCTTAAAAGTTCTCATCACAAGAAGAAAAAAATCTTAACTGTGTGGTGATGGTTGTGAAGTAGACTTATTGTGGTGATCATTTTGCAATTTATATAAATATAGAATCATTACTCCATACATCTGAACCCAAAATAATGTTATATATAAACTATATCTCAATAAAAAATGGGAAACTTCTACTTAAGTGCTTTTATTCATAATCTCGTACCTTCCAGCCTTGGCATCTGTGAACTATTCAACTGAAAAACAAATGTGAATAATAGTGTTTCAGGAATCATTTTCACTATATTAAAATCCGATATAGAGAGCAAAACCAAGGGCTATCTTAAAGGAAGGTGTCCTTTATTTATTGCCATCATCTCTAAATTGCCACTGTTCCATGCAAGTGTTAATACAGGTTTTCATGGTTCTAAGACTGAATGTGCTTTGTAACAGCCATGATAAAGGTTCCTTCCTATTCTATTGCTTCCCAAGTGCAGACAACACTATAGCTTTCCACATTTACTTCCAATTATACTTTAGAATAATTTTCTTCTAGTGCAGAAAGGGATGAGAAGCACGGCCTGGCTGTTAAGTAGGCTGTTCGTCTGCCCGGGATACTGGCGGAAACTTTATGATTGCTTCAGGGAAAACCATTCTGAAAAGAATGCTTGTCTAGGTTTAAAAACTCCTCAAGAGCTATTTAGCAGCCATTGTTCCCCGTGGAAAAAAACATTCTTCATTTCTAAGAAGCATTCTTTATTTAATCTAGGAACGATTCATTTAAGTCTTGACTCCGAAAACAATAAACCATCTCAGAAAACTAAGCCTGCTAAGGAAACAATCAGGAGGCTGAACAAGGATGAAAATTTGATCCTAAGAATAAAAGAAGCTTAATTAACTGAATACTAAATACTAAAAATATCCGTGAATGACTTCCTAGTAGGCTGGTAGCAGGGCACGAAGACATGCCTAATGTTGAAGTCTAGAGGGGGGACTGGTTCTGTTGGCTAGCCAGCCAAAAGGGCTCTGCTGGGAAATGAACGCTGTATGTGGCGAGAACGGCAGAATCAACAGGCTTGGCGCTGCCGGCGTGAGAATTACTGTCGCGTGCTGTATGTCACCTTTGAGATGATCTGCTTTACATTATCCATGACCACGACTGAACGTGCTGCTAAGCCACTCTACCCCAACCCAGACAGCACGGGAGAACGGGTGGAGAAGATATCTGTGTAACTGCTCTTCAAACCCCAGTGTGTAAAAGTCAAATAGTTTTTAAAATAACAAGAGTTGGCAAGGACATGTAGAAATTGGAACTCTTGTGCATTGTTCCATGGGACCATAAAATGATGCAGCCATTTGGAAAGAAATATGGCGGTTTCTCAAATATACAATTCCCATGTGGTCCAGCAATTCCACTTCTAGGTATACACCCAAAATAATGGGAAGCAGTGAGACTTCAGTGGTGACTGTGCACCATGTTCATAGCAGTATTCAGAATAGCCCAAAGGTGGAAACAGCTGAACGTGCATGAATGGGTGAATGGATAAACAGAATGTGGTCTGTATATACAATGAAAAATTATTCAGTTTTGAAATGGAACGGATTCTGACATATGCTACAACATGCACAAACCTTGAAAACATACTAAGTAAGATAAGCCAGACACAAAGGACAAATATTGTATCATTCCACTTATGTGAAATAATACCTAGCACAGTCCAGCTCATAGAGAGAAAGTAAAATGGTGGGCACCAGGGAAGGGGTTGGGGGGTTTGTGATGATGATCAACCTCTAGAGATGGATGGTGGTGATGGTTGTGAATGTTCTTAATGCCACTATACACTTAAAAATGTTTAAAAAGATCCCAGCTGGTGTGGCTCAATGGTTGAACATCAAATTATGAACCAGGAGGTCACAGTTCAATTCCTGGTTAGGACACATGCCCAGCTTGTGGGCTCCATCCCCAGTAGGGGGCGTGCAAGAGGCAGTAATGATTTTCTCTCATCATTGTTTCTCTCTTTCCCTCTCTGAAATCAATATATCTTTTAAATGGTTAAAAAGATAAGGAAGAACCAAGATGGCGGCATAGGTTAACGTCGGAGTTTGCTGCTTTGAACAACTACTTCAAAAGTGAAACCAAAAAACGCAAGGGACATCACCCAGAACCACAGGAATGCTGGCTGAGTGGAAGTCCTACAACTAGGAGGAAAGAGAAACGCATACAGACACTCAGAGGAGGCGCAGTGCTGAAGTCAAATTCTGAGGTGCGGAGTGCGCGGAGTGGGCTGGTGGCGGAGGGCGCGGTTGGCGTTTTCAATCGGGAGGGAGTCGCAGACTCTGAGCTCCAGATCCGGGCAAGTCTTTAGGGACCCAGACTCAAACGGGAGAAGCGGGACTGTCTGGCTTCGGTCAGAGCGAGTGCAGCTTTCTCTCTGAGCTTTGCAGCGGGTGCTGGGACTCAGAGAGGCAGAGCCCCTGGGGACAGGACTGAGAGCCGCCATAACTGCTCTCTCCGGCCCACCCTGTTGATCCTGTGCGACCCGCCCCGCCCAAGCCCTGCACACAGGCATTTGCCGGATAGCCTCAGGCAAAGGCTAGATTAGCACCTCCCTAGAGGACAGAAGTTCTCTCACTGCTGACACAGCTGATTCTCATAGCCACTTGGCCTGGAGGTCAAACCCTCCCTGGAATTAGCTACAACAATCAAGATTTAACTATAAGACTGCACACAAAGACCACTAGGGGGTGCACCAAGGAAGCATAACAAAATGCGGAGACAAAGAAACAGGACAAAATTGTCAATGGAAGATATAGAGTTCAGAACCACACTTTTAAGGTCTCTCAAGAACTGTTTAGAAGCCGCCGATAAACTTAATGAGATCTACAAGAAAACTAATGAGACCCTCGATCTTATATTGGGGAACCAACTAGAAATTAAGCATACACGGACTGAAATAACGAATATTATACAGACTCCCGACAGCAGACCAGAGGAGCGCAAGAATCAAGTCAATGATTTGAAATGCGAGGAAGCAAAAAACACCCAACCGGAAAAGCAAAATGAAAAAAGAATCCAAAAATGCGAGGATAGTGTAAGGAGCCTCTGGGACAGCTTCAAGCGTACCAACATCAGAATTATAGGGGTGCCAGAAGATGAGAGAGAGCAAGATATTGAAAACCTATTTGAAGAAATAATGACAGAAAACTTACCCCACCTGGTGAAAGAAATGGACTTACAGGTCCAAGAAGCGCGGAGAACCCCAAACAAAAGGAATCCAAAGAGGACCACACCAAGACACATCATCATTAAAATGCCAAGAGCAAAAGATAAAGAGAGAATCTTAAAAACAGCAAGAGAAAGAAACTCAGTTACCTACAAGGGAATACCCATACGACTGTCAGTTGATTTCTCAACAGAAACTTTGCAGGCCAGAAGGGAGTGGCAAGAAATATTCAAAGTGATGAATACCAAGAACCTACAACCAAGATTACTTTATCCAGCAAAGCTATCATTCAGAATTGAAGGTCAGATAAAGAGCTTCACAGATAAGGAAAAGCTAAAGGAGTTCATCACCACCAAACCAGGATTATATGAAATGCTGAAAGGTATCCTTTAAGAAGAGGAAGAGGAAGAGGAAGAAAAAGGTAAAGATACAAATTATGAACAACAAATATGCATCTATCAACAAGTGAATCTAAGAATCAAGTGAATAAATAATCTGATGAACAGAATGAACTGGTGATTATAATAGAATCAGGGACATAGAAAGGGAATGGACTGACCATTCTTGGGGGAGAAAGGGGTGTGGGAGATGCAGGAAGAGACTGGACAAAAATCGTGCACCTATGGATGAGGACAGTGGGTGGGGAGTGAGGGCGGAGGGTGGGTCGGGAACTGGGAGGAGGGGAGTTATGGGGGAAAAAAAAGAGGAACAAATGTAATAATCTGAACAATAAAGATTTAATTTAAAAAAAAGATAAATGTTTTTGTATATTTTATCACTATAAAAAGCATATTTGCGCTTCCAGTGCATAACTTATATTGTTGGTGGTGCTTTTCTGTTGTTATGACTTAAAAAAACACACACACACACAACAACGCCTTTCCTGTGCTCAAATTTTCTTCTTGCTTGACCAATGGACTTGCTTTCCATGGCAATAATTTTATTGAGCATTCTCAAATGTTTTATCATGTGGGGATATCCCCCCCTCAAACCTCCGTAATGGCGTGGGAGGGAGCCATGTCTACTCATGGACTACAATGAACCACAGGAAGGAGCATGAGCATAGCCTGTGGCCACCTACACTAGCTGTTCTTAACACTGGCTGGATTTCAGAATAACCTCAAGACTTAGAAAAATGTATACACATACCCCAAAACCAGGCCCCACACCCAGAGATTATGGTTTAATTGATCAGCAATGGAGCCCAGGTCTGGGTACTTTTTCAGAGCTCCAGGGGTAATTCTGACATGTAGTCACGTTGAGACCTACGAATGAGACCCTCCTTAGACAGCTCTCTGGAGTACAGCTCAATATTCCCCCTTTTAAAGAACCTGACCATTAAAGAATAATGGCGATGTGATCTCAGAAGGAATAAGAGGCTGTATCTTTTAATTTTGATAATCTTTAAACTAGGAAAGAAAAAGTTAAAATTCATGAAATCAGCAAAAATGTACTCAAGCTATTACTGCCAGGGGCTGCGCCTGACCTGGAGGTGCCAGGAGACCTGGGAGCCCTCACTCCCTCTCCCCAGAGCAGACGACGCAGGGGGCAGGCAGGACGCGGACTCGAGCGCCACCTCGGGCTCGAGCGCCACCTCACGGACAAGGGAGAAAGTGCAGGATTCTAGGGAGATGTGTGGAGCGTCATGGAGAAAGTGATTCCCGCAGCACTAAAGCTTTTGGAGAGGTGGCTAGAAATTAGCCAGGCAAACACGGGTAGACAGTGACGCTCCCCACTCTGGGCTGAGGGTAGTGGGTGCCACTCGTCATCACCGCAGGCCCATACGCCTGGGGCAATGCTGGGCCCAGCCTGGCACTTGCCTGGATTTGAAAGGAGGTGGACTATAATGCAGAGTGTTTGGGGCTGCTCAGGGGGCCCAGGAAGAACCCAGCTAACTTCTGAAGTCAGTGCAGAGAGAGAGAGAGAGAGAGAGAGTGGTAGTCACGGCAACCAACCTATGTGCCAAGGAAAACTGGCAAGCGTGCCAGCCCCCAGGTCAGGGGTGCAGAGCAATAAGCTTTAATTCTTATTATTTGTACTAATAAATTGTCTATAATAGATTCCAAATGAGAATTATATCTACAGATGCTCTCCTAGGGGCTTAGGAAAGTCAAGGTAGTGAAAAAGGACCTTCTCCCCATCACCCTTGTCACCTAATTAGAAAAAGTGAGATTTCTTCTTTTTTTAAAAAATGTTTTCATTGATTTTTAGATAGAGAGGAAGGGAGAGGGAGAGAGAGATAGAAACATTGGAGAGAGAGACATACTGATCGGCTGCCTCCTGCTGGGGATTGAGCCAGACATATGCCCTGACTAAGAATTGAACCCGGAACCTCTTCGTGCATGGGAGGATGCTCAATCCACTGAGCCACACCAGCCAGGTGAGATGCATTCTTTTAAATTCTTCTTTGTGCCATCAGTCATTTGTACAAAGAAGAATTCTGCCTTCTCAGCAGCAGGGCCAAGTGGACATGCACACTACACCAAACACCATGCAAATCTGAATGTTATAAATTACATTTTCTTTTGAAAGCGCAAATGTTTTTATTTTTTTCAAATGGCTTTTGTTTGTTTAGTTTTTCAGCTGGGAAATTAAGAAAATGAACACATATCTGCTTCTCAACAACTTTTTAATAATCTTTTTGTTTTCTTTTTCTCTTGATAAGTCGTTTTTTGACGATGTTTTATCTAAAGCACGATCTTTATCTCCACGTGCCATCCTACACACTGAGTTCATTCACTGAATGATAATGAGCACAGGTCCATCAGCCAGCAAAGAGACGAAGTTCATTGTAAGCCGAAAACAAAGAGTTTGCACGTCCTTAAGAATGGCCGTCGAGAATGACTTGAAATGGCTAGATGTAGTGAGGATTCGAACCCAGGTATGTGCCCCTGACTGGAATCAAACCTGCGACCCTTCAGTATACGGCTGATGCTCCAACCACTGAACAACACTAGCCAGGGTTCATGTAGCCACTTTAAAATTTTTAAAATATGTTTTTATTGATTTTAGGGAGAGAGAAAGGGAGAGGGAGAGAGATATAGAAACATTGATGAGAGATAAATATCCATTGATTGGCTACCTCCTGCACACCCTCTACTGGGGGATCCAGCCTGCAACCCAGGCAGGTGCCCTGACTGGGAATGACACTGGTGACCTGTTGGTGCATGGGACAACGCTCAATCCACTGAGCCACACTGGCTGAGACCTGCAGGCACTTTAAGTGACTGCTCCTGGGAAGCAATCCTAGGCCACTACAGTCTCCTGTGGGAGCTCACCCATTCCCAGGGTGTCGACACCACGTCCAGAGGACTCCAGGCCAGAAAACTAAACAGTCCTCCTAGACTTCTCACCCCTTCTGTAAGCCACACATAAGGAAAAGCTTTATCACCTTACAACAAGCATGTCAAACTCAAAGGCTAACATGGGCCAAATAAACAAGGTTTAAGTTTATGTGGGCCACCAAGAAAACAAAAGCTTCAATTTTCAGAGAAACGTAGGTTTATTTCGATAGAGACATGCTGAATACAAAGGGCTGAAATAAATGAGTAATCAGTAACATAAAATAATAGAACATTTTAATAAAAATTAATATTTTTTCTTGAACATGAACCTACCAGACACTGACTAACTGCACAAATTAATAAGCGTAACACAAGTAAACCTATTTTTCTTGTTCTCTGAAAGTGAAATATTTCCTGTTGCGCACACCAAACAAGTCAGTCCAAGACTAATGACGTGGCAATCGGCTGCTAAAATATTCGCTGCTAGTATTAGTGGAGAGATGGTACGCCTGCGCTATTTTATGTGTAAGGCGCATAAGGGAAATGAATGCAACACGATTACAGTAATCAGTCATTAGCGAACGTTGTAGTTCATTATTTTTACGATATTGTAAAAATAAAGTTACAAAATTTTTATTAAAATGTTTCTTACATACTGTTATATTGGCTGGGCTGCAAAAATATTTGTTGTGGGCCGCACGCAGCCCGTGGGCCGTGAGTTTGACATGCTTGCTTTACAATGTCTCATTATTATGAGTTATGAAAAAGTCCATGGACAATGCACAAAGTGACCCTGAGACGTCACTTCCATGTCCCCTTTGCTTTGGGGAATAGAAGTTCTCACAAAACGAGGTGCAGGAGGCACTCTTATGAGAGGAAAGTTACCCGCTACTGAGCCTGTGGTAATAATAAATAATTTATGTGGTCTTAGTGCCAGGTTCCTGACAAGGAACTTGCAAAACCCTTAGAATTTCCTGAGAGACAGGAGTGACTTTATTATGCTAATGATGTGGCTCATAGAGGGCACTTAGATGGTTTCAGGATGGGGCTGGTTACCACAAAACCAGCCACATGATCAGAGGCAGGAACCGTGGGCCACCCCCACCACTGGGGATGGAAGTTGGAGACGGAGTTCAATCACAAGGCCACTGATTTAATCAACTGTGCCTACATAGGGAAACCCCAATAAAACCTCTTAACACCAGAGGTCAGTGGAACTTCCGGGTGCTGGGAGGGCGATGCATCCCGATCCCACTAGGAAAAGGCACAGGAGCCTGGGTTTTCCCCCAGACCTCACTCCGTGTGTCTTTCGTTGGATTGGCCCTCATTTGTGTTTTAGAAACAAGCAAGTAGAGCGCTATCCTGAGTTCTGTGAGCCCTTGTAATGTATTATCAAACCTCAGAGGGTTGTGGGAAACATCAAATTAATAGTAAATTTGTCAAGAAATACAGGTGGCCTGGGTCCCCCACAGTGCGGCTGGTCTAAAGTAACGGCAGCCTTGTTGGGGAGCAAACCCTCTAACTAGTGGGGTCTGCGCTAACTCTGGGTATTTTAGCAGCCAACTGTCACGTCATTCGTCTTGTACTGCAGTTCGTACGCCCAGTTGGATTTCTACAGGAACACAGGCCGTATGGGTGCCAGGCACTCAACTGGAAGCTGTACATACTGTCATTAGAGGGGCACAGGGCCCTGCCTGCCACCTCCTAGAGTTAAGAAAAAGGTGCATGCAAATGTTGAGAATTCAAAATAAATACCTCAGCCTTAAGTTCTGCATCTGAACGAATCTACACCTCCCGGTGAGGCTGGAAATTACTTTAAGCTCCGTTCTTTCAAGTCATGATTCCTACTCACACCTCCCTAGAAGTGGCCACAGGGAGCCTGTCACTTCAAAGTAACACCCTGACCTCAAAACTGAGCTGACAACTCTGCGTGGACTGCCCTGCTTTTAGGCAACAAGAACCAGTTCGTGGGCAGATGCCCAAGGTGCAGGCACTGAAGCCCAAGGCACAGACCCGTGGACACATTCCCGGCCTCACCGGCTTGGCAGAGCGGCCATCGCTCAGCTGCCAAAGCCAGCCGCATGCTGCTGCCAGGGCGGGGGCTGCCTACGAGGCTTCTTCCCGCCTTGTGGATGGGCGTCCTAGTTTTTTTTGCAGTAATCATTAGAAAGCTTTTAGAAAAATTTCCCCCAGTGCAACAGAAATAATCTCGACTTGTGCCACTAACATGCATACAGGATCATTCAGAACAATGTTTCCTCATCTGATAGCAAAAGCAGCCTCTGCAAAGTCCAATATGGCCAAATGCAGACACAGAGTCCAACCCTATGAAAGACAGGGAGCGTTTTAGTCGCGATATCTTACACAAATGAGCTTCTAGTGATGGGCTAGACCAGTGGTTGGCAAACTCATTAGTCAACAGAGCCAAATATCAACAGTACAATGACTGAAATTTCTTTTGAGAGCCAAATTTTTTAAACTTAAACTATATAGGTAGGTACATTGTTATTAACTTAATTAGGGTACTCCTAAGGCTTAGGAAGAGCCACATTCAAGGAGCCAAAGAGCCACATGTGGCTCTCGAGCCACAGTTTGCCGACCACTGGGCTAGGCTATGACTTCAGAGAGATACAAACAGGACACACCCTGAGGGAGGGGCTTTTACCGAGTGTGCTCAACCCAGAAAGGCAAGACAGCTGTGGGAAGGTTAACATTTTGGTTCTTACACTTCCTGTTTCTTAATCAGCTTGTGAAAACCCGAGAGAGACACCCCAGCTCCCTCAACTATCTCAGACCCTTTTCCAAGCAGCCTCCTTGGCTGTCCTGGGCGGGGCAGCCAAGTGGCCTTCCAGCTTCAACCTCTCTTTCCAGACATCGTGGGTGTGTCTGCACACATAACCTGACAACGGGGTGGGAGGTACCCATTGTACATGAAGGTCCAAAAGGTCTTTTCCTTCTTCTCACGGAGAATAAATGAATCTTATGTGGAATCTAAACCAAGCTGTAATTTTCAAGACTCAGAATCAGAACTGCCTCAAAATCAGAATCATTATCTTATCAACCAAATCACTCTCACTTTAAGGCTTCCAAAAATATCAATAATTTACTGAAAAGTAATTTGCAAAAAGAGCATGTTTGTGTGTGAAGTGAAGAAAATAATTCAGGGTGGCAAAAGTTGTTTTCTTATTTATTCCTACTTTAAAACAAGGGTAATTAACACAAAAGAGCAAATCATTCGTATTTTATAATATATCTTACATTATGCTTTGAAAATATACTGAAATGTTTGGAAAACTCTAAACATCAGTCATGTTGTGGAGAGAAGTTTCCCAGAGAATTTGGCAGTGAAAGAGCATCGGATAATTTGTCACAGGCCCGGCAAAATGCACAAAACCCACGTGCCTTTCTTGAATTTTAGTTATCTCTATTTGGATACAAATTCTGGGGGGAATTAATGCAAAATTTTTAATGGGTTTCCTGGATACTAAATCATCTACATAAAGTTCATACAACAAAATCCAAGAAGACCCATCCAAGTTGCCCTGACCTTGAAGTGACTTTGCAGAGTAATGGGCAGAGAGCCTTTGTGTAAGGAAACGTGCCTGGGAAGTCTGAGTTGAAGCAAGGCTCTGAGGAAGGTAAGCACCAAAATCTATCTTCACTCAGAATCCAGGGGCCCAGGTGGGAAGCCAGGAAGAGACAGAATGCATCAGAGACCTCAGTGGCCATCCATGCCACTGCTTCCTTCTACACATGAGGAAAGTTAAGTCCCAGGAAGCGACAGAATATGTCTAATGACCTCTAAGTTTTCTGTCCAAGGTTACATACATGTCTGATCAGCAAGGAACCAGATTCTCCCAAGACACATTATGGTCAGCCTTATATTTTCAGAGCCACAAATTCAGACTTGATTGAAGAAAGGCCTTTTCTGAGAATCCCCAGGACCTTACAAGTATGGCTGACCTACCTCTCTGTCTGCCTTCAGGTAAATGCTTTAGTTGACATGCCAGCTCGGCTCTTTGGCTACAAGAATTGAAGACCGAAGCAGAAGGCTGGTTAGAAGAAGGATGGAGAAGTCAGGAAGGAGAGAGGGGGGCCTGGGAGAGGGTAAGAGATCTAGACTGTCCTTGGAGTTAGACACAATGACACATAGTCTCCAAAAACTAGCACTCAGGCCGAAACTGGTTTGGCTCAGTGGATAGAGCATCGGCCTGCGGACTGAAGGGTCCCAGGTTCGGTTCCAGTCAAGGGCATGTACCTGGGTGCGGGCATATCCCCAGTGGGAGATGTGCAGGAGGCAGCTGATCGATGTTTCTCTCTCATCGATGTTTCTAACTCTCTATCTCTCTCCCTTCCTTTCTGTAAAAAAAATCAATAAAATATATTTTTAAAAAAACTGGCACTCAGGAAATGTTTGTTAAACACTGAGTAAATATACCAGTTCGTCTTCCCCGTGACGCAGTGCGACAGAGCCGCCACACTGCCATCCACAAGAGCAGCCAACAACTCACGCTCCTGGTTTTCTTCATAATCTTGCTTCCTCCAATTTAAAGTATTGTCAGAATAAAAGTGATGAATCCAGTTTAGAACACAGCCATCACCCCATCAGAATTCTGAGCATAGAGATTCTGACGGCAGTAGGGAAATATACACAAAAGATTGGCCAAGCACAGGCTGACAGACAGAGCAGTTTTTCAGAGCTGAAGATTGATGACATCAATTTTGAAGCTTTTCTGCCTTTGTCTTCTAGGTTATAGATGTCGGTTATTTTTTTGCCTCTAAGCCTCATGTTTCAAACTGAATCTTTCCACAGTTATCACAGGCATCACTTTATACAACCCACAGAAAATGAGTCACTTTATGATAGAGTAGCATTTTAGAATCTGTAGTCTGCTACAGGGTCTTATTTAATTCAATTGTTTGGTTAGAAAAGAAAAAACTTTAAAATAAAGATATATTAAAAATTAATACATGCTTGAAAAATAAGTAACCCTAATTTTATATACTAGTTATTAAATGTATCAAGAAGTACTAAATTAGAGAGGCAAGATGGCGGTGGAATAGGCAGACGTGTCCCAGGGCTTGTCCCGGAGCAAATGGAGTGAGCAGCTGAAACTAATAACACCTACCCTGAATTGGCGAAGTATACTCAGCTGGTGAGACAGTTTGCAGCCGGGAAGGGCAGAGTTCCCCTGGAAAGGTAAAAACCAGGGATCTGGGCAGGAAAGTTTGCCAGATCTCTGAGCCCAGAGGGTCAGAGGGAGACCGCATGGCACATGGCCATGTCTCTTGGGACAGGCACAGCCCCTGACTATGGAAAGGAGATCCACGGGACTGTTGGCGCCGGGGGATTTGAGATCTGGGTTCCTGTAATTACGGAGGACTGAGCCTAAAGGGGGCAGCCTGAAGTGCTGACCAGTCCATGCAGTGCCGGTAAGAGAGGAGCTTACAGAGACTCAGCCTTCCCCGTTTCTGTGGCCTGCATTTGTTTGTTTTCACTGAACCCTGTTCATAGGACATTTCGGATACAGACACTCACCCATGCTGAAGAGCGGGAGAAGGTGCAGACGAGTAGAATCTGGGGAGAGGCTGGGGAGAGAAGGGGGTCCAGGGGAGGTGGCAGCAAATTGAGTGCTGAGTCAACCCTGAGCCCAGGACTTGGGCAGCCATTTTCTCCTGAGGATATAACTCCTCCCTCCAGGCCCCAGGCAAGGAATACAGCCACACCCAGATTCCACCCTGAATGAGATGAAGGATTAAAATAATCTGATTAGTCCCTGGGAGTTAACAGGGTCTGGCCTATAGAGGAGCTTTTAGTCCCAGCAACAACAACAACAAAAATCACAGACATTCCAGAAAACTGGGATCTTAAGACAGCCAATGGAATGACATTTCAATTTTTCATTTTTATTTTTTTATTATTATTTTGTTAGATTTTTTTTTTGCTTTTTTCTTTGTTGCTCTTTTTTCTTCTTCTTCTTTTTCTTTTTTCTTTGTTCTCCTTTTTTTTGTTTGTTGCTTTATTTCCTACTTCTTTTCACATTATTTTTTCAACCACATGAGCAGCAGACATGTGAGCAGCATGCTCTTGTCCAAGGAGCATCAGCCCCGTGAGCAGCCTGCCTCAGGCCTAAGAGCAGCAGCCTCATGTGGCCTGCCCCTGTCCAAGGAGCAGCAGCTGTGTGAACGGCCCGCTTCCCCGTCCGAGGAGCAGCAATCACACGAGCGGTCCAACCTGTCCAAGGAGCAGCAGCCGAATGAGCAGTCTACCCTACATCTGAGGAGCAGAAGCCCTGCGCAGCCCGCCCCCATCCGAGGAGCAGCAGCTGCATGCAGCCCGCACCCTGCACTAGTCTGAGGAGCAGCAGCTGCGCAAGCATCTTGCCCTTGTCCAAGCAGCAGCCGCACGAGCAGCCTGCCCAATCTGAGGAGCAGCAGTTCTGCGAGCGGCCCATCCCCATTCGAGGAGCAGCAGCAGCCCACCCTGGTCCGAGGAGCAGCGGCCACGTGAGCAGACCGCCCATGTCCAAGGAGCACCAGCCCTGCGCAGCACGCACCGGTCCGAGGAGCAGAGCCACAACAGCCTGCACCTGTCTGATGAGCAGCAGCCGGGTGAGTGGCCGGTCCCCGTCAGAGGAGCAGCCATGCGTGCAGCTCATTCCGGTCCAAAGAGCAGCAGCTGTGCAAGCAGCCCACCCCCGTCCGAGGAGCAGCAGACTTGCAATCAACCTGTCCAAGTCCAAGGAGCAGTAGCCCCACAAGCAGCCCAACACATCAGAGGAACAACAGCAGCATTCAGCCAGCCCCCATTCAAGGAACAGCAGCCACGTGAGCAGTCCGTCTCAGTTCAAGGAACAGCAGCTGCGTGTGTAGCCTGCCTCCATCCAAGGAACGGCAGCCTCGTGATCAGCACACCCTCTGTCTGAGGAACAGCAGCTGTGTGTGAAGCCTCTCCCCACCAGCCAGAGGAGCCACCATAGCTGTGAACAGAACCCACCAGAGGAGCTGCTGCCAACTGAGGAGGAGCTGCTACCACACTCCGCACAAGGAGCAACCACAGCCCGAGGAGCCACTGCCACCCAAGGAGCAGCCCCTAAACGACTCAACATCTAGATATGTTGGTGAGATCAAACATGGGTAGACAAAGAAACCCCTGAAGGAAAGAAAAGGAGGACTTGCTAGAAAAGCAGCTAAGTGAAACACAGGCATGCAACATGACAGAAAAAGAATTCAGATTGAGGGTCCTAGAATGCATAAACTAGATGGAGGAAAAAATCAACAACTTATGCAAGAATCAAGAAGAAATATATGAAAAAATCAACAATTTATGTAAGAATCAAAAAGAAATGGATGAAAAAAAATCAATAACTTATGTAAGTCACAAGAAGAAATGAAGAGTGATATAGCTGCAATAAAAAACACCATTGAAAGTATCAACATTAGACTAGGAGAAGCGGAGGACCGAATTAGAAGACAGGGAAGCAAAACACACCCAAACTGAACTGCAATTGGAGAAAAAAATTAAAAGACAGGAGGAGAGCCTAAGGGAGCTATGGGACAAAATGAAACGAAACAACATATGAATAATAAGGGTGCCAGAACAACAGAAAGAAGAGCAAGGGTTAGAAAACCTATTTAAAGAAATAATATCAGAAAACTTCCCTGAGGTGGGGAAGAAAAAAGTCACACAAGCACAGAGAGTCCCAAACAAGGTGAACCCAAAAAGACCCACACCAAGACACATCATAATCACCATGGTAAATGTTCAGAACAAAGAGAGAATCTTATAGGCTGCAAGAGAGAGATGGAAAGTTACATACAAGGGATCTCCCATTAGATTATCAAATGATTTCTCAACAGAAACACATCAGGCCAGAAAAGAATGGACGGAAATTTACAAAGTGATGCAAAGCAAAGGACTGAATCCAAGAATACTCTATCCAGCAAGGCTATCATTCAAAATCGAAGGGAAAATAAGAAGCTTCACAGACAAAAAAAAGGCTAAGGGAGTTTATCACCACCAAGCCAGCAATGCAAGAAATGCTAAAGGGACTGGTGTAAAAAGAAGAAATAAAAAGCTCAGAAAGAAAACAGGCACAAAAATAGAAATGGCTACAAACAAGTACCTTTCAATAATAACTTTAAATGTAAATGGACTAAATGCTCCAATCAAAAGACATCGAGTGGCTAAATGGATAAAAAAACATGACCCATATATTTGCTCTCTACAAGAGACCCACCTCAGAAGAATGGACTCAGACAGACTGAAAGTGAAGGGATGGAAAAATATCTTTCAGGCAAATGGAAATGAAAAAAAAGCTGGGGTAGCAATACTTATATTGGACAAAATAGACCTCGAAGTGAAGGCCATACCAAGAGATAAGGAAGGCCACTTCACAATACTAAAGGGATCAATACAACAAGAGGATATAACCCTGATAAACATATATGCACCCAATGCAGGAGCACCCAAATACATAAAAAAACTCCTGGAAGATATCAAGGGAGAGATCAACAACAATACAATCATAGTAGAGGACTTTAATACACCACTGACATCACTGGATAAATCCTATGACAAAAAAATTGGCAAAGAAACAGCAATCCTAAATGACTCACTAGATCAGATGGACTTAATTGACATCTTCAGAACATTTCACCCCAAAGCCACGGAATATACGTTCTTCTCAAGTGCACATGGGACATTTTCAAAAATAGACCACATATTGGGTCACAAGCAAAGTCTCCCCAAATTGAAGAAGACTGAAATCATACCAAGCATCTTCTCAGACCACAATGGCATTATATTAGAAATAAACTACAATAAAAACAACCCAAAATACTCAAACACTTGGAAGCTGAAAAGCATATTATTAAATATTGATCAGGTTACCAATGAGATCAAAGCAGAAATTAAAAAAATTCCTGGAAACTAATGACAATGAAAACACAACAATCCAAAACCTATGGGACACAATGAAAGTGGTCCTGAGAGGGAAGTTTATAGCTCTACAGGCCTATCTCAAAAAACAAGAAAAAATGGCAGTAAATCATCTAACTGTACATCTCAAAGAATTAGAAATAGAGCAACAAGAAAAGCCCAGAGTGAGCAGAAGGAAGGAGATAATAAAGATTAGAGCAGAAATAAAATTACATAGAGACCAAAAAAAAACACCCCAATACATAAAATCAATGAAACCAAGAGCTGTTTCTTTGAAAGGATAAATAAGATTGATGAACCTCTAGCTAGGCTCACCAAGAAGCAAAGAGAGAGGACCTAAATAAACAAAATCAGAAATGATAGAGGTGAAATAACAACAGACCCCACAGAAATACAAATGATTGTTAAAAAATACTATGGACAACTCTACTCCAACAAACTAGACAACCTGGAGGAAATGGGCATATTCCTAGAAAAATACAACATTCCAAAACTCAATCAGGAAGAATCTAAAAATCTCAACAGGCCAATAACTATGGAAGAAATTGAAGCAGTCATCAAAAAGCTTCCAGCAAACAAAAGCCCAGGACCAGACGGCTTCACAGGGGAGTTTTACCAAACATTCAAGGAAGAACTAAAACCTATCCTCCTCAGACTACTACAGAAAATTCAAGAGGAAGGAACACTTCCAAGCTCATTCTATGAAGCCAGCATCACCCTAATACCAAAACCAGGTAAAGACAACACAATGAAAGAGAATTACAGGCCAATATCCCTCATGAACATAGATGCCAAAATCCTCAACAAAATCTTAGCAAATCGGATCCAGCAGTACATCAGAAAGATCATACACCATGACCAAGTAGGATTTATCCCAGGGATGCAAGGATGGTACAATGTCCGCAAATCAATAAATGTTATACATCACATAAACAAATTGAAAGAAAAAAAAACACATAGTCATATCAATTGATGCAGAAAAAGCATTTGACAAAATCCAACACCCATTTTTGATAAAAACTCTCAGCAAGGTGGGAATAGAAGGATCATACCTCAATATAATAAAAGCCATATATGACAAACCCACAGCCAACATCATACTCAATGGAGAAAAACTAAAACCATTTCACCTAAGAACAGGAACAAGACAGGGATGCCCACTCTCACCACTCCTGTTCGACATAGTACTGGAAGTATTAGCCATTGCAATTAGACAAGAATAAGAAATATAAGGCATCCAAATTGGAAAAGAAGAAGTAAAACTGCCCTTATTTGCAGATGACATGATACTATACATAAAAAACCCTAAAGACTCCATCAAAAAACTATTAGACTTAATAAATGAATTTGGCAATGTAACAGGATACAAAATTAACCCCAAGAAATCTATGGCATTTCTATACACCAATAGTGAACTTATAGAAAGAGAGACTAAAAAAACAATCCCATTTACCATCGCACCAAAAAAATTAAGATATCTAGGAATAAACTTAACTAAAGAGGTAAAAGACCTATACTCAGAAAACTACAGGACGTTGAAAAAAGAGATAGAGGAAGACATAAACAGATGGAAGAACATACCATGTTCTTGGACTGGTAGAATCAACATCATTAAAATGTCCATACTACCCAAAGCAATCTATAAATTCAATGCACTTCCCATTAAAATACCAAAGGCATATTTCACAGACCTAGAACGAACTCTCTAAAAATTCATCTGGAATAAAAAAAGACCCTGAATAGCTGCAGCGATCCTGAGAAAGAACAAAGTAGGTGGGATCTCAATACCAGATATTAAGCTGTATTACAAAGCCACTGTTCTCAAAACTGCCTGGTACTGGCACAAGAACAGACATATAGATTAATGGAATAGAATAGAGAACCCAGAAATCAACCCGAACCAATATGCACAATTAATATTTGACAAAGGAGGCAAGAACATACAAGGGAGTCAAGACAGTCTCTTCAATAAATGGTGCTGGAAAATTTGGTCAGACACATGCAAAAAAATGAAACTAGACCACCAACTGACACCATACACAAAAATAAACTCAAAATGGATAAAGGACTTAAATGTATGACAGGAAACCATAAAAATACTAGAAGAATCCAAAGGCAAAAAATCTCAGACATATGCCGAAGCAATTTCTTCACCGATACAGATCCTAGAGCATTGGAAACTAAAGAGAAAATAAACAAATGGGACTACATCAAAATAAAAAGCACAGCAAAAGAAACCATCAACAAAACAAGAATGCCCACTGCACGGGAGAACATATTTGCCAATGTCATATCTGATAAGGGTTTAATCTCCAACATTTATAGGGAACTCATACAACTTAACAAAAGGAAGATAAGCAATCCAATCAAAAAATGGGAAAAGGACCTAAATAGACACCTTTCAAAAGAGGACATTCAGAAAGCCAAGGGACATAGGAAAACTTGCTCAAAGTCACTAATTGTCCGAGAAATGCAAATCAAAACAACAATGAGGTACCATCTCACACCTGTCAGAATGGCTATCATCAACAAATCAACAAAGGACAAGTACTGAAGAGGATGTGGAGAAAAAGGAACACTCGTGCACTGCTGGTGGGAATGCAGACTGGTGCAGCCACTATGGAAGACAGTATGGAGTTTCCTCAAAAAACTAAAAATGGATCTCCCATTTGACCCTGTGATCCCACTTCTAGGAATATATCCCAAGAAACAGAAACACCAATTAGCAAGGATATATGCACCCATATGTTCATAGCAGCACAATTCACCATAGCTATGATCTGGAAATAGCCTAAGTGCCCATCAGTAGATGAGTGGATTAAAAAACTGTGGTATATCTACACGATAGAATACTATGCTGCTGTAAAAAAGAAGGAATTCTTACCATTTGCAACGGCATGGATGGAACTGGAGAGCATTATGCTAAGTGAAATAAGCCAGTTAATGAAGGAAAAATACCACATGATCTCACTCATTTACGGATAATAAAGACCATTATAAACTTATGAACAAAAATAGATACAGAGGCAGAGCAGCCTCGAACAGACTGTCAAACTACAGTGGGAAGGCCGGGGAGGGTTGGGGGGCAGGACGGGGCGGGTAAAAGATCAACTGAAGGACTTGTATGCATGCATATAAGCATAACCAATGGACATAAGACACTGGGGGGTAGGAGAGGTCAGGGGATTGTCAAGGGCGGGAAAAAAAGGAGACATATGTAATACTCTTTGTAATAGTTTAAGCAATAAAACAATTAAAAAAAAAGAAGTACTAAATTTATCAATAAGCATTAAACTGATTAGCCTGTCAAACTCACATCACTATTACATATACTCATAAGTGTGTGAGTTATTGTAACAAACTGGACCCCTGAGAGAGGTACCAAAACGTAAGGCCAGGGTCAGTTCTCACCACTGACTCCCAGTGCCCAACTCTGCACCTAGCACATAAACATTTGTTGTATAAAAGGGTGGCCGCACAGACAAGTGCCAAAATGGAATGGAACGAGCTTTTTCTAATCACCCCAAAATAAATTTCCATTTGAATTAACAAAGAGCCTGTTTTGAAGGTTTAAATGGCTAATCTGCTGCATATGTTACGATCAGCAGTTTCACCCAAGTGGTCTTTTAAAGCTTCCTTCGTCTAGTGGCCTGTGACACTGGGAACATCTGTAAGAACAATCGAGCTGACGCAAATGTCACCCACACTCCTCACCTGCCATGTCGATGGCAAAAGGCCTGTCTGCTCTCCAGCCGGTGTACCAACCAACGACTTTGCCATTTTCCACCAACGGACGTTCATAGCGTCGCCCGCCAACCAGGCCCACTGGCCAGACAGAGACCTTGCGTGTGGTTCGCATCTATAAAAAGGGGAAAGAGATTTGGTTTAAGTTTCTTTAGGGAAAAGAAGTTGAAGGGAGTGAAAGAAGGTGAGGCAAGCAGAAGAAATGCGAAGGGGTGCGAGGATGTTGATTCCCAAAAGTTGAACGCTTCCAAACAGAACCCTCCTGCTGATGGATTTGCTACCCAATTACTCTTTGTCTACTCAGCACCAGCGACTGCGCTCTCTGTCATACACTAAGCCTCCGGCTCAGGCAGGATGGAGAGAACATCACTTATTGGAAGCCACATTGTGACTATCAAATGTTTCCTATTTGTTCCAAAGTTGGATCTTTTAAACAAGTGTATCTTTGGAAGTGAGGAGGTTTAGTTCCTCTTTAGGAAACTTTATTACTCAGTAACAGCAAACATTTGACTCAGAGGAGCCATAGGAATTGCCTTGCTCTGAATTTTTTATTGCTACAGACATAGAAATCTTGGCTGGCAACATTAATAATGGGAACCAGATACAGAACAGACACCAGGCATCCTCCTGGGAGACAAAAGAAAAACATACGTAAATTTGCCTGTCTTTCAACGGCAATGGGCCAAATTATAGAAGAAAAGGCAGCTGAAGTATCTGGTTCTCTCCTAATACACCCTGTTGTACCTAGCGGAGTTCTGGTTAAAGACAACCCTCAATTGAAAGTTATTTGTTGGGGATTCTTTAAAGGGAAAGACACACTCACAAGAAAGCTCGATGATACTAGGCAGCATTTTCTGGGGAAAAACACCACCATCTTCCTGGACAGGTGTTGAGCAGAGCCAGAGTCAGCCCACATGGCACCTTCGGCAAATTAGAAAAAGGTGCCGCTTTCTTGGGCAGACACACTCCTCACTGGGCCCATGGCTTACGGGCCCATCCATCAAAGTATCAGCTGGGTTCCAGCTCCACTCACCCTCTTACCTGGGTGAGGTAGTTCTGTTGTTAAGGTAATTATAATCTCAACACCAATACTTTACCTTTCATTTGCTATAGAACTGGGTCATGATCAGTAACCAATGGCTAAAATAATGATTATCAATCAAGGATTTTTTTTAATGAAAAAAAGGGAAAATTATGTATTTGGGAAAGATTTTCAAATACAATTCAAATGAAAAGTCAAATTATTAAAGATTAAAAATAATTAGATGCTCCCATTTGCCAAACATCTCAACTTGACTCTTTTATTAATATCCCACCTCATTCTAATGAGAGGACTTAAGGGCATGAAGTGCACCAAGTAATAAAGATCTCACTTTGTTGGTCTTCCCCAAATCTAAAATTACTACTTTTTAAGTCTACTCCTTTTTTAATAAATTAATCACTGTTGCCTTGTACTAGCTCATACTAACACATATGATGATTTTTTAGAAAGTTCTACTGAGGTATAATAATGGATACACTAACTGAAATGAAGAATATACTAATATACTACAAGGTATCAACAGTAGATGAAGCTGATAATCAAATCAGTGATATGGAATATAAGGAAGCAAAAAACTTCCAATCAGATGAGCAAAAAGAAAAAAGAATCCAGAAATATGAAGAGCCTCTGGGACAACTTCAAGCATACTAACATTTGTAACATGGGGGTGCTGGAAGGGGAAGAGAAAGCAAGAAGTTGAAAATCGATTTGAACAAGTAATGACAGAAAACTTGCCTAATCTGGTGAAGGAAATAGACAAGTCCAGGAAGTGCACAGAGTCCCAAACAAGATGAACCCAAAGAGGCCCACACCAAAACACATCATAATTAAAATGCCAAAGGTTAAAGAAAAAGAGAATCTTAAAAGCAGAAAGAGAAAAGCAGTTAGTTACCTACAAGGGACCTCCCATAAGACTGTCAGCATACATAGTTATTAGAATATTATTGACTATATTCCCTATGCTGTACTTCATATCCCCATGACAATTCTGTAACAACCAATTTTGTACTTCTTAAACCCTTCATCTTTTTTCACTCATCTCCCATTCCCCCTTTCCATCTGGAAACCATCAAAATGTTCTCTATATCTATGAATCTGTTTCTGTTCTGTTCTAATCACTGGAGGGCTACACCTGAAACTGATATTGTATGTCACTATAATTGAAAAATTAAAAATAATTTAAATAAAGAAAAACAACAAAAAGAAAGATCTACTGAAGTACAATTGACTGCAGAAAAGAATGAATAGTCCTGACACTGTTATCTTTAGAAAGGCCTGCATACCAGGCTGACCCTTGGCTGGCATCTGAAAACCTGGCTTGAAATAAACCCTACACTGATAAGGTTGTTTGCCTGCCTGGGGTACTAAGCACCTGCTTTCCTTTGGGGATCTGAAATACTGGTGACCAGACTCCAATAAAAACTCATGGGTTTCCCGGGGCATGAACACTATGTACCTGTGGTTACATCTTTGCTGGAGGGAAGGCGTGCTCTCTGTGAGCCCTCATGGGAGGGAGAGAATATGGAAGCCTGCACCTGGAGTCCTCCAGCCCTTCTGATGTCCTCCCCCGCCCCCTTCCAGCTATGCATCCTTAGTGTGTCACTGTAATAAATCTTAGCCACAAGTCCTCAAATAATGTCATTTTGTTCAACTTGGCTTGATTATAACTTTGATGAGATTCTGTAGGAACTTAACTCTTATTTATATTAACTAGCCTATGATAAACATGGTTTTGTTATACATAATTTTGCTTAGTCACAGAACCCATCAATGATGTTGAGAACTTACTGTACAACTAACTATATGCCGAGTGCTATGAGTCCTAGTAAGTCATTTAATATGGGTGGTCTTGGGGACCCCTGGAAGAATAAAATGCCTCCTGCACGCCCCTCCCACTGGATATTGAGCCTGCAACCTGGGCATGTGCCCTGACTGGGAGTCGAATCGTGACCTCTTGATTCATAGGTTGATGCTCAACCACTGAGCCACACCAGTGGGGCTAGATTATTATCTATTTTGAGCTAATCTGTATATACAGTATGAGAGGCTAACTGAAGTTCTTTTTGTTTTTTTGCATATGGAGATCCAATTGTTCCAACTGTATCTAATTGTCTGGGAATAACTGAGCTGCCTCTGCATCTTTGTAAAAAATCATATGTCATATGTGCGAGTTTGTTTCTGGACTTCTCTCATTGGTCTGTTTGGTGATTTTGATGCTAATATCACACTATTTTGATTTACTATGACTTTACAATTACTCTTAAAATCAGGTAGTGTTAGTCTTCCTACTCTGTTCTTCTTTAAGTTGCTTTGACTGCTCTAATCCTTTTCATTCCCATGTGAGCTTCACAGTTGGTTTGCCCATTTCAGCACATCAATTTGGTGAGAATTAATATCTCAGCAAACACTGAGTTAGAACACTGACGCTTCTAACCATGCATATGATATATCTCTCCATTTATTGAGATCTTTAATTTCTCTCAGAAATATTTTGAATCAAAAACAACACTTAATGCTTTTATGTTATAGCTCTTCTCCATAAGTGGGGAAACTCCCCCCCCAGAAAATTTACTAAAAATTTCACAAAAATACAGCTCTCTCCCAATACACTCCACCTTCAGACTCCTATTCGCTCCCATAGTGCAGAAAACAAAATCATTTCAATTTTTTGGGTCTTATATATCAAATATACCAAACATACTAAGAAACAAAGTTAAATCTAACACATAGGTTTTTCCTTAACAGAATGGCTTTATGGCACTAAAAAATAGCACTGTGCTCTTTTTTTATATTTTCTTAAAATGCCTATGATTTTTCAGTTCTCAAATTGCTTTTGCCTGGTTGCACTAAATTTTCAAATCTGTGAAAAACTGGTAAGCAGATCCCGTCTCAGACATGAGAATGTATCGGTTGTGCTCTGCATACAGCAGGTGCCAAAAAATTCTTGGTAAGTGTGTGAACACCAGGTAGTAACTGAAATGTGGGCCACATGTAACAAGCAATCAGAGCCTGTAAGGGACAGGCTCACAATCAAAGACAAGAACAGTTACTAAAACAGCAAAAGGCAAAGGTATTTTTAAAATAGCAAGAGAAATTACCATTAAAGACAATATAATAAACCATAACCGTGGGACCACTAGAAAGAAAACAAATATGGCCAAGCATGCCCTGACTGGGTAGCTCAGTTGTTTGGAGCATCAGCCTGTATACGCAAAGGTTGCGGGTTTGATTCCGGATCAGGGCACATACCTAGGTTTCAGGCTGGATCCCAGGTCATGTATGGGAGGCAACCAGTTGATGTTTCTCACATCAGTGTTCTCTCTCTCCCTTGCTCTGTCTTTAAAATCAATAAAAACATATCTTCAAGTGAGGATCCAAGAAAATATGGCCAGGCATCTTTTGTGGAAGGCTTTTTCATTTAAGTTAGGTCATGAAAGACACACGGGATTTTGCCCACAGACCACACAATGGCTTAGGGTTCTAGGTAATGAGATGAATCAAAGAAGCAAAACTTTACATTTCTGTGTCAGTCTCATGCTAGAAAGGATAGATTTTGCTCAGCACAAAATTTCTACGAAGATCTCAGAACTAACATTTGTTCACACTTTTTTCCCCCAGAGTGTCTGGTGTTAAAGGTGAAGTGATGACTATTTGAATGCAAGTGATGAGGCAGGATTCTGCTTCCAAGGATGCTAAGTAAAAAAGTTTGTCATTTAAAGAGTTTAAAACTTCAGAAAGAGCCAGCTGCCCTGGCCATGTGGGCACCGCTCTGAGATTCGG
Source organism: Myotis myotis (assembly GCF_014108235.1). Taxonomy (NCBI): domain Eukaryota; kingdom Metazoa; phylum Chordata; class Mammalia; order Chiroptera; family Vespertilionidae; genus Myotis; species Myotis myotis. Next base: position 66,114,481 of record NW_023416379.1, on the reverse strand, counting down.
CGTGGATGCTTCATCGCAGACTCAGACACACAGCTCCCAGACACAGCCATGGTACTATATAGAGAGTGCCAGACACTCCACAGGAAAATAGCACAGCTATTTACAGAACGCCTTCATGTCACCCCCGGGATCTATCCTCTGTCGATGTCCTTTTCTCTGAATCTGTGCTCTTTAAGGATCCTTGGCAGCTATGTTCTCTTCTGAGAGGGGGGAAAAGATAACAAAGACTGTTCCTATTAAAAGTAAAACCCTTTCCTATAACTAAAATATTCTCAGCATTTAAAAGGGTTGCTACCTTCTTAACACGAAATAGTGGTTTTGTAAGAGGCACAACTTCAGGTGCCTGGTGTGAGCTCCGATCTAAACTCAAGGAAGAAAGCCCTGGATAGTAAGAGAAAGAAGAGGCAGTTCACATTATTTATGTTATAACTAGAGGCCCGGTGCACAGATTCATGTACCGAAGGGGTCCCTTGGCCTGGCCTGCACCCTCTCATAATCCAGGACCCCTCGGGGATGTTGGATTACCAGTTTTGGCCCCATACCCCCAGGCCAGGCCGAGGGACCCCACCAGTACACAAATCCATGCACTGGGCCTCTAGTATGCATATAAGATCTTTGGTTAATCTCTTCCTGCCCTGCCCCTTCCCTCTGAGATTCATCAGTCTGTTCCATGTTTCCATGTGTGTGCGTTGAGTGTCTGCACTCTGGTGGTCAGTGTGCGGCATAGCTACAGTCAAACAATCGAGTGGTCAGATACTTAGCACATTAGCCTTTTATATATATATAGATATTATAGACAGTTCAGATCCCCAAAGGCATTCTCTTCCTATTTATTCAATGCCATAGTCTGTCATTGATTCCTCCCGCCTGGACTTGCATGGCAATGGTAACCAGTCAAAATCACTTCCCGCAGAGCCATTTCCATAGACCCGATGGCTAAAAGGGCACAAAGATGCACTTGGTACATCTCTACACTCCTCCAGGCGAATTGCCATTGCAACCACCCCTGGGCGGGAGGGGTTTGTTTATCTTCATCTCCAGAAAAGGAGGTGGCAGGGAACTGGGGCCCACGTGTCTGGTGACCCTGATCAACAACCAGCTCCTGTTTCTTTAGCCAACTTTGCCCCGGCAGCTTTAAGCTACATCCTTTTGGTCCCTCCTTGAGAGATGGCCAACAGCCAGCTCCAGGGATTGCCGCACTTCAGAGGAGCACACGCATGTGATCATAATGCCTTTAGAGTAAAACAGAAAAAGTTAAATGCCTTTAGCATCCTTCAAGACATGCCACTAGGTGAAATCTTGTTTTATTTTTTCCAAAGGGAAATGAATAAAGTCCTTGATCTTCTGAAATTGAAAACGCTACAGGCAACCTCGGGGAGTAGAATTATAAAGAATGTTGCATTTAGTATCCTGATTTTTAAACTAATAATTTCAAAGGAAAAAAGAAAACCCACCCCAAATCCAACAGGACCCAATAAATTAAAGAAAAGAGCAGGCGAATATGAAGGAATACAGGAGCGGTGACCTAGAGATAAGGGTCCTTCCAGTTTCACTGTCCATAAACATCTGATAGTTTCCAACACAGAAATACATTTATACGATCCAACACGCCATACATTTTCTTTGGAAGAAGTCTGAAAATTAACGTCGCTTCTTCTCTTTCTCTTTCTTGCATCTGCCCCCTAATGACGTCACCATATAGTTCCTTCAACGCATTGTTACTCCGCTCAGTGCTCTTTGTCCCACAGTGTCCTTCACGTAACTTGATGTTGCCCTGGACATATGTTTTGGTGCCTGTTTTGGTTTCCACATACCACCACCCACAGCATGAACCTTTGAGGTGCGTCAACTAAATATTTTAAAGGAGCTGAGACTTCTAGAAAGCAGAAATGTTCCTGATGTTATATTCTCAACCCTTCCCCTATGTCACTGGGTAGAAGACAGAGTATAACCTTTCCTCCATTCCCTTTGTACGTTTTCACTGGATACGTATCATGTATTTAACGTGTGTCCAGTGCTGTGCTAGTTCCTGAGCAAGGTAGGCGTCGTCCTTACCTGCAAAGTCAACATTCTGGGAAAGATAAAGCAGCAATACAACTAACTGCAAAATCAGTTCCGTAGGCTCTGTGCTGGTAAGGGCTGTACGGGAAGTAGATGATGCTAGGAGAACATGCTGCAAAGAATCGAACCTGCTGGGTGGCCTGCTGAGATTTCCGTGAGGACCCCAGCATGAGCTAAGCCTAAAGCATGAGTAGCATTAACCAGTGTGGACAGAAGACACAAAACCTTCCAGGAAGAAGGAAACTTAAGTGCTGCTGGCTCTTGACAGGAGCGTTTCACTGCATTCCCTAATTTTAAAAAAGATCCACTTCAGATGGTGGATGCTGGGAGCCAGGTTTCTCTCTGCTGGAGTGAGAACTTACAGAAAGAGAAAGCTAGAATGATTCAAGTGCTTAAGGAATAGAGTTGGAGACAACAGTATGAACTCATGTTTAGCTTAATATAGAGAGAGTTGTAGATAGAGTGATAGGTATGTGTATATATGTATATGATAGGCATGTGTATATACATGGGTTAGTATACACACATGTATTTCCTCGCTTTGTCAGCTAAGAGGCCTAGAAGCAATGGCACTCCAGTAGCAATGAGCCCACCTGGCACCCAGATCTCAGTTTCCAATATCATGTTGTAAAACAGGACCAGAACTACTTGAAGTAGCTGATTCGAGGGCAGGGGCAGAAAACATACAAGGTGACCTTGGGGTATGTTTAGAGCTAGAAAGTAAGGCAGTGCATAAAAAAATCTAAAACAAACAAAGCCCTGCACGTTGTTGGGGTCATGTAAAAGGCCCACAGGAGTCTACTAAAGAGCCCCAATGGCCAAAGCTGGAACAATTTGAGCAATAAAATAAAGTAGTATTAGATTACTACCTCAAGTATAAAATAAACACTAGATGCTAACACAACCTAAAGTATATAATTAAATGACTAAATAGTTAGCAAATAAGAAACAGACAAATCTCCCAAGCATAACAATTCAAAATAAGTTACATAGAAAACCCCACTCCTGCCCAAGGAGGTGGAGCATAACTCCCACTCTTTAGGAATGGCCGCACACAGCAATTTCCTTCCAAAGAGAACACCATGGGGCAGGGATAACTTCACAGTGAAGAAGCCTGGTGAGCCCTACCTCAGCTAGATGATCAAGGCTGAGATGATAAATCATGTTGATAATATGTCCCCTTGACATGATGGACTGAGAATGGCACTTTACCTCTGTGGTCTTTCCTTCAAACACCATTCTCTAAGAGAAAGAGCCAGGGCCTCTTGGAGAAACAGCCGATTCGAGGACTGGGATGGGAAATACACAAGGTAAGCCTAAAGCATCTTGCAGTGCCAGAAAGTAAGGTGTTTATAAAATAACAAACAAAACCACCAAACAAACCCACACTGAGGAGGACATGTCAAGAGAAAAGAGCTGATGGAAAGAGCCCCAAGCCCCAGAACAATTCCAGCTACAAATCACGTTGAGAGCATGTACCCCTGACCTGATGTTACGAAAATGGCACTTGATGCCTGTCATCTTCTGCCCTAAAACCCATAACCACATTCTAATCATGAGATAAACATCAGAAAAATTCCACTAGAAGGGTGTGCTACAATATACCAGGCCCAGTATTCCTCAAGGCCACCAACAGGAACACTCTGAGACACTGTCACAGCCAAGAGGAACCTGTGGAGACACGTCAATGAAATGTAACGTAGTGCCCAGAGTAGGATCCTGGAACAGGGAAAGGACACCAGGTTCAAACTAAGGGCATCTGGATAAAGAACAGACTTTAGTTAATACTGACCCATGACTTATAACACACATATCACACCAATGCAAAATGTCAGTAACAGGGTCACTGGGTATATGGGAACTCTCTACTATCAGATTTTCTGTTTAAAGTCTATTATTTAAAAAAAGAAATCCCTTTCAAATGTGCCTAAGGTGACCACCCCTTCTCTACCCACCCCAGTCAGGTATGACATAGACTCATTCTCTAGCCTGAAGTCAGTTTTCCACTCACATTCTATATTGTGCAGACCAGGGGTCACAAGCTGGAGCATTTGGCCATATGCGGCCCTACAGCAAAGTTTCGTTTGGCCTGCACAGTTCTGTGTTTTAAATTGAGACATGTTAAAACCCAAAGATTTCGGGTCTCTCTGAAAATTTGGCAAACGAGGCTAGCATTCCATATGGCAACAGTGGCACTGCGAGGCTCCGTGCCTTCCAACAGCACCTGCCCTGACCCGTTTGCCGCAGTCCCCAGCAGTCCCCATCACAGCCCCAAAGCTGAGTCTGCATGCCAATCACCGTTCATTGCTAGTTTGCGCTGTCATGGGAGATATTCCTCTCTCCAAAGTGGGAAAGTGAAAAACAGACCAATGGGCCATGCATTTCAAGAAAACAGGGCAGCAACATTATTGTCTGATTGAAATGAGGATGTTTCTGTGTACTTAATATGCAAGCTATGTATATAAAAGACACCATTAGAAATAAGAAAAATTATGAGAAATATAGGGGAAAGGGACATAAATGAAAATGAGTCAGGTTGACTTTTTAGTCTTTTAAGTTTTAATGCAAATAAGGTAATACTGCTTACACATGGTCAGCTACACTTAATTATATCACTTGATCAAAGGCATATGAATTTGTAAATCCTGGTACGAACTGTCTGGGAGGGGCTAGCTTGAGCTCTGCTTATGATAAAACTGCAGTAATCAATACAATGTTGTGCTAGTATAAAGACAGACAGGTAGATAAATGGAAGGGATTAGAGAGTTCAGAAATACTTTCCACAGATGACCGGTTGATTTTTTTCCCTAAGATGCCAAAAGAGCTCAGTGGAGGAAAGGTTAGTCTTTTTAATGTATAGTTCTAGAACAAATGGACACCTATGTTAAAAAAAAAAGAAAAAGAAAAAGAAAAAGAACTCCAAGCCCTCCATCTCACAATATTCATAAAAATTAATTTAAAGTGGAATCATGGACCCAAACACAGAAACCAGTTATGACACTTGTAGAAGAAAATATTGGAGAAACTCTCTGTGATCTCAGGGTAGGCAAAAACCCCTGAGATAGGACTTAAAAATACGAACCCTAAAAAAATTTCACAAATTGGACTTAATCAAAATTAAATTTTCTAATCTCTAAAAAATACTGTTAAAAATATTCAAAAGTAAGTCACAGACTGGCCCTGGCTGGGTAGTCCAGTCACTTGGAGTGTTGTTCCATATACCAAAAGGTTGTGGGTTCAATCCCCAGTTGGGGTGCATATGGGAGACAATAAATCAATGTTTTTCTCTCTCACGTATATGTTTCTGTCTCTCTCCCCTTCCTCTCTCTCTAAAATCAACAAAAATATATCCTCAGGTGAGGATTTGAAAAAATAGTAAGTCACAGACTGCGAGGAAATATCCCACTATATATACCTAACTGAAGACTTGCATTCAGAATACACAAAAAATTCTTACAGCTCAATAAAACACCTAAAGCATGAGTAGTATTACCCACTATGGACAATTAAAAATGGGCCAAATATGAATGAACATTTCACCAAAGAAAAACAAATAACCCGACAGCACATATGGAAGTTAATAGCACAATAAAATACTATTACATGCCCACTAGGATGGCTAAAACTAAACGACACAATACCAAGTGTTGATGAAGATGTGGAGCAACTGGGTCTCTTACACATCCCTGGTGGGAGTATAAAATGGTGCAACCACTTTGGAAAACAATTTAGCAATTTCTTATAAAGTTAAGAATATGTACTTATCATATGACCCAGCAGTTTCATTTCCAAGTATTTATTCAAGAAAAATAAAAGCATATGTCTACACAAAAACTTGTACCTAAATGTTCACAGTATTTTTATTCATAATAGCCATAAGCTGGAAACAGCACAAATGTACATCAACTTGTAAAATGATAAACAAATTGTGATATATCCATTCAGCCGATTACTACTCTGCAATAAAAAGTAATAAACCACGGATACTCATTACAACATGAATGAATCGCAAAAACATAATGCTGAATGAGAAAGAAACCAGATAAAGGCTACAGATTGTATATTGCACGTATATGAAATTCTAGAATAGGCAAACTTATCTACAGTGATAAAAAGCAGATTAGGGGCCATAAGTGGTGAAAACTGACATAAGGTGATAGTTATAAGGATGAGTATGTGTTTTCTAAAATTTAGCAAACTCTACATTTAAAATGAGTACATTTTATAATAGGTAAATTGTACCTTAATAAGCTGATTTAAAATAAAAACACAAAATAATGAGGAGGTTTCAATATGAACTCATGATTAAAGAGCCTAGAAATATGAACACCCCAGTAGCCGTAAATACACTTAACACCCAGATCTTGGTTTGTAAATACCATTCTCCACTAGAAGGAATTAGGGCTCCTTGGAGAAGTGACTGATTCCAGGTCGGGCACAGGTAAATTATGAGTCTAGAATATTTTTAAAAAATGCAGAGAATTGTTAGAAGATAAACACGGACATGTGCAATAAAGACAGAAGCTGATCTGAAGAGTTGCTGGCCAATCTGGGAATAATGTGAGCATCATTAAGGAAAACATTGCTAGCTTAAAACACATTGTGTGTGTGTGTGTGTGTGTGTGTGTGGGCTGACAGTCCATGGCTATAGGTGTGTGTGGGAGGGGGACTGACAGTCCATGGTTATAGGTTATAGGTTCTTTAAGAAGAATGCCATTCATATAACAAGTGCAGAAGGAACGAAACAATAAGAAAATCACCATTTGATACTCCCAGTGTAATAACTAATTCAAGCAAGAAGCATCATTCGACGCCAGAACGCTTGGGTGAAGGATGGGAAACAGCACAGTCACACTGTCTCAGGGTATCAACCTATGGGCTACTTACTAATTACAAAGGATAAATGTGTTTTACAGCAGAGATCTGGCAGTCACTACCTTAACCAAGTGGCCAAGTTTGGCATCACCAGCCACAAGGTGACCTAATAACAATAAATACCCCTATTGGATGCGGGAGGAGGAAGACGACATCATCTCTGTGGTGTCCTTGCTGACGAGGTTTGGCCTGAATATATTTATAAGGAAACATGACTGTTGGGGAGACTGAACAGCTACACGTAATTTCTGTGTGTGGACTCATTATAGCCAACTCTAGGAACTACTTAAATTTCTATTTTCCTCAAGGCTTCTAGGTAAGTAGGCACCATTACAGGGAAGAATTCCAGCCTAAGAGTATAATGCTATTGTGACAGTACTGGAAAGGACAGGAGAAAGAGGTTACTACTGTGGAGGTTCCCCCACCCCCAACGAGCCCATCTTCTTTTCCGCCATCAATGTTAAAATACATTCCTTCTAAAAAAGATCAAATAAGCTTCATCTATTGTCCTATCCCTTTTATAGGCGTATTTATTGTAGCAAATGTAGTTAGGTTTGCATAGAACTTTTGCAAATGAGCATGCTAAGAAAATTTGTTCCTTTTAAAAAAAATTTCTATGACTGAATTCTTCTTTATCCTTTTTTCTTTCTTTCTTTTTCTTTTTCTTTCTCTTTTTTTTGCTTCATGTATTTTGAAGCTATGTTATTTGGTGCAGACACCTTTAGATTTGTTATTTTTCTTGATGAATTGACCCTTTTATTATTATGAAATGTTCCTCATTATCTCCTGTGACCTCTTTGTTTTGAAAGCTACTTTGTCTGATAGTAACATAGTCACAATAGCTTTCATATGTTCACATGGTATATCTTTTCCCAGCTCTTACCTTTATCCTAACTCTGTTCTTATATTTAAAGTGCGTCTGTTGTAATAGCAGATAATTGATTCGTGTTTCTTTATCTATTTTGCTTCTCTGATACTCTCCTCTCAAGTTAAGGACACACACTTTCATTTTTTTTTTTTTTTATTTTTTTTTTTATAAAATTATTTTATTGATTTTTTACAGAGAGGAAGGGAGAGAGATAGAGAGTTAGAAACATCGATGAGAGAGAATCATCGATCAGCTGCCTCCTGCACATCTCCTACTGGGGATGTGCCCGCAACCCAGGTACATGCCCTTGACCGGAATCGAACCTGGGACCTCTCAGTCCGCAGGCCGACGCTCTATCCACTGAGCCAAACCGGTTTCGGCCACACTTTCATTTTAAAACTTACTACAAAGCAACAGTAATCAAAAACAGTGTCGTAATGGCATAAAGACAGACATGCATACCTATGAAACAGACTAGAAAACCCAGAAATAAACCCTCACATAGATGGGCAAGTGATTTTCAACAAGGGTGCCAACACCATTCGTTGGGAAAAGGACAGTCATTTCAACAAATGGTGGTGGGAAAAACTAGATATCCATACTCAAAAATTAACTCAAAATAGGTCAACATTAATTAACCAAGTATAAAAGCTAAAATTATGCAACTATTAAAAGAAAACAGGGAAACTTCATGACACTGAATTTGGCAAAAATTTATTGGCTATAAAACCAAAGGCAAAAACAACAAAAGAAAAAAACAAACTGAACTTCAAATTTAAAACTTTAGGGCATCAAAGGACACTAACAACAGAATAAAAAGGCAAACCTCAGAATGGGAGAACATATTTGCAAATCACATATCGAATACAGACTTAATATCCAGAATATATAAAGAACTCAAACTCAACAAAGACCAAACAATCCAATTCCTAAATGGGCAAAGAATGATATACCTGATAAGGGGTTAATATCCAAAATCTATAAAGAACTCATACAACTCAACACCAAAAAACCCCTCAAACAATCCAATTTAAAAATGGCAGAGGACTGAATAGACACTTCTCCAAAAGGACATACAGATAGCCAATAGACATGAAAAGATGCTCAGTGTTACTAATCAGAGAGATGCAAATTAAAATCACAATGAGATATCACCTCACACCTGTCAGAATGACTATCATCAATAAATCAACAAACAACAAGTAGTGGTGAGAATGTGGAAAACAGAAAACCCTCATGCACTTTTGGTGGGAAAGCAGATTGGTACAGCCACTACAGAAAACAGAATGGAGGTTCCTCAAAAACTTTAAAATGGGACTGCCTTATGACCCAGCAATTCGACTTCTGGGTATATAGCTGAAGAAAATGAAAACACTAATTTGAAAGAATGCATGCACCTCTATGTTCATTGCAGTGTTATTTACAATAGCCAAGATATGGAAGCAATTCAAGCGCCTTTCAATAATTAAGTAGATAAACCAGCTGTGGTACATATATATAATGAAATATTACTTGGCCATAAAAAAGAATGAAATCTTACCATTTGTGACAACATGGATGAACCTACAGAGTATTATGCTAAGTGAAATAAGACAGTCAGAAAAAGACAAATACCATATGATGTCATTTATATATGGAATCTAAAGAACAAAATAAAGAAACACAAAATTTCCAGGTGGGTACTGGAAATATTGATGGGGGGGAGCACTCTGTAAAGTATATGACTGTCTAACCCAGCCGTGGGCAAACTACGGCCCACGGGCCGGATCCGGCCCATTTGAAATGAATAAAACTAAAAAAAAAAAAAAAGACCGTACCCTTTTATGTAATGATGTTTACTTTGAATTTATATTAGTTCACACAAACACTCCATCCATGCTTTTGTTCCGGCCCTCTGGTCCAGTTTAAGAACCCATTGTGGCCCTCGAGTCAAAAAGTTTGCCCACCCCTGGTCTAACCACTATGCTGTGCACCCAGAACTAAGCTTACCTAATAATAGACAGACATGTAAATTAACCGTCCCTCCGCTATGCTCACCAGCCAATCAGGAGAGTATGCAAATTAACCCAACAAAGATGGCGGTTAATTTGCATATGTAGGGGCGAAGCAGCAGAGCGAAGACTGGAGGCTCTGGCCAGAGCGAAGGCGTGGGTCCCTGGTGCCGGAGGAAAACCGGTGCCGGCAGCCAGGGGAAGGGAAGGCCTATTGCACGAATCTCTTCAGGCAATGGGCCTCTAGTATAAAATAATACTGAATGTAAACTGTAATTGAAAAGGGAAATAAAAAAACACATAAAACCCTAAAAAAATTTGGCAAAGGACATGAAAAAACATTTCTCCAAAAAAGGTACACAAATGATCAATAAGCCCATGAAAAGGTGGTTGACATCATTAATCACTAGAGAAATGCAAATCCAAACCACGATGAGATATCACTTCACATGCATTAGGAAGGCCATTATAAAAAACTAAAGTGAGAATGTAGAATGGTGCAGCCACCGTGGAAAACAGAATGGCAGTTTCTCAAAGAAATTAAACAGAATTACCATATGATCTAGCAATTCCACTTCTGTACACACACACACAAAAGGACTGAACGCATTCACTCAAACACACATTTATGCGCCAATGTGTATAGCAGCAGTCACTACAGCCAAAAGAAGGAAGCAACTTGAGTCGCCATGGGTGGTTGAATGGATAAACAAAAGATGATCTATACATACAATGGGACAGTATTCAGCCTTAGCAAGGGATGACATTTTGATAAATACCACAATGTGGGTGAACCTTAAAGACATTACACCAAGTGAAATAAGCCAGACACAAAAGAACAATTATTGTATGATTTTCCCTGTATGAGTTCAATTCATAAGAGGCAGAAAGTAGATTATCGGTACCAGGGGCAGCAGAGCAGGCAAGAGGGAGTTACTGTTTCATGGGAACAGCGTTTCCGTTTGGGAAGGTGAGAAAGTTCTGGAGAGGGACAGAGGCAATGCTTGCATAGCAAAGTGAGTCTACTTAATGCACCAAACTGCACACTCAAAAATGGTTAAAATGGTAAATAAAAAATAACAGGAATACTCAATTTTTGTTTCTCCCCCCACTGCCTTTCACATGTGGTAAAAGAGACCTAATAATAAACAAAGAATAGGCATTTTCTTTTAAATGTCACTGGAGTTACAAGAGCCAAACAAACGGACACCTATATTTTAATCTCCAATGATTTTCAGAGGAAACCCTGTGTTTCTGTAAAAACCCAAATCACTGCCCATAGAAACCACAAGCATCATCAAGCCAACTTCTTAATGTTTTGTTTTTTAAATCTTTAAACAAGGTGGAGAAACAAGACCAGAAAATCACAAAACCTGTCTTTTCAGTATGCATGGCAGGAATCAAAGGTAACAGGCAGATAGTTAAATGTAATCATGAAAGAAAACTGAGAACAATGAAGGGTTAGGGGGTGAACGCCCAGCACCAGCTCTGAAGACCAGGTGTTAACAGAGCTTCTCTGAACAAGACCGCAGCCCCCGACACAGGCCTCCCTGGGCTGTCTCAGCACTTTCGCCAGATGCAGCCGAGGAACTTTTCAAAGCTACAGAAACATCCCCAAACTGTCATCTGACCTTTAAAACCCACACTGACATTTTAATCTTGCAAGGCCGAGATTATTTAGGTGATAAACAACACATCCACACATGGGCCGTATTTAAATCCTCATTCCCATCGGCTCACAGAGCAGCACCTCGGGGCCGCCGGGCTGGTTGGCTAGGGGACTTGGGAACATCTTGCCTTCCTGAGCCCCTGCACAGCCCCTGTGGCCACCGACTCACAGAGAAGCAGACAACCACCTGGTGGGGGAGCTGCCCTGTTCACCCATTCACCTGCGCATCCCCCATTTCTCACAGCAGCCGCACACGTCTGTGTCAGGCCCGGGGAGGAAGCTGCGTGTCAGGGCTTCTCCTCATTTGTAAAACAGACATTGTAATGCCCACCGCAGAGACATGAGAATTAAACAGCAGTGTGCACCTCTAAATGTAGGGCAAGCACAGATGGTCCATAAACGTTTGTTCCTCTGAGGTCACGGGGCTGAGGGCTTTGGCTCAGCCAAGCCCGGAGCCCACACTTTCCAGTTCCTAACTTAGTGCTCCTTCCACCAAAACAGCAGTTCTCAGGCTGAGGGTGTGCAGTCGCTGAGTGTGTACAAAGACTCCCTGTGGAAATCCTGACTCTTTGCCATCCCACAGTCCCACAGATGGTTTCCTAAAACCAGCATAAAGGGGGGCAGGTTCTGCCTTCCCTCCTCCCCTCCCCTCACAGAAGGGCAATTTCTCATCCACCCTGAACCTTAGAATGTGCTGTCCACTGTGGTCAAACCTCTAGGGCACCAAACAAAGGTAATTAGAAATATCACTGTCTTCATTAAGAAAGTTCATGTCTATTAATGGGTAATAGATCCTTTTGGAAGACAAGAGGTTTCTAATTACCTGCTTTCAACAAAATTGAAGGAAGGAAAACCAGTGTCATCAATTCAGCATTAAAAGTTTCTGCTCAGAGATCAACATATGATTTTTGGCTTAGAGCCCAAGAGTTGAAAAAAAGTGAAGAACACCAATATGAGAAAATCTTTACATCCTATTTACTTCTTTATGTAAACAAAGCTGAAATAATGGGAAAATAATTTATGCTAAACCTTTTATCTTTCTAGCAACAAGAAATATTCATCAATAATATGGAGTACACATCAACAAGAAAATGTCCATCCATGTCATTAAGAAACCAATTTCCAATAAATGTAGCTCTTATGCTTAACAACTAACCAACTTTGAAACCTTTATGTTGTTTTGATTACTTGTTAACTGCTACTAACTGTACTGTTAACTCAGTCGTGAAGAGTTTTTAAGACAGAAGCTTATAGCCATAGGAATTTTTGAAAAATGTAAATTCTGTCTACATTTCATTTTTTTTGTTACTGAAGATATACATAAAAGGAGGATCAGTAAATAACCTTGAACCGCAAAATATTATGCTAGAATAAAATTCCAAGGAAGAATAGAATGGAAAACAAGAACATATGAAATTCCCAAATGATTGAAAAGTATATTTGTTAAATGAATGTTAGTGGGTATACAACTGTTATAGTGTTTATAATATCCACTGAATATATTTAAATTTCATTTACAAATGTCAATATCTATAATACACCAGAAACCACACGCTTTGCAACTATTTTAAATGTTTGTTTGTTTTTAATTTAGACATCAATTTGAAAATATCCTAGAGGTTGTGTAATTTTACTAAATTTTTTAGGAGTTATGTGAACAGGAGATGTTGAGCGCCACGGCGCCAGACCCTGTTGTGACCGCCATCCTTGCACTGACCACGGGTAAGCACTGCTCTGGACACTAGAGGCACAGCAGTGAACAAAAGAAGACTCCTACCCTTACGAGTTTATATTATAATGGGAGAAACAGTGAGCTGAAACACATGTACCACATTATATAGTGCAATGTTAGAGGCTATAACGAATCCATAATAGTTTATGTTACCGCTTCCTTAATACAGCCAGATGTACAAATACATATCTATAGTTTTCCTGTGAATTTACCAAGTTCTATTTAGGAGTTAAAAGTCAAAGATATGCTTAACGGGTGTTTGGAAAACCAGGTGGGGAAAAAACAAAAGCATGCTCCTCACATGGCTATGTTCACCTTTTCAAACTCAGATTAACACAAGGACAGGGCAGTATCCAGGAAGAAGGATCTAATGGCCATGATTTAACACCACTTCCAAATACAAAGAAACTGAAGTCTGCTTTACAGGACAGGTTTGGGGAGAGATTCGAACTCCTCCCCTGAAGATAGCAAGGACACCCTTCAGTTCTCTGGACACCCACACATTCTCTTTTCTCAGGCCACAGACCTGGCTCCCTCCACCTGGAGAGCTCTGGATGCTGGCAGGACCCAGATTTCTCGGGAGCAGGTGCCTGTCTGGGTAGCACTGATGCTTGTGGCCTAGCCTACACTGATTATCACAAGGCAGCCAGGGGTCTGGGGGCCGAGGGCTTGCTGCTCTCATAGGGGAAGGAGAACCAGGGGGTCAAGGTGTGTGTGACACCCAGAAGCAGTGCCAAGATGGCCACTGGGTCACAATCAATATCCTTATTGAGCCCTAACCGGTTTGGCTCAATGGGTAGAGCATCGGCCTGCGGACTCAAGGGTCCCAGGTTCGATTCCGGTCAAGGGCATGTTCCTTGGTTGCAGGTACATCCCCAGTAGGGAGTGTGCAGGAGGCAGCTGATTGATGTTTCTCTCTCATCGATGTTTCTAACTCTCTATCCCTCTCCCTTCCTCTCTGTAAGAAATCAACAAAATATATTTTAAAAAAATATCCTTATTGAAAGGACGGACTTCCGTGATGGGTCCATTGCCATGTAGGGCCTCACGGGTCCCTTCCCACCCCCCTGGACTGTGCCTCGCTGGTTTATAGTCCCATCCTTGCTGGCCCTGGGCCTATCCCATGAGGCCCAGTGGCTCTGAGGACAGGAAGGGTCAGAGCTCAGAGAGGCTCCCTGGCAAGCGCTAGAGTGGTCTTGGGCTTTTTCTATGCAGGCCCAACTGTGCCTTTCTCTCTTCCACATACACTCTGAATAAAGCTCCTCTGTTCCACGTGGGCCCAAGTACTCACCCACAGCCCAAATCTCCCCCCCACCCCCCCGGCACAAACACAAAACCAACCTACAACTCCATTAGCTGCCTGTGCTTTACACTCCCTGGCACCTGCAGGTCTCCTGCAATGCACTGTTCCTAGGGAGCAGGTGCTCAATCTGGGAAGGCTGGATGCCCTGTGTTCACAGCTGCAGCAATTAAGCACAGTACCTAGCACATAGTTAGTGCTCAATTAACAGGTTAAGTGGAGGAGAAGGCATACTGATTAATTTTATTAAAGTATCTTCTGAATGTGGTCATGTTTAAGCTCAAGTAGGCAGAAGGAATCTTGCTGATACATTATTACTTCTAATATACAATTATCTTAGACAACTGAAATCCCAGTTAATGGAGAATGTTCAACATTTAGCATACTCAGCTTTCATTAGAGAGATGAAGATATAATTTATAAATACCTGGTTGAAGAAATAAGAGTCTTATATTCTGCTTATACCATACATAATGTTTGACTGATGGGGGTGGGGGAGGGTAGGCAGGAGGAGAGAACTACTGAGTTTTTAGTTATTTGGGGGGAAAGACCAAATAATCTGACTTGTGGTTAAAAAAAAAAAAAAAAGATCACCCTCTCAGCACAGTATCTCCAAGCTTTTCCTACCATGCAAAAAGACTCAACCAATGATTTTCATTCATTTTGTTTTTTAATCCAGGGAAATGCCTAACCCTAGAAGAAATCCGACAACAAAATGAACAAACCTACTAACAAGTGAGTAGTTCTGTGAATGTGGCCGTGTGGGCCCTCAGCAGCCAGCATAACCAGCACAGAGCGTGAGGCTCCCCAAACCAGCAGGTGTCAGCCACTCACATAGGCTTCAGCTCAAATGGGTCCAGGTGCCCAGCTCTCCTCTGTCTCAATGGTAACGTGAAACAATTCAGCCTTTTTCCATTCAATTCTGTCTGCCCTGACAAGCTACAGGCCCAGGAGACACAGCTGCTGATGTACACATATCAACTGAGGGAAACATTATTTTAAATGTTTTATCTTCTGGCAGAAATGATCAATTCTTACTTATTCACAAGAGTATCTAATTTAAAAAATATACGACAATAGTTTATGTGCTGACTTGGCAGTTTCCGCCTGACTTGAAAAAACAATCCAAAAATCAAATAACCTATCAGTGAGATAGTGAGGGAGAACATAACATTTTCTTAAGACCAAATGATTCCAAGAAAAAAAGGTCATAAGATATAAAGATGGCACAGCCCAGAAGACAGCAATAGCGTCAGAAGACTCCTGCTGATCAAAAGCTTTGCTTATCACGAGACATAGCTCCATATGACTGTACGTGTTGAATGAGATGAGCTGCAGGACAGTCCAGAGGGCAGGCTCTAGAACCGAGGTACTGGGATTCAAAATCCTCTCTGCACAAAATTCTAGCTGCATGATCTTTTCACGTTATCTCCTGGTACTTCTGCTCAAGTATAAAAAGGGTTACTGGTCACACTGACTATATTAGATTCAGGCTGCACTTTTAAAGATCCCTGTACTCATCAAAGAACTGTGCTCATGATCAGATATTAGCATAAGGGTGGAGGGAAAAATGGGAACAGTACTAGTACCTACCTCAGGGACTGTTGTGAGGATGTATTTACATTAATATGTGTACAATCCTAAGGGTGGCTCCTGGCCCATCGTGTGTCAACTAATGTCAACTGTATTTTGCTTGTATCCATGGCAAAGGATATTTTTTTAAAAATATATTTTATTGATTTTTTACAGAGAGGAAGGGAGAGAGATAGAGAGTTAGAAACATCGATGGGAGAGAAACATCGATCAGCCGCCTCCTGCACATCTCCCACTGGGGATGTGCTCGCAGCCCAGGTACATGCCCTTGACCGGAATCGAACCTGGGACCCCTCAGTCCGCAGGCCGACGCTCTATCCACTGAGCCAAACCGGTTTCGGCGGCAAAGGATATTTTTAACATTTACTTAAGGTTGTATACAAAAATTACCAGGTATGAACAATGGATTATATTTTATTAGTTTTTACTTCTGTGAATTGGAAATCTATTCTAAATCTACCTATTTACTTACCTACCTACATATAGATTTGTGTTTTGGGGAGAGAATTTGAGAACCATGCAAAACCTAATTTCGTGCTTCCACAGCACTGCAAATCAAATATACAATAACATGTTAACTTATACAGACTTAGAAAATATTCCATCAGAGTCTGAAAGGTTTGAATAGACATACCTGAACATTATTGAATTCTGTACCAAAAAAACCCCACTATTCGAATACCCCCTGGAATTGTTAATAAATAAGACCGTTCACTTTGGTTCTTCTATTTTCTTTTGTAGCAAGCCTTAAAAGCAATTACTATTTCATTAGTGTTCACACAAGAGAAAAATTACCAGCTTGTAATTTAGAGGCAAGTGGAATAACAGAAGAAAATGGAGTCACCCACATAGTTTCCAAAAAGAACCAGACAACAGCATAAATGTTTAAAAGACACACATTCATTGTACCAAACAATAATCCAGACACATCTTCATGTCTACTGGTATTCATGACAAAGAATAGTCAGTGAAAAGTAAGGGGGCGAATGATGGAAAAAGACAATTGGAAGAGGCAAGACAGAATGTCTTTTAAAGCTGAGTTATTATTTCTGGTCCATTAAATTATCAAAATCCAAATGAAAACTGCTGATCTCCAAAGAACCCTGTCAAAGACTAGCCATAACTCAAGGCCTATCCACAGGGAGACTAAAGAAAATCTATAGATTTAACATCAATAGCCTAAGAAAATTGGCTGTAGCTTTATGACCATATTTTTCCCAAAATGCTCACATTTTATCAGACCTAAGGCATGACTATTAATATGCTTTTAGATAGGGAGAAATAAAACACAAGGAACACATTTCAGGTAAAATAATGGAATCTTCTGGGTTTCTTCACTTTGAAAAGATAATTACCCTACACTAAGTATCAGGGTAAAAAAAAACCGGTAGATCTTTTGTCTCCTTGCAGGAAACATACAGAATTTACTATTGGGGGGTGGAGGGTGGGGCGGTTAAAATTGTGAATTTCAATATTCTTTGTATCATAGCTCTAATAAGCTGCCTGTAAAGGGGGGAGCTTATAAATGTTTCAGAAAAGAAGACAGAATTAAGCCTCAACTCCTCCATCTTCCTAGCACACAAATAACTTAATAGCACCCCCCAAAAAAAATCCAAACAAAGGGCCTGTTCAGCTCACGGCCTGTCAGAACATCTTCAAGATGCAGTCTCATTAAAGGAGTCCTTTCATGAGCTCCTTAAATGTCTCGAGTTGGCCTGTCTTCCAGTCTTTCCTCATTAAATTTAAAGTTAAAAATTGTAAAGTTTTTGTTCTTGCTTGGAAAGTGCTATTTTTTAACCTTTCAATTTAATGGACTCGCAAAGGTGAAAGCAACTTCACCTGAAAAGCATCAGCTTTAAACTCAGGAAAACTTGGAAGGTTTTCCAGTAAGGAACAGAAATCTGATCAATAGCTTATTGAAAATATGACTGGATATAGAGTCACATTTATCTTCGGTAGTTGCTTTTATGAAAGCCATTTAAATCCTTTGCAAAAAAGCTTTTCCGGAGAGCTCCATCCATAGGGTGCACAGGCAGGTGGACTACCTGTGGTCCAGAATTCAAACCCCCATCAATGCCACAGGAAGAGCAATTGTTGTTGAAATGCTGGAAACCTGAAAACACACACACACACACACACACACACACACACACACACCTGACCACTGTTCTCTCCAATGGCCAGCAGAGTTTCTGTGGTTGCAACCCACACTAGCTTTCATTTGCAAATGGATTTGGCTGTTAACGCAGGATTCATTCAATGCAAATCTTTCTTTCCAGGTGGCACAGCTCAGTTGAAAGGGTAGGCTGAAAATGAGTTAGCTGTATGGGAGAAGCAAACACCATGCCAGTTACCACGGAGAAATAATTGAACATGGATTGCCTGTTGCGCCTTTAATTTAATTTGGAGACCTTTCATCTTTTACTTTCCTTCATTTGCAGCCAATGCTTAGTGAGCTAATTTGTACCTGGTTCATTTTCTTCCTTCTATCTTATCTGCGTTTACATCAACCATGGAAATTGGAAGCACTATGAATAAAAGATGAAGCCTGACTTGGGACGTTCTTTCCTTACGCACTGTGAATTACTTAAAAACTAATCTGCGCGTGTGCACAAACACAGTGCCGAGATACAGACCTCCGCCCTACAGCATCCTTGATCAGCATTTTCCCTCCCCTCTCAGGGCGCTTCAGTGTCTGCTTTATCTAGTCCTACCTTTTCGTCTAAGAGAGCCCTGTTTACTCTGTAATCCACATGGAATCAATCCTAGAACTGGTTTAAAGTAGGCCATCCCATTAATTCACAAAACTAAGGATGCATAAATTCCACTAATCTGACTTTTTAGAGAATCACTACTGCTTGCCATATGAGGAAAATGTGTTGTAAAAAGAAAAACTAAACGTACGGGCATATATGCATGGGGAACAGATACCTACTCTGTCCAAATGCATCATGTGGGAGGGAGAAGGAATGGTGGTGGACAAAGGGACTAGTCATAAAATTACTGTCTTGGAGGGACCTCTAGGAGCTATAGAATTTAAATTCTAAGTGTGTCTAGGGTGGTAAAGGCCTGGGGTGGGGGAATGGGCAGGATAGAAGAGGTCAATAGGGGGAAAAAGGGGACATATGCAATACTTTCAACAATAAAGATAAAAAAAAGAAAAAATTCTAAGTGTGTGGTGCATATTGTGTTTTTAAAAAAGTTGCTTCTGTTGTGTATTTTTGTATACTTGGCACCTCTCCACAAAAAAGAGCTGCACATGCTCTTAATTTTATTCTCATTACTCCATAAAGTTTTGCTTTTTTCCTCTGGCCAATACTATTTTTTTCTCTCCTCACCCTCTCCTTTCTTATATTGTCTCTCTTCCTGCCCCCCCCCCCACTCCCCCATGGACCACTAGGGGAAAAAACCTACTCTATTCTCCTCTTGCTGCTTAGTAGCCACCACCAACAAGCCCTCCTTTCAGTTTGGGAAGCATCAAAGGAAGACTGTTCTGAATGTCTCACCGCCTGTGTTGCCAACTCTCGCCCTCATCTAACACCACACACGACAGGCTAGCAGCTGGGAATAAACTGAAAATCATTCCCCCTTCACAGCCCAGCCCCCTAAAGGGGTAATTAATAATGATGTGCATTACTTTACACACACAAGACCACAGTTTCACAGGTAAGGCAACTTCCCAGTTGCAGGAGAAAAGTGGGCTTAAAACTGTGGTGTACTGACATGTAAAGGTCTGTGCTTCAGAATACAAACCATATCTTTTGTGGGAGAGAGTATGCAAGCAGCATAAAAATAAAAGCCCAATTTTTAAAAAATCAGATGATATCTGTAATCTTGGTTATAACGACTATACCATACATTTATTTCTTCTGTAGAAACATGGACAGAAAAGCCCTACCTCCTGAAAGGATGGAGAAGAAAAGATAGAGAGCAATTACTGGTCCTTTAATTCAAAGAAGGAAAGGATGAATAGAAATGAAGGTGGCAACTGCTCTTAAGAAATGGATTTTTTCAAATCACATAGGCAGAAAAATTAAACTGAAGGTGTACAAGTAGCATTGGCCTGAGGTTAAGAACACTAAACAGATATTAGAAAGAAAGTGTGGGGCATGTATGATTTACCCGACACACAGTCCAGTTTACCTGGGTGAGAAGGGGGCAATGGAGTCTTAGAGGCAGGATATCAAGGAATTTGGTGTAGAGGAAGGCAATGGTCCCACAGGATGTCAAAGAATCCAAGATATTTTCCAGCTGTATTTGTGTATGAAGAATAAACTGACACAACCTTGGAACGCAGTCTTACGTGCAGCACACACACACACAGGCTGCAAAATACCAGCCTCAAGAAGTAACACCTGTTCTAGCCCCGTGCAGGCTGGTTGTGCGCACGTGTGGCCTTTCAAGGGAAAAGAGGGTCTTCTCCACAGCGTGGGGCCGGATGCACTCAGAACCCCCAGCAAGCACCAGGATGCAAGGGCGCCATGCAAGAGTAGCCTTGCTAACTCACCAAACAGTGAGGCCTTCGAGAAAGGTCGAGAAAAGGAACTGGAATTGCAGCTGGTAGCTCTGGCTGCGAAAAGACAGAACAGTCTTTTCCACAAGGCAGGACAATCTCAAGTCATTTGCCAGAGAGATTCCTTGAAAAAAAGAGGCAGCATGCTGAGTCGGAAAGGGCCTTTGTAAGTGGGGGGAGAGATAGAGGGAGGACCCCCTTAGAAGGTAATGTTTTCATTAATAATCATTTCCGTGCCAGCGGACTGTGCCAGAGAAATTTGACTCTTGGCTGATTTTTAAATAATTCTCTCCACCTTCCTCTCCATATGGTTCTAGAATCCCAATCGCACCTGTGCGCGCTGAAAGGCCTGGGGAGTACACCAAGCCGCCCCGCACTGCGCAGCGCCGTCTCCCTGGTCCCCTCCTCTGGCATATAGTCTCCCCGACCAACCTCTCCAGCTGGGCTGCATCCTCAGGCCACCCAGGCCTGTTCCTGCGATCATCCCCGTGCTCCCCAACTGTGCTACTCCTGCAACCCAATCTCGGGGCCAGGAAGGCAGCTAAGCCAGACTCCCACCCTTGAGTCACGGTGGACCTCACCCCCTATCCCCAAACCCCACCCCCGTGACCAGCGAAACGCGCCAGGGCCGGCAGAGGCTGTGGGCTGCCCGCGAGGAGCGCTCCACCTGGAGTCCCAAAAGTGCACGGAGAAGTGACAACTCCCAAGTGCGGGCGACCCCCGAGGCCCCCTCCCGCCCTTGCCCCCGCTAAGGCGGGCCGGCCACTACCTCCTGGAAGAGTTCCAGACTGTAGGTGTTGTCGTCGTCGGCGAAGAAGAGCACGCCGGGCTGCGCGCGCTGGTGCTGGTGCCTCTGGCGCAGCCAGGCGAGGCCGGCGTTGCGCTGCTCCGTGGCGCGCGGCAGCCCCGGCCGCTTGTAGCGCCGCGGCGTGGGCACGTGCAGGTGCGTGCAGGGCAGGCCGGCCCGCGCCAGGAAGCGGCTCACCAGCTCGCTGCGCGCCGCCGCGTCCTCCACCAGGATCCAGTGCAGCTGCGCCACCTGGCGGAAGGTGTTGGCCAGGCGGGTCAGCTCGGCTTTCTGCACCGGGCGGCTGTAGGTGGGCGTGATGGCATAGATGGTGGGCAGAGGCGGCTGCGGCTGCAGCTGCGGCCGCGACTCGTTGCGCTTTTCCGAGCCGCGCCCGGGGCCGCCCCTGCGGAGCGGGGGTCGGGCGCCCCCGCGGCCCAAAGCGTAGGGAGAAAAGTAGGGGCGCGGGGTGAGCGGGGGCGCTGGCCTGCGGGTGTCCACGTCGAGCATGATGATGACGATCAGGACCCAGGGCAGGAGGATGAAGAATCGGCTGAACAGCACGGACTTCATGGTGCGCTCTTCCCCGGCTTCTCGGATGCCCCGAAGAGGGGGCAGCCGGGGGACCCCAGCGCGCAGTTTGGACGGCGGCGGCACCCGCACTCAAGAAGCCGCGGCCCGCGCGCTCTCCATCGGGTCCGGGGCGCTGCGGGGAGCCGGGGTTTCAGCGCCTGGCGTGGGGGTCGGCGCAGGTGCCCAGGAGGTCGGGCCACGGGGAGTGCCGGCGGGCGTGCAGGTACTGCCCGCACTCGGCGAGTCGGCGGGAAGCGGACTTGGTCCAGCCGCGCGCTGCTGGCCGCGGAGTTGTGCCGAGCGCCGGGAAGACGCGATCCCCGCCGCGCTCTTTCAGAGGAATGGGAGCCGGGAGCCGGCCCCCGGGCCGCCTGCGTCGCCGCCCGGGTCCCGTGGCGCTGCGGGCAGAGGGACTCCAACCGTGGGCTCCTTCGAGGGCTTCCCTTCTTCACGCCCTAGCCGGGGCGGCGAGGGCCGGGAGCGGACGCGGGAGACGCAGCACCCCAGCTCCGTTCGCGCGCTGCAGCGGAAGCCTGCACTCCGGTCCCTCGCTCTTCTCTTCTCCGAACCTCTCCCGGCTCCGGTAGCAAGATCCCAAACCGAGGAAAGAAAGAAAAAGCGAGGGGGCGGGGGCGCTGCGGACTCGGGCGCCCTCCCAGCCCTCCTGTGGGAGGACAGCAGCGCTGCTACTGGCGGAGAGGGGCTGCGAGCGGGAAGTGGGGAGGGGGCCCGCTGCTCCGCGGGGTCGGGCCGGACGAGCTCGCTCCGGGGGCGGCGGCTTCACCGCCCCGAGAGGCGCGGGAGGAGGGTCCCCGAGGGGCGCAGGACCTCCGGGAGGGGGGCAGAGGCTCGTTCGCTCATCTCCGCGCGCGCCCAGCTTTCTGAAACACTGCAAGGTCTTCGGAGATCCGCCAGGAACCCATTCACGTGCAGAAAACTCGGGAGACCAAGGTGTGGAGTGAGAGGCGGGAGAGGGCAAAGGATTCTTCTCTGGCTCCCAGCGGCGGGGCTGGTGTGCTGGGGTGTGCGACCCGCGGCAACCAAAAGCGCTTTCACTGAAAGGCAGAAATCGATAGAAGCCCTGGGAGACCCGGGAGGGGGGGGGGGGGGGACACATAGGTGTTTGGCATGTGAGATAGCCCTTAAGAAGGAATCAGTCCCAGCGTTGCTGCCTGACTGCAGTTAGATCAGTGGAGGGAAAGTCCTGAAACTCCACCTGAATGCGGTTAACTTGTGGTCTTCAGTAATTTGGCGTCACCGTTACTCGCAGTTCGCTGCCATCGGAATTACTCCAATTGGAACCTCCCAACGATCCTTTCAAGGAGGCCTGGGAAGTAGAATCACCTCCTTTTTGTATTTTGGGTTTTTTTAAGGGGAAGCTGAGGCTCAGTGTTTACAGTGACTTCTCCGAGGAGATCGGTGGCAAGTAGTCAAGTGAAAATGGAACGTGTGTGCTCGGGTCTAGCCAGTGGCTTCCCCTGTGCGTGGCCTGCAGATACCAGGACCCAGAGGGCTGGCCCTCCTACCTGTAAACACGTGCAATCAAAATCCAACAGCGCTTATGATGATGTGTAGACCTGTGACAGTAAACCATTGGTGCCGCCTTTGGACTTTTTCTATTTTGTGGGCCTACTAGCCGCTCCCTAGCTGTCTGTAATGTACCAGGAAGAAAGAAGAGGGACCACACTTCAGAGTCACGTTTCAGGGAGACCCTTGCAAAGCTGTGGGAAAGCTACTCTCCCGCTATGGTACTTTCGGAGCCCATCGTCCCTTGGTTGTCTGTCTTCGGTCTTGCTCACAAATAAATTCCCCCTGTTGCGCTTTCTGAGTGAGGGCAGATGTCCCTCCACCTTTCCGAAGCTCCTGGGTGTCTTGAGCCTACCCTTGCTGCTCCCACCTATCATCAGGCCTTGGCGAATCAGTGAATTCCCCTAACTTCCCCCTCAGAGTCTGAAACCTGAGAGTCAAATGTACAGATTTAACAACCCCCCTGACCCCCACCCCGCAAGGGCAAGCCTTCTGTCCCGACCTCCCTGTATCACCCACAGCTCATATTTTAAACTCGGCAGATCAGTACATCCTCATCTCTTCACATATTCTGGGCTAGCCAAACGGGCCTGGGAACCCAGGTGAGGCGAAGGTAGGTTTACAGTTGTGAGTATGCAAAACAACCCCTAGGCCTGGGGTGCGCCTGCGGAAATCAATGTCAGCATCCTGGGAAAGGAAGAAGGGAAGACAATTTAGTAAAGGCTTTTCTTTCTTTCTTTTTTTGTTAATCCTCACCTGAGGGTATTTTTTTCTACTAATGTTTAGAAAGGGAGGGAGGGAGGGAGGAGGGGGGAGATAGAAAGAGAAAAACATCAATTGGTTGCCTCATGCCCCAATGGGGCTGGAGATTGGATCTGCATTCAGGTACATATCCTTGACCAGAAATCAAACCCACAACCCCACTGTACATGGGCCAATGCTCTAAGCACTGAGCAAAACTGGCTAAATACTAGAAAGCAGCACGTACCCCTACCTCCCTTATAAAGAATACCCAAGTCTCGTTCATCCTGTCGGAAATGTTAATGCAGTTGAAAAGAAATGCCTTGTGCATTAGCTGGAGTAAACTCAAGTGGTTACTGAATTACATTAAAAAGCGTCACTAATCTTATTAGTATGGAACTCTCGGTTATTCCCACTACACCATAAAACCTATTTCCTAATTGCTTCTTCTTTGGGGTAAAGAAGCATCCAGGGCTATTCAGAGATGAGACACTTTCAAAATCAATCACATTTTGGAATCTGAGATTTCGTCTGGTGTCCAGAATTCACAGATGTCATGCAACACAACATATAACTAGCACATCCTCAACCCGGAGGTCATGTCATCTTTTCTACTGTCCTTCATCAGCATTTGCATCCAGGTTTTCCTCATCCCATCATCTCTAGGGGCATCATGGTTTTGCAGTCAGGCAGACCTGGATTCAGTTCCCAGCTGGGCTACTTAGGCAACTTTGGGAAGCCAATGAGCCTCTCACTGCCTTAGTTTCCAATCTGGAGTGTGGAGTCAATAATACATACTGCATGGGCATCTTATAAGGACTCAGTAGGATAAGTGAGGTAAAGCATTTTGCAGAGGAGTTGGCATTGTGAAGGCAGGCGATAAATGGTATTTAAATACAGGTAGCACATCCTCTAAAGATTGTAACTCAGGAGATCTTGAAGCGCCATCATCACCCAGGAATGTAAAATGAAATCCATTCTAAACAGGACTGACAATAGCTTGAGAGAGGGCCCCCACCTGTCAGGAAGGCATTCCTGTGTGTGGTAGAGTTTTCCCAGGTTGGGGTAGGGAAGGGAAGAAAGAGGAAATCAATTTACCCCAAAGACAAGGTGCAGACTGTCACAAAATAAGGATGACATGATTCTGAGTAGCATTTATCTCAATCTACTGAATATGCCATAGTGTTTTACAGTCAGTGTCTCAAAATGTGGGCCCACATCTTTTATGATCAAATCTCAGTAAAGATATAGAAATACAAAAGTTATTAAGAATGTCCTTTTGAAGCATAAAATGAGGGTAAAACCCTCTTAAGTGCAAAATGTATCACTCTTTAAATATTTAGAGAGTTTGTCAGGTACGGGAATGGAAACAACTCCTTTAAATGGAAGCTTGAAGAAATGTCATTTTATGAAGCGTAATCATTGGGCAGCTCTCGTACTTTTCCCTGTGGTTTATGATATTCTTACATAAAACAATTTGAACTTGATCTGTGACTGGTAATGAAGGTTGGTAGAAGTCACTAGAGTAATTAAAATGATTACCTAACTTCAGAGCTTCTGTACATCCTCTAAGTGTTTATTTTCATTTAATCTCTCTAATTATTTGTGTAACAAATGAGCTTTGCTTCATCTGTACTAATGAAGCCTTGGATTGCTGGCATCAGCCACTGCATTTCAGCATTCAGCTCTTGTTCTCAAATAAACAAACAAAGGTATAAAAAAAAAATCCCATCTGGGGAGTTAACAAAAACATATTGTATAATCACTAAACATTTACATTCTGCCTTGATGAGTAGCATGCCACTGTAACTTCTGCAGCAGGAAGACGGCAGCGCGATTAGTGCACAGGGTAGAACTGATCCAATCTGACATTTGAGCCTGGGGTTCTGCTAGTGTGACTAAATCAACCTTCAAATGAACATTTGGGGAGATCCTTGGTATTCTCAGTCAAGTAAGAAAGAGAGCAGGAATACACACACACACACACACACATGTATTTGCAAATATCTACATGATAATATGGGTATGCAAATCAGGTTGTAAAAAAAATCAGAAGTAATTCATGTACAAGTAATAATGTAATGTGCAGGTATAGATAATCAATACCCACATGCATGTGAACATAAATAATTCCTGTTAAAACATCCAACACAATTATGTGAAAAAGGGTGATATCAAAATAAATAATTCTAATAGCCCCAATTCCAGGGATCCATGACAGTTTCACTGATAAGTGTCAGAAAAATAACATCCAGACCATGATTAAATGGCTCCTTTGGTTTATGTGATTGTCATGCATCTGGATCCTCTACAAATGTCACTTTTGGCCTAGAATTATTCTAAATTACAGTGCTTCCTTAAATTTTAGATGTTTGCAGCTATTATGCACAAAATGTGACATTGGAAGTAGTTCGTTTAGTAAAATTCTATTTTTCTAGGATGAGTTGAGATCAAGGTTATTCAGTAAAAGCAGTTTTCTAGAAAAGTAAAAATCTGTAATTTATCCTAATAATTTTATTAAACATAATTCAATCCGGTTTGAATAATAGCTGGAGATAATGACATGCCAGTGTGCCTCCATTTCCCTTTATTAATGAATTAGGATACTCAAAAACCCAATAAAGCATGCATAAAGAATACAAGCAAACTCTATATCTTTTGCTTCACTATCTTAAAAATTGGCATTTACATTAAAATGCTAATGAGTTAGAAATAGAATTTAACTATAAAACTACACAACCTGACTTTCACAGTTGTTAGGACAATCAAAGGAGATAATGTAGATGAGAGTATTTTAAACACTGTACTTTTTAAAATTGAATTTATTGGGGTGACATTGGTTCACAAAATTGTATATGTTTCAAGTATACAACTCAACAAAACATCATCTGTACACTGCATCATGTGCCCTTCACCCAAAGCAAAGTTTCTTTCTGTCTCCATTCTCCCCTCCTTTGCCCACCTCCTCTTATTGCCCCCCTTTGCCCTCTGGCTATCACCACTCTGTTGTCTGTGTCCATGGGCTATGCATATATGTTCTTTTCCTTCTTTCATCCAGCCCCCCAAACCCTCTCCTCTCTGACAGCTGCCAGTCTGTTCCATGTATCCATGCCTCTGTTTCTGTTTTGTTCATCAGTTTATATTCCACATATAAGTGAGAGCATATGGTATTTGTCTTTCTCTGACAGGCTTATTTCACTTAGCATAATACCATCCAGGTCCATCCAAGCTGTTGCAAAAGGTAAAGTAATTTATACATGTAAATAGAAGAGATTGGCCAAGAGTTGATAATTGTTGAAGCTCAAATGTGGCCTCCTTATACTACCGGGCCTATTTTTACATGTGTTTCAAAACTGCCATTGAAAAGTTAAAATACATACAATAGGTTACTATGTACTATAGTTTGTTTACCAAAATAATTCTGGGGTCACAATCCAGAAGCTGGGTTGGTAGATTGTTCCATATCTCATTGAATCAGCCTCTCAGTCCTGAAAATAGGTCAGTTAGTTAAACAGCCATGTCCTATTTGAGGAGGCAATGTAGGTGGACAGGGTGGGGTTGGGGGGGGGATCTAAATTAGTCCTTTATATAGTAGGAGTAACCGGAATTTAATTAGGGGAATTTCTAAGGAAACAAAAGAAAAACAAAGGTTAATGACTAGAACAAACTACAAACTCAGTTTTTGAGTCTGGAGGGCAGCCAGTTAAGAAGATTTTTAGTTGTTGGGCTTGAGGCATCTTCAGATGGTGGAGGAAGGACAGGCGGTGGCAATCCAATGACTTTAATTTTTTTGTAGTTGGAATATCTCTGCTGGGGGCATCAGGCTTTACAGCAGCAAGTATGAAACACCACACATGATTTGTTGTGGTGATTCCTGTGACATTTACCAGCTTGCAGGGCTTCAGAAAAAGGGCAGTTATAATTTTTAGTGACGCCAAGTCAGGAAGGTGGGAGAAAAATGGAAAATATTAATTACTGACAAAAAACACGCCATCACAGGAGCCAGTCTACAAAGAGGAGGAACGTTCAGTCAGTGAACATGGCCCTGTTCAACAGCCACAAGGATGTGTCATAGTTATTACTGAAACCCAGAATGTCCTCTCTGCTGCCACCCCGTTGTTATCAGAGAGCATTGAAGCAGGACTCGTTTGTTTGTAAAACAGATCTACTCTTATTAAACTTGGCTTGATTATTTACATACATGCAACAAGAATAGCGATTTATCACATATTCTCTTTTAAGTCTACTTTGCCAGAACTTTTAAGAAGGAACCTCAGATTGGACCTTTAAAAGTCTGTAGAGGTTGAAAAGCTAAGTCAGGAACTTGGCACCAGACTGCCTGCCATACTGCAGGTCTGGGTAAATTCCTCTCCTTTGGAGGTCCCCAGTGTAACTTAAGTTTCCTGGGTCTGCCAGGAAATGACCTTTCTTACTCACCTATAAGGCTGGGACCCTGTAAGCAAGGCATCGGGCTGCTATTCAAGGGACTTTGTAAAGTCGATCTGAGTTCCTTAAATCTGTCTGGTCATATCTAATTCTATGCATATTCTCAAATATGATGTTCCAGTCAAAGCCATGGTAATATATCCAATGTTTCCAATTCTGTCCTAGAGGAACACATTCTAACTGAACTTATTCAAACAGCTATACTGCCATGAATATAAGAATATTCAGTAAGAATTTTCAAGGCGGGGAGTGGGGTCAGGCTAGATGGGGTCAATGGTGAAAAAAGGGGACCTATGTAATACTTTCAACAATAAAGATTAAAAAAAGAAATTTGTTATTGTATGCTTTGTTCTTAGGTTGAACTTATACTGTTATAATCATAAACATTCAATAGAGATAACATAAGCTTATTTGACTAGTAAGCTCAGGTAGAAGAATCTGTACAACTGCCCTATATTTAATGTTCACAATTCTGAGATATGCCTGTTTTTATTAGCCAACAAACTTAAACAAACTTTATTTGTTTTCTAGGTGTATGATAGTTGTTTTTATTTTTTTTTAATAATTCTTTTATTGTTGGTAGTATTACAGATATCTCCCATTTTCCTCCCTTCCTCTCCCCTTTTCCCAGCCCCTACCCACCCCTCCAGGTCTTCACTACCCTACTGCCCGTGGGCTATGCATATAAGTACAGTACGTAAGTTCTTTGGTTTGTCTCTTCTCATCCCCCTAAGCCCACATCGAGGTATGTCAGTCTGTTCCATGCCTCCATGCTTTGGGTCTTATTTTGTTGGTCAATTCATTTTACTAATTAGAGTTCACAAATAAGTGAGATCATATAATATTTGTCTTTCTCAGTTTGGCTTCTTTCACTTAGCATAGTATTTTCCAGGTCCATCTATGCTGTCCCAAAGGGTAAGAGATCCCTCTTTTTTACAGCTGCATAGTATTCCATTGTGTAAATGTCTAAACTAACTTTTATTTACTGAAAACTATCCCAGATCATGTGAACGTAAAAAAAGCATTGGAGTTAGTTTTTATACATCTGAGAGTTTTATGAATTTATATAGCACTTATTTTTCTTTTTCTTTTTTTAAAAAATATATTTTATTGATTTTTTACAGAGAGGAAGGGAGAGAGATAGAGAGTTAGAAACATCGATGAGAGAGAAACATCGATCAGCTGCCTCCTGCACATCTCCCACTGGGGATGTGCCCGCAACCCAGGTACATGCCCTTGACCGGAATCGAACCTGGGACCCTTCAGTCCGCAAGCCGACGCTCTATCCACCGAGCCAAACCGGTTTCAGCATTTTTCTTAAGCCATTAAATAGAACTCTTTCACAAATTAATTTTGGCAATGTCATCTGGAGGTAAGATCAACATATACATAAATGCACATATGTATAGACATACACATACAGTTGCCTGTATGTTTATGCATACAGAGATCTTATAAGTTTCATTTTAAATCTTATCCATGAGTTAGGTATAAATACAGAATATATATATATATATGTATATATGTGTGTGTATATATATATATATATATATATATATATATATATATATTTGTTGTTGTTGTTGTTAATCCTCACCCAAGGATATTTTTCCATTGATTTTTAGGGAGAGTAGGAGAGAGAAACATTGATGTGAGAGAAACACATCAACTGGTTGCCTCCTGCATGAGCCCAACCTGGGCCCAGCCAGGGAGGAGCCTGCAACTAAGGTATGTGCCCTTGACTAGAATTGAACCCGGGATCATTTGGTCTGCAGGCCGAGACTTTATCCACTGAGCCAAACCAGCTAGGGCTAAAGAAAAATATTTTTATTGATTTCAGAGAGTAAGGGAGAGGGAGTGAGAAACATCAATGATGAGAGAGAATCATTAATCAGCTGCCTCCTGCAGGCCCCTTACTGGGGATTGAATCATGAGCTGGTTCATAGATAGACACTCAACCACTGAGCCATATTGGCCAGCCAGGTTGATTCTCATCTTTGCCTTATTAATTTTTTTCTTTTTAATTTGATCTTCATTTGTTTATGATAAGAGATCTCCAAATATCCTTTTAGATATAAAAGTCCAAATCTTCAAAGGTATATCTATTTCAATATAACTGCAAGCCAAAAAAAGCCTTTTTATGGCTTAAAATCAGTATGCCTTTTAATGGATTAATTATGGTCACAAGAAGCATCATCAAAGAGGGTGCAAACGATGCAGCCCTCCCAAGTTCCAGAGCCACACACACAGACAGCCTTTAAAAGAAAGATGTAGACACCTCCCCTCACCCCTGAGAAATAGTCACTGTTGGTAGGCTGCTAGCCACAAATGGCATTCAACCCACATGTCTGTACCATCATGTTCTCGGGACCCCCAATCTGACCATTTGCTGCCTGTAGACACAGGCCCAACCATCTGCATGCCCCGGCAGGTAGAAAGCCAAGGCCATCTCTCGCTACACAAAATAAGGCCAAAAGGAAAGCAATCGCTGTTTCTGGTGCAGGAACAATAGTCAACGGTACCAAAACCAAATTCACAAGGGCCACAATTCAAAGAACTATTTTTTTTTTTTTACAAATGTTTCCCCCCTCCCAATCTGAACTTGTAAAGGAAGGGACAAGGAGAAATGTTTATCTTCCTCTCTCTACCAGTGCTACAAAGATCCAGGAAAGCTTTGTAGGAATTCTTACCTTCTGCCAGCTTTTGTCCGTTCTCCCAGGACCTCAACCCCAGGCTCTAAAGAGAGTGGCAGTGGTCATCCCAGCCCTTTACGATCACACCCTCATTGTCCAGAAACTGTAGGGGAGACAAAACTAAGGGTCTCTGTTTGGACCTGAGAATTAAACAGACATAAAACTGATTAACAGGAGAAAAGCATATAAACTAATATGTTTCATGTGGCATGGGAACTCTCATAAGGAAATAAAGACCCCAAAGAAGTGGCAACACCTATGCTTTTCTACTATATGGAACAGAGGGGCATTGTGAGACATTAGCTAAAACATATGCGAGGCTTTCACCAAAGATGCACATTATTTTAACAAGGTCTGTTTGCATGGCATTTCCTCGGCTTCAACCCCCTGTCTATGGTGATGTGATTTTCCCCCTGGTATGGCGAAGATGGTGCACCTGGGAGTTTTAGCTCCTGCTTTCAGGGAGAAAGGAGGATCAGAGAGCCCTTCTGACACCTGCTGTTTTTCAAGTGCCTTCACCTCAATATAATACTGAAGCCAAGTAGCCTATGTTGGGGTGGCATATTCTGTCCCTTTCAGGCTTCAATAGCAAAGAAGCAGAGACGGAGTGGCCTAAACAACAAACATTTATTTGTCACAGTTCTGGTGGTTTGTAAGTCCAAGACCCAGGTGGCAGCAGATTCAGTGGCTGATGAGAGCCCTCTTCAGAGTGGCTGACTGCTGACTTCTCACCGTGTCCTCACAAGGCAGAAAGAGAGCGAGACCCTCTGGAGTCCCTTCTATATGGGCACTAATCCCATTCTGGAGAGCTCTACTCTCATGATCTACTTACATCTCCCAAGCCCCACTGTCTAATACCACTACATTGGGGGTTAGGATTTGAGGATGTGAATTGTAGGGGTACATAAACATTTAGTTCATTGCACAGGTTGATTTGCAGTATCTTATTAAATAAGAAAGTATCTCCTGCCTGTCTCACAAATAATCTAGTCCCTGTGGGTAAACATATCTATATATATATAAAGAGCCAGGGGCCGTCGCATCCGAAACAACTGAATGGACGACCGAACAGGCTGTGTGGAGTGACCAGGCTGGCACGGGGTTAGTGAGGAATGACCAAACAACTGAACACCAGGCTGTGTGGGGCGATCAGGCCCACGGGGGGGCGGGGGGGCAGTGAGGGGTGACCAAATGACCGAACAGCAGGCTGCGTGGGGTGACCAGGCTGGCATGGGGGGCAGTGAGGGGCGACCAGGACAGCAGAAGGGGCTGTTGGGGGCAACCAGGTCAGTGTGTGTGTGGGGGCAGTAAGGGGCAACCATGCTGGTGGGTAGGGGCAATTAGGGGAGACTAGGTTGGCGGGGGGCAGTTAGGGGCAACCAGGCCAGCAGGCAGAGGCAGTTAGGGGTGATCAGGCTGGCAGGGGAGCCAGTTAGGGGTGATCAGGCAGGCAGGCAGGTGAACAGTTTGGAGCCACGGTCCTGGATTGTGAGAGGGATGTCTGACTGCCAGTTTAGGCTCAATCTCCAGGATCAGGCCTAAACCAGCAGTCAGACATCCCCCGAAGGGTCCCAGATTGAATTGGTTGCAGGCTGGGGTGAGGGGACTCCCCCCTCCCCCCCGCCCCCTGCATGAATTTCATGCACCAGGCCTCTAGTATTTTATGAACACCCCACCTCCAAAATATAAAAATTAATAATAGAATTCCATCAATCTTTTAGGTGCAATTTCTCCCAAATCTGGCAGACCATTGACTTGAATTAGTTTTTAAAATAATTTTCATTGATTTATTTGTGAGCGTAATTTTCATTAACAATTACAGTGCCTACATTCATTAGTTTCTGCTTCTTGAGTGCCATATTAGGTATGACTTGGTTGGCCGTGTATTCGGGGGTCTAAGTGAAATGAATCCCTCAAACAAAGTGGACATGGGTTTGTTCCCTTATTTCTCTGCCCATCAGGAGTTTATAGCTTCAGCCTAAGAATGTACCCACACAGATTTAGTCAGAAAAGGGACTCATTAAGAAGGCTTGATTCTGAAGCAGGAATACCATCAGGGTTGCGAAACTGAGGCCCATTACTTTTCCAACAAGTGCTTGGAATTCTATTCAAATAGAATATAATTAAGCCAGCAAAACCATCATTCCATAATTAGGGTATAATTGCTTAGAGTGACACTTGAAATAACTCCAAACAAAAGCCCTCCAATTCCAAATGAGGTTCTAATAGAATCCCCAAGCAGACCGCTGTCAGAACTGTCACTGTCGAGGTGCTGTCACTCTGTAAGGTCTAGAAGCACTGTATTATTTAGAGAGTGGCAGTAATGCTGGAAAGCACAGAAGCCCAACTGTGGGAACACTGTCTGCCAGGCAGATTACTACAAGGCTTAGAAGTTACCTGAGACCCAGGTCAACCTTGTCCACAAGGTGCCAACATGGCACCCGGGAAAAAGAGCTGCCTCAGAATGGGGAGAGCGGCGTCCATGCCCTAGATACCCACTCACCGGTTACCTAGCTGAACTTCTTCCTCACTTGTCAAATGAACATGATAACAAGACTCGCCTCCTGTTGTCGCTCCTAAAACTAAGAGATGCTGTACAAGAACTAGATGAACCAGGTTCCCTTCAATGCACTAAATAAACACATTTTAACACAACAGTCCTTCAAAGTGGGTTCAGAGGGTGAGAAACTTCTCTAAGGTCATCCAGCCAGTAAACATAAGAGACTGAATTTGAATCTAATTCTTTTTTCTTTTCTTTCTTTTTTTTTTATCCCAAGGTCAACATTGTTTTCACTATAGCTGTTTTCCACAAATGTAAGAGTTGAATGGATAATAGACCTGTATATGGGAGTTATTTCAGCATTGACAGTCCTTGTGATTAAATGAGTAGATATGTTTAAAACCTTTAGAACAATAACATAGTATTCAGTAAGCACTGGCTGCAGCTGTAGTGATGATGGTGATATGATGATGTAAGGTGCACTTTTGGCCTCTGAATGTGCTGTGAATCATGACAATTAGAATAGGGCTGATTGCACACATTTAAAAAAGCGAGTAATCAAGTGGTTATTTGTTATGCAAAAGCACAAACTGGTGGTAGAAAGAGGCTTGAGTTTGAGGTCAGAAGACCAGGGTCCAAGTTTTGGCCCTTCCTATCTTGTCACTCAGAACAATAAGAACTGGAGCCAGTGGGGGGGGGGGGGGCAGAGGGAGGAAGGGGCAGCAGGAGTTGAGCTTTACCCACACTTGGACAGTGTGTGTGAAATTCTATTTGTAATGGGCACAGCACTATCAAACTGCTAAATAATAAAGAAGGTAATGTCTTTTGGGGACTAAGGATTTATTGATATTCTGTGTTTCCTCTTTGTTCCTGCCAGCATCAGATCCGTGGTAATTGGAGAGAGAAAGGGGTATTTATCTGATGTAATATGGCATATAAACTGTAGGTTCAAAGGAACAGTAATCTCCTCCAACCCTGCTTTTAACAAGGGCATTTGACTGTCAGGAGGAAGCAATCTCCAATAATAGAAATTTTAAAAATTTCATTTAGTGTACCAGGTATTGCGAGTTAATATATATGGAGTTCTTTAAACAGTGCTCACACTTATCAAGTGTTATGCTAGTATCATTGCATGGAGCTATGGACAGATTTTGTACATTAAAGTTTTGAAAAAGAACCATTATGGGCAGATATATAAAATCTGCCTATAAGTGTTCAAAACTTTAAAGAAGGTATAGTTTTTATTGTGTCAGAAATGTAAGATTTTATATATATATATATATATATATATATATATATATATATATATACACACACACATATTACACACACACACATATTACACACACACACACATACACACACACCTGTTTTTCATACATATCTATTAAAATCAGCCAAGAGCATAAGTTCACAGGGCAAAGTCTAGAACGGTCTAAACGTGGAGCTTCCAATGTTGTCTCCTCATGGGGTCACAGACAGCATTGATTTCCTGGCATTGATATGACAATGCACATGGAGTATTGCCAACCAGGGAAGCTTACCTAAGCCTTTGTGTCCAGAATGCAAACCTGGTTGCTCACCCACAAGGCCGACCCCAACCTCCAGCCCCTTGGGAGGTTGAGCTGATACCACCCAACTGAAAGCCCCACCCTGCATCACACTGTTGGTGTGGCTCAAAGCCCCACAGAAACAAAGACACTCTCATCAGGCAGCACATTCCGAGGTCTCAGAGATCAACTCCCAGGGTCCAAAGGCAAAGGCCAGACATCTCCTTGGACAAGGTTGAATCCTTTACTCCACAGTTACCACGACTAAGTCTGGGTCATGGTACGCTACCAAAAGCAGCAGTGTTCAGGATGGCAAGTCACATAGTTAGCATCCCATCCTATCCATCCCATCCCATCCCATCCCACCCCATCCCATCCCATCCCATCCCATCTCATCCCATCCCAGTTTCTCTAAGATGTCAAACCTACACCAATTTAGACTCTGAACTTAACTGGCAACATAGAATAACTGCACTTTAGGTAACTTCTCAAAGGGCATAACTTTAAACTTTCTATGAATTAAAAGTTCCACCCAGAGCCCTAGCCGGTTTGGCTCAGTGGATAAAACATGGGCCTACAGACTGAAGGGTCCCAGGTTCAACTCTGGTTAAGGGCATGTACCTTGGTTGCAGGCTCTGCCTCAGCCCAGGCCCTAGTTGGGGTTCTCACATCGATATTTCTCTCTGTCTTTCCCTCTCTCTTCCACTCTCTCTAAAAATCAAAGGAAAAATATCCTTGGGTGAGGATAAAAAAAAAAGTTCCACCAAGAGAAAGGATGTTTATGAAGGATAGCCAGGTGAATGTGGTGTTCAGACTTATTATAAACTAGTGTCCTGGTGCACGAAATTGGTGCACATTAAAAGGGGATTAATGAGAGGAAATATTATAATATTGCTATTTGCCCTTTCTCTATAATAGAAGTGTCAGAAATGGAAGAAAATTAGTAAAATGTATATGAAAATCTTCCTCCTGTCAGAGTCTGGGGTGCACCATGAGACCCAGAGTCAAGTCCCTGCCCACCCACGTGCACCTCAAAATCGCGTGAGACCCAGACCCGGCCAGCCCCCCCCATTGGGCTAGATCCAGACCCGGCTGGTCCCACCTTTGTCAAGCCCCACCTGGTGGGGGGCGCAGCCTCAGGTCCCCCAATCTGGGCCGGGGTGGGGGGCATGCCTTGAGGTTCCCCCATCAAGCTCCCCCGGGTGGAGGATGCAGCCTAAGGTCCCCAGTCAAGCCCTGCTGGGTGGGGGGCACACCTTGAGGTCCCCTGTCAAGCCACACCAGGCAGGGAGCTCAGTCTCAGGTCCCCTGGCCTGGTGCTAGGAGGGTGGCACAGCCTCAGGTCCCCCATCAAGCCCTGCTGGGCAGGGGGCATGGCCTGAGGTCCCCCCGGCCTGGTGCTGGGGCGGAGGGAGCAGCCTGAGGTCCCCTGGCCCAGCACTGGGGCAGGGGGGCACACCTTGAGGTCCCCCATCAAGCCCTGCTGGGTGGGGGTCATGGCCTCAGGTACCCCATCAAGCCCTGCCGGGTGGGGGGGGCATGGCATGAGGTCCCCTGTCAAGCCCCATGGGGGGAGAGGGGGCGCGCAGCCTCAGAACCCTGCTGATTGCTCGTTAAGGCTCGTTATGGGAACTTGGCCACCGCTGTGGGTGCAGCCAACTTGTGTCACGGAACCCTGCCCCCCTCGCCTCTGCTGTGGGTGCCGCCATATTTGTGGTGGAGTGACGGTCATTTTGCATATTCCCTCTTTATTATATAGGATAAAGCTAGGCTACCTCTGGAGGCATCTGGGCAAGCGTCTCATACAGGCATGCTTCTACCTCAGTCACATAAGTGCTACCTAATAAAATACAGGCAAGGGCACAGTCTCTGCTATTTTGTAGGGAGAAATTGTGTTATTAATGTTCAGGATCTGTGTAACTAGACATTGTCAGCTACTTAGAACAAATAAACACTCTTATGTGCTGTATAAAATAGAAAATGAACTCAACATTGTGTCACTGGAAGTGCTGTTACCACAACCTGTTCGTTTGGGAAGAATCATCACAGATTGAGATTCTGACTAATTAGAACACCAGGGAATTCAACCAATCAGAACTACACAATGCCCTTATTACTCCTTGGTCACCACACATAGGCCAGCTCTCAGAATTCAGTAACTAAAGGGTAGTGGTAATGAATTCAGCACTACATATGCAATATGGGTCATCTAGAAAGATGAATTACCTGTGGTTATGATAAAAAAATAATATAATATACATCTCCAAATATTTATATTTGGGAGAGAATATGACAAGGGCAAAATATATTAGTAGAGTTTACAAAAAGACAAAAAAGAGACAAATTTAAAATGCTACAAATTTCTCATATTAGACTCAAAGCCTCATTAACTCAAAAAAATTTAAGTAAGGCCATAATTAGGGTGAAATTTTAAAATAGCAATAAAGAGTAGGAAGCAAAAGTTCCTTTTATTCCACTTTTATCTCACCTCCCTCAAACCCCCAGCATCCCCACCCCTCTGTACTAAGCACTGTTAATAGTGCCTTTGAGTTACAGCTGAGCATTCGGCTCCTGCTGGTCACCACCTGTCTTTGCATCAGGTCAGAGCTATAGATGTGAAGGCATTTACGCTCCTTCCCTGTATTTGCTTTCCCCACATTGCCCTTCACTCTGATGCAATCGGCCTGCCCAGAGAGTTCTAAGGTGAGACCCAAGAAACCAGGACCGTGTTTGCTGTACAAACATCTCTGAGAGCCTTGTTTATTATTTCCCAGTGTCCTCTCAATGAAGACTTACAGGAGAAATTTGTCTCAGGTCTCAGGACTGGGGATGGAGGAGGTTCTCCAGGTTTGTTTTCATCTACAGGACTGTTGCAGTTGCCATGGTCACAAAACAAATCATCCAAACCTAACGGTGGGAAATGATTATTTATTATGCTCATGAATTCCGTGGGCCAGGAATTCCACCAGGGTACAGTGGAATGTCTTATCGCTGCTCCACTGTCTGGGGTCTCACATGGAAGACTCAGGCTAGGGATTAGAATCTTCTGGAGGCTTGTTCCCTCATCTGTCTTATGCTGGCTTTGTCCAAGACTTCAGCTGGTCCTGCTGGCTGGAACCCTTATATATAGCAGAAAGCTAGGTGAAAGCTCTGTAATGGCCTAGCAATGGACATTGCACAGCATTTCTCCTGTTGCTTGGCATTGGCGGAGTCACTTACAAAGTCATTTCCCACGTCCATAGGGAAGGGAAATAGTGTCCCCCTATATAGCAAGGTTCTAGAGATGCACGAGGGACTGAAAATAATGCTATGTCCATTTTAGGAAAATATCATTGGTCACAGGACCCTCTGATACATGGTCCACTATGTATACCAATTACTGAGAAATCCTAGAGGCAAACTCTCCTCATTGACTTTCATTCTATCTTACAATATTTTGTATGTCTTTCTAAATCACTTCAGATAATTTTGGAGGGGAGACTAAACTCTAAATTATCTGAAATGGTTCTAAGTACCAAATTAATAGTTCTAAGTACCAAATTAATTTCATCAGGAAGAACAAGAACATGACATTCAGGAATCAAATCCTAACAAATGCTATCTGCTATCCAAATTTTAACCTTAACTTACGTTGACTTAGAATGGAAACCCTGAGGAGTCATTCATCTTTTCAAGTCGATTTTTTGATCCCTACACTGGAATAGTTTCGATTCATCATACTGGAAAAGTATGTTAAATAACTGAATTCATTTCCTAATTGTTCTGCAGTTTGGAGATACAAATCTCAAATGGTTCTGCAATACTTATTTCATCTACTTAAAAATGTTTTACATTACACCACTTAAAAATAATAATATACTTTTTCTAAAAAGGTAGGCTAAGAATTTATAAAGATTCTTGGTATAACTTTTTACAAAGAAGATAATAATATTTAATTTTTCAATTAAACTATTATGTAGTTTTCCACTAAAGATGAGGTATTAATTATATCATTCTCCCAGAGCATAATTAAGATTTTATTTGAGACATCTATGTTAGGGATTCCTTGTCTGTGAAGAGCAATGAGTTTTATTAAATATGTCATCTCCCATATCAGATTTGTTATAATCAAATTTCATTTCCCTTCATTTTCTTACTCCACTACTTCTAGGCTGCAGAGCCAATTTACTCTCCTGTATATAAATTGATTATTTCATGAAAAGGTAGTCACTATAACTATTAAATGCAAAATTTACCATAACACAGACTGCAATTGCCAATTTAGGCACACCTGAATTAGGAAGTTATGATGTAAAAGGGATTAATTTAACAGCTTTGTGATTGTTTCCCATGGACATTAACCAGAGTAACTAGAAATTTGTAGCAACAGAATGATGCAAAATAGGCAAGTTAATATTTTTTAGAAACTATGAAAATTTATATGTGAAACACTGACTTGTGGCCTTACCATAAGAATTAGTATTAATTGCTTAAGGTTTTACTGATCTTTTAGGGTAAGTTTTAAGATAGTTGACTAAATCTTTTACAAACAAAGTAGAACAGTAATCATATGACTATCTAATATCATATCATATCATATATATATATATATATGCCTAAGCAACCATTTGACCATTCGACCATTTGGCCATTCGACCGTTCGATCAGTAGCTATGACACACACTGACCACCATGGGGCAGACACTCAACGCACAGGCATGGAAACATGGAACAGACTGATGAATCTCAGAGGGAAGTGGGGGAGGGGAGAGGGCAGGAAGAGATTAACCAAAGATCTTATATGCATACTGGAGGCCCAGTGCATGGATTTGTGCACCAGTGGGGTCCCTCGGCCTGCCCTGTGGGGACCAGGCCAAAACTGGCAGTCCGACATCCTGCGAGGGGTCCTGGATTGCAAGAGGGCACAGGCCAGGCTGAGGGACCCCACCAGTGCATGAATTCATGCACTGGGCCTCTAGTATCACCGTAAAATATCAAATCATTGTTCTCTTCATACACCAGTCAATTTCCTGCCTTGCTGAGTTTGCTTCTTCTGCCTTGAAATGTCCTCCTCGATATCCACCTTGTACCCTCTTATTGAGTCCCACCTAAATTCCAATGCCTAAATCACACATCAACACTTTCAGGGTTTTTTCTACTTCCTCCAAAGCAGATTCTCTCCTGCACTCTGCACTTTGGAGATAGGGCTCATTAGCATATTCTTGCCCTAGCGTTTTATATGTATTCATCATTTTCCCAGAGCCTCCTCCTTTTCAATGAGTTCCTTGTGGGAAGTGCCATGTCTTGTGCATTTCTGTCTCCCCCACAGCACCCATACCAGGGCTATGTACATAGAAGGTGGTAAAAAGTGTAGATTGGGTTATAAACTGAAGTTTGTATGCCCATGAGGATGACATACAAATATTTGGAAGCATTATGAGATAATAACTATTGTAGTCTGGGAGCCCACTTTGTCTTGCTGGACCTGTGTGTGTAACAGATAGCATTCAGGTTGCATTTTGAGACTCTTAACACTCCTATTTGTTTGCTCCATTTGAATGATCTCATTGGCCAACACAGTGGCCTTAGAGAATGGATAAAGACCACTATCTAAGCAGTGTGCCTCTGTCAGCAATGACTTCCATCCTTTCTTCCTGTCTCTGGCTTTTTGGACTACACATATGTCCTCCCCCTCTTTGCCTTGTACCATGTAGGTTCACAATGAGATTTCAGACTTTCTGCCAGGATCTAACCTGTCATTTTCTAAGGAAGCCCCTTCTGGTGCCACATCAGGGCCTTGCCCAGGCCTCCAGAGTCCCTGACTCTTCCTATCAAGGAAGGAAATGTCAGTATTCATGATATTCTACGTACTATTAATGGAATTCATTAATTTTGGAATGATGATATTAGTATCTTAATATTTGTTAGTCTAAGTAAAAATAAATGAAGGTGATTTCCATACATGGACCTTATTATTTTTGTTTACTTTCACTAGTTAAGTGTATGCTGGTTAGCTTTTTACTTTTGAGCTCTTTACAGACTGTATGAAAAGCAGGCAAAATACAGCCTTCCACCAGGAGTGTTTTGCAGTGACAGTGAGGGTGAATGGTGCCTGGTGAGCAAAGCATGTGTTCATGCTTTTTACCCTTGTACTCTGACTTGCTAAGATCAGTATCTTCGTGTATTGGAACAGATTGGCTTCTGGAGATGAGTTCCTTTCTGCACCGCCCCAGCCCCCCCTCCACTATGCTTCTGGCATTTTATGATCTATAAAGATTGTTGGGAAGTTGTGGGCCTGTTTAATTTTCCTGTTGCCATCTCAAAGGCTGGTTTTTAGCTAATGTTAATAGGCATTTACTACCTCGAGCACAATCACTCTATTTGGTTTTCTGCAAAATGAAGAATTATAGAGCAAATGGGTGGCTGCTCAAGGCTTAAAGCCAAAATTATAGTTTATATGAGCAAATGTGAAGGGTTTTATAGCCCATATTTTTGTGCTTATCCACTCCTCGTTCCAGCTTAACTTTTCTATTTTTATTATATTTATGTCTCAGTTTTTAAAAACCTGTTTTGAATTATTTTGTTTGGTTATAGTATTTGAATTTTATAAGCAATCAAGTATTTTCCGGTACAAGACAGGTTAAAC
This sequence comes from Myotis myotis, assembly GCF_014108235.1. Lineage (NCBI taxonomy): Eukaryota > Metazoa > Chordata > Mammalia > Chiroptera > Vespertilionidae > Myotis > Myotis myotis. The sequence goes on along the minus strand of NW_023416379.1, from coordinate 66,072,437 downwards.
ATAAACAAATTTCAGAAAGCAAAGACATAGATTTTGACATTTGAGACCTATGTGAAAATAATTTTAAGAGGGAGTAAACATATGATAAAACTTTGATTAATCCTAATTTGGGAAAGAGACAATTGCGGTTAAGTGAACCATATGATTAAGTTAGAGCTAATTAGAAGATGGTTGTGGCTCAACTATTGTTCGGAATCTTCCTGACATTATCTAACTTTACTCTGGTAAGTGAAATGCACTGAACATAATTGATTTTTTCTTTGGTGACTAAAGCTTTCACAATGGCCCAGGGATATCTTTGTGAACATCAATTTGGATTTGAACATAATTGGAGACATGTAAGTTTTAAGGGGTGAGGCTGAATTTGTACTGACCCCAGGTCAGGCTGGAAATTGATTTAAAAAATTAAATCTCTTCTCTCAGTTTGGTATCAGTAACTCATTTCTTTTTCCTAATAGTGACTGAGAGCAAACAAAATCCCCCTAACTACTCCTCAGAAAGAAACACATATATTGAATGAAAGACTTGTTGTTGAGGTCACTTTGCCTGAATAATTTAATTAATTATTTTAATTGAGACCTTATTATTTACAGCTTTGGGGCTGTGGCTCTACAATGAGGGATGAGATCACTCCTTCCTAAAGTGGAATAAGAAATTTGGAAGGACTCTCTCACACTCAATTTGTCTTTCAAAATTCAGTAAAATATGGCTTGGGCATTTTAAAATTAAGCAAATCATGTATTTTTTAAGTAGAAACAATACATTAAATCTGTGCAAAAGAGAATAAAAAAGGAATCTTGTTTGCCAATGTACGGGATAATTGGAGCCGAGTGAGAATATTGGGCTGCTAATAAAGAATGAAATTTCACTGAATTACTGGGTGGAGGTATAAAAATCATGTTCCATCTATCTGGTGGCTGGGCATCTGGCATTCTCAATGATTCCCCACAAGCTACACTTTCAAAATAAAATAGAAACAGTCTTTCTGAATAGCCAGGAAATTCTATAGGATGGATTAGAACCTGTCTCAGAATATACTTTGCATCATGTAGAACTTGATTTAACAAGTTTCCCTGGTGATCTCTAGTACTTCCTAGGTTTCAGAAGGCAGAGAATTAGGTGTAATGAGGGAGAGAGGGGGATGAAGAGGGAGAGAGGTCGTAGAGCTGAGATGATATGGATTGAGACAAATGTGTCTGCTATGTTGAGTGAGAGCTCATGAATGTGTGCATATGTGGGAGTGTGTGGTGTTGGGAAGTTTAACTGGGAAGTCAACATATTGAGCAATGGCAACCATGGTGACGGATAAAAGAGCAGAATCTTCAATTATATAAATACTAGAGGCCCGGTGCACGAAATTTGGGCAATGGGGGGGGGGTGTCCCTCAGCCCAGCCTGCACCCTCTCCAATCTGGGACCCCTCAGGAGATGTCCGACAGTTTAGGCCCGATCCCTGTGGACCTAAACCAGCAGTCAGACATCCCTCTCACAATCCAAGACTGCTGGCTCCCAACCGCTCACCTGCCTGCCTGCCTGATTGCCTCTAACCGCTTCTGCCTGCCGGCCTGATCAACACCTAACTGCTCCCCTGCCGGCCCGATCGCCCCCAACTGCCCTCCCCTGCTGGCCTGGTCACCCCTAACTGCCCTCCCCTGCTGACCTGATCGCCTACAACTGCCCTTCCTTGCCAGCCATCTTGTGGTGGCCATCTTGTGACGACATGGGCACAGCCATCTTGTGACCACATGGGGGTGGCCATCTTGTGTGAGGGTGTGACGGTCAATTTGCATATTACCTTTTTATTATATAGGATAGTCACCCAGGGAAATTTATTTACATACTTCATCAGCACTTGTTTTGTGATTTTTTTATGGGATGGTCAGTCAGGTATAGGTACAAGAGAAGTTTGAGGGAAGGCTCAGGAAAACAAAGCTTTTTATGTGCACAGATTCCAGAAGCAGGTGGCATGGCACATGCAGGGCTACTTGGGAAAGACACCAGGGTCCAGGAGGCAGATGACAGGAGGCTCACAGCCTATGCTAGAGTTTCTCAGGAGAGGCAAGGTGGGGCAGGAAAACATAGGGTTGGCTGGGTTGAATAATTGTGGTGGGCTCTGGGCTATGCATGTGGTCTCTAGTTGTCTGGTACGGGTCCTGGGATGACTAAGGCAGGAATATTGCCCCCTGAGGTGTGTGGGCTCCATCAAGGAGTTTTGGCTCTGGGTCAGTTAGTCTGTCTATCAAAGGCATGCCCCCAGCTGGGCATTTGCTTCCCCAAGAATCAGTTAGCCCTAGGAGGGGCATTCTCTCTTCCCAGCCAGAAAGGTTCTTTAAGATGTCAAAAACATCCTAATATACAAAAAATTAAAAATCATACACTATAGCATCGAAGGCCATCACTGAGATTCAAAATGTAATATACTGAAATAAAATCTGTAATGATAAATGAGATGTCAAGTAGAAGTTCAATGATCATCTCCTAGCTTCGGAGAAGTGCGATACATTTCAGACAGATCTCTTTCTAAAGTAGAGGTGCCTGTCTGTGTGCTTAAGTTTTATCACCTCAGGCATAACGCTTGTTTAGCTAAAATTTTATTTATCCAATATAACATTCCTGAGGATTTATGCGTTTTCCAAGATAAATGGTACATATGTTGCAGTGTTATTATTTACTCCGACCTTTATCAAAAAGATAGGTAGACTACACTGGAGGTGAGGTGTCTGAAAAGAATGTTTACTACTATTTTAATGTTTAAGGAAGAAAAGATGCATGAAAATATGCCTTAACATTCTATAAATTCTATAGCCAACTACCTCAGAATATGCCTGCATTTGTAACAAATCATATCCAACCTTGCCAAAAAAATTGTTTTCACAGCTTCTCTTCAAAAAGCATTACAATGTTTATGTTGTATATAGACAGTAAAGCACTAAAAAAAGCACTGATCGGTGCGTGACACAATTTAATCTTTTATTTTAAACATTTGTCCCCTTGGCTGGGTAGCTCGGTGAGTTAGAGCGTCATCCTGATACGCCAAGGTTGTGGTTTGATCCCCAGTCAGGGCAAAAACTCAGTGTTTCTCTTGCTCCCTTCCTCTCTCTAAAAATAAATAAATAACTAAATAAACATTTGTCTTGATTTAAAAAATTGATGTTATCTCTAGAGAACGTTCCTTTTCACTCATTTCCAGGTGTGTCATTTGAAAGGCCTTCATGGGGTGAGGGTTAATAACAGACTTGAGCTGGGCTGGTGAATCATGGGTAGTCAGGGCTCTTTGTTCCTCAAACCCTCTGCCTTTGTTCAAGTTCTCTGTTCTGTCAGATAAACACCGTGTGCCCTACTTCTCTCTGTAAAAGCTCCTACTCTACCAAATCTGTTCGATATTTCTCTTTTACATAATGAACCATTGTTAATGGCAAAGGAAAAAAGGGCTTTCCCTTTTTCTGCACCCACTGGAAAAATCCTTAGGTTTTTCAGCAGAGTCTGCTCATTTTAGGGTATGGTTTTGACACCTTACTTTTTTTTTTTTTTAAAGACAAACATCATTTATATCACTAAGACTTGCTTTAGGTTTTCCTGTTAGCTAATTCAGATGAAAGGATATACATAACATTGTATAAGCCATATAAGATAAATGAAAACCAAGAAAGTATTGTTGTGAAAGTGAAATCGAACTATATATCCACCAAAGTCCCCATGAAGATGACATCTCTGAAATATAAGGTATGATTAGGAAGTTATTCAACTCATTTAAAAAATATATAGTGTCAGAACCTACACCTCCAAAATGAACTTTATCACCTTCAGAATTGTGGCAGTAGGGTTAAAAGAATACTGGTTTTTAGGATCACATGAGTTAGGCCATTCTTCTGGCTTCACAGCTTACACCCAAAGCACCATACTTGCTTGGGTCTTAGTTACCTCAATTATTAAATGGTGGTGATAATACCTACTTCTGAGGAGGATGCATCAACTGGCACTGATATTCAGCCAATGCTAGCTCTCTATCCCTCTTTCATATAAGAAAGGAATACCTCAAAACATGAGAGCAGAAGAAGGAACAAGACAGAACGAGAGAGAGAATTTTGTGTCTGCAGAGGCTGTCTCCCATGCATTGCAATTTACCATATTTGAACACAAGGCACCTGCTGAAGCATATTCCTTTTGAATATCACATTTTACTCTTAAAGTGGATTCGAATTTTGGACACTTCCAAAAATACCCAAAGTCAATTCTTGTGACTATAATGAATTATCAAACTTGGGTAAGTTTTTTGGTAACATCTTACTCGAATGTGTGCGTACACACACATACACACACACGCGAGCACACATGGGAACAAACAGTCCATTTTATGTACTGTCTGACCATAAGGAGACAGATTTATGTGCCTTACAACTTATTTCTAAGGACACTTCCAGAAATGTTTCGAGCCTTATCAGCACTGTCGCCCTCCTGTGATGAGCAGGTCTAGTGGTCCAGAGTTCCAGGGTTCAGCCATACCACTGAGGGCAACGAATCGGCAGTAGTTTCTGGAGAGCAGTTTCTTCCTGGGTTAAATGGAGAGAATACCTCCTGGCTGACCTCAGAAGTTTAAATGCAGTCACAAGAGATAATAAATGAGTTATATATATATATAAAGTGCCACAAATGTTGTAGATGGTGAATTGGAAAGGACATTAGGAAAATGGAATACTATGCAGCTATACAAAAGTAGGATCTCTTACCCTTTGAGACAGCATGGAGGGACCTGGAGACTATTTATGCTAAGCGAAATAAGCCAGTCAGAGGAAGACAAGTATCACATGATCTTACTCATATGTGGAATCTAATAAACAAGATAAACTGATGAACAAAAAAGAACCAGATACACTGAAGCATGGAACAGACTCACGTATTTCAGAGTGAAGGGGAGGGGGGGAGGCAGGAAGAGATTAACCAGTGAACTTATATGCACAACCCATGGATGGACAATAGTGTGGGGAAGACCTGAGGAGGGGCCAGTGGGGAGGGGAGGAGACATCTGGAATATTTTCAACAATAAAGATAAATTTTAAAAAGTGAACTCTCCATTTTAAATGTAGAAAGGGAGACCCAGAAAAAACAAATCAAGAACACCAGGGGCAAGTGGCAGGAATTTCCTAAACTTGCTAAACCGATGAGGGGTGACTCAACTTTCCCATTCTCACAATTCCAGCTGGAAGAGGCCCATCGAGAGGCAGTGATTGCGAGTCTTTGGGTTCATACACAGACATTCTACGAAGTTGCTGCCATTAAGTTCACTTATAAAAAATAGAATTGCCCTTAATTAAGAAAAATAAGGCCATAATAATAGAATATTGCCATGTTGTTGGGTTTTTTTTACCTTCAGTGTCTCCATACAATACTTTCCTGTAGTTCTCAAAAAATATTTCCCCCTCCAGTTTTATTGAGATATAATTGGCAAACAAACAAACAAAAAACACACTCACATAATTAATATATAAAATTTGGTGAGCTTGGACATATGCATAGTCTCATGTCACCACCACCACAATTAAGGTGATAAATATATCACCTCCAAAAGTTTTCCCGTGTCTCCTTTTTGGTGGTAAGAGCACTTAACACAGGATCTACCCTCTTAGGAGCACAATATCTATTGTTTGCCATGCGACCCCTGTCGTGCTCTTTGATCCACTTCTTCAGCCCGCCCTTGAAATGTCCCCTGCTGTTTCCGCGGTGCTGCTGTACCCAGATCTCTCTGGTGGAATGCGGGGCTTGTCATTACCATCTCTCAACGTGGCACATTTTCTCACACAGGCTTAGTGGATTAGGACTAGTTGGGTTTTCTGCTAAGTTACATCTTTAAATCCACTTTGCTTTGGTGGCCTTCCCCATAGGTCAGTGATGGCGAACCTGTGACACGCGTGTCAGAGGTGACACGCGAACTCAGTTTTTTGGTTGATTTTTCTTTGTTAAATGGCATTTAAATATATAAAATAAATATCAAAAATATAAGTCTTTGTTTTACTATGGTTTTTCAAATATCACAAAATTTCTATATGTGACACGGCACCAGAGTTAAGTTAGGGTTTTTTAAAATGCTGACACGCGAGCTCAAAAGGTTTGCCATCACTGCCATAGGTGCTTCTTTTGTATCACGTTTCTTTTCTCTGACATGGAAATCTACAAACACCACACTACGGACGACAATAGACAACAGTAAAGCATTGCAACACTGAAGCTTACATAAAAGGCAAACTGATGAAGGCAGCCGCACGCGTCTGTGGTTAAATCAAAGGTGGGCTCAAGGCTGCCTGGCTCTCCAACCTGATTAATTGTTTTCCAAATTTTGATACAGTACAAAGTAACTGACAGTGACAGGGACAAGGGGAAGTCAGATGCAAAATTGGGTATATCACTGGCAAATGGTTAACAAAGCAAATTGCCCAGTGTCTTTCAGCGTTTCCATATTTCTAGAAACAACTGTGTCTGTGACCAAAATTATTTTTATAGACAATAAAATAGTTTTCAGTATCCAGAGGATGGAAGAACAGTACGTTGTTAGTAAGAGCCAATCAGCCAATCCTTACCACCCCTAAAGGCGAGAGGCCAGTTTTCTGTTATTCTGTGCAGTTATATCTTCCAAAGTCATCATCCCAAGCTCACCGATTACTCTGGAATTGTATTAAATCCCTATTTCTCAATAATAATGATGTTGGAATGGATAATAATCACAATAGCTGATAATAAAGCTAATATTTACTAGGGAGCCATATATAGAACCAATATTCTTCTGTATTTGTTAAAATTTCCAATCCTCACAAGTGTATTAAGGGAAAGATAGACAGAAACATCAATGATGAGAGAGAATCACCAATCAGCTGCCTCCCCTACACCCCTTACAAACCAGCAACCCAGGCATGTGCCCTGATCGGGAATCGAACCCTGATCTCCTGGTTCATAGTTCAATGCTCAACCACTGGGCCACACCAGCCGGGCATCATCTCCACTTTCTATATGAAAAAACTGAGGCCCAGGGTTGCTGAGTACTGTCACACCCTAAATTCCATGCTATTTCCACTCTGCTACGATCCCACTTTGTTCTTGTTGAACCTCCATAGGTTCGTGAGGAGAGAGTACAGTGTACAACATTTTTTGGACTTTATTTCCAATATTATTCCAATATAGTCAGGTAATTAACTTAGCTATATAAAGCCAGTGAATTCTGCTCTTAAGACAGAGGCAGGTAAAAGAATATGGGCTATAGACTCAAATGACCTGGCCCTGTCATTTATCAGCCATAAAACTTTAGCCAAATCCTCAATTCCACTCAGTTTTCATAATTTTTTAAAATTATTGTGTTATCAAAGGGTTTTGTGATTACATGAGATAATATCAACCAAGGAGTTTTTGCAAATTTTAAAACTCTCTGTAATCACAGGTTATCAGTATTATCCAAAGACTGTTTCAGAGTCTGTCTGTCAGAGGAAATCATAAGATTGGCCATGTCATTTGGGAGGCCAGGAGGTGTTTCCAGCTGAGACCAAGTGAAATGGCTAAACACTCATTGTACCCTCTTGTTCTCACTGCTAAGACATGGATGCACTGTTCTTTTTAGCAATGACACCTGTAAAGTTCACCGAGGGAAAAGGCATCAGAAAGCAGTTCTGCCCAAACCCACAGAGAGAGCTGGTGCATGTGCGGAGACACCATGCAGACAGGGGCTGGGGAGGGAGGAGCAGACTGGCACTGTGTGGTGGGGGAGGGGCACCTGGAAGTCCAGGCTGGACCGTGATGGCGATGATGCTCACGATGATGCTCATTAACAAGATGCTGGGGTCAGCCTGGCAGTGACAGACACAGATGTGCTCTGCAGTCAAGGCACCTGGGGGACAGGAATTCAGAGGGGACAGGACACAAGTACCAGGATGAGCCAACCAAAGGTAAGGGTTTCCCAGCTCCCAGGATGGACAACATCTTCGTCAAACAATAGAGTGTGTGTGTGTTTTTAAAAAACAGAAATATCTTCACACCCGCATCTGTTTTAATCACCTTCAAAGACACTATTTGGTGGTGGTGGTGATGGGGAGGAAGAAGAATTAAAAAATTAGGCAGTATAATCAAAGTCGTTATGAAGTTGTTAATTTGTACATATTTCAAGACAGCTGAAACATAAAACAAAACATGGGAATAAGTTTATTTCAGCTTTAGACATAGGCGTTGCCACCCCTTGACTAAGGCCGCCAGACACCAGCTAACTGCTTACAGGGCCTCATCTTCCTAAGCACAGCGTAGGGGCAGCAGCTGGCAAATCAGAGGAGTAGGGAAACCAGAAGCCAGAAAGCCCACAACAAATGTGGTACACACACACACACACACACACACACACACACACACACACACACCACACACACACACACACACACACACACACACCACACACCACACACACACACACCACACACACACACACACACACACACACACACACACACACACCACACCACACACACACACCACACACACACACACCACACACACACACACACACACACACCACACACCACACACCACACCACACACACACACACACCACACACACACACACACACACACACACACACCACACCCCTTCCTTCCATTCAGTGCTCAGGCTTTCAGAGGAGGGCTGTATCAGAACCAGGAAGCTGGCCCCTGGCTCAGAGCTTGTCCTAGGCCACCTCTTGACTGCCCTCCTCCGCGCTCCCCCCCACCCCCACCCCTTAGCTCTCTTCTCAGGTGCATTGTTAATGTCTTCTTGCTTTAGCTTCTTTATTCCTCTTTTTCTCCCTAAAGTGAAAACATCCTATCAAATTTGCATATTTGGCTGTCACTGGAGGTCTTGGACAGGCCTTAGTGACTATTGGAACTATTTTCTTTTCTCTCACTGTCTCAGACCGGCGATGGAATGGACAGGGAATTTCACAATTGCGCCCCCCCCGCCCCCCCCCCCCTATCCTCCCCACCCCCCCATCCCCGCCCAGGGAGTAAATGACTCCATTGCCCTATTGCTGTTTCCATCTGTCAGGGTAACATGCCGACCAACTAATGCTGAATTATTGATTCTCCTTCCCGAAGTAAGTTAACCAAACAATTCAAAATCAGTGAAAAAGGGGTGGCTACTTGCAAATGACGTTAACCTTATTTTGTCATGTGGACAGGAAGCTGATGGCTGCCTCCAAGCCATATCTGCTTGATTTATGTTATCACTGAGAGAGGTTCTCAGTGCCACAGTGGGAAAGGACACACCAGGAGAGCAAAATGCGCATTTTTACAAGAGGATTCAGATGGCTCTCCAAATGAGCCACATTTATTAGCTAACCTTTGTCCCCCTGTAGCAAAATTTGAGTAGCAATAATCAGAGGGGAAGTTCTTTCTGTCTAAAGAAATGCCAACATTTCCTTGAATAAAAGATTCTTCCATGAATTTGACCTTCAGTCCTAAGGAAAAGGTGAGTACTGAAGTACAGAGGCTCACCTCCGATTAAATTCCAACGAATATTCTACTGGGTGTTAGGATACTAAGGCAATTAATGAACCTGAGAGATGACAACTCGTTGCGTTTACTGAGCAGTGTCTCTGGAGATCACAAAATATTCTCTTACATATTCAGCATCATAAATTATATCCTTTAGGGAGCGCATTAATTGTTAGGCACTGAGTAAACAGCTGCTTTATTCTATGCACAGAGGTGCCAGGAGGTACTTGTCCTGAAAATGTGTATGCCCAGGCTGCCAGGTGTAGTGAATAAATGGGCATGTTGTATAATTGCATTCATTTGGATGGACCTTTTATTTAAGCGCCTGCCAAAACACAGGCACAGACCAGAATGTTTAAAAATTAACTTTCAGCATTTCACCTGCCTGTATTTTTCACTCCTCTTTTTCCAAGCCCAGTGAGCTGTTACAAACACGGCTCTGCAACGCCATCTAGTGGACAGGAAGGGGGGGTATTGCACAGATAACTGACTAACATTTGAAAACCCAACTTTGGGTATGGCCCAACCTACTGTTCATTGAGTATCTCGGCCATCTTTGGAGAGGAATGAAACATGAGTAGGATGGCAGGAAATGCCTCCACAGTTTGGCTGTAGGAAAGGGTGGGAGGCTGGCACCAAATGGAGCAGTGTATTGATCTGTGCATTTTCATCAGTGGAGAAATCAGTTATTAATCAACAAAGAACTATTGATTTCCCAGCACAGTACCAGCCAGAAAGCAGTGTATCAGATGTTACTATTAACAACCAGCATGTGGGAAGTTACCCTGCAGCAACTATGCCCCTGGCTTTTTTAGTAATCAGATCACTCAAAGATGGGATCCTGAACTCCCCAGAGTGATGGCTGGATGAGACTGAGGCTTAAACAAAACACAATCTAATTTGCATTCTGTAGTTCAAAATGGGGCTAGTCATTAATTTTCTTTACATAAAAAGAATATGAACACTGCATATTTATAGCATGTGGGTTCTTTGCTTAACTAAAAAGTGGAATTAAAAGGACCAAGAAAAAAACCAGGAATCAACAAATATTTATAAAGTGCCTACATAGTAGCAGGTATTCCTTTAAGGCAGTGGTTCTCAACCTTGGCTGCACATTAGAATCGCCTGGGAATCTTTTTAAAATCCTGATTTCTGGGCCTCACCCTCCGGAAATTCTGTTTCTTTGTTATGGGGTGGGGCCACAACATTAGTAACAAAGAAACAGAATTTCCAGAAGATGAGGCCCAGAAATCAGGATTTTGAAAAGATTCCCAGGCAATTCTAATGTGCAGCCAAGGTTGAGGGGAATAGATATTAACATCCTGCCCTTTACAGTAGCATTTAATACTCTGTGTTGACTCTCTGTCATAGACACCATGGTGCTGCCACAATGGAAACTAAAGCTTCTTTCATTTTATTTAAGTACATATCAGAGTTAGATTAAAATAGCATTATGGTATGAGATGCGTTTCTCAAAAGAGAAACAATAACCAAATACATTCGGTTTAGCTGTTACTTTTTTCTCCTATGTCATTCTTTAAAATTTTTTTTTATTGATTTCAGGGAGGAAAGGAGAGGGAGAGAGAGATAGAAACATCAATGATGAGAGAGAATCATTGATAGGCTGGTTCCTGCACATCTCACACTGGGGACTGAGCCTGCAACTCAAGCATGTGCCCTGACTGGGGATCGAACATAGATTGATGCTCAACCACTGACCCACCCGGCCGAGCTGCTACCGCATTCTTTAATGAGGTTATCCTTACTGAGAACTTAAATGTTTGGGCCTTCAACAAGGTTTTCTTGTGGCAATTGTCTCTAAAACCAGCTTGAAAGCAGTTGCAGATATAGAATTGCGAAGTCTTCAGGCCCCTGGAAGAAGCCTAGTTCCTTAAAAAGCTTGTTTCATGGGGTCTATTACCAAAGAAAGGAATTGGTGTTGGGGGCTGTCTGCCTGGCTCCATAAGTGGGATTCCACACTCTGTTCTTTGGGAACAGAGCAGTTGTCCAACCAACCATGGAGCTGACATCTATGGAGAATCTAGCAATTTAGAGAGGGCTGAAAAGTGGCAGGAGGAATAATTACAGTGTTGTTTTTCTTTAATGTTATGGATATTACTGTATAAAGCCAGGAATATGGGAACTCATTTCTTTATCTTTTGTTTTATTAATCCTCACCTAAGGATATTTTCCCATTGACACGTGGATTGGTTGTCTGCCACACGGGCGGGGATTAAGCCTGTAACTCAGGTACTTGCCGTTGACCAGAATCGAACCTCGGACCCTTTGGTCCTTGGGCTGACACTCCATCCACTGAACCAAACTGGCTAGGGCAAGAACTTATTTCTTATTTGATTTGAAGAAATGGTTGGTAGACTTCTGTGTTTTAGACGCCGAGGATATAAGGATGAGTTTGACAATTTCCCTGCATGGTAGGCACTCCTTGCCAAGCACTGGGAACAAAGTACCACAGGTGATTGCAGTGTAGCGCGAGGAGAGCCAGGGGTAGGAACAGGGGCTTTAGAGGAGTAGTTCTCACACTTGAAGGTGTATCAGAATCTTCTGGAGGACTTGTTAAACTACAGATTGTTGGCTGCCACAGCCAGAGGTTCTGGTTCAGCAGGTCTGCAGTGGGTTCTGAGAATTCCCATTTCCAACAAGTTTCCAGGCGAGACTGATGCTGTCTGTCTGGGACCACTGTTTTAGAGGCGAAGAGATTAGGGAAGGCTTTACTGAGGAGGTGACGTCTCTGCTGGGACTTGGGATAAATGTTAGGAGTTTGGCAGGCGGAGAGGGGTATGAGCATTCTAGGCAGAGAATGGGGTAAGAAGGCGCATCTGGGTATCAGTTGGTGAGCCCTTCAGGGTCATTAGAGCACTGGGCACATGGTGTAGGCAGGGGAGGAGGTCCAAGTTGCAGGATGGGATAGTTCTGAAGGGTCTTGGGTGTTGGTTTCTGAGACTGGACCTTGTCCTGTAAGCAATGGGAACCATCTGAGGTGTTTCAGGAGAGTGACGTGGTCAGGTTTGTTTCCTAAAGGCAGGCTGTCTACCATGTGAAGAATGGAGAACCAGAGGCAGGAAAAGCAATAAGGAAGCTGCTCCAGTGGTTCAGGTGATAAACACGAAGGGTCTTCAGGAGGCCATGAAAGGAGGGAGGAAAGGGGGCAGCAAGTGAGGAAGAGATCTGGGAGGCAGAATCAACTGTAATTAGGGACAATATTTAATGCAAAAGGCGAATGAGAAGAAGGAGCTGAGAATGGGCCTGTATTGTAATACTGGGGTGCCTGAGTACAAAGTCTTGGTGGAAGTTGAGATACTATAAGGTAAATAGCAATTTGACAGAAAATGATTAATTCAATTTTGGAAAGATTAAATTTGAAGCACTGCCAAAAGGAAAAAAAGAAAAAGAAGAAGTGCCGGGGTCCAACCCCAGCGGGTCCAGGGGTTCCCAAAGGCGTAGACGGAGTCGGCGAAGAAGGAAGGACACGGAGACAGCGTTCAGTTGATCAGCAGCCTAGCCAGGATCTCCAGCCAGGATCTCCAGCCAGGATTTCCAGCCAAGTTCTGGTCTGGATCTCCAGAGAGGTTCTGCTGTTTATTCTCTTGTTACATCCGTATTTATACCAGTTGATTTTAATCCTGTCAATTTCTATTACAAAGGTTAGGGCGTTTCTTATCTCCATTCCAGGGAGTAAAGATTATGTAGCTTAAGCATGATTGTTTGTAGTTAAAGTGATTAACTACCTGCCTGGCACTTAGTTAAGGAGTTTCATCCCCTCCCTAACTTCAGGGAGAAATCCTTACTTGGGGAAACAACCTTTCTCGGAGAGGTGACCTTGGTTAAAACACACAGCGCTAAGGGGAGCAAACATATTAAGAACAGTATGCTATATATGCCAGGTCCCTTGAAACATATGCTGTGCAGATGTTTCTATCCTGCAGCGACTGTGTCAAGCAGCAAGGATGGACCGGCTTCCGGCAAAGAAGAATGAGACTAGAGAGGCAGAACCTGTATTAAACTGAACGGAACTGATAGATTAGTGACGGGGTTGAAGTTTATATTCGTCCTTTAAATATTAAGCCATAAAATGATGGGTTCCCAATTTCCTTTTCCTTATTATTTCGACACATCCAATTGATACCAGGAGTTCCCATAATTGGGGATACTTAAAAAAAAATTCAATCCACTACTCGCACACTACTTCTACTTAAAATATGAATGTGGAGATAAAAATATGACACTTGAAATGATATCAAAATTAGACTTCAACTACATATCAAATGACTGATTTAAAGAAGGGTGAGATTCCCAGTTGAAATAGAAGCATCAAAGCATCAAAGCCTTTTCCTGCTTCTTTCCTCTGACACTCACCAGTCAGGCATCTCCCCTGTTCATTTGTGCCTTTCGGTTAGCACAAGTTCTCAGCAGAAAATATCACTGAAATGTAACTCAGCTCTGTTCAAGGCCGAGGACATTCTAAATGGGAGTCAGAGGTCAGGTTAATGAGAGAAGCCCTTCTCAGTTTTAATGTGCACCCAAGTCCCTGGGGATCTTGTTAAAATCAGATTCTGATTCTTGTCTTAGACCCGAGACTTGGCATTTCTAGCAAGCTCTTGAGGAATGCTGCAATGCTGCTGGTCTGTGGACCACACTGAGAAGAAGTACCGTATTAGGGCACTTTCTGTCATACTGGTTGAAATGACTGGCTTTCAAGTTAGATAGACTTGAGATAGAATATTGTCCCTGTCAGTTACTAACCACCTACTAAGTCAGTCAACCTCAATGAAGTTTTCTCTTCCATAACAATAATGTCTTACTTATGGAATTACTATTTATCGACGTTCTCTCTGGTGTCCTTGAGGGATGGCTTTTATGCACAAAGACTATTTCAGGGGCCATTTTGGCTTTGCGAATTATATCCAATTTAATTAAAGTGATGATTTTAAAAATTTAAGAGCTTAGGCTCAGGAGGCCATGTTTGGGTCGCAGCTCAACCATTTCTTAACTTCACGACCTTGGACCAAGACTTATCCTCACTCTTACTCTTCAACTCATTTAATCTTCACTACAATCCTGTGGAGGTGCCATTATTATCCGTAGCTGGGTCTCAGTTTCCACTTAAAAAATATTATTGATTTCAGAGAGGAAGAGAGAGATAGAAACATCAATGATGAGAGAGAATCATTGATCAGCTGCATCCTGCACACCCCACTCTGGGGTTCCAGCCTGCAACCAGGGAATTGAACTGTGACCTTGATGCTCAACCACTGAGCCATGCTAGCCAGGCTCAGTTTCCACTTTTGTATACGGGGATATTAATAGGATGGTTGTGAGGAATAAATGAGTTCATGTATGAAAAGCAACTAGAGAAGGTTTGGCATATAAAAAGCTTGTTTTGCCATTCCTTAAGCCTTTAGGTTCAACTCATAAGTCTTGGCTTCATGTTTATACATCTAGCAGATTTTAACAATTATTTGTAAAGTAGCATTTACAACTAAAGGTGGCTCTGACTACCAATTAGAATGTGTGTGTAGGAGTGGGAGTCCCATATCCTATAGGTTAAGGGCTCAGTCCTACAAGACTTGCCCATTCAACACAAACACTTCAACTACTAGGTCAAGTTGTCACCTGTGCCTCTGACCAACCAGCTTTAGATCAATGGTTCCAAAGACTCATTCCTTAGGTGGAATTAATTTGCCAGAAAGGCTAACAGAACTCAGAAAAACATTGTACTTACTAGATTACTGGTGTATTATAAAAGGATATAACTCAGGAACAGCCAGATGGAAGAGATGCAGAGGACAAGGTATGGGTATAGGACAGGGAACTCCCATGCCCTCTCCAGGTCATCACTCTCCCCAAATCTCCTCCCCTTCACCAACCTGGAAGCTCTCTGACCTCTGTCTTTTTGGGTTTTCATGGAGGTTTCATTTTGTAGGCATGGTTGATTAAACATTAACCCTTGGTAATTGAGCTCAGCCTCCAGCCTTTTCCCCTCCCCAGAGGACAGTAGGGGGTGGGACTGAAAGTTCCAACTACCTAATCTCAGGGTTGATTCCTCTGCTGACCAGCCCCTATCCTTAGGCAAGATCCAAAAGTCCACTTATTAACATAACAGAGACACCTTTAAGATTCTCAGCACTTAGGAAGTTTTAAGGGTTTTAGCTCTGTGTCTGTAACCAAACAAAGACCAAATATATATTTCTTATTATAAACCACAGTATGACAACAACTTAATTTACTTAAAACATTTAAAATGCATTTATAAATCCAGTTTTTAATTTATAAATTAAGAAATTCATTTGTCTATAAAACAAACCAAATCAAGTACAGGCATATCTCGGAGATGCTACAGGTTTGTTTCAGACCACTGCAATAAAGCCAGGTTTGAAAGAAGGTGAATTGGAATTTTTTTGCTGGTGGAAGGTCTTGCCTTCAATTTGTAAAAAAAATTTTTAAAAAAGCAACATTTGTGAATGCAATAAAGTGAGGCATGCCTATACCTAAATAATTCTCATAAACCTAAAAGTTTAAACTTATATATGGGGAGTCTTACTAGTAAGCAGAGGCATAGCAATGGGAGTGAAAAATGTGGTCTGCTTTGGGCACTAAAGAGGTGCATTATCTGTAGAGAATTTAAAAACAATTGTAAAACCAATTAAACATTTATTAGCCTGCTTTTTATCATCACTGTGTGCTGACATGCTAACAATAACTGTGATAAAACCCTCCTCCTGCCGGGGGGACCACTTCTATCCTCTGTGCCCTTGATATACCCACCTTGATCTTAAGTTCTCTTTAATGTTCCCAAACTTCTTGAAATCTTCCAAGTTATCTTTTACTTTTCAATTAAAAATAACAAATCTGAGTAGTCCCTAGGTTTACCTAATAATTACTCTAATATGCCAATCCTACATAATAAAAGCCCAGCGACCAAACGGAGGAATGATCAGAATGACCAGTCAACCAGTTGCTATGATGCGCACTGACCACTGAAGGGCAGACGCTCAATGTAGGAGCTGCCCCCTGGTGGTCAGTGTGCTTCCACAGTGGGAGTGCCTCTTGGCTGACAAGGATGAGCAGCTGTGAACCCCAAGCCGACGGTCAGGAACCTGGGCTGTGATCATTGCCTCCTTGCCCCAGACTCCTCCTCCTCACTCTCTGCCGCCTCTTCAGGATGCCCGCAGGCCACACAGCACCACCGGGCCCACAGAACTGACCCTGGAGGCTGGGAGGCAGGGTCATGGCTGCCTCAGGACTGAGGAATATTCTGCCACCTCTCAGTGCTATTGTCCCTGGGCCCGGCCCTGACTGGGTTCCCTGGAGAGGTGAATGCTCTGGCTCCACGGAAGATGCTGGATCAGGGAGCAGCCGCTCAAAGGGCGGGTCCACAGCTGTTCTGCTGACTGGGATGAGCGGTGCTCCGATCCCGCAGGTCACGCCCCCCCACCAGTGCACCAATTCCATGCACTAGGCCTCTAGTAGATAGTATAAATCAGTGGTTCTCAACCTTCCTAATGCTGCGACCCTTTAATATGCCGGGTACTCATATGTGGGCATATCAGCATGTGGGCAGCCCCGCCTGGAGACGGATAGAGGAGTGGTGTCTTGGTTCCTAAGCCCATCGAAAATATGTGTTTTCCGATGGCCTTAGGCGACCCCTGTGAAAGGGTCGTTCAACCCCCAAAGGGGTCACTACCCACAGGTTGAGAACCACTGGTATAATTAAAATACCAAGAAGCCACTATTTTTCCCTAAACATAGCTCAAAATATTATAGTGCTAACTTAATAATGAAGCACTTGTCATAGAAGGAGAACAGTATGGTGGGTTGAGCATAAATTCTTACATTGTAATAATTATGTACAGTGATTGTTACTAAAAAAAAGAGAGAGATTATATAATTCTTGGTGTACACCATGTGGTTTTCAAGCCTGTCCTGTCCACTTGCTAGCTGTGTGACCCTGGGCTGGTAATATATCCTCTGTGTGTCAGTTTCCTCATCTAGCAAATGGGGATATTAACAGCAAGTAGCTACCTCATAAGGTGACTAAATCTAAATAAATTATTATACGAAACTGCTTGAAATATGTTAAATATTGACTGGCCATATAAGCTTGGGCCTATTTCTGAATTCCTGTTTCATTTTATTGACTTCTTTGTTTTTGGATCAATACCACAGAATCTGGATCATTGTAGTCTTGAAATTAGGTAGTATAAATTCTCCATTGTTCTTTTTAAAAGTTGTTTTGGCTATTTCACTAGTGGAGCTATTTGGGCCTGACATTTTCTCTGTAAGAAAATTTTTAATTTTAGATTCAATTTCTTTAACAGCTATAGGGCTATTAATGTTTTCTTCTTTTAAAGGAGGTAAGAACATACAATGGAGTCAAGACAGTCTCTTCAATAAATGGTGCTGGGAAATTTGGTCAGACACATGCAAAAAAATGAAACTAGACTACCAACTTACACCATACACAAAAACAAACTCAAAATGGATAAAGGACTTAAATGTAAGACGGGAAACCATAAAAATATTAGAGGAATCCACAGGTGGCAAAATCTCAGATATATGCTGAAGGAATTTCTTCACTGACACAGCTCCTAGGGCAATGGAAACTAAAGGGAAAATAAACAAATGGGACTATATCAAAATAAAAAGCTTCTGCACAGCAAAAGAAACCATCAACAAAACAACAAGAAAACCCACTACATGGGAGAACATATTTGCCAATGATATATCTGATAAAGGTTTAATCTCCAACATTTACAGGGAACTCATACAACTTAACAAAAGGAAGATAAACAACCCAATCAAAAAATGGGCAATGGACCTGAATAGACACTTTTTGAAAGAGGACATACATAAGGCTGAGAGACATATGAAAACATGCTCAAAGTCACTAATCATCCGAGAAATGCAAATCAAAACGACAATGAGGTACCATCTCACACCTGTCAGAATGGCTATCATCAACAAATCTACAAATGACAAATGCTGGTGAGGATGCAGAGAAAAAGGAACTCTCGTTCACTGCTGGTGGGAATGCAGACTGGTGCAGCCACTGTGGAGCACAGTATGGAGTTTCCTCAAAAAACTAAAAATGGAACTTCCATTTGACCCAGTGATCCCACTTCTAGGAATATATCCCAAGAAACCAGAAATACCAATCAGAAAGGATATATGCATCCCTATGTTCATAGCAGCACAATTTACCATAGCTAAGACTGGAATCAGCCTAAGTGCCCATCAGCAGATGAATGGATTAAAAAACTTTGGCACATCTACACAATGGAATACTATGCCGCTGTAAAAAGGAAGGAACTCCTAACATTTGCAACAGCATGGATGGAGCTGGAGAGCATTATGCTAAGTGAAATAAGTCAGTCAGAGGAAGATAAATATCACATGATCTCACTCATTTGTGGATTATAATGAACAACATAAACCGATGAACAAAAACAGATGTAGAGACAGAGAAGCATCGATCAGATGCTCAAAACTCAGAGGGAAGGTAGGGGAGGGTGGGGGTGAGAGGGAGAGGTCAACCAAAGAACTTGTATGCATGCATATAAGCATAAGCGATGGATGTGGACAATAGGGGGTGAGGGTGAGGGCAGGATTGGGGGGATGAGAGGACATTGGAGGGATAAGGACACATTTGTAATATCTTAATCAATAAAGGGAAAATAAATTTAAAAAAAATTCTCATTTTGTCAACTTTGGTAATTTGGATTTTTCCATTTAATATAAGTTGTATATTAAGAAGGAAATTGAGCCAAAACCAGTTTGGCTCAGTGGATAGAGCATCGGCCTGCGGACTGAAAGGTCCCAGGTTCGATTCCGGTCAAGGGCATGTACCTGGGTTGTGGGCACATCCCCAGTGGGAGATGTGCAGGAGGCAGCTTATCGATGTTTCTCTCTCATCGATGTTTCTAACTCTCTATCTCTCTCCCTTCCTCTCTGTAAAATATCAATAATATATATATATATATATATATATATATATATATAAAAGGAAATTGATTCACATTACCCATTTTACCCATCTATTCTCTGTATCTGAGCTTTTTAAAAAATGATTACACATATAAGTGAGATACACTATTTGTCTTTTTTATTTCACTTAACATAATGCTTTCAATCTCTATTGCTGCAAATGGCAAGATTTCACTACTTTTTATGGCTGAATAATATTCCAATATATATGTCTCTCACATTATTTTTATCCATTCATCTGTTGATGAACACTTAAGTTGTTTCCATATCTTGGCTATTGCAAATAATGCTCAATGAACATAAGGATGCACATATTTTTTTGAATTAGTGTTTTGGATTTCTTTGGATAAATACTCAGAAGCAGAACTGGTGGATCATATGGTAGTTCTATTTTTAATTTCTTTTGAGGAATTGCCACACTGTTTTCCATAGTGTTTGTACCAATTTACATTCCCACCAACAGTGCATAAGGGTTCCCTTTTCTCCACATTCTTGCCAACACTTGTTATTTCTTATCTATATATATAAAAGCCTAAGCGACTGTTACGATGGAATGACTGGAACTACTGGTTGACCAGTGGCTATGATGCCCACTGACCACCAGGGGGCAGCCGCCCAACTCAGGAGCTTCCCCCTTGTGGTCAATGCGTTCCCACAGCCAACCTCCCGTGGCCCTTCCCCCCAGCTGGCCAACTTCCCATGGTCCCTCTCCCCTGGCTAAGGCTCTGGGCACCAGAGACTCTGGGTCCAGGAAGCCTGTAGGAGGAGAGTGACCCCAATGCTGATCAAGACAGAGTAGCAGCTTAGAGGGGGCAGAAGGGGCAAGGCAGCAGACTAACTGCCAAGATGTAAAATAAACACAACCGCCATCTTACCTCTGCCACCACAGTGCGGCACAACTTGCCCTTCTGCCCCTGTCAGCCACTTCTAGCTTGGCCCTGTGCCTTTCTGGGCTCCCAACCACTGATTGGCTAGTGCTCCTATGGCAGTGTGCCACCATTGGCCGAAGTCAGCTACCTATCATGCTTGGGGGTGAAGCCCCAAGAAAATGTGCAGCTGAGGTAGGAGAGACAACCTGTCTGTCTGTCAGCAACTCTGCCCTGGGGAGAGTGAGGCAGCCAGAGTGCAGACAACAAAGTAGAGCTATATTTCCACCTCAGAGCAGAGCTGGTGTTCAGGCTGTTCTGGGGCGCTCTGTCTGTGGTCTTTGCTTGCCACTACCTCAGCACATCTACACAAGTAGATCAGGGCCGGCTGGCCAACCTCCCGTGGTTCCCCTCCTCTGTGCCCCACCCCCTCCCCTTCCCCCACCCCGTGCATGAATTTGTGCACTGGGCCTCTAGTCTTTTTCATAATAGCCAACAGGTGTGAGGTGATATCTCACTGTGGGTTAGATTCACCTTTCCCTGGTGATTAATGATGTTGAGCATCTTTTCATGTACTCAAGCATTTTTTTAAAGTTATGATGATACATATTCTAGGCTTTCCTTTTCTCCCCCCTGGGGAAGAAATTCTGATATGGGTCTTAAAGTAGAGTCCCCAGGGACCATTGTAATTGGTCCCACAAGAGGAATGAGCTTCCTTGGGTAGTGCCAGGTTGTGGGCCTAGGGAAAGGGGCTGTAGAATAAGCTGCTCTACTTGCCTGTCATCTGGGCCTTTTGTCAAGTCCAGGAAGCAGTTATCTAAAGGTGGAGAACACACGGTGGTGAAGATCTGAGGACTTGCCAGGAGAATTCCACTGTGTATCCCTCAGGATTCCATCGGATGAAAGAAGCAGGTGGCTGAAGAGGACTGTGTGGGTTGTTGCCACCATTTCTACCTCTAACATGACTAACATATATCAGTTTACCAAGCAACTGGAACAATAGCTACTAATAATAGTTAACAGTTATCAATGACTTTCTGTGCATAGGCATTATGCTAAGTCTTTCATCTGATTTAAGTCATACAAAGCTCATAAACTGAATACTATTGTTATCAGCTCCTTTACACTTGACAAATTAAGTGACTTCCTTCAGGTCGCTTACAAGGACATTCTCTTCAGACATGTTTGCATCTAAGGCATCTGATAAAAAATGGAGAGACTTTCCTCCCTGTCCTGAGTCTGGGCACTTTCTATAACAGAACTTTGTTTCTGGGACAATGGGAAGCCAAAAATATTTTGCAAAGCTCTCAATAGAATAGGCATCACAATGATTGAAACATTTCTTTTTTCCAATTGGGTAGTCTCTATTACATGGCAAAATAAATGATGCAGAGAAACCCAATGCACTGTTGACAAGCTTTGCACTGACAATAGGAGCGTGCACACTTCCAAATCCCATTTGTTTCCCTGCTGCATACTCATCCCAGAGTTTATCTGTTTGAGTTTATTCCCTGAAGAAAACTCCAGACTTAAGATTTCCTTCTTAATTCTTTAGGGGAAATTTCCACAGCCCGCATTAATAATCATAAAGAATTCAGTAGCAATGTCACCAAAAGCCCTCAGAAGATTGTTTTGTTCTCTCACACGGAGACAGGTTGGCAATGAACTGATAAATAGAATCTTGGGAAACCAAAATTTACAACATAATACTTGTCACTCAGACATGTTTCAATGTGATGGCTCTAATAATGTGCCCCCAAAGCATTTATTATGATATAAATTTGGATTAAATAGACAAAGAGAGATTTTGGTGAGAGAGAACCAGCTCTGTTTGTCCAGATTTTCTCCTCTATCAGCAAACTCCAGGCTGTAGGGCTGGCTTCACGGCCACGCAACCCGGGAAGCTGCATGCGACCTTGTGTTCGAAGGGCCCTGAGCCTGCTTTAAAGCTCTGCTGTCATCATCATGGAATTCCTATAATTTTACCTCTGAGTCTGTTTTGTTTTGTTTGTTTTTTTGTTTGTTTTTTTTGGTAAGTTAAGTCTGAGGGGACAATGGAACTCGTCCCCGAACAGAGCTATGTACAGTGTGTATGTCTACTGTTCCTGGGTGCCCATCTGCACGCAGTCCTTGTGATGCCCCATGAGCATAGAGTTCCAGTGGACCCACAATATGTGGGCGTCCAGGAGACTCAAAGGAATACAAGGTAAGTGGGTTACATGGATGACTGAGTAAGTGGGAATGCTGGCAGCCCCCGGAGGCCACGTTTTCCATTCCAACCAGAACTTGCTTCAAGCATAGAAAGAAGGCAATGGCATCCTAAGATACATGAGTGGCCAAGGAACCCAATCAGATCCTTTTTCACTCATGTCACTTCCTTGTATTAGCCAAACCCCTTACAGAGAAATTCATGACTTAAAAGAAAGGGCAAGATTGGGCAACCCACAGTTCCTTTCCTTTCAGTCCTTCCTTACTAATCAATAAGCAGAAGGTAGGGAGTGTTGGTAGAATGTATGCATATTAAGAAATGAAATAAAACAGTTGAATTAATTTTGTGTGGCGTTGCCACTGTTCTGGTAAGAACAAAATACATATGCATGTATGAGCTACAAAATATGAACTGCATAATTTCAGTGGTTCTGCTGTTATTTTGCATTTAAACTGGCATCATATGATATAAAGATGAATTGTAAAATGTATTCCAATAATTAACAATTTTAATTTTTCTTTACTTACAATGACATTACATCACAAATATAAACTACCATGACAAATAAAAAGAAAGACTGCAGGAGGAAAAAACTATGTTTTAGCACCTTTAATGGCACATTTCCCTGCTCTTTGAACGAGGGGCCCTGCATTTTCATTTTGCATTGGGCCCTGCACATTATGCAGCTGGCCCTGCCTGGATGAGCCAGGTCTCCTCAGCCTGCTAGCGATGGTCAATTTCCTACCCCTTCACTTTCCTTTCCAGTTGGCCATTCCTAGTTTTGCCCACTGCCTTGTCTCTGGCTATCTTGGTGGAGATTTGCCCCAGGATCCTGGAAGCATTCGAAAGCTTCCCGATTAAGACAAAGTACTGGCTCAGTATCAAGAACTTTGAAGGATGCTGGTGCCCAGGGTCAGACCATCCGATTTCTGGTTTCTGCCTTCCACCCCGAATGGATTATGAATTCCTAATCCTTGCAGCCTCCCCAAGTTGTATAATTGCTGCTTGCACTGACATTTGCTCTCAAGGTCTTCCTGTGTTATCCTTCTGCCTGGGTCTGACCTTGAGGAACAGCATATGACCTTCTCTGGACTGATCTTCTGACTCCAGATTCCTGGGTCTACCAGAAACAATGACTGCTTTACTTTTAAAAATTATTTTATGTTTTGAATAGGCCCTATATGCACATGGCACCAAAATTTAAAAAATACAAGAGTATATGATTAAAAGTAAAACTCCCTCTAAATCTGGCCTCTGACTCACTTATGCTCATCCCTAAAGTCACTTATACTCTGATTAGTTTTTCGTGCATACTCCAGGGATATTCTATGACCATGTACATGTGTGTTAATAAACACATACATATGTCTACACACATATACAGACAATGTGTATGTAAATACATATAAATGTATATGAATACACAGATATATTTGTTTTGAAAACCATGAATGCAGCACATGTACCTTATTTTTCTCAGTTAATAATATATCTTGAAGAGTGTTCCATGTCAGTACATATTGGGTTAAATTATTCTTTTTATGCATTGTGGTTCAGTGTACTCTATGAAAGACGTGAATTATTTCTAATATTTTGATATTTAAAAGAATGCTAAAATAAATTTATTTCTTGCACATAATTTTACACATTTGTGACTATTTCTTAGGTGTGGAATTGCAGGATCTAAGAGAATATAAAATTTTAATTTAGAGATATATCGACAAATTACTCTTCATAAGGTTTATCAACTTATATTTCCACCAATAAGGTATGCAAGTTTGTTTACTCCACTCTGGAGTAAACCAACACAGTGGACCTTTGAACTTACTGCTTTCTGTCACTCTGACAGGAGAAAAATAGATTTCCTAGGGTCTTTACTAATGATTGGGTTTGCAGGATCATGGAGTGAAGATATATTTGAATCTACTAGGTAATGCCAGTCTATGAGGTAGACTTCTACATCCTTGCCAATACTTAGTACACTGAGACTTCTGATTCCAATAGATGAGAGGAAATAATGTTCCATTGTGTTTTAATTTGCATTTCTCTAATTACCAATAAGGTTGAAAATTTTTTCATGTGTTCATGGACCATATTTGGTTCTTTATCAATGAAATGCCAACTTGTGTCTTTTGCCAAATTTCTATTGGGTTGTCTTTTTTTGTGCTGTTTTTTGTTGTTGTTTTGTATATATACATATATATATATATATATATATATATATATATATATATATATATTTCATTTCAGAGAGGAAGGGAGAGGGAGAGAGAAATAGAAACATCAATAATGAGAGAAAATCACTGATCAACTGCCTCCTGCATGTCCCGATCTGGGGATCGAGCCCGCAACCCGGGTATATGCCCTGACCAGGAATCGAACCGTGACCTCCTGGTTCACAGGTTGACACTCAACCACTGAGCCATGTTGGCCATGCTTGTCTTCTTTTTAATGTTTTGATACCAGTCCTTTGTGAATTATGTGTGTTGTAAAAACAGTTCCTAACTCTGTAGCTTATCTTTCTACTCTCCTTCAGATGTCTTTCCATGAGCAGAAGTTCTTAATTTTAAATTTATTTAATATATCAACCCTAAACTTTATGTTTTGTGCCTTTTATGCTTATTTATAAAATTATTTCCTGCCCTATGTAATAATGGTAGATGCTTATACTACCTTTTAAAAAGTTTTATTGTTCTGACTTTCATATTGAAGTCTTTAATTTGCTTGGAATGAATTTTTATATGGCAAAAGGTAGAATTCCCACTTCATATTTATGGATAACTAATTGGCTCATTACTTTTTATTGTGCAATTTATTGAATAAGTTCCTCCTTTTCCCATGAATCTGCAAATCTCTTTCTATCATGAATCACATATTCATATATGTGTGGGTCTGCCCTGGGCTCTCTGTTTCCTTTTATTGGATAATTTGTCTATATCTGCCCCAATACCACACTATCTTAATTGCTATAATGTTATGATAAGTTTTCATAGCTCATGGGACCAGTTGCCATACTCACCCTTCCTGCTATTCTGTCCAAGAGGTTGTTGACTTTGCCTCTCAGATAGTGCCTCTTACTTTATAGAATTATGCATTATCCTTGAATTTGAGCTCTGTTGCTATAAGAATTTACTCCTAGCCTCTCTCAGCACCCATCTTGACTATCACTGCACCTGACTGTTCTTCCTTTAATGCTGTAGTTTGGGGTTACAGACACCTCATAGTTTCATTGAAGATAGAATTTGTGTTTTTCTTCATTGTGTTACTCCTTAATGCTTTTAGGTGACATTTTAGAAAAGAAGGGAAAACTGCAACCTTGACTCAACCATTAAAACCTTTCCAATGGGGGGGGGGGGGGACCAAGATGGCAGCATAGGTAAACACTGGCAATTGCTGCCTTGCACAACCACTTCAAAAATACAACTAAAAGACAAAAACGGACATCATTCTGAACCACAGGAAAGCTGGCTGAGTGGAAATTCTACAACCAGAAGGAAAGAGAAAAGTACACTGAGACTCAGAGGAGGTGCGGAAGTAAAGTGCAGAGGTACGGAGGCGCACATGGAAAGGGCTGGCAACTGAGGACACGGTTGTCTTTTTCAATCGGGAGGGAGTCTCAAGCTTCTGACTGCTCTGAACTCCAGGTCCGGGCGAATCTCTGGGGACATATGGGGAGAAACTGGACTGTCTGGCATCTGTCAGAACTCGAGGGTGGCTTTCTCTCAGAGGTGCTTGCAGCAATTACTGTGGGACACTGAGATGCGGGGCCTCTTAGGGCAGGACTGAGGATCAGCCATAGCTGTTTGCTCCACTCTGTTGATTCCCTGAGACCTGCCCCACCCAAGCTGTGCGCAGAGGCTTTTGCATATGAATGGCCTGGCCCTTTGCAATCTAAAATTACCTAACAAACTGCAGCTGGGTCAGAGAGACCCAGAACATCCAAAAGAAGGCCCAAGGCCCCACAGCAGCTTGCATTGCTTCACAGCTGGGCCTCATCTGGGCACCTCCAAACCCCAAACAAAGAAGAAGAATCTGCAGATCTCTCCATAGCTCCTGCTGGATAGCCTCAGGCAGAGGCTAAATTAGCACTTCCTTAGAGATCCAAGTTCCAGTGTACCCAGTGGTCAAAGTGGGACCATCCAGATTACAACTCCTCAGATCCATAAGGGACACATTCAGGGGGCAGACTCAGTGAGCACCAAAGCCCCACTGAAACAAGTCTTGCCCCTAAGTGTGTCTCCAGCACAGAAGTTCTCCCACTGTAGACACAGCTGATTCTCACAACCAATTGGCCTGGAGGTCAATTCCTCCCAGTGATACCTACAACAATCAAGGCTTAACTACAACAAGACTGTGCACAAAGCCCACAAAGGGGTGCACCAAGAGTGTCCACCTCAGGTAATTGGGGAGGCTGAGCCTCTGGGCCCTATAGGACACTTAGCACAGAAAACCACTCTATCAACACAGGGAAGCATAAAAAATGTGGAGACAAAGAAACAGGTCACAAATGACAGAAATGGAGGAAATCAAACTACTGGATATAGAGTTCAAAACCACACTTTTAAGGTTTTTCAAGAATTTTCTAGAAACCGCTGATAAATTTAGTGAGACCCTCAATAAATCTAGTGAGACCCTCGAGGTTATAAAAACGGACCTACTGGAAGTTAAGCATACACTGATTGAAATAAAGAATATTATACAGACTCCCAACAGCAGACTAGAAGATCGCAAGAATCAAGTCAAAGATTTGAAATACGAAGAAGCAAAAAACACCCAACCAGAAAAACAAAAAGAAAAAAGAATCCAAAAATATGAAGATAGTGTAAGGAGCCTCTGGGACAACTTTAAGCGTACCAACATCCAAATTATAGGGGTGCCAGAAGAAGAGAGAGAGCAAGATATTGAAAACCTATTTGAAGAAATAATGACAGAAAACTTCTCCTACCTGGTGAAAGAAATAGACTTACAAGTCCAGGAAGTGCAGAGAACCCCAAACAAAAGGAATCCAAAGAGGAGCACACCAAGACACATCATAATTAAAATGCCAAGAGCAAAAGACAAAGAGAGAATCTTAAAAGCAGCAAGAGAAAAACAGTCAGTTTCCTACAAGGGAGTACCCATATGACTGTCAGCTGATTTCTCAACAGAAACTATGCAGGCCAGAAAGGAGTGGCAAGAAATATTCAAAGTGATGAATAGCAAGAACCTACAACCAAGATTACTTTACCCAGCAAAGCTATCATTCAGAATTGAAGGTCAGATGAAGAGCTTCACAGATAAGAAAAAGCTAAAGGAGTTCATCACCACCAAACCAGGATTATATGAAATGCTGAAAGGTATCCTTGAAGAAGAGGAAGAAGAAGAAAAAGGTAAAGATACAAATTATGAACAACAAATACACATCTATCAACAAGTGAATCTAAATATCAAGTGAATAAATAATCTAATGAACAGAATAAATTGGTGAATATAATAGAACCAGGGGCATAGAAAGGTAGTGGACTGACTATTCTCGGGGGGGAAAGGAGTGTGGGGGTGTGGGAAGAGACTGGACAATAATCGTACACCTATGGATGAGGACAGTGGGGGGGGCAGTAAGGGCAGAGGGTGGGGTGGGAACCAAGTGGAGGGAAGCTATGGGGGGAGAGGGGGAAGAGGAACAACTGTAATAATCTGAACAATAAAGATTTAATTAAAAAAAAATAAAACCTTTCCTATGGGCATCTTTATCATTAAAATGGTCTCATTCTGGGCCTACCTCCTGCCCCACTTCCAGGCTTGTGTCCCTTGTTCTGGCTCAGGAAAGGTTGCATTCCCAGCCCCTTGCCACCTGCGCTGCCAACACTGACTCTGGCTGGGGTTATGAAGAATCCCTCTGGGCATTGATCAGTGATGATAGATAATACCTTGACCTTTGCAAGAAAAGTAAATGTGTCAGTAATTTCTAGAGAAACCTAACAAATTACTGAAACATTCCTCTGGGATTGGAAAGCTCTGTATTTTTATGTCCAGTAGTAGGAGAGCTTGAAGCTTCATCCTTGAGAAATGTCTAATCAGTTTCCAACCCCTCGCTAACTTCATCTAGAGGTGTATACTCCAGTAAGTTTCTGTACTTCAAGACATCATATACCAGTACTAGCTGCAAGACTCAGCATGGATTGTCTAGTCATTTTCTCATGTGAATGCATATCCATGGTTTCCTAAACTAGGACTAAGACAACTAAGACCATATTGTTATTACTTCTGTATGTAAACCACAGTCTAAATTTTAAAAAAGGAAAAGTTGCACAGTTTTAGTTGCTTGGTGCTGTGGGCAGGACACTAGCCAGTCTGATAAGACTCGTCCCTATTTCTTTCTTTGCCTTGGTTGTCTGCATGTCTTAGTGGTCAATGGGGAAGGAAGGAGCACAGGGTATTTTTCTCACACACATGAGTGGTAGAATGCAGTGCTGAGGAGGACATGCTCTGGCGTCAGACTGGATTCAAACCGTGGCATTGCCACCTATAGAAAATGTGTTTTTTTTAAAAAAATATTTTTATTGATTTGAAAGAGAAGGGAGAGGGAGAGTGATATAGAAACATCAATGATGAGGGAAAATCATTGATTGGCTACCCCCCACCAGAGATTGAGCCCCAATTGTGACCTCTTGGTTCATAGGTTGAAGCTCAACCACTGAAACATGCCAGTCGGGCCAATAATACTATCTCACAAGGTGCTTTTGAGGAATAAAGCAGATAATGGCTCTAGCAAGTAGTCCAGAGTAAACATATATTAATGATAGGATGGGGCTAAATCCTGTCTTTTTAATGAAATATTAACGAGGAGGGTCCAGTTCTTAATAATGAGACTCAAGAGAAGGGAGTACGGGGCAGAGGAACTTGCAAGGCTGCTTCCCCACTGGAGCGGATCTCACAAATCTGCAGACTGTCTCACTGGGCTGGCCTTTCTCTGCGGCCAGTGTCCAAAGGCTCAGGCAGCCACCACGCCAACATTAAAACTGCAGCTGCATCCATTATTGGCATAATTCTAGTAGTTTCTGTAGCACATTCTGATACATTCTTCTCTTTGCCCGTTCCAACAACCATATGAGGAGAGCTTTGTCATTCCCATTTTACAAATGAGACTTAAGTGACTCACCCAAGGTTGTGCTATTACTGGTAAGAAGTGGAAGCTGTTCTCAAACTCAAGTCTTTTCCTTTTGAATGTGCTCACTTTATTAAACTGGCTGTTGAATTATTTGGAGATTGAACATAATAGCCTCTAAAACATAATCTCCAGCGAGCTTCTCAAACTTCAGGGGTCATAAAAATGACCAAGGGAACTTTTAAACATGTGGATTCTTAGGCCTCCTGGCTGGAGAGTCCAAGGTTTAGGAAGGAGTCTGGGTATCAGCCATAGTAATGGGCCCAGGTGGCCAACAGCATCTCCTAGTACCCCCGTCTGATTTTCACTGCGTTTGTCAGCCCTTCCGTTAAGATTGTAGTTTGGGGTTATGTACACAGAGTGAGGTGACTGTGTTCACAGATAGCCTAGGAAACTATACCTGCTGGAGGCTAGGATGAGTAAAACAGACACAATCGTTGCCCTCATGGAGGTCACAGACAGGTGTGAGAAACGGACAGGAAACCATCCAGGGCCACACAGCGTGATGAGACTGTTGTATTCACCTGGAGAATATGCCCATCTTGATACTGCCCTTCTACGTTTTGGCTTGCATGTAGTTATATAAATATTCCCATATTGTTATTAGCACAATTTGGAGGAGACATCTACATTTATGCTTATGAAGATCTCATATTAGACTGGCCCAGATCTAGATTACATAAAATTCATATGAACACATACCTATATGTGTTTACTTGTGAAATTTTTTCTCCCCTGTATATGTACGTCATTTCCTTTACTTACTGTGAATAGTATGAAATACTTCCCCACTGTCATTTGGGAAGATAAATACTATGATCATATTTTTGATCAGTGACTTATTACATGATTTTCATAACGCTTTGGTGAAATAGATAGAAGAATACTACTTTTGTTTTACAGAGAGAAGGCAGAGGTTTAGGGAAGTTTTGGCTTGACCATTCATTATTACCTGGTCAATGGCAGACCTGGAAGCAAACCCTATCCTTCTGACTCACAATACAGGATTCTTTTCATTGCACTGCACAGCACAACAAATCAGCAAGCTTTGAGCCAAGCTGCAGACACGAAAATGCCTAACCTGGACAGGGCTTCTGCCACATAACCGTGGGAATCTGGTCATCCCCTTTAGCAGGACTCATCCATGACCTCCTCTGCCCGGTCCTTAAAGCTTGTTTTGAATATTGATGGCGGCAAGCTAGGCAAATTACAGGGCAGACAGCAGCAAATACACCAGGCCCATTAGGCATGAATGAAATAACCACTTTCAAATTCTGTTATGGGTCTCACAGGGAAACATACACATGGATAAAAGGAGCTCAAAATGCGCAGCTTAGAAATCCATCAAGAAAACTTACCTCAGGCAAGGACTATGGCTTCTATCAGAGAGAGATTAAATGTCAGTCTCTGTTTATCATTTTCTTGTCTTAATAGTTTTTACCTTCCTTTCATAAGGTAACAGTTAACACAAGCATGTGGTTTGTTTTTCTTTTTGAAAGTAAGCTAATTCTTTTCTTGCTCCATTTGATCATATTTATTTAGCTACCTTTGATATATATAAAATGCTGGAGATGGTTAAAGCAAGGTTGACTGAATTGGTTAGCAATGCATGGTTATTAATGGATAGATTCACTAGGGAATTTAAAGATAGTCCCGGAGTAAATGTCCAAAGCTGGCAATAAGCCCTGTTTGAATCTTCACATTATACCCAGGCAGCTGGAGAACCAGAATGCATATTTCCCCGGCTTAGAGGCAGCTTCACAGTAAAAAAAAAAAAAAAAAAAAAAAAAGTCGTTTTATAAAAATCAATAGAGTGCCCACAATTACCAAGTGCCTTACTTCATTACTTCAAAGACACTGAGGGGCCATAAATCAAACACATCAGCTAGAGAATAATGATGACATGACGTTCAAACAGGAACGCTTGGTGTCGGCTGAGGAAGGGCCCGAGTCCTGTTCTAAGGCGTCTGAGGAAAATAAGCAGTTGCTCTTTGTTTTTGCATCACTTTCAAGGCAGTTTGTCCCAGTCTTACAAAGCAAAATATACAGTTTTGTAATCAGTGACAGAGTTGGAAGGGAGAGGAATCCACTCATGCTGAAAAATTTGGCGAGAACCGTCTCCATTCAACTAGCAGAGATTGGCTTGGCTGGTAGTGCGTTCATCAACACTGCACTCCCACACAGCACAAAAGCTGAGGGCATTCCAGAACTGCTAAGTAGCAAAGTGCCCGACATGCTAATCAATTTAAATCTTGGAATGTCAGGGTTTAGAGAGTCTGCAGAAAACATCTAGTCTGACCACTCACAACTCTCCTACAACCCCAAGCGATGCCTGCAAGCTCAGCCCCAGGAATCCTCTCTCCCAGGGCAGCCCACTCTGTTCTGAGGACAGAGCCCATTCCATGCTTGACTGGCAGGAAGTTCTGCAGCATTGTTCAGTTCCATTGCACCCACGTGGCATCATCTCATGGTATCTGAAGATTGTCTTCATGTAGGTACCTCCTTGAGTCTTTCCTTCTCCAAGGTAAATATCATTAGTTTCTCCAACTGTTCCTCAGCTTCCATGGTTTTGAACCCTTCACTTCTCTGTTTAGGCTTCACCAGACAAGCTTCAGTATCGTTCCTTTCTCAACGGTGGTGCCCACACTTGGACTATCCTGGTCAGCCTGACTAGTACAGACCACAGTGGGACCAATACCTTCCTCATTCCCAGTATTTCATTTTGTGTTAATAATGAACAACTTCGGCTTCTAAATCCTACAGATGATTCATATTAATGAAATTATACTCATTTATTTCATCGAGCACTCATGAAGTGTCAGGTGCTATGCTAGGTGCTGAGGATATATACAAGGACTCTATAGAATAATAGGACAGACTACCATAAATATGGCTAATTAGAAATGGCATGAAAAGGGTGAGACAGAAGAGGGGTATCTAAGCCAGCCAGGGCTAGTAGTGGTGGTAGTAATGGTGGGATTGGAAGAGGCCCTGGAGGCTGTGTGGGAGGTTCTGGGGAGACATGGAGCTGAGCCTGGCTCCTGATGGGTGATGGGAGTAAGCAGAGGAGAGGAGGAGTCGAGAATGGCATTCCAAGCAGAGAAATTAGCAAGTGCCAAGACTCAGAGGCAAGAGAGAAAAATGAATAGCTGTACAAGTATTTAAGCATTAATGGTGGGGAGTACTGAGAGAGGAAGGAAGAGGCTTGTAGGCATGCCAAGGGGTTTGGATTTTATTCTGAGCACTCTGGAAGAGCACTGGAGACTCTGTCCTAAACGGGTATGGAAGGCCTGCAGGGGAACAGAAATGGAAAACTCCCAGGCCCCTGTGTTGGCACAGCAGGGATCATGAGATTCAGGACACAGTTACTGGGCCTGGGTGCATGGCTTCCTGGGGAGCTTCCTTATCCAGCTTTAAATGGTAATGCATATAAGTTGTTTTGGTGTTGGCCCATCTGGGCATAGAAAGGGCAGTGAGCCTATCTTTCTTTGGGCCTCTATCCTGTGGACTTCTTCCACATGAGCTGCTGAGACCACATACTTCTGGTCTACTTCCATGTGATCAAAGGAAGGAAGGAAGGACTGTATCTGCCTGCATCCAATGGACATTATCTATATCTTTTGAACTGCTTGTTGGAATAAATCAAACTGAATCTAAGTCTTCATTCTTGTCTATTTACCATCCTGGACTTGACTCTATGCTGTAGCCTAATCCAGAAGGGACGTGACAAATCTGATTTCCTGGATTGGAGACTGTAAACTTGTGACACATCTGCCCATGAGCAATCAGGCGTCCTGATATGGATGGGAAGAAAGCTGATGCTTTTCTGGATAGCAGAGAAGAACAGAGAGGCAAAGGAATGTTGGTGAACATCATAGGCTGAAAAAAAGGCTCCTAGAAATATATTCACTTCCAAATCCCTGAAATCTGTCACTATTATCTTATATGGCAAAGATATGGTTAAACTAAGGGTCTTGAAAGAAGATGTTTATCCTGGATTACAAGAGAAGCACCCTAAGTGCCATCACACGTGTCTTTGGCAGAGGAAGCATTGATACACTCCCCTACCCCCCAGAAAGCAACGTGGAGATGGAGGCAAGAAGTGCAGCCTTATAACTAGAAGCCAAGGAAGGCCTGGAGCCACCAGAGACTAGGAGAGCATCACTGAACAGATCCTTTCCCAGAGTCTGGAGGGGGTGTGGCCCTGCCGGTGCCCTGATTTCAGACATCTGCCTCCAGAATTATGTGAGAATAAATTTAACTTGTTCTAAGCCTCCAAGTGTGTGGTAATTTGTTACAGAAGCCACATGAAACTAATACCGTGAGAGAATGGTTACAGTGGGGGAACTGTCTTTTGAGCCTCAGGTACATGGGATGTAGGGAAATGAGCAACTTGTACTCAAGGGATCTGCTGGGATAGGGGGGACTATATCCTTGATAAATCCTGGCACCTTTGAGGGCCAGGACATAAAGAATACCTTCATGATGTTACTGAGGCTAGAGGGGTATTTGTTAACATGTCATGTGATAACTCAATTAATGCAACAAATAGCAGCACTTGAAAACTACGACCAAGTCAGAACAAGCCTAATGATGCAGTAATAAGAATGCGACATTTCTGAAATCTGCACTTGTGCCCAGGTGACAGACGCGCTTCCATACAGCGCAGTGTTATCTAGCTGCTTGGCCTCCTAGAGAATGATGAATTAGCTCCCTCAGTGATTTTAGTCATGGACTGATTTTAGTTAGTTTGTATATATCAAAGTTTAGTAATCTTCAGCAACTAATTTAGCAAGTTACTGTAAAACTTATTGGAGTATATACAAAGGAAGGGGTGTGGAATTGCTGGCCGTTTATTTGTCTCTATGGATCAAAGCAAGGACCTGTAGTTTGGGGGCAGTCTGAAGACTCGCAGGAGGCCTTTCATAACTCACAATAATTCTCCAGACTGATATTTTTGAATTAATTTGGAGTCTTTTGCTTTGTCACTTAACTAGTTGCAGGTCACAGAATTGTTTTTATGCCTATTTCTCGGTTCTCCATCTTGTCCACAAATATGTCATGAGAGACTGTTAGTTTCCTCAGGCGTTATCAACCTGAGCTAATGTATTCATGACACATAGTGTTTATTAAGCACTGTACATGAATAACTGTCCTTTGGTCTTTCAAACATCCCTGTTAGGAAGGGAACTTATGGATGGAGGTACTGTGAAGTTTAGGGGGCATGATAACTTGTACGAGGTCAGTTAGCAAGTAGAAGAGCAAGGCTTCGATCGAAGGCAGAAGGACTTCAGAAACCTTGACCTTGCTCACTCTGCTGAATAGGGGGTAGAATAGGAATGTGTGAGTCTTCATAACATTGACAGAGAAAAGGTGTTCTGTTCTTCCCTTTTGCCCACCAGGGCTTTTGGTGGGAGGCCCAGGCTCCTCAGCCCGGCTGCTGTCTGCAGTCTGGTGGCAGCTGCACAGCCCCGCGGGCCGTGGGGACTCTTGGGACTCTCCAACAGTGCTTCTGCTCTCACTGCAGCATGGCTGCCTTCCTGAGCCCAGTGTGCCCCACGCCCAGGGCGCCAGGACTGACCCCTCCACTCAGAAAGACTCCACCTGCGTTTCCTGCAGCTGATACGGTAGAGTCTTCCTGCTGTCATCTCAGGTTCTGGGACTGGAAAACATCACGTGGTCTCCTCCTTTCCAGAGAGCGCTGTTCTTACACTCCTTTTCCCCCCAGGGTTGCGGCTTCTCTCCTCTTGCCTTCTCTCCTCTTTACTCTGCGTCTACCTGTGTCCCCTCCCTATTCTTGTCTTTCTCAGTCTCTGCTTCTTTTTCTTTGTCTACTACCTGTCCCCCTCCCCATCCCGTCCAGATTTACTCCACTATTCTCTGGGGACCCTTGTTACACAGATACGATATTTGCACTAATATCTCATGTCCTTATCAGTCTAATAACCCAGTCTTCACAGCAAGTGTGGTCAGCCAGCCCATACTGTTCTCCTATGAGTCCATACTCATGATCATACTAGTGATCCAGGCTTCCTTTTCTAAGCCTTCCCTTTTGAGAATTAATTTTAGACTAAATCTTCAGTTTATAGGATTAATGTCTATAGTTTATAGAATTTCTACTTTTGACAAAAATCAGAACATTTGTGATCTTCATGCCTCCAGTCCAGGCAGTGGGTCAGGGGCATCATCTGTAGATTCTTTCCACATTCTGGGAAGTTATTTTTATTTTATTTTTTAAAAATATATTTTTACTGACTTCAGAGAGGAAGGGAAAGGGAGATAGAAACATTAATGATGTGAGAGAATTATTGATCAGCTGCCTCCTGCATGTCCCACACTGGGGATCGAGCCCACAACTCAGGCATGTGCCCTGACCTGGAATTGAACCGTGACCTCCTGATTCATAGGACAACGTTCAACCATTGAGCCATGCCAGCCAGGCGGGAAGTTATTAATGATGCCTCGAGATTTAACCTGTCTGGAGCAGAAAGATGCTATCCGACAATCTCTACATCTACGTCAAGTTCCTAATCCCTCTTTAAAACCACACATTTGTTTCATCCTTGTTGGGTCTGAAGACCATTCTCACTGACAGAGAAGACGAAGGGAGAATGAGTGCTGGGGCTGGCTCTGGTCAGCCAGCCACACTGTGCCATGCATCCAAGTAGATAACTTGCATTTAGCCCCTGGTGGCTAAATTAACCCCTTTAGATTATAGCTGAGGTAACCAATAAGAACCAGAGCTAAAATCCAGGTTTCCTGACTGCCAGTCTGTAGACTTTCCATTTTTGAATGAGGTTTTGCTAATGTAGACTCAAACTGAATAAACATAGGTCAAACACATATGGGACTTCAGATCTCAAAGCATTTTCTAGTTCTTTCTTATTTAAAGAACTTTATCTAGGGACATCTTACCAATCTGTCTCATACTATGTAGAAAAACAATGCAATATTTAAATACTGGAAAACAGGAAAGATGATATATTAACATAAATCTAGGCATAATTGGGGTTTTAGCTATATCAACGGTCCCATTCTTGGAACTTATGAAGTAAATTGATAGGATAGCCCTCTAAAATCCTTTCTTTAAAATTCAGCTTGAAGTTAAAAAATAGCTAAATGCAGATATAATAATTTGTTTTATTCTAAAAGCATGCACTTTAATAAACATGGTCATCTGCAAGACACTTCTGTCAGTATATGGGAGTGGTAAGGACTTTCTCAGTGGGTGTGCACTGGGATTGATATAAAACATGGACAAGTTACGAATTCTATGGGGACTGATAGAGTTCCCAACACAGACATTTTCTTATTGACTCTCACAAGAGAAACATTCGGGTTCACCTGAGGCTGTCGCTGTAGAGGACCTGGAGGTAGGTGGGGCAAGATCGCATCCTGCGGGATGGCAGTAAGGCTATGATCGCAGAGCCAGCCGGGAAGGGCTCTCCTACCATGGCTCCTCGGCTCAAATCAACCCTTTTCTTTGCAACTGATGGGTGAAAACTTCCATTGTGGTTGAATTTCATTCTTCAGTATTTATTGGCTCTTCAAGTAATGGAAGAGAACAATGGGCTAGATTAAGAAATAAGCTGTGATTGCTGCAGCAGGTAGCATTTCTGCGAGGGCTGCTCTCTGCTGCTGGGATGGAGGGACCAAGAGACAAGTACTGAGAGAAACTTCTAGGAGCTGAGAAGTGTTTCTTGGTTGACAGTCAACAGGGCAAATGGAGACCTCAGTCCTACAACTACTAGGAGTTAAATTATGCCACTGAGGGCACTTGGAAGAAATCATTCCTATTGGAGGCTATAGATCAAGGCATATCTAACTGACATCTTGACTTCAGCCTTATGAGACTGTGAGCAGAGGACCCAACTAAAATGTGCCAGACTGCTGACCCCTAGACATGGTAAGATAATCAACTTGTGTTGTAAGCTGCTAAGTTTGTGGTAATTTGTTACACAGCAATAGAAAACAAAAGCAGTTGTGTTCTAGGATTCTCCCTAAAGTTAATTGTGTTTTACCTAGGTTCAGTTAACATTACTCTGAGCCCACTAGATGGATGAGGCAGCTTTAAAGCATGGCTCAGTGACAGTGGAAAGCCAACCTGGGATTGAAAGTTGGTACAAAAAACATAGAAAAGCTTTAGCTATCACGACTGAATGAGTGTAGTGATTATGTGCATGGGCATTGAATCTGGACTCCTTCACCTTGCTACCTATGGGACATCAGTTAAGTTACTTAAGCGCTTGTCCAAGTAGGGATACAAATATTTTCTTGCATACTTGGTGTGCAGTTTTAGTGAAATGCAGGGTTTAGCACAGTGCCTTGCACATAGTAAATATTTAATAAATGGTCACTATTATTATTCTAATTAAAAAGTAAAAGCTGTGGGGATATTAAAGCACCATGGCAGCAAGAAGGAGAAAAAAGCAAGGCATGTACAGTGCAAAATGCATCTAAGCTTTTGCTATGGGTCATCAGCTACTGCAGGTACTCAGCAGCCAGATTTTATTCATGAGAAAACTTTCAAAGAGCCTGGAGATAAAAAGTGGCTTCTTCTTCTTCTTCTTTTTTTGCAATGAAATAGATTGCATCCCCAGGTTATGTGTCCATCACCCAAGGTCTATTCAGATTCTGTCCTTGTTTTGAATTTAATGCTCTGCCTATCTCAGTGACCCCGAGGCCATTCCAAAGTGAAGCTGAAACTACAGATGATCTAGAAGTAAAGGCACAGAGGCAAAGGGAGGTCAGTCATAAGATGTGTCTTTCAAACCCCGTGGGCGATCCTTCTGTTTGCCAGGCTGAGGAGAGCCAATGACTCCATGTTGCAAGGCGGTGGGCATCCTCACTAGCAATGAGAACACGTCTATCTCTTCATATGGGACTTTAGAAACAAAAAGGAGAGGGAAGAAACAGACACTTGTTACCTATAGATTTTCCCCTAAATTTAGTGGGCCCAATGCATTCTCCCTTCCCAGCACTGGGGATGGGAAATGATATGGGAAACTTACACCCATTAATATTTTATGTCCATATATTTCTAGATAAAATTTGGTTATAAAATTTTGAATGAGATGTTTGAGTGAGATTTAGTGAATTTTGTGTTGAACTGCCAAATAAAATATGTATAAAAGCATGTGTGTGTTTTTTACCTTTTAAAAACTCTCTAAGATGTCAAATTATTCTTTTCCGGCCCTCAAAGACATTCGCTTTGTTCCAAGAGTATCTATACGGTGGGTGGTATCTGTATGGATATTACATGTTAGTTTTCTCTAACATCAACTAATAGGAATAAAATATAACATTTCCATCTTACACAGAATATTTATTACATGGCGTCGGTCTTTAAATAACAAAACACATTAAGCACTGAGTAACCCTCAAGGACTAGTTTTTATCTTATCCATCTTGTGTCTTCCCTATGGCCTTGCTAGGGCCAGACGCACAGGAGGGGCCAATAAATATCTGTGGAAAAATGAAATATTTCAGACTCTGTTCTCCAAGCAGCAGGATGGCCTGGTCGGAAGGGAACAGGACTAGAACTGGACTGATCCAAGGCCTGGCTGCCGATGTCACATGGCCTTGGCAAAGCCACGTCACCTCTGGGCTGCAGTTTCCTTGCGTGAAAAACAAGCTGGTTGGTCTATTCTCTTTCAGCTCTGACATACGGGATTTAACAAAGCAGGGAAAATCCCCTGAAGTAGAACAACAATGATTTTTATGAATATGCAAGAGAATAAACAGCCACACAACAAATAAGGCTTTTTTTTGGAGTCTCTCTGTGTGTGTGTGTGTGTGTGTGTGTGTGTGTGTGTGTGTGTGTAAAGGGGTGCTTTCCATTGGACTTGACATTTTTGACAAAATCTTCTTCAGAGATGTGAAAGAGCTATTGAAAGTGCTCCACTTAAAAATACCTCTTTTCTTCTCCTTGAAAAGCTGTTAACTACTGGCAATAATTTTATCTGTTATCTACTTAGGGGTAACATGTATTTGTGGGCGTATGTGTGTGTGTGTACGCATGCATGCCATTACAATGCCTATTTGTATTGTTTTAATTATCACCAAGGGAATTGTCACCATCAAATTCCTGTGGCAACAATTCACTCCTAGAGCCTCACTTTTTTTTTTTTTTATGTTTTATGCCTGAAAAGGAGGGATGTGGGAGAGTGGAAACAACTCTTATTTCCAGCTGCTTTTGTCCTCACGTAGAAAGGATAACAGGTTTCAAGAGCAAAAGAGGACTGTGAAGGGTAAGTGTAAAAGGAATCACTCTTTGAAAACTAATGGCAAGTGATAAAAATAAGTTACGAAAAGACAGAGCACCTTTTCATACAGAGCAAGCTTTGATTCCGACAGTGTGAGCTCTTGTTGGAACAAGGGTAGAGAAATGAGGGCCTTGGTTATTTCAACCTTTAACCACCTACCCCAGAAAATCCTGCTGGAACCAATTACCAGGCATTTTACAGGTTTTTGCCACAGGCTCTGCCAAAGATGCCATCTACTCAGGTCCACCCAGCACTGACCTATTGGTTTCCTGACCTGCACAGGGACTCATAGGCTGCAGCTGCTGCATCCAGTCAGCTTGCCCCTCCCCAGCTTGCCTCTCCCTCACAGTGAGATGGCTCAGAGAGCGGATGGTTAGCAGGACTGCAGAGCATCCTGAAAATGAGGTCACACAGGCTGCCAGCCCTCCTGTCTCTTTCGCGTAATGAGCCACTGGGAAATGCATTGAATGGGTCCACCTTTAAGAAGACACAGACAAATTTATCATTTAGTTACCAGCGTGGCTTGCACCTGACCATGGAGAAGAGCTTTCAAAATGAAAAAGTATAAAACGTGATGCTGTGAAGGAGAACTGTAATTCTCGTGTTATTTCGAATCAGGTCACTGGAAAGAGAGACCCAGTTGCTTTCTTAGACAAACGGCTTGAATGTAAAAGGGAGTCAGAAACTTGGAGATGTTTCCCCCACTTGATGCATTGATTCTTTTAGAGGCTTTTGTTGGCTGGGGGAGATGAGAATGACTCCTTTGAGAAATTCTGCAGCCGAGAAGGGCGATGAGAAGCACTCTGGGGATGGAGACAGGGGACCTGGTGGACCTGCTGGTCTACTCATTACTAGCCCTGTCACTTGGAGCTGGCTTCTTAACCTCTATCTTGGCACCCTCATCTGTCAAGCAAAGGTGACAGTACCCTTCCTGTTCACCTCACAATGTTTGGAAATTGAAGAGATAATACGTACAAAAGTCTTTGTGAACACTCTTCCCTACAACACTGCAAAGTACAAACCATAGTTTGTATACTATTAGTTCTGAACGCTATTAGGACTGCAAAGCCATTTGTGTATTACCTCATTTTTGTATAACTCAGTGAAAGATTCTTAAAAAATAATATCCAGACTCTAAGACTAGCACTCAGAGAGACTGCAGTGGCATTAATAAAAGCTCAGATCAAACAAAACCGTTTCCTTGCCTTATTCCAAGGAGGCGAGGCTCACGCTCTCTTGAGCCCTTGTGTGGGGCATTCACTGTACTCACTGCTGTCGAGGCGACATGGAAAGCTTCTCCTTCATAAGTCCATATTTTGGACACTGACTTTGGAGATTTAGCTGGGCAACCTTTTCTTCGATTCCAGCCAGTAAGTTAATAGAAACACGCTCCAGGCTTTTTAGGATTTGTTAGGATTATAATAATTGTCCTTTGCCTACAATCAATCACTGGTCTCACAAAGCATAGTTTCATTTCCAAAATTACCCACCAGATTTCTAAGGCCTAATTTGGAGTGTCACACAGATGTGCATTAAAAAAAAGACATTTTGGGAGGGAGTAGTATGAAATATGGAGTTTTATATGTTAACTCATTTTTGAGCCATGAAACATTTGCAGAATGCTTAGATCCCTGTGAACTAAATTACAGTTTCCTATGTGCCTAATCCAGGCACTAAGTGTAAACGTTGTGATTTGGGTAAAATAAAACATTGGCTACAATAAAAGTCCTAGCCACACTTTGAGAACATTCAGGCTTGGGTGATAGAAAATGAAATTATAATAGTTTCAGAGGAAACTCACCATCTTTAAAGACAAGTCTTTTGAAACCAGAATTTAAATTTTTCTCATTAATAATTGAAAACAAAGTCTTATCTTCTGAAAATAGAAAATAAGCATATATAATTCCAAAGCCAGAAGCTTGAAAATATATGCTGGGAAAAAAAGTTTCTTCTGTTTTATTACAGATTCTTAGGTTGGGGGTAATCAACATTGTTTTATTGACACTGTAGGAATTTAATTGCTTGCTATAGCCACTCTCCAAGGAATAATCAATTGGCCTTCTGTATTATTAAAATAGCTAATCTACATCCCAGCTTTGTCATCCTTTCTTGCCAATATGCTTAATAACATTTCTCCCGAAAGGAACATTTGCATACTCACAGTGTGTAACGTGCGGAAATTGGCACATTGAGCTATAGTTGAGGAAAAATATTACTTTGCCCCCTCCTTTGGAAGGGCTCCATTTGAGTGTAACTTGCATTATTCTCTAGAATTACCCCCCGGTCACCCTCTGTGCCATCTGGAAAGCAGAACGCTCTGCTTTCTAATATGCGCACTGACGAATGTAGTT
This sequence comes from Myotis myotis, assembly GCF_014108235.1. Taxonomy (NCBI): domain Eukaryota; kingdom Metazoa; phylum Chordata; class Mammalia; order Chiroptera; family Vespertilionidae; genus Myotis; species Myotis myotis. Next base: position 66,030,103 of record NW_023416379.1, on the reverse strand, counting down.
TCTTAGAAATTATCCCAGCCTTAGATAATTAAAGGGAGTCCTCACTTGGTCCCTTTGCTCATCTAAAAAGCAGATCTTAGTTGTAATTTGCAGAGCCCAAGTGGCTCCCTACAGTACTCACTACCTAGCCCCTATGTCATACCAACGAGGAGACAGAGTATACCACCTGCGTGTGAAATGAGAAATCAGAGCTACGAGAGAACTCAGACCTTTTAGGCCTTGTGTTAGTGAGTAGGCCACCTACACATTGAAGGCGGTAAGAGATCTAGATGTAGAACCACACAGCTGGAGGGAAGCTTCAAGATGATAAAGTCCAACTCCTCATGTAAGGCCCCAAGAAGTTAGGTGGCATGCTCGAGATCACAGAGAGGACATCCAGTGTGTTGGTGGCTTTTTTTTTTCACATAATGATTAACATTTCCTATTTGGAAACTTTTTAAAAAATATTTTTTTTATTGATTTCAGAGAGGAAGAGAGAAGGAGGAGAGAGAGCGAGAAACATCAATTATGAGAGCAAATCATTGATTGGCTGCCTCCTGCACACCCTCCACATGTGCCCTGACTTGGAATTGAACCATGACTTCCTGGTTCATAGGTTGATGCTCAACCACTGATCCATGCCAGCTGGGAGGAGACTTTTGCTAATAAGTTACCATAAAGGAGGGAAAATATTCTATTTAAAACCCATCTAACCAATCAGCTCACCAACCAACCAACCTACCAATCAGCCATCCAACCAATCTGCCAACCTGCAAAGCTCCTGTTGACACGTATGGGGACATATGATATATATATATATACATCTCCACAGTCTCCTGTGTGCTTACAGAGATGGGGTGAGTGTAGAGAGGGAGGGGGCTTTCCCTAATCATTTGTATATGCATCATGAGCATCGTATAGGATATTGCATTTCCTGCCAAGAGCATTCACTATTCCTTATGGATCAATGAACAGTAAGTAGGTATAGAGAGCCAGCAGAATAACTTTTCAAAAGATTTTGAGATCTAGCTTTGCAGCTTCTATTAATAGCTTTCATTCATGAATACCTATCATCATTCCTAGCATTGCTATAAAATTTTGCATTTCTACATTTCAACTGGGTCTTATAACTTATTCATTATAAATAGGAACATAGAGATGGTAACAGATTAGCACTTATAGTAACTACTAGAGGCCCGGTGCACGAATTCGTGCACCAGTAAGGTTCCTTGGCCTGGCCTGCAGGATCAGGATGAAACCAGCTCTCCGACATCCCCCAAGGGGTCTCCCGGATTGCAAGAGGATGCAGGCCAGGCCGAGGGACCCCACCGGTGCACGATGGGGGCTGGGGAAGGACATGGGAGGTTGGCCAGCCAGAAGGGACCGCAGGAGGGCTCCAGGGCATGCCCGGCCCATCTGGCTCAGTCCCAATCGGCTGCACCCCAGCAGCAAGCTAACCTACCAGTCGGAGCGTCTGTCCCCTAGTGGTCAGTGCATGTCATAGCAACTGCTTGACCAGTCGACTGTCTGCCCGCTGGTGGTCAGTGCACATCATAGCGAGCAATTGAGCAAACTTAGCATATCATTAGCATATTACACTTTGATTGGTTGAACGGACAACCAGACCACCGGACACTTAGCATATTAGGCTTTTATTATATAGGATAATAATAATTGAATAAAGTCCATAAAAAGCACACATCTACGTATTTTCAATGATCAAAGTAAGAGCTGGTGCTCAAATTACCTGTGATGCCATTATTGCACTGTCACTATTTTTCATTTTTGCACATATTGGGTTATGCCCCAAAACAAAATGAAACAAGTCAACATTTGTTTCTTCTAGATGTATTCTTTCCCCCACTCCTTGTACCTCAAGGGATCATAAAATAACTTGTCTTAGTGTCTCTTTCAATGTATGTTAGTGTCCATAGAAGTGCCACAGTGACAACAACCTACTCCTTTCTATACCATCTTTCTCACACAAACTTGTTAACATTCTGTAAACTGGTTTAAATACTGGCATTTACTTCCCAAGTGTCTCTGGTTCCTCTAAGCTGGCACCAACTTCCTTGTTTTGTAGCCTTTATTTTCCTACCACTGACAAGAAGACTAATAATAAATTTGAACAATAAAATATTGTTGAGGAGCCCAGTCTGTAACTGCTTAATTACTAGTCTTAAAATCACATCCCTACTGTGAATAAATGATGAATAAACAAATTACATATATCACCTGGCTTTCAAACATAAACTTTAATGAGTTGTTTCTTGGAAAAGCTATAATACTCTGACCACCTCCCAAAGATACTGTCTTGTTGAGTATTTAGTGTTTGAAGTTAGAAAGTCTTGAAATAGAGATTTTTATAATACACTACATGTACAAAGGTGCAAGACCACTGTAGTAAAAACAACTACCATAAACACTACCATAACATACTTTCATTATTAAAGTGTTTTCAGTGATACATAATTGTAAATAATTCATACGCTGTGGGAAGAAAACCCTAGGAGAGGGAGGATGCTTCTCTCTTTCTGTATTTTTTTTCCCTGATCAAAAGATAGGGTAATTTAATCTGATATATTCTGGTTGTGGAGTGATTAATTTATGAAGAAATCAATAAATCCAAAATAGTCTGTCTTGAACAGCTGTCTGAACAGATGGAAGAATATGAGAGAGCCCTCTACTCTGCTGGTGGTTGAGGGGCTGAAGGGAAGAGAGAACAGGGAAGAAAGACAGCCACACCCTGGAAGGAATTAATATCTTGTTAATTCTAGTAGGAATTCTGTGATCTTTTTCTCACTCTCCTGTTTTGCCCAGACAAACACTACTTTAACTTTCCTTTCCTCTCTTTTTGAATTGGTATATTTACTAGGATAAAGTTATTTTTTTAACACAATATAAAGCTATGTAAGACATGGTTATTTTAAGACTTAGAAAGTTGGTTTTGAATGCTGATTGCTCCATTATCTTCACAGTCTCTTTGACTTACTTTAAAGAGGAAATGCTGTCTCATGCTGTAGAGATGGTAATGCAGGGGGTGAGGTGAAGACGGTGTGCACACAGTGTACCTTTCCAACTTCCTACTGAAATGGACTATGATGGCCTGGGGATTCTCAGGGATCTCAGGCATGCTTAACACCATCCGAGTCAGTGCAGGAGGGTTCCTTTTCCTCCACATCCTCTCCAGCACTTGTCGTTTGTGGATTTGTTGATGATAGCCATTCCGGCAGGTGTGAGATGGTACCTCATTGTTGCTTTATTTGCATCTTTCAGATGATTAGTGACTTTGAGCATGTTTTCATATGTCTCTTGGCCTTCTGTATGTCCTCTTTCAAAAAGTGTCTATTCAGGTCCTTTGCCCATTTTTTGATCGGATTGTTTATCTTTCTTTTGTTAAGTTGTATGAGCTCCCTGAAAATTTTGGAGATTAAACCCTTACCGGAGATAACATTGGCAAATATGTTCTCCCTTGCAGTGGGCTTTCTTGTTGTTTTGTTGATGGTTTATTTTGCTGTGCAGAAGCTTTTTATTTTGATATAGTCCATTTGTTTATTTTCTCTTTAGTTTCCATTGCCCTAGGAGCTGTATCGGTAAAGATATTTCTATGACAAATGTCTGCTATTTTGGTGCCTATGGCTTCTTTTAAGATTTGTATGGTTTCCCATCGTACATTTAAGGCCTTTATGCATTTTGAGTTTATTTTTGCATATGGTGTGAGCTGGTGGTCTAGTCTCCTTCACTGCTGGTGGGAATGCAGACAGGTGCAGCCACTGTGGAGAACAGTATGGAGTTCCCTCAAAAAATTAAAAATGGAACTGTCATTTGACCCAGTAATACCACCTCTAGGAATATATCCCAAGAAAACAGAAACACCAATCAGAAAGGATATATGCACCCCTATATACATAGCAGCACAATTTACCATAGCTAAGATTTGGAAACAGCCTAAGTGCCCATCAGCAGATGAGTGGATTAGAAAACTGTGGTACATCTACACAATGGAATACTACGCTGCTGTAAAAAAGAAGGAATTCTTACCATTTGCAACAGCATGGATGGAACTGGAGAGCATTATGCTAAGTGAAATAAGCCAGTCAGTGAAAGATAAATACCACATGATTTCACTCATTTGTGGGATATAAAGAACATTATAAACTGATGAACAAAAATAGCTACAGAGGCAAAGAAGCATTGAACAGACTATCAAACTATAGCGGGAAGGAAGGGAGGGTTGGGGGTGGGTAAGAGATCAACCAAAGGACTTGTATGCATGCATATAAGCATAATCAATGAACGCAAGACACTGGGGGGGCGGGGGCGGTGAAGACATGTGCCAGGGGGTAGAGGAGGATCAATGGGGATAAAAAAGGAGACATATGTAGTACTATTTGTAATACTTTAAACAATAAAAAAACCCAACCATCTGAGTCAGACTAGTCCACAAGATGAAAACAAAAGTGACTGCTGGGTAGGGAGCAAGTGAAGGTGAACAATAAACCACACTTAGGCTCAAGAATAATGATGGAAGATAAATTCACTTGTGAGGTTTGGATTTACCTAAACTGCTTGAAAATATTGACGACTACCTGTTAGAAAGTATAATAGTGAGTCAATTTTCCCCTACTTTAGATATGAATCTTTCAAATGACACTATATTGAGATAAATGAGACTTCATCGGACTGAGCTCCTATGTCTGGCTTATTGTATATTTATTACACCTAAATAATTGGTGAAATGCACTTCCACTCCTCAACTGAAACACACTAAATATTTTATATATTTTACATTTGAAATGGAAGGGCCCACTGGAGTTCTAGGAAAACAAACCCTGGATCATTTCCAAAAAGCGGTAATGACAACATTATGTGATCATTATAGTCATTTGTAAATATAAGTATGATAAATGCAACAGCTGCTTGAGGACTGTTGCATGAACTTAGGACTGTTGCATGTTATTAATGAGGGAAATGGTTCATTGAAGCACTTGGAATAATGTAAGCTCTGCTTGGTTGTGACCTGTTAATTGATCAGAAAATCTAAGCAGAGTAAATCTAAATAATATCTTCCTACACAATAATTTAAAAACCACTTACTTTCTTCCCACATTACGTCCCTTATTATTGATTTCAATATATAACAGGATGGGGAATCACTTAAGTGACTCTCCATTAGATGTCATTAGCATCATGTAAGGTTCCAGGGTTCATCCAGAGACATTATTCTCTGAAGACTATCTTGATGCCATAGCTGCCGGTGTGCACTTCCAAATGGTAGTCAGACTGTCTTGCCACTTCCGTTTGTAACTTTACCTATTCATAGGGATGCATCATTATTCATTGTTTTACTATAGTAATTTTAATTTAATAGTTTGGTCTGACCTTTGTTATAACTTGCATGGAATAACTTATAGAACATTATAATATTATAATTATAAATTGTAGATATTATATTTCAGAATTAAAATTAGTGAAAGGTATGTTAGGATTTTGTGTATTTTGGAAGGTCCAAGAAAAAAAATGGTTTTTCTTTTTTCCAGAGTCAGTCAGAAAACCATATCAATTCCCAACCTGATCATTAGCACCTGCAGTGCTAGTAAATCCAGACACTGACAGCACTGAGAACAGAGACCCCAGAGCATGTGCTCACAGATGAGACGGGCAGGCTAAGTGTCTCCTATTTGGGTAACTAGATCCTTTCAGTTCCTCTGGGTCCAAAACACGAAGTTGTCCTCGGTCTTGTTTTAGGTTCCCCACTTAGTCTTTGTGTATTGAGGAATGTGGATGAAATGATGATGGATTAGTTATTGTCTTATATCATCTCTCTTCTTGGACTTACACTCTCCATTTCAAACATGAGCAGTGGCCCCAGTCCCAGTTTTATCACTCATTTGCTGATTGACTTTGAAGATGTTTACCCTCACAGGCTCTCACTGCCTTCCTCTGAAAATGAAGAATAAACTGGGTTGGGAAGTGGATCCAGAAATCATGAAGTGTCATGTGGTCCCAATGTTTTTATGACTTTACTAGAGGCCCGGTGCACAAAATTCATGCACTTGGGGGGGGGTAGTCCCTCCAGTCTGGCCTGTGCCTGTGCTCTCTCACAGTGCAGGAGCCCCACAATTGATTGCCCCAAAGAGGTAGGCCCTACTTACCCATCCAGGGCTCCTCAATGGATTGCCCCAAAGAGGTAGGCCGGAGCCGGGGGTCCCGCCTCCACTCCATGCACGCAGCATCAAGCCCCTGCCCACTCACGCACGCCTGCTGCGCATGCAGCCTTTTGGTGATCGCTCCTTGTGATTTGAGGGCGTCATAGCGTGAGGGCATGATGACCACATAGGCTGTTATTAATGGTATAAGTTTATAATTTATGGGTTTTCACAATAATAAAATATGGAAAACTATTTGATATAAAGAAATTGACTCCACTGTGGTTATTCTTCAATCCCATATTTTAAGGGGCTGAAGTTGGGAAGAATGTCTCCTGACACACAATCTCAATCCATTTGTTACTAGACTCCTCATCAAAGTTTCCTTGAATTTTCTATTTCCAAGAGAAGCCTAGCCTGGAAACCAAGACAACTAAGGAATATGGACCCACTGGGTGAATATTCACTGCAAGGTACTCAACAACTATACATATGCTAGTTTCTTGAGAGTTTATCATTGGTATAATTTCCAGTGAAACTGTGGGAGTTACCTGTTACTATCTCTGTTTTATAGATAATGAAGTGAGGCTCAAAAACATCAAGTGGCTGAATTAATGTGGTCATTAGGCTACTCAAGCAATGCTGTTTCTATTTTCCAAAGCTGAGATATATATATAATTTTTTTTTTTTTTTACAAACCTTTGTGTTGAGGGCTGATTTTCAATAGATGGCAGCGAGGGAGCTGCTCTGTTACATACGAAACGCAAAGCTAGTAATTTTTTTTTTTTAATGGGAACAGAAACCATTCTCCTACCTCACCAGTTTCTAGCAATTGTGAATAAAATGTAATGCTAAGACAGCAGAAAGAAATTAATAATCAACTAACAACTGAGATTTTGATCTGAATCGTCCTAATTACCCTTTAACACATTAAAAACATGAGCAGTGATGACCTCTCTGGAATGGAGGAAGCAATATTACTTTAGAAAAATTAAATGGCTTTACTTTAAATCGGATGTTATGACCACATATTGCATCTTCTCATTAAGCGTTAAGGGAGCAAATGCTTTCAGAGCTGTGAAAACAAGGAGGGTGCACAGTCGCCTTAATTAGAAGCGTGTATCTCTTCAGTGTTGAGTTCCCTTTGTCCTTTCATGCCAGCTCTCAGCTCTGGCTCTTTTGTGCACGGGAAGAGCTTCCTGCAGCGTCTGATGTGCAGGCTCTCTGCTGAGTGCTCTGTGGGCACTATCCATCCTATGATATATGTGCCATTGTGATCCCTGCTGTACATATGGGAAACCGAGGCACAGAGGAACAATGTCACTTGCCCAAAGTCACATAGGCAGTGAGAATTCAAGACAAGTTTGGACCCAGCAGTCTGGCTCCAGAGTTCAGATTCTTTTTTTTTTTTTTTTAATCCTCACCCAGGATATTTTTCCATTGATTTTTAGAGAGAGTGGAAGAGAGAGGGAAAGACAGAGAGAAATATCGATGTGAGAGAAACACATCGATTGGTTGCTTCCTGCACGAGGTCCAACCTGGGCTCAGGCTGGGGAGGAGACTGCAACCAAGGTACATGCCCTTGACTGGAATTGAACCCAGGACCCTTCGGTCAGCAGGCCGCCACTCTATGCAGAGCCAAACTGGCTAAGGGCCAGAGTTAGATTCTTAATTCTTCACACTGTGCAGGCACACATGTACCTCTGATAGTCTCATAAGATTTTTAAAAAGGCTTTAAATGTGAGAGAGAATTGATGTCAAATCCACTCTGACACGAAAATTGTAGGGTTATTTTGAAATGTGCAGAATGTTACAGAATCTTCTAAGGAATGCCATGTTCCTTGCTTCCAGTCACACTGTCTAGAGATGCCACTCCATGGTCATGTGATGCCTCCCAGAATTTAAGCATTTGGTATGCTTCACCTTAAACCTCCAGCTTTTAATCCCGAATCAGTTCTTATAAAAAAAATGGGAAATGGGCCCTAGCCGGTTTGGCTCAGTGGATAGAGCGTCGGCCTGCGGACTCAAGGGTCCCGAGTTCGATTCCGGTCAGGGGCATGTACCTTGGTTGCGGGCACATCCTCAGTGGGGGGCGTGCAGGAGGCAGCTGGTCGATGTTTCTCTCTCATCGATATTTCTAACTCTATCCCTCTCCCTTCTTCTCTGTAAAAAAATCAATGAAATATATTTTTTAAAAAATGGGAAATGGTTTCGAGGTTCCAGTGTGGAAGAAAGGATGGTTTATTCTGCCTTGCTCTTGTGAGTTTGTTTCTCTACTAAAGTGACCAGCCATGACCCAAAGAGTACAACTTCCATTGTCATCTATCCAGCAGGCACTCACAGTGGGCATGAATATGATTTGAATATAATTTGTGAAATAATAGTGAAAGAATATTCCCAGGGAAAAGGCTATGGCATTTATATTTTAATTTTTAAAATTAAATTTAACTCATAAAAACCAAGTATGAAAAAATCATGCATTTTTCTCTCCTCACATCCTTGCCCCACTTGCTCAGTTCCCATCCTCTCCGGCCTAATCGCTGCTATTAGTTGCAATATATAGCCTTGCAGAGCTTTTATTTGCACATCCAAGCAAATATTAATATTGCTTTTTATTGTATATCCATTTTTTACATAAATGGTAGCAGAGAAGACAGACTACTAAAATTTGCTTTTGTCAACAATAAATCTATAGTAGCTCTTTCCATATTAGTACATAAAGAAGTCTTTTCTTAAGATTATAATATCTGTCTATTTATATAGCTTCTCAGTGTTCTATTGTGTGAATATATATCTACCATAATTTATTTATTTAACCAGTCCCTATAAATAGGCATCTGGGATTTTTCTAATCTTTTGTCTTAAACAATAATAAATAACCTATACATAGATAATCTCAGTGGTGTTCAAATATACCTGCAGGGTAAGTTCCCAAAAGTGGAGTTGCTGGACCAAAGATAAATGTATTTTTAATTTTGATAGATATTGCAAAATTAGTCTCCATAGGGATTTTACCAATTCACACAACCACTTGTGATGGATGAGAGTGACTATTTCTCCACAGCCTCATCAAATAGCATCTATTATTGAACTTTTATACTTTTGCCAGTATCTCTAATGAAAATTGATATATTAATTTAGGTTGCTCATCTTTTCATGTTAAGAGCTATTTGCATTTCCTTTTCTGTGAACTGACTGTTCAGATTCCTTGTCTTTTAGTTCCTACTGAATTGAGTTTTCCTTTGATCTTTATGTTAGCAAGTTGAGCTTTGTATGTTATATTAGTAGCAAATATTTTTCTCAATTTATTTGCCTTGACTTTGCTCCTTATTTTTTTCTTTTGCTATGGAGATGTACTTTTTTTTTTTTTTTTTGGGCTATCTAGTAAAAATGCATCAATCTTTTATTTCATGGCACCATTAACTCCTTTTAATGTATAGTTAAAAAGATGAAAGAAACACCTGTGCAGAAGGTGGATACAAAATCATGAATTTTAACCTGCTTCAATATGTATTATATTTCCCCCCAAAGAAATTGATTTCTGCAGTGTGTGACTTGAAACTGCCAAGAAGGTTAATGCCCCAGGCTTTGGCTACAAAGTAGATTAAACCTGTGGAGTTATAAAGCCAAGGGATATTTATCATGGATTTTTGGAAGGTGCTACCCTCTCCCTGGAAGCCATTCTACATTCTGGCTAAGCTTTCAGCCAAATGTTCATGTTGGGGAACAAAAGACAGGAGGCGAAGAAAAAGGCAGCTTACAGAGGAATTTGCCAACAGAAATGGAACCCTATTTTCTTTAACAAAAACCTTTGTGAGAGGTTTCAAGTAGGCTAGACTTATTTTTGAAAAACCAAGATTCTTCTCCAGATGATAATCATGGTAACTATAAAAGATGCTTTGCATATATTTAAAATGTAATCCTCACAACAACTTTAAGAGATAGGTACCATTAGAAATCTCCATCCTGCAGACAAGATGAGGTTTAGAAATGTTAAGTATTTACCCAAGGTTACATAGCTAATAGTGAGGGGCAAAGTTGAAAGACAAACTCAAATCTCATCTGATTCCAAAGACCAGGATCTTAAGTACAGTCCTAGTTGCCTCTTCATCCATAAAGAGGCTAGCCTAATTTATCAAGGTCAAGTGCCTTTAACAAGGTAATTTAGTTTTTTGGGGGGGTGTGTGAGAAACATGACTACAGTGGGGCCTTGACTTACGAGTTTAATTCGTTCGGAGACAGAGCTCGTTAAGGAGCTCATTAACTCAAATTACTCTATCAACTCAATGCAAAAAATCGGCAGAGAGACAGCTGGTATCTCAAAAAACTCGTTAGTCAGGACACTTGTAAGTCAAGGCACCACTGTATTTCTGTATCTACCAATGGTATAAAAAAGCCTTGAGGTTAGTTTCTTCACTGGTTTTCAAACAGTAATGAAAAAAAGGTGCTATTGTTACTGGTGGGGTACTCTGTTTCCCCACTGGTTGCCAGGGGAAGTGAAGCTCTTGGGGTGCCACAGGAATAAGAATTTCTGGAGGTCCCCACGGGAGGATGAAGTATTCTGGAAAGTTTTATTTCTGTGGAATTAGACCCCAGAGTTTCTAAGGTCCCATCTCCATCTGTCCCGCCAAGGAAAAAGTCTCATGTCGTCTTTAGCAGAGTTAGGATTAAAGCCACCTCCCAGAGCCCCCGTTCCATGCTGAAGCACAGTCTAGCTGGCTTAGCTTGTGTTCCCAGCTGTAATCCATTGCATGTGGGGTCCGCATGGCCATGGGCCATGGGGCTTCTAGGGCCACATGGTTATGGAGGGATAACAGGCAAGTGCAAGGAAGCAGGAGTGAAGCAAGAGCAGCAAGAGAGAGAGCATTTCTTTGTCTGGGGGATTTTAACTAGGAGCATAACCAACTAAACCTTCAGGATGTCTTGTGCTTGCAGTGGCTCTTCCACATGGCCAATGATCTTTGTTTCCAGGTTAGGTGACAGGCACCTTCCCTACCTCACCCCGACTTTACTGAACATGCGCTCATGTCCCCCTTTCTGGACCTCTCCCATTGACCTGCAGGGAATGGGCCGTCCGTCCCCTGGGGAGTGTGAAGTTGCAACTTCCTGGTAAAAATGCCCAGATGACAGTATTATAATGTCTGGCCTTCCCTTTGCTTTCTTCCTATTATTAATATTAATGACGAGCTACATACAATGATGACACTACGAAAGCATTATGTCTAAGCCTGAGTTACCTAGACCTGTGGGGACAGCCACTGTTTTATTCACCTTTACATCCCTAGCAGCTAGTGCAGTGCCTGGTGTATACAGTCAATGATGTCTGATGAATGAATAGATGAATAATGAATTCTCTCCCCAGTATCCTCTTATTTATCCAATGGATTGATTTTTAATTTATTTTTTGACTAGTTAATACATTTACATGGTTGAAAACCCAAAAGACACAAGGGAGTATACAGTAAACCCCCATTCCCACTATGTTCTATCTACTCAGTTTCCTTCTCCACAGGCGATCGTATTATTGGCTTCTTGTGTATTCTTCCATAAATTTCAAGCAAATGTAATCAAAATTTTATATATCCTTTTAACACAATCTGATTCTTAAAAACACATATATTCATTATAAAGATGTAAAAGCTTATTAAAGCTTTTAACCATGTCGAAAAGTAGACAGCGAAATAAGCTCTAAAATCTAAATAATCCATGAGAAACATGTAGGGGTATTTTCTTCACCTGATAGAATGATCAGGTGCTCTTTAATTACTCTGTTCCCCCTGCTTTCCCTAACTCCAGGTCTAATCCGGATGCTAGCCAGAAAGGTCTGAGCAGCACACTCTAAGGTTTCTTACTGAATTGCTTTGAACTTTGGCCTCTGCAGTAGAAAGGCTTCTTCATGGTGAGACACAGGAGGCAACTATTAAATGGTGACTTCCAGGACCCAGAGGTTCTTGCTTTCTGACACAAACCATGGCAGGGTAAGGACAGAGATGACTGTTAAGTATTTTGTAGCAGATGTCCTGAGGGGGTCTTTCTGAAGACTCTATTCACCCTTGCAGATGTTTAGTCTGGAAGGGTGAAGACTGGAAGGGTGAAGAATTGAACAGTTGTAGGCAGAGACTGAGAACACTGTGCAGTTAGCCTGTCAGCCCTAAGCAAACCCAAGTCTGTGTGGGATAGCACAGAGCACCTGGTGTGGAATGGAGAGATGGATCAGTGGTGAACTCTGCACAATGACAGAGAATACTCACCAAAGCTGCGTCCTTAGATTGTTTTTTCGAGCTAAGGGTTAGCTCAAGCTAGAGGCTCTACTAGTGTTCTGATTGGAGTGACTAGTAATTTACATCCTACCCCGTGTAAATATGCTGGACTAGTGAATGCAGTTACTCTGTTTGAGTGTGTGTGTGTGTGTGTGTGTGTGTGTGTGTGTGTATTTAGACCACACACACAGACTTTTAATACAGTTAATATTTTCCATAACGAGTAGGATTCAGCAGTTTCTCAACTCAACACTTTTTTTTCTTTTATTGTTCTTTTAAAAAGATTTTAAAATTGATTTTTAGAGAGTAAAGAAGGGAGAGAGAGAGAGAGAGAGAGAGAGAGAGAGAGAGAGAGAGAGAGGCATCAATGTGAGCACAAAATATTGATCGACTTCATCCTGCACACTCTCTACTGGGGATTGAGCCTGCAACCCAGGCATGTGGGCTGACCAGAAATCAAACTGGCAACCTTTCATTGCATGGGACAACACCCAACCAACTGAGCCACACCAGTCAGGACTGTTTGATTGTTTTTAAGAATGAGATTAAAAACCCATTCATCTGTGGTTTACAAAGGTGTCTGGATCATAGAAATTTAAACACAATTGTGCTTAATGTAAGTGGACTGACCAGGTAAGCAGAAGCCCTTATATGTTACTAGTGATCTGGTGCACAGATTCGTGCACATTGAAAGGAAATTAATTAGAAGGTGACCAGTGAGATGGGACTGGGCAAGAGGGGCCAGACACACCCTGGAGCCAACCTCCCATGGTCCCTCCCCGGTGTCTGCAGAGTGAGAAGGGTCCCTCCAGCAGGTGAGGTCCCTCGGCCTGGCCTGCAGGAATTGGGCCGAAACTGACTCTCTGACATCCCCTGAGGGGTTCCAGAGTGCCAGAGGGCACTCTGCAAAGTTGCTGTGGTACAGGGTTTGGAACGCAAACGCAAGTGTGCAGTAAACCAGATTCAGGGCGGACAGTGCCCTGGCAACAACATAGCCCACGGCCAAAGGTGGAATCACATGGCCCCGTAAGCAATTGAGCTCCCTTTTCTCTGGTTTCAGGGTGCATCACCCAAGAACCACCACTGCCAAGTCACTGCAGCTCGGCAGTTCCTGCATTGAGTGTCTTCCCCCTGGTGGTCAGTGTGTGTCATAGCGACCTATCGGATGGTGGGTGGGAGGGACACTTAACATATTAGTGTCATATATATATAATCTTAAGATAGTAGAGTCTGGTCTAGGAATGCCACAAACCACACAGGCATTCTCCAAGATTCTGTTTACTAAGTCTTCTCTCTCTTAACTTTCAGCTTCAATGAACTGAGACTAATATGTTCAATGAAAAGAGTTAAGACATTCTCCTTACTGTAAGTTAGAGTGTAGAAAATACCCTTGCAGTAAATTCACAATAGGAATGTTACAAAGAAATTGCTTTCAATCTCCTCACCATTGTCCCAGTTCCCCTCAGTGCACAATGATGGTTGATCTATTCCTCCGTCTGCCACCTTAGCCTATTAAAAATGTGACAAAGGCTGGAGACACATGGACTTACAATGTGTTTGGCACATAGTAAGTGCTTACTTTTATACATTTTTTGAGTGAATATTGAATACATTTGCATTAAAAAAAAGAAATAGGACAGTGAAGATGAAGTACAAATGTCACTCAGTGACCACACAGAAATGATGTTCTTTCTAGTCCATCCTCACCACCCTTCACTCCCTGTCCTCTGGTCCTTTGAAATGAGATCCTCCTGGGGCTTCTGGTTTACGGTCTTGAATTACTTCAAACTGTTTTAATTACCTCTGGAAGGTAACTATGTCTAATAGTAACAGGTTTAATCACATTATTACTCTATATAAAAAGATATTCTTCACCTAGCATCCAAGACCCTCTGCAATGTACCCCACAAGTTTGTTTTCCCACTCTATGCTAAACTTGTGTCCTACAGTCCAATTAGGCTGCAATATTTCCCCATTTTCCAAGCAAATACCACACTTTCTACATGCATCTATCCCCTATCATATCTGTCTTTTTTTCAACTTCTCTGGAGATAAGAATAATGTGAGGACCTCATTACCTGGAAATTCTGATTCAGTAAATTTGGATTGGGCCTCAAGAATTTTACAGAAATAAGTGGCATGGATGATTCCTAACATCAGATAAGTTTGGGAAACTGCCCTGAGCAGAGCATCTTACACATGAGTGCTCAATAAATATCTGTTAAGTAAATCCAATTCCCTGTGTAAGAATCAGCAGTTGGACAGAGGAGCAGGCAGCCATATATGTACAAGAAAACACTGTTCACTTTTGACCACCAACAATACTATAGGAGTAGTTTAATGACCTTCAATGAAGATAATAATTTGAATGTCAGAATAATAATTCAACTTGGATGAATATGTCCTTTTTACTGTATAGCATATGAGCACAGTCATAGAAAACTGAGTAGGTACATTCAGAAATGTTCAAATAAAGTCATTCATTTCCCTGTAAGATAACCACTCCTATGCCTTAAAATATATAGCTTAAAAAGCAGAATCAATGTCACCTCAGAATGTCACCTCATGATATGTGGGGAAGAGTTGAAGATAAGTTTAGGAAGAAGACCCACTGATCACACTGACATTTAATTTTGACCTATTGGATTTTACTCATCCTTCTTGACCTTCGTTTCTTCAGATGTCTTTTCTTTACAGCAGGAGTCTGCATGCTGCCTTCTGTTCTCGTGTCCTCGGACTTCCACTTGCACCTACCAACTGCCAACTTTCTCCCAGTTACTGCATTCAAATTATTGTACTGGTAATAGAGACTTTAATAGGTCCATTTAATCCCCATTTCTTTTCTTTTGTTATTTAGGAAGAACGTTCATACCAGTTTCCTTTCTAGGTGGCTGGGAGACATAGACTAATTATCCTTTACCAAGTATCTTTGTGACCCAAACATCCTGGCCAAGTCCCCAAGGCTATGTTTAGAACATGGCCCTCCCTATGTTCAAAGTGGCCAAGGTAGGTCACTCATCAAGGGCCAGTGAGTAGGAACAATTAGAAGGTCATGGAGATGGGAGAGCATTCTGAGGCCTGGCTACCATGGGATGTCTCTCTACTATATTTCATTCCTCCTTTACTCATCAATGATAATTCAAGGGGCATTTTCTTGGCAAATATATTTCCCTACCATATGTGTGCGTATATATGTGTGTAGTTTTTTGAAGACACATGCAAGTCCTTAAAGTACTTAAAATCATTAACTAAAAATAATGTTAAATAACTAATATTACCAGGCCCACAGGTACATAGAGACAGCAGGGCAGGCATCCATAAAGTATTCTGGATTTTACTGTTGTCTTTCTTTTACTTATTTCTTCTTGCCCTTTGCCCATGATTGGAAGGACCCTCTCACACTATTGTTTGCAAGTCCAAGGAAGAGAATTGGTAGAGCACCACTAAGTGCATTTGAACTAAGTGCTTCAAAGACAGAGGGGATAGAGACAATTAAGAGACAGGGAGGGGAGAAGCATGGGGCTATGTTGGTTGACAATGGCTGCTGTGCCATGTTGGGGATGGGATCACATTAGCCACCAGCTTCCATCTCCTGGAAATTTGGTTGCACCTGGCCCAAACCCACTTCTTCAACTTTGTGAGTCTCGCCCAGAGCCTCCCCAGGGTTTCAGCTTAGTCCTTTGTCATTCTCTCTATGCCTCCTCACTCCTACAGGTCTACAGGTGCTGCCTCAGTCTTGGCCACATTAGTTTAGGTGCAAAGCCCAGTCCTTTCATCAGTTTTTGTTTTTACAACTCCTTTGATTTTAAACATTGCAGAAATTTTAGTAACTTTTCTGAGAATTTCGTGGTTGCAAGGAGGGGTTTGAATCAGGGAGTGCTCAGCCGTCCACCATCTCCTTGGCTCTTCCCTTCCCACCCCTCTTTGGTGCAACTAGAAAGAAACTTTCTCCCCTAGTCTCACATGCTTTTCCTACATTCAGGCCCCCTCCAGGGTGTATCCATATATCTCCTTGTGATCTAGGGATGGTTTCACATTAGAGGTGGGATTCAACAGCAGCGTCAACCTTCAGTGAGTGATTAATCAAAGCATTCCTTTTCTAAGTCATCTTTAATTGCTACTCAATGATGGTCTGAGCAAATGTTTAATAGAGATGAGGATGCAACAAAGAGATGAAACAATGTAAAAGGGTCTTGAAGTTAGAGTCAAATAAGCAAGTGAAAAAGGTAAGCACCAATGAAACTATTAAATAAAATATATAGCTATGAAAAGAGATGGGTATGAAGGATATTGGGAGGAAGGGATATGATGTCATTGTATCATTGTCTCAATTAATCCTACAAACTAACATTTGTGCCCTTCTCAGCTTTTCAATCTTTTCTAAATCTCCCCTTATCTCTCTTTTTTTAAAACTGGGTGTCTTTTCCCCTAGATAATGATCTAAACATGATAAATGAAATAATTTCCTATCATGTAAGCTTTCTATATTTTTAAAATGATAGTGAATGAATATCAACTTTGAAATAGTACACAGTTCAGGTATCGAAAAGATTTGTTTTAGAATATAAGTTGAACAGATCTGGTAACAGATGGCTCAGCATCAGTGAAAGGCATTAAATGCAACTTTAATTGGTATTAAATACCTCCCTTTTCTGCAGGGAGCAGGGGGAAAGGGAGATTCACAAACACTGCAATGACTTGATTGTCTGAGCATAGCCATGGTGCCTTTTTGTTTATCGAGATGGCATATGTTTTTTCTCATCATTAAATGTCCACTAAATTGTGTTGAAACCTGAAAGATTGCAAGCCAAAACCTGGGAGTGTAAAAAAAATAGAAAATATACGTGAGTGAAGAAACCAGCTTGGTTTTCTGGTCCTAGCATTGTCACAGATGTGACCTTTGCTAAAATAGTACACTGGTCTCTGGGTACTCGAGGTTTTTCATCTCTAATTAGTAAAATCCCTGCCTCCTTATCACAGAGGGCAAATGAGAACTTTGAATGGTCAATACTAAGAGCTCTTCAGTTTACAATTTTCCCCCCTTAAGATTGGGCTATCATGAATAATCAAAATTCTGAAAAGCTGTGATATAAAAGGCAAATTCAGTAGCCCAAACAGAGCTGAACTCTGTGCTGCTCCAAGTTAACATAAAAGGATGCAGATTTGGAATTTTAGTCATAAAATGTTCAAAATCACTTTATGGTCATAAATTTTGAGATCAAATAAAAAAGTTTTAGAAATGAACTAGGCTAGCTCAGTTGGTTAGAGCGTACTCCCCATGTAGGTTCAATCCCCAGTCAGGGCACATACAAGAATCAACCAATGAGTGCATAAATAAGTGGAACAACAAATCTCTCTCTCTCTTCCTTCTCTCTCTCCCCTCCACCCTCAAATCAATTAAAAAAATAAATGAACTAGATTTTCATATTATAGGTAAATGTTACAGTTTTTTCTACTTTTAAACTAGAGGCCCGGAGCACGAATTTGTGCACTAGTGGGGTCCCTCGGCCTGGCCTGTGGGATCGGGCCAAAATCGGCTCTCTGACATCCTCTGAGGGGTCCTGGATTGCAAGAGGGTGCAGGCCAGGCTTAGGGACCCCAGGGGTGCACAATTGGGGCCAGGGAGGGACACAGGAGGTTGGCCAGCTGGGGAGGGACAGTGGAGGGTTCCAGGGCATGCCTGGCCCATCTCGCTCAGTCTCGATTGGCTGAACCCCAGCAGCAAACTAACCTACAGGTCAGAGCGTCTGCCTCCTGGTGGTCAGTGCACATCATAGCAAGTGGTTGAGTGGCCTTAGCATGTCATTAGCATATTACGCTTTGATTGGTTGAACAAATGACCGGACAACCACACACTTAGCATATTAGGCTTTTATTATATAGGATGATCTCTGTACTCAACTTTTCCTTTCAGTAGTTTTCCTAGGCTCCCAGGCCTCAGGTTTCCTTTATGTCTTTAAAAAATATATTTTTTTATTGATTTCAGAGAGGAAGGAAGAGGGAGAAAGAGATAGAAATATCAATGATGAGAGAGAATCATTGATTGGCTGCCTCCTGCATGCCCTCTACTGGGATCGAGCCCACAACCCAGGCATGTGCCCTGACCAGGGATTGAACCTTGACCTCCTGGTTCATAGGTTGATGCTCAACCACTGAGCCATGCTGACCAGGCTTCTTTTAACCTTTTTAAAAGGAACTAAAGGCAATTGAAAATGGAGGTTATAGATTCAGTGGTTTGGAAGGAACTTGGATTTGTTTCCTTTGCCTTGGTAAAACCAAAATCTCAAATTAAATACACTGGATCATCATTATAATTATATTAAAAGGTTTAGTAGTTTTTTTTTTAACCTTCTGATTATCCAAATAAAACGAGAAATTTAAAAAAATCTCAGAGATATGTTTTCAGGAAAGAAATTCTCAGCAGAGACATTTCAATTTAACTAATTAACATTAATCTGTAGAAAAGTAAATGACAAAAATGATTAATTTACATTCATGGACTATATTTCAGCTCATCTAAGATGATTACTGAGCAAGAATAGTGGAATTTGCTTTTATTTTTTTAAAAACAGGACATAATTTACCTTTTATTATTTAAAACTGTGCTTGACAGCATATCCGCAAATAAACAGTGTGTTTTGACCAGATGCTGGGTACAAAATAGCATTTCTACAAGTCTGCAAATGCTAAACCACAGGTTAGAACATGATCTTGAAAATTCTAAGGTTATTATTCTCTCATAAAATTATGTAAAGGAATTAATTAGCATCTAATTTAAATGCAAACCAAAGAGTTTTAGTAACACCTGCCAAGACATGGGATTACCAAGG
Source organism: Myotis myotis (assembly GCF_014108235.1). Lineage (NCBI taxonomy): Eukaryota > Metazoa > Chordata > Mammalia > Chiroptera > Vespertilionidae > Myotis > Myotis myotis. The sequence goes on along the minus strand of NW_023416379.1, from coordinate 66,010,885 downwards.
GAAGCATTTTCACTTAAGGGCTTATTACTTTCTATAGAAATCAATATGATCATAATTTACCTAGAAACACTCTTTCAACTAAATCAAGTAAAATAGGAGATACACAGGTTAGTCCATAAGAACCCTCAGAACCCTTTAAACAGTAACATTTTATTTTGTCCAACCAGAAGATAAAATGTTCTCACCAAAGTAAAAACGTTTGGGTTCTGACACAAGTTTGGTCCTTCATTTTTCACTGTTTGTAATGAGGGTAATGTATACTCCTCAGAGCCCTTCAGTTTCCATAAAATACACACAAAGAATAAACTGTCAAATCACAGAGCAGCAGATGAAGCAGGGGCAAAAAAACCTGAACACTATCATTAAGCCAAAAATGCTATATATTTAAGTGACTATACTATGTATTTATTAAGTGAATATTATGTTTAGCTTCTGGTTTTTAAAGAGCTGAGACAAATAGGGCTTAATATAGCAATAGTTAGACATGGAATTTAGGGGCAATTATTTTTTCCTAATCATGATTTTCTTTGAAGTTTAAAAATATATTTAAATATAAGCAAGACTCCTCATGAGCAAAATACACCAGGAGCACACTGTCTCTTTTGGAAGATAAAAATTTGCATGCTCTACTCTTTACTATGAATTCAAAACATATTAGGAAAATTCTTTGCTATTTCCTCAACTCATTTGTAAGAAACATATGTGCCTATTTAAGTGGAATCCCACCTGATATAACAGCTATTTATAACAAGTGTTTCTATGACACTTGCTTGAGAACATGTAGGTTAAATGTGCTTTAGCATTTATGGGTAGAATTTCTCAGAATCATAGGGTGGATAGTAATAGAAATGAAAGCTTGAGGAAGGTTTAGGGATTACCTAGTGCAGCGGTTCTCAACCTTCTGGCCCTTTAAATACAGTTCCTCATGTTGTGACCCAACCATAAAATTATTTTCATTGCTACTTCATAACTGTAATGTTGCTACTGTTATGAATCATAATGTAAATATCTGATATGCAGGATGGTCTTAGGCAACCCCTGTGAAAGGGCTGTTCGACCACCAAAGGGGTCATGACCCACAGGTTGAGAACCACTGAGGACAACACCCTTCTCCCATCTTCCTCCTCTTCACAAACACTTTTGTTGTTGTTCAGATGAGCACACTGAGGCTCAAAGGTATTAAAGGAATTAAGTGATTTTCTCAAGATTAGAGGTTGTCAGAAGCAGAGCTGAAACTAGAACCAAGGTTTCTCTCATTCTGAGGCCAGGCACTTTCTCTTATGGCTCTGTGCTTCAGTAGTGCAGCTCACAGGGCACCCAGCAGTACTTCTCAGCAGGACTTCTGCACGAGTCACACGTGTTTGATTATACCACTCCCCAAAGCATGCAGAGCTGTTACTGGGAGATGAGGAGACCTTGGTTCTTGTCTTCTTGAAGGAAAGATTTCAATCAAGAGACAAAGTGTAGAAAAGCAAGCAAGAATTTATTGACCACAGAAAAAATGTACTTAGGACAGTGAGACAAGGAAGGGCATAGAAGAAGCTATAGAAGAAGAGCCTAGACTGGACTGCTTTGCCTCACTGGGAAGTCAGAGAAAAGGGGGCCTGGGAGACAGGTTCAGGGGTTAGCCTGGGTCAAGCCACCACTGTCCATTGCTGCCCTGACTGCAAATCTCATGGGGTCCCTTAGAGGTTAGGGGATACATTTCTGTGGGTTGAGGAGAGGGGACAGGAATGGCACAGGCATGCTTCCTGGAGGAAGAGAATGAGGGGACCTTCATTTTCAGGGGTTTTAAAGCCTGAGCATCTGGGGGAGGTCTTTGGGGCAGATCAACAGAATATTCATCAGCTTTATGCTGATGTAACAAAATGAGATTTATTCTCTTAATTTGTCTGTCTTTGGGTGTGGTTGGCAAATGGCACTAACTGGATTTCTGTTATCTGTCTCCCTGAGTAGGGTGCTTTAAGCTCTGGTTGGGGAGGAGAAGTGCAAATCATTTACTCTTAAATGTCCCTGGTTTAGAGAATATAGGATTTTCTAGGTGGCTACAAACTGCTGCTTAACTATCTGACTTAGTTTCCCTATTCCGTTTGTCCTGGAATTTTCCTAGCTTCTTACTATTCTATTACTATTCCAGGGAAGTTACATTTTCTTTTTTCACGGAGTGTTGTTCAGATGTTAGAAGTCACATGGGATCATCATGGGAATTGGCTGTGTGGCTTTACTCCTTTCTTCTTTCCTTAATTGGTGCATCCCAAATGCTCTGGTTATTATCCGGTTGCTATTATTGCTATTATTTTTTGGATGGCCAATGTTCTTGCCACATTGCTGCCACATTGCCACCACATTTGAACTCATCTATATTCCATTTAAGGAGGCAAGGCCACTGATCATGAATTTGCCTATGCAGCAATGCCAACTTGCTATAAAAGTCTCTATAAAAGTTTGTCCTTAATTTCTGTACTTATAGTTTGCAAACCAGCCCTGGTCTGTGGATCACTCTTTAGTACCACAGGTCTAAGAGATGCACCTGTAAATAAAATGTCCTGAAATAACACAGTGGGGACTCCAGGATTCTTTACTCCCCCGGTGTCTCCTCCATCCCTCCCCCCACCCCCCTCCACTCTATGCTCAGCAGATGACACTTTCTCCCTAAGAAAGCAAGAGCCATCAGGGACCAGGTCTCTGTTCACACCCCCTCAGAGCAGGGCATTTACCAGCACTATAGGCAGCCACTGAAACTGGATATTGGCTTCAAGATCCTGATTTTAGCACCTGTCAGCAGCTCCCAGCTGTGCTGCTTAGTGCAGCACAGGAAGAGAAGCCACAGGAGGCCCCGGAGGATGGCCCTCACTCTGGGGTGGGGGTGGGGGTTCTAACTCAGGGATAAGTCACATGTTACAGGGTGGGGCCTCAGAGAACTCCTCTGGGATGGGAATGGGGATGGGGAATGATGTCTGAAAACTCAACACCTTCACTGTAACCAGAGAGGTATGCACCACTGATATCTTCAGCTCCACTCTGAAGGTTGCTGGGGAGATTTCTGTCTTCTTAAAAAGTCAGAGCTGTGAGCAATCCACTATGTGAGCAGTGACATTTATTTATTTTTTTTATACTAGTGGCCCGATGCACAAAATTGTGCACGGTGGGGGAGGGGGGTGTTCCCTCAGCCCAGTCTGCACCCTCTCCAATTAGGGACATCTCTCTTGAAATCTGGGACTGCTGGATCCTAACCACTCACCTGTCTGCCTGCCTGATTGCCCCTAACCCCTCTGTCTGCCTGCCTAATCACCCCTAACTGCTCTCCCCTGCCGGCCTGATTGCCCTTAACCCCCTAACAGCCTGATATCACCCCCAACTGCCCTACCTTGCCAGCCTGATAGCCCCTAACAGCCTCTGCCTTGGCCTCCACCACCATGGCTTTGTCCGGAAGGAAGTTGGACATCTGGAAGATGGCCAGTCAAACCAGTCTAATTAGCATATTACCCTTTTAGTAGTATAGATAGATTATATAGGATAGGCTTGCTTAAATGGGGTGGAGAGGGGAAAGCCTTTTTCAGCAGGAGGAGATCCTCTTGGCAGACAAAAATACACAATCCCTATATCTGGACTGATAGCCAGCCATATTCACTATACTGCCAAACTGGTCAAAAAATTGAACTGCTTTCTTATACCTTACGCCAAACAGCTGTTGCCCTTAAAACCCCTCCTCAGCCCCCACCTTAGGTTCTGCCTTCACAGTTCACCCAGATTAGGTTCTCACTGGTCAGTTTCTATGCCAGTCAGCATCAGAAGCTCCATCTCCTAGGCAGCCATTGGCTCCTCACAGTTCACCCAGATTTGGTTCTGATTGGTCGGTTTCTATGCCAGTCAGTGTCAAAAGCTCCGCCTCTTAGGCAGCCATCTTTGTGAGAGTGTGAGGGTCAATTTGCATATCACCTCTTTATTATATAGGATATTTTAAAATAATTCTTGAGCCGTGACGTTTAGAGTGACTAGATGGACTCCAGCTTCTTGTCACGGAAGGTATCAGAGCAACAAATGCCTTTTGGAAGTCAAGGAGGTGAGGAGTGAGTAGGAAAAGCAAAGGGGAACATGTGGAATTTGAATCACAACCTCTGCAACTGGACACTGGGCTTCAGAGTGAAGAAAACCAGCTGCATTAAGCACAGATCTAGCTAGACATGCTCGAGAAAACCAACAACCTGAGTGAGGTGTTGGGCATCTGGCAGGATGGCCTCTTGGGCATCATTAGTAGCTTCAGGCAGAGTCTCCTCCCCAATGACCCAGTCGGTTGGAATGAGAGTAAGACTGTTAGAGGCAGACAACTTTTTGCTCACATCCTGTCCAATTAAAATGGGATTGAAATTTCAGAGGAATTGATTTGTTCCCTAAGGAAATCACTCTTATTTGGAGTCTTTGACTTGGAATTGCCTAGACCCATTTTAGAGGCTCAAATTGTTTTTGGACATATGTTCATCAGGATGGAGGCTTTCCTGGGAGACCACAGCCACACAAGCTGAGGCTGAGGAAGATGAGCTTGACCACTGTCTGCCCTACACAGTTGATGAGGACAGAGGCATGACTGATAAGTAAGGAAGAGTAGATGAGTCCTATCCCAACAGAACTCTATTGAAGCCGTTTGCTGCTTTTTTTCATTTCTTCTTACACTCCTGATTTTTCACTGGGAACATTGTCATCGTGCCTGAAAAACATCTTTTAGTATTTTACTTAATGCAGGTCTGCTGATGAGAAATTTTCTGGTCTTGTTTCTCTGAAAATGTTTAGCTTTTACATTCATTTGTGAAAGTTACTTTTATAGTATATAGAATTATGGGTTAGCAGTCTTTTTCTTTTAGCACAAATATTTTGTTTCATTTTCTTTGGGCTTCTATTGCCAGTTCTTATAATAAGAAATAAACTGTCAGTCTAATTGTGACTTTTTGGAAAGTAATCAGTAATCAGTCTTTTCTCTCTGTTTTTGGGATTTTTTTTTCTTTGCCTCTGGCAGTTTTACTATGATGTGTTGAAAGAAATATTTTTGTTTATTCTGTTTGGGATTTGCCATTCTTCTTGAGTGTTTGGTTTGATGTTTTTTTGTTTGTTTGTTTGTTTTTTAATATATTTTTTATTGATTTTTTTACAGAGAGGAAGGGAGAGAGATAGAGAGTTAGAAACATCGATGAGAGAGAAACATCGATCAGCTGCCTCCTGCACATCTCCTACTGGGGATATGCCCGCAACCCAGGTACATGCCCTTGACCGGAATCGAACCTGGGACCTTTCAGTCCGCAGGCCGACGCTCTATCCACTGAGCCAAACCGGTTTTGGCTGGTTTGATGTTTTTAATCAATTTTAGAACACTTAGTTGTCAACTTTCAAATACTGTTTCTAACCCACTCTCCATTGTCTCTCCTCCATTTGCACGTTAGAATATGTTAGAACTTCTTATTGTATCTTTTATGCCTCTTTCCTCTTCTTCTATAGTTTTCACCATTTTTTAATTTCCATAGTTCATTCTGAATAATTTCTTACTTATTTCCTAGTTCATTATTTCCTTCTTCAAATGTGTTTAATCTTCTGCTAAATCCACTCATGAATTCTTTATTTTGGTTTTTATATTTTGCAGGCTAGAATTCCATTTTGTTCTTTCTTTGCATAGCTTCCAGAGCTCAAAAATTCTCAGTTTTATCTTTTATCTCCTTCAACAGAAAACCTTATTTTAAAGTGTATGACAACTAAAATATTTAATTCAAGCCTCTTTGAGTGAAAACACTGTGCTTTTTTTCTTTTGCAGGAATTTAATTGTGTTGCTTTATCCTCTTGTATAAATTGTTATATAAAAATATTGAAGTATAATATTTAAACAGAAAAGTGCAATATAAGTGTATAGCATTTAAAATTTCCACAAACTAAACTTTACTACTTGATCAAGTAACTTTCACCTTGATCAAGAAACATCATTATTAACACCCCAGAAGCCTTCTTTGAACTTTTCTAGAAAGTACTTCTTCCATCTCTCCTCTTCCATTCACTTAAGAACAACTACTATTCTGTCATCTCATGGCACAGATGAGTTTTGCCTGATTTTTAGACTTACGTGAACAAAATATAAAATATGTGTTTTGCTTTTTTTTTCTTTACTAACATTGTTTGTGAGATTCATCCATACTATTTCATGAAGGAGCTGTGGTTTGTTCAGTCCCACTGCTATTAGTATTCCCTTGTGTGATTATGCCACAATTTATTTAGCATTCTATTACTATAGTGTTCAGATTGGACCTTTAACGAGCAGTGTGGCTAAGAATATCTTTGTGTACCTTGTGTATATATTTTGGTGAACACATATACTGCCTAGTTATTTTTTATCGAGTTCTAGGGAAAACTGTAGAATAATATGACACTTAGGATGGTGTTATCTTTCTCTAGAGAAAAATGTGCATTTGTTTCTGCCTGGAACAATCTTAATCTTAATCTAAGAGATAGTGATCATTCTAAACAGAGTTTCAGTCCTTGTAAGGAAGGACCTGTCTATGACTGGTTCATTCCTGTTCCTATAGTGCTGGTCTTTGATACTTATTCAAAGTTAGCCCCTTCTCCCCCAATCCTTATTCCCCTCTCTTCTCATGGAGATTATGGCTCTGTTTGGGCTTTCTGGTTCTTAGCTCACCTCTCTGGAAGCAGCAAATGTCCCTAGGAGAAAAGTGGCCCTGCATACTGGCCTCAGCCCTTGAAGTCTGTCTTCTTCCATATACTGACCCAAGATTCTTTATTGTTTTATTAGTTTTTTGATACCTTCAAGCAGCCTTTTGGTATATTTTCTAGTTGTGTACATTAGGATGGTACATCTAATTTCCTGGTCCTTTCATTTACTATTTTTTTTAATCTTTCTCTACTGAAATGGCTCTTGCCAATGTCACTAATATCTCTCATTTGTCCAGTACAGTGGGCAGTTTTCAGTCTTTACCTTACTAGATCTCTGTATGTTTGATTTCATAGATATCTCCTTCTTTCTAAAACTCTATTTCTTGCTTCTTATTTCTCAAAGGCTCATTTCTGGTTGCCTACTACTTCACTGGTTACCATGTCTCAGCTCTCTCTTTCAATGCCTTCCCTTAAATATTTTATTCTTTAAAATTTCAACCTTAAACCCCGACCACCAAAAAAAAAAAAAAAAAAAAAAAAAAAAAAAAAAAATTTCAACCTTATATACTTTATATGGGTGAGCCATTTTTATAATTTAAACTGCCACCAATATGCTAATGTCCGTAAGATCTATTCTTCTAAACTTCAGAGCAGTATGTCCTCCTGCTTCTTATATATTCCCAGTAGATATCCTATTGCATTTCACAATCAACATGTTCAAAACAAAACTCATCACTTCCTTCAACTTCTCTAATTATATCCCCCATTTCAGGAAATGCCCCCCACTATCTTTTTAGTTGTTCAAACCAGGAAGTCATCTTTTTCCTTCCCATTTCCTTCATTCGACCAGTATGCACAATAGAGTCTATCTTCAAGTACACACATAGCTTGATAGTTCAGAAACATTTGAGCTCAAATATGTGTTTGACTATGAGACTAAGAAGTTAATAAAACACATGAGAAGAGGCTTGGGAGGTATCCAGACTTTAAGGGTGGAACTTTGTGAGAGTGCTGTACACATGGACTTGTTCACGTTATACTAAACATCTCAGAATGCTGCTCTTCAGTCTCCAGTCAAAGGATAATACACTTCCCATGTCTGCCTGCCCACTTACTCTAGCCAAGTACGTACTCATCTCTTAGGCATGTATTAACCTTACTGTTCACCCCATCTGAGTCATTGACTTAGTTCTATGTATATTGAAAGCCTGAAAATACCAAGTTTATGTATATCTCATAGGTATATGTGCAGAAAGTATCCTGTGTGTTGATGAAGTCTCTTCCTTTTACTTTACTGAATTCTTACATTGTGCCCACCACAGCATTCACCATGAATTGTATGTTGTCTCGTGTTTGCTCCCTGATTGTTTCCAGTGCATCTTGAGAATTAGCTTCCTGGGAGGAAGACCCATATCTTGCAATCCTTGTATTCCATGGTGCCTAGCATGGGGCTGGACTGCAGCAGGCACCTGGTAACTTTGTTGTTTGACAGAATGAATTAATGTATGAGAAATTAAAATCATTGAAAACTTTTAGGATTGTTGACTCTGATTCAGAAAGGAAGAAAAAAACTTGCTGAAGTGGAAATTGCCTTCTCTGCATCTCTAAATAAGCACCAATAAACATGTCATGACCTCTTAGCAAAACCAAGCATTATCCACAGTTTTTGCTTTTAAGAACTTGTAAATGGGAGCAGAGGACGGCTACACATCAAAATAGTTACTGATGTAAAATCAGTGGCTTCTAATATACTCACATTTGTAAAGTGTCTTACAGCTTCCAACTGCTTTCATATTCATTATGTAAGTGATTATGTTTGGGGAGATATGATCACGTAAACAAGTAGTGACATGACTGCTTCTAAAAAATTCTTTTAAGCCAATTTAAGCCAATGAACACTGTTGATTATCATAATATATGAAAGAAACCAAGTACTCATTGGAAATGGATTCTTTACCCATCATGTGGAACCCGTGTTAGGCCCATGGGCAGCATGGTGCTAAAGAAGGAAGACTGAACCAGGAATCAGAACTCCTGGGCCACACCTCACCTCTACCAGTTGCTATTATATCTTGAGTAAATCACTTAATATTCCTGGACCTTAGTTTTCTCATATGTTTCAAAGGGTGATTAATAATATCGCTGGCAAATTTTTAATCTTATTCATCCAATATAACACATATGAAAGAATTTCATAATCAGCCAAGCACCAGCAGTGCAAGGGAGTTATTGCTGGGAGACTAAGTCAGCAGCAGGGCTATTTTTTTTTTTTTAAATCAGGAAGGCAGTCAGAGAAGGTGAATGTTTGTGAGGAAGGACTGTGCAGCCACATGGCCTAGAAGTCAGCCCCAACTCTGCCACTTCTCAGCTATGTGACCTTAGCAACCATCTCATTCTCATCTATAAAATGGAATTACAATGATAGGCCCTACCTCACGCAATTATTGTGAAGATAAGTAAGTACATGTAAAGCAATCACATTGCCTAGCACATAGTAAGAGCTACATTGCCATTAGCTGTTATTATTCTTGCTAATTTCATGCATGATCTTACAAACAGGTAGTTGGAGATGTTATCACCTGGCTGAAGAATAGAAAACCCATTAAGCAATTCATTTTCTGATCTATTGGTTACGTTTCTAAGGACATAGGCTAAATCTTTGTCCACATGGACTTATATTTTAATAGGATAGAGAGAGACAATGAATAAACAAATAAATACATTAGGAAATGACTGAAATGACTGATTTGGAAGGTGCTATAAATGTAATGAACACTGTGTTGAGGCTGTGGTAGTTGTGTGGTCAGGGAAGGCTGCTTTGAGGAAGGGATGTTCATGCCAAGGCCTGAAGAAAGGGAAAGAATCTGTCATTAGAAAAAAGTGGGAAGAGAATGCTGAGGCAAAATTCCAGGGACGGTAGGAGCTCTGAGACTTGGGAACAGAAAGGAGTGACATAGCTGAAAGGTAGCATGGGTTGGAGAAAGCATTCAATAAGGCCGAAGAGAAGGCCTGTTGGGCAATGGCACGGAGACGGATTTTAGTCCACGAATACCAAGAAACCCTTGGAGTATTTTGTTCAAGAAAGGGGGTCAAAGAAAGCAATATAGAATATTGAAGTTTATATGCCAAAGGCCTTTCCAGCATTAAAAAGTGAGCATTTAAATGATGAACAATGATTTAACAATATATTATTTTGCTTGATTAGCAGGTTTTGATGACTTTAGACCAGTTTTCAAAATAAATCTATAGCTGACTGAGACTAGGGCCTTAATTAGAAGTAGTAATATTTTAGACCGGTCTCTCATGGTCTCTAGATGGTTGCTGCAGCTCCTGTTAATACATGTATATTCCAGGCAAGAAGAAAAGAGGAAGTAGAGAGGGGTGATGCCAGCATCAGGGAATCAGAGATTTTCTTAGACACACATAGAAGTCTTTGGCTTGAACTGTGTCAAAGGGCTTACCTTTAAAAATTTTTCTTTTAGTCAGGAAGACTGTCAGAGGGGTGAATGTTTATTGTTAGCACTTAGAGTGAAGGAAGAAAAGTAAAGTAAAAATGGGTTTGAGTGATCCATCCTATGTTATTTTTTTCACAGCAGGGTTCTTTCATAACTTTAGTTGTCCCTAGAGGTGACAAGATCTATAGCAGATTCCAAACTGCTGCAAGCTCTTGGCATAAAAAAATTATAGCTGGCAATGGTTATCTTGGGAGATAGTTAAACAAATTTTCCAGCTGACTATGAAATCTAAAAGTGAAGGCAAACATCTGTATCAGGTAGTAAGTAAAATTTTAGGATTGACTAACTTCCATAATTGATCCCAGGTTTATGTGATTAAAGTCACACATGCAGCTATCCATTTAAATGACCTTTCAGTTGACAGGGTGAGACACTTGGCTTCACTTAGCTGAACAATAAAGCATCCCGAGGCACACACACAATGGCTCTGAGTGAGCTGGGCCCTTTGGCTGAACCCCAGCTTGTGTATTTTCATGTAACTTCAGGGTATTGTTCCTGCAATTTATTCTTGTATGAAGAAGATGCAAATTCTCAGATGTATAGTGTCTGAAAAATACTTTCAAAGGGAAAAAAAAAGCAGTTAAGGGGGGAGAAGAACTAGAATAATTACGTATCCTAGGCAATGTCCTTATAGAACAATAAAGTGATTTGGCAGGAAGCTGATAAATTCAACTTTAAAAACTCAAACTTGATTAGTCAGTGAGTACAGTGAAAAGTGTAATGCAAGGGTAGGAAATGAACTTGCACCACTTTATGTGTTCTCTTGGCAAGTTTCTTCAACTGTGAAACAAGGAGAATAAAAGGTCCTGTAATAGACAGTGGCCATTTGGCCCCACAGCGGCCCAATATTCGTTAAGTCTGAGGGATTCCTGAAATAGGTGAGAAACATGGTCCCTTTCCCCCATGAAAAATTAAACTATTTCCTATCTTTATCTTATGGAAGCCAGAACCCCAGACAGTACAGATATTTTGCTGAAAATAATTGCTGATTGCTTCCCAAGAGTACAGCTAGTTGTTGAGGGAGAGGCCTAAAGAGGTAGACAGTAGTTTTGAAAGGGGTTGAGTTCAGTAGGGCCAGTGTCTAGTGGTGATTGTCTAAGGAGGTGGTTTGAAATGGGGGCAGGGGGTGTGTGGGGAGGAAGAGAAAGAGAGAGAGAGAGAGAGAGAGAGAGAGAGAGAGAGAGAGAGAGAGAGAGATCAATTGGTTACCTCCCATGTGGGAGACTGAACTCCCCTAGAACCGGGGTATGTGCTCAGACCAGGATGGATCCCGCCACCTTTTTGTGTACAGGCTGATGCTCCAATCGAGTCACGCCAGCCAGGGCTAAGGAGGTGGTTTTGATGGTGGGGTCTTGGCCACGCCTTTGCTCACTTTGTTCCTGCTTGATCCTGCTCCTCTGTTCTCCCTTTAGATTTCTCCAAAGTATCCACTTGCTGTCTGAGGTAACTGGTGAGTTTCTGAGATTTGTAACAGGGAAATCTAATTCGCACTGGGAGGTTGTAGTGGGTGTGGCGACTGCCACTCCGCAGGTCCAGGAAAGATGGGTGGCCCTGCTCGCTGCTCTTTCAGGGGCTGCCTCGGCAGCGGAGAGCAGCTCCTGCTGGATGGTTGCCAATCCCTGCTTCATCGTGTGCTACGCACCATTCATACACTCGTAAATGTTTGAAAACCTGCCCCTTTGGGATGTTCATTCCTACAAGCATTTAAACATGTTGCTTGGGAATCTTCAGTCACTGCATTAAAAGGCTCCTTTCGGATGTGCTTCAGTTGTCTGGGTTAACTATAGTGATTCTTTAGAGTGCTTTTAACTACCAGAAAGTTCATCCTTGTTGTGTATAAAGCTGTTATTTCTTCAGGCAATGAACTAGCACAGTTCTTGAAAATATAAAAAAATGAAACTAGATTAGCCATAGCTAGTGAGAACATGTCCTGTTTAATCTTTCATAAATTCGAATAAGTAGGCTTTGTACTTTTTTAAAATTCAATACCTATTTGGTGATTAGTTCCATCTCAAATTTATGGGGAAGCAAAAGTAGCATATATTGAGCTCCTTCAATACACCAGGCACTGTGCCAGGCACTTTCATATCCTCTTAAAAATTTCTTTTATTGAGGTACAGTTGACATATAACATTATATTAATTTCAGGTGTATAACTCATATACTCTTCACAGAATCCCTTCAGCAACCCTGAAGATTATACAGCCCTACCTTCATTTTATAGCCCACAATCTAAGAGTCATGTTATTTAAATAATAAAATTAGCTTAAGGTCACCCAGCTAAGAAATAGTGGCAAAGGGATCCTGCACACCCATGTCTTTCATTCATCTCATCATTAAATATTCAGGGTGTACCTAACCTGTACCAGGGCTATGGTTAAATAATGAGTAAATATCTCTTCTATCAAACAACTCATTGACTAGAAGGGGAGATGAACCCAGTAACCAATAATATAGCATATACAATACAGTGTGAATAAATAGAGAGGTATAAGGGAGGGGCTTAGCTAAAATGGTGGCCAAGGAGGGCTTTAATAATAAGTGAAGGCTGAGCTGAGGCTAGAAGCAAGATTAGGGGTCGGCCAGGTAGGAAAGGGAAAGTGATGAATCTATCTATCTATTTATCTATCTATCTATCTATCTATCTATCTATCTATCTATCTATCTATCTACCTACCTACCTATCTACCTACCTGTTCTGAACTGAATGTTTGTGTTGTTCCAGATTCATATGTTGAAGCCCTAACCCCCAGGGTGGTTGTATATGGAGACAGAGCCGCTAAAGAGGTAATTAGGTTAAATGAGGTCAGAGAATTATCAGGTTCAATATGGAATTGGCTTCACAGATCATGTAATTAAGTGGTCTCACTTTACAGGTGAAGAGACAGAGGCCCATAAATGTTCAATGACTTGTTTAAAGTTGCTCGGTAATTACTGACTGAGACCCAACTAGAACCCATGCTTCTCTGACTCTTAACTCAGTATTTTCTGGATCACACGGTGGTGACCTGGGAAGATGTCTCGATCCAGGCCACGTATGCTTCCACTGTAGAATACAATTTCCCATCTCTGTGCAGCAGTTAGAAAGAAAACACATCCATTAGTTCAAAGCTTAATGGAACATGATATTCCTCGTGCTGAAAACGCTTATGCTGGAGATGTTTTTGCAATATATATGTCTATTTTATGATTCTGTGCTTGTTTCTGACTTTGAAAACAGTATATTTAACTAAGGGACACATTATTTTTACTTGCAACCTTTCCATAAATTTTCTTTGCAAGCATATTTTTAGTATAGACAGTTCTTTTTTTCTTCAAAAAGTATTACTATCATCTCTTATTTTTCTTAGCCTCATATACTTTAACAGGAGGGGCTGCTCTTAGAAAAATTTAATTTATTCATTTGCATTGCAGGTGAAATGCCACTTTATGTCAAACTATTTTTTTTTAAATATATTTTTTATTGATTTTTCACAGAGAGGAAGGGAGAGAGACAGAGAGCCAGAAACATCGATGAGAGAGAAACATCGATCAGCCGCCTCCTGCACATCCCCTACTGGGGATGTGCCCACAACCCAGGTACATGCCCTTGACCGGAATCGAACCTGGGACCCCTCAGTCCGCAGGCCGACGCTCTATCCACTGAGCCAAACCGGTTCCGGCTCAAACTTTTTTTTTAAAGATTCTGTTTACATGATATCCCTTACTTCATGTGCTATTTCCTCATTATCAAGAGAAAAAGAAAATAAAATGCAGTTGCCATAAAATCTGTTAAACTCACCACAGGCATATCAAGATCTATAAACCTTAACAATGCACAGGATTAGCTTGGGGGAAGAAAAAAATGACTGAAGGGAAAGAAAACTCACATTCTCAGAATGCGGTGGCTCTCTTCCCGTGACCATCTTGTGTGCACTGGCTTCCCCGCATTTGGCTGACTTCAGTCAAGCCACATCTTTCTGGCAATTAGTAGCTAATATGAAATGTAAAGTGGTGTCATCAAGCATTACTAATGTTGTAGGGGATACGTTGAATATACAGGCATCAAGTAATGAAAAGCGAGTGAAGAAGAAGATGGTGTTTAGCAAGGAGGAAATCCATCAAGTGTCGACCAGGGAGAAAAGATCTGAGTTCCAAAGTGAGACGTAGTAAGTAAGGGATGAAGCATTTTCCTGGACCCACAGGACCTTTGGTTACAGTTGAAGGAATCTGTCACAGCAGAAATTGAGAGTGAAGGGGAGACTGAAAAGAACAACTGAAAAGGACAAACAGAGGCTGCAAATTGCCTTCTCTTGGCTCTTCACACGGGGTTGTCCCCTTGCCCACTGCATCCATATTACCTGTACTTCTTCATAACATCTACCGCACTCCGGAGTAGTTGTTTAACGTCTGCCTTTCCCCAAATCCTGGCTCTGCCCTTTACTGGTCATGTGATTTTGGCCAAGTGACTTAATGTAGCCTTGACTCCTCAGTTTCCCCATATGTAATATGGGGATGATAAGAGTACTTACCTCATAGGGTTAGTATGTGTAGAAGCTCAGAATATAGCCTCGCCCAGGGTTAGACCAAACAGGACAAGGCCTGCTCTGTCTTGCTTCCCACTTTATGTGTAGTGTTTTAGCAGCATGCCTGGCTCATTATAGAGCCTTGATAAATATTATTCACTCACTGGCCCTGGGCCCAGCAGCCCTCTAAAACAGCTTCAGTCTCAGCTGGCCCTGAGATAAACTCAGGAGGCGGTCAGCTCAGTTGACTTCCGTGGAACTTCGGTCTTTAACTCAAGGAACTTTTAAGTAGATGGTGTTCTCCTACTGAAAGCGGGTCCCCACACACAGTGCAATATACAGATCTTGTAACATAGAAATCCACATTTGAAACCTATATGATCCTATTAACCAATGTCACCCCAATAGATTTCATAAAAACATTAAAGAATAAAAGAATTACTATATGACCCAGCAATTCTACTCCTGGATACATACCCAAAAGAATTGAAAATTGGTCCTTAGACAACCTCATATGCAAATGTTTACAGTTGCACTACTTATAACTGCCGAAAGGTGAAAACAACCCAAATGCCCATCAACAAAAGTCAGGACAATCAAAATGTGGTATTATGTGGTAATGGAATATTATTCAGGAATTAAAAAAGGAAATTATTGATACATGCTATAACATGGATGGATCTGAAAACACCATAGTGAGTGAAAGAAAGCAGACACAAAAGTCTGTATAATTCCATCTACATTACATTTCCATAATAGGCAAATCTATAGAGACAGAAGATTAGTGATCGCCTGGATCTGGAGAAGAAGTGGAAAGTGGGGGCAGGGAGGGAGGGAGTGCTAAAATGTACAGGATTTCTTTTTGGTTAAAATGTTCTAACATTGATTATGGAGGTAGTTGCACAATTCTGTGAATGTACTAGAAACCTTTGGATTGTATACATACAATGCAATATTACTCAGCCATACAAAGAAGTTAAAGTCTTTTAAAAAAGAATAAATGAAAGTGGGTCCCAAGGGCTGGCTTGACTGTCTCCAGACATCTCCCCTGGGCAGTGTGTGTGTGTGTGGGGGGGGGGGGGGAGGGGCGTGGAATCTCTGCTTGTCAGGTGACGGTTCATGTTCACCTTGTCCACAGAGGGACATCTGATTTTCTGCACCCCACTGGGAAATTCTCTCTACCTCATGAGCATATCCCTGCATAAAGTATTTTCTTTTCAATTTAAAGAAGTTTTTAATTTAAGTAACACAGTAATAAGTTAAACTGCATAGGAAGAATTCTGGTGAAAGTTTCTTGCCCCACTTTCCCTACTCCACATCCTGATTTTTTTTTTTTAAAGGATTTTTTTTTTAAAATATATTTTATTGATTTTTTACAGAGAGGAAGGGAGAGAGACAGAGAGTCAGAAACATCGATGAGAGAGAAACATCGATCAGCTGCCCCCTGCACATCCCCCACTGGGGATGTGCCCGCAACCCAGGCACATGCCCCTGACCAGAATCGAACCCGGGACCCCTCAGTCCGCAGGCCGACGCTCCATCCACTGAGCCAAACTGGCTTCGGCCACATCCTGATTTATAGAGGTAACCTGTTCTTCATAAATCTTCTTTTTTTTAAAAAAATATACTTTTATTTATATTTCAGAGAGGAAGAAAAAGACAGAAACATCAATGATGAGAGAAGGTCATTGATCGGCTGCCTCCTGCACATCCCACACTGGGGATCAAGCCTGTACACTGGCTTGTGCCCTGATCAGGAATCGAACCGTGACCTCCTGGTTTATAGGTCGATACTCAACCACTGAGCCACGTAAGCCGGGCTTTACTAATTCCTTTTAGTAATCATCCCTATAACAGCACATTCACATAAAGCTCTCTTGATTTTTTGTTTTTGACTTTAGATAATACTTGCTGATTCCCTACAGATAAGGCTTTGCCTTCCTTATACTAAAGCTCTCTATTAGCATCTCAGTGTTTGGTATTTTATTTTATTTTATTTTATTCAAAATAAATATTTTTATTGCTTTCAGTGAGGAAAAGAGAGGGAGAGAGAGAGAGAGAAACATCAATGATGAGAGAGAATCATTGATTGGCTGCCTTCTGCACACTCTCCACTGGGGATCGAGCCCACAATCTGGGCATGGGCCCTTGACTGGAATTCAATCTGGGACCCTTCAGTCCGAAGGCTGATGCTCTATCCACTGTGCCAAAGCAGCTAGGGCTGGTAGTTTTATTTTTCAAGCAAACTTCTGTTTCCTGAAAAATGTTTCCTACAGGGTCAGTTTCTTTTTTGATATAGTTTACCTTGGTCTTTCTCTTATGTGAATGTTAATGCCAGGTAATTCTCGCCGCTTATGTGTCACACCTGCTTTGTGACCAGGTGAGTGTTCTGACCTGTAGGGCATTGCTCTGGGCACACTGTATGCACTCTGATCATTGGGGCGTGGGCAGGGTGTGCCCGTCAACAGAGTTGTGCAGGAAGGACACTGGATGAAAACTTCAGGTTGTCCAAAACGCCAGAGTAAGAATGGCTTTCCTCTGAAGGTCCCAAATACCCACACCTGAAGCCGTAAGCTTTCCCAGATGGTTAATTCCATTTCTGCAGAAAGGGGCCCTCTGCTTCCATAGGGGTGAAATGTGCCCTCCATGCTCTTAGTGCTGGAGTTGGGATGAGGCACAAAGGATGAGGAGTGGGTTGGGAATCTGGAGTGCGCTTAAAAATTAAAACTACCTATAGCAACTTTCAGTGACCTCCCCCCCCTCCGCCCCTCATTTCAGCCATCTCTCACTCTTTGTTATGCAGCAATAAAGAACTAACATGTGTTCAAAAGTCTACTTATGGCCCCAAGGCTAACGTAACCACTGTGAGTGATGGCGTGAATAACTGAGATGGAAAACAATTTCAGGCTCATTAGAGTATAGTTACTAGGTAGGACCTGAATAACAATCAGTGAAATAGGAGATTTGCAGGTGTAGGCCAAGGAATAAGTACCTTTGAATGTGCTGAAAAGAGTCAAGTTTCAAATCAGTATAAATGGAAGCATAAAGACATGAGCATGATAAGTTATCACACTGACGCTTAAGTTAAAAAAGTTAGATTGGGATCAACAAAATATTACATGGCCATTACTGACAACCATCACCTTCAACCCTGGAGCTGTGAGAAACAGAGAGCCCATTTAGTTAGACCCTTTACTGCACAAAGAGAAAGATGAGACATAAAGAGGTTAGTGTTGCCAACCTTAAAGCCACATCTTAATCCCACTCAGCCCATTAGACTGTAAATGCAGACAGCCTGAAATCATTTTACAACATCTCTGCTCCAGCCTTCCTCATTCCACGTTTGATTCATTTCCAAGGACGAAAGTGTAAATGTGCTTTCAGGGTGTTGATTGTTCAATAATTTATGTAAGGCTATAAACACATTTCAGCACATTTGGGAAACAGGTTTTACTTATTTTTTTCCTGTGCCATAGTCTCTAAACAATTCCTGGCCAATTAAAATCCCTTGTGATCAATAGTCTTATCATTTCCAGCTTTTGTCATTTTCAGAAAACCTATCCTAAAATGTACTTCTCACCATGTCATCATGTCTAAGAATTATCTTTCTACTATTTTTGTCCATATTGCAAAATTTGCCAAAACCATTTCCTTTTGTCAGCCAGAACTCTAATACCACCATTTCTCTTATAAAATATTATGTCTTCCATCATCATTAATGTCACCTATCTCCTCTTTATGGTATTTATGCCTTTCTTATAAACACAGCTCTTTGATATTTTGAATCCTCTCTGCTACCATTTCCTTATTTTAACTATGTCTCTGTAATATCAAGGATATAGCACATTTTTTTGTGTTTCTTTTGGAGAGATACCGCACAGGAATCAATCTTAATACATTCCTCTAGCAATGGCTAGTATAATAGGCATTTCATTTTGGACTTTCCTTTTTCCCCCTTATCTCAACTTTACTGTTCTTTTTATTTTTCCCTTTTGAATTTGCCTGTAGTTATATTCCTGGCATCTAGGCTCTGTTTTTCTGTATTTCTCCTTTTCCTGTCATTAATATAAATAAAGTCAACAAAGTTATTTCATAGATTAATCACAGGATTTCAAGGTTAGAGGGATGATAAAGGTCATCCAGCTCATAACCCATGGGAAGCTTGAATTTCCTTGACAATATCTGTCAAATGTTTATACCAGCTGTGTTTGAACAATCACCAATTCCCAAGTTTGTTCCCATAACTGCAGCTCAATTTTTAGAAAATCCTTCTTTATACTGGATCAGATCTGTACTGTATTAAATTATCTCCTTACTTTGTCCTACCAGTAAGTATCCTTTCCTCAATATTTAATACACAATGTTGCTATTTTCACATTTCCTTTTTCTTTTGGATCTTGAAAGGGCTTCTTCACCATTTCAAAAATCTACCTACTACTCTTCCCTCTTTTAATGAACATGGTTTAATTTGCATCATTAAATATTATAACTTGTTATTTTATAACTAATTAGTGGCCCGGTGCATGAAATTCGTGCAGGGGGAGGGGGTTTCCTCAACCCAGGCTGCACCCTCTCCAATCGGAGACCCCTTGGGGGATGTCTGACCACCAGTTTAGGCCTGATCCCCTGGCAGTCGGACATTCCTCTTGCGATCTGGGACCACTGGCTCCTAACCGCTCACCTGCCTGCCTGCCTGCCTGATCACCCCTAACTGCCTCTGCCTGCCTGCCTGATTGCCCCTAACTGCCCTCCCCTGCTGGCCTGATCTTGCCCCCAACTGCCCTCCCCTGCTGGCCTGATCTCACCCCCAACTGCCCTCCCTTGCCAGCCTGATCACCCCTAACAGCCTCTGCCTTGGCCCCCACCAATATGGCTTTGTCCGGAAGGAAGATGGACATCCAGAAGATGGCCGGTCAACCCAGTCTAATTAGCACTTTTAGTAGTATAGATAGGTTATATAGGATAGGATTGCTTAAATGGGGTGGCAGGGGGAGCCTTTTTCAGCAGGAGGAGATGCTCTTGGCAGACAAAAATACATAATCCCTATATCTGGACTGATAGCCAGCCATATGCACTATACTGCCAAACCAGTCATTAAAAAATTGAACCACTTTCTTACACCTTACACCAAACAGCTGTTGCCCTTAAAACTCCTCAGCCCCTACCTTAGGTTCTGCCTTCGCAGTTCCCCCAGATTAGGTTCTGACTGGTCGGTTTCTACGCCAGTCAGTGTCTCCGGTCCTATCAACGGACCTGATCAGAGAGGCGGGGCTGATCAGCAGCCCCAGCAGAGGCCCGAGAAAAAGAGAGGTGCTACTGCTGGCCAGGCCCGGAGTGAAAGAGAGGTAAGTGCTGATCAACAGCTGCCACAGAAGCTACGGATCAGACCTTGCTTCTCTCTCCAAGCCTCTCTTCAGGCCTGATCCGCAGCCCCCTCAGCAGTCAGTGCTGGGTTGGGGCACCCATAGCGGTGGCAGTCAGCGCTGAATTGCAGTTGGTTGAGCTTTCGGTCGTTTTAGATGTTATGGACCCTGGGTTTTTATATATTAGGGTTAGAAGGGTTATAAAATGAAAATCATATAAAAGCATATCTATTTAAGTTATTATTTTTTGAAGAAGTGATTGTATGCCCAGAATGAACTAAGGTTTGTGATGGAGGGACAGAACAACCTCGTATAAACTGTCTAGTTTTCCTCCACTATAATAGTGTTTATTGGTGCGATAACAAATTATCACACATATAGCAGCTTAAACAACACAGATTTGTTATCTTACAGTTCTGTGGGTCATAGACCTCACTGGACTAAAATCAAGATGTCAGCAGGGCTATCTTCCTTTATGTAGGCTCTGTGTCCTTGCCTTTTCCAGTTTGTAGGGGCTGCCTCCATTCCTTGGCTCACGGCCCCTTCCTCCATCTTCAAAGCAGTAACTGCAGATTGAGTCCTCACATCATATCACTCTGATCTGCGTTCTACAGCCCTCTTACATGTTTAAGGACCTGTGTGATTAGACTGACCCCACCTGGATAATCCAGGAGGATCTCCCATCTCACACTGAATCACATCTGCAAAGTCCCTTTTGCCACATAAAGTAATATATTCACAGTTCTTGGGGATTAGGACATGAACATCTTTGGGGGCTGTTATTATGCTGCTAAAGCCACTTGACCTGAAATTTTTGTGATTGCCATCAGTAGACCTAGAGGTGCCTTATCTGACTTTTAACCTCACTGAACTAATAGCTCTTATGTACTTACTGATTAAAAGGCATTATGTTAAATATTATGAGAAATGCTAAGAGAATAAGTTATGTTGCATAAACCATCTCTATTGGATACAAATCTCACACACCCTCTCCAGTCTTCCTAATGATGCCTCTTCCCTCTCTCCTGCACTGGCTGGCCCTCTACTTTCGGACTGTAGGAAGTGGGTCTGACAGTCAGGGCTAGGATCTGAGCATGTACTAATGCAAGCCCAAAGTCCAGGGGAACGAGCCTTCTGTGGGGGTAAACCTTGATAAAGGGGAAAAGGGAGATGGGAAGCGGTGACTAATAATCCCCTTTGTCTGGCATGTGGACTCCTCTTAGCAGTTCCTTCTTGACAACTTTCTGGAGAAGTTGTGCTTGCAGAGTGAGCACATCTGCTGAGCACCTTCTGTGTTTCTCCACAGCTAGTTGTGAAGCAACAGCCAGGGCAGTAACACTTTGCATCACGTTCTCCTTTCCTTTCTTTTCTTTTATTCTTTTTCCTTTATACTCACTGCCCTAGGCTTGCACTTTTGAAAATAAATTGTTAGTGACTTAATCCTCATCTTGGGCTCTGCTTTCTAGAAGGCCAGGACAAGACACAATTTAATTAGGCTTTCCCTAAAGATCATGAAACATGAGACAAACTTTCCAAACTCATGAATGCCTATTTAAATTAAATTAAAGTCTTCAAGTACAATAGCTCTCCCTTATCTGCAGGGGATATTTTCCAAGACCCCTAGTGGATGCCTGCCCCATAAATAGTATTGAACCCTATGTATATACTATGCTTCTTTCCTATACACACAGACCTTTTCACTTAAGAGAAGCACTCGACGGCTTCTCTTTGG
Source organism: Myotis myotis (assembly GCF_014108235.1). Classification (NCBI taxonomy): domain Eukaryota; kingdom Metazoa; phylum Chordata; class Mammalia; order Chiroptera; family Vespertilionidae; genus Myotis; species Myotis myotis. Next base: position 65,989,125 of record NW_023416379.1, on the reverse strand, counting down.
CATATCTGAACTGCAGCATCACTACTATTGTGCTTTGGGTCCACTATTAAGTAAAATAAGTGTTACTTGAACACAAGCACTATTTTACCACAACAGTGGATCTGATATCTGAGACAGCTACTAAGGGACTAACATGTGGGTAGCGTCCACTGGATATGCTGGACAAAAGGATGATTCACATCCCAGGTGGGAAGGAGTGGGGAAGTGGGAGATTTCGTCACACCACTCAGAACGGTGTGCAATTTAAAATTTATGAGTTATTTATTTCCCCTATTTTCTATTTAATCTTTTCAGGCTGTGGGTAACTGAAACTGCAGAAAGTAAACCTGGGCTGAAAGGGGACTACTGTAATGGTAAGAATTAGTCTTAAATGTAAACTATAAGAGATATACGTGGAGGGAAAGTTTTTAAATAAACACCATAGACTTGCCTTCTTTTTCATAGATTTTGCTCTCGCTGAACTTCATATGTTTTCAATCACTACTTCACCTTGGCTTTTCATGAAGGATGAAATCCTACTATAATCCCTCCTCTTCTAAAACAATGATAACAAATGCACTCACTTCTGCAGGCAGCAGGCTTGTTGAAATCTCTATTTTTTCAAACAATGCAAGAATCCTGAATTTGGAATGAGGATTTGAGTCCTGGCTGCTTAGTTTACTGAATGTATAAAATGCAGAAATTGCTTTCAGAAAAGGTGAGGAAATAAGGCTCAGGGAGCTTTAACCTGTGTAAAATAACACCAAAATTTAGACTTTTGCCTAGTATCAAATAAATGGCTTTTATCAGATTTTCTTACAAAGCCTCCCCCAGTGTCTACAAATGTCACCCTACATATGCCTCCTTTGACTAATAGGTTATCAGCTCTCGTCAGTGTCTCTCTTGTCTTCCCAACCAGGTTGTAGGGGCTTGTGGGCAGGTTCGCTTAGCCTTTTGTGATTCTCCCACAGGGTCCATCAGGGTGTCTTTTTAAAATCAGACATCTGGTAATGGTTGATTTATTATTGGAATGACTCACACAGTCAATACTGACACTCACTGAGAAACCTTTAATGTCCTTTCTATGTCTGCATAGTGATCAGAGAATGAGCTATTCAACAATACAAAGAAGTCTCCGCAGCCTGACTTTGACATGCTTCTATTCAGTTCTGAAGATCCCCTGGACATGACCAAGTGGGGGATCATAGGATACAACTCCATGTGCAGGAAAATGTTCTGCATGCTTGAATGTCACCTGCGCCTAGTGGAAAGGGAGAGCAGAGTGGCTACATGGGTTGCCTGAGGGATGTTCCTTGTCTTGTTATATGACACAAACTCTTCCAGAGGATGTCCTCCTTTCGCTTTATAAAAGTTGGCCTGATGGCCTAGAGAACTGAAAAGAATATGTATTTGCCATTTTTTTTTATTTCTCAAAAATAGTAATTCAAATCATATTAATCTCAGGTGATATTTACCTTGGTTAAAGCGTGCATGTTAAAGCAGATGGTTTTCTTCTAGTCAAAGTGGGATTGATAGATAAGTTTTAAAAATAGTCAGATCAGCCTATCTTGCACATCAAGCTATAAAAATAGAAGCCAGGTCTATGCTTGACAGATTCCAAAGATAGTCTTTGGTATGATTAGCTAATACTCACGGTCTTGCAGGTCTCTTTAATATTAATGAACCACTGATGTCAATGTGAGAAACTGTGTAATGAGCATGGGAGCTTATAAGTATAATCACCCAGGCAGCAGTAAGATTTACACTTTGGATTTTTCAGTAATTAGAGAAATACTTATGAATAAGCATATGTTAAAATACATCCATTTTATAAGATATACTAGTAGTGTTGCATGTAGGCTAGAACAAGAAAGATAGACGATTGTTCCAAATCAGGAGTTGTTACTTTCCCTGGACTTGCTCCTTGGTCAATAGATTGAGAACGTATCTATCTCTACTACAAGGCAACCAATAACTTCTAAATCAAGTGCCCAGAAGTGGTGAAATCTGTTACTCTCTGCATTACATCCAGGGATACCCCTTCAAGCCATGTGGCAGGATAAATTATTGGATTGTGATGTTCTAAGTATTCACTGCTGATGCAGAGTCAGAAAGAATGAGATTCATTTGGATTTTATGTTCTCTTCATTTCTCTCGTACTCCCACTCTCATACATCAGGGTTGTTTGCAGGCCTACATCAGAAGTTGCTTAAAGACATTCTCCTCCTTGATTCTGAGGAAGACTAAATTATTTGAGTTTTTTGCTAGGAGTCCCTTAGGAGGGAAGGAGAGTGGCAAAGCCCACAAGGTTAGTTCAGGCACCTTCTGAGTAGCCCTACTGTATGCTCCAACCAACTAAGCCACCCAGCCAAAGCTATACATATTTTTAATAAAAATATCATCTTGGGCCCTGGATGGGTAGCTCAATTGGTCAGCATGTTGTTCCGTTACACCAAGGTTTGGATTCGATCCTGGTCAGGGTACATATAGGAAACAGTCAATGAATGCATAAATAATTGGGAAACAAATCAGAGTTTCTTTACTTTTCTCTCTTTCTCCCCTTCCTCTCTCTAAAATTGAAATAAAATCATCTTTCTTTACAAATTTTTTTCACAGCTGTTTTGTTTCTCTTAACCTACTATGGTGTTTCCTTGTGAATAAATAAACCTATTTGTAATGATTAAACAGTATTCCATCATCCCATATAGTAAAAGGGTAATATGCAAACTGACCCTAACAGCAGAATGACTGGGAATGACTGGTCACTATGACACACACTGACCACCAGGGGGCAGACCCTCAATGCAGGAGCTGCCCCCTGGTGCTCAGTGCGCTCCCACGGGGGTGCTCTGCTCAGCCACAAGCCAGGCTGATGGCTGCCAGTACAGCGGTGGTGGTGGGAGCCTCTCCCGCCTCCTCAGCAGCACTAAGGATGTCTGACTGCAGCTTAGGCCTGCTCCATGCTGGCAAGTGGACATCCCCCGAGGGCTCCCGGGCTGCCAGATGGATGTCTGATTGCCAGCTTAGGCCCATTTCCCCGGGGAGCAGGCCTAAGCCAACATGTGGTCATCCCCCGAGGGGTCGCAGACTGGGAGAGGGCACAGGCTGGGCTGAGGGACCCCCCCCCTCCGAGTGCACAAATTTTTGTGCACCAGGCCTCTAGTAATGGCTATAAAATGTTATATTTATTATTATAAATATATTTAAAATAATATATTATGTTTATAATAATATGCTTATTATAAAGGAATTTATGAATTGATACATATCTGCAGATTTGTCTGATTATCTATAATAATAAAAATGTAATATGCTAATTAGACAGGACATCCTTCCAGATGTCCTTTCAGACAACCTTCTGGACGAAGCTAGGGCTGCGAGGGAAGCCCAGGTCCTGGGTGCCTGTGGCCAGAGGGAAGCCCAGGTCCCAGGTGCCAGAGGGAAGTCGGTGCAGACAGCCCAGAAAGGAAGGCTTACTCTTGCACAAATTTCATGTATCGGGCCTCTAGTCTTAAAATAATTGTAAAGAATATAAAAATAATTATTATTAAAATAATTTTAAAATTAAAATAACATTTTATCTTAAAATAAATTTATACTTGTGGTCTTTGCTCATAAAGATACATGTTTTAAGTTTTGACATATATTGCTGAAAATTTGCCCAGAAAATCCACCAGTGCATATTCAACTCCCAAGTGTATACATTTACCTACTTCCCCACATCATTAGCTTTAACTGGGTATATTCTTTACATCTTTTCCAAACTGATAAGGAAAAAAATGGTACCTCTTGGTTTAACTTATATTTCTTTACTTACTAGTGAGGTTGACCTTCTTTTATCAAGTTTGTGGGACAAATGTAGATTAAATTTTAAAATTTGGTTGATTTTGGGTAATGCAGGCTATAGCAGCAGATTTCACCAGTTCTAAGGAGGCTCCCTGTACCTCTCCTAATTGCAGCCCCCGCCCCTAAGGTAACTGCTTTCATCATTTCTGTGATAATTGGTATCTTGGTCCACAGGTTCTCCCCACTTGTATTCATTTCCTAGGGCTCCTGTAACAAACTACCACAAAGGTGGTGGCCTCAAACAATAGAAATTATTGTCTCACAGATCTGGCGGCTGAACGTCTGAAATCAAGGTGTCAGCAGAGCTGTGCCCCCTCCTAAAGCACTAGGGGGACAATCTTCCCTTGTTTCTGTCACCTTCTGATGGCTCCACGAGTTCCCTGGTTTGGGGCTACATAATTCTAATCTTTGCCTTTGTCTTCACATTCCCTTCTCCTTCTCTCTCCCTCAAATCCCTTTGTCTTTCTCTTATAAGGTTACCTGTTATTGAATTTAGTTAGGGATAACCTGCATAATGTAGGGCAGTGATGGTGAACCTTTTGAGCTCAGCGTGTCAACATTTTGAAAAAACCCTAACTTAGCTCTGGTGCCGTGTCATGTATAGAAATTTTTTGATATTTGAAACCATAGTAAAACAAAGACTTATATTTTGATATTTATTTTATATATTTAAATGCCATTTAACAAAGAAAAATCAACCAAAAAAATGAGTTCACGTGTCACCTCTGACACGCATGTCATAGGTTCGCCATCACTGATGTAGGGCAATGTCATTTCAGATCCTTAACTTAATTATATCTGCAAAGACCCTTATTTCAAATAAGGATTCTGAGACATGGACATATTCTTTTGGGGCTCACCAGTGAAGTCATCATTCAATCACCTCCCTCCCCTTTATCCTTTATGTGTGGTACCTCTAATATATCTATGCATGTCTAATCTCATTTTAGCATCTGCTTATTTATTTATTTAATCCTAACCTGAGGGTATTTTTCCATTGATTTTTTTTTTAAGAGAGAGTGGAGGGGAGAAAGGAGGGGAGGGGGAAGTGAGAGACATCGCTATGAGAGAGAAAAACACTGATTGGCTGCCTCCTGCAAGCATCCTGATTAGGCCAGGGATTGAACCTGCAACTGAGATATGTGCTCTTAACTGGGAATAGAACATATGACCTTTTGGTCCGCAGGCTGACACTCTAATCACTGAGCCAAACCAGCCAAGGCACACCTGCTTCTTGAAGGACGTTAACCAACACAAATTACTGAGCAAAACAAACAACTATTGCATTTAGGAAAGGCCTTAGGGAGTGATGTTCTTAGACTGATTCAGGTCAGACCTCATGAGGGAGTAGAGGAAGGAAGTTAGATTGGGTAGAAAGAATTTTACACTGAGGTGAGGGGTGAGTAAAGATGTGCCCATTAAAGGAGTTCTGTGTCTCACAGGCAGATGCTGCTGTAGTACAGCAGCTGCACTCAGTCATTAGCTGGGTGCAGCAACCCAGGCAAGGGTGGCCTAAGCAAGAGTGTGTGCAGTATCTGGGACGGCCAATTAAGCATGCTCTCTGCAGCAAAATATTCCAGAAGCTTCCTTTCATGGCCAGCACAGTCTACCCCTTGCTCTGCACAGATCTACTTTTCTACCCAGCAGAGGCTTAAGAGAGGCAGGTTATCTATTAAAGATAGACCAGAATAAGTCCCTGTCACTGGAGTTGGCCTCAAGGCCACATCTGGTATTCATCCCCCACTCCTATTCATTATAAATTCCCATCATCCTCAGCTGTCATCTCAGCAGGTCGCAATTGGTGGCTTACCTTTGGAAGGTGTGAGTCAAACCTTCATTCCTGAGGGATCTGAGCCCTTGGTGATCATGCCCTTCTCAGACCAGGATCACTGCACAAGTGCATCCTATATAATAAAAGCCTAATATGTTAAGTGTTCATTCATCCAGTTGGCCATTCAACCAATCAAAGCATAATATGCTAATGATATGCTAAGGCCACTCAAGCATGACGTGTACTGACCACAAGGGGGCAGATGCTCTGACCCATAGGTTAGCTTGCTGCTGGGGTCCAGCCGATCAATCGGGACTGAGCTAGATGGGCCGGACACACCTTGGAGCCTCCCACTGTCCCTCTTCACCAAGGGGCAGATGCAGCAAGCTGAGTGGTAAGGAGCTGCGAGCAGGCAGGTGGTGAAGAGCGAGGGATCCCAGGCTGTGAGAGGGATGTCCGACTGCCAGCTTAGGCCTGATCCTCCCTCTCAATGCACCGGGCTTCTAGTTCATAATATAATGGTGCAAGGAATTTTGTGCACTGGGCCTCTAGTTCATAATATAATGGTGCAAGGAAGAATTACCCTTCAGTTGGTTCCCTGACCCATGTATTCTTCCTGTGAGGACATAGTGCCATATGGAGGCCTCTGATTTAATGTATCTACTGCACCATGAAGGATTGATACTCCAACTTTCAGAGTGCTGCCTCTGAGCTAGCACTTTAGCCTTGTCCTTAAAATGTCATTCGTGTTCTCATTGAGGCTGGTTGCTTCTCGATGGTCTGGTGTGTGCTATAGCCAGTGGTGATGGGCATACACCCCTATTTCATTGTCAAGAAGGTAAGTGTGCAATAGTCTCCATTGACCCATCCTTCACGATTTATTTTCTGCTTTCTGTGCCTTAATCTATGTCACAGGAGGTTAACTGTTTGGTATGGTATCACCAGGTTGGATTCAGGCAATGGGAATAGGGTGGGTGGGGAGAAGCAGCATGAAATTGAAGGGAAAGTGAAGAAAACATTTAGAATACATTTTTCTGCCAGAAATTCCTGCTTTGGTACAAAAATTATTCATGACTCTGTCCCTCAGGGAGGCAACACTTTCCCTCAACGTTTTCCTTAAGCTTTCCCATAATTGGATACCATGTTGTGTGGGTGTCAAGCCTGTGATTCTCAGGACAGGAAAGGCAAAACCATGCATATGATAAGTGGTTATCCCTGTGAGGGCAAACCACAGGCAATTCCAGGATGGAAGGGGTCCAAAGTAGTCAACTTGCCACCGAGTGGCCAGTTGGTCTCTTTAAGGGATACACCATATTGGGGGATCAAATTGGTTTCTGTTGCTAGAAGGTTAGGCATTCAGAGGCAGCAATAACTAGAATGACTTTGGTAAGTGAAAGTCTATTGGGCCCACATGCATCTTCCACTCCATTTATGGCCAATCATGCCAGTTCTGAGGTGGTTGATGATGTCATGGGCTGGGTCATTTTGTATTTGTAGTTATTTACTGCCTCTTCTCTCTGGGGTGTGTCAACACGTGACACAAAAACCTCTACCCTTTGTGCTCCCTGCCATATGGCCATTCCGATGCTTCTTTCCCAGGCCTTCCTGCCTGAAGAATGTAGTAAAATAGCATCCATTTGGATGAGCAAAGGTAAGAAAAAGGAAATTCTAGTCTTATACAAAGTTGAATAGTTCAAGAGACTATTACAAAAATAATAACATAGGTTGGTAAGTTTGATTAAAGTTGTGATTACTTAAGATTTAGAAATCTCATGTTTTTTTATTCTTAGAAAGTATTGCCAACATTATGTCAAAGATTAAAAAAGAGATGGGAAATATTTCCTGGGTAGTTACTAGGCTTGAGTCCTCATTCTAGCTAGTCACTGTCAACCCAGGCACAGGAATGAACAAGACAAAACCAGAGCAGAGTATGAAGCCATAAGAAGTGTGTGAAGCCACAGAAGATATGACCTGAATTTGAGGCAAAGAACTCTCAGTGGGAACTGCCAAATGAAAGCAAGAAGGATTAGCCCACTGTTTTAAACCTCTCTCTACTTACCGGCTAGAATAGGAGTCTTCTGGGCTTTTGGAGTATGGAAGCTTCTGTTTTGAGGAATATGCCATAAGGGATCCTGCTAAGGGCCTTATGAAAAGGCACAGTTGGAGCAAAGAGCCTGCTGACAGTTGAGATTTGAATTTCAAATGTAGGAAATTTGGAAAGAAAAATAGTCTTAGCGCGACATAAATTGCTTCCAAACACTCAAAGACACAGCAGAAAGGGCAACAGAAAACCCCATGAGGCAAAATAATTTTGATAAGCTGTTACAAAATTCTATTCTCTTTTTTGCATCCCTCATGTCCCCACCCCCACCCCTTTCAAGTAACCAAAAGAAGCAGTAAAATTAATTGAAACTGTGTAGGAAGTTCCAAGAAACTGAGCAAGGAGGTATATTTGAAAACTAGATGCCATGACTTAATCAACAATCTCCATTGGGGACATCTCCCCTGTGGAGAGAGAAGTTGATAGTTGAGTGTGAAGTCAGGCAGTCAACCAGTATATATTTAACTTGTAAAGATGGAAGCTGTGTCCTGTTAGGCATAGCTTTAAAATTATGCCTAAAGGTCAAATAAGGTGCATCCATAGCAATTAATCACCCCATGTTTTGTCATCAAAACCTTCACTTTAAGCCTGGAAAAAGAATCCACTGGAACCTCTGTGTGGCTGGGGTCTGAGGAGTGCCACTGTGTGTGTACATTTACATTTACATTTGCATCTACATCTACATCTTCATCTATATCTACATCTACACCTACACTTGCATCTACACCTACCTCTACCTCTACCTCTACCTCTACCTCTACCTCTACCTCTACCTCTACCTCTACCTCTACCTCTACCTCTACCTCTACATCTTCATCTACATCTGTTAGAGGCAGAAACAGAATATTGAAAACTAAGTATAATGATAAGAAACTAGAGGCCCAATGCACGAAAATTTGTGCAAGGGGCTCGGCCCCTGCAGCCCCGGCTGCTTCGGCCCTCACAGCCGCCACAGCCCCAGCTTCGTCTGGAATGTCGTTCCGCTGTTCAGCCGTCCGGTCTAATGAGCATATTATACTTTTATTATTATAGATATTAATCATGTTCTGTTAACCATGATGCTTCTGTTCTGATTAGAAAGCACATTTTCACTTGGCTGGGAGTTGTATGCCCTGGGACATGGGAGCTAACCGCTGGAATGCAGTCCACCCTCCTGTCCTGAGAACTGCGTATCATTATGAAAAGATTTACAGCCTCATGGCGGAGACAGTCTAGTCCTGGAAGCACCTGCTCTTTACAACCCCCAGCCCCTATTAACTGGAATCTGGTCCTTGGGCACCTGGGGCCCCCGCCCTCTGTAACCCTCCGACCTGCATGACTTGTAACCTGTAATGATTATCCAGTGCCCACTTTCCCACACCTGTAATTTCTACTTTCCCACGTAATCTTTGTCTTTCTACCCAATATAAGCAGCTGGCTTATAGTGGGGTGTAGAGCAGATTTTTGTGGATGACCTGCTGCTCTCCCATACTGCCGGCCTTATTGGAATAAACGCTCATATATGATTCAACCCTGTCTCTGCTTAATTGACTAAAGTAGTGACAGGCAACCCAGACCCCTTGGTTGTCTGGTTACACTTATACCTATACCTATATCTATATCTTACATGCCTTGAAACCATTAGAAAATTAATTCTTTTTATAGAAAGGAAAATACAATTTTGTGAGGCACATCTGAGGAACCAAGTAAAATGAGTTTGCTTTAGAATAGATTTGAAATGCACAGGAGGATCGCTGCTTTTCCAGGCCTGTTTTCTTTGCACTTAATGTATCCTACTGGTGACCCAGTCAAAGAGCAAATGTTGGATTCCTGGATCTCAGGCTGCAGACCTGTTATTCTACTAGGGAAATAGGTTCTCGTCATCCTATTACGGAAGCCAAATTGCTTCATCCCTAGAAGCCAGATTTCAACAGCTAGCAGTGGGGAGCCCATACAAAGTTGTAATTTGCAATCTGAATCTAATTTCAAACCTCATCTAAAAAATGATAATTAATATATTGAAGAAACTCCCTATACCATTAGCTAGCTTTCTCCCAAATTCTTTAGAATTTATGGGTAGTCAATTTCATAAAGAAAATTAGAGTTTAATCACTGTTTCACACATTCTTTTATTTTGAATATACTAACCGTGGTAAATACTGGTGAAGATCCACTGTGCATGTTAAGAAACAATCCATCACATTATCCAAAGGAATGAGTACTTTTAGAATTTTACCAGCTTAAGAAAAACAATTGTGCCTTTTAATAAAAGTGAAAAATGTGTGTGAATTCATCCTTAAAACAGACCGGTAGGAGAGCACTGTACCAAAGTGAGATTGGATTTAGGGGCTGTCACTCCCGTCGACGGAGAGAACGACGTATGTGAGAAAGGTCACACAGATCTAAGCTTTGGCTCTGCTCACCCACATACACCCCTTTCTAAAGCTGAATTAATGAGCTGGCTACTGTCTCCAGCTTCCCAACCATAACAAGCTCACAGCGGAGTGAAGGAAAAGAGCAAGGGAAATTCACAACTTAGAAATGTCCTCCTGTAACTTGAAAGGAGCTCCATAGGCAAGACAAGATCAGGATATTATTAGACAAATAAACACACCTCCCTTCAGCAGTGGAGCTTGGAAGTGAGGGTACAGGGCCAGCCTCCTCAAAAAGAAAGTGGCAAACAATATCGAAACCCCTTCTTTTCAACTGCTGCACTTCCTATTTGACTTCTGGAGCTGTTAACAAATGAGAATCGGTCAGCTTGTGTTTTTTCTCCCACTACATCTCCCCAGCCTCTGCTGAAAGTACAAGCAAAAAGGCTGAGAAATGATCACAAGTTGGACAGACGGCAGGAACTGAGTCTGAATAATTGACCAGCTGTTATCCAGTCTGGATAACTAAAGCCTGAAGGACACATACCACGGGAGAGATCTTGGGGGTCCGAAACTTACACAATTTGGCCCGGGGGGGGGGGGGTGTTCTTTAAGGAAAAGAAACCCATTTATGAAATCAATAATAAGTATGAAAGTGCTTATTGAGAATGAGAAATCACAGGAATTACAAATTTGTAAAAGTTGAGAAATACTTTTGCATCTAGGGCTTGTCATGTCTCTATTCAATTGCTGCACTAATTCTTGTCTGCTCTCACCAGCAGCAGAGAGGCTGTTGTGAGGACCAGCTACATAATTTGCAGGGCCCAGTGCAAAATGACACGCCACAGTCCCTTCATAAAAAATTAAGAATTTCAAGATGACAGCAGCAGCATTAAACCAAGCTCTGGGCCCTTCTGAGTGTAGGGCCCTATGTGACTGCACAGAGTATATACACATGAAGCCGATCCTAGTTGCATCACAAATTACAGAAAAATGATATAAATAATACACTATTTTTATTAATTATGGACCCACCTCTATGATATGTTCTTCCTACATTTATTTTGCTGCAAACTCTTTGATGGCCACTTCATATGATGACTATTTTGTATCTTTTTCAATAGAGAGACATAAAAATAATTGTCTTCCTGTTAACATGTTTAATTGAAATTTGCCTTTTTTATTATTGTCAGATTAGAATAGTTTCTCTCAGCATCACAACTCATTACTGTTTATATTTCAGGATTGTTGTTAAATTAGGGGAAATCACTGCTAAGTTTCTTTCCCACAGGAGCTGTGAGATTTGTTTTGGTGTGCCACCTGCACACTTCTGGTGCCAGACTCTCTAGGACATATTCACATCACAGTATAACCTTCTCTCTGTCATGACCCTGGGGGAGTTGGCCTAGAAGTGGGTGGTGGGAGATTCCTCGAAGCCATTCCTTCACAAGCACAGCTAGCAATAATATGGAAGTGCCATCTCAAACTAAATGATGCCCAAACTTACGTTTCTCTTGCCTGGATTCCAAAGATACCCAGGGCCCCAACACCAACAGACAAGGAGGGAAAATACGATGGAGGGTGGGAAGTCGAGGTGGAAAAAGAAAGAGCTCAGAGCTGATTGTTGTTAAAATATCTCACTTTTGCAAATTTTATAACATGTGATACGGATAGGGCCTGTATGAGCTTAACCCTCATTAGCCTCCTAGTAAATCTACCTCTAATGGTAAAACACACCACATGGACATCTGGCAATCTACCCAGTCGGAACAAAACATTATGCCAGCCACAGAGGAGAGCTATGGAGCTGGCAAAGACATAGGCTGGGCAAATGGTGACTATTATCTTTGCTGGAAGACAGGTGACTTTTAAATTCTGTGCCCTTTTGTGTTTTTAGGTGCATGTTTCCACTTAGGTAAGAAAGCAGACAGCAATGGCCTGATAGATAATGAAACTCATTGTAAAGTAAGACAGATGAAAAGAGGCTATTCACTGATTTGAAGTAAATGGCCACTCTGGACAGATCATTTGGCATTTATTCCTAAAGAGGTGCTTGTACATTTATGATAAAAAGTGCTTCCCAGAAAACTAAAGTTCTGTTCTGAAAAGAAACATTTTATTCACACCTTTATTGGGCTGAAATTATAATAACCAACATTGCACCTTGGAAAAATACCTAATTTGGCAATGCCCACTTCATGTCATTTAGACAATAGGTACTCAGACTTTTATAGAGCTTAAGAGTCGATGCGGTTCAAACTTTGGTTTCACAATCCAAGTTCGAGAGACAAACAAGACAATAGGCCATAAAACAGAGGGAAGAGACTAGGGGCTGATATGCAGCAGTGCTGACTGTGTCTTTAGAGTCAACTTTCGATTCTTTATGCCAGAGAGAGGAGCAGTGACAAAGAAAATGGAAAATTGGATAATGTGTCCTGATGGCCAGGACCAAAGCCTCGCTCTCTGGGGCAAATCCGATGGCCTCTTTTTCATGCTCATCTTTCTTGATCTCTCAGACACCTCTGAGACTGCTGAACTCGTTTCCTTCTTCAACTTTCTGTCTTCGACTTTGCCGTCCCCACACTCACTTTAACTCCTCTGTTGGCGAGCTTTCTGTTCCCTCCTCCCTCTGCTCTCCTCTTTCCTTTTTCTTGGCTCTTTCATATTCTCTCAACATCCTCCACACCGGATTCTCTCCCTCCAGCCCTCATCTCTTTCCCCCTCTAGTCTCAACACCCCAGCATGCCTGAGGTCTTCCTTCTGCCATTGCCATCCCAATCCTCTTCCTCCCCCTTTTCAAAGCCTTCTCTGACTGTTCCAATCTCTACTTCTGAAATCTCCCTCTCATCTCTCTTTTTCTCTCCATCTCTAATAGCATCATCTTAGTTTAGGCCCTCATCACTGCCTCACTGATTAAAACACACACACCGATCTCCTAATTCATTCTCTCTGCTTTAATCCCCACCCTTTAAAACTATTTATTTTAAAATAACAAGATTAAATTATTTAATCTTTTAGATATGTCCTCTAAGTACACTTAGAATATTAGACTCCACTGTGCAAATGCCGCTCACAGCTCCCCACTGCCACATTTCATAAAGTACAAAATTCCTTGGTACAACCTTTGGGGCTTTTCATAATTTGATTCAACACCCCTTTCCAGCATGGTGCCATACAACTCTTCCTCACTCACATCTTGACTTAGGAAGAAAGGAAAAATGTACATCACAAGTGCCCATGGGGACAATTGAGGCCTGACCAAATTTTATATTTCCCCCAAAGCACCAACAAATGTTTTGATGAGAGATTTAATGAGAAAGAACTTGTAGCTAAGTTAATGGCTAAGGAAATGAACAGAGGGGCAGGGCCAATAATGAGCACAGATGCTATTAAATGGAAGGAGCTGGATACACAGGCTGTCCTCACCCATGGAATGTGAAAAGCCCTTGGAAAAAGCAACGCTGCAGTGAGTGAAGGCAGACTTTGCAAATGTCCCTCGTTCTTGGAATACCAGAATCTTATACAAAGTATGATTGGTGGACTAACAATTTCTGCCTTTCTTTAGGAAAGACAGGAAAATGCCCGAGAATACCTACCCTGAATTGCTTTCCCTAGATCTCTATTATCTCCTTCTTTGCACTGACATTTTATGTCATCTCTTGTGGAAAGCTAATTTTAAGGCTGTTTTCATCACATTACTTTTTTTTCTCAGAAGGAGATCTGATCATTTGGGGACATAAAAGGAAGTGAGGGAAATGCATTAGGCAAAACTAAGGCTAGGATATTAGAAAAAAAAAAAGGCACTATAATACAACGCAGGCAAAAGTCACTTTTCTTAAATTATTTTTCCTGTTAACTTATTGAAGAAGAGATATAAGTCAATATGTATTCTATTCTTAAATACTCAAGCCCTATTTTGTTTTACCTGATCTATTACATCAATTACATTTTGTAACAAAGTTTATTTCTAACAGCTGATAGCTATTAGGAATGTTTTTAATAAATGAAATGTTTTAAATAAACACTGCCTTTATAATTATTCAAAGTATGTGCATACATTTTTGGGGGACACCCTATACATTTTCACACATTTTCACACCATTCAAAGGAATAAGAGGATTGAGGCCAATTGAAAGTTATTTAAAAATCTACGGATATATTTTTTCAACTGACAATAACTTCTCTTAGTTTTAAATATATTGGCTAAAATATATTGAATAAAATAAAAAGTGATAACAAAACAATAGATACATGTAAGAAATGAAGTACAAAGAGTTTTAGGAGAGGACATTTTGGTGTAATTTAATTGAATGAAAGAGATTTTATCATTTTGAAAAGCCATATATATATGCGTTCAAAGTTAAAATATAGTGTGATTAATTGAATTAAAATAAGTTTCATTAAAAAGTTTTCAGATTTAATCATCTAAATATCTTAAAATACTTTCAAAATTAAGAACACTAAAGTAGTGTATAATTATTTAGACTTTTTAACCACAGAAAATTAGTTTACTAACATTAATTAAGTTTCCTACCGCCATTAGAAGTAAATTAAGAATATTATTAAATTGGTTTTACAAATGGCTAAATTGAGACAGAAATATCAAGTGAATTTCTCAGGATTACAGTCAAGTCAATGGAAACTGGAGCCTGTGGGTTTTAACTTAAATTTGTATCTTTCTAATGATCATTAAAGAGTGCCTTCTCCTAAGCATACCAGTTAATGATATTAGTGACATAAAAATTTTACAAGGTATCTTACTTTTGAGAATCAAGTTTCTTCTGATTAACTTTTACAAAATATTTAAGAAGAGCAAAAAACACTATATTTCTCATGCAAGTAATAAAAATATTTATAAAATCATTTAGATACATAAAATAAAATAGCTTTTATGAGTGAAAGAGTAGAAAATACTGATTAGTATAAGAATAGGTGAAATTGAAGACAAACATTAAGGAAAGCCATGACTCATTTCCTTTTGATTCTCCCTGTCCTTGAGTACCATCAGCACATGCTTTTTATCCTGGTTTTGAGTTCTTTTATAGTTTCTCATCACTTGGGGATTCCTTTTCTGTCTTTCTGCCCAAGCTATGATTTACCATACTATTTTTTAAAGACTTTATTGTTTTAGAACAGTTTTAAGTTTGCAACAAAATTGAAAGGGAGGTACAGAGATGTCTCATATGTCCCCTGCTCCAGACATGCATGCACAGCTTCCCCATTATCGCATCACTCACCAGAGTGAGACATGTTTTACCAAAGACAAACCTATACTGACACATCATAAAAGTCCGTAGTTTACCTTAAGGATCACTCTTGGTGTTATACAGTCTATGAATTTGGACAAATGTTTGATGACATATATCCATCATTATATCAGACAGAATAGTTTCACTGCCTTAAAAATCCTCTGCACTCTGCTTATTCATCTCCCCGCCCCTGACTCCCCATTCCAGCATCTCTGGCAAGCACTTATATTGTTGTCTCTATAGCTTTGCCTTTTCCAGGATGTCATATAATTGGAATCATACAGTACGCAACCTTTTCAGATTGACATCTTTCACTAAGTAATATGCATTTAAGGTTCCTCCATGTCTTATCATGGCTTGATAGCTCATTTATTTTTAACACTGAATAAATATGCTGTTGTCTGGATGTACCACAGTTTATTTATCCCTTCACATACTGAAGGACATCTTTTGGTTGCTTCCAAATTTTGAAAATTATTAATAAAGCTGCTATAAACATCCTTGTGCAGGTTTTTGTATAGACAAAGTTTTCAACTCCTTTGGGTAAATACCAAGGAGTGTGACTGCTGAATCATATTCTAAGGGTATGTTTAGTTTTTCAAGAAACTGCCAAACTCTTTTCCAAAGTGGCTGTACCATTTTGCATTCCCACCAGCAATGTGTGAGAATGCCTGTTGGTTCCCATCCTCTCCAGCACTTGGTGCTGTAAGTGTTCCAGATTGTAGCCAGTCTAATATGTACATAGTGGTAGCTCACTGTTGCTTTAATTTGCATTTCCCTGATAACTTATGATGTGGAGCACCTTTGACTATTTTTTTGATGTCAGTACATCTCCTTTAGTCAGGTGTCTGTTAAGGTCTTTGGCTTATTTTTGAATTGAACTCTTTGTTTTCTTAGTGTTGAGTTTTAAGAGCTCCTTTTCTATATTGGAGAACAGCCCTTTGTTACATACTAGAGGCCTGATGCACGAAATTTGTGCAAGAGTAGGCCTTCCTTCCCCTGACTGCTGGCACCCAGGACCCGGGCTTCCCTCGCAGCCCCAGCTTCGTTCGGAAGGTTGTCCGGAAGGATGTCCAGTCTAATTAGCATATTATGCTTTTATTATTATAGATGTCTTTTGCAAATATTTTCTTCCATTCTGTGGCTTGTCTTTTCATTCTCTTGACAGTATCATTGGCAGAGTAATAATTTTATCAATCATTTCTTTCATAGATCAAGTCTTTACTATTGTATATAGGTTTTCTCCTATGTTATCGTCTAGCTTATCAATTGTTTCTTTCATAGATCAAGTCTTTACTGTTGTATATAGGTTTTCTCCTATGTTATTGTCTATGATTTTTATAGTTGTGCATTTTACCTTTAGATCTATGATCCATCTTGAGTTAATTTTTGTGAAGTCTGTAAAATCTGTGTCATGGTTCTTTTTGTATGTGTGTGTCATGTGGCTGTCCAATTTTTCCAGCACCATTTGTTGAAGGGACTATTCTTTGTTTCATTGCATTGGCTTTGTTTCTTTGTCAAAGATCTGTTGATTCTAACTATGAAATCTTTATTGTGTTCCATTGCTCTACTTATATAGTTTTTCACCAATACCACCCTCTCTTGGTAAAGGCAAATTTATAGTACATTTTTTTCTTTTATTTTTTAAATTAAATCTTTATTGTTCAGATTATTACATTTGTTCCTCTTTTTCCCCCCCCCCCCCCATAACTCCCCTCCTCCCAGTTCCCACCCCACCCTCGGCCCTCACTCCCCACCCACTGTCCTCATCCATAGGTGCACGATTTTTGTCCAGTCTCTTCCCGCATCTCCCACACCCCTTTCCGCCCCAAGAATAGTCAGTCCATTCCCTTTCTATGTCCCTGATTCTATTATAATCACCAGTTCATTCTGTTCATCAGATTATTTATTCAGTTGATTCTTAGATTCACTTGTTGATAGATGCATATTTGTTGTTCATAATTTGTATCTTTACCTTTTTCTTCCTCTTCCTCTTCTTAAAGGATACCTTTCAGCATTTCATATAATCCTGGTTTGGTGGTGATGAACTCCTTTAGCTTTTCCTTATCTGTGAAGCTCTTTATCTGACCTTCAATTCTGAATGATAGCTTTGCTGGATAAAGTAATCTTGGTTGTAGGTTCTTGGTATTCATCACTTTGAATATTTCTTGCCACTCCCTCCTGGCCTGCAAAGTTTCTGTTGAGAAATCAGCTGACAGTCGTATGGGTATTCCCTTGTAGGTAACTGAGTTTCTTTCTCTTGCTGCTTTTAAGATTCTCTCTTTGTCTTTTGCTCTTGGCATTTTAATTATGATGTGTCTTGGTGTGGTCCTCTTTGGATTCCTTTTGTTTGGGGTTCTCTGCGCTTCATGGACCTGTAAGTCTATTTCTTTCACCAGGTGGGGGAAGTTTTCTGTCATTATTTCTTCAAATAGGTTTTCCATATCTTGCTCTCTCTCATCTTCTGGCACCCCTATAATTCTGATGTTGGTACGCTTGAAGCTGTCCCAGAGGCTCCTTACACTATCTTCGTATTTTCGGATTCTTTTTTCATTTTGCTTTTCCGGTTGGGTGTTTTTTGCTTCTTCGCATTTCAAATCCTTGACTTGATTCTTGCGCTCCTCTGGTCTGCTGTTGGGAGTCTGTATAGTATTCTTTATTTCAGTCGGTGTATGCTTAATTTCTAGTTGGTTCTTTATCACAACATCGAGGGTCTCATTAGATTTCTTGAGGATCTCATTAAGTTTATCGGCGGCTTCTAAACAGTTCTTGAGAGACCTTAAAAGTGTGGTTCTGAACTCTATATCTTCCATTGACAATTTTGTCCTGTTTCTTTGTCTCCGCATTTTGTTATGCTTTCTTGGTGCACCCCCTTGTGGTCTTTGTGCGCAGTCTTGTAGTTAAGCCTTGATTGTTGTAGCTAATACTAGGGGGGATTTGACCTCCAGGCCAAGTGGCTGTGAGAGTCAGCTGTGTCTGCAGTGAGAGAACTTCTGTCCTCTAGGGAGGTGCTAATCTGGCGTTTGCCTGAGGCTATCTGGCAAATGGCTCTGTGCAGGCCTTGGGCGGGGCAGGTGGGTCGCACGGGATCAACAGGGTGGGCCTGAGAGAGGAGTATGGCTGCTCTCTGTCCCGTCCCCAGGGGCTCTGCCTCTCCGAGTCCCAGAACCACTGCAAACCTCAGAGAGAAAGCTGCACTTGCTCCGACTGAAGCCAGACAGTCCCGCTTCTCCCGTCTGAGCCAGGGTCCCTAAAGACTCGCCCGGATCTGGAGCCCAGAGTCTGCGACTCCCTCCCGATTGAAAACGCCAACCGCGCCCCCAGCCACCAGCCCGCTCCGCATGCACTCCGCACCTCAGTATTTGACTTCAGCACGGCGCCTCCTCTGAGTGTCGGTATGCGTTTCTCTTTCCTCCTAGTTGTAGGACTTCCACTCAGCCAGCGTTCCTGTGGTTCTGGGTGATGTCCGTTCAGTCTTTTAGTTTCACTTTTGAAGTGGTTGTTCGAGGCAGCAAACTCCGACGTTAACCTATGCCGCCATCTTGGTTCTCCCCCTATAGTACATTTTGAAGTTGGGTAGCATCAGTCCTCCAAGTTTGTTCTTCTCTTTCAGTATTGTGTTTGCTGTTCTGGGTCTTTTGCATCTCCACATAAACTTCAGAATTAGTTTGGTGATATCCATAACATAAGTTTCTGGGATTTTGATAAGGGTGCATTGACTCTATAGATCAATTTAAGAAGAACTGATACCTTGAAAATATTGAGTATTCCTATTCATGTACATGGGATATTGTTCCATTTATTTAGTTCTTTGATTTCATTCATTGATATTATTTTATCCAGAATTTGGGGGTATTAGCATAGTTTGCCACATTGCTAAGAGTTTCCTAATTTTTCTATATTTCTTGCTTTGTGACCTTTAAAAGAAGAATTGTGCTCTAATGCCTTGCTTTGATATTCAGAAATAAAGGCAAATTATACCTGTTTTACTCATAAGGTAAGTCCATACTCTCAGAACTCATTAGTAGGAAGGTGAAAAGATGTGAGAGGTGGTAAAGACCCTGAAACAAAAAAGGGAGAGGAACAGGACTAGCTAGGTAACCAGGAGGAAGATGTTGACATTCCCTCCAGGCTAAGCCACTCAGACCATCCAGGCAAAAGCAACTCTTCTCTAAATGTACATGTAGTTATGTACTGACTCCCCATGTTGCTTAGTATTCAATACAAGGGATAAGACAAGGGAAGGAAGTTAAGTACATCTTATTTATCTTAGATTTCTAAAATATTTAAACTTTCAAATACATACAAATGCAGAAGATTTCAGGGTGAATTAACCTTATGTATTTTCTCAGTTAAGTTTATTTTTTAAAAGTCTAAATGGTGTTGAGCAGAATTAGGAAGTTTTTGGATATTTGAACACTTGTAATTTGGCATATAGATCCATGACAAAAAAGATGCTATCCTTTAGATGGTTGAAAATAATGCTGTTTCTGCAATATGAAAATCTACTCTATTATATATGAGTTATGCTTCTCTCTTTTTTAAAAATTACAGTTTACATTCAATATTGTTTTGTATTAGTTTCAGCTTCCCAGGAGTTATGCCTCTCTCTGATGCTTTGTCAAAACCAAGATTACTTATCATAATGAATATTTTATTATACAAAACAAGAGGTAATTTTTTAGTATCCATTCTTTGCATTATGTTTAAGCATGTTTTTTAAATGTGGCAGGTATTTAAAAAATATAAACGGTACAGATTTGAAAAGGAGTCTCAAGAAAGATCTTATCTCTACTATTCTATACCATCATTCTTTACTTAAAGGCTTAAGCTTGCATAAAGGTAAAGAGAGCACCTGATTTAAATATATATATTTGTATTGATTTTAGAGAGGAACGGAGAGGGAGAGACAGAAACATCAATGATGAGAGAGTATCATTGATCAGCTGCCTCCCGCATGCCCCACACTGTGGATCAAGCCTGGAGCCTGTGCATGTGCGTGACCTCCTGTTTTATAGGTCGATGCTTAACCACTGAGCAAGAAAGCACCGGATTTTTAAAATAATTTTCTTTGGGAGGGGTGCAGCATAATATAGCCCTAAATTGAGCAAATTCAATTCACCAGACCTTTGAAAAACAAACAAAACAGAAAAGCCACTAAGACTGTATTTGCATTCCACTGCACTGTCTCCCTGGAAACCTAGAAGACAAACGGCCTTTGTTCTCCTTCTCAGTTCAGTTCAAGTTCCTCTGGGTACCCATTTTTATAACACCCTAGACCTTTGCCTTGTGGCACTTAAGCACAGTTGCAACGATACACTTATGATATTAATGTTTAATGCACCTCTAGACTGAAAAAACCACGAGCACAGAGACGGTGGTTTGTTTTGCCTTTGGTTGTTATTTCCAGCACATAGCCTGGTGCCTGGCTCTTAGTAGGTACACAGTAAATATTTTTTGAAAGAACATATGAATATATTATAGAATTATAAATTGGTTGTACTATATCATGCAATAATACTTATAATTGAGACAACTTCTGATCATCACTAGAACTGACACAAATGTAAGAAATACAGCAACTTTCAGAATACAAAATTATTGACTATTACCCCACAAACTTCACAGTTGATTTGAGATCCTTTGTGGGAACCAATTTGGCAAGGGCAATGACTGTCAACTGTTTATTTTTTTCATGTATTAATTTGACTCCTTCTGCATTGTGTCTTTGTTTTCTTTTCTCTGTATTCAAAGTCTATTATTTGATTTTCTCTAAAGATAACTATGCAATAACTCATGCACCTTTAAATTACTAAGCTTTTGGTGAACAAACACAGAAACAGAAACTAAAGGGAAAAATCTATTGTATATTCTTTTTAAAAAAAATTTGGGTATGAAACTGCTGTGTGTTTTTTTTCTTTTAACATTCGAAACACTGTAGGTGCTATTTACAATTATGTATTTAACAATTTCACCTCTGCAAAATAATTTTCTTTGAGATGTTTACCTAGCAACAAAATTATAATGCTTAATCTACAGAAATCTGTCTATTGAAGCATAGCTTAATTCAATATCTAGCCCTGAAAGTATTTAGGTTTAAACCTTGGATTTACTGAGTCATTATGGTCTCTTTATCACTATCAATAAGAACCTGTACAATTCAAATAAATAGGGAATTCTACGGAGAAAAAAATGTTTTCAAATGAGTTTCAAAATCTTACATTTGAAGAGAAATATGGAAGCTGTAATGAAAAAAATGAACACTGTCAGGTTGTAACATGCTGGGCAGATGAAAACAACATCCACTGCAATGGATAAAATTCATAACACGGAGGGTTTGGACCCAAGGATTTAACCCAGATAATTACATAATGTAAGAAAGAAGATATAAAAATGTCTAGAAACAACAAAAAGATATTCTGAAAACAGATACCTCAACCTGATATGCAGGCTTGATACTTCTCTGAGATAATCATCTTCATCCTCCGCTGGTTCTCAGAAATATGTCACACTATGAGGAAAGATGCAAAGAAGCTTAATTTACTCAACATTAAACTTTAAAAATTATTTATGTCTGTTATACGGGAAAGCACAATATATATTTCTTGAATGAAATGATTTATTTTAGGGAATGAAGTGACTCCTGGTTGCTATTTGTTTCCCAGGTTTCCATCAACACCGGCCAAATCACCCTAGTGGGGCTGGGGTTGAGCACTTTGATCCTGAGGCCTTTGTAGCAGGTAGCCTTCCAACAGATAGGACTAGATCATCAGCAGAAGGAGTTAGAGCAGGCTGCCCATGCAGATGCTTTGTCTCATGGCTTATTACCTTGGGAACTTGCTTGGCCAGCTTTGAAGAGATCCGAAGTTTACATAAACCCGAACAGCCTAATTTCATTCTTAAAGTTGGACAGGATAGAGGTGGTCTCTGGGGCTTGAATAAACTGGTTACAGAAATGAGGATTACTATCTGGGTTCTTGTGGGGATGGCGAAGACACTCTCAAATCTTTGGGTCAGAATAGTCTTGGTCTCAGAAATAGTTTGCTTCGGGGCTCCCTCAGGGGAAATAACTCTCCAGGAGAGTTTGGGGTGTGGCAACTATGTGTTAAGTAGATATTTCTTAGGTCAAGGAATGCTTTTAAGGCAATTATATGACATCTTTTTATAAAAGGAAGAAAGACTAGGGAATTATACATATCTCACAAGGATTGGATGATGACAATTTAATGCCTTTTGCAAGTGCTTTCTTTTTTTTGTGTGTGTGTGTTTTCCGATGGTCTTTTTTTTTTTTAATATATTTTTTATTGATTAAGATATTACATGTGTGTCCTTGTCCCCACGTTACCCTCTACCCCCCCCATGCCCTCACCCCCCCCGTTGTCCGTGTCCATTGGTTAGTCCTATATGCTTGCATGTAAGTCCTTTGGTTGATCTTTCCCCCTTACCCCCACCCTCCCCTACCTTCCCTCCAAGGCCCGACAGTCCAATCAATGCCTCTCCGTCTCTGGATCAGTCCTTGTTCATCAGTTTATGTTGTTCATTATATTCCACAAATGAGTGAGATCCTGTGGTATTTATCCACTCTCCAGTTCCATCCATGCTGTGGCAAATGGTAAGAGTTCCTTTTTCTTCTTCCTCTTCTTAAAGAATACCTTTCAGCATTTCATATAATGCTGGTTTGGTGATGATGAACTCCTTTAGCTTTTTCTTATCCGTGAAGCTCTTTATCTGACCTTCTATTCTGAATGATAGCTTTGCTGGTGGAAGCCAGTACTTTGCCAAACCACAAAACCAAGGTGGCTATGCCGGTTCCAGGAGCAGCAGTAACTATGTCAGTGGCAGAAGGTTTTGATTACTTCCAGGAAACAAAGTTTAGGAGGAGAGGAGAGCCAGAGAAGTGACAGGGAAGCTACAGGTTATAATAGATTGTGAACTAAGCCAGTGGTGACAGGGCCTGGCTGCTACAAAATAAGACATGCATTAGGTAACACTCATGTGAATGGGCAAAAAACTCAAGGACTGTATATGTGACTAATTGTATAACAGGCCATTTTAGTTTCTGTTCTGTGAAAAGTGTAAAGCATTCCTACAAAGGGTTTTAATGTGTATATATATATATATATTTTTTTTTCCAACCATGCTGTTGACTGCTAAATGGAATAGTCTGATCATGACACTGAATAAATTTGTTTTTTTTTAAATGTGCTATGTAAAGCTAGTCTTTTCTGAAGTCATATTGGTAAATTACCCCAACAGTATGAAGTTAGAATCCTTTAGGGTGATTCCATTTGAAATTTATTTACAACCTGCTTGGGCACAGAAACCATTGTCTTCAGGATCCTTGGTGTAGTTGAACTGGCAGTTGCTGTGTTGTGACCTGGAATTCACCATCAATAGGGTCACCCAAGTAGAGTCATGGAGTTTATTTGGTTATTAATGATTGTTGGCACATCCTAAATTGAATTATGGTACCAGATAAAATTATAGATAGGAATGATGCAAGTGTATCATCTATTATCATGTGTAATCAATAAACACATTAATATTCTCTTGAAAATATTCAATTGAGGTGTCTTAGATTTCATTAGTTAAGGCAAACATTTATTGAATGTTCATCACACGCTGGCAAACTGTTAGCTTTTGAGGACTCAAAGATGAATATGATATTGCCTTTGCTTGGGAGAAGTAACCCATTGACTAATGAGTTCATTAAAAGAACATGTGGTGCCTGGTAAGTACTTTATACATTATAAAACAAAATCTTTAGGTTTTCTATAATAAACATTTAATTTTAAATTCTAAAAGAAATCAATAACTCCTTTAAAAAATAATATTTTCTCTCTAGAGAAAAAACATTCTATTTTGGAATTACAGTAGGTCTAGAAAAAGAAGTCTTGGGTAAAAGGGACATAGAAAAACTATGTTTTGGGAGGGACAGCAGTAAGAAGTAGATATGTGCAACTTTGAGATGTTTTTAAATGTTTTGAGAGCTATGAGGGCAAGGAGATTAGTCTTCAGGTCAGAACTGTGAAGTTAGAAGTAAACAGCTCTATAGAATGATGGTTTTTCCAAGTAACAGAGTTTCCAGCACTGGTCTGGCTCTCTCCTTGTCCCAGGAGTGCATGCAGAAGCCGAGCACCCATTTTCCAGGGTAGAGATATAGTTTGCAAATAAGGAGGAAGTTGCATTTCATGAGCTCTCCAATCCCTTCCTTCTCTAATTCTTTGTCATTCCAGATCTCTGGATCAGGATGACTACGATGTGTCTGAAGTGCTCCCAAGGAGCCATATGAATGTGGGAGCTGTTAATTAGTTGTCAAATATATATGGCAGCAAGAATTGTTAATCTGAGTTTCACAGAAACTGTGCTGTTCTAGACATCTTACAAAGTTAGATAAATCCAAGGACTGAAATAATGATATTGTTAATTCAAAGAAGACTTTAAAACACTTTTATTGCAGACCAAAAAGGTTAAAATTCAGGCCTGGTTTCTAATTTAGGCTTAGGGAGAGGGTTTCTTAGAAAATGGAGATGACTAGGTAGTAATACACTTTCTTCTAAATAAAAGTCAAATCACAATAGTGATGAGTTTATAAACATCTCAGGATGTCCCAGGGAGGTTTGATAAAATGAATTATTGCCCCCAAAGTGAATTATACAGTGTAATTAATATTGAATAGGAAAAGCAATATAAAATTTTTAATCAAATAGATGTTTCAAACATTTTAAAGGAGCCACAAAATGTTTTTCAGGTACAAGAAGAATTTTTGGATCTAGATAAGTCATAATACATATATATTTGTGCAAAATTAAATTTTCATGTTTGAGGTATTAAGAAGCCCCTAAAAAAGGTGAGCTGAGCAATACTGAACCGTTAGTAAATGTAACTAATAAAACTGAAAAATGAGAACTGTCCTAAATGAGCAATTTTCCCGTCGGATACAGTATAATCAGATTCCTACTCGTGTGTGTCATTGCCTGCGCCAGACCATTGCACAGCCTCAGTGGGTTTTCAGAAAAGGAAAGTTAATATCAAATGAAAACATTTGCTCTCTCTGTACTCATAACTTCTATTTAGTTTCTTGGGAAAGTATACATTTTTTTCTAGATCTCATGATAGGTTTATCTACCAATCTATGCTCCCTTCCCCTCTGATTCTTTTAATCATTTGGTTTACAGGTGTGTTGGTGACATAAAGGCACATGTGTTATGCCAAGTGCTCATTCTTCCCTTACAACCAAACAATAAAACAAAACTAACAGTGCCTTATAGTGAGTCTATTTGAAAACCAAGCCCCCCTGTTACTTCTGTGGCTCGAGTGAATCAAACACCCAATTTGATGGATGAGCATTTGTTCCTGGTGACTCGGAGATCACTCTGAGGTTTTAGAGCTGGCGGGAATCAGAGAGATCATACAGATGAGTGGTTCCCAAAACTGGCTGTTTCAGAGTTATCAGAGGAACTTTAAAAAAATCCACGTTAGAGCTCATTCCATATCTAGCAGAGTCCCTAGACTTGAAACTGGCAATTTCCCATGGTGATTTGAGGACCAGTGATCTTGTTTCACATCTTTACATAAAGGAGGTCTAGAAAGCCTGGGGTTGTGTATCATGAGCAAATTTAGAGTTAACTGAGTTAAATGATTCATCCTAGGGTTGGTTAGTAACAGAACTAAGACCAGAATGCAGATGTCCTTGATTCCAGTTTAATTTTCACTCTACTAAGCACTGCTATGGCCAACATAGCACAAAATTTGTACCCTTTGTGAATAGGAGTGTCCAGAAACACACACACACACACACACACACACACACACACACACACACACACACACACACACCATACCTTTTGGGATTTCTAATAGCCTTTGGCACACCTTTGTTCAGTTATACCCCTCAACATTTTAATCACCACCTTGACAGAGTTCTCTGAACTCCATCTTCTCTTTGGCTGTGAAACTCAGTTTCCTTTTAAGGATTCCAAAGACCATTCATCTGTTTTCACTCATTTTCTGCCAAGGCTGTTAATCACCGTAGGGCTCATCATTATGTTGCCTCACCACCTTCTGTTCTGTTCCTGTCTTCTAGTCTGGTGATATTTACATCTCCTCAAAGTACTTTCCAAGTGGTTTGTCTTTTCCCTTATTATTTCTATATCCTTACATGTTCACTTGACCTCTGAGGTATTTCTTCAATTTGATTTTGCATTTCACTGATTTAGTTCCCCATAGGGACTTTTTTGTCCTTCTGAATGTTATATATATTCTTTATACCATAAAGAATTGGTTCATGTGATTATGGATACTGAGAAGTCCAAGATCTGCAGTTGGCAAACTGGAGACCCCCAAGTGCTGGATCTGAAGGCTTGGTTACCATGGGAACCAATAAGTAAGGTCCTGTCCAAGTGTGGAAGCAAGAGAAGACTGATGTTATGGCTTGAGAGTAGTCAGGCAGACAGAAAGAATTCTTTCTTACTCAGTCTCTTATTCAATTCAGGCCTTCAAGGGATGGCATGAGGCCCACCTATATTGGGGAGGGCAATCTTCTTTACTCAGACTTTAATCTCTCATGAAAATACCTTCACAAACATACCCAGAATAATGTTTAACTACACATGGCCCAATCTAATTGACAGGTAAAAGTAGCCATCACAAGCCCACTCCTTGTCAGCTTGGCACTCATATGCATCTATCTGTACTCAGTCTCTATCTACTTATACCAGTGATGGTGGACCTATGACATGCGTGTCAGAGGTGACACGCGAACTCATTTTTTTGGTTGATTTTTCTTTGTTAAATGGCATTTAAATATATAAAATAAATATCAAAAATATAAGTCTTTGTTTTACTATGGTTGCAAATATCAAAAAATTTCTATATGTGACATGACACCAGAGTTAAGTTAGGGTTTTTCAAAATGCTGACACGCCGAGCTCAAAATGTTCGCCATCACTGACTTATACCCTTAACCTGTCTATGCTCAATCTCCACATAAAGACAGTAACAGGGTCATAATTCTGCCTTGCATGATACAACCAGACTGTGTTCAACTGGACACACACTAAGTTCTTCCACAAAAGAGTCTGCTCCCTACCCAGCCTATGCTTTAATAGGGATGAAAATGGAGAGTACCTATAGCTGCTTTTGAACACAGAATTTGATTCTGTTACTATAGTGTAGTGACTGTAATATATGTGCTGTTAGTATTCACTATAAATACAATGAAAACGTGGTTACAGAGTTTACTAGGTCAGTATGCCGTCAGTTCGAATATAGGCTGTCATCACCCTTTGGCTGTTCTTCCACAAGCACCTCTATACTGTATCCCCACTCACTGCCAACGTTTACAATCACCTGGTCCAAGCATGATTCTTCCCCTGTTGTGGAGCCCCACGAGCTGACAGTGACAGCAGCTAAGACTGTGAGTCTGTCTGTCACAGTAGGATGACCTCTACGGTGCAGTGGGGAGGTCAATATAAAAGCACCAGGGGTGGTTCCAGCAGAATCAGTGGGATGGCATGCTCCCCCACCCACACAGTCAATAGAGTGTGACAAGAACTGGGTCCCTGCTCAATGACAGTGCTGATTCAGTGAGGGAGGACTCCTGGGTTCCACCTATATCCCTCTTTATTTCTTCTGTCCTTCCGATACATTTGCAACCAATTCTCTATTACAATTGTGTTTTAACATTTTTGTTACTAATCACTCCATTTGAAATAACCAGAAATTGCTCTCTTTCCCTGGCTGGAAACTGACTGACGTATTCAGGTAATGAAACTTCTAGAAAATAGTCTTGTTTATAAATAGATTGATTCTGTTAAGTTAGGAAAAATGGAAGACTCTTCATAAATTCATCAAACAGAGCCATGGGTCTTTAAAACCATGTTTGACAGAAATTCCCCCACAAGCTGATTCTTTTTTTCTGTGGCCCAGTTTAATTGTTAACTCACCCTGTGGAAGACAGTTATGCAGTTCTTCAAATTGCATATCTTCCCTCTGCTCCCTTTCCCCCTACTTGGTAACTCCTCTATCTCACATTAAGGCTGTTCAGTGTGAGATACTGCCTAGCTGACAGCCAGCATTCCAACAAAATCCTATATAATAAAAGCCTAATATGCAAATTGTCCCCTTGACCAGGAGCTCAACTGGGAGTTCGACCGCTCACTATGATGTGTGCTGACCCCCAGGGGGTGGCGCAGAACATGGTGGGCATCGGAGACATGGCACTGTCAGCAGGCGGCTGTAGAGGCGCTGCTGGCCCCGATGGTCCCTGATGAGAGCGGGACCGCGGTGGGATGGTGGAGGAGGTGAGCAGGTGGCACCAGACCAAGACGGGTGTGAGCGGGGCCCGGTCGCCCTGCCGATCGCCCCGCAGAGGGTGACCAGTGGTGGCGGCAGGGGGCAGAGCTGCCACCCAGCTCTCAGGTGCTGAGGGAACCGGGTGGGCCCTGATGACTTAGGCAGAGGGGGGGGGCATGTGAGGGTCTGGGAGCCCAGGGCTCAGAGGTCAGCTGGGCCCTGCCCTTCCATGCCAGATGCTCATGCTTTGATGCCGGCCAGGCCTAGGGACCACACCCATGCACAAATTTCGTGCATCAGGCCTCTAGTAGTGAAATAACAGAAAACAGTGTATCAGTCACACTCATGTATCACTTATTGATGTAGCAATGACCTTCATAGCATGGTAATCTTCACTAGTTATTTTCTTTATAAGCATTTAATCTCTTAATATGGAATTAAAATCTTTTTCACATTAAAGGCATTTTAGGCATCAGCAAGATATTTTTCATCCGTGCACACTCCAGTGGTTCCCTCCAGTGGTACTACATGAGTTACTGGCAACGTAACTGCTTTTGTGTTTGTGGCCCCTGATATCCCAGAGAAGACTGAAAAGGTGCTAATGGTGCCCTTTTCTTAACCATTCATTCATTGATTTATTCACTCATGGAAACAAATATTTATTGATCATCTACACTAATAAAAGACAAAGATGCTAATTGACCATACCTTTGCTATGCCCAAGCCATGCCTACCAGCCAATCAGAGCGACTATATGCAAATTGACCCAACCAAGATGGCGGCCAGCAGCCACGGAGCTGGAGCAAGCAGGAGGCTTGGTTGCCCCGGCAATGGAGGAAGCCAAACTTTCTGCCTACCCTGGCTGGCTGTGGCCTCTGCAAAAGGCAACAAAGTTTCAGTTATAGAGGCTAAATAAATCCCAGATACCTGCTTTCAGCCAGCCTCCACAAGGAGCTTGGGTGGCTGGGGCTGTGGCCAACCTGCAAACAGCCATCAGCTCCTCACCCAGGATGGCCACATCCTCATGGGGTGAGGGTCCCTGCTGGGGGGCTTGGCCAACCTGCAAACAGCCATCAGCCCCTCACCCAGGCTGGCCAGGCACCCCAGCGGGGACCCCCACCCTGAAGGGGCTGTGGCCAGCCTGTAAACAGCCATCAGCCACTCACCTAGGATGGCCAGGCACCCCAGCAGGACCCCCTTTCTTGAAGGGGGTGTGGCCAGCCTGAAAATGTCCCTCAGCCCCTCACCCAGGCTGGCCAGGCACCCCAGTGGGACCCCCACCCTGATCCGGGACACCCTTCAGGGCAAACCAGCCCGCCCCCCACCCATGCACCAGGCCTCTATCCTATATAACAAAAGGGTAATATGCAAGTTGACCCTAACAGCAGAACAACTGGGAATCACTGGTCACTATGACACACACTGACCACCAGGGGGCAGACACTCAATGCAGGAGCTGCCCCCTGGTGGTCAGTGCACTCCCACAGGGGGAGCTCAGCCACAAGCCAGGCTGACAGCTGCCAGTACAGCAGTGGTGGTGGGAGCCTCTCCCGCTTCCTCAGCAGCACTAAGGATATCCGACTGCAGCTTAGGCCTGCTCCCCACTGGCAAGTGGACATCCTCCGAGGGCTGCCGGGCTGCCAGAGGGATGTCTGATTGCCAGCTTAGGCCCAATCCCCCGGGGAACAGGCCTAAGCCAGTAGGTGGTCATTCCCTGAGGGGTCCCAGACTGCAAGAGGCCACAGGCAGGGCTGAGGGACCCTCCCGAGTGCACAAATTTTTGTGTACTGGGCCTCTAGTTATATATAATAGGTACTGTGTCAGGCACTCTGGAGATAATTGTGATTAAAATAAAATAAATGACATACAGTACGGGGTGAGGCAAAAGTAGGTTTACATTTGTTTGTATGAAAAATAATACAATAATCTATAATAATAAAAGCATAATATGCTAATTAAACCAGACATCTTTCCTCTGGATGAAGCCACAGTGGGCGGGGGCTGAGCTCCTTGCCCAAATTTCATGCATCCGGCCTCTAGTCAATAAATAATAATATAAGAATAAACTCTGTTCAGCCCATATGGCTCAGTTGTTGAGCATCAACCTATGATCCCAGAGGTTACGGTTTGATTCCCGGTCAGGGCACATGCCCGGGTTGAGGGCTGGATCCCTAGTGGGGGGTGAGCAGGAGGCAGCTGATTAATGGTTCTCTCTCATCACTGACGTTTCTATCTTTTTCTCCCTCTCCTTTCCTCTCTTAAATCAATAAAAATGTATTAAAAATAAAAGAATAAACTCTGTTTCACATACTCACAACTGTAAATCTACTTTTGCCTAACCCTACATATTAGCCACAGTGCAGTCAATCTGCCACTTGGAGCTTCAGGAGCTTGAGCAATGATCGGGAGCCTTAGTTTCCTCATCTATAGTGTGGGGGAAATTGTGGTATGTACTGTAATTTGCAGTGAGGTGTGCCCAGTTCTCCAAATTGCTATGGGCACAGCATCTTATATTCCTTTATGCCCTACCTTGCCTCAATATTTAACTGCTTAGTAAGCCCGAAATTGAACACAATTCCTTCCTTTCTCTCTCTTAGATTCACAGTGTCTCGATGCTTTGTTGTAATTTTCCTATACAGAGATTTCTGAGCTTTAAGATGCATTTTGTATTTTTTGTATATTTAAGATTATATGCAGTTCTATTTAATGATTTTTTTAAATTCTTTTTTTAAAAGATTTTTTATTGATTTTTAGAGAGAGAGGAAGGGAGAGGGAGAGAGTGTAACATAGATGCAACAGCAAAAGATTGACCAGCTGCCTCCTGCATGCCCCCTACAGGGGATCAAACCTGACACCTGGGCCTGTGTTCTGACTGAATCGAACTGGCAACCTTTCAGTGCATAAGTCTCCACCCAACCAACTGAGCCACACTGGCCAGGGCTAACAATATTTTTCTAACACAAAGATCCTTGTCCTTCAATCTTAGACCTCATTCCTATGCTTTTCTGTATCATTTCTACCGTGATAATAAATTTTTTTTCACAAAGCTATCAAACACATTCTCTTCAATAACAAAGATATTCCTGCAAAAAAAATCAGTTTGCCAAGATAATACAGTAATGCTTATAATCAGAGAATCTTCATTAAAAAAATGTCATCTTTAACATCCAATATAATAAAAGCATAATATGCAAATTGTCCCCTAGACTGGGAGTTCGTCTGGGAGTTCGACCAGGGGGGCAGAGCTGGCCGGGGGAACAGAGGGGGGCCCTGAGAGGCTGTGGTGGCGGCGGCAGCAGCAGGCAACCAGGGGAAGGGAGGGAGGCCCCGGCTGGAAGCTGGCAGCTGCTAAGGGACCCTACCAGTGCATGAATTTTGTGCACTGGGCCTCTAGTATGTCAATACAAAACAAAGGCTAAAACAGTCTTTATATCGAGTATAAACTCAACTTTCTGCCTTATCACCCAATTTACCGCATCTTAGATTTAATATATAATTGCCAACTAGGATCTGGGGAAATGTAGGTGGCAGCTGTATATTCAAAGCTTCCCAAAATAGCCTTAAAATAATAAAAGAATGAAATAAAATCTAACTGCTTCTGGGGATATTTATATAACACTACTCATTTTCTAAATTAAAATAAATGCCTCTTCTATAGTATAGACCACATTTATGGATTTTTATAGATATTTGATGTCACTTTAATATGCCAAAATAGACTCTATTTCCCTGTTTTTGGATTTGTGCTTTCAGGCTATTGTCGTCGGGGCACCACTGAAAGCCAAAAAAGGTTTGTGTTCAAGTAGTTTATGTGGGATGTGAGCTTGGAAGTGAAATAGGAAAGGAAGGAAAACCCAGGTGAATATACATCCCTCAGTCAGCACTGCTGTGGGTGGCTGAGGCTTAATGCCACTGGGACCTTTCGGGCAGCCTGTAAGATGTCTCCCAGGTTTACCGCTCCAGGGAAGAATGGGAGAAGCAGTTGTCCATCCCAGCCTCCATTGGCTGAGGTTGCCCACGTGGTGCAAAATGCCCTGCGGGATCCTCATGAGCATGTGTGCAGCTGAGCGGGCACCCACGCAGGACGCAGGCTGAACGCTGGAGGGAGAGAAGCCAGCCCTGAAGAACTGTCACTGTGGCTGGGGCTGCATTCAGAAGAGGCCAAGGAGGCTGTGGGGCCAGGTACCAGAGTGTTCAAACACGCTGCCAGCATTGAGTTGAGAAAAGGATTTAGGTCAAATAGGACAGAAATTGTTCTTAAGAAAAATGATCCCATTTGAAGACTGTGCACTTGCCTTGACTGCTAATATCTGTATTCCATGCTTGGTAGAAAGACAACTTATCAGAGCTGGAGTTATCATTGGGTTACTTAATTAAATATCATAAATCTGATTCTTAACACTGGTAGGGTGATTAATTCTGTATTCCTGAACTAGCCTCATTTAGAATACACCCCTGGGACATCTTATTCTTACATTTATAAATTCAATGAATCTAATATTTTGCTGATAATGGGTATACAATACATGAAGACTTTCTTGCTTTAAACAGATATTGTTCTCCATAGCAATTAGGCTGGGGGGAAATGGCCTTTGTTTTGGTCCATCTTTATTTTCAGGCTGATAGTTTAGCTTAGTAATCAGAGAGTTATAGAAGTAATATAAATGAAAACCTTCACAAATTTGAACAAAACAATTAGAAAAATGAAGAGTGAAAACTGGGATGAAAAGATATGGTGAGGAACATGAGCATTTTCCAGGAGATGTATAAAATAGTGACTTTAAGGGAAAGCATACCGAAGGAAACCCTTGCACTGACACATCAGGAAAGATAGTCTGTGTTACTTTGACTTGTATGCCACTCAAAGCCCTCAATGGCTTCCTGAGTTTTTTAAGACTAAGCCCAAAGCAAGTCCATGAGTGGGCCCCAGTCTACCTTACAAACCTATTTCAGACTCACCAATAGGACTACCCTGCTCCAAACCACCTGATCTGAGCACGTCACAAAAAGTAATGTATTTAATCCGCATGAAATATCTATGAGGTACATACAGGTAAGGCTTGCTCCAGCTCATCATCTAGTAAGTGGTGGAGCCAGCATTCAAACCCAGTCTGTCTCCCGAGTCTGGGTTCCTCTCCATCAAATCCCTTGCTGGCTGGCTGCTCTCCAAACTTGCCTGGCTACTGCCGGTACTCCACTGAAGCTTGGCTTTCTCTCATGTAGAATGTGTTCCTCCCTCCTCTCTTCCTCTCTAAGTGCCATTGGTCCTTTACAGCTGAAACCAAGTCCCATTTCCCCCCCAAAACCCTTCCATGACTACAATGGTCCCAGTCTTCTCTTCTTTGGATTTATAGAGTACTTTTAGTTGGCAGAATTCATTTGGCACCTGTCATCTACTACCTTCACTGCAAATTACCTCTGTGTGTATGCACATGGGTACATTTCTCCCTAATCTAGATATACCCTCATTGAAGACAGGCCAGACCAGTTGTTGGCAGAGTTGAAAAGAAGACCAGTCCTTCAGAGCAGGACCTCAAAGAGGACAGGGACGTTGGTATGATTACCTCTTTGGGCTTCTTGTAGCATCTCTCGCCATGCACACTTTGTGCATAGTTATATTCCCTGACTTGAATTAAAATTGAGAAATGCAATGATTTGAGCTGCCATGGTTTCATTTCTAATATTTGTTAAAGTGAAAGTTTAATATGTGTTTCATATTCAAAATAAATGCAGATTGGCAATTTTAATACCAGATATGACAGGTAATTTTAAAAGTGCTGAGAATTGCAGGATGGTACTAGAAATGCTTTCCTATTCTCCTTTTACATATAGAAACTGCACTTTCACAGCAAGCTTTCAGTGGCCACTAAAATAGCATTAATTATATGTATGCAGGCATAACTATAAATAAAAAACACATACATTCTCACACACAGCCTTTCCGTGGTTTTCAGAGGGAAAGGTAGAGAGCGATAGTGAAAATAAGCAAAGATGGCATCTCTTGCCTGTTTTCTGCCTGATATTCTTGGTCCAAAAGCCAGTTTGTTTCTCTTTGCTCTTGGAATCAGCATTTCCAAGGGAAGGGAAGGCAGGTGACCTTGGGAAAGGGGCAATGGATTTGGGAGGATGCTTTCCTCACTTCAAATCACTAGTCTGAATCTCAGCCCCTTCCTGTTTTCCTGAAACTTACATGTACTTACTGAGCCCCATCTGTTGAGAATGACAATGGAATTCTGTGCTCCATGTCCTTTGTCTTTGACTTGCATTTCATTTCTCCTTCACTGGGGAGCTTCCTGGGCAGAGGCCCAACGAACCTACAGGACCCTGGTAGTGGCCACAGTTAACTACCATTTTGCTAAGAAATGGCTCCCTCTGTGGTAGTTTCCAGACCTCACAAATAAATATGTGGCAGAGTCTTTAGGGTTTTCTATGTACAGTATCATGTCATCTGGGAATAATGACAGTTTTATGTCTTCTTTCCCAATTTGGATGCCTTTTATTTTTTCTTCTTGTCTAATTGCTATGGCTAGCACTTCCAGTGCTATGTCAAACAGGAGTGGTGAAAATGGGCATCCCTGTCTTGTTCCTGTTCTTAGGTGAAATGGTTTTAGTTTTTGTCCATTGAGTATGATGTTGGCTGTAGGTTTGTCGTATAAAGCTTTTATTATGTTAAGGTATGATCCCTATATTCCCACATTGCTGAGGGTTTTTATCAAGAAAGGGTCTCAGATTCTGTCAAATGCTTTTTCTGCATCAATTGATATGACTATGTGATTTTTATCTCTCAATTTGTTTATGTGATGTATCACGTTTATTGATTTGAGGATATTGTACCATTCTTGCATCCCTGAGATAAATCCTACTTGGTCATGGTGTATGATCTTTCTGATGTAATGCTCGATCCAATTTGCTAGAATTTTGTTGAGGATTTTGGCATCTATGTTCATGAGGGATATTGGCCTGTAATTCTCTTTCTTTGTGTTGTCTTTATTTGGTTTTGGTATTAGGGTAATGTTGGCTTTGGAAACAGCCCAAGTGCCCATCGGCGGATGAGTGGATTAAAAAACTGTGGTACATCTACACAATGGAATACTACGCTGCTGTAAAAAGGAAGGAACTCCTACCATTTGCAACAGCATGGATGGTCCTGGAGAGCTTTATGCTAAGTGAAGTAAGTCAGTCAGAGAAAGATAAATATCACATGATCTCACTCATTTGTGGAATATAATGAACAACATAAACTGATGAACAAAAACAGATCCAGAGACAGAGAAGCATTGATCAGATGCTCAAACCTCAGAGGGAAGGTATGGGAGGGTGGGGATAAAGGGGAGAGATCGACCAAAGGACTTGTATGCATGCATATAAGCATAATCAATGGACCCAGACACTGGGGGTGGTGGTTGGGGGAGTGAGGGCATGAGCGGGGGGGGGGGGGGGGGGGCGGTAAGGACACATTTGTAATACCTTAATCAATAAAGAAAGAAAAATAAATAAATATGTGGCAAAGACTCCTTTCCTCAACTGATGTTTGATTATGTTCCTTTTCTTTTAGTCGTTCCTCTCAAATTATATCACCTCTTAGATAAAATTAAAAAAAACAAAAAAAAACACTCCTGAGCACAGGGTCTGAGCATCCAAATTTTCCCACACATCCTCTTGTGGGAGAAGCTGGCCTAGAGAGAGAATGGTCTTGTAGCTGCCTGGGATGAAACATATGCAATTCCCAACTGTAAATGTCAAGTGCCATCAATGGAGTAAGAGAATTTACTAGCTTTGCACACATTTGATAACTTGTAGGAAAGTAAGTTATTGTGAAAGCTTTTTAAAATTTTTGGTCAGGATTTTTCTTGGGGGGTGAAGTGGGGGATCAAGACTATTGACCTTAGCTCAGCCATTGTGACAGAAAGTGTGTCACAAGGAAGATGTTGTACACTTGTTACTAGGTGTGTGTGTGTGTGTGTGTGTGTGTGTGTGTGTGTGTGTGAGCGCGTTGGAGTCTATGGGCTGTGGAGATATTGTAATCCCAACTACTGACAGATACCTGCTTTGTTCATATGTAAGATTTGCATGAGACTCACAGAACTCCAGATGTTTCAACAGATATTTCTATCAGGAAAAAAATCAAATCGCAAATGGAAATAGGAGGGCAAAGAGAAGAAGGGGGCAAGAATGTCAGGACTGTGGCTCTGAAGTCTGATCAGAAACATCTAGGGCATGTAAGGACCATGATTTGGGGGCCAGAGCTGTGGGGGAACAGGTAAATCATGGAGTCCATTTGTCCCACCCTGATGATGCCATTTTAAAATTTAATTTTTATTCTTTTTTCTTACTTTGCTTTCAAGTTTTTAGAAACAGGCTAATAGGCTGTAGGCTTCCTGAGATAGATTTAGGTATGTCTTGATTTAATTGCTTTATATCTACACTGGAGGTGCTTTTCAATTTGCTCCCGTTTCTCACCTCACGGGCACTGATTGATCTAGTTTCTTTTTTGCAATTTTGCTAATAAGAATTGAATGGGCTTTCAGATTCCCATTAGTTTTATTTTGACTTGACAGTTTCATTTAAAATTGGGGGTTTTACTTAAAGTTTTTGTTTGTCCAATGGTTTTGTCTCACTCCCCAGATAATGAGTTTAGAACTCAAAGGAAAGCAGGCTAGGCCTCCAGTTGCTTCTTCTCCTACTCCTTCTCCTTCCCCTCCTCCTCCTCCTCCTCCTCCTCCTCCTCCTCCTCCTCCTTCTTCATTATGGCTTTTTCACATAGTGGAATTTTTTTTTTCATTTTGTACAGCATTTTATTTTAGGAAACACTGTTATTCACTGCCTCATTGTAGACGTTTATCATGGACATAGTTCCTTATTAACCAAAATTGAGCCACTATATTCTTTTTTAAAAAAACCCCTTTATTGTTAAAGTATCACATATGAATCCTCTTTCCCACATTGACTTCTCCCTTCTTTTTGTTTTTGTTGTCTCTTATACTTTGAATTGTCTTCTTCCATAATGTTGTGGAGGAAGATAATATTTTTCAGGTATATTTGGGCAGATGTGAAGTATGAAAAACAGTTTGCTACTCTCATCCTAGATCAATCTTGCAAATACATTTATTTAGGAGTAAAATGTAATCGCGGAGAAAGCCTGCTATTGGCAAATGTGAGAGACACAGGCAAATCTGGTAGTTAAAATCAAG
This sequence comes from Myotis myotis, assembly GCF_014108235.1. Taxonomy (NCBI): domain Eukaryota; kingdom Metazoa; phylum Chordata; class Mammalia; order Chiroptera; family Vespertilionidae; genus Myotis; species Myotis myotis. The sequence continues at coordinate 65,951,341 of NW_023416379.1, read as the reverse complement.
CTGTTCCAGCTTCAATGACTTTTTTTTTTTTTTTTTTTTTTTTTTGTGAATCAGGATTTACTAGGCCACCATAATAAAGAATTGGAAAGAATCATTTTTTTTTTGTTTGGAGTACATTCAAATTCTAAATTAAGGGACTCAAAACTTTCTTCCTCCAACATCTCTCCTTCCCCAGCCCCTCTGGCACCTGTTCTATATATATGCATATGCATATGCTGCTTTGCCTTTAATACAAATAACGTTATAGACAGTTTGAATGTAGACATCTATGGCGATACTTTAATGACATAGCACATTGTACTTACATAATGAAAGGTGTAAAGAAAATTAATGGTGTATGTATTTACTGTGATGGGCTGAATCTCACTCCATTAACTCAGGTGAGCAATATATGTAACTTTATATTCTATAATTCAACTTAATTTTTTCCTTTCAAGCTTCTGGTCAGCTGTGAGTGAGCAGAAAATTCTTGACAGTAGCTCTTCCTGGAGTCTTAACATTATCCCTTCCCCCCTTGTCCCCACTGTCCTCCCTGGTGTTGTTCCTTAATTTTAAGATCCTTTTTTAAAAAATGCTTTTACTGACTTTAGAGACAGAGGAAGGTAGAGGGAGAGAGAGGGAGAGAGAGATAGAGAAACATTGATGGGAGAGAAGCATCAATCAGCTGCCTTCTGCATGCCTCTACTGGGGATTGAGCCTGCAATCCGAGCATGTGCCCTGATTAGAAATCGAACCAGAGACCTCTTGGTGCTTGGGATGATGCTCAACCAACTGAGCCACACTAGCTGGGCCCTACCCAATTTTAAGATGTTGAGGTACCGTAAAGAGAATGGTCACTGGTCCCTACATTGCCATTGTTTAGGGTCCTGGTGCCCATGGCTTCTTTAGATCTGACTTTCTGCAGTTTGGATTACTCTCAGGGCCTGGAAATATTTCTCTGGCCTGTCTATAGTCCTGTCTCCTTAGACATACAACACAGGTGATATCTCTGAGGTCTGGCCATCTCTTTCTTTTCCTGGTCTTTTTTTTTTAATCTTTATTGTTCAGATTATTACAGATGTCCCTCTTTTTTCCCCCATAGCTCCCCCACCCCCCACCCCCCGGTTCCCACCCCACCCCAGGCCCTTGCCACCCCACTGTCCATGTTCATAGGTACTGCATACACGCACATAAGATCTTTGTCCAATCTCTTCCCATTCCATTTCCATGCCCCTGATTCTATTACATTCACCAGTTTATTCTGTTCATCAGATTTTTTATTCATTTGATTTTTAGATTCACTTGTTGATAGATAGGTATTTGTTGTCACTTTGTTGTTCATAATTTTTTATCTTTACCTTTTTCTTCTTCTTCCCCTTCTTAAAGAATACCCTTCAGCATTTCATATAATACTGGTTTGGTTGTGATGAACTCCTTTAGCTTTTTTTCATCTGTGAAGCTCATTATCTGACCTTCAATTCTAAATGATAACTTTGCTGGGTAGAGTTATCTTGGTTGTAGGTTCTTGCTATTCATCACTTTGAATATTTCTTGCCACTCCCTTCTGGTCTGCATAGTTTCTGTTGAGAAATCAGCTGACAGTCGTTATGGGTACTCCTTTGTAGGTAACTGTTTTTCTCTTGCTGCTTTTAAGATCCTCTCTTTGTCTTTAGCCCTTGGCATTTTAATTATGATGTGTCTTGGTGTGGTCCTCTTTAGATGCCTCTTGTTTGGGGTTCTCTGTGCTTCCTGGACTTGTAGGTCTATTTCTTTCACCAGGTAGGGGAAGTTTTCTCCCATTATTTCTTCAAATAGATTTTCAATATTTCTCTCTTCTTCTGACGCCCCCATAATTCAGATGTTGGTATGCTTGAAGTTGTCCCAAAGGATCCTTACACTATCTTCATATTTTTGGATTCTTTTTTCTTTTTGCTTTTCTGGTTGGGTGTTTTTTGCTTCCTCGTATTTCAAATCTTTCACTTGATTACTGGAATCCTCTAGTCTACTGTTGAATCTCTGTATATTATTCTTTATTTCAGTCATTGTATGCTTATTTCTGACTGGTCCTTTTCCATTTTTTTGGCATTCCCACTAAGATCCTTGAAGGTCTCACCAAGTTCCTCAGAGGTTTCTAGAAGATTTTTGAGTAACCTTATAACTGTGGTTTTGAACTCTATATCCAGTAGTTTGCTTTCTTCCATTTCTTTCATTTGTGACATGTTTCTTTGTCATCACATTTTGGCTGCTTCCCTGTGTTGATAGAGTGGCTTTGTGTGGTAGGTGTCCTATAGGGCCCAGTGGCTCAGCCTCCCTAATTACCTGAGGTGGATGCTCTTGGTGCACCATTTTGTGGGCTGTGTGCACAGTCTTGTTGTAGTTGATCCTTAATCGATGTTGGTATCACTGAGAGGAACTGACCTCCTGACCAACTGGCTGTGAGGACCAGCTGCGTCTACAATGGAAGAGCTGCTGTGCAGGAGACACCCTTATGGGACAGGATGTGCTTCAGTGGGGCTCTGGTGCTCACTGAGTCTGTCCCTTGAGTGTGTCACTTATGGATGTGAAGAGTTGTAATCGGATATGGTCTCACACTGACCACTGGGTACACTGGCTCTTAGATCTCCAAGGAGGTGCAAAATCAGCCACTGCCTGGGCCACCCAGCAGGAGCTACAGAGAGATCTACAGATTTCTCCTCTTTGTATGGGGTTTGGAAGTGCCCAGACGAGGCCCAGCTGTAAAGCAAGGCAGGCTGCTGGTGCCGGCCTTGGGCCTTCTTTTGATAACTTTGGGGCTCTCTGACCCAGCTGCAGCTTGTTTGATAGGTTTTAGACTGAGAAAGGACAGGCCATTCATATGCAAAAGCCACTGCCCACAGCTTGGGTGGGTTGTAAATTGGGTAAGGCGGGGTCTCAGGGAATCTCCAGGGCGGAGCAAACAGCAATGTCTGCCTGTCAGCCCTGCACCCGGAGGATCCCAGCACAGGAACAATGACCCTTGTGAACACCTCCCTCTGGAAGAAAGTCACTCCCGGGTTCCTGCCCTGATGCCAGATAGTCCAGTTTCTCTCCGTATGTGTCTGGGTCCCCCAGAGTCTTGCCCAGCACTGGAGCTCAGAGCAAGCGGGAGCTTGTATCTCCCTCCCGATTAAAAAAGCGGCACACCCAGTTGCCAGCCTGTTTCGCGGCTCTGCACCTCCTACCAGTCTCAATGTGCTTTCTTCTTTACGTCTCTAGTTGTAGTACTTCCACTCAGCCAGCTTTCCCGCAGTTCTGGATGATAGTTGTTATGTATTTTAGTTGTAATTATAATGTGGTTGTGGGAGGCAGCAAGTACAGGTGTTTACCTATGCCACCATCTTGGTTCTCTCCTCTTTTCCTGGTCTTAATGAAATCTTTTTCATATTTGTGCTCACTCAATGCTTTCTTCATAGGCTTTGGGAACTAAAGCTGGGTTTCTGCTGGAGAACCCTTTCATGCCCTTCCCTGAGGCACTGAAGAAGGACCTGAATGGGAGGGGCAGGGGGTTGGTGGGAAAGAAGCAGGGACAGAGGGAAATCTCGAATAGAGGAATAACACCTCAGAGTATCATCTCTGTACAATTCTGGGATTTAGTTAGGAATATTTCATTTTGTAATAACTATTCCAGAACACTGGGCTGATGGCCCTTCCTCCAGTTGCAGAGTCTGCAAGCAACAATGAACTATCCACTCTTTGTTACTTATCAAATAGGCCATTTGGTAGAAGAGACACAAATTGTAAGCAGTACAGTGAAATTACCTTTCTATTATAAGTTTCTGAGGACAATTACTTTTAGGTGACTGGCAAATATACTGTGAAAAGAAGTGTACTGTTGAGTAGCTATGTGAGGCCAAGTTTTTTTTTCTCCTAATAAGGCACTTAAAACCCTACCTTTTAAATATACTCCTTGATTAATGTGAATTATTACTGCAGCATGACAAATATTTTTCAAAACAAAAAAATTTCATGGAGGCAAATCAAATCAGAAGTAAATGGATGAGTGTGAAATCCTTTCATTGGTACAATAATGGGATAATTTATGTAATACCTCAAGCATCCAAATCTTTTAATGGCTTTTTTGAAATCTAAAAGAATGAAAAAAAAAATCAGTTATGCCTGTTCCCTCTCTCACTGAGTGTTTATTTGAAAAAACTCCTTGTTCAGTTAATGTTTTCTTGAAAAAATAACAGCAACCCTGTCTGGAATGGAGAAAAAAAACCTGGATTTTTAGTGGTTTTCTTCTCTGAAATATCTATACTAGTTTTGGGAGAGATGTTTTCCCAGTGATAAAGTTAATCTTTTTTTTTTTTCCCAGTATTCTGATAACAGCTTATGATGTTACGTCCTACTTCGAATTTTTAGCACTATTTTCAATCTGGTGTTCAAACCTTCATCAGATTTCATTATTCTCTTTTAGATTAACCACTTCTGAGCCAACATCCCTCTCCTTCGGATATCCATGGTAGCCTTGTAGAGCGGAGCTTCTTAAACAATCTGTGGCCAAGGACACGTTTCTAAATCTGAACTCTCTATTCCTGTACTAACTTCCTCATCGACGGGAAACAAGCAGCTGGCAGACAGGCACTGGTCTGGGGGCTGTACTCAAGGTGTTCTGAGGTCCTAGTCTAGAGTCCACCGCCTGTGCCCCAGCTTAGGCCATCCTGCATACGTCCCTAAAGTACTGCTTTCTGAAGTGAAATCCCTACTCATCATCTCAGCGCTCAAGATCCTGCAACACCCAACAACACTTGGCCTGTCCTAGACACACTCCAGCCTTCTCTGGGTTCTTCCCCTTGGCTGGAAAGCAATTCCTCAGTCCCTAGTCAGAATGAAAGCTTTGTCTACTACCCCTGGCTGCACAGATTGTATGTAACAAAATGAACCATAAGCACTTATCGCTAGTTGCCTTATTTTTTTTCCAGATGGATTGCTTGTTTTAATGAGTAACTATTGAGCAACAAGAAACATGGAATATTTCTCATCAAGGGGTGAGGGGGGTGGCAGAGAACAAGCCACCATGTATACAAGGGATGGGTGGTGGTTTAAGAAGGACAGGACTTTAGGACTGTCTAAGTTGAGAGTCTTAGGGACAGGTCTACCCCAGACTCGAAGAGGTGTGTGTGTGTACATCTGCTGTGGAGAAAAGGACTACAACTGGTATGTGATCTTTTTAAATTGAATTTTCATGGAGAAATTTATATATTCACATTTAGGTGTAAGCAATAATACAGAGAGATCCCATATACTCTTTATTCAGCTTCTTCCCACTGGTCTCATATTACAGAGCTATCCACCTGTATCACAACCAGAATACTGACATTGATTCATACTACTAATCTTATTCAGATTTTTTAGTTTTATGTGTACTTGTGTGTGTGTGTGTGTGTGTGTGTGTGTGTGTATTTAGTTCTATGAAAGTTTATTGATTTTTTACAGAGAGGAAGGGAGAGGGATAGTTAGAAACATCAATGAGAGAGAAACACTGATCAGCTGCCTCCTGCACATCTCCCGCTGGGGATGTGCCCGCAACCCAGGTACATGCCCTTGACCGGAATCGAACCTGGGACCCTTCAGTCCGCAGGCCGACGCTCTATCCACTGAGCCAAACCGGTTTCTATGAAAGTTTAAATGTGTAGGCTTGTGTACCCATGATCATAGTCAAGATATAGACCTACCCTATTGCCCTTTTACAACCACCCTCACTTCATTCCTCTAGCCATACCCTGCTCCCAAGCCCTTGCAACTGCTAACCTGTCTTCCATTTTTAAATTTTGTCATTTCAAAATTGTCACATAAATGGAAGCATACATTATGTAACCTTTTGGGATTGGCTTTGGCTTTTTCCCCTCAGCTAAGTCTCTGGAGATTTATCCTAGTTATATATATATCAGTGGTTCCTTTTTATTGTTAGGTTGTATTCCATGGTACAGATACATCAGAATTTATTTAACCACTCACCTACTGATGGACATTGGGGCTGATTCCAGTTTAAGGCTATCACAAATAAAACTTCTATGATTATTCATGTACAGGTTTTTGTGTGAACATAAGTTTTAATTTTTCTTGGATAAATGCCCAAGAGTGTAATTGCTAGGTCATATGGTAGTTGCATGTTTTGTTAATTTTTAAATTCATTATTTAAAATTTTTTCCTAGTCTCTCTCTATATATTTTTATTGATATCAGAAAGGAAGGGAGAGAGAGATGGAAACATCAATGATGAGAGAGAATCATTGATCGGTTGCCTCCTGCATGCCCCCTACTGGGGATCGAGCCTGCAAACCCAGGCATGTGCCCTTGACCAGAATTGAACCCTGGACCCTTCAGTCTGCAGGCCAACGCTCTATCTACTGAGCCAAATTGGCTAGGGCTCCTAGTTTATATTTTTATGTCATGACACAAATTCTTTGTTGCATTTACACACACACACACACACCGTGATAAACCCCCATATAATTACCTTGCATTTTCCCTGTGCTTAACAAAGGACTTACAATATTCCAACTAGAAGAGAGGTTTAAAGAATAATTCTTGGCTAATATTGGTATAAAAGTTGGCTTGAAAGAAGATATTCTCTCTTACAGGATAGGAACTTGATTTTCTTTACCACAAACTCTTCCAGATTATAGACTTATTTAATAAAATTAGCTAACCTTTGATAACAAAACATTACAAGGGCAGTACAAAAGGTTAGAAATTTGAGGACTTTCTCAAGATCACACATTTAGAAAGAGCAGGAGCCAAGACCCAATTCCAAATTGTGCGAAACCCAATAATGAGCTTTCCCTGAAATCTTGCCCCGAGTCTCTGTGGGTTATTTTTAGAGTAGCATATGGTGGTTAGATTGATTTTATTAGTAACAGACTGTATATGCCAGAGCTTCCATACAGAGATTATTTAAGCTACAGCAAAGAAGACCAGGGAACACAGACTGACTCTGCAAATACTGGAAGGCTTGCCACAGGAAAGAAGAAGGTGTTTCTATCTTACAGCACAGGGCAAAATTAAAACCAAAGTTTGGCAGTTGGAAGGAGGGGAAGTGGTTCACCCCAAGGAAAACATTTCCAAGCAAGCTGCTCAGGAATGAAAGAACAGCCTAACGTGGTCTTGAGCCACCCAAAGGAAGAAGTGTTCACTAGCTCATTGGAAAAAATCACCTGTTCCAGCTGCTGGAGAGAAAATTCTTTGATTTGACCAAATGCTCTTTAAAGTCTTTTCCAAATCCAAGTTCCTAGGAATCTACCACTAAATGACTTATTTTCGTTAGTCATTTATTGCTGCCAATTCTGCCCACATACCATATTTCCTTGCCATCTGTTTAGAATTAAATAATATATTTATAATTGATACTTTAACTACCATAATTTTTATTCAAGTAGACATAATTTATCAAAAACAAGGCTTAAGCAATATGTATTTTTTTTCTCATAATAGTTTGGATTGGGTCATAAACTAATTAACTCATATTGTGGAATGGGATAGAATGAGATGAGATGAGAAATCCAGTGTTATCTATGTGAAATGGAGACCTGGTGATAATCCTTAGGATGTAGGCAGGGGAAATTCCAACAGAGAAAGGAAAAGTGATTTGCTCAAGGTCTTGGAGCTAATAAGCGATCACACAGCTAATCTATGTTCACAGAGCTAATGAATCCTGAGCCTGTTAATACTCGTTGGTGACTCCTTGAATAAATATTAAACTTTCCACAGGAGAATATGCCTGAAGGGACATAATGAGACTTGTAATGAGAGCATTTTCAAGGGGTTACAAGTCCAACTGAGACTGACTTATTTACACAATAAAATCCTCTCGTACTTTGTTTACCAATGTGTTGTTAAAAAAAAAAAATAGAAGATGCTCCCCACTTTAATGGTTTCTTTTCCTCAGAAAGTAAAAGAAGCTGCTTTATAGATAGATATGTCTATTCCAAAAGCAAAATATTCTAAATCATAAGATTTTACCTCATGGTCTTAGATTTCAAACTCCTCTATAAGAGATATTGAAGTTCATGTCAAGTGCTGTCAGGAAAAAATGTGAATATAACTCAGAAGTTAAAGTAATTTAATTCCTACCTTTTTACATTGTTGTGTCAACAAGGCAACAATATTTCTTTTTTGTGTGCTCTTACACAATTTCCATCTTATCTTGTATTTGCGATCAAATTCCTGTCCATTGTACTAGAGGAAAGAGTGGATGTCGGGTCCAGCGTCTGACAGATGTTATTCACAGTATACCTGGGCCTAAAGTAATAGAAAGTTTGGTTAGCTTCAGATTTAGAAAATTCTAGAGATTTGATTTGAAAAGGCATTGGACAGAGAGGTGAGGGAGTTGGTAATGTGAGAGTGAGAGCGACTACTGTACCTGAAGGAAGTGATCAGAGAGAGGGTTGACCAGATGATGGTGAGAACTGTTTTTTCTTCCAGTATTTGGATAACAGCTGCTCACTGAGGCCTCTTGGACATGTTGAAATGTACGAAAGTGAAGAGGGATGGAGGGGCCGATCGGAAAAGGAAGCCTCTGCTGCAGTTGTTTGAGCCCGTCTTCCTGGTAAACTAACCACTGCGATGGCATAGCAGTTCTGGGCCTCTGCGGACTCCTAGCCCTACAGAGCGTGTGGAGCAATTTTCAGAAATTGTTCTTGAGGCTTAAGTCTCTGCGAGGTTTAAGAAATCCCACATGCTGCCAGCAGCCCCAAGAAGCTATTTATACAGATTACAATTGACATAACTTATCAATAACTGAGTTTAATAGGTCAATGCTGAGACCCTGGCAGAAACCTTTTGTTAACTTTGTGGCAAGTGTTTACACTACAACTGGAGGGAGAGAGTGGGTTCTGTGTGTTTGGATGGAGGGGTTGCTGAGCTCCTCTGATCTCCTTGCCCCTCCAGGCAAAGCTGGAGCAGTAATTTCCATGTCATACTCCTTAGAGGAGGAATATTGATGATTAAAGATGGAGCAAAAGTAGATGCTTATGTTAAATTCTTTGTCTTTATCCAGAAATGTTATCTAAGTTATAAAAGTTACATTTAATTTTTAAAGCCTTGATCATTTTTATAGTCTCTAGTTTAGTCTAAGTTTATTCATTTATTTAAATTGAATTTTTTTTAAATTACAGATTCACATGCAGTAGTACAAAATAAAACAGAGAGATACTCAATTTCCTCTGATGATAACATTGCAGAACTATAGTGCAATATCACAACCAGGTCATTGACATTGATAGTGTCAAGATATAGAAAATTTTCATCATGACTAAGATCACTCATGCTTCCCTTCTATAGCTGCACCCACTTCCTTTCCACCTCATCCCTTCCTCGTTGCCTGAAAACCACTAGTCTGTTCTCCATTTCTGTAATTTTGTCATTATCCAGAATATTACATAAATGGAATCATGTTATGTAACCTTTGGGATTGACTTTTTCACTTTAAAATTCTCTGGGGATTCATCAGGTTTTGCATATATCAATAGTTTATTAATTTTTATTGCATGATGCAGCATTGCTAGCAATAGCCAAGATATGAAGCAACCTAGATACCCATCAATAGATAATGGATAAAGAACATGTGAGATATATATATATATATATATATATACACACACACACACACACACACACACACACACACACAATGGAGTATTATTCAACAATAAAAAGAAATGAAATCTTGCCATTTGTGACAACATGGACGGACCTAGAGGATATTATGCAAGTGAAATTGTCAGACAGAGAAAGCCAAATACTCTATGATTTCACTTATATGTGGAATATAAAAAATATAAATACACAAAACAAAAGAGAAACAGACCCATAGATATAGAGAACAAGTTGATGATTGTCAAAGGGGAAGAGGTAGGGCAATGGGAATTTAAAAAACAAAAGAGGTAATCGGAGGCTGGTTTACAGACTACCTTGAGTATGGATTTTATTCTGACAAGACATGAGTTTGTTGTTTTTTTAAAAAAATATATTTTATTGATTTCTTTTTAGAGAGGAAGGGAGAGGGATAGAGAGTTAGAAACATCAATGAGAGAGAAACATCGATCAGCTGCCTCCTACACTCCCCCAACTGGGGATGTGCCCGCAACCAAGGTACATGCCCTTGACCGGAATCAAACCGGGGACCCTTCCGTCCACAAGCCGACGCTCTATCCACTGAGCCAAACCGGTTAGGGCAAGACATGAGTTGTTTTTGAGCCAACAAGTGACACAGCACCATTCAGATTTCTATTCCTCTAAAGTACAAAACAAACAAAAATCTTACCTATAAAAATAAAATAAAATAAAACAATAAAAAAGAAGTTGATCACTTTGTTAAGAACACAGAGGAAGGTAGAATATCTTGTGGTCAGGAAGAATATGGGAATTTTGAATGCTTGGGTATATAGAGATGGTATCTTGATTTTGAATTCAATAATGGCTATGCCATTGTTTTATATAAAAGACTTATCACATGATATGGGTGTACCATACTTTAAACATTCACCTCTGAAAAGACATCTAGATTGACTCCAGGTTTTGGCTATCATGGGTAAATTTGTTATGAACTTTTATGGTCAAGTTTTTGTATGAACAAGATGTGTCTACTCTCTTTAATTTGTCCGTTTTGCTATAGGTTTGTCAATTTTATTGATCTTTTCAAGCTCTTTGATTCATTCATTTTCTTTATTGCCTTTCTGTTTTAAATTTCAGTGATTTCTTCTTTACCTTTACTATTTACTTCCTCCTACTTTTCACATTTTTCTTACATTTGTTTTATATAATGGTCAGGGTTTCAGTTAGTGGGGAAAATAGGGAGAGATACATCTGCTCCATCTTCCTAGAAGTGGAAATCCATTCTTTTATGTTTTCTAAACAATGTTAATTACATAAGTATTTTATAATTTTATATTATAAATATTGTATGATAGATCCTTGGAGGCCTAAATATCCACCCCCCCCCCCCATACTGACTTTCACTCCTTATGTTGGGTGATCTTGATTTGAGCTGAAGCTAGGACTTAAATTGAAAATTTTTTATCTCCTTATAGAATTTTCTTTCTTTTTATTTTCAGTTTTAATTAAATCTTTATTGTTCAGATTATTACATTTGTTCCTCTTTCCCCCCCCCCATAACTCCCCTCCTCCCAGTTCCCGCCCCACCCTCCGCCCTCACTCCCCACCCACTGTCCTCATCCATAGGTGCACAATTTTTGTCCAGTCTCTTCCCGCATCTCCCACACCCCTTTCCCCCCCAAGAATAGTCAGTCCATTCCCTTTCTATGTCCCTGACTATTAAAGGATAAGATATACTGCCTGGAATCACTTTAGCAACTTCACCCAGTCTGTATTTTATTTATTTTATTTACTCTCAGGTTCAGATCATCCTCATTGCCTCTGCATCAAATCTTAGTCTCCTGAATGTAGTACTGATATAGGCATCTTTCCTTAGGACATCCCTACCTTCCTTTATCCCATGTGTCTCAGTGTATGTGTACATGTGACATGGGTCAATGCTTAGGTTATAGTTCATGGGTTCTTTTTAGAAGTTAAGAATTCCCTTGATGAGTTTTCTTGCTTCCTATAAAAGTAGAAATTCAATAAAATTATGCATATAATACCTACTACTTTTGTAGAAAAAGTTGTACTGCCAGAAGCTGAAACTATTTCCCCCCTTTTCAAACATTATTTTTTTAAAAAAAACACACAAATATACACACACTCAAATTAACCTTGAAATTCCACCAAGAACACATTGCAACATCGAATCTGCTTTTCCCAAACTATATTCTGTGGAAATTTATTATCATGTAACATGAACGGTAGTAGGTTTTCCTCAAAAAATTTCATGGTAAGAAAACTGGGAAAAAGCATGTACACTGTATCTGCTGCTCTTAGGAATCTGCCATGCATGTTATTATGTTAAAGGTTCTGAGAATTTGTGCAGTAAAAAGTATCACAACCAGTTAGGCCAATAATGTAACTGCAATGACAGCTCTGAATCTATAGCCAAAGGACTGGGTTTGAGGGCCAACTGGATGATCTTGGGTTCCTATATCAGCCTATCTGAGACTCAGTTTCCCCTCTGAAGCACAGCAGTGCAGCTAAATGTTCCATCTGCATTATAAGCCTCTTGTGTGGATTCAGGGGATAATAAATAGGAAATTGTGTTGGATATTGCAAAAGTTTTGCAAATGGAAGGTGTTGTGAAAGGCAAATAATGAGTTTTGTGATTGAGGTTACCTGCAGTTTACAGAACAGTAGGTTGAAACAATAACCAGATATGCACACAGCTGCAGCTGTTTATAAAGGAAAAAACATACCATTTCAGGAGATAACAAAGTTTAAATATTTTATCCCAAACCTTGTCTCTGCTTTCTCTTTTCTGTTGTCTTTTTACACAAGAAGGAAAAGCATAGGACACTAATTTAAAAATTCAGTCATGAGGCTTTCCAGGTAAATAAAGTTTAAAGAAAAGATGGACCAATTTAAGTTAAGACCTATTCATATGCCAGTCTATTTTCAGTCAAAAATCCCTTAGTCTTATTCAATTCAAAAAAAATGAAAACTGATGACCTAGATGTGAAAATCTGTATATCCTCCTACTTAGTTTAATGTCATTCAGTTCTCATTCCTTTGTGAATTCATATAATCCTTCACCAATGAATTCATGAATAATATTCTTCTAAGTGGGTTCCTTTAAGAATGAACTTTTTTGTGTATAGCTTATTAAATTCTTGTTATGACCTATGATTTACCATATTAATGAAAGCACTAAACTTATGCCCTTGAAATGTGGAGGAAAAAGTTACAAGATTATTATTATCATCATTATTTATTGTTTTTAAATGCTCTTTTCCCGCCCCTCAAAGATTTTTTTAAATTGATTTTTAGAGAGAGAGGAAGGGAGAGGAAGAGAGAGAAAGATCCATGTGAGAGAGAAACACAGATCAGCTGCTTCTTACATGCTCCCTACGGGGTTTGGGTCCATAAGCCAGGCATATGCCCTGACTGGGAAGCAAACCAGCACCTTTAAGTGCACAGGATGATGCCCGACCAACTGAGCCACACAAGCCAGGGAAAGATTATTATTTCAATATTCAGTAATTTTTCTTGCAAAAGCACCATGCTATAATACTCTTATGAAAATAATGGATAATACAAGACTTCTCCATCAAGCTGTTAGGAACTTGGCTTAGTTGGCAAAGAAACCTTTGAAATTCTCATAATTATCACTGTTTTCTGACAGTCTTTTCAAGGTAAGAAATAGAACTAAAATGGAATAAAGAGGACCTAGCCTAAAAGGACTGAGTCAGAGCCTGAAACATTTCACACTGATGTAATTTGAAATGACAGTGGAAAATCTCTGGTTAACAGGGGTACAGGATAAAAGTCCGAGTAGACCTTGCACGGTGTGATGCAGCTCAGCACCGCTGCAGTACAGCGTACTGCGTCAGGATGAAGATGGGCGTGTCTTCCCCCATCACACAGCCATTTCCACCCAGGCTCCCAGGTTATTTCAGCTTAATATTCCAGGTGCTTTGAGGATGGAACTTCAGTACCAATGTTTGATCTGGAAGAATCATGCTAGAAAATAGCTAAGAAACATCTGACCTCTGCCTCAGATATCCATTTTCTTTCTCTGCCTGCTTCATTCTCACTTAACCTTCTGGTTCTTGTCTTAAATGTCACTGACAATGCAAAGCAGTTCTAGACTCTGTGGTCTAAGTCAGGTCCCCCTTTCTGTGCTTCTAGGTCACCCTGTCACTATATAGAGCACGTATACAATTTCCATTTTTATTTGACCCCTTAATTCCCACCCAAATACAGTCAGTACTGTCCAGTAGAACTTTCTGCAGTGATGAAATGGCCTAATCTATACTGTCCAATAGGGTAACCACTACTCACACGTGGCTATTTAGCACTCAAAATGTGGCAAGTGTGAATGAGATACTGAATTTTAAATTTTATTTCATATATTTAAATATTATTCATATTTATTTAAATTAGGTGATAAAGTACATATACAGTCTATATGTAAATCATAAATAAAGTACTTTAAGTATTTGAATTGTTTATTAAAATTATTTAGATTTAGCCCAGTTGGTGTGGCTTGGTGGTTGAAAATCGACCTATGGACCAGTAGGTCACAGTTCAATTCCTGGTTAGGGCAAATACCAGGGTTGTGGACTCAATTCCCAGTGGGGGATGTGCAGAGAGAATCTGATCAATGATTCTTTGTCATCATTGATGTTTCTATCTCTCTCTCCCTTTCCCTTCTCTCTGATATCAATACAAATATATTTTTAAAAAATTACTTGGATTTAAATTTAGCCACATGGTGAATTTTGACTACCATATTAGACAGCACAGTAATAAGACTGTAAGCTTCTTGATAGGGAATGAATCTTATTAACTTTATGCCGGGAGCCGGTCCATGCTTGCTGTTTCAAGGGACCTGGCATATATGGCATACTGTCCTTAATATGTTTGCTCACCTTCTTGGCACTATGTGTTTTAACCAAGGTCTCTGAGAAAGGTTGTTTCCCCAGGTAGGGATTTTCCCCTGAAGTTAAGGAGGGAATAAAACCTCTTAACTAAGTGCCAGGCGGGTAATTAATCACTTTAACTATGAATAATCATGCTTAAGCTACATAATCTTTACTCCCTGGAATGGAGATAGAAACGCCCTAACCTTTGTAATAGAGATTGATAGGATTGAATCAACTGGTATAAATACAGATGTAACAAGACAGCAAGAGACAGAACTTAGAACACAGAACCAAGAAGACAGAACCTACACACAGAACTTAGAACACAGAACCCACACAGAACCTACAGACAGAAGAACTTTGCTGGAGAGAACATGGCAAAAGATCCTGGACTGAATCTGACTACAGAAATTGACAAAGGAACCTGACTAGAACCTGGTGACCGAACCTGGCTGGAGAACCTGGACAGAACCTGGCTGGCGAACCTAGCGAGGGAACATGGCTACAGAACCTGGCTGAAGAACCTGGAGAACCTAGCAAGAGAACATGGACACAGAACCTAGCTGGAGATCCTAAGCAGAACCTCTCTGGAGATCCAGACCAGAACTTGGCTGGAGATCCTGGCTAGGCTGCTGATCAACTGAACGCTGTCTCCATGTCCTTCCTTCTTCGCCGACTCCGTCCACACCTTTGGGGACCCCTGGACCCGCTGGGGTTGGACCCCGGCAACTTTATATTTCCAGTACAAGAGATTGATTTTATTAATTTTACTAGAGGCCTGGTGCACAAAATTCGTGCATGGGGGGGTGTCTCTCAGTTTGGCCTGCACTCTCTCCAATCTGGGACATCCTTCTCGCAATCCGGGACCGCTGGCTCCTAACTGCTCACCTGCTTGCTGGCCTGATCCCCCTAACCACTCTCCCCTGCTGGCCTGATCCCTCTAACTGTTCTCCCCTGCCGGCCTGATCGCCCTTAACCGCCTCTGCCTCAGCCCCGCCACCATGGCTTTGTCTGGAGGGACGTCCAGAGGTCATCTGGAAGATGTCTGGTGTAATTAGCATATTAATTACCCTTTTATTAGTATAGATATTTCCAGTACCAGAGGACAGAATCCAGCACTTTCTGCTCATTCAGGAAAAACTTGTTGGTGAATGAACATTCGTGTCCTATCCTATTTTACTATCACATTTTGTTTGATAGCTGAGACTCAGAAGCCAGCTTCCATTCTGGTTCCATCACTTAACATTTATGTCAAGGGTAACAATTTCTCTGTGCCACAGTTTCCTCATCTTTAAAATGAGGTATCGTTAGTACCCATCTCATAGGGTTGTAACGAGCACTAAATGAATATATTAATTAAGTAATTAATGTAATAAATACATTTACTAGCACTAAGTGCAATGGTGGCAGATAGTAAGTTCCACTAGATCCCAGCTGTTGGACTGATTTTTCAGTGTTGTCTTTTGTTGAGAGAATGAATAAGAGAAAGAGAAAGAAGACAATGGGAGAAAAACACTACTTTGTTGGAAAGTATTGAATTTTGTGCAAGATCATTTAAACTAAACACTTTTAGGGATCTTTATACATACATTATTTTATTTGAGATTCTTTACCATCAAAAGGGCTGCTACTCTGATGTGTCCCATACTGACAGATCACTACATATTGTGCATGGTTGCGATAGCACAATAATCAAAAGCAAAAAATGGAGTAATTTTGGAACACAGATGGAGAGACAATTTTTAAGGCAATAATCGCACTGTAATTTATAATATAAATTAAATTTAAAGCAATTCTAGCAAGCTGTCTTATAAAGCCCGTCAGCAAGGATGCTGACAGAAAGGACTTTATGGGATAGCAGGCTTCCACTGCTGTCACCTGAGCCGGCAAGACTGGCACCAGGCTCGGTCTCTTCTCTGCAGTGAGAAAATAAATCACATTTTGTCTTCCGTGGTTTGACATCTTTTTCAATACACAGTTGATGAGTGAAATTAAAAAATGTCTTAACCCTGAAAATGATTTCCTTCTTTATATTCAGATTATTATTTTGATTTATTGATATGTCTCTCCACTTGGGGAAGGAAAATCAGATGGTGGCTTGGCTTTGGATTACTCCGCCATACTCTCCCCATTTTAGAAGCAGCTTGGGCAAAACTAAATCTCAGAGTGATGCTATTTGCCCAAAGCCACATGGGTTATAGTAGATAATAGGATTGGAAGTAGAGCCTGGGTTTTGCAACTTCTAGTCCAATGAGTTTCCAACAAGTTTTAAATTTCAAAGACAGTAGAAAAAAACACAGAAGGGATAGAAAGAGGAATATCCATAATCAGGCTCTACCTATTTCAGTGGAATTTAGTCTTTTATTAATCCTAGTGAGACTATGATGTAGGCTACTAATCCTCTCCTCAGAAAAATGCAGGTACATATTTTTTTGCTGACAATTTTGAGCAACAATAGTCCCTGAAATTTACTGATGGAACCTTATTAAGCAATAAATAGTGTGGAAAGAGTCTAGTCAAGGAATTATAAATGCTGCCTCAAAATCTCTGCACACATAGTGATGCATGTTCTGAAACATCTGTGGGCAAGGGGCACACTCTCATGGGATGAGGAGAGATTCCGACAGGTTTTATTCTCTGTTACTGAAAACAATAGTTATAGGTTGTGAAGCTTCTCCTTTCATATTTGATGTGGTCATGATGACAAGCTATGGAGTTAGAACGTAATGCCACTTTTATTTTATAAGGAAACAGTATATCATGCCCCTTCCTACCAATAGCCTTTGAAGTTAGGTAATGTTACCAATTATTACCAAGGTATATATATTTTAAGGGTATTTGCTTCCTAGGAATTAAAATACTCCAACCCCAAGAAGAGTGGAAGATATATAAGCTATTTTGTGCTTTCAAGTTTATAAAATTGAACTAGAAAAAAAGAAAGACTGAAAAATATTTGAGATGCTTTTCATGAAACTGGTATCTTAAGAATTTAAATAAGTTGCTAAAAGAAATAAAGACACTGTGTTAGGTCATCAGAGATCTCTTTACACATGGGTATTAATGTTAAACAAGTGATCCACTAACTGCCAGTTGCTGATGGGAACAGTATAAAAAGTTAAAGACATTATGAAGGTTTAATTTCTGGTTTAAAGCCTCATTTTTATTTCTCATTGGGAAAATGTGAAACCACTTCTCAGAACAGTAATTTTAAATTGTGTAACTGATGAATAAAAGAGATGTAGCAAATCATGGTGGAAAAAAAATGTGTCTTCAATATTTTTTAGAAAATACAGTAAGCCATGCATTTATTTATTTCATATCATCCAGAATACATAGAAAATAGCTCCAAGACAATTTGGATCAAATTTATCTTATCTGTCATTGTAGGTTCTTTCTAGTGATTTTAAATAGAAACTGTTTCAATAACAGTGTTAGGTTCTTCCAAAGCATTTCATTTTCATTAATAAGCTCAGACTATTTTTCCTTGAAGGACAAGCTATTTTCATGCTGAGGGGAAAGACTGAACATTCAGTTCTCATGCAAGTACATACAGTGCAGCACCAATGGTGCCCTTCCTTACAAACAGAATCTATAACCAGAATTGTCCACTAAGGAAGGCCAAAAATCTGGCTGCCTCTGATCTAACACTCATGGTCTAACACTCTTTTTACAGCCTGATTTGATCTTAAGCAAACAACTTCCAATGGGTATTAGAAAACCAGATGGACTCACATGTGAAAATATCTGGAAGGACTTTAATTGCAGTGGTTTTGTTCCTCCAAAAGAATAGGGGAAAACCATGTCTTTTTACTCCAGTTTTTCTCAGAGTCTAATATAATCAGTGCAATTGCCCTATCAGTTCAATACTTATTTGTTGAGAGCTTTTTCTTACTTACTTACTTAATTAATTAATGTTTATTATTTGTATTGATTTTGAGAGAGAGAGGAAGGGAGAGGGAAAGAGATAAACATCGATGTGAGAGCAAAGCATCAATGGGCTGCCTCCTGCATGTCCCCTTATTGAGAATAGCACCCACAACCCAGATATGTGCCCTGACCAGAATAGAACCAGCAACCTCTCAATGCAGGAGACAATGCTCAACCAACTGACCCACCCTGGCCAGGGCTATTTATTTATTTTTTAAAATTCTTGCTCGAGGATATGTTTTATTGATTTTAGAGAGAGAGGAAGGAGGGGTGGGGGAGAGAAAGAGACATCGATGTGAGAGAGAAACATCAATTGACTGCCTCTTATATATGCCCTAACCGGGGATCGGACCTGTAACCTAGGTTATGTGCCTCTACCAGGAATCAAACCCTCAACCTTTCTGTGTATGGGATGATGCGCCAACCAACTGAGCCACCCAGCCAGGGCTGTTGAGAGCTTTTTACATGGCAGGCCCTGTGCTTGGTGCTGGGAATACCAAGACAAATAAGACCCAACGTCTGCCCTCAGAAACATCACAGATGAAGGATGAGAACTGATTCATAAGGACATGATTTTTGATGCAATGCAATCAATGCGTTGAGAGATGTGTGCATACAGTAGAGTAAATATGAGAAGGCACAGAGTGCAGCCTGGAGAAACAGGAATGCTTAGTCAAAGCAAAGGATACAGTGGATGGGTGAGGGTGTTACCAGCATACAAGCCAATAGGAGCAAAGGCACAGAGACAGCACAGTGTGTTTGGGAGTTACTGGAATCAGAAAGAGCTGTGCAGCAAGTTTCATATCCTATTCCAAGGAGGACCTCATATGCCATGCTAACTAAGAAACCAGGATTTTATTCTGTGTCTTTATTTGCTTATAAGAAACATGTAGGAAGAGGACTAGAACAGAATTAGAGATTTGGGAGTCATAGACATGTAGGTAGAAACTGTAAAATGAGTGGGACCACTCAAGGAGGGTTTGTAAGAGAATAGACTGAAGAGAGCCCTGGAGGACCCTGACAGGAGAGTCCTTGAAAAAGGACAAGAAGGTCAAGGAGCAGTGCCGGGAGCCGGTCCATGCTTGCTGTTTCAAGGGACCTGGCATATATGGCATACTGTTCTTAATATGTTTGCTCACCTTCTTGGCACTATGTGTTTTAACCAAGGTCTCTGAGAAAGGTTGTTTCCCCAGGTAGGGATTTTCCCCTGAAGTTAGGGAGGGAATAAAACCTCTTAACTAAGTGCCAGGTGGGTAATTAATCACTTTAACTACGAACAATCATGCTTAAGCTACATAATCTTTACTCCCTGGAATGGAGATAAGAAACGCCCTAACCTTTGAAATAGAGATTGATAGGATTGGAATCAACTGGTATAAATACAGATGTAAGAAGACAGAACCAAGAGAGACAGAACCTAAGCACAGAACCTACACAGAACGTTCTCTGGAGACAGAAGAACTTCGCTGGAGAGAACATGGCAAAAGTTCCTGGACAGAAACTGGCCTCAGAACCTAGAGACAGAACCTAGCGAGAGAACATGGCAAAAGATCCTGGACTGAACCTGACTACAGAAATTGGCAAGAGAACCTGACTAGAATCTGGTAACTGAACCTGGCTGGAGAACCTGGACAGAACCTGGCTGGAGAACCTAGCGAGGGAACTTGGCTACAGAACCTGGCTGGAGAACCTGGAGAACCTGGCTGGAGAACCTAGCAAGACAACATGGACACAGAACCTGGCTGGAGATCCTAACCAGAACTTCACTGGAGATCCTGACCAGAACTTGGCTAGAGATCCTGGCTAGGCTGCTGATCAACTGAACGCTGTCTCCGTGTCATTCATTCTTCGCCGACTCCGTCCACACCTTTGGGGACCCCTGGACCCGCTGGGGTTGGACCCCGGCAGAGCAGGACAATAGGACAGCATCATGTTGTAAAAGCCGTGAAGACCACCAGAAAAGTCCAATGAGATTAAAACCAGAAACTGTATCTAACCACTAGGAGATAATACTGGGTAAATTTAAAACTTTAGTGGGTTTGGAACAAGAGCCATATTACAGTAAATTGAGAAGTGAATAACAGGAGTTAAGTGTAATCAACTCTTATAAGAAACTAGCATGCACCGGTGGGGTCCCTTGGCCTGACATGCACCCTCTTGCAATCTGGGACCCCTCAGGGGATGTCTGACTGCTGGTTTTGGCCCAATCCCCACAGGCCATGCCAAGGGATCCCACCAGTGTGCACCAGGCCTCTAGTATGCATCTAAGATCTTTGGTTAATCTCTTTCTGCCCTCTTCCCTTCCCCCTTCCCTCTGAGATTCATCAGTCTGTTCCATGTTTCCATGCCTGTGTGTTAAGCATCTGCCCCCTGGTGGTCAGTGCATGTCATAGCTACTGTCGAACAGTCTAATGGTCGAACGGTTGCTTAGGCTTTTATATATATAGATTTGGATAAGTATGAATTGATAGGCTGCTTCAGGAAGTTTGTTTTCAAGAAGGAAAGTCAAAAACATATTTAAAGGCTGATGGTGGCTGTCAGTAGAAATTAAGGAAAACGGAAATATTGCTGAAACCATGTCCATGCAAATTTAGGAGGGAGTGGCATAAATATTCTATTTTGATAAGTTGTATTTCAACCAGAGGAGGGACATGTATTCCTCTGAGACTAAATACAAGGAAGCAAGAGATATTAGAGAAACTTTATAAACCATGTAAGTATTTTATATTTTGAGTAGATAATACTATCTCATGGTTCAAAATGTGAAAGGTATACAAGGTTACATGCTAAAAAATGTTCTCCCCATCCCTACTTCTCATTTGCTACTTTCTTAGAAAACACTTTATTGAACATCCCACAATATACAGGTACTGTTTGCTATGCTGGAGACACAACAGTGAACAACATGGGAAAAGTTCCTGTTGACATGGTGCTTTTATTCCTCTCTCTCTCTCTCTCTCTCTCTCTCTCTCTCTCTCAAAGAGAGAAATGATATTGACAATAAAAAAACAAACAAACAGGTGAACAATATGAAATAGAGAATAGGATAGGACATATATAAGTTCTTTGAAGAGAGGAAAGCAGGCAATATTTATGGGGAGGTAGGAAATTCTCTTTATGCAGGGAAGGAAGGCCCTCTGAGAAATGAGTGTGAGTAGAGCCCTGCATGTGGTATCTAAATGAGCTGTGAGGTTATCTGATAGAAGAGTGTCCCAGGCAGTAGGGACAGGAAGTAAAAAGGCCTTGAGTGAGAACATGGTGCTATTTTCGAGGTACCAAGAGAGACAGGAGAGCCTGAGTGGAGCTGAGGAAAGAAGTGGGAGGTTTCAGAGGCAATGGAGGCAGGGTGTGACATAGCTTTGTAGACTTCAGAATTGAGCCTAATTATGAGTAGTTTGCTTGAAGATGGGGTTATATGAAAAAGATACAAATCATGAGGAAAACCTAGCTCCTTGCACTGTTCATGGTGACTGAGATAAGCAAGGAAGTGAGGTTGGGTGGGTTTACTCTTGATGATCTTTTAGGAGAAAATGTACCATCAGCTCCCATTTTAGCCTCTTTTGTAAGATTATTAGTATCTTGAGAAGACTGTTGTAATGAGGCTGATAGTGCTGAGTGTCGGGGCTGAGTTTTTTCCAGGCCCAGGAGGAGGTCTGGGGGTCTCTTTTAATGGCAGGGTCCTGGCCTGAGTTGGGAGCACTGCATTATCTAGAATGTATGGAGCTCTGAGGGCCCCATTTGCATCCCTCCATGGTTACCTGGTTCCTTTCCTCAAAGCAACCAATGTTACTAGTCTCCTGTGTATGCTATCAGAGTGATTGTTACGCAATGAAAAACTCAAAGAGGATATAATATATTTCAACAGCAAAATTAGCAAGCTTGATCTAATAGAAATAAGTAGAATATTTCACCAACAACTGCAGAATATACTTTTCTCCTTTCAAAGACCCAAGGAACATTTTCACAAATTGTTCCATACTTGGCCATGAAATAAAGTTCAAAGAATTTTTATCATAGAGATCTGGTTATGATTGAATTCAGAAACAAAGAAAAAATTCTATATATTTGAAACTGAAGAACCACAACTTTCAAAGAATTTTTATCATAGAGATCACATTATGATTATGTTAGAATTCAGTAACAAAGAAAAATGTCTATATGTTTGAAATTGAAAAAACACAGTTTGAAATAACGTATGGGTCCAAATATATTATACCAGGAAAGTGAAGAGAATAGCATCAGAAGGGCAGAATGGGGAGCTATCAGGAAACTTGGTGGGTTGTTACCAAAAATAGACTTCACTTCTTTACAATTTTGACACTTTCGCTCTAGCATTATAAAGTGTGTGAAAGAAATGATACCTCAACCTTTTAAATTTATTTATTGAAATAGTTATTAAACCTTTTCAATGTACAGGTATACTGAGCTAGGAAATTAAAAAGGTATGTGCTGAGGATCCTATGAAGAAGGCAGTAGCATCTCCCCAAAATATTCTATACAACACACAGAACAGCTAGGATAGAAAAATGACAGGCCACATACAATTTTCATTAAACTATGTGACAGGATATTCCCACAAACTCCAAATTATAACCACACAATAACAAATCACCAACACCAACAGGACCTCTTGGGTATTAGCATCTGTCCAAGAGGAAGCAGAGCGAAGCAATGGGGTGTCTGACAAACTTGATGACTTCAAAATAACAAACAAGCATTTACCTGTAAAACCCAGCAAGCCACGCTGAAGACAGCAACTGAAATTGGAAGGGAGTTTCATGGACCAAAAGTGTCTGTGGTGAGGCACAGTCTGTGGTAAGAATGAAGAGACTTGAATAGTCTGAGCTCCCTTCAGTCTCAAAGCAACCAAATAAAGGTCCCTCCCAGGACAAAGCTGGGGCGATCTGAGAATCAAATGCTGAGAAAATAATCTAAATTAAACAGGCAACAGTAGAGACCAAAGAAACAAAGCGGAGAATAGAACCAAAATGGAGACTAGAACCAGAAACCTTAGACGTTAAGTATTCATATTGCTCAGTGCTCTACAAAAACAACCAGAAGAGGGTGGCCTAGAGACGTTAAACTGGAAAAACTATTCTAAGCCAAGCCTCCTTCATAAAAGTTCAGAAGATCTAATTCTATGTAAAAATGAGCAACAAAAAAGAATAGAGTTAAAAAATCACATTTACATTTATTACAAGATAAAAAAGAACAAATAAGGAGTAGAATCTCAATAGATAATATATTCTTATAAAAATGACAACTATAACTTAATATTTCACAATGAGGTTAAAAAGACGAGATAGGAAAGATAAATCATACTAAAGAAAACTCAATAATGAAGTGGTAGAACTCAAGAAAAAATTAGACATAAAAGAAAAAATCATTTTGGAAATTAAGACTCACTAGAAGATTAACACAAGAGCAAACAGACACAACAGATAATGTTTTTCAATAAATGGAAGATGAAAGGGAGGAAAAAATTAAAGATCCAAAAGAAATGAAGATGTCAGGGGCTTTGGAGATAGCGGCCCCCTTAGCTGCTATTGTTTGATGAGTACCGAGTTTCAGGTTTGCAAGATGAAAAGAGTTGTGGACAGGGATGGTGGTGATGATTGCATAACAATGGGAATCTATTTAATGCCACTGAACTGTACACTTAAAAATGGTTAAGACGGTAAATTTTCTGTTAGTGTATTTTACTAACTACATAAAATTAAAAGGAAAAATAATAAATGAAGAAAGAGATGAAGAGTGTTAGCAAGAGTGTGATAAATGCAGAAGACAGGCAGAGAAGATCTGATGTGTGTATAAATATATCTGGAAACATGAATTAGAAATCATAACAAGTTAGAAGTCCCTAATTATTATTTCCTAATTCAAGAAAACTTTGCTGAAAAAAAAATTTTGAGATTATATACAGAGATTATATAAAGAGCACATTGTATACCTGGGAAAACTGACCAGAACAAATACCCACGCAATAGGGGGGGCGGGGAGGGGCAAGAGACTGTCATTAGGCTTTTCAATAACAAGGCTTTATACCAGAGGAAAATAAAGCAGCTTATTGAAGATGATGACGGAAAGAAACAGTGAGCTGAGGATTTTATACTCAACCAAACTGACTTTTAGGTAAGTTTACATCTTTGTGGCCTTAAGAAAGTCACCTAACCTCTCTGTGCCTTAGTTTTCTTACCAATAAAATGTGGATATATAGTATTAACTAATTCTTATGGTCGGTGTTAATATATACATCTAAAGTGCCTCGAAGCGTGTCTAGCCCTTAATAAATTCTATGTAAGTGTTAATATTATTGATGCTGAAGAGTTTATTACATCCCACATACATAATTTGGTTGTTCCTGATTTGCCTGTTTGGGCCTTGGGTGAGGGGCTGCAGCAATGATGGTCCTACTTTCAAGGAATTTTACTTTTTTTCCAAAGACAAGACTATAGATAGCCCACAGTGAGCTTACGTCAAAATAACAACTGTAAAACCAAGTCAATGCTTGCTGGGATGGTGGGAGGTAGTGGGCTTTAAAGGTGATTCAGAACAAGGTCAGTCAGAAAACAGGTGTGTGTAGGGGGCAGGTATGGAGTATAGAGCCATGGGAGGGGCCTTTGTGCTAAGCTTTTCCAAACTAGAAGCATTTTGATAAAGGGAAGAGGAGGTCAGTTGAGAAGGTAGGGACTGTGTGAGCGGGGGAAGGGAAGTGAAAAGACATGTGAGAGACATTATCCAAGAGGGCCGTCTCTGAATCTCTTTTGATTCGAGACTATGCATCTGGGAAGAATAATGGAGTTCTCAGGTGGAGTGATGGTACCACTTACCAAGACAGCAAAGCCCGAAGGCAGAGGCTGGCTTTGAGAGGTCAGCCCATTTTAGTGTTTCCCAATGTGGTTGTTGGAAGGATTGAATGAGATACTTCATGCAAATCACTTAGCACAGTGTCTGGCACAAAGTCAGCGTTCAGTATACACGAGCAACTATCACCTATGCCCTCTGGAGGTGGCAAGGCAGTGATTTAAGTGCAATGCTAAGAAATGCTGGCCACAAATGTATATATTATATATTTTAACTTTTATTGGTACACGGGGTCCTTTTTCCTGAAATAAATAACATATATTTTATAGCTGCAATATTCAACATGAATTCTCACCAGGATTTTAGCTATGATTAAAAGAACTAGGGTAATAAAACAGTCAAACCATAGGCAAGAATTTCCTAGAGGCCTTAGGGAGGCAAATTAGCCAACACTGTCACTGTTTCCTCTGATTCCAAGTTTCCCTTCATGTCATTATTTCCCCACCTAGAATAAAGGAAAAAGAAAAGGGAAATCTTAAGAGCCTTTGGTTAAGACACAGTTGATGTCACTGTTAGAACTGGTACATTCATTATGCGCTCTAAAGCCTGCTGAGAGTACTGATGGCGATGGCGTGTACGGAGCCATGTGGGGAACCGCCAAAGGATCCTGGTTGCATTAGATTCCTGTGTACTAGTATACACTGCAGCGAGTTTAAATTTGTGAAAAATAAATTTAGTAATTTGTTGACTTTTGTCTTTTTTCTAGACTCACTCCTTTGCATTTTACTTTAAAGAAGCATTTACTTCAATGCTGCATGAACACTGAGAGCAAGTACGGAAACTGAAGCTTCACACCAGTGACTGCAAAATTACAAGCTATGGTGGGGAAGATGAGCTGTGAAGGAGCAGGCAATTAACGCTATTTGTTTTAAGATGTTTTCACTGAGAGCTGGATCCTCTTTAAAAACAGTACATCAGCTGTGTGCTTGTCTTTTTTCACTGTCAAAGCAAACTGAGATTCTAGGCTCAAAGAATACCAGAGCCTAGAAGTGGCTTGGCAACCCCACACTTTATAGATGAGGACACTGCGGGGTTATGTAACTTATTCAAGGACACAGCAGGGCACAGAATCAGGATGGGAGCCTGGATCCTGCTGCCTGCTTCCCCACTGCCTCTCCTTCTTCCCCACTTCTCTGATGACACTGAATGCTCATTGCTGGTAACAGGAGAGGATCCTTTACAGCAGGGGTCGGGAACCTCAGGCCCACGGCCCAGGGGCCTTTAAGGCCGTGAACTCGTTTGGTCTGGCCCTGCCAGGGCATTAGGGGTGAGTCAATTAAATGTCTGACCAACTATAGCAGGCTAATTTTTAAGTTGGTAATTTTGTATGGCCTGCAAATGATATAAATATCCAAATGGCCCTTAGCAGAAAAAAGGTTCCCCACCCCTGCTTTAAAGCATTAAAAGATTGGGGCTTGTTCAAGGTTGAGAATAAGGGTGAGCTAGGAGGGCCTGGACCCAGCTTCCCTGAGTCCTGGGCCATTTGCATGTCTTTAAACCAGTCCAGATCCAGTGCACAGATGGTTTGGAGAGTTCTTGTCAAGGTACCTGTGACAGGACCTGACACATGTGTGCTTCATGCTTCCACTCACTGGCTTCTCCGGGCCTAGTAGGGCTCCTCCACAGACGAGCGGGACGGATGGGGCATGTGGTCGGTCTACAGGCTCTTCCAGCCCAAACACACAGCACTCAAGTGATCTGGATGCCGTGTGTGACTGAATTCCAGAGATTCCTTTCATAAGCCTTTTGCTGCCACCAGACTAATCATTTCTCTTTCAAAGGATCAATGATATTGTCTGCCTCGGCACCTTTTCAGAGCCATTCCCTTCTACTGAAACACTCTTCTTCCTCATCGTAATTGACGAGTTATGCTCCCTCTGGAACGTGAGTTCCAGGGAGCTGTAGTCCACCCCTTGGAACAGAGCCCAGAGCACTGTAGGCACTAAATAACTATTGGCTAAAAAAATTAATCCAAATGATTACAGGTGCTGCCTGGTTCCCATCTTTTGAAGCCTTGTATATCCAGGGGCTTTGATCCTTACCTGTGGACTCCATCCCACCTTAGCCTCTTTGCTCAGTTCTTACCCAGACAGAAGAGTCATCAGAGCTCTTGCCAGGAAATGATATAACTTGGTGTCAAGTTAATTTTGCTGCTACTCAGGTTCTGTCCTTGGGCCTTATCTTGGGACTCTGGTTTCCTCCTTCCTTGTGGCCTTAGAGTGCATCTGATTCAGATGATGAACCTGGCACCCTTCCCCACCAGGTGGCGGCTTGGTGCATTTGGTGCATCTTGTTTAATTTTGTGCTGAAAAGGTCATGCCACATTTCTGGATGCCAAGTTCTGCTTGCCAGACTGACCTTTTGGTAGCTGCCCCTGACTCTGTCTCCACAGTGCCTACCTTATCCTGGGGTGAGTGACTCCAGATCCCTACCCCTCCCTGTCCTGCTCTGGCTAAATCTTTGTGATCCATGTAATGCCCTGTGTGAGAGTCACTTCCTTGATGCCTCGGCACATCAGTGTCTGTCAAGATGTCTGCCTTGCCCTGCCCAGGATCCAAGGTTCTCTTCATAAACTGCAGCCTGCTCGCTGACACATGTCCTGGAGGGTGCTACCTGCTTGATTTATTGGTGCTGCCACCTTTTGGTGCTGTGTCTCCGTGGGGTCACCCCTGTCACCTGAGGTTTGACTGGTAAAACCAACTACCAGCCTGAATGGCCTCTGCAGTGTTTCATCATTAACTCCATGAGACTCCATTGGTTACTCTGGTCTTTCTCCCTGACATGCTTCCCTTTCCCCGTCACCTTCATGTTCAGGGAAGGATGGGGATTTCCTCCTCTAGGGTCATGGTTAAGGTTCAGAATACCTGGACACCACGTGTGTGACTTGGGCAAGTTACTTAATCCTAAGCCTCTATTTCTTCATCTGTAAAATGGGGGAAGAATACAGGCAATAAACAGTATTTTGTCTTGTATGGTCATGATGAGGACTGAATTAAAAATAAATGTAGCTAGTAACTTTTGTAGCCAGTAGCTCCCCAGTCCTCTAAATTGTTCTGTTACATGAGCTCCCATTATACTTGTTCTCCATACTACCAATTTTGGGTTTAAAGATACTATATTACAACTGTAATTTTCATTTTTAGATCCATGTCTTATGTTTCCAGCTATAATGTCAATTCCTTTAAGGAAAAAATCTATGCCTGTATCTTGTATCTCCCAAGCCTAGGCCAGTGCCCTGCATATACTAGATATACAATAAATGCTTATTTTTTATTGCTAGTGTGAATGATGATCTTATTTATTCTAAAAACCAAGCACTATCATCCCACAAACTCTGAGGAGTTTGCTCACCTGGAGTACATTTCCCTTGTCGATCGTGCATTGGCAAGGACAAATGCCCAGGCAGACAGAAACACTTATTAACCAACCTAGGGATTCTGCAGGTGGCAGCAGTCCTGGGATAATGTTCCTTGTTCATGACGTTCTTAGATTCTTTTGCAGCAGTGGTGAGAAATAACAGCGGTCATGCTAAAAATCTGCTTTTCAATTAACTCAGAGGAAAAAAATATGGCATCTGGGACACAGCCAGATGGAAACTGAGAGACTCACTTCACAATATTTCAGAATACTGCTTCCCTTGTAATAAAGGGTTCGTTCCTCACTAGATTGTTCAGGGCATTTAACTGATAATTTCCCTAATACCACACTTTCCAACTTTACCTACTATTGCTTAGTAACAGAATGAAAGTTGCCACAAGTGTCATCAGTAAGCTCCATACTGTCCCATCAATTTTCCTGGGGAAAGTAATTTAACACAATTAACAACTTGACACATGGAAATGTGTTTTGGTTTTTTTGTTGTTGTTTGTTTGGGGTTTTTTTAAAGCTTACTTGGGTTCTGAGTTGAAAAACATTTGGCATTTGTGCTCTGACACTATCAGAGATAAAAGGGTTACAGGAGAGAAGTGAATCAAACAAGAAAAACTACTATAGGATATTCCAGGGTTTGGATCGGAGGCTACAAGGGGAAGTTACTGAGTGATGACATAAACGTGGAGGAAGGAGAGTTGGATCCCAACTCTTCACCTTCCTAAATTGAGAAGGTGGTATTATCTCTTGCTTCTTTCTTCCATAAAATAGGAAGGGGGGGAGGAACTTATTTTTCCTGTCCAGCCTTCCTTAGAAGGTTTTGGTAACGATTATAGTTGGTAATATTTGTGATCCTTATGGCCTTAAAAGTACTGAATAAACATAAAGTCATTGACTACAGACCCCTCTGGACCTGGTGATATTCCCAGTGCCCGGCATGGCAGCCTGGACAGAGCAGGCTGTGGGGTTCAGAGTGTGCTGTGCTGATGGATGGCTGCCTACCTGCTGATCTGAAGGAGGGCAGGGCACTTTGCAGGGCTGGGTGGGGGAGGCCGGTAAGCCTTGCTTTTCCCTTAGATTGAATTTGCAAATTCTGATCTAGAGGCCTAAAGGTTTGTGTTCCAGATCTTGAGGAAAGGGTCCAGAGGAAACATGGCCAGACATGAGACTTCTCCTATCTGAGCATCTCTCCTTAGGAGAAGGAATCTCTGAAAATGCTCAGAAACAAATGCTTGTTTTTCCATGGGTCAGTCTTCTTTGGAAGGAGAGGACTGAGAAAAATGGACCTAAAATTACAAAAGGGATATTGTTTTGCAAGAGGGGAGAGGTAATTTTTCTCAAGGAATGAAAAATGTGACAGCAAAGAGGGAGCAGAACAGTTTTATGTCTGCTTCAGGGTTGGAGGGGACACAGCCCATTATCAGCAGAGACCTGGGTAGACTCTGGATATTTTTAAGAAAAAGGGGAGGTAATTACCTTTCTTAGATGACTTAAGGGCATTTCTTTTAAAGGCCTCTTCAATTTCTTTACTGAGTCTAAAACCTTTGTGAGGGGAAAATAGAAATATATATCCACTTCAAGAATAATGTGACAAGCTATCTTTACAGTGAATTCTTGTTGTTGTTTAGGACATTTTTGGTTTTAGTACTAAGAATTCTAAGAAATGAGGAAAATATGGAAATCTGAAAGCAAGATGTCATGAAAACACATTAGTAACTAATTTGTTAAGCACATCATATAGTTCCCCATTAGATCAGTTGTCCTAAGTATTAACTCCAAGAAATGTGGTCCCCAAATGCTATCTCTAAAGGGGGTAGGAATGATGAAAAGCCAAAAGCTAAATATATCTACGAGAGATAGATAATTTCAAAATTGAAGTCATCCATTATCCAAATTCCTGGGGACTGAAAAGGAGATTATTCACCTTTCTCCAAGAGAAAATACAAAAGTAGCAACAGAGTTCAAAGAAGACATATAAATAACTGACACAAACAATAGCCTCAGGGAATCTCCAAAGATTCTTCTTTAGAGAGAGATGCCTATAACACTTTTCCAGAAAAATTCATCTTTCTTAATGGTGTTAATAGCATTCAGGCTTGAAAAAATACCTTCCATCTATTAAACTCAAGGGGAAAAACCCTCACTCTTCTCCAAATGCAAGAAACAGCTCATGCTAGATGATCCATTAATTCTTGAACTAGGCCTATAAATGAAATGGTTTATAGAGGAAAGAATTAAAGAATTTACAATCCTTGTTGAAAACTCAAAATAACTCCCATTATTCCTCTACTTCAAATAAAGATTCATAGACAGATCCAAAAAGTAATGATTTTTAAATTAAAAAGTTTTATGAGCTTTTCAAGTAGAGGAATAAAGTTAGATGGTCAGGCTCTTTCTCTGAAGAAAAAAAAAGATGGAGAAAGAGAATATAAAATCCAAGCAAGGAAGAATAAAAATATTTTGAAGACTGCCCACTAAAATATATTTACAGAGTATGATAAAACTATTTTCATCTCAACTTTTTTATAACTAAAAGAATGGTTCCCTAAGCAAATTAATATCATAGAGAGGATTTTGGGGAGGATCCAGAACTTAATTATGAGAATAAGCCATGCTTGTCATAAACAGCAGTTTGCAAACCAAACATGTTTCACTTGATGCTTTTATTTGTTTGTTTACAACAAAAGGGCTAGAAATAATCCTCCTTAGCAGTGTTTTTGGCAAATCATTAGTTGGGGTTAATTATTTATAACGATAACCAGAATTTGAGAGAATGGGGAAACACTAGAAAAAAAAATCTAAATTGATTCCACCTCTCAATGTATGTATCATAAAATGGAGTTTCTTAGAGATGGGTTGTTTGGTTGAAGATCACACCTAGTTGGTTAAAAGGGTCTAGGATCACATTTTAAAATATCTTTTCCCCATTTCTTTTCTCTACCATAATACTTTAATTGAAGCAGTCATAGAATCATAGAATTTCTCTCAGGCTGGGTAGAGGCCTTTAAACTCATATTTTTGGTGACCTTTACATTAACATATAACACACATACTGAAAAGTACACAAGTCATTGTATACAGTAAACACATCTGGGCCAGTAAAGAAAGAAAATTTTGCCCTAGCTGGTTTGGCTCAGTGGATAGAGCCTTGGCCTTCGGACTGAAAGGTCCCAGGTTCGATCCCAGTCAAGGGCATGTACCTTGGTTGTGGGCACATCCCCAGTAGGGGGTGTGCAGGAGGCAGCTGATCAGTGTTTCATTCTCATCGATGTTTCTAATTCTCTATCTCTCACCCTTCCTCTCTGTACAAAATCAATAAAATATATTAAAAAAAAAGAAAGAAAATTTTACCCAAACTCCAGAAGACACCTTACACCCCTTCCAGTCATGGCCCACCCTACCCCACAAGGTCAGATATTTCTATACCCAGTGAGGAAGGAGCAAATTGAGGTTCACCTTGGATAAACAATTTCCCCAAAGCAAATGATTAGCAAGAACATGAAACATGATTTTGTGACATCTACTTCAGTATTTTTCCACTAATTTAATTGAATTCTAACTAATTTAACTAACAATGTAAAGCCCAGCATGATATAAAACTGCAGTCTCCCAAATGTTTGTTGAACCAATTAATGAAGGTGATCCTGAAGTTCCTCTTGTTTCATACATCATTTCTGTGTTCTCTGTGTGTTTTTCTTGGCCTCTCACTGACATTGCAAGGTCTCATGACATCTGATGGTTCTGGACTGCCCCAGTATTTCTGAGCTACACATTATGAAGCTACGTGCATGGGTGGCATTGCCCTTTGTAGAGCTTTTCTGGAGGGCGGGGTGCTGAATGTGAGCCCATTTCATTGGGTGAACTCCCATGTTCATATCTGAAGAATTTTTCTCTGGAGTTATTTTATTTTGATAGAAAAGAATCCTTTAATAGCCTGGGGGAACATGAAGACTGCTAGTATTTTAGAAGCAGTATGGGAAAAGGAATTGTGCAACCCACTCCTCATGCAGACTTTCACTAACTCCCGTGTTCACTTCTACATCTCATTCCTATTCTCCTCTGGGGATAGCTGAAAGTCAATCTACTTCTCATTGCTGGCATGCAAGAGCAACTCTAAACAGAGGCAGTAATAAAATACTCATCTACCCTTAAACATAAAGATGGTCTGGTTCTAGACAATTACTGTGGTGGCTAATTATTTTTCAGCATTACTGAGATTTAATTTACATACCATAAAGTCACCTACTTAAAGTGTACATTTGATGAATGATGATGACTACGCAGTTTGATGAATTTTGGTAACTGTATTCAAGATATAGAACAGTTCCATCACTCTAAAAACTTTTCTCATGTCCCTCTGCAGTTGACCCCTGGCTTCACCTTCATGTCCCAGGCAACCTATGCTTTTTCTCACGATGCTTTTTTACCTTTTCTAGAATTTCATATGATGGAATCAAGTGGTATGCCATCATTTGTGTTTGTTTTCTTTCACTTAACATGTTCTTTGAGATTCATCTATCTTGTGTGTATTCCTTTTTTTATTCCTTCTTATTGCTGAACGGTATTCCATTATAGGGATATATCACAATTTTTTTTATCCATTCACATGTTGGTGAATATTTGGGTTATTTCCAGTTTTGGGCAATTGTGGATAATACAACTGTGAGCATGTGGTATAAGTCTTCATGTGAAGACACATTTTCATTTCTTTTAGATAAACGCCTAACAGTAAAATTGATGGATCATATGTTTAACTTTGTAAGATCCTGCTATACCGACTTCCAAGTGACTATGACATTTTGCATTCAACCAGCAATGTACAGAGTTTTCATCACACCATGTCATCATTAACACTCAGTATTATCAGTATCTTTAATTTAAGCTATTCTAGTGCTGTGTAGTGCTATCTCCTAATGGTTTTAAAATCATTTTCCTGATGTCTTGTGATGTTCAGAATCTTTTCATGTACTTATTCACCATTTCTTTATTCTTTTTGTGTGTCTGAAGTGTCCAAATCTTTTTGTCTTCTTATTAATGGATTGTTTATCTTATTATGGAGTTAAAACCGTTCTTTTTATATTTTGCACACAAGTTTTTATCAGATTTATTTTGAAAATATTTTTTCCTAGACTGGACTTATCTTTTTGTTTCTCTAAACTGTCTAAGAGAACATGTTTTTAATTTTGATAAAATATATTTTATCAGTTTTTTCTTTTCTAGGTCATATTTATTTTGTCCTATTTAAGAAATCTTTGATTCAGGTCACAAAGATTTTCTTCTGTTTTCTTCTAGATATTCCATGGTTTCACT
Organism: Myotis myotis; assembly: GCF_014108235.1. Lineage (NCBI taxonomy): Eukaryota > Metazoa > Chordata > Mammalia > Chiroptera > Vespertilionidae > Myotis > Myotis myotis. The sequence goes on along the minus strand of NW_023416379.1, from coordinate 65,917,404 downwards.
TCTTAAGTTTAGTCTATGATCCATTTTGAGTTAATTGTTATCCATGTTGTGATGTATGGATTGAGACTAATTTTTAAATATAGATATCCAGTTGTTCCAGCACAATTTAAAGACTATTTTTACCTTCACTTGGTAAAGGACTTGGCATATTCCAGGAATAGAAAGGAGGTCAGTATGGCCTGAATATAGTGAGAGAGGAGGAGAGTATTGTGTAACAATGTTGACAGAAAGGTAGGGGCCAAATCGTGTAAGATCTTGTGGACCTAAATAAGAAATTGGATTTTATTCTGAAAGCAGTAAACTGCTTTAAGTGTTTTAAGAAGGGAGGTTAGATGACCTGATCTATATATTTAAAAGAGAATTCTTCATCTGTTTCTACCAATCTAACCAAAACCATTTTGATGAAGGTCACTACTGAACATGCAATAGCAAGCGGAGTATGATGGAGTTTTATTGGTTATTCAGTGGGGCAAAATTTGACCCTTAGCTCAGCAGTTCTTAAATTGCCAACTGCACATATGCCTTTTCCCCCTTCTTGTGGGAGTCTGTATAAAACCAGAGTTAATGCACTTTTTTGAATGCTGGCTTACATGCTGCCACAGCCAGAAATTTTTGCCAGAGATACTGAAAATACTACCTGGTGCTTTATGTCCTTTTGGCTTCTCTTCCTTTTGCTATTTCTTTATTGCCCAAGGTAAACATAGTACTAATGCCAATGGGAAAAAGCTAAAGAAGACTTTTTAGTTATTAGAGATTATATACCACCTGCTGAGTATTACCAGCTTAATTTGAAGTATATAAAATGGAGTAAACATGAAGAATCTAGGATAGTGCTGAAACTGGTTTGGCTCAGTGGTTAGAGCGTTGGCCTATAGACTGAAAGGTCCCAGGTTCAATTCCGGTCAAGGGCATGTACCTGGGTTGCGGGCACATCCCCAGTAGGACATGTGCAGGAGGCAGCTGATCGATGTTTCTCTCTCATTGATGTTTCTAACTCTCTATCTCTCTCCCTTCCTCTCTGTAAAAAATCAATAAAATATATTTTTTTAAAAAAGAATCTGGGATAGCACTTTTATAATAAAAATTAATAATGCATTGTGATCATCTATTGAAATTCAAAATGATTAAATTAGCTTACATAAAAAGAAAGATTTTTTAAAAATATATTTTTATTGATTTCAGAAACATCAATAATGACAGAGAATCATTGATCAGCTGCCTCCTGCATGTCTCCTACTGAGGATCGAGCCCACAACCCAGACATGTCCCCCTGACCAGAATCAAACCCAGGACCCTTCAGTCTACAGGCCTATGCTATATCTATCAAGCCAAACCAGCTAAGGCAAAAAGAAAGATTTTGATACAGAAAAGTTTTCTTCTGTATTAGAGTAGGTTATAGGAGAAATTGTAGAGATCTCTAATACTAGAGTGGGTTTGATTTGGAAAAATTTTGTTGAATGATGATTAACTGGTTAAGCTACAATCTAGAGAACCTTTTCAAAAGGCTCTTTATTTAAATATATATATTTGTGCTTAAAACACAGTAGGGGATTTTTTAGTAGGGACTTTTTCTTTTACTGAATAAGTTCTATATAATTAATATCAACTGTTTGATCAATTCTGCCAATAAATTTCAAAATTTGCATCACAACTATATAATTTCTCTAACATTATGAAAATGTTGGTTAGGAGGATAGACACTTTATTAAGTAAAATGTTGGTAATAATCCTGATAATCTTGACATTCCTTCATTTTCTTTTCTTTTTTTTGTTATTCCTCACAAGAAGATATTTTTCCATTGATTTTTAGGGGTGGGGGGCAGAGAGAGAGAGAGATTGATGTGTTGCCTCCTGCATGCACCCTAAACAGGGCCGGGGATTGAGTCTGCAACTGAGGTACGTGCCCTTGACTGGAATTGAACTCAGAACCCTTCAGTCCACAGGCTGACTCTCTATCCACTGAGCAAAACCATCTAGGGCTAATTTTTCTTGGTAATACCTCCACATTAATCCAAATTTCATTTAAAAGATATTTTTAGGCATTTAAGTATAGAATTTAGTTTTAGTCTTTTAAAGATTTAATATTTATTGAAATAGCCTTGCTAGAATGGAGTTGGAAATTTTCTCAATTTAAAGAGACGTAGAAAAACTTCTTGTTAGACTAGATATTGTGACAATTCTTCCACTAATAACATCTAGATTTCGGGTTCAGTCCCTGGTCGGGGCACATGTGGGAGGCAACCAATGAATGTTTCTGTCTCACATCTCTCTCTCTCTCTCTCTCTCTCTCTCTCTCTCTCTCTCTCTCTCTCTCTCTCTCTCTCTCTCTCTCTCTCTCTCTCTCTTTCCTCCCTCTTTCTCTAAGATCAATAAACATATCCTCAGGTAAGGATTAAAAAAATAAAATAAACTCCAAGTGGATAAAGACCTGAAAGGGATATAGTATAATATAATGGAATATAGCATAATCTAACTTAATAAATACATTATAAATTCTGGGTAGGAAAGGATTTCTTTAACAAGACTTAAAGAGAACAAACCAAAAAGAAGAATGATTGATTAAATTTGACAATTGTATCTTTTACCGAAGTTAAAGAAGATTATTTTTATAATACATACTAGAGGCTCGGGCATGAAATTCATGAATGCGGGGGGGGGGGGGGGGATCCCTCAGCCCGGAATGCACCCTCTCCAATCTGGGACCCTTTGGGGGATGTCTGACTGTCAGTTTAGGCCTGATACCTGCCTGCCTGCCTGATTGCCCCTAACTGCCTCTGCCTGACAGCCTGATCGCCCCCTAATGGCTCCCCTGCTGTCCTGATCGCCCCTAACCGCCTCTGCCTCAGCCCCCACCACCATGGCTTTGTCCGGAAGGAAGTTGGACATCTGGAAGATGTCCGGTCAACTCGGTCTAATTAGCATATACCCTATTATTAGTATAGATCTGTACCTGGGCCCAGTGCTGCGCCACTCCTGCTCATCCCGGCCCCGCTGCACCTGCAGCTGCCACTGCTAGGTAGAACACAGCCATGGAGGTAGGAAAGGCTGGCACTGCTGCAGCTGGGCTCGCCAGCTGTGAGCCTGGCACCTGATGACCCTCAGTCAGCTGAGCAGTACTTCTGCTGTGAGGGCACACTGACCACCAGGGGGCAGCTCCTGCATTGAGCATCTGCCCCCTGGTGGTCAGTTCCCGTCATAGCAACTGGTCAAAAGGTCACTCAGTTGTTTGGTCCCTTAGGCATATATATATATATATATATATATATATATATATATATATATATATACACACACACACACACACATACATACACACTAGAGGCCCAGTGCACAAAAATTTGTGCACTTGGGAGGAAGGAGAGGGTCCCTCAGCCCAGCCTGTGCCCTCTCGCAGTCTGGGACCCCTCGGGAGATAACGACCTGCTGGCTTAGGCCTGCTCCCGGGTGGCAGAGGGCAGGCCCAAACCCTAGGTGCAGCCCCTGGTCGGGCTCAGAGCAGGGCCGATTAGGGAGTTGGGGTGCCGCCCCTGTCATGCACAGAGCAGGGCAGATCGGGAGGTTGCGATGCCACCCTCAGTCATGCTCAAGGTAGGGCAGATTGGGGGGTGGGGCACTGCCCCCTGTCACACTCAAGGCAGGGTCGATGGGCAGGTTGCGGCGCCACCCCCTGTCACGCACAGAGCAGGGTCGATCAGGGGGTTGGGGAGCTCCCCCCTGTCACGCACAGAGCAGGGCCGATAGGGCAGTTGGGGCACCGCCCCCTGTCATACACAAAGCAGGGCCGATCAGGGGGTTGGGGCGCCGCACCCTGTCACACTCAGGGCAGGGCCGATGGGGAAGTTATGGCTCTACCCCGTCACACAGAGCAGGGCCCGTGGGGGAGAGGGGTTGGGGCGCCGCACCCTGTCACACACAGAGCAGGGCCGATCAGGGGGTTGGGGCACCGCAGCCTGTCACACACAGAGCCGCAGGGCAATCAGGGGGTTGGGGAGCTCCCCCCTATCAGGCACAGAGCAGGGCTGATCAGGGGGTTGGGGTGCCTTCTCCTGTCAAAAACAGAGCAGGGAGGATAGGGAGGTTGTGGCCCCACCCCCTGTCACACACAGAGCCGCAGGGCGATCAGGGGGTTTGGGCGCTGCCCCCTGTCACGCTGATCCTGGTGCTGGGAGGCATATTACCCTTTTACTATATAGGATAGAAGCCTGGTGCACAGGTGGGGGCCAGCTGGTTTGCCCTATCTAATAAAAGAGAAACATGGTAATTAGCGTACGACCTCTACCCTTCCCATTGGCTAATCAGGGCGATATGCAAATTAACTGCCAGCCAAGATGGCGGCCGGCAGCCAGGCAGCTTGAAACTAACATGAGGTTTGCTTGCTTCAGTGACAGAGGACTCCAACATTCCCCGCCTGCCGCTGCAGGCCTCTGAGCTGCAACTCTAAGCCACTATGTTACAAATATAGAAGCTAAACAAAACCCCAGAAACCTGCTTTAGTCGCCGGGCTTCAGCCAGCAGGATCACAACATTGTTTCAAATACAGAAGGTAAACAAAGGCCAGAAACCTGCTTTCAGCAGTGGAGGCCTAAGAGCTGGAGCCTCAGAGCTAAAGCTGGCCCAGAATTAAAAAAAAAAGAAAAAAAGGAGCGGTTGGGAGCTTCAGTCACCCGCCAGCCTGAAAACAGCGCTCAGCCCCTCACCCAGACTGGCCAGGCACCCCAGTGGGGACCCCCACCCTGAAGGGTGTGTGACCAGCTGCAAACAGCCATCATCCCCTCACCCAGGCTGGCCAGGCACCCCAGTGGAAACCCCCACCCAGATCCGGGACATCCTTCAGGGCAAACCAGCCACCCCTACCCATGCACCAGGCCACTATCTTATATAGTAAAAGGGTAATATGCCTCCCAGCACCGGGATCAGCGTGACAGGGGGCAGCGCCCAAACCCCCTGATCGCCCTGCGGCTCTGTGTGTGACGGGGTGGGGCCACAACCTCCCTATCCTCCCTGCTCTGTTTTTGACAGGAGAAGGCACCCCAACCCCCTGATCAGCCCTGCTCTGTGCCTGATAGGGGGGAGCTCCCCAACCCCCTGATTGCCCTGCGGCTCTGTGTGTGACAGGCTGTGGTGCCCCAAACCCCTGATCAGCCCTGCTCTGTGTGTGACAGGGTGCGGCGCCCCAACCCCCCCGCCGCCCACGGGCCCTGCTCTGTGTGTGACGGGGTAGAGCCATAACCTCCCCATCGGCCCTGCCCTGAGTGTGACAGTAGTGGCGCCCCAACCCCCTGATCGGCCCTGCTCTGTGGGTGATAGAGGGCGACACCCCAACCGCCCCCCATGGGCCCTGCTCTGTGTGTGACGGGGTAGAACCATAACCTCCCCATCGGCCCTGCCCTGAGTGTGACAGGGTGCGGCGCCCCAACCCCCTGATCCACCTTGCTCTGTGTGTGACAGGGGGCGGTGCCCCAACTCCCCTATCGGCCCTACTCTGTGAGTGACAGGGGGGAGCTCCCCAACCCCCTGATCGGTCCTGCTCTGTGTGTGACAGGGGGGAGCTCCCCAACCCCCTGATGGGCCCTGCTCTGTGCGTGACAGGGGGTGGCGCCGCAACCTGCCCATCGACCCTGCCTTGAGTGTGACAGGGGGCGGTGCCCCAACCCCCCAATCGGCCCTACCCTGAGCGTGACTGAGGATGGCATCGCAACCTCCCGATCCGCCCTGCTCCGTGCATGACAGGGGGTGGCGCCCCAACTCCCCAATCGGCCCTGCTCTGAGCCGGACCAGGGGCTTCACCTAGGGATTGGGCCTGCCCTCTCCCACCAGGGAGCGGGCCTGAGAGAGCAGGTTGTTATCTTCCGAGGGGTCCCAGACTGCGAGAGGGCACAGGCCGGGCTGAGGGACTCCCTCTTTCCCCCCGAGTGCACAAATTTTTGTGCACTGGGCCTCTAGTATATATATAATTATATTATAGGACTTTTACATAATATAACTGTTTAACTATCAAAAAATAATTTGAAGTTATCAAAATTAACTTAATATAATATTATTAAATATATTTACTTTAATAAAATTAATTAGTCAAACAATAAACACACTCATTGGATTTCTTAAAAGTGCCAGGCAATGTTAATACTAGAGAGAAATATTATGTTGAATGAGAAAGAATACAGACCTTGAAATCTATCTGGGAAGATAAACACTAAACAAATAGTTTCCAGCATTCTAGACAATTCCCATTCTCAAACATATGAATCTTTTATGAATTACTGCTTTCTCTTCACCTTGCCTGCTCTTCTCTTGACCCTTTTTCCACCATGTAGGTCTCCATGACTACAAAGTTTCCCTGATGTCTCCCTCCAGTATTGATCCTGCCTTCCTCTCTCAGATCACTATGCTCTCCTTTTTAACCTCTGAATTGCAATTACTAGTTTACCTTTCTGTTCCTGCCAATAGTCCCCGTGGCTCTTTTAAAAGGAGCTATTTCTATCTATTCATCATAGTGGCACATAATAAATCTTGAAAAGCTGTGTTGACATGTGAAAGTGAAGTAATAAGGCAATTATGTAGATTATACAAGGTTAAAGTGAAAGCAATATACACAATCCTTTGCTTCAAAAATTAAAATAGTATTGGGCAAAAATTTATTTTAACATAGCAAATATAAATTCAATGATACCAATAAACCACTAAAGGTTTTTTAAGTTTTAATAACAAAACACAGCCTATTTTATTTTATCCTATTCTTTTTTTGGAGATTTGTCAAAATATTGACTTCTCTCTGCATGGAACTTCTTTATATGCTATCAAAATAAGTAGATAAATTTAATGGAAATTTTGGAAATTTTTGATGAAAATAATTCCCATTCAAGAACACTTTTTCAATATCTGATTCATTAATTCATTCATTCATTCATTTTTGTTCATTATTGACCAATTGCCCAGAAAAAATATTTTTCTTTATACCAGAAATAAAACATCACTAGTATATTTTAAAGGTAGTGTTTTCCTTGAGTTGATACAACATAAAAACTTCTATTTGAGTTTTAGATGTGGAAGTATCAATACCTGCAAAAGCATTTTTACTGTAAATTTGATTACTACTTTACATACTATGCTACCTTGCTATAATATAACTCTTTTTTCAAACTACTCCCAAGGCTTAAGTCTTACTTATTAAAAATTTCAGAGAATCTATTAAGTACTTCTACTGGAGTCCCTGTGATTAAAATATTCCCAATATGTTATTAATTTATGTTCACTCGTATGTGATAACAACCTAAAATTGAGATGATAGTCTTGGTATTCATATGCATTTGGCAGACATATTACAAGAGATACTTTCTCTGCTGGCCTGTGACTAAATTTTTTTTCAAGTTTTACTACACAAAAATAATCTCCAATCACATACTGGTTTGACTCAGTTGATTGAGTGTTGTCCAGTGCACCAGAAGGTCACTGGTTTGATTCCCAGTCATGACACATGCCCAGGTTTCGGGCTTAATCCCCAGTAGGATGTGTACAGGAGGGAGCTTATCAATGTTTCTCTCTCATCATTGATGTTTCTCTCTCTCTCCCCCCTCCCTTCCTCTCTCTCTCTAAAATCAATTAAAAAACATTTTTTTAAAAAGAGAGTAAATCAAATACTCTGTTTAAAATCATTAAAACAGATTAATTTAATTTCCATTGTCCTATCAGTAATTGGAATCTGCCTTTTGCCTTAAGACTTGCTCTCACAAATAGATCCAGAGACATAGAAGCAAGGAATAGCCTCAGGAATTTCAGAGGGGAGGTGGGGGTCGAGGGGTGGAGTAGAGATTAACCGGGGAATTTATATGCATACTAGAGGCCCAGTGCACAAAATTCATGCGTGGGTACAGTCCCTAGGCCTGGCCTGTGATCAGAGCCATCTTCCCCAGCTGCCTGCAGCCGGCCCCGCCCCACACTGCCACCCACCCCCGGTTCCCCGTTCACCATCGGGTGATCGGTGCCTGACAGCTGGGGTAAGGGACCGAGAGGTCAGCTGTTACCACCTGCTAGCCAGCCCCGCCCCCATTGCGGGTGGCCATCAGGCAATCGGAACCTGCCAGCTGGGGAAACGGACCAAGAGGTGGTCAGTGCACCTCACAGTGACTGGTCCAGCAGTCGTTCTGGTTGTTCTGCCATTAGGGTTAATTTGCATATTACCTTTTATATAGGATATGCATGACACACACAGTAGGGTGGTGAAGGCCTGGGAAGGGCGGGTGCAAGTTGGAGGTGGTCAATGGAAAGAAAAAAAAAGCAAAGGGGACATCCATAACACTTTCAACAATAAAGATAAATTTAAAAAAAGAAAAAAACAACTTGCTTTCACAAAGGCACATCCTATTCCTATTGCCAGGCCCTCTATGGCTTTTATTAGATCACCTCATTAACACAGAGAGAAGATAGCAATTTGACACATGTAATTCAAAAGAATTTCTATAAAGCTTCTTTGAGGTAGTATCATAAGTTCCCTTGATTTCTACCTTAAAAGAAAATTGGATCTTAAATTTAACTCCATAGAAATTCATCTTTTGGAGTATTACAAATAAAGCAGGTTTCCTGCCTGGGGACACTGCCTATTGCTCTAGCGGATTGCACTTAGTATTAGTATGGAAAATGGAACATCACTACATTTATGTGTCTCAAAAACTGCCCTAAGAAGGATGCCCACTATCTCCGCTATTATTTCATATTGAACTGGGAATGTTGGACATGCATTCAGACACAACAAAATGAGTAGAGGCATGAGAATTAGGGGAAATAAAGAAATAAAACTATTCTTATTTGCAATTTATGAGATAATATTCTTGGAAAACCTGAATGAATCAATAATAAAATTAGCACATATATAAATTCTGTGGTATACCAGCATATAATTTTAACATGTAAAAACCAATAGTCTCGTGCTTACTTTGCAGTATACATACTAAAATTGGAGTGATGCAGAGTAGATTAGCATGGCCCCTGTGCAAGTATGACATGCATATTCATGAAGCATTTCATATTTTTATCTGTAACACCCTCAACAAAAAATAAATTAAATAAATAAAAACCAATAGTCTCATATAAATAAACAATAACCAGTTAGAAGACAAAATAGAAGAAAAACTTCTTTACAACAAAAAAAGTATAGAATATTTCAGCATTAACTTAAAAAATGTGTAAAATCTATAAGAGGAAAGCTTTAAAATATACTTGAAAGGCATAAAAACAGATTTAAATAAGTGAAAAGACGCCCTTCAGTTTTAGAAAAAATGACTCAACATAAAAGAGTTTTAATTCTCCCCAAGCTATAATATAAAGTAAATGTGATTCAATAAAATCCAACAAGTAGAAAAAGATTGAAGGAGAACCCTATAAATTAATATGAAGTGATTTCCAGGATACATCTTAATTCAGGAAAAAACAAACAAACAAAAAAAACCCCACCTCTGTCTACAAGAGATCCACCTCAGACAAAAGAGATACACAGGATGAGAGTGAAGAGATGGAAAAAATTTTCCATACAAATAGAAAAGAAAAAAAAAAGCTGGAGTAGCAATACTCATATCCGACAAAATAGACTTCAAAATGAAGGCCATCAAAAAGACAACAAAGGTCACTACGTAATACTAAAGGGATCGATCCAACAAGAGGATATAACCCTGGTAAACATGTATGCACCCAATATAGGAGCACCTAAATATATATATAAAAAAAAAACTTCTAGAGGACTTTAAGGGAGAGATCGACAACAATATAATCATAGTAGGGGACTTTAACACCCGCTAACTTCCTTGGATAGATCGTCCAGACAAAACTTAACATGGAAACAGTGACTCTAAAGGACACACTGAATCTGATGGATTTAATTGACATTTATAGAACATTTCACTCCAAAGCTGCAGAATATACATTCTTCTCAAGTGCACATGCATCATTCACAAAAATAGATCACATGTTAGGACACAAAACAAGTCTCTACAAGTTCAAGAAGATTGAAATCATATCAAGTATCTTCTCAGATCACAGTGGAATGAAATTAGAAATCAACCACAGTAAAAACACCCCAAAACATTCAAACACATGGAAGCTAAATAGCATGTTATTAAACAATGAATGGGTTACCAATGAGATCAAGAAAGAAATAAAAACTTCCTGGAAACAAAAGAAAATGAACACACAACAACCCCAAATCTCTGGGACACAGCAAAAGCAGTCCTCAGAGGGAAGTTCATAGCACTACAGGCCTACCTCAAAAAACAGGAAAAAATCAATAAACTATTTAACCCTACAACTTAAAGAACTAGAAAAGCCCAGAGTAAGTGGAAGGAAGGATATAATAAAGATTAGAGCAGAAATAAATAACAGAGATGACAAAAAAAAAAATACAAAAAAATCAATTAAACCAAGAGCTGGTTTTTGAAAGGATAAACAAAATTGAGAGGACACAAATAAATAAAATCAGAAACAAAATGGAGAAGTAACCACTGACATCACAGAAATACAAAAGATTGTAAGAAAATACTATGAACAACTATATGCCAACAAGATGGACAATGTCAATGAAATGGGGCAAATTCCTAGAAAAATACAATCTCCCAAAACTGAATCAGAAAGAATCAGAAAACCTGAATAGGCCAATAACAACTGAGGAAATTGGAGCAGTAATAAAAAACACCTGGCAAGCAAAAGCCCAGGTCCAGATGGCTTCACAGGGGAGTTTTACCAAACATTCAAAGAAGAACTAACACCTATACTCCTCAAAGTATCCTAAAAAATCCAAGAGGAAGGAACACTTCCAAGCTCTTTTTTTAATGAGGCCAGCATTACAGTAATTCCAAAACCAGATAATGACACTACAAAGCAACAGAATTACAGGCCAATATCCATGAGGAACATAGATACTAAAATCCTCAACAAAATATTAGCAAATTGGATCAAGCAATATATTAAAAATATTATACCCATGACCAAGTGGGATTTATTTCAGGGATGCAAGAATGGTACAATATTTGCAAACCAATAAATGTGATAGATCACATAAGCAAATTGAGAGACAAAAATCACATGATCATATCAATAGATGCAGAAAAAGCATTCAACAAAATCCAACACCCATTTTTGATAAAAACTCTCAGCAAAGTGGGAATAGGGGGAGCATATCTCAACATGATAAAGGCTTATATGACAAACCTACAGCAAACATCATACTCAATAGGCAAAGGCTAAAACCATTTCCCTTAAGAACAGGGGAACAAGCCAGAGATGTCCTCTTTCACTACTCTTACTCAACATAGTACTGGAAGTCTTAGCCACAGTGATCAGACAAGAAGAAGAAATAAAAGGCATCCAAATTGGAAAGGAGGAAGTAAAACTCTCATTATTTGCAGATGACATGATATTGTACATAGAAAATCCTAACGACTCCACCAAAAAACTTCTAAATTTAATAAATGAATTTGGCAATGTAGCAGGATACAAAATAAACACCCAAAAATCAATTGTTGTTACACAATAATAATAAACTCTCAGAAAAAGAAACCAAGAAAACAATCCCATTTGCCATTGCAACAAAAACAATTAAAATACTTAGGAATAAACTTAACCAAGGAGGCAAAAGACCTATATTCAGAAAACTACAGGCCATGGAAAAAAGAAAAAGAAGAAGGTATACACAAGTGGAAGAATATACCATGTTCATGGATTGGTAGAATCAACATCATTAAAATGTCTATACTACCCAAGGAAACCTACAGATTCAATAAAATCTCTATTAAATACCCATGGCATATTTCACAGATCTAAAACAACTACTTCAAAATTTTATATGGAACCAAAAGAGATCCTGAATAGCCACAGCAATCTTGAGAAAGAAGAACAAAGTTGGAGGAACCACAATACCAGATTTCAAGTTATACTACAAAGCCACCATAATCAAAGAGCCTTTGAACTGGCATAAGAACAAGCATACAGATCAATGAAACAGAATGAGACCCCAGAAATTGATCCAAGCCATTATGCTCAATTAATATTTGACAAAGGAGTCAAGACAGTCTCTTCAATAAATTGTGATGGGAAAATTGAACAGATACATGCAAAAAATGCAATTAGAACACCAACTTGTACCATACACAAGAATAAGCTCAAAATGGATAAAAGACTTAAATGTAAGTTGTGAAACCATAAAAAACCTAGAAGAAACCATAGGCAGCAAAATCTCAGCTTTCATAGAATATATTTACAGATACATCTCCTAGGGCAAAGAAAACTAAGGAGAAAATAAACAAATGGGATTACATAAAAATAAAAAGCTTCTGCATAGCAAAGGAAACCATCAATAAAATGAAAAGTGAGCCCTCTGTATGGGAGAGCATATTTGGCAATGATACATCTGATAAAGGGTTAATGTCCAAAATATATAAGGAACTCATACAACTTAACAAAAGGAAGATAAACAAACCAATTAAACAATGGGCAAAGGACCTAAGTAGACATTTCTCTAAAGAGGACTTACAGATGGCCAGGATACATATGAAAAAACGCTCAAAATCACTGATCATCAGAGAGATGCAAATGACAATGAGGTATCAACTTACACCTGTCAGAAAGGCTACCATCAACAAATCAACAAATGACAAGTTCTGGTGAGGATGTGGAGAAAAGGGAACCCTAGTATAATGCTAGTGGGAATGCAGAGTGGTGCAGCCATTATGGAAAGCAATATGGAGTTTCCTCAAAAAATTAAAAATGGAACTGCCATTTGACCCAGGGACCCCACTTCTAGGAATATATCCTAAGAAACCTGAAATACCAATCAGAAAGAATGTATGCACCCCTATGTTCATAGCAGCACAATTTACAACAGGTAAGATCTGGAAACAGCCCAGGGCCCATCAGTAGATGAGTGGATAAAAAAAGCTATGGTACATTTAAACCATGGAATACTATGCAGCAGTAAAAAAGAAGAATCTCTTACCCTTTGAGACAGCATGGATGGACCTGGAGAGTATCATGCTAAGTGAAATAAGTCAGTCAGAGAATGACAGGCATCACATGATCTCACTCATCTGTGGAATCTAAGTAACAAAATAAGCTGATGAACCAAGTGGATCCAGAGACTCGAAGCACGGAACAGTGTGCAGAATCTCGGAGGGAAGGTGAGGGAGGGTGGGTGGGTTAGAAGTAATCAACCAAGGACCTTGTATGCATATATACGTGGCACATGGACACAGACAATGGGGCAGTGAGGTCCTGGAGCAGGGGCGAGGGCAGGCTGGAGGGGGTCATTGGGAGAAAAAAAGGAGATATATGTAATACTTTCAACAATAAAGAATTATTTTAAAAAAACACTTAAGTGTACATGGTATACTATCTTCTGTGTAAGAAAGAGAAATTAGACTATATACACATTTTTATATGGATACAGATTGTGTGTGTTTGTGTTTGTGTGTGTGTGTATTGCAAAATGGAAACATAAGAAGGTAACCATGTGGGCCTCTTCAGAATATACAGTTTTAACTTCTGAACAACATAAATGTTTGCATATTTAGTAATTAAATTAAATTAAAATGAAAAAAGATAATCCTACAATTTGATACAAATGAGCCTAACTGTATAATCAATTTGATATAATACAGAAAAAGTAAATTTTGAACATAGTATCCTGACTATAAATCATTAATGACTTTTTTCTAACTATAAGAAAACCTACAAAAAATTCTGAACTTTAGTTTTATTATTGCTAATAATGTTGATGTAGTAATATTGAACCTATTTTGTACATATTGTAGAAAAGAGAAAATTAGTGAATATATTGATGTCATTGGGAACAAATGTTTTCACTGTGAATGAAAGGAGATACTAATTGGGAATAGGTGAAAGTGTTTGGACTTGAATTGTAGCCATCAGTGTGAATTCCTGATATGTATCTACAACTATATAGATATATGTAGATATAGATATAGCTATATTGATAGATGTAGATATATAGATATCTACCTATACCTATACCTATACCTACACCTACACCTACATATACATCTATCTATATTTATCTATATTCTTAGCTCTGTTCACTGAATGAATTTAGAAAAATTACATCCCACTAGCAACCAACATTCTATGTTTCTAAAAACATTTTGCAGTAAAAGGAATTAGGGCAGCTCCTTGAAGTAATGCCTGGTTCTGAGAAGGAATTGGGAAAAGTGAAAGGTGAACCTGGGACATCTTTTGGCAAAATATGGGGACAACTCAAAAGGATCCAAGAGCAAATTAGTGGAGTCTCTATGAAAAACAGCGTGGAAGTTCTTAAAAAAGTTAAAAATGGAAAAGAAATTAAAAATGGAACTTACAATTCAGCAGTGCTATTTCTGGCTATTTACCTGAAGAGATGCAAAACACTAATTCAAAAATATATATTCACCCCATGTCTATTGAAGCATTATTTACAATAGCCAAGATACGCAAACAATTTACTAGTAAGTGCCCATCAGCAGACAATTAGATAAAGAAGATATGGTACATATATGCAATGGAATATTACTTGGCTATAAAAAGGAATAAAATCTTACCATTTGCAACAACATGGATGGACCTAGAAGGCATTATATTGAGTGAAATAAGTCAGGCAGAGAAAGACAAATACCACTGATTTTACCTGTATGTAGAATCTAAAGAACAACATAAAGAAACTAAACAGGAACAGACTCATAGATATGGAGAACAAACTGATGGTTGCCAGATGAGAAGGGGGGGTGGGGGTTGGAGGGCTGGCTGAAAAAGGTAAAGAGAGTAAGAAATACAATTAGTAGTTATAAAATAGTCATGAGGATGAAACACCAACAAAAGGAATATAGTCAATTATATGGTAACTAGAGGCCCGGTGCACAAAAATTTGTGCACTCAACGGGGGGTGGGGGGGTCCCTCAGCCCGGCCTGTGCCTTCTCGCAGTCTGGGACCCCTCGGGAGATAACAACCTGCTGGCTTAGGCCTGCTCCAGGGTGGCAGAGGGCAGGCCTAATCCCTAGGTGCAGCCCCTGGTCGGGCTCAGAGCAGGGCCGATTGGGGAGTTGGGGCGCCGCCCCCTGTCATGCACAGAGCAGGGCTGATCGGGAGGTTGCGATGCCACCCTCAGTAACACTCAGGGTAGGGCCGATTGGGGGGTTGGGGCACCGCCCCCTGTCACACTCAAGTCAGGGTCGATGGGCAGGTTGCGGCACCACCCCCTGTCACGCACAGAGAAGGGCCAATCAGGGGGTTGGGGCGCTGTCCCCTGTCATGCACAGAGCAGGGTCAATTAGGGGGTTGGGGAGTTCCCCACTGTCATGCACAGAGCAGGGCCCATCAGGGGGTTGGGGAGCTCCCCCCTGTCACTCATAGAGTAGGGCCGATAGGAGAGTTGAGGCACCGCCCCCTGTCATACACAGAGCAGGGCGTATCAGGGGGTTGGGGCGCTGCACCCTGTCACACTCAGGGCAGGGCCGATGGGGAGGTTATGGCTCTACCCCGTCACACACAGAGCCGCAGGGCGATCAGGGGGTTGGGGAGCTCCCCCTACCAGGCACAGAGCAGGGCCGATCAGGGGGTTGGGGCGCCTTCCCCTGTCAGGAACAGAGCAGGGCTGATAGAGAGGTTGTGGCCCCGCCCCCTGTCACACACAGAGCTGCAGAGTGATCACGGGGTTTGGGCCCTGCCCCCTGTCACCGCTGATCCCGGTGCTGGGAGGCATATTACCCTTTTACTATATAGAATAGAGGCCTGGTGCATGGGTGGGGGCTGGCTGGTTTGCCCTGAAGGGTGTCCTGGATCAGGGTGGGGGTCCCCACTGGGGTGCCTGGCCAGCCTGGGTGAGGGGATGATGGCTGTTTGCAGCTGGTCACACACCCTTCAGGGTGGGGGTCCCCACTGGGGTGCCTGGCCAGTCTGGGTGAGGGGCTGAGGGCTGTTTTCAGGCTGGGACTGAAGCCCCCAACCCCTCCTTTTTTTCTTTTTTTCTTTTTTTATTCTGGGCCAGCTTTAGCTCTGGCTCCAGCTCTGAGGCTTCAGCTGCTGAAAGTAGGTATCTGGTTTGTTTAGGTTCTATAATCGAAACTCTGTATCAACTCCAGCTCTGAGATCCCAGCCATCTGAAAGCAGGTTTCTGGGGTTTTGTTTAGCTTCTATATTTGTTACAATGTTTCTTAAATTGCAGGCTCAGAGGCCGGCAAGGCAGGCGGGGAACGTTGGAGTCCTCCGTCACTGAAGCAAGCAAGCCTCATGTTAGTTTCAAGCTGCCTGGCTGCTGGCCGCCATCTTGGCTGGCAGTTAATTTGCATATCTCCCTGATTAGCCAAGAGGAAGGGTAGAGGTCGTACACTAATTACAATGTTTCTCTTTTATTAGGTAGGATAACTATGTGTGGTGCCAGGTGGGTGCTATACTTATCACTTTGTAAATTACATAAATGTCTAACCACTATGCTGTACACCTGAAAATAATATAAAATAATAATTAATGTCAACTGTTATTGGAAAAAAATCTAAGAACTGTCTTAACAGAATCACACTTACCATGTCTGGGAATAATTTGAGTATCAAAAACAGTAGTGTAGTTAATAGATTACAAGATAGTATGTGTAAAATGAACCCATAAATCCATAGTGATACTCCAAAAAGGCAAAAGGGAATGAAAAGTACTTCTTTACAAAAGAATGCCAGCTAATGAAAGTAGAAATAATAATAGCATTAGAAGTTGCCATTTTTCAAACACAAATAATTTACTTCGGCAAAAATTATCAATGGATAGAAAAACTATTGAGTGAAAAGTTATTGGGCATAGAATATTCACAAAGACCTTTGAAAGTTTTCCCAGAGATTATATATTAATTTCAAAGTGTAAAAGATTTCTTTACAATGTGGAGGTCTGGGGACACCATCATAACCAAGTGATCAATGTTAGCATTAGCAATAATGGGACAGTCTATACTACCTGATGCAAAGTAGGGGGAAGTATACCTATGTTGTTTGCCAAAAATTTCAACATGATTTTTGTGACCCATTTTATGAAAAACAGTAAAATGTTATGAAGACAAGTACAAATATGAATGTTTACTTAGAATGAGAAAGAAGTCATATCTCAGTACCACTCTTAAGAGCTAATATTACAAATAGAAAAATCCTGAAAATATAAATTTTTTACTAATCGATTGCCTAATATATTTTTTTGTTTACTAAAACCTTTTTTATAGCACAACTTATATAATTCCAATAGAAATAATAGTGTCATTTATAGTATCTTAAGATAAATTGCCGTTGCCCAGCCAATCCTACGCAGGGTAGCTAACAGTAATATGACTATCCATGGAATTGACTGTGAACCACATAAATACATTTTCCTGAAACCCAAACTCCACAGCTGCTCTAGGACCTCGTGCCAGGTGGGAAAGTATAATGCCAGGAAAAGTTGCAGTAGAAAAATATCAATAGTCTTAACTGGTGGCAATAAAAATATCTTACTTTTGCAAATTTTTCTAAAGCAAATCATGTGAACACATTACTAGGAATTAATCTTCGTTAGTTTCATGGTGAACCCATCTGTGACCATTACTACAATGCAAAGTTGTCCTTCCCAAGTCTTTTAAAAATTTTATTTATTTTTAATTTTATTGTTTAAAGTATTATATATGTCTCCTTTTTCCCTGATTGACCCCCCCCCCCATTTCCCCTCCCAACCCCCAGGACAAGCCCCCACTGCCCCAGTTTTTAGTAGAATCTGCTGAAAAGCTAGGAATACAGAAACCATGCTCTGTGGCCTTCTCCATCTATCCCATGCCATGAACATCTGACTGAGAGTAATAGGAAAATATATTTTTACTCCTCTGTTTCTTTGTGATCATGGTATCTCCCCTGCCAGGTAAGTATGCTCCTCTGTTTCTTTAAGTTTGCTCACATGCAGAGGTAGGGGTGAATAATATTAGCAAGCTTTTTTTAGTATGTAGTGGTTATATGTTCTAATAGAACACTGTTCAGAAACTTTTAATTATAGAATCACTTGAGTGCCCTTAATTGTACAGAAAAATATTTCCAAGAACATTTTCAAAAGTAATAAAGGTTTAGTGTTCAACTGAAAATGTATTAGAGGAAAGGGACTAATTATAATCTCAAAGAAAAATGGGAGGGATTAAATATAATGTCCACAAAGGCATTTTAGCATACTACAAAATCCAACAGAAGTATTTGTAAAAATGAGGGTAAGTACCACTTTGTGCATTTTCCTTCCTCTTAGGGAAGAAGTTATTTATGTAGAAAATCTGATGGGATATTTCCTTTATGAGGGAGGTGGCAGGTGGTTGTCTGTTGTAGTGTGAAAAACAAGTTGAATCATTTGGACTTAATTTTTAAAAATTAATCAAATGACAAAAATACAGTGAGGAATAATTTTCCCCTTGGAAACTATTCTATACAGAAATTTAGGAAGATAACAGAATTAGGGGACGCAATAAACTATGTATCTAACAAATAACTGCCAACAAAAAAGAGATGGATTATTTTGCAATGCAGACAACAAAATATTCTTATCTTTCAAAATATAGTCAAATAATTGTCTTCTTTACCTGTGATTTTAAAAAAAGATTTACACACAAGTCTTGTGAACACATGCAATAAAATTCTCCTATTACAGCCAAAGAAACTGACAAAGATCAATCTTTCACTTGACTTTAGTAGAATCTGATAAATATGCTCTTTTTGATTTTTTTAATGCAGGAGGCATTATGTGTGTGTGTGTGTGTGTGTGTGTGTGTGTGTGTGTACACGTGTGTGCGTGTGCGTGTGCGGGTGCGCTTTCTTACCAATAGATCGAGAATCTGAAAACTTACGTTTTATTTCAACTTCTGTCACCAAGTAGTTCTTTCACTCTAGGAAAATTACTTAAACTGCGCCTCAGTTTTCTTATCTGTCTAGTAAGAATTAGGGTGTATAATATCTAAGATTTAAGTTCCAACATTCTGAGTCCATGTATGTCTGAGCAAATATTAGTATTACTTTTTACTCAGGAAAATTGATAAAAATAGAATTTGGGCCACTGAAAAATAAAAATTAAGGTTACTGCTCTAATAACTAAAGTAACTAGTTAGAGAGTACTAATGGCCCTAAGATTATTTTAGCCTTTTGCCTAATGCTTTCATAGCCTATTTGCTGAAAAATCCCAAATTTATATACCCAGCATGAACTTGAGCTTCAACTTGTGTAGTAAGCAACTGATTACATCATCATTATTTGTATGTTTCTCAGATATTCAAATTTAGGCCTAGGAAGCCAAACCCTTGACCCTGCTTCTATCTACAAATCTCACCTTGGAAATAATACATTCTACTCTGTGGACTTCCTGCTCTCCAATGGCTCAATTAAGAAACTTTAGCCGAAACCGGTTTGGCTCAGTGGATAGAGCGTCGGCCTGCGGACTGAGGGGTCCCGGGTTCGATTCCGGTCAGGGGCATGTGCCTGGGTTGCGGGCACATCCCCAGTGGGGGATGTGCAGGAGGCAGCTGATCGATGTTTCTCTCTCATCGATGTTTCTAGCTCTCTATCTCTCTCCCTTCCTCTCTGTAAAAAATCAATAAAAAATATATTTAAGCAGGCGCGGTTGCCAAGTGGTAAGGCGTCGGTCTCGTAAAAATATATTTAAAAAAAAAAAAAAAAAGAAAGAAACTTTAGCATGGCTTCTTCTCTTCATGTGAAACATAGGCATCCTACCCACACTACTATATTTCTCACAGGCTTTTGTAGTAAATAGTTTAGTGGGTTTCCTGCTTTTACTTTTATCTCTTTATTTATTTATTTATTTATTTTTTCTTTTTTCTTTTTTTTTTTTAATTAAATCTTTATTGTTCAGATTATTACATTTGTTCCTCTTTTTTCCCCCCCATAACTCCCCTCCTCCCAGTTCACGCCCCACCCTCCGCCCTCACTCCCCACCCACTGTCCTCATCCATAGGTGCACGATTTTTGTCCAGTCTCTTCCCGCATCTCCCACACCCCTTTCCCCCCCAAGAATAGTCAGTCCATTCCCTTTCTATGTCCCTGATTCTATTATAATCACCAGTTCATTCTGTTCATCAGATTATTTATTCACTTGATTCTTAGATTCACTTGTTGATAGATGCATATTTGTTGTTCATAATTTGTATCTTTACCTTTTTCTTCCTCTTCCTCTTCTTAAAGGATACCTTTCAGCATTTCATATAATCCTGGTTTGGTGGTGATGAACTCCTTTAGCTTTTCCTTATCTGTGAAGCTCTTTATCTGACCTTCAATTCTGAATGATAGCTTTGCTGGATAAAGTAATCTTGGTTGTAGGTTCTTGGTATTCATCACTTTGAATATTTCTTGCCATTCCCTTCTGGCCTGCAAAGTTTCTGTTGAGAAATCAGCTGACAGTCGTATGGGTACTCCCTTGTAGGTAACTGAGTTTCTTTCTCTTGCTGCTCTTAAGAGTCTCTCTTTATCTTTTGCTCTTGGCATTTTAATTATGATGTGTCTTGGTGTGGTCCTCTTTGGATTCCTTTTGTTTGGGGCTCTCCGAGCTTCTTGGACCTGTAAGTCCATTTCTTTCACCAGGTGGGGGAAGTTTTCTGTCATTATTTCTTCAAATAGGTTTTCAATATCTTGCTCTCTCTCATCTTCTGGCACCCCTATAATTCTGATGTTGGTACGCTTGAAGCTGTCCCAGAGGCTCCTTACACTATCCTCGCATTTGTGGATTCTTTTTTCATTTTGCTTTTCCGGTTGGGTGTTTTTTGCTTCCTCGCATTTCAAATCATTGACTTGATTCTTGCGCTCCCCTGGTCTGCTGTCGGGAGTCTGTATAATATTCGTTATTTCAGTCCGTGTATGCTTAATTTCTAGTTGGTTCCCCAAAATAACATCGAGGGTCTCATTAGTTTTCTTGTAGATCTCATTAAGTTTATCGGCGGCTTCTAAACAGTTCTTGAGAGACCTTAAAAGTGTGGTTCTGAACTCTATATCTTCCATTGACAATTTTGTCCTGTTTCTTTGTCTCTGCATTTTGTTATGCTTCCTTGGTGCACCCCCTAGTGGTCTTTGTGCGCAGTCTTGTAGTTAGGCCTTGATTGTTGTAGCTAATACCAGGGAGGGTTTGACCTCCAGGCCAAGTGGCTATGAGAATCAGCTGTGTCTGCAGTGAGAGAACTTCTGTCCTCTAGGGAGGTGCTAATCTAGCCTTTGCCTGATGCTATCCGGCAAATGCCTCTGTGCAGAGCTTGGGCAGGGCGGGTCACACAGGATCAACAGGGTGGGCCGGAGAGAGCAGTTATGGCGGCTCTCAGTCCTGTCCCCAGGGGCTCTGCCTCTCTGAGTCCCAGCACCCGCTGCAAAGCTCAGAGAGAAAGCTGAACTCGCTCTGACCAAAGCCAGACAGTCCCGCTTTTCCCGTTTGAGTCTGGGTCCCTAAAGACTCGCCTGTATCTGGAGCTCAGAGTCTGCGACTCCCTCCCGATTGAAAACGCCAACCGCGCCCTCCGCCGCCAGCCCGCTCCGCGCACTACGCACCTCAGAATTTGACTTCAGCACTGCGCCTCCTCTGAGTGTCCGTATGCGTTTCTCTTTCCTCCTAGTTGTAGGACTTCCACTCAGCCAGCGTTCCTGAGGTTCTGGGTGATGTCCGTTCCGTTTTTTTAGTTTCACTTTTGAAGTAGTTGTTCAAGGCAGCAAACTCCTGCGTTAACCTATGCCGTCATCTTGATTCCTCCCCCGAGCGGGTCTTTCTTATCTCTTTATTTAATTCTCCCAGAGTATACAATAATGATGCCATTGTTATAAAAGTGACATAAAGACATAATTTATTCAAGAAATACATAAAGGTACAAAGAATGATGTAAAAATTTTCAAATCTCATCATAATCCTATATAATAAAAGCATAATATTAAAATTGACCAAATGGCTGAACAGCAGAACGACCATCCGGATAACCATCTGGGACCACGCTATGACACCCACAGCGCCAGGCCAGCCAAGGCAGGTGCTGTGTGATTGGTTGGGAGCCCATCCATCGCTCCATGATTGCCCCGCAGAGGGAAGCCCAGGCCAACGACCAGCAGGCTCTGGGTGAAGGAAGGCCTACTTCCCTTTCTGCAAGGGAAGTCCGGGTCCCAGGTGCTGGGTGAAGGAAGGCCTACTCTTGCACGAATTTCCTGCATCAGGCCTCTAGTATTACTATAAACACATCTTTATAAATTTATTTAGATAAGTGGAAAAATAGCAGAAATTATTTTTTAAAAGAGACATGTAATTATATTTTTCTATTTTTAGATTTTTAAAATTCTAAATTGATTAATTGTGATTTCATTGGATTATCTATTTTAAACATTGTCTACTGACTTCATGCTATGCTGAATGAGGAATTAGCTCACTATACTTCTCTTAACTCCTCTCTCTCTCCTGCCACAGTAATTACCTAACTATTCTTAGTTCCTCTTTTGGTCACTTTTGTATCTCCAATAATATATATAGGGTTGGGCAAAAGTAGGTTTACAGTCGTGAATACATTAAACACAGTTTATTCTTGTGTTTTTATTTATTAAATATTGCATTATTTTCTATATGAACAACTGTCATCCTACTCTCTCCCCACCCTGTATTTTCCCTTTATTTCTGTTTCAGTAATAAAAGACAGTCTATCTTGACTCCCTACTGAAGTTCTCAATTCTTTGCCCCTTTCAGTCCCTTACTCTTGCAAGCTTTGTTTTTACTTTCATATTGCAAGACTGAAAACATTTGCCTCCGGTTCTATAACCACAGTTTTCTGCAAGTTTTGCCTTTGTTTAGATTTTAAAAGTTAAAAAATCAATAATCATTGCTTTCCATTATCATAATGATGTCAATGTAATTACAGATATTTCTTGTGTACAGTGTTCCTCCTCTTCAAAATTTCTAACTGCCTTTCTTATATTACCCAATCCTTAGGTTTCAAGGATACTATCCAGTGTATGGAATAACCACCCTCACAGATATACTTTTATAAAACTTATTTCATGCTTATTTCTGGACCTTACTTGAGGACTGATTTCGCTGCACAGTAGTTAGCTTAGGTCTTCCCTTCTTAATTGTCCCAGGTTAAATTGTTCTTACATTCCATGCCTTTCTCATTCTTAGTTACTTTTTTTTTTTCCTGAGCCATAATAAATAAGGATGCATGGGAGATAAATGTTCTGAGTCCTTAGATATTTGATAATAATTTTATTCTATAACCATACTTGATTAATAATTTGTCTTGGTAAAGACTTAAGTTTAATATCAGTTTTTTAAAAAATATATTTTATTGATTTTTTACAGAGAGCAAGGGAGAAGGATAGAGAGTCAGAAACATCGATGAGAGAGAAACATCGATCAGCTACCTCCTGCACACCCCCTCCTGGGGATGTGCCCGCAACCAAGGTACATGCCTTGACCGGAATCGAACCTGGGACCCTTCAGTCCGCAGGTCGACGCTCTACCCACTGAGCCAAACCAGTTAGGGCATTAATATCAGTTTTCATCAATTTAGAAGGGAATGCTCCTTCTATATTAGCAATCAGTGCTGCTATTTTTTCTCTGAAAATTTCTCTTTAACTTTAGTATTCTAAAATCTCCCAATATCATATTTAGAAATAGGTGTTTATTTCACTTATGCTGAACATTTCCTGGGCCCTCTCAATCTGAGCACCTATTTATCCCCTCGGCTCTGGCATGTTTCTGTCCACTATTTCTTTGGGATTTTTCTCCTCCCTACATTCCTCGTTTTCAGTAGCTATATATTAATTTTCTAAGTGTTCTTTCTTGCTATTTTACTGTTTTTTATTATAGATCCTATTCTTGTTGTATGCATGTAACATCCTCTAGTTTATCTCTAGTATAAAAATTAGAATATTTAAAAGTTGTTTTCCATTTCTCAAATTAGCTTTCTTTCTCTAGGGTATTTTATCACATTTATCTTGGTCTCATTCTTTATCTATTTTCCCTTAATAGTAAGATAATCCATAGTTGTTCGTTATTTTAGAATAATGAAAAAGTGTACTGGAAATGATGTGTAAGTGGTTTCCTTAAAGGTAAATGAGTAGTGAGCTGGCCTTTAAGCTGAAGAATCCTTAAATGAGAAGATGGAGTATGTTTTATGCAAAGTATCAACATCTTTACTTTGGGTCTCCCAGAATTAATTTTAAAAAAAAATAGCTGTCTTGTTTAGTTTTGATTTGGTTTTGGGCTAAGAGAAGATAGAGGATATGGGGTGACTGTTTTATATTTACATTTAAATTATTTTTATTGGCCCTGTTACACCTGGCTTCTGCATGCGTCATACACTTTTGCCCCTGTATCTGCTTTTTGGACAAACTTGAACTCTTTTTGTCAACAACTGGCCTTACCTTATTTATTTGACCTTTTTTATTTTTTACTCTCTTGTTAATCTAGTCTTGGGAGAGAGAGTTGATCAACACATGAACTCAGTCTGTCATCTTGAACCACTATCAAATCTACATTCTGGGTTTTTTTTTATATAAAAAACTAAATTCATTTTCTTACCTGACATTAAGAAAAGACACTGAAGTTAAACATTTTAAAGTTTTATGACACTTATGTTTTATAACCATATTTCCCACTGTTATTTTTAGTTCTATATTTCAATGGACTTCATGTTTATCACCTGTTGTTGTTTTTTTACATTTTTGTTCCTAAGTGCTAAGTTTTGATCTCCTCTTGTTGTATGGATTTTATTTCAAAGAGTTTATAAAAAATATTCTGTAAGTGCTATGTTCCCTGAGTTCTTTCATACTAGAGAAGACTGTGTGTCTACTTCCTTTCAACCTGAAGAACTACTTGGCTGATTACAGAACACTTGGGTCAAACTTTCTAATAATGCTGTGACATTACTGTCATTTAGAATTTAACATGGAAGGAATCACCATTTACCATGGTTTAGTATTCATTTCTTGATTGGCTAGATTCCTTCACTGAATCATTTTCCCATCTCAAGAAAGTTAATACATCCTACAATCCTTTATTCTTTCACTTT
This sequence comes from Myotis myotis, assembly GCF_014108235.1. NCBI lineage: Eukaryota > Metazoa > Chordata > Mammalia > Chiroptera > Vespertilionidae > Myotis > Myotis myotis. Next base: position 65,892,361 of record NW_023416379.1, on the reverse strand, counting down.
TAAGAATATCTATTTGTGGTCTTTATACCTGAAGTGAATGGAATTGTGGCTGGACATAATATTTTTGTGTCACATTTCTTTTCCTTCGGAGGTTGTTAGACATTGCTCTATTGTCCACTAGCCTGGAATATTACTCTGGAGAAGAATGAGGCCAGCCTACTTTTGTTCTCAATTATAAGAGACTTACTATTTGTCTCTGGATGCCTGAAATTTTTTTTTTTCTAATTCTCAGAATTCAATAAGAAAAATATGATTTCGAATGGACACTGTTGAATATATTTGTCTTGGAGTATGAGATGAACTTTTGAGTAATTGAGTCTCTTATTCTTGCATTTCAGGATTATTTTTTCTACTGGAATACTTTTTCTGACTCATTTATTGAGTTCTTTAACTTGGGGATAATTGTATAATGTCATCTTTGTCACACTTCCACAGCTATTATCTTCTTTTTCCATTAATCATTTTCCTTTGATTTTCCTGGGCTTATCTCAAGCCTTTCCTCTGTGTAAAAATATTATTTTTCAGCCATGTCATTTGATTCCTTTTGGTATGCAACTTATTAGTTTTGTGATGGTGTTATTTTAGTTTCAATTTGTTTCTTACATTTTCAGTTACCATTTTCATTTCATTCTGTGCCATTATCATCTTAGATTTAAGTTCTTATTTTATTCAACTCACGTTCTTAATAAACTTTTCTATAGTATGAAACACTGGTGAGATGTTGTCATGTCTTCTTTAGACTCTGGTTGCTTTAGAGTTTCTTTCATATTTTTTTTCCATTTGCATAGTTTTCATGTCATTATATTTTCATTTTCATATTTCCAATGAAGCCTATATGTAGACTTTGTTTTAAATCTGGTATTGTCTCGGTGAATCCTCCTTAAGTCCCTTTCCATATGTTCTGAACCCAAGGGTCTTTCCCAGAAGATACAGCATGAGAGCAGGTTATTGAATTCTACTCTCTTATCCGCAGCCTGGGGGTTCTGGTGTGCATATTTTGGGAGATGAGTAGGAGTAGGCACAGAGCTAAGCTGATATTGGATACAGCCTAGTTGTTTATTCAATATTCTTATTAGCTTTTTCTATTTGATCTATTTTTCTCATTAAAGTTTTGGACATCTACAATAGTTCTGGATTTATCCATTTTACTTTGTACAGTAATCCTGTTGGTTTGCTCTAATGAAATGTTGTATTATTAAGTGCAAATTTTTATTGTCTTGGGGGTCATTCTCTATCTTTTAAAATACACCTTACTATAAGATCTACTTAGCTATTCAAAACTTTATGTTCAAAATTTCTTTTTCGTTTGGTTTTAGGTGCCCTGTCTAATTGGCATTTAGATGCATTTATGTTATTCCATCTAATTATGTTTTTTAATGGGTGAGTTTTATTTATCCCCATTCACTTTGATCATGCATTTAGGGTTATTTTTGCCAATTTCTTTTGTGTATTCTCTTATCATCCACTTTCTTTCTTTGCTTTTTTTTCTCTCCCTGCAATCCTACTTTCTATTGAATTGATAATGGGTTCTGTATTTTTCTTTTTCTTCCTTTCTTCTCCCCTCCTCTTCCTCCTCCAAATCCTTGAAATCACCTATCATCCTCCTTTTCATTCATCTATTGATTTAGGAGATATTAAGGTTATTTATATATTGGTTACCTAAGGTTTGCTTTTTTTTTTTCTTTTTTTGTACAGCAATCACACAGAAACGAGCATTTGCATAAGTGTACACTTTAGTGAATTTTCACAATACACTTGTGTAACAACAATCAAGATCAAGAGTGGAACATTACCAGTAACCCCAAGCTCCCTATTCATGCCTCCTCCCAGTCTCTCCCCTTCCCTTCCTAAGGTTAACCACTATCGTCTTCCTTACCATAGATTAATTTTGCCTGTTTTGAACTTCATTTAAATGGAGTAATAAAATATTAACTCTGTTTATGACTCCTATTGTTCAACGCTATGTTGCAAGACCTATCTATGAGGTTGGATGCCCCTTATCAGACATATGATTTGCAAACATTTTCTCCCATTCAGTAGGTTGCTTTTTCATTTTGTTGATGATTTCCTTTGCTGCACAGAAGCTTTTAATTTGATTTTTTTTAATTTTTGCTTTTGTTGCCTTTGCTTTTGGAGTCATATTCAAAAATTCATCACCAAGACTGATGTCAAGGAGTTTACTGCCTACATTATAGTTTACTTATAATGGATTAATTAAACTTATTTATGGCTTGTATGTTAAAAAATTTAAAGTATTTTTGTTGAGATTAACACAAATCTAATTTATCTATATATGGAAATATAAAGAACTAAGACTAGATAAGTCAATTTTCAAGAATAACAAAATCCGATGTCTTGCTCTAAGAGTTATCAAGATATTTTGCAAAGCTATATAATTAAGACAGTCTGGTATTAGCATAAGAATAGACAGATAGACATAGTCAATGGAATAAAAACATGTGTGAGTCTTTGTTTTGTGATAAAATATTAATAAATAAGGAAAGAAACGTTTCTTTTAATAATGACGGTAGGTCAACTGGGTATACATATGAGAAAAATAATCTTAATATTCGACTTCACACAAGAAACAATTCTGGGCCAGGTGGGAGTTGTATGTATGTGTGAAGTAAAAGATAACAAAGATTATCTTCATGACTTTAGGATAGGCAAATAATTTTTTAAATAAAAATATTGATAAATGAGACATAATTAAAGAGAACATAATTAAGAACCCCTGTTTATCAAAAGACCCCAGTAAAAGAGTAGGAGAGAAACTACAAACTGGAGAAGATACTTTCTATGTTTTATCTGATAAGCAATTATTATCTATAATATGTAAAATTTTCTTATGAAGTAATAGAAAAATGGCCTTGAACATTGAACAAGTAATTCATGAAAGAGAATAGATAAATATATGATAAGCAATAAAATACTCAACATAATTATTCATCAGGGAATTGAAAATTGTGTATATACACATTCATCAGAGTAGGTAAAATCAAAAGAAACTAGTAGAACTACATAGAGGTTAGGGTATGGATCAAGTGGAGCTTTCCTGCAGTACACATGGGAATATAAATTGGTACAACCTCTTCAGAAAACTGTTAGGCAGTAACTACTGAAGCTAAACATATGCATAGCCTCCAACCCAGCAATTCCAGTATTTTACTCCTACTTATATACCCAACATAACTGTGATTGAAGGGTAGGAACAAGAATGTTCAAAACAGCATTTATCATAATCACCAAACACTATAAACAATCTAAATGGCCAGCAAGAGTAGAATGGATGAATAAACTGTGGTGTTTATTTATGGGATACTCTACAAAATAAACAAAAAATACCAATCTCTTAGATACAGTAAAGAGACTGGTGGTTGAAAGGGGAATTGGGAAATGTGTGAAGGGGGTCAAAAGGTAGAAACTTCCAGCTATAAAATAAACAAGTCATGGGGATATAATGTATAGCATGGTGACTATAGTTAATAATACTATATCACATATTTGAGAGTTGCTAAGAGAATAGAACTTAAAAGTCTTCATTGCAAGAAAAAAAGAAAAAATTATAACTATATATGATAATGGATGTTAACTAGACTTATTGTGCTGATCATTTCACAATGTATGCAGACATCAAATCATTATGTTGTATGTCTGAAACTAATATAATATTAGATTTCAATTATACCTTAATAAAAAAGAGTACAGTAGAGACTCTGAGAACATATCAATAAACTTTTGCATTCTTTTAAAAAATATGTAAACTAAAATTTATTTCTATAAAAATATCTAAAGTCATCTGGTATATTTATATTCTTCTCAAGCCCCAAAACTTAAATATATATTAAGTATAGGTTGAATATCTATTTTCTAGCAACTTGTTTTTTTTACCTAGTTATTTGGATATAATATTCTAAATTATCAGTCCCCCCTATTACACTGACTATATCTCTTGTTTTATGGCATTTGTTGTTGCTGGTGAGAGACCTGCTTGGTTTAATGTTTAACCATTTTTGTTGGTAATCTGTCTTTTCTTCTGGAAGTTGGTAAGAGTGTATTTTAATTATTGATGTTTTCCAGTTTAACTATGATGAGTGTAGAGGTGTGAATATATTTTATATAGTCAGCCCTCTGTATTCATAGGTTCTGCATCCACAGATGCAGATCAAAAATATTCAAAAGATGTGGATCAAAAATATTCAAAAAGTTAAGTTGTTGCTGATGTGTACTATGATGGTTGTGTTTGCACTGAACATGTACTGACTTTATTTTCTTATCGTTATTCTCTAAACAATACAGTATAACAACTACTTACATAGCATTAACATTGTATTAGGTATTATTTAAAATATATAGAAGTGCGTAAGTTATGTGCAAATACTACACCATCTATATATATAAAAGGCTAATATGCTAAGTGTCTGACCCTCCGACCAGTTGCTATGCTGCGCACTGACCACCAGGGGGCAGACGCTCAATGCAGGAGCTGCCATGATGCTCACTGGCCATTTACAGAGAAACAGCACCATGGACCTGGCGTCTGCAAAGCAACATTCAGCTTCCCCCAAGTGGGACACAGGCCCTGCCACCACCCTAGAGCGACAGCCCATCAAATCACAGCCAACGCTGCTGAGACCCCAGGGCACAAAATGCAGCCACAGCCCAGCCCAGAAACAGTGGCTGTGGGCACCGGGTAATGACGTTACATAGCAAGGCCTGGCTTCCTCTCCCTAGTGACTAGCCTCCTTGGAGTTTCTTCAGCCCAGGAACACGATTTGCTTTATAGCCAGGTAGGAACATTTTACACTTTAACCAAATGTCTGTGAAGCGTTTTCCCGTGCCTCATCTCATTTGATCCTCACAGAAGTCCTGGAGTTAGGTAGATAGGAGACTCGATGGAATCCTATTTTCTTTTCATTAGCCAGAAAACAGAGATTTAGAAAGCTTAGAAACTTGACCCAATTGAAAAGAAGAAATGGTGGACCTTGAAAATGACTTCAGGTTTTCTCACTGCACAGAATATAGTCAAACACTGCTGCAGTTAAATATTTTACCCTTTGTTCTCCCTGCGTGAACTGCAATAATAATCTGTTTCATGTTGAAATTTACTGTTGTGTTGCTGACAATTACCTGAAAGAGAAGTCAGGGTGCTTCATTGGGCTGGAAAAAGTTTAGCTATATCAGAAAGCAGGTCTAATTAAGTAAGTTTATTCTACATCTATAAAAGGCTAAGTTGACTCGCACATGCGCAATACATATAAAGCTATCACTGGTGCCAATCACACATGCATGTTTCCATCTGTCATTGTCAACCGTGAATTTGGCTGACATTTCTATTATAGAGAAAGGGCGAATAGCAATATTAAAATATTTCTCCTAATTAATTTCCTTTCAATGTGAACGAATTCATGCAATGGGCCACTAGTTTTATATAAAAGACTTGAGCACCAGTAGATGTTGGTATCTGCGGGAGGTCCTAGAACCAATCCTCCAGCTAACCCTTGGTATCTGTATATCCTTCTTGGTTCTTATAATTCACTTTCATTTGAGGGCAAAAGTCTTTATTTAGATTTAGAAAATCCACAGCTCTTTTCATATATTATCTCTTTGTGACTTTCTCTATTCTTTCCTTTTGGCAGTCTTACTTGTTTTTCAGCCTAGTCTACATATTTCTTAACACTTGGACGAGTATATAATTTATTGTCTAAACTGGGGCATATTTGAGTTAAAGGAAGTTCCACTAATAATTACATGTAAATTGAAACTCTCCCAGGCATACTGGTGTGTATGATCTCTCTACTTAACATGCTTTCATATTTTATTCCCTATGCTGTGATCTAGGGGAATCCATAGCAATATTTTCAAATTTATTATTTTCTCTTTTATTGTCTCTGCTTCAAAGTTTGCCACAACTTTTGAATTTGTTTCTTTTTTAGAAGAATAATTTACTCATACTATTCACAATGATTATTGCTCAAATAGTCATTGTTTTAGCAAGGACTTACAAATGTTCACCATTTTAAAAGCAAAATGTCATTGAGAACACAGCCAGACATGTGTCCCAAAATTTCACATTGTTTGACTTTTTTAAATGACTGTAAGCAAACTTGACTCAAAATTACTCAATGGCTTATGTAAATGCTTTCCATAATATATTACATGTGAGAAAAAGAATTTGTCTATTCACTTAGTCGAACAATTTTTGCTCTTCTCACTTTTTTTATTTTTTATTTTTTTGCTAGAGGACACTTTGCCTAGTACTCACTTTAAAAAAAATTTTGTTTCAATTACACTTGACATACAATATTATATTAGCTTCAGGTGTACAATATAGTGATTCAACATTTATATACCTTACAAAGTGATCACCCCAATAAGTCTAGTACCCAATATTATTAACAATATTCCCTATGTTATACTTTATATCCTGGTGACTATTTTTATAACTGAAATCTTACCATTTGCAACAACATGATGGACCTGGAGGGTATTATGATAAGTGAAATATGTCAAAGACATATACCATACAATTTCACTTATATATGGAATCTAAAAAACAAAATAAACAAACAAAACAAAAACAAACTCATAGATACAGAGAATAAATTATAATCTCTAGAAGGGAGGGAGGTTGGGAGATGGCTAAAAAAGGTGAAAGTGATTAAGAATTTTTTATTTTAATCAATATATTTTTAATTTCCAAGATGTCTAGTCATTCTGCTTTTAATTTACTTGACTTGTTTCCTTTGTCTGTTTTTAATATTTTTTCTTTAAAAATTCATAATTTTTTTTCATTTTTCTCTGGAGTATACAAAGCATATTTATTCAAAAGTTTTGGCTAGACAGTTCCACCTGGAATGAAATTATGTTGCAATTGTTGATTTGGGGCTGGATCACCTTCACAGAATTAGGGTTCCCATGTGTTTTAAAATTTTGTTTTGCAGCCTCATTTTGAATGAGAGTTTTTTCCTCTTCTTTTTCTTCACACTTCTCTGTCTAGTGGTTTTGCAGGTTCATTCTTTCAACTTCCTAAACCCACCTTCCAAACCAGACATCATGTGACATTGCAGAACACCCGGCCTAGGTCTCAGCAGCGATGTGACATTAGGTCCCAGGCCAGGGGCCTTCGGCACAGTTCTTCGGGTGCAGGGTATGTTTAAAGCCCTCTCCAAAGCCATTGGCCCAGGCAGTGTGGGGCTGCAGATTTTCAAACTCCTTTTCAGAAGGTGCCCTACCTAGCCCATTTACAAACAACTTTTTCCATGAACAACTTCAATTTCCTTCTCTCAACTGCCACTAAGGTTATCACTGACTATATTGTTACCCCCTCTACTGTAACACAGGAATTATATTTTGAACCAAGAAAATGTTATCTCCCAAATATTTTTGATAATTATTTCAGATAATGATATTTATAATTTTACTTGGTAAAGCTTCCTTCTTCATCATGGCTACAAGGAAGCTCCAGGTTTCATGCTCAAACATAGCCACTCTACTGGCTCTTATGATTGGCATATGCTTCCCCTTACCGATTTATGAATCTTATTGTAAATATCTCCTTCTTCTCTTTTTGAATAATCCATCTCAAATACTTTCTGGATGAAATAAAATGTAAGTAACATGATGAAAATAAATTCTAATTTTTCTATTTGTGTTATTTTTTAATTTTTATGGGTCTTTACTGGTAAGATTTGAGTTTATGACATTTTGGAATTTTTTTTGGCTCAATACTATCACCATCTGGTCTCTCTCTGCCCTTAATTTTTTTCCTGTTTTCTCCTGTTTCTTCCCACCAAAATGCTGTCACCAAGGACATTTTTTTCCCATTATACAACTGTTGCTGCCACCTCCTGTATCACACACTGTCCCATCAGATCTTGCAGTGTTCCATAAGCAGTTGCTTGTTCAGCTTGTGCCTAGCTTTGCTGTCTCTTCTTTGTCCTATTTATAGCATCTCTTAGCTTCATTTTCTCTTCCTTACTACACTTCTAGTGCTTCTTAACAATATAAAACATACTATTAAGATTTTTTTGAGTTTATAGGTTAGATTGCAATTATAGTGCTTTATTTTATTAATTCTATTGGAAAATAGTTCTATGTAGCCTAAATAAAGCATTAAAAGTATTCCCTGAATCCTCTGCCCTAACCAAAAATATGATTAAGCAATTATCTTTATCTGTGTGTGTGTGTGTGTATATGTTCCCCAAAGTCCTTTCAGAATGATGTAACATAATAAATTTAGCAGAAAAAGAATTATAATTGATCATAGTGTTCCAAATTTATTACTTAGTACAGAACATAGCAGGTACTAAATTGAATTGAAGAATGAAACTGAAGGAGATATGAAAGAAGAGTCTTGTAAAATTAAAGACACTGCTTTTCATATAAATTGTTTTGCAGAAGATGTTGAATTGGGAGTATAGAAGAAAACTGCAAAGTCTCTTTAGACATGGTTGTATTCACTGACATACTTCCACCTGGTAATAAATCAGCTTGGGAACCTTTTACATAAAGAGATGTCACTATAAATTAGTTTTTACATTTTATCTTAAGTAGTATCATCATAAAATATTTAATCAAGACACTAAAACTGTCAAAGTAGGTAGATAATTTGAGACCCAGTGTTTTAAAAAATCCAATTCTTTCATGCTGGGATTTTGCCTTGTATTTAAATGTTGATCTGTGAATTTACCAGAACTTGCCACAAGAGATAATTTGTTCAGAAATTATAACTATCAAATGTTTGGCAATCACTGACGCTAATTAAACACTTTGTTAAATACTAACAAGACCAGACTAAATTTAAAGAAAATAAGATATCAAAGTGCTTTGTCCTATTTTGTTCTGCCACATAAAGAAAATATTCTCACCATGCAGCTGGGTTATTTTTTCGGAGATTTTAAAATAATTATTTATCTTTCCATATAGTTCTCAATTATATAACAACTTTTAACAACAACAATAATAACTAGACTTCACCTGTAAGACTGAATGTGATCTTTGTCACACCCTTATTAGGCTAGGCAGGAGAGTAGGAAACAGATTAAGAAACTGAAGCCTCCATGGGCACTGGGTGTCCCTTTAGTCCTGACTTGGTCAACTTCAGAGGGCAGTAAGAGCTCATCTTTTGGCTGCTGGTCAGGATGACCATCTTTCTAGTAGTAGGTCCTTCTTTTCATTTTCACTGGCTCTTTTACTCACAGGCTGTACCAGTTACCTGTTGCCCTGCCTCAGGCTCTTCTTGCCTTGGTGACTGGTTAAGCCATGCATTCTGACACTGACCTTTGACTTTACTGTTCTCTCTTTGCCTCCATGCAAGGGCAGGGAGCCACTTCCTGCCATCTGCCTCAGCCCCTCAAGCCTGTTTGAGCCAGGCCAGCTCTGTCCAAGCCCCAGAACAAGAAGATCAGACACCCAGCCAGGGAGGAATAAAGGCCAGATGATAACTCAAGTGAAAGCACTTTTTGGAAATGCCATTCAAACTGTTGAAAATGACAACTATCAACAAATTCTTGACTATTATCAGTCATTATCGGGCTGGCTACATTGATCCAAAAACCCCCCATAATTATCATAAAGACAGGTCTGTAAATTCTTCTTACTACTTAAAACTGAAGTAATAAATTCCTCAGGTATAGACTTCAAACAACATCTGTTGACTTAATTAGACAAGAAATGTTTCAAGGATGAATTATTTTCCTAAACTTGGTTGCCTTTTCAACAGATGATACATCTGAAACAATAGGTAGGGAGCAGGTGTGTGATGGCCTGAGTCTTAGCATGCATTTGGCAAAACTCTGACTACAGAGTTGAAGCCATTAGAGATGTCAATGAGATTGATGATGTTACCCATTTTGAAATTGTCCTTGACATATTATATAAAATGCACACTTCTTCTCCAAAGACACATCGTGAATTATAGCATAATACACCCTTTTTCAGGGGCAAGGATTGTATTAGCTTAGTGAGGCACATTAAGATTGAGTTAAGACAGATTCTTAAACAATTCTACTAGCTATGGCATTGTAAAGAGTTCAGAGTCAAGTGAAAAGAGAAACATGAATGAACTAAGAAGGGGCTATTTAAATAACACATTAACCTTTCCCAGCATATGAATCCCCTTCCACGTGGAATGGGGACCTGGTGTGTTGGAGAAGGTGGGCCTTGCAGAAGGAGGTCACAAGGATTATGAGACGATGATGGGTAATAAATCTGAATCCCGAAAGCCAGTCCAATGTATTGACCTGAGCTTCTTAAGTAGGAGTGCATTTGCCTTGTGCATAAGAAGAAAATAGAGGTTCATCTTCCCAGATATTAGTAGATTGGGTCTAGTTCTTCACTTCCCTGCCACCAGTGACTGGTAATTTAAATACTATTTGATATTAAGATAGAAACAGATATATAATGAAGTATAATTTGAAATTCCCATAGATTTTTTAAAAAATCAAAAAAAGAGACTAAGAATTCAAAGAAATCATGTGGTTGCATTGATTGGCCATTCCTGTAACTAATGGTGTGCCTCTACCTGCCTTTGAATGAAGGATACTTATATAGACACTAGAGGCCAAGTGCATGAAATTCGTGTGTGTGTGTGTGGGGGGGGTGTCCCTCAGCCCAGCTTGCACCCTCTCCAATCTGGGACTCCTCAAGGGCAGTCGGACATCCCTCTCACAATCCAGGACTGCTGGCTCCCAACCACTCACCTGCCTGCCTGATTGCCCCTAGCTGCTTCTGCCTGCCAGCTTGATCACCCTCTAACCACTCCCCTGCCAGCCTGACTGACACCTAACTGCTCCTCTGCCGGCCCAATTGCCCCTAACTGCCCTCCCCTGCCAGCCTGATCACCCCCAACTGCCCTCCCCTGCTGGCCTGATCGCTCCCAACTGCCCTCCCCTGCTGGCCTGATCACTCCCAACTGCCCTCCTCTGCTGGTCTGATCGCCCACAACTGCCCTCCCCTGCAGGCCATCTCGTGGCGCCATCTTGTGTCCACATGGGGCGGCCATCTTGTATGTTGGAGTGATGGTCAATTTGCATATTACTCTTTATTAGCTAGGATGCTGGAGGAAAATACAGTAGTCCCCTCTTATTCTCAGGGGATACATTCCAAGACCCTCAATGGATGCCTGAAACTCCAATGATGGTTCCTGACATGATTTTTCAACTTGACAATGGAGTGGAAATGATATGCATTCAGTAAAAGCTGTACTTAGAATTTTGATCTTTCCCAGGCTAGTGATGTGCCATGCAATGTTCTCTCGTGATGCTGGGCAGAGCCAGTGAGCTGCAGCTCCCAGTCAGCCATGTGGTCCTGAGGGTAAACAACTGATGCTCTACAGTGTATGCACTGTTAGGTGATTTTGCCCAACTCTAGACTAATGGAAGTGTTCAGAGCATGCCGAAGGTAGGTTAGGCGAAGCTATGATGTTTGGTAGGTTAGGTGTATTACATGCATTTCAATTTACAATGTTCCTACTAACAATGGGTTTACCATGCTGTAACTCCAGTATATAAGTTAAGAAGCATCTGTGCTATGTTTTTTCTATACATATATACCTATGACAAAGTTTAATTTATAAATTAGGCTCAGTCAGAGAGTAATATCTAGTAAAAAATAAAACCATCTTAACAATATGCTATGAATGGCTTTGGGCCATTATTAAGTAAAATAAGAGTTATTTAAACACCACAACAGTCAATCTGATAACCAAGAGTGCTACTAAATGACTAATGGCCCAGTAGTGTATATAGCATGAGTATACTGGACAAAGGGATGATTCACATCCTGGATGGGCCAAAGCAGACAGTGCAAAATTTCATTATGCTACTCAGATGTATAACTTATGAATTGTTTATTTTTGAAATTTTCCACTTTATATTTTCAGACAACAGGTGACTATAGGTGACAAATCTCAGAAAGCAAAAACACAGATAAGAGGGGACTAGTGAACCACGAAAGTGAGTATGTACTAGTAAGTATGGAGTCAGAATGGACAGGGACAGCACAACCTCTGGAAGCCTGGAGCAACTCCAGCAGCCAAGGCCGAAATCCACATGAGGCTAGATTTTCCCTCCCCACTTCCTCCCTGCTCCTTTCTGAAGCAGAAAATCATTGAGTTTCAGGGATCAGAGACATCTTTTTTTTTTTTAGGACCATTAAATCCAATCTTTATTTTACATAAAAATTCTACAATTTTTATGTCCTAAGAAGTGGCTTTCAAGAGTCTTTTGGAATACCTTCAGTGACAGGGAACTCATTAATTTGTATGGAAACTCTTTCTACCTTCCAAGAATGTGAATTGTTTAGGAAGTGCAGGCTTGGTATGAACATTGGTTTCTAAGGTCAAACGATAAGAAGAAAAGTTGGCCTTAGAAATATCTTTATCCAAATAAAGACCATTATAAACTTATGAACAAAAATAGATACAGAGGCAAAGCTGCCTCAAACAGACTGTCAAACTACAGCAGGAAGGCCGGGGAGGGTGGGAGGGCAGAAGGGGGGTGGGTAAGAGATCAACCGAAGGACTTGTATGAATGCATATAAGCATAACCAATGGACATAAGACACTGGGGGGTAGGGGAGGCCAGGGGATTGTCAAGGGTGGGGGAAAAAAAAGGAGACATATGTAATACTCTTTGTTATACTTTAAGCAATAAAAAAAAAAAAAAGAAATATCTTTATCCAGGCTTCTCATTCAGGACTCATTTCATGAAACCTTAGTAGAAATACTTGATTATAAAGTACTCTAAAGGAAACTGCCTTGACAGCACTCTGGTAGGGAAGTCCTAATTCGAGCTGAGGGTAGAGACAGGGGGGACAAATGACATCACAGGAAGTTATGAAACCTAATTCAGTGCAGAAATATGTAGAGCTATTGACCACCTCCTAAGACTTGAACAGGAAGTTCTTACTCCACTTTGGGTCACAGAGCTTGTTTCCTGAAGAATATTTACTCTTTTGTTTCTCATTCTCCTCTTCTGGGTCCCAGAGTTTATAGGTGACCCAGACACACACCATTATTTCAAAGGAAAAAGGATTTTAAAAGCAACTGTTCTATTTTTGAATCAACAAATTTAGATTCTCCAATAAATCATAGGTAATCCTAGGATTCTATAAAAATATTTATAAAAATTCTACAAAAAAAGTCAAAATGATTCTATAATTAACTCAATTGTAGAGTGTCAACCTCGTGTCATTTTTGAAAAAAAAACCCACAAAACTTAGAATATTATTTTAAAGTATTAAAACCATTTCACCTGTAATTAAGCAATTGATTCTTCTATCACATCAAGTGCAGGACATCTCTAAAGATTTATGTATTCTGTACATTCTTTTCACAATATCTACCATGCTAGGATATCAACACCACTCTCCTTTAATGCCATATTAACTTAAAATCAATAAAAAGGATATGACATGCACGAAAGCCAACCATATTTGGGGATCCAGAGCCTGACTGACATTCTGCTCCTGCTCACCAGTCTCTAACATGAAGCCTTATAGTGGGTGTGCCCGATCCACCATGTGCATGGAGTTCTCAGTCAAACTCTTCTCACCAGAAAGTTCAATGAGGAAAATTATCCTATTTTTACAGCAGCAGAAGAAACTCTACTGACCCAGGCCTTTTTAAAGCATGACTGGATATCTAAGGATAACAAGGCATGTGAGAAATACCAGTTAACATTTAAAAGAATAAGCACCCCAGGCTGATGCAGTGGTTGACCATCGACCCATCTACCAAGAGGTCATGGGTTTGATTCCTGGTCCAGGCACATGCCCGGGTTGCAGGCTCAATTCCTCAGTAGGGGCTGTGCAATCAATGTTGGTGCCTCTCTCTCATGGATGTTTCTATCTCTGTTTCTATCTCTCTATCTCTCACCCCTCCTCTCTCTCTAAAATCAATAAAAACATTAAAAAAAAAAAGCAAACAGGAAAACATAAGCATACATCCAATGAGGACTCTCTTCCCAAACTCCAGATTCAGGATCCTCATCATGCCCCCTCCCCTGGCTTTCTGGCAGCATTGTCTGATAGGAGAAAGCTATGGGGTGGAAGCCCCTTGGGGAGGAGTCTGGGTAGAAATTGATGGGTATCAGATGTACTTCCCCAGGACCTAACCCTGAGGAATGGGCAACCCAAGACACAGCTACCCACCCCCCACCTCCATGCCTCTACCTTCAGCTGCCCCAGGCATAAGCTTTGCTCACAAGATCCCTTGCCTGCTGCCATCTGAAGAGGGACCCTCTGCGTCTGGGCCTCCAGAACCTGTGTCACCTGGGTGTGGAGTCCATGGAACACTCTGGTCCATCTCATTTTGAAACCAAAAACTGCTCATTCACTCTCACCCTGAAACCCCAGGAGAGAGGCCCTTGGTGCCTAAGAAATGATTACCACCCCAGGGGTTTCCACAGATCTCCCCTGGGGGCTTGGTTGCTGCTGTTGCTGCTGCTCTGTATTTGCCTCTTGTGATCTTGTTCTTTATCCATGTCCACTCCATTCCCCTGCAGAGAGCCCTTCATAACCTCTCCGACCTGGAGTGTCAATATGCCTAGCATTCCCATAGCTCAGCAGGCCTGCCCCTCCCCAGCATCCCAGATGGGCCAGAGAGAGCCGATTGTGCAATGAGGACTGGGCCTTGCCCGGCTGCTGCCTCAGGGATGGGCACCTCATGCCCATCTCCTATCTCCTGTGCCAGTGTTGTCCAACCCCAATCTTTCTCCCTCCTGTCTGGTATTCTGTGCCCCTGTCTTTCTGTTCATCTGTACTCCCATAGGAGAAGTATTTTACCACATATAAAACCACCATCCAGTCCTTTGAAAAAAGAAAAACATAAGCATACAGAAAAATTGACTAGAGATAATAATATGTGTAAATTTGAAATAATTTCCAGCTCATAAGTTCAATCATTATAACATGAGGTAGGTAATATATTATCCCATTTTATAGATGAAGAAATTAAGGCACAGTCCACCCTGCCTCTCCCTCTGGTGCACTGTTTCTTTAGTGCCTCCTGTGTGAACTCCTAGGCCCACTTGCCCAGAGTGGCCCCAGCGACTCTACAAGAGAATATGGCCACCCTTATCACAGTGTGGCACAGAATGATGGCTGTTTTTGCACTTCAGGTGGAATTCAGCCAAAACTAGAAGCAGCAAGCTAATTAGACTAAGAAAGCAAAGATCTCACAGCAGAAAAAAAAATTAAATTAAGTTATTAGCAGAAAAAAAGATAAACCCATTCATTTCTTAAAAAAAAAAAAAAAAGACTTCAGAATTCAGCACAGTGTGGTAGAAGAATTAGAAAATAAATTCTCAGCAGGAAAAAGCGCAAAAATCCAGCAGCAATTAGCCAAAACACATGATGATGTAAAAAGACTGTAGCATCAGTAAAAAGAAAAGACACAACTGATTTTGTTAAAAAGCTATGAGCAATAATGGAAACAATTGAAAGTGCAATGAACACTTAAAAAAAATTTTTTTTTAATCCTCACTCAAGGATATATTTTTTTAAATTGATGGAGAGAGAGAGAGAGAGACTTTGATTGAGAGAAACACATCAGTTGGTTGATCCCCACATGCACTCCAATTGGAGGGGGTGATTGAACCAGCAACCTTTTGGTGTACTGGATGACACTCCAACCAAATGAACCACCCGGCCAGGGCCAATGAACACTTTTAAATAATAAGTAGGAAAGCTTATTACAGAAAACAACTAATCATGAGTTGAGTGTCATATCCAGAAAAACTGACATGTGGGCTTTGGGTCACCAAAACACAGAAAACTGTCACAGCTAGGTCAAGCAAAGTTTCCGTAGACAAAGTACCATCATGTACTTTCCAGGGGAAGTGTTAGATTCTGAAAAATTTCAGCAAACAGGAGGGCGACAAGGGCACACTGTACGATTACAATCACCAGATCTTTGTAAAAGTGAGAAACAAACAAACAAAAAGCCAACATATGTGGGACTAGTTTTAGAACACTGTTCTGAAAGAACACAGGATGAAGTACAACAGTGGGACAAGCTAAAAATTTCTGACTCTAGAAGGAAGAGAAAAATGTATTCAGAATGGAAAAACTAAATACAGCCAAAATAGAGGAAATTTTCAAGTTAAAGGCAGAGGATATACCTATGCTTCTTCAGAATAAACAAGATGATCAAAAGTAAAAAGAGGAACAAAGAAAAAACAGAAATTGCCTGTTGAAACTTGAAAAACAAAAAGAAAAACCCCCATAAAAGTATATAAATGTCAATGAAATGTATTCTATCTTTAAAAGAAGTTAAAAGAAGAAGAGAAAGAGAAAACTTAGTCGAAAGATCACCAATGCCAGCTTAAAGTAAATTTCTATTAGAAACTTATACCCAGCAGAAGAAAAAAAACAGAAAGAACTTTTGAAGCTTGAAAAGAAGATACAGGAAACAGCAGAAAAGGCAGAAAAGAAAAGGAAAGTGGTGCTGCTGAAATTTCCAGGTTTTAAAAAAGAGATTTACATACATTTGAGTAGAAAATTCTAGACAGACAGGCAAAGGAAGATGAAAAGCCAGAAAACAAATATTACTAGAAAAATTAAAAGAATAGAGTGAAAACATATTAGTAGAGCTATCTTTAGGCTTTGCAAACATACCAAAGTTTGGAAAGAATGGACAGAAGATATAGGACCATCATATTCCACAATGGGGCTATAGGCAAAGAGAATTGAGAAGAATATGAGATAATAAAATTGGTATATAGTTTATGAGAATGTAGCATATTTTACTAATATAAAAGCTATTTAAATAAGTTTATGTTACAAAGTCTACTTTATTTAAAAGACATTTTGTTTTTTATGGCATGTAATTAATTGGGACAATTTAAATATATATATGTGTGTTTATTTATTTCAGAGAGGAAGGGAGAGGGAGAGAGAGATAGAAGCATCAATGATGAGAGAGAATTATTGATTGACAGCCTCCTGCACATCCCACACTGGGAATCAAGCTCACAACCTGGGCATGTGCCCTGACCAGGAATTGAACCATGACCTCCTGGTTCATAAGTTGATGCTCACCCACTGAGCCATGCTGGCTGGGCTGATTGGAACAATTTTTAGAATCACTTTTTAAATTAAAGAATCTCCAACTTTAAGAATTTGGAGGTAAGTTAGGCTGAGTAACAAGAATGTAATTTGCTTTTTCGAGTTATAAAATAACTTCATACTTTTTCTAAGTTTAACAAGTTGATAGTTTGGCAATGCCAGCATTTTTTTAATAATAAGCATTTTGTGTTTGTTTGAAGCAAACAAAATAAATAAAAAGAAAGAAAAGAAACTAAAACATAGGCAAGTTTCCCAAGGACACAAAGCTATACAAAGCTGAGATTCAAACCCAGATGGTTAGGATCTAGAGTCCATCCTCTTAACCACAATGTAGACTCCCTCCCACAGCAGAAAACCTTAAATATATAACTAATATTCTTATGGATACTCAGAAGGTATTATAATCTCAAAACAAGAACAAGATCCTGTGAGGAAGGAATAAATAGAGACCAAGGAAAAACTCTTAAAGGTGAAAAACAATAATGAGAAAAACAAAGCAATAGAAGGACCATACAAAATTTCCCAGAGCTACCAAAATAGTAGTTGCATGGGATTCAGTTTCTGCACCATCCCAGGTCGGCAGTGTTTGAACCTAGCAAGGACTGGCTCTGTTTCCATGGTTATGGAGTCAGGGCGCTGCTGGGGCTGCCACCGAAGGGCCTGCTGTGATGCTGCCTTCGCCCCTCCAGTCCCTCCAGGCGCCTGAGGACACAAGCTCACAGCACCCTCCCTCCTACCCTGGGGGTTCCTTGTTGCGGGAATTCGTTAGCACCAATAAACATGCAACCTGCATTTGTGGAGGAGTTATCCACGGACCAATCCTTGACCAGAAGGAGATGGCGCTGACCAGATACACCCCTTGCCTTTGGAAGGGCTGTGTGGAGACACCTGCAGGCCCTAGCAACCAGGTTTTCAGGAAGCCGTGGCCTGCCTCGCCTCACACCGTTTCTCTCAGGCCTGCTTCTCTGGTATCACCTACGCTCCCTAGTTGTGCTTACCTCAGGCGCTGTTTTCTAGGAAATCCAGTCCAAGACAAGTCTTCATTGAATGGCGGATCCCTGCCAAGGAGCTGCAGGGCGGCCACTTTGCCCAGAGGACGCTTATCTCGCGGTATCTCAGGGCGTCTAGTGAGATGAGATCTTAATGGGCAGGTAGTGGAGTCCTGGGATGAGAAACACCTGGGTCACCCAGGGCTCTCAGGTCAGGGGTGAGGCGTCTACCTCACACCACCTATCCGGCAAATGCCAATGCTCATGGATGCTTTGCCTCCCCTCCCCCCTGCACTCAGAATCAAAGTGCAGCAGCACCTGCCCCAGGGCATGGCCACGTGCTGAATGGACGCAGGCCCAAAGGCAGTGCAGGGGAGGGCCTGGGAGGCCAGACCCGGGAGTGATCTGCGCATGCACAAGAGTGGGCTGCAC
Organism: Myotis myotis; assembly: GCF_014108235.1. Lineage (NCBI taxonomy): Eukaryota > Metazoa > Chordata > Mammalia > Chiroptera > Vespertilionidae > Myotis > Myotis myotis. The sequence continues at coordinate 65,873,870 of NW_023416379.1, read as the reverse complement.
ATCTATGGATTTCCAGGAGCCTTCCAGGAAGGGTTCAGCAAGTGCCCAGAAAATGAATGAAAAAGACCATTCTTTAGACGCCTCTGCATGAATTTCAAAGCACCAAATAAAAAAAAGGGTATAAGAGCTCCAACTGGAAAAAATACTGTATCATTTACAAAGGAACAAAAATCAGTCTGGCATGAGCAACACCAGAGACCAGAAGACAGGGGAGCAACGCAGTCAGCCAAACTCCCCTTCAGGGGTGAAAGCAAAGCAAAACAAAACAAAGCAAAGTAAAATTTAGACATGCAAAGAATCGGGTATTTTACCTCATACATACCTTTTAAAAAGAAGTCATCTGAGAGTATACTCTAGGGAAACAAAGGCATATCCAAGAAAAAGGAAGACAGAGATTTCAACACGGACGGGCAAGAAACAGAAGTTCTAGGGTAACAGATGTGCAGAAGACCCAAGACAAAGCTGGCCAGGTTGGAACAGGAGGATGCAGGTCCCTTTTCTACTATGATGGAGTCTGAAAGATGATCAAGGCAAATGATGCAAGAAATCAAGAAAGCAATTTGAAATGTGAGGCAAAAATATATAAGAAAGTCATTATTTTAAAATGAAAGAAAATGTTTCATAATTTTAAATAATTGGAGGATTGTGAGAAAAATTTGTCCTTGATGCTTGGAATTGTCCATCAATGGCATAGGGTCATGAAATTGGAGAAAACAGTTAATTCCAGTCTCCTATTTGGCTCAACAGTGAACAATATTTACAGAGTAATAATAATATAATGCTGTTTGTTGGGCTACATCTTTTTAGCATGTATCTATACATGAAACGAGAGATTTGGTTATGGTGGCAGGGTTAAAATGTAATGATAAAGTACAAGATAGGAAGTGGGAAAGGAGGAAAGATAGGGCTGGTTATATTCTTATCTTATGGAATGGGGGTTTAAGAAATACTGTTGAAGGTTGATGTTATCAAAACAGATTCAATTCTTATTTAAAGTTACAAAGATAACTGATTAAAAATGATAGATCTTAAAAGGTCTAGGAGAAGGAGATGAGTGTTAAGTGAAGCTTATTCTCACCTTTAGTGTTAGGAAATCAGTAGACACCTAAACGTGATAAATTGTGAAATAGAAGAAAAATCATATTATTTAGAGCAGGGGTGGGCAAACTTTTTAACTCGAGGGCCACAATGGGTTCTTAAACTGGACCGGAGGGCCGGAACAAAAGCATGGATGGAGTGTTTGTGTGAACTAATATAAATTCAAAGTAAACATTATTACACAAAAGGGTACGGTCTTTTTTTTTCAATAGTTTTATTCGCGGGCCGTAGTTTGCCCACGGCTGATTTAGAGTCATGAAGATAAGAAACATAAATCCAGAGAGTGCTTCTGAGTGCTTCAGGCTCTGGGTGAGGAAGAGTTGCACAAGAGAGCACAGAATTTTACTCATCAACTTTCTGAAGTCTTTGATTTATTTCATGTACATGTCTCACTTTCATAAAAACAAATGCAAAATTATTTAAAAAGCTATCAGTATACAGATGACAAGTTAAACCCCGAGAATCAATTAAATTACTTAGAGATCTAGTGCAATGAAAAGCACAGAATACCTAGCACAGAATTCCAAAGCATATCAAAAGTTAAAAGGAAGACAGGGCAGTATGGACACAGGCAAGGCACAAAAAGGGAGGTAGGGTAACAAAAGAAGGTGTGGAGACATGGAAGCCAGGGGGAGAGAGTGAGCTCAACTATATCAAACGCTGCCAAGGTCAAGCAGGATCCGGACTGGGAGCGTCCATTGGATTTGACCGCATGGAGAAGATCGATGGGAACTGTAGACGGAGAAGAATGTGTTTACAAGGAAGGTGAGAAACAGTGGCAAGCAGGTTTAGGTGATGCCAAAGTTTGAGGGTGAAGGTGAGGAAAGCAAGGGTAGCCACCAAACAGTGACACTGGATCAAAGGATCAAAGGACCATGTCATGGTTGTCAAGGATACAGAGAGAGGAACACGTTCAAATGCTCTTGGGATGGTGGCGGTGGAGAGGGAGAGGTTGAAGATCAAAGGATGTGGGAGGGTGGACTCCAGAGACCGTGGAAGGATTCCACAGAAAAAGGCACTTCTGTCTCTGAAGCAGGAGGAAGGAGGGGGCAGATGATGTAATTACAGTTAGATATGTGGGCAGGAGGGCAGGGCTTTGAGGAACTTCCTGTCTGGCAGTTTCTCATACCTCTCTGAAGGAAGAGGCCTGCCCTGTGCCTGCTGAAAGAGAGCAAGCAAACGGACGAAGACTCGGTTCATTGTGTGATTCTTTTTTTCAGCATTTGCACTCAGTGATCCGAGGCAGAGTCAAGGCAGGGGGAGAGGTGGATCCATCCAAGATTGGGGTTTTGCCAGGTGAGTGCAAAAGGTGAATAGGTATTTTCTCAGAGCACAAGGGGAGGAAGGCAGAGGCAGGCCAAGTAGCAAAAGGCTCATTTGTCAAAAGCTAATTCTGTAAATTGTGGAAAGAATTTTAATTATGTAATGAAACAATTTTTTTTAAAAAAAAAATGCAAAGCAGGTGACGAGGGTTGGGAAGTACACAAATAATTTATTAATTTATGAAACTCACTCAGGCTAAAGGAAAGCCCTGAATGTCCCCTTCTAAAGCTGGGACAATCAAGAATTCCAGAATGTAGGGATTCTCTCTTACTTAAATGCAGTCTTACCACTGTACAGTAGAGAAACATTCTAGAGAAACAGGACCAGACTACAAACATATGGGCCCACTTGGTAAAGAAGCCTCAAGTTTAGATGCCAATTAGGGTGGGGAAACATTTTATTGCAAACTGCTATGGAACTATTCCATCCCAATGTGAAAGAGGCTTAAGAATGTGGATTATTCTGGAAAAGGTCTTGAGATTCGTGGAGGCAACCAAATAGCCAACTGGGCATTGTGCTTCCCTGACCTCAGCTTTGCTTAGCTTTTCTGGAATGTCATCTTGGCAGCTCATATCCTTTCCACAGGCATCTGTGGGACTAAGATGATGCTGGCGCAGGGAGAGAGCCCTGCCAGGTGATGGTTAACTTTGGTCCAAAGTCATTGTCGTTTTGCAATGACTCCAGGTGCTGCTTCTGACTCAGGTCCTCTGAGGTAAGGCAGTTAGGATTCTATGGCATGAAGACAAAGAGCTACCCAACTGGGGTATGTTGGGAGATGCAGGGGACTTCTGAAGGAGACTAAGTGTGTAATCACGGCCAGTGTTGCCATACACCCCATAAAATAGACCTGACCAGTCTATTATTAGAGACCAATTCCAGCCTCTTCTCTTTGTTTGCTGCTGTTGCCTGCAAGCTTAGGAGCAGTATTTAGCAATACACTGACACATGCTTTTTGGACAGAGAGAAGGAAAGTGGGGACTGTGTCTGAGTGACCCTGAGAAAATTCCCAGAGGACAGAGTGTGGCAGCTTTAATTTTGTGCTTGGTGGATGCTAGGATAATTGCTTCGTTATGGACTGTATCGTGGTTCCTTTGCACTCCCAAGGACAAGCATAGATGTGCATTCCTTCGTTTGCTCTTTTTTTACTCTTTTGAACATATATTTAGAATTTCTGTGTGCCAAGCACTGTGCTAGAAACCAAAGATGGAAAACCTAATAAAAACCAGATCCACATGCATGAGGACTCAGGTCTATTTCTTTCCTTCTGAACCCTTCTCCCCTACCCCCACACTAGTACTTTCTTTTTATCTGCATTTTATTTTATTTTTTTCTATCTTAGGTAATACAGTTTATTTTTTTCTATTTTTTCTTTATTGATTAAGATATTACATATATGTCCTTATCCCTCCATTTCCCCATCCCCCCCCCCCCCACTCATGCCCTCACTTCCTGGTGTCTGTGTCCATTGGTTAGGCTTTTATGCATGCATACAAGTCCTTTGGTTGATCTCTCCCCCATAACCCCACCCTACCCTACCTTCCCTCTGAGGTTTAATGGTCTGATCGATGCTTCTCTGTCTCTGGATCTATTTTTGTTCATCAGTTTATGATGTTCATTATATTCCACAAATAAGTGAGATCATGTGATATTTATCTTTCTCTGACTGATTTATTTCACATAGCACAATGCTCTCCAGGTCCATCCATGCTGTTGCAAATGGTAAGAATTCCTTCTTTTTTTACCACAGCATAGTATTCCATTGTGTATATGTACCACAATTTTCTAATCCACTCATCTGCTGATGGACATTTAGGCTGTTTCCAAATCTTAGCTATGGTAAATTGTGCTGCTATGAACACAGGGGTGCATATGCTTTCTTGGGATATTGGTGTTTCTGCTTTCTTGGGATATATTCCTAGAAGTGGGATCACTGGGTCAAATGGGAGTTCCATTTTCAGTTTTTTGAGGAAACTCCATACTGTTCTCCACAGTGGCTGCACCAGTCTGCATTCCCACCAGCAGCACATGAGGGTTCCTTTTTCTCCGCATCCTCACCAGCACCTGTCATTTGTTGATTTGTTGTTGATAGCCATTCTGACAGGTGTGAAATGGTACCGCATTGTCATTTTTATTTGCATCTCTCGGATGATTAGTGACTTTGAGCATGTTTTCATATGTCTCTTGGCATTCTGTATGTCCTCTTTTGAAAAGTATCTACTTAGGTTCATTGCCCATTTTTTTGATTGGGTTGTTTATCTTCCTTTTGTTAAGTTGTATGAGTCCCACCCCAGTACTTTACCCGGGTCTCGTTAGAGACCTTTACCTCCTCCTCTTTGAATTATAGTTATTTATTTAAATGTCATCTCTTCTCATAGGCTTTTGGCCAGAATTTGTAAAATGGCTGTGGTGTTTACCTGCAGATGTTTTTCCTTTTACCTCACATAGAACTTAAGAAAATAACAATCTAGAATTAGCTACCACATATAAAATTTAGAAATCCAAATCAGAAATTTGGATTTGTGACTTCTCTTAAAATATCAGAAGACCTGCAACACTGTACAGTTTCCCACATCTGGAGCTGAGTAGTCACTACCCTTTCATCAGAGTACGCCCTCCCAGGACACCTAAGTCCCCACCCAATGGCTTGACCACCTGTCATGTCTTGTTTTGCCTCTGGAAATCTTGAGACTAATTAGGAAAATATAATTGTTGATTAAGTGTGAGTCACTAAGAACTGGGACTGCTCTAAGTGGTGACTAAAAAAATAAATAAGAAGGGAAGAACACAGGAAAGAAAGTATAAAGGAAGAATTTTCAAGATTTAGTGACCAATCCAGTATGGCTTGACAGGAATAGGAGTTGTGATCCTAAGTGGCCAGGGGAGTGATGATGTTTCTAGTAGGCATGGTTGGTAGCCAGTCAGGTGCCTTTTACCAGAGGTGCATATATCTCCTGGTGCTTTGAGAGTTGATTCACAGTTGTTCCCTTCTCCAGAAAATTGCCATCCATTGAATGGGAGCATAAACATTGAGAGGTCACAGGTAGGGCTCTCTGCAGGAGATAGCAGCCCATAGTCAATGCTTAATTGACATGGACATACAGAAGAGGTGGGGTCAACTCAGTGGTACCATTCATGCTCCAGAGTTCCCCACAGATCTGGCTGAAACTAGACTCCAGCTGTGACCATGGCTTTACTAGTATTTAGTTCCTCCCTCTGTTGTGTCCCACTCACCTTACTCCTTTTATCCTGGGAGCACTCTCTCAATAAGTCATGAACAGCCGATCTCAAAAAATCTTGTACTTCTTGGGAACCCAGCCATAGATATTGTTTTTAACAGAATTATGTAGTTTAAACTTAGGAAATGGTTAAAGGTGGGGAGATGACATCTAGAGTTCCTACCCATAGGTATTCTTTCAAAATCAAGGTTGGATCTCTACCTCAGAGCCTGGCATATGGAAAGTGTGGAGTAAGTTTTATTTTGTTTGTCAAATGAATTTGATTTGGAGTCTATTAAGTTGAGGAAACAGCAAGACATCAGTGTAAGATATGGAACATGGGCATAGGAGGGTGGATGTGGTCAGATATTTAGGTTTTCATAGGGAAAGAAAAATTCAAGAAAGAGGCAGTAATTAGCATCAAGTGCAAGTAAAATCTTGATTCTTTTCAATGTAAAGCAGCCAACATATGTCTTTACCCCATTAGGTACATAACTTCGGTTAGATCAATGATATACAGTCCTTCACAAATGCTTAGGCAAAATTCCAATTAGTGAGTTTTGCTCCTTGCTAGTATGTAGTTCTCGTGAAAAAGATTAACATTTGATTGGGAAAGAATTTATGGATTTTTGTTTGTCTTTTGTATTTTATTTGTCAAATAATTGAGTGAGCCACCAGATTATATATATATATAATATATATTTTTATAATATATATTATAATATAATATTTTATATTATAATATAATATATTATAATATAATATTTTTAGAGCCAGGGAATATGCAAAATACATAAAATACTATAATCAAGTATTTATTGTACTCACACTTAAGAAGTGATTTATTATGCCTATCTCTCTTCATTAAATTGTTATATATTTTTAAAGATAGAAATTTTAAAAACCAGACAAAAGCATTAAGGTGCTTCAAAGGTCATACAATTTGTCATTTCAAATATAGGTCTTCAGCATCCCAAATAAGGTGGTTTTGAGTGCTTTAAATCTTGGTTGTCTCATTTCATTTCATAAACTGTAATTATAGCTTTTCATATCATGCTAAATAATTCCTCCCCTACTGGATGTTTATACCTTTCAAATATTTATAGACTGTCATAAGTCCTTAGTCATCTCTTTGCAAAGTTGCACATATTTTGTTCCTAGAATATTTTTCATACGTCAATTTCCTCAATACTAAGCTGCTTTTCTTACTTCTCTATTCAGTTTCTCTCCATCCTTTTGATATAGTTCTAATCAAAGGAAAGTGAGATAATTATGGGTGCAATTTATTGCAAGATTGTTTGGGAGGCTTGAGGTTTAAAATGTCCTCACCTGGATTAGAGTTCCTCATTTATACATAGCTCAGAATAGTGCTGACTTTACTGGTATTTTCACCATTTTACTTTGAAAATTCATAACCAATTTCCCATGTAATAGCATTCAAAAATCTCAATGCCATTACTGTTTCTTCACTGATCACGGAATATGCAGAAATTAAATGAGTTCAGGATATATTTCTGTAATTTGCTTCTTATTATGCAATATTAAATCACATTTCCAGCTTCTTTACACCCATAAACTATTGTTATTTCTTAGTGGCCTTCCAAGTCAGTAATACTCTAAATTGTTCAAAGAGATATTGAATTCTTTCTTGCATTTTTAGCCTTTCAACATTGTTATTTCTTTCCAACAACATTTTGGTTGATCTGTTTGTGTTATTATTTGGTAATTTATTAAGACAATTCTTTTTGTCCCTGCCTGGTGTGCTCAGTAGTTAGAGCACTATCCTGTGCACCGAAGTGTCGAAGGTTCACAGTCAGGGCACATACCCAGGTTGTGGGTTTGATCCCTGTTCAGGACAGGTAAATGAGGTAACAAATTGGTGTTTCTCACATTGTTGTTTCTCCCTCTCCCTCTCCCTTCCTCTCTCTCTCTAATCAATAAAAAGCATATCCTTGGGTGAGGATTTAAAAAAAAACACCACAATTCTTTTTGCTTATTATGTCTTGGGCATCACAGTGGTAGATACCATCCATATACCCTAAGTGTAACAGATGTAAAAATATTTTATATTTCTGCCTCAGGTAATATCATTCCTCAATAACCTTTATATATATATATATGTGTGTGTATATATATATATATATATATATATATATATATATATATATAATTTCAAGTTTTCAAATATTTTCACATACCTGTTTAGTGTAAAAGCCTCATATGGATTCCGAGTGCCATAAGAGAAATAATGTAGGTCTGTCCTCGGCATGTTCCACTGAATCTGACGCCACTGGCCGCAGCTCTCTTCACTCAGTGCCGTCATGAGCCCTATACTCTACTACATTCAGTGATTGGCTGTGAAGCCTTACAGCGGTTCTCAACCTGTGGGTCGCGACCCCTGTGGGGGTCAAACGACCCTTTCACAGGGGTCGCCTAAATACATCCTGCATATCAGATATTTACATTACGATTCATAACAGTAGCAAAATTACAGTTATGAAGTAGCAACGGAAATAATTTTATGGTTGGGGGTCACCACAACATGAGGAACTGTATTAAAGGGTCGCGGCATTAGGAAGATTGAACCACTGCTTTAGAAGGATCTCCACAGAATTAATTGTTCCCTCCTCCCGGTACTTGTTGCCTTAATTTGTATCTCTATGATAGCCCTTGTTTCACTCAAAGCTTTACTGTTATTTGTATGCATCCTCCTCCCACACATTATGTAAGCTTGTTTTCCCCTGCCCAGTACCTCACAGGAGAAGTGCTAAATAAATAACTGTTGAATAGTGGCAACTCCTGATTTTCTACTTAGATAGGGTGTTGGGTGATGTCCAGTTGAAGACAGAGTTGGCACCTTGGAAACCTGTCTGGAAGCTACATTGGCAGAGCAAGCACGGGGCACTTAGAATGCTTATTTGGGGGTGGTTGGGGTGGCTTGAAAGAGTGTGGGGGGAGGTTACAGGCTTCTGTGCTCCCCTAGGGGTTGGAAGCAATCAAGGAGGAAGGAATTGAGGACTGCTAGGTTCAGAACCATGAAATGATTTGCAGATGCCACCCCATCTGTGATTGATCGGGATTAAGATCCTGGACTCCTGTTTCTACTCTTGATTTGTTCCCAGAATTTTGTTCTGGGTGTTTCTCTAAATGTTTATTCTTGACTCATTGACATCAGACAGAGAAGATAATAATTTTCTACCGTCATGCAATCTGTCTAGAAAATAGAATCACCTTCTCCCACCTTGTCCCCATATCAATCAGAGTCCAGTCAGGAAAGCAAACTACTATAGGTATTTTAAACAGAGGGGATCTTAGACTGCATTAGAAGGCCCAATGGAGCAAAAGGCAGAAGGTGGGGTATTGAAGAGCCAGTGACTATAGGAAGTCCCTACCAGCCCTGGCTAGAGGAACACCAGGGAGAAGGCAGTGTTGCCAGACCCAGCTGGATGCTCACAGCAGACACTGCTGGAGGCCGGAAGCCATGCCATTGCCAAATCCATTGCTCACAGCAGACACTGCTGGAGGCCGGAAGCCATGCCATTGCCAAATCCACTGTCATCGCTGCTGCAGCTGCCGAAGATTATGGAGGCCACAGCCAGTTGGCTTTGTGGCTGTTTTTTTGCTTCGGGAACTGTAGCTGCTAGCCACAGTCCAGAAGACAAGAATGGCACTGAAGCCTGAGGCTACCACTGCTGTCAGGAACAGTTAGAATATTTTTAAAAATAAAAATACATATTTTAAAATTTTCCTTCAGCTTTCCAATCTTCTGTGAGTGCCTCTTTTTAGAAGAACCCACTCAGAAATCATCCAGCTGAGAAATCTGGAAATTTAATTTTCGGTATTTTAGCCCCAGAATATGAAAAGGTAGAAAGGAAACTAAGAGAAAAATGGGCAAATGAATGTCACACACTCTCTCCCACCAAATCTTTGGCATAATTCTAATTCTCTACTTTTTCCACCCATGACATAATGATAGCAGGTTAAGTTTAAATATCAATGCAACTTAAACTTTATAACCTGGGGAAAGTAGTTTTAGCATATGCAAAATTTCCAGTTATTTCTTTAGATCAGTATTTTCCACAATGCAGTTAGTCGACAGTATATATCCTGAAGAAAGATCTAATGGTCACATGAGTTTGGAATTTCACACTTCATTAACGCTCTGAGAAATTCATTAGTCTCAACTGGATTTGACATTTTTGACATTGCAATTGGTATGCATTAGTTAAAAAAAGAAAAAAAGGTTACATACCTGTCACCTGGGGTTTATGAGGAACAGGCAGGGAATAACGTAAGCAGAGAAGGGTGTGTGTGTGGGTGTGTGTGTGTGTGGTGTGTGTGTGTGGGTGGGTGTGGGTGTGTGTGTGGGGGGGTGTGTGGGGTGTGTGTGTGGGGGGGGTGGGTGTGGGTGTGTGTGTGTGGGGTGTGTGTGTGTGGGTGTGTGTGGGGGGTGTGTGTGTGGGGTGTGTGGTGTGTGGATGTGTGTGTGTGTGTGTGTGTGTGTGTGGGTGTGTGTGTGGGGGGTGTGGGTGTGTGTGGGGGTGTGTGAGGGGGTGTGGGGGGGTGTGGGGGGGGGTGTGTGGGGGCGGGGTGTGTGTGGGGTGTGTGTGTGGGTGTGTGTGTATGGGAGGGTGTGTGGGTGTGGGTGTGTGTGTGTGGGTGTGTGTGTGGGGGGGTGTGGGTGTGTGGGCGTGTGTGTGTGGGTGTGTGTGTGCGGGGGGTGTGGGTGTGTGGGTGTGTGTGGGGAGGGTGTGTGTGGGGGGTGTGTGTGGGGTGTGTGGGTGTGTGTGTGGGGGGTGTGGGGGGGTGTGGGGGTGTGTGTGTGTGTGTGGGCGTGTGTGTGTGTGTGTGTGTGTGTGTGTGTGTGTGTGTGTAATTTAGATAAGTGTAATGAATGAAAAAAATAAGTGATAGAAAATATGATAAAGAGGGATGGACCTAATTAGATAGCATAGTGAGGGGCAGACTCTTTGAAGAAGTGGCATTTAAGCCAAGAATTTAGCAGATGGAATCAGCCATACACAGAGTGCTCTAGCACAGGGCCACTCAGTAGCCCACGGACCTTCCCCTTCAGCAAACTGTTCTTGAACCCTAATGAGATCTGTGTAGACATTGAGAATAGCATTTGAAATATGTATAGTAATTTGATAGACTACCTTTATGTCTGTTAAATCTGAAAATGAAACGTATTTCTTTAACAATTTTTTCCAGTCATTGGTTTTTACTCTGCTTTAGACAGTATGACTTTATGATAGATTGAAGAAAAGGAAAGATCTGATCCTTTATGGATAATTTGAGAAGCTCTGATCCAGCAGAAGTGAACTGCAGTAGCAAAGGTTCTAAGAAGGAAAGAGGTGTCTGAGTTAGAGGAACTGACAGGAGGCTCATGACTGGGAGTGTAGTTGTGTGCAGAGCTTTGAGGAACAAAATAGTAAAGTGATTGGATGATTTTAAGTAAATGGGAAGCCACTGAAGTTGTTTTAACAACTTAAACAGACACATAATATGATTTAGGTTTTTAAGATAATCTTTCTAACTGCTTTATGAACAGTGAGTTGAAATTAAGAGTGTAAAACAGGATGATCATCTGAGAAACTTTCAGAAATTTTGGAGAGTGCTGATGATGGCTTAGACTATGGCCATGATGGCAGGAGTGGATTAACCGGGGGAGAATTAGAAGAGATTTGGCACACCACTCCCTGATGAATTGGAGGCAAATGGGGAGAGATGGACAGAGAGGGAGAAATAGGAAGATGCCCAAGTTTCTCTAAGGAGATGTTAAAGATTGGTATATACATTCAAGGATCATCAGTATTTAGTTTCTAGTCATTGGGATATATGATATTGAAGAGAATGGAAAGGAAAGAATTGAGGGCCCAGAAATGAACCCTACATAGTATCTTTGGACCTTCTCTGAGGCCCTGTGGAATCTAGCTTGAGGAGAACTAATTACTTCAAGGGCATGGTGATTCCCAGGCATTCAGATTTGTGTCTAGATATCTCTAACATTAAATTCCATTCAGTAAGCCCTAACTGATCTGGCTCAGTGGACAGAGCATCGGCCTGCGGACTGAAGGTCCCAGGTTCGATTCCGGTCAAGGGCATGTACCTTGGTTGTGGGCACATCCCCAGTAGTGGTGTGCATGAGGCAGCTAATTGAGGTTTCTCTCTCATTGATATTTCTAATTCTCTATCCCTCTCCCTTCCTCTCTGTAAAAAAATCAATAAAATGTATTTTTTAAAAAATTCCATTCAGTAAATTTACTGAGCACCTGTACCATTTAAGACAGTGGTTCTTAAACTTCCTAATGCCTTGACCCTTTAATACAGTTCCTCATGTTGTGGTGACCCCCAACCATAAAATTATTTTCGTTGCTACTTCATAACTGTAATTTTGCTACTGTTATGAATCGTAATGTAAATATCTGATATGCAAGATGTATTTTCATTGTTACAAATTGAACATAATTAAAGCATAGTGATTAATCACAAAAACAATATGTAATTATATATGTGTTTTCCGATGGTCTTAGGCGACCCCTGTGAAAGGCTCGTTTGACCCCCAAAGGGGTCGCGACCCACAGGTTGAGAACCCCTGATTTAAGAGATCATGGAGGGTGTTGTGAAAGAAAATCCAAAAAAGACCTTTGAGAGTTTGCTATCTGGGAGGACATCTAAGATTCGTACAAAAACACAAAATCTGATAAGTGCTCTGAGAGAATTATAAAGCAAAATGGGAATCTGCAAAGGGAAAACTGAAAAAGCTTCATGAAGGAGGTGGCATTGAGCTGGTCCTAAAGGAGGTGCATAAATTTTAATCAATAAAAAAATAATATGTATATATACATATAGGTATACATGACATATATATTATATTAATACCATGCCTACACATATTTATATTTATTTCTACAACTTCATTGGTATATATAACTATACATGTATATTAAAAACATACACACACACACACATATATAAAATAATAAAAGCATAATATGCTAATTAGACCGAACGTCCTTCCAGACATCCTTCCTTCTGGAAAAAGCTGCAGCGGGCAGGGGCCACAGCAGAGGCAGCAGAGGCCCCCGGCTGTAGCAGTGGCAGGTGGGGGCCAGGGCTTGGGCCAAGGCCCTTGCACTAATTTCGTGCATCAGGCCTCTAGTCTCTATATATAAAAAGCCAGCAATCAGAACACCAGAACAACCAGAATGACCGGTCTCTATGATGCCCACTGCAGCCAGTGAACTGGCCAGATTGGGGGGTGGGGCTGGCCGGCCAACCTCTCGTGGCCCCTCCCACCAGCCGGTCCGCCCCTGGTCAGCCTCTCCCACCCTGATCGAGGGCGGGGCGGCCAGCCCACCCCACGCGTCCCTTCCCTCTGACCATCCCTGCCCCTGATCAGCCTGCTCCACACTGATTGGCCCACAGCCCTTCCCCCCTGATTTAATACCAATAGCGGGCAGGGCTGGCTGGCCAACCTCCTGCAGCCCTTCCCCACAGCCAGCCCCACCTCAGATGGGCCCCCACCACCCCAATCAGGGGCAGGACCAGCCGGCCAACCACCTGCAGCCCCTCCCCACAGCCACTTCTGCCCCCAATTGGCCCCCACTCCGATCAGGGGCAGGGCCAGTCGGCCAACCACCCATGGCCCCTCCCCCAGGCCGCTGGCTCCCAATTGGCCCCTCCACCCCATTGGAGGGCAGGGCCCCTCCCCACAGCTGGCCTCACCCCCAATTGGACCCCCCCACCCCAATCGGGGGCAGGGCCTGCAGGCCAACCTCCTGCCATCTCCTCCTTCCAATAGGCCTGGCCCCAATCCGCCGATTGGGGCTGGGCCGTCTGGACCCCACCCATGCCTGAATTCATGCACCGGGCCTCTAGTATAATAATAAAAGTGTAGTATGCTAATTAGGCCAGACATCCTTCTGGACGAAGCTGGGGCGGGGAGGAAAGCTCAGGTCCCAGGTGCCAGAGGCAAGCCAGTGCTGGCAGCTGGGGAAAAGAAGGCCTACTTTTGCATGAATTTCATACATTGGGCCTCTAATGTGTATATATATACTAGAAAACTATGAGTTTCTAGTTTCATCCATAGGGATTATTCTTTTTCTGACAGCTAAAAAACTGGCTTTCACAGTTCACAATATATTTACTTTTTTGTTCAATTTTATTGAACATAAATAACTTCAGAATTGCTCAGTCATGTCTCATTTCCTAACTAGAATATAGTATACTAGTATCTATACAATAACTTTTGTCTTTTTTTTTATTATTCTTTTTATTTCCCTACAATCCACAGGTTGACGCTCTATCCACTGAACCAAACCATCTAGGGCCATAATGCATTTTGATGAATAAAAATTCCTACATATATTTTGGTTTCATTTGGTTCTCCCAAATTATATTAGTTTTAGATGCTCTTTTTAATGGAAAAAATGTAGGTTCCGATAATACTACTGAATATTCTACCTTTCTGCACACTGAAATGACAAATAGCTTGTCCAGCAAGATCCCGTGTACATGCATCTTGCATATATAACCCAGCTGTAAGTCATTCTGGATGGAACACCCGGTGGTGGAATAAAACTTGCACCCAGCTTCGAGGATCTACCTTCGTGTGTCTCCCACTTCACCAAGTGGATACTGCTGGAGACTTTCCAACTCTAATGGCTGAGTGTCATTAACAAGTAAGGGCTTCTAGCTGAGTGCTGCCACTGAGATACAACTTTGTTGTTACAACACCATTGTTCTCAAAATGAAAATGCATGTTATTGCCTGGCCAGCATGGCTCCATGGTTGAGTTGACCTATGAACCAGGAGGTCATAATTTGATTCCTGATCAGGGCACATGGCTGAGTTGTGAGCATCGATCCCCAGTGGGGAGCGTGCAGGAGGCAGCCGGTCAATGAGTCTCTTTCATCATTGATATTTCTATTTCTCTCTCCCTTCTCTTCCTCTCTGAAATTAATAAAAATATTTTAGAAAAAAAGAAAAGAAAAATGCATGTTATATTAGTTTGCTAGGTCTACCATAACACAGTGCCATAAACTGGGTGGCTTAAGAGAACAGAAATTTATTGCATCACAGTCCTATATCAAGGTATCAGAAGGGCCACCACCTTCTGAGACTGGGTAGAATTCTTTCTTCCTTGCATCTTCTCCTCTCTTGTAAATCTATTGTAGGTTGTTTGCTGTGTGGTTACTGGAGCTTATATAAACCTTCATCTAGATATAAAAGTCCATTTTACACTGACTACAACTTTGATTTTATACAATAACATCCCTTTTATTCCCTCCCCTTTATTTTTTTTTTTTCTGGAAATACACAGACATTTTTAATGGAAACAAAATGGGGTAACGGCGTCACAGCCAACAGGGATTGAGCTCAAGCGAGGCACGGCTGGTGCAGTGCCCGGGTCATAGAAGCCACAGCAGACTGGCGGCAAGGGTGGGGGGGGCGGGGGAGACCTGGCCATGGGGGGCTTGCGAGGAGCCCAGGCTGCCAGCTTCATCCCTGGGGAAGAGCGGAGGCTCTGGCCCAGCTGGGCCGGGTGGGAGCTGAGAAGGTGGGCCGGGTGGGAGCTGAGAAGGTGGGCCGGGTGGGAGCTGAGAAGGTGGGCCTAGAGCTTCATCACATTTGTCATAGTTATTTTGAATTCCCTGTCAGGTAGCTCCGACATCTCTGTCATACCAAGTCTGGTTCCGCTGACTGCTTTATTTTTGACAATGTGTTGTTTTTCTCACCTTTTTGTCTGTCTCATAATTTTTTGTTGAAAGTCAGACACCTTGCTTAGGAGAGTAGAGATGTGGAAAATAGATTTTATGCCTGGAAATGCATACACCTGTTTCTTTGCTGGGTTTTTAGAGTGCAAAACGAGTTAGGAGCTGGTCTGAGATTGCGATTCCCTTCCTCTGCTGCAGTGGTTTTAGCCTCAATGCACCACAACAGTAAATTCCTCTAGTGACTCTTTGTGTGACAGTTGGGGGGCTGGTTTGCTGGTAGTTTTTCTCTGTGTCTGCTTCACCCTCAGCATTAGGCCTTCCCTTTGCGTTGCACATCAACGAGGGTCTGTCTCCACAGTCTTGGTCCTCTCCTAGCAACCTCTCTCTGTCACTTGTTACTCAGCTCGTGAGCCTGGTGTGGGGAGAGGGAGCTCTCTATTGTCATTAAGCCTCTCTACACTCAGGCCGGCACTGGCTGGCGGGTGTGGTCTTCTCTGTACTCCTGTTCCTCTCTCACCTGCAGTTGTGCGTCAAGAAGTATTCTAGAGCCTCATCCAAGGTTTGGATGACCATCTCCTCCCAGTGTGCCAGGGGCCTTCCCAGTTTTAGCCCTGTGTTGGGGTCCAACCCCAGCAGGTCCAGGGGTCCCCAAAGGTGTGGACGGAGTCGGCAAAGAAGGAATGACACTGAGACAGCGTTCAGTTGATCAGCAGCCTAGCCAGGATCTCTAGCCATGATCTCCAGCCAAGTTCTGTGTTTTATTGTCTTGTTACATCTGTATTTATACCAGTTGATTTTAATCCTGTCAATTTCTATTCCAAAGGTTAGGGTGTTTCTTATCTCCATTCCAGGGAGTAAAGATTATATAGTTTAAGGGTGATTGTTCGTAGTTAAAGTGATTAACTACCCGCCTGGCATTGAGTTAAGAGGTTTTATTCCCTCCCTAACTTCAGGGAAAAATCCCTACCTGGGGAAACAACCTTTCTCAGAGAGGTGACCTTGGTTAAAACACATAGCGCTGCCGAAACCGGTTTGGCTCAGTGGATAGAGCGTTGGCCTGCAGACTGAAAGGTCCCAGGTTCGATTCCAGTCAAGGGCATGTACCGGGGTTGTGGGCACATCCCCAGTGGGAGATGTGCAGGAGGCAGCTGATCAATGTTTCTCTCCCATCGATGTTTCTAACTATCTATCTCTCTCCCTTCCTCTCTGTAAAAAATCAATAAAATATATTAAAAAAACACATAGCGCTAAGGGGAACAAACATATTAAGAACAGTATGCTATATACTCCAGGTCCCTTGAAACCTTGCTATGCATATGCTGTGCAGATGTTTCTTTCCTGCAGCGACTGTGTCAAGCAGCAAGGATGGACTGGCTTCCGGCAGCTCTGAAAGTCCCATGTCTGTTCCAGGCAAACTGGAACTAGGCTGTTCCCTTCTTCAGTTGCAACAGGTTTTCACCACTGTCCTGAGGGTGACAGAGTTTGTTATTCTCCAAAATAGCTTCAGGCTTTGGTTCCATAGGCTAGAATCTCAGGGGTGGGCAAACTTTTTGACTCCACAATGGATTCTTAAACTGGACCGGAGGGCCGGAACAAAAGCATGGATGGAGTGTTTGTGTGAACTAATATAAATTCAAAGTAAACATCATTACATAAAAGGGTACGGTCTTTTTTTTTTTTTTTTTAGTTTTATTCATTTCAAATGGGCTGGATACGGGCAGTAGTTTGCCCACGGCTGGATGCAAGGTCCTTGTGGGGGTTTCTTACCCTCTCAGTGGAGGCTGCTATTTGGCTTTTTAGGCCTCCACACTTAGTGCATTCCAGGTGGGGTTCATGCAGAAGTGCTTGCAAGAGGGTGCAAACACTCCCATATCTGCAGCTCCCAGACACATGCAGCCTTTGCCAATCTGTTAACTATTCTGGCTGAGTTGTTCTCCAACCAGTGTCTCATCGGGGCTGCGCCAGGTAAGCAAGTGGCCACTTCTTGCCTCTCCCTGCGGAGGCCTGTTTCTCCTTAGATTTGGGGCTCGTGGTTATCCTGTGACCTCAGCTCTCTGATGGGTTCAAAAAAATGGTGCATTTGCGGTCAGTTTGACACTTTTTGTCACAAGTGATGAATAAGTGACATTTTAAAAAGCTCTCTACATCAACGAACCATTTTTGATTTTTAACATTGTACTAAAAAAAAAATTTCAACTGCACACACATGATACACACATACACATACTCTATACACTTAGCTCAGAGCTGCCCTGGGTTGGTGAGTATACTCACAATTGGTCTGTGTTAGTTGGATGTCTAGTTTAGAGCAGAAGGGTTTGGTTTTACTTTCGCTGAACTATCCTGAAAATTTGCCATTTCCGTGTCTGTCTTACATGCAATCTAGGAATATTGTTGAAGTTTCTTTGACATCTAGAATGTCAGTCACAATATTAACATTCTATCTCCCTCCCCATGAGGCTTTCTCTTTCTACAAAAATTGGATTTTTATTGTTTACTTAGCTTTATTTTTGCTACAGTAGATTAATTCAAATGCATTCTATAATACATATTGAATGTCTTACAGAGAGTAAGGCATATTAAAGATATAAAGTATATATTAAGTTTTTATGGAAAACCCCAATATCTTATCAGTTTGGGGCTCAAAGGTGTCTTATAAGTTGATGTTTTTGATTTTCATTCCTGTATAAGTCTTTGTGTTGAGAAGGCTTGTAAAAGCAGATTCATAGAAACTTCTGCTACCTATATCACCTGGTGTTTCTCCACAAGGTCATGTCCTCAAATATGTACAGGTTCTCTTTACAATCTCTATCCTCACTGAATACCTAACATTGCATTTTAAACTAACTAATATGAATGTCATTACACCTACAATTGATTTTTAATTTAGAGTTATTTAATCACAATCATAATTACTATTTTATTACCTAGTACTATGCACATTGTTTCTGTCTCATAATTATTATTTTTAACTGATAAATATTTAAAATATCACTTTTCATATATTTCTAACTACTTAAAAAAGTGTTTATTAAACATTTACAACTTTTTTTTGCATCCCTTATTTTAATATCAAAGGCACTTAATATATCTACAAGAAAAATATCCTTTAAATAGAATACTATAACATTTTTAACTACTATAAGTATATTTTTTATACTTTTAAATCCATTCATTGATATTGTTTTCATGGTTGTTTTTACTAGCAAAACATTCTAGCAACCTAGATAATGATAGAGATGTTTCTGGAATTACATATCACCCTCATTCAGTGTGGGAGGGGACTTTTCAAGGCCACAAATACAGGAAGTGGGGCACAATATGGCTACCTTGGAAACTGGGTAGAACAGATAATTAGGCATTAGAAAACAAAGTTTAAAATTGAGACAAAGAACTATCTCGGCCAGTGGTTCTCAACCTTCGTAATGCCGCAACCCTTTAATACAATTCCTCATGTTGTGGTGACCCCCAGTTTCATTGTTACAAATTGAACATAATTAAAGCATAGTGGTTAATCACGAAAACAATATGTATATATATATGTGTTTTTCGATGGTCTTAGGTGACCCCTGTGAAAGGGTCGTTTGACCCTCAAAGGGGTTGCGACCCACAGGTTGAGAACCACTGACTAGGCACTCTTCTAAAGGTAGTTGTAAGCTATGAAGACTGAAAGCAACAGTTTTACCAAATAGGATGGTACCTCTCTTTGAAGAGATGGCCATCTGGATAAATAGCGCCTCTCCTTGCCACACACACCCATGCCTCACTTCTCTCCTGATGGAGTTGCTGACAGTCTATGAGGAACCAATCCCTCCTCCCCCCCCCCCCCCCCCCCCGCCCACACACACACCCCTTGCTAAACAGCACACCCATCTCACAGAAGACTAGATCAGAGTCTGGGGCTGGTTCAGGCTTAAGCAGCTTACACTTATCTTTGGGAAGCAGCACGACTTGGTTCCTCTGGTGTATTGAGTCCTGGGATAAAGAGCCAATGCTTGCTTTTGGGTTTCTCTGCATCCCCTCTGGTATGTCCCTGGGCTCAGTGACAGATGTCTGCTGGTTCTGATGTGCCCTTCTAGGAGCTCCTACTCTGAATAGCCTGGAGGAGATCCATTCCTATAGCCTGCCTCCAGGAGTCTTTTCACAAGATTAAGAGTAGTTGTGAAAGAGAAGGGCAGAGACTCCAAGGAAGCCTGGAGGAATCCACAAGAATCACATATTCCTTGGCTGTAGATTTATTAACAAGCACCTTTCTGAGTTGAGGAAAAGTCCAGAATGTGTTTCCATATTCATTTCTTATTCAGTTATGGTAATGTTTTTAAGTGATCTGATAAATTTAAAGGGCCAAGAACAGGAATGATATGAAATAATAAATAATTAATGGCAATAATTGATAAAAGGAAATCTGGGGATATATATCTATTTATTCGTGGAAAATAAGCAATAACTTTGCAGGTGATAGGCAAATTTTCTTCTTTTCCTTTCTTGATTGAGGTCAAAATTCCTGTATTTCATCATGTTTTACTAATTTTCTTTTAAAAATTTGAATGTTTGTTTTATTGAAATGTGGCTAAAAAAGACCTTTACCATTCACCATCTTAAATCGAATACAAAGCCCCAAATATGGGTCTAAGTACTTCTCATTGTCCAAATAAGGACTCCAAACATAGTTACCGAACAAATGTTATTATTTTAAAAACTTAAACAGAGCTCCACTTTTAGGTTAGAGGCTGAACTTATTTGCTTAGTTATGCAAATGATGATTTATTACTGAATTATTATCATATTAATTTTAACTTGCTTCACTGATATCTTACTATACACTAATAAATTCTATGAACACTCACTATTGCTTTATTAATAACTTTAGTGTTATTGGTATAAAGGGCTTTAAGCTGTGAAAATACTCCATTGGATATGAATCTAGAATTGGCCTTTGAATTGAAAACTACTTCTTAGAAATTTATTACCCCTTTAAAAATGTTAAACTTTTCTCTTAGCAAACCACAATATTACATGGATTGTATAATTTTTTTTTAAATTTAAATGTCTCTAAAATAAGATGCAGTTTAGATTAAAATGCTCCTTAGTTCTCATGCAACACAGTACACTATTATTTTGGGGTATTAGACAATATTTCAATGGCCAGAAAAGGCTGTGGAAGGCATCTAATATAAGCAACCAGGGCAGCTCTAAACTTCTCAAGTCTGTTGATGACATCAGTTATCTACTCCCTACAATTTGACTTAACTATAAAAAAACCAACAAAAATAACTACTCAAAAATAATAAAAATGGGGCTGCTTTTGATAAAAGAGAGCAATATTTTTTATAACACTTTTTTTTTCTCCATAGGTCTTAAGTTCCTGGGAGCTACTGAGAATATAACACCTGAGCTTGAATAAAATGGCCTTTGATCTATCCTTTCCTTTTATTTGAAAGGCTCTCAAAGGAAATTATATAATGATAAACTTTTTCCTGAACTTCCCTAAAACACAATTCACTATTAAAAAAACACAATTTCAGATATTCCATATGTGTCTTTGGTTCCATCCAAAAATTTTAGTTCCTGGCCTCACCCTTCAAGGACATGATTGAAGCATGACAAGGTTAAAAACATTTACATTGAAACATGATTATAATGTCTGTATTGCATACGGTAGATTTTGGATATAGGGACTCAAAAGTTATACTTTATAACAGATCATTGTGATAGTTGCTCTTTGTTCCATGTAAATGTATTTTATTGTGAAATTCAATGTTCTTTGAAGACATATTGGATAAATTATAATTAGAGCTAACATATATTGATAAATTACTACATGACTGGCACTAAGTGTTGACTTTTTTATATGAAGCAAAGATATTCTTCTTTAGTGTTAATGAAGGAATATTAAATACATTCAAAGGTAGGGATAATGAAAAACTTTAAGGTAATACCTGTGTACAGAATCTAGAGATGAGAGGACTCCAGAATTAACTATTCTAAATATATAAATTGGACACAATGTGGTCAATTATTGCTGTAAATTTACTTTTTAAAATTATTACTTAAGGTTGTTACATTTTACTTTATGTGAAATTATGTTCTTTAGAAAATATGTTGCACAATTTGGCACAAAAATCTATAGCCCCATGAAAAATTAACACATTTGCCAAGAGGTGGTGGAAGGTAAGGATATAGATTGCAGTGGTTACACATATGAACACATACAGGCTTTCACAGATATTTTTCACTGTTCCCTTATCTATTGCTGGTTAAGAAACTACTGTAAAATTTTGTGACTTGAAACAACCACCATTCTATATAATAAAAGGCTAATATGCAAATTGACCAAACAGCAGAATAACTAGTGGAATGACCGTTAGCTATGATGCGCATTGATCACCAGGGGGCAGAAGCTCAATGCAGGAGCTGCCCCCATCCCACAGGCCCTAGGCCAGCCAAGGTGGGTGCCAGCAGGGGCCCCCCTCAATCACCCTGCTGGTCGCCCCACAGATTAGCTCTGATTGCCAGCCAGGCCTGGGTACCCTACTCGTGCACGGATTTCATGCACTGGGCCTCTAGTTTTATCATATTTCACTATTCTGAGGGTCAGGAATTTGAGCAGGGCTCTGCTATGTAATTCCTTTGTCACATGGCATCCATGTGAATACTGAGTGGTATTCAGCTGGTGGGTGAACTGGGCTGGAGGATCCAATAAAAACTAGCAGGATTAACAATCCCAATTTTCCATTGCACCAAAAAAAAATTAAGATATCTAGGAACAAACTTAACTAAGGAAGTAAAAGGCCTGTACTCGGGAAAACTACAGGTCATTGAAAAAAGAGATAGAGGAAGACATAAACAAATTAAAGAACATACCCTGTTCATGGATTGGTAGAATCAACATCATTAAAATGTCCATATTACCCAAAGCAATCTACAGATTCAATGCACTCCCCATCAAAATACCAATAGCATATTTCAAAGATCTAGAACAAACTCTCCAAAAATTCATCTGGAATAATAAAAGACCCCAAATAGCCACAGCAATCCTGAGAAAGAACAAAGTTGGAGGGATCACAATACCAGATATCAAGCTATATTACTAAGTCACAGTTCTCAAAACTGCCTGGTACTGGCACAATGGAACAGAACAGAGAACCCAGAAATCGACCCAAGCCATTATGCTCAATTAATATCTGACAAAGAATGCAAGAGCATACAATGGAGTCAAGACAGTCTCTTCAATAAATGGTGCTGGGAAATTTGGTCAGATACATGCAAAAAAATGAAACTAGATCACCAACTTATACCATACACAATAACAAACTCAAAATGGCTAAAGGATTTAAATGTAAGACAGGAAGCCATAAAAATCCTACAAGACTCCATAGGCAGCAAAATAGCAGACATAAGTCACAGCAATATCTTTATAGCCACAGCTCCTAGGGCAATAGAGACTAAGGAGAAAAGAAACAAATGGGACTACATCAAAATAAAAAGCTTCTGCACAGCAAAAGAGACCATCAATGAAACAACAAGAAAGCCCACTGCATGGGAGAACATATTTGCCAATGATATTTCAGATAAGGGTTTAATCTCCAAAATTTACAGAGAACTCATACAACTTAACAAAAGGAAGATAATGATCCAATCAAAAACTGGTCAAAGGATCTAAATAGACACTTTCCAAAAGAGGACATAAGGAAGGCCAAGAGACATATGAAAACATGCTCAAAGTCACTAATCATCTGAGAGATGCAAATCAAAATGACAATCAGGTACCATCTCACACCTTTCAGAATGGCTATCATCAATAAATCAACAAATGACAAGTGCTCGTGAGGATGTGGAGAAAAAGGAACCCTCATGCACTGCTGGTGGGAATGCAGGCTGGTGAAGCCACTGTGAAAGACAGTATGGAGTTTCCTCAAAAAGTTAAAAATGAAACTCCCATTTGACCCAGTAATCCCACTTCTAGGACTATATCCCAAGAAAGCAGAAACACCAATCAGAAAGGATATATGAACCCCTGTGTTCATAGCAGCACAATTTACCATAGCTAAGATTTGGAAACAACCTAAGTGCCCATCAGCAGATGAGTGGATTAAGAAACTGTGGTAAATTTACACAATGAAATACTACACCGCTATAAAAAAGAAGGAACTTTTGCCATTTGCAACAGCATGGATGGAACTGGAGAGCATCATGCTAAGCGAAATAAGCTAGTCAGAGAAAGATAAATATCACATGATCTCATTCATATGTGGGATATAATGATCAACATAATTTGATGAACAAGAATAGATCCAGAGACAAATGGCAGGGGATGGGGTGTGGGGAGGGGAGGTGGCTGTTAGAGAGCAAGGAAAGGACTTGTATGCATGCATCCTATCTAATAATAGACAAACATGGTAATTGACCGTACCTCCAACACGCTTCCCATTGGCTAATCAGGGCGATATGCAAATTAACTGCCAACCAAGATGGCGGCCGGCAGCCAGGCAGCTGAAGCGAACAGGAGGCTTGCTTGCTCCAGTGATGGAGGAAGCCAAGGTTCCCCGCCTGCTGCTGCTGGCCTCTGAGCTGCAGTCTAAGAAACAATGTTGCAATTATAGAAGCTAAACAAACCCCAGAAACCTGCTTTCAGCCAGCTGGGCCTCAGAGCTGGAGCTGCAACAGTGTTTCAATTATAGAAGCCAAACAAACCCAGAAGCCTGCTTTCAGCAGCCGAGGTCTCAGAGCTGGAGCCGAGCCTCAGAGCTAAAGCTGGCTCTCAGCTCCAGTGACAGCCATAGAAGGTAAATAAATCCCAGAATAAAAAAAAAAAAGAAAAAAGGGGAGGTTGGGAGCTTCCATCACCCGCCAGCCTGAAAACAGCCCTCAGCCCCTCACCCAGACTGGCCAGGCACCCCAGTGGGGACCCCCACCTTGAAGGGGGTGTGACCAGCTGCAAACAGCCATCATCCCCTCATCTAGGCTGGCCAAGCACCCAAGCGGGACCCCCACCCTGATCTGGGACACCCTTCAGGGCAAACCAGCCAGCCCCCACCTGTGCACCAGGCCTCTATCCTATATAGTAAAAGGGTAATATGAAAACTGACCCTAACAGCAGAAAGACTGGGAATGACTGGTCACTATGACACACACTGACCACCAGGGGGCAGACGCTCAATGCAGGAGCTGCCCTCTGGTGGTCAGGGCGCTCTCACATGGGAGGAGCTCTGCTCAGCCACAAGCCAGGCTGATGGTTGCCAGTACAGCAGTGGTGGTGGGAGCCTCTCCTGCCTCCTCAGCAGTGCTAAGGATGTCTGACTGCAGTTTAGGCCTGCTCCCTGCTGGCAAGTGGACATCCCCTGAGGGCTGCCGGGCTGCCAGAAGGATGTCTGATTGCCATTCTAGGCCCAATCCCCTGGGGAGCAGGCCTAAGCCAGCAGGTGATCATCCCCTGAGGGGTCCCAGACTGAGAGAGGGCACAGGCCGGGCTGAGGGACCCCCCACGAGTGCACAGATTTTTGTGCACCGGGCCTCTAGTATTAGCATAATAAATGGAAACAGACACTGGGGTTGTGGGGGCTTGCCTGGGGTGGGAATGGCTGGGGGGGGGGGGTGAGGTTATAAATTGGGGGAAAAGGAGATATATGTAAAACTTCAGACAATAAAAAAAATTATTAAAAAATAAAAAACCCACAAAAACTAGCAGGATTCAGCCAGGGATGCTGGAAGGCAGGGTTCAGGTGGGATTAGTAGCCAGAAGACATGCACAATAGCCTTTCTGGCATGACAGTCTCAAGGTAGTTGAACTTCTTACATGGCAGCTCAGGGCTAATGGAGAGTTTGTTTTAAGAGACCTCAGTAGAAGATGCAAGGTTCCTTACTGCTTAACCTTGAAAGTTTCAGATATTCTATTTTTGAAAATCCTCATATTCTATTTTCCAAAGCAAGCCATTGAGGTCATCCTTGATTCCAGGAGAGGGGAATTCACCTCTACCTCTCAATGGGAGAAGGGCAAAGAATATAAGGCCGCCTTTTCCACAAATCTAAACCAACTGTTAGGGCACCTAGCGCAGCAACGATCCCCAGACTTGCTGTGTCTGGAATGCTTATGGCGATGGAGAGCATTTACTTCTGCAACGTGTTCTGATCCTCTGCCAATAGAAGATGAATTCAATTCTACTGTTGCCCATTTCTTTTTCAATAAGCCATGATGACCCAAAAGTGTGTGTGTGTGTGTGTGTGTGTGTGTGTGGTGTCTATTATTATTAACTAGTGGCCCGGTGCACAAAATTTGTGCATGGGGGTGATGTGTCCCTTAGCCTGGCCTGCACTCTCTCCAATCTGGGACCCCTCGGGGGATGTCTGACTGCCGGTTTAGGACCAATCCCTCTTGCAATCCAGGACCACTGGCTCCTAACCACTCACCTGCCTGCCTGCCTGATTGCCCCTAACCACTCTGCCTGCTGGCCTGCTCGCCCCCAACGGCCCCCCCCCACCAGCCTGCTCACCCCCAACTGCCCCCCACTGCCAGCCTGCTTGCCCCCAACTGCCCTCCCCTCCTGGCCTGATCGCCCCTAACCACCTCTGCCTCAGCCCCGCCACCATGGCTTTATCCAGAAGGATGTCTGGAAGGTCTCCTGGTCTAATTAGCAGATTACCCTTTTATTAGTATAAATTTCAGAGCTTTTCCAAGTCAAGGATCATGCAAAGTCAGAGCTGCAAGAGACATCAGAGATGAAATCTGTTCATGTTTTATGGATGAGGAAATTTAGGTCTAAAGTAGCTATGTGACCTCTCCCAGGTCAGAAGCTGATTAGGGACAAAGCCACAGCTGGGATCTCCTGCTGCCATGCTAGAAAACAGGAAATCCTGAGTTATGTGCGAAGTGAGCAACCTTTCCCCTAGAAACAGCCCAGCCGGCCTTGATTCAGTACCCTATTTTATCATGAAACATTAAAAAAGCAGCTATTTATTTCAAGTGCACCCATTTAATCTTGCATATCTACCCAATATCTAACCATATTCAACAAATGTTTACTGAGTGCCTACCAAGTTCTGCACATACTATACAGATACTGCTGCTTGGAGAGGCTTTCCTTCTAGTTAGAAGGTCATAATACAAAGTATACAGGAGTCACTTTCCTCTGGACCACTTATTCAATCATGTTATTTTATCTTGGAGTACTTCTATAGCCCTCCCTCTCCCCTTCATATACAGAACAGACCAAGGGGCCAAGGATTTTGAGTTTTTCTGCTACTTCAAATGCCTGTTTTGAGAGGGTGTTAGTAAAAATGTCCACAGATTGATGTGAAGTTGTTATTGCTCCTTTTGTTTCGAGAGACCTTTGCTCATTAGACGAAGTGACAGATAGCTTTGACTTTATTTAGATCACAGGGACTCCAGGTGGCATCCCTGAACACAGTCTTCATGGCTTTGGATTTCCTTTTATATGGCACCTGTTCACCATTAGCTTTTGTCTTTTTCTGCTGCAGCTAATTTACTTTCCTCCTGGACCAGCAGGGAGAAGGGGAAGGGGTGCTTGCTGAGGACTGTGACACCTCCTAGACACCAGGTCCACCCCAGCCCGCCCTCCCAGAGCTGGGCGGGAGTCATCACTCCTTCGGCTCAGCAGGAAGGAACCCCCAGGGCAGGGGTCCCTGCCAGGGAGTGGGAGTGGGGCTGAGGGTGGGAGAGGAAGAGGGAGGATCTGGGAGGAAGGGGATGGATAAGAAGTCAACCCCAATCCACCCCTGGGGACCTCAAAGGCCGAACCAAGGCAGGGCTGGGGCGGCTGGGGGAGGGGGAGTGGCAAGTGAGGTACGTTCCAGGAGCCCTGGGCGGCGGCGCTCCGGCCGGAGTGGGCTGCTCGCTGCCCTGGCTCCGGGTGGGCACCGGCTCCCGCCCAAGGGGAGGAGAAGGAACCAGATGGGCGGGTTCAAGCGTTGGCGGCGGCGGTCCCGGGGCGGCCGGCTCCTCCCCGCGAGTGTGGCTGTCTGCGCTGGCCGCGCCGAGGCAGTGCGGCGCCCGCCGCCGAGGATGCCGCCCAGCGCCCTCGCCGCGGCCGTGCCCCGGCCCTAGCGCGCCGACCGCAGCCCGCGCCCCGCGCCCCGCAGCCCCGCGCCCCGCGCCCGCCGCCGCCTCTTCAATGGGCAACCTGTTCGGCGGGGTCAGCTTCCGCGAGCCCACCACCGTGGAGGACTGCGACTCCACCTGGCAGACGGAGTCGGAGCCGGAGCCGGAGCCGGAGCCCGAGGAGCCGGGGCCGGGCGGCGGCGAGGGCCCCGGGCAGGAGCCCGAGCAGCCCGCGCAGCCCCCGGAGCCCGCCGGCGGGCGGCCCCGCGCCAGTCCCGCGCCGGACCAGGACGCCGAGGCGGCGGGCGCCGAGCAGGTACGCGGCCCCTGGTGGCTTCGGGCTGGGCCGGGGCGCCCTTGCCCCGGGCGCCGGGAGGAAGGACGTCGCGGGCGAGAGGAGCGAGCGCCGAGCTGTCCCCGCGCGGAGGGCAGGGGCACCTGGCGGCTGCTCGTCCTCGGCGGCCAGACCCCTCGGTGCCCCCGGCCGCCCCGCCGCCCCGCGGACCCGGGGGCCTGCGGGGGCCGGGCGCGCCGCGCTGATCGCTGCCGATCTGGGGCCTGATCGCGGGCACGACCAGGAAGTCCTCCAGGCAGAACCCAACTTGAATGAGTGTTTCCGTGGCCTCTGCAGCGCAGCTGGGTGGTGCGAAGGTGGGGTGGGAGGACCCTGTCTAAAACTAGAGGTCTGTGGAAGCCGGTCTCGTGCGTGTTATTGGTGAACATTACCGAGAATAAGGTGGGACCGCAGTTGATCGGCAGCGAGCGCTCTCCCCTCCAGGGGCGTTGACAGCCTGTAAAAGTGCTGTAGAAGGTCCCCATCCGAAGTTAAAACGCCGGGCTTTTACCCCCAAGTAAGGCCTTTCAACGGAGGAGTTCAGGGCTCTCTTCACAAATCTTATTTCACGCAGCGGACTTGTTGATCCAACTGTGCTTAAATCATGTGCCTAATACAATTTGGAGGAGAGGTTAGCAAAGAGATAAACATCCCCTGTACCCTCTGATGCAACAGAAAATAATTCAGAAAACTTTAAAAAGGAGGAACTGCCAGCGGTTCTCAACCTGTGGGTCGCGACCCCTTCACAGGGGTCGTCTAAGACCATCGGAAAACACATATAATTACATATTGTTTTTGTGATTAATCACCATGCTTTAATTATGTTCAATTTGTAACAATGAAATTGGGGGTCACCACAACATGAGGAACTGTATTAAAGGGTCGCGGCATTAGGAAGGTTGAGAACCACTGGTTCTAGCCAAACCTCTGAGGAAGTGTGCCTTGTAGAGGCATCTACTGTTGGCTCTGCATCAGGCCCTCCTCTGGATCAGCGATGGGCAAATGAGAGTGAAAAAATGGAGCCCAAAGAACCACAGGTTCTTCGCTTAAGTAAAGGAATCACCCCCCAAGTACTATAGCGGAGGCTGCCTCATACAGCTTGCTGATGATCTCTGTTTGG
Organism: Myotis myotis; assembly: GCF_014108235.1. Taxonomy (NCBI): domain Eukaryota; kingdom Metazoa; phylum Chordata; class Mammalia; order Chiroptera; family Vespertilionidae; genus Myotis; species Myotis myotis. The sequence goes on along the minus strand of NW_023416379.1, from coordinate 65,845,006 downwards.
GTCAGGAGGAAACATGAAGTCTTAGTGCAAGCTCTATGCTACACAAGCTATTTTCATCAACTGCAATTTTGGGGGTGGAGTGGGAGTTGCTGGTTTTAATTCTCATTTTAGAGAAGACAGGCCTAGAGAGAAGCTTGCTGAGGATCATCTGGAGAGAGAAGGATGTATACCCAAGTATATATATGGCCAGTGTCAGAATCTTAGCCTGCTGGAATTGTGAATATCCCTCTGCCCCTTGGTTCTGGTGTGCTGCTGGGTCATTTTGCACTGCCAATTCAACTCCGGGAAAATACTACATGCTGTATTCTCTGTTTTCCCCTTCCATTTGTCTCCCAACTAAGTAACTGTCTAAAGAATTTTGGGTTATCAAAACACACCAGCAGAGAGTCAATCCAACCATCAGGTCCATCTATAGAAACCAAGTTGATAATTAAGGTTTCAATCAGTTAATTGCAACCCCATAAATGGTAGACCAGCTTTCCCTTTTTTCCTTTAATGATTGGTTTTTCATGTTGGTATCACCACCTAACTTCTAAAAAAAAATCTCCTTTTTAATTTTGCTCTTTGACTAACAAACCCATTTGTTCCCTACTCCACATATTCAATTCATTTGCAAGTACCACTGGCGCTTCCTTTAAAGTATAATTCAGACTGACTACTTTTTGCCACTTCCTAGTCCAGGGGTGGGCAAACTTTTTGACTCGAGGGCCACAATGGGTTCTTAAACTGGACCGGAGGGCCGGAACAAAAGCATGGATGGAGTGTTTGTGTGAACTAATAAAAATTCAAAGTAAACATCATTACATAAAAGGGTACAGTCTTTTTTTTTTTTTAGTTTTATTCATTTCAAATGGGCTGGATCCGGGCGGTAGTTTGCCCACGTCTGTCCTAGTCTAAGTGAATACTTGACAAGTGATGGTGCCATTAACTCAGGTGGGGAAGTCTAGGCAGGAAGCAACTTCAGAGGTTAAATCAGTAATTCTCTTGAGTTCGATACCCTCTGGGACATCCAAGTTGAGTAATTAATTATATCGGTGAATGAAACCCCAGTCCTGGAGTCCTCAGCATATAAGACTGGTGGTATTTAAAGTCATGGGAAGATACTGGTCATCAAGGAGTGATGCAGAAGGAGGACTAAATTGGACACTCCTCAATTTAGAGTGTGTAAAGATGAGGAGGAGCCAAAGAGGGAAACAATGAGGTCCGACGAAAACCTCGGGAGGTGTGGTACCTGAGTGTTTCAGGAAGGAGGGAGGCATTCACTGGCTGGTGCTGCTGGGAGGTTCCTGAATTGAGTACTGAGAAACCATTTGGTAAGATGGGAATTTGTTAGTGACATTCACAGGCGCCGTTTTGATGGAATGCTGAGGATGAAAGCCTGGTTGGGGTAGGTCACGGGAGAAGAGAAGGAAGCAGGGAGTAAGAGCAGCTCTGTGATGTTTTACTATCAAAGGGAGCAGAGCTATGGATCTCTTGTAATCAAAAGGGATTTGGGGCAAGGAGGGTTGTGTATATTTCAGATTAGAAATGCTACAGCATGTTTGATGAGGGGAATGAGCCAGAAAAGAGGGACATTTTGATGATACAGGAACTAGGAACAATATGTTAAGGAACAAAATCCTTGCCAGAGCAGGTGAAAAGGGATGGGATAGAGAGTGCAAAAGGAGCAGGAGTTGGAGGAGCAGGGATGGATGCTGGCAGGTTGGTACATTTAGAAGTTGGAGGCAGCAGTGGTGCTCATGATAAGGCTGGGCATTACGTAGGGCATGAGTCATTACCTTCATTTCACAGATAATAAAACTAAGACTCAGGTAAGTGATTTGCTTAAGGCCTAACAAGTAGCAAGGTTGAGACTCAGCCCAAGTCTCCTGCTTCCAAGTCTTGGGCTGTCGACATTATACCAGAGTTTCTGTAATGACCCTTGATTTTCAGTGGAGCTGAAATTGATTGTACCTAACTAGTTGGACTGGGAGCCCAGAGCATGGGAACTAGTTCCTTTGCTGTCATTGGACTCTGGGTCTGGTTCATCTTCTCTAAGTCTGGGTTACCTTGTTTCTAAGGTAGAAACACTAATAACTGCTAGCCAGGTGCATTAGAAGAATCAGATGAAATAAAATACATGTAAGCACTTTGTAAATGGAAAAGTGCTTTCTATACAAATGTATGCTGATGATTCATATGGTTGTAGCTGAGGCTAAATAGATTCAGAAACTTGCTAGGCAGAGCTCTTTTGGAACTCTGCCTAGCAGTTCCAAAGGCCTAGTGTGGCCAGGACCAGAGTTTAAGCTTTTCCTTGCTTATGTAACATGGCAGAGTAGCTAATGTTAAACATCAGAGAATGTGGTGGTAAAGTGTCTCTGAACTTGTAGTAATAGTGAGAATCACACCACTTCAAAAACATGCAAAAATTGCTTAGACCAGTGGTTCTCAACCTTGGCTGCACATTAGAATCACCTGGGAATCTTTTTAAAATCCTGATTTCTGGGCCTCATCCTCCGGAAATTCTGTTTCTTTGATATAGGGTGGGGCCACAACATTAGTAACAAAGAAACAGAATTTCCGGAGGATGAGGCCCAGAAATCAGGATTTTAAAAAGATGCCCAGGTGATCCTAATGTGCTGCCAAGGTTGAGAACCACTGGCTTAGACGAAGCCAATCTATCAACACAGGTGGGGGTAGGAGATGATGAGAAAAGGACTGGGGGAAAAGCTCTTAATGAATGTTGAGATTTAAACTTTGTCTTCTATTTCATCATTGTCATCAGTCTCATTGTTCTTCTGAGGGATACTGGATATGAAGCACTTTCTTACATATTATAGTGCTACGTTTAGTTTACACATGGGTTGTAAATAAATTACATTGACCTACATCTTATATTTTAAAACTTATTTAATGGTGGTGGAAATTTTCCTTAAAGTATAAACAGTATGAGTTAACTACTACATATAAGTCATTACAGTCTGAAGTTCATTGAGAGCTTTTCATTTCTTTGTGTGTATATATATTTTAAATTTGTTAATTTATATTGCATTGTATTATCACTGAATTAACACATTATTCTTGACTTTGTGTATTTATGATGGTGCTATGAAGGATGGAATTTAGAAAGCTATTTAGTTTGTTTTAAAAGCCTCTTTTTCTTACATAAATATTACTTGATTTCCAAAAGCAGCTAAATATTGCAAAACTAATGACAATTTTCTATGTAGAATTGATTTATTATCTTAACATTTTTTTCAGTATTATGTAAAGTATTCTAAAATAAGTTTTGTCATAGAATCAGTTGTATAACCTATGGTAATGTACTGGTATATGTCTTAAATTCATTTTGAATTCTATTTTGATGGATATTTATCCATAACATTTAGCCTCTGTATACTTTTAGTGAATAATAAAGTTTTTAATTTAGTAAAACTACTTAGGATAAATGTTATTACGTTCAAATCAGGAAGACAAAATGCCAGAAAATGTTATAAGTATTATTAAAAGGACTTTTATAATGTTTTCAGTAATCTAGACAGCTTGACACTTTTTAGGCTTTCTTTATGGATGGTCATTGTTTTAAGTTTGTTCTGGAAATTTCTCAATGAAATTATCTTGTTTCAACATGTGAATGGAATTTCACTTTTTATTTTAGGGTGCTGATTCCACTGAAGCAACTGCCAAACCAAAGAGAAGTTTTTACGCTGCGAGGGATTTGTACAAATACAGACACCAGTACCCAGTAAGATACAGAAATTTTTTTTTTTCTAAATGAATGTAAAATATTCCCCTTCTGTTTTTCTTATTTTGTGGTGCCAGTGAACAAACATTCAAGAAGGGTCGTTGTGCTTTTTTTTAAATATGTGCATATGCTGGAGATTGATTTATTTTTTTCTTTAGCAGAACTTCAAAGATATCCGGTATCAAAATGACTTGAGCAATCTTCGCTTTTATAAGAATAAAATTCCATTTAAGCCAGATGGTGAGTAATCTGTTACTTTGGTAAGAAGCAAAGTCTGAATAATAAGTGTACCTAGTTATTCTTTGTTTATTCCACGGTCAGTACTTTCTCAGTGCATGTGTTCATTGACTGGGTTCACTTCACTGGACAGTCTAATGTGTCTTCACTTCACTGGACAGTCTAATGTGTCTTCACTTCACTGGACAGTCTAATGTGTCCCCAAAGTCCTAGACCCTCAAGTTGTGAGCATCCACTTAGCAAATTCTAGAGGAATCACTGTGGATTAGCAATACCTTCCCACCACCTGTTTACAGTGGCTATTATCTGACAAGTAGTGGAAGCCATTATTGTGAGTGGGAAGGAGAGGACATTTTTAAAACCATAGAAAATTAGGTGATTAGGAACCTTAGAGCTCAAATTCAGCTTCCTCATTTCAAATGTAAGGTCACTAGGTCTTAATTCTTGAATGACTGACTTGTTGAGTTACTCAGTTTTAAGAATTGGGTTTGGGTTCCAGGGTTCAGTATTCTTTTCACTGTGCCATACATGAAAATTATTTAGAACATAATTGAAAAGCGATGTTTATATTAGAATTTCCTATAGACTTCCAGATTCAGGAGTCAGGGAGCTATAGCAGTCCTAGTTCAGTGTTCCAATATCCTGCCGGGGAAGAGAACTGCACATACAGTAGGTCTCCACTCAGCTCTGCAAATAAACTTGCCTCCTTCTTCACAACTCCATAGGTGCCCTCATAGGGTCTTTTCTAAACTGATCATTATAGGAGGATGCAGCCACTATGGTAATATGCATATTTCACTGAGGCACCATGCTATGATTCATGGTGGGACTCCTAATTTTATTCAGCTCAAATCAGCAAAGCTGGCTTTTCTCCTTAGAGCCCTTATCTCTGTGAGGAGACCAAATGGCCCTGGCTCTTGCCCTTTGCTCTCAGTGAAAACTGAGCCAAAACCACAGCAATGTGAGTCAGGAATAAAGGTGATGGATTGTAAAACTTCCCAGTGGTAGGGCCTTGTCTTCTTGGATGAGCTAACTGGAGGAAGGATATCTTAAGCCTGGGTGGAATGTTTGGAGGAGGAATTCCCTGTACCGTGCACTAAGAAACACACCATTTGGGTGTTAGGACTAAGAATTGCTGAAAGGCTAGAACCACTTTAATTTTCTGGTGTCTCAAAAGTCTGTTCTGATTTGGAAGAAAACATCTGGATAAAAATGCCCTGTTGTATTTACTAATTATAAAAACACACTGCTTTATTTACTAATTGAAATAATATTAATTCAGCTATTAGTATTTTTAAAAAAATATATTTTTATTGATTTCAGAGAGGAAAGGAGAGGGAGAGAGAAAGGTAGAAACATCAATGATGAGAGAGAATCATTGATTGGCTGCCTCCTGCACGCCTCCCTGCAATCGGGCATGTGCCCTGACCGGAATGGAACTGTGACCTCCTGGTTCATAGGTGACACTGGCTGGGAAAACTATTAGTATTTTTTTTTTAGGACTTGGGGTAAGACAATTTTTTGAAGAAATGCAATGACAAATTATTAACTTGACTCTGATTTGAACTTAATAAAATTTACCTACAGGAATACCTTTAAATATTAAAAACATTGAACACAGGCCTGGCTGGTGTGGCTTAGTTGATTGAGCATCGGCTCATGCACTGAAAGGTTGCCGGTTCCATTTCCAGTCAGGACACAGACCTGGGTTGCAGGTTTGTTCCCATCAAGGCACATGCAGCTGATAGATGTTTCTCTCACATCGATGTTTCTGCCTCTCATACACTCTCTCTTTCTCTCCCTTCCTCTCTCTAAGCATGTCATGGAGTGAGGATTAAACAAAACAAAACAAAAAATTTTGAATATAGAGATATGACATTATTTAACTGAATTATTTTGATATTTCTAATAGATTTATTTTGGAGATAGTATTTTAAAACAATAAGTAATGCACTCATTTTTTTGTAATCTTTACCAAAAAATTTATTTTGAAATCTTATAAGATAGGTGGGGGTCAGAAATTTTAGCTAAGGTCACATTAAATGTTATTCTATTTTATTATATAAATTATCTCAACTCACACACTTTCCTCTCTAGTATGTGTACGCACATACACACATAATTAAAAAATGATTACATACACTCTTGACAGTAAGCATAAGCCTGCAAGAATGTATTTTACTATTAAAAAGGAGAAGGGGCAGTTGGAAGGGAAAACAAATGGGAAGCTATGGAGGTAGTTGGTTTCAACACGCTGATAAAGCCAACAGAATGATTCAGAAGCAACTTTTTACCAAACCTTTTGAGAGTGGCCCTCTACTAAAAACTGATGATTTCTGGAGGAAACAAAAATGAGATATGTTTAGAGAAATATTACGTTGTTCACTTTTCTATAAAATTGACTAAATGGCCCATTCGTCCACTGAAAGGAACTTGACAGATAATTGGGAGGTTTTGGTTATAATAAGTTCCTATAGGGGAACTATAGAATGTGACCAAGAGGACTTACTTTTTGAAACAAGAAAGACCTGTGTTCTATTTCTACATTTATTCTTTTATTAGTGTGTGACTTTGAATAAATCACACACTTTCCTCATTAGTAAAATGGAGATAATAACACTGATTTGGGAGAGTTTTGCAAAGATTAAGGTAGATGATGTACACTAGACATAACATGGGCCCAACATATGGTAGATACTCAACACCTTTTTCTTTTTCAATTTTTTGGTTAATCCTCACCAGAGGACATTTTTTCCATTTATTTTTAGAGAAGGTGGAAGGGAGGGAGGGAGGGAGGGAGGGAGGAAGGAAGGAAGAGAGAGAGAGAGACGTAGACATGGATTGGTTGGCTCCAGCAAGTGCCTCCACCAGGGCTAGGGATCGAACCTGCAACCCAGAGGGCAGACCAATACGCTAACCACTTAGACATATACTGGCCATGGCTCAACACCTTTTTCTTTCAATATGTTTTTATTGATTTTAGAGAGAGAAGAAGGGAGAGGGAGAGAGAGAGAAACATCGATGTGAGAAAGATTGATCAGTTGCACCCCATAAACCTGGCTATCTGCCCTGACCCAAAATCGAACCTGTGACCTTTCAGTGTAGGGGAAAATGCTCCAACCAACTCAGCCACACCAGCCAGGGCTTTCTTTCATTTTTTATTCCTCCTTTTCCTTGCTTCTCTCCATCTCTTTCTCTTCCTCCTTCTTTTCTTTCTTTTTCCCTGGGATTCATCTCAATTTGACCCTATCTAGTATTTCAAGAACTATAAGACCCTTTAGGGCAGGGATTGGTAAATATTTTCTGTGCAGGGCCAGATAGTAAATATTTTCAGCTTTTTGGGCCATATGGTCTCTGTTGCAACTATTAAACTCTATTGTTCTGGTGTAAAATACATAAATGAATGTTATTCATTTGTGCATGGCTGTGTTCCAATAAAACTGTTTATAATACAGATGCCAACTCTATTGTAGAAAGTTCAATAGAACTTTCTGCAATTTGAGGTATCACTTTTTAAAAAATTAGGCCTGTTATGTAACTCAGTGTATGGCATAGGGAATTCATTTTTTAAAAGCTATATCCTTGTGGGCTGTTATTAATATTTAAAAACGTCTAATATAAAGCTTAAGTGGTTAAATTTTAAAATGCCTTCAACAATGTTTTCAGCGTCTGGTTCACTTTCTGAATATTTACTGTTCAGGTGTTTACATTGAAGAGGTTCTCAATAAGTGGAAAGGAGATTATGAGAAGCTGGAGCACAACCACACTTACATCCAATGGTCAGTTTCCTCTCCTCTGTCATGAACCGAGCCCTATTTAATCATGTATGTTTTCCAGACAACGTTAATATACAAATATTATTTTTCTGAAAAACAGGCTTTTCCCCTTGAGAGAACAAGGCTTGAACTTTTATGCTAAAGAACTAACTACATATGAAATTGAGGTAATGTAAGCTCATTTTATTTTATATGAGATGGCCAAGTGATATTGCTACTTTATTGACCTGGTAACTACTGAATCTTTTCAGCTGCCTTTTTCTTTTCATTAGGAATTCAAAAAAACAAAAGAGGCAATTAGAAGATTTATCCTGGCTTATAGAATGATGTTAGAATTTTTTGGAATAAAGCTGATTGATAAAACTGGAAATGTTGTTCGGGCTTTGAACTGGCAGGAAAGGTTCCAGCACCTGAATGAGTAAGTGAAGCCCCTGCTGTACATCAGGGCCACCATGTTGCTTTCCTTCCCTTGGTTGGAATTCTCCGTGGAACCCGGGAATTCCCAGAGGAACAATGAGCAGATGGACCCAGGAATTTGAATTCAAAAGCTGGTCTGAAATGCATTTTATTTCCTGTTCTATATTCTAAAACAAAACAAAACAACAAAATTCCAAGTAGAAATATGGCTGTTTTGCTTCAGAGCTGTTTATTCCTGAAACAGCTCCACTGCCCACAGCTAGTGGCCTCCTTCCCTTTTTATGACTTGTTTCTGGTCATTTATGGCTACTGTTTGTGTACAGTTTTCCGAATCCCCTCTACGAGGTTGTGAGCTTCATGGGGCATAGCCTGTTCCTCAAGCTTAGCGCCTTCTTGGATTAAATCCATGAACTGGGCCTATGACACAAAAATCATTTTATAAGACTGAGATAGTCTCATATACAAAAAAAAAAAAAATTCAAAGAGGGAAATTAGAATCTTTTCTGTTTAGGTAAAAAACAAAAGGCCACTTTTGGTTCATGAATCTCAAACCCTTTGAAGGACATTTTAACAGTTTATTTGGAATCGATTTGCTATATTCTTTTGCTTAGATATTTGTAACTTTCATTAATACTTTTACCCAAAGTTTATTTTTCTTAATATTTTCTTTACATGCAAACTGCCTTATTTTTCCTTTTTAATTATAGAGTGGCTTATGAGTGCTGGACTATAAAACCAACAGCTTGAAAGCACTTGTTTAGCATGTTATAATTAACTGATCCTGGCAGGTACTAAGAGGAAAAATAATTAAAACTACCTAATAAATTTTTCTTTGTCCAAAACAAATCAGAATTTTGTGCATCAGTTAACTAAAATTGTTGTATATTTCTAGAAAGTTCATCTCACTTTAGTAAAATAAGTATTAATGTTTAAGCCTTTCTTTTACTTTATTTATTTTTATTTATTTATTTTAGAGAGGAAGAGAGGGAGGGAGGGAGGGAGAGACAGACATCGACTTATTCTTCCACTTATTTATACATTCATTAGTTGATTCTTGTATGTGCCCTGACTGGGAATTGAACCCACAACCTTGGAGTATGGGGACAACAGTGTAACCAGCTGAACTACCCGACCAGGGCTCTTTTACTTTTTTTAGTTATAATCAACACTATTAAAATGGTGACTTGTACTAAAATACTGAAGAAAAGGGCATAAAGCTTTATGATCCTGATTAAGAAGACCCATTCACTCATAACTAAAGTTAAATTTGATTTAGGCACTTAAAGCATAAGTATGTAAGTCTCTGCCTAAGCAATGCTGGTAGCTATCTCAAGACAGTTTCTAAGCTCTTATGTCATATTGTCAAAGAAAGCTGTATGCAACTAGCCTATTGACAGGAAGGATTGCGGAAGTAAATCTTTGGAGAGGACGGGTCGTATCTCATCTTTCATGTACTCATGTTTATCATTTTAGAGAATCTCTGCCTCCAATTTGTTTTTGGTTGGAATAGCAATCTTGTTTAGCAAATGTTTGTTGAATGAATAAATGATGAACAGCATATGTTTGTCAGCTTAAATCCTCCTGGGGTTATACTGTCAGACCTCTAATTGATAGCTGGAAACAGAGCCCTTCTGAAGGTTTTAGTTAAATGATTTCCTGGGGTTAATCAGGGGAGGGGAGCCTGACCTGGCTGCCATGTGCTCCCTCTCTGCCCCCCCCCCCCCCCATGCAGCTTTGTTACTTTCCACCACCCATTGTCTCTTTTTCCTTCCCCTGGCGATTGCATAGAGCTTTTCCAGCTGTGAGTGAATTGCCTTAAAATCTTCCAGAAAACAACTTTCCTTTGAGGTTTAGTTGCTAAAAATTTATATTGACTAGATTTGAACAAATTACAGGGGACTCTAGGAAGACTTCTATTTTGTTTTTTTTTCTTCAGTTGGTTTCTTTTCTGATTTATTCTTAAATGTCATAACTTATTTTCGTTTTAATCTATATGACATCTTGAGTTTTTTAGAGTAGACAAGGAATTCAATATTTATTTATAAGAGCCCAGCCGACAAAAATATTGAATGAAAGTGAAATGAAATAATGTTCAGTGAACAAGTGGCCATGGCTAGAAGAGGTGAAATATTTTCAAACATGACAGTACAGATATGTAAACCAATCACTAAGATGTATTTCCAATTTTATTTGTAATCACCTTAGATGACTGAGTCATATTTTAGACTCTGGAATCTCCTCTAACTTCTATTTTCTGTTTCCTCGTCCTTGCCTTTTGTGTATTCTCTCTTCACTTGCTTGGTCTTCTTGAAGAAGTCCTTACCTCTGTCTAGAAGCCCAGCCTCTCTTGTTTATCAGCTGTATTACCCCAAAGACTACACACAGGATTAGGAGGATTTTAGCTACTTTTCTTTCTTCCATTTTGTGTTTATTTGTGATATTTATTTCAAATCATACTGAAACACCTAATTTCTTTCTTGTATAATTTTGTTCCATCATCCTGATCTTTATTCTCTTCAACCTAAGTTTTTGTCCTTTTCTACTGTTACATAAATATTTTTAATTGGAGAGTGTGTAGATATAAATGTATACATAAAATTTATTTTGGCCATTCATCTTGGACCAGATATATGAAATTGAGCTGTTGGCAAATATAGTAAATTTTGTTGTGTCATATAATTCATTAGGATTTAAAAAAATATTCTTTCACTTTCCCATACTTCTCTTTATTGTAGATATATGAGGCAGATGTTGCTCAAGAGTTTTGTCACTAAGTTTTTAGATTATACAGAATCTATATTAACCTAACAACTCAGATGCGCCACTAATGGCAAATTGGCCTAACTTCACCCAAATTTATATTGCTCCCAAATACACTTACTTCCTATTAAAAAGTACAGATTCATAAGGCTGAAACGTGCTTTACCTTTTGCCTTCAAAGAGTTGGATGTTAAGATAATACTTTTTTGGTAAACAACTGGAAGGATGGTGACCATAAAAACTGCTGGACTTATCTTTTCCAGTGTTTGGTTAGCTCAAATCCTTAAGACTTTTGTCCAAACAAACTCTCTCATTAAACTATGAGACCATGGAACTACTCCCTTGCTTCCCTCAAATAATTCATTAACATCCTTCTCATTCTTCCCAAATAGTTTGCTAGTTATTCCTAAGTGAAATCCTCGAAGCATGTTTGGAAGCCAGGACAGGTATATGCAATGCTTGTAACAAGTAGTTTCTGAGGTATAAAGTAGGTTTTAGGAAGTTAGAAGTAAGTGATGGGATGGTTGTGTTACAATATTGTGTAAACAAATATCTGGGCTGTTGATGACAGTACATGATTAATATATGTAGCTGAAGATTCCTTTTGGATGCAGCCAGGCATGTGTAATAAGGCAACTATTGGGCTGAGTGAAGTGGGGGAGGAAGATTATGAATTGTGACAAAATAGAATTGGGAAGCTTTCATCTGATAATGGCCTTAGTAGGGGGACAGGAGAAAGATGATAGTGCAATCTGGGAGAAAGGGCATCTTTGAAGTCAATGTCATTGGAAGGAAAATTTAAAATTCTTTGATAGGGAAAGAGGAGGAGAGAGAGGCCAAGCATGGAAGAGAATTGAGTTACTAAGTTGGGGTAGGTACAAATATGGTAGTCCTTAATACCAGATATTTAAATAATAACAATAATAATATTAAATAGTACCTATTATTTATTGAGTTCTACATGGCTTACATATTTATCAACTGATTAAATTGTTGCAAGTGAAGTCCAGCAAATGAGGATATGAGCCTTAGGGAGCCATCGTCATTTCTTGTAGCTGTAAGTGTTCTGCTAAATTAGTCAGTGTTGCATCTTTTGTTAGAAGTATTCTAGCAGGATAGAGTGCTTTTTTGCATTTTTCCTTATGAGTTGGCTGATATGGTAGATTTTGCTGAACAGTTGATACTGCAAATCATACTGCTGAGTTAATAGCTAATATTGTGTTTAGGTTCAGCACTGGTTACCTGTGACAGGTACAGTACATTGCTGTTGCAAATAAATACTCTTGCAGATCACTTATCCTCAGCGTATTTAAGAAACAACATCATCAGTGGAAATAAATTTTAATCTAAATTTTTCAAATTTGATGAACTTAAGAAATAAGGAGAATATACATTATATGTTTGAGTTTCACATAACTGACATTGCATTGAGGTATAAGGATTTCATACCTTCTAATTTGTTTTTCTTAATGGTGTCTCTACAAGTCATTACAAGGCTTATTTCCATAAAAAACATTTTCCCAGTAGTTTTTATTTCCCTGCTTTCCTCCACCTGATTTCCTCAGCCCCTCATTTTATTCAATCCTCTCTTTTAGGTCCCAGCACAACTATTTAAGAATCACCCGTATTCTTAAAAGCCTTGGTGAGCTTGGATATGAAAGTTTTAAATCTCCTCTTGTAAAATTTATTCTTCACGAAGCTCTTGTGGAAAATACTATTCCCAATATTAAGCAGAGCGCGCTGGAGTATTTTGTTTATACCATTAGAGACAGAAGAGAAAGGAGGAAGCTCCTGCGTTTCGCCCAGAAACATTACACGCCTTCAGAGAATTTTATCTGGGGACCGCCTCGGAAGGAAGACGCAGAAGGAAGCAAAGCCCAGAAAATGCCTGCCCCTTCCGTCCCCAGCCCTAACAGTCAAACTTCTATGCACAAAAAACCTAAGGACTCCAAAACTTCCTCCTCAGCTGCTCCTGTAAATAGCAAAACAGCTGAAGACAAAAAAGCGGCGCCTGAAGAGCCTGGGGCAGTGACAGACAGGCCCTGCGCAGAGCCCAGCAGCACAGCCGCCAGGCCAGGGGACGCAGAGGATGGGAATGCTGAAAATTCAAATTCTCAACCAGAAGAAGCAATGAATGATCCCACAGAGAAAACTGAGAGTGCATCTCCTCCCGAAAAAGATGATGAAGGTAAAAATCATAACAAAGACTGTGGAAGTTCTGGAAATACAGGTTCCCAGGATGAGGTACTGTTTCAGTGAATTATCAGAAACCCACAAACCAGTTTAGGGAGAGGAGGCGGAAACTGCTGTACAGTTTATCCAAAAGAACAGAGGTCACAGTTCAAATTTTGGCCATCTGTTTGTGATTTATGTTGTAAGCATTTTGTTGTTTTTTTATTCTGGATGATATTAAGTTTAATCAGATGTTTAAGACAAGACCCAGTAAATGAATGTATTCAGTAACACTTTTAGGATGTGAGTTTACAAATTCTGTGTACAATAATTATTTTATAATTATTTTCATGTATCTGGAAATATTGGTGCAGTACTTGGGATATCAAATAAATTATTTTGAGAGGTTACAGTCTACTTGAAGAAAACCAAGAGGATAATTTCATTATGTTGCCACACCTTTGCCTGTTTTATGGATTCCTTTGTTTTTTTTTTTAGCTGGAAGAATCTAGGAGTAATTTGGATTTTTAATCAGAAAGTAATTTGGATTGTTTTCATTACAATACCTCAGCATATTTATTTTAGATGAAATGTATGCTCTTGGGGAGCTGTAACCCCCCCACACCCCACCACTCATTTGTCAGTCTTGCTGTCTTTTCCTGTCCCCTCTCTGCACTCACCTGCACCCACTATCTTGTCAGCCAGCAGCTGCGTTTCTGTTGTACATTCCGATGAACTCCTCCTGTATTGAAACTTAAATGGAACAGAACAGGACTTTCAACTGTATGATTTCAAGAATTTGCTTTGCTTGAAATAATAAAAATGTTTTTCTGTATTAAGTGCTTAAACATTTTTTTTGATGCAAAAGTCCAAGAAAAGAATTTTGCCTTCTGTGGCTGTTCCCTACAAATTTGGTGCTTTGTTTCTGAATGTAAATGAGTAAGGAATTTAAAACTAAGAAAGGAAATTATTTTTAAAAGGCATGGCAACAAGGCAGTGGTCCCTAAAACCATGAATATCTCAGTGTTATGAGGATTACAAAATTAACAATATTGCTTATAGTGTATTTTTAAATTATTTATTTATTTAAATCCTCATCCAAGCTGGGGGAGAGCACCATCGATGTGAGAGAAAAATATCTGGAGATTGAACTCACAACCCTAGGTATGTGCCCTGACAGAGAACTGAACCGACAACCTTTAGGTGCACAGGAGATGCTCAACCAACTGAGCCACTCCGGCCGGGCATGCATCTTTTTAAAAAGAATTACAATTTGATGCATCTTTAAGTTGTCAAACCTTGAAATTGAGAACCGATTTGAAATTCCATATACTCAGTTGTAGTAAACGCGTAATGTGTTAATATTGGTTAAGAGCAAATGCTGTTTCTTATAATATTTTAACATTATTATTACACATCAGGAAAAATCATAAACACTGTGGTGAGAACGTCAAAGTATGCATACATATATAGTGAAAGCAATGAATAGAAAATACTTTTATTTAGAAAGGAACTGGCTTTTGTGTGTCTCTTCAGCTTTTAATAAAAGTTCTATTCACTTTAACCCCCAGAGAATGTTTACTATGTCACATTTTCAATCACATCATATATCATCTGTTCCATTTATTGATCAGAGGATTTTAAGTAGAGCATTTCTGGAAAATAAACACACCAGCAGTATGCCTTTACAAATATGATTTTATTGCTTTGAAGTTTACATGAAACATCACATTACTCAATCTTGACTTTGTTTATATGAATGTTAGTAACACTCGGTTTGTATACCATATTCTAATAAATATAGAACATTTATGATTTTTGGTTTCCAAAATATGCCAATTTTTGCTTCCTTGTGATTTTGAGAAGTGATTTTTAGGATTTGGGGAAACAATTCTGCGTTTACATTTCAATTTCTTTTTTACATGAACCCTTGAAGGTGGTGCTTGTTGAAGCAATGTCTCCATAGAGTTCAGTAATCAATTTTGTAGGGTTAGCAGGTGAGAATAGCTTGTCATGTTGGACTGAATTATAGGAATACAATTAATTGAATTCAAAATATCTTATCAATTTGACATACATAATAAAGTCTTCAGACTGTTTTTTAGGTGCATAATGTTAAGAACTTGTGACCAGATATTAAGATAGTAAAAAGTGGACAGATACTAAAATAAATGGGTATCATAAATTACTTAGAAACTATATGTAGTATGTCAGAACCCTTAGATGTAAAAACATTTTATTCAGTGATTTAACTTTCAGAATATTATTCCTAATTAGGGGTTTATTTAGAATGTGCCATTTAATTTGAGAACACCTTGTCTCAAAGGAAAAACTGCCTAGCTTCCATTGAAAACAGTGGCCCTTTCCCACCATGTTTTATTTTAAATGCATATTCACATGTAACAGTATGATTCCTACATTTAATCTGTGAGTAACTTATGAAAGAGTTATTCGGTGGAGAATAATGGAGAGGATATTATTTACTTTGCAAATAAAAATTATGAGTGTCTAGACTTTTTCCTATTAAGAATAATACTTTTACATTTGATAATTTTTAAAAAAAGATCTATAGATATGTATTTATGTGTGTCTTACATATGAAACAACCCTTTGGGTTTGACTGATGTTTTGTATCTTTAAAAAGTACCATCTGCTTACAGAAATTTACTGAGAAGCTGTTATAAAAATGCAGTGAAGCATGGCCAAATAGCTAGAAACATTATTGAATTTTTTGCAAATATATAAACTTTATTGTTGAACCTTGGACTGTAAGGATACTAAATATTGGCTATTGATAAAATACTAACTTGCATTTCACGGCAAATCGATGTTATACTGCTTGATTAGTCCAGTGCATTTCTAATATTTTGTGCTTTTATATCTCTAAGGAGATGATATGTGAAAATACTTCGAAATATTGTAAAGTGATAAAGTTATAAGGTATATGTCAATACAGTAAAGGTTTAAACATTAAGAACATTGTGCCCTTATATATTTTCATGCTTGATCTCATAAGAAATTCAAAAGAATCACAATAAAAGCGAAACTATGTCTGCTTTTATCTAAATCAGGTCTAGTTCTCAGTTCAAAAAGTACTTTGTATAGTTTTATTTTAAATTTAGTTTTTCAGACTACTTATTTGCAGCTGCAAGAAGAAAATAAAACCTACAACTCAGGATTATTAGAGAAGTTCTAAGATTTTTTGCTTAGTATTAAAAATATAAAATATGAAAATGCTGTACATAGCACCTGTCACGGTCATTATGTTTCCTATTTTGTGGTATACAGTGACCAACTTTGCTTTTAGCTTTTATACTTTAATCTGAGTGAAAGCATTGTCTGGTGAAAAAGGAAAAACAGTCTAGTGTTACATGTGAGTTATTCTTCAAAAAATCATTTTAGTAAGTAAACTTTCACATCAAGTGGTTAAAATGGATTGGACTGATGGGATAGAGACTATTTGGTTAATTGTTTAAAGTTAAATTTCTGAAGTTTGTAGTAGAGTTATGGCTGAGTTTATGATCTACCGAGTAACCAAATCAAGAATAATTTTGGTCTTTTAGAGTTGAGGCTCTTCTAACCTGAGAAAGGGGGCATCCTTGATCCTGCTGGATTGGGGTTGGAATCAGCGGGCCTTCCATGTCTCTTGGGGGTGAATAGGGCTCTTTTGTTAGAGGAATAGTTTTGAAGATTTCTATTTTGTTTCCCACTTAGAAAATCCCCCTTTCTCTTTTGGGGTGTATGTGTATACCAGGCGGCAGGAGTTAGACATGCTAGAATCATTTCAAGTGTAGGTGTAGTTGTAGAGAATGATGGCCTGGGATAACGTATGATTGAGAAAGTTAAGGAGTGAACATATATTGACTTCTTTCAACTTGGAATTCTGTAGTGTTTATTACAGGAACAGATGTGTGTGGGTAATCTCTAGGGTGACAGCAAGTACTACCCTGCTTCCTTCCATGTTCTAGTTTTCCAGCCTACCCAGCAGATTGTGTTCAGGGACAGACTGTTTTTAGAAACCTCTTATTACTGAAGTCAATACAGTTATACAGGTGAATGTCTGGAGATGCCCAGATGTGCCTTAACTAACGCAAATGGTTTTCATTCACAAGTCTAAATTTTTACTCCATTAGAAAATCTTGCCATAAGGAACTTTCCATGAATATCAATTATTTTAATTAATTTACTTTGGTGCTTTTTCATTTTGGAGAAATTTTCATTTGTAAAGTAGCATCAGTTCACAAGGAACTGTACTCGCCACAATGTTCAACAACATGTTATATTTGACAAAAGGTATTTATAGTAAAATAGCTTAACTATATTATTTCATTTATTTATGGTTTTGCTTAATTTTGTTACATACTATACTTTTCATTTTAAATATCTCTCCGTTCCTACAAGTAATTTCTGTGTTTTACTTCCTGTTTTTAGATGCAGATGGATGCAGATAATTGAATTCTTAGAGAAATTATTTAAAATTTACTTCCAGTAGGTGGTTGGAGGAACCTGAAATTAATTTTTAAAACTTTTATGCCATAGTCTAATTAGAAATGTTTACAAAGCATTGTTCCTGCCTTTTTCCTAGATTAGAGAGAATGTTCTTTGTCATCTCCTGTTTTCCTGATCTGTTGAAAAACTTACTGTTTTAGTTATTTGTGGGAAAGAACTTAGTAAGTTTGTCTTCCTGAATTGAAGTTTCTATGTACAGGATACAATTAATTGCTTTGTTTTATGGACCGAACTCTGCCTGGAAGTAGAGTTCAGAGGAGAGGTGACTGAGAACCTGAGTGGGCATCTTGGCGAAGTGGAGCCAGCACTGCCTGCATCCTCTCCAATAGCATGACGGGTCCTAGAGCCAACCCTGCACAATGAGGCTGTGGGGCCTCATGACCTCTGACTTCTGAGGAAGGTGGGCCATTGTGGGCTCCATACACCACTATAATAAGCATACGTTTTCATAAAATATCTGTTATTCATTTGCCACCATTTTATAGTTCAGAAAATTGTGAGCAATTGGACACGAGCTATATAAATTATAGCTGTATCCTTATACCTATCTTAGGAAACATATTGTAATACCAATTCCACATAGGCATTTTCCCAGTTTTTCAATTAGAAATTATTTTAGATTGTTCTTTCATATATATATATACTAGAGGCCCGTTGCAGGAACATTCCTGCAAGAATAGGGCTTCCTGTGGCTGGAGCAAAGCAGAGAAGGGAGCGAAACTCGCTGAGGAGGGCTTCGCTCCAGCTTCAAGCCCCTGCAGCTGGTCTTGCCCTCCTGCTCCAAGCCCTGGCCCTTATGCTCCCAAGCCACAGTGGTTGGGTTTGCCCTCCCGATCCCAGTCTCTGGGGCTGGGCTTGCCCTCCCGCTCCCATCCCCTGTGGCTGGGCTTGCCCTCCCGCCCCCAGTAGCTGGGGCTGGGCTTGACCTCCCGCCCCCAGTAGCTGGGGCTGGGCTTGCCCTCCCGCTCCCATCCGCTGGAGCTGGGCTTGCCCTCCTGCTCTCAGTTGCTGGGGCTGGGCTTGCCCTCCCACTCCCAGTAGCTGGGGCTGGGCTTGCCCTCCCGATCCCAGTAGCTGGGGCTGGGCTTGCCCTCCCACTCCCAGCCGCTGCCCCTTCCCCTCCAAGCCGCTGCCCCTCCCGCTCACAGCGGCTGCGGCTCCGTTTCTGTCCTCGTGGCCTCTACTTGGCTCCCATCTGTACTGCTTGGCCTCCATGTTGTCGTCAGTCTTCGCTCGCAGCTAGTATATGCAAATTAACCGCCACCTTTTAGTTTCTATAACTGAAACATTGTATCTTTTGGAGCTGTTGCTTCAGGAGCTCAGAGGCCTGCAGCGGCAGGCGGGGAATGTTGGAGTCCTCCGTCACTGAAGCAAGCAAGCCTCATGTTCACTTTAAGCTGCCTGGCTGCCGGCCGCCATCTTGGCTGGCAGTTAATTTGCGTATTGCCCTGATTAGCCAATGGGAAGGGTAGCGGTCATATGCTAATTACCATGTTTCTCTTTTATTAGATAGGATGTTCTTTCATATGTGTATTCCATATATATGTGTATGTTTATGTCTTTTCATAAAATTATTCCATTTATTTTAAAAATGAAGTGAAAGGGAAAAGACATAGATGATCACTTGCTGCCCCAAAAGACCTTTTTTTAAAAAAGTCAGAAACCTTATGAAAGTATAAGCTACACAGTTTATCATATTTTTATTTTTAAATTATAATGGAGTTCGTGGAACAGTTTGCATTACTGGAGTGGTTAAGTAATACATTTTGGTCCTAAGAAATGTTCTAGTGCAGCACTCATTGGTGGAATGTGCATTTTTCCCAATGCTGAGGGATTTAGTTTCATGTGAAGAAAAGAAAAACACAAACTGAAACAAAAGATTAAAAACAGTAACAAGAAACTCACTGCAAAAATACATAACTAATTATAGGTTCATGCAAGCGCCGGGATGATTGGAAGCTGATGAGGAATGATCTACAAGAGCTTTATGGTGGGGACATGCTTTCGGAATCAGCTCTGTTTGTGCCGAGGAGATAGATGATGGATTGGTGTGGAAACAGAATCCCATTAATACTCTCATTTGGACCGTGAATTCCACCTACTCCACAGGAGCCTGATAGAATTAATCAAATGATCACATACCAAGTTTAATTCCTTTGCTGGTGTGAATTGATAGTTGGTGGTTTTACAACAAAAAAACTAAATCGAGGGACTGGCTGCAGATAAGAAGATTTAGGGATAAGTTGTTGATTAATGAAGTAACTATCTCCTGTACCATCAAGAGTTGACAGCATACTAATCATGTGGCATTACAATTCAGAGAAACAAATGAGACCAAGTGCTGGCTACTTTGACAGCCATATTTATTTTCCTTTTTACAAAAAGGGCATTTATCTGTTTCCTAAGGAAGATACTGGCTCTTCAATCTTACCTGAGAAGATTGTTGGCCAATTGGATCTAGTCACTATTTTAATTTGGAAACTACTGTGTCCTTTGTATTTGAAGTATTTCATGAAAATGGGTATGATTCTTAAAAAGATGTTACTTGCATCCCACGTAGGTTCTGACTCTCCAGCAGCTGCCAGGCCTTCTCTGTTCTCGGTGTGCTGCTGCGGTATGAATTACAGAATGCTGCACTTGTCTGTTAGTACCAATACCTTATGTATGTGGCAGGAGATGTAACCAGTTTCTGGATCTGTATAGTACTGTGAAACACTTCTTTTATAATTCTGTAACTGTATGGCAGTGTCATGACAAAAAAATGTATCAGAGCAATAGTTTCTGTTGCTTCCTGCTGTGTTTTGAAATATTGTTTCTGAACTAATATATTTTAGAGTTCCCTTAGAGTAATTATTAATAACTATTGCCAAATACAAATCCTGTAAAACAAATAAAGGCCTAACTTCATCTTAGTTAACATTTTAGCATTATGTTAGAGTACGTTATGTTGATTTTGCATGATTAAAATATTTTTAAAGGTCTGGAACAAATAACTTGCTATTTTTCTATGATTAGACATATGTATGTTTTGTGATTACCACATGAGGCCAACATTATTTCTTTGTATGCTCCAAAATAAATACCTTATTTTGGAGGGTGAAATCTTATTTACACATAAAGTCATTTGTGTTGTGAAATTTTGGAGTGTAGATCACATGTGTAAATACTTGGATGTTTATTGTTCTCTCTTTTTTACTTTTCTCTGATGCAAAATATTAAAAGTATATTATATACAGATGAATGAAAATGAATAACTAATAGAGATAAAATATTTTTTCACTTAATTGGGCTAGTCTTTTTAAAAAGTCAAATTTTTTATTAAGAACAATGCAGTTGTGAGGTGAAAGTGAGAAGTTACTCTGATATCAAAGGACAATGTGGATGAAGATGAGGAAAAACAACATTTGAGCTTGGTTGTATTGATCTGTTCCGGCAGGAAAGAAAGGATGAGAGAACTAAGATTAAACTGTGGTAAGAGAATGAAATCGAATTGTGTATAACTGAGAGAGAAAGGGATGAGGGAGGAAGGAATGGGGGGTTAGAGGGAGGGAGGGGGAGAGAAAGAGAGGGGGGAGAGAGAGAGAGAGAGAGAGAGAGAGAGAGAGCGCCATAGGGGTGAGTGCACATGATTTTAACTGCAGCCTTTGAGATGAATTGTTTTGTAGAGGAATTCACACAAGCACTTCTTGTCATAAGGGAAGAGTGGACACATTCTGGTAATAGGATTTAGAGAGGTTTTATTTTCCCTAAAGGTTGAATGTCTGAGGGCAATGTATAATCTTAAAACAATGGTGATTCTCAGTATAGTGAAAAATTCAGGACTGAGTCTGCATTTCTTCAAGGAAGCAAACATTTAATATGGAAGAGAGTTTAGAGAAAAGATTTATAACATGTTCCTTATGCTAAACCTCAAGTGAATGCAAAGCAGGCAAGCTGGTGTTTCAGGAATGGAAGGAAATCCCAGCCTGGATAAAAGCAATGATGAGCAGGTTGGCTTGGGGTTGATTTTAAGCTTTCGCGATTGTGATAGAATAAGGAGTCAGACTGATACCGGGAACATGTAAGGATTATCCTGCCTTGGGGATTATCCCTATGAATACCTAGGATTAACTGGAAGAACATTTTAAAATAGATTACTAACGAGAGAGATTAGAGAACCAGCAAGGATTTGACTTAACTACTCAGGAAGACTGGGTTTATTGATTTTGTTATAATAGTTAGCATTCTACTATTTTTATAACCTTAGTGTATTGTCCAACACTACCTAGGAATAACCTAATCTTTTCAAATGATGAATAACATTTTTTTTTCTATGATTGAAATAGGTTGTTTTATCTACTCTCAGCTTCGGAAAGGGAAGAGGTTAGAGGAAGAAGGAATAAACAAAGAAGTGGTAGATGACGTGAACTCAGTGAGATCTGACAGCTTACCTGAGGTTGTCTGGGATCTTTGAATAAATGATTTAACTGTTGTCAGAGAGAGAAGTTCAAGAAAAAGCCCCAAAGTAGTAAAAAAATAAGGGCAGAGGCACTCAGTTAAATGGGGAGAGCTGGCCTGGAGGCCGGATAGACTTGGGTCCATATGGCAACATCATCATTTATAGCTGGCTGTGTGGCTGTGGCCCAATCACATAAATTCTCTGGGTCTCTAGTCTCTTGTGGGTAATACATCTACTTTGTGAGTTTCTTGGAAGGATTAGAGTGTAGGTGAAATGCCAGGGACATATTGAAGGCACTCCTGTATAATGGCTGCTAGTGTTCTAGACAAAATTAAGATCTTCGGGCACAACTCTGCATTTATCTCAATGGAGGTCAATCTAATCTTCTAATGTATGGGTGTCAGTTTATAGTACAAAAC
The DNA here is from genome assembly GCF_014108235.1 of Myotis myotis. Taxonomy (NCBI): domain Eukaryota; kingdom Metazoa; phylum Chordata; class Mammalia; order Chiroptera; family Vespertilionidae; genus Myotis; species Myotis myotis. The sequence goes on along the minus strand of NW_023416379.1, from coordinate 65,822,554 downwards.
AAACATCTTAAGTTTTACTTATGACTTTAACATAGTTCTTACTAAAAAAAAAGAGCTATCAGGTATGGAACTGATGATTTTATATTAGACATACTGATACTGACAGGACAAAATTTCCCTCACTGTGAATATAATGAATGTACAAGCAGCTCTTTATCACTTCCTTAATCTTTTAAACTGGTTTCCCTTTGCTAAGAAAGAGCTGAAGCCTTTTGATCAGGATCAGGATTAGTTTATTTTAGGACACCATCAGTATTGATTCTTATTGAAGGCAATTTTAACTTCAAACCCTCCACCACTATACATTTATTGCACATCCTAGTGGAAATCCACTTACAGTTAACACTATTTAAAAATGTGTATATAATTAATTCTATGAACATGGTGGCCCATTTGCCATTGTTTTGTTTGTTTTTGCAATTCATAACTAGGAAGATGAATGATATTGTGCTAAATAAATATTCAAATCTTTCAAAATTCTGAATTGTAGGTGTCTTCATACTAAATTAAAATGAGGTCTTGGGCTGCTGTCTTGTTCAACTGTTTATCCTTTCAGAACATCAGACACATTTTATACATAAGATACGAAATAAATTCTCATTGATAAATAGAGGTTGAACAATTTCAGTTTCTCTAGCATTCATTTCAGCCAGTTTCCCCTCATTTTATCTGTTTCAATGTCCAGAAATGGGAAGGGAAATTATAGACTTTTAGAGTTGGCAGTGAGTGTGGATCCTAATTTTGTAGATAATGAAGAGAGGTGACATGACTTTTCTCCCTCAAATGCTTTAGGTGCAAGAGCTTGAGGTGGAGCCCATGCCCCATGGCTCTCTATTCAGTGTGTTTGCTATGGAGCCTCTTTTCACTCATAACCACCCTTTAATAATTAAAATGGATTCCAAAGCATCAGCCCAGAGAGTGGGCTGACCTATGCTGTAAATATTAATCCAAGGCTAAAGTCCTCTCCATGAAAGAGGCTTTCTCCCCACTTAATGTATTTTCCACCAGCTTGGGTTTATGTTTAGCAGGTTCAGAAGCAGGTTTAAACATTTTCATTTGGGGAAAAAAATACCCACTGAGGCTCTGAAAATGGACTTGAATATGGCCATCTCTGACTGTGATTTTCTATACACAAGTAGTTCTTTTAGACCTCCTTCTGAAGTAATGTGGAGCTGGCTGTATTTCTCTCACTCTGACATTTCTAATATCATCCAATGGCATCACTTGATCCCCAAACTGGAAACCAGGGAGCTTTTTCTGAATTTTCATTTGTCAACACATCCAGTTTGACAACAAATTCTGTTTATTCTATTCAAATCTTTCTACAGTCTGCCCCTTCATTTGCACCCCCATTGCCTCCATAGACCTTTATCTATTGCAAAATACTCCTAATTTTCCCTCTGCCTTCAGAGAGAATGTAGCCTTCACAAGACACCATAGTGTATCTTTGTATCTTGGGTGCTTAACACTGGGTCCAGTATGTAATAAACAATAAACAGTCAATATTTAGGGATAAATTTAACATAATATATGCAAATCTGTACATTGAAAACTACAAAAAGTTGTTAAAAGAAATTTTAGAAGACAATAAAAATGAGAGACCAGGAGAAACCAAGATGGCGGTATAGGTAAACACCGGAAATTGCTGCCTCCCACAACAACTTCAAAAATACAACGAAAAGACAAAATGGACATCATCCAGAACTACAGGAAGGCTGGCTGAGTGGAAATTCTACAACTAGAAGGAAAAAGAAAAGCACACGGAGACTCAGAGGAGGTGCAGAAGTATAGTGCAGAGGTACAGAAGCTCGAGAGAGCGCAGAAAGGGGCTGGCACCTGAGGACGCGGCTGTCTTTTTTAATCGGAAGGAAGTCACAAGCTCCCGACTGCTCTGAACTCCGGTTCCGGGAAGTCTCTGGGGACCCAGGACTCATACGGGGAGAAACTGGACTGTCTGGCAGTGGGCAGAACTCGGAACTTGAGGGCGGCTTTCCCTCAGAGGTGCTTGCAGCAATTACCGGGACACTGAGACATGGGGCCCCTTAGGGCAGGGCTGAGGATCTGCCATAGCTGCTTGCTCCGCCCTTTGATTCCCTGAGACCCTGCCCCACCCAGGCTGTGGCAGAGGCTTTTGCATATGAATGCCTTGGCCCATTGCAACCTGAAAATTACCTAACAAATTGCAGCTGGGCCAGAAAGACCCAGAACTTCCAAGAGAAGGCCCAAGGCCCCACAGCAGCTTGCATTGCTTCACAGCTGGGCCTCATCTGGGCACCTCCAAACTCCAAAAAAGGAAGGGGAATCTGCAGTTCTCTTCGTAGCTCCTGCTGGGTAACCTCAGGCAGAGGCTAAATTAGAACCTCCTTAGATCCAAGAGTCAGTGTACCCAGTGGTCAGAGTGGGATCATCCAGATTACAACTCCTGGGGACCATCCAGTTTGCAGCTCTGTGGAACCATAAAAGACACACTCAGGGGGAAGACTCAGTGAGCACCAAAGCCCCATTGAAGCAAGTCTAGCCCCAGAGGGGTGTCTCCAGCACAGAAGTTCTCCCACTGCAGACACAGCTGATTCTCACAGCCAATTGGCCTGGAGGTCAATTCCTCACAGTGATAACTACAACAATCAAGGCTTAATTACAACAAGACTGTGCACAAAGCCCACAAGGGGGTAAACCAAGAGTGTCTACCTCAGGTAATTGGGACACTTAGCACAGAAAGGAACTCTATTGACACAGCGAAGCATAAAAAATGCCGAGACAAAAAAACAGGACACAAATGACAGAATTGGAGGAAAGCAAACTGCTGGATATAGAGTTCAAAACCACACTTCTAAGGTCTTTAAAGAACTGTCTAGAAGTCGCCAATAAACTTAATAAGGCCCTCGAAAAGACTGGTGAGACCGCCGATAAATGTAGTGAGATCCTCAAGAAATCTAATGAGACACTCAATGTTGTGATAAAGGACCAACTAGAAATTAAGCATACACTGACTGAAATAAAGAACATTATACAGACTCCCAACAACAGACCAGAAGATCGCAAGAATCAAGTCAAAGATTTGAAATACGAAGAAACAAAAAAACACCCAACCGGAAAAGCAAAATGAAAAAAGAATCCAAAAATACGAAGATAGTGTAAGGACCCTCTGGGACAGCTTCAAGCATACCAACATCCGAATTATAGGGGTGCCAGAAGAAGAGAGAGAGCAAGATATTGAAAACCTATTTGAAGAAATAATGACAGAAAACTTCCCCTACCTGGTGAAAGAAATAGACTTACAAGTCCAGGAAGCGCAGAGAACCCCAAACAAAAGGAATCCAAAGAGGACCACACCAAGACACATCATCATTAAAATGCCAAGAGCAAAAGACAAAGAGAGAATCCTAAAAGCAGCAAGAGAAAGAAAATCAGTTACCTACAAGGGAGTACCCATACGACTGTCAGCTGATTTCTCAACAGAAACTTTGCAGGCCAGAAGGGAGTGGCAAGAAATATTCAAAGTGATGAATACCAAGAACCTACAACCAAGATTACTTTATCCAGCAAAACTATCATTCAGAAGTGAAGGCCAGATAAAGAGCTTCACAGATAAGAAAAAGCTAAAGGAGTTCATCACCACCAAACCAGTATTATATGAAATGCTGAAAGGTATCCTTTAAGAAGAGGAAGAAGAACAAAAAGGTAAAGATACAAATTATGATCAACAAATAAACATCTATTAACAAGTGGATCTAAAAATCAAGGGAATAAATAATCTGATGAACAATATGAACTGGCGATTGTAATAGAATCAGGGACATATAAAGGGAATGGACTATTCTTGGGGGGGGGGGGAAGGGGTGTGTGGTGAGGGAAGAGATTGGACAATAATCGTGCAACTATGGATGAGGACAGGAGGTGGGGAGTGAGGGCGGAGGGTGGGGTGGGAACTGGGTGGAGGGGAGTTATGGTGGGAAAAAAAGAGTAACTCATGTAATAATCTGAACAATAAAGATTTAATTAAAAAACAAACAAACAGATTACAACTCCTCAGATCCATAAGGGACACACTCAGGAGGCAGACTCAGTGAGCACCAAAGCCCCACTGAAGCAAGTCTTGCCCCAGAAGGGTGTCTTCAGCACAGAAGCTCTCCCACTGCAGACACAGCTGATTCTCACTGCCAATTGGCCTGGAGGTCAATTCCTCCCAGTGCTCCTACAACAATCAAGGCATAACTACAACAAGACTGTGCACAAAGCCCACAAGGGGGTGCACCAAGAGTGTCCACCTCAGGTAACTGGGGAGGCTGAGCCACTGGGCCCTACAGGACACAAAACCACTCTACCAACACAGGGAAGCATAAAAAATGTGGAGACAAAGAAACAGGTCACAAATGACAAAAATGGAGGAAAGCAAATGACTGGATATAGAGTTCAAGACCACGTTTATAAGGTTTTTCAAGAATTTTATGGAAACCGCTGATAAATTTAGTGAGACCCTGGAGGATATGAAAAAAGACCAACTAGAAATTAAGCATACACTGATTGAAATAAAGAATAATATACAAAGATCCAACAGCAGACAAGAGGATCCCAAGAATCAAGTCAAGGATTTGAAATACGAAGAAACAAAAAATACCCAACCAAAAAGGAAAAAAAACAAAAAAGAATCCAAAAATATGAAGATAGTGTAAGGAGCCTCTGGGACAACTTCAAGCGTACCAACATCAGAATTACAGGGGTACCAGAAGAAGAGAGAGAGCAAGATATTGACAACCTATTTGAAGAAATAATGACAGAAAACTTCCCCTACCTGGTGAAAGAAATAGACTTACAAATCCAGGAAGCACAGAGAACCCCAAACAAAAGGAATCCGAAGAGGACCACACCAAGACACATCATAATTAAAATGCCAAGAGCAAAAGACAAAGAGAGAATCTTAAAAGCAGCAAGAGAAAGACAGTCAGTTACCTACAAGGGAGTACCCATACGACTGTCAGCTGATTTCTCAACAGAAACCATGCAGGCCAGAAGAGAGTGGCAAGAAATATTCAAAGTGATGAACAGCAAGAACCTACAACCAAGATTACTTTATCCAGCAAAGCTATCATTCAGAATTGAAGGCCAGATAAAGAGCTTCACAGATAAGAAAAAGCTAAAGGAGTTCATCACCACCAAACCAGCATTATATGAAATGCTGAAAGGTATTCTTTAAGAAGAGGAAGAAGAAAAAGGAACTCTTACCATTTACCACAGCATGGATGGAACTGGAGAGCATTATGCTAAGTGCAATAAGCCAGTCAGAGAAGGATAAACACCACATGATCTCACTCATTTGTGGAATATAATGAACAACATAAACTGATGAACAAGGGCTGATCCAGAGACAGAGAGGCATTGATTGGACTGTCAGGCCTTGGAGGGAAGGTAGGGGAGGGTGCGGGTAAGGGGGAAAGATCAACCAAAGGACTTATATGCAAGCATATAGGCCTAACCAATGGACATGGACAATGGGGGAGTGAGGGCATGAGCGGGGGGTGGGGGGGTAGGGGGTAACGTGGGGATAAGGACACATATGTAATATCTTAATCAATAAAAAATATATTAAAAAAATGAGAGACCATATTCTTGAACTAGAAAACTCATTAAGATATCAATTCTTCCCCAATTGAATAAAAAAATGTTTAGCAGTGATATCTTGAAACAGATGTATCTGAAATAAGATATCTTCTTCCAGACAAATAGCCTTCATAATGAATTATTTTGTATGACAGTACAAAAATTTATATAGAAACAATTCATACATATTTAATGCTTTGATTGACAAACTCAGATCATAGTTTCTTCCTGATTTCTTGGGCCACTTAGCAACAAAGGCCATTAATGGGTTTTAAACTGATTTAACAGAAGTTTCAATTTTGAGGTTATAAAGAGAAAAGTAAGTGCATGGACCTACTTTTCCTGCTTGGGTTGAAATTTTAAATAAGATGAAGTAATTTTAAACTATAGTCAGTGGGTCAACCAAGTACAGTGGGGCCTTGACTTACAAGTGTCCCGACTAACGAGTTTTTCGAGATATGAGCTGTCTCTCGGCCGATTTTTTGCTTTGAATTGTGAGCTAAAATTCGGGTTATGAGCCAGCTTCAGATATCCCACTGCTAGTTGGCGCAGTGAACATCACAGTGAACGCCACAACATCAGTCCAGCATCAGGTGTCTCACTCATTCACTTTAATGATTCGACATACGAGTAATTTGAGTTACGAGCTCAGTCACGGAACAAATTAAACTCGTAAGTCAGGGCCCTACTGTACCTGTTTCCCTGCCTGATTGAGTGATGGGCTTGGAAATAAACAGGTGCAAGCATGAGACGCAGTGTCTCTGTAAGAGAAGCACCTGGAGCATTTGGCAGACTAAAGGTAGTAGTTCCCTTGGCAGGTTATAGAGAGCTACTTTTTCCTCTGGTTTTACATGTAAGAGCAAAATTCTGATTGACAGTAAAGGCTGCTCCTATAGATATAGCTTTTTTCCTTGATGTTTAATTTTCAGGCTGTACTACTTTGATGTGAGCTTTTCTTTTTCCTTCGTGTTGACAACCAAATTGAAACTAAAAACTCACTTACTTTAAAGTTTCATTAAATGGGAACCCTATGGAAATTTTCATAGATGGAAGTAAGTGGTCACTCAAATTCCTTTAACTTCCATTCTTTATGAACATTTCTAAGAGAGGCTGTGTTATATACTCAGAAAAACATTTGAACCAAAATAGACTTTGTGAATAGGGTGGTTCCTTATTTTGTTTGTTCTACTTTAGCTTATGGTAATGAACTAAAATTATAAAAGTATAGTAAGTTCAGACATCTCACATAGCAATATGTTTACGGATACATTTCATAGAGCAAAAAGACAAAAAAAAACAAACAAACCCCACCATCAAGTTAAAAGGAGAACACACTGAATGGGAGAACATATTTGCCAATGATACATCTGATAAGGGGATAATATCCAAAATGTATGAAGTACTCATATAATTCAACAAAAGGAAAACAAACAATCCAATTGAAAAATGGGCAGAAGACCTGAATAGACATTTCTCCAAAGAGAGCAAACAAATGGCCATGAAACACATGAAAAAATGCTCAAAGTCACTAATCATCAGGAAATGCAAATTAAAATAACAATGAGATATCACCTCACACCTGTCAAAATGGCTATCATCCAAAAAAAAAAAAAAAAAAATCAACAAACAATAAGTGCTGACGAGAATGTGAAGAAAAGGGAACCCTAGTACACTACTGGTGAGAATGCAGATTTGTGCAGCCACTATGGAAAACAGAATGGAGTTTCCTTAAAAAATTAAAAATGGTGCCGAACCGGTTTGGCTCAGTGGATAGAGGGTCGGCCTGCAGACTCAAGGGTCCCGGGTTCGATTCCGGTCAAGGGCATGTACCCTGGTTGCGGGCACATCCCCAGTGGGGGGCGTGCAGGAGGCAGCTGATCGATCTCTCTCATCGATGTTTCTAACTCTCTATCCCTCTCCCTTCTTCTTTGTAAAAAATCAATAAAATATATTAAAAAAAAAAAGTGGAACTGCCACTTGACCCAGGGATCCTACTTCTGGGAATATATGCTATAACTCCCCAAAAACCAATCAGAAAGAATACATGCAGCCCTAAGTTCATAGCAGAGTTACTTACAATAGCTAAGATTTGGAAACAGCCCAAGTGCCTATCAGTAAATGAATGGATAAAAATGCTGTGGTTGTAAGGGGGAAAGATCAACCAAAGTATTCCAACATTTATACTATGGAATACTATGCAGCTGTGAAAAAGAGGGATCTCTTACCCTTTGGGACAGCATGGATGGATCTGGAAAATATTATGCTAAGTGAAATAAGCCAAACTGAGAAAGACAAATATCACATGATCTCACTTATTTATGGAATCTAAAAAACAAAATGAATTGACCAACAAAATAAGACCCAAAGCAAGGAGGCATGGAACAGACTGACATACCTCGAGGTGGGGTTGGGGGGACAGAAGAGATAAACCAAAGAACTTATATTCATAGCCTATGGACACAAGCAATAAGTAGTAAAGATCTAGAGAGGTGGGTAGGGGCTGGGAGGGGAGGGGGCAAAAGGGTGATATCTGTAATACTATCCTATCTAATAAAAGAGAAACATGGTAATTAGCATACGACCGCTACCCTTCCCATTGGCTAATCAGGGCAATATGCAAATTAACTGCCAGCCAAGATGGCGGCCGGCAGCCAGGCAGCTTGAAACTAACATGAGGTTTGCTTGCTTCAGTGAGGGAGGACTCCAACGTTCCCCGCCTGCCATTGCCAGCCTCTGAGCTGCAACTCTAAGCAACTATGTTACAAATATAGAAGCTAAACAAAACCCCAGAAACCTGTTTTAGTCCGCCAGGCTTCAGCCAGCAGGATCGCAACATTGTTTCAAATACAGAAGGTAAACAAAGGCCAGAAACCTGCTTTCAGCAGTGGAGGCCTAAGAGCTGGAGCCTCAGAGCTAAAGCTGGCCCAGAATAAAAAAAAAAGAAAAAAAGGAGCGGTTGGGAGCTTCAGTCACCTGCCAGCCTGAAAACAGCCCTCAGCCCCTCAACAGACTGACCAGGCACCCCAGTGGGGACCCCCACCCTGAAGGGTGTGTGACCAGCTGCAAACAGCCATCATCCCCTCACCCACGCTGGCCAGGCACCCCAGTGGGGATCCCCACCCTGATCCAGGACACCCTTCAGGGCAAACCAGCAGCCCCAACCCGTGCACCAGGCCTCTATCCTATATAGTAAAAGGGTAATATGCCTCCCAGCACGGGGATCAGCGGAGCCGCGAGGCCTCCCGGCACCGGGATCAGTGTGACAGGGGGCAGTGCCCAAACCCCCTGATCGCCCTGCGGCTCTGTGTGTGACAGGGTGCGGCACCCCAACCCCCCTCCCCCCCCCACCCACGGGCCCTGCTCTGTGTGTGACGGGGTAGAGCCATAACCTCCCCATAGGCCCTGCCCTGAGTGTGACAGTGGCAGCGCCCCAACCCCCTGATCGGCCCTGCTCTGTGTGTGACAAGGGGCGATGCCCCAACTCCCCTATCGGCCCTACTCTGTGAGTGACAGGGGGGAGCTCCCCAACCCCCTGATCGGCCCTGCTCTGTGCGTGACAGGGGGGAGCTCCCCAACCCCCTGATTGACCCTGCTCTGTGCGTGACAGGGTATGGAGCCCCAACCCCCGTGATGGGCCCTGCTCTGTGCATGACAGGAGGCAGCGCCCCAACCCCCTGATTGGCCCTGCTCTGTGCGTGACAGGGGGTGGCGCCGCAACCTGCCCATCGACCCTGCCTTGAGTGTGACAGGGGGTGGTGCCCCAACCCCCCAATCGGCCCTACCCTGAGCGTGACTGAGGGTGGCATCGCAACCTCCCGATCTTCCCTGCTCTGTGCATGACAGGGGCAGTGCCCCAACTCCCCAATCAGCCCTGCTCTGAGCCCGACCAGGGGCTGCACCTAGGGATTGGGCCTGCCCTCTGCCACCTGGGAGCAGGCCTAAGCCAGCAGGTTGTTATCTCCCGAGGGGTCCCAGACTGAGAGAGGGCACAGGCCGGGCTGAGGGACCCCCCCCCCTTCCTCCTGAGTGCACAAATTTTTGTGCACCGGGCCTCTAGTCTATAATAAAAGCATAATATGCTAATTAGACTGGACAGCCAAACATCCTTCTGGACGTCTTTCCATACAAAGCTGTGGCAGCAGGGGTAGAGGCAGAAGTGGTTAGGGGTGATCAGGCAGGCAGGTGAGCAGGTAGGGGCAATCAGGCAGGCAGGCAAGCAGTTAGGTATGATCAGGCAGGCAGGCAGGCAGAGGTGGTTAGGGGCAATCAAGCAGGCAGGCGAGCAGTTAGGGGTGATCAGGCAGGCAGGAAGTGTGGTTAGGGACAATGAGGAAGGCAGGCAGGTGAGCGGTTAGGAGCCAGCAGTCCTGGATTGCAAGAGGGTGCACGCCAGGCTAAAGAACCTCCCTGACCCCCTGTGCATGAATTTCGTGCACTGGGCCTCTGGTCAACAATAAAAATATATTTAAAATGGGAAAAAAGAATAAATTAAATTAAATTTTAAAAAAGTATAGTAAGTTCACAAAATTGCTCACACTAACCTCAGATGTATAAAGAAAGTATGGCACCCATTTCTTCCTTCCTTCCTTCCTTCCTTCCTTCCTTCCTTCCTTCCTTCCTTCCTTCCTTCCTTCTCTTTCTCTCTCTCTCTCTCTCTCTCTCTCTCTCTCTCTCTCTCTCTCTCTCTTTCTCTCTCTCTTCCTTTCTTTCTTTCTAGAGGGTTAAGACTATTTTAAGAGAATTTTTAAAACAAGAAAAATTTCTTGTTTTTTTTTTCAATTACAGTTGATATACAATATTATATTAGTTTCAGGGGTACAATCCAGTGATTAGACATTTATATAACTTACTAAGTGATCACCCCAATAAAACTAGATGAGTATCTGACAACATACAGCTCATCTTATCTTCCTCATAAATTCTGCCTTGCTGATTGGTAGCAACATCTTAGACTTGCCAATGGGAACTATTTCTATCACTTCATGTCTATATTTCCCCTTTTGGTTTAAACATCTAGACTATTCAGAATGTGAACCAGGGTTGGACTAAGCCTGTTTGGAGCAAGCCTGTTTCTTTTGGAAAATTACTAGCCGTTTGGGTTTTATCCTCTGCTCTCTTTTCTTGCCCAATGTGATTTCATGGACACATTGAGGTGGCTTCATGGGAAATTTGTGGCAGTGGATGTTCTCTGGGCAAAACTGTGGATTGGCTGGGCTAGGCTGCTCCTGAATTGGCAACTGCTAAAGTTCAACTGGTCTCATCTGGCTATTTGACTTAAACCTGATGGTGCCCATGATGGAACTGACAGCCAGTCTTGAAGTTCCTACCAATACAGCCACATCATTTAGACTCCAAGCCTCTGCAGGGTCACCAATGTGGGCTCCCCTGGGTCTCATGTATGGGACACCAGAAATACTGATGCATGCTCATTTTCTTATCTACCTGCTGAAGGGTTCAGCCCACATTGGTTACCCAGAAAAGTGTGATACCTGGCTTCCTTATACTAGTACATCTAAGGATATTCCTAATCTGAGTTGAAAAGGTCACTTATATAGAAAATAGAAAAAGAAAACAATATTATCCCTATAATAATAGACAATTTTTTTGGGGGGGGAGGGTAGACTCTATAGTTGAAATAGGTTTTAGAAATCATGAAGTCCAACATCTGCATTTAACTCATGAAGAAACACGTTTAAAGAGGTTTCTTCTATTTTGTGGCAATTTGCTATTTAGATTTAGATCTAATCTAGAGCTCCCAGCCCCTAGTTCCCTGCTCTTTCTATGATCTATTAAGCAGATATCTGCATAGTTTCCCTTAAGATGCAGGTGAAAAGATCTGTTAAACTATATGCTAAAGCCTACCTTTATAGTCATCCTTTGATCTGAATTAATTAAATAAACATTGTGGTTTTGGAGGCACCTGTGTGATAGAGAAAACTTAGGTTCTATGATTTGAACCCCATCTCGGCAATTGAGTCATGGAGCCTTGGCAAAGCTTACCTACACCCCATGAGCTCCAGTTTATTTGTCTGCACATAATATGTGCAGTTGTCTGAAAGTTAAAAAATTGCAATGTTTATTCTTGACACAGAGTTGTTCATATAACTATTATTGTTGTTGGTATTTTTGAATATTTGTGGTTTCTGAGTGTTCCTTTTAAAGCTCAAAATTTAAAAGAGAGGAGGAAGAAAGGGAAGAAAGAAAAGACACAGAGCCAGATCTCTATATATCTTAGATTGTACTTTGATTTTTCTTTAGAGTTTGTTTCCTGGTTATATAATAATAACACAGAATCCTTCTTTATTTAACTTGATGGTTATGAGAAAAAATTGGTATCACAAATAGAAGAAGCACTGTATCAGTTAATATGTTATTATAATATTTATAATATAGTTGGGAATCTTGAATAATCTACTTTGTAAAATAAGGAAAATTTATAAACTACCCATCAGGGATTTTAGAGAGAGAAAGAATGTAATATTTAATGGTTCAGAAAGTTAGTTTCTTCTTTATCATCAATATTTTTAAGTGACAAGCAAAAAGATCAGTGAGGTAGTCAGATTTCCCAAAAGTGTTTTTAAGAGAATTTTGTCCATCTAGGTAAAAGTCTGCTGATAAACATTTCTCTCTACTTTTAATTTTTAGGCCTCCTACATGTGCTCTGTAATTACACAAATGTTATTGCTGGTTTAGACTAGTGTATTGGAATTCTAATAAAAGAAATATCCTGCCGTAGGTAAAATTTTCAAAGTGCCCATTAATGTGATAAATCCGGTAATTTTTTATGGGAACTATATGTAGCTCTGTAGACTGGGTAATCCATCATAAAAAAGCTGCTTTCAACTTTACCTAATTATCTTGCTAAGTAACTTCACTATTGACACCAGGGAGACTTGTCCAGGTCTACAGTCTCCCTGGTATGTGCATGCATTGATATTCCTGCAAGTTGGGTGCAGCGCCATTTCATCAGGAGATGTTTTCTTCTTATATGGCAGGGAATTATAACTGGAATGGTTTGATTTGGGAATTATTCCTCCCCCATTACCCCCCTCTTCCCTTACTACCAATTTGAATAAACTGTTATTCTAGAAATTAAACTAGTAACACTAATAAATAATAGATGAGATTGCTTTCTGCAGTAGTCAACTTCCAAGACAGGCTGTCTGTCTGAAATACTTAGGAATAAATTTAACATAATAGGTGCAATATCTGTACATTGAAAACTAGAAAATATTGTTAAGAGAAATTAAAAAGAATAAAAAGGAACAATACCATATTCTTAAATTAGAAAACTCATATTGCTCTGATGTCTATTCTCCCAAGATTGATCTGCGGATTCAATGGAAGCTCAATGGAAGTCTCAGGACTTCGGACTTCTTTGTAGGAGTTGACAAACAGATTCTAATAGACATATAGAAATGTGAAAGTTTTAGAATTTCAAAAATAACTATTTAAAATAAAAAAATAAATTTGGAGGACTTGTTTCCTGATTTTAAACCTTACTTGAAAAATACGTGATCAAGACTGTGACCTTGGTGTAAGGATAAACAGAGAGGTCAGTAGAATGGAACAAAGAGTTCAGAAGTAGACCAATGTATGTAGTTAATTGATTTTTCACAAGATGTCAAGGTAATCTGTTCAGGAAAGGATAATATTGCCAATAGATACTGCTGAGATACCTGAGTATTCAAACAGAGAAAAACTTAGCCTTGACCCCTAACTCACACTGTACACAAAAATAAATTCAAAGCAGATGATAGATCTGAGCAAAATCTAAACATAAAACTTCTAGAAGAAAATAGAAAATTTTCAAGATTTGAGGATAGGCAAAGACTGTAGATAAAACATAATAGTGTCCATAAAAATTGATACATTTGACTTTATTAAAATTAAAAATGTTTACACTTCCAAAGACACCACCAAGAAACTGAAAAAGCAAAAAGACAATATCTGCAATACTTATATCTGGGAAAGGGCTTGCAGCCAGGATATGTAAAGAACTCCAAAATTCAAAAATAAGAGAAATGACAGGAAAAAACGTGGGCAAAAGATCTGAACAGACACTTCATAAAAAACATATACAATAGCCACTCAAGACATGAAAAAAGGACATGAACATATCATTAATCATTAGAAAAGTGTAAATTAAAATCATAACAAGATACTGCTACAAATGTACTAGAATGTTAAAATTGAAGAAGACTGACATATTGAGTGTTGGAAAGGATGTGGAGCAAATAGAACTCTGGTACACTGCTGTGTTATATTTCTTGCTTCATCATTTTTAGATTGTGGCATCTTTAAGCAATTGCATCATGTTCAACACAGAAATAATTTCTTGAACTTGATCCTTATTGATAATCTCTTTCACATCTGTCCTTTTGTTCTGGCTTTCTAACTAGTTTCTAATTAGTCTCCTTACCCACAATTATTCTACAAAACCACCATGTGAATAATCCTTCTAATGTCTTTCTTTCCCTAATCAAATCACCTCCCTTCTCAGAATCCTTCACTTTGCTAACTAAAGAACATCAGACTCATTAGTTTGACAGTCATATCCTATCTTTCCTAACAAATATCCCACTATTCCCTTGTGAATGACACATATTCTAGCTATAACTGACCACCAGTCATTCCTTCATTATCTCCTTTGCTACCTCGACTCTTTACTTATGCCTTCTTTCCACTTGTGATGCTTTTCACTCCATCTTTGCCTTTCTAGATCTCAATCTCACCAATCTCCCAAACCAGTTTGCATGTCCCTTTCTCTACCATCACTTGCAACTGATGTGATCCCACCTACTTAAGCATTTGTTCTTTCTCTTGCAGTTGCTTCTATATTTGGTTATAAATTATTAGAGGGCTGGGCTTGGTCTCTGACATCTTTATTTCTCCCACAGCAGTGGCTTTGAATCTAGTAGGAAAAATACACAATTGAATGAATATGTAGAATGACTCATGCAAGTTGACATGATTGAGAAGAGAAGAGTGAGGACTATAGCCTCTATCTCTTTATTCCTTGCTCTATTACTTTTTACACCATGGGTGTTGGGAAAATCTCCCATAGGACTTTGAATTGTCTTCAGGAGAGGACATTGCTCCAGACATTTAAAATTGAATCCAAGAAGCTAGTAAAAGTTGCTGCAGGAAATCATCTTCGCAGAAAGGTTAGCTTAGATGCCTTTTCTACTTTTAATCTCATATACTAGTAGAGCAAATGGACTGTGAAGTCCCCTATCGAAACTGTGACTACTCATTAGATCTTTTCATATATATTGTTTTTTCTTTTTAAATGGAACTTGATTGGAGGCTTACAGAATATTTTGTATATGGTCAATACTTTATAAACAGGTCTTGAAGATTTTTGTGTTTGAGGAAGTCTTTCACAAAACAGTTTTGGATGGCACTTTTTGAAGGCATTAGCTTCCACCAGAATTTGTCATGGCACACTCCCTAGGCCACTGTTCAGCACCATGGTGTTGTTTGAGAAGAGCCACATACCACCTTGACCAGCTTGCTCATGTCATTGTTTGTTCTAATAAAAACAATTTTTCTGTAGGCTGGCTTGACATCCACTATAAGATCTTAGACTTTCATCAAATTGTACCTCAACGGTCTATCTGACACACAGTACTAAAAAGTATATTGGCTTGGTTGTAGCACAAATACACTTCTTGTATGGATAAAAATGTGAGCATTCACCTATGACATGATACACACATGAATTTATGCTATTTTAAATGGCCAAGGTGGAGGAGATGGACAAAACAAGCACACCAAGTGGTGGAGGCTGTTGGCTTTCCTCCAAACTCCATTCTACTTTTGTTTCATTGGGATGAAATTGTACCCGGGCACATGGTTGTTCAGCCACGGACTCATTTCCCAGCCTCCTCTCCACTATGTGAGGGCTTGTGATTGAATCCTCATGGGAGAATGTGAGAGAAGTGAAACGTGAGGGGCTTTGTAATATGGATGTGTGCTCTTTTCCTTCCACAGATGGAACTTAAATGGGCCCACAATCCAGCTTCCACAACACAGCAAGGTCAATACAGAGCAGAGGTAGGCAAACTTTCTCTGTAAAGAAACAAATAGTAAATATTTTTAGCTTCATGACTATACAGTCTTGGCCTTACAGTGTGAAAGCATCCAAAGATGACACATAAACATATGGGCATGCTGTATTCCAATAGAATATTATTTATAAAAGCAAGTGGTAGGCTGGATGGGGCTCACAAGCCTGCAGCTTTCGAACCTCCCTTTCCCGTGGCTAAGACACTCTGTGGGAAAAAAGAGGTGCCTAAATGAGCCCATCAGACCAGACCAGACCACACACCTCTGGACTATTAATGAGAGAAAAGTAAACTTCCTTTTCTGCAAGCTGCTGTGTCCTGGGCCTCTTTGTTTAGCAGTGGGATTTTCCCCTAACCAGGACATGTGAGCAGACATTGTTGTCTTTCCTCAGATGCAACTTCACATTTGAAAGCAGAAACTTTCAGCTGGACTCCAGCTATTAGAAGTAGGCTCATCACTGTGTCCTACTTCTCCCAAGAAGGCTCTAAGTTATTCCTTCTTCCCTATCCATTTAAGAAAGATACAGTAGTTTTCTCAGTGGCCATCTATCTATTCAGCCTATTGTCTTACATTTTCTTGAAAATGACACAGGAATTCCCAGGGTCAATACTGACATCTCCAGAGCTGCCTGGGGAGAAGAGAAGAATCTAGATATTATATGTAAAGAAGGTAAAATTTTAGCAGGGGTCATTTTTCATCCCTCCTCCATCCAAAGGCCTCTTTCCTCAGGTATCTCTTCTAAATCCTAGTTCTGGAGCATCGCTTTTTCATCACTGTGAATTAAAATGATAGATGGTAAAACTTAATATATGTCCTTTCCCCCAATTTGTCTTGTTCTGTTTTGTTTTTTTTCCCAATCATAAATTACATGGCCTTTACAGAAAAACTTGAAAATATA
Organism: Myotis myotis; assembly: GCF_014108235.1. NCBI lineage: Eukaryota > Metazoa > Chordata > Mammalia > Chiroptera > Vespertilionidae > Myotis > Myotis myotis. Next base: position 65,805,987 of record NW_023416379.1, on the reverse strand, counting down.
AAGTTAAAAGTTTGCACAGTACAACTCCCACACATAACCATGGCTAACAATTCTGGTGTATTTGCTATTTATGTTTGACTTGTATTTAGGCATAATTTAAGAAAACTCTTCAAAATCCAACGGATAATATTCAGCAATTAAAGCAAGTGAAATTGGTGAATAATAGGCAGCTTGGTCAGTATTTTCTGCCTGAGAATCAGGGAGGGCTTGATGGAAGAGGTAATATTTCAGTTTGTTCTTATAGTATAAACAGCATTTTGAAGGAGAGAAATAAGAAAAAAATCCTATGATTAAAAGAAAAGCATGAAGGCATTAAAATATACATGTGTATGAATAATTTAATGGCTGACTGTATTCTTGAAGAAGGATTAAAATTTTGTGCTCATTTCCTTATTTATGCATTGGGGGTAGTCCTATTTGCCTTATTATCCTAGAAAATGGAATATGTTAAAATAATCCATATTCAAAGATTTTGAACTCTTCAAAGGAAAGGTGCCTAAAAATCTACAGAATAATTGAGGTATCATCTTTTTGTCATTCTTACCATCTATAATGATTTTATTCACTATCATATGATCAAAAAATTCTTCTCATAGTGCAGCGGTTCTCAACCTGTGAGTTGCAACCCCTTTGGGGGTCAAACGACCCTTTCACAGGGGTCGCCTAAGACTATCAGAAAACACATATATAATTATATATTGTTTTTGTGATTAATCACTATGCTTTAATTATGTTCAATTTGTAACAATGAAAATACATCCTGCATATCAGATATTTACATTACGATTCATTACAGTTATGAAGTAGCAACGAAAATAATGTTATGGTTGGGGGTCACCACAACATGAGGAACTGTATTAAAGAGTCGTGGCATTAGGAAGGTTGAGAACCACTGTCATAGTGGTTTCTATTAAAAATTCATAAGAAAAAGATATTGCAAGTTTTAAATATCTGTTTATCTTTGAGACTTTTATTTACATGGAAAAGTTATCAGAAAATCATACTTATTCTAGGTTAAATGAGAAGAACATTAACTTAATTTTTCTTGTGTGTTTTTGGATGTTTCTGACTGCCATAGTAGTGCCTCACAATAACTTATAAAATTAATTTTCAGTTTCAATCATCATTAATTTGGCTGTCTCAAAATCAGGCTATATATTATTCAAGTACCATTCTTTAGTGTCATGAAAACAAACCACTACTGTGTGTGTTGAAAAATAAGCATTCCAGTTGCAGACACTTGCAAATAGTTCAGAGTATGTATTATTATGACAGCAGTTACACTTCCGATATTTCTGCTTCTCAGGTAAAAAGAAAATCTAAAAAGCAATAGGACAAAAACATATTGACAAGTAATCTGCCTAAATACCTACATGAATACTTGGAAATGTCAGATCTTTACTCACTATAATCTTGAATTCCCCATGTTTTATATGATGAACATTACAGCCTCTAGTTAGGTACCATATCATATAAAATTGTAGAGGATTACATTTAAATTTAAGATTGTATTCTAATGTTCATATGGACTAAATTTAAAAAATACCCTATTTATGCATACCTATGCAAGAGTAATTTCACTGTCATATTGCATGTTGAGTTTTATAGTTTCGTTTATCAAAAATACGTTTATTAAAATTTTATTGTTGAGAGTATTACAGACTTCCTCCCTCCCCCCTATTACCCCTGTCACCCAGTTCCTGCCCTGCCCCACGCCTTCACCACCCTATTGTCTGTGTCCATAGATAATGCAAATATGCATATAAGATCTTTATTTAATCTCTTCCCAACTATCCCCACCCCCTTTTCCACTGAGATTCTTCAGTCTATTTCATGTTTCTATGCCTCTGTTTCTATTTTATTCAGCCATTTATTTTGTTAGATTCCTTGTTCATTTATTTTGATTTTTAGATTCAATTGTCGATAGATATATATTTATTGCCATTTTATTTTTCATATTTTTAATATATTTTTTTCTTCTTCTTCCTCTTCTTAAAGAATACCTTTCAACATTTCATATAATACTGGTTTGGTGCTAAAGGAGTTCAACACCACGAAACCAGTATTACATGAAAAATAGGTTTATTTTTAAAGGGAACTCCAATTCAGGTATGACAAGGGTAGAAAATAAACTCAAGTATACAAGAAACATCCCGGTTCTTATTTCCTTTAAATCAAATTAAACAGACCCTGACTCAACCTTATCAGACTAAAAAGAAACACACTGTCAGTACTGGGGTCCCTGTTTCCTGTAGAATCATCTCAACATCCAGGAGGTCACAAAGTAGGTTCAGAAAAAGGGCTTCTACTTCCTGGGCCATCATGGTCCTTGATGATATATCAGAGTTAAACTTCAAATCAGTGCTTCCTTGAAGTTTCCCAGCCCTCTGTTCCATAGCAAGTGGGGGAATCAGGATTTTTGCTGAGGCTGGGGCTGCCAACACCTAGGGTCTCTCCTCTCTAGAGGCACCAAGGAGCCATCCTTTTGTAGTCCTGTTACCTTTTTGCAGGGACACTGTGCACAGTGGTGCACTTTTATGGCAAAAGATTAGATTGAGGGGGTGAGGGGACTTAGAGCCAGCCTGCATCCTGCTTACCAGGCCTTGTGCCTAAATATAGGGTGGATTCATTCTACTCTGGACCCAGCACCACCTGTTCATAAGTCATATTCCTTTTGGCCTGCATCTGCCCAGAGGGGACCCTTTTCAGTGGCACAAAGTTTCCTGAACAGACTAGCTGCAGCCTGGTCCTCCTTCCAGCATTGCCACAGAACACAGCACAAGTTGCTGCCCTTTGTGGAGTCCTCCGATCTCGTCCTCTTCTCCCTCCATGAGAACTGAATCTCTGCTCTCAGCATGTGGCTTCTTAAAGGCCCTCCTCTCCCATTCTCTTCCAGGATGCTCAGTGAAACTCCTTTTGAGGATTTAGGATTTTGCAAGAGTGAAAAGGCCTTTGGCTACAGGAGTTTTGGTTTTCTGCCTGGCTGAGCTATCCATGGGAAGAAATGACCAGAGCCTGGTGCCCAGCTTGGAACAGGAGAAAGGTGCCAGCTAACAGTGCAGCACACACACCAATGTCTCAAAATCCCCCACCACTCAACTGTCAAGGGGAATTGTTAAGTTATAATGTTTATGATCTGCCACTTCTCCCACCCTGAGGAAGGACTATCTGTCTTGAACTTGACTGCTCTCCAGGATAATGACTGAGGGAAATGACTCATAAGTCAGCAACTGGGCATGAAGAAAGGAAGGGAGATTAGAGCAGAGGGAGCCCCAGCAGAGAGAAGAACAGAAAGGGTTGTCTTGTGGAAGGAGTGGGGCAGCTGACATGATAGTAGGATATTAGAGACACGCTGTTGTAAGAGTATCCTTGAAAAGTTCTGCTGTGTATTATGTTATTATGTTATAACTAGAGGCCCAGTGCATGAAAATTCATGCACTTGGGGGAGGGGTCCCCTTGTCTAGGACCCCTTGGGGGATATCCACCTGCCAGCTTAGGCCCGCTCCTTGGGGAATTGGGCCTAATCTGCCAGTCAGACATCCCTCTGGCAGCCCAGAAGCCCTCAGGGGATGTCCAACTGTGGCTTAGCCCTGCTCCCCTGCAGCTGCCTCTGTGGAAAGTGTGGTGCTGGGACCAGGACTGGGCCCAGACCCATGCCAGCGCCTCTCCTGCCACCTCTGCAGAAGGGGGTGGGGTGGGTGCCTGGACTGCATGGCTGGCCTAGCACGCAGGCTTGCTGGCCCTGGCCCCGGTCCCTGCCCATGGGTTGTTCCGGCAGGTCGTCCAGAAAGTCGTTCTGCCATCTGGTCTAATTAGCATATTAGCTCTTTATTATATACGATTCTCCCACTATCTCCTCTTCAAGAGACTAAGTGAAGACCTCATTGCTTTCCCAGGCTGTTGGGGGATAAGATTTATTATTTTTTAGGCCATGCCACTGTGCTAAGATCATCCTCCATGTGGCCTAGTGTAGTTGGGCACGTGGTTATTCTGCATCAACACCAGGGAGTGAACTGTACTCTATAGCCCTGGAGGAGAAGGATAAGAGTAAGTGAAGAATGAGCCTATACACCCTATGAGAATGGCTAACATTTAAAAAACGAACAATGCCAAACCTTGGTTAGGATGTGGAGGAACTGGAATGCTCCTTCACGGATAGTAGAATGTATATCAGTATAACCACAATGGGGCACTATTTGGAAGAACATATGTGTACCCTATGGCCTAGCAATGAAACCCCAGAGGTGGATCCTCAACAGAAGTGCACATATATGAGCACCAAAGGACATGTACTATTCATAATAGCCTCAAACTGCCCATCAAACTGCCATTATAATTCACTAACAGTATATTCAAGAATGGAATTCTATATAATAATGATCACAAACCATTTATAACTATACTAGGAGCCCAGTGCATGAATTCATGCACCTTGAACTGTGGGATGTGAGGCTGCTGTAGGCACAGGGGCAGGTCTTGGCCCATCCTCCATACCCCTGCCTGGCCCCTCCCACCGTGGCCCCCAGTCCCCTGTCTGCAAGTAGCCACATTCCCACTGCTGCTGCTCCCACGTGTTGACAGTGCCAACCCCGCTCGCATTCGCTGATGGTGCAGAGCAATTAGGGCTGGCGCCAACAGTGGATGTGAGCAGCAGCTGCTGCCCCGATCAACCCTCAGGAGCAGGGGGAGGTGGAGAAGCCCTCAGGGGCGATCGGGGCTGGCACCGGGCACCAACAGCAGGTGCGAGCGCTGGGCAGGACCGCAGCACATGGGAGCAAAGAATTTTCAGTAACCACCAGAGGCTTGACCCAATGACAGTGACTAGTGCCCCCCCCCCCCCATTGGTCTGGCACCCCTGCTCACCTGCTCCACCATCCCACTGTGGCCGATGCCCACCATGTTCTGTGCTCTGCCGCTAGCTGCCAATGCCCGCCATGTTCCATGCGCGCTTCCCCTGGTGGTCAGAGCATGTCATAGCGACCAGTTGTTCGATTGTTCCATCATTCAGTCTATTTGCATATTAGGTTTTATATATATAGATTCAGCAGTGGAGCTGATTCTTACAGATGGCAAGTTGAGTGAATGAAGTCAACACAAAAGAGTTTACATGCTATGATTCTATACATACAGAGTACAAATACAGGCAAAACAATACCAGTGGGGGTGTTGTAATATTGAGAGTTGATATTGTAATATCAGTCACAAGTGGAAATGGTGATTACCACTGGGGAAGGGTTGGTGACAGGAAGTACAAAGGGGTTTCTGGAATGTTGATAATGTTCTTTATCTGGGTGCAGGTTACATAGATGTATTCAGTTTGTGAAAATACAGCAAGCAATATAATTAGTATGTGTGCACTTTGGGGTATGTTTCTTACACTTCAATACAAAGTCAAACAACAAAAAAATATGATTACATTTCGCCACACTTTATATCTGGCTTTTCTTTTTTAAAATAAGGCTGTAATTCTCTCATATAAATATTGAGTAGGAGCAGAATTGAATGCTGAATCATTTTGTATTCATCAAACTCTGATACAAAGAACTGAAAAATATCTCCCCATTGGTCGAGGAACTTGGGAAATGGAATTATCTCTTCTTAAATATATGAACACCAGAGTTTGACATTTTTTTGTTTTGTTTCTCTCAAGGCAATGCAAAGATAAAAGCAAAGATGACATGGGGTCATGTTACAAATGACAAGCACAGTGCCTGGCATAATGTAGCACTCAGGGGTGAAGCTATCTTTATTTCTCAGGGCTGTAACTTTATGGTCCAAGCAGATAGGCATATGCTTATCAAGATGGCATGTCTGCTATAGCCTGTTGCTCACCTGTACCTGAGGGACTGGACTGGATGCTAATTCTGGTGTGTCTTGAGGTCCCAGTTGTCATCTGTTGAGATGGATTTGCTTTTAAGGAGCAGCTGATGTCAGTCAATAATTACTGAGCATTTGTTTGGTGTCAGGCATTGTTCAAAATAGAACTGGTTGGAGGGAGAGAAGTTCATACAAACTACTAGGATTTAGTGGTTTGGAAGGAGGCTTTGGCAGTATCAATATTGTATATCAATGCAAGTCTTAGACAAAGATTTTTTTTTTTTAGTTAAATAATTGTTGATGTAGTTTCCTTCCTTCCTTCCTTTATTATTATTTATTTATTTTTTTTTTTGTTCTTAACCTTTGAGGTAGGTAGTATTGCATTTCACAGAGGGGAAAATGAAGTCACAAAGAGGTTAAGTAATTTGTGCAGTGTACCACAGCTAATAAGGGGCCTAGCCAGGATCTGAACCCAGATTGTGTGATTTCAGAGTCTAAGATGTTAGCAATCAAACTATGCTGAGTTATGGTTACTTGCTCATGTTTATGTCACCAAGTCCGAACAAGACAGACCAAGATGGGCCAGCCATAGTGCAAAGAGAGAAGGGTCCAGATGGTAGAGATTAATCCGGACAGCAAATGATGTGTAGGCCAAGGAGTCCTGGAAATCTCTGGCAAATGTTTTGCTGGAGGTTTAAAACATAATTCAGTTTATTTAAAAGTCTAAAATACATTTCTTACAAACAAGAAAAGCTCTATTCTAATCAATTTGGGGGCCTATTAATATCAGTCATTGTAAGCTATTCTATCTTATTTGAAGGGTTTTAAAATCAATATTCTGAGATAATATACTTAAGTTGTCATAAAATTCCTTTTTGCATGTTTTAGTAATATGAAAGTATTCTTTTCCCTGTCAACCAACATTTAAAACACATTTTTTCATATTAGTGGAATTTTATGTGCCTGTTAAGTACCACATGGAAATAATCAAGTCCCATTATGACCTCAGCACCAATTCAACACCAATTTCAAAGCAGTTTACCCACTTAGTAATAGCAGCTGTGTACTTTTTAACAGAGGAATGCCTTTGTTTTAATTTTGAGTTTGCTTACTGGATATAAGTTAATTACTCTGGCCCGATCGGGTCCATGCCCGAGTCTGTAGCACTGGAACCAGCACTCCCTGCAGCAGGTGGCCAGCTGTGGGCTGCATGGAAGATGTCTGGGAGGGAGGCTTAGAGTCTCCTGGCAGATGACTAGCTTTCTCTCTGTCTTTCTGGGATTTTCATGAGCTTTTCCTGCTAACTTGGACTCAGGCTGAGGAGTTATTTCAGTTAGAGAATGCCGGGGTCCAACCCCAGCAGGTCCAGGGGTTCCCAAAGGTGTAGACGGAGTCGGCGAAGAAGGAATGACACAGAGACAGCGTTCAGTTGATCAGCAGCCTATCCAGGATCTCCAGCCAGGATCTCCAGCCAAGTTCTGGTCTGGATCTCCAGCGAAGTTCTGCTGTTTATTGTCTTGTTACATCCGTATTTATCCCAGTTGATTTTAATCCTGTCAATTTCTATTACAAAGGTTAGGGCGTTTCTTATCTCCATTCCAGGGAGTAAAGATTATGTAGCTTAAGCATGATTGTTTGTAGTGATTAACTACCCGCCTGGCACTTAGTTAAGGAGTTTCATCCCCTCCCTGACTTCAGGGAAAAATTCCTACCTGGGGAAACAACCTTTCTAGGAGACGCATCCCCTCCCTGACTTCAGGGAAAAATTCCTACCTGGGGAAACAACCTTTCTCGGAGAGGTGACCTTGGTTAAAACACACAGCGCTAAGGGGAGCAAACATATTAAGAACAGTATGCTATATACGCCAGGTCCCTTGAAACATATGCTGTGCAGATGTTTCTTTCCTGCAGCGACTGTGTCAAGCAGCAAGGATGGACCGGCTTCCGGCAAGAGAACTAATGCAGAGTCCCACTACTCTCATTCTCTTACAGAGCCTTTGCCAGGGGAATCTGGCCCCTTGGTGTGTGTGGAGGTTGTGACCCATGGCAATCTCCAGCTCACTTTCTTCCTCCATTTCTGAACTGAGCCCAGATTAAGAGACTGTTGCAAATCAGACACTGATGAAGGTAACCCTGAAAGCCTCTCCAGGGCTCCCCCAGTGAGCCTTTGAGGGCTTGAGTAATGAATGACTGAGAAGGTCTAGAACAGGGGTAGGCAAACTTTTTGACTCGAGGGCCACAATGGGTTCTTAAACTGGACCGGAGGGCCGGAACAAAAGCATGGATGCAGTGTTTGTGTGAACTAATATAAATTCAAAGTAAACATCATTACATAAAAGGGTACGGTCTTTTTTTTTTTTTTTTTAGTTTTATTCATTTCAAACGGGCCGGATCCGGCCCGCGGGCCGTAGTTTGCCCACGGCTGGTCTAGAATCACCCTGATCAGGGTCGCCTTTAGGCGTTTACTACTCAAAAAATAGAGAGCAATGATCTAAATGTGGGGACCTCAGACTAGAAAACACTATCTTTTGGAAAAAGGGCTCAACTACTTCATATCTTGTTTTTAGAGCAACTGACTTGCTTACCTTGCATAGAGGAAGGCTTGCTGCACCAGGCACTGGCCTCCAGCCTGTCTTACTGGCTCAGGTGCCCCTCTTTATCTTAAGTTTGAAGAGCACTGTCATCATTTACAAAGCTCTTAACTTGCATTGTCAGCATGAGCCTCTTTCCACTGTTCTTAGTTCTCAGCCCAGAAGCCAGCTCCTTGTCTGCTGACATATGGTCTTTGTGACTAGCCGTCTGGACAACTGCCCTAACGCTGTCTGTCCCCGCCAGCTGGCCTTCCATGCTGTCTGCACATTGCTCTGCCTAGACTCTGGGCACACCTAACTTGGTCCTGCCCACATTATGGTATTTTAGAAACCAGGTCTCATTTTGATATCCAAAGATGCCATCAAAGGGCAATAAGAAAATAAAATTTCCAAGGACGTAGTGTTAGGACAGATGATTTTTTGTTGTTTTTAATCCTCACTGGAGGATATTTTTCCATTCATTTTTAGAAAGAGTGGAAGGGAGGGGGAGAGACAGAGAGAGAGAGAAACATCATTGTGAGAGAGACACATCCGTTGGCTGCCTACCACATGTGCATGCGCCTTGACCAAGGCCAGGGATTGAGCCTGCAACCTGGGTAAGTGCCCTTGACTGGAATCAAACCCAGGACCCTGCAGTCTGCAGGCTTACGCTCTGTCCTCTGAGCCAAACTGGTTAGGGCATGACAGATGAATTTTTTAAAAGAAATATTTCCTGGTTAAAGTAAAATACCTTCTTTTTTTCCTATTATAACAGTAATTCATGATCCCTGAAGAAAATGCAGGAAATGCTGGAGAAAATGAAACTATGATAAGCACTGCATGTGATCATTCATTCATTCATTTATTCAGCACTGGACATAGAGTGGTAAACAAGTTAGACAGTGTCTCTGCTTTCATCTTATATGCTAATGAGGTAAATAGGCAAAAAACAAACTGAGAGTTATGGATAGCTATTAAGTCATTTGAGAAAATAACTCAGCATTAAGGAATAAAGAGTGATGGTGTGGTGTCTACTAAGGAAAGGGTGGCTAAGTCTGAGAAGGCAGCATTTAAAAAGATTGAATGATTTGAAAAGGAGAGTCATGCAAAGATCTGGAGGAAGAGCCCTGAAGCAGAGGGAGGAGCAGGCAGGAAGATCCTGAGGTAGGAATAAACTTGGTGCATCTGAAGGACAGAAAGAAGCCCAGTGTATGTGCTAGAGTTCGACTGGTGATGAGGATTAATGAAGGAGAAAGGAAAGGCAGGCAAAAGCAAGGACATGAGAAATTGTAAGCATTGGTATTTAGCTCCATTTTTAACTCTAAGTGCCTTTGGAGATTTTAAACAGGATGCAATCATACTATGAAAAATCACTTGGTATAGTGTGCAATGGATTTTATGGAGAGAAGAACGAAACTATTAGAAGCACAAGGCTTAGATTATCTTACTGAAACCTCATCAACACCCTCTGAGGTAGCTATTATGAGACTTAATTTATAGAAAAAAATTAAATAACAACTGATGGAACTGGGGTTTTCACATTGGAAGTGCCATCCTAGAGCTCCCACCTTAAACACTGTATTTTCATTTTGAAAGCTCTGGAAGAGTCATTCTAAAAGTAATGAAATTCCAGAGAAATATAAACTGTCCTGGGAAATAGGGTTGGGAATTGGATCACCATTGGGAGCCATGCCAACCCAGAGGTTTCAGAATTGGGTACCAAGCATAACTGCTTCTTTCTATGCTTCCGATCCCTTTTCTTACCCTGTGAATCAGCCTCCTTTGCTCCTTCTTCTCTTGCGTGCATACAAGCAGCCTACCCTCACTTTCTGTGCCTTCTCTGACCCCGATTCTAATGCATGGCATCCTTCCCAACTCTACCCTTACAGTACACTGTGCCACTCTTCTGGTTTTCCATTTCCTCATTTCTTAGGAAAGTGTTGGCCTACCATAGTTGTTAGAGTGTGTTCCTTGCAAATAAAAGAAACTAATTCTATTAAGTTCTATTAAAAGTCAATTCATAGGAACTATGGGTAGATCACAAGAAACCTGTTTGGAATTTAGGGAACCTAGGTCTCTCTAGAAAGTGGCTCTGACAGACAGAAGCAGGCTCTGACAGACATCCATGTATGTGCCAGCCCTGCAAGGTTCGTTTTTTCTTTCTCCTGCCTTTGCACAACATGGCCTGAAATGCAATGAAGAGAGGATCTGATTGACCCAGAGCTAGTGATGTGCTGCCCCTTAGCTGTGCCCGGCAATAACAAGGAAGTTAGTTGAAGGAGCCTCCATGATGCCTAGCCTCACTTTCCCAAAAGCATTGCGGGAGATAATTACTTAGATGGATATTAGGAAGCTATAAGAAAGTGGGGGATACATGTTGGGTAGAGAAAATATCAGAAATGTTTCCCATGCCCGTTCATCTTTTCTCTTAGCCCGGCACACCATTCATCGTTTCCTGGCTAGTCTATAAATGGGCTATAAGCTTGTGGCTGGCCTTAATGCATTTCAAAGTTACAATATAAATGACTTTCCAATTATCTGCTGTTTTGAATTATTTATGCCACCACTTCCTTCTGTTTGCACATGCAAGATCTGATCATGGGAAATGGCTCTATTATAACCATCTATCAGACAAAACTCTGGCACTGTATTTCTTTATTTACAAATATTTCTTTAGCATTGCTCTTTTATTTACTACTGTGGCAGGTGCTATGGGGAGATAGAGAGGCACTGGATGTGATTATTGCTTTCGAGGTGCTTAGAATCAAATGTAGGAAACATAATACAAAATAAATAATAAAAAATAAAACAGTGCATAATCAAAAATAAAAAGCATTCCTCTGTGTATGGGGGTAGCATGGATGAGAACATAACTTGTGCTAATGTAAAAGGCGCTAGGTGTGAGGTATAATTTAAATCTTGAAAGAACATATTTGATCTGGGAAAGAGATAAATTTGTGGTGCGGCAACGAGATGATCTATGTGTAGGCTACGTTGATCTAAATTACGATGTTTGCTATTCATTTTTCCAAAAGATGGGACTCAGATTGATCACTTCTTCTGTGTGTTGTATAAAGATTTTGTCCCAGGGTCATTCCCCTTGGCCACAGTCCTGCTACGCAGCCTTGCAGGGAGGTGCTGTAGCTCTGCCGTTTGTAAGTGGCACAGGCCTGGGCTTCCTGTCTACCGCTATCTTTCTACTGGTAATGTCATGAAATGCCTCTGGCAGCATAAATAACTTTATTACTAAGCTGTAAAGTAGAGCAAGTTATTAATATTGTATGAATTGCTTTCTATTCAATTTTTTTCTCTAATGGGGAAAGATCTCACTATATTCTGGAAAATATATCCTTAAAACTGCTGAGTCGCGTGTATTGAATGAACTGAATTAGGAAGCACCATTGCTGCTGGAAATTTTGATTGGAAGCTCCTTTTAATAAGTTCAGGTTTGCTTCTGAGATGCTCATTTTCTTTAGGAATTCAATTGATTATGGCAGCCTAACTCTCAGCAGTAACTACAAGAAATTAGATTTTACTGTGAATCGCAGGCCTGCGATTGATGATATGACACTCTGAGCATTATCAAGGGGCTCATGGACTGCTTTGTTGTGGGAGGTAATTGACACTAAAAGCTTTTGAAAACTGAGGTTTACAGGAGCAAGTCCAAGTCAATGATGTTTTGTTTCATCCAAGGTATTTGAATAAGACATGAATAAGGCATGCTCTGATACCATGTTACAAAGCCCAAGTTTAGGCAGGGTATTAACTTCCTCTCCAACAAGCTAGAGTTAAGCTAGAAAGGATAAAAATTAAATTCCCTCCAGATCAGTGTGACTGCTCTTTGAGGAACAGAAGAAGAAAGGGGACTGCAGATATCACAGACTGAGCTTGTTTGATGCAGGTTTATTTCCCTTGAGCTGCTAATAACCACATTTCAAATTTTCTCCTTTTTTGATGTTTAAAAATTGAGAGTCAGCCTATCCTTTATTTTAAATGGATTTAAAAACAAAACCCTCTAGAAAACCTCAGGATGCTAGGTTCCAGTCCTAGATTTCCCACCAGCTCACATGATTTTCAGCCGTTATGTCCCCGATGTCAAGAAACACCTAACTCATAGTGTTGAATGCACACTCCTTCCCCAGAGAGTATGCAGGGCGTGTACAATTCCTGGCTCACTAGCAGGGACTGGACTGGCACCTTTCTCTCCTCTATCCAAATATCACTATTTTATTAGTAGTTAACAAACTACTATGAGACTTCCAACCGATCATGACCTACTCTGTATCTTAATACATGACTGGTATCTGCTGCACACATAGTCCAGCTGTGAATGAATCGCTTAATTTTTCTTACTCATCGGCCCCTTGTAGGTATAAAAATCTACAAACACCACTGTATAGCAATAATCAAGTCAATGAGGCCTCTTTGTATATTGATATCATACTAACATAAAAAATCGTCATACTTATTTAAGTTGTAGATCTTGCAACACCAAATCCTGAATTTGACAGTAGCACAAAGAAATTATTTAGGGTATGTAGTTATTCTGACTGACATTCATCTACAGGGTTATGGCTACTTCCTTGAAAATAATCTTTCTTGAATGTCTATATTGGACTTATTAGCCATTAATGCATAATGAATACAATCATGATGTTAATATTAGTGTAGTAGAGATATAAAATTTATATTTGCAGTCCATTCCAGTCATCGGGGCACTGGTCTATAAGATCCATGAAGCCTGGCCTTGGGTCTGGTTTGTTCATATCCTCAGAGTCTGGCACAGAGATGTCCACTGATATTTGCTGTCAACCAACAATTTCCATAGTAATGACAATATATAAAATAGTGGTGTCTTTTATATTTTTTATCTGACTCTTTTTGTTTATATATGAAAGAAACCCAACTTAATTGAACTTAAGCAAAAACAAAAGATGCTGTTGTGTGACCAACCCCAAAATGGAAGGTGGCTGTCTGGTCTTAGGAGTAATACTTAGTGATCCAAATCAACATCTTTCTCCATCTCTCATTCCTGATTTGTCCCGCATCTTCCACAAGGTGACTCATGTCTGCAGGCAGCACCTCAGTTCACATTTCAATTTTAGCATCAGAGAGGGACCACCTTCCTTAGTTTCAGTCTGGCTCCTGTTTTTTACCCATTTTTACTGGCAAAGGATAGGAGCAGGCCTAGGTTCCATAGAAAATCTTTTATCAAGGATTTGTTAGTTCATATATAAAAGAGGTTTAAAGAAGAGAAAGCTTTAAAAGGTTATTTGTTAAACATTTTATTTTAACTTAAACTAATTTGCCAATTTTTTTTTATGGAAAGCCATGACTTTTTTTTTAGTTCGGGACTAGTTGGAGCTCTATCTTGTTCTGAAAAAGTAAACAAACAACCCAGACCTTCATGCATTGTACTTTTCAACTGTGATTTCTTTAAAATGGACCAAAGATTTAAAGGCACTACAGAATCCTTCTAGATGTTTAATATTTCTCCTTCAAATGTTTATAGTGGTATTTCTCATGATGTTCTTGACAGCTGTGTGTGTGTGTGTGTGTGTGCGTGTGCGCGCGCGCCTGTGTGTGTGTGATTAGCCTTTACTTTCCCCAAAGACTTCCGGATACATCTTACAAAATTAAAACTTTCACTTACGATGTACTCATTTTATGGTTGTTTAATACTTAATGAAATTACATACTTACAGTAACTAGTAAAGCTGGTATAAAGGTGCGGGAATAAATGCAGCTGACTCTTGATGAGTATGCTACTCAAGAGGGGCCACTGAAGCATGCACATGTTCTGAGAGACACCCAGGAGCCATAGCACTTTGTGTGTCCTGGGTGCCAGCTGCCTGGAGGAAGGGGCTGAAGGACATATGTTGCTGTGGTGATGAGCTTAGTGAAGTCACTGAGTCCTCACAGTGGATGGAGGGACAGACATGCACGTTTAAAATCAGGTAAGGTAGAATGTGAGGCTCATAATAAAGATCGATACTAGGAGAGCAAAGAGAAGGGAGTTACTAATTTTGCCCAAGGGTAGGGGATCAGTTGGAGTTGCTTCTTTAAGAACAGCAAAGGGGAGAAAGCACAAGGCAAATATCAATGCAGGGATTTGCGAAAGAACAAAACAGAGCTTGTGACCACTTCCAATGGCTGAGGGTCCTAGATTATTAAAAATGGAAGAATGCCCAAACATTTTAAGAAAAACTGTGATATATTTTAGTTGCTTACATTTAATAAATTAAAACTACGAACACACACACACAAAATGATATTTACAAGGAATCACAGTAAGCCATCTAGGCCATAGGGGCCAGCAATGAGTGTATTTAAAACTATATGATACACAGTTGAATGATGAATATCCTGTCAGTGTATTCATGTGAGTGTACAATGTCATTTGGAAATAATGCTGAAAGCCTGACTCTGAAGTGGTTAACATGTTGCACTATAGCCAGTTGGCTCTCCTTCATGCATACCCCCTCGCTCACATGCACCTGGAGCATGGTATATTAAAATGACTGCAAACTGACAGTGGTTGGGGATGGATGTGTAGGGTATGAATTTGGAATAAAAGTAACAGATAACCATCTTAGCCGGTTTGGCTCAGTGGATAGAGCGTCGGCCTGTGGATGAAGGGTCCTGGGTTCGATTCCAGTCAAGGGCACATGCCCAGGTTGCGGGCTCAATCCCCAGTAGCGGGTGTGCAGGAAGCAGTCAATCAATGATTCTCTCTCTTCATTGATATTTCTATCTCACTCTCCCCCTCTCCCTTCCTCTCTGTAATCAATAAAAATATATTTTTTAAAAAGTAACAGATAACCTAACAGTTCCCTTCTCTGACAAAAAGCTATTGGTAGTCAGAAGCCAATTCGTGCACTTTCCCATTTTTTATATAACTTTCTTATAAGAATATGATCCACTCCTAAAAATATTGAATGGGTTTAAAATTAAACACCGATTATTGTATACATATGACTCTGGATAACAAAAAACTGAATAATACCTTAATTGCATAACTGGGAACATGGAACGATCTGGCCTTAACGATAAAATTTTTGCTCAGTTGAATATGAAAACATTCAAGAAAATACTCAACACCAGAGCTCTGCACAAAATTCTGATCTGGATAAAGCACCCTAGAATCTCAGAGTTTCTGCTGTTCTTCTACAAGCTTCCACCATCATCATTTACTCTGACACAATCTACACAGGATTTGGCCGGTGATGTCTCTCCCTAGGGCACCATACCCTTACCCTAGCAGGCAGAGCTCGTGTTGATGGATGTCATAAACATGCACAGACAGCACGAACATGAAAAGGTTGTGGTGTCTCAAAGAAAAAAATAGTAGCAAAGTGACGCTAGCTGTCAAAGAATGTGATGAGCAAGTCTATTTTCTCATGCTTGTTAATGACTCCACACTTTTAAAAGAAAAAAAGGAGTATGCTTTGGAAACATTATTGGGGAGAATAACCTTTAACTGAAGGAAGTATATCTGACAGTAAGTCATGGATGGACTTTTAAGAGGGACGAATACTGCTATAATGAGCACCCATAAACTGGAAGAAATCATGAGATAGTTGACAGCTTATCATGCATAAAAACTTTCCTTTTAGCCCTGAGTCAGAGTTTGATTCTTTCAGGCTTGACCAGACACTGACAGGGCCAGCATGTTAACTTCCAATACGATTGGCTGGATTAAGGAAGATTTTAAGACATACTTGACATTTCTAAGAGTTATACAAATATAAAATTGTTTGAAATTCTGATTTTTTTTACTTATTTATCTCAACTAATTTAATTTTCCATGTGGAATTAAAAGATCTAATTAAAATGATTAAATTATAGCATTTTATATCTCAGTTATTAATCAATAACATGACCGAATTTAGAAAGCCAGTGCAAGATGGTACCTGGGATAGAGGAAAAAAAATGTGAAGGTCACTTTGAGATCTTTGCATCCATGATGAAATTCTGATCTCTAAATGGGCCCTGAGGTGATAATGTTTGGCTTTGGGTAAGAGATGCGGTTGTGAGCTAAAATTTAGGTGATATGTTTCCATTTACAACTTCTCTGTTTTAAGCCTAGAGTTTTTAGCTCTACTCAGTTATAAAGGAAAGAACATGTTTATTCTGTTTATTAGGCTCAAGAATGGACCATGGAATGTCATAGACTGGTGTGAATGAAATGATAAAGACCCTTTTTACTTATACTTTTGTTTCTACCTTTTCTAAGTTGTTTGGATTGTGGTAAACTTTACCTTGTATTATGTGTTCCTACTGCCATTTACCAACAGTGGTTTTACATATATTAATCTATTTTTAGGTAAAGGTGGTAGTTCAGCAAGGGCATTATTTTTTACTGAGGCACGATAATGATAAACTTTCTCCCTGAACTTCCTAAAACACAATTCACTATTAAAAAAACACATTTTAAGATATTCCATAAGTGTCTTTGGTTCCATCCAAAAAGTTTAGTTCATTCTTACAATGGCCTCACCATTCAAGGACATGATTGAAGCATGACAAGGTTAAAAACAGTTACATTGAAACATGGTTATAACATCTGTATTGCATAGGGTAGATTTTGGATATAGGGACTCAGAAGTTATACTTTATAACAGATCACTGTGGTAGTTCCTCCTCATTCCATGTAAATGTATTCTATTGTGAAATTCAATGTTCTTTGAAGACATTGGATAAATTATAATTAGAGCTAACATATATTGATAAATTAATACATGCCTGGCACTAAGTGTTGACTTTTTTATATGAAGCAAAGATATACTTCTTTAGTGTTAATGAAGGAATATTAAATCCATTCAAAGGTAGGGTTAATGAAAAACTTTAAGGTAATACCTGTGTACAGAATCTAGAGGTGAGAGGACTCCAGAATTAACTATCTTAGATATATAAATTGGACACAATGTGATCAATTATTGCTGTAAATTTACTTTTTAAATTATTACTTAAGGTTGTTATACTTTACATGTTATACTTAAGTAAAATTATTACTTAAGGTTGCTACATTTTACTTTATGTGAAATTATGTTCTTTAGAAAATATGTTGCACAATTTGGCACAAAAATCTATAGCCCCATGAAAAATTGATACATTTGCCAAGAAGTGGTGGAAGGTAAGGATATAGATTGCAGTGGTTACACATACGAACACATACAGGCTTTCACAGATATTTTTCACTATTCCATTATCTATTGCTGGTTAAGAAACTACTGTAAAATTTTGTGACTTGAAACAACCGCCATCCTATATAATAAAAGCCTAATATGCAAATTGACCAAACGGGAGAATGGTGGAATGACCAGTCGCTATGATGCGCACTGATCACCAGGGAGCAGATGCTCAATGCAGGAGCTGCCCCCAGCCTGCAGGCCCTAGGCCAGCCAAGGTGGGTGCCAGCGGGAGGCCCCCCTCGATCACCCCGCTGGTCGCCCCACAGATCAGCTCTGATTGCCAGCCAGGCCTAGGGACCCTACCTGTGCACAAATTTCATGCACCGGGCCTCTAGTTTTATCATATTTCACTATTCTGAGGGTCAGGAATTTGAGCAGGGCTCTGCTATGTAATTCCTTTGTCACATGGCATCCATGTGAACACTGAGTGGTATTTAGCTGGTGGGTGAACTGGGCTGAAGGATCCAATAAAAACTAGCAGGATTAACAATCCCATTTACCATTGCACCAAAAAAATTAAGATACCTAGGAATAAACTTAACTAAGGCAGTAAAAGACCTATACTCAGAAAACTACAGGTCATTGAAAAAAGAGATAGAGGAAGACATAAACAAATTAAAGAACATACCCTGTTCATGGATTGGTAGAATCAACATCATTAAAATGTCCATACAACCCAAAGCAATCTACAGATTCAATGCACTCCCCATCAAAATACCAATGGCATATTTCAAAGATCTAGAACAAACTCTCCAAAAAGTCATCTGGAATAAAAAAAATACCCCAAACAGCCACAGCAATCCTGAGAAAGAACATAGTTGGAGGGATCACAATACCAGATATCAAGCTATATTACTAAGCCACGGTTCTCAAGACTGCCTGGTACTGGCATAAGAACAGACATATAGATCAATGGAACAGAACAGAGAACCCAGAAATCGACCCAAGCCATATGCTCAATTAATATTTGACAAAACAGGGAAGAGCATACAATGGAGTCAAGACAGTCTCTTCAATAAGTGGTGCTGGGAAATTTGGTCAGACACATGCAAAAAAATGAAACTAGACTACCAACTTACACCATACACAAAAATAAAATCAAAATGGATAAAGGACTTAAACGTAAAACGGGAAACCATAAAAATACTAGAGGAATCCAAAGGCAGCAAAATCTCAGACATATGCCAAAGCAATTTCTTCACCAGTACCACTCCTAGAGCAATGGAAACTAAAGGGAAAATAAACAAATGGGACTACATCAAAATAAAAAGTTTCTGCACAGCAAAAGAAACCATCAACAAAATAACAAGAAAACCCACTGTATGGGAGAACGTATTTGCCAACGATATCTCCGATAAGGGTTTAATCTCCAACATTTACAGGGAACTCATGAAACTTAATAAAAGGAAGACAAACAACTCAATAAAAAAATGGGCAAAGGACCTCAATAGATACTTTTCGAAAGAGGACATAAGGAAGGCCAAAAGACATATGAAAACATGCTCAAAGTCACTAATCATCCAAGAGATGCAAATCAAAACAACAATGAGATACCATCTCATCTCACTCCTGTCAGAATGGCTATCATCAACAAATCAACAAATGACAAATGCTGGCGAGGATGCAGAGAAAAAGGAACTCTCGTGCACTGCTAGTGGGAATGCAGGCTGGTGCAGCCACTGTGGAGAACAGTATGGAGTTTCCTCAAAAAACTAAAAATGAAACTTCCATTTGACCCAATGATCCCACTTCTAGGAATATATCCCAAGAAACCAGAAACACCAATCAGAAAGGATATATGCACCCCTATGTTTATAGCAGCACAATTCACCATAGCTAAGATCTGGAATCAGCCTAAGTGCCCATCAGCAGATGAGTGGATTAAAAAACTTTTGGCACAGCTACACAATGGAATACTATGCTGCTGTAAAAAGGAAGGAACTCCTACCAATTGCAACAGCATGGATAGAGCTGGAGAGCATTATGCTAAGTGAAATAAGTCATTCAGAGAAAGATAAATATCACATGATCGCACTCATTTGTGGAATATAATGAACAACATAAATCGATGAACAAAAACAGATCCAGAGATGGAGAAGCATCGATCAGACTGTCAAACCTCAGACGGAAGGTAGGGGAGGGTGGGGCTAAGGGGGAGAGATCAACCAAAGGACTTGTATGCATGTATATAAGCCTAACCAATGGATACAGACACCAGGGGGTGAGGGCATGAGTGGGGGAGTGGGGGGACAATGGAGGGATAAGGACACATTTGTAATACCTTAATCAATAAAGGAAAAAAAATTTTTTTTAATAAATTTATTACATATCAATACCTATCAATATACATTTACAATATAAACTATATTTATAAAAACATCTGTGTATGTTAAGATTATGTAAATAATGTCTATACATGATCTATGCAAATTATGTAAATATACATATGAAACAAAAGTCTCATAAAGCATATTTTATTCTTAACCACTAACAATGCTGACAGGGACCAATGGGGTGTGTAGGGCTCCAAGACCGGAGTGTCATCATCATCGTCCTGGCAGCCCCATCTCATATAATTCCACAAAGGAAATGCTGTGTCAGCCAGCAGAGTACCTCCTATACCAGGCCACCCAGCGGAAGCAGGGTCCAGCCCTGAAGCTCTGGGATGACTCCATGAGTCTCAGAACTCTTCAGGAGAAACTGGTTGACCCTAGGTTGGGGGTGTAGGACTATAGAAGGAAGAATCCCAAAGGGGAGAAATGGGAAAGGGGTTGGGGGGTGGTCTCTCTATAGCACGGCAGGCCCTGGCTAGTCCACAGCACTCTGAGGAAGCCACTCCAATGTGTGTGGGGAGGGGCCGAGAGTGATGTCCCATGAATTATTCTATTCTATTATTTCATAATTTTAAAAATGTATTATGATGCTCTAGATAGACAATTCAAAATCTTTGTGTGCCTTTCTGTCTCTCCATTTGGTGGCCTGAGAAAATTTGATCAGCTCCGTTTGAATGAAGTGTCTATGTCTGTACTATTCAGCTCTAGGCAAACGGAATAGGATATGACCATTTTCTGTCCCAAACTTTCTGCATCAAAGGGACTAATTCCAGTGGGTGGTGATCTTTTGAGCCAGGCAGCCACCTCAGGTGGCATCTATGAAAGATACAAATATCATTGGAATTTTGGGCCTTAGTCCTAAGCTGCTCAAGGTCTCTAGCCAGGAGATATTGACAAGTAGGAAGTATTGTTTGATTTTATGGGAGGAGAAACCAAGAAATAAAAATATGAGTGATTTACTCAGTTTCATGAGGAGTCCATAGAAGAGACAAGGCTAGATCCATGCATTCTTTCTCCCTGTCTATGGCACCATGTCATGTAGCTTAACACAATGGACTCAGAAACTTGTTGCCATTGAAATGGCTTTGTTCATGTCATTCCTTTAATAATACCACCACCTATAGAATCCTAGTTAATATGATGCTTTAAAAAGTTATATTCACTACTACATATCTTATGCAGTATTATAATGGCTTGTTTGATCATGAGTACTCTGTACTCATATACATCCAGCAGTCTGTAATTTCCTGTGGCACTTCTTTTTTCCTTTTTATTAGATAGGGAAAGCATTTCACTTCTTTCATCTTCAGAGGTTTTTTTGTGTGTCCTTTATAATTCCTCAGAAAGATTGAATAGTGGGCTCTGTAGCGACAGCAGTAAAGCAATTTGTGATCCTTCAAAAAGATGCAGTGCAAGTAAAAATTATTACTCTGTGTTAACAAAGTAACATATGACACCTAATATATTTTACTCTGATCCTCATGTCCATAACTCTGGCTTTTCTAGAATTATGTCTATTGAAGTACATTTTTAAAATGTGCAATAGATATTGGTCAGACTGGAAGAAAAGATTTTTATGGTTTTTCTTTTTTAAAAAATTTAGAGCCAGTGGGATTTTATGCCCGTGGGCATTTTGGGGAGCATTAGCTGCTTTTGATTGATGACACTGGCAGCCCCAAGCTGAGAATTTATAATCCTTTCTGGGTCTCTGTCAAGGTCCTGATGTAAAGATTTCATATTAAATAGATAAAGCCCCAAAGAAGAGCCCTCATGTGGTCAATCATTGTGATGAGAGCCTCACATCTGCTGACCAGCCCACTAGACTTCTACATTGAAGAGCAGTGCTCAGTGTGTATGTGTGTGTTTCAGAACAGATGTTTTAGGTCAGAATGTAGTGAGTGCTCCTTTTATAAAAAGAAGATTCTAGTAGAGGAAGAAATATAAGTGAGGAACTCAGCTAGTGGTCAGGAAGGAACTTAGCTTTGGATAACAACTCTGTTTTGTCAGAAGATGGTATCTGGTTGTTATCATCATAGAGCAATCTCTGGTTTCTGCTTCAAAAATCTGAGCAGATGTATTTAAACTCTCCTCTGACGTTTATTCCCACTACCTGATTCTTCATAGAATGGGTTTCAAATGATTTAATATTTTCTAAAACTTAGGGGATTCAATTCTCCTCTTGGTGACTGAAAAGGTAACCATCTATCTCTTCTAGTTCTCTAAGAATGAACACAAACTGCTTTCTAAAATTATCATTCAGTACTACTGGAAACAGAAACTGAGCACAACTTTTTGTACCAAGGTAAGGGCCAAAGAACATTTCAGGGCAGAGGGAGCATTCTGCATCTGTCCTAAAGCTTGGCTGCTCACGGATCTCCTCTTCCTTCAGAGGAACTTGCTCTCCTCTCCAAAGACTCACTAATCGTGGGCTGCAGGGCTGTTCTGTTGATCTGTTGGTTCTGGTTCTCTCTGCAGAAGCCTCTTTATCATATTTAACTTGAGCATTGAAACAACATAAAAACCCGCACAGGGAAGAATTCAGAGTGCCTGGCGGAAGTTGGTAGTAGCAGACCACAGCCAGCTTGGGGTGTGTAGACAAATTATTCATCCCAACTCAGCATAAATATTCCACTTAATTCAGGGGTATTATTATTACTTTCTGAGAATAGTTTGCTACAGGGAACAGGCCAGGAGGGTTTGGCTTTTCATTGACACACAGATTGTTCTCCAGGGTGGGCAGGAATGTCCCCTTAGGAAGCCATTACTTCCAGGCCCAGCTATCAACAAACCACTTCCTATTTTTGGTCTAATTAAACTATACACATTTTTGGAGGGGGGAGGTATGACAAAGAGATGCTGACATGCCAGCATTTATGCTGCTGACACCAATGTTCTGAGAAGAGTTGGTATAAGTGGTGCTGACATAAACCTTCTCCTTGAGAACAGCTGCAGGAGGTGCTTTTCCAGATCTGCCAACAGATAACCTTTCAGCACTGACTGGGCTGAGTGTTGAAGCATTTACCACTGAGATTTTAAAAAAATTAACAAAAAATTAACCCATAGGAAGCTCAGCCCAGGGATGAGTGCTGTGGCAGATTCAAGGTGCAGTTACTGGAAGATGTCAGCCAAACAGGCTTCCCAGGCAGCCTTTCTGGAAAGGGGACCTAACCAGCGGTCTCCATGGCCCCACAAAACGTAAGAGGGTCCTCGTAGGTGCAGAAGTGTAAGTTTTTTTCTCCTATTTTCTTCCATTTTGATAACTGCTACTCTTTGGCCAGTGTGACTCAGCCAAAGCATCACACAGGGACAGGTAATAGGATATGTAAATTTGTGACTGAGTTTCTCATCTTCATACAATGTTTGTTTTTTAGTTTTGTTTAGTTTATTTTTATTCAAGTAATGTTTTGTGCCTGAAACAAATATAATATCATATCCCAACAATACTGTAACCTATTTAATTGTTCAATAGGGAATGGAGTAGAGGGAACATTACCCACAGAGGTCAAATCTATCGGCTTTTTACCACAACCTTTACCTTTTGTCCTGGGGCAATAAACAACAACATCATCAAAACAGCAGCTTGCTGTTTAAGTGTAGAGCCCAGAAAGCTCACCAGAATCCTACAGAAGCCATGCTAATACCCAAGGTCTTTCTCAGCTTGTAGCCCTAACATTGGTGACTAGTTTTGGGGTTTTTTCCCTTACTTCCACAAAAGACGTGTGGAGGATTCCCCCGCTAACCAGTGGAGCAGAAGATGCACGGCCCTCCCTGGACTATGTTCTCCAGGGGAGTGAGATGCATTCGAAGTGCACCAGGTGGAAGGATAGGGAGGTTTCTGAGAGGGACAGAGGCAGGAGGGGGGGGGGGGGAGCTGAGAGGGAAAGAGATAATAGGAATTAGAGAAAATAATTAGGCTTAAGCATTTGTTTGTTGATTCTGCTCAAAGCTTGCTTTTTAATTAGATGTAGGAAGTGAAACCAATAATTCCAAACTGTCCATAGAACAAAATCCACACACCTCCTTGGAGACACTTCATGGCCCAACTCACCTTCCAGTCTCCTGCTACTATCTACTTGTCAGTACCCACCCCCCCCTCCCCCCACCCCCTTGCTGGCTAGAGATGCTTAGGACTTGGGTCCTTGCAGGAGCAGAGTGAAAGGCTCACGGGACTGAAGGTTTCTTAGATAATTTATTCACTCATGCAACATATGGTCCTGGGACAGGTAGTGTGTGCAGGAAACTAATCTAGGTGCTTAGGACATATCACTGAACAAAAAATGCTGACTCCTTTGTCACTTATATTCTAGTGGGAAGACACTAACACATAAGCAACAAACAAAATACATAAATAAATTATATCTAATTAAATATATCACACAGAAAATAGAGCTTTTCTTAAAACTGGTTTTCAGCAGGAAATGCCTCCTCTGCTGTTACCAGAACAGCCCCTCCTCTCTGTTTTCACAGCCCCTTTTAGGTTCTTTCAACTTGGCTTCTTATTTCTTTCCCTGGAAGGAGCCACTTCCTCTGTAGAAATTCATCAAAGGTAATTTCCAAGAAGTCACCAAAGAGTGAGATGACCTTGAATGTATTATTTAGTTAATATCTTTGATCTCTGAAAAGCCTCCCTTTTAACTAGAGTTATATTTCTTAAACCTGTTCAGAAAATATAGTTAAATTATAATTGGCTAACACCAAATTAAAACACCCAAGTCTTCAATTCTGAATTCAGTAAAGTCAACCTACTGCATGGCACTGGATAGACAGTCCCAAGTCTCATTGATTATGATTTAAACCCCACAGATCACCTCAGTAATAAATAGGGGATGGGACAATAAAAAGTACTCAACTGTGAGGAAGGCAGACCTTTCCATTCTCCCTTTGCTACATTAAACAATACAGCCTGCAATCCAGAGTGACAGGAAGAGAAAGCCAAGTGAGAAATAATGACTTCAAGTGGGTAGGACTGGCAATTAAACCCTGGCCCCCTTTCAGGACCCAGCTCTGGAGAAGTTGAGCATATACAATCCCAGCTGGATTTAATAGAGCCTTTTCTTTCTCTTCCTTCCTTCCTTCCTTCCTTCCTTCCTTCCTTCCTTCCTTCCTTCCTTCCTTCCTTCCTCTTTCTTTTTTCTTTCTTTCTTTCTTTCTTTCTTTCTTTCTTTCTTTCTTTCTTTCTTTTTTCATGGAAGGGACTCTTTCAGGTCTTTGGGTTCATCTTTTTAGAAAAAAAAATCTATTGGTTCATAATTAGAATTAAATGATATACTTTAAAACACTGTAAATGAATAATCAAATTACTGTGCCACCCCAACTCAGGCCTATACACAGATTCTATTTTTAACTTCTTAAATTATAAAAGCAAAAATTATCCTTGTAGCCGTGGGCAGTTGAAGCTTTAATGAACCTGATTAAGCCAACATTCAATTAAAAGACAATGTAGGTCACACGAAGAAAAAAATTACATAATGTGTGGGAAGCACCTGTCATCCCTGTTATGACTAACATTTTAAAGAGCAGGTCACACTCCCTTCCTCATGCCTTTGCCTCACTGGCTCCATCGACATACTGCCGCCACTTTCCTGGTTATTATGACAGTGGCTTCAGCAGTCCCGTGCAACATTCTGTGTCCTTGCTCCCATTCCCTTTGAGTTATTCTCCTTCCTTGGCTCCTCAGACACTGTGCTTTCTTGGATTGGTTCATCTGGCCTCTCACCAGATTCTGTCACTGCCTTCTCTTCCCTTTCTTGTTTCTTAAATAGAGGAAAACCCCCAAATTTAGTCATTGGTCCTCTTCTCTTCAATATCCACTCCATAGTTTCCACTTCCACATCCTACTCTTCCCTTCATCCTACTCTTATGTTTTCATTATTCTCTGTCCATGTTCTGTCTCCTGGGCCATAAAATTTGGTTGGAATCATCTTCAAGTCTTTCTTCCCTTTCACTACCTTGTTTAATCATCTAATCTATCCTATTTTCATAATTTTGAATTTCCATTCCCAATGCCGCTTCTCATATTTGGGTTTACATGATACTTTCTGCCTGGATTATTATAACAATAATTTTTCACTGAAATTTCTCTCTCCCTTTCTTTCTTTAAGAAATACTTACGTATTTCTTATTATATGCCCACATTGTGCTAGAAGCTTGGGAGACAGAAGGAACTAGACAACACTCCTTCGAGGAGTTCACACTGCAGTGGGAAAGAAGGATGTAAATGATACTCTGGTCAGCATTACCCATGTGAACACAATTCTAAGTGGCCCAGAGAGAGGAGTGATTTTATACATATTTGCATGAAGTGGGCAGAGGGAGTTAACAAGGGCTTAAAAGGTGGCTTTGGGGTTGGGATAGGATTTCACCAAATGGGGACTCATGGGGAAGGTTATTCTGGGCCAAGGTGACAATGTGCACAGACTTACAGAGACATCAGGTATGAGGTGTGTTTAGTAGTCAGGTGTCATTAAGCGTGGACTGAGGTGAGCAGTAGCATGGCAGGAGCCTGAAAGGTGGGTTTTGTTCTATAGATAGTTTGGAACTATTGGTTTCATTTTCTACATCGAACTAAAAAACAAATTTTGAGCAGAATCAACAAACTAATGCTTAAATCTAATTATTTTCTCTAATTCCATTGATACATTATTCCTGGCCCTATTCTTGGGGGCCCTAGGCCAAATTTTCCTTTATAAGAATGAGAATGTCTCTGTACCCAATCATCACCATTTAATTTTCTTTCCCCTTTCTCATAGGAAACAAATGGGAGCTGGCAATTTGTGCCAATAGCAAGATCTATGAGCAAATCTAGATTATCTATCTACCTATCCATCCATCATTAAATTTTCACTACAGTTTTTTGAGAAATGTCTCTATCTAGAAATTTTGCTTGCCAGCTGTTTTTGGCTATTAGAGAATGGAGAGGTACTTCCTCATTGTCCAGCCTCAAATAACTATGACTGCCCCATCATTTCTGCCACTCATTCCTGCCCTGAGGGATGTAATGAAGAGGGACAGAGCACCTGTTCCTGAAACTGGATGTGCATGTTGTGCAGAGCCCTCCAGGTCAGCCTGATCCAGAGTCTGCCACCCTCCTTGGAGGGTCTGAGACTGCTTAGGCTGCTGACGTGCTCCACTGAGGCAGAAGAATGCAAAAGCATGGCTGCTAGTATCCACAGCTGCCCTGAGTAGAAAACCAATGGAACTTCAGAACACCCTTGTCTAGTTTCAGAATGTCCCTTGGTGTTTGAAAATTCCCGACTTATTATTTCACAGGATCAAAGTAGGCCTATCTTAGACAAGGCAATATCCTTAATGTGGGAAAGGTTTTAAAACAGGTTCTCAACTGTTGAACAAAAATAGACAGAGGCAAAGAAGCATTGAACAGACTGTCAAACTACAGCGGGAAGATAAGGGAGGGTTGGGGGGTGGGGTAAGAGATCAACCGAAGGACTTGTATGCACGCATATAAGCATAACCAACAGACGCAAGACACTGGGGGCAAGAGGATGAGGGCAAGTGCCAGAGGGGTAGGTCAGTGTGTGTGTGTGTGTGTGTGTGGGGGGGAATAGAAAGAGACATATGTACTACTATTTGTAATACCTTAAACAATAAAATTTAAAAAATAAAATAAAACAGGTTCTCACTATGCCTCACCCAGTTTATTGTGCGTACAGACTGACTGATGATCTCCCTGCTTCCTGTCTTTTTCTCTTGCTTATTTAATATTTTCTGACTTTTCTGTTTAAAATGCGTATCTTTCACTTCTATGTTTAAACACTTCAGTTTACTTCCTGTTGCTTACGGGAAAAAGTCTAAAATTGGTTGGTATGGCAAACTTCCCTCTCCTCATTATCCATCTTAACCCAACAACAACACAAACAATTTCCAGGAATAATTCCCAAATTATGTGGGAGTGCTATAATTTATGCCTCAATCAGAGATTTTGACAGTGTCTGTGGGTCACTAGAGAGCCTGTAGATTGATTTCTGAAGGTCTTTGAAATGAACCGTACTCATTTTGAGTAAGCTATAAATTAGAGCACTTTTCAGGGGGATTTTAACATCATCTGTCAAATTTTCAAATGGATCTTTGCACTCCAAAAGGTTAAGAGCCATGGTAAATACCTTGAGAGCTTGGTCACTCAATAACTAAATTTAACAGAACTATTTGCAGGAAAAAAAAAAAAAAAAGAATGGATGACAGCATTTTAGTCAGATAACCAAGAACAGAAGCCCATCATCAACTGTAAACGCCGAGGCCCAGAGAATTACAATGATTTGCTGAGAACCCATGCACACTGAATGACACAATTTAGACTTAATTGTGCATTGTCTTCTCTATTGTTTGCGGTTTCACACATTATTCTTATTTTTTTCCAACAAGAATAGAGGGGAAGTTACTTAAAAAGCAGGCACCTGTCCTTGAAATGCTGCTGCTGATGATGATAAAGATAATGTTGGAGAAAACTACTATTGCAACATGACTAAAGTCACAGGCTAATTGTTAGTAGGTATCAAACCAAGATACAAGAAATATGCACTGTTATGTAATGCTATTTCTTATCTATTTAGGAGACTCAGTCTACCTCTTTAAAATATTGTATAATGAGAACTTACTCATTTAAATAAAATAAACTCAATAGATCAATTTCCACATAAGTGTGAGAGTTCAAAAAGTGAAATACTCTTGAAATGATCGATCTACAAATTTGCAGCTGTGAGAACACTTGTTTTTCATGCTACCCAGTTGATTAATGGAATGACTGAGGAAAGAAACTGCCATCTACCTGAGATATCTTTTATTAGGTAACGAGAAGCAGAGGCGCTTGCTTCACATTTTTATTTCACCTTTACCAGATCAAATCCCATTGTCTGTTTTACTGATTTATAAAAGGTCTTAGATGGTTTTATTTTGTTAGAGAACTAAAGTGCCCTCTACTGTTTCTTTTCTGGGACTACAGTAAAATATCTATTAAGATAGTACTTGATTTAGTAGAAACGTTGTCCATATAGATATAAAAGCAATAAACTAATTTCTGATAAAGCTAAATTAAAACTGTGGATTGTATTTATAATAGGAAATTATCTTGACTATGCATTTCTATTCATTTACAAGTTTTATAATTTGATTAGTAAATAAAATCTCAAGTATTTGCCTTAAACCTATTTTTGTCACTTCTGTTTTACCTTAAAAATGCAAATTTCATTTTATAAAGAATATTTTTAACTTTTGGCATTGGATTCAATTCATTTTATAGCCTATTTTTTTACTATGTTGACTAATATCTTTTTCAAAAGATGAATCAAACATATATTTCTCATTTAAATATTTAGAATAAAATAATTAAGAAAGGCCAATCATGATTTTGTTAATGTAATTAATTAAATTTACTACTGAGAAAAAATTCCATCTTATTAAGATGTCATGTGGTTAACATTTTGAATTAAAAATAGAATCATCTTAAAAGTTTACTAGCAAATATTTGCTTATTGAAAACTCAAATTTTAACTCATAATTATGCATATTATTTCCCTTTACTAAAAGATTTTAAATTAGGTCAAATTCATTTTAACCACTATTACTAATTGCATCATTAAAATAAGTAAGTAAATGTTACCTCCAAGCCTTAATATTTCAGTTATCTACATGCATAGAGGCCTGGAATCTGTAGAGAATTATTTTTTTACAAGTGCATGTATAAGCATTTCAGAACTGTTTCTCACTCTTTTTGCATGGGACTGTTCCATCACTACCAAGGTTTTATAAATTTTCTAGCTGGTGGTAGATGTTCAGTTCTTGCACAAAGACACAAATCCTGGCAGCTGGCCTTTGGCAGCTGCTAATATTTTCACAGACCTCAACTGAACTTTCAGTCTGTTCATGGAACTTCAGAGGCCGACAACAGAAACAGCTTCTACTTGTCTTTTTACCCTTCACTTTTAATCCTTTCCATAAGCCACTTGAAAATACTGTACTAGGCAATTCAGGAATCAAGAGATAAAAGAAGAAAATCTATGTTCTCTCTGTATTGTTTAAGTATCCTTTCTCTTTTCATCCAGAGAAAAGCAACTTAAGCAAACATTAAAACTGGGGACAATATGGTTCATGTAACTAAGATTAATATTGGATGAGCCTCAAACATATAACACAGTCATTTGAGCCAGAATTAATCAGCAGAAGCAGCCATAAAAGCACATACGGAAAAGGGAAAACGGCTTCGTAGTGTGGAGCAGAAGCAAGAGGAGCTGCCAAAAGATACTACTGAGCTCGCACTTAACGAAACTACACACACAACTTAATTTTTCCTGGGACCCATCAATAAAGCACGCTTGCCTTTTCTGAAGCCATGGGAAGAATAGCGTTCAGTTGCCTTTCCTCCTCCTCACCAACTCTTCTCTAAGGGAAGGCATGCTCTATTTGGTGGGTGACTGCTTTGCCCTTTCTTCTCAAAGTTCAGCACATTCTGATTGGAGCTCAGAACACCTCAAGCTGGAAGGCCAGTCTGTGTGGCAGCGGTTTTGGGTGAGAGGACCTTCTTGCCTTCTCTCAGGTAGACTGCAACTCCCAGATGAAAGCATACCTGCTGACATAGCTGTAGTCTCCAACAGAATCGAATTGGTAATAGAAAGTTCGGATGGATACTTGGAAAATGATAAAGGGCCAATGTATTATGATGCAATTTGTCTGATGTATTTACCCCATGCTCTGAGAACAGCTGTATTGTCAGCCAATGGTCCTGGAGCACACCCTCATTACAAACCCTCTCAGCATATACGGCATATGTGTGTATATATTTATATATATTTACCATGTGATATTGGAAGCCTTCTGCAATGTATGCTGTTTAATTTGCTGTGGCCAATCTTTCTTACATTTATGTTCTGGCAAACCTTTTAGACCTATAACATCAGAGAAAACATGGGAGTAGAAATGTGAAACCAACTGCAAATAAGGGAAGTTTGCCAGGATACAAATTAAAATCTGAGCTTTATAAGGCCTTTAGAAAAATGTTTATAGAAACACAAGATAAAAGTAAGAGACAGTTTGGGACTGGTAGAAGTTCTTTAACATCCTGAGGATCATTATAAACTTGATTAGAGGACTGGTGCACGAATTTGTGCACCAGTGGGGTCCCTCCACCTGGTCTGTGGGATAGGGCCGAAGCCAGCTCTCCAACATCCCCCAAGGGGTCCTGGATAGCGAGAGTGTGCAGGCCAGGCCGAGGGACCCCACCAGTGCATGATTGGGGCTGGGGAGGGATGCGGGAGGGCTCTAGGGCATGTCTGGCCCATCTCTCTTAGTCCCAATTGCCTGGACCCCAGCAGCAAGCTAACCTACTGGTTGGAGCATCTGCCCTTGGTGGTCAGTGCACATCATAGCGACTGGTTGACTGTCTGCCCCCTGGTGGTCAGTGCATTCAGATATATATATATATATCTGAATAACAATATACACACACATACATATACATATATTCATATATATGTGCACATAAACTTCTAAAAATATGTATATTTTAGAAATCTTGATTTCACACCAATACTTCTAGTTCCCATTCCCAAAGTGTCCTTTCTTGCCTTCTAGCATTCCAAATTTGTATTTCCTTCTTCCATAGTGAAAACTCTGGCTTCCACAAGAGCAACACTTTTACTATTTGTTCAAATCTTTAGTACATCTAAAACAGTTTCAGAACTGCTTGGCCCATGCCATCACAATGAACAATATACCAAGATGGGTTTGGGGTTTGGGATTTGTTTGCATTTCTTCCTCTCTCTCTCTAGACCCCAAGACTGAGGGTTATTTGGTCAAATATTGTTTATAAATAACATAGATTGGTCATTCTGCCTTCCCTCCCACACTTGCTCTTTTTAGTGTGCTGATTTTCATGTGAAATATGATACATTCATGTGTTTTGGTTTGTTTTCAATTTTAGTACCTCCTTATTCTTATTGATTTAATTTTATTTTTAGAATATGTAGAATATCTGCATGTTTTCAAAGTCAAACTATAAAAGGTATAATCAGAGATGCGTCACTGCTTCCTGTATTCTGTCTACCCAATTTCCCCAAATCCTTGTAGGTAACCAACTTCATTGTTTTCTGGCTTGTGCTTCCTGTGTTCCTTTCTGTAATGATAAGCCATTATATATATTTTTAAAAATTTCCCTTTAGGCCCTGGCTGAGGAACTCGGTTAGAGTGGCATCTCCATGTCATGCACAAAGTTATTCACAGAATATTACAGTATGTCCTTGTCAAGTGTAGGGCACTGACTGAGTAAACTACGGTACATACACACAGTGGAGGAGACCTGTGCAGCTATAAAACAGAATCAGGCGTTCTTTGTACTGATTGGAGTGGTTTCTGAGATATCATCAATGAAAAACAATGAAAGTGCAAAAGAGTATATTATATGCTAACTTTTGTGTAAAATATAAAGGAAAATTTTAAAAAAATTGCAGTTGAAAACAAACCTTTTATCTCATTAGTTGCTCTTTGGATTAATAAAACTTTATTGTTTGTATTTATGGGTCCCAAAACAACCTCAAGGCAACTGCAGCTCTCTGTGTCTGCACTGGGATTGGGGCTATGCTACAGTGCTGCTACAGAAGGCCAGCGAATATCAACCACTCCTGATTCTATCACGGTACTTCATACTGGTTTAAATCACAACAAGCAAAACTAAGGGCAACTGCAGCCGCTTCAAATCTGTGATTCAAAAATCATTTCTGCTGACAGCACTGATCCATGAAACTTCATTATGTCTTAAAAATCCAGATCTTATAGAACTTATGCGTATAATCATGGTACAGTTTCTTTTGTTTCTGACATAAATTAGCATTTAAAAATTATATTTACATGGGTTTTCTTTAAAAAAGAGTGATTATTTCCATTAATTCTAAAAATAGTTTGTAATTTCAAGGTCAATCTCATATTATAGATGTTCAATAGAATTTTACACTCTATTGACATAGTTCAAAGCATTTAAAAATGCAGCTCAAAAGATATATCACATCAACTTACTCGATTTTATGTGGTTCTGATAAGCCAATGGACCATCTCATGAAGTCTTAACTTTTTAATGAGAAGAGACTGCCCTCAGTGTTTGAGAACTTTTAGAGCCTTTGTGATTATTCTTGATGTTGAAACTTTTAAGCATTTTTACCAGTCATTTTAAGGTCTTCTTTTGTGATTATCATTTAATAAACTTTCCCATTTTTCTACTAAAGTCTGTCTCAATTATTTAAGAGTGCCTCATATATTATGACATTAATACTCTGTCATAAGTTTTACAGATATTTTCCCAAATTACATGTTCTCATATTTTGTTTGCACATTTTGATGTGATGTTTAATTATCTTTTTTTATATTGTGGATTTTTGAAAATTGCTTTAATGCTTAGGTAGTTTTCGCCCATCTCCAGATCATATAAATAGTCAACTATTTGGCTTTTAAAAAACGTTTTAACTCTTTAATGCAGCTACAATTTATTTTGCTATACAGTATGAAGAACTTATTTTTCCCGATAATCAATTGTCCTAGTATTATTTAAAATTTTATTTTATTGGCTTATAATGACCTTATAATTACATAATTTTGTATGCAGACTTTTTATTTTATTTATGTATTTGTCTGTTCTTGAGATAGTACTATCCCATTTTAATTATTGAGCTCTGAGAAAATTTTCAATATCTGGGTAAGGCTAGTCTCCCTCATTATACTTCTTTCAAAATCTTCTTGACTATTCTTATCTATGTTTTAAAAATAGATGAATTTTGTGTAATTTAATTTTTTTTTTTGGCCCTAACCAACCACACTTATTCACTTCCTGCTCCTCAGCAGACTTCGTTGTTTTCTTCATGGTGGTCTGCATGTAATACTTGTATGCTTCTGTAGGTCAGGCATCTGGCGCCAGGCTGGTCTCTGCTCTGGTTTCACAGGGCTGGCATCCAGGTGTCACCCAGGCTGCTTTCTTCTTTGGAGACTCTGGGGATGAATCAGCTGCCAAGGTCATTCATTCTGTTGGTAGAATTTAGTTGGCTGTGGTTGTAGAACTGTCCTCATTTCCTTGCTGGCAGAAGGCGGTTGTTCTGTTTCTAAGATCTGCCTCCACTCCCTATTCAGCTACCCCCACCCCCTTTCTCCATCTTCAAAGACAACAACCAGCAGGTCAGCCATTCTCATGCTTTGAATCCTTCTGACCTCTTCTTCCTCATTGCTCCTCTGCTCCCCGCTCCCCTACATTTCTCTAACTCTGTGTGTTTATTTTACATATGAAATGTAAGACCAACTTATCTAGCTCTATAAAAAAGCCCATTGGAATTTTTATTGGGATCATATTTGTAAATTAAGTTAGGAAAAACTGACATGTTGATATGTGTTAATAAAGAATAAGAGATGTATTTTCATTTTCTCAAGTATATTTTTTGGCCTTATAGAAATGTTTTACAGTTTTCTTCATATAGATTCTGAACACTTCTTTTGAGGTTTGTTCCTAAGTATTTTATCTTTTTTGTTACCATTGTAAATGTTTGGTTTGTGCATTCATTATATCTTCTAGCTGATTATTTATTTTACATGTTAATTTTCTTTTATTTGTTTAAATTAATTTTATCATTGCTTTTCTAGAATTTCCCATGTGTACTGCCATGTCACCTGCCAACAGAGATAATTTCTTATTACTCCTGTTCCTGTTTGTTTTCTTTAGTCTATGGCCTGGAGGTCAGTACCGTTTATTGAAAATTTAAAAAAAAGTAAGTGAAGACCTTAATTACTGTAAAGCAAACAGAGTGTAACAATAGAGAAGGTAAAAAAACCCCCACCTCACTTTTTCATGGTGACAACCTCTTCCTCCCACTGTAAAGGAAACCCCTGCACTGATTTCTATGATAGCACTTTCTTTAGTTTTACTTCTAAATATGTTTCTAAACAATATAGTTTTGTTTGTCTATTTTTTACCTTTATTAAAATGGAATCATTTTTTAAAATAAAACATTTCATTTTTAGATAATTGAAGATTCACATGAAGTTGCACGAAATAATACAGATTCCATGTACTCTTTTTGCAACTTCCAATAATGGCAGCATTTTGTAAACCTATAGTCCAATTATCACAATCATAATATTGACACTGACACAATGAACTGATCTTATTCAGCAAGATCTGTCATTTTCTCCTTTTATATTTTTTCCCCTCTACCACCTCGTATCCAAGGAGTACAATCTTGTCTCTCTCTTTACTCCTCCCCAAGAAGCACTGCTTTTCTGAGGCTACCACTTCAGGCCTGTACTCTTCCAAGCCTCTTCCCTGTAACCAGGGCTATGAGCTATCCCAACCTGTATTTGATATTTTTGTGTATTTCACTTCCTCCTGGTCTCCTCACTCTGACTCTCCATACCCACAGGTTCACTGGGATGGTTTGCAGGTATTAGAAGTGTTGTTAGAACTTATTTATTTTGTTCTTCTAAGTCATTTGAAGGTTGTAGTGTTTTCTGTTTCCTAGAAATGCTTAAGTTATAGGTCCTGGGCAGTTTAATTTGTTCTCCTTGTTGATTGTATGGCTATTTTGGGACTGTGATGGGGAGATTTGGAACCAGGCTACTGCTATTGTTCTTCAACCTCATTTAATCTCTCTAACAGCTTAATAAGTTACCATCACCCCTAAGTCCTTTGAATAGGAGGAACTGAGGCCCAGAGAAGTGATGCCCAAGAAGCTGGTAAGTGGTACACCTGAGAATTGCTGATACACATTTAAAAAAATCTCAGAATCAAAGTGTCTGTTATGTTTTTGTTACTTAGATCACTGCTGTGACACATCCACAGTGGCTACTGAAATTTCTGCTTTAAATTTTCCAGAGATAAGGGACTCATTGTCTCCAAATGAGACCATCTTTGGATTCTGCAAATATGGCTAAAAAGTTCTTATATTGTGTTGAATTCTGCTTTAGTGTATTTATCTCATCCGAGTTATGCCAACTTTGTGGTTGGGCAAGGTTCAAATCTAAACCCCTATCCTTGGTCTAGTAGTCCTTTGTTGTCATAAGTCAGAAAAGCATTCTAGTCCTCAACAATACATTTTGAGTCTTCTTTACCGAACGGCCACATTGTTTTAGACATGTCCTACTTTATGCATACAGGAATGAATACAGAACTACTTGGTAAATCTGTCCAACATAAAATAGAGTAGGACAATTTGTTCTCCTATTCTGGACATTACATTATATATATATAATATATGGCATTGTTTACTTTTTAATTGATTAATTAATTAATTAATTATGGCCATCATGTCACTTTGTGGCTCACAAAGGTAGTGGTGAGAAAAGCCCTAAGTCTTTTTCTGCATTTGCTGATGACAAGTCTCATGTTCCCATGCAGTCCTTGTGCAGTTAGCTATATGATCCCAAAGAGTGGACTCCTCCTTTTCTACCAATTCAGTGTTATTGTATCTAACCTGGCCCATCCTTTTGGCCTACAGAGATTTTACCTGGGCCTCGATTCATTTGCTGTAACATCCTGTGTTCTTGCTCCCTTTAAAAATGAATCATAAATCCAACGTCATTTAGTGAA
Source organism: Myotis myotis (assembly GCF_014108235.1). Taxonomy (NCBI): domain Eukaryota; kingdom Metazoa; phylum Chordata; class Mammalia; order Chiroptera; family Vespertilionidae; genus Myotis; species Myotis myotis. The sequence goes on along the minus strand of NW_023416379.1, from coordinate 65,769,509 downwards.
CATAAAGAAGTGGTGTAGCAGGATTGAAAATAATACTGTTGCCATGTACATCTTCCCTTTAAATTGATGATTTTTAAAGCAGTATTTTTAAGGTTATGAGACAAGTTATGAATATAATCTAACCTGTCTTCTTTAACCATTTAATATTAATGCACACCTATCTTAAAAAGTAACCAAACATTTGAATATTGTGTACAATTTTTAGTTTTGATTTTAGATGAATGAGTTTTCAATAGACTAAATCAACGTTCTTTTCCTGCCTTTCTATCCCCTACCCTAGCCTGTTTCTCAAAGAATAAAATACACACGTTCTTTTTAATAGGTACCATTGTTTCATTTATTTTTAGTGCCACCAATCTAGGTAATGTCACATGCTTTCTATGAGCTCTTTTTCAGCATGTACTGGCATTTTTATTTTACCTTAGTGTTTTTTTTCTCTTCTTTAGGCAGAATGATATCCCATTGGCCAGTTGACTGCCAATATGTTCCTAACAATAGACTGTGACCTAATAACAGGTTTATTCACTGAACCTGGAGAAATGATCACATATGGTGGGCATGGAAAGATTATTTCTAATTAAGACAGCAATGAATATATTTTACATTAATGTATCCTCTGTACAATTCGTCTACATACTACACATCCATTTAGGCTTAATACAGTGAACTATTACGTTGTTCTAAACAGAATGTCAAGATTTTTTTTAATGAATGTTTGTCATATTTGGATTTGTATCAAATTTCACTCCCATAAAATAAAACCAACCCAAAGACTCACTAAGATTAAACTCAGGGCGTATTAGAACCATACTTTGTGTAGTATGTTTCATCTATTGTTTGTTAGTTGCCATCACCAACAGAAAACACTGATGCTGATCAGGTCATAAAGGAAGTCTTCATCCTCTAAAATATATAAAAAATATTTATTATACATACAGATTATAGAAAAAAACTGAAAATGGTATCCCAAAACAAATTATTTATGAATCATCACTGTTTAGTATGAATAATAATCTTGGTATGCTCGAGATCTACTAGATTTCTAATGCTTTATTTAACACATGAAAATAACTTTTAAATTTTTCATTTGTTAAAAAAAATACTTTATGTAATGTTTTTGAAATGACAAAATTACAAGGTGAACAGATTAGTGGTTGCCAGGAATCAGGGATGGTGAAGGGAAATGGTGGGTGTGACCATAAAAAGAGAGATCTTTATGGTGATGGATAGTCTCTATATTAACTGCAGTAGTGGTTACATGAATGTATACATGTTACAAAATGGTATAGAACTACCAATGTCAGTTTTCTAGTCTTGATGAATAATATAACTTTGTAAGATGTAACTAATAGAAAAGACTGGGGGGAAAGTATATAGGATCACTCTGTATCTGGAAACTTCCTAAAAATCTACAATTATTTTAAAATAAAAAGTGAAACAAAAAACAACTATACAATCTGTTTATTGTATAGATTATTCCACAAGTTATCTCAGTATCATTTAACAGATATTTGCCTAGGTTAAACACATACATAATAATTTCCTCTAACTTCTGGAATAAAGTAGTACTATAAAAAAAGTAAACAACTTCAAATAGCTCAAGAGAGCTTTTTAATAAAGGGTTAGGAATTTGGTGATTACATGGATAAAGTAACTTTACAGTAGAGTTAAAGTAATCAAACAGTCTATTGCCAGCAAATAATAGAGAAAACCCCAAGTTTCCCAACAGGTAACCCTGCTAATTTAGGGGATAGAGTTTCTTCCTTATCCTTGCCATCTTACATGAACACCTACTGCCCCATAAATCATGCAGTAACTCAAATTATGCAAAAGGCAGGGTCCCAGGGACTTCTATCCACTGAGGCTTCAGGAGGAGAATCCTCAGGGAAGAGGTTCAGAATCTCCTGTGGTTCCCTGTTGATTGTCATGGTGGTCAGGGCTGCCTCGCTAAATTTAGTGCATTCAGCTGGTGGATCTGAGTCTAAAAATGAGAACCTGGACCATTTGGGGTTTCCACATACAGACAGAGCAATACATCCGTGGATGATGGTGTTATGTTATAGAGTCACAGAGTTTGAGTGGCAGTTAACCCACAGAAGGCTGAAGTCATGTACTAACTTGCACTACAAAAAAACGTTTACTAGTACGTTTACTAAAACGTTTACTAAAGTGCAATCAGAAATTTGAGTAACATTCAGGACAAATTTGCATTCTATAGCTAATATGCTTGCTGACAGTCTGTTGCCGGAAATTAAATGTCAGAATTAAGAAAGGCAGAAAATATTCTCAAGAGACAGGTAGATCATAATATTAAGTTTCAGACCAAATAGGTAAGGCAGAGAATGACACTTTTCCTCTACATACCCTAAATCTTGGACTAACTGTAGATATCAGTTTGCACTTTTTAAGCACTTTCAATACTACACATAATAAAATTAAAAGGCAAGGAAAAGTTTAGATTCCTGAAGGTCATGCAATACCCAAAGAGAAATAATAAATTATCAAACCATGAACTGTTGGGTCAGAGAGCCCTAGATTAGAGACACACATCTTGCCCCAACAAGCCATGAGTTTGGGCAAGTTATTTAGGAAAATTTTCAAGTTTTGGCTAGATTATGTAATAGTTGGTTACAAACACTCCCCTTCTCCATCTTCACCCTGAACCGTAGGTGTTTACCAAAACAAAAATCCTTTGTATGTCCAGCACCAGCCTAGCAGAGGGGTGCTCTCACAGTCTCTCAATGATCCAGGGTGACAAAGGCTCCGTTTTGATAAGTGTTTCACCAGTACAGGGGGAAGGGGCATGGTCTATGGTATTTGGGCTCTTAATGTTTCCCTGGCACTCCTGTTCCCATTTCATTGACTGTATCAAGTCCCACAGCCATGCCTGCCTCAGAGGATGTGGAGAAGTACAGCTTTCTCATCTGCCAGAGCAGAGAGAACTGGAATATTTGTAAACAACTCCAGTGACTACTATATTTTCTTACCTTTTTCAACTTCAGTTTCCTCCTCTGGAGAGTTGGGGGCAATCACACCTAACTTAGAGGGTGCTTCCCCATATCACTTATGGTTAGGAGCAGATCTCTGCCACCACACAAGTCTAAGTCTAGGTTGGAGACCCAATTCTAAGGCTTGTTAGGGTAACCTTGGGTAGTTTTCTTATTCTGTCTCATCTGAAAATTAACCTTGGTGCCTATTATCTGTGAGGATTAAATCAATTAATATAAGCAACATTTTTAGAATAGTGTCTGGCATCTAGTAAGGGCATTAAGTATTTGCTTTTGGCCCCTAACATGGCTTCTGGAACACAGAGACCCCTTAGTGACAATTAGTGGTTATCATGATAATGATTATGCCAGCACAGAAGCTATGCTTGCTGTTGCCCAGCACTGACTTACTCAATATATTTTGGGGGGAGGGGCGAGTCAGTAAATATCTAGTCAGGTTCCATCCACTGAGTGAGCTGGAGTGGATTAGGTAGAATTTTAAAAGGTTCACTGAAGCACAAGTTTAGCAATTAGTGTAGCAAGTACAGTCCCACAAAACTAGAAGTTTCCTGAAGATGGGGACATACTGGTACATCCATTGTTTGCCACTCTTGCCCACTGCCATTGCAGCACTGGCTTGTTCGGGAGATGGGTGTGTGTTTATGGAGTGGGATGGGATGGGATGGAATGGCCCAGCACTACTGCAGTGACCACACTGTAACTGACAATGTCTCCTCAGCGCTCACAGGAAGGGGAGACCAGGCCTCTTCAGCACTCTCACACGCCCGGGCTGGCAACAACACGAAAACCAAACCCGCTTAAAATTCAAACGTGGTTTTAAAGGACCTTTGTTTCCGATGTCTAAGCTCAGGTGCTGGAAGCTTTTTAGCTCGTCTAGGGATTCATGGCTTTCCAGTAACCAAGTGATACGGTGAAGTCCTGGATGTTGTCAGGTTCTCAACTAATGGGTATTAGCAAAATGCAGAAATAACTGTTTACCCTCTGAAACTTAGAGGTTAAAATAGGATGGATTTTCTCTCTGAGCCAAAAAGGCAGCACTTCAAGGCCTTACCTGGCTTTCTGGTGACAAAGCTTTTGATGAACTCTGCATTACAAGTGTTTGGCAGTCACTCTAAGATCACAGTATTTCTCTAGTCAATCTGAGGCAATTTTCACTCTTTAATTATGACTGTTCTTAAGATCACTCAGATTATCCTATTTATCTCTGTCAGACTTGCAGGCTCCCAGGTAGTGTACTACAGAGATGTGTTTCACTAAGGACTCTAAAGAGTATATAGTTCAATTTTCCTAAAAGTTAATTACCTTTAGAATGTAAGTTTATCTACGGATGGGGACTGGCATTATTTTGGCCAAAACTATTTTTATTATTGTGTGGGACTGTCAAGGCCTCATAAGAATTTTCCAGTTACTGTGAAAACAAGAAATGCCTATACACACTTCCCACACCCTCACAGGGCCCACTGAATGAAGCTTGTTAACACATGCGACGTGACGTGTGAGGGAGTCGAGGCTTTTTAGTTTGGGTCGAACATTAAAGCATCCAGAAGCTGAAGCCTTTTTCTTTTCTTAAAGAAAATAAAATTTAAGACAATTCTAAAAACTACAATTCATTCTTTCATTAAAAAAAGACAAAAATTCCATCATAATAACCATCCTAAAAATAGAGAATAATGCTAAATTTACAATCTATTTGTATTCTTGACTCTGAGTAGTAGAGGTTCTATATTTTCCTAGCCTAACCCTGGGTTACTGGGCTACAGATATACTTTGAGACATCACAGAGTGAAGGCAGCTTATAGCTTTAATTTTTAAAAATATTTATTTTTTAAAACTTTTTCTTTTAATTATAACAATCAGAAAAGTTTTTTAATAAGTTTCAGCTTGAAGACTTCATAAAGCACCTGTGTAACCAGTACTTGGACCAAGAATCAACACATTGCCAACATCCAGGAGGCCTGAACCTCATGCTGATTTCCAGTCACTGGTCCCCCACCCACCAAGGTAACCATATCTTGACTTCTAGCCCATAGACATTAATAAGATATGCCTGTTTGAAATTAACATAAATGTCAAACATATAGTATGCTTATTGTGTTCAACTTTATGCTCCTGAGATTCACTTATAATTTCATGTGAAGTTGTAAATCGTTCATTCTTAGTGCTGCATGGTATTATAGTGTAAAACTACACCACAATTTATAAATCCTGTTAATGGGCATTGGATAGTTCTCAATTTGGGGCAATTACAAAGCATACTATTATTCATTTCTTTTGGAGAACATTCTGAAGTTTATGTGGAGTAGAAAACAAGAGTATGGATATATTCAGCTTAAGTAGATATCATCTAAGTTTTCTAAAGTGGTTGTCCCAACTAATTCTTCCATCTGCAGTGTTGACCCACATATGTTTTTCTTTTTAATTTACTCATTCCAGTAGTCTTGGCATAGAGCTGTGATTTTAATTTGCATTTACTTAACTTTTGAGGCCGAGCAACTTTTCATGTTAATTGGTTATTTGCATACCCTCTTTTTGTTCCAAGTCTTGGCCCATTTTTCTACTGAGTTGTCTGTTTTATTAATTTGTAAAATTATTTATATATTCTGGGTACAAGTTTGTTAATATTTGTTGAAAATAGCTTCTCTCTACACATTGTTGTTTTGTGTGTGTATTTTTTAATGATGTCTTTTGATGAATAGATGTTCCTGATCTTTTTTTTCCCCAAACTGTCATTTTAAAAAAATTTTAAATTTTCTGCTCAGTGTTGTGATTTAAAAAAAAAATATTTTTTGCCCACTCCAAGGTCATAAAGATGTTCTTTATTTTTTCCCCCTAGAAGCTAATTGTTTTACTTTTTATATTTAGAAGTAGAACTGTCTGGAATTGATATTTATATGCATGATGGTGAGCTAGAAACCAAAAATTCTTTTTAATAATAGTCTCTATTCTGTCACCTATTGTCTATCTGATTGTTTCTAAACAAATATCATACTATCTTGATATGTGGTAGGGGAATTCTCCATCTTTTCTTAAAAATTGCCTTGGCTGTTCTTTGCCATTTGACTTATACACTTTAGAATTAGCTTATCAACTTTAAGAACTATATTGACTCTACTTGATTGATTTGGAAAGAATTATCTACTTAACACTATTGAGTCCTGTTCTCCCTGGCCATGGTATATCTCTCCTTTACATTCAAAACTTCTATTTCTCTCAATATTTAATTTCCAGTGTACAGGTCTTATACAACCTTTGTTTGATTTTTCCTTGGGGTATTTGATAATTTCTATTGCTATTATAAATGGTATTTTAATTTCATTTTTATTTGTTTACTGCTGATATATAGAAATACAACTGATTTTTGTATATTATTCACATAGCTTTTCTTTTTTTTATAATTTAAAAAAAATTCAATTACAGTTCACAAACAATATTATATTAGCTTCAGGTGTGCAACATAATGATTAGACATTTATATAACTTACAAAGTGATCAGCCCAATAAATCTAGTACCCATCTGGTAGCATACATAGTTAATAATAATATCTTTTTCTTTTAAAAGAAATATTTTTCAATTACAGTTGACATTCGTATACTAGTTTCAGGCATATAGCATAATGGTTAGACATTTATATAACTTAAGAAGTGATCCCCGATAAGTCTAGTACCCACCTAACACCATACATAGTTATTACAATATTATTGACTGTATTCCCAAGTTGTTCTTTCCATCCCCGTGACTATTTTGTAACTACCAATTTGTACTTCACCAATCCCTTCAGTTTTTTCACCCATCCCCAAAACTCCATTCCCATCTGGTAACCATCAACTTGTTTTCTGTATCCATGAGATAATTTCTGTTTTGTTTGTTCATTTACTTTGTTTTTTAGAATCCACATAAAGTGAAGTTATATGGTATTTGTCTTCTGTCTGACTTATTTCACTTAGCTTTTCAATGACAGAGTTAAACACACTAATATCCAAGAACCACTGTTGTGGATTGAAGTTTTAAAATGAAGAGGAGAGAGGAACTATATTTAAATCCAGAGAAATCTAAGCCAAGTTGTTTTGCTTTATGGAAATAGATCACTACTAGACATAAAAATATTTATATTATAATGACTTACTAATTTAAACAAAAAGAGACAAGGAAACCATGAATTTATAAATGAGTAAAGTATATGCTTACTAGACTTTTATTTCTGTTTAGTTTTTATGACATAATTAAGCTTGCAAAGAACTATTGTTTAAAGCTTCTGTTATTTCAAATATAAATAGATGTTTACATTTTAAAATAGCTTTTTCTTTTAAAGTATTTATAACATTTGTATAGCATTCAACAAATAGACAAATATAGTGTAAAGATTAACCATCCTTATCAGTATCTGGAGAACTTTAAGCTTGAAAAGAGTAGTTTAAGTTAACACATTTATTTATACTATATACAATGATAATTTGGATATACAATAAATGTAATATATAAGCATATATAAATACATATACACTTAACCTTTTATGTTATATAAATGTTTAGCAATGTCTTCTCAGTGAATACATAACAGTTACCTCATAAGCATGTTTATTAATATCACTTATCCATGTCATAAAACAGGCTAGTAACAATAAGAACATATTTGGAATAATGCTAAATACAAGGCTAACAATATTATATAGGTTTATGTCTAGAGGTATTTCATAGACAATAAAATAATCATTCCATAATATTTAAATTCATTTAAAAATATTAAAAATATATAAAAAGGCAATAATACCATTGAATAAAATGAGGTATTTTAGATACATGAAATGAATAAGGTGTTTATATCCTGACACATTGTATATATTTATTGGTAGATTCGTGAGAGTAAGGATTTTGTTTCTGTTCACTGCTGTATCTCCCGTGTCTAGAACTGGCACATAGTAGGTGCTCAATAAATATTTCTTGGAGGATGGAGTGAATATCAGCACATATTTCAATAACTTTAAAATAGCTACATTCATGACTGGGAGTCAAAAATCATCTTAATCAGAAATAACTGAATGTTTCTCCGTGTCATTTAGGCAGAATAACTAAAGAACTATGGAAAGGCACATGGGTCATTCCTCTCCTTCCACTTTCAGCTGCTTTTGCATTTACGCACAGAATCTATACCTCCTGGCAGAAAGCAAAATTTCTACCCACAATAACTATTTCTTTGGGAAGACTAGAGAACATTGTATCAAAGAGGTCTTCCTTAAGCCTGTGGGCAGAATCTAAAAGGGTTAATGACTCACCCAAACTGGAGTTTCTCAGCAAGCATTTCAGCAGTGTCTGCACTGCTCCAAGGCCAGCTTGTTCAAATACTTCCTAGAAATCATGAGCTAAGGTAATCATATTTATACACTTTTTTGGTAAGACAATCATGAAACAATTGTTCCTATTGTCTCAGCAAGCAGGTGAAATTAAAAGTTCCTCTAATACTGTTAAAACAGTGGAGTGTATTTTAGCTTAAATGACTGGCATATGTTGATATGCCAATATAGGCAAATCATTCTGTCCAGATTTGTTTAATATTCAAAGCAGGCATTAAGTTAATTATCTTAACCTTTAAGGGCTTGCTATATTAGACTATACCATACTCAAATATCCTCTCTGAAAATAAGAGTTATTTAATATTAATTAGAAAAAATCAGAGGGACTAAATTTGGATAAGTCAAATTCTAGACAAATATTAAATAAACCTTCAATTTAATTATTTACACGAAAGAAGAAATGAAGTGCTATGATTTTTTTCTGGTCAAGGCTGAATCTAGGAGTTAGTTCTGCATCATGCCTGCCTCCCCCACAATCCTATCTTTTCTCAGGATGTGTACCTATATTCTGGCTTTATAGAGCAAGCCTTATTCATACTATTCAGCATTACAATCTTTAACCACGAGGCTTTAAATGGAATCTGACCTTCTGACAAAAAAGCAAGCCTAGGACACCAGACTTTCCTTTAAAAAATGCTAAACTCAGTGTGGAAATGCTATTCAGGTTAATGGAGAACTGCTCAGTGTACTGAGTAGACATTCAATGGTTCTTTGCTTTTATAGGTTGGAGTCAGCAAGGCAAGCCTCAGGCTACAATTCATAAAATGTAGCCTCATACAAGTTACCAGAACTTTCATCTGTTGGGTATTTGGCAGTTGTTTTTTTTTTTTTTTTTTTTTTTTTTTTTAATGATGTTAGTTCAAAGACAAGTGATCTTACAAATTATTTTATATTTGTTAGCATGACTCAATTAATTTACTTTCTTCCCTATGAGAATTGACCTCATAAAATACTTGTAAGGATCAATTATAAGACCTATGAAACACCCCAAATCCGTGTCTCTTTGGTTGATTTCCAAGGCAGAGAGAGTAAACAGCCTTCTCCCAGCTTTTCTACTTTCCACAGCTGAGAGTGTAGGATGTTTACAGTCTCTGTCGCTCAGTACGCTCTAGGGTGGGGTTGGAGTCAGCAACGCAAGCCTCAGAAAACCCAACATCACTTTAGATACCACAGTGTGTTACAGGAAAGATCAGAGTAGTACACCTGGACTAGATTATGGCTGTTTCAGTATCGGCTGGGGGGTAGGTAGGGAGGCCACATGACACTACTTTCTCAGTTCTTATTCTCTTCCTGCTCTGCACATCCTAGAATTTTCTTGGGGTCTCTAGCTTTGTCATTGCACACTTATGGATTCTGTCAATGTTGGATTTTCAATATTCTATGATTACACAACGTAGTCTCAAAAGATCCACCCACCACTTAAATGGCACGCCTTTCCTTTCTGTGTGAGTCGATGTGAAAATCCAGCTTCACACACTCTGAGCTATATAACTTTTTTTTTCTTCTTTAGCAAGGCAAATGTCTTTACTTCTGTGCAGAAAGGTGCGCATGCACATGATCTGGGACCACAGGCACACTGAACAGGTGGTCTGCTCGGCTTTTTAATTCTGACACACATGACCTGTCCCTCACTCTTGATTGGAGCTCAGGAGCAGAGTCTTTCACGATTGGCTATTTCAAAGGGAGGGGTTGGCCTTTGCCGTTTCAAGATGGCAGCCCCCAGGGAGCTGCAAGTCATGCAGCCAACATAGTGGCTGCCAAGTCACATACAGTAGGTCCTGGGTTACCTTGGCGATCCATCGGAACCCACCTACATAAGCACCTACGTCACTTACAGGGAGCACATACACAGCAGTAATGAAGTGAAAGAGTAAAAACAATTGAAAAGAAAGATAACAATTCCTGACCTTTACTTGTGGTAAATAAATAATAAAAAAATAAAGCACATAAGTACATATGTCAAAATGATGGAACTTTGTTTTTTTATAAATAAATGGGAGATGGCAACGTAACCATGAAACGACGTACCTCGAGTCTGACGTAACCCGAGGACTGTCTGTAGTCCAAAATGGCGGCTATCTAAACTGTTTTTTGACAGAAAAGATGACTTGTTTATTCTCACAATTCCCCCCTTTTCTTTATCTAAACTCTTTTCTTCAAACTCAGCTGACATTCATTGACTTTCATGCTCTACAGTATCTAGGAGAAGACTATTTTGCTGTTTGGTCAATACGATTTCAATTAGCCTTTGGATAATACATGTGATGATGTAACATCCCATAACTGTTAACTCCTAATTAGAGAGGTGAACATGGATAAGGGAACAAGTGCCTGGGTGGAATGGGTTAAATAAAACGACTGTTACACTTGCACAGCAGGAAGGCTAGAGGCCCCAGTGGCCCCATTTCTATTCGGATGGACCTCAGACAGTAACGGGATGGAATATGTGCTTGCCTTGTACCAGGAGGAAACAGCCTGGGGAAACGCTTCCTGTAAGACTCTTGCCCTGTTGTTCCCATCCAACAGAGGTAAAGAGCAAGGACCCCCCAAAATGATCTGGCCCCGGCCTCCAACATAAACTATACCTCCTGCCTCTCAAGGGGGGAACAGTGCTCAGAGTTTATGAGAAATTTGTCCAGGAGCATAAGTGGCCGAGTATCCTCAGAAGCCAATCGCTACTGCACTGTCGCTACTCCATGCTGATGTCTGGTGGTGTCATGGGGGAACCTGACTTGTGGCCTTACCCAGCAAATGGAGTGAACTTGCGCTCTGATACAACTGGCTATCCCTGCCACGTTGGCATAGTGTAAACCCTTTCCAATGGACAGACTAGGAAGAGGAGAGTGTCCAGGGGGCTCCTTTGATTCCCATATACACACGGATCCCATTGGGGTTCCAGGAAGAGTGCCAAGGAGTTTAAGGCTAGAAATCAGATTGCCGCAGGATTTGAATCTGTCCTGTTCTGGTAGCCCACTGTAAACAAGAATGCAGTTTAGGGGAGGAAGTCATGGTGAGGTCTCCAGCCTGGCTTGGGTTAATGAGGCCCTTCATGCAGGAGGAAATGAATATGGAGAGAGATGGTGAAGGAAAGAGCTCTGAGGAGCAATGTAGCTTTTCACGGATCTGGGCTGGAGTCTATGAACCTATGTTTAAGGGATATAATGTCATAACTGAAGGGATGAAGACATTTTGAAGGACTAAATTATACAAGATCGTTCTTTATTTCACTGTTTCTGCACTTCCACTCACCCTCTATCTGGCAAATGCTTACCCATTCTTCAAACCCCAAATCCAGTATTCTCTTTTCTGAAGCCTGCCTTGGTGTTCACATTCCCAAAACCCACACCTCTCCCCCAACCTGGCAAGGAACTGTTCACTCCCCTCATTAACCATCAAGGTACTCTGCGTATTTCTCTATCACAGCACTTATACATTATTACAATTATTTGCTTACCTCTCTATAAAAATACCATATTTCATTTCACTAAAAAATTTTCACACATATAACCAGGGTTTGTTTGGCACCACAGGTTCCCAGGAAATGCTGAATGAATGAATGTATCATGTCATCTACCACTTGGCAATTTGTTAATAATTTGAAGATGATTATTCAGGTTTTAAATAACAAGTAATTCAAAGTTAAACTGCTTTGCTTTTCTAAGGAACTCATGGCTAAAAAGAGAAATCACAAGTAATCTTTCCTTAAATGGAGCAAAACCTTTTGGAAAGTTAACTTTTCACAAAGGCAGTTTTATTGATTTTATTTATTTTTTTTTGGTGATGGATTTTAAATGAAGAAAAACCAGGGTACAAACTAAGTGCAGAGGAGAAATACATGTAAATAGTTTATAAAGGAACATGAAAGAAAGGAAATGGCCTTAATAGTTGGGTCTGACTATTGAATAATCATTTAAGAATTTAAATGTCCTAACTGGAAAGAACTGCACCATGACTAAATACAGACATTAAAATCATTTTAGTTACATAAAATGATCACTTTCACCACTCTAAGATAAGTCTGAGAAGTTCATGTTGTAACATGGCATCTACTATTTTTGTTTAAGTAAGGCTTCTGATTTATTAGTCACATAAAAGCAATCTCTGATAAACTAGTATTTTGCTCACTCTGGGTGCTAAATGAAAAGATACTTATTTCAAGTGTGTATTATATCTGATTACATTTGGTACATTCTGTATTCAAAAACTTTTTATCTATTACCTTATTTAAAAAAAATTCTTTGGTAGTACACATCATCTTTTAAGATATGCAGTAGCTTTATTCAAATTTCAGTTTTTAAGCTAAAAATGTAGCAGCTTTATAGTAGTCATACATGATTAACTGGAGAAAAACCCCTGTTAAAAGCGTAATGTATTTTGTGTACTCAGGTTTTTCAGCCTTTCCCAATCATGGGTGTTACTAATTATTAGTCAGGCTCCAGGTCACCTCCCAGTGTTGCAGCTTCCTGGTGAGCATGCCTGCTTGCATCTTATTCTAGGGGCATATTTCCTCCAGCCACTTTGCCACCTGCCCTCTTCCCTCACCTAGGCCATACATTTGCCATTCCACTTTCATTTTGCCCATTGTGTGCCATGAACATTTAATAGGGAACCATTACCCTGCCCCTCCCTTAGATGAAAACAAAATTTAAACTCTCACAATTTGACAAATATATTGTTAATGAGCCATAAACTATATAGTAATTTTCAAGGAACTATGAGAAAATCATAATGAAAATGTGACAATACACACAGAGTGTAACTTTAAAGGTTCTCACTCTAGTTTGTATTTACCCCAGATTCTACGGAAAACTGCAAGTGTGGAATGCCTCACGACAATGTTACAATATATAACCAACAATAATGTGACTTTTACATAGATGTAAGTATAGAATATGATCACAAAATTCATGGAGCTTTACCCAGCTCAAAAATTCCATGGTTCTATTTGCAAGTAATTTGTTCTTAGAAAGTCCACTCCCTCTCTAATTAACCTTCTCATGGCTATCCTTGGGGAAAAGCTCTACTTCCTGACCTCGAAGTGCTGTACTTTAAATCTATGCCTAAAGCGATTCTGTTGCAAGTTCTCACTGTGGCACAGATCACCATGTTTAAGTCTAAAACCTGGTAAAATCTTTTGTGTGAGAAAATATCCAGAAGTCTGGGTTACCTTTGTGTAGAATGCTGTGAGTAGACTCAAAGGGAGTTAGGAGACCAGTATGATGTAACCTATTCAATCATGCTTTCCTTTGAAGTTCTTTAGGCTCTTGATTCCTTTAAATTTTTTATTTTTTTTTTTTGCTTACACTTACTATTTCAATTAAATTAATGTGCCCAGAAGAAAAAAATAAATAACATAAATAAATATTTTTTACTGCCTATCAATATAATTAGTTTTCTTTCTCAAAATTAGAGATAAGGTTCAACTGGAATTCTGGCTTTTCTGGAGATTTAATAAAGTTGGTTAACTCTGTGACCTTGGGTACTATCTAGAGCAGGGGTGGGCAAACTTTTTGACTCGAGGGCCACAATGGGTTCTTAAACTGGACCGGAGGGCCGGAACAAAAGCATGGATGGAGTGTTTGTGTGAACTAATAAAAATTCAAAGTAAACATCATTACATAAAAGGATAAGGTCTCTTTTTTTTTTTTAGTTTTATTCATTTCAAATGGGCCCGCGGGCCGTAGTTTGCCCACAGCTGATCTAGAGCCCTCTCTGAGTCTCAGCTTTTCCATCTATAAAATGCTAAAATAATACAGTATGTACCTCATGGAGAATGCCAGGCACAGTCAATAAATACACATCTGCAGAAACACTTCATAACATGTCTCTAGTCTTAATATTTCCAATTTTAGCATATAACAGTGTCTTTATTCTCTCTGCCTTAAATTAGTTTTCTCTTATGCAAGGACATGGATTTCTTTCTGAAACCCAAAGCAGAAGTGCAAGGGATATTGACTGCTTTTTCCAGCAGGGCTTTTGGACCAAGTATTCCTGCCACATAAAGGGATGTGGGGCCAGGAAGGGAGAGAGGGCTCCTAAGGCACATGCTAGCAGATAAAACGATTACTTAAAAGTTTGAGACAAAACAGCTCTAATCAGAAAATATTCTTACGAAACAGTACCACTAGGTGTCACTATAACCTAAAGCATTGCTACTTGTTTCTCTTGAGTTGGAAATGTACAAGCAAACAAGTACTGTATTAATTAGGCTTTCCACACCAGTAATTTACACTGTCTTAGTTACTAAACTATAGTTATTGAATTCTAAATAAATGAATCACCACAAGCCTTTACACAGTGACAATGAATGCTAAGTGACTTAAAGTGCAGTAAAGTAAATCTTTGGAGATTGAGGATTTCAGATTTTAAATTTTGCTTTCTGGGGGCAAAACTGAAATCCATGATTCTGGTGCTCTGTCATTTGACTGAGGCAGATTTATTAATAATATGAAGATAACCAGTGTAAGTTAATTAGGTCAAATTCATAAAAATGTGTAAGGTCAGTTTTGGGTACAAACATTTTAATTTTGCTTTTGGATATTTTAAAATATATTCTTATTCATTTTTATTTCTATTGATTTTAGAAAGAAGAAGGGAAAGGGAATGAAAGATAGAAACATCCATGAGAGAGAATCATTGACCAGCTGCCTCCTGCATGCCCCTTACTGGGGATCAAGCCCACAACCTGGGCATGTGCCCTTAACCAGAATCAAACCCGGGACCTTTCAGTCTGCAGGCCGACGCTCTATCCACTGAGCCAAACCAGCTAGGGCATAAACAGTGTTCTTTAATGAAACATCTTTTTTTTCCTTTTTCTTGTGAGATTCAATGAGGTTATTATGAGTCACAGAGTAAGTGTTGAACTTCAGACTTGTGGGTCTGCCTGACCCTACAGCTCACACTCCTATTATATAGCAGGATGTCTGAATTACTGATTGCTGTTCAACTTCTGTGGTCCTCTATGGCTCCTATATTTCCTTTCATTTAATCTGTTCAGCTTATTTTCCAACATGATAGCTTGTCTCTTACTAAGTGGCGTCTTCTACAGTTTATTCATTTCAAATTATCATAGATAGAGCAACTCTTTGTCGCCATATTGCTTTCTAAGTTATACAGTTAAAATGGCCAACATTCATGTTTACTACATTACACTACCTACTGCACAGTCCTTTAGTGGATGGGCATTATGTGCATTTCATGGTGATAACAGCATGCTTTATCACTTAGATTTGCTTTAGGAAATACATCTGGTACAACATATTTGCTGCTGTAATGCCATCAATTACTGTTAACAGTAATATTATACTGAATATTATAAATTTCCCAAATAGAAAAAGAAATTGCATTTTTAAAATTAATTACATAGACTTACCTGAATAGACCATATGTTTTAACAGTTCTGGTTTAACACAATTGATCAGGCTTAATAATAATAGCTAACATTTTGAATTCTTTTCATATTCCAAACCCTGTGCTAAATGCTTATTGCCCTAATGCCATAAAAAAACCATACAGATGAGGAAATTGAGGCTTAAAGTTGCTCAAAATTATACAAGAATTAAGATCTGAACTCCTGTTGACTTTTCTCAGCATCGATGTAAACGCACTCTAAACAGAGAAAGTATTAATGAGTGGAAGTATTCTCTGTTTCTGACTTTATATTAATATCTATTAATACTAGAAAAGCAAAAGAGGCTCAGCTGTATCTGGATACTTATAGCCTTATAAAATCATGGGGGACTATATAAAATTTCAAGTTAATTCTCTGGGGATCATGCAATGTCTTTATCATTTCTTGCCCATCAATGTTTCAATATGCAATAATGGAGTAAAGAAATGCCTGCTTCCACAGCTATGAACATATAACTCACATAAAATATGGAGATCACTGCTATTTTACAATTAAAAGATTTAAGCAAATAAATTTGAGTTAGCACTTTACAACTACTAAATTAGCAACATTTAAACATTCAGGTGTGGCAAAAGTAGGTTTGCAGTTGTGAGTATACGAAACAAGAGTTTATTCCTGTATTATTTATTAACTAGAAGCCCAGTGTGTGAAATAGCGCGGCCCCACCCACCCACGTGCACAGCCCTGCCCACCTGCGACGGTTATGGCCTTAGGGCCACAGGCCTTTTATAATATAGATGATTGTATTACTTTCCACATGAACAACTGTAAACCTACTTTTACCCAACCCAGTATACACAGTACAGGCATTGCTTCAGCAAATGTTATAATCATGTGTAGCTAAAAAGCCTGCACTGATTTGGTGATATTGCTTAAGGTAATTTATCATAAGAAAATAAAGTGATAGAACCAAAAATTATATGGAAATATTAGTCATTAGAATGAAGACAATTTAAACAGTAATGTGGTACAATGTATGCATGTGAGTGATTAATATAAAGTATATATTTTTTAAAAAGCTTAATATGACTTTCAATGTATAAAATAATTCTGCACAAAAATAGGCAGGCACTCAAAGTAAAAGGCAAAAAGTAAAATATTTGGGTGTAAATAGTAGGGTCATGAGTCATTTTTCTTTGGGGACTTTTTGGTTACTACTTTCTCAGTGTTTTAACAATTTTTAAGATAAAGAAGGAAATGAGCATCTAGCTTCATAATGATGAAATTGAGATAATTGATGTAATGCTTCTTTTAGGCAGTTCAAATAAAAGATGTCTGCTCATCACACAAAAATATAAAAAGTCCTCAGATGACTGATTATAATCATTGGAACCTGAATAGGTTACTTCTTATATTTTAAGAAAATGTTTGAAAATGCTTTTCAGCAGCACTGAGGATGGTATCCTTATGCAGTTTTTGCTGCTATTGTATATTAACATGACAGAATGTTTTCTTTTGATGAAAAACAGAAGCCAGTAGAATGAAACTGAGAAGAAAATGTGCTGAAAATTTTAAAGCAAGTTAGTATTAAAGTATTTGGGGACTCTGTCACAGTGTTTAATTTTTATCTCTTTCTAATTATGTTTTTACACATAAATTTATCACAGATCTTTATTTTTCCATTATATTAAAATTGAAAATATGTTTCACATTGGAAAAAACTGATAAAAAAATCTTATGATAAAAGAATATGTTGTCTTGTTACCTTAGCAAAATAAAAGCTTCTAGCCAAGTCTACTTTATCTCCTCGCCATCAAGAAAATCTTTTTTTTTAAATTTTTTTAAAAAACATATATTTTATTGATTTTTTACAGAGAGGAAGGGAGAGGGACAGAGAGCTAGAAACAACGATGAGAGAGAAACATCGATCAGCTGCCTCCCGCACACCTCCCACTGGGGATGTGCCCACAATGAAGGTACATGCCCTTGACCGGAATCGAACCTGGGACCCCTCAGTCCACAGGCCGACGCTCTATCCACTGAGCCAAACCGGTCAGGGCCCCATCGAGAAAATCTTTGAAAAAAGATGAAATGCTATTATGTGAAAATTAATCTGAGAACTATACATTTTCTTTCCAACTCATCTGAAGGCTGAGGAGTTTGCAAAGGAAGCAAGAAAAAGTTCGAATGCCTAAACAAAAATCTGGCTTCAAATCTAGTTGCTTAACCATCAGTGCTCATGTGTCTCTAGGGAAGCAACAGTCATCTGTGGGGTTGCAAGGAGCATAACTTATAAATTTGAAAGATGTGTTTCTCTACCATCTTTCTCATCTTTCCAAAGAGAGGAAAATAAAGCAACAAGAGTTTTAAATCTTGAGGAATGAGCAGCACTTTAGAATTAGGCAAAATAAATGAAAAATACAATAAAATTGGCCATTTCTTTTTCTTAAAATTCCATATTAAAAGTTTGCAGAGAAAAACTGGCGCAACTTGATTGATATGCATATGCAACTTTCATATTAATTACAATTGATATTCTGGCCTTACACATTCTGCTAGGTAGTTAACATGTTCTAATAAGCAGTTGCTTATAATAAAGTTTAATGCATTACCCATTATGTTCATTATGCTTTCACTATAAAGATATACCAATAAATATATTTATAAAATTAATTTATCTCTATTTTTCAGTATTTTATAGGGTCATATGAATAAATTGTCAGCAGATCTGAGTTTGGATATTGGTTCCACTTACCACTTGTTTGACCTTGAGGAAGCTCTGAATTTCAATATACTGTACTAAGCTTTAAATGTTTATCTTTAAGATAAACTTCAAGGTTCTTAATTGGCATAATTTAACACATATTTCTCTTATTTAAAATATTTTAGGATTTACTCTGTACCAGACATTGTTCTTGACTATAGAGATGTAGCAGTGAGCCCCTGGTCTCATGGTGTTTGTGAAGGATCAAAATTAATTAAGAAATTAACATAGTTGACAAGTATGATGAATGTTTCAAGGGAAAGTATAGTATGTTAAATTATCATTTTGGAAGAGAAAGCTCTTTGAGATGGAGGTGGGGTCAGGTAAGGCCTTGCTTAGTAAAGTGACATTTAACCAGGAAACTAAATGAAGCAAGAGAGTGAGTCACGTGTATATATGGCATGACATATCTGCCTAATTTCATTTAGGCAAGTTTTCACATCTAAGTGGAATACACATTTGTACAGGAAGCTACCATATAAACAGGATTTGAAAGAAGCTGGGAAGTAAAGAGGCTAGCAGGAAAATATATAAAGGAAGGGATAAGAAAACAGCAATAGTGAGGAAACATTTCTTTCTCTTTGTTCAACTGGAGACCTCTTGTACGGAGTTTCTGGGTTTGTGCACCAGCACCCTGGCCTACTAGATCCTTACACGGTGGAAGGTACTTAGAAGTAGGCTCCTGCAGGGAGTGAGCTCCAAAGGAAGAAGGAATACTGCTTTTCCAGTCTTTTCACATGAGCCCACTAAACTTTTCTCAGGATTAACCTTCAGGAGAAAAAGAAAAAAGGAACTGAGCTAGGGTTAAATAGGGTCCCTGGGCCAATTATATACAGTTCTTTTGATATCTGTGCATGAAGTATAGTTAATCTGGAAGCCTGTATAAGAGTCAGCCCAGGTGTACACATACCTAAACAAAGAAGTACTTTCAGAAAATGATTAATACGAGCCCTCTGAATAAACAGTGGGAGACATGGATATTGCACATGCAATTCTCCAAAAATTCTCCAAAGAACATTAGACTTGAGCAATGTAGTAAAAATTGATTCATTGTTCTGCTAGGTCTTTTTTCTCCCTGTGGTAAAAGAATCAAAATTCTCATATGGCAGTTCTAAGTTCAAAGACAGTTACTTCAGATGAGAGTGCCAATTTTATAGCATGCTAACTAGCGTGTGTGAAAGCTATCGCTATTATGCACTTGAATTACTGGAGTGAAAGTCTATTAATACCAAATGTTTTAGAAAACAAGCTGTGCCAAATTTAAGCTTCTTAGGGTTTATTTGTTACATAGTTCAACCAGTTTCCCAATCTATCTAGACCTTGACACCATATTTTTATGTTACAATCTTAGTAACTTGAAAAGCTTCCACTTCTGCACATGCTAGTTCCCGGCTCTGGTCTACCACTTACAACAGCTGCTTTATGCTCTAGCCCGCCCTTCAGCCTCTGACAGCAGCCAGGCAACAATGGACATTTCTGGGGAGGGCAGGGATGATGGCTGGCTTGTTCACAGCTATAGTCTAAACTCTTAGCACAGGGTCCTACTTAAGAAATATTTAATAAATGAATAAATGGATATCTGAGATCCTCTGTCTTATATCTCCAATGCTCTTTTCTGATGAGGATCTGGAAGAGAAGACAGGCAGGAGATCATATTTATACAATGTGGCTATTGATGTTTATTTCCTCCTTTTTGATAGGATTATGGACAAGCAGACAGAAAATGTGTTAGGCAAAGTATACTTGACCAAATCTCTCAAGATGTTCTTGTGCAGAAAATTAGACTAAATCCCAATAGAATTAGGAAGATTCACAACTGCTGAACAATTGTACCAAAAAAACAACAAAAAAACAAACACACACACACACACACACACACACACACACACACACCCCCACAAACCCTGATGATCAGACAGATATCAACTTGGAGGAGAGTGTTGAGAGCCAGGTCTTATGGCTCGGTCCTTGCTTGGACCTTCCCATGCAATGGTTTTATTTTAATCTTTATCAATATCCTCAATTAAATTAGTGAATAAAAGCTTTCTCAATTTGACAACAAGTCAAAAAGTTAGTAATTATGTTGGATAAGTGAATCAGCACCCAAAAGGACTTTGACAGATTACTGCAATGGGAACAATCTAACTTAAGAATTAGGTAGCATTTCTAAGAAATTTCTTATGGAGGAAAAGGTGACATAACTGCAGCTCTTGTGAAGTCTTCAGGATAAATGTAAATATCTACTTAAATTCAGGTAATGGGCTGAACAAGTACCAATTGGAGCAAAAAGAGTAATTCATGTGAAAAAGGAATGAGTTTTAATTGACATCAAGTCCAACCTAAATAACACTGACGACTGCCTCCCAAAAAAGATAATGTGATTTTAGCCAACTTTAAGATACCTGTGCTATCTTTAGAAATCAATCAAGTACTTATGGATCTTCTATTTGCAATGTTCTAGGTACTGTGTGGGATAGAGAAGTATCAGGCATAAAATCTCATTTACTTATTTGAAAAATTAAGGTATGAGAGTCATCAGCTTACTCCTGAATGGGGTCTAATTAATCAGGTACTACTGTACAGAGTTAAGCAATGAAGTATATCTGTGCATGAAGGTTGATCCATAATGCTTGATCCATAATGCTTGAGAAAAGACAGTCATAAGCATGAGAAGTCAGATAAATGATGCATTCCATTCCAAACTCTCTACTGAGCCAAGCCAGATCTGTGAGCTATTAGTACACTGAGGTCATGGCACAACCAAAGTTTGTGGAGTCCTGATAGCAGAGGGGGAAAACAGCTGCTTCTATATAAGTCAAATGTATAATTTACCAAAATACCCAAAGGTTGCATATTATATCACATTACTCTTTACAGTGATGGTGCACTACCCACAAAAACAGTCACATTTCCTTCTCAGGTGGAGTTTCCAGGGCACCACATTCTCCCTACTTTGTGCCTATCTTTGGATTTTT
This sequence comes from Myotis myotis, assembly GCF_014108235.1. NCBI lineage: Eukaryota > Metazoa > Chordata > Mammalia > Chiroptera > Vespertilionidae > Myotis > Myotis myotis. The sequence continues at coordinate 65,748,062 of NW_023416379.1, read as the reverse complement.
AATTTAAGGCTGGAAAAAGTCACACTAGCGAGTGGATACCAATTCCTCCAAATTTATGGCTCTAATCTCAGCTGGTCCTCAGTGAAGCGCAGAATAGCTTCCACAGTTTTCCTCTCTATACCCACAGGAGCTTTTCCAAACCACCACCTCTTCCCTAGTTACATCCCTCTCAGACATGACCTAACCACCTCACTTCCTATCTCATAAAGTACATTCTGTTCTTTACATTACTGCATCTCAGCTCAAATCTGTTCTGATGTCCACTCATCCTGTCTTCTTCATAGGAAGATGCCTCTCCTTCTGCTAAAGGCCAATTCTTTCATCTCTTTGAAGCTGGTGATATTGTTGAGTTCTCCCTTCTTGAATTCTCTATTAGCTTCATGCCTCTAGCCTCATTTTCCTCCTCCACTCCTAGCTCCTCTTCAGGCATCTTCCTCTGCCCACTTTTAAATGTCATGTTACGTGAATCTGTCCATGGTTCTCCTCTCACACTGACTAAGGCAGCATGATCCACTAGTCACTCTCCCTGAGCAGGCTCTTGGTCTCTCTGATATATCTGCTCCACTTGTCTGGGTCCATTTGTCCTTCAATATGCTCAGCATTTAATTGTTGCCTGAAATAGATCTAAGTGAAATAGATCTACTCTCTATGCTCCCTTCTCCTGAAACTCTCAATAGGACCCTACCACAGGTTCTCTCATGTAATCACTGGTTTCCATGCTTTTATCTTCTGCTAAATTGCTAACTCCTTGTAATAAGAGGCTGCATTGTTCTTTGCCATATCTCTGTGTGGAAAGGGCTTAATAAACATTTATAAAGTGAATGGATTAACTTACTTATATGTGCAAAATATGATGCTGGTAATGAGGTTCCTGATTCGGGAGACATCCAAATATTGTCCAAATGGTTAACTGGTGGGGTTACCATTTGATAGAGATGTGGACCAAGTGACTTAATGGCCCTACCAAGAGGAAAAATTTATGATGTTATGATTCTGTATCAAGTAAATCTTCTTAAAGTTACTTTATTTTAAAATATGTTTTGATTTTTTACAGAGAGGAAGTGAGAGGGACAGTTAGAAACATCAATGAGAGAGAAACATCTATCAGGTGCCTCCTGCACACCTCCCACTGGGGATGTGGCTGCAACCAAAGTACATGCCCTTGACCGGAATTGAACCTGGGACCTTTCAGTCCCTAGGCCGATGCTCAAACCACTGAACCAAACTGGTTAGGGCTAAAGTTACTTTTTTTAAGACTAGGAATTAACAAAGTCTATACAGACTATTACAAATTGAAAAGTACATTGGTGCTATTATTTTGTCCTTTTTCTTAGCAGACAATTGAAACACTTTTGGGTAACTATTGCTATGTGTTATGGTGGCACGAGCCACTGGCTAATGAAGACCTCAACCATTCTTGAACCCTAGACCAGTGGTCGGCAAACCACGGCTCGTGAGCCACATGAGGCTCTTTGGCCCCTTGAGTGTGGCTCTTCCACAAAATACCATGCGTGGGCACGCATGTACAGTGTGAAGTTGACTTAAAACTTTAAGTAAAGTTTATTAAGTTAATTTTAGGGAACGTTGTGGAGTGAAAGAAGATGTAGTGTCGAGGATTGAGAAAGGTATGTTGAGATGGTTTGGACATACAGAGAGGATGAACAAAAGGAGATAGACGAAACAAGTAGACAAGACGAGTGTGGATGGCAGAGTTGGAAGGGGTCGACCTCAGCGAACATACCTCAATCAGATTGAGGACGTTTTTAGCAAAGGCCAGCTTAGGAGTACCCTAATTAAGTTAATTACAATGTACCTACCTATATAGTTTAAGTTTAGAAAATTTGGCTCTCAAAAGAAATTTCCATTGTTGTACTGTTGATATTTGGCTCTGTTGACTAATGAGTTTGCCGACCACTGCCCTAGACCTATAAACCTAGCAGGCCTTAGAGGAAAGGGATCTTTGTTCCTCAGCAGATGGCCTCAAACTTTCTATTGTAGCTGCTAACCAACCATTGGACCTTATCTGATAGGTGTGCTGGACTTAGAAAATTTGTGTCTTCAGCAGCTCCCTTAGAGACCACATGTAGCTGAAGTAAAAAGAGGATGATGACAAGAACATCTTTTCCTCTACTTTGCACTATTTTAAACATAAAGCTATTTGTGTTTCAGGCTTTTAAAAATATTGGGCCTTATGGTAAGAGTATAAAAGAAAATAACTTTATCATTTCTGGCATGGTTGGAGACATTAAAAGAGCTCTGATTGTTGAATAAAAGCACAGCTTTAAACCTTCCTGAGAGATTGTTACTTCCTCACTAATTCCCCCTAAGGAAAATATTTAAGATCAGTATGAAGTTAAGAGACTACAGCTTTTTCTTCTGAGGATTACCTTTCATGAAAATGATAAAATGGAAAAATAATTATTTCACAAAGTCCAATAAAAGAGCCAAATCCTTCCAACAAATCCACAGATACCATTACCTTTAAATACCCTCCACTTATCAGGGGGGAGAAAAATAAAACTTCCTTAGATCCATTCAAATATAAAAACATTCTTTACTACATTGAATTTTATAAAATCCCATTGTTAAATACTTCCTCTCGAGCTCCTGCCAAATGGGAGAATTGCTGCTGAAACAGACAAGGAATATGTGACCTCCTCCCCTCCCTGATGAACATCAGGGTTACACTTTGGCACACACACAGATCTATGTTCTACAAAGGATGCAGCTTTTCAGAGATGTGAAGGATCTGGAATGAGAACACTGGCCCTCATCAACCCACTTCCTCTATTGGAAGGGAGTCTCCCAAATAGTGCTCTAAAGGAAATGCTGGGATGAAGTCACCCATGTTTAGTAAAGTAACAGTAGCCTGATGATGTGACTGTCTCTGAAGTGATACAAAGCACAGCGGTTAGCCTGAAAGTTCACTGGGACTTTTTAATAATGTAATTTTAGACAAATATTTGCACAGATGCACACACATATTTGTTCTGCTTCAATGGGACTCATCCAAGTGCTAGTTTAAAAATATAAACACAGGGAAACTGCTGTAGTAATGACTAACAAAATACAGCAATTAATTGCAAGAGCTGAATACTGTTCATCTAATAAAAAGTAGAAGGTGTGTGGGAGGAAAAGGAGTGAAATTCTCTAGCAAGTGAGGCCAGTGGAATTTAATAATTCACTCTGGCAATCATATTTGTTTAAGTCAGCAGGCCAATGTTCCTACTGTGCTGTACAATGCCAGGGTTAGTTTTCATCTTACCCACCATGTTAAGAGAGGGACTGCTTCTAGCCAAGCTGCATAAATACTATCACTGCAGCAGGCCTTGAATATCTACCATTTATTACAGATCTCTGAGCAGATCTGTGAAATCCAGAAAGGACTGTTAGTTCAGAGATGAATTTGGCTGAGATGACATCAGATTATTTGAAAATGTGTTATTCAGCAATATTTCCTAAGTGGCCTGTGTGTCAGCAGATAGTTGTGCTCCAATTATAGGACAGAAAATAGTCTCCAGACTATATTTTTAACATTCCCTTAGTAATAGAAATAGAGAACACGCGATGGAAAACTCTCATGGTTTTCTCTTTTTATGAAGCAATGTTTTTACTGTTCAAAGATATTTTCCTCATCACTTTTCACTGAAATTAACTTCCTCTTCAAAAGTTAAGAGATGCAAGGGTGAAGAGATTATGACAACATGTATATATTGCTATAGCTTCAAAAGCAGATAGATGTAACTAATGGTCAGAATAACACAACTAGGTTAATTAACACCTATTATACAAATAGCTCCTATGGAAGGTCCATATGGGCACTGGGAAGGCAAAGACATGGGAAGTATAAGAATACGTAGCTACACATACGTTTTTGTTTTCTGTGCTTATTCACTGGTTAAACTAATACTTCATCAGGATTAACTCTTTATTAGTTATTTATGGCAATAACCCAGAAACCATAGACCTGGTTTTTCATACAGCAGATAGTCAAATACTACCTAGCAAATATTTTTTCCCTACAGTAAATATATGGTGGAAGTATCTGTGAAAAGAAATCTAAATATTGTTTCAATGGAGGAGGACAGAGAATTAGGTGTTTGGAAAGAGGGACATTTATGAAGAAGCACAGTTTCACAACTCCTATGCAATAAAGAGAGACTTGCGCAGTTAGTCCCAGTGTGAGGTTACTTCCTTTTTACCAAAAAGCATCTGGCTGTAACCAGCAGATGCCCACTGAACACAGCCCAGAAGAGGTCAGCAGCTGCATATCAGAGCCCCAAAGTGGATCCTGGTGGTGCCAGAATGAAGAGTGACTTCCTGGAGGCACATGGGGAGTTAGCAATTTCTGGAGTGAACAAGAAGATGTGATTATCTCAGAGAGACAGTGAGGAAGACTAGATGTGAAAGTCCGAATTTAGAGCAACAATAGATTGGGAGACTGGAAAATCTTCAAACTTATACTAAAAGCCATAACCAGGAAGCTCCAATTCTGACAGGTGTGAAAAGAAACATCATGAAGGAAGAGAAGAGCCAAATCGGGGTCAATCCCCTCAGCCACAGCTGTCTGAGTTGGTGAAGTGCCTTCCTTGGAAAACTGAAAGTTAGTGTCTGTGTATAATTTGAGGGATAATAATTTTGCTTAAAATAACCTTTTTAGAAAATTTTGAATAGTTCCCCCCTAGTATTCCTCACAGTCCTAGCTGAGGAGGGCAGCTGTGATACGGAAAAATAACATCCTATTATGGCTACCTTTGCCAAAATAGCCTCTCCTTCTGAAGGCCTGTCTGACCCAGACCGCAGAACCTCCTGGACTGAGAACAAGCCGGGCCATTGTGACTTAGAAGTATCCCGGTGCTTAGAAGACACCAAGACGGCCAGGAGACAATGGCAGCATAGAGGGCTCTGGATGAACAGAATATGTAATTTCATTTAACAGCTGCGGAAGCTCATTAACTACGCTGGCATGAATGATTCTTTACAACTACAAAAAGAAAGAAAAACAGCAGCCTATTTACAGAGGCAGCCAGAGCCGACCCTTGTTTTCTAGCTTTCAAGGGAAACAAAACATTTCTGCATAATTGTATCCTATAATTCAACACCATTTAAAAGTGTAGATATTTTTGCACCACATATGTAGAGCCTCCACAACATTCCAGCAGTTTCTGACTACATGGCTTCCAGGTTCCCTCTGACCTGCTGAGGGGTAACCAGGCAGCACAGAGCAGGCACCTCTTTAGGCACGTGCCCTCCCTGAACTCCCCAACACACCATGTGCTTCCTCACATCCTCAACCTGAGGAAAGTATGACTCAAGTGCCTTTCACTGCTCTTCAGGCTTACATTGGCTGTTCTTTCTTATGTGATTATCAGCACTTTTTATTCTTTACTTAGGTTCTCTTCTACTTCCTGAGTGACCTTGAACAAGGCATTTAGCCTTTCTGTGCTTCACTTTCTTAATCTGTAAAATTATGATAGCACCTAACTCCCAGGACTATTGTGAGGATTAAAGTAATTACAAAAACACAACAGTGCCGGGCACATACTCAATAAATGCCAGTAAGTATTTTATTATTACTTCCATTATTCAGGACATCATGTGCCAATATTGCTTATTTTACATGTATTTCAACTTCACCTCAATAAAAATTGTTTGAGTGCAGTACTGGAATCTAGGGGGAATATGGGTGCATATCAGCATCTTTTACCCTCTTTCCTCCCTGACTCCCCTGCTCCTACCCCAGATACATACACGAAGAGGAGGAATGTTGCTCTTCAGTGGGGCAGGTTTGCTGACATTTCTTGGCCAATGGGCTCAGCTGAAAGACATGGGCACAGTTTTTATCACATTTGGGTAAACTTTCTTGTGGATGTTCTTCCTCCCAACAGTAAACGATATGATATACTCCTCTCCTCAGATACTCTATTCTGCTCAAGATCTCTCATAAATATGGGGCTCTAGGCTAAAGGAGTATGAAATGGTTCAGCCTGGTTCATTGGCATCCTATACTGGGGTTGGAGGGAATGTTCCATTTAGTAATGTTATGTTTTCTTTTCTTAGCATGTTTTTCCTGTGAGACCTTTTCATGAAGGGATGGCGGTCTCCAGTGGGATTCAGGTAATTCTGGGTCTCTGGTCCACATGCCATTATCTCATCCCACCTTTATTAGCAACCACAGGGATCAAGTCTTTTTCAACTTTGTATCCTTCAGTCCCTAACATTCACTATTCTTTATACTAGTGGCATTCAATATTTATTGAAACAACCTGTTACACATCATTTAAAAAAATTATTACCCACATTCTGATAGGGTTAGTCAATATGTTTGAGGTCCCATAATTACATTTAATTTAACTCAAAATTCAAAGAACATTTTATGATAACAAGTACTAATCTGGTAAAATTACCAGTAAAATTCAAACTTGTCATCATGGTCTACAGGGCCCTGTCTTGCCTAATCCTATCTTGCTCATCTGAACCAGAACACTTCATAATTTTTGCCTGATCCAACTTCTGCTTATTTACACTTGCTATTCCCTCTGCCTGGATTGCTTTCCCCCTACCCCATAATTTTGATGGGCTGCTTCTCAGGACAAAGGAACCCATATCATGAAGAGAAGGAAATAAAGGAAGACGACCCATGAAAAAATGACATTAAGTATGAGACCTAAAGTATGAGTGTGCAAGAATTTATGTTTAGAAGTAGAGGTGGGTTAAATAAGAGTATTCAATTTATACAGAGGGAAGAGCTAAGACAAAGACTTTGGAATGCAAAGGAATAGAGCAAGGTTGTTCAGAGAATTGAAAGTTGGTGTGGCTGGAGCTTAGAAAGCTGGGGCAGAGCAGAAGATGGGGCAGAAGCAAATAATGAATAGCCCCTTTAAAAGATGCTCCCACAGAGTGCAGTGCAGCATTTATGTACCATAGCCATTAAGTAATATCTTAATCTAAGATATAATCTATCTATATAAAACCCTAATATGCAAATCGACAGAATGGAGGAATGACTGGTTGCTATGATGTGTACTGACCACCAGGGGGCAGACGCACAATGCAGGAGCTGCCCTAGCCTGCTGGCCCCGACCAGCGGCGGCAGCGGGTGGTGAGGCCAGTGAGCGAGTGGTGCCAGGCCAGCCAAGGCGGGTGCGAGCAAGACCCCCCCCGATTGCCCCACCATCGCCCTGCAGAGGGAGGTGACCGGCAGCAGCAGCGGGGCTGGCGATGGGTGGCGCCAAGCCAAGGAAGGTGCAAGCTGGGGTCCCAATCACCCTGCCAGTCACCCCACAGATTGGACCTGATCGCCTGCCAGGCCTAGGGACCCTACCCACGCACAAATTTCAAGCACCGGGCCTCTAGTCATCCTATATAATAAAAGAGAAATATGTAAATTGACCATACACCTGCGATGCCCACCAGACAATCAGGAGTGAGTATGCAATGGTGGGTTAATTTGCATACACAGGCACCGGGTGGAGAGCAGAGCGACAGAGTCGGCAGCTTGGGGGGACGTGGCTCCCTCAGTCACTCCCCCCAAGCCGCCGGGCAGAGAGCAGAGAGGGAGAGCTGGTGGCTTGGAGGACTTGGCAGAGTGGGAGGCCGTGGGATGGAGACAGAGCAAGAAGAGAAAACCAAGAGTGCGGGGAGCACCAGGAATGCTGGGAATTGTAGTTCTGGTGGCAGACGGATCTCCTAGGCCAGTGATGGCGAACTTTTTGAGTTTGGCGTGTCAGCATTTTGAAAAACCCTAACTTAACTCTGGTGCTGTGTCACATATAGAAATTTTTTGACACTTGCAATCATAGTAGAACAAAGATTCATATTTTTGATATTTATTTTCTATATTTAAATGCCATTAAACAAAGAAAAATCAACCAAAAATCGCGTGTCACCTCTGACACACATGTCATAGGTTCGCCATCACTGTCCTAGGCACTAGAGCAAAGTGAGCTTGGAGCAAGTTACTGTTGCTGTGCAAGTTACTGTGGGGAATGGAGGGAAAGCAAAGGTGAGAGACATAAGTCAGTGTCGAGGAAAAATTAAAGGGAAGATATCCTGCAACTTCTAAGAAATCTTCACCAATGGAGCAAAGAAAAAAAAAGACCTCTATTATTCTGTGAGCACCAAACCAAACTGGGTTGGGGTCTCAGACAATTCCCTCATATGATTGCAAAGACAGACAGAAACTCTCGGATTGGAGAGGGCTCCCCTGAGGGCTCCCAGATTGGAGAGGGTGTAGGTCGGGCTGAGGGACCCACCCCCCATGCATGAATCTTCATGCACCGGGCCTTTAGTTCTTAATAAGAAAAAATCCTGCTTTCATTGGAATTCTCTTATTCTTCCTTAACCTAAAAATAATTGGTAGTTAGATGTTAGTCACTCTCAGGACTCTTCTGTTCTCTTCAGAAAGAGAGAGCTACTATGTCCAGAGTCAGAACACGGCACTGCTTACCCGGCCCTGGGACTTATTTTCCATTTCCTAAACATAAACCTGACTTCTCCCAGCACTGGTCTTGAGTGTTATCTTGGGTGGGAAACTAAATTAAAGCTGGCTTTAAGAATTAAATAGGAACCAACAACCGAATATTTTCTAGAAAAAAAACTTTATATTTTAGTAAATTGCATTTTGACAAATTGAATTTATGCTATTAAAATAGCCTTAAATATTTAGAATTTCTAACAATTCAAAATTATTTATTTTTAATTAGAGATTTAGGAACAAGTTATAAGAAATTAACAAAATCAGCCCAAAAACTAAAGCTAAAGTACAAAGAGGTTAGATGAAGTACAAAATACCACTGAACATTATTCTTTCTGTGAATAAACAGAGTACAAATTTCCTAGATTTTTATTCAATATCTGACTGTCAGAACTTATTTAAAGTAAAATACAGATTTACTGGAGAACTGGAAAAAGACAACTATATTTCTGATATGACCAAGAAAGCCACTGATAGTATATGAAAAAGAATAAATGTTTCAAAATTAAATTTTCCAGACAGACAGTCCATAGTTGAAAGATTATAATTCCAAAGATAATTTTAATGTAACATGATAATTAAAGATTAAAGAATTTAACAAAATCACTTTCTTAATATGTACTTAGAAAGATCTATTATGTGCAAAATATGAATACTGCAAGTTGAATACCTGAATTTGCAACTTTCACCAATTTTCTGTCTCATTTCAGCATACTTAACACTCAGTGGCAATAAATCTTCATTTACATAGGACAACAATGCTTCCATTCATTAACATCACAAATCCTGTAAATAAATGTATTTCCGCTGTGGGAATCTTGACTGTGCCACTCTTTTATGGCATTGGAACATTTCTTTATATCTTTACTGCATGCATTTCTTTAGCTTTTAAATATATTTTCCTACATTGGTATAAGTGTTTGCTCAAGAGTTTAACTCCTTAGCTTAAAAGACCAAATCCAAAATTCAGAAATGGTAGTTCAGTCTCTTCAAGGAAGCACATTGAGAATAATAGGCTTATAATACATCAACCCACTGTATATAACATTTTATGTTTTCCAACACACATGCCAGTAAGGTATCTCACATCCTGAAATATCATGGTGTCATTTTTGAATTTAGAGCTGTGGAGATATTCTGATTTTACTCAGTGTCATTATGATACCTGAAGGAGCTCATTCATTAATTTGTTTAACCATGTGGGGCAGTGAAGCCTTTGGGGACAGTAAGTTCACATTGAGTGTTTTGTGCTGAATGAATCCCCAATCTACTTCGTGTTCATTTGCATTAAAAGCCTCTACTCTCAAAGTACTGGATCATTAAGTTTATATAATAATTAGATATACAAATTAGGAAAGGCAGATTAAGTATCACTTGGCAACATTAACTTGCCCACCACATTCACACTGATGATTTAAAGTGTGTATTAATTAGCGAGATATACTTATTCATGCATGACAACTAAAAAAGCCTATTGAAGAATATTTATTTGATTGACTATTGTTTCTAATAATAAGCACATTCACAGGATAAGGTTGCCTCCCCTAATTTTCTTTACTGGCTTTTTGCCATTAAGAAGAGTTAAAAAAAAGGAAGGGGAAAAATAATCATAAGAAACCCAATCTCTTAAATGATTTAACAACTTAGCTCATGCACACAACAGCTATAAGTACACACTATTAAACACATCTTCCGTATCTACTTAGGATACTTACTCTGATACAGTGCAATACAAAGCATGTCTTTTCCATTATTTTAGTGAGACTGATAGGCTGGTTAACCAAGAACTTCAGTAAGATTTCAGTAAGTCAAAAATTAAGAGAAATAATTAACCCTGGTTATTCTTCTAATACAGAAAAACAACTGGCATCTTTGCATTATTTTTAAGCCACCACAAACTGACACCACTTCAAGAGAGATTTTTTCCCCCTGAAATAGTAATATCTAGCTACAATTTTAGTGAAAGAAAACAAGGCAATTCTGAGAGCAATCTGTTTGGGCAGAGCCAGGTTTCCAAGGTATATCCTCCTCATTCTCATACAGGCCTTCATGTGAAACCTTCGCCTCCACAGTCCTTGCCCCTGGTTTTAGGACAGGTTTTATAGATAGCATCATGACCGAATGCAGTGCAGGTTCAAATCAGAGTTTTAAGGTCAGGAAATAAGTATCATTTAAATGAGTCATGAATGCCACTTTTAGAATCTCTTGCACTTCCTTTAAAAATCTCCCTTCCAAGAATGTGCCAATTTTTATTTTGGCAAATTATAAATAAAAACCAAACATACAGTAGCTATGATGATTACTCAGTGTAGTGCTATCTTTTTAATGTTACAAACTTTACAGCTACACTTAGGCTACATTTATCTAGCCCACATTTTTTACTGTTTTATTCTCAGTAGCTGACCTACTGGGGTCCATTTCAAGAATTTTATATTCTAGATCATATAATATATTTTATTATGGTGATACAAACATGGAATTTTGAAATTATGTAAAGAAGAAAAACCACATGAAAGTAATTAGCAATAAAGAGTAATTTATGCTAAATATTAATGTATCTTACTTAAGCACACAATAACTTTGTCTAATATAGTGGTAGAAATGTAAAACAATGTAAAGTTTAAAAGTTGGATATTTTTGCAAAATAAAAAAATTGTATTCAGATCTTATTCCAAATACATATTGCATACTTTTGCTATTATCTTAAAATACCACTTTAGATTGTTACTATGGAAATATGGGGCACAGGGCGTAACAAATAATAGAATTTAAAAATTATCCAGAATGTTTTCTTGAGATTTGTATTTATTGGTTTAAAAAAACTTAAGAATGTTGTAGTTTTTATAAATTAAAATATTCTAATAAGCAATTACTTAAATGAAGGAAATAACCAAATAGAAATGGGAAATGGAAAATTTAGAGGTCAGTGAAGAAAGAAAGGGCATGTGAAATAACACAGGAGAAGAACCTAATGCAAGTGAAGGTCAAAGAACTAGGAAAAGTTTACCCATTTCTCCAAACTTATAGTCATTTACCCTGGGACACAACTGAGTTATTTACTCTAAGTGTTTTAAGTTTACCTATTAAAAAACAGGCCACATTCTCAATTCCAGACCCCAGCCCTAGCACATGGAAAGCCCTCACACCTCCCACCCATTTCAGTGGCAATCTATTAACTTCGCATGGCCCAGTATGACTAATTGAGTATTTTTCACTTGATGGCTCTATGTATGAGGGAAATTTAAAGACATATTATATATATATATATATATATATATATATATATATATATATCAATACCAGCTGAGTGTTCAACTGTAGTTTGGTAAAATTTTAAATGGTGGATCGGTCACAATGTTTCAGTATCACCTCTTATCAACATCATCAATAGGTAATAATGGGGGAACAGAAACTATAATTTCTACATTAATGACAATACCACATGTTTAGAAGATACTATGTGTTAAGATAAAGGATGCTGCCCTCATCTCCTTTTAAAGTGTCTCATTTCTACTATTTAAGTGTTTCATATTAAACAAATGTTCCGTAAGACAAATACAGATTTACAAAAAAAAAAAAAAAAAAAAGTTAGAAATTAGGTCTTTCACAGAGATCCAAAACAGGGATCTTTTAAAAAACTTAGCTTGTTTTCATATATTTAGTATAGCATTTTAAAGAGATAAATCCTATTACATAAAGCAAAGTTAACAGTTCGATTGAATGGGGACAGTATCAACAAATGCCTAAAATACTATTCTCATCAGCTAAAACAAGAACAAATAGATTTTTCAAATAAGAGTTAGTTGAGTCAATATTAGTTTAAGTTTCTTATGAAAGTGAAAACTACTTTATTACTTAAAAACTGAACCTATGAAGAAATAAAAGAGACTTAATCCATCCAGACAAAGTGAATTAATTCTTCACTCTGGCCTTTACTTTTTTTTTCTTTCCAAATAATTTAATTTCATTAATAGAAATGTTAGTGAATGGCTCTTTAAAAATACTTATTTTGAAATTACAGATAAATATAAACAGCAGGAGAACACAAATCACTTTTTAAAGTGATTTGTGAAATATTGCCTTAATACACTTTTTATAAGAACAAAGATACTATAATATATTTCCTTATTCCTTCAGGAATACTTTGCTGTTTTTTAAAAATTAATTTTTATTGTTGAGAGTATTACAGATGTCTCCCACTTGCAAATTCTATACAGACACAGAGCACTTCTGCCCTGCTGAAGTCCTCTAAAAATGTACAGAAATGGTTTCAAAGTTATTTAATTTATACCATTTTCACCCAAGCTTTGCAAAAATGTATCAAAGAGAAAGCAAGGTATTCAGTTATAGTTAACAAGATAATAGCCCCTAAAGCAGCTCCTTGAAGTCTGGGGCAGTAGGCAGCTGCAAACATCCGACTGAAAGCCCGTCTGTGGCCTCACAGCTTCCAGTCGAGGATGTTTACAGTCGCTCACTGTCAACAGGGATCTGCTTTCCCTCTGTTAACTTGAAGAAGATTCCCCAGCAGGTGTGTCTAAGATGTATAGGCAGCAAGTCTGTACATTACTGAAGTCTCATTCAAATAGAAATATTGTAAAAAAAAATGTCTCACATTCAAAACAATAAGCTTCATGAATGTCTATTATTCATTTACCAAATTCCTATAAAATTCTTTGATGTACTAAGATGACATATGCAAACAGATCTTATTCATTACTGTTAGCTACAAGGAACAAACAAGCAAAGGCAGAGTTACTTAAAATGACTCCAGCATGTGTTATGTAATTAAAATCCTTCTTTGAGTGAAAGTGACCAAACATGGAAATTAAATCATGTTAACAACATAAAGTGCACATTTAACATTAAATACTACATTTAAGTGAAATTAGACTCTCAATGAAATAAAAGGTTTATTTCAAACATTATAAATTCTGACAAAAACAAGACTTACGTGCTGCTTTTATGTATCACTTTTGCTCTAAAATCTGCTCCCAGAAACAATTTGTAAAGTCAGCTGGTTTTTGAAAGAGTAAGCAACAATCAGGAGAAAAGTAGAATGGAATAACAAGGTCTACAACAGGCATATATCAGTTTGTGGATCACAGTTTCCCACTGGAAAAACACTGAACCTATCACTTGCAACAGAGTGACGCACATTAACTCTAAATTTGAATGTTTTGAATTCCACTCCCATTCTTTTATGAAAATAAATGAGGAAAACTGAAGGTTAAGCTCTATCAGTCACTACTTTCCTGAAGTAATTCAAAACCCTTCCTAGTCCAGTGAAAGATTAAGTTGATACAGAAAAGAGGGTGTGCCTTTCCCTGAGATTTGTTTTCAGATGAAGTTACCATAAGGTTCTTAAATTGCAGAAGTCTTAGTAGTTTGTGACACCAAACCCAAAACATAAACAAATCCACACAAACAGTGTCATGTTTACTGAAACTAACAAATGTGAAGAGCTCTATAAATTACTTTTTCAAAGCAAAGGGTAACTCTATCCCATTAAGGTTAAGAAAGTTAATCTTTGAGGCAGCAGGTGAAAACAAGCTGAGTTATGTTGTGGCCTTTTTCTTTATTAACTAAGGGCTTTGAACTACTAAAACTTCCTAGGGAACCACGCTTTCTCAATGGGTCAAGTCACATAGGGGAACAAAGCAAACTTTATCAGTGCTGTGAGATTCTACATTCCACAAATTCTTGGTACTTGGCATTCCTATACCACTGCTGACTAGAGCTTGAGTCAGTCCACCAAACTCAGCTACAGTAACCAACCTTGTGAACTTCTCAACAAGACACCCACTTCTTTTAAGTTAGTCGCAAATAGACAGTCAGGGTACTCTTTAATTAAAACAGATAAATAACAATCCTTCCACCCTGTGAAGATATTGTATAGCAGTAACTGTTTACAAAAAGAAAATATTTTCACTCCCATAAATTTTCCTCAAAGTGACAGATCTCCTACTTGCTTTGGAATCTTAGCACTTTTAAATAATAGCTTTAAATTAAAAATGAAAAACCCTAAGCGACTAGTAGTACATCCTAAGCAAACAATCTCAAGGAACAATTCTGTGAACAGGTGAAAGATATTAAGCCTTAGCACAACGTTGAAAATCCAGCCTTCTGCTCAGAGTTCTATGAATAAACATAAAAACTTCTCCAAACAAAGCATAAAAGACCATAAAATCTTAGTTACAAAGTTCGTAAATAGAAGGGCATTTAACAAGTGTCTATATATATGGGCTTCCTTTTTAGCAAGTCAGCTAGATGAAATCCATGTGAAAGGTAAATCAGATCTATCCCAACTAGGTGTGGAATAATTCTGCCAGTTGGAGACTGAGTGTTATTTAGTGTCAGCTATTTGGTTGTTTTTGAGTAACTGACCAGTACCAGTTCTATTTGGAACAGCAATCCCCCAAATGAGTGTGGCAACAATTCCCAGGACAGTTTTTTCTAGCCCCACATACCTGTACTGCCCCTTGCCCTATGGACTCTGCAATTCTTATTCATATAGAAGGGAGCTGAGTATGTGCATTTCACAAAAGTTATAAAATGATTTTGCTATACCTTCCAGGCAGAAAACCACTCATCTAGAAAGACAGAACTAAATAAATTTGCTTAAGATCTTGCCACTACCTGAGAAATGTGACCAGTAAATCCATTTTAAAAACATGAATTAAAAACAAATATGGCAGTATAAGAATCAATTGTGTCTTAATACATCAGACCCAGGTTTGTCTTAATTAACCCTGAAAATGCATAAAAGTCTCCCTACCCAAAGTGCAGTTCTGGATGTCTATACTCTAATCAGATTTTGTAATCTTCCCCAGACCATTTTGTTTTAACAGTCTGAAGGATGAATTCCTTCTGGCAGTGCACAGTTTAGGACTGGCCCCAGATAAAGTTTTATAAATTTCCTTAGCTATCCTAAACTATTCAGTCTTGAACCTTCTTATCCTCCTATATAGTAAAAGGGTAATATGCAAATTGACCCTAAAGGCGGAACGACCAGAACGACTGCTCAATCAGTCACTATGAGGCACACTGACCACCTCTCAGTCCCTCTCCCTGGCCGGCAGGCTCCCATTGCCAAAGGGGTGGATGGCGGCGGGGGGCAGGGCCGGTTGCCAGGAAAGATGGCCCTGATCACAGGCCAGGCCTAGGGAGCATATCCACGCACGAATTTCGTGCATCAGGCCTCTAGCTGATTCTATAATCAGTTTATTTTCCTAAACTCTGCATAATTAAGAACAGCTTAAATTATTACAGTGCTCATGCTCCCCCACCTCCCTCCTTTCATATACCTAAATTCTCCAGATTTTAGGATATCAGAGTATTTCATACTTGAATGGTGAGATTTAGGCACTAATCAGCAGCTGGAGGAAGTTATCATTACTGTTTTTGTTGATTTATTTATTTACACTAGGTCTGTCCTTTGGTCATGAAAATGCAAAGGTGCATGTAAGTGATCTTACCTACTAGAGAATGATGCTTTGTCCTATGGTTCCACCTCTCTTTTCCTGCACATTCATCTAACCTCCATTCCCTCTAGTCTCTGAATGCTGCATTGACATCCTAGGAATGTAAGTGTTTCATGTCAGCACAGAACCCAGTGTCCAGGCTCTGTTCTGCACCTTTCCATCCACCATCTCTCTGGAGGCCAAGGTTCCAGGCAAACTGTATCAATAGTATTGGCATTTGGCCCCTATCCCTTCCTTCAGAAAACCCACCTTAAGGCAAGAAACACAAGTAGTCTCTGCTTCCTTCTGTAGAAAACATGCATAGAACTGGTCTGAAATGAAAGGAAAATAAATGAACAAACAAAATTCTGCCTTTTAAAAGTAATCTTCATCTTCTTCTATTTATACTTTACACTTAGTAGGCCACAGTGTTTTTAGCCTACTCCACTTCTAATTCGCATTATATTTTTTACTAATGACAGTGATGAACTTTCCCTTGCTTTAAAAAAAATTAATAAAAATACAGACCTACCTGGTCCTTGCCTCTTGAAACTGGCCATAGGCTGTAAATTTACTGGGAACATTTTCCCATGGATTGTGCACACCTGGAAGATTAAGAAACTCAAATTCTAGGAAGCAAGGCATTATATCTTGGATAGTATAGAGTTTACAGAGTTATAAAGACTAAAATCTCTCCTACTCCAGAAGTTAATATATTTTGTTCAATTAACACTCTTTAGTAAAATTGTAGTGCAAAATAAGTTGAGAAAAAGCTAAATTGTGTATACTCAAGTTTACAGCCTTAACTCTAATACATTTTTGTTGTATGTCAAACAATGTCTACACATAATCTCATTTTAACCTTGCCATGGTATTATCACACAGATGGAAACACCAGGCTTTAAGAGTTGGAATCACATCTATTCCTCACTGCAATATTATGATTTTTTTTGTTATTCTAACCTCCTGAGTCATCTGTGGAGTTGGAGAGGGTGTAGGTTTATATAAATATGATATAGTTAATAATAATTCAATAAAAATGTGTTTTCACTATAAATTGGACATAACAATAAAAAAAAACTTTTGAGTAGAAACAAATATCCATGTCCACTGCTGATACAATTCATTCAATCACTTACTCATTCTTCATATATTTTATTCATTTGCCAAAATCTCATTTAAAATAATACTGATTTACAATGGAGGCCAGAGCTACTGAGATAGGAGCTATCCAAGCTTATCAGAGTGTTGTGGTTATTATCAACTGACTTCATCATCCTCTCCTATTTTGGCTGGCATTCTCACCAGGCAGGGGGATTCCAGAGGGTCAGGGCATCCCAGCCTTCAGGCTAATGAGGAACTTTCCATCCCTCTCCTCCCATCCCTTCTCCCTCTCTTCCTTCAGTGTTACTGTTAGCAATTCCCAGGCAACATCCCTCAAACCACCTGCTGGCTCAGTTCTCCCCACTCAGGGATTCCTGCTCCATTAGATTTTGCACAAAGAGCACTCTCACTCAGGTCCTATTTCTAGAGAGGGACATTAGAAGTTTAAGATTAATTTCATTGTAATCATCACATGGAAGAATTCCAAATTCAAACAGTCCTTGTTTTTGCTTTTTAAAATCAAAGCTATTAAATTATTCCAAACAGTAAAAAATCAACATGTTTAGTATTAGAAACTGCATTTTAAAATATTTTTTGTTTATACATTTCACAATTTGTTTTTAATTTATGGCAACTGTACATAGTTGATATTTCTATGGATATTTTAGCCAAGTTAAATGATTTTGATGCTCTTAAAGAAAGATTTGAAAGTAGTTTGCCACTTAGTGCACTTAAAAAATACTTTAAAAAAGTATTTCTTAGAATTAGCCAAGGTTAGAGTCTTTTCTTAATCATTTTGTGTAAAATAACATCAGTAAATGCCATACAAAAACAGCCATATTATTGACATGCTCAGAAACTGATTCCTTCTTGAATTATGTAATCAGTAAAACAGGTTACAAAGCTCTGCAGTGATACAAACATTAGATATCCCATCAAATTCAAGAAAAGACAAGAAAATCTATAGGTATAATATAAATAATACTGTGTCAAAAATTTAGAGCATACATGTTTTTCCTTCCTATTTTTTGTATTTTATAAGTTTTCTTTGAGTACTTTAATATAAACATTTAGAAAAAAATGATTGACCCATTATCCCAGATATAAGAATTAGTTCTCCCATATCTCAAGAGTAATATGTAGATAGTACCAGCCATTTTCTCAGAAACAGTTCTCCATCTCGATAAATCTTTGAAAAGAGAGATTATATAAGCTCTAAAGGCCATGATTCTGTCTCAGCCATTATTGTGTCTCCTGGAGTATATAACATGCTTAACATAGCAGGTACCCAAAGAATGCAGGCTGAATTTTTAAAACATTGATAAAGAGAGTCTTAAAACACACCTTACTTATAATTATGCAGCAAGTTTCCTTTGAAATTTATGAGTTCATAACTCTTAAAAAATAGGCCCCCCCCCCTTTAAAAGTGATGAAGTAGACAAAAGTTAATTGGTTCGTGTTTAGAACCAAAGCTATAATATGAAGATGTGATTCCCCAGCCTGTGGTTTATGAAATTATCTTGAGACCAGCTGATGCTTCTGCCAAGGTGTAAAGACAGGGAGCACTGGGCCCTTTTGATAGATGATTGGCACAGGCAGATTTCTGACTGTCACTGAGCCTATTTTCTCTGTGATTGGACACTACTTTACCTACACCTCACGGTCCTCTTCTGAGAAATGACTAAGATACGGGAAAGCACCATGCACAGATTAGTTATTCTTCCTTATTATTACCTTCTGATTATGAACATGTTAGGGCAGATTAATCAGAAGAATGTTTACTAAGGGAAATAAACTACTAATGTCATTTGGGCTTTTAAACTTGCTACATGGTCTCATTTGACCTCACTGGACATCAATTTTCTCAACTATAACAAGAAGGTTAATCAGATTCTCTCTTAAATCCTTCCAGCTATAAAATCCTCTGACTCTAATCCCTTCAACTGCTTGAATTTATGAGGTAGGGGTGGGAAATGGAGTAGGAGAGGGTTGGAAGAGTTTTTTAAATATTAAACATACACGAATCATGGACACAGTCTTCCATTATTAGTGCGATTTTTCTTAATACAAAGAAGCACAATTTAGCCTGACTTCACTCACCATCACTTCCCACACCCATACATTTTTTAAAAAGCAGGATTATAAGATAGTTTGAGAGTATATTTATGGACACAGTAGTTAGTAGTTGAGTTATGAAGCTTTCAATAGAATTACCTCCAATACTGTCTGGCATAGGAATTCGGTTAAAAGTAGCAAAAGAAAAAGGTTCATATACCTTATACTTGTGGCAAACAATGACACAGCATACAGAAAAAGGGACCAAAAAATTCATATTCAGGGCTGAACCTTGAAATCAGGTTGCAAGACCTCTACACTATTTCATATAGAGAAAGGCAACTTAACTTGAAATAGCTCACTGCATCTCCAAACCAAACACTTTCAGCAGCACTTTACTTACTACAAGTTAATGTATGACTTACACTATTTTGGGCAATCAGCAGGTTAGTTGCTCATGTGAGGACTTTTTCAGACTTTCAACAAAATAACTGTAAACTCACAAGATAACTATACCTCAAGTCAAAGAATAGTTATTAAAAACTCATGATTTCATCCTATTATATTCACCTAATTAATATGTACTCAAACAGCAGGTTTGTGCTAAATTTGAACCACTAGGGATAACTGATGATGGAAATATAGTGTGACTGGCCCTAATTTTATTTGTAGGTTTAAGCATTAAGACTGGAGGTAAAAAAGTTTAGGTCAACCAAATAGGGCAGCCACAGAAGCAACAATGACAAACTACCAACTACTGTTTTGCTTCTCTTTCCTGTAAAGAAGAAAGAGGGTCTGAAAATTATGGGATAACTTCCATTAGTTTCTAAAGATGCAGATTCCATTTCTCCCTAAGAAAATTTGGTGTGGTGGTAATCTAGGATGTACAAATGGGAAACCTCTGATGAACAGTGGGGAGGAAACTAAAAATTTCCATGACTATAGGGAAGGATAGACAAGTGGGAGGAAAATGGATAAATTAAAAAAGAACAAATGAGAAAGAAAACGCCCTTTCCCTCTTTCTATTCCCTACAGGTAATTTATTAGTTATTCTTGAAATGTTTGAACAGCATGCTATTGCCATGCAATGATCAAGAAAATACATTTTTCAGTTTACTCTTTGTTTTACTGATGGGGATCTAATCAAACTTGTTAAGACCTAGGACCCTCCACCTGGAAAATGAATAGTTATTTAAAAATAAATTAATTTCTTCAAATCAATACTTTATCATTAAATTAGCTCAACATTTTGTTATTTAAAGCAAGTATTTTTCATAAATACTACTGAATAATATACCTTCCTACAGAGATTCAAAAAGCAGATAAAGCCCTAACCGGTTTGGCTCAGTGGAGAGAGCATTGGCCTGCGGGCTCAAGGGTCCCAGGTTCGATTCCGGTCAAGGGTATGTACCTTGGTTGTGGGCACATCCCCAGTGAGGAGTGTGCAGGAGGCAGCTGATCGATGTTTCTAACTCTCTATCCCTCTCCCTTCCTCTGTGTAAAAAATCAATAAAATATATTAAAAAAAAAAAAAAGCAGATAAAGAGAGAAACTTCAGGAGGCACTAAAATGAATTAGCAGAAAGTTTAAAGGTAAAATTGACCACATTATTTTGGATGTTCTGGAAGCATCACAATTCCAATGATTCTATCCCAATCTATAATAAAAAAAAAAAAAAAAGCCATAATATGCTCATTAGACCGGACGTCCTCCTAGATGTCCTTCTAGACGACCTTCCTGACAAAGCTGGGGCTGTTAGAGAAACCTGGGTCCTGGGTGCCTGCCAGTGGCCGGAGGGAAGCCCAGGTCCCAGGTGCCAGAGGGAAGACGTTGCTGGCAGCCGGGTGAAGGAAGGCCTACTCTTGCACAAATTACATGCATTGGGCCTCTAGTATAATCATAAATCAGTAGAAAATACTTTCAGATTAGTGATCTGACCAAAAAAAGTCATTAAGCATGATTTAAGCAGCATCCCAAAAGAAATCCTAAATTCCCTAAAGAATTAACTTTAGTCTTATAATCTGTGGAATGAAAGTGCCACACTTTTATTTCACCTAAACTATCTATTAAAAGGTAATTTATATACAATAAGAGTACTTTACACCCATCTTAAAAAATAAGTGATGACCTCACACCTGTCAGAATGGTTATCATCAATAAATCAAAAAACAACAAATGTGGGCAATAATTTAGAAAAAGGGAACCCTCATGTACTGTTGGTGGGAACGCTGATTGGTGCAGCCACTGCAGACAGCAGTATAGAGTTACCTCAAAAATTTAAAAATGGAACTGCCTTATGACCCAGCAATTCTACTTCTGGAAATTTATCCAAAGAAACGCAAAACGCTATTGCGAAAGAATATATGCACCCCTTTGTTCATTGCAGCATTATTTACAATAGCCAAGATTTAGAATCAGCCCAAGTGCCCATCAGTAGATGAGTGGATAAAAATGCTGTGGCAATTTACATAATGGAAGACTACTCAGCCATAAAAAGGAAAGACATCTTACCTTATGCAGCAGTATGGATGGACCTGGAGAGTATTATGCTAAGTGAAATAAGCCAGTCAGAGAAAGACCATATAATTTCACTTATATGTGGAATCTAATGAACAAAATAAACCTACAAACAAAATAGAAACAGACTCATAGATACAGAGAACAGACTCACAGTTATCAGAGGGGGCTGGGTAAAAAAGGTGAAGGAATTAAACAAAGAAAAAAAAAACCTCATAGATGCAGACAATAGTATGGTGATTACCAGAGGGAAAGGGCTTAAGGGAAGGTAGAAAAGGATAAAGGGGGGATAAATGGTGATAGAACAAGACTTGACTTGGGGTAGTGAGCACATAATACAATATACAGATGATGTATTATAGAATTGTATACCTGAAACCTATATAAATTGTATTAACCAATGTCACCCCAATAAATTCAATAAAAATTTAAAAAATAATTGATAAAACTACCCTAATTTAGTCTTTGAAAACACTAATTAAAAAATCCAAAAACACAAAACTTACCCCATTGGTTGGAATCCCAGAGTCCTAACTTTTCTTCTTATTTTTCCTTTCTTTCTAAAGCACTCTTTAAAATTGCCTGTTGTATTTTTTAATGTACTCAGAAGTCCTAAGGCTCTGGAAGTTTTTCAACTAGTAAAATAAACATAGCAATCGAGTACCTGCAGTTCTGCTAACAGTATTGTTTGTATTCTAAACCCCATCTACAAAGGCTACAGAGAAAAATATCCAGTATAAACAAATATTACTTAGATACCAGTGGCATCTCAAAGCAGCACACCCAAGTCTCAAAATGTAAAAGGAAGAAATTTTCCACTCCTACAGTACATAACTCCCTGGTGAACCTTGTCAGGAAAAGAGAATGAAATTGCCTCTGTTACTGTGAAGTTGGGGAGGAGGTGTGGGTATGAAGGAAATCACTAATTCTCTTTCTTCATTTGTTCACCATTATTTTTCCCTCATTAAATCTCTTCTTTTCCATGATGGCTCTCTCTTTTCTCCACACTTCCTCCTTTTAGCTGTTCCCTCCATTCACAGAAATTCAAGGAATTAGAGTTTGCTATGAAAATAGATCCTTTGAATCTTTGTTAATAAAAAGTAATACAATGATAGTTTTAATTTATACAAAAAGAATTGAAAGAGTTTCAAAAGTTTTTGTTAAAAATGTGTAGTGTGAAATTGTTAAGCTTCTCCATACTTTAGCATTATATCTTGAAAAGTTCTAACTGCTGCCAGAAGAAAAGTATAGTTAGCAAAAAAATTTCCATTACTCTTATATTAAGAAGCCACACCCCATACAACTAATGACAGGAAAACATTTCAATTCAAACCCCTAGCACTATCCAGCCTGAAGCAAAGTTGTTGTGCGTGGGGTTTTTTTTGTTTGTTTGCTTGTTTTTTAAATATATTTTATTGATTTTTTACAGAGAGGAAGGGAGAGGGACAGAGAGTTAGAAACATTGATGAGAGAGAAACATCGATCAGCTGCCTCCTGCACACCCCCCACTGAGGATGTGCCCGCAACCAAGGTACATGCCCCTGACTGGAATCAAACCTGGGACCCTTGAGTCTGCAGGCCGACGCTCTATCCACTGAGCCAAATCAGCCAGGCATGTGTGTTTTTTCTTAAAGATACAAAAATAAAATACAACTCACATTTTCAGTGAAGAAAAGAAACTCTGGCTAAATAAGTAGCAATTATGCGGAAGAATTTATATGCTAGGCACGACTGAATGTAAAAACACCAGAGCAGTCAACCAAAGCATTAACACTTTGAGTATGATTAACAGAATGAACTTTCAAAGGTCAATTAAATGTCAACGCACTTTAAAGAGATATTCTTCTTATGAATGGTCAGAGTATAATAACACCTCATAATTTAGGGGTCCCCTTCTTAATTCAAAGGTAATATGCATGTGATATAGGTATATACATATACAGACTTATGTCATCAACCAGATTACTATAGAAAGTCATCTAACATTTACTCTAGAGCTTTGACTAAATAACTATTTATTATACAGCATTATCCAATAAAGATGAAATGCAAAGTACACTGGAAACATTAAGACTAAACTTTATCCAATAGCTGACCCTATTTATCTATAATTAAAAAAAGCATAATATGCTAATTAGACCAACAGCTGACCGACCTTCTGGATGAAGCCAGGGCTGCAGCCGTGCGATTGAGGCAGCCGCCATGGCTGTGAAGGCCTACTCTTGCATGAATTTTGTGCATCGGGCCTCTAGTTCTATAATAAGAAGTCATTCACAAAGACAACCCTTTACTGTCCTTAATACATCATCCTACTACTTAATGCATCTCTTCCACTAACCTTCCCTGAATGCTTGTGCTTAAAAAGCTTACCAAAAAAGTACATGGCATTCAAAAACTGCCATGTTTAGCATTAGCAATCTTTGGGATAGACCAAGTCCTGAACTCAATTAAGAGCCCATATCCCATCCCACATAAGGAAGACCAAGTTGTCCTAGAACCTCAGAATGAGAAGGGACCATCAACATCATCTGACCCAAACCTCTCCACATTTACAGCTCAAGAAATGTAGAACCACAAAGGCAGAGCAACCTGGCTTATCTCCCATAGCTCCTTAGTAGATGTCAACTCTTTAAAACGTACTTTGTCCACTGTTTTCTTCCCTACATAAAATCTATCATATACTTTCTCTCCCTTAGGACTTTAAGACCAAGTTATAATTGACCAAATAGCTGTGGCTACCATTGGAATTCAGAGGAGGAGAGAACCTTTAAGATGTTAATGATCTGGGAAGGCTCCAGGGAGGAGTTGGAAATTGAAGAATGGTAGAATCTGGTTGGTTTGAAAGAAGGCATCAGGGAAGCAATATGGGCTAAGGCACTACAGTGAGTGAGCCAGCCATATTCCAGGAACTGCAGAGTATGTAAGACCATGGTTTCAGGACCACTATATGAGCCAGCAAGAGGAGGTTCAATTTGATTGGGGGGTATATAGAAAATAATGAGAGAATCTTGATTTTAGAAAACTGAGGTGAAGACAGCAAAGACTAGCATTGCAATATGTTTGCAAGACAGAATGGAGATGGGAAAAGAGAAACATTGTGGTGCCTCACTGGGGTCTGTCTACTAATATTAATAATTTTTACGGGGTTATTGTAAGGAAAATGTGAGCTGATGTGAGAAAAGGCACTTTGAAAAGTATAAGAGCTCTAGAAAGTAAAGGTATTTTTAAAAGTTGGGGGCAGGGGTCTCTCTGATCATGTCCTCACGTTTTGATGGCATATATTTCTCTGAAAAGGCAAATTTGGAGTTGAATTCTGGATGTACTACTATGGGGTCAGAGGTAGAAATCTCCTCCCTTCAATAATTCTAAAACCTAGCCGAAACCGGTTTGGCTCAGTGGATAGAGCGTCGGCCTGCGGACTGAAAGGTCCCGGGTTCGATTCCGGTCAAAGGGCATATACTTTGGTTGCGGGCACATCCCCAGTAGGAGATGTGCAGGAGGCAGCTGATTGGTGTTTCTCTCTCATCGATATTTCTGACTCTCTATCTCTCTCCCTTTCTCTCTGTAAAAAATCAATAAAATATATTTAAAAAATAAATAAATAAATAAATAAATATTTAAAAAAATAATAATAATAATTCTAAAACCTAGATCCCAAAAGGAAAGACAGCTTCCACCCTAAGCCCCTGCAAGGTTGAGGATCATCAATACTAAAATACAAAACCAGGATTAAAAACGTGAGGCAGAACACATAGTATTTCTTAGAGTAAGTCAACAAAGTATATAAAGGATTAAATAAGGTGGTACAAAAAGGGAGGAGGGGAGAGGAGACAGCAGCTGAGGCAGCCCAGGTTATTAGCTGGCACTGCAGTCTGCATCCTTCTCCTGTCCCTTTCCCTCTACTCAACAATTACTATTTAGTGGTCTGACCTTACCTGTGTCCAGAGCTACTTATCTCCTCCAGCGTTGTCTTCCTCTCTTGTCCCTCTTCTATAGCAACTTTCCAAGGCTAAAAGAGAAATTTTTAAGTTACTACAATAAATTAAAAGCTATATATATGGAGTATATACTGAGTGTCAGTTATTATCTGTCACTAATTTGTATCTTACATAATTTATAATCTTACATAATTTCCAAAATAACTCCTATGAGGCAGGTAGTGTTATCCTCATTTTTAAGTAAGGTTGAAAGCTTAGAGCAGTGGTCGGCAAACTCATTAGTCAACAGAGCCAAATATCAACAGTACAACGATTGAAATTTCTTTTGAGAGCCAAATTTTTTAAACTTAAACTATATAGGTAGGTACATTGTTATTAACTTAATTAGGGTGCTCCTAAGGCTTAGGAAGAGCCACACTCAAGGGGCCAAAACGCCGCATGTGGCTCGCGAGCCACAGTTTGCCGACCAGGGGCTTAGAGGGTCGAGGATGCAGCTCAAGGTTACGTAGGTAGTAAAAGGCAAAGCCGGGATTTAAATCAAGTGTGTTCGATCTCTCAGCTTATGCTTTGAACCTCTCTTCTAAATTCTTCCCTTTTATTTCAATAAACATGGAAGTCCTCACTTATATGTCAGAGAGTTTATGGAGACAGAGAGGTTATAGGACCCATTATATGGGATTTTAGTCGGAAGTTTTGACAACAGAGGGCAAGGGGCCTGGTTTCAGCCAGATACTTCTCTACCAAATTATCAGATTTAAGACTGAAATCTTCAAATGTGAGTGTTTAACTGTGTTGCGGGAATAGCTTTCCATTCGGCATTCTTGCTCTCTCGCAGGCCTTCTGTCCCTTGGGATCAATTCCCAATTATTTGCTTGAAACCTTATCTCCCTTGTTGAAGAGGAGGAAGTGGCTGGGATTGCCACTCCCACAGATCACACACAAGCTAGAGGTGGTGGTGAGAGTATCCCACAGTAGGAGGGGTCTCTTGGATCTTGTGCCCCAAAGCAGCTTTAACTCTTCTTGTAGGTGGTGTCTTGGTTAGCTTGCCGAAGCAGTTCATGCGGGAGGGGTTCCCTGGTCCAGCTAACAGATGAAGCCAATATGTCTGGTGCTGGAGGGGAAGTGATCTGAGCAGTGAGCACCTCAGGATGCTTTTTTTAGTGCTCCCAGATTCTAGGACCTAGAAGCAACAGTTGCCATTAAATACTGGCAAGAAAACTCTAACACTATTTTTTAAAAAGTAGTGTGATTTGGGAGAGTTTTGTTAATAATACAGATTCTAGGTTCTGCTAACAGAAATTCTGATGCTTATAGGAAGGTGGCCAAGAGTCTGAAGTTTTCTAAGTGCTACAGAAGGTTCTGATACAGGTGGTCTAAGGACCAAAAACTCTCAGATACACTGCTCTATTCCTCTACAAGGCTGTCTAACCAGCAAACCTGCTCTGAGGATTACATTATACAAAGACAGTTTGCTTGTTCAAAGATCAATGCAGAGTGGTCACTTTTAAATAAGGCTACTAGGCTTTCCAGAAGTTTCCAGGCTTACAACTGTTGGGGACTTCTTTTCCTGATATCACCAAATAGACAGGTCCCTCAGGAAAAATAAAATATCTCATTCATGATGCAGTCCACATAGGATATCTCCAGACCCAATGCTTGTCTAGAGTGAAGAACCTTCTTGGCAAGATGCTATTTCCAGTGCTTATTTTATATTTGGTGTAAGATTGGAGACAATTTTCTCACTGGAGATTTACTTGATTTCAAAGATACATTTTCCTTCATGCAACTGCATTGAAAGGCTTATTTCATGCTATCATAAAACCAAGTTAAAAGTCAGACAAGAACTCAAATGAAATATTATGGTATGATTAAGCCATTTAATTAGACATTCAATCACAATGCAAACAGCTACTTATTATTTAAGAAACATACCTTTTAAAAGGTTTGTGTTCTTCAAAGAAAGCTAAGTCATAAACGGTATTACATTAAATCAATATTGCTATCTTTCTCCAAGAAACCCTATCAATTGTCTTTGTCTCTTTCTAAATCTGAATCCCTATTTTAAGTTATACACTTTCAGGCTAGATACTAGAATAAGCTCACTTTTTCTGCCAGTTTTTTCTTTAATACTCTCCCTCTTTCCCATAAAGCATGATAATAATTCTCTTTAAGGTTGGGTAAATTTTTTTTAATTATTATTATCTGAACAGTAGGTATTTTATTCAGCAAATATTTGTTGAGTATATTTGTGCACACATATTTTTTAATCAGCTTCTGTTGTTATAAGCTCCATGAGAAGATAAAATGCCCAGGAGCACCTGACATCTAGAAGGCACTCTCAAGAATGACGAGAAAACTGGAGGAACTAACTCATCACTGAGAGAACAAAATAACTTCTTTTGTATTGAGTACTGACAAGTAGATATTTAATAGTTGAGAAAATTTTGGTTAGGGAAAAAATGTTTCACTTTTTATGGAAAAAGGTCAGGTTTACCATAATAACCAGAAGTTAACACTCCACTGTATTGCAATACAACCTGTGATGACAATATTTCAATACCATTACTAGACCAAAGCTTTAACATTAATGATTTATTAAAATTATACATGCCACTAACACATCCCAACTAAGATTATGTAAGTGAGCCATCTTGGCGTCAGTGATACTGAACACAGCAGCTATTTTCAATCCTTCATTAAAATTAGATCAAGCTGTACTTGCATTATGAAGATTTACATTAGTTTAAGGTTTCTTTGGGTACAAGTGACATTTTCTTTTCCTTCTTTGTCAGAAGTTAGAGCCCCATCCCCCACTGCCCTCCACAAGTTTTCAGTAGAAAGAAGGAATACAGGAAAAAAAAAGGGGGGGGGGGAGAAACACCTGCCCCGTTTCCGCTCTCCTATGTATAATAAAAACCTTGTTCTTCCCCTAAACTGAAGGGATGAAGGGATCGATCGCTGAGGGGACCTGTCACTTCACCCTCAAGCCTGGTTCCCTATTCCCAGCCATGGCCCCTAAAACTTTTTAAGTGGTTGC
Source organism: Myotis myotis (assembly GCF_014108235.1). NCBI lineage: Eukaryota > Metazoa > Chordata > Mammalia > Chiroptera > Vespertilionidae > Myotis > Myotis myotis. The sequence goes on along the minus strand of NW_023416379.1, from coordinate 65,719,475 downwards.
AGCTTAAAAAACAACAGTCTTGAGAAGCGTTTATAAAACAAGTAACGAGTGGCTTATTTTTTTTTTTTCATGAAAACCAAAACAAAACCTTGAAACACTACTGCTTGAAGACAACTGACTTGAAAAAGTTACTTCTCCGTAGAATGAGAGGTGAACCCAGGCGCAGGGAGATAGATCGTGGCCTATGGCTTCACAGGAAGGCCCAGCGAAAATCTCAAGCCGAGATCTATCCTGAAAAGGGGCAGACGTGTAGCTCCTGTAGCTCTAGCCCAGTGGTTCTCAACCTTCCTAATGCCGAGACCCTTTAATACAGTTCCTCACGTTGTGGTGACCCCCAACCATAAAATTATTTTCGTTGCTACTTCATAACTGTAATTTTGCTACTGTTATGAATCGTCATGTAAATATCTGAGATGCAAGATGTATTTTCATCGTTACAAATTGAACATAATTAAAGCATAGTGATTAATCACAAAAACAATATGTAATTATATGTTTTCCGATGGTCTTAGGCGACCCCTGTGAAAGGGTCGTCCGACCCCCCAAAGGGGTCGCGACGCACAGGTTGAGAACCGCTGCTCTAGCGGCTCTAGCGTAGCCTCACGTATCCCCCAGGAGGATAGCTAAGTGGTTAAGTCACTTGCCCAAGGTCAAGCAGAGCCAGTCGGTTGCAGGCAGGGCTGCTGCGCGACCTTCTAAATTTTCCACCCCCTCCCCCCCTACCCCCTCCCGCCCAGGCCCTCGGTGGCCCCGGCTCCCGGAGGGTTCCCACGGATACGGTTCACGAGTCGGTGGCATGTCAGCGCCTCTCCAGCCCTCGCACTTTTTATGTGTTCTCCCCGCCGGCTCCAAAAAGTAGGAACGGCTCTGTCCACGCCTTGTCCCCCAGCCCAGGTGCCCCCACCACTGAACCCCACCGCGCCCAAAGCCAACTCACCCGCAGGCCCGGGGCGCAGAGCCCTCGGGCGGACTCCGGCCTCCCCGCAGTCCCCGTGGTCCGCGCAGCGGCCCGGGCGGACGACGATCCCAGAAAGTCACCGGCCGGCCGGGACCGTGGACGCCAGGGGCGGGGGCCGCGCCACGCCGCCCCGCGGAGGCGCCGCAAACTTTTCCCGGCTCGCAAGTTGCCGGGCTCGGCGGCCGGGACCGACTTCCTTCGCCCGCCGCGAAAGCGAGGGGGCGCCCCTCTGCCGGGCGGGGGCCGGCGGGCCAGGAGGGGGCTGGGCGAGCCGGGCACCGTCCAGCAGGGGCCGGGGGAGCGCGGGCGCCGGCATGTGAGCTCGGCCGCATTGTCTCCGCGGCCTCGGACCGGCGGCACCGGCGGGCGCGGCCGGGAGTAGCCGTCCCGAAATTGCCGCTCCTTTTCGCCGCGCGGCTCACCGCGTTCTTTGTGTGGCGCTCGCCGCCCTCGGCCGCTCCGCCACTCGCCTGACAGCTGATGGGCGCGCCACGCCGGCTCCGCGTCCCCCGCCGGCGGAGTCCGGCCCGGCCGGAGGAGGAGAGAGGAGGGGCGAGCGTTGACAGATGCTGTCTCCGAGCGGCCCCCGCCGGGACGAAACCGGGGCTGCCCTGGGGAGACGCGGCCAGGCACCAGCCTCGGCACCGTGCTCCCCCTTCGAGCCCCTTTCCGCGCCGGGACCCCTCCCGCCCGCCCTCCGCGGCCGGCCGCCCGCCCCGCTCCGGTCCGGCGTCCGGCGCCCAGCTCCGTCGCCCAGCGCGCTCTGTCAGGACTCCTCGGGGACCCGCCCCGCCCCCTGGCTCCAGCCGCCTCCAATGGCCTCGGCCTACGGGGGCAGTTCCGTCCAATCAAGTGTCGGAAAGCCCGGCCAGTCCCCGAGAGGGTAGCCAATAGCAGGCGACTCCGGCAACACACCCCGCCCTGATCCACTGGGAGCAAACCGCTCGGAGCTCGCGGCGGGACCCGGATCCCGGCGCCCCGAGCAGGGCGAGTCCGGCCCCGCCGAGCTGTGTCACAGAGCGAGGGTCTATGGAGGGAAGTCCGGTGCTTACATTACTGCTATATGGGGTGTGGACGAAAACGGGAACACTGGACGCACTACTTTTGTAGATGCTACCTGAACTTAAACTCTTTTTCTGCGGAAGTTCATGCATGAAGGAAAGCGGCACAAACACGTAGTAGCACTTATTAACTATTTGAGTTAAAGGCTTTCCTTTTAGGACATCGCACTGCAGTGTTTAATCAGGCAGCTCTCAGATTGGTACATCTGCTGTCCTGAACATGTGTTTTCTTAATAGATTTGCCAGTACACCAGGTATCTGAAACTGGACTCTAGCCTTCTTCAAAAGGCTGCCGGTCATGACACTGACAACGTTGTTTTTTTCTTACTCCATTCAAGAATGAAAACATAGGAGCTTTGTATTAAAGTCATCTTTATTGTGAACTTTATTTCTGCAAGGAAGTCACATACTATCTTAAATAGAGACTGGATGAGATAGCTGACGGGGGTGGGGACTTGACTAATTCACTGGCCCCTAGCATTCAATCACAGTACCTTGCAAATAATAGACACTCTAGAGTTGTTTATATGATACGAAAAGGATTTGGTCCTATAAGATATGTAAAATTTATTGAGGTTTTTACTGAAAGTGGACTACACTTTGATACAAACAGTTATTGGTGAAATTTTTAACATATTTTGCATATGTTATAAACAAATAACACTTATTTGTATTTCAAATAACTGTCACATTCAGATTATTTCTTCTGGCAATAAACGTTGCATTTAAGCATTTTTGTACACTTGCACATGTTCTTTCTGCATAAATTATTTTGGTGACCAAATTTTTTTTAAAGATCTGTACAATGAAGAAGAAGACGATGAAGATGACAAAGAAGGAGAAGAAGAAGAAGAAGAAGAAGAAGAAGAAGAAGAAGAAGAAGAAGAAGAAGAAGAAGAAGAAGAAGAAGAAGAAGAAGAAGAAGAAGAAGAAGAGGAAGAAGGGAGATCAAACAAAAATAATGGCTTGTGTTACCATTTTGCTTTTGCAATTGGAACTCACCACACCTTATCAAATTAGCTTCAAGGGATAGCATGGGCTCTAAGACTAAGTTTTCTCAAAAGATTCTGGATTGACCTTGAGCAAATTTCTTAGTGACTAACTCTAGTTATGAAAGGACAATATTCCAGACTCTGCTTGCCTCATCCAGGGGCAGTGAGATCCAACCAAGATAGTGATTGTAAAGCATTGGTTTTCTGTGTGTCGGTGTACCAAAATCACAGCAGTCTTAACATGTTATTCTCTATCTCTGCATTTCTACAAGCAAGTGTCAAGATACTTGCCCACTAGCCGTCAGTCAATATTTCCTCTGACTGCATATTTTTCTCAATCTGAAAGTTTTCCCTCAAACTAGATATAAATAAGACTCCTCCCTCTTAATTCTTTACTCTCTCTCTCTCCCACCCCGCTTCCTCTCTCCCTCTGTATTCCTCTCTCCCTCTCTCTCTCTCTATTTTTTTCATGGAGAAGGTATTAGGGAAGACATTTAATTAACATAGCCTATGGTTGTCAATGTGCATAGTTTTACATGGAAGTTGTTAGTGGCTTGGTCAGGTTTATACCTACATCTTAAAGTAATTTTGCAGCCATTTATCAGGGATTCACTTAAGATATTCGTGCTTAATTTTCAAAGAGAAAAGCAAATATGTATGTTAAAGACATTTCCATGTGTCATAATATAATTTGTTTACTTTCTTCCAAAATATACAATCTAGTACAGAAGTTTAATTATTACTTCAAACAAATGTACATATGGTAACACTAGAATTTGCTAAATTTAATTGAACCAGCAGTTGTTATTTTCAACTAATTAACTGAATGAAAACTATGGAAGAATTCATGATTATGAATCCAATATGCACCACTTATTAAGTATATTTAAGTCAAAACCAGTATTAGGAATTAATAAGTCCACACCCATGTATTTCAGGGAATTAATATTTTATCAATTGTCTGGGTAATATGGGTGACTCCATTGATGAAGAAATCACCAATGATTTCTTCATCAGCTGTTCAACAAGGAAGAGGAGAGCAGTCGCTCTTTTAGAGAGCTATCAGTTTTAACACATATTTAAATGTTTACTAAACAACCTGACTTTGGGGGTAGTTTTAGCATTTGTAAAAATAATTTTTAATTTTTTAAAAAATATTTTTATTGATTTTTAGAGAGAGAAGGGAGAGGGAGAAAGAAAACCTTGATTTGGGAGTGAAAAATCCATCCATTGGCTGCCTTCTGGCGCCCCCCCCCCCCCCCAACACACACACACACACACACACATTTGCCTGAAATCAAGTCCTGTCCTGACCAGGAATCAAAGGGGCAGCCCCTCGGGTGCGTGGAACAATGTCCAAACAACTGACTTACAGCAGCCAGGGCAGAATAATTTTTAAAAAATATATGTTTATTGATTTAGAGAGGAAGGGAGAGGGAGAGAGAGATAGAAACATCAGTGATAAGAGAGAATCATTGACTGGCTGCCTTCTGCACACCCCACCCTGGGGATCAAGCCTGCAACCCAGGCATGTGCCCTGACTGGGAATCAAACCGTGATCTCCTGGTTCATAGGTTGATGCTCAACCACTGAGCCATGAAAGCTGGGCCAGAATCATTTTTAAATACATAGACATAAGATCTTTCTTAAAAAAAAATCCTCACCCAAAGATATGTTTTTATTGATCTTTAGAGGGAGAGGGGGAGGGGGAGGGAAAAGGAGAGAAACATCAATTTGCTGCTTTCCATATGTGCCCCAACCTAGGTATGTGCCCTGATTGGGAATGGAACCCAAAATCTTCCAGTGTATGGGATGACACTCCAGCCAATTGAGCCACCCAGCCAGGACCAGACAGAAGGCTTTTTACAAATTGAATTACATGATCTGACTAGTGACAATATTATTTCTTCTGAATTTTACATTTAGGACACTTTTATCTCAACATTTCTTATTAGTGAATATAATAAATAACTGGATTCACATCTTGCAGATTCTGATCGTTGGTATGCCTCTGAATTTCTGTGTCTTGGACAAATCAAACTTCCATGTGACTTCAATTCACTGAATCCAATTTATTCATTTGAAAATGATGTTATTAGGAATAGTGAAATAGTATCTGTTAGAGAGAACAGAAAAATAATTCCCTCATTTACCTTTCTATTTCTTAAAGGGATGAGGGAAAATTTATTTTCTGAACCACAACATCAGATTTTTTTTAACCCTCCTTTTACAAAACTTATATTTATCTGATTTTTTTGAACCTGACCCTGGAGTTTCTTCACTGTGGTATATTTATGGCAAGAGTCTTTTATATGTATATAAAGGAACAGAGAAAAAATTTCAAAAAAGCATTGGTGATGGGTACACTAACTATCCCTTCTCATTTTATCTTGGGCCACAACCTCAAGGCAAATTTCTTTTAGTGATTAGTATTAGAATAAATTTTGTTCCCCCTGAATTGACATATTTGTAGTGTCTCCTTTTTATTTCCACTGTAAGGCAGCTCTGAATTAAGTTTACAGCTCAATTTAAGAACATTTTGTGGTCTGCCTCATTGTGACGTTTTTAGAAACATATTTTCCTTATCTTGGTTTATTATTTTTGCTATACATTACCAGCTTATATTTGCATGTATGCATTTTATTTAAGCTATCTAAAAGACTTTCTAAAATAAGGTGAAGTATAAATGCACAAATAACATTTTGAGTCAAACATTACCCTGGGTATGATTAGCTGAGCAGTGAGGACAGCATGAAGGAGATTGCTATGGGTTTTCTTCACAGGGGAAGAGGAATCCGATTCACCAGGTATCTCAAAATCTTTTTCAAAGAGGCAGAAAAATATAGAGGTACAAGATAGGGAAAATGTATTTATATTTATTTTTTAAAGTTAAAGTTATAGGAAATATGCATTTATTAATATTTTCTGCAAAGTCAGGAGTTTCAAAAATAGAATATTTGTTTTAAATTTAAACTGAAATGCATATTATAAATTATCCTTAAATCATGGTCACTTCCCATGTTACCCTTTATAGTTAAGGGTAGCCTTTACAGTTAAGACAATAACCACTAGATTATGTTTCAAATACAGTATATCTTTTCACTAAGATCACTATACACCTATTTCCTTCAATTTTAGTAGTCTCTTTTAGAAAATAAACATGCCCCCCTTCTGTTTTTAAATAATATCCTACAATAGTTTTATTTTAAAAAGGCTTTTCCTGAGTAAGACACTGTCTTAAAACCATTGTAGAATCATCTTATTTTATTTTGTTTTATGAGATCTACTTTAATTAACTGTATCTTTAAAAAATCATATCTCATTTAAAATTGAGTCATTTACACAAAGCAGACGGTGTAGCATCTCTTTTTCTGGCCAGCAGGTCAGCGTGTAGGAGGTGCTCAATGAAGTTAGAAGTGTTTCTGCTGTTAAAACTCAACTTAAATATACAAACATTTTTATCAGCTCACATAATTCACAGTCCACTTTACAATCTTGACAAAGTAAAATTAAATATAAGAAAAGTTTAAAAAGCTGACAGAAGGTGGAAGATGAGAGAAGGGAGTAAAAGTGGAAGACAAGTAGGGGCATTCCTTGCCTTATTCCACCTAGAGGGGTGTCAAGAAACAGACTCAAATTTGTTAGACAAGAACCAGAAGTATGAGTAGATATTTCTAAATTACAACCAACAGAACTTAAAAATATAATTATCCAAATTACAGAGGGTTGAGAAAAGAACTATAGGAAAGGAACTAAAATCTCATTTTACATAGCTGAGGGTCTAGCACATAGAGATAGGTGGATAAAAACAAATATATACATATGTTAGTTATTCCATTATTTAAGTTTTATATTTTTTTCAAATAAGTTTATTATTTAGCTTTCTAAAAGCAGACATGGTTGAAAGACTTTTCCTTTTTGGTGGGGGCTGGTGTTTCAATTGGGTGTGAGAAGGATTGTAGTCTTAACATTTTTAAACCAAGTATAATATAGTTTAGATGAAATTTTTCAATATTACAAAAAGTCTTAACATAAAATTTGTTTTAAAAAAATAAATGTAGGGTATGCTGGGAAAGCACAATTGTAAATATTTTGGGTAGGTTAAAAGGAGGTTTGGGACCTCAGTGTGCTAAAATACAAACATTAATCAGGAATATATATGGTGGTTTTAAGAAAGCAATTATAATGGGATGTATAGTGCAAATATTTTATTTTCTTCACAAACAATTCATAATATAGTAGATTATCTTTTTTTGTGCTTGAGAACAACTGTGCCTTGAAATCCCACAGATTCTAGTACAGATTGGAGGGTGTTTGTTAAATGCCTGTTTTTGATGAAGTAATTGTGTTTCATTTGAAACTGTGAGACTCAGCACACAGGAAAACTCAACAGAAAATGTGTTCAATTGTGAGCTTTATAGCTTGAAAAATGAATGAAAATTATGGAGAGAAGATTCTGTGGAAAGTTACAAAAGAATTTAGAAATCTGGAACGGAGAATATTTGAGGAATTAACATTTTTGAGCTTTGGGGGGTTCCAGATTTTTCAGATATAACTCACAGTTAACTTTATGTGCCAGTGAGGAAGCATATTGGGGCCACTGTAAAATACTACAGGGGGTCTTTTAGAATTAGTTCCTCTTGGACAAGAGGGAAATCAACCTCTTGGATTTGCAGTCTGCACTGTAAATATTCAAAGACAAAGGGAAAAATCATTTACACAATCCATGGAGGAAGAAAGTGTGTGTGAAGTGTGTGTGTGTGTGTGTGTGTGTAAGGGACTAGGCTGAATTAATTATTTGGTCACCAAACCTTTGGATCAGCTGCCAGTTGATAAGGAGCAGGATAAATCTAAAAGGAATGTCCAGAATACTTAAAGAGTTATAGTGAAAGTAAAAATGACTGTCAGAGTATAATGTTTTAATCCTATTATGCAAATTTTTGTTTTGTTTATGCAAATTTTTATTTTATAATGTACTAGAGGCCCGGTGCACAGATTTGTGCACCGGTGGGGTCCCTTGGCCTGGCCTGTGGGGATCAGTGAACCTCCCCACCGCCGCCTGACCTTACCCGCCAGCTCCTCGGGCTCCAGCCCGCTGTCCTTGTAGACCCCGCACAGCACAAAGTAGTGAGCAAAGCTGCAGGCGGCCAGGGAGGAGCCCAAGCCTGGGCTGGGCACCACACCACTCCCGCTCATCCTGGCCCTGCTGTGCCTGCCACCACAGCCACTCTGGCATGCAGGGAAAGTGTCCGTGGCAGAGGCTGGTACTACAGCTGCACTTGCCAGCCCTGAGCCTGGCATCTGGTGCAGGTCTGTCAGCTGAGCAGCGCTCCAGCTGTGGGAGTTCACTGACCACCAGGGGCAGCTCCTGCATTGAACACCTGCCCCCTGGTGGTGAGTGCGTGTCATAGCTACCAGTTGGTCGTCCAGTTATCCAGTCGTCCTGATGCTTAGGCTTTTATAGATATAGATGGTGCCATTTGGAGAGAATATTTGTGGAAACTACCTGAACTCTAACCAAAGCATTCTCATATAGGTGCCATCTCTCCAAACTTGCCTGGAAATAAATATAGCAATAAGTGTTGAATTTTTATTCACCTTTTTTTTTTTTTTCATTTGGAAAGAACCTTCACATATGTAATATCATTAAATCTTCATCACTTACTCTCCAGATTATGAGAAGGCAGTCTGAGGTAGTATTTGGATTCAAAGACAGTTTTTAGTTCTGCTACTCTGATGGGACTCAACCAGGTCACCAATTCCTCTGGGCCTATAAATGAGGATGATAATAATTTTAGATGCTTTATCTCTCTTGCTATATATTGTTTTGTGGATGGAAGTGGCCAGTTTGTTAGAATGTGCATTGCAGACCGTTATGTGGCTCACCAATGTGCTTATTAGCATAGGTTCTATTCCCACATTAGAGAGAATGGAAAGGAGGCACAGTGATTGAGATGCATTTTCTGTTACCCATTTAGATAAGGCTCTGTTCATGGCCCTAGGGCCCCAGGTCTCTTAATTATTCATGTTCTTTTAACTACTCTGTGGGCATCAACTATGACATTAGAATAATCTGATGTTTCCTCAATTTCTTTCTTGAATCGAAGAGCTTGACTAATTGGTTACTAGGGCCTTTCTGACTAGAAACCCTACGATAATCAAGAATTTGGTTCTTCAACACTCTCAGGGCTTTCTATTAACTTAAAGGGGATGAAGACAACCAATGCAGTAGATAAAGAGCTCTCTGTAGAAAACAGGAGCATTTCCCTTGCTCCTGAGAGAAGAAAATGGGTACAGAGAACCAGGGACATGGTCTGAGTTGGAAACTTCAAAAAGATAAAACAGTTCCTGAAGATATCCTAAATGTGGGGATAGAATGGACATGGAGAGGGAATGTCTAAGGTTCAGGGGCAAATGTTCAGTGACATCTTCTAAACACATAAATGGCCTTGTTTTGCTTCAGTGGATCCATATGGAACAGAGATGACCATGAAAATGTAAGACCCTTTCATCCTTCCCCCAGAATTCTCAGAAAAATTGGTAGGACTTTGGATATCTACAGCTAGATGACACATAGCATAGAATGGAAATAAAAGTAAAGAAAAGCCCTAATCTTTTTTTTTTTATATATATATTTATTTTTTTTTAAATTCTTTTTTTTAATTAAATCTTTATTGTTCAGATTATTACATTTGTTCCTCTTTTTTCCCCCCCATAACTCCCCTCCTCCCAGTTCACGCCCCACCCTCCGCCCTTACTCCCCACCCACTGTCCTCATCCATAGGTGCACGATTTTTGTCCAGTCTCTTCCTGTATCTCCCACACCCCTTTCCCCCCCCCCCCAAGAATAGTCAGTCCATTCCCTTTCTATGTCCCTGATTCTATTATAATCACCAGTTCATTCTGTTCATCAGATTATTTATTCACTTGATTCTTAGATTCACTTGTTGATAGATGCATATTTGTTGTTCATAATTTGTATCTTTACCTTTTTCTTCCTCTTCCTCTTCTTAAAGGATACCTTTCAGCATTTCATATAATCCTGGTTTGGTGGTGATGAACTCCTTTAGCTTTTCCTTATCTGTGAAGCTCTTTATCTGACCTTCTATTCTGAATGATAGCTTTGCTGGATAAAGTAATCTTGGTTGTAGGTTCTTGGTATTCATCACTTTGAATATTTCTTGCCACTCCCTTCTGGCCTGCAAAGTTTCTGTTGAGAAATCAGCTGACAGTCGTATGGATATTCCCTTGTAGGTAACTGAGTTTCTTTCTCTTGCTGTTTTTAAGATTCTCTCTTTATCTTTTGCTCTTGGCATTTTAATTATGATGTGTCTTGGTGTGGTCCTCTTTGGATTCCTTTTGTTTGGGGTTCTCTGCGCTTCTTGGACCTGTAAGTCCATTTCTTTCACCAGGTGGGGGAAGTTTTCTGTCATTATTTCTTCAAATAGGTTTTCAATATCTTTCTCTCTCTCATCTTCTGGCACCCCTATAATTCTGATGTTGGTACGCTTGAAGCTGTCCCAGAGGCTCCTTACACTATCCTCGCATTTTTGGATTCTTTTTTCATTTTGCTTTTCCGGTTGGGTGTTTTTTGCTTCCTCGCATTTCAAATCATTGACTTGATTCTTGCGCTCCTCTGGTCTGCTGTCGGGAGTCTGTATAATATTTGTTATTTCAGTCCGTGTATGCTTAATTTCTAGTTGGTTCCCCAATATAACATCGAGGGTCTCATTAGTTTTCTTGTAGATCTCATTAAGTTTATCGGCGGCTTCTAAACAGTTCTTGAGAGACCTTAAAAGTGTGGTTCTGAACTCTATATCTTCCATTGACAATTTTGTCCTGTTTCTTTGTCTCTGCATTTTGTTATGCTTCCTTGGTGCACCCCCTAGTGGTCTTTGTGCGCAGTCTTATAGTTAAACCTTGATTGTTGTAGCTAATACCAGGGAGGGTTTGACCTCCAGGCCAAGTGGCTATGAGAATCAGCTGTGTCTGCAGTGAGAGAACTTCTGTCCTCTAGGGAGGTGCTAATCTGGCGTTTGCCTGAGGCTATCCGGCAAATGCCTGTGTGCAGGGCTTGGGCGGGGCGGGTCGCACAGGATCAACAGGGTGGGCCGGAGAGAGCAGTTATGGCGGCTCTCAGTCCTGTCCCCAGGGGCTCTGCCTCTCTGAGTCCCAGCACCCGCTGCAAAGCTCGGAGAGAAAGCTGCACTCGCTCTGACCGAAGCCAGACAGTCCCACTTCTCCCGTTTGAGTCTGGGTCACTAAAGACTCGCCTGTATCTGGAGCTCAGAGTCTGTGACTCCCTCCCGATTGAAAACGCCAACCGCGCCCTCCGCCGCCAGCCCGCTCCGCGCACTCCACACCTCAGAATTTGACTTCAGCACTGCGCCTCCTCTGAGTGTCCGTATGCGTTTCTCTTTCCTCCTAGTTGTAGGACTTCCACTCAGCCAGCGTTCCTGTGGTTCTGGGTGATGTCCGTTCCGTTTTTTAGTTTCACTTTTGAAGTAGTTGTTCAAGGGAGCAAACTCTGGCGTTAACCTATGCCGCCATCTTGGTTCCAAAACTCCCTAATCTTATTTGAGTGCCCACTTCTCTTATTATTGCTAAATTTTGTCTTTATTTCCCAGCAAACATTATGTTTAAGTCACATAAAATAGAATATAAATTGTGATCTGTTAAGGATATGATACACAATATATGAATAGAATAAAATCTAGAAAGATCAATACCTAAATGTGATTATCTCTGTGTAGTAGGATTATGATGATCTACATACTTTTTTCTATTTTCTGAAAATTTTCTAATAAACAAGTTACAATTAAAATTATAAAAATCTTTTAAAGGCATATAACTGATACAAACTCACTTCTTCATTGCTGAATTAGTTACAAAGTTTTTGAATAAAAAGAGATGTGTGCCCTGACTGTTTTGGCTCAGTGGATAAAACGTTGGCCTGTAGACTGAAGTGTCTTGGGTTCAATTCCGGTTGAGGGTGTGTGCCTTGGTTGCGGGCACATCCCCAGTGGGGAGTGTGCAGGAGGCAGCTGAATCGATGTTTCTCTCTCATTGATGTTTCTAGCTCTCTACCTCTCTCCCTTCCTCTCTGTAAAAATCAAGAAAATATATATATTTTTAAAAAGAGACGTGTGCAATGTATGAATTATATTAAATTGCTTCTTATTGAAAATCTCTTTACTTAGACTTTTGAACCAAAAGTCTAAATATTCATTGTGATAAAATAATTTAGATGATTTTCATGGCCACCTAAAAACAAGGAAATCATATAAAAAAGAAGAGAAATAAATTTTCAGTGTGACAGTTACCTCTAACATCTAACTCCAGTTTTTTGGTCAGCTGTTTTCCTTTGAAGGATATGGAAAATCTTCGTGGCTCATTTGTTCACTTAAGGTAGAATACTTAAGGACTAGAGGCCCGGTACACGAAATTCGAGCATGGGAGGGGTGTCCCTCCACCCACCTTGCGCGCTCTCTCAATCTGGGATCCCTTGGGTAGGATCCCTAGGCCAGGCGGGTGATCAGGGCCTATTGGGGCTTTCCTTCCCCTGGTTGCAGGCAGCTGGCCCTGCCCCCACTGCTGCCACTGCTTGCCATCTGTGTGGTGCTTCCCCTCCCCCACCCCTGCCACCGGTTGTCTCCCTCTACCAGCGACAGGCATGGGGTGCAATCGCTTGGCTGGCCTGGGCTTCCCTCTGCGGGGTGATTACTGGCTGGCCCCACACACCTGCCACAATGTCGCTGGCCAGTGGCCTGGGCCCCCCTCTGTGGAGTGATCGATTGCTGGGCCCCCAGATCAATCGCCCCACAGAGGGAGGCCCAACCCACACACCACAATGCTGCCAGCTAGGTGGCCTGGGTCTCCCTCTGCGGGATGATCGATTGCAGGTCTCCTTGGGGCAATCGATCGTGGGGCTCTGTGATCAATCACCCCGCAGAGGGTGGCTTGGGCCTCACTCTGGGGGGCCATTGTGGAGTGATTGCGGGGCCTCCTGACCAATCACATTGGCTGGCCTGGCGCCAGGGCATGTCATAGCGTGGTTGTCTGGAAGGTCTTCTGGATAGTAGTTCTGCTGTTCGGTCGTTCAGTCTATTTAAATAATATGCTTTTATTATTATAGACTAGAGGCCCAGCGCACGAAATCATGTGCGGATAGGGTCTCTAGGCTTAGCCTGTGATCTTGGACATCTTCTGCACTCTTGCCAGTCCCCAGTCCAGCCCCACCTATGCCACCCACCCCAGTTCCTCATTTGCCATCCAGCAATCAAAAGAACAGTCCACTCTACCTTAGGTACCTCATGCCATCAAAGGGCACCTGGCCCTTTGCTCCCTTTAAAGAAGTAAAACAAATGCCCTCTCTCTGCATCTGTCTCTTCTCTCCCTTGTGAATCCTTTCACAGCCAGTGTCACCAGCCAAAACCCAACCGGGAAGGGCTATTATGCCTGTGGGAGGAGGTGCAGGGAACCAGGGCTGCCCCCTTGCTCTTGCCCCGCCCTCCCTCCTCTGTCCCTGCACTGGCCCAGCTGCCTGGCTCGGCCCTTCCCCCATCGTGGAACTGCTCAGCTCAGACTCTGGCCCCACCCATCCCTCAGGGAGGAGTATGCGCAGTTTCTTGCAGATGCGGAAGCCACCGTGAAGTAGGGAGGTGGTGGGTTCTTCCTGAGGAGGGTGTTTGTGCTTTAAAGCTGATGCTCTCCATCCACCTCCCAGCAGTGAAGGCTGAGGGTCGCTGCAGGCGCTGAAGTCCTTGTTGAGGTCTCTGCTCCGGAGCCTCTCACAGCAGTGAGTCCGCGTCCCGGGAGGCTGCGCAGTGGAGGAGCCACGTTCCTTTCTGAAGGAACTGAGGATCAACCGGAGCCTGCGGGCCAGGGGGAGGGATCAAGAGGTCTGCCTTCTGCCCACTGGCCAGTCCCCAGTCCCACCCCGCTGCCACCTAGCCCAGTTCCCCATGGTTCCCCGTTGGCCATCCAGCAATCAGAGCCTGTGGACTGTGGGGAGGGACCGAGAGGTGGTCAGTGCACCACATGGCGACTGGTCGATCGGTTGTTCTGGTCATGACTCCTAGCCTTTTATTATATAGGCTTACCTAGCCTTTTATTATATAGGATTTCAAATGTTGAGTAGCAAGCGGCCTCAACATTTGAAAGACAGGAATTTTCCCTTTTTGAAGACATTATAGTAGATAAATTAAACAGGTAGTACATGGCTCTCTGTGAATGATATAATTTAGGCCAGAGTTCTCAATCAGAAGATATTTTGCCCCTCCCTTCCCCCAAGGGTCCTTTGGCAATGTCTGGAGACATTTAGGTTGCCACAACTGAAGGTTTAGGGGTGCTAATGGCATCTAGTGGGTAGAGTCCAGGAATGCTGCTGTACAGTTACAATGTACAAACAGACCCACACTGCAAGAAATTATTCAGCTTAAAATGTCAATAGTGCACAGACTAAAAACCCTGCTTTAGACTCCTTTTTATTTATAAATAAAAAGAATGATACCATCAACTTCAAAACTTGCAAAAAGGAAAACAATGCTTATTTATGATTTTTTTCAAGCAATAGAAAATAGAAGTGATATTTTCCTCCCCCAAAAGTAAAAAGTAGAAATTTTCCTAGTACATATTTGTTCTAAAATAATATTTAAAAGTTAAGGTAGATATTCAGTGTTTAAGGAAGCAGAATTGTAATAGTACAACTCATGGAAAATAAATGTGCTTTGGCAAGTTGGTTGAGAATGCCTTTTTTTTTTTTTTTTTAACATTCCCCAAAGACTATTTTAGGTAGTAATTCAAAATGGTTGGGAAAGTGAATCCAATGATATGTCAAGAACATGCATTAATAAAGACTGCTGTTCTCCCAAGAAATAAATGAAAACACAAAATGCACTTATTACAATGTTTTGTGTGCCCTTCAGAATCATGGGTTATTAGAAAGACAGTTCATGGGTACAGGGCAGAACCCTTCCTCCCCACCACCCCACTGTGAAACTCGTGTTCTCATAGGAAGATTCTTGGGTTAAGAAAACACAATGACAACACAGGAAGTTTGGCAGCATTCTGTATTGTGTTAACCCCACAACCCTGAAGCATTTTTTTCAGGGCATTTTAAAATACACTTTCAGTTGGTTAGTGCATGAGGTTCAATGAAGGTCACGGCATGCTTTTTTATTTTTCTCCCTAGAGAGGGCATTAACTTAGTTCCCTGTAAATAAGAATGAAGATTGTTAACTAACGTCTACCCATTTGGTCTTTATTACTCCTTTCCTCAAAGAACAGGGCATGTTCTCAAGAGGGATGAAATGGGATGTCATGATGATATTTTGTTTTTGTTTTTAATTAAATGTGTAATGCTTAAGGAGCCACAAATTGTGTTTGGCAGCCCAGATGAAGACATGCTGAGGATCAAGTTACTTTATGCTGTCAAAGCCTTTTTTATTTTTTTATGATAGAAGAGATTCTATGACTTTAATCAGAAAAAGATAAATCCCCTCTGTAAATATTTATTATGTGTTTTAATTGGTATAGTGATCAAGAAGGAAAGACAATTACAAGATTAGAGAATTACTTTGTAAACATTAAGTTATTCTTTATAATTTTACAATATATTTTGGTGAATGACTTTTTTTTTCTGGTTCTAAAATGCTACTTAACATTTGGAAAATCCAGGAAGGCATAAAAAGAGAAAAATACCCCTAGAGACCACCACTTCCAACACAGGTCCACTTCCTCCCAGTTCTTCCATAAAACAGGGGTCACTGTGTGCCCAATCCTGCCTTCTGATGACCATTTGCCCCTCTCATCAAACTTCCCCCAAAAGACAATTTATAATGTCTGTATCATATATCTTAAATGGCTGCACCTAACTCAATCTTGTAAGTGTGGATTTCTTTATTCTCTGTAATACACATCTATCTACATAGAAGCCTAAGCAACCACCGCAACCGAAACAAGGGAACAGACGACTGAACAGGCTGAGTGGGGTGACCGGGCCAGGCAGGGGGGTTAGTGAGGGACAACCAAACGACTGGGCAACAGGCTGTGTGGGGTGACCAGGCTGGCGGGGGTCTGAATATGGGGAATACTTTTGATCTTAATATTCAAGTCTTAGTGGTGATATTCATATAAAATTTTAAATTTTCTCCCCTCTGGGATATCTTTCATGATCATGTCTACTCCATATGTTTTTTCTTCTTTCTGAGATTACCTATAACTTTTGGGCTTAGTTTTGGTTCTCTGTCTTCCATGACTACCATCTCCTTTCTTAGCATTTTTTATCTCTTCATAATTTTCCTCTGCTTTCTGGGAAAACTACTCAAGTTTGTCCTTAAGATCCCTGATTTGATTTCCCACATTGCAAATTCTGGGGGTTTATTGCTTTTGCTGTGGATTTCATGTAACAATTGACTATTTTAAATATTCAGAAATATATTCACTTAACCATTATTTCTTTTAAAAATATATTTTTATTGATTTCAGGGAGGAAGGGAGGAGAATATATATCTCAATGATGAGAGAGAATCATTGATTGGCAATGACCTCCTGGTTCATAGGTTGATGCTCAACTACTGAGCCACGCCTGCTGGGCATACTTATCCGCTGTTTCACTGATAGACATTAAGGCTGTTGTCATATTTTTGCTACACAAATTACCATATGATAAACATTCATATATATAACTCTGGTACATCTATTAAGAATCTCTCTAGAGTTAGGTACATGCCATTGAGTAGAATTTCAGAGTTACAGTTGCATTTCTAGTTTTATTCTATGTCTTGTTTACCATTCATGCCTCATAATTATATCATACTTTGTTTTCTTTCATTCTCCTTATAACTTTCTGTTCCTATTTCATAGAGAAAAATATTTTCTTGCATCTTATAAAAGATGACAGACATCATTCTAAAGTAATTAACTTTAAGAGGTTATTTATGTTCCTTTTCCCTTTTGCTTCAGTTACACCATTTTCAGTTTATTATGGCTTTTGGTTTTGGGGTGTGTTTTTCTGTCTCTACTTATATTTAAACTAGAGGCCCAATGCACAAAATTTGTGCAAGGAGTTCGGCCCTCATGGCCCTGGCTGCCTTGCAGCCCCCGGGAACCCCTGGCCCCTGGGGCCTCACAGCCCCACCCACTGGTGTTCCAGAAGGTCATTCTGTTGTCCAGTCTAATTAGCATATTAGCTCTTTATTATATAGGATAAATAACCATTTTTTCAATGCAAATGGTATGTCAGTAGATTTTAACACCACCCTTTTTCCATTGTTAGGCTTATACTTTGGCTTTTAGAGCAATTATTACCGTATGTTCTAATTGACAATTGTATTGGCTTATGATGGAGTCTTCTTCCTACATCTCAATTCCTGACTTTCTGCCCATCTGGAAAGTTGTAGTATGTGAAAAACTAAAATTCCCAACATGCCCTGTCCTTAGCGCTGATCTTCGTTTTGCTCAGTTGCTTGACAGCCCTCCCAGATTCTAGCACAGGTTTGCCTGAGAGTCTTACTTTCCTTGCATTGTATTTTCATCTTTTCCTTTAACTTTAAACAAATTTGAGTGAGAAGTTGGGAAAGCTTCATCCTGGGCTCTTTAAAACAGACAGGTCCTTCCAAACCAGAGACACTTGCTTGTTATCTTAATATCTTGAGTTCTGGAGGGCATTTTGGATTTTTGTATCTATTTTACTCAATTAAGCAATCAATGATGGGAATGAATAATTCAAAGAATTGATCATCACACACATGCTAGTGCTGTTTTTTTTTTTCTTCCCATTTTTCCCCCCAGCTTGGTGCTTCCTGCTGACCTACTTCCTTATAAAATAGCACAACAATTAGCTGCTGGTCTTACTGAAACTAACAGAGAGTGCCATCTGTCGATGCGCATGATGCACTCTAGTATCAGTCCTTCTTGCTCTGTGAACTCAAAGCACTTTCCCGTTTTATTTTGTTTTTAATTTTTTAAAATATCTCAGTGTCTCTGTAAGGAAAATTTAAAATTCCCATTCTATAGATGACCAACAAGAGCCAGAGAATAGTGTTATAATTACTCCAAAAACTAATAGTGTGATTCAAATCACATGGTTTCTGGGTAGATGGTTTTTCCCATTCCTTTGCATCTGCTCAACTTTTCTTTTACCATGAGTATTTAAAACAATGTGTGAAGTGCATCCCTGGCCACTGCTGTTCTCTCTGGGAAAGCAGTTCTCTCTACAAAACACACCTTTGCAAGTATACCGGAGGAGCAGTGAGGAGGAAGGATTACTAGTCCAATATGTGTGACACCCTCACATTTACTGTTTTAAGAATAAATCAATAATATTGATTAAACATTTTCATTCAGTAAGCTAGCAGGTATTTCAGTGATCTTAACATATCTGTGATTAGGGAATTACTCGTTTGCACCCAGAGCAACCTGCCTTGTCCAGAAAATTACAGAGGTCTTGATGGAGATCTGTCATCTCAGAGAAAAAAAATGTGCAAAGTCATCTGGCTTTCTATTACATTTCTAAAAGTTTTAGTATTTTGGGGGGAGAACCAAGATGGCGGCATGGGTTGACGCCGGAGTTTGCTGCTTTGAACAGCTGCTTCGGGGGTGAAGCCAAAAAACGGAGGGGACGTCACCCAGAACCACAGGAACGCTGGCTGGGTGGAAGTCCTACAGCTAGGAGGAAAGAGAAGCGCATACGGACACTCAGAGGAGGCGCAGTGCTGAGGTCGAATTCTGAGGTGCGGAGTGCGCAGAGCGGGCTGGCGGCGGAGGGCGCGGTTGGCGTTTTCAATCAGGAGGGAGTCGCAGACTCTGAGCTCCAGATCCAGATGAGTCTCTGGGGACCCAGACTCAAACGGGAGAGGCGGGACTGTCTGGCTTCGGTCAGAGTGAGTGCAGCTTTCTCTCTGAGCTTTGCAGCGGGTGCTGGGACTCAGAGAGGCGGAGCCCCTGGGGACAGGACTGAGAGCTGCCATAACTGCTCTCTCCGGCCCACCCTGTTGATCCTGTGCGACCCGCCCAGCCCAAGCCCTGCACACAGGCATTTGCCAGATAGCCTCAGGCAAAGGCTAGATTAGCACCTCCCTAGAGGACAGAAGTTCTCTCACTGCTGACACAGCTGATTCTCATAGCCACCTGGCCTGGAGGTCAAACCCTCCCTGGAATTAGCTACAACAATCAAGATTTAACTATAAGACTGCTAACAAAGACCACTAGGGGGTGCACCAAGAAAGCATAACAAAATGCAGAGACAAAGAAACAGGACAAAATTGTCAATGGAAGATATAGAGTTCAGAACCACACTTTTAAGGTATCTCAAGACCTGTTTAGAAGCCGCCGATAAACTTAATGAGATCTACAAGAAAACTAATGAGACCCTCGATGTTATATTGGGGAACCAACTAGAAATTAAGCATACACGGACTGAAATAACGAATATTATACAGACTCCCGACAGCAGACCAGAGGAGCGCAAGAATCAAGTCAATGATTTGAAATGCGAGGAAGTAAAAGTTTTAGTATTTTGGGGGTGATTTATGCTTCTTGAGAGATACATGTATCTTTTGTAGTTTGTGGCTCACACACACTTAGGCGTCATTAACAAAGAGGTACTAGAAAAAGACATAGGAAAAACACATGGTAAAAAAATTAATTATTATTATTATCTAAGGTGACTTGGCAGCTGTGGTTCTTGGGTGATGCACCCGGAACCAGAGAGGAGGGAGTCCAATTCAGGGGTGTGTCACCTGAGAACTGCCTTCTCACAATCCGGGACCCCTCAGAGGATGTCAGAGAGCCAGTTTCGGCCCAATCCCTGCAGGCCAGGCTGAGGGACCACACCAGTACATGAATCCATGCACCAGGCCTCTAGTCTATATAGTAAAAGCCTAAACAACCTTCACAATGGAATGACCAGACCGACCAGTTGCTATTATGCGCACTGACCACCAGGGGCAGACGCTCAACACAGGAGCTGCTCCCTGGTGGTCAGTGCGCTCCCACAAGGGGAGTGCTGCTCAGCCAGAAGCTGAGCTCATGGGAGCTTCTCCCACCTCCGCAGCAGCGCTAAGGAGCAGTGAGCTGAGTGGTAAGGAGCGAGCCAACGGGAGGTAAGTAGCGAGGGGTCCTGAACTGCGAGAGGGCGCAGGCTGGGCTGAGGGACCCCCATCCCTCCAGTGCACGAATTTCATCCACTGGGCCTCTAATAGTATTAATAATAATAGAAACAACTCAAATTTTCTGTGTGATTATTACATGTCAAGTTCTTTTTTACATACATTAAAACTCACCTTCAGTACACCATATGAGGTAGCTAACATTATCATCTTCATTTTACAGATGAGAAAAATGGCAATAAGATACCCTCCCAAGATCTTGCAGCAAATGTACTGTGGAGCCAAAATTCATACCCACGCACTCTCAGACCAGTGCTCACACTCTTGCAGCCCTGCCATCCTTGCAAAGAGTGGGGCAGGAGATTTTTCAAACTGTTTTATAAACCACGCTGATAAATGTAGCCAACTAATCCTTTGTGGATGAAGCAGTGCTCAGTTCATATGGGAGAAATTAGCAAACCATTTCCCAAAAGAACAAATTCAAGAAAAAAATAATAGTGCTAAAGGGCACATGCTTATGGAGATTAATTCAAGAGAAGTGTCTCTTTGAGACATCTCTCCACATTCCTTCATTTGTTCCACTCCGCTGGGATTTGCCCAGCCCCCAGCTTAACCTTTGCTTCCCTGGCTTACTTAGTAGTCTCAAAAGTTGGAAACATTATGAAAAGAAGCACAAGTGTCAGAGCCGCCAGCTGGCAGAGGGGAATTCCAGTCGTGTTGTGCATCCCCTTGCGAGCTTTTTATTTCAGTTGTTCTCTGGCACACACAAGTCAAAAGCTCAGCTGGCTGCCTGCTTCTTGAAGGATGACAACTCTGCAATAACCCAAATGTCCAAACGCAATTACCCAGATCTGGTCTTCAAGGACTTGGAGCAAATGTTAGTGAGTGGAAAGAATTATAAGCCAGTGCTTGGGTCATAGGTTGTTGAGAAATAAAGTGACAAGAATAGAAAAGAACAATCCTCTTTATGGTGTGACGTTGGGTCTCCAGTAGGCTAAAGGGCTGAGAAACAAGTCTCTGAACATGGCCCTATTGTGTCATAACCATGCTCAGAGCTGCTCTGTGGTTCAGGAGGCTTAGAGAATAAAGTCAAGGCACGTGACTTGGCATTTGAGGTGTCCCCTGCTCTGGCTACATGCAGTCTCACCCCTTGAACAGGACAGGCAGGGGCTGCACAACCGCGATGGCCTGCCACAGGACACACTGTCTGCACATGACATGCATTCCAGTTGGTCAGTGTTTATGTCTTGATAGGTCTTCAATCTTTTTACTATCACCCCTTATACACATATGTTTTATATACCATGCTTTAAAAAGTAAAATCCTATTCATTTCTTCCAGAAGACTGCATGCTTCTTAAAATTACTGATTCTTTCTTATTCCATTTCATATTTACCGTAACGCCTAGCACTTTCTTGGACCATAGTAAGTGCTACACAAATTTGTGGTATGAATAAAAGAAATGAAGCCTGCTGGGAGAATGTAGTGGTGTGTTTCTTATCTTGCCATGAGAAGGGAAAACAGTCGTGGGTGGGCTAGAAGGAGAGGAAAGCATGTATATATCTTCTAATTCTGTTGGCACAGAATTTCCCAAAATCTATGGGAATGCAGGGAAAAATTGTGAAACTGTGTTCTGCTTCTCTCTGCAGGGAGCAGAGAGAATCTCCTCAGAAGCTCAGATAGTATCTGTGGAAAGGGAAACTGTTAGGCCAATATATAGGGCCCAAGGGAGGAAAAATAAAGGGTTTCCATGACTAAGAAATATTCGAGCTTCACCCAAGGAGGATACTCTTGGAGCCACAGCTCTAACCTGCCATGATTTTTTACCATTCACTTGCTGTATTATCTTGTGCCTCCATTTCATCAAAAGTTAATTTGGAATAATAATAGTATCTGCTCCATAGGATGATCAATAGGGTTATAAAAATAAATACGTATGAAGTACAGAGAATACAGGCTAGTATGTAGCAAATAACATATAAGCACTTACTAAATAGAAAATATGAACACATTATTTTCCAAGAAACATTGCTTTATGTGGTGGTTTATTGTAATTTCATAGGCACTAGAATGTTCATAGTAATACTATCATAGTAGCCCCAAACTGAAAGCTACTCATTGCTCCAATATTAGAATGGGAAAACAAATTGTGGTATATAATCACACAATAGCATGCCACAGAGCAATGAAAACAAAAAACTTACTACTACTTGCTAGAATACAGATGACTCTCACAAGCATCATATTAAATGAAAAAAGCCAGATACACCAAAGAATACATACTACATGACTGCATTTAGATAAAGTAGAAAAACTGGCAAAACTAATCTGTGTTGTTCTAAGTCAGGACTACTCTTGAGTACAGGAAGGCTTCTACCATGCTGGCATTGTTCTGTTTCTTAGTCTGGGTGCTGGTTGCACAGGTGTGTTCGTTGCAACAGTTTTAAACATGATATTATAATGGAACAATAGTAGAATCTATTGTCATAATGAGTTGGTAAATGATCATAAATTAACATGTCAACTAGAAAGGTCATTAGATAATCATTACCACCTTTGGAATATGCAGATGGAGACCTGCTGGTGGTTAGAACCAACCAAAGAAGGATTTGCAAGGTTTTGGCTGCTGAATTACAACAAAACCTGTAGCTGACCCATTAGGTGAGTTTTCTTTCTCTCCTTTGTGGCCATCTCAAATTTGTATCACCTTTACTTCCTTTGAATAGTTTAATTTTACTGAACATAAATTCAAGTGGTAGGATGGCACTGGAGAAGGTGTCATCCTGTCTCCTCTTTCTTCTCCTTCATTTCATTATCCCCAACTCAGCACCTGCATGCCCCACCTCCCAGTGCTCACAGGCCCTCTCCCTTCTCTGCCGACACTGCCCTCCCTGACTGTTCTATCTTAGGGACCTTTTAGCACAGCAAGCCTTATGTCCAGTCAATAGCCATTCTACCTTCTTACAATTACTATTTCCTTCCACAGAAAAAGAAATATAGTTGAGGAATTAGTATTTATTATCACAAAAGCAACTACATAACTTTCATATAGCAGCATTGTATATCTTACAATGAGAAAGTTAATAGGTAGTCTCTTTCTTTTTTTTTTTTTTTTTTTTAAAAAAGCCATTAATAGCAATGCAAATGACCCAGATACCCAGAAAATATTGAATTAATTGGTAAAGTTATTCTGGTAATTACACAACTTATTAATATGTTCCAGAAAGTATGTGTCTATGAAGGAGTGAGTTCAAGGATTCCAAAGTGTGTGTGATTACATGAAAGAGTGACAAGGAGAGTTTGCTGGTTTTGTACAGAAGTTAGATTTCTTGGAGGAACTGATAATTCAGAAGAGGCTTAATTGGAGGAGGGCAGTTGGGTGATGGAAGGATATGGAGATGAAAGACCTTGGCTTGTGAGATATTTGTTTCTTTAGTGACCAAATAGAGGAGCAATTAAAATCTGGTTGGCTTTTGGTGGTAATTCTTTAATTGAATAAATGAATAACTGAGTGAATGAAAGAAATAAGTTCATTTAAAACAAAAGCTTTGAAACTGTTGATGATCTTATATTCTAATTTATCATGTGTGAATCTTTAAGTCTTCAGAAAGTTAAACTGAGAACCCATTATTTTCTGGATTCTAGATTTTCAATCAAGAATGTACTCAGAATTTTCACAAGACTTGCCGAACCCGGTTTGGCTCAGTGGATAGAGCGTCGGCCTGCGGACTGAAGGGTCCCGGGTTCGATTCCGGTCAAAGGCATGTACCTTGGTTGCGGGCATATCCCCAGTGGGAGATGTGCAGGAGGCAGCTGATCGATGTTTCTCTCTCATCGATGTTTCTAACTCCATCTCTCTCCCTTCCTCTCTGTAAAAAATCAATAAAATATATTTAAAAAAAAAAAAAAGACTCAAAAGACCCTTGTGAAGTGCAATGTATGTTCTTGTTGACAGATGTGGGTGCATCTAGGTAATAATTTATATAAACAGCATTTAGACCAATTTTATAGCTTCAATAAAATTTAATTATCATGAATATAAATTTTAAGAATAATTAGAACAAAATAGTTTATTATATTTTAAGGAATTTTCTTTCAAGAGATTAAGTATCTGATTATAGACTTTTTTCAATTTTTTTGATAATAGCATTTTTAAAAGACCCATACGAGATTTGAAAAATTGACAGCTTATTATCAGTTTACTAGTAGCAAAACAATTACTTATTATATTATATTATTATTATTTATTTATACTATGCATCTTTAAGCAATTCTTTTAACTACTGCCAGGTAGGTATTATAATTTCTATTTTACAGATGAGAATATTGAGATTCACTAAGTAACTTGTCAAGGTCAAGTATGAAAGTGAAAGAACCAGGATTCAAGTTAAGTTCATTGGTTCCAAAATTTGCTTGGTTTATACTGTGCAATCCTGTCTCCAGTGAGAGCCACATGAATGTCAGAAAAAGGAACACACACACACACACACACACACACACACACACACACACACACCCCATAAATACTAAATTTCTATCCTAATCCAAAACCTTGTATTAGCATCAAAAGCATACAGGTGCTATAATAATTATATAGGTAAAAAATGCAGCAAAAGCATATTCTGAATTGGATAGGACATGATTTCTTATTATTATCACTTGACTGAAAGTAGCCTCTCCATTGACTCAGGTTGTAATTGGAGCACAGTGGAAGTTTAGAAATGCTATGGTTGATGATTCCTTCCATTTGCCTCTTTCTTTGTAAATGTCACTGGGCTCTGGGAATCACTTCACTCTGAGGGGTTCCCTCATTTCATGCCTCAGTTTCTCTGACACTGTGTTTATTCCTGTGATGACAAAGGTGGGGGCACTTGCTGAGCCCCTTTTTGCACTGGTATGTGTCATTAGAATTTAATAGAACAACTTCTCTCAGGCTTCTTCAAACGACTTTTCTTTTGCAAACTGCTACCAAGTATGCCACTACTAAATCTAAATTTCTAGGGAAAGAAATAAACCATATGTTGCCTTCCCCTTTAGCATATTTTAACCATATGGTACTAGAAATGGGGATGCAACAGTGCTAGTAATTTAGACTCCCTGGGCTGTCAACACCACCATTCCCCAGCTAATTTAGAAAGAATCCTTACAACTGGCCTGGAAAAATTGTCTTTGCCCAATAATTACGGAGCAAGGTTAGGAGAGAAAATGTAACTGAAAGGTGAACTTATGATGATGTGGGCCTGGGCCTAAGGACACCACTCAAGGCCTGAGTTTACACAACACGCTGACTCCTGGGAGAATTCTCTCTGTTTGTATTTAATCCTGGCACAGAACAGGGCCCCTAGCTTGTCACTGATACACTTCTCATTGTTGTTAACACAAGGGCTAAGCCTGTAGCATTATATTTCATTTGATTTACATTTACCGAATTCTTCAGAGGTGACAGGAGTTATTCTGGGTAACACTATAAAAATGTTTTCAACAGTGAAAGGATAATGACAAGTTATTTGACATAAAAGGAATAAAATTTTAAGAAAGTATACATGAAATAAAACTTTGTTAATGTTAGAAACTAGAAAAATTAGGACATTTTCTGCTTTCATTTTATTTAGTGCTTTTGCATCTATATTTATAAGTGAGTTTGGGCTATACTTGACTTTTCTTATACATGCTTGCCTAGTTTTGATTGCTATTTTGTGGCTGTTGTTTTTGTGGTTTTCTGCAACAATTTATATAAAACAATAATATATAGTTTTCTTTTTTTTTTAAATATATTTTATTGATTTTTTACAGAGAATAAGGGAGAGAGATAGAGAGTTAGAAACACCGATCAGCTGCCTCCTGCACATCTCCCACTGGGGATGTGCCCGCAACCCAGGTACATGCCCTTGACTGGAATCGAACCCGGGACCTTTCAGTCCGCAGGCCGACGCTCTGTCCACTGAGCCAAACCGGTTTCAGCAATATATAGCTTTCTTGGTGTCAGGTTACCTGGAAAGTCATCTGGGCTTTAGATCTAACAAATAATCTAAACATTTTTTTAAAACCTTTTTAAATTGATTTTTAGAGAGAGAAGGGAGAAGTAGAGAGAGAGAAACATCAATGTGAAAGAGAAACAATGATCAGCAGGTCCCCTACTGGGGACTGATAACACAACTCAAGCTTGTACCAGGAATTGAACCAGCAACCTTTCCTTGGACGATGGCCAACCAACTGAGCCACACTGGCCAGGGCAGTAATCCAATTTTTAAAGGTTCATTGCCTTACTGTGGTTTTTCATTTTATTTTGAGTTTTTCTTAATGATTTATATTTTTTCTAAATCTTACAATTTCATCAAATTTGTAAACTTTATTTACATAAAAATTTTTCCTAGTATATCCTGTTACTTTTTAGAATCTTTCTGGTGTCTGTAGTTAGTTCTCTTTTAATTTCTAATATTTTGTGTTTTTTTTCATATCAACTCTGCTTCTTGAGTAGTATTTCTGGAGGTTCTAGCTGGCTTTCTTGATTTGCTCTATTATTTATTAGCTTTCCATTCTATTAACTTTTCCTTTATTTTTCTTTTACTTTCTTTAGGTTTGTTTTACTATATTTTTTAGTTTTTTTAGTTTAACATAGTGCATATTTAAAAATTCTTTTTATTTTATTTGTTTTCAGTATATGCACTCAAGTCTACAAATGTACTGTAAATGTTTTTTAGGTTTATCACACACATTTCTATGTGTAGTATGTGGAAAATTACTAAAATATTTTATAATTTTCATTGCTGTTTCATCTTTGATTTAAAGATTATTTGGGAGTAGTTTCTGTTTACACATAAATATTTTACTATATTTTAGCAGTAATTTCTAACTCAGTCTAATTATTATCCGAAAACATGTTCTGTATGATATAACTTCTTTACAATTTATTGAAACTAATTTTGTGGACAACATTTTCCCCTGTGTACTGAATATTTTTCCATTTTTTGACATTTATATCTAATACATATATAACATGAATATATTTATATTATATATTTAGATCAATATTGTTAATATTGTTTCTCAAATCTTTTATACATTTACTATTTTGGGGGGTCCACTTGATCCTTCAGTTTCTAATAAAAGTGTGTTAAACTCTTACCATGCTTGTGATTTGGTGAGTTTTTCCTTGTTAGTCTTCTTAATTGTCCCACTATCTTTGAGAAGCCTTGTCTACCAGTTAGGGCATGATTAGTGAATCAGAACCAGTGTGAGTAATGCTGAAGGACGGATTTAGTGTAGGGGTTTGATGGGCTGTAATTGTGTAAACTGTGCTGCCTCTTGTCTGGTGTTGGACCTGAGGACAGCAGGGTCAAGGCCACGAAGGAGAATGGACATGAAGTGGGCAGAGCAGGATAAACTGGAACCCATGGGATAAGCTGAAACCCAGAGGACAAACTGGAACCTGTGTCTGTATCTCACTGCCCTCGAGCCTTGACCTTTGATAATGCAGAGGACCTGCAGGAGAAGCTGGTCCCCTTTGCCACAGAACTGTGTACACTGTGCCTACGGCAGAGCTTCTGGAGGTGAGTCAGGAGGAGACACAGTTGCTCTGGGCCCCGGAGCTGCCCCACGGGCTGCAACTGCTGAGCTGAAGAGCACAAAAGTGGCTATTACTTAACTTCTGTGCTCCAAATTGCATGCAGATTTCTATTGAGGACAACCTTAATCTGGAAATAGACAGGGAAGGAAATTCTGGGAAGCCTAGTTTCCTTTAGCTAAACTGACACAATGCAAAGCCCCCATGGGTTCTTTTTATTATTATTTAGTTTCTTTCTTTATTTTTTTAAATGCTATTAGCCTTTAACCATTTTGTCTGATATTCTTATCTTCTTGCTTTTGTTTAGGTTTTGCTTGATACCAATTTCCAATCCCTTTATATGTAACTTGTGTTTGCTGTGGCCATGAAGATGCTTGGTTCAGACCTCCTGACCAGAAAGCATAATTGACCGGGTGCTCCAGCTGCTGCTCCCTGGACCAGATTCAAGATGAGGCCACACTTGCCACAGACACTCCCGGTGACTTTGATTCAAGGACTGCTGATGAGAGTATCAACAACTTTCTTGGAACAGCATGGCAGTCCAAGAACCTTCCTCCTTGGTCCTTCCTTTCCCCTGTCCTTTACTGGGTTCAGACCTATGTCATGCACAGAAGGCTCCCACCTGACCTTTCCCTTTTGTCTTCACAGGTCTTTTCTCCAATAAATGTCCACATATCTAATCTTGTCTTAGTGTCTACTTCTTGGAAAATGTGAAGTAATGCATTGTGTATGTGTGTGGTTTCAGTGTGTTTTTAAGAAACATATAAATTCAGTCCACCAAATCTTTCTTTCTTTTTTTAAGTCCTCACCAAGGAAATGCTTAGTGAGAGGAAAGGAGGAAGGGAAGTAGGAAAGGAGGAAGAGGGGGGGAGGGAGGGAGAGACAGACAGACAGACAGACAGACATTGATTAGTTGCTTTCCCATATGTGCCACCATCCAACTGGGAATTGAATTCGCAACCCAGGTATGTGACCTGGTAGGGAATCAAACAGGCAACATTTAAGTCCTCAGGACTACGCTCCAGCTGGGCAATCAACAAATCTTTCTTTTAACAAATGAGTTTAATCAACTTAAACTTCATTAAGACTTATAACATCTTTAATCTTACTATTGCATTGTTCTCTGTTTGCCAGCCTTTTCTTTATCTTTAATTTTCCCCTTTCATGGTTTCGATTTGACTGCCATAGCCTATCAGTCAGGAAAAGCTTGAGCTACTGGGATAACATACCCAAACTCTTGGTGGCTTCAAATCAAGGTATTTCTCACTCATTCTACCTGATCATTGTGGGTCGGCTTATTTAGTCACTCAGAAACCCAAACTGATACATGCTCCATCTCAACACCTGCTTCCATAAGGGAGACAGAGGAAAGCTAATATGCCAAACACCCATTTGGTTCTTAAAGCTGCCATCTACAAGTGACACAGGTCACTTCCGCCTCCATTTCATCAACCAAAAGAAATTATTTGATCACATCTAATTTCAAACAATAAAGAGAAATGAAATGCTATCAGGTGTCATAGGATGTTTGTGTGTGGCCCTATTAACTCTACACCATTCATCCCTCTCTGTTGGGTTGGAAGTTATAAAATATATTATTATTTTAATGGTTATTCTTAAATATACCTTAAACATACTTAACTTCACTTATTTTCCTGATAAAGCCTAAACTGCATGTAATATTTTTATCTCCTACCCAAATTCAGCAAAAGGCTTAATGTCTTTAACTATATATTTTTTGCCATGTTTTAAATACAAACAAATAATTTATCGATTCTGTTTTAACCATTGTTCTATATCAATGACTATAGTTTTTATTTCGAGATTTCTAATTGTTTTTTTCTTTTTTATATCAACCAGTTCCTATTACATTCCTGCCTGTTATTTCACAATTTTTATGTTTCTTTCAATTAGGAGTCTGCAACTATGGTTCATGGTCCATGTCTGGTTTGCTCTCATTTCTATAAATAAAGTCTTATTGGAACACAGTCACACCCATTCATTTCTGGATTGTGTATGGCTGCTTTCTCTCTATTACAACAGCGTTGAATAGTTACAAAAGAGACAGTAAGACCAGCAAAGCCAAAAAATACTACTTGGCGTTTTATTTTTTTATTTTTAATACATTTTATTGATTTTTTTACAGAGAGGAAGAGAGAGGAATAGAGAGTTAGAAACATCGATGAGAGAGAAACATCGATCAGCTGCCTCCTGCACACCCCCACTGGGGGGATATGCCCGCAACCAAGGTACATGCCCTTGACCGGAATCAAACCTGGGACCCTTTAGTCCCTAGGCCAATGCTCTATCTACTGAGCAAAACTGGTCAGGGCTTGGTATTTTATTTTAAAAACATTTGCAGACCACTGCTTTAAACAAATAATAGGACTTTATTATTCATTTATTATTCAGGTGTTATAACAGCGATGGAGTCATTATAAGACAAAGTAAATTCAAGTTACTTTTCTCATGGGGTACATCACATTTTAAAGTTTTAAATGGAATTACCAACATAAGTAAGAATTTTAATTCAGCAGAAAAGAACTACTTTCATAGAACACAACATAAAATTGACTTCAACAGAGAATCTTAGTTCTGCATTTGAAAATGACAAAAGAAAAATGAAATCTGTTACTTAGCAGAGTTTTAAGTGTTTCATGAAGGCAGACACAAAGGCAATTAAATGGACAAAGAGTAACTCATAACTATGATGCCAGTAATATCTATGAATAGTTTTTCATTTCATTCAAAATCTTTAATTTTAGGGCTCTGATAATTAATGTCCAGCTGTTAGTTTATTGCTTAATAGCTAAGAAAACAAGAGAAATGATCATTCTTTTGCTTTTAGGATTGGATTTCATTGCCTTATATAATCTTTCTTGATTTCCTGATGAACCCCAAGTATCATATGTTGAAGGACCACTAGGTGTAAGGAGGCCGAGTCCCTGGGTCATGTAGAGACTACAAACATCCACATTAGACTGCTAGATGAGGGAAAATAAAGTTGTGCTGCACCACTAAGATTTGGTGGTTTATCTGTTACTGTAGCAAGGCTGCCATTAAGCTGCTATCAGACAGTCATTCTCCCAGCATTTTTTTTTAATTTATCCTCACCAAGGATATGTTTATTGACTTTAGAGAGAGGAAGGGAGAGGAGAGGAAGAGGAGAGAGAGAGAGAGAGAGAGAGAGAGAGAGAGAGAGAGAGAGAGAGAGAGAGAGAGAGAGAGAGAGAGAGAAACATTGATCAGTTCCCTTTTCTATGCTCTGTGACCAGGGATTGAAACCAAAACCTTGCAGTTCCTCCCAGAAAAAAAAAATGTTTAAAGGTATTTTAAGCTTACAAAATTATGATTTTATATAGCTCTCTAATTCATGTATGTCAGAAGACAGCAGGACAAATTTGTCTTATATTCATGAAAGTCATTTCTACATAACCAACTCATGAGTTTTTGCTACTGAAGACAAGCTATAACTAGGTAATGAGGTTTTATTTTTATTTTCCATTAAAGCAAAATAAGACACATTTTATTTATTAAGTGGTGTCTTGGTGATCTTTTTCTATTAAATGACTGTTTATTTAATTATTTAAAATTAAACTGAGTCTAATAAACTGAAATGGGGTTTTAATAAAGTCAATAAGATTTTAAAATCGATCATTGGGTTGGATATGCCACACAGCGTACTAAATCCTAGTTAACCAAGAACTGGGCTTGCCTGGTGAAGCTTGAGAAAAACTATTTTAGAACCAATAAAATAAAGGAGTTTCAACACTTATGTAAACAATTTGCACTACACTCTCTTGAAATTGCTTATCTATTTCTCCTAACAGATATTTATAGAGCCATTGTCATGTATAACCTACCATGCTGGACCATGAAAAAGAAATATGACTCATGTCTCACAGCCTCTGCCCTCCAGGTTCTTAAATTTTGGAGGCAAAATGTACTCAAGTACATCACGTGAAATAGTGTATGATAAGTACCAGGAGTTATAGAGCAATAAGAGATACAGGGAAGTAATCCAGAGAAGGATGCACAACCTCTATGTCTGCAGTGGCTTTGTTTTTTCTCCTCCTGTGACCATGGATTTGGGTTTTTTCTCTCATAGGAAGGGTTCTTCCCTTTCTGAAATTTAATTTATTTATATTTCTTTTTATCTTCAGATCTCTAATGGAAAATCAGACATCCTAACCAGAAGCATATGTATCCTTATAACAAATTCTTTTTCGGCTTTAACCAGTCAGAATTATTTTGGATGTTTATAAACAAGGACAAGAATTTATATTATTCATTGTATATTAATAAACAGAAACATGTAACTTAATCACAACCACATAAATTGAATTATAAAATTATTTACTTTTAGGTAACGTTTAAAAATTATTATAGGAAGTGATAGTAACTGAATACACATAAATAAGAATAATGCTTCTACAAGATCTTAAATCTTTGATTCAACTAAATTTCATTTCTTTTGATTCTGTCCTAAAGCAAGATTTTAAAAAATATAACTTATAAGTAGCCTTCTTCATAAACACATGACTATAATCTTTTTATATAGCCCCAGACTTATATTTAGTATATATACAGGGTGTCCCCAAAAATGTGTACATACTTTAACAGCTAATAGCTCATTTTTGAAAATGAAATGTATTTTAAAAAACATTGCCTTTGTAATTATTCAAAGTGTATGCATACATTTTTGGGGGTACCTTACATTAATATATAATATGTAATATTTTATGTACACACATATTTTGAAGTCATTAATCATTTTTTCTGCCTCTTTTCTGGGACTTCTAATGTTTCTTATATTTCTATGATCATAGGAAGACCAAAATGAGATACTGTGTTTAAGAGAAAGAGACAAAAAGAAAGAGAGAGAGAGAAAGAGGGAGAGAGAAGAAATGCAATATATTTATCAATTTCATTAACTATAATAATAAAAGCGTAATATGCTAATTAGACCAGGCAGCCGAATGACCTTCTGGACATCATTCCGGATGTCCTTCAGGATGAAGCTATGGAGGTGGGGGCCGAGGCAGAGGTGGTTAGGGCTATCAGGCAGGCAGGCAGAGTGGTTAGGGGTGATTTAGGCAGGCAGGCAGGTGAGCGGTTAGGAGCCAGCGGTCCCAGATTGTGAGAGGGATGTCCAACTGCCGGTTTAGGGATTGGGCCTAAACTGGCAGTCAAACATCCCCCGAGGGGTCCCAGATTGTGAGAGGGTGCAGGCCGGGTTGAGGGAAACCCTCCTTTCCCCCTCTCCCTTCCCCCCCATGCATGCATTTTGTGCACTGGGCCTCTAGTCTTTTATAAAACTGCTCCTATTTCTTTCAGGGATCACTGTATATTTCCCAGACAAAATCTCATTACTTTAAATTATCATGAGTTAATCTTGTAAATAGACACTTAATCCACTATCTGACATCCTTGTATTTTATTTTATGTTCTCTGTCTATTATGATTGGAAACAAATCTTTCTAGACTATCAAATATGTGTATGAATTTTCAAGGTTCACTCATCCAATACAACAGTGCACTGCATTTCTTAAATAAGATATTTGAAATAGCTACATGTAGAAGTGTTTTTCTTTTAAGTTAAATTATTAAAAATAGTTGAAAATATGATTTTGAAATGTTTGAATAGTTTCTTCATTTTTGTTCTGTTTTTATTGTTGACCTACCTAATGGTGATAGACCTTCTGCCCATTGCCAAGGGCCTTATTGTTTTTTGTTTACCAATATATATTCTTAAACTCCTAATTCTTGTACTTTTTAGTGTATTCATCAACCTCTATCATGCCCAAATCCTATTTTCTCTTCATGAGACACACTTATCACTTGATAGGAATGGTCCTTCCACTAGTTGAGGGAATTGGTTTACCACTTGTCCCATATAGAGAGACTCAGAGGGAGCAGGGCACTCGATCAATGAAGGACATGAACCAGAGAATCAGGAACTAAGTGTGATAGATTTTATTAATGCCAAAATTTGCTGCCTATTCCTTATTGGGCTGTACTATGGGTCCCTTGTGTGTGAAGATATGCTTCCATGATATCAAGTTTTAGCACATATCTTGCTTTGGCTAATGAAATATGATTAGCAATGTCATGTGCCAGTTCTGGGCAGACACATGAAAGCCATCGCAGGGTTCTGCCATTATGCTCTTCCCTCTACTTTAAGGGCAGCAATGTCCCACGTGAGGACTGCTCCTTTAGTCTGTATCAGAAAAAAGAAGACACATGAACAGGCTATGTGTAACATGAGCAAGAAATAAACCATTTTTTTGGAAACCACTGAAATCTTGACATTGTTTCTTACTGTGAAATAATCTAGTAAAAGTTCAATTTTACCCGGAGGGGATTTTGGAGGTTGGAGATTACATACTATTTGATGGCTTGGTTCCCAAAAGCAAGTTTAGAAATACAATTCTTCTGGAAGTGTTTGAAATATTTATATATGTTCATTCATGAAAATCTTCCTCATGAGATTAGAGATGGCAACTTCTTTGAGAATTTTCCCTGATTTCCCAGTGTCCTTTGGAACGCTCTTTTTCTCTTTTTCTTTAGTACCCAGTGCTAACATGTAAATATGGGTGTACTTAAGTGTCTCCCAGTGGTTCTCAACCTTCCTAATGCAGCAACCCTTTAATACAGTTCCTCATGTTGTGGTGACCCCCACCCATAAAATTATTTTCATTGCCACTTCATAACTGCAATTTTGCTATTGTTATGAATCGTAATGTAAATATCTGATATGCAGGAGGTATTTTCATTGTTCGCGACCAACAGGTTGAGAACCGCTGATGTGTGCTCCTTGGGAGAAGGAGTTTGTCATATTTGATTTTAGGCATAGCATCCAGCACAGTAACTAGTCCGGCAGGTGCTCATAGATGTTTATTGATATGTAGGCACAAATTAACAACCTCAAAAAGCCAGTGTCTAAGATTCAGGGAAACCTGACCTGATCTGAACTCATTTGTCAACAAAACCTGATCTAAATGGGCACAAAAGTATGTATAGTCATTAACCCACACAGAATGGGCATTTATAAACTTGGCTGAAGAAATATTAAACACTTCATTGCCAGGTGCTTGTTAGGCCCCCAATGTGATGTTACATGACACATAAGTATAGGTATTAGGTTACCTCTCCAAAGTCCCCCAAGCTGATTTCTAAAACACAACTGGCTCCTAGAGTTTAAGATAAGAGATGGTGGACCTTTTTGGCAAAGGAACATTTTCTGAACTGTGACCAATCCTTTTTTCTCTATGGTTATGTCACATCCTTTTGTCCTTTACCAGATAAATGCCTGTTTGGATTCTTCAGAGCCATCTTGAATTAATTTCTAACTTTCTAACTTAAGCAAG
Organism: Myotis myotis; assembly: GCF_014108235.1. Lineage (NCBI taxonomy): Eukaryota > Metazoa > Chordata > Mammalia > Chiroptera > Vespertilionidae > Myotis > Myotis myotis. The sequence goes on along the minus strand of NW_023416379.1, from coordinate 65,684,419 downwards.
GATGTGGAGAAGAGGGAACCCTCATATACTGCTAGTGAGATTGTAACTGGTACAGCCATTATGAAAAGCAGTATGAAGCTTCCTCAAAAAATTTAAAGTAGAAATACTGTATGACCCAGCAATTTAACTTCTTGGTATTTACCTGAAGAGATCCAAAACACTACTTTGAAAATACATATGCACCCCTATGTTCATTTCAGCGTTATTTGCAATTGCTAAGATATGGAAGTAACCTAAGTGGCAATTGATATACACGTGGATAAAGAAGTTGTGGTAGAACCCTAGCTGGTATTTCTCAGTGGTTAGAGTGTTGTCCCACACACCAAAGGGTCACGGGTTCAATTCCTGGTCAGGGGCATGTACCTGGCTTGCAGATTGGGTCCTGGGACAATCAGGGCCCTAGTGGGAGGCAAATGATCAATGAGTCTCTCTCACATCGATGTATCTCTCTCCCCCCCCTCCCTTCCTCCAACTCTCTCTAAAAATCAATGGAAAAATATCCTCCAGTGAGGATTAAAAAATAAAAAGTTGTGGTACATATATACAACGGAATATTACTCAACAATAAAAAAGAATCCAATCTACCATCTGCAGCAAAATAGATGGACCTAGAACGTATTACTCTAAGAGAAATGTCAGACTTAGAAAGACAAATACCATATGATTTCACTTATATGTGGAATTAAAAAAAAAATGAACAAACAAAACAAAAACAAACACATATATACAGAGAACAAATTGGTGGTCACCAGATTGGAGGAGGTAGAATGGGTGCAAAGGTGAAAGGGATTAAGGAGTACAGATTGCCAGTTATAAAAATAGTCATCGGGATAAAAAATACAGAATAGAGAATATAGTAAATAATATTATAACTACTTAAAGAGCATGCTTGCAATTTCAGCATCCACAGGTTGATAATGTGATTTTATTAACAGGTGGACATAAATGTTGAAGGGTCTTGTTTATAAAGTCTGCCATGTAGCATCAGGAAGCATATGTACAGGTGTATTTGCTATAAGATTGATTCAAATGACATAAAATTCAGTATTAAATTCTCAGTAAATGAAGCTTCAACTACACATGGCGTGCTATTCACTAATATTTCTGTCACTGTGTCAGACTTGTTTCAAATCAGTTCAAGCAATTTGTCAACCAGAATCTCAAAACAATGACCTTGTACAAATACTTTGCCAATATTTCACTAATATCCCTAAGACATATTGTCATTCGCCTGTTTATTTGTCTGATTTCTCCATTAGAACTCTTAGAAGGCAGGAATGATGTCTTATTTCTTTGTATCTGAGGGAACTGGTAGAGTTTCTTTATATAATAAGGGCTTGATACAGGGTTCCTGTTAAATAAATGAGTCAATGAATAAAAAAGTTTTAGACTAAAAAGAAAAAAAAGAAACATATATAAAAATTAAGATACTTTTAATCTATAGAGTAATTTCACTCGGTGAAAGTAAGTTGTCAGTTTAACAGAAAAATTAACTGTGAACTGTAAGAAGTAACAATCATCCTAGATCAGGAATGCATCATCAATATAGTATTTCACTGTGGGTAGGAGATCTCACACACACACACACACACACATGGGCATGGACAAGAACTATTGGAGAGTACAAATTAAGGCTGGGCATCTCAGTTTGTAATTCTGTGATTCCAATTTTCTCTTAATCTATAAGAGGCACTGATAGGTTAATGTTGGTCATGCTTAGGCCTATAGAGCTACTATATTTTGTATAAAACCTTATTTAATCGTGGGTAAAATGGCAATAAAATATACTCGAGTTTTAATGCAGTCCATGTCTTCCATTGCTTTTTGATATGAACTGCTTTATATTCTGATTATGTTGTGGCTATAAAATGAACAAAGAATAACGGGATTTGATAAAGACAAGAAAACTTTTATTAAACTTTTACAACAGTGAAATAAATTATTCATGCAATTGAATGAATAATGGCATCCATGCTGATTAAATCAGCCAAGAGGAGGCAAAATATTCACGTGCATGGCATGAGTGCCATTTTCAAACAGTTCTGAAATGAAAATGTAATATAAAACAACACAGTGGTCGCTCACCAAAAATAGAGAGAGAGAGAGAAAAAAAAACAAAAAACGGTGGAGTACAGTATTAATTCAAAAGAGGAGGGAAATATTTAAAGCACTCGCAGTCCTGAAATCCACTGGCCAGAAGGAATTTTCAAAGACAGAAAAAGTAATCCAGCACTTCAAAGGACTTTAATGAAAGAGAGAAATAGCAAAGATGACTAGGGTGCAAGAGGGACAGACCTGGGGCTTAGAGGAGAGAGAGAATGGGTATTTGCGCAACGAACCATTGCATAGCTTATTCCATTTGGGTCTTGCATAAAACAGGAGTCTCTCCAAATTGAACTGTTGGGCACATGCCAGCTTTTGGGGATGATCTGAGAGGGGAGCTGTTGCTCGTAATAAATAAGGTGTCTTCCAGATCTCCTCTGCCACCTGCTTTAAGATTTGTGACTATCACTTGTTCTGTCATTGAAACATTCACAAAAAGGAAGTGTCAGAGTTCATACTTCTTCCTTCCCACATCACTGAGCACAAGAAATGGAGGGGGAAACCCCTGCCCTGCCACCCACAGAATTCCAAAGAGCTGAGTGCATGCTGCAAAACGCACTAGGAGGGGAGGAAAAATAGTCTAGACTTGAGCCTCACAAAGAAGCGGGGGTGGGGATGGGAGGGAAAGGCATATGGGGGAAGGAGACTGCCCAAGTGGTTGAATTCCTTACCAACCATGCACAAATCCACCTTCAGAAAAATTCTTCACCGTAAGCCCGATGCTTTTCATTATTAGGCAGTCCCTCTGCTTAGAGTGATGGCATCTGGGCCAATATGTAGAGGGACTAGAGACCACTGGCGTCTGCAGGGCTCCTGCTGACTTTCAGCCAGCCTGCACCTCGCCTCCTGCCTGCTCATCACCCTGGCCATGCTGATAGGTTCGTTCACCTGTTCATCTGTCTCCCTTGGTCAATACTGGAGCCATGTTACCTATTCGCTGCCACTGTCACCACAATCCAAGCTGCTGAGGGCACCATAAAGAATTCTCTCCCCATTCAGGGGAACTCTTCCATTTTCTCCTCTGTTTCCTCCCCCTCCTACTCTGCCGGGTTCCAACCCCAGCAGGTCCAGGGGTCCCCAAAGGTGTGGATGGAGTCGGCGAAGAAGGAATGACACAGAGACAGCGTTCAGTTGATCAGTAGCCTAGCCAGGATCTCTAGCCAGGATCTCCAGCCAAGTTCTGGTCTGGATCTCCAGCGAAGTTCTGCTTAGGATCTCCAGCCAGGTTCTGTGTCCATGTTCTCTTGCTAGGTTCTCCAGGTTCTCCAGCCAGGTTCAGTCACCAGGTTCTAGTCAGGTTCTCTTGCCAATTTCTGTAGTCAGGTTCAGTTCAGGATCTTTTGCCATGTTCTCCCCAGCAAAGTTCTTCTGTCTCTAGAGAACGTTCTGTGTAGGTTCTGTGCCTCCTGGTTCTGTCTTCTTAGTTCTGTGTTCTAAGTTCTGTGTTGTTACATCTGTATTTATACCAGTTGATTCCAATCCTATCAATCTCTATTCCAAAGGTTAGGGCGTTTCTTATCTCCATTCCAGGGAGTAAAGATTATGTAGCTTAAGCATGATTGTAGTAAAGTGATTAATTACCCACCTGGCACTTAGTTAAGAGGTTTTATTCCCTCCCTAACTTCAGGGGAAAATCCCTACCAGGGGAAACAACCTTTCTCAGAGACCTTGGTTAAAACACATAGTGCCAAGAAGGTGAGCAAACATATTAAGAACAGTATGCCATATGTGCCAGGTCCCTTGAAACAGCAAGCATGGACCGGCTCCCGGCACTACTCTCCTCTTCTGACTAGACATCTGGTTTTCCTGAGGCATCTGGGGACCCCTGAGGCTTCTTTTGGTCAAGGAGGCCTTTTATTACATCTAGGAGTGAAGACAGAAAGGTTATGGACCCTTACTGCTAACCCTTTGCTCCTCAGGAGAGACTTTGGAACATATACCAACTTTAGTCTTACCTTAAACTTTTTTTGAGAAAAGCCAAAACTTTTGTAACCCCAGTGTGCCTAGTTTCTTCAGCACTTCAAGGCTCCTTCTTTCTTTGCACAGACAACTAGCTGAGCTCCCAGCCTTCTTACAGGCATCACTGCCCCAAAGCCAAGCCCCACCAACTATCTCATAATTCTTTTCCAGGCCACTGCCACTATCTCTCTATTCCCCAACTCAAAGCTATCATGTTTGGCAGAAATAACAAAGTTCTGTAGATTACGAGAAGGGATTTATACTGTAATATAGAATGGGAAATCCTTTTAAGCTATCACTTTGAGATCTATGCACTATCTTTCAAAGGACCCCTTTGGTCTCTCTTTCTTCTTGCCCCGGTGGCTGCCACATGTGGTACCCAGATCTATAGTTATTTCTTAGGCCCTCTCCTCCTAGAACATAGAGACCGAACCCCCGACCCTTTGGTCTATAAAAAGAAGCAAATAACACTATCGAATATCATAATAATCTAGCCATGTTATGCTATCCTCCAAGAAGGCAACCAATACTTTGAAAAAAAGAAGAATATAGAGTGTGTAAATCCTATCCCAAACTATGGGCATTTAGATGTTTTTCTAGTCAGGGCTTCCCCAAGAACAGTGATTAGGTAAATCCAATAGTGTGTATGATTTAAAAAGGCTCAGCGAGTGGTTTCTTTTACACAAAGCAAGAGTTTTCACCAAGGACAAATTTCAGCTGGACCCTTAGAACCACTGAAAGTGGGTTTTTCATTGATGATACAGCTGGTGAGAGTGTGAGAAAAATTCTATTAAATAAATACCTTGTAACATAATGCTGAAACAGAGATGTATTTAAAGGCTAGTGATCCCAGTTCTCTTTATACACTAACTCTGCTGCTGCTAGTGGTGGCTCTGTTATGTAATGAGGCTATCTCTAAGAAAGAAGGATGGCCTTTCCCAAATCACAAAGCTGGACTAGGTTTTATTCTCACATAGTATGATGTTGTGCCTAGTGAATATGCCAAGATCAAACTGTCAACAATATTTCTTAAATCCTTTTTGTGCTAGGCATTGGGCTCAGTGTTCAGAATGAAAGGATGATAAAATTGTGGTCCCTGCACTTAAGATGATTCCAGTGTAATAGGAGAAACAGACTTATAAGTACACTAGTGGCCTGGTGCACAGATTTGTGCACATTGAAAGAAAATTAATTAGAAGAAATATTTTAATATCGCTATTTGGCCTTTCTCTATAATAGAAGTGTCAGAGATGAAAGAAAACTAGTAAAATGTATATGAAAATAATACATAAATTTATTAATAAACAATAACAACATGATATAACAACAACAAAGACATGATATAAAAACAACATTGATACAAACAATGACGAATTAAACTTATTCTAATAGCTCCCTGTATACCACATTAAGAGTAAAAACACTTTCAGAGTGCTTGACTAATTTCTTTTGTGATGAAGTATTTACAACTTTAACGTCACACACTCTTTGAACGCTAGAGAAAGCAATATATAACTGACCATGTCTGAAAATGGGTTCAGGTAGGAATATTCCTATGCTGTCTAGATTGGTGCCAGTGAGAGCTTTATTATGTATCATGCATGCGGAAGTCAATGTTTATTTATAAATTCCCAGTGCATGTCATGTGTACTGGCTGGTTGGTTGGATGGTCGGTCGGACGGTTGATCGGTCACTTAGCCTTTTATATATACACTAGAGGCCCAGGGTACAAAAATTTGTGCACTTGGGGGGGGGGGTCCCTCAGCCCGGCCTGTGCCTTCTCACAGTCTGGGACCCCTCAGGGGATGACCACCTGCTGGCTTAGACCCGCTCCCCGGGGGATTGGGCCTAAGCTGGCAATCAGACATCCCTCTGGCAGCCCGGCAGCCCTCGGGGGATGTCCACTTGCCAGCGGGGAGCAGACCTAAACTGCAGTCAGACATCCTTAGCACTGCTGAGGAGGCAGGAGAGGCTCCCACCACCACTGCTGTACTGGCAGCCATCAGCCTGGCTTGTGGCTGAGCAGAACTCCTCCCATGTGAGAGTGCACTGACCACCAGAGGGCAGCTCCTGCATTGAGCGTCTGCCCCTGGTGGTCAGTTTGTGTCATAGTGACCAGTCATTCCCAGTCCTTCTGCTGTTAGGGTCAGTTTGCATATTACCCTTTTACTATATAGGATAGAGTCCTGGTGCATGGGTGGGGGCCAGCTGGTTTGCCCTGAAGGGTGTCCCGGATCAGGGTGGGGGGTTCCTCTTGGGTGCCTGGCCAGCCTGGATGAGGGGATGATGGCTGTTTGCAGCTGGTCACACACCCTTCAGGGTGGGGGTCCCTACTGGGGTGCCTGGCCAGTCTGGGTGAGGGGCTGAGGGCCGTTTTCAGGCTGGTGGGTGATTGAAGCTCCCAAGCTCTCCTTTTTTTCTTTTTCTTTTTTTTTTTCTGGGATTTATTTACCTTCTATGGCTGTCACTGGAGCTGAGAGCCGGCTTTAGCTCTGAGGCTTGGCTCCAGCTCTGAGACCTCGGCTGCTGAAAGCAGGTATCTGGGCTTTGTTTAGCTTCTATAATTGCAACATAGTTGCTTGGAGTGCGGCTCAGAGCTGGGCGGCAGCAGGAGGGGAACCTTGGCTTCCTCCATTGCTGGAGCAAGCAAGCCTCCTGTTCGCTTCAGCTGCCTGGCTGCCGGCCGCCATCTTGGTTGGCAGTTAATTTGCATATCGCCCTGATTAGCCAATGGGAAGCGTGTTGGAGGTATGGTTAATTAAAATGTTTGTCTATTATTAGATAGGAGGTATGGTTCTTCTGGGAAAGATCAGGAGGTATGGTTAATTAAAATGTTTGTCTATTATTAGATAGGACTAGAGGCCCGATGCACGATGATTCATGCAAGAATGAGCCTTCCTTCCCTTGGCTTCCAGCACTGTCTTCACTTCAGCTGGAGTTGCCTTTCCACCTTCCTTCCAGCCCAGAGCTGCCTTTCTGCCTTCCCACACTGCCCAGAGGCCCAGAGCGGTTGGGGCGGTGCAGAATGCCTGCATTGTCACCATGGCGACAATGCAAGCATCCCGCCCCACCCCTGGCTGCTCAGTGCCTGCATATGTAAATTAACCCGCCATCTTTGCTGGGTTAATTTGAATACTCACTCCTGATTAGCTGGTGGGTTTTGCGAAGGTACGGTCAATTTGCATCCTTCTCTTTTATTAGTGTGTGTGTGTGTGTGTGTGTGTGTGTGTGTGTGTGTGTGTGTGTATGATGACTAATTGGCAGTAATAGAACTATATTTAAGGTGCAGTGAGTCTATGGTCAATTCTGGGAAAGATCAGGAGAAAGGAGATGAAAGTTCTCCATTGAGCAGGTCATGCTTGAGTTGAATCTTAATGATGAGTGCTCTTTTCCAGGCAGTGGTGGTGATGAATTTTCAGGTGTGTTTGCAGTGAAATTTTAGGAAGGATGTGTGTGAGCTCTTGCCTAATTGTATTAGACAGCTTTCTCTCCATACCACATTACTGGGACTCTTTCCCATTGTAACTATCAATATTTCAAAAATAATATAAGATATAGGAGTTGATACTTTGCTAAAATGAAAGAGAATCAGCTTCAGTGTTCAGAATGACACATTTCCCCAACAAATGAAGTAATTCCTTTGATTTTCTATACTCATAGCCAACTCTTTATTGTATTCTACACACTACTCTCTCTAAATGTTATTGGTGAAAACATCAAATCCATGACCCAGGTGGGAGAAAATGAAGATAGGGTAATTATGTCAGTGATCGATCTGTACTTATTCAGGAAAGGTATGACTGGAGTAAGTTATGAGTCCTGTCCGTCAAACTGCCCAATCTATAGTCAAGTTGCTGATCTCAGAATTTATTACAGGTGCTGTTTTTATATAGGAACTTGTTCATAGAAGGAAATGTTAGGAGTTTATCCTAGCATAAATTTACAACTGCTATACAGTGGAAAAATATTTCTATCAGGTAAACAAAATTTATGAAGAAAAACTAGTTGAAATATGTCCCATGTATTTAAGTTCCAACATGCCTTGTCTTACAGAAGAAAGCTGCAGGAAATGTTGTCATTTGTATGGGCAGAGGAAGACTGTAGCCCTCACTGCAGGTTAGTGTGTTAGTTTTTCCTATTCCTGCCATGTTTTCTACCTCAGGGAGACCCAGACATGTTAGAGGATGCAACCGTGGAAGGAAAAGGTATTGTCTCAAAAACTCAACTATGTATAAGCTGAATTATCTGGGTGCCTATTTCTCTGCAGTGAGCATATATGTAAGTGAGAAGTCACCTAAATTAAATTGTGACCATGGTAGAAAATTGTGGCAAGCAGTGAAGGAAGGGGTTGTCCCATTTACAATGACCCAGCAATCTACACTAATAAAAGAGAAACGTGCAAATTGGTGTCACTCCGCTACACCCACCAGCCATTCAGGATGAGTATGCAAATTAACCCAACAAAGATGGCGGTTAATTTGCATATGCAGGCATGGAGCGAAGACTGAACACCACTGAAGACTGAAGACGACTGAAGACTGAAGACTGAAGAGGCTTGACTTCTCTGTTGCAGCCAGAGCGAAGACCTGGATTCCGAGTGCCAGAGGAAAACCGGTGTTGGCAGCCAGGGGAAGGAAGGACTATTGGATGAATCTCTTTGTGCAATGGACCTCTAGTAATATATTGATTAGCCTTCCTATCTCAGTACTTCTCCAGTCCTCTGAGAGTTGAAAGAGGGAAAACTAGTTAAACGATGGGTCATTCTTTTGTCAAAACCCCTTTAATGCATTCCCCTCTTTCAATAAAAATCCAAGGCCCTGCACAGTTCATGTCCCAGCCTCTGTATTTCAGTGGGACCCCATCTTCTTTTTTTTTTTTTTTTAAATATATTTTATTGATTTTTTACAGAGAGGAAGGGAGAGAGATAGAGAGTTAGAAACATCGATGAGAGAGAAACATCAATCAGCTGCCTCCTGCACATCTCCCACTGGGGATGTGCCCGCAACCCAGGTACATGCCCTTGACCGGAATCGAACCTGGGACCCTTGAGTCTGCAGGCCGACGCTCTATCCACTGAGCCAAACCGGTTTCGGCGGGACCCCATCTTCTTAGTGAGGCCTCTCATCACCACATTGAAAATTTCAAGCCAGTGTTCCCACCCCCATCACTCTGCACTTCTTCCTCCATCTCCTGCTTACAATTTCTTCATCATACTAGTATTTTTACATTTTATATATTGACTATACTTAGAATGTAAGATAGGGATCTCCCCCCCACCAACCCCCCAGACACTGCTGCAATGCCCAGAGCCTGGAACAGCCATAGTAGGAGCCCAATAAATTGTTTATTGAATGGGTAAGTTTAGTTGCTGTTCTCAAGAAGTATTGTATAAAGCCTAAAACTAAGGCTCACTCTGTGCTGCCTTGACAGCTGGTAAAATTGGTAGAACTCAAAATGGCCTACCCATGTTTCCTACCCCACTCTACTCCAGAGGATAAGGACCTCCAGTCAAATGATCCTCCATATCAAACAGGCCAGGTGAGAAGTGGGTTTCAGTTCCTTGAAAACCTGAAGAATTACTTAAAAAGTCAATCAACCACATCCTTCTGCGGGAACCGGGCTGGGGTTGGGGGCTCATCTTGTTGATACTACAAAGTGTGTCTTTCACAGCCCTGGCTGTTTACTCTGTTTCCAAATGCAGCTCCTATGTGACCTTGTATGGCATGGTGTCCTGCTCCCCTGGAATGTGCATATATGTGACTTAGGATCTGCCTTTGAGTGCATCTGTCCAGTGTCAGGTGCTGTGTGCCTGGCCATCTCTGTAATCCTAGGTTAGGGCAGGAATCTCTCCCTCACCAACACAGTGAGTAGGAGGCAATTGAATTTAGGAGTTGTGGCAAGGCAAGACATCTGTAAGACTTAATAATGTAACTGGCCTTCTATACAAGTGGTAAATTTGGTGATATTAAGTAAAAATACCATGAAGTTCAGAAATATTTGCATATGTACTGTTCATTTAGTAAACAAAGCTTTTGTTTAAAAATTACAATAAATATTTTGCAACTGGAATAGAAAAGATTAGCAAGTATCATATTTAGTGCATGCTTCTGGTTTTTCACTGCCTACCATTGTCTTTGAGCTATTTTACAACTCTGTATATTCCAGGATATTGGAACTAATGCAAATGGTGCTTGTCTATAGAAATAAAAAATAATTGTGTCTGGTAAAATGTCATTGACTCTTACCCTGTGGTTATACCCCTGTTTCCTCTATTCGTAATTTCACTACAAAATTTCTTTGTATATATATACTAGAGGCCCGGTGCACAAAAATTTGTGCACTCGGGGGGAAGAGGGGGGTCCCTCAGCCTGGCCTGTGCCCTCTCGCAGTCTGGGACCCCTTGGGAGATAACGCCCTGCTGGCTTAGGCCTGCTCCCCAATCCCTAGGTGCAGCCCCTGGTTGGGCTCAGAGCAGGGCCGATTGGGGAGTTGGGGCGCCGCCCCCTGTCATGCACAGAGCAGGGCGAATTGGGAGGTTGTGATGCCACCCTCAGTCATGCTCAGGGTAGGGCCGATTGGGGGGTGGGGGCACCGCCCCCTGTCACACTCAAGGCAGGGTCGATGGGGAGGTTGCGGCGCCACCCTCTCTCACACACAGAGCAGAGCCAATCAGGGGGTTGGGGCTCCTTATCCTGTCATGCACAGAGCAGGGCCCATCAGGGGGTTGGGGGTTGAGGAGCTCCCCGCTGTCACTCAGAGAGTAGGGCCGATAGGTGAGTTGGGGCACCGCCCCCTGTCACCCACAGAGCAGGGTCGATCAGGGAGTTGGGGCGCTGCCACTGTCACACTCAGGGCAGGGCCAATGGGGAGGTTATGGCTTTCCCCCATCACACACAGAGCAGGGCCCATGGGGGGGGGGGGCGGGTGTTGGGGCACCGCCCTCTATCACCCACAGAGCAGGGCCGATCAGGGGGTTGGGGCACTGCCACTCTCACACTCAGGGCAGGGCTGATGGGGAGGTTATGGCTCAACCCTGTCACACACAGAGCCGCAGGGCGATCGGGGGGTTGGGGAGCTCTCCCGTATCAGGCACAGATCAGCGGGTTGGGAGGCCTTCCCCTGTCAGGAACAGAGCAGGGCCGATAGGGAGGTTGTGGCCCTGCCCCCTGTCACACACACAGCCGCAGGGCGATCAGGGGTTTTGGGCGCTGCCCCCTGTCACACTGATCCCGGTGCCGGGAGACATATTACCCTTTTACTATATAGAATAGAGGCCTGGTGCATGGGTGGGGGCTGGCTGGTTTGCCCTGAAGGGTGTCCTGGACCAGGGTGGGGGTCCCCACTGGGGTGCCGGGCCAGCCTGGGTGAGGGGATGATGGCTGTTTGCAGCTGGTCACACCATTCAGGGTGGGGGTCCCCACTGGGGTGCCTGGCCAGCCTGGGTGAGGGGCTGAGGGCTGTTTTCAGGCTGGGACTGAAGCTCCCAACTGCTCCTTTTTTTCTTTCTTTTTTTTTATTCTGGGCCAGTTTTAGCTCTGGCTCCAGCTCTGAGGCCTCAGCTGCTGAAAGTAGGTATCTGGTTTGTTTAGGTTCTGTAATCGAAACTCTGTATCAACTTCAGCTCTGAGATCCAAGCCAGCTGAAAGCTGGTTTCTGGGGTTTTGTTTAGCTTCTATATTTGTTACAATGTTTCTTAAACTGTAGGCTCAGAGGCCGGCAAGGCAGGCGTGGAATGTTGGTTTCCTTTGTCACTGAAGCAAGCCTCATGTTAGTTTCAAGCTGCCTGGCTGCCGGCCGCCATCTTGGCTGGCAGTTAATTTGCATATCACCCTGATTAGTCAATGGGAAGGGTAGCGGTCGTACGCTAATTACCATGTTTCTCTTTTATTAGATAGGAGATATCTATCTATCTATCTATCGATCTATCTATATATATCTATATATATATCCATCTAATGTTCTTAGCAATCTCCTTTGAACTAGTAATATTTTTCTGTTTTCTTCATTAATTAAAGAGTTGAATGAAATTTGTGATGCGTGTTTATTTTCTATTTGTATGAAAAATGTAATTTCATCCTTTAAAAATATTCTTTATCAATGTCATTTTTACTAAACCATGAAAAACAGCTTATATTATCCTATCCTTATTCTTGTTATAAGCCACTTTAAGTTTTGAACAACATGATACATTAAAATGAAATCAAGCATGTGAGATTATGACTATGTCTACCTGAAAGTAAACATCTGGAGGAAACACGAAAATTTCTGGCAGCCAAAATTTAGTTATTTGGCTCTGAATAGCTAAAACATCTGGATTCTGTGAATTGATTAATTTCTAGCCACTTCCACTATTTTGTCCTTATTCAGACAAAATCTTTGTTCTGAGCACATATCTTTTCCTAGCCCTACACAAACTATCTGTTGTGTAGAAAGGATTTATATTCATTTATTTTTTTTACCTTTCTCCACTCCTCCACAAGATAAGAGATTCTGTTTTTACTTAATTGTTACTTAAACCATTGCTTGAGGCCATCATTAAGGGCAAAGGGAAAGAATACTAGTACATTTAGTTTATCTGTGAAGCAATTTTATTCTGGTCTTTGGTTAGACAATTATAGGAAGATCATTTCATTTATTTTCACATAATTTGGTGGGTTCTCTTTCTGTGAGAGCTGTTTCTGCTAAATATCCACAATATAGCACACACATAAGAAATTGTATCTGTCCATTGTGTATTCAGCATCATACTCTTGCAAAGAGAAAAATAAAGGGGAAAATCATTGAAGACTCTTGATGTACTTTAAAAAGTACCAGATGCATCACACAGACTCAAGGCCATGACTAGGCCGGAAGGTAATAGAGCCAAAAGCACAATGTAGCATTCACTGCAGCACCTCACATAGTGTTTCTAAGTGGCCCAAGCCAAATTGTGAAATCAATGACTTTCATTTTTATTTTTTACTATAGATTTACCACTTGGCAACTCTTCACAACAGTAACAGCCACAACATCACAAAGAGGATAGAAAGAACTAGTGTCGAGGGTTGTCCCGGTTTGTATTCAGTTCCAGCTTATATTCAGTTTTTGTCAATTTGACCTTCCCAGGTCTGTAATTACTATAATCACAGCCGGCTGAACGTGCTAACAATCAAAGCATCCCAATGTGAACAGTTCAACAATAGCCCTCTTAATAGGGGTAAAACCATGCCAGAAAGACTGACTGCTTTACTTCCAGCCTTTTCTGAAGACACTGGATAACAGGGAACAGGTATCTAACAATTGACCTCTTAAAAAAAAAAAGCTGTGCAGAATGACCCCAACTGTGTGCCTGGGGGAATGCTGTGTGACTAAAAGGAGGATTGTCAGCACACTTCTGTGTCTCTGGTTCTTCCTAATATTGCCTGACGATGTGGATGAAACGTCTACTTTTAAGACCTTCACTTTGAACACCCAATGGTGCCTTTGACATTTTCAAAGGTCACAAAGAATTAGTGAAATAGGTAAATGTGAGATAGCCCTGATTCTAGGTACTATTTTGCCCCAAGTTATAGGGAGAGCCATACAAGCATGGTTTTACAAGCATGTTAACCTCATCTTGTGCTGTGTTTTTAATAATGTTTCCTTCAACTAATTGCCATTGATTTAATGTGAATTATCTATCACATCCTTCTCAATACCATGTGGACCAAAATAGATCTTTCTAAGACTAGAATAGTCTTTAATCATGAAACAGGATTTGTGGTTTATGGTTTTTAGTTGTTTTGTATTTGCTAAGTGGTTCTTATGTACACTCCAATCTATACATCTGTACTCACACAATGCTAGACCATCAAGGCCCAACAGAAACTAGTAAATACCTAACTTATACCTTTGTTTACTTGTTTTTGCTAAGGGACTTTTTCAAAACATGTTAAATAAGTCTATAAAATCAGATAAAAGCAGAGCTTCTCTGAGCCCAAATCCCAGAATCCTATCTGCTAAGTGTTTCTTTTACCAACTGTCCCAGCTTCCAGCACAGCAGAACTCCAAGGCTCCTTGGAACATAGTTTGAAAACCTGTGATTTAATCCAAGTTCCCAAAGCCCAGAGAGATAAAGTGACTTAGCCAAGGTCACTCCTTACTGCTGGAGTCACCTTTCTCTGACCAGCTGAGTCAACCACAAAAAAACAACAACACATTAAAAATATTCTGGCAAGCAATTACTAATCACGCTGTTTCACCCGACCCCCCACTGTTTTCCCCTGGCTAGTCCACTCCAAAAGGCAACCAAGTACTTTCCTAGTGCCTTTGGTTCTAGTGGCAGCTGGACTAGTCTAATCAGCAGTGCGGGCTCGTGCCCACCTTCCAGAACCAGCCTGGGTTAGGAAGAAAAGGGGATGCTTACAGGGTTGATAGCACTAAGAATGAGAACCAGTTTTCATGGAGGGTACCCAGTGCACACACACTGGGGCACACACATCCAGGCTGAGAGATAACCTTCCGGAAGCCTGACCTCTTTCACTGCCAAAGTGCATGGTGTGCTGGGCAAATGGGAACATTACAAACTGTATCCCCACCGTCATTGTCAGAGGATATGGAAAATTACCCTGCTTGCTGGGGCAGCTCAGACTGTTTGTTAAACAATTTCACAAGTACTCTAGAAAGTGGCCAGAGAGTGAATTCACTGGAGATCCTTCCACTTTTATTAGGGTTCATCCCTTGTTTACTATCAGGAAAGATAATGGCTGGGGCCCATTTGAACATGACGGTTTTATCTCAGACCACTTCTGAGTCCAGGAGAGCCATTAAACTAGGAGCAGATCAGACTAAATTGAATATACAACGTCAGAATGGAGAGGACATGCAGGAGAAAGAAGCAAAACTAATATTTATTGAGCAACTACTATGCAACATTTACTCTGCTAGGTCCTCTCTTTACACACGTTATGAGTAGAGTAACCCAGTATGAGTCATATTAGCCCTGTGACACACAAGGATCACAGAGCAAAGGTCACCCAACTCCCTGGGTCCTGGGTCTGTCTGGCAACATTCACTGCAGTCACTTCACAAAATTATGATCCTAAGACATTGAGTAATGTTAGTTATTTTGAGATTCACAATTCAGAGGCTATAAAGAGGAATAAAGAGTTCCCAGGATGGCCTTGTCTATATTCCTCAAGAACACGGCAATTTAATTAAAGGCAAAACAGCATGGCACCTTAAAGTCCCAGCCTGTTAATATATGGTTTTTAATAACTTACTACCATTTAACCTTTGAGGACTAACCAGAACATGCAATTTGTAAGCCAAATATAACACCTTATTATTTCTTTTTTAGAATGAGTGAGTGGATCAAGATAAATCTATAATTGGAATGAGTGAAAGCTTCAGTGATTCTAAAATATCTAAGGAGTTGTCAAAAATTAAATTATATCACCTATTCTGAGTAAATAATAGACTTCAATTACCAAACAAACCTTTCCATAAGTTTCTAGTATCCAATGTATCCAAAGGTAGCAAATAGTTATGAATATTGTATGTAACCTTCTAACTTCTGACATTCTAAAGTCCTATGCTAATCACTATTTAGAACTGCTCTAATGTATATCTACATTTTCTTTAAGTGGTGGGAAAGTGGCCTGTAGGCATGAGGCAAACTGAAGTACAAAGTGAGGAAGGAAAATTTAAATACAAAGCAATTTCATTAATGAAATGCTCAAGCAGTCTAGAGTAATTTGGGTGCTTGGTGAATCATTGCTTAGCAATTCATGAACACTGTGGGTGCTTGGAATTCAATTCCATTGTCCTTTATCTGAATTGCTTTGAAAAAAGGTCACATGAGAAGGAAAGGAAGTTTTGACTTTCACATGCCTGTTATTGCTAAGGAAACCACTTCCTCAGTATTCACGTATTCAGCATGTCTCCAGTTTGGCTTTCAGAAAAATTGCATCTTGGTGCTGCATTAAGAAACAAACAAGGGTGGAAAATATTTAAAAAACTCAAATCAACTATGACATATTCACAGGACAAAAAGAGGAGCCTTTTCAGACGCCCTTTCTTTAGTGAAGTACTTTAGGTATGCCGGGATGGAGCCTCTGAGAGCTAACAGGATGTCTGAGATGCGCAGGAAGTGGCCTCTGATCTGCCAGTAAACAAATGAGAAGCTAGTAGGGCTTTGTTGTATTTTCTGATTGGCAATGGTTCTAAACTATCTCCTACTTGTAGCTGCAGACAAAGGAACGGGAGATGAATTACCCTGTTCTAGGACGGAGTGTTCCTTTCCATTTCAAATTGCAATAAGAAATAAAAATGGTTAGTCTTTTTAGTCTGTAGATTATATAACTTGTCTCTTCTTTTATGTTTTGTTTTGTTTTGGTTTGGTTTGATTTGGATATTGTCTTTTAAGAAGAAAAAATAATAAACTAAAGGGATCCTTTAGAACGACGAGGCCTTATTGCAAGTACAGCTGAATTCAGAAGTGGCTATTTTTGCTCAAGTGGATCTTAACTATATGGTGGTTTCTTTGTCTTATGTATATTTCTTTTTAATCCAAATAGAAAGATCTTGTGTAAACTACCTCTTTATTCACTGTAGAAAGCCAACTAAGTTTAATTCTCTCTAATGCTGAAAATAATGATTAGAACCCAGAAGATCACCAATATCAGAAGTCTGGGGTCCATCTGATTGAATATTCTGTCTCCCAGCACCAGGATTTATGGTTCATCTTCTGCCTTGTTCATGAATCATAGGTTCAGAACAACACTGCTCTATTATTAACAGCAATCTGCAAACACCTACCCAATAGTGAACTTATAACAGAAAAGCACTCATTTCATTGTAAGAACTGTGAAAAGACAACTCTTAGTTATAATAAAACTGAAGGCGTAGCATTAGCTGAACATTTGAAAAATTTTATACCAATAAAAATAGAATTAATATCAGTGGTACCTTAAACATGTAAAATGCTTCACAGAGTAAAATGGTGGTTACCAGGGGCTAAGAGGGGTGGGGGATGGGAGAACTGTTGTTTAAGGGTACACATTGCAACTAGTAGATAACGAACTCCTAGTGACTTAATACACAGTCTAGTGATTATAGACAACAAAACTGTATTATAAACATTAAACCTACTAAGAGACTAGATCTTAAGTGTTCCTAACACTGGAGGAAATAATAATTATGTGATATGGTAGAGCTAATGCTACGATGGCAACACTATAAATGTACCAAAGCAATATTTGTACACCTTAAATAGACTCAATGCTGTATGTCAAATAAGTCTCATTTTTTAAAAAGTCAAAAATATGCGTTGTTATAGAAATCCTGGATTTAATTTTTATTTTTAGTATATAAGAAAGCTAAGCCCTAGCTGGTTTGGCTCAGTGGATAGAGTGTCTGCCTGTGGACTGAAAGGTCCCAGGTTTGATTCCGGTCAAGAGCACATGCCAGGGTTGCAGGCTCGATCCCCAGTAGGGGAGTGCAGGAGGCAGCCGGTCAATGATTATCTCTCATCATTGATGTTTCTATCTCTCTCTCCCTCACCCTTACTCTCTGAAATCAATAAAAATATTTTTGAAAAAAAGAAAGAAAGAAAGCTAGCTATTTTAAATTGACAGAGAAAGGAGATAGTTCAGAGCCATTGCCAATCAAAAAATACAACAAAGCCCTATTAGCTTCGCATTTGTTTGCTGGGAGATTCAGGCCACTTATTTACTTCATGTATGCATAATTCCCAGAAATGTTCTAAAGCACTTTATTTCTGGGTTGGTGCTATAAAAAAATTGTAAACACTGCCCTGTCCAGCATGGGTCACTGGTTAGAGTGTTGGCCTGTGCACCAAAGGGTCACAGGTTCGATTCCTGGTCAAGGGCATGTACCTACCTGGGTTGCAGGTTTAATCCATATCACACCCACCACCTGTGCACTCCTGTCTAGGTAAGTGTGGGAGGCAACCAATCAATGGGTCTCTCTCACACTGATGTTTCTCCTTCTCTCTCTCTTTCTCCCCACCCCTCCACTCTTTAAAAATCAATGGGAAAAAATATCCTCGGGTGAAGATTAACAACAACAAAAAAATTTGTAAACACTGTGGTATGCTTTGGTTTTTAAAAAGAACTAGGATGATAGTAATGATAACAACAACAATAATAATAGAGATAGCTAATATATATTGAGAATTTAATAAGTACCAGTCAACAGGATAAACATTTTATACATATTATCTCAGTTAATCCTCACAACAGCACTATCATACTGATACCGCTATTGTCCTTGATTTTCACATGAAGAACAGAGACTCAAGGGTTAAGGAAATGTTTAAGTACACTCATTTAGGAAGCAGCAGGGCTAAAATTTGAAAACTAGAAGTCTCTTCCAGAATCTGAGCTCTTAACCACTAGAGTAAGTGCCTATAGAGAGAAAGCCTTTAACATAGACTGATTGAGATGCCAAAAGGCTAAAGTAGGAAAGGACCCCACCCCTTCCTGCCAGAGCACATGTATAAGCATAGCCTGTGTATGACTCTTTGAAACTTAACTTGGCAGATAATACAGTCCTCTGGATAGGAGGGCATCCTCCCCAGCACCAATATATAGGAAAGAGAAGACCTTGCACAAGAAAAAGAGGGAGGTTTGGTACCAGACTAGATGGAGTAGATAAGGTGTTGGGGTTGGTATTTGGGTAGCGGTGTGGTAAGATAATAGTGACTCCCACTATCCCCACCATCCTGGCCTCCTGGGGACAGACTAGAAATTTAAAAGGAATCCCTGTGGTGGACAACAAGCTGTGGAGGAGAAATATGTCTTGTTAAACTGGAAAATCGAGTTTCATGCTATACCCTCCACCTATTTCCATTAGTAAAGTCATGTTTAAACATTTACTCTGTCCAAGAGATGTCCCCAGGATACTAAGGGAAGGCTCATGTGGCTGTTTGTGGTGATAATTTTCTAGGCCCAAGATGTTGTTGCTTCTACTGGAAACTTAGATAACTTTCATGACGCTGTAAATACTCTGCTTGACCAGAAACACGGTATATCCAGTCAGCCAATCCCCCAAATGCCAATCAAACAAGCCCCTTGTTTGGGGCTTCTCACTCCAAACAAGGTTGACTATGTGGTCGCAGACAATTAGATATTTTCTATTTTTCTCCTCCTTGTTCTTTATTTTTTCTCCTATAAGAGCTTCCTGCCTTCTACCCCATTTTGCAGCTCTGTGAAGGAGACTGTCTACTTCATGAAATGTTGAATAAAGTTTGCTCCTCTCACCTAAATTTCTTATATTATCATTTTTTAACAGTTTGGATTTAACATTAAAGGAAAATAGGAATTTCCCCTACCTTCTCATTCTTTGGGTCAAAGGGTAAGAGGTCACCAAGGGGAGGGTGAGCTAGTGGGAAGATTGAAGCTTCCAGGTCAGGTCACCTCATGCCATGAAGAGATCCTCTTTTCATTGCCAAAGTTAGAAAGTTCAGCCAGTTTTCCTTCTTCCCTTCCTTCCTTCCTTCCTTCCTTCCTTCCTTCCTTCCTTCCTTCCTTCCTTCCTTCCTTCCTTCTACCTTCCCTCCCTCTTTCATGAAAACAGGAGCCTTATCTGTCACAGTCACTGTAAGGATATACCTGAGGCCTAAAAATGTGCTGATACAATGGAGGATCTTGCTGAATCCTGTTGAAAGGAGACGCAAACACTTGTTATTAGCCATTATTATACAGTTAATTCAGATTATAGGCAACCACTAAGCTGAAGTTCTGAGAAAGCCTAGGACAGAGCCATTTTTCATTGGGTGTGGGGGTAATGAAGCATAGAGATAATTGAATTAGATTCCATCTGTTTCAAAATTAACATGGCCCTACAGAATGACAATAGGGATATTGATATTAAGGATTCTAAAGTTATTGTTTCCACCTTAGCACTTACTATATTTCATAGCCTAAATAGCAGCTGTTAATTCACAGTCTACACCTATCAGTCAGGATTGACTGGGTTAGAGTGGGGTAAAACCAGGCAGTTCCTAAATCTCTCAGTGAGTTAAAAATGATTGAAATTTATTTCTTGCTCATGACACACATTCATTACTTCTGCTTATTGTAAGGTCTCAGAGACCAAATCAGAGGGAGGAGCCACCATCTTGAACTTGGAAAGGAAAAGAAAGAGTGCAATGAATAACATACTAGTTCTTCAGGATTTCACCCTGAAGTGACACATATCATCTTGCTCACATTTTATTAGTCACAGCAAGTTATGTTGCTGTCTAAATTCAATTGGGAAGAGAAGTGCAGAGAGAACCAGATCAGCACTAATGTCTATGACTAGCCATCAAAAAGATAATTGCTGATTCATAGAATCTATAAGAATTTACAAGGCACAAGTGATGGCTCCTGGGTGGTGGGAATATTGCATGATGAGACCCAAATTCTTCAACTAAAAAGAATTCTAGTCTCTAATGGTAGTTTGTTCACTGTCCACTGCCCAGGACTTAACCATGGACATATATTTTAGGTTTACTTGTTATGGTAGCACTCCATGTGTAAGTACCAGTTTTGTTATTATTCAAGATAGGCTAGTTTTATGGTAATAAAAATGCACATTCATTTCTTGCTTATGCTACATGTCCACCAAGTCTACAATGGGCCTCTGGTCATGACTCAGGGACCCAGATTGATAGAGCGCCCACCACCTTGAACATTCCCACTTGCTTTTCCAGAGGAATAAGAGAGCCATTGTCACTTGAAACCTCTCCCTATATATGTAACAAATCACTTCATTTTAATAGTTAATTGACCAAAATGAGTAACCTTGGTGCTTTTAATTTGTAGGGGACAGGAAACGACTGTCCTCTTCTGTGCTTGGGAAGAGAACCAAACATTTTTGGTGAACAGCACTAATAATTACCACACAGCATCAGCCTTCAATCGTTGATAGTTCTGGAAATTAAAAGTATATTTGGGGGAAAATATTGGGGGTCATCAGTGGCATACGTCATGGATTCATGGTAATATTTTTGTTTTCTAAATACCATGCCACTCTTCCTCCCTACACACACACTAAAATAACCACCCCTTTCCCTAAAGCCATGGAATCACATACTCAACTCTGAGAACGTCAGCTGGCTGCTGAGTGCCATTTTCATCCCTTTCCTTTCTTGCTACTAAAGAAGTCTGAAGAGGCTGCGTAAAAAAGTCAGGTGCAAATATCTTATGCTTGATTGTACTTGCAATGTGTGTGATATGTACCTCATTCCCCTCCAAGTGAATTTTAAAATAGTCACATTTAAATTTGTCATGTTCTGAAAGCAAGAAAGATATTTATTGTCATGCACTGCCAAGCAGACTGGCAGATGCCACTAACAAATGGTAAAATTTTTTTCTATTGTTCATTATTTCTTTAAAAACAAACAAATTTTCAGTTATCATTTCTGAAGTGGGATGTAAACCCACCTCTACACCACAAAAAATGCAGTGGCAGTCAAAACCCAGCCCAGTGTGTCTTTCAGAAATTAGTGAATAACGTGAAGTTAATCACAGAGTCTCACATTCTGAAGGGGATTCATAATCCAGGGTGTCAATTAAAGTAGTTTCCAGTCTAATCTAGATGTGTCTTTAATGAGAATCACTTACAAATGGTTAAAAATGGAGCGAGGTATAAAGCATACAGAGAGAAAATGTGCATAAAATTAGATTGTTTTGATTAGGTACAGTCTTTTCTCAGAAACTTCTCTGGGAATAAATTATTTTGTTTGAAATCTTTCTCTGATTTTCTATTCTTTCTCTCACTCCAAGGGATGTTGCTAAAATACAAATATGATCAGATCAGTCCCCTACTGAAAATTAGTCAGCTCCAGAACTAGAGAACCATCAGGAAAGTTTACGGCTCCTTAGCTCCTTAGCTCCTCAGGCTGAATACTGTACCCTGCTGAACCAATCACACTTTGAAAGCCCCTCTCTACACACCAGTGCCTGCCCCCTATGCAAGCTCACGCTCCATTCCAGCTCCCTCCTAAGCACCTCTTGGCTCTCAAAGTTTCACTTGATCTGTCTTTTGGAAATCCCCTTTGTTTCTTTTATGTCCCTGACCATCTTGCCTACTGACCTTCCCTTGCCTTGTTCATCTGCATTTAAACATTTTCTGCCTGCATCTTTTCCTCTTACAAATTTGCTCTGAGCTCTGGTCTGGGCAAGGACTGACAGCCACTGGTTTCCTGGCTGCTGACTCATTGGTTTGCCCTGTCCTTTGGAGTGTGGGACCCTCTGGATTCCTGACCATGTGCTCCCCTGCCTCACCTATACCTCTGCTTTCAGCATGTTGTTGGGCCCGACACCATCATACACTCTGACCCCTTCCACACCTTTTCAGAGCTCCTTTACTGATACACTGATTTAACGTGCAATCCCGGGGAAGGCATTTAACTTTTCTGTTTCTTAGTTTTCTCATTTTACAAATATGAGTCTAGATATACCTTAATACTGTCCTCACAGGGCTTATGAGAATCAAGTAAGATAAAGCATGTGAAAACACTTGGTTAAGGGCAAAGTGTTAAATATATTTTTATTGCTATAGTATTTTCTCTGAAACATCATTTCTGTAACATCAAATACTGTAACCTCTATCTTGCTGGAATTCTCTTGCTTTCTCTTACTTGTTCAATTTGATGAAACCAGCAGCCTATTGTGAGCTGCTCCAGGGAAAGGCCTGTGGCAGGGAACTAATGACAGCCACTAACCAACAGTTTCCAGAACCCGAATCCTGCCAACAACAAGTGAATGCACTTGAAATCAGATCCTATTCCAGTTGAACTGTACATTCCGCTGACATCTTGATTATATACTGTGAGAGACCTTGAGCTGGAGACTTCAGCTAAGCCATGCCTAGATTTCTAAGTCACAAAATTATGAGACAATAGGTATTATTTGTTGAAATCAATACATTTTTGGGGTCATTTGTTACATAGCAATAGATAACCAATATAGATGCTGTATACTGAGAAGCATTATCAATAGAGGTTTGCTGTACATATGGCTGGTGAAGGAGGAAATGAACTCTGATATACTCACCTTTCTCATCTAATAAGCAGCAGCTAATAAAAGCTGAAATTGTCACTCATGTCACTCTAAGTCCAAGCCATCACCTTCTATTACCTGTTGTGGATAGCATGTGCATTTTAATAGAGGCCTTTGATGGGGAATAAATGGAGCAAGACTGTTGTTTTGATGCCCATGTACAAATGAAAACAGATAAAAATTTCATATCTGAAGACAGATTGGTAGGGAAGAGTTTAGGAACCATGGATCACAGAGGCCTTCTTAAATATTATCAGGTAAGTTCATCCTGCTCCACTAAAGCAAAGGTCACAATTGTTCTGGAATGAGTCATATAGTAAATATTTTAGGCATTGCAGGCCACATGTAGTCTGTTGCATATTCTATTTTTAATAAACCTTTGAAAATGTAAAAGCGTTCTTAGTTCAGAGACCTTATACAAATAGGTTATGAATCACATTTGTCCCAAGCTATAGACTGCCACCCCTGACTAAGGTCAAGAGATAGTACTCAAAGACCATGGGTCAATCCAGGTATGGTTCTCTATGGGGTTCCAAGAGAGAATTAAGCCTTAATGTCCTAAGGCACCCATTATACATAATGAATTAACTTCTCACCTATGGGTCTTGAGTGGTATTTGCTATGAAGATACTTGGTAGAATTAAGTAAATAAGCACTCAAAATATTTTTGTGTTCTGTGGTTCTGATGACAAGCCCTGGTTGAGAAAGCTAGTGGTACACATACACTGTTCATTCAACAATCATTAAATAGGCACTAACCATGTACTCAGTGTTGTATTATGTTATGTGACAGCAGAGATAAGTGAAATGTGGACTTTTATTTACCCCCAAAACATCACACTGAATAAACTATAAGAAATTATGAAAATGATTTTTTTTAAGACTTGCTGAAGTGGAAACAATGTGATGATCATAATAACAATTTATTTTTTCACTAATGTGATATCCTTGCTACGGAATCAGAGCATTCCTTTTTTTCAACACAGGGCTGTGATCTGCTATGCAGACCTACTGATACTTGTGTGAGAACTAGTACGACCTCCTACCAATATATGTTCACAGATGGGTTAGAATCAGTCCTTGCCTACCACTGACCATATGACTTGGGGAAATGACTTAATTCTTTTAAGACACCATTTCACCATAAAATGGAAAAAATAATAATTTATTGAATGACTATTGTGCAATTAAATGAGACAAATGTAAAGCTTACAGGGGTAATGCCCAATTAGTAGCAAAAGCTCAAGAAAAGCAATTATTATTTTTAGCTAGCTCCCATGACATCAGGGGCATCAGACACATGATTTTAATTTGTTCTTTAAGTCAGATCCATATATCACACCCATTTATTCTCTACAAGATGTATAAATACAAAGGAACATCTGAAGTTTTATTGTGATTGCATTGGCCTCCTCAGAAATTTGGGCCCAGCTATGGAGAATAAAAAATACCTATATGAACTCTCCAAATCTTGAAAATGTTCCATTTTAGAGGGGTCGTTTTACTTCTTCTCAATGTAATGAATTGGATGCAGTAAGCTGGAAAGGGAGTAGATGATGCATTATTTAATCAAATTTCTGATTCTAACTTATTTTTTCCACTCCTTTTGAGAGCTTTTATTTTTTGTGTAGAAAAATGTCTCTCGCTCTCCTGGTTTCTGAAGTAAGAATAAGAGAACCAACCTGTAGTGAACTCTCGCTTTGCACCAGCTTCCTCCCACTAATCCTCACACAGCCCTATGAGACAAGAGCCACGTTATCATTCACAATATATATATATGCACATGGGAACTTGAAGCACAGACTGCCTGCATTACTTTCCCAATGCCGCACGTCTGGTGCATCAGTAGTCTGGTTTAAATCCAGGCAGTTTACTTCAAAGCCCACCTTTTAATTTCGCTGCTCCATTACAGTGCTGTAAAGTAGAAAGATTTCGTCAGTCACAATGGCAATTTAAAATTTTTTGGTAGTCACATTTTAAGAAGGAAAAAGAAACAGGTGCAATTAATTTTAATCACATACTGTATTTTATTTAACCAATTATGTCTAAAACATTACCATTTCAACATGTAATCAATATAAACATTTGAATGAGATATTTGAATATACTATTTAATACTTCATGTTTGAAATCCAGTGTGTATTTAATTAACACTTAGTCAGGACTAGTCCCGTTTAAAGTGCTCAGAAGCCACACATGGGTGGTGGCTTCCACACTGGAGAGCACAACTCTGCTACGTGATCAGCTGAAGTTACTGGACTTTCTATTTATATCTCTATGTTTGTATAATCTTTATTCTTTTTTGTTTGGCATCTTCAAAACTGTAGAGATCTTGAGTACTAAAACTGAAAGTGAGTTGTGTTTTTTTTTTAAAAAAAAAAATAAAAAAATCAGTATAATATTGTCATTGTTTGGGGATTTCTAATAATTTTTAGGAAAGCTGATGTTCTTCAGTGCTTTCTGTCAGATTTCTGAAATATTTTGAGTTTAATTGCATGTCCATTTAAGAACATAAGGTTCATTTACCGTATTTCCCCCTTGGCCAAGCAGAAAGCTAAAAATAAACTCCTAAGTTGTTAGGTTTGACCTAACTCTTTATATAAATATCCGTTTGCAGTTATTTTAACAAAAGAAAAATCCAATCCTTTAAGTGTGTTGGTTCTAAAAACTTTGGAAAACTGATTTCTCCCCTGAACACTTCCTACCTCTAACCGCAGACAAACTGAAAAAAGGAAAAAGGAAGTCAAAATTATATTTTATTTTTTCCCCCACAAGAAGACAAAAAAGACACCCCCCCCATAACAATCTTTCTCCATTTCCCTTTCCAGCACCACATTTTAAATGATGATTAGCATATGAAAACTTGGCCCATTAACATAAATCCTAACTCTGTAAACTCTGTAGAGTTTTGGTTTCAGGAGTAACATCTCATCTAATAAGTTTGGAAGTTCCCTGATGGAAATTACCAGGTCACATAAACCCTTATTTGTATCTCAGATAATGTTTCCCCAATACTTGACACACTGTGGACAACAATTTATTTTAATTAATTGGAGGAAAGCCAAGAAAATTTGGATAGACTATTATAAAAAAAGTGGTTAAATATTTCCAAATATACTAATGGAAACACTTAGGAGACATATTTTAATTGGAAAGGAATGACCTGGGAGAAAGTAGTAACATAAAGATGTGGTAGAAACTACTGGAACTTAAAAGGGCAATTAACTTCTAAAAGTTCCCCCTTTGAAACTGTCCTTACATGAAAATTTTGTGTAAAAAATATAAAAAATAAATATAAAAAAATAGAAGAATATACAGAAGAATGTTGGCAAAATTTTGGTCAAGGGAAAGACCTTAAGTAGAAGTTGGAAATGTAGAAAGAAAACAGTTATATTTAACCTATCTTTCTCTATTTATATAGAATACATACGTGTGTGCATGTATATATGTACATAGATCTATTTAATATATATCTTATAAAAACAATAAATTTGGAAAAATATGTGCAATTAGATACCATCAGAAGACAGATAACAAGTTATTATTTCTTATCTACAAACTAGAGGCCCAATTCACGAAATTCATGCAAGAGTAGGCCTTCCTTCCCCCGGCTGCCGGCACTGCTTCCCTCTGGCACCCAGGACCCAGGATTCCCTCTGGACGCAGGCAGGCACCTGGAACCCAGGCTTCCCTCACAGCCCCAGCTTTATCCAGAAGGTGGTCCGGAAGGATGTTTGGAAGGACGTCCGGTCTAATTAGCATATTATGCTTTTATTATTATAGATGGCTACTAAAAAAAACACACCAAGTCATAAATAAAAAAAAGAATTTTCTTCTTCACTAGTGAATCAGGGAAATGCAAAGTATACAAAAATTTGATGAGAATTTTCACCCATTACATAAGCACACACAAAAATGTAAGGTCATTCAATGATACTTGTTAGGTTGGAGAGAGCCCAGGATCGGATACATGCAGACATGTGACTAGATAATGGACTCCCCCTGGAATTTCTGACAGATCAGTGTGCCAGACACAGATACAGGCTTCTTCCTGACGACCCCCACACAGATACTGACTCCTTCTTGAATACCCTGCTGACCCCCTGCAGCGGAAACTTCTTCATCTGAATACCTCAGCTCATGTCCCAGCCCCTCACCCAACCCCAGTATAAAAAAAGCGCCCCCTTCCCTGTTGGCGCGGATCCACGTGCCCTGTCTTTGGGGTTTGTGGTTGCCCACGGACGCAGAATAAACCTTTCCTTTCTTTCTTTTCTGATTCACTCGACTCTCTTTATTTCCTACACCACCTTCTGAGCCACCTAACCTAAC
Organism: Myotis myotis; assembly: GCF_014108235.1. Lineage (NCBI taxonomy): Eukaryota > Metazoa > Chordata > Mammalia > Chiroptera > Vespertilionidae > Myotis > Myotis myotis. Next base: position 65,656,997 of record NW_023416379.1, on the reverse strand, counting down.
AATACTAAGGTAAGCCTTCTACATTAGGTGCAGGAGTCTGAATTGCTTGAGCAAATATAGCTGACTTCAGAGAGATTTCTATTAAGTAATCCCACTAAAAATGTTACTACTAGCTGTCTTTGCTCAAAACATTTTAGCAGAGTATCTATCAGAACTGTGTGAAGTAAAATCATATTCACTATTAAAGCTATATGTCTTTATATATTTCTAAATTTAAAGTGATATTAACCAGCTCAATAATTTGCCTTATGCAAATAAGCTTAACTTCAAATGACATTTGGTGGCTTCAAATCAGATTCTTCCTTGTAGGACATTGATTTGTCACCATTCAAGAGAACATGATGCTGACTTTGAAGATAATAAAAGAGGAATATCCGAAAATATTTAGGCAATGATAACAACAGTCAAATTGGCACTAATTTTGACAAACATGCAAAATTTATGAACCCAAATAAATATTGTTTCAGTTAGAGTAGCCATCTTTACAGGCTGTGGACTAATTTGATTGTTTGACTAATGGTAGGTGTGGTGTGTTGAAGACTATGAAACTTACAATGCTTAATTAAAATCTTTATTCTTTGAGTATAAAAAAATTAGTGTAGCCCAACTTAACTAAAGCAGACTTAAGACAGAATAATGAGAAGTAGTGGGAGCAATCTAGGAGCGGGTCAAGTTCTCGTGGAGAAGCCTCAGAAGTCCTAATAGTTCTCTGCTGTTTGAATTTCCACTCTCCTGGCCGAGTTCCAAAGCTCTGGTGCCTGTGTTTCTTTTTTCATTTATTTCTATGCTTACTCACATTTTCAGCCCAGCAGCTAAATTATCTTATTAGGTTTTTTGCTTTTTTTTTTTTTTTACCTGATCTCCAACAGAAGGCTTTAGACAAAAATTCTCTCTAATTTATCTGCACGTTTGCTCTCTTCTTGAGAGTGCTTAATGACAGTTCCTAAGGCAAATGTTTTCCAATAAAGATTAAAATGAATATTTTCCCAGCTTTTTGCTTGGGGCTGCTGTATTGCACAACTCCGGGGAAAAGTCCACCTTTCTCATTTTGAATGACCCAGCATCACGCCACTCAAATGCAGAAAACACAAATGACACTCCGTGGGCCCGTGGATACAGCAGCCTTGTCTTATGTCTCCCTTATTTGGTGTGCTTCAGGTCTAAATGTTTAAAGTTTCTGATCTGAAAGAGAGCTCATGCATAGCAGTTATTTATACAGTTCTAAATACTCTAAATACTTTGTCCATACTACTTTAAAAGCAGTTATTATGTCCAACGATATTATTTTAAATTAATCATAATTGATATTTTACACAGGAGTATGTCATTATAAAGGTGCTACTTATTTTTCTTGGGCAAATGTTGAAGCACAGATGTCAATTCCAGAGTCTGTTGACTTCTTCATCTGTTGTTTCCAATGAAAACACGCATGGTCTTTGGAAGGATTGTTATCTACATAAATGAAGCCTTTTGATCCACTACTTCCAGGCCAGAGAGAGTGTTCACAGTATTCATTGTCATTCCCTAGAGTCCCCAGCTTTCCTTGCAATTCAGTTTGCCTAGATGACCACCTCTTCCCTGTTGCAGTGGCCTGGGAGGCGCAGAGGTTCAGAGGTGCCGGCTCCACGAATGAGGAAGCTTCCTGAGGGCATCATTCTGGGATGTGAGGAGAAGGTCACACTTAGGAGATTTGCAGGTCAATTTGCGGTCATTGTGATGTAGCCCAACCTAACTAAAACAATACATGTAGTATTTTTAGGGACCATTTTAAAACAAGTATAAGAAGCATAATGTAGGTAAGCAACTTCAAAGACCATGTCTTGGCACTCTATTAACAAGCTAATTACAGACCAATGATAATCTAGTTACCCGAATATAGGGTTATTATTAGGTAATAACAAAGCAGTTAGATATTAGTGTTTTCCCCCATAAATTTCCTACCTACCTTAAGATCTCTTCCTTGACCAAAATTGTGGAAATATTCTTCTATATATTCTCCTTTTTTTATTTTTAAATTTAGTTTTTACATTTGTTCAAATTAAAATTTCATTTAAAGCATTCAATGCATCTTACACAAGGTAGCATCTTAGATGAGATAAAATATTTTTTTATCATTTGGAATCATTTTTTAGTTCTTCAAGCACCTTCATGTTATTATTAGGTAAATAGATTATCATTGGTCTGTAATTACACTTGTTAATAGAGTGCCAAGCCATGGTCCTTTGAAGTTGTTGCACCTACTTTAAATCTACTTCTTGTACCTGTTCTGAACATTCTGTTCTGACTAACTCATTCTTTTGAATTCTGACCCCATTGCATGTTCTTCCAGTTTCACCCCCACCTTTTGCATGGGATTTTGCCCTCAGCCTTGCTTTTCAAGCTATACTGTTTTGGATCTCTAGACCACAGATCTCAACATGTGATCCATGGAAGATTCAGCTTCATCCCCTTTCTCCATAGTTTCCTCAGGTCTCCAAGCTCCAGCCTTGGACCCAGGGGCCAGGTGCCTTTCGCTCAGTGAAGCCTTTCATTGCTGAGTTTCCTGTTGTGTTTATTTGGATTCTTTAGTCATTCAACACCAAAAGCTCAGGGCAGTTGGGGAGAAGGGTCAATGCTCAGGTGGTAGCAGCATTACTGTGCAAAAGCCATCGTCATACCTTCTTTTCCAAAGTTAAGATTTATAATAAAACATCATAATACATTGTGAAAATTCTAGGAATACTTGGATCATTAAGCAATTTCCAAAGTTATTAGGCTTTTTATGGGTCCTGAATTCGCAAGTGAACAGAGTGTGAAAAATTCTTGTTTGTAAGTTTATTATTAACAGGTAGCTAACTTTTAACATACCACACATAGTTTTACAGACTTGGTTAGAGTGCCTGGAAGTTACTAGCAGATACTCTGAGATCCTGTAGAAAATTATTACTTCATAGAGACAATTCTTTTTCCAGAGAGCCAGAATTGATGATATTCCAATAATTTCTTATTTTGAAGATACTATGGTAATATTTTTTTTCCTTAGTGAAGATAAACTCAAGTTGGACAAAAAAAATCTTAAATGTTCAGCAATAAAAGAATAGTTATATAAATTATTTTTAATCTGTGTAATGCAATCTTATGCAACTATTAAAGTAAAAGCTAGAAAGACATGTTGATGCATGGAAGATTAGCCTGAAATGATGATAAGAGCAGAGCACAGTGTTTTCTTGAAGGTTAAAGCCCAGCCACAGCTCTGAGTATGGCCTTTAGCTGTGTTGCTGTTTGGAATTCAGGATATTCAATAAACATTCTTCATATTTTGGATAGACTGAGAAGGAAGGGGTGCTGCTGGGGATTCTATTTCCATGGGAACTTGAATAGCTTTTCCAGAGAGGCAGTGGTTGAACATAGGGGTCCATGGTTGGTTCCAATCACTGAGACTTGCAATAAATATGGAGAAGGTGGAATGAAGAGGGCACAGGGGTTGCATGTTGCCATTGAAAAGTTTAGCAGATAGACACGAGAGTATCATGATAGAGATACTGACAAAACTTAGGGAAGGGGGTGAGAGTAGGTGGGCAGGGGTAGTGGATGAGTATAGGATTTTTGTTTTCAATTTTGAGTACACTAACAACTATCACTTGGTATTTTCTTCAAGCATGACCTCTTTTATAGGCATTCCCCCCATTTCTAAGGACTTGTGCCAAGTTTGGAGTAAAGCTGAAACTAAAAGGAAATCAAAGAATGAGTTGAACAGTGTGTGTGTGTGTGTGTGTGTGTGTGTGTGTGTGTGTGTGTGTACATGCAGGGATGTTATATAAAGAGGTAAAAACTCCCTGTTCTGTGTTCTAAAAAGAAGTTTTAATAATGTCAAGAGGAGGACCATTTTTCCTATTCAAAGCAGTAGTGGTTAGTATAGAATTGAGGCCAGAATCACACCTATCACAGGGACATAAGCTATGGCCAGAAGAGAATGGAATTGGACAGCAGAGGAGAGGATAATGGAGGAAGCCTGTGGCTCCTGAATTAAATGGGAGAAAACTCATCTCTCCAGAACATCTTTAGTGTGTATATTTCCTACACATGGTCTTGGGAAACATGTGCATAGAAGAAGACATTGAATAGGACTTTTCTCAAAGTCCTAGAAATAGTGAGAAAACTTTGAAATTGGAGACTGTCTTTTACAGTCATTAAAAACTTGGGATTTAGAGCAAGATGGACTGGGTTTGATTCTTGGTTGCCCACTTTCTGGTATTTAATCTTCAGTAGATTCCATAAACTCTGTGCTTTTGTTTCTTCATCTGTAAAATGTGGTTGCTGTGAGGATTAAATGAGCTAATACATATAAAGTGACCAGAACAGTTTTGTGCACATAGAAGTTAGCTATGAGGATGGTGATAACAAAAATGATTAGGGCTCCAAGTTGAGGAAAGGAATTGAAACCTTGACCCTTCAGTGCTCAGGTGAAGCTCTGTTTAGTCACACTGGACAGGGCTGATATGTGTTCTTTACAGTTAGGAGTCAAATGTGAACAAGACCAGTGCTTAATTATCACCTGATGATTTCATCAGGCAGAGACCTCACCAGAGTAGCTGATCATGACGTGTGTGGCAGCCCTGGTTTTAGATACACGGAAAGAAAATGGGGGCAGGTTTCCAATCCATCAGGGGTCTCGCCTAAGGACCTCAGGGGTTCCTGTGGCTCAATAAGAAGGTACACAAAAGTTTGAGAAAGAGGCAGAAGATGAGTTTTTTGGCATCTGCTGACCAGGCGAAGAATGCTCCCTCTCAGAGAAGGGTTTGGATCCCTGGTGTAGGCAATAAGGAGATGGACTTGGCCCTCTATGAAGGGTTCTTCAGTAAAGGAGGAGGGCCAGGTGAAGGTGAATATTGCCCCTAAAAAGTCATGCCAATATCTATTCAGCGGCTGTCATACTGGTTGAAGCTCCTAGGACTAGACTTTAGGGTTACCTTCTCCCATTGACAGGCAACCAACTATGTCAGACCCCTGCCACTTTTTCTATTTATTCTTCCCACATGACACTTACAGGAAAAGGAGTGGGACAAGTAAGAGAGCGATTACAGGTCCCACAGGCCAAAGAATAAGCCTGATCAGCGGGGAAGGGAAAATATGAGAGCAGAATTTACAATGAGAATTGAATGACGCTATTCTCATATTTGAAAGGGACCAGAAAGCTATGGGATCTCCAGAGATAACAAGGGATCATACAAGAAAATTCCAACGTTTTGGTTAAATACAGTGATAAGAAAATAAACAAAACAAGAGAAACCAAAGACCCCAGCAGGTCACACATGTCCGATGTTGGTTTCCTACATTTACAAATGTAAAAGCTGGAAGTGGGCTAGAAGACACTGCCTTCCCTTTCGACTTATATGAGGCTCATCAATTGACTCACACCTGCCAGTGTTTATCATGGGGAAAAGTCATTGTTAAGCTTTGTAATATTTCAGGGCTGAGGGGTCTTGCTGTGGGGCAAGAAGGGGAGGGAGGAGGAGAGGAAACAAGGAGCTCTTTTTCTCCCTCCAGGTGGCATTGTCTTGGGGCTGCTGATTGGAGAAAGGCCCTTTGGGGCAGCAGAGACCTCAGAGAATTTTAGGAATTTAAATATTTAAGAGAGTCGTTTTAGGAACCATGAACTCCTGCAGGAGCAGGTGAGGCCTTAGAGCTAATAAAAATCAGTCTAATGGTTTAGATCAGGGGTCCTCAAACTTTTTAAACAGGGGGCCAGTTCACTGTCCCTCAGACCGTTGGAGGGCCAGACTATAGTTCAAAAAAAAAACTATGAACAAATTCCTATGCACACTGTACATATCTTATTTTGAAGTAAAAAAAAACAAAACAGGAACAAATACAATATTTGTATTTGCATGTGGCCCGCGTGCTATAGTTTGAGGACCCCTGGAGATGTTGTCATTTGTACCTACAAAGTGGGAGACCTGAAGACATGTGGGTTTCAAAGGTAAATAATTAAGAGAAATATTTATTTATTCATTTTTTATTCAAAAATATGTATTGAATATGTACTCTGTGTCACACACTATACTCGATGCTGAGCATACAATGGAGAGTAAAATATCTAAGCTCTGCTCAGCAAATTTGCAAAAATAAACACAGGAGCTTTGGATGGGCACCTGAGCTTGTTTGAGGACAGAAGAGGATGGATGGTTCAGGGAAGTGACACAAGTGCCTTGTGCTAGGATAATGGAAAACAGTGTTTTTCATGTTTAGGAATTCCTTTAATGTTGTTTTAATACTCCTTTTACAATAAATAATCATCATAAAATGAAAGAGATGAAAATCTTGGCACTGTGAAGCAAATGGATAACTGCTTTCCTGTTTCTCCTTGGAGTCCAAGTAAATTAAAAATCATTTAACTCTCTGATGAAAGGTCTTTGTCACCTCATTTCTACTTTCACTGTTTAATCCAGAAAACATCTTCCATTTGTTCATTTCCCCTTTCATTCCATTTCATGCTGGGTCCTGCCACATCCTGTTCATTTCCCCTTGGAACAAATTATGTTAAAGATTTCCTCTCGGTCTCTATTGTAATTTTAAAATCCTTAAGTAGTTTCAGAGGTGTAGATCTATTGCCTTTGCTTTTTATATCCTGAAAAGTTAAGAAAAAGAGAGCTGTAGTGGCGGTTAAGAAATGAATCAAGTTGTTTTCTGAGGAACTCAAAAGACAGGAGTGCCTTGAAAGCAAATAAATGAGGAGTCTCTCAGGATTGCCAAGTTAAGTCTGAGAACATAGATTTAGATACTCAGATGGATTGCAGAAGCTGGAAAGGCATTTAAATTGTGTGAATTAGAGTATCCCCAATTCACACCTATTCCTTGCGCGCACACACGCCTCTTTTCACAGATTCAAGATGTATGGGTACTAGAAGAGACGGAACATTTCTAACTAGCCTGAGGACAAAGTATACACTAGAAATGTGAAATTATTAATAAATTTAGAACCTTAATAGGAACACTTGGGTTGTCTATTCATTTTAATGTACTGCCATGAGCAGTCCACCTTAATGACATATATGCAATTCTCCTAGTTTCATGATATAGATATCAATCTAATCACAGGAATAGAAAACAAAAATAATAAAGTCAAACCATAGTATGCTAATGGACTCACTTGTACGCTTGAATTGAGGAAGCTCTCAAAGACTTGCGTAATCCCAGGCCAACTTCTTCCAGTGTAGGTCGGAGTCCCCAACAGTGGCTGTCACTAGGGAAGTGGAGCTTTTGACCATGATTTCAAAGCATAGGACACAGTGTGTGGTAAAGAAGTGAAAGGAACACAGATAAGGAAAAAAGACTAGCAGGTTCATTCCCTCCATGGTGACTGAATAAAATAAATAAATGCATAATTGTGAGAATGCACTTGCTGATTATAAAACAACTATTTTGTTGTGTATAAATACTTTTTTCTCTGAATTGGCTCTTGGGCTAAATATAAATTTTACTTCACTTCTAAGTTTCCATTTAATAATCTAAATTTAAGTAATGATAGAGAGGAGCAATATATTGTATAGAAAAATTGCTGTGGTTGTATGCAAAGCAGGAAGTATTTGCTTAGGACACCTACTGCTTTGAAAATCTGATACAACATATTTTTGTAGGAAGAAAACTAATTAAAACATGATAAAGTATTGTATAAAAGTCAATAAAAATACAAAATTTGACTTACTTGGGTGCTTACTTCAGTGTTTAAAATATAGAAATGCTTACATTACTCTTTCCACTTAACATAGCATCAGGGCATTTTCTTGTCTTAACCTTAACTACCTTTTTAGTATGTATATTTCTTCAAAGCTGGTGTATAGCTGCAAATATTGGCTCAGTTCAGGGACATGGTGTGTAGAAACTTGCCAGGAGTTTTCTGTTAATTAGGTTATTCATTGGTGAAAACTGTTGGAGCCTTGAGAAGGAAGATAAAGATTGACAGATGGAAACCCAAAGTATTGGCAAGGTTATGAGAGGTAAATAGTCCTGCTAACTGACCTTCAGAGACCTGACTACCCTATTTGCAAAGCTGTGGGGGCTGCCAGGTAGAATTTACAGATCTAGAAGCAGAGGGCCTTCTCCTAAAGATGATGGAGGGTGGAACTGAGCTAAGCTTGCCAAATTTATTATTGACTTCCCAACCCCATAAACTGGTCTACCTCTCTGGGTAAGAGGGATAAAGGAAAGAGGGCAGGAGGGTTTAAGGAAGATCTCTCTCCATTGAAACCTGAACAGTTGAGAAAATATGTTTCTCTCTTGTAAAATGACTCTTTAATCTCTTGAGGATTTTTCATTCAACACTCTTGGTGGCTGTAGCACATGGTTCGAAGTGGCTTTGAAGGATTGAGCGTCAAAAATTTAAATCATGTAATGCAATGCAGTTGGTAGCATTGTTCTGTATTGTTTTGAATCCTAATGTTTTCTTTAGTGTCCTAGGCCCAGAGCTGTGCTAATATGCTTGGATGTATCAAGCTTATTATAAACTGACAAACTGGTAAGAATGCTGACAAATAAGCCACTAAAGATCCTCAGACTTTACTTTAAATGGTCCAGTTCCACAAACAAATCAATGACACTTTGTCTTGCCCTACAGATGGTTGTTCAAACATATCAGTTACATCATTGTTCAAAATTTTACATTCCAGACTTTATTCTAAACACAAGTGAAAGTCATTTTTTGAGGTCTTAGAAGCCTGGGAAATGTGATATTCTTATGACATACAAACATTAAAATTTTTTCAGACATGTCCATTTTTGTCTCAATATGAACCCCAAACCGAAAAGTCCCATCCATACATATAGACTGCTAGTTATCTTATCTACTATAAGGATCAAGTGGGTTATGATTGCCCAAAATTAAAGCTGTTTTTAGTAAGAAAAGCAATCAATGAGAGATCTACAAGTTAAACTGACTCTATGCCATATGAACACATTGTTTTTACAAAACCTACAAATCTTAGTTTTGAAAATGATATTGAAGACATGACTGAAGTAAAAAATATGGTAGGTGTTGTCGTCTCAATTTCTACTGACCTTTACTAAACAAGTTTTAAAGCAAAAGCAGTGAGGACTGAGCTGGCAGTCTCAGCATTTAATGATTTGGTGGCTGCTGCACAACTTCTTACAGTTTCGAGGGGGAAAATGTTTCTTGGCTTAGATCTGGGAGTATATGCAGGAACTGAGGGCAGCTGACTAGAATTCCAAGGGAAAAGTGTGTATTTATAGTACACACAATATTCTATATCAAGGTTGACCTGTAGTTGGGGCTGTTTTCCCTTCATTTAGACTTTAGAGAAAGGTGCAAGGGTGCCCTCTGGGGCCCTGGTGAAAAATGTTCCCCTTATTTGAATTCTCTGGGACCTCAAGTCAGAAACCTCACAGGCCAACAGCAAAGTCTTAGCCAGCTGAAACGGGGAGAGCAGCAGCCTAATTGCTCAGGTCAGGCTTGCCAGTAATTGCCAGTCCCACCTCCAACTGCCCGCTGGGCCCTTCCTAACAATGTGTGGCATTACCATGCTGGCCGGGCCCAGATCCTAAATCAGAACACCTTACAGCTGCTGTGGTGACAGACAGAGTTGTATTTTAACTCTTTTGGCAATAATAATGATGTTCCTTAGCTAAACCGCACATCACTGTTTCTTCAAATGCCTTCAAGTTAATATCATGTAATTGTTGCTTTAGCCATAAAAACTGCAGAATCTGAGGGTTGGAAGTACATTATAGATTATGTAATTTAACCTAATTGTTCTATCACAGAGAAAATAAAAGGTTGGGACTAATAGAACGTACTTTAAAAACCACAAGATTTGAATCTGGAGTCTGGTTTTGCACCTCAGTTGAATCGTTTCTATTACATTGTTTATAATAAATATGCGAATGAGTCAGGACAAGTATTACTTCTCTTTTATAGATAAAGCTATTAAAGATCATGGAGATTAAGTGATTTATCCAAGATCAGATGACTAAGTAGGAACAAAGCTAGAAAGGAACCCAGATCCTTGACTTCCAGTTTTTACCCACACACATGTATGAACACAAACTCAGGAACTGAGACTCAAATCTGCCACTTACCAGTTAGTCTCCTATTCATCAAACATTCATTGAGTGTCAGGTACTTTCCTGGCCACAAAGGATATTGTTGAATAGGACAGAGTCTATGATATACAGAGAGTGGTGCCCAGACTCCAACACGGACCTCCAGTGATTTGCCTCCTGGTGTTCATGTCCTTGTCCAGTCCCTTCTCACACGGAACAGGGATGACCTGTGTAATCAATAAGATATTGCTGGATGGCCATGTGTACCTCTAATCCTAGGCCATGAACACACTGTGGTTTCCTTCTTGCTCTCTCTTTGATCACTTACTCTCGTAGAACTCAGCTACCATACTGTAGGGATACTCCAGCAGCCTTATGGAGAAGTTCATGTGTAGGAACTGAAACCTCTGCCTGGTAACCAACAAAAACCTGACAATCTGGTGTGTCAACCGTTTTGAAATCAGATTTTCCAGCCCCAGTCAAGCCTTCAGGTGACACAGTCCAGGCTGATATCTAACTGTATCTTCACGTGAGACCCTGAGTCAGAACAACCCAGCAACGCCATTCTCAAATTCCTAACTCATAAAAACTGTGTGAGATAATAAACGTTAGTTGTTTTAAGTTGCTAAGTTTTGGGTAATTTATTATGCAGCAACAATAACTAATATAAAGGAAGTGATAAACACAAAAATGAACAAATAGACTAGTTTCAAGTATCCGTGCTGTGAAGAAGATAAAGTAGGATGATAGGACACAGGGATGGGGGGGAAAGCTGCTTTGCTGGGTGGGGAGGAAGGGCCTCTCTGAGGAAGTAACACTTCAGTTGAGACATCACTCTTCAGAAAGAGGCAAATGTGGCGAGATCTGGGGCAAAAGAAACCCAGAAAGAAGCAGCAGTTGCTGCAAAAGCCTTGAGTCAGTAAAAAAGAAAACCTTGGCATATTTAAAGGACAGAAAGAAAGCCAATTTGGCTGAAGTGCAGTGAATCAGGGAAAAGTTGAGGAAGATGAAGTAAGAAATATAGGCAGGGCCACATCACCAAAACCCTTGAAGGTCATGGGCAGCCATGAGGATTGGTAAACGGAAGAGACCCATGATCTGATTCTCACATTAGGAAGATCTCTCTGGTTGTTGCGTGGATACTGGATAGACGTAGGGTGGGATGCTCCCAGGAATACCAAGTAGAGGCTGTTGCAGTTGTGCTGAAGAGGGACAGTTGCCTCTTGAGCTTGGGTGGCAGTGGCGGGGGTGGATGAACTAGTTGGCCTTGGGACACATTTTGAAGACAGGGGCGACAAGATTTGGGTTGGGTTTGGAGTGTGATGAGGGAAAGTGGAATCAAAGACAACTCATAGCTGGGATACTCACAGCTGAGAAACACTCTTGGCTTCATTTTTTTCTTTTTCACCTGAAAAAAAAAGAAACAAAGAAAAGATAGTAACCAAATCTTTCTTTGTGAAATGCCACACTCTATGGGAAATTTCTTTAAAAGGTATTGAGCACTCCGCAGCTTCCAGAGATTCTGAGGATTAATGACCTAGCTCAGGTTCATAAGAGCTTTTCTGCTTGAGAAAGGCAGCAAATACTGGCACAAACCTGGCTGGTGAGATGAACTCGTGATTCGGAAGGACTCCCTGCTAGGACAAAAGCCTTATTAACTGCTGTATGCAAAGTATATAGTCTCTAAGGGCAGTAGACTTGGGGTCCAAGTCCAGCATTAAGGCATGTTCCTTAAAGGAGAAATGATTTTCAGAGAAATAAATCATTTTTCCTTTAGAGAAAGAAATGTTTGGGATTACATTTATAGAGGGGTTTTCTCTTAAATGTTTGTGTTTTATGGAGACTTTAAGATTTTCTGAACATCAGTTGTAGTTACTGCTTCATGAAGACAACTGTAAAAAGCAGCTTATTTCTCAATTGTTTCATTCTGTCCATATAGAAAATTTGGTTCTTACAAATAATAAAAAAGTCAAGAGGCAATTTTCACTGTTGTACTTAAGAATTAAATACCTATTTTTAATGGCAGCATGTATTTCTAAGAATAGCACATCATGATTTGAAAATGATAAGGCACACAAATATGTGTACTTTCTATGCTTGGGAAACTAATAAAAAAGTTCCATTGCAGTTTATCCCCCAAGGCAAAGACCACCATGGGTCACTGAGACCATATTATGTTACAGTCTCATGACATGCTCTGTCAGCTGTTCCCTCGCTCATTCACACACACAGATCCCAGCTACTTAATATACAGTTAAGCACATTTTCTAAAACAAAATGAAAATTCATTCAAACACTAAACAGATGTGAATAAAAAGGAGAGGGTGGTTTAAAAATATTTCTGTTGCTATCAGCAATCATTTTGTCTCATGAAGGGCATTTGGCTATTAGCTTAGAATGTGAATAAGGCTGGTTTGGTTACTGTGGCTGTTGGCAGAATAGCAAGTGTCCTATTTTCCAACCATGAGATTGTTTATTGAAAGTTCATTATTTTGCAAATTATATTTTAAAGGAAGTATCATATTAAAATAAAAAATACTTTACATGGATCAGGTAATGGTTTTGTTCTACATATTCCCATAGATATAGGCATATAAAAATGTTATAGAAGGTGCTTTTTAAAATATGCTTTTGGGAAATATTTCCTAAATCTGAAAATAATAGTACTGACGTAAAAAGTTCCTCCTGAACCACTTTCAACCAGACACTTTAAATAATGAGAAGTAGTTTTTTCTTTCACAAGGTACTGTTTTATTTAAACACTACCATTGGATTACTTGGGGAGTTAGAAAACATAAATGTACTCCAGCAAATTGATTGCATATGCTATTTATTTGATAATTCAGAGTAATATAAGATTTGATTGATGGAAATAAACTTTCCAAGTACACAATCTTTCTGAATATGGACATAGTGTCATAAGAAGACCTTCTGAATTAAATGTCGACCAAGTCAAGACAAAGACAAATATGGTGAGAAAAGGAGCAGAAGGAAGTGGCTACTACACTTGAAATTTGAAAAAATGATCCCACTAGAAGACTGGAATAGAAGAGCCTGATATCACATATTAACTGAGTGATGCAGGGAATGTATGTATCTAACTTACATGAAAAATAATGTGTCACCAAACTGCATTAGTCAGAGTTCTCCAGAGACACAAAACCAATAGCATGTGTGTATGTAGAATATTTATTTTTTAAGAACTTGGTTCAGTGGGATTGTGGAGGCTGGCAAGTCCAAAGTTTGCAGAATAGGCTGGCAGGTGGAAGACATAATGGAGAGTGATGCTGCAGTTCAAACTGAAGGCTGTTTGCTGGAAGAATTTCATTTTCCTTGGGAGTTCTCATTCCTGCTGCATATTAGAATCATCTGAGAGTCTTTAAACATCTTAATGCTCGGGCACATCTCATACCAATTAAATCAGAACCTCTGGGAGTGGACCCAGGCATATTTTTAAACTTCTGATGTGCAACCAAAGAAGTCTCTCGATATTATGACAATTCAGAACCATACTTTTTTTTTCCTCTTTGAAGATAGATGTGTCCTATGAAATTTCACTATTAGATCCTTATACCAGTCATGGTATAGTCTAAAATGGCTATGGTCTTCACAACTTTGAACCTTAAATGAGGATTCATGGGTCATGAGGGTGACCCAACATTTTGTGAGATTTGCATTATGGATACTGCTTGAGTTATGTGTTTTGTTGTTGCTAATGACAACAGCACCAACTGTTTCAAATTTTGTCCAAATATAATATTACAAAAAGATTATTTTGGAAACCCTCCAAATACATACCTACAGGAGCTAATTAAGAATGACCAATTCCTAGATAACACTGAAAAAAAATGCAGTAAAAAAAACCCCCACCTCATTTACTTAAATGTCTGGATGATATTTATGGCATTATTTATAAACATAATCCCTTAATTGTCATTGAACTTTCATAATTTCTTGGATGTCAGGTTTTAAATTTCCTGTCACTGATTTATACCTTTGTTTTATGTATAAAACAATAAAAACCAAGGAGGAGATGATTGAAATATTTTAAAAGGCAAACTATTCCTGGTGCATAAGGTATTTCATGGGAGCCTTGTTACTACTCTTGGGTATTATGATTCAGTTTCAGGAGCTGCTTGAAGGCTACAATCTTATGCAGGATTTCCGACTTAACAGCTATAGAGTTGTATCATCCCTCAGTGTGTACACTGGTGTCATGATAGGCACTGACATGTACAGTCTCATCTGCAGTGTACTGAGGTGCTTTATATAGGACCTGTCATTTGAAAAACTGATCTTGTAACTAATCACCACACATTTAAAGGGCTTGAAGGTGGACCAGACATATGCTGTGGTGGATTATGCAACTACTGATGGAGTATAAATTAAGTGAGGCTAGAAAGTTATCTTCTTCATTTACTGATTCATTAAAATTATATCTATTGAGTAACTATTTCACACCATATTTTACATCCCCCCCTTTTTTTATAATGCTGCAAAAATGATCTACCTTGCAATATTACTACTCCTTCTTTAGAAGAAGGCATTGGATCTCCTTGGCTTCAGCTAAGAGGAAATTGACATGGGCTAATGGAAAATCTTTGTACCTATTTGCATGTTGACATGAATTTATTTCACAGATTGATTAGCTGCTATGCATGAAGACAGAGTTCAGGAATCTCTGAGAAAAAAGCACAGGGTTCCTCCACAACTCTGTATTACATATTTATAGATTCTTCCCTTTTATGAAAAATCTTCACCTCTTCTAACATGCTCCTCAATCATATAATAATTTTTTGCTCCTATTTGCTGTCAACCTTTTAAAAGAAGTGTTTTACTGTGGTGTTTTTATTTTCTCATTAACAATTCACTTCCAAAATTAATTTATTGATTTTGTGAAAATTACATATGACTATCATAAAAAGAAATGTAAACAATATAGTAAAAACAAAATCAAAAGCAAAAAACTCCTCACTCCCAACCTTCCATCTCCCTAGAATTACCATCATAAAATTTGAGGATGTCACTGTGGAACTCTACCCATACATAACACAATAGAAAGATAACTTTTAAAATGTTAGAAAAATTGGATCATACTATTCATGCTCTTTTGAAGTTAAACATATTCAATTTATTTAATTTTCTTATCAATTTTATTGAATTATTTTATGTACAATAAATACATTCATTAGGTGCATAGCTTGATGAGTTTTGACAGTTGTATACATTCACAAAACCACCATCACCAAAAAGACAGAAATTTATTACCTCCAAAAGACTCCTCATGCCCTTTGCATTTCATCCCTCCTTCTGCCCCAGGTGACCACTGAGGTTTTTTTTGTCCCTACAGATTTATTTGCATTTTATATAAATTGACCATTTTAACCATTGTGCATGGGAAATCTCAGTAGCTCCATAAGGCATTTTACATAAAACAAAACACACCAAAATAAATACCAAAAACACAGGTCATAGAGTATATACTGTTCCGTGTCACTCATGGGGATATTTTTTGAAGGAAATGCTGAATAAATATCAATCAGATCAATGTGATAGTGTATTTTTTTTTTAGATCTTTCATGTCTTTGCTGATTTTTTCAGACTAGTTTTTCAGTAAATTGTTCAGACAGAGGTGTAAAATTCTTCTTTTATAATGGTGGAATTATTTATTCTTCTAATTTTATAAATTTTTGCTTCATGTGTTTTGAGGCTCTATTAGTAGGTGGAGGACTGAAGGATTTTCACTGGTCTCAGTTTTTAAGCCAATGTCTCAGAAAGGGGTTTCTATTCCATGTGGATTGTTTTAATTCAGATGACACATGTATGTGTCATGGGCCTGTTTTTAATAATTTTCACAGATAAATGTTTTCTACCCATGGCTCTGGGAAGTTGGCAAGCTGGTTAGATACTTCCCAGGACCTGGTGGGTGCAGGTTTTCTCATATCAGTTTTACCTACTGGGAATCCCATCCGGATTCTAGGCTGTACAATATGGTTCAGTTTCAGCTTTCAGTGACCTTCCTAGGGCAACTTTAAATGTTCATCCAAATTATTTTGTTAAGCCTTCAGATTCACCTCCCTATTACTACTCTGATCTTTGGTTGGGCTCAGCTATGGATTTCATTTTGTGGTTATGGTCTATTTCTTAGGGGTTAAAATGGGAGGGGCTAGTTCATTCAGCATCTCCCTCTGCCACATTAACTAGAAGTCTCCTTTCTATTCTTCTCCCACTTGCAGTCCATGAATAATGCTTGAATTTTATTTCTACCTTTATAGCCTTTCTTATATCTGACATTTCTTTTTGCTCCCATCACTATTCTTTCATCCATAGTCCAGGCTCTTGTCACACCACACTGGATTAGAGCATTGGGTTTCTAATTCCTCTCTCTATTGCCATTGTGTCTCTACCCTGACCATTCTTAGATAAAACTGTTATAATATTTGTCTTTAAAAATGCCTTTGTCATCCAGCCGGTGTGGCTCAGTGGTTGAGCATCGACCTATGAACAAGGAGGTCAGGCTTCCATTCCCAGTCAGGGCACATGGGTTTCAGGCTTGATCTCCAGTGAGGGGCGTGCACAGGGCAGCTGATCGATGATTCTCTCTCATCATTGATGTTTCTTTCACTCTCTCCCTCTCCTCTCCTCTCTGAAATCAATAAAAATATTTTTAAAAAATGCCTTTGTCATGTCATTCATCTCCACAGAAGTCTTTGGGGGCTCTTCATCACCAAGTCCAAACTCTTGCCAGCATAACATGACTAACATCTTTGTAAATCTGCTGCTACTCTTAGCACAAATTCTGGGTTTTGAGTAAAATTTCTCTACTCATTATCTCCTTAGTTATGTGACTTCCTCTCATTACCACTTTATCATTGTTCATACCATACCCCAAATGTGGAAAAATATGGAATGCCTTGTCCCAATCGGTATTGTTTTCCAAGTAATGTACTTTTCAACAAAGTTGAAGCTCTCTCCTTCCATATATTCTTTTCTGCGATTATAGTCAATGTAAATTCTGATTCTGTTAGTTACCTCTGCTGATGCTTGTCTTTCTTTTTTTAAAAAAAATATATTTTATTGATTTTTTACAGAGAGGAAGGGAGAGGGATAGAGAGTTAGAAACATCGATGAGAGAGAAACACCAATCAGCTGCCTCCTGCACACTCCCCACTGGGGATGTGCCCGCAACCAAGGTACATGCCCTTGACCGGAATCGAACCTGGGACCCTTGAGTCCGCAGGCCGACGCTCTATCCACTGAGCCAAACTGGTCAGGGCGCTTGTCTTTCTTTTGATGCTTGTCTTGGTTATGAATTCTCCCCCTCCTTCTCTTTCTTTTTCTCTCTCTATGTATGTAAGGTCTTTGAAGACCAGAAAAGAAGTAAGAAACTTTATTGTCTAGGGAAAACTTTATTTGTAGAGTTTATTTTTCATAGTTACAAAGTGCCTTGCTCGTAAGTATTTTTTGATCTAGAAAATGAGACGGTAAATTTTGATGTGGCAAAAGAGTATACAAAGGGACAGGAAGTAAAATCATAACTGTCACTAAGATCAAAAGAAGACCTGAGACACAATCTTGAGAATAAAAGCTACTGGAAACCCCAGTGACTTGATTTCCACTTTCTTGATTAACCATTGTGCTTGAGATGTCTCAGTAGTTCCATGAAGGCATTTTACTTAAAACAAAACACAGCAAAATAAACACCAAAAACACAGGCCAATGCTTAAGTAACTGATATTTTTAAGAACTATAAACTATAACTTACTTTATATAGCCATTGTTCTGCTATACTTATGTTCAACTTCTCTTACAGAACAAACAAAAAAATATTTATGATTAGAAGTGAATTATTTAGATAACACATTGATACATTTTATTAGTCAATTTCTAATCCTTGATAAAACACAAAGACTTTTTTTTGCTTTTCTGCAGACTGTGTAAAAAGTAGCCCATGATTTGGCTGACTGCAAACTTAATGTCAGTGCACAGAATGATGTGGCAAAATTTTAAAGAAATTAGACTGCATTGAAGAATTTATAGTTAGATCTAGGGCCACTGCTTCACCAAGGACTTTGATCCCATTGGATGCTTTAAAATGGTCATTGACAAATTGCAGAGTCTTGAGGAGGAAGGACGGGTTGATGAATGTGTTACTAATTTTCTCATGCCAGAAATGGTGAGAGGAATTTAGAGAAAATTACTTACTTTCCTCTTATGGACGGTGGGATGAAGTGGCAATGTGTTACTCAAAGATGCAGAGCAAGGACTGCTGTGGGGTCATTACAGAGAGGCCGATTTCAGCTCCGTATGACAACTCCATGGTTGATGTTGCCATGCTTAACAAATACTCAGTTTCCCCCCTTTGTTTCCTGGTCCTCTTGAATTTAGATAGTGTCTGTGTCCTGTTCTGTGAGCAGGAGAGATGGGTTGGGACAGTGAATGTCCATGATTCTCCAGTCCTCCTTCCTTAAAGACCCTTGTCTTCCATTCCTCAATACTCACAGCTTGAATGGGCTCACCAAGAAAAATCTTACTGTGTCCCATATTCCTATATATGTCAGTTACCACCAGAAGCTCCTATGGTCCTGCACCTCTCTTGTCCGACTTCTCCTACCTCTCCTCAGTATCTACAACCCTTCCACCATCCCCCTGCGGCTCTTCTTCACTCATCATCTGTATAAATTCATGTCCCCACCCTATTTTCTGAATGTTCCTGTAATCTTGTTCTGACACCTGGTTCTTCCCTGAGGATGTTTTATCCCTCAGGGCCTTGGTCTGGAAAGAAGAATAGATATCCTTCATGCTCCTCCTTTGCTGCTTTCAGATTCTTAGCGCTTTCTCTTCCTAGAAATCTTCAGTACTGAATTTCCCATCATATTTTACTATCCACTCGTTGCTGAAATCATTTACCAACTTCTGGGGCACTCTCCTCCTTTCTTAAAGACTCTAGTTCCTGGATCACCGTCACTCTCCAGTACACAGTCCTTGATGATTTCAAAATCCCAGTTACCTGACCTTTCAGGAACATGACCTCTTTTCTACTCATAAAGTGCTTTTTTAAACCTTAATTTCCTCTTGTCAGTAAAATAGACACAATAATGGAATCTCTTAAGAATTATTAAGTGATGTTGAAAAACCATGTTGCATAAAGACTACCTGAAGTTGAATCTGAATGGCCCAAAATAACCATTTTGTATGTTCCTGATTTAGCTTGGAAACTGCCTTAAATCTCATGCAGAAGCCTAAAATGTATGAAAGTGGAAGTGCCTCTGTTGAAAAGGGGGAAGCTGTTGAAAATGGGGAGTTCCAAAATCACAACCTGCTCAGCCTGGAGGCCTCAGCACAGAATTTCCAGGGCTCCACCTTGAAGAGTTTGAAAACCACTGAATTACAAGCCATTTTATCCTTGATCTTTTCTGTGTGTGACCTAGTACCAACTGAAGTAATTTACTTACAAAATATACTTTAGTTCATCAAGAACATTTTTTATAAGAGGAATGCTTAACACTTATTCCTTGGCTATTGATAGTTAATAAGAGCTGATTATATGATAGATTTTTGCAAAATTTTATAGATTTTAATATACTTAAATTTTTTTGTATAGAATTAAAAAAATCTTTAAAGATTATTGTTTGGAAAATGTCTCTTTTGAGTGATTACACTTCTTTTGTTGGATGATTATATAATATATTATGCTTCATTTTCTTGTCTTGCCTGGCAAAATTTATACTAGCTGTTTTTAATCCTTTTCTCTGGTATAACTATTTTATTATCTCTTTACTTGGATTATGATGTTTTATCCTGACAATTTTAATGGCATATATTTGATTGTGAATTCTTGCAAATCCTTTTGGCAACAGAAAACATGTGGATTAAAATTAACATGATCTAAATAATAATGTGAACTACCTGTAGAACAGACATTCAATTTTGTTAGATATTTACTTTTTAACTATTTATAAACACTTAAACTTTCAGCAGTTGAAAAATATTGCTTGAATTCTCCTTTTACAGCCTTCTAGAGGGAAGAAGTCATTGATTCAATATTATAGCCTTAGGAATTACAGAAATCCTGATGTCTTTAACAAAAGTGGCCATAACTGTCTTTATTTTGATGAAACAAGGGAATGAGAACAGGTTAAATTTATTCTGTTCACTTTTGAGTAATTGGTATTAAGTTATTTTATTTTAGATTATTTGAAACACAGGTTTTAGTTTTGTAATGATTAATGTTTCTTTCAAGAAAAAGAAAAATGTTAACATTTTGGACAAAGTGCCAATGAATAAAATTCAAAATATGTTGTATTATTATTAGATCAGTTAACAACTGTACTTCTTATAGCTGATTACTGTTTACATACAGTGCATTGTAACACAAACCAGTAGTATTCTAAAATAATTTTATATTACTATATTTTATAAATTTCCTTAAAATGATAAATTTAGATGAGATTATATAACAAGTAGCCTTAATTTACTTCAAGACTGCCTTATAACCAGTACTCTAAGTATATTTCCCTTTCAAAAAAACCATTATAACAAAATAAAAAAGAAAGTATTATATAGTTTTGAAAAATATTGCCATTGAGATTTTTTTTTCTTTTTTCTAAATTGAATTTGTTGGGGTGACATAGGTTAATAAAATTGTATAGATTTCAGGTATACAATTCTGATACATCATCTGTATAGTGTATTGTGTTTACCACCCTAAGTCAAGTCCCTTCTATGACCATTTATTCCCCCTTTGAATTTGGTTTTGAATTTTAAGTACAAGAGAAAAAAATTAAGTTTGACAAATAGAAATAGGCATCTAGAAGAAAGTTTTAACATCTGAAAACAGACTATAAAAAACTGACACTGGTAATGGATTGTAACTAAGCAACATAGTATGGCTTGTAAAAATAATGAACTTAACCCTTCCGTAAATAAAATAAAGAAAAATATTTTGCTTTGAAAGAGAAGGCAAGGGAGAAAACTTGACCTTTTGTATTTTATTTGAGTAAATGTGTATTTGGCACCTTTCCAAAAAGACTTTGGATGGAAGAAAATAAGTACAAAGAGGCCTATGTTTAAATATCACGGTTGTGACATACACTGACAAACACCAGGCCATTTGGTCTGTCACTCTCCCAGCTGAGGAAAACAAAGCAGAGACCTGAAGGAAGCGTGGCACGTCCCTCAGAACACACCATTTTCTGGCTTTTGTCATTGTGTCACACATTGTAGTTCTTTTAAAATTTGCTTTTATATTTTATACAAACCTCTCACGGATCCAGGGCACGTGTCACAGTCTAGAAAATAAAAAAAATAAAAAACAAAGGCACTGGTGAAATTTTAAATTGTATCCCTTAATCAATCATATTAGGTGACATGAGTCATGTCAGTGTGGGCAGCATGCTAATGTTGCTGCTGGAGAGACAGAGGGGCAGAAGGCTTGGGTCTGTAATCAGCTACACTTTTGTTTTTTACCTGACATCAGAGCTGGATTTTTGTAGTTTACTTCTTTTTAAACTTTTTTAAAATTTATTGATTAATTTTAGAGCGGGGAAGAGAGAAACATCGATTTGTTGTTTCACTTATTTATGCATTCATTGGTTGTTTCTTGTATGTACCCTGACCAGATTGCACCAGAAACCTTGGTATATCAGATGACGCTTTTAGGCAACTGAGCTACCCGGCCAGAGCTTTAGTTTATTTCTATCTCGATATTACTACCAGCATCAACTGCTAAAATAGTGACAAATAATGTCAGAAACTGAAAAAAAAAACACCCCCCAAAACAAACAAAGAAACAACCAAAAAACAAAACACACACACACACACACACAAACACAAACACCTCAACATAAAAAGGTGTATTTGGTCATTTTGCCAAGTGTTTTTTCCAGATATTCTAAGAAAGATTGTCTGATCCAGAGCAAGCTAACTTTGTTACTAAACATCTTAAGGTAGAAGTATCTGCTGTAGTAATGGCATCACCATCACTGAGAGGCATTTCAGATCTGATCGGTCTAATGCCATGTACACAGTAAGTGCCTAATACATACTGGACTAAACGTCGATCCTGGACCTAGGGAATGATGAATTACCTGTCTATGACCTAAGGGCTTCAGTTAGACAATTCACTCTCAATATCTGCAGCCGCCAGGACTATTCTGACCTCAAGTGACAGAGCTGAACTCTGCTGACTAAGGGCATTTACTATGTTGTGTTTCTGAAAACTTCACACATCTGTGGCCAGAAGCCAGATCCAGGTCTTCAAATGATGTTATGGGCATTCTCTCTTTTTGCATCTTTTGTTCTGCTTTTCTGTGTTTTCCTCTTTATCAGATAGGTTTCTCCCACTCAGTGGCAAAAATCCAGGCCTTCATTGTAGTAGTTCAGCAAACAGCAGAAAGAGACCTTCTGTTTCTAAAAAATTCCAGTAAAGTTCTCAGGCTTACACTCAATTGTGTTCCTTGAATGTTTGGAACCAATCATCATGGTCAGAGAGTAGAAGAACTGGTCAGCCAGGCCTGTGTCATATTCCCACTCCCAGCATGGGCTTGGAAGGAGTGGAGAAGGATGGAAGTTTCCGATTAGGTCCGATCCACAAAAACAACAGGTGGACAGGGTGAGAGGAATGGTTTACCAATGGAAAATGTCCACGATAATAATCCAACCATACCAGCCTCTTTATTGCTTAAATGTCTCTGGACCCTTAAGACAAACAAACAAACAAACATATTTGACTGGTTAAATAAGAATTCTCAAGATGTTCCATAGTTGTGGTCTTTACACCTTTAAATAATAGTCCCATTGAACAAATATCTGATTTACAAGTTTCTGTGAATTGCACATATACAAATTGGTGCTGTTTGCATAAATTCTGTCAATTAAAAGTTACTCTCTACTCTTCATATATTTAAAATCCTTGCAAAGAAAAGTTAGGAAGCCACAAAACTGTATGTAACCAGATCAACTGTTCTGTAGAATCAATGCAATCTAGTTATTATTCGTTTCACATATTAATAGAATCCTTTACACATCTTGCCTGACTGAAGAGTAAGAGGCTGTAACAATCTCGGTCCAAGGAGAAGAGCAACCACACAGCAAGTTGAATAGTGAAAGTTTAATATAAAGAAACTAGAGGGCCAGTGCATGAAATTCATACACGGGAAGGGTCCCTAAGCCTGGACAGCAATCAGGGCCGATTGGGCTTTCTGGCTGCCTACTGGGACCTTCCTTCGTTCTGCGCCGCCCCTTGGTGGTCAGCACACGTCATAGCAAGCAATAGAACTCTCAAACTCCCGGTCTCCTGGTTGAACTCCTGAGGGGACACTTTGCATATTAGACTTTTATATTTATAATATTAATTCTAACAAGGGGATAGAGTGAAAGCCATTGGTAGCAAAAATTGGAAAGAATCTAAAGAATGTAGGAATGGCAGTGTAAGAATCAGCCAGTGCCCCTGGGGCTGAGGTAGAGCACCCCCCAAAAAAGGCCCAGGCTCAGATGCAGACCTTGTTGGCAGGGTTCACTGCCCTGGCTCATGGATAGCAAAGAAGTCCCTGTAGTGTCATGTGGGCAGAACTTGCTGACAACACACGGCTAGAGAGCCTGGCAGGGAGAGCTGTGCATGGGGAGCTGTCCTACGGGAGGACCTGGGGGAAGAAGCTGGCTGCGGGGTGCCACTGACCACCATCCACTGCAGGAGCTGGGTGCTGATGTCACAAGTGCTACAAGAGTGGAGGCTTTTGGCTACAGAATCACTTAGTGGGAGGGGAGGGTTGCTGGAGGAAGCTGCTGACCATTGGGTGCTGCGGACACTGGGTATTGCCACACTGTAGAAGCCTGGGGCCAGGGAAGTCAGAACCAGCCAAATGACCACCTTGAAACCAGGAAACAAAACTGTTTTCTCCTGAAATGTCTATCTAGCATCGTCTACTCACAAAGCTTCGGGGTCAACTGGCAGAGAAAATATATTTAAAGGGCCCTAGATTTGCTTTTATAGAGCAGGAAAACAAGGTGGATCTGGAGCTGAGAGGCAAGAAATAGCCAGCCAGCACACAGGCACTGCAAGCCACGTTTTACTTTGGTGCTATAACATTATCTGAAGTATGCATATCTTTTATTTTCCCAAGTCTCCTTTTTTTATTGTGGGGTAGTGAAAATGAATATGTAATTGTATTCCCCGGGCAGTACATCAATGATTCCTAACATCACTTGGCCAGCTGTGGAGAAAGAATTTGTGAGAAGCAGCAGCTTGGGTGGATTTCAGAAACAAGGATCAAATTTCAGACAATTTTTATTTTATAATAATTTTCTTAACAGCCCAAGGGAGGTTATGCATGCTTTATCATTAGAGAAATTTACTGTAAAAGGTTTTGATAACCTTTACCATATATTTACCATAACACACGGAGAGGGATTGTTTTATATATTTAAGTTCGGAAACACAGAGACAATGATTCTTGTACTTCTAAAAAGTTTGTTTTAGAAGTAAAATATAAAAACATATCTTAAGCACACAACTTGGGAAATTTTCGTAAACTGAACCCACTTGTGTAATTACTACTCAGGGTTTCATAAACAATTGAGGTGCCAGAAATTCCTTTGAGAATCTGAAGAAAGCTGAGGCTTCTAGTTCTCTTCTTGTTCTCAAATATGCACACACAGCAAGTTCAGCCTGAAAATTCCAAGTTCACACACTCTAGGTAAGAAATCTTGAACTAGCCGAGACCGGTTTGGCTCAGTGGATAGAGCATCGGCCTGTGGACTGAGGGGGTCCCAGGTTCGATTCCAGTAAAGGGCATGTACCTAGGTTGCAGGCACATCCCCAATGGGAGATGTGCAGGAGGCAGCTGATCAATGTTTCCCTCTCATCGATGTTTCTGGCTCTCTATCTCTCTCCCTTTCTCTCTGTAAAAAAATCAATAAAATATATTTTTAAAAAAAAGAAAAGAAAAGAAATCTTGAACTAACTAAACCCCAAATGAGCTTTCTCACCTGATGCGAATAGAACACTCCACGCATTATGCTTTAGTTTCTTAATCCAAAGAATAGAAATTAACCACCAATCATTATATAATGCATGTGTTTTCCATTTCAATTGGCAATGTATTTTAAATAATAAACTGGTACTAATTATATTGCCTTTTTTTAAAAAAAGTAATTTTTTTGCTATTTCTAAACAAAAAAACAACAACACAAAAAAACAATATTTTTTTTTGGATGAACAGAAATTTCTCTTAGAAGATAGTTGAGGAAATACCTTACTTTTCCCATACTAAATATTTGCCTCTTTTTCAATGCCAGTTTAAAGAGCAATCTACACTAATCTACACTAATGAAAGAGAAACATGCAAATTGGTGTCACTTTGCTATGCCCACCAGCCAATCAGAGCGACTATGCAAATTAACCCAACAAAGATGGCAGTTAATTTGCATACACAGGCACAGAGCGAAGACTGAAGGCTCTGGCCAGAGTGAAGACGGAAGACTGAAGAGGCTTGGCTTCTCCGCTGTGGCCTGGACCCCAGGTGCTGGAGGAAAACCAATGCCAACAGCCAGGGGAAGGAAGAAGGAAGGCCTATTGCACGAATCTTCATGCAACGGGCTTCTAGTTTATTAATAAACTAGGGGTCCGGTGCATGAAATTCGTGCACTGGGTGTGTGGGGGGTGGAGTGTCCCTCAGCCCAGCCTGCCCCCCTCACATACTGGGAGCCCTCAGGCGTTGACCCCCATCACCCTCCAATCACAGGATCGGCCCCTTGCCCAGGCCTGACACCTCTGACAGAGGTGTCAGGCCTGGGCAGGGGACCCCCAGACCCCTCCGATTGCTGGCTCTGCCCCTTGCCCAGGCCTGATGCCTCGGCCAGAAGTGTAGACCCCCATCACCCTCCGATCGCCTGATCGGCCCCTTGCCCAGGCCTGACGCCTCCGCCAGAGGTGTCAGGCTTGGACAGGGGACCCCCATCTTCCCCCGATCACTGGCTCTGACCCCCGCCCAGGCCTGAGGCCTCTGGCCCAGGAATCATGCCTGGGCAGGGGACCCCCATCTCCCTCTGATCGCTTGCTCCACCCCCCACCCAAGCCTGACGCCTCTGACCCAGGTTTCAGGCCTGGGCAAGGGGACCATCATATCCCCCCAATCCCCGGCTCCGCCTCCCCAGCTCCCTGCGGTTGCAGGCTCCGCCCCTGCCCAGGCCTAACACCTCTGGCCTGGGCGTCCGGCCCGGGCAGCGGGGACCCGCAGTGGCAGCGGCCCTGAGATCGTGGGATCTGCTTTAGGCCCAGGCAAGGGACCCCTAGCTCCTGGGACTGCCAGCTTCGACCATGCCCAGCTCCCATGGCTGGCTCCACCCCTACTTCCTGCTATCACTGGCCAGGGCGGCAAAGGCGCCTGATTCTCTGATCATGGCTGGGGGGCCATGATCATGGCTGCCCCCCAGCTCTTAGCTCCCCCCTGGGTTTCCGATCACTGTCAGTGGCAGGGGGCTTCTTCCTGCTTTCCCTTTCGCCTCCCTGCATTGTGCCTACATATGCAAATTAACCGCCATCTTGTTGGCAGTTAACTGCCAATCTTAGTTGGCAGTTAATTTGCATATAGCCCTGATTAGCCAATGAAAATGGTAGCACCGTACGCCAATTACCATTTTTCTCTTTTATTAGTGTAGATTCATATACTCTTTGGAAGAGGCTAATAATAGGTAGAAGTGGTTACATTTTTGAGACTACATTTATAGTTTAAAATCTTCAAATATATGGATCCAGTTTGCTATTTCTAGTTCAAGAAAGCATAGTTGAGGTGTCATCTCACACCTCCAGAATGACTACCATCAACAAATGACAAATGTTGGCAAGAATGTGGTAAAAAGGGAACCCTAGTACACTGCTGGTGGGAATGCAGACCGGTGCAGCCACTATGAAAAACAATACAGAGTTTCCTCAAAAAATTAAAAATGGAACTGTCATTTGACCCATTTATCTCACTTCTAGGAATATAACCTAAGAACCCCAAAACACCAATCAGAAAGAATGTATGCACCCTGTGTTCATACCAGTGCTATTTATTATAGCTAAGATCTGGAAACAGCCCAAATGCCCACCAGTAGATGAGTGGATAAAAAAGAGGTGGTACATTTACACCATGGAATACTATGCAGCTGTAAAGAAAGAAGGATCTTTTACCCTTTGAGACAGCGTGGGGGAACTGAGAGAGTATTATGCTAAGTGAAATAAGCCTATCAGAGAAAGACAAGTATCTCATTATCTCACTTATATCTGGAATCTAATGAACAAAATAAACTGATGAACAAAATAGCCCCAGAGACATGGAAGCATGCAGCAGACTTATGAATCTTAGAGGGAAGAGAGG
Organism: Myotis myotis; assembly: GCF_014108235.1. Taxonomy (NCBI): domain Eukaryota; kingdom Metazoa; phylum Chordata; class Mammalia; order Chiroptera; family Vespertilionidae; genus Myotis; species Myotis myotis. Next base: position 65,629,602 of record NW_023416379.1, on the reverse strand, counting down.
AGGGGTGGGAAAAGACTAACCAAAGAATTTATATGCATATATGCATAACCCCTGGACACAGACAAGTGTGGTGAGGGCCTGAGGAGGGGGCGGGAGCAGGGTGGAGAGAGTCAACGGGGGAAATAAGAGGGTATCTGTAATTCTTTCAACAATAAAGATATGTATATATAGTTTTTAAAAGAAAGCATAGTTGATCAATCATAAACACAGATGCTATTAACTAGAAATTATTACTTTGTCCACCAGATGGAGCCAGTATTGTAAGAAATGCAATGGATCCTGACATTTTCACATGTTTCCACTCTCACCCTAGGAGTTTCAAATTTGGTTCCAGATTAGCCCAGGGATTCCAGAACTACTATTATTAACTGAATATGTTCTTATTAACTAAAACTACTTCACTTTTTCTGATAAACAAACACCTACATTTTTAAGGTGAAAAATGAAGAGAGTTCTAGGTCTCTCCCCAATTTAGAAATCTCTTATCTGTGCTGAGCATGTCTTGAGAGTACCATTTGAATTCCATTATGTACTTAGAAGGCATTCTTTGATATTTCATTATTTTTTGATATTCATAATCATGGCAGTCAATACTGATGCTATATACGAGGATTTAAAGCATACATTAGGGAATAAGATGGAGAGAAACAGAGTAAAGATACAAAAGACTCTTAATGGTATCTATTCTGAAAGTCCATTGCACGTCTATACAGAAACAATTTCAAAATGTTGGGCAACTTGGTCCAAGAGAATGCAAGTTATATATTATACATATTGCTTTCTGCTGTATGCTTGCTTTTCTGTCCCGCCTTTTGTGCATTAACACATATCTCTGTATTCCAAGATTTTGATTTATATAGTTTTTTAAGTTTCAACTTCACTATTTTTCATTTCACATATTCTGCACAATTGAGCATTGTTGCTACATCTTAACAGGAATTTGTTGGTGAAAGGGAAAATTGGAGCTGAGAGAAGAAGAAATAACCGCAGAGTAGCACAAAAGGGTTCATTCAAAATGAGGTCAAGATATCATTTCAGGAAGAGTATGTGTGTGTTGGTGGCCAGGTGGTGACAGAGCTTAGCGACCTTTCAAACCCAGTAACTCAGAGGAATGGAATTCACACAATTAGCCTAAGCGTGTGGTCTGAGAAAGGATTTGACAACACGTGAAAGGCAAGAACATGAGGCTGTAATTGATTTCACTGAGAAGAGGCCCGAAGGGAAGCTGCAGGTGAACAATAGGAGAAGTTGAGTGTTTGATGTTATATAAACTTAATGGGCATAGTTTGGAAAGAGCAAGTAGTTTCTAGGTTACTGTCAATTAGAGTTTAAAAGTAAGGAATGATGGTGGTTGCGAGGATGGTATCTAAATTGAATTGTACAATGATTAAGCTAATGGAATATGAAATCTGTTTTGGGGGCATGTTCTGTAAATGTAAAATTAGATATGAGCAAAGATGAAAAGGAACAAGGAAGCAGAGTGAGTGGTAAGAATACAGACTTGAGGGTGGAACTGTGAGTTCTAATTCCTGAACTGCCACCTCCAAGCTGGGTTAATTCAACTCCCTACATTTGTGTTTTCTCATCTGGAAAATGAAATAAAAATTGATACTATTGTTAGGATTAAAAGAGATTATATGTAACCACAGTACTTAATTTGTGATATGTACTTGATAAGCTAATGACAATAAGAATGGGTAATATCAATATTTCCAGGTTATTTGCTCCAGGAGATACTTGGATGGCACTGAACAACAAAGGACACCTCAGAGAAGGAGAGAGGCTTATCCTAGTCTTATGCAAGGAAATACTAAATGGCTAAGATTTGCCAAAGGACTAAGTGCTCCTTAATATGGAAGGAAAAAGTATTCCATTCAGGGAATGAAGTTCCCTCAGGAACTACTCAGAGGAGATGAGCTGCTGCTGCCTTTTAGGACATATAGTTACTAAGTGGCTTGCCTGTGGATCCACATTCCTGTTCCTGCTGTTCAAAATAATACAAATTATATAAATATATGATTGGAGTTATTTGTATTTAAAAACAGTCAAAAGACTAGGTGAAGGGATTGAGAAGGAAGATTGGTAGTTACAAAATAGTCATGGGGATGTAAAGTACAGCATGGAAAATAGATCAATAATCCTATCTAATAAAGAGGGAATATGCTAATTGACCCTCAGACTGTCACAAAGATGGCAGTGCCCACAGCCAATAAGGAGGGAATATGCTAATTGACTGTCATGCCCTCAAAGATGGCAGAGCCCATAGCCACAGGATGGCGGTGCCCAGTCCCCTCAGCCCTGCCGGGGTGGCAGGCGAGTAGGTCCAGGCGGGCCCAGCTGCTCTGTGCGCCTGCCTCTAGAGACTCTCAGTCCCCTCAGCCCCCCAGCCGCCCAGGGCCGGCCCGAGGCTCAGGTAACCAGGGCTGGTTGAGGCTTGAGCTACCAGCAGTGGCAGCAGCAGAGGTGTGATGGGAGCGTAGCCTTCCCCTGATCTCCAGGTCGCCTTCCCCGCCCCCCCCCCGAGGGCTCCTGGACTATGAGTGGGGCAGGCCGGGCTGAGGGACCCCCCTCCAGTGCATGAATTTTCATGCACTGAGCCTCTAGTCTTATATAATAAAGATGTAATATGCAAATTAACCCTCATGCCCTCATGAGGTGGCTGCCTATGACCAGGCTGGCAAGGGGGTTAGTGAGGGATGACCAAATGACTGAACAGCAGCCTGCATGGGGTGACCAGGCTGGCAGGGGGTTTAGTGAGGGACAACCAAATGACTGAACAGCAGGCTGCGTGGGGTGACCAGGCCGGCGGGGGGCCATGAGGGGTGAGCTGGCCTGCGGGGGGGGGGGGGGGGTCAGTTGGAAGCAACCAGACCAGCAGGAGGGGCAGTTGGGGGCAATTAGGCTGGCAGGGGGGCAGTGAGGGTAAACTAGGCTAAAGGGCGGCAATGGGGGCAACCAGGCTGGCAGGGAGGGGGTAATTGGGGGAGATCAGGCCAGCAGTGGGGGCAGTTAGGGGTGACCAGGCAGGCAGGCAGGTGAGCGATTAGGAGCCAGCAGGCCTAAACCGGCAGTTGGACATCGCCCGAGGGGTCCCAGACTGGAGAGGGTGCAGGCTAGGCTAAGGGGACCCCCCCCATGCACAAATTTCATGCACTGGGCCTCTAGTGTTATAATAACTATGCATGGTGTCAGGTGGGTACTGGAAATATCAGGGGGAACACTGTAAAGTATATGACTGTCTAACCACTATGCTGTACTCTTGAAACTAATACAAAATACTATTGAATATAAACTGTAATTTAAAAGAATTTTAAAATTAAAAAATATAAACTAAATAAAAATAGCCAAAAGAATTGGTCATAGTAAATTTAAAATTATTGTTTAAATCATTTAAGAGATTTTAGTTAAGGCTTTAATCAATGTTTAACTGTTTAGAAAATTCAATTGTCCTAGTTTAGGTAATTAGATATGTTTCACATGTTGGGCATTCAACAAAATAAAAATAATGATGGGTGTTCCATTCAAAGGCAAAAAAAAAAAAAAAATCCTCCTAGATATTAACTAATTTAACCATATTAAATTAATTAAATCATTAATTTAATTCAATAATTTAATCCCAACACTAGGGAATGAGGACTATGGTTTGGTTTCATCAGTGGCTGGCTAGCAGCAGGACCTTAGGTCTGGGGGGACTTAAGGGGGGGAATCACAGGCAGTGAGCATCCACCCAGTGTCATGTCCCGATTTCTGCCCTTGGTCAGGGTTGGTGAGAAGTGGTACAGAACACTGGCTTCCTTTTTATTAAAAATCATTTCAAGCTCTTCCTGAAGATGTGCAACAAGGAGGGAGGCTTACTACCCTTTTCCTGCATTACTTTATTTCCAGGACAGGAAATGTGCTGCTACTGGGGCTGGGAATGCATGTAGGTTGGACTGAGGTGAGAGGCAGGGGCAAAGGCTAGGCTTCCCCCAGGCCCTGTCACCCTGCTGGGATCGAGATGTGTCAGGATTTCAAGGCACATTCTTAAAGCTGCTCTGTATTCTGCACGAGTGAGCAGCTTTTCAATTCAAATCTAAATTTACTGCTTCATTTATCGTCCTGACATACCCAAGATCATTCGTTTTCTGCCTTGGATTGCAGAGATTTTCAGCAGCTCCAATCAAATAACGAGGAAATTCTTCCTGTTTCTTCACCACTCCAATAACCTTATTTTCATGGGAAAACCTTTAATTTCTCTTTCCTGAGCCTTCTAAAGAGAAGGCAGGCTAATGACTTTCTTGTTCCTAATCTCCACAGCCTCATTCCCAAAGTTTGTCCCTCAGAACTAATCTCAAATGTTAATAGTTATCTATATATATATAAAAACCTAAGCCTAAGCCTGGTCTATGGGGATCGGACCAAAACTGGCAGTCTGGCATCCCCCCGAGGGGTCCCCACTGGTGCATGAATCCATGCACCGGGCCTCTAGTTTTCCAATAAAAGGGTTGAGTGGTGAAACAATTTTATAGTCTACTGGATTAAACACAATTAAAATATTTTCTTTAAGACTTTACTTGGCCAGGATCCCATTTTCAGGGTAGCTCTGCAGACCATATTTTGGGAATTGTGGTGTCCTACCCATTTCCAGTGCCTGGCATTCTGGTTGAGGATGAAAAGTGGATCAATAAACAAAAAGTTTTATTAAAAAGTAAACAAGATTCATCATTTGCATGATAGTGAAAAATAGTCAAACCAAAGTAAAATACACTGAAACAACTTCCTCTCCTTTCCACCAAAACAAAACAAAACAAAACAAAAATGAAATGAAATGGAAACAGCAACAAAGCATAAACTAAGGCAGGAGAGAAATCTGGCTTGCGTGTTTTGCTCCTTATGAACCATGTGCAGACACTGGGGTCTTCTAGGTTCCTCACCTGCCCAGCTCAGCTCACAGCCCCTTGAATGATAGTGCCGAGGGCTAAATGAGATTACTCAATGAAGAATGTCGAATGCAATGCTTGTTACCTGGTAGCTGTTAAAAAAAATAGTAGATGTTCTCATGGTTTAATCTATCCTAATCCAAAGTGTTCTTTATTGATATAATAAATGTTCTTGAAAAAAAATAATTTTCTCAGATGTTTACACTACAGAGCATGATCGGTGTTCTAAATCTAGTTTATTGGAATTAAAGTAATACAGTAGCTAAACTCCCCAAGATGGCTAAGTGAACCCCAATTTTAGATGTTTACTGTAGTTTGCTTAAGGAAAAACATTTGGTAAAATCAAGACGTTTCAGGAGAGACTGACTATCCACTCAGAGGACTCCAGAAGTGGCAGAGTTTGGGGGAATGCTCTAAGGACAGGCATGGGCCCCACTGGCTCAGCTCCTCAAACCACTCAGAACTGCTGGCTCTCTCAGGGTTGTACTGACAGTATGAGGGCTCAAGGAGACCCCAGCACAAAACTGAAGTGACAGTGTGTTTATAGTGAAAACTACAACTGCCAAGTGGACCAGATGACCAGATTCTTGTGCTTTTTGGCTGAGGCAGTCTTCTTCTAGAAGCAAACATGATAGGAGACTAAATCATAGCCTGAAGTTGGCTTGATGAGTAGGGAATCACAAAAGCGAAATAGCTTCTAATGACCACTTGTTTGGTGTCTACCATGTACAGTAAACCCTTGATTTTATGGACCTTGATTTAACTAAATTTCTGGTCAGTATGTCATATGTGAAAATGAACAATCTGTTAATTTTAAGATTCTTTAAACCAAGATTTGCTTATGATTACATTAGCAGGTTATTTTTTTTTATTTTGTTGTTAATTAACTGTTATCGAATAGGCCATATGTTGGGAAAATTCTGTAGTACTTTTGCCAACAGAAATAAATATTACACATCTACAACTATAGCCCACATATTTAAATCCAAGAGTCACTGCTCGTAAACAATGTTTGGCAAATGGTTAGCATGTGATCACACCACATCGCATACAGTAATTGGCTCTGTTGTTGCTCCGCGTGATTGTCTGCAGCAGTTTTAACATGTGCTGGCTGACGTTCCAACATGCACTAAGCCATGCCCCAGCCGTGTGCATTTGTTTGCTCTTGATGGGGGTGAATGCATGCATTTACTAGACTTAGTCACTATAAATTTTTTTTTTACTTTATTTATTTTTTTAAATATATTTTTTATTGATTAAGATATTACATATGTGTCCTTGTCCCCACGTTACCCTCTACCCCCCACCCCCCGCTCATGCCCTCACCCCCCCATTGTCCGTGTTCATTGGTTAGGCCTATATGCTTGCATATAAGTCCTTTGGTTGATCTTTCCCCCTTTCCCCTCCCCTCCCCTACCTTCCCTCCAAGGCCCGACAGTCCAATCAATGCCTCTCCGTCTCTGGATCAGTCCTTGTTCATCAGTTTATGTTGTTCATTATATTCCACAAATGAGTGAGATCCTGTGGTATTTATCCGCTCTCCAGTTCCATCCATGCTGTGGCAAATGGTAAGAGTTCCTTTTTCTTCTTCCTCTTCTTAAAGAATACCTTTCAGCATTTCATATAATACTGGTTTGGTGGTGATGAACTCCTTTAGCTTTTTCTTATCTGTGAAGCTCTTTATCTGACCTTCTATTCTGAATGATAGCTTTGCTGGATAAAGTAATCTTGGTTGTAGGTTCTTGCTATTCATCACTTTGAATATTTCTTGCCACTCTCTTCTGGCCTGCATGGTTTCTGTTGAGAAATCAGCTGACAGTCGTATGGGTACTCCCTTGTAGGTAACTGACTGTCTTTCTCTTGCTGCTTTTAAGATTCTCTCTTTATCTTTTGCTCTTGGCATTTTAATAATGATGTATCTTGGTGTGGTCCTCTTTGGATTCCTTTTGTTTGGGGTTCTCTGCGCTTCCTGGACTTGTAAGTCTATTTCTTTCACCAGGTAGGGGAAGTTTTCTGTCATTATTTCTTCAAAAAGGTTTTCAATATCTTGCCCTCTCTCTCCTTCTGGTACCCCTATAATTCTGATGTTGGTACGCTTGAAGGTGTCCCAGAGGTTCCTTACACTATCTTCATATTTTTGGAGTCTCTTTTCTTTTTTCTTTTTCGGTTGGGTATTTTTTGTTTCTTTGTATTTCAAATCTTTGACTTGATTCTTGGGATCCTCTTGTCTGCTGTTGGATCTCTGTAAATTATTCTTTATTTCAGTCAGTGTATGCTTAATTTGTAGTTGGTCCTTTTTCATGTCCTCCATGGTCTCACTATACTTATTGAGGGATTCATTAAATTTATCGGCGGTTTCCATAAAATTCTTGAAAAACCTTATAAACGTGGCCTTGAACTCTATATCCAGTCGTTTGCTTTCCTCCATTTCTGCCATTTGTGACCTGTTTCTTTGTCTCCGCATTTTGGCTGCTTCTCTGTGTTGATAGAGTGGCCCTGCGTGCCAGGTGTCCTGTAGGGCCCAGTGGCTCAGCCTCCCCAGTTACCTGAGGTGGACACTCTTGGTGCACTCTTGGTGCCTTGGTTGTTGTAGGATCACTGGGAGGAATTGACCTCAAGGCCAATTGGCTGTGAGAATCAGCTGTGTCTGAAGTGGGAGAACTTCTGTACTGAAGAAACCCTTCTGGGGAAAGACTTGCTTCAGTGGGGCTTTGGTGCTCACTGAGTCTGCTCCCTGAGTGTGTCCCTTATGGATCTGAGGAGTTGCAATCTGGATGGTCCCCCTCTGACCACTGGGTACAGTGGCTCCTGGATCTAAGGAGGTGCTAATTCAGACTCTGCCTGAGGCCACACAACAGGAGCCACGAAGAGGCTCAGCTGTGAAGCAATGCAAGCCGCTGCGGGGCCTTGGGCCTTCTCTTGGAAGTTCCGGGTCTGCCTGGCTGGGCTGCAGTTAGGTACATTCACATGCAAAAGCCTCTGCCGCAGCCTGGGTGGGGCGGGGTCTCAGGGAATCAAAGGGCGGAGCAAGCAGCTATGGCTGATTCTCCGCCCAGCCCTAAGGAGTCGCGCGTCTCAGTGACCCGATAATTGCTGCAAGCACCTCTGAGGGAAAGCCGCCCTCAAGTTCGCCAGCTGCCCGACAGTCCAGCTTCTCCCCGTATGAGTCCTGGGTCCCCAGAGACTTCCCGGAACCGGAGTTCAGAGCAGTCGGGAGCTTGTGATTCAAAAAAACAGCCGAGTCCTCAGGTGCCACACCCTTTCCGCGCGCGCGCGTGAGAACCGCCGTACCTCTGCACTTCACCTCCGCAGCGCCTCTGGCTCTCAGCGTGCTTCTCTTTCCTTCTAGTTGTAGAATTTATACTCAGCCAGCCTTCCTGTTGTTCTGGATGATGCCCACTCTGTCCTTTGCGGTATTTTTCAATTGTTGTGGGAGGCGGCAATTTCCCGGTGTTTATCTATGCCGCCATCTTAGTTTCTCCTAGTCATTATAAATTTAACATCACAGTAATACATATAGAAAACTTTCCTATGAAATTAAATGTTTCATACCGACTTAATTTTAATTACACAGTTGTGTCTATATAAGTAAAAACAGGTAAATTAACTAATTTCTCTTTTTTTTTTTTAACACAGGCATTCGGAAAACCTACTTTATTACATGTATAATGGACTTTTGGCTTTAACTGACAAGCCCCCTCCCCTGAATCAGTCTGTTATATAGAGGTTTTACTGTACCAGATGCTTTGCAAACAGTAGCTCATTTAATAGTTGCATAACCATCCTGCATGATTGGTACCTTTTGAGTCCATTTTACAGAGGAAGAAACTGAGAGGTAAAGTAAATGACCAAAAGTGACATGGCTAAGAATAGGTGGAACCAGGGTTTGAATTCAGGTGTTCAGCTCCAAGGTCTTGCAGTGGATCTTGACAGCTGTCTTTCTCACACTCCACACCCAATCTTTCAAGAAGTTTTCAAAATATATCCAATATATGACTTCTTACTACCTTCATTACTACCACCTCAGACCCTGCCACCTCATCTTATGCTTGAATTGCTCCATTTGTCTTTACCTCTTTTTACTTTCCCTGTCTTCGCTTACTGCCTGCCATCCTGGCTTCCTTGAAATTCAACAGTGTGCCAGGAATGTTTCTATTTTGGGGCAGTTGCTCTAGCTGTTCCCTCTGCATGCAATGATCTCAGCTAGATATCCATTTGCAAACTCCTTTACCACCTCAGGTCATAGCTCAAATATCACTTCTCAATAAGGACTCCTGGACCATTCAAATGAAAACCACACTCTACCTTTCCCCTAGAGTCCTCCCAATCCTTATATCTTGTTTAATGTTTTTCTTTTCATAGCACTTATTTTGTTTCTAACATATATATGATTTACTTAATTATGTTTAATGCTGTTGTCTAGCTGTGACATTGGGCAGAGATCTTTGTGTGTTTTGTTCACAGACACATCCTAAATGTCTTAAAAAATATTGGGCACAGATTAGGTGATAAGTAAATATGTATATAATGAATGGTTTATCTGACTGAAATTGATAATTCTTTTACTATATGAATATTATCTTAACAATTGAGAATCCTATAAGTCAGCTTATTTTTTCAAGAATGGCTCTTACTCAGAGACTTTTTAGATGAATAATGCTCAAGTTTTCTTTTCTAATGTTGCTTCCATAGCTGATCAGTTGCTTTCTGATATAGTCCTCTTTTAAATAGAGAAGAATCTTTTAATATGTAATAGCCAATCCTATTATATTCAGATCTGCCATCTTTAAGGTCATTTTGTATATCTCTGTTTTCTGCTGAGAGTGATTGAGTAGGGGACACATTTCATGGCTCCCTATAAAATACAAATATCTTAGTGCCCATAAGTCATTAAAATGTACCAATTTCCAGAATTGTATTTGAAAAACAAAGTTTCCTGACAACTAGAAAGAGCACTACATTTCTTTGTCAAACCTTTCATCCAAGTTTTTAGTGTGGTAAATATAGTTTTTATGCATATTGATGACTGCTTTGTTTCCAGGTTCATTTCTTTTCTTTGCACATTTTAAACAGATGAGAAAACTACTGGTCAATTAGCTAGTGGCTCATCCAAGTGAAGAAGCAAGGACAAGCAAAGAGGAGGGACTTAGTCCCCATGTTAATAGAACCAAAGATCCCACAGTTTGCTGGGGAACGTGGCAAGGGAAGGAGCCATCAGAGCTTTGACTAATCTCAACATAACTAGCAGAAGTTATTCTTTAATATGTTTTTACTTTTCCTACTGTCTACTTTGGGGATTGAAGAGGCAAATATCATGAAAAGCTATTAGAAAGTGAAAACACTTATGTAATTGCAGTAGAGATCTGCTTTTTCTTTTTTCTTGACATATATCCCTTCTTTTGGAGAAGAGCACGAGAATGTCAACCTTGCTGTCATTTTCTCACAAGGGGTAGACAGATGACATGAGCTGGTTAACTAAAGTATTCTCTCCTCCTAGACAGAGAGATTGGTCCAATTGTGGCTATCTAACTCGAGTAAAGATCGCATCAACTTGTTGGACTGATCTGGACACGGTGGGATGAGGGGTGTGGCCGTTTCTCTGGAATGCTACTTATAGGAAGGATGTAAGGTTGGAGATACAGGTGGCCATCTTCTCTGATACATGGAAGAGAATGCCTAAGAATTAAGATATTACTGAAGAAAGCAAAACTAAGGGGTGAAGAGAAAGAAAATATCATTTGAACTTTCAGATCTTGTTATATCCAAAAAGAAAACTAGCCTTTTTCCAAAGACATCTCGATTACAGGAGCCAGACAGATAAATTTCCTCTCTCTCTCTCTTTTTTTCCAGCTGGTTTTATTTGAGTTTTACTTCTCTTGCAACTGAAAGAGTCCTTACTAGTAAAACAATGTTTCACAATAAGATCACCTCAGCGTTCTGCATCTTACTCAATTACAGCTCGAATCCATTCATAAAATAATAATTTGATGCTCTGGAATAACAAAAGAAAATCAATTATGTTTAGGTTTCTTTTTTCCCTTTCTTCTTTCCCTCTTTCCTGTCATCCCTCCCCTTTCTCTCAGTCTGTTTTTCATTTCCAAAGGTTTTAAACTGGCTGCATCCACTACATAAAAAGGCAGAAAAGTGGACATTATGAAAATATATTCTCAGTGACTATAACAAAACATTTTCTGGTTATTCTTCAGTTATTAAGAAAATTAAAGAAAGCAGTATTCCCATCTTCCAAATGCCCTGCAACTAACAAATGGAGAGAATCATTCATAGGCTCACTTTTGACCACTTTGCCACTTACTAGTTTTGTTGCCTGATCAAATTATTTAACCTTTCTATAATTTTCTTACCTATAAATGAAATTTATGAAATCTAATTGGAATGCCCCCACAGAGTGATAATGTAATAAGACAATGTATATCAACTGCCTGGTCCAGAATAGACGCTCAATAAATGGTAGCTATTTTTATGTTATCACAATCACATTACTTTTGCTCACTATTTTTAGAATCAGGAAGGAGAATGCTGTAAAAAGGTGTCCTTATTCAGTCTTTAAGAATAGCTAAGGAAAATAGGACATTGCTAAGTATGCGGGGAAATGTGTGTCTCTGTTTCATGCCTACATTAACAATAATGTGAAATAGCTACAAAATTATGTCTCGTTTATGGTAGCCTTTACATACCAATGATTGACCAGTCCTTGTACCAATGATTTCCTATTTTCTCCCGTTTTAAAGATTCTATCGGAATGATTAAAGCAGCGAGGTGCATCAGCAGAAGTGATGAAGTCCTAAGGGAGAGAATGTTATTTATTCACGTGCAGATTCAGCATGCTTCTCTGTACCAGAGCAAACCAAGCTTTCCTGGGGTAGCGACACATCTGACTGCAGATACTGCCCCTGGAGCTACATTTTTACCAGCCATGATAATGGCATCTGTTTCTGTTGCATCATTGCCATTCAAAGAAAACCTCTCTCTCTCTCTCTCTCTCTCTCTCTCTCTCTCTCTCTCTCTATATATATATATATATATATATATATACATTTTCTCAATGGCCTAGAACTCTAAGTATGCAAAGTATGTAGCAAGAAGGGTGGGAAGATACTGAAGGAAGGTTAGGAAGCAAACATGGCATGATTCTGTTTATCAGCTTTTCTTAGGCAAAGCTCGTCAGGGATGTGCTTTTATTTTTCTTCCAGTGGCTGATTAAATGTTTATGACTTTGGTAATGGGGATCTTTAAAAATAACTGAATATTGTAAAGTACAGAGTTTTTCATAACCATGCGGCATGGTCTTGAATTAATCTTTTAGTTTTCCCATAATAGGTATCAGTACAAAAATAATGTCTTACATCAGCACAGTGCTCAAGGCTTTCCAAAGTGCTTCATGTGCATTATCTCATTTTATCCTCCTAACAAAATAGTAATGAGGTAGAGTTTGCAGGCATCTCCCCCTCTGTTTTAAAGTTGCACAGTTGGAGGCTGAATGTGTTTAAATATTTTGCCAGAGGTCACAAAAATAGTAAGTGACATATCTGGGATAGATTTTTGGGCTTAAGTATAATGCATTTTTTGGCTGTACCAGATTTCAAAGCTGTTTTTTTGTTTTGTTTGATTTTTGTTTAATGCTCATAATCTATGTTATTTGTTCTAAAGCATTGCACTTGAATATCTTCTTTCTGCTAAGAAAGTCTTATTTCTGGGGTGAATGCAGGAGAACTTCTTTATATCCATTCAAGTGAAGGGGAGAACCGATTTTCCCTCCTTCCAGGTCTGGCTCCTACACTGTAGTGATTTGCCTTATCATCTTTTCATAAGCAGAAAGTGGCTATTTGGAAAGTATCAATGGCTGGCTGATAGCACACTCCACTCCCTTACCAACTAAAATCCTCATTTCAGTTACACAGAGTAGGGGCCAGAGACTGTGCAGCAAATCCAGCACGTTCTTGGGGCATGTGTTTACAGCATCCCAGAAGTGCGAAATCCTATGAAAGTTTCCTTATCCTAAATTAAGTTTTCCTGTCCTCCTAAAGTGGCTGAGAGAGAATATAAGTGCTGCATATGCATTATTTCTTGGTCATTGTTTCTTCCTTCTTTTTCTAGTTGAGTAGTGATAAGAACAGGATGATAAAATACCATGTTAAACAAGAATGTCTGGAGAAACTATGTGGACTAAGGATGCTGGGTTAAAAAGAGGAGAAGTGTTAGTATTTCTCTTAACCCATTTTTGGTGCACTGTGCCTCTCTCTCCAAATGCACTCTTCCCCCTTCTTTTAATCCCATCCTTTTTTCCTCAGTAAAGGGCCTTTCTTTTAGTGTGATATCCACTTAATTTCTCTGTCTTCAGCCACAGAATGTCATTAGCTGCTACCCAACAGTAAATCCACCCTTTTATCCTCAGACCAAATGGTCCAAGAAGCCTACAAGCTCACCTGGAACAAGTGATGGACATTCTGCTATTTCCCAGCTCTATAATTGTTAGCAATGCTCCCGTGAAATGCACAATTCTTAAAAAGGAAATGAAAATGCAAGAGACATGTGGGACTTCATGAAGAGATCTAATGTTTGTATAATTGAAAGGAGGAAGAGGGAGGATGAGGTGAAAGGGAGAGGATGAGGTGGAAGGGATATCTACAGACAGAACAATAATGAGTGCTCCAAAGGAAGCACTCCCAAACTCATGTCATATTCAGGCAAATTCATGTCATATTAAAATGACTAAAAATCCAAGATGGAGATGAGGAAAAGAAAGGATTAGGGGGTTGATAAACAGGACTGGTCTCTATCAGGGAACAACTCCTTATCTTAGAGTTGTGGAACTTGACAAAACATGTGCCTGGCAGGACTACATAATTGTTATGGGCCAATGACTGCCAATGTACCTCTGTTCTTCTCTTTGTGGAATGTGAGTGTCTGGTTAAATCAAGTCTCCCAGTATCCATGTTCCCCTCCAGCTGGCTTGGCCAATGGGATGTCAGTAAACATGATGCCAGCAGAGGTCCAATAAGAGCTTATCCATTGAAATTTGCCCTCTTCCAATACTTCCTTGATGGAGCCCTGGATAGAATATCACATGGGGATATTGGTCCAGCAATTCCACCTATCACAACTGAGCCCATCCTTAGGTTTCCTACCAGCAGAATGTACCCACATAAGTATGATCAAACCGGACCAGTAGAAGAATCAGTCAACCCTCAGGATCTTAGAAATAATAAACTGTTGTGATTTAAATCATGAAGTTTTAGGATGATTTGTTATCCTAAATATAGAACTGAGATAATATGCTATATCAATAAAAACAGTTCATTCAAAAATCTCTTAAGGAAAGGAATTGCCATAGCTTTTCAGAAATATATTTTCCAACTATATGTCTTAAGCAAAAAGGTATCAAAGTCTACATTTATAGCTGGAATGTCATAGTTGTACAAAACACTCCTAAACTATGTCACAGATCTTGCCTTTTGATGGCTCTACTTACTTTAAGAAATCTGAGTTATTACTTAAAATGGAGAAAGAAAAACTACCAGAAGATCCATAATTGTTACTTCAATTATTTAGGCCCTTTTTGTCCCTCCCAGTAGTCACTAGTATGATCCCTCATGATGGGGTCCAAGGGTCATAATCAACACTGGTCATATTCATGAACATATCTGTAAAAACAAAAAAAGGATGGTTTCTTGTTAATAAATTATTTTTTAAAGAACAAAAATATCGTCCTAACCAGTTTGGCTCAGTGGATAGAGTGCTGGCCTGCAGACTGAAGGGTCCCAGGTTCGATTCCGGTCAAGGGCATGCACCTTGGTTGTGGGCACATTCCCAGTAGGGGGTGTGCAGGAGGCAGCCGATTGATGTTTCTCTCTCATCAATGTTTCTGACTCTCTATCCCTCTCCCTTCCTCTCTGTAAAAAACCAATAAAATATATTTAACAACATATATATATATATATATATATATATATATATATATATATATATATATATTATGGTACCAAACCAATAGCAGGATGCAGATCCAAAGTTATGGTCAAGGAAATAGTTAAGATCACTGTAAGACTATTTGCAGCATTTTCCAAGTTAATCTTACGTATCTTCTTAAAGAAAAAAAAAAAAGACAGGTCAGATGTTTAACTTAGGCTTGTTGGATTTTAATGCTTTCTCTGAGGTAGTAATGAGATAGTAATAAAATACATGGTAAGAACAGTCTTATAATAAAACTAAATCCAACCTTAAATGATATATAGCTGAATCTTATTAACTCTCCTTTTTACTGAATTTTAAAACAATGTATATAACTCTTGAGGTGAATTCAATGCACATATTACTGCTCTAGTCAATAGAAAAGTAAGAATTTATTTTTATTAAAATGCATGTTCATTGTCTCTGAGAACAAATTATCTTTAAAAATAATTGGGCTGAAAAAAAACTTCTGGTTTCACCTCTGACCTGTAAATAGCATGGAGGTCAATGTTCCTGACCTCAATCAAAAAAGGTTGGACAACTGAACATGAATCCCTTTCTTGGACTTGTCAGAGAATAGAAGTGGCAGGGTAAGAAATCCATTTTAAACATAAAGACTCAGATAAGTTAAAAGTGAAGAGAGGCCAAAACCGGTTTGGCTCAGTGGATGGAGCGTCGGCCTGCGGACTGAGGGGTACCGGGTTCGATTCCGGCCAAGGGCATGTACCTGGGTTGCGCACATCCCCGGTGGGGGGTGTGCAGGAGGCAGCTGATCGATGTTTCTCTCTCATCGATGTTTCTAGCTCTCTCTCTCTCTCTCTCCCTTTCTCTCTGTAAGAAATCAATAAAATATATTTAAAAAAAAAAAAAAGTGAAGAGAGATGGAGGAAGGTAAACCAAGCTAATATTAATCAAAAGAGACCTGGAAGAGCTACATTAATATCTAAAGTGGATTTCAGAACAGGGAAGATTATTAGCAATAAAGAAATGCATTAAATAATAATACGTGCATCCATTCTCGAAGGTGATATAACCTAACAATAGTTATGAACCTGTTATAAACCTAACAGCAGTCAAAATACATGAGGTAAAAACTAATAGAACTGAAAAGAGAAATAGACAAGTCCACTATCATAGCTGATAAAACATCTCTATAAAGATACACAAACTAATAACGTAGTTGTCACTTTGGAGAGGAACTGTGTCTGGGGGGAGTGATAGCAGGGACACATTTTACAACATTTTATACCTTTTCAATTCAGTACCATGCACATCTATTTTGTGTTAAAAAAAAAATGAACAAATAAAAAAAGAAGAAGACCTAGATTCAAATACTGGCTCAGTTAATTAGTGCTTCCATTTTCTCATTTGTGAAATGTGGACAGCAGTATGATTTCCACGCGCGCTGTGAGGATTGAGTACATATGTGTCGGGTTGTGAATACAGTGCCAAATACTTGACAAGCCCTTAATAAGTACTATTTCTGACTTAGGTATAATTTGTGTAAAACTTGTGTGATTGTTCAGTTGCAAGGTCTGAGTAAAGCCTCTGGTATTTATTCTGCAGTATTCTAGGTTCTCCACTTTCTGTGGTTATGGTACATCCTTAACTTTCTGCCACTCAAGTTTGATGATTCAGACTCCTGGTGCTCAGGGATTTATTCCCAAATCACCAACGGATGTCACTGCATTAGGCAATCAGAGCACACATTATTCTGAGTCATCTTAATCCTTGATGGGCTTCAGTGCCCCAGTTCACTGAGACCCTATCTCCTCTTCCACCTGACTGGCACAGTCCTCAGTAGTGAATGCCAGAAGACTCTTCTTTGGGTTCTTTTTGTTGCTCAAGCTTCACAGGGAAAACTTTAGAACCAAACTGAGTAGAAGCAAAGTGTGTGGGCAGAAAAGAAACGTAAAAAAATGGACTGATTTTGTTGTGGCCCATATTTTTTTTTCTGCAATTAATTCCAAAATCTTTTGATTGATGGTTTAGGTGTTGCAAGTCAATATTTGTTTAGATGTGATGTTGTAGTTTTTTTTAAAAAAATTTATTTTATTGATTTTTTACAGAGAGGAGGGGAGAAGGATAGAGAGTTAGAAACATCAGTGAGAGAGAAACATCGATCAGCTGCCTCCCGCACACCTCCCACTGGGGATGTGCTGCAACCAAGGTACATGCCCTTGACCGGGGTTGAACCTGGGACCCTTCAGTCCGCAGGCCGACGCTCTATCCACTGAGCCAAACCAGTTAGGGCAATGTTGTAGTTTATTAATCAATGCATAATGACATTTTACTATCCTCACTTTATACATTATAAGAAATATAAGAGAGTTAATGAGAGTTAAAACAGGTGTTAACAATCATAGTCACTATTAAAAGGCATAGTGCAGAATTTGACCATGAGAAGGAATGACATCATTTTGATTAAATTTTTGAAGCCTTTGACATTTTGAAGCTAAGATTCATAAAATGTCAAAAGATCAAAAATTAAATCTAAATAAAGGTTGATTCATACATTTGAAGGAAGATCAGCTTTAGGTATTGTGACCATGGGATGCTACTAGTGGTTTAAAATAATAACAATGAAAAAGCTTTGTGTTTGCTTGATTCAGAACCACTCATAATGTGCTATATACTCCTATTCTCCCCTACTCCCAGTGTCTTTATATTGCTCTTGGATTTTCCCAAGTGGCACCTTATATAGATTTGTCTTTCTATTAGAATTTTCTTTTTATTCAAACGTATCTAAGGTAACCATATTTCCAACTGTAGAAAATCAGGAGGAATTTACACTCTTGACAAAGATACAGTAACAAGGACTGAATTTAGCCTCTGGCCTAAAACAAAAAAGTGTGTGATACACATATGTTTATATATGTAGTATATCTATGCAAGAAACAATGGTAACCAAGGCATTGGCATTGGCACAGTGATGTCTGAGAGAGAGAGCGCATTAACAAGGTGGTCCATATAATCGCTTTCTTTATATCAGGACGCTGAGAATGTATCCAGGTTGCAGTGTAGGGAGGAGGACCCAGGCAGAGCCCAGTGAACTCCCTGGATTGAGGAGACAATGCTGAGTCCAGGAGAAGAAGGTTTCTAGAGTTTGCTGGACAGAATATTGGACAGGAGAGGTCTGTACAGAGAAAGAACTCTGACGAGCTGCAGAAGGCACCCATTGGGTATTCAGCAGAGTCCCTATCAGTGTGTGTATTCAAGAGAGCAAACTAGTTGAGGCCCAGAAAAGGACTTCCTAAAAGGATCTGAAGTAACAGTGCTCCAGTCCTGCCTAAAACATCTCAAAAGCAAGACTTGAAATGGTCAAACTTCTTGAGAGTCACTGCATCGTACACTACAACAAAAGCCAAGAATATGTGCAGTAACAGAAAAATATCCACTCAACAGGTAAAACTCACTATGTTTTGCAACTGATAAAATATTACAATGCATGCAAGGAAGCAGGAAATTTTAATTTATAGTGAGGAGAACAGATAACCAATTGAAACTGACCAAGCACTGCCAAAATAGAATTAGCAGAGGAGGACATTAAGCAGTTATTATGGCTCTATTTCATATGTTCAAAATATTAAGTGAATATATGAAAGCTATAAAAGGTATCTAAATTGAATTTCTAGAGATGAAAACTACGATGTGTAAGGTGAAAAGTTAAAACTGTTAGGTAAAATAATTAGAGTCGCTGTTAAAGTCACAGTGCAGAATTAGGATGAGTTATATCAGTACCAGAAATACTAGATTTCAGAGCAGCAGATATTACCACAGATGAAGGTCATTTCATAACGATACTCCACTGATTAAAAGGACATAATATTCTTAAATGTCTGTGCATCTAAGAACAGAGCTTTAAAATATATGAAGCAAAAACTGATAAATGAAATTGACAAAAATTATAGGACGAATATGTACTTATAGCAAAGTTGCAAGATATCAAGGTCAATTTTTAAAAATCAATTATTTTTTTATATACTATCAATGAAAAATATCAAAATAAAATTTAAAAAATACCACTTATAATAGCTTCAAATATTTTTAATACCTGGGGCTAAATCTGACAATAGATGCCTAAGACCTGTACTCTGAAAATCTCCAGACATAGCTGAGAGAAATTAAAAAAGACCTAAATTATTTTAAAAAAATGTAACAAAGATCCAAAGACTCAGGGTTGTCAAGATGCCAACTGGGGGAGAACCAAGATGGCGGCATAGGTTAACGCCGGAGTTTGCTGCCTTGAACAACTACTTCAAAAGTGAAACTAAAAAACGGAACGGACATCACCCAGAACCACAGGAACGCTGGCTGAGTGGAAGTCCTACAACTAGGAGGAAAGAGAAACGCATACGGACACTCAGAGGAGGCGCAGTGCTGAAGTCAAATTCTGAGGTGCAGAGTGCGCGGAGCGGGCTGGCGGTGGAGGGCGCGGTTGGCGTTTTCAATCGGGAGGGAGTTGCAGACTCTGAGCTCCAGATACAGGCGAGTCTTTAGCGACCCAGACTCAAACGGGAGAAGCGGGACTGTCTGGCTTCGGTCAGAGCGAGTGCAGCTTTCTCTCCGAGGTTTGCAGTGGGTGCTGGGACTCAGAGAGGCAGAGCCCCTGGGGACAGGACTGAGAGCCGCCATAACTGCTCTCTCTGGCCCACCCTGTTGATCCCGTGCGACCCACCTGCCCCACCCAAGCCCTGCACAGAGGCATTTGCCGGATAGCCTCAGGCAAAGGCTAGATTAGCACCTCCCTAGAGGACAGAAGTTCTCTCACTGCAGACACAGCTAATTCTCATAGCCACTTGGCCTGCAGGTCAAACCCTCCCTGGTATTAGCTACAACAATCAAGGTTTAACTATAAGACTGCGCACAAAGACCACTAGGGGGTGCACCAAGGAAGCATAACAAAATGCGGAGACAAAGAAACAGGACAAAATTGTCAATGGAAGATATAGAGTTCAGAACCACACTTTTAAGGTCTCTCAAGAACTGTTTAGAAGCCGCCGATAAACTTAATGAGATCTACAAGAAAACTAATGAGACCCTCGATGTTATATTGGGGAACCAACTAGAAATTAAGCATACACGGACTGAAATAACGAATATTATACAGACTCCCGACAGCAGACCAGAGGAGCACAAGAATCAAGTCAATGATTTGAAATGCGAGGAAGCAAAAAACACCCAACCGGAGGGGCAGAATGAAAAAAGAATCCAAAAATGCGAGGATAGTGTAAGGAGCCTCTGGGACAGCTTCAAGCGTACCAACATCAGAATTATAGGGGTGCCAGAAGATGAGAGAGAGCAAGATATTGAAAACCTATTTGAAGAAATAATGACAGAAAACTTCCCCCACCTGGTGAAAGAAGTGGACTTACAGGTCCAAGAAGCGCGGAGAACCCCAAACAAAAGGAATTCAAAGAGGACCACACCAAGACACATCATTATTAAAATGCCAAGAGCAAAAGATAAAGAGAGAATCTTAAAAACAGCAAGAGAAAGAAACTCAGTTACCTACAAGGGAATACCCATACGACTGTCAGCTGATTTCTCAACAGAAACTTTGCAGGCCAGAAGGGAGTGGCAAGAAATATTCAAAGTGATGAATACCAAGAACCTACAACCAAGATTACTTTATCCAGCAAAGCTATCATTCAGAATTGAAGGTCAGATAAAGAGCTTCACAGATAAGGAAAAGCTAAAGGAGTTCATCACCACCAAACCAGGATTATATGAAATGCTGAAAGGTATCCTTTAAGAAGAGGAAGAGGAAGAAAAAGGTAAAGATACAAATTATGAACAACAAATATGCATCTATCAACAAGTGAATCTAAGAATCAACTGAATAAATAATCTGATGAACAGAATGAACTGGTGATTATAATAGAATCAGGGACATAGAAAGGGAATGGACTGACTATTCTTGCGGGGGAAAGGGGAGTGGGAGATGCGGGAAGAGACTGGACAAAAATCGTGCACCTATGGATGAGGACAGTGGGTGGGGAGTGAGGGCGGAGGGTGGGGCGGGAACTGGGAGGAAGGGAGTTATGGGGGGGGGGCGGGAAAGAGGAACAAATGTAATAATCTGAACAATAAAGATTTAATTAAAAAAAAAAAAGATGCCAACTGTCCCAGATTGATCTATACATTCAATTCCATCCCAGTCAAGATTCCAGAGGGGCTTCATTTTCTTTTGTTTTGTTGGGATTTTTGGAGGGTGGAAATTGAAAAACAAGTTCCAAAATTTATATACCTATGCAAATGGTTGAACAATTTTGAAAAAGAATCAAGGCTGAAGGACTAAAATGACTGGATTTCAAGACTACTTATACGCCCACAGTAATTGAGACATTGTGATATTGACATAAAGATGGGCAAATGAAAAAATGGAACAGAACAAAGAACCCAGAATACTTCCACACATATATGGACAAAGAATTTTTGACCAGTGTGAAAAGACAATTCAATGAAGAAGGATTTTTTCACCAAAGTTTCTGAAAAAAAAAAAAAAAGAAAAAAAGAAAAAAAAAAGTACATTTGTATTCCGGAAAGTGAGCTTTCATTCAGACCTCATAACATACCGGTATACAGAAATTTACTCAAAATAGATTTTACAAGTAAATGTAAAATCCAAACTATGCAACTTATAGAAGAAAGCACAGGATAAAATTTTTGTTACCTTGGGTTAGGTACAGATTTCTTAGACAATACACCAAAATAATGATAAATTAGACTTCACCAAAACTAAAGAGTTATGCTTTTCAAAGACACTGCTAAGGTACTGAAAAGTCACAGATGAGAAAATATTTGCCGATCTGATAAAAGACCTGATTCTAGATTATATAAAGAACTCTGAAAACTCAGTATTAAGGAAACTACCAATTTTTAAAAACTGGCAAAATGAACACAAATTTCAGCAAACAAGATATAAGGATGGCACATAAGCACACAAAAAATACGCTCAACATCAATGAAAGTGGGAAACTGAGAAAGTGAGAAACAGCAAACACAAGTGAATACTAATGTTTAATACAGTAGCCTCATTCTTATCCAGGGGCATTTGAGGCCTAGGTACATTCAAGTCACATGAGAATCAAGTGAGAAAACAAATGTGAGAGGCTCAGTACTAGCCTAACTGTGCTAGGAACTCATTTTATTTCTTGCTTGCTGTCTTATACATATGTAAGAACAAGATACACACACACACACACACACACACATTTTTATCTTGTAATGTTTGAATCTGTATTTTTTAGAAGAAATAAAATATGGCATAAAAGGTATTAAAAGTCCTGGAAAGTCACTAGAAAAAATACACTCACTTCTAAATTAGTTACATTTTAATCACATTTTATCTTATTTTATCATATAAGCTCCATGAAGAAAAAGTCTTTTGGTAAGTTTAGTACATGTATATGACATTCTTTCAATATTTTATACTAGAAAAAGCCTTGCTAAATTTAGTATAATGTCCAGATAGATTTATTATTTTCAAATGTGAAAGGAATATTTAATTCTTTAATTTCCCTTCCCAAATAGGCTTGTGGAAATAGTGCCTTACTGTGGGGTAGAATGGCTCCCATTCTGTATCCCACAGAACATTGGCAACCCTCAAAGTTGTCTCAAGGATAAGGGGTCTGGGAGGGCCGGTGGAGGACAAAAGATCCCTTCCCATTTTTTCCCTGATTCGAAGTAACATTTTATTTGAAAAAATGATTCTGCTACTGGAAAAAAAGGAGGGAACAAAGAGAAGGAGGAGTAAAAGCCACCATGGTAACAAATAATCATTAACTAGTTATCAAGTCACCTGATGTGATGGTTATTGGTTTTATGTGTCAACTTATGTGGGCCAAGGAATGGGCAGATAGCTGGCTCAAGGTGTGTGTGTGTGTGTGTGTGTGTGTGTGTGTGTGTGTGTGTGTGTGTCTGGAAGAAATTAGTATTCAAAGCAAAGCAGATTGCAGGCCCCAGCATGGGTGGGGAAACCTCCAGGAGGCCTGAACAGAACAAAAAGGCAGAGGAAATTTGAATTCACTCATTGTCTGATTGTTTGAGTTGGGACTTTAACCTTCTTCTGCCTTGGTGCTCCTGATTCTCAGGACCTCAGGCTTGAATTGGAATCTATACCTTAGCTTTGAGGCTCTTAGGCCTTTGAACTACACAGCAGCCTCCTGGGTCTCCAGCTTACAGAGGGCAGATTGGGAAACATCTCAGCCTTCGTAATCACTCGAATCAACACTTTATAATAAATCTCTGTACATATTTATATTTATACTAGTGACCCAATGCATGGATTCGTGCACATTGAAAGGAAATTAATTAGAAGGTGGCGGTGGGGAGGGACTGTGTGAGATGGGCCAGACACGCCCTGGAGTCAACCTCCTGTGGCCCCTCCCCAGCTGTCCACACCTGGGGCGGTGCCGTGGCTCGAAGGGCATCTGCAGAGTGAGTGGGGTCCTTCTGGCAGGGGGCCAAAACTGGCTCTCCGACATCCCCTGAGGGGTCCCGGAGTGTGAGAGTTCCCTTCTATCTGGTTCCTGGGTGCATCACCTGAGAACCACCACTGCCAAGTCATGGAAGCTTGGCAGCTCCTGTGTTGAGCATCTGCCCCCGGTGGTCAGTGCATGTCATACCTACCAGCTGGTCGGCCAGTCAGCCGGTTGTTTAGCCTTTTTTATATATAGATTTGTATTTATCTTGTATTGGTTCTGTTTCTTTGGAGAACCCTGACAAATATGGTGTGTTATCTAGTTATGTGGTTTACTTATTTACTTTTTGAATTTGATCTGAAAAGATTAAGAGTAATGTAGCTTACCCAGCAACTGCTAAGCAGTCCTAGAATAAGTCAACAAGTGATGCTGCTTTCAGCTTAAAAAAATGATCTCAATTTCAATACCCTATTATGTTCAAATGACTACTATTAAAACATTTTCTCTTAGACCAAATGCTTGTTTTTAATATACTAATATCATTGCCTTGCCTGCATTAAAAGTTACCAGTTATTGAAGCATTATCTCATTTAATTGAATCTTTCCAACAATTGTTTGAATTGGTATTATATTCATTTTACCAGTGGAAGACAATGAAGCTCAGTGATGTTCATGACTGCCCAAATCGCATGGCCTTTGTGGGCCCTCCTTTCTATACACACCCACAGGCAGCCTTGGTTTAGGATAGCTTTGAACCGGAGATGGGGTTTATTTGTGGAATCAGTACCTGAATGTCAGGGGTACTTTTGGGTTCTGTGATTTAATGAATCATTGTCTACTTGAGTTAGAGTCTGGATAAGGATGTGTATATGGTAATCGTGTGATCAAGATTCTCTTCAGCTGACTCAATTGCAAGTGCTTTTCTCCTTTTGTTCATTTAAGGCAGCATTTCATTAAATGTAACTTAGCCAGCTAGGCAAATGGCAGAGCTAGGATTCAGCCCTCATTAGGTTCAGTCTAATAGCCATGCCATTTTGCCTTGGAAATACTTTTCATCCAGTGAATTTTAATATACCCTAAAATTAACACTTTCATTTCCAAATAATAACCCAGTTATAAAAATCTAACTTAAAAGGATCTCTAAGACAGTGAACTTCTTCTTATCTTATCAGCACTCAACTCATTTAAATGTGGCATTATTAATCTGAACAGAGATTTTGTGTCTGAGCAGTTTCAGAAATACTCAGTGTCTGTATCAATTCACTCTCTAAATTAGTGAAGTCTAGGTTAATGAGGTATATTTATATGTATACATAGAATTATGGAAAATACTGTGCATCAATACAATACATTTATATAGTTTATTAGGCTTTCTCATCTTGGGTTATTTAATGGTTGCTAGATAAACTATATTGAAGAATTATTTTAATTATTGACAGTTTGAGACAATGGAAAAATGCACACCTTTATTCGTATTGTAGCTCAAAGTTATAACCCCCAGTCAATTACACTTTGTTTAATGATTGTAACTTTAATTTTGCTTCTGAGGTGGCAAGATATTTTTCCTGATTGCTAAACCAATATTACAGCTGGGTCTAAGCTATCACAGATCCCCTGAGCCTAAATATTTAATATTTTAGTCTGGTTAGCACAGTGGCTGAGCCACAGACTGCTAGCTTAAGGCTAAAGTTTGGATTTCTTGTCCTCCCTCCTACCCCTGTAAATTAAATATAACAGCAGGGACCTGATAACATTGGTGCTTACTAGTTATGGTATCTCTGTTTTACAGCAAGAGGAAACCTCTGCACACCACTAGGTGTATGACAAATAAGATTTCTAGGTGCTATAAGGAAATATTTTATAATTGGGTTGTATTTTATAATATCCAAAGCTGATATAAGAAGAATTAGAGCACAGGCTTTACCCTCAAAATTAAGAATTGTATTAGTTACTAGTGCAGCTAGAATTCCTGTTCCTTATTTATGCCCAAAAGAATTACAGATTTATATTGTTATGGCAAGGGGTAATTCCCACAGAGTAATTCTCCATAAGGTTATGGGAAAAGGGAAAGAAACTTACCAGAAACTGCTCTTAACATAAGTCTAGCCCACAGTCTCAATGATCTAAATAATATCATGAAGTTGTTATATTCCCAATTCTGAGGGCCAATGGCTCTATATTATATCAAAGTAATCCTATATAATAAAAGCCTAATATGCTAAGTGCCCGACTGTTTGACCAGTTGCTATGATGCACACTGACCACCAGGGGGCAGACACTCGGACCGGTAGCTTACTGCTGGGGTCCGCCCATTGAGACTGGATGAGATGGGCCGGACATGCCCTGGAGACTTCCCGTGGTCCCTCCCCAGCCCCGATTGTGTACCAGTGGAGTCCCTTGGCCTGGCCTGTGCCCTCTCACAATCCAGGACCCCTCCGGGAATGTTGGAGAGCCAGTTTCATCCCGATCCCCACAGATCAGGCTGAGGGACCCCACCTGTGCACAAGTCCATGCACTGGGCTTCTAGTATAATATAATTACCTGAAATTTGCAAATTAAGAAACAATATATAGATTATTTATTAGCATTATTAAGTACTTTGGGGAGGCAGTTTTGCATAAGAGTTAAAACATTTTCAGACTGCCTGAGTTTGAATTCAGGTATCAGGACCAAACAGCCTTGATGGATTAATTACAGTGAATATAGATTATTCTCTCTCTCTCTCTCTCTCTCTCTCTCTCTCTCTCTCTCTCTCTCCCCCTTTCTCTCTCCCTCTCTCTCTCTCTCTCCCCCTCCCTCCTTCTTCCATCCCCCCTTCTTCACTCCTTTATAAGGAACACTGTAAGGGACACTACCCTGAATCATGGTAGAGTTAGCAACCCAGTGAAGAACAAACTACCCATCTAATCCTAGCTCTGAATCTCAACTCACTGCACGACTCTGGCTTTATCTGTAAAATAAGGAAATGAATTGAACATGGCTTTTCTCTACTCATTTTGAACCTGTGTTACCATTCCAGCTACCTGCTTATACAGATGCTGTAAATATTGCTCACCTGGGCTCTGCCAGAATCCTCTTGGTATAAGACACTATTTGGATCTTGCAAAGAGATCAGAATTAGTGAGTGCCTTCTGCTATTCTTTGCCTACATTCTCTCTCTTTTTTTTTTTTTTTGCCAATTTTATGATAATTATAACAACAATGCCACCACTAAGTTATTGCAAGACATTGCATGATGTTCAAGCAGCTAGTTCATAAGGACTATAGCCTGCTTATCCTCAATAATTATATTTGATGAGCATTCAAAAATATAGGTTAATAAGATATACATAGTATCATGCCACTAAACAAATATAAATTATTCTAAAAATTCATATATAATGTGGTTGTACTGTACAGCAATGCTGCGCTTATATTGTAGGAGTTTGGTGCAGTGGAAAGAAGACAGGTCTGGTAGTCAGAGGATCAACACAGGGTTTCTACTTAGTCATTGATTCTTGTGTTGAATTTGGTAAATTTGCTACATCCCTCTGGGCCTCAAAAGAATAAAAGAAAACCCACTTCAAAAACTGGTTACAGTTGGAGCGGTAAGTCATGGCTACACATTTCGTTCATCCAATCCAGTGGTGGTTAACCCTATGTACACATTAAAATCAGCTACAAAGTGTATAAAAACATACCAGCACCTGAATCCTTTCCCAGGAGATTCCCATTCGAGTGGACTGAGATTGGGGGCCAGTTACTGATGGGTTTGAAAAGCTCCCCAGGTGATTGTAAAACGAAGCCAGGTTTGAGAATTGTTGCTGTAAGTGTTCAGCAGAGACCCTCTCCTACTGGGTTTTCATTTAAAGTTGCAGCCTTACGGCAGTTCTGGTAGCTTTGTACTTAGTCATTCTGCAAAAAAATCAGGTAAGATTACTCTTTAAGGATATTGCTTGAGGTTATGTGGATTGTATGTTGAGCGACGGTATAATTTGCCTTCTGAAGAGGGACATTTTTGAGAATGAAATGAGGCATATTAATAATCATTGTGTATAGTTGGTGTAAAGTAGGATTATCGTGGACTATCTGGATGTAGTATTAAGTCTTATACTGGGCAGAGTTTGAGACAGCACCTCCTTGCAAGCTCACAAGTTAGCCTGCCACTATATTATACACACACTCTAACAGAAACGTGAGACCTTTGGCTAGATTAGGAAATAGACCTCTTATTTCCCCACAGAGCGTCTTGTGTCAGTTCCCCGTGTCCCCATTCCTCACATGGCAACTTGGTGAGAACCAGAGATACTGACACACAGGGCTTATGTTGGGTGGCTGGCTGGCTGCCCCTCCTCCTCTCTGGGGGGAGGTGTGTGTGGAGAGATTAAGAGAGAAAGAGGAAGGAGCTTTTGTTCAGGAATATAAATCAGTCCTCTGGGGAGGAGGAAGGTCTGTATTTCACTACCTTCACCACCCTGGAATGCAAACAAACCTCTCTAGCTCTTTGGAGGGCTGCACTCAGAGGGCTCTGTCCTAAAGGTATCTGTCCAATCATACTTTAACCCAGGAGACAGTGCTCTTTGCTCAGGAACATTACAATGCCCATGGAATGTTTTCAACCAACAATTGAGCTGTCCTAATTATAGATCAGTGGTGTACATGACTATCTTTTCAAACCCAGGCAGTTAAGGTTACATTCTGGGTTTTCAGTGTGACCCAATGCTTTCCTAGTCTTTTCAGATAACCTCTCTGGGACCATAAATATATGTTCATAGTTGAGTTGCACACTCGGAGTAAATCCAGTTGAATTTCTCACAGAATTTTGGGAGGAGAAATACAGGCATGAGCTCTATTTTTGGTGGCAAACCACAATAATTTGACTTGAGATAGCATAGGCCAAAAAAGTAGAATTTGTGTATCAGAAAACTCAAGGAAAGGAACAGTGAAATGAGGGATTCCAACCCTCTGTATCTTTTCCTAGTTCTTTCTGTACCTCTGCCTCATTCTACTTGCTTATGGCAAATCAGCTCTGTCTGCCTCTGTTTATTAGTTTCATACGTAAAATATAGGGTACTTTTGCTTCAAAACCCTAATAGAGGTCTTACTTGATCATTCCTTGTCTCACTTTTTGGTTGCAAGAAACAGAGATGCAACCACGTTGACTTGAAACACTGAATGAGCCTGAATGAGTGTTAGGAGTTCCAAAACAGGCAGGATTCAACAGTGACATAAAAACTAGAACTAGGTTGGCTTTCTGCCCCTAGGAAGTAAGGTTTGGTTGATCTTTGCCTTTACCATGGTTCAGAAACTCAGTCTGCTCCTACAACAGCTACAGCTATTTCTGTTTGGAATGGAGAGTGGCAACCATCTTTGTTTGGGTGGAGTTTTGTACTGTCCTCAAGTCATGTACTCTCTCTGGCCCAATCAAGGATGTCCAGGAAGGAATGGTCACGTGGCATGGATTGTGAACACCTCATACATTCCTTAAAGCTTGTGGATTATTACCACCAGAGGTCCTCTGGTCGTAGCAGAGCGAAGCTGATTGACAAGAGCACTAAGTCATTGACGTAAACCCCGACTCTATAGTCAGTGACCTTAAGTAAGTTATTTCCTGTCTCTGAGCCTCAGTGTTCCTGCCTTTAAAATAAGAATATTGACCCTAATTGAAAACTGTAGTGACAGACAAATAAGACAGAGTATAGAAGAGTTTTGTGATTGGTAAAGCTGTGTAAAAGTAAGAGATTAACATTTGTAATGCTGTAACATTTTCAAAAAACTTGGGTAATATTAATAATTATATAGCCAACACTTCCTGAATGCTTCTGCTCTAAAAAATTTATGCATTATTATTTTAATTATTTATCATAAGTACTGTATGGGGTATGTACTGTTCCTATGTATGGGCTTTTATTGTTTCTATTTTCAGATGACAAATCTAATACATGCAGAGGCTAACTTGCTCAGTTAAGTAAAGTTAGGATTTAAACCCAGATGATTTGGCTTCAAAAATCTAATAAAGCTCCATGATAATAGACAATATAAAAGTATAAGTTCATCCACTGAGTAGAAAAATCAGCTTTCTGGACTGTCCTAAAGAGTTAGCGTTAACCTTAAGAACCTAAGGAGTTCTTGTATGAGAATAGCTCTTACTCTATGCATACTTGGTCTGGCCAAAGTTTTGTTACTTGTTGATTTAAAAGAATGCCTCCATTTATTTTACTTCTGTTTCCACATTTCTATTCAAAGGGGTCTTTATTCCCATAGGTGTTTGCGAACTCTTTGACCAACAAATTAAATGCTTTGGTCTTTGTAAATAAAAAAGCTCTGTAATTGTCAATACTATAATTTTCAAATTTTGTTAAGAAATTAAATTTATTTCAAATAAATGGCAAAGCAAACCTTGATTTTTCTGAATTCCACAATTTTCTAATTAATGCAAAGAGTCATGGGTTTTTTACTTTAACTTATTTAAAATTTTTAAAAATTAACGTGCATTCTATATTAATAAACAATTCATTATTTTTTAAGTTAAATGGTCTAAATATTCCACATGATTCTCACTGTCAATAAGTGTATAATTAAAAATCAGGGAGAAGAAACAGGCACAGTAACTATTAATATTATTTTAAAAGCTAACAATCATCAAAGACTTTTTTGTTGTAGGCACTGTTTTAAGTGCTTAACATATGTAATTTGTTTAATCTACACAAGTCTACAGCATTGATGTGCCAGAGGTTACTGGGTTTCCCTCCAATTTCTACCCTGTTTTGATATAGTAATAGAAGTTTTAACAGGCATATGGCATCTTTTGAAACTAGATGTTCTGACTAAGTTCTGGCCAATGAGATATGAGTGGAACTGATTTGAGGGAACTTCTAGATTACACTTTTAATGAAAATGAGGACATACTCCTCTTTTTTGTACTCTTCTCCTGCTGTCTAGAGTGTGGACATCTTGACCCATGGGATGGAAGCCACATTTTGAGAAGAGCAGAAGGAAAAGAAAAAGTAGCCTAATCCCACAGGGTCATGGAACCTTATCATCAGCCCTCCTCCATCACAGAGAAGCAAATTTCCATTTCATTTAAGCGGCTGTTATTTTTACTCTTATTATTATACTAGAGGCCTGGTGCACAAAAATTTGTGCACTCCGGGGGGTCCCTCAGCCCAGCCTATGCCCTCTTGTAGTCTGAGACCCCTCAGAGGATGTCCACCTACTGGCTTAGGCCCGCTCCCTGGGGGATCGGGCCCAAGCTGGCAGTCAGACATCCCTCTGGCAGCCCGGCAGCCCTTGGGGGATGTCCACTTACCAGCGGGGAGCAGACCTAAGCTGCAGTCGGACATCCTTAGTGCTGCTGAAGATACGGGAGAGGCTCCCACACCACCACTGTACTGGCAGCCATCAGCCTGGCTTGTGGCTGAGCAGAGCTCCCCCTGTGAGAGCACACTGACCACCAGGGGACAGCTCCTGCATTGAGCATCTGCCCCCTGGTGGTCAGTGTGTGTCATAGTGACCAATCATTCCCAGTCATTCTGCTGTTAGGGTCAATTTGCATATTGCCCTTTTATTATATGAGCTAGAGGCCTGGTGCATGGGTGGGGGCTGGCTGGTTTGCCCTGAAGGGTGTCCTGGATCAGGGTGGGGGTCCTGCTGGGGTGCCTGGCCAGCCTGGGTAAGGGGCTGAGGGCCGTTTTCAGGCTGGCCAAGCCCCCCAGCGATGGAAGCTCCCAGCCTCTCCTTTTTTTCTTTTTTTTTAATTCTGGGATTTATTTACCTTCTATAATTGAAATTTTGTAGCCTTGAGTGGAGCTCAGAGCCGGCCCAGGCGGAGCAACCCAAGCTTTCTGCTCGCTCCAGCTCTGTGGTCATGGCTGGCTGAAAGCAGGTATGTGGGGTTTATTTCTCTTCTATAATTGAAACTTTGTTGCCTTGAGTGGAGCTCAGAGCCAGCCACGGCAGACAGGAAACTTGGCATCCTCCATCACTGGGGCAACCAAGCCTCCTGCTCGCTCCAGCTCCGTGGCTGCCAGCCGCCATCTTGGTTGGGTTAATTTGCATATAGTCTCTCTGATTGGCTGGTAGGCGTGGCTTAAGATGTGGCGAAGGTACATTTGCATGTTTGTCTTTTATTAGTGTAGTCAAACCACTATTCTAATTAAAGCAGTTGGAATCATCACTATTTTACTTTATTTATTCCATTTTTACTTTAAAGTTAGGTAAACTGAGGCACAAGAAGATAAGTGATGGAGCAGTGAAACCAGGATTTGAACCAGAGTCTGGCTCCACAGTCTTCCCTTTTAGCCACACACTTTACTGCCTTTTACAAAGTGTCATGTATATTTGCACTTAATTTTAACACATGATTTTCTGCCATTTGTGATTTAGGAATGGGGATCAAGGTGTTTTTCTTTGCCCTTCTGCATTTTGAAACAAGCAAGAATATGGTTGAAATCAATCTGGATATAGCTTAATCTCTGCAGGCAAAAATAGTAAGGCTGCTCATGGAAACCAGAAAGAGGGTGGCACAAGGGATGGTGGGCAGGAGATTGGGATGGGGCAGTACTGAAATGGAGAAGGGAGTGTGATTAAAGAGGTTCAATTCCTGCACAGCTGGCATGGTGAGTGAATAACAAGTATGATGCAAAGGAAGGAGATAAAATGAATGTTTTCATATCTGTGGCTCCTCTAGCTCCATGTCAGGTGAGTCAAGGTTTCCTGGCATCTTGCAGTTGATCCGATCAGCTACAAGCTCCATAGGACAATAACGATTATCTTCTGTCAGGCCTAAAAGAACACAAGATGCTCTCAAACTTGAGTTTCAGCATGACCCTCTCCACAGCAGTCTCTCTAGTTTTAATGCCTTCCTGGCTTGCTTCCTAGAACCACCAAAAGCAGCATTTCATGGAGCAGCATTTAAAACTACTACTTTACTCCCCTGTTTATCCTGGCTTTTCCTTCTGTCAGCTTTTTGACTGCAAGGGCAAGATAACCCTTGGAATCCAAAAGGTATGATG
This sequence comes from Myotis myotis, assembly GCF_014108235.1. Lineage (NCBI taxonomy): Eukaryota > Metazoa > Chordata > Mammalia > Chiroptera > Vespertilionidae > Myotis > Myotis myotis. The sequence goes on along the minus strand of NW_023416379.1, from coordinate 65,597,295 downwards.
TCTAAAATGAGAAGATTTTGAAACCATTGCAAATTAACCTCTTTCTTGTCAAAACAAAATGTTTCCTCTCACCACACAATTTTTGAGCATGTTTGTTCACTTTTCTGGCCTTTATTTTCTCTAAGTGTGAATGGAAGACTTGGACTGAGTATGGAAGCTATTCACAGGAATAGCCTTCCATGGTTTGTCCTTCTCCATACCTATCAATTCCCAAAACACTGAAAAAGAAGTCATGGACCATGCATTCTCTTGAATATTTCCTTAACTTCACTGTCAGAGTTACTTAGATAATCAAAAATTTCATGCACTCATGCCTTTGTCTACACAACCATAAAAGAAGAAACATCTCATTAAGAATGCTGATTTGTATGTGTTTACACTATGACAGAAGAAAGAAAACAATTGCATCTTTAGAAAAGTAGAATTGTTCCAGTGTGAACAGTAAGAAGATGCTTCTGAGCTCTACATGTCTGCCATCCAGGCAAGCCTTCTCATTGCAAGGAGAATTTCCTAACTTCTTACTCCACGAAAGTTGCTCCAGGGAGGAGTGGTATTGACCCTCCCTAACAAAGTTTGCAATACAATTCAGAATATGCTGGATGCAAATCATCATCCTGTTGATAGTGCTTTATGCTTGGCAGATGGCTCTCACAGCGCACGGCCCCCTGCCCAATGTGGGCGAGACACATGAATAAAATATGATCCCTGCGCAGAAAGGGTCCATAATCCTGGGTAGAAAATAGACACATGCATAAATAATTCTAACTCAAGACAGAGCCTGATGTGTGCTCATGAGAGGTACAAAGGAAATGCTGGGAGAATAGCAGAGAGGGAGAGATTACTTCCTATAGGGTTCTAAATGAAGGTTTCTTGGAAAAAGTAAGAATTTGCAAGAACTATTCTAACAGCAAATGTAATTTCTCACCTACTTTACCTAGATTATTTTTTTATGTCTTTTCATTCTCGCCAATAACCCCATGAAAAGTAAACAAAACAAAAGCTGGAATATGCAGGAAATGTATTGGGTTACAGGTACCTGTAGCAGGAGCTGATGCTGCTTCTCACATAGAGATGTCTGTGTGAGAAACATCTAGATTTTTGGTCACTGCCAGTATTTGGAGAATCCTATGGCTTTTGTTTTGGGTTTCATAAGGTGGATTTGATACATGCCTCCTAGTGTATATTTTAAGCCTGACTATACCTAATGTGCCTTTCATATTTGGGAAAAAATCCTTAAGATTTTTATATAATAATAGCCAACAAATAGAAAAACGGAAACTTTATTACATTCAACCACATGAAGTTGTCATATTTGTAGGAATTTTGGCAATTTGTAGGAATTATGGATACCCTGGTCAGCCATTGACTTTAGGGTGACATGATCAGATCTGGGTTTTGAATGGGTAACTATGAGAAGTTTAGAAGATGCTCTGGAGTAAAGGGAGTGGAGATAAGAAAGACCCAATGCAGTGGTGTTGTGGAGACATGAGAAGGCTGATGGGTGAGTCTTATCAATCAGCAGAGTTGTGGGCTTCTCCAAGGCAGATACCATGTCTCTGATGAATGTCTACAGAGAACAAGGTGGGCAACCTGAAAAAAGAATTTTTAAGAGATTGAGTGAGAAGGTGGGAGTAGAGAAGAAAGAAAGGGACATAAGAGATAGTCCTATTGTAGGATTGCTTATACTTAAATGTGGAGACAGGAGTAAGGCAAAACAAACCAAGAATGCTTTTAAAGCTTCAAGACTAAGAAGGAGGTATATAAGAAAAAAGGAGGAGTCATCAAATAATGCTAATAGTTCACCTTCCACTACAGCAGTGATATGTCCAGGCTTCTTTCATTGGCTGACACCTTTGAGAGGAAAAATTTAGAGCCTTGAAATATGTTAAACCAAGATTTTGAAAACATTGGGAGGACTGAATGTTGAATGCTATATTCCTAGAGGTAGTTTCCAAGTGCACAGCATTCCTGGATGTCCCCACTTGCACTTTCACTTCTGTTTAGCTGATATGGAAGCTCCTTGTCTTCTGCTGTCCTTCCTATTGGCCACTGCACAGCAAGGGTAGCTTTGTCTAACAATGTTGACCTTTAAAATCCAGCACTGGAAATAACTCTGGAAGAAACTAATGCAGTGTGTCCCAAAGTTTCTGTCTATTCCAGGCAATGTCAGTAAGAATGAAATATATTTTAAAAATTTTATGTACAAATAAATTGAGAAAATTTTGTGCTAAACAACATTTAAAGAAAATTTTCTTTTTCTTAAACACCGCTTCTCTCATATTTTTTTAAATATATTTTATTGATTTTTTACAGAGAGGAAGGGAGAGGGACAGAGAGTTAGAAACATTGATGAGAGAAAAACATCTATCAGCTGCCTCTTGCACACCCCCCACTGGGGATGTGCCTGCAACCAAGGTACATGCCCTTGACCGGAATCGAACCTGGGACCCTTCAGTTCACAGGCCGACGCTCTATCCACTGAGCCGGTTAGGGCCGCTTCTCTCATATTTTTGTAAAGTGCATTGTAAATTTCCAGAATGGCGTGAGAATATAAAATTTTCCCTAAACTTATTTTACTGCTAAACCTTTTTCTTTTCTTTTTTTAAAATATTTTTTATTGATTTCAGAGAGGAAGGGAGAGGGAGAGAGAGAAAGAAACATCAATGATGAGAGAGAATCATTGATTGGCTGCCTTCTGCACAGCCCCCCACTGGGGATCGAGCCCAAAACCGGGGCACGTGCCCTTGACCAGAATCAAACCCGGGACCCTTGAGTCCACAGGCTGACACTCTAACCACTGAGCCAAACCAGCCAGGGCTACACCTTTTTCTTAATGAATAGTTTATGGATCTAGTGTTTTATGGTACATATTTAAAGAAATGTTGAACTAAAATTGCTTATCTAGTATGTTTATTAACCTTTTAGTTTGGTGGTGTTCCCTTATTGTTGATAAAGTTTTTTGGTTTTTTTAAAATATATATTTTTATTGATATTTTACAGAGAGGAAGGGAGAGAGATAGAGAGCTAGAAACATCGATGAGAGAGAAACACCGATCAGCCGCCTCCTGCACACCCCGCACTGGGGATGTGCCCGCAACCAAGGCACATGCCCTTGGCCGGAATCGAACCTGGGACCCTTCAGTCCGCAAGCTGATGCTCTATCCACCGAGCCAAACTGGCCAGGGCTAAAGTTTTAATAATAACTTTATGCATATTACTTTACATGGGTAATTGAACCAGAAATAAACTAAAAACTTATAATTGGGTATACAGTATAATTATATTAGTGTCTACAAAAGCATCTTAATTCTAGGGAAAAGAGTAAAAGGAATTATTTCACAATATCAATGTTAGTCATTTTAGTACAGTGGGATACATAACTTTTTTCTTTATTTCTTTCCCAAATACTACTTAATGGTATATTTTTAATAGTAATAGAAAAACTTAAAAAGAAGAAATAAAAATGAAAAGAAAGAGTAAAATAAGAGAGAAAAACAAGAAAGACTCACCTGGCAGGCATGGCCAAGTGGCTGAGCTTCAACCTATAAACCAGGAGGCCATGGTTTGATTCCCCATCAGGGCACATCCCTGGTTGCAGGCCCAAGCCCTAGTGTGGGACGTGCAGGAGGCAGCTGATCAATGATTCTCTCTCATCACTGCTATTTCTATCCCTCTCCTCCCTTCCTCTCTGAAACCAATAAAAATATTAAAAACACAAAACAAGAAAGACTCAAATTATTGAAGTTGTTCTTATACAGGTTTCTTTCATTTCATTTTTTATTAATATGTTGCAGTTATTACCTTGATTCTCAAGATTGCATGTTTTCATTATTAATAGTCACTGGCAGATTGTGGGAAGGGCCTGGAATTTAAAGACTTAGAGGACTTAGGTTTTAATCCTAGCTCTCATGCTTAAAAGAAAAAGAAAAGAAAAGAAAACTTTGGTAACTTGTAGTTATGTGCATGCCACCGTGTCTTCCAGTTTTCTGTTTCACTACGGTTCTGTGATCTTAATAAGCTTTTAACCTAAGCCTCATGATAAACATTCAATTCATCAGCATTCGTTATGCAGGTTATGTAGTGATGGCAGTGGGTATTCTTGAAGGAGAGATGGCAAGGCCCACCAGATGAGAGGAGTGAAAGAAGAGTACTAAAAAAAAAAAAAAAAAAAAAAAAGCCTTTCTGAACAGTTTCTAGGCCTGGCTGGGTTTTCACACTGGCTGCTTAAGTTCCAGGCAGGCCGTCAGAGACGTTTTCCTTCTGCCACTTTCCTGAAGTTTCCTTATTGCACCCAGACATGTGTCATACACATCTAAGAGGCAAAGCTCCGTGTCCTGTCTGTGGCCTGGAGAAGGCTGCTTCTTGCTCTTAAAGCGAAATGGTTTTTCTAGAGGAATTTAAAAATAGTATCAGAATTGTTTATTTGGCATCAAGGAGTGGGGTGGTGATGGAGGAGATGGGAGAGATTATGTTTCTATTACAAACTTAAAAATGCTTAAAAAATATTTAGATATTAAGTCTCCTTGGCTCCCAAATTCTTGGTTCAACTTTTTGCTTTATTTTTACTAAAATTGAAGATATTTCTAAAGACAAAAAGCAGAGAACTTCCTAACATATAGTGATAGATTTTTGCTTTATTGGCCAATGTTTTAGGGTTAAAACAGAATATATTTTGGCCATGCGAGTGACTGAGAAAAAAAAATCTTTCAACAAATTTAATTTCGGGGGGGGGGGGGGGAATCTATTTTTTGGGTGTTTTTTTTTTTAAGGGATGAGGAAGGATGGAAATGAGAACTATTCCCTAGGAAAAGCTGACAAGGGGACTGCCTGTGGAATATGAAAACGTGCTTCCTAAACGCAGGCAGGCTACTGAGTGTTTTAGACCCAGTGATCACACAATCTGTTATAACATAAGCAGATATCAATTTTAAGCTCAAAATGAATTTTCCTAGTGTGTCATGTGTAAAAGCTTATTCCAAATAAAAACAAAAATCTCATTGTAGTTAACTGAAATATTTTAGCTAATAGAACTATAAGAGAGATTAGTTCAGATTAAAAACTTAACCTGTTTTCCATCTGAATTTTTTTTTACCCCTAAAATAAAAAGCAAAAACAAACAGGTTAGTGAGCACACTAACCCAGTGAAAAGTCTCAGTTATGCTGGTGATGATATCTGTATAGATATGGTTGAGAATTAAAAAACTCTTTCTGTTCAAATTATGGTTTTACTTTCATGGGAAATAACCCAGTGCATATTGGGTTGTCTGTAGGCAAGGTTTTAATTAGCACTATTATAGAAGAGAGTAAAATTCTTGGCAAGACCTGGCAAAGAGGGCTGGAGACCTTAGATACATTAATAAATTCATCTGATTTCCCTTTTAACACATCACAAGATTTATAGGATTGTGGAGATTATTTGGAACCAGTACTATTGCTAATTTCTAGAGAGGAGAGAAAGGTTTTGACCAAAGTTCCCTAAAAGTTTGTGTGGCTTCTATTTCGAATTCCAGGAATTCTTTGCCAAAAGGTAAAGAAAGGGCTTTCCAAAGGCTCCTCATCCTCACCTCATCCTGCAGTGTCTCTTCACTAACGGAATTTTGAGGTAATGTTCAATAATTTATAATTTTCAGCCACATTTAATTAATTTTTCACCTCATTACTGTTTACTATTACTGTCTCATATTGAATAATGATTTCGTGTTTCTTGTTTCTGGATACAAAATTACAGTCAGAATAACAGCTGCAAATATGCAACTGTAAAGAAACGTTTAAACAAGCAAAAAGTGTTGAGGCAGGGTGAGCTTAAATTATTCTATGGCCTCTAATTGTGTTAAAAAATTAAGAATTTTCATAAAATTTAAAACAGAGGATCTTAACCTGGGGTTTGTGGACCAGAGGTCAATTCTTAGACTGCATGGAATCTGCTGATTTTAAGCAGAATTCTAAATGTGTGGGCATCTGTGCTTCTCACTAGGTACAGCTTTTCTCACTTTCGCCAGATTCCAGACAGTGGTCTATCAAAATTTTACCAAGTTGAGTCTAACAATATATAAAGGCATAATCCATCATGACCAACTGGTCATTCCTAAGAGTGAAAAATTGGTTTTACAGACAAAAAACAATCAATACAATTCACCATATTAACAAACTAAAAAAAACCCACAAAAACAAACAAACGAACAAAAACTACAATAATCATCTTAACAGACACAGAAAAGGCATTTGAAAAAATTCCACAGTCATTTCTGATAAAAAACTCTCTGCAAACTAAGGATAGAAGGGAATTCACTCAACCTGATGAAGGGCATCAGTGAAAAGCCTATGGCTAACATCATACTTAATGGTGAAAGACTAAGCGCTTTCCTCCTTAGATTAAAAATGAGACAAGGACATCTGCTCTCACCACATTTAATCAACATTTTACAGGGGGCTATAGAAAATGCAATAAGGAAATATAAAGAAATATAAAGCATTCCTGTTTTCCTCCCATTCAGCAATTTTGACTGAAATTGCCCCTACACTACTGATACTCTGATCTTTTTTAAAAATTATTTTTTCTGTGTTTCATTTTGGTTTGTTTATATTGCTATATCTTCAAGTTCAGTAATCTTTTCTTCTACAATGTTTAATCTACCATTAATCCCATTCAGTGCATTATTTAGCTTATACATTATTGTTTTCTTCTCTAACTCTTAAATATATGGAATGCAGTTATGATGACTTAATGTTCTTGTCTTATAATTTTAAACATCTATACCAGTTCTGGACCAGTTTTTTTAAAAAATATATTTTTATTGATTTTTTTGCAGAGAGAAAGGGAGAGGGATAGAGAGTTAGGAACATCGATGAGAGAGAAACATAGACCAGCCGCCTCCTGCACACCCCCCACTGGGGATATGCCCGCAACCAAGGTACATGCCCTTGACCGGAATTGAACCCGGGGACTCCTCAGTCCACAGGCTGATGCTCTATCCACTGAGCCAAACCGGTTAGGGCTGGACCAGTTTTGATTGATTGTTTTTCTCATTATGGATCTTATTTTCTTACTTTTTTCTATGATTAGTAATTTTTTATTGGTTCTGACATTGTGCATTTTATCACAATTTTATCTCAGACCTTGCTTTTTAGTTTTATGTGGAACAAGAGCTAGTTATTAGTCTAAAGCTAGCAATTCACCACTACTGAAATAAAACCCGTCTGAGTACTCTATGTAATGCCTCGTGAATTATGAGAACTTCCAGTCTGGCTGCTATGAGACAACACAGTTTTTTGTATGATGTGAGCCACATGCACTATTCCCTCTAATTTTTTTGGATACGTTTTTCCCTAGCCTAATTTCCTCACATTCATGTGCTGAATAGTAGTCCACTGAATACTTAGAGGACCCTTTGCAGATATCTAGCATTCTCTCCCGTGTATAGCTCTGCTCTCCAGTACTCTCTCCGGAGAACTAACTGCCTTGATTCCCCAATTTAGAGAGTTGACTGGCTTCCACTTGGTCCCTGCCCCCCACCCCATAACCTGAACTCTCTTTCAAGGCAGTAAATTGGGGCAATCATAAAATTTACCTCATTTATTTCCTGCCTCTCAATGGTCAGTGTATTTGGTTGCCTGAGGTCCAGTTTTTTTAAAAGCATTTTGTATATTTTTCTTTTTTAAAAAAATTAGAGAGTAAATCTGGTCCCCAATACCCCAGCTTTCAAAGCATAAGTCCATCTTAATTTTCTTTTAAAATAAAAAATTCCTCACTACCCAATACACAGGATAAGGGCTTATTTGGGCATGAAATTTGCTCCTTATACACTTGCTTGCTGAAGACACAATTTTTCAAGTTAATCTCCTGAGGAGTCTTCTTGATCAATTTTCTAAACAGTGGCAAAGTATCTTTTCTTTAACCCTTATTGATCCTTTTAAAACATAACAATTTAAGTGATAACATTCATTTTATTACACAGTTTTCAATTAGTCCTGGCAGCATTCTTTTCACTGCCTTTCTCCTTGATTGCAGTGCCAGCAAAGAAGCTCCATGACTTCTGGCAATGATGCCTCTGAATAAAGGTTTCTGGGGCTGATGAACTTAAAGATTTTTTTTTTCCAGCTGCAATTTAAAGTGTTGAGCTGAACAGGGAACCTAATTCATTTGATTTCTGATCTCTATGATAACATACGCCTCCCTAAGTAGGGTGGAGAGTCAAGTTCAGTTGAAGCTAATCATCGCAAGATTTGAACTTCAAAAGAAAAAAAATGGAAATAGAAGATTTTCACAGAGAGCCCTTATAGCCTTTGACTTCCTTTCCAAAACTGACAAGAGGATTTTTTTCCCAGTCTCAGGGCAGAATGAAATCATTATTCAGTGTTATCCTAAGGGGGTAAGAATCTAGGTAAATATCCATTTAGAAATAGTTCCTTTTCTTAACATGTGCATTCTTCATTGGATTTTGTGAGGATTGCTGAGCTCTTGTTTTTAATTTTTCCTTTTTGTAAAATATGCCAGCTGCCTTAGAAGACAGTAATTCAATAAAATTCTTGTATAAAGTATGAGGTTTAAAAGACATCTGTTCAAGAAGGCTGGCCAAGGAGAAAATGGAGGAAATGACTTATACATCAAGGCTCCTACGTAGAAGCATTCCCTCTCATTTTGTGAATGAAGACTTCTTGGTAAACCCACTAGGCCTGCAGGGAAGACTTTGGGCTTTGAGCCAGGTTGCCTCGATTCAAATCCTGGTGCTTCCCCTTACTGGCTGAGCAATCTTGACCAAGGTATATAACTTTTCTGTTTTTCTATTTCCTCAGCTGTAAATGGGGTTAATGATAGCACCTCTTTCATAGGTTTGATATGAGGATAATTCAAGTTAACATTTATAAAGCACTTAGAATAATTCCTGCTGTACATAAAGTACTATATATATATATATCTCATATAAAATATACATTTTAAAATATATTTACTAGAAAATATAACCATTTGCTGACCCAAGAATCACCCCATGTTTGGGTCTATCATTTTATGCAATTGTTATGAAGGTTATGGTCTAGTGGAAAATTTAATTCAAATGTCTATAAAAGTATTTGCATAGGAAAGTCTCTTGTATCATATTCCAATACATTAACAAAGCATTTTTTCATCAAAAATATATTGAGAAAAAGGAGACATATATAACCCTCTTTGTAATACTTTGTAATACTCTTTGTAATACTTTAATAAAACAATTAAAAATATATATTGAGAGCTTCCTGTATACGAAACACAGTGCAAGGTGCTAGGAATTTAAAGATGAAGTAGACGCTCCACCCCGCCCCCCCCCCCCCAAAAAAAAAAGATGAATAAAGCCTGAGTTATACTTAAGGATCATTGTAGTTAGCAGACCAATCATGGAATATTTAAAAACACTGTACAGATCCAATAGCAAGAATATTTCTACGGAATAGCAGATAAAATTCCTAACCCAGGAGTGTTTGTGGGGTTGGAAAAGTAGGTCAATGAAAAACTACTGGAGTTAGTAGGTGCAGGTCAATCAAGGCATGAGGAGGGGCTGGCATTCCTGGCAGAGGGAGGGAAATAACCGGTGGTTCAGGAAACAAAGTCAGTCATGTGTTCAGCATGGTGGAGCCTAGTAAGAAAGCAGAAGCTCCGCGACTTGGAGAACATGATCTTCCTTTGCTGACAGCTTTTACAAGTGATCTCTTTAGATAGGGCAATGTTATATTTAAAGGGCTAGTAAGCAAGAAGGGACCATGGTTCCCAGGGTGGAGGCTCCATCCTGCAGTTTGGCCATATCCTAATTGATCACTCTGGGTTCTGGGACTGGACTCAAGCTCTGAAGTTCAGGACACAACTTTATTACTTGTCTCACAGGTGAGTTGAGTCTCAGGTTTGACACCTAACAACCTGATTCATAAGAAGCTGATTTTCAACCAGGTGCCATATTTTGAATACACACAGAACTCTAAGTCTTGCACAACAGCTAACCAACTGCACGCTCACAGTATCTCCAATCCCCACTCTGTTGGTCAGATCCATTTAGGAAATCAAATTAGAGGCCAGAATGCTGATTGGCAGCATCACAAGTGAACAGAGTTCATAGACGTTCTTGGTGGCATTTCCAGCAGCCTGGATCAGTGGGTTCCCTACTCTTTTAAAAAAAAATATTTTATTGATTTTTTTGCAGAGAGGAAGGGAGAGGGATAGAGAGTTAGAAACATTGATCAGCTGCCTCCTGCACACCCTCTACTGGGGTTGTGCCCGCAACCAAGGTACATGCCTTTGACTGGAATTGAACCTGAGACCCTTCAGTCCACAGGCCGTTGCTCCATCCACTGAGTCAAACCAGTTAGGGCGGTTCCCTACTCTTTACTCAGTCTTCAAATCTCCACCTCAGTGACATGTACCAATCCTTGAGGGTGCGAAGAAGCCTATCTGGAGACAACTGAAGAAAACATGATAATTTAGTACTCATGGCTTCCTCATTTTAGAATCTATGCAAGATTATGGACTTATTTTAACATCCTTATCTCAGACTATTGCATTACAATATGATTGATTGATTTAACAACACCTTTCTTTAAGAAAGATGTTGTATTATGTACTAAAGAAACACTGTGGTCCTATTGATTGAATATGAGGGGTTCCTTGATTTATTGCAAAAATATTATAAAACCTTTTCCACTGTAAGCTAGTACTGCTATGTTGATATCCATCATCTGTTGATTTTTATTAGGTTTCAAAAGATCATCTTTTTTTTTTCATCATATCTCTCAATTCAAAAACTTTTTTTGTTTTTTAGCGGACTGCTTACTAATTACAGAGTTTAAATGTACATCTAGGGCCAGACAATGAATAAATCCCTTAAACATGCATCTCTGGTGAGAGGAGAGTTTTAGGATTAAAACTGAACAATTAAAACCAAAATACTCTACGAAAGGTATTACACTTTATTTACAAACTTCAGGAGCAGAAGAGAAAACCTAATTGTATTACATTTTCATCCCTTGATTCTTCTTCAGTATGTTACCCAGGCCAAATATCTTGACTTCTTCAACATCATCAGGTGAATCTGTGCCATACAGCCCATTGAATATTTATTGCCTTTTAAAATTTTGTTATACTTTGTAATCAATAAGTCAATAATGATTTCCTGAGATGAGGCGCATAATACCTCCAATATGGGACAAAGGATTATCTGTAAAAAACATAGTTGGAGAGACAAAATACAATGTATAAAAAATATATTTTTATTTAAAAAAACCAGCACACAAAGGTTGTATTACTAGAGAATAAAATCTCTCATGACTTTCAAAAAATGAATTATAGCAAGGACTTAGAGGAGTTAAGATTTAATGATTCAGTGAGACTTGTAATGCATCTTAAACTAGATTAATCAAGTGGGGACAGGAGAAAAAGCAGAGCTGGGAAGGAGGGGGGGGGGGGGTTGTGCATGTGCACACGCTGCTTGTTGAAGAGCAAGCTATATAGTAAGAAGTAGGCCTATTGGCATGGGCAGTATTGCTGTGATGAAATACAGGTAATATACTTGAACAGGTAAAAATAGCCATCATTTTAAAAGTGCTTATAGTGCTCATTGTCCTACATAAATTAACCAAAAACTTGTGAAGTAGGTGTCTCTATTTTGATCCCCATTTTACAGATGAGGAAACTGAGGTTTAGTGCTTAGAATCACACCACCAATGAGGAGTGGTGGCAGGACTGGCACCTAGCAAGCTTGGCTACTTCTACAAGAGAATCAAGACACATGTATCAGTCTTAACTATAAGAAACAAGAATTCTGACTTGCTGCCGTAAGGTGACAGAAGGCCCCTGTAGATCTCTGAGTGGCGTGAGGGAAGTGATATCTAAGGAGTATCAGGAGAACACAGAATGGTCTGAGATGAGCTCATGAAACCAGTGGGGAGGAGAGGATGAAAGTGAGGACAAGTCAACAATAATGCCACCATTTCCTTACCTCTCTGCATTTTTTGGGCTCTCCTGCTGACACCTGTTTTGGCTATGGTAAAACACTGAACAGAATAGACTGCCTTCACACCAACACTACCCATTTCCCCTTACTTAGCTGAAGGAACTAGACTAGGCCCCATTTGTGGGGTACTTTACGGGGTTTGAGTAATTTGGCCAGCTGGGAGGAGATTTTGTGAGCCAGGAAAGCAAATGAATAATACCCTCAATATCTGCAGTGGGCGTAATTTGTTGCTTAAACATGCATCATCCTCGCCTTAAGGCTCATTTGACGTGGCTGTAATTCAGGAAAAGCCATCGTTCCGATGAACACACACCGTGACTGTGAACGTTTCCTGTCTGTAATTATGGCAGGATGGTCTCACATCTGCCTTTCTGACTGTTTCTTCCACATACACTTTGGCTCTTAATGCAGTGCCACTACATGGGTGGTCACCTTGAATGGTTCATGCTTTTAATTCGTCTCCAAGATTCCAATGTGCTTTGGCATTGGTAGTTCTACAAATCAATGAAATAAGCAGAAAAATTAGTTCAAGCAGCAATAAAACTTTTCTTCTGACTGCAGCAGACAGAAATGGCTTACTAACTTCCTAGTCAATCCAATGCAGAAAAAAATATTCTTATTTTAAAAAAAGAAAAAGACTGACATATATAGTCCTTCTATTTAGATACTACAGCCTCTGAAATTTTCTGTAACATGGACAACAACAAAATAAATATGTTTTTGGTATATATATATATATATATATAGCTAAACCTTAAAACTCAATGAGCAGTATTACTGCCAAGTGTAATTAAGTTATTCAGATTTGGACCATATGGAATGGAGTTATAATTGCTTTAATGTTCTTTTCCTAAAAATTCTATCATCTATGTCATTTGGGAGGCTGTTTCTATTGACTGATATTTTGTCTTCATTATGGGCCATGTTTTCCCAGTTCTTTGCATAGCTTTAATTTTTTTATTAAATTCCAGATATGAATTTTATGTTGTTGAGTGCCAATATTATTGCTCACTCTCAAATATTCTTGAGCTTTACTCTGGGTTGCAGTTATCTGGAAAGAGTTTGACCCTTTAAAGTGTTCCTTTAAACTTAGTGAAGTGAGATCAGAGAAGCCATTAAGCATAGGGCTAAATATTCCCACTGCCTAAGCCAGCCGTAGGCAAACTATGGCCTGTGGGCCGGATCCGGCCGTTTGAAATGAATAAAACTAAAAAAAAAAAAGACCGTACCCTTTTATGTAATGATGTTTACTTTGAATTTATATTAGTTCACACAAACACTCCATCCATGCTTTTGTTCCGGCCCCCGGTCCAGTTTAAGAACCCATTGTGGCCCTCGAGTCAAAAAGTTTGCCCACCCCTGGCCTAAGCCATACTTTCCTAATGCCTTTTGTATTATGAATTTTATTCTCTTCTGGCTGGTGGGAATATGAACTATTTGCAGCTCTGTGTGAGCTCAGGAGATTATTCAGCCTGCTGTTTTCTGGTGTTGTAGGTGGTTTCCTCATGCACAGGTGCCCATTAGCACCCAGCTGAAAACTCTGGCCAGGCTCTCCCCATCTCTCTCATTCTCTTGTTCTCTCTCTCTCTCTCTTCTCCCCACTCCCCCCGTCTCTCTTCTTTCCCGCCCCCTCTCCCCCCCCCCCCGACCCCCACCTCTCTGCCTTGCTATACACTATGGCCTGGAAATACAGCCTGTAAGCTGGGAAATCCTGGGGCTCACTTTGTTTCCCATTTCTCAGAGATCAATTTCTCATGCTGTCTGTTGTTCATTGTCTAAGAGCTGTTGTTTTCACTTATTTAGACTGGCTTTTTATTTGTTGAAGGATGAAGTGTGAATTTGGTTTGGTTACTTCTCTTGGTTGGAAGTGAAAGCCAGGTATTTACTTATTAAATATGTCAAAAATTTAAAAAAAATTGAAAACTTCTGGTGCTTACAATAAATTATGAGAGACTTCATGTGCTCAATATCTGGAAACATTTAGATGTTCTGTAAGCCCTGTAGCTGAGCGTGTACCTCTTCCAATCCTCACAATGTCTAATCACAGCAAAAACTAATGTTCCAAAATTCTGTTGTCCTACATATCAAATTTAAGTGAGGATAAATGACCCAAAGAAATAATTTCAAGACCAGTAGGCATGGAAGGCTACTAATGAAAGGATTTTAGAAACAGGAGATGGGAGGATATAGCTCCAAGGTGCCAGGTTGTTTATTTTACATACATAGAGGATGGAGGAATGTTACAAGGGGAGAAGTGAGGGGCACCTGGTGAGCTTTAAAACTTTGAAACTGATACCAGGGAATAAGGGGGAAATGGCCAATTAGGAAAACACAGGGGACATAAATTAAGGAAGGATCCAATTAGAAAGTATCATGTTCAGACAAAGAAGCTACCAGCATATATAAACTGATAGACAGAGAGACCCAAAGGACTGTTTTTTTCCCGTTTTAGAGAGAGAGCAGGTTTTTCCCATTTGGGGGCCCCTTCCCAGGGCCCCCCTTTGGAGATTCCGCTCTAAGGGGAGTTTGTATAAGCTTGTAATAAACTTCCACACTTTGCTTAAAATCTTTTAGTCCGGGAATTTTATTCTTCAAACTTCGTAGGACAAGAACCCGCAAGCAGAGTCCGAGCTTGCCATTCATTCTGCATATCACTAACTACCTTTGGGACCAACACAATATATAAATTCATACATGTACAAACATGTACAATTTTTTTGAATGGTGTCAGAACTGATAACTGATGATAAACTGTTTGAGTGTAATAGATGTTATGATTAATTGCATTGTTGCTAAAGTGAACATTAATTTGATACATCTTATTTCATGCCTTGTGTTGAAAATCTTTCTAAAATCTTATTTGTTTACCCGATAAGTAGAGAAAATTCATTGTAATTTATTAGTTCTCATACATCTCTGATTGTAGTAGTATTTCTTGGTCAAAGTCTTAAACATAAATAATCACTTTGTACTACTGTGCATGTGGCCAGTGTGTTTTAACTTGGTCATAATTGTTACTACATTGATGAGATAAAATATATCCCGCACCTAGGAGGCTGGACACAGATGTGGGATGCCTGGACGAAGGCTGGCATATAATCACAGGGATGTTCCAAGACAGCCAGTAGGGAAGGTGAAGTCTCGCTAGTGATGATTAAGAACCCATCAGAATGCACTAGGTGACTTGCAGGTAGAGAGGTGACTTGGCAGTAAATAGAGGAATGTTCCAGGCACAGGAAGAATGTGGTCTTTGGGAGTATGGGTGTAAGTAACATAGGTAGACATAGAAATTAGAACTTCAGTCTCTGAAGAAGGTGGAGTAGGGAGGGATGGGCAAGGCCCTACTCTTCAAGGAACTGGGTGTGGGGGATAAGAAGAGGTAACCCAGATTAAAAAATAAGGAGTTAATATCCAAAATATATCAGGAAATCACACAATTCAATAGGAACAACCAAATGATTCAATTAAAAAAATGGTCAGAGGATCTCAACAGAAATTTTACCAAAGAAGACATACAACTGGTCAACAGATACATGAAAAGGTGCTTAACATTATTAGTCATCAGGTAAATAAATGCAAATCAAAATCACAGTAAGGTATCACCTCACACCTGCCAGAATGACTATTCTAAAAAAGACAAGAAAAAACAAGTGTTGGCAAGAATGTGGAGAAAAGGAAACCCTTGTGCATTTTTGGTGGAAATGAAAATTGGTGCAGTCACTAAGGAAAACAGCATGGAGGTTCCTCAAAAAATTAAAAATACAGCTACAATATGATTCTGCAATTCCATTTCTGGATATTTGTCTAAAGAAAATGAGAACACTAACTAAAAGAGATATATGCCCCCATATTTATTGCAGCATTATTTACAGTAGCCAAGACATGAAAACAACCTCAATGTCCATTGATAGATGAATGGATAAAGAAAATGTGGCATTTAAATACAATGGAATATTATTTGGCCATAAGAGAGAAGGAGATATGTTACTTGCAACAACATGGATGGACCTTGAGGGCATTATGTTAAATGAAATAAGTCAGACAGAGAAAGACAAATTACAGGTAGAATCTAAAACAACAACCAAAACAATAAAAAATCACTGAACTCATTAATACAGAGAACAGATTGGTAGTTGACAGAGATAGTGTGTGTGTGTGTGTGTGTGTGTGTGTGTGTGTGTGTGTGTGTAATGGGTGAATATGATCAAAAGGTGCAAACTTCCAGTTATAAAATAAGTCCCAGGGATGTAATGTACAGCATAGTGACTATAGTTAAGAATATTGTATGGTACATTAGAAGTTGCTAAGAGAGTAAACCTTGCAGGCTCTTATCACACACACAAAATTGTGACTATATATCATGCTGGATATTATCTGGACTTTTGTGATCATTTATCAAAATGTACATATATGGGGAAAAAAGAGGAACAAATGTAATAATCTGGACAATAAAGATTTAATTTAAAAAAATAAACAAAATTTATATATATAAGATTATTTTATTGTATACCTAAAACTCATATGTCAACTATCCTATCTAATAAAAGACCGCTACCCTTCCCATTGGCTAATCAGGGCGATATGCAAATTAACTGCCAGCCAAGATGGCGGCCGGCAGCCAGGCAGCTTGAAACTAACATGAGGCTTGCTTGCTTCAGTGAAGGAGGACTCCAACGTTCCCCGCCTGCCGCTGCAGGCCTCTGAGCTGGCAGTTTGAAACATAGTTACAAAAATAGAAGCTAAACCCCAGAAACTAGCTTTCAGCGAGCCCGGGATCTCAGAGCTGGAGTTGTTACAGAGTTTCGATTGTAGAACCTAAACAAACTAGGTACCTGCTTTCAGGAACGGAGGCCTAAGAGCTGGAGCCTCAGAGCTAAAGCTGGCCAAGAATAAAAAAAAAAAGAAAAGAAAAAAAGGAGCAGTTGGGAGCTTCAGTCCCAGCCTGAAAACAGCCCTCAGCCCCTCACCCAGACTGGCCAGGCACCCCAGTGGGGACCCCCACCCTGAAGGGTGTGTGACCAGCTGCAAACAGCCATCATTCCCTCATTCAGGCTGGCCAGGCACCCCAGTGGGGACCCCCACCCTGATCCGGGACACCCTTCAGGGCAAACCAGCCAGCCCCCACCCATGCACCAGGCCTCTATTCTATATAGTAAAAGGGTAATATGCCTCCTAGCACCGGGATCAGCAGAGCCGAAAGG
Source organism: Myotis myotis (assembly GCF_014108235.1). Taxonomy (NCBI): domain Eukaryota; kingdom Metazoa; phylum Chordata; class Mammalia; order Chiroptera; family Vespertilionidae; genus Myotis; species Myotis myotis. The sequence goes on along the minus strand of NW_023416379.1, from coordinate 65,580,119 downwards.
TCTCCCGGCACCGGGATCAGCATGACAGGGGGCAGCACCCAAACCCCCTGATCGCCCTGCGGCTCTGTGTGTGACAGGGGGCGGGGCCACAACCTCCCTATCGGCCCTGCTCTGTTCCTGACAGGGGAAGGTGCCCCAACCCCCTGATCAGCCCTGCTCTGTGCCTGATAGGGGGGAGCTCCCCAACCCCCTGATCAGCCCTGCTCTGTGGGTGATAGAGGGCGGCGCCCAAGCCCCCCCACCCCACTGGCCCTGCTCTGTGTGTGATGGGGTAGAGCCATAACCTCCCCATCGGCCCTGCCCTGAGTGTGACAGTGGCAGTGCCCCAACCCCCTGATCGGCCCTGTTCTGTGGGTGATAGAGGGCGGTGCCCCAACCCCCTGATCTGCCCTGCTCTGTGCATGACAGGGGGGAGCTCCCCAACCCCCTGATCGGCCCTGCTCTGTGTGTGACAGGGGGGAGCTCCCCAACCCCCTGATTGACCCTGCTCTGTGTGTGACAGGGGGCAGCACCCCAACCCCCTGATTGGCCCTGCTCTGTGCGTGACAGGGGGCAGCGCCCCAACCCCCTGATTGGCTCTGCTCTGTGTGTGACAGGGGGTGGCGCCGCAACCTCCCCATCGACCCTGCCTTGAGTGTGACAGGGGGTGGTGCCCCAACCCCCAATCGGCCCTACCCTGAGCGTGACTGAGGGTGGCATCGCAACCTCCCAATCCGCCCTGCTCTGTGCAGGACAGGGGGCAGTGCCCCAATTCCCCAATCGGCCCTGCTCTGAGCCTGACCAGAGCCACTGCACCTAGGGATTAGGCCTGCCCTCTGCCACCCGGGAGCAGGCCTAAGCCAGCAGGTTGTTATCTTCCAAGGGGTCCCAGACTGCGAGAGGACACAGGCCGGGCTGAGGGACCCCCCTCCCCCCCGAGTGCACAAATTTTTGTGCACCGGGCCTCTAGTATCTTAATAAAAAAACAACTGAAAATGCCTCCTAGTATTAGGGAATTACTTGGCTAAAGAGGAACTTGCTATAGGGCTGAGGATGTTATTTTCCCCAGAACCTTGCCTGCGGCTGTGGAGTTGACTCTCTTGGTTTTATGGGGTTCAAACCTAACTTTTGACACCAGTGTGAGAGGCAGTGAGCCATGCTGAATGCTGCACTGTTGGAGAATGTGCTAAATGTATCCTTCCAGACCCTTTCAATCAACTCAGTGTAGCTCCAAGCATACATTGTGAGAATATTAAAAAGATTTCAGAGATATGTTACACTGGGATTCATTCCTCTAACCCAGTACTTTTCAACCTTTTTCATCTCATTGCACACATAAACTAATTACAAAATTCGACGGCATACCAAAAAGTCTGTTTTGCCTATCTGACCAAAAAATAGGTATAATTTTGACTCATTTACACTGGACAGTTATTGTAGTGTTGGCTGTTGTCATTTTTTTATTTGACAATCTAAGGGAAAGAAGGTTAGTGCCCCTGACTAAATAGCCAGGTATTGCATGTTTTAAAAATTCTTGTGGCACACTGGTTGGTTGAAAATCGCTGCTCTAACCTTCTCACAACATTCTTCCATATTAGCTCTCCTTCTGTTTCAGACTTAAATCCTTCCACTACACCCTCCCCGTTTTGTTTTTTTATTTCTTTTGATACTTGCCACCTCGCCTTGATTACTGTCTTGTTTGGGCTAGTCTTTCCAAATAGATTGAGGCTCCTTTCAGGACACGCTTTGGAAATTCTTCCATCTTTTGCATGTGTTAGATCTTATATGCCATCAAGGATCGTGTGGGACTGACTGATGTATGTCCTTTAACCACTGGATCAGCAGACAGTCTTGACCTGAGTTACTAGTATATCTACAAATGACTTGTTTGAATAAATCCCTGATGGAAATCTGTGGTACTTTTTAAAAATATATATATTTTATTGATTTTTTACAGAGAGGAAGGGAGAGGGATAGTTAGAAACATCGATGAGAGAGAAACACCGATCAGCCGCCTCCCGCACACTCCCCACTGGGTATGTGTCCGCAACCAAGGTACATGCCCTTGACCGGAATCGAACCTGGGACCCCTGAGTCCGCAGGCTGATGCTCTATCCACCGAGCCAAACCAGCCAGAGCTGTGGTACTTTTTTAATGTTTAGTTCAACTCTCATACATCTCTTATGAGCCAGGGCCCTGGCCTACCTGCAAAGAGAGATGAGTCAGGCTCAAACTCCACAGTTAGGAAGGTTGAAGTTCTAGGGTGAGACACACTCAGGTAGCAGATAGTTATATTAGGTTGTGAAAAGTGCTATGAAGAAGTCCATGGTGACTTTTCTAAGAGGAGTGGGCGTTTAGCAAAAGAAAGAGTCATTTAACCCAGCCCAGGGTGAAGGGAAGGGCTGAAAGCACAGGAGTGAGTGGTCTCTCATTTGTTTCTTTTTCTTAACAAAAAGAGTGCAGAGAATTTTCATTAGATGAGATTTTTATCATATGATCATAATAAGTATAATAATGGACTCACAATATAGATCCATCTACAAAATACTTTAAATGGGCAATTTTCATCAGGCTGCTCTCAGAGTGTGGTTAGAGCCTAGTTTCAGGAATTATTGACCACTTATGGCCATAATGGACATAATCTCTAGCTCTGTGATTTAGTAGCTGTATTCACCTTTGAGCATTAGTATCCACCTGTGTGATTATAAATAATAGTTACTATGCAAGTGTCTTCATTATCAGTTTATTGCCTCTCAGTTTCAAATGCATCCTTTAATACCTGCTCTGTGATATTGAAATTCTTTAAGCATTTCTCATTTGAGTTAGGCACAATGTTAAGTTTTCTGAATATAGGGTGCTGGAAGGGCGCTGGGAGGAAGAGCTTCTTCGTGATTTCCGGCGTGGGCTGAGATCAGCGGCGTGGGTGTGAGGACACCTGGAGGAACCTGCCCCGTCACGGGCCCAGGATGAGGTCCCTCTGTGATTTTGCAGCCTTGCCTGACAATACCCTTTCTGCAGGCCTCTCAGCGTGGAACCCAGAGCTCTGTGCAGCCTGCATGCCGCCATGGTTAGAGCATCCTGTGACAGGGAGTAGTTCCTTCTGTGAGCTCTGCTGCATTCCTCTCACTCCAAGGCCTCTGCCCCTGAGGCACCAGGCTCCACAGCTCACCCAGGTCACCGGTGCTGAGCACCTGCTCTCTGCCTGCACTCTGGTGGGTGACTTGCTGTTTGCCTGCCAACTCCAGACCAGCTCCAGCTGGGCCAACTCAGCAAACTCCTCTGCTGTCCTGTGACTGAACCATACCCCCTCCAATGAGGTCTGACTCCTTCCTTAGCTAGTCTCCCTCAGCCCTGGGATCCTATACAGCATTTCTTTTATCTTGTGGTTATTCTTTTATCTCAGTTTAATTATTCTTTAAATATATATATATATATATATATATATATATATATATATATATATATATATATTAATTTCAGGGAGAAAAGGGGAGGGAGAGAAAGAGAAACATTCATGATGAAAGAGAACCACTAATGGGCTGCCTCCTGCATGCCTCCCACTGGGGATTGAGCTCGAAACCCAAGCATGTGCCTTGACCAGGAATCAAACCTTGACCTCCTGGTTCAGAGGTTAATGCTCAACCAGTGAGCCACACTGGCTGGGCTCAGTTGAATTATTCTTTATGTTAACTTCCTCTGTTTAAACACTGTGTGGTCTTGTTATCAGATGAAGTGAGGGAGGGAGGGGTTATCTTCTCCACTGGGTACTGCTGGGGCTGGACTTCTTACGATATCCTGAGAAAAAGACTTTTCTGAGACTCACAGGGGATAATAAGTGTTTTTTATTTGTGTGGCATTAAATCCTGAGTTTCCAAAGTCCCATTTCCCTTAGTCTCAGAATGCAGAGAAGCAGGAGCAAAAGGACTTCACAGGCCTAGAGTTATATTAAGTCCCAAGTGAGACAAGAGTGCAAGAGCACAGGAGCATGAGCTTCTTTGTCCAGGGAATTGAGTATCCCAAATCTCAGGCTTGCAGTGGCCACACCCATTCTGGCCAACCACCTCTGTCCCCAGGTGTGATTGAAGGGCAAGTATCTTCCCTGTCACCTCAACTTTACTGGGCATGTCACTCTTCCCTGTGTCCTATCTCCTTCCCCCAATGTTTAATAGGGAACATGCCTATAATGTCTGGCCTTCCCTTTGCTCCTCTCCTATTATTTATAATTAGGTAATTACAATGGTATCAGTTTCTATCTCCTGGTTGGACCCAGACTGCTATCCCAGTAAATTCATATAAGGACTATAGGCCCAGTGCACGAATTTGTGCACAGTGGGGTCCCTCGGCTTGGCCTGTGGGACTGGGCTGAAACTGGCTCTCAGACATCCCCCTAGGGGTCCTGGATTGCGAGAGGGCATAGGCCAGGCTGAGGGACCCCACTGGTGCGCAATCGGGAACAGGGAGGAATGTGGGAGGTTGGCCAGCAGGGGAGGGACTGCGGGAGGACTCCAGGGCGTGATTGGCCCATCTTGCTCAGTCCTGATCAGCCGGACCCCAGCAGCAAGCTAACTTACCTGTTGGAGTGTCTGCCCCCTGGTGGTCAGTGCACATCATAGCGAGAAGTTGAGCGGCCTTAGCATATCATTAGTGTATTATGCTTTGGTTGATTGAACGGACAACTGGAAAATTAGCATACCAGGCTTTTATTATATAGGATTACATAAAACAACATTTGGCATAATAAAGAATAGCAATTATAGCTGATCTTGTTTCTTCTTCCCTTTCTCCTTATAACCCAAAAAGTTGGCTTGTAAGAATATGTGTGTGTGTGTGTGTGTGTGTGTGTGTGTGTGTGTAATTATGTGTTTACACAATGCTAGTTGCATTTCTCCTCATTAAGTTTGCTACACTGTCACTTATTACCAGAGATGTAGATTTTTTGAGATGGAAGGAAACTTTTAGATCATCTAGTCCAACTACACATAACAAAATTGACTTACTCGAGGTCACACAGTTAATTCTGGGTAGAACCTGTATAAGAAGCTATCTAGCCTGAGGACAAGTCCAGGGTTTTCTCTATAGCTGGAATTTGTTCTTTCTTCAAGTTTAAAGTATAGAGTGGTCTAGATGGCTATAATAGCATCCTAAGCTTGCCATAACAAATCACCATAAACTAGGTGTGTTTAAATAACAGAAATCTATTCTCTCAGTTCTGGGGGCCATGCTGCATCACTGCCTCTGTTTTCATATTGCCTTCTTTCCTATGTATCAGATTTCCCCACTTAGTGTCTCTTATAAGAACACTTGTTGTTGGATTTGGGGCCCACCTGGATAATCCGATATGATTTCCACATCTCAAGATCCTTAACTTAATTTTAACTACAAAGACTCCTTTTCAAAATAAGGTAATATTACAGCTTGTGCCCATTAGATCATAGTCATACATATTTTTGTGGCCACCGTTTAGCCCACTACAATATTTTTATAGATATAGATTCCTAAGGTGCTGTGATATGCTACTCTATTAGCTCAGTTAATAAGCCCAGAAATGTTTTTCCAATAGTTACTTATTCCACAGGCATATTACTTACCAAAGTGACTTGCTTAGGATTTGTAATAACAGTCCTGCTATGTGAGCTTCACTTGGGGAACATGTAGTCTTTTCACTATTGTGCATAAAAACCAGCTGTTTCATGTCCTGATCCTAATGCAAATGCTTGAAGAGTGAGTAGAATTTTCGCAGGTGTGAAGATGTGGTGTGGACATTCCAGACATGGGACATGGAGTGAAAGGGCACAGGCCAGTGGAAAGGCTCGTGGAAAAATGTCAATGTGCTATAATATTAGCATGAGAGGTTTGAGAGAAGTGTGTAGGCACATAGGACATTTTAGGTGCCCCATCTTTAAAAGGGTGTCAAATGAATGACTGGTAGAAAATATTCCTCAAGGAATTCACTAGGTGGCACTCTTTCTTTTTTGGCAGAGTCTTCATAATACGTGGCTGGGTATTTGGAATTATTATTGAATTTTTGTGTTTCTTCCGGATATTTGGATACAACCTGAGGCAGTATAGCCTTCCTAGCCTCTGTATAAATCCGGAAATTCTAGGAATGAGCATTTTCAAGTGACATGGAAAACACTCATAGAATAATTGAGATACTTAATGTGTAGAAGTCTGAATTTTTTTTTTTTTTTTTTTTGCCTTGGTATATGTTAGTCTCTATTTATGATTCTTTCATTGTAGTTCTTTATTTAAAGATTTTTTACTCCTGGGGAATGGTTGCAAAAACACTGTATATCTTTCATTTGTTTGAAACCCATCTATTGAGTCTGTTAGAAGTAAAACCTGTTTTATTTTCCATTTTGTCACCAGGAATATTAAAACCCAAGTTTCTATAATCTCAAACCGATACAATTAAAAATATCATAGAAAATGATTTTTGAAATATATAGATAATAACTTTAAATTATAATAAATTGAATGTGTCCTGGAAATAGTGGAAATATATAAAATTCATTAATAAAATTATAGCATATACTGTCACATTTTAATTTTGAAATATACAACTTCTCAAATCAACTCATCAGGCATTATTTATGCTATTGATTTTGACATCTTTGGAGAAAGATTGGCAGGTATTTTAATAACATGTGCAGTGAAGTAATGATTAAAATCTAAAATTCTCTGAAATAATTATACTTCCAATTATCCCTATTAGTACTACAGAGCACATTTTGTTGTTGCTTCTTAATGAAACAAGAAACATTATCCTTATGTGCCCTTTTCAGATTCCCTACTTACTTAAATTTAAAAAAAACTTTTTAGAAAAAATATTTTTAAATTAGTTATAATAGAAACTCACATTTCAGTAAAATTATATTTTTTATGGAATTCTAAAATTGGCAGCAACGTTTTATAAGACTGACAGATGAAGTTTTCAATATTCTCCACATTGAAAAAGAAAAAAACAAAGTTAGGTGAAGACAATGATAAACAACAAGATAAGCAAGTAAACAAAACATTTTAAAAATTACATTTATTGAGGACACATTGGTCAACCTGAACATATAGATTTCAGCTGTGGGTTTCTCTTATAAGATCTGTATATTGCACCACGTGCCCACCACCCAAAGTCAAATCTCTCCCATCACCATATATTAAGATCCCCTTTTCCCCTGACCCTCTTCCCTATGGTAACCACTACACTGCTGTTTGTGTTCACAAATTTCAGTTTTATATCCCATATATGAGTGAAATCTATGGTTCTTAGCTTTACCTGACTGACTTATTTCACTTAGCATAATATTCTCAAGGTTCATCCATATTGTTGCAAATGGCGCTTTTCAATTTTATGGCTGAGTAGTATTCCACTGTGTATATGTACTGCATCTTCTTTATCCAGTCCTCTAGTGTAGGACACTTTGGTTATTTCCAGGTCTTGGCCACTGTGAATAATGCTGCAATGAACATAGGAGTGCATATATCTTTGTGAGTACATGATTTTGAGTACATACCCAGGAGAGGGGTTGCTGGGTGGTATGGTAGCACTATTCTTAATTTTTTGAGGAATTGCCAGACTGCTTCCCATAGTGGTTGTACCAGCCTACATTACCACCAGCAGTGAATGAGGATTCCATTTTTACACAACCTTTCCAACAGCAAGTAAACAAAACTTTAAAAGTCTATGAATATTTCTATGTATTAGATACAAGATTATGCATTAAGTTCATTACATGTGGTAGAATATAATAAGCATTGGTGAAATGAGATAAATTAAAAAAATAAAGGTTTTTCCCCCCCTATCTTTTTATTGTTTGCACTTAAAACAAATGTTAGATATAGATTGCTAACTTGTTTGGAAATACCCTTGAAATGATGCATTGACAACTATTTTGAAGAGTAGCTTTCCTTCACATTTTGGGTAACACACCTGACTTTCACACTTCTTACATGCACCCTCTCCCCATAGCTTCTTTATGATCACTGAGCTATACCCTTGACAACTTATTTTCTTCTTGAGGTCTGCCCCTGATTTCTCAGCAAATTCTTCTTCAAAGACTCAGGTTGAATGTCACCTTTTAAAATGTCCTAAAACTATCCCCTTACTTGTCTCCTTTCTGCTCCCATCCCACCAGAGCTGATTACCTGCCATGCAGACAAAGGCAAATGTTCACTAACTTTCAAGCTTCTCTTCTTACTCGGTGCCCACTGAACTATTTCTGAGCTCCTTTCCGTTTAGGAGGATCATTTTGACTCGGCCAGTTGAATATGGATGGAAGAATAAAAGCTACTTCTGTGTTTACTTCATAAGAAACTCTCACCCACAAGCTTCCCTCCCTCTTGCCCTTCTAACTCCAGAGGCCATTTATTACAGGTTATGGTGCTACAAGATGGGAAGAGCCCGTGTCTTGAGCTTGGCCTCATTGGAGCCATAAGCCTTACTTCTTCCTCCCTCGTATCCTTCATCTAATCAATTTTAAGTACTATTTATTCTATCTCCCTAATCTGTACATACATAAATTTTCTCCAATCTGACAGCCAGTCTCTACACCAGCCTCTCTTCCTAGACCAGTGAAGTCACTTCTGCATTGGTCCCTGTGGAGGAGAGACTATTTCATGATGTGACCACTGTCTGTCTCACAACCTGGACCTGGGCCAGATGGAGGTTGCTTTCTGCAAAGCCCTCTTTAGAGACTGTCTGATCATAATTGATGTTCATTCTGGCATGAATCAGCACCCCTCCCTTGCCTCTTGTTATGAGCCAGTTTCTAGAACAGGCCATTGTCCTCTCCTGGTCAAACATGTAAAGTAATAATCTGTACCTGGTAGCATTCACATACTAGTACTATAACTAACCCCCCCCCCCCCTTAACCCTTCGTAACTTTTGGCACCTGGCATGTGTTATAGGAATCCATTTCATCTTGTAGCCATCCAAGACATGCTTTGTATGTAAGCTTCCCTTAATAAACTCCATTAATTACCAGACTCGAGTGGCCAGCTTCTGTCTTTGGTCTTTCCCTGACCTCTACTTAGGAAGATAGATTTTCAGTCTTGGGCCTTTGTCCTGGGTCTGCATATATGAATAGTCCCCCAGCATTTCAAGTAGTCTTTGGTCCATCCTGAATCAGGATGATAAAATTCTAAAAATGCAAATCAAATCCATTTAAAACTCTTTAATGATTTCCCACTGCCCTAGGGTAAAGCTCTACACTTTGTTGGTTTTATGTGGCCTCCAATTGCCTGTGCCTTTTCCAGTCTTTCTCTTTCTCCACTCTCAGTGTTGTCTTCTAAGGTAATAACATTTTCTTAACTTTTGCTATGTGTCATCTCTATCTAGCCCCTGGCCCACCACACATGTCAAATTCTATGCCTCAGATCTGGGAAACTCATAGTCATTCTTCAGAAAAGACCTCAAAGTTTATTTCTGCAGGATGTCTGCCTGGTCTCCTAGACTTAGACTATATTTCTACCTAATATAGTCCTTTGCTTTAAGTACTGTCCTCCATTATATCTCCAAGTCTTCGTGCCTAGCATAAAGGAGAAAAATAAAGATTAATTAACTGTATTATTTTACTTACCAGATATTAGCATATTATTTTTATGAATTTCTCTTTTACTATACTTAGAAGTCCTTGAGGTTATAGGCCAGGATTTTTATTGCTAGCAAAATGCCTGGCACAGAGTTGGTGTTTAAATACATGGACTAGTGAATAAATGAATGAATACATTAGCAAGAGGGGTGTCTGTCTCAGTGAGCACAAAAGCCCCACTGAAGCAAGTCTTGCCCCAGAAGGGTGTCTTCAGCACAGAAGTTCTCCCACTGCAGACAGAGCCGATTCTCACTGCCAATTGGCCTGGAGGTCAATTCCTCCCAGTGATCCTACAACAATCAAGGCATAACTACAACAAGACTGTGCACAAAGCCCACAAGGGGGTGCACCAAGAGTGTCCACCTCAGGTAACTGGGGAGGCTGAGCCACTGGGCCCTACAGGACACCTAGCACACAAAACCACTCTACCAACACAGGGAAGCATAAAAAATGCGGAGACAAAGAAACAGGTCACAAATGACAGAAATGGAGGAAAGCAAATGACTGGATATAGAGTTCAAGACCACGTTTATAAGGTTTTTCAAGAATTTTATGGAAACCACCGATAAATTTAGTGAGACCCTCAAAAAATCTAGTGAGACCCTCGAGGATATGAAAAAGGAACAACTAGAAATTAAGCATACACTGACTGAAATAAAGAATAATATACAGAGATCCAACAGCAAGCAAGAGGATCCCAAGAATCAAGTCAAAGATTTGAAATACAAAGAAACAAAAAATACCCAACCGAAAAAGAAAAAAGAAAAAAGATTCCAAAAATATGAAGCTAGTGTAAGGAGCCTCTGGGACAACTTCAAGCGTACCAACATCAGAATTATAGGGATACCAGAAGAAGAGAGAGGGCAAGATATTGAAAACCTTTTTGAAGAAATAATGACAGAATACTTCCCCTACCTGGTCAAAGAAATAGACTTACAAGTCCAGGAAGCGCAGAGAACCCCAAACAAAAGGAATCCAAAGAGGACCACACCAAGACACATCATAATTAAAATGCCAAGAGCAAAAGACAAAGAGAGAATCTTAAAAGCAGCAAGAGAAAGACAGTCAGTTACCTACAAGGGAGTACCCATACGACTATCAGCTGATTTCTCAACAGAAACCATGCAGGCCAGAAGAGAGTGGCTAGAAATATTCAAAGTGATGAATAGCAAGAACCTACAACCAAGATTACTTTATCCAGCAAAGCTATCATTCAGAATAGAAGGTCAGATAAAGAGCTTCACAGTAAGAAAAAGCTAAAGGAGTTCATTACCACCAAACCAGCATTATATGAAATGCTGAAAGGTATTCTTTAAGAAGAGGAAGAAGAAAAAGGAACTCTTACCATTTGCCACAGCATGGATGGAACTGGAGAGCGGATAAATACCACATGATCTCACTCATTTGTGGAATATAATGAACAACATAAACTGATGAACAAGGACTGATCCAGAGATGGAGAGGCATTGATTGGACTGTCGGGCCTTGGAGGAAAGGTAGGGGAGGGTGGGGGTAAGGGGGAAAGATCAACCAAAGGACTTGTATGCAAGCATATAGGCCTAACCAATGGACAGGGACAATGGGGGGGGGGGGGTTGAGGGCATGAGCGGGGGGTGGGGAGGGTAGGGGGTAACGTGGGGATAAGGACACATATGTAATATCTTAATCAATAAAAAATATATTAAAAAAAAAGAGGGGTGTCTGTCTTCATCCCTGTGACAGCTAAGTGTGATCAGGGCTTTGATTGTGAAAGTACAGAGAATCCTGAGGTCTATAATCTCTGTACGGGCATTGTTGTAGTAATTTATAGAAATGTTTAAAAATGCTTTAAAAATGTCTAAAAATGTTAACAAGGTTTTAAAATGTTTGAGTTAACTTTCCTGAAACACAAAGTGTGATATTAAGGACAAAGCCCTGAAGCGTGAGTATCCCATGGATAAGGATTTGACCTTCGGTTACTGGCTTAGAGTGACTTACCATATGTGTGAGTGATGTGCCTTTCCCCCGATATGCACCTACGAGGGCACACCCTGATTGATAACCACATGTGGCCCCTTGCCCTGTTAATATCAACATGTGTACATTGACGTAATTCATTGATAGCCACCTGGACTGCTGCGGGTACGAACAGGTTTTAAAAACGGGTCCTGACCAGCCAACAGTGCTCGCCTGTCAAGACAGCCACAAAGGCACATCCTGCTGTCAGACGAGGCCACACGGTGCCGCTCCACGCTCCGCTCCCTAACAGACGACAGAAGAACGCTGTAGACAGAAGAATGGCTAGTACCACCTGATCGACCGAGCTCTTGGGTGAGGAACACCGGTCGCTTGCATCCGGACTGGACCAGCCCAACTGCCGAACCCCAAAGGACAGCACCACTGGGATCCCGTTAAGCCTGTACCCACAGCATCAGGAACTTTTGTGAGTAATGAAAAGCTGTGTGATTTGCAACTGCATATGTTTGTATGTGGTGTAATTCCTCCGGCAGTTAATTGAATTGCTTTGCGTATGCTTGAAATTAAAGTTAAGGTTTTGGTCCTAGGCCTGCCCTTGGTCCTGCTTGCATAGAGCAACCTTTTGAATGCAACTACTTGAATGTCCCAATACCTGCACGGTTAAAGTTTATCTCAAGGGACGCCTTGGATAAATCCCCCAGATCCTTTTCCAGGATCTAACACTTGCATGAATACACATCTTCTCCAGAGGTCTAAGCAAGAAATATATAAAACAAGAGCATAAACACAAGTGTATAAATATGTATGGGTTAGTTTTTTTCTGCTTCTTTGAGAAAAGATATTAATGGGGAAAGAGAGAGTGAAGGGGAAGTCTGCACTGGCTAGGCAAGGGTAGGAGTTTTAGTGTAGATTTGAGGTATGAGGAGATGCTGGGGTCCAACCCCAGCAGGTCCAGGGGTCCCCAAAGGTGTAGACGGAGTCGGCGAAGAAGGAATGACACGGAGACAACGTTCAGTTGATCAGCAGCCTAGCAAGGATCTCTAGCCAGGATCTCCAGCCAAGTTCTGGTCTGGATCTCCAGCGAAGTTCTGCTGTTTATTGTCTTGTTACATCCGTATTTATACCAGTTGATTTTAATCCTGTCAATTTCTATTACAAAGGTTAGGGCGTTTCTTATCTCCATTCCAGGGAGTAAAGATTATGTAGCTTAAGCATGATTGTTTGTAGTTAAAGTGATTAACTACCCGCCTGGCACTTAGTTAAGGAGTTTCATCCCCTCCCTGACTTCAGGGGAAAATCCCTACCTGGGGAAACAACCTTTCTCGGAGAGGTGACCTTGGTAAAAACACACAGAGCTAAGGGGAGCAAACATATTAAGCACAGTATGCTATATACGCCAGGTCCCTTGAAACATATGCTGTGCAGATGTTTCTATCCTGCAGCGACTGTGTCAAGCAGCAAGGATGGACCGGCTTCCGGCAAGGAGAGAAGCTCTGAAATGAGATATAGTTTAGAAGACAAGGGGCAAAAAAGAATGGGGAGGGGGTTGGTGGAAAGGAAATTTTAAGAAGTTGTGGATTACTAAGTCATGTTCATTGAGGAATATAAAGAACAGTTTTAATAAATGTTTAATTATTTGGGGTTTTAGACTATTTCTCTAAATGTAACTCCAGGCTGACATGGGGACACATAGAACTGAGAGATTTATTTAGGAAAGGAAAATAAAGCACTTTTTATGGATACTCTCACATAGTTATCTCATTTGATGTGCAATTATATATCATGAGTAGCTTAGATAAGTATTATTAAAACCATTTTATATACTGAAACTGAGACCTCGAGGTGTTAAGAGGTCTAACCAAATTCAAAGTGAGTAAGTAAAAACAAGACATCATCCAGGTCTTCCAACATTAATTCTATACACCAGATGTTCTCTACTACCCTACCATACTACCACTGGAAAAAAAAAAAGACGGAATATTTTATTCTTTATTTTAAAATTGCACTTTAAAAAATAAAAGAATGAATAAAATGAAAAAAAATAATTAAGAAAAAAATCTTACAGGGGAACCTATATTTATTTAAGTATGTTTCCTCCAAAGGCTATACATTAACTGACTGATATTTAAACTCACTTATTTACTCATTTATTCATTCATTCAACAAATATTTATGGTATCAAACCTACTGATACTAGCCAGGAGACTGAAAGGTAAATATGGAAGAGTCCTTGTTCTCAAGGAATTCACTCATAGTGGATAAGAAGATGTATTAGTAGAAAATGAGAACACAATGAAATTAAGTGCACTGATAGAAAATAAACACGGTATTATGGGAGCGCCAAGATGAATCATCTAATTCAATCTAGAGGTGGAATCAACAAAGGCTTTCTAGAACTTGACTTGAGCTAAGTCTTATAGGTTGAGGAAGCATTTTAGACAGTGGGATCAACATAACTGTGGACTGCAGAGAAGCAGAATGCTGTGTGTGTGTGTGTGTGTGTGTGTGTGTGTATGTGTGTGTGTCTATGTGCATGCGCGTGCACGTTTGATTTGACTATAATGAATGTATGTTTTGTGGAAGCTTAATTACAAGATAAGGAGTGGAGACAAATATGACCAAAATATGAAGGATCTTGCATGTCATGTTAAGGTGTTCAGACTTTATAGATACACAGTGAGGGAGTGAGATACGTGGCTCTGTCTATTGGGTAAGGGAGGATTAAAGAGCAGAAGATCAGGGGTTGTTTACTTAAATATCTTTAGGCCAACTTATCTCATGAAGCTAAGGCCAATATAAATTATATATTCATGAATGAAGCAATAGCAACACAAATGAATAACAATAACAAATTCTACAGGACTAGAATACAATTCAATTTTCTCATGTTTTATAGTTTGTTTATAGAAATAGCATCTGAAGATTTTGAGATTTTAGATTCTTGACATGCATTTCAATTTCTCAGGGTAAGGATGAGGAAGCCATCAAATGATAAAAAAAAATCAACAATAAAACCATTATAAAGAGAAATTGACTGCCTTATACAGCAAATAGGATTTAGAAAAGGTGTTTTTGAAAATAACCGGCAGGAGAATTCATAAAAAAGATGCTGGGAGACTATGATATGAGGTAGTAAGTGAAAAAGGTTAACAGATGGCGGTATACTAAATTAATGTAATATCTGGACATTTGGACCACATGATTAAAGGTTTTCATCTGAACAGATAGATTTCTGTTTATGAAAGAGATCTCTAGTAGCTCCAAACAATAGAAGATTAAGATTCCAGCTAATGCTTTAAAACCAGAGGGTCATAAGCAGTTGTTATTATGGACAAAGGTTTATTTTTCTTGCACTTTTCATGCATAAATGATAAATGCAGAGATAGCTTCGATTTAAAATCCTACAAGGAAATTGTACTACTATGATTGGTATGGCAAATTGTTTTCTATTGATCAGTGTTTCTGGGACTCAGACAAGTAGTGAGAGTTGATCAATCTCAAGCTTTAAGGGCTAAGACTGAGTTTCTGCAGATAATATTCAACAGCTTTCTGAATGATATGGTAATAGTGACTCTATTGTAAAAGTGATATTTTTGAAAATAGTCCAAAAGAAGAAAAATTATGGTGAACTATTTCTTAGGATAGAGTGGAGTTTCCAGGGAGTTCTCTCTTTGCTTGCTCAATAGAGTCAAAGGCTTCAAACAACTTTTCTTTGAAGATACTGCTAAAAGGAAAGAGCAGGTATGTGATTTTAAGTAAAAAGATATATTCACTTATAACTGATGTTTTTAAAATTTTGCTATGTCCAGTCATTTTACTTTGATTGTTTTTAAACTTTGCTGAAATCAGAATCACTTTAGGAGCTTATTGAATAAATATCCCTGGACTTTACCCCAAAACTTCTTTTTTTAAAAAATAATTTATTTATTTATTGTTTAAAGTTTTACATATGTCTCCTTTTCCCCCACTTGATCCCCCATCCCCCAGCCATTCCCACCCCGGGCAAGCTCCCACCGCCCCAGTGGCTATGTCCATTTGTTATGCTAATATGCATGCATACAAGTCCTTTGGTTGCTCTCTAACCCTCCCCTCCCCTACCATTTGTCTCTGGATCTATTCTTCTTCATCAAATTATGTTGATCATTATATCCCACATATGAGTGAGATCATGTGATAATTATCTTTCTCTGACTGGCTTATTTTGCTTAGTATAATGCTCTCCAGTTCCATCCATGCTATTGCAAATGGTAAAAGTTCCTTCTTTTTTATAGGGGCGTAGTATTCCATTGTGTAGATGTACCGCAGTTTTTTAAATCACTCATCTGCTGATGGGCACTTAGGCTGTTTCCAAATCTTAGCTATGGTAAATTGTGCTGCTATGAACATAGGGGTGCATATATCTTTTCTGATTGGTGTTTCTGGTTTCTTGGGATGTAGTCTTAGAAGTGGGACTACTGGGTCAAATGGGAGTTCCATTTTTAATTTTTTGAGGATACTCCATACCCCAAAACTTCTTAATCAGATATTATGAGGTGTTTCAAAGTTCATTTTCATGTTGTGGAATGTAAAATAAGCAAATTTTTTCCATAAGTGAATTATGGTAACTTTTTAAAAACTGATAGTTACTGTCCCCTGCTTTCTCCCCACTAGCACATATTTACTTCTTAAGGTTTATTGATACAATTCAGGGGAAGGAAATACCAGTACAAGTTGATATAGTCAAAGATTTATTAATCATGGCAGTCTCTGTTAATTAAATTTAAGGATTCAATTTTCCAAAGATGAAAAATAGTCATAGCAATTTTGGATGTTTGCTGTGATTATTATCTGAGATCTTTGTAGAAAACTAGATCTGAAGTGGGAGGAGGTGTAGCTTTGGATGGGAAGCAGAGACAAAATTTAAGACATTTGTACAATAAATAAAATTTGAAGTTATTGACACAGACATTTGGGAATTAGGAGAAGGAAATGTTAAAGATTACTAAGTCTTTTGATTATGTCTGCCCTCCGTGATAAAGGTGGTCTCTATTATCTTCTGAACACAACAAACTCTGGAACTCTAGGAGCCAACACAGTTGACTAATGATAGTCAGATTTCTCTACTTAAAGGGAAAGTTCTTTGACTCAAGAACTGTCTTAAAGTATATTTAGTATTTTTCATTTTGGATTCCACAATAATTACATAAAAATTGGTTCATAGATTTTCCTCTTTCAAAATTTTTTAAAATTTCTACTTAGCAAAGAAAATGAGATGAATTAAAGACTGTTACTGATTTGGAAACAGCCCAAGTGCCCATCAGCAGATGAGTGGATAAAAAAGCTGTAGTACATTTACACAATGGAATACTATGCGACTGTAAAAAAGAAGGAACTCTTATCGTTCACATCAGCATGGGTGGACATGGAGAGTATTATGCTCAGCGAAATAAGCCAGTAAGAGAAAGATAAATATCACATGATCTCACTCATACTGGTATGTGGAATCTAATGAATGAAATAAATTGATGAACAAAATAGGTCCAGAGACATAGAAACATGGAACAGACTGATGAATTTCAGAGGGAAGGCAGGTATGGGTGGTGTGGGGTGGGCAGTGATTAACCTTGGAACTTATATGCATACTAGAGGGATCCAGTGGGGTCCCTCAGCCTGGTCTGCAGGATCAGGCCAAAACTGGCTCTCCAACATTCCCTGAGGAGTCCCGGATTGCGAGAGGGTGCAGGCCAGGCCAAGGGACCCAACTGGTGCACGATCAAGGCTAGGGAGGGATGCGGGAGGTTGACAAGTCAGGGAGGGACCACAGGAGGACTCCAGGTTGTGTCCGTCCCTTCTCACTCAGTCCCAATCCGCCAGACCCCAACAGCAAGCTAACCTACCAGTTAGAGCATCTGCCCCCAGGTGGTCAGTTCACATCATAGCAACTGGTGGACTGGTGGACTGGTTGACTGTCTGCCCCCTGGTGGTCAGTGCACATCATAGCGAGCAGTTGAGTGGCCTTAGCGTATCATTAGCATATTACCTTTGATTGGTTGAATGGATGGCCAGACGACTGGACACTTAGCATATTAGGCTTTTATTATATGGGATATGTATAGCCCATGGACACAGACAATAGTGAAGGCCTGGTAGGGGTGGGTGTGGGGTAGAGAGGGTCAATGGGAAAAAAAGAGGAACATCTGTAATACTTTCAACAATAAAGATAATTTTTTTAAAAAGACTGTTACTGAGTGTGTAGGAATTACTTGTTAGGATTTATTCTTTTGTATTGCAAAGCTCCTCCCCTAAATAATGAGTAAATATAAATCAAAAATAAATATTTCAAAAATTCACAAAGTTAGGAATTCTGGATCTCTTTTACTCACTTTTAAAGATGCCCATATTTCAGTATGACAATAAATTTTATATAAATTTCTGTTCCTCAGTGTATATTCTTTGGACAAGATTATATTTGTAGGATATTTATAAGTTGGAGGAAATTGATTAACTATCAGAAAAGCTTAAAAATGAAATGACACACTTTAGAACACTCTGTCATGGCCTGTGGGTTGTAGAACATCAAGCTTACTTTCCCAATGAAAACTTTCATTTCCTGTATAAAACAAAATAGACCACAGTACAATAACTCCAGAGAAAAGCTTGTAAAAAATAGAATGTCTTCCTAAGTGACTTCTAGTTATCTTGTAAGGAAATATAATATAAAATAATAAATGAAAGTTTTCCTAATCACAATGCATTTTTATTTTCATATGTTTTACTAATAAATTACTCCAATGTATGCAGGAGTCCAACAATCATATATTGGTATTTCTCCATATAACTTACACAGAGATGGTAGATTTAATAAAGGGGTTAATTGGACAAATAAGTAACACCAATCTACATTAAATAGTGTGGTAACTCTCATAGTCTCACTAAGTGATGTCCATTTTTTTCATTATTAACTAAGGAATAAGATCATTTCACCTTAGTGTATTCTGTAGTACATTGGTTCACCCACTGCCTTCTCTGGTATCCATTTGCCACCCACTTGACTGTCCTAATTATGATGTCATGCACATATTTCCTTGGAGCTATAGTCGGGGGATTAAACTTTGCAGTAGTTCAAGCTTTCTGATAATGCAAACAGTAGGACAACAGCTTTAACAGCATGGAGGCATGGTATTATGGAACATGTGGAGAGTCAGAAACAGGGAGGAAATGTTTAGGATGAAAGAACAGATGAGTTTAGGAAACTTAGTCACAGGGACAACTGAAGGACTAAGAAATATGGAATAGCCAGTGCTAAAGAAGGTGGAAGCTTGGAGACCTCACTGTCATTCGTTCTTATGAGGCCCATAACATATCTGATATAACAATATCACCCTGTCCCAATAAACACTGTAACCTTTGGCAATTGCTGTTCATTATTGTGTCCAGGAATTGCCTGCAGGCACATCCCTTTTCTGGAACAAGTGTTAGGGTAAAGGATTCCTCAACCTGACTGTCGTCATCAGACTTGTTTTTGCAAACTCCATCCTCCTTCGGCTTACACATTTTCTAACCAACTTTCAAAATGGTGGGTAATATAAGGCTAGACTCTTCAAACGAGGTTCACTTATCTCCTGGGCTCTTGAGGTTTTAGGGAGAAATCTATGCTACTTTGGAAGGTGGAAGTTAAACATAAATTAATTATTGATTCATCAATTTATAGAATAAACACTTATGTTTTGCACTATATTGTATAAAAATCAAGTGCAACTACATTATAATATAGGATAAAAAGCAAAAATCCCTGATGTCTATATTAATTTCAGACAAAGTAGGCTTTAAGACAAGAATCTTTAGTAGATATAAAGAAATATGTTTCATGATGATAAAAGATTCAATATATAAGGAAGATGTAATAATTATAAATTTGTATGTATATTATAATCTGGCCTCAATATAAATAATGATAAAATGACTAAAGTAGCATAAATAAATTTTAAAACAAAACCAAAATTTTAAACATTTAAATAAACACAATTTAAATTGAGAGTTGAAAAGGCTAAAACTAAGGAAAAAAGGAGTTGGAAACAGAATAGTATACTGTGAACTAAAACTTAAAGTTGAAAAAATAAGCAAACAAAAGAGGTTAAAAGAATATAAAAAAGTATTAAAAGCAAGCAAATGTATTAGTTCTTAGCAGAACTTAAGTTTTGCTATCATTTGATTTTTTTTAGTTTCACTGAAAATATATTTTATTTAAAATAGTTTTTTTTTAATTTTTTCCTGTGCATGCTGCTTTTGTTTTCAGATTATATTTGCCCATTTTTCTCAATATCTAATCAGACTTTTACTTTTATCTCTTTTAATAATTTTGTATGTTCACACCATCTTGTTCATTTTTTTATTTTATAAATTTTGCTGTTTTATGGAGATAAAAAATAATTTTGTATCTAGCTATTACTAAATTTACTTGTTGATTATAGGAGTTTGTATAGTAGTTTGAATTTTCTACATGTACAAAATTGAAAATAGTAATTTTTTTTTTCAAATTCTTAGGGTTTAAAATTTTTTTCATGACCTTATGACACTGACCAGTACCTCAATTATTTATATTGGAAAAAAAAAAAATGGGAAGAGCAGACAATTCTTTGACATTTTATGAAACTTCTTCTATGATTCAAATTCACAGTCAATTTTGTAGTCAATATATCATGTGTGTTTGAGAAAAATACAAGTATTGGGGATAATATTCTAAATATCTCAACTAGACAAATTTCCTAATTTTGATCTTTAAATTCTCTATATCTTTATCATTTTTATATCATGCTCAGTTACTGAGAAAGATATATTAAATCCTCCAACTAATTTGGATTTGCCTATTTTTTTATTTTTAGTCTTTAGTCATTGTATCATTATTTATATTGAGGCCAGATTATAATATACATACAAATTTATAATTATTACATCTTCTTTATATACTGAATCTTTTATCATCATGAAATATATTTCTTTATATCTACTAAAGATTCTTGTCTTAAAGCCTACTTTGTCTGAAATTAATATAGACACCAAGGATGTTTGCTTAGAGTTTGCATCTTTTTCTTTTGGTATTTGCTTCATTTAAAAATTAGTCTGGCACACTTCAGATTTTATTTAGAATATTTACTTCCTTTAATTTAAATGTTATTACATTTATATCTGAATTCAAATCTACTCTCTTATTATTTATTTTCTGTTTAAGTCACCTTTTCTGTTCTTTTTCATCTCCTTTCTTCTTGTTCTGGTTTTCCTCCTTCTTTTCTTCTTGTTCTTCTAATCAAATATTTTTATCATTAATTTTTCCCAATTTACCAGGTTATATTTGTCATGCATTTTAAAATTTTCTTTTAGTGGTTACCTAGATACTTTAAAGTTACCAGAGTATCATAAAAATTGCTTTTTATTGCTTTCCACACAATGCAAAAGTCTTAGATCATTTTAACCCTTTCCCAGATTTTGGGCTGTTTGTCATGTGTTTTCATTCTATGTGTAATTTAAATCATGCAGATTTTAAGATTGTTATGTAGGTAAAATGTTGATTTCGATTTACTCACACATTTAATTCCCTCCTACATTGAACCAAGCTTTCATTTGGGTTCATTTTTCTTTTGCAGGAAAAATTGGCTTTTATCTTTTAAAGTTCTGTTGTAGAAAAACTTTCTCAGTTCTTTTTTTAGTTTTGCTTTCATTTTTTAAGAAATCTTTTTGCAGAATATAGAATTCTACACAGTTATATTTTTATTCTTTTAAAGATATTATTCTATATTCTTCTGGTTTGTATCATTTCTTCTTTTAAAAAATTCTCACCCAAGGATATTTTTTCCATTGAGTGAGAGAGAGAGAGAGAGATAGAGAGAGAGAGAGAGAGAGATTGGTTACCTCCCACTCTCAGTCCTACTGGGGCTGGGGATTGAACCTGCAACTGAGGTATGTATGTGCCCTTGATCAGGAATCAAACATGCAATCCTTCAGTCCACAGGCCAATGCTCTAACCACTGAGCAACCGTCCAGGGCTGGTTTATATCATTTCTGATGAGAAGTTAGCTTTCATTCAGTATTATTTTTGCTCATTTGAAGATAGCATGTCATTTTTCTTTGGCTGCTTTAAGGCTCCTTCCTTCCTTCCTTCCTTCCTTCCTTCCTTCCTTCCTTCCTTCCTTCCTTTTGTCTTTGACTTTAAGCAGTTCAATTATGATGTACCTACATGTGTTATGTTTGTCTATCCATCACTTCATAATGGAATTTGTAGAGATCATTAATTTGTAGCTTGATTTATGTCATCATTTTGAATTTTTTTTGTCATTATATCTTTATATAAATTGCTTCTGCTGTCATTCCCTGTCTCCTGTCCTGAGATTTCAACTGTACATATGTTAGGACTATGTGTTCTACATTTTCTCATGCTATTTTCTGTATTTTCCATATTTTGTACTTTGATTAATTCTGGACAGACATTTTCTATTGACCTACCTTATGATTTGTTATTCCTCTCTTCTGTTGTATCTAATCTGTAATTAAATATATATATTTGTTTCTAAAAATCAGTTCTTGCATTCTGCATTTGATTACTATTTTAAAAATTTGATTTGATTTTATAATAGAATCCATGGTTAGGGTGAAATTCTCCATCTTTTCATCTATCTTCCCGAGTTTTTTAATTACAGTTATTTTAAAGTCCTTGTCTGATAATTTCAATATTTTGTTCACCCGGGCGTCTATTTTTATTACCTTTCTTTTATCTTGGCTATGAACATTTTTTCTTGTCTCTTAGCATTCCTGAATGTATGATTGAAGGTTAAGTAATGTATATGAAAAATCTTACCGATATTTTGAGGCTTTGGCTGCTGTTTTATTCCTCCAGAGAGGATTTACTTCGCTGTTTTGCAGGCAGTTAGAACACAGCCACCTGGACTAGAATTGATCTAGTTTTGTGAGCTTTGCTCCGTTTCCAATTTATTCTTGCTCCTGAGCTGCTGTCCTTTTTCGCTCTTTCCTGAAAATCTTGGCTGCTTAACTGGAGGAGGCTTCCCCACTCCTTGGTAGGCTCTGAACTCTAATTTTTGTGTCTCTGGTTTTATGATTTTTGCCAGAGCTCTGCCCATCTTTCCAGATTCCTAGGCACTACTTTCTGCGTGGCTTCGAAGACTCCAGCCCCTGCAATGTTTAAAAAGCAACACATTTCTTCAGGGGAAACACGGTGCAGAGTACAGGACTCCCCTTCATGTGTTTTCTCTCTGGAATAATGTCCCCATGAGTCCCGATGGCCTTGATAGCCCCAAACTCCTGGTTTTGCCTCCCCAGCCTTGGGAGATTGCCAAAAACTTATCACAGGTTTCTATCTGTCAGCAACCTCTTTCAGCTTTCTCTTTTCAGCAGATGTGTCAAGTAGTAAGTGCTACAGCCAAGCAGGTGTGGCTTAGTGGTTGAGCATTGACTGACGCATGAACCAAGAGGACCCTGCTTCATATCCAGGAGATAGCTGATCGATGTCTCTCTTTCATTGATGTTTCTATCTCTCTATCCCTCTCCCTTTCTCTCCCTCTGAAAATCAATAAAAACATATAATTTTTAAAAAGTGCTAGGGAATATAATGCTTACATCAATGTGTTCATCTTATTTCTGGAATTCTAGTTTCTTGGGTCCTATCTCCTTTTGCATCTCATCTGATGCCTTTGAATAGATGTTCATGTGTCTTTTTCTAACTTTTCTAATTGCTCTTGCTGGGCATGTTGGTCAACACCAGCTATCCCATCAAATTGGAAATGGAAATTTTTATTATATATCTTTTGTTATTTTCAGGTGTAAGAAGCAGAGAGGACTAGGATAAAATGGGTCTACTCCATTTTATCTGGAGCTAGTAATCATTATTTTTTAACATGTACTTATTTAAACATTGTTTTGCAACTTCTTTGCCCTCTAGTTTTACGCAGCATGAAACTCTTACAGCAATCCCATTTCTGGTGGAAAGAAGCAGTTAGTACAGTATTGTACAAATCATTCAGATTCCAGCATCTCCGTGCAGTGCCCAGAGAATTGTACTCTGTGACCACCATTCTTTTGTTTTATTTATAAAACTAGAGGCCCAGTGCATGAATTCGTGCACCAGTGGGGTCCCTCAGTCTGGCCTGAGGGATCAGGCTAACCGGCTCTTCGACATCCCCCGAGAGGTCCCAGATTGCGAGAGGGCACAGGCTGCAGGCCAGGCTGAGGAACCCCACTAGTGCAGGATCAGGGCCTGGGAGGGACGCAGGAGGTTGGCCAGCCGGAGAGGGGCCGTGGGAGGCCTTCAGGGCGTGTCTGGCCCTTCTCTCTCAGTCCCGATCAGCCGGACCCCAGCAGCAAGCTAACCTACCAGTTAGAGGTCTGCCCCCTGGTGGTCAGTGCACATCATAGCAAGCAGTTGAGCGGCCTTAACATGTCATTAGCATATTATGCTTTGATTGGTTGAATGGATGACTGGACAACCAGACACTTAGCATATCAGGCTTTTATTTTATAGGACTAGAGGCCCAGTGCACAAGATTCATGCACTGGGGGTCGAGGGTGTCCCTAAGCCCAGCCTGTGCCCTCTCACAGTCTGGGACCCTTCACTCCTTACCACCTGCCTGCAGAGGAGGCAGGAGAGGCTCCCACCACCTTCACTGCACTTGCCAGCCGTGAGCCCGACTCAGGGCTTCTAGCTGAGCAGCGCTCCCCTGTGGGAGCGCACTGACCACCAGGGAGCAGCTCCTGCATGAGCGTCTGTTTCCTGGTGGTCAGTAAGCGTCATAGTGACCGGTTGTTCCGCTGTTCAGTCAATTTGCATATTGACCTTTTATTATATACGACTAGAGGCCTGGTGCATGACATTCGTGCACTGGGGTAAAGGGGTCCCTCAGTCTGGCCTGCGCCCTCTCGCTGGCAGTCAGACATGCCCCAAGGGGTCCTTAGTGCTGCTGCTGAGGTGGGAGAGGCTTCCGCCACTGTCACTGTGCTCACCAGCTGTGAGCCCGGCTTCTAACTGAGTGGCGTTCCCCCTGTGGGAGCACACTGACTCTTTAGTTGACCGCCTGCCCCCTGGTGGTCAGTGCGCATCATAGCGACCAGTCATTCTGCCGTTTGGTCGATTTGCATATTAGCCTTTTATTTTATAAGATGAGGTTCACTGTCCTTATGTCTCTGAATATAAAATAAATCTTTGTTCACTAAAGTAAAATTTTTAAAATCCTATAATTTTATTTAGAGATTTAAAATTCTTCCAGATTCCAAAATCTAGGCATAAAAAGTATTTTTATTTTGCTATATTTCATGACATTATTTTTTAATTACTTAATAATTAAATAATTATTTTCATTCTAATATTACTTTCATCCTAATATTTAATCTTTCATTCTAATATTTAATCTTTAATAGCCCTCCTCCTTTGAACTTAAACATGTTTACATATTTTATTAAAATAAAGAACCAAAACAAATCCTAGACTTCACATCTTCCTTAGCTGCCACCTATCTCTTACTTTACCTACTAGCCAGTTCATCGAAATGTTTCCATCTCCTCTTCATCATGTGACACTTCACAAGCTTCTGCTTCCTGGTGCTCTCCATCCAACCCTGACCCTGACCTCCACAAGGTCACTGATGACCTCCATATTTCTAAATGCAGTGGGCACTTTCTGGCCTTTCTCTTGATCTCTGACCAGCATGTGGTTACCATTTGTCATTTCCACCTCCTCTTCCTCTTCTATTTTAAATTAAAAGCAACATATCTATTTTTTCCAAGATGACTTTTTAATCTTTTTTTTCTCTTTTTACTATATCAGAAATACAAACTCATCCAAAACATTCAAATGATTCTTAAGAAAACAGTAATATTTGCTTTCCTTATCAAGTCTCGGTATACTTTTCCAGAGGTGGACATGGTTGTTACTGCTTGTAATTTCACAAAATAGAAGCTTTATATTTGACTCATTTATGTTGGTCCCCTTTTAAAACTATTCAGAAATTTTCAATATACTTATAATGTATTTTTAATTCATGGTAATTCTTTTACTGACCTTCTAAAATCCACCTTCACACAATGTTAGCCATGGTCTTAAGAGAGTAAAAGAAGAAGATAATTAAAAAAGCATTCCTTAATTTTTTAACTTTCAAAAGAGACTTGAGATTTCAGAAAATAAGATTTTGAGTTCATGCTACTTGAGTTCTCTCTCATATAAATGATGTCCCTGTCCATACAATTATGTAATTCAGAAACTGAGGTTCATCTGAGCACCTCATTCACACTCAGATCCAAATCCCGCTCATGAGAGCCCCACCAATTGTTCCTAAACAGCCTGAGGCTATTCTAGTTTGTCCTGTCTTTTCTACCACCACCCTAGTCTAATCTACTAGTAGCTTGTCTGGATTTCTAATTATTATAGACACTATTCTTATATATCTCCACCCAAATTTTACTATTTTTTATCTATGTGGCTCACCTCAAGTTGACTTCCACATTTGCAACTAGAATATCCTTTTATAGTGCAAATATTACCTTATAAAATTATTCAGAAATTTTTTATTGCTTTAAAAATGGAGGGAAAACATCTGAATCATAGTTACAAAGCCCTTCCCACTGTGCTCCCATTTTAACTCTGCAGCTTCATTTTTCATTCTCAACCCCATCTCTCTCAGCCATGGCCACACTGGCTTCTCACTTCTTCCATTACTCTCTCCCTTCAGGTATGGTCAGATCCACTGTCACACACACCAAATCAATTTCCTCAAATGTTTATTTTTAGATAGTTTATCTTTTCTGATTTTTAATAGATTCTGATGATTTTTAATTTTTTTAATTTCCCAAAACACTCGTATTGTTTTGTTACTTTTAATAACCGATCTCCCAAAATTTTCAAATATAAAATTACATTATTCTTAAATAAGACTAATTGTGTTGCCTACTTTATAATATGTATTCTGCTTGCTTTTTCCCTTAATTTTAATTGCATTGGTTAATTCTCCTAGAACAAAACTACTCCATAATAGCAGAGAAAGCAGTCATCTCTCTTGATTTTCTAATGTGTTATTAACCATTAGCATCCTGATTTATATATGAGAGAAACTGGGAGAGAGGGAGGAAAGAGGACTTCCATCATTCATTGTTAAGATTGGCTTATTGTGTCTGAACTATTTGTCCAAACCGTATAGCTTATGCTGAACATTTAGTAAATGCTAGGCAAAGATTACTGTGCCCGTGTCCCCAATAAAAACCTTGAACACCGAGTCTCTAATGAACATCCCTGGTAGACATTTCACTCATGTTGTTTTATCTCATTTCTGGAGGAATTAAGCACATCCTGCGGGACTCCATTGAGAGAGGACTCTTGGAAGTTTGTGCCTGTTTTCTTCTGAACTTCACTCCACGCACATTTATTTTTCCTTTGCTGCTTTTGCTTTATATCCTTTCACTGTAATAAATCACAGCTGTGAGTACATACAATGATTTTCTGAGTCCTGTGAGATCTACTTGTTCTCCTGGTGACTCAGTGAAAACTGGATGGTCTTGGAGGCTCTCTCACACATGCACAAACACATACACCTGCACGCACACACACACACATATAAATACACTCTATACGTAAGCATTATGTTAAAGAAGCACTTGCCATTACCTATTTTATAAGCATTTTTATTCAATAATGTCCATTGCTCTATGAACTTTTTATATAAGCTGTTGATATTATATAAATTTTCTCTTTTGACTGATTAATATGATATATTTTATAAATATATATATTTTAACATCAAGTTTCTCTTCCTTTTTCTGAAATGCTCTCTTGCCCTGATTTCTGCAATACTACACTATACCTGATTTCCCCCTACCACTCTGATAGCTATTTCTAAGACTCTTTCTTGCATGGGCTTCTCTTCCTTTGCTTATCCTTTAAGTATATTTGTGCCTTATCCTAAGCTTTGTTTCCTGATTCTTTATAATATTCCCTGATTCTTTCGCGCACACTCATGATTTGAATTATGGTCTATTTGCTCACGACTTATAAAATCCTGTCGCCAGCAGCTCAGGCTCCTTCATGAATTTCAGATGATCCTATATTGAATTGCCTCCTGGGCATCACCCCTATATGTCCCATTGGCACTTCAAACTCATTATCATTCTCGCACTTGCTTCCCTGTTTTCAATCTCAGGTAATAATGCTAAACTATAAGTCTGAGCTTTATTCTCAATTCCTTTCCCTCCCTCATTGCACACAAATGATTATTTTCTGAGTCCACCTGACTCTAAACATCTTTCAAGTTCATCTAGTTTGCTCCCCCTCCACTGTACTATCTCTAGTACAGGCCACTTCATATCTTTTGACATTACTCATGCAGTCTCCTGGTTGGTTTCCCTGACCCCAGCCAGACTGCCCACTAGCCAATATCTTCTCTACCCTGCAGTTATGGATTTTTATAACTTGCATATGTGATTATTTCTCTCCCCTTCTCAAACTTACTGTTGTTGTTGTCCACTGGCACTCAGAAGTCTACTAAGTTCTTAGTGTGGCTTGCGAAGCTCTTTTTACTCTCTTATCCCTCAGGCTGTTCCACTTTATACAACCTTAAAAACACACAGATGCCAATTCTAGCCATTCTAAACGATTTTCTTGAGAATACACTAATTGGACATGCTTTCTTGACTTTCCTCCAGGTTTGGGTTGGGCTTCCTTTCAGGATGCTCTCCTAGCACGTGCACATGCGCACTGTAGCATGCTTGTATAGATTTTAATTGCCTTTATTACCATCTAAACCAGTGGTTCTCAACCTTCCTAATGCCGCGACCCTTTAATACAGTTCCTCATGTTGTGGTGATTCCCAATTTCATTGTTACAAATTGAACATAATTAAAGCATAGTGATTAATCACAAAAAAACAATATGTAATTATATATGTGTTTCCTGATGGTCTTAGGCGACCCCTGTGAAAGGGTCGTTCGACCCCCAAAAGGGTCGTGACCCACAGGTTGAGAACCGCTGATCTAAACCATAGATTTGTGATGGCAGAGACCATGTGTCCCTTTTTGCCACTTCATGGTGAGAATTCAACACATAGATTTTGAATGAGTGAATTACGGTACAAATGTAGTTTTGAATACTGCTTTTTTTTTTTTAACATCGCCTTCAGCAAGCCTACATTCCCATGGGCCCTTCAAAGAGAAGTGGTGCTCTAATTAACTCTGGATTAAAGACAATGATAAACAGCTATGTCTAGAAACACGTGGAAACATGCTTCAGCATTCCTATTGGCAGAAACAGGATGAATGGAATGGCTGTGGGAGAAAAGCAGGGATGCAAAGAGAGGGCACAGACCAGCAGCTTCCAAAAATCAGCCAATTCCTGATGGCTGTTTTGTTCCATGCTAGTTTCGCTTCATAGCTATCATATGTAAGGGAAGGAAAGACCCCTACCTTGAGACAACTTGACTAGATCTCCTTAACTTTGAAGTGAGAAAAGGAGAAAATTTAAGCAACGAGTATTTTCATTTAAAGTTCTCAAAGCCCCTTTAATAGCTGAATATATTTAATATACTTAATTAATTAACAATTTTTGCTGCGTATGTTAAAAATGTTTTTCTTTCTATATTAAACTATTTCTATGTATTTTTGCACTTAAAAATCTTTGTATGTATTTTAAATGGTTTCTTCAGGGTTTAGTCTTAGAAATGACATTCTGCATCAAACTTAACATTTTTTAAAAAGCCTATTGATGGATATAGTCAAATTTTCTAAATTGCTTTCTGGAAATGTTCTACTAATTACTACTCCAATTAGAATGGGCTTGATTTTCAAGCTTTTCCTTCAATTAGGAGAGGTAAACCCCTTGGGAAGACACAGTCCTGGGCTGCTCAGTCAAGCCAGCTGCTCACACTCAGTGAGTTTGCATCTCCTGCCTGGACTGGCCCTCTGCTGCTCTCCACCCCACGTACATCGTGGCGCTGCAGGTCTGGCCAGGTAAGGGGTCTCAGCTTCACTTGTGGAAGCTGTAGGCACAGAGAGCTAGCTGACTCCTGGTTCGGGAATAATCATATTGGCGTTACTGTTTCTATTCCTATTTGCTTTGGGCACAAATAACAGCCAGTTCTGGAAAAGCTAGACCTGCTTTCCATTTCCAACGTGTTTTACTAATGATCACCGCAACATGTCAGCTGTAGATACAGAGGGAAAGATTTTTCTGATTTTCTTGCCTTTTGGGACAGAAGGAAGAGAAAGTATTAAAAGACTTCAAATTGCAAGCCAGTTACTTAGAAGTCCTTCCTTCTCTGTCTCTATACCAGTGGTTCTCAATCTTGGCTGCACATTAAATCACCTGGGAATCTTTTTAAAATCCTGATTTCTGGGCCTCATCCTCTGGAAAGTCTGTTTCTTTGTTACTAATGTTGTGGCCCCACCCCATAACAAAGAAATGGAATTTCCGGAGGATGAGGCCCGGAAATCAGGATTTTAAAAAGATTCCCAGGTGATTCTAATGTGCAGCCAAGGTTGAGAACCACTGCTCTATACCTTCTACCCCAAACTCCCGTGCTGTACTGCTCAGGGTAAAATTCCCCCATTTGCTCTCTCACCAGTTTTTTCTGCTTACCCTATGAATTACGTCCTCATGACATTCAGAAATGGTGTGGACTGCACCCTTATAGTCACATGAAAATAGGAGAGAAGTGCCAGCTCCCCTCTGCTACAGCACATTCTTGCTGGCATTCTTGGAAAATTCTGAAAGGTTTGCTGGGAGAATCAGTGCTTCATGTCTCCATTTTGTTTTCTCTGTTCTCTGGAAGTGGCTCCGTTCAGGACCACACTTGGGGAGCACAAATGCTGTTTGAAATGAAGAGGCAGAACCCAATTCAGCCCATGACAAGGCACTGTGTCTCTGTGGAGTCTCTGTGAATGGAAGCGAGGAGGTTAATTGCACTCCACAATCCCCAAGGCCACCTGGCCACGGTGCTCACATTTATTTCAGCTGCAAGCCTGTCAGGTTGATTACATAGTTAAAACCAAGCCTGCTTTGCATAGGCGTCCAGAGAAGCTCAGCTGCTCAGTTCCCTGCAAGTATTAATGGCCTGGAATCCGAGTGACAAAAGGCTTCCAGGCCCGGTCCTCTACTGGGAGCTCCGGCCAATGTGTGTTTGCCTGTAAAAGAGCAACTAGGAAGTAGGAAATGTGCTCACATCATTTCTTCTTTAGGGATGGACACATGGACAGTTCCTTGAGGCCTTATGCTGGAGGCAGATCAGTGGTTCTCAACCTTGGCTGCACATTAGAATCACCTGGGAATCTTTTTAAAATCCTGATTTCTGGGACCCACCCCATAACAAAGAAACAGAATTTCCGGAGGACGAGGCCCAGAAATCAGGATTTTAAAAAGATTCCCAGGTGATTCTAATGTGCAGCCAAGGTTGAGAACCACTGCCTTAGATAAATGATCTACAGTTCTCAGTCTTGCTAGACAGCTGTTTTGGTTTCCATTATTTTTTTAAGGGAAGAAAACGGAGGCTCAGAGAGTTTAAGGGGTTTCCCAAGGCCTCACATCTAAAGCTGGCAAAGCCAAGATTTGATTCAAGACCGCCCTGTGCCATGATGTGGGCTTTGCTCCTAGGGAATACTTCCCCAGAACTTGCAGACTCAGAGAGAGTAGTGGGTGTATCCTACCCAACGTTTGTGATCAGCAGGACAGGGATGTAAAGTGAGCAACAGTTTCGGCTGTGGAGGATGACAGCTGGTGTGTTAGTACTGGGAAAGATACGGTATTTAAAGTGAACTAGAAATTTTAACCTGAGAAAAGTTCCTGGTGCTTAAAGGTGACCATTACTACTTGACAGTAAAGATCTAAACTGCGCCTTTTCCCCACTGGCCAGCAGCTTTAATGCCTCTGTTCTCCCATCGCACTGGGAAGGATTTAAGGCCCTCTTCAGACTGTGCAAATCAGAGCCTATCGCTCCTCCACTTGCAAACCTTTAACAAATTTCCATCACTTTAAGAATTCATTCCAAACTCCTGAAAGTAGCAAATTAAAACCTTACCTTTCACGACCCCCCAATTATTTCCCTACACGGTTTTATTCTACCCACCCTGAGTTCCCTGCAGTTCCCTGCCCGTGTCTCTAGACACTGTACAAGCTGTTGCTCCTGGCGGAACATCCTCCCTCACCCAATTCATCCTTCACTCCCACTTCTAGCCTCCCAAACGCACCAACTTAAGAGTCGCCAACTCTCAAAAGCTCTCTCTGGCTGATCATTTTCATTTCCCCATCGAGGACAAATTTTGTGTTCTTTTTTTCTGTTATTCTACAATTCTGCTCTGACCACTCTCAGCACACATCATGCTGAGAGATAACTTGGTTTACTTGAATTATCGCCTATAGACTGTGGACTCCTTGGGAGTCTAGTAGCACAGATTGGGCAGATAAATACTGAAAACAAAGAATCAGGCAAAGCGTAGGTTAGGTTCTTTCTGGTAATGTCTAGATTCTTATCTTCCTTGGTTCAGAAAGGGAAACTTCTGGGTGACCACTTTTCCTGCAAAGAGATCATTAATTTTGAATCAGTTCCACTTTGAGTATTTGTTGAACTTCTAGTACAAGGTTCTTTTGGAGTCCTGTTTCTCCAGGGTAGATAGAAATATTGTTTAAAAAGTTGGGCGTAAATAGTTTAGGTTATAGCTAAAATTTTGAAACAAGAAATTGCTTCAAACAATGTAAAACATGTAGTCTACAATGACCATTTGCAGCAGTTTACAGCACAAACTAAAGCCTGAGTCAGACCTTAACTGATTTGTGCTGTGATACCAGGCGCAAGGGGTTGAATAATGAAAGTCAAATATCTACTTAAAATATATCTTCATAGAAGACAAACATTTGAAAATAATATGGTTCCATTTGGCTTCAGATATGTTCGTCTTTTTAAATATTTTTTACTATGTGGAGTTAGGTAAAGAGTAAAGAATGAGGTTGGTTTAATGACAAAATCTTGATGAACCTGAAATTAACATGTAAATATTTCAAAATGTATTTTTTTATGGTTAATACCCCTGTTCCTATCGTATGTTTAGCTTAAGTGATTTAAAAAGCACAGGTGCCACTATATTATTTTATCCGTTAATATCAAATAGAAGTGGTTGAACCACAGGATTCAACTCCGAGAGGAAGTCTGGCTTTTCTGTGCAAACACTGCCATGGACTCTGGGGCTCACAGCTGGCCCAGACTCATGCTGTGTAGACTCCCCCATAAAGACAAAGGCAGGAACAAAGCGAGTGTTTCTTGCACATTCCTGGAAAGTTCATTCACCTAATTCACAATGTCCTTTTCTTTAGAAGAATACTTTAACAATCCCTATTTTAAAATAAAGCAGCATGACTTCTTAATGCAGAAAACAATGAAGTGCTTTGTACATACATTTTTTTCATTTTAAGAAAAATTTTCAAATGTTAACAGACTAAACCAAATATATATGGATTATTTGTACAAATATTTCACACTTGTTTAAAAACAAGCAGAGTAGATAGAAGTGATGAGCATGGCCAAAGAATAGATAACCTTTGCTAGAGTTAAAGAACTTCTTCCTGAATGGCTTAACCCACATCTTTCAGCATTTTTTTAAAACTTTTATTATTGACACAATTACAGATGTCTTTACTTCCCCCCTCATTTGCCCACCTCTGCCCAGCCCCCACTTCCCTCTGGCCATCAGCTCATTGTTGTCTGTGTCTGTGGGTTATGCATCTATGTTCTCAGCCTTTTTAACATCCATACCCCATTGGACTCAAAAGGTTTCATAAAGCTTAACTTCCTGCAGTTTACATTAAGACCTTAAGCTTATTTTGTTTTCCAACTGTAATACTGTATTGTTAGGCCTGTTTTTGCAAACTTATCCTACTACTTTGAAGATCACCTGTCAACTTCTGTATACACAGAAATTCACTTACCGCTTAACCAACCACCAGACTTCAAAAGATAAGCTGTAGATGAGAAATGCCTGATGGGGTCAGCCTCTACCCAGATGCATCATGCAGTCCTAATGTTTATTGAGGAACAGGAGTCCCATCTGTAGAAAGGGTTCTACGGACTGACTGACACCTAAGGTAAGAACTGGGGATATGTAAGTCCACTTGCTTAAAGGGAACAGGGCATAGATATAGGAAGATTGAAAAAACACCTATTTATTGTACAGTTATACTTTCAGCCTTTTCCTTTGTTCAAGAACAAAGTTCAAGAACTAATACTTTGTCTCTATAAATGCTTATATCAAATATCGTTCATGTCTATATAAACCTCTACTTCTAAATATCATAAAACTGTCCATTGTAATGTGTTTATTTTTTTAATTTATCTTTATTATTGAAAGTATTACAGATGTCTCCTCCCCCCCCCCCCTCCTACCATTGGCCCCCTCCACCCTGATCCTGCCCCTCCCCAAGCCTTCACCACACTATTGTCTGTCCATGGATTATGTATACTAGTATATGCATATAAATTCTTTGGTTAATCTCTCCCTCCTCCCCCAACCCCCACCTTCCCTTTGAAATATGTCAGTCTGTTGCATGCTTCAATGTCTCTGGAACAAAAAAGATCCATTATAATTTTTTTAAAAATTAAATATAAAATAATCTATGCTCTTTACTGAATTTAGTTACTTAATGAGACTTTATTAAGCCTACCTTAGATAGCTAAGAATCCTGATTAAACATTTAAAATTTGAAAAGATGAATACCTAAGCCTTTTTTCCCCCTTTGGGGCTTTAAATTTGGTTATCTGTTTACTGTTTCATTAAATGAGCAATGCAATCAGAGACTCAGAATAGCTATAAAAATTAATAAGTTTAATGATTCAGGAATTACCCTGAAGTGAAAATAACTAAACTGAATAATCTAAATTGATTATTTTTACTTGAATCATAAAAGCTCTTGAGACCATGATATTAAACCTATCCCTTCAGTATTTTCCATTAATTCATTTCATGTATATTCCAGTATTTCAAAGCAATTCTGCAAATTTAGTCTACTATTTCATTCTTTTTTCAAAATTGCTTTTGGCTTTGTCTTTTGGGGAGTTTTATCTTTTGCAATGCAAAATCATTATGTAAATCTCATAATAAAATAAGAGACATTTCAATATGAGGGCCATCTCTCTGATGCTTGAGTTATACACTGCAGCACTAGACACATGTACTGACTTCTGTCTACAAACCTACTCTGGCCACCTCACCAAGAATAAAGCCATTAGGAATTGTGAAAGATAGGAACATGTTAGGCAGAAAATCTGTCCTCAGGGAGCTTACAATCTGTGATTGTGAGAAGTCAACATATAAAATAATTTTTGAATAATATGTGGCAGGTTGGGGTGTTAAAAATATAAAGTATAATTTATGCATTAAAAGAATATTGTCATTCAAAGGGCTACTTTGGCCGACCATCCATTAAGTCTGTGGATATTGCCACAGCATAACAAATCTGGAATGCTGTCATTTGGATTTGATTTCAGAGTGAGTTACAAAACCGCTTAAGAATATAGTCGATAATGTTGTAATAATTATGTATGGAGACAGATGGTTACTAGATCTACTGTAGTGATCACATTGTAAGGTATGTAAGTGTTGAATTACTATGTTTTATACCTATGACTAAAAAAATATTGTATGTCAACTATATATTTTTTAAAAAGAATAGTTATGTTATGAACATACTTTAAAAAATACCTGAAATACTATGAATCAGATTGATTGCCTTGACTTTCACTGTTTTAAAATTGTATATCTTGCCCTACCTGGTTAGGCTTAGTGGATAGAGCATCAGCCTCCGGGCTGGAGGGTCCCATGTTCGATTCCAGTCAAGGACACCTGCCCAGGTTGTGGGCTCGATCACCCGTGTAGGGAGTGTATGAGGCAGCTAATCAATGATTCTCTCTCATCACTGATGTATC
The DNA here is from genome assembly GCF_014108235.1 of Myotis myotis. Taxonomy (NCBI): domain Eukaryota; kingdom Metazoa; phylum Chordata; class Mammalia; order Chiroptera; family Vespertilionidae; genus Myotis; species Myotis myotis. The sequence continues at coordinate 65,544,672 of NW_023416379.1, read as the reverse complement.
TATCTCTTTTTCTCTCTCCCCTCCTCTCTGAAATCAATAAAAATATATATTTAAAATCATATTTCTTACTCTGAGAATATTAAAATTATGTATATGCCCAAGCTGAGAGCCATTTAAAAAAATACATTACCAATGTAGAGTTACTTTAACATAAAATATGATATTTTAAGTTGCCAAATTTGAAGGGCAGCTACATTGGGGACTTCTAGTATATTTTTCTAATATGTATTTAATATTTGCATAAAATGTACCTATGTCTTTATATAATATATGCACACTTGTGTGCTAGAGGACACTGCTGTAGGATTTCATATAAATGTGCTTTGGATAGTGGAAATAAGAGACAGGGCATTCTGAGAGGGAGAAAGAAAGAAAGAAAGAAAGAAACAAAGAAAGAAAGAATGGAAGAAAGAGAAAGAAAGAAAAATAAAATATTGGGAGGAACTAAATGATGTGTCTAAACAAGCAGAAGACCAGTGAGTACTTCAAAAGATGATTGGAAAGTACTGGTTGATGGTGATACATTTTATAAAGAGGGAAAAAATAACCAAGCAACTAAAAGATTTATTGCTTCAGTTATTATGCTCATTATAGAAAGAGGTGTTGACTCCAAAGTAAAGGCAGTACTTTTGTATTTATTCCATGTTTAGAAACATGAAATAACATAATTTTAAAGTAAGAAAATACCTTAGATATTATATAGTTAGTGATCATCTCATTTTTAGAAAAGAATAAAGAAGGTATTTGACCAAACACATGAAGACAGCCAAAAGAGATAGAGCCAACACACAATAACCTGTATTCTTTGGAATAAGAGTGTACCTTTCTAAGGAAAAGGGATGTTTTAGTAGAGGGGTGGTGATGTGAGGTAAAACAAAAAGTTGGATGGGAGGGACTTGGCTGCATTCACATAGAGATATGGGTAGAAACCAGAGTCTCAGGACTTTCAGAGGGAAGGAAAGTGAAAAACTAGACAGGAAAGGAGTCAAGAACACTGACACGTCAACTAGAGAAGAAGTATGCAGCCAAGAGGTCAGATAAGGAACTTTCTTATTTTAAAGTAAAAAAATAAAATAAAAATATATCTATATATGTAATAATAATGAAATATAAAATATTAAAACAATATCTTTATAATATTAAGAAAATTAAATTTGCAATTTAAAAACTCCCAATAGAGAAATCTCCAAGCCTACATGGTTTTACTGATCAATTCAACAAAATGTTTAAGGAGGAATTAACACCAATTCTGCAATCTGTCTCAGAAAACAAGAAAAGGGGGCATTATCCAATTCATGTTATAAAACCAGTATTACCCTGATATTAACACCAGACAAACACAGTACAACAAAACAAAATAAAAAACTCTGCAAGTCAATGTCTCTCATGAATAAAGAGGTGAAAATTCTTAAAATATTAATAAATAGAATTCATTAATATATTATATATGGTATATAATATTAATAATGTAGTATGTAATAAGAATTGCTTACCATAAACAAGAGGGGTTTATTCCAGGCATGCAAGTATAATTCAATATTCAGGAATTGACCAATGAATGTAATCTAGCATATTACACTAAAGAAGAAAATGTTTATATTGGTCATATAAACCAATATAGTAAACACATTTGACAAAACTCAACACACATTCATGATGAAACTCTCAATAAAATAGGCATAGAGGAGAATTTCTTCATCTTGATAAATAACATCTGCATAAACCTATAGCTAACATTATACTTAATGGTAAAAGACTGTATGCTTTACTTCTAAAGTCAAGAAAAACTCAAGATGTTCAAGTAACCACATTCATTCATCATAATACTGAAATTTCTAAACAGTGTAATAAGGCAAGAAGATAAAATAAAATGTGTACAAATCAGAAATGGCATGATTATCTACATGGGAAATATCAAAGAATGTACCAAAAGCTTCTAAATTTTGGTCATAACTTTCAAAATTCATGTAGATATACAAAGGACCCATAATAGTTAAAATAGTCTTGAAAAAGAACGAAGTTGGAGGACTCACACTTTCCATTTCAAAGCTTACAACAAAGCTACAGTAATCAAACCAGTGTGGTACTAGTGTAAAGATAGAAATATAGATCAACACAATTTAGAGTCCAGGAACGAACTCTTACATTTATGGTCATTTGATTTTCAACAAAAATATCAAGATGATTTAATGATGACATATTCTTTTCAACAATGGTCCTGGGATAACTGAATATACATATGCAAAAGAATGAATTTGAGCACCTACCTCACATCTTATACAAAAATTAACTCAAAATTTATCATAGCCCTAAATTTAAGAAATAAAACTATGAGCTATTTGAAGAAAGCATAAGAATAGATTGTTGTGACCTTGGATTAGGCAATGGTTTCATAGATACAACACCAATAGCATCAGTGAAGAAAAAAATAGATAGATTGGAATATATCAAAATTAAAACCTTTGTAATTCAAAGGATACAATCAAGTAATTGAAAAGATAACCCACATAATGGTAGAAAATATTTGCAGATTATATATCTGATAAGGAATTGATATTCTTTATATATTCAAGAATATATAAAGAACTACAATTCAACAATAAATTAATAACCCAGCTAAAAATGGACAAGAGGTTTAAATAGACATTTCTTCAAAGAAGATATATATTCTTCCTAGTGCTACCCCTAACCCCCACCCACGAGTAGTAGAATATGTTTGCACATCCTGTCTAGTGTAAGGCTGTCATAGCTGAGACTATTTTACTTCAGGAAAGAAGTAGTATGCTCCTTGGGTCTCGATGGACTTACTCCATTCAGAGATGTGGGGAAGGGTCCACACTCCAACATCAAAAGTCAAGATATGTGAGGACCCACAGTAATTTTTAAGAAGAGCAAGTAACCTTGCAAAAGCAGGGGAAGGGTGAGTTGGACACTGGTTAAGCAGGCAGAAATAAGATGTTGGGGGTGGGAGGCTTGTAAGCCATGCTGAGAAATGTGGGGAAGAGATCATCGTTAGGCAGTGGAGAATCTCTGAGTGTTTAATAACTGAGTCAAATATAAGAGGAACTTTTAGTCTCTGTATTATCTTGGTGTTTTCAAATCAGTTTTAATTCTATTTTGAATTTATAGCATGTGGTCACACCAAACTAATTTTCTTCCCTTGAAATGATCATTTCATGTTTTAAAACCATCATTAATTTAATTTTTATACAACTCTAATGTTATCATGAGTCATATTCATTATCATTATTTTTATTATGTAAGTTTGTGGGTTAAATATTAACTAGGCTTTTAAATTTCTAGCTGAATATATTAATGTAGACCCTTAGATTTCACGCTAGATGTTTTGCAGCCATGACTAAACAGCCTGATTGCTTCAAAAATTTTGGCACAAAGGCTGCATAGTTTAAAGATAAATATCTCTTTTAAAAATTAAAAATTGTCAATCTATAAACATAAAATTGCCAAGTGAAGCTAATATAAAACTCTTAGGAATCACATTGATCAGATTGTCAGATTGATTAATTTGCAAATCATAGCCACATAAGCAAGGTGTCTTTTAGTCATGGGCTTCCTGTCATAATTTTGATAAGACTTTGACAGGACCCAGAGAATCAGTTTTGATTACTGTCACTCTATTTTCCCTTTAACTCATTTAGGTAATTATTAACTTAGCTATGCTAATTATCATCACTCTATTTACAAGCAGTCTCTAGAACAAGCATGTCAAACTCAAAGGCTAACACAGGCCAAATAAACAAGGTTTAAGTTTATGTGGGACGCAAAAAAACAAAAGCTTTAATTTTCATAGAAATGTAGGTTTATTTCGATAGAGACATGCTGAATACAAAGGGCTGAAATAAATGAGTAATCATTAACATAAAATAATAGAAAATTTTAATAAAATTAATATTTTTTCTTGAACATTAACTTACCAGACATTGAATAACTGCACACATAAGCATAACGCATATAAACCTATTTTTCTTGTTCTCTGAAAGCAAGATTATTTCCTGTTGTGCACACCAAACAAGTCAGTCCAATACTAATGACGTGGCAATTGGCTGCTAAAATATTCGCTGCTAGTATTAGTGGAGAGAAATGGTGCGCCTGCGCATAAGGTGATGAATGCAACATGATTATAGTAATTAGTCATAAGTGAACATTGTAGTTCATTATTAGTAATTATGTATAACAGGATATTGTAAAAATTAAGTTACGAAATTTTTATTAAAATGTTTCTTACATACCCTTATATTGGCTGGGCTGCAAAAATATTTGTTGTGGGCCACATGAGGCCCACAGGCCAAGAGTTTGACATGCTTGCTCTAGAATATTCTCAAATGGAACTGATCTCTATTTCTTCTTAAATCCCAGATGTTTCAGTTGTCACTCATTATTATTTTTCACTTCTTACACCTCATATATACACCTTATATCTTCAGTCATTGATAAGCTACCTGAATTCCAGGACTATGTTGTCTTCCTATTCCCCATGTGTCTATCAGAGCATCAGCAAAGAGTACACACTAAAGTGTCTCAACAAATGAATGAATGGTATTGACATTTTTTTTCTTTATCATCCCCTTTAAGCTCCTTTCTTTTATAGTAGCCTTAGTTAAAGTTTCCCCTTTTAGCAGTGCATTGAGATTCCTTTAGAAATCATTAACATATATTATATTTCAATGCAAATTAGTGAATATCTACTTGGAAAAAGGTACTATATTAATTGGATAAGGCATCAACAGAGCTGAAAAGACCCTTATCTAATTAATGTAGTGCCTTTTTCCAAGTAGAGTTGTAAAGGAAGAATTTTGCAACATAACAATTCTCTTTACAATGATAATACATGTAAATATTGGTAATATTTTATATAATAAAGGCCTAATGTGCAAATTGTCCCCTAGTTTATGATAATAGATTTTTACATAGAGTCAACTTATTCAGAGATTGGTTAACTTAACTCTTTTAAACTTTTGAAACTTTCAAAAAATTCTACATAAAATGCATAGTAAATGATGGGATATATTCAGGTGTTGTAATAGTTTTAGTGCGTAATTGTCAAGTGACACAAAGAAGGAATTTGATGACAGGCTTTGGAATTCTTTTTCTGTAAACTGATTTGCAACACATTGAAAATAAAATATCTGATTTTCTCAAAATTGGTAATGAATCTGGGATGCACAATATTATTGCTACCCAACATAAGGAAGCAAATTCTAGGTCTTCCCAATTTTCAGGACTTAGTAGGTAACTTGGTTGCCCCATGAGTTTCTTGGCTGGTAAGCAACTGTGGCTGATAGGAAAAGATTCCTCTGAAATGCTGTGGATTTGTTTGCTGTGGATAATTTATAGGACAAGGAAGAACTAAAAAATGAGGATAACTCAGTGAAAAGATGAACTATTGTAAAGAAAGAAGAATCTTGCAACATAATTCTTGGAAGTAAAAAACGATCGGGTCAGGCAATATAAATCCAAGTATTGAGGATTTTTATTCTGAAATAAAAATCTAAGAGAAAGGACAGACCATTTCTGAATAGTTCATCATAAAATATGATTAGTCAGAAGTGGCTGAGTTCAAAGTCATTGCTGAAAGTAGGAAAGTGTAATTGTTATTTTAGTTAAAACCTAAATAAGTGAAATAAGGACAACATTTTGGTGATGCTAAAATGCAAGAATATTAAACTAAAAAAGATTTTCAACACGTAATTATAAATTTGTAATATTTATTATAACTGCAGATTTATTGTGTTTTTGTATTTTTTTTGTGCAAAAGAAGAATAGTTAAATCAGACAAATTTGAGCCCTAGTATAATAACCTCAATATTGGGTTTTTAAATGGCCTCCCATTTTGAATCGAAGTAGAATTCAGAGTTTTCACCATGGGTGAAAAAACTCACATGCTTTGCCTCTGTTCTACTGACAAGCTTTCTGTCCCTGTCCCCCACAAACCTCCTTACTCCATGACTTCAGCTGGTACTGGTTGCTTCTGCTGTTCCTAGCACATGCCAAGCACCTCCCTCCTATGTCAGGGACTTTGCACTTGGTATTCCCTCCCACTGGAACACAGCTTTTCTAGCTGCACTTTTTCATGGTCAGCTCCTTTACAGCCTTCAGGTCTCTGTTCAAATGTCGATTTATTCATGTGTCTCCCCTGACATCAGCATATAAAAGAGTACCTTCGTTACCAATCTTTATCTCTTTACTTTGCTTCAGTTTTATTTTTATGGCATTTAATGTCCCTGACACGTTATTTGCTTACTTCTATTTCTCACACTAGAATAAAAGCTGGACTTTGATGCATCACTGTATCTCCAGTATCTGGAACAGTTTGACATATAGTAGGTCCTTACGAAATATTTCTCAAGTGAGTAAATGATGTGATAATATATATTGACCCTTTAAGACCTATAGTTTTAGAACTCTCTTATAATAACAACTGTTATGAAGGAGGAAACTTGCCTGGTTAGTCATGAGAACTTATAGAGGGCATGAGTGGGGCTACATCTGTCTGCTGGTCTCTAGCATAAGGCACTGCTGGAAAAGAAGCAGAATGGCCTGGCACAGGCAGACAGTGAAAAACAAATGATTGGTGAATAGTTGGAAGCAGTAGTGATGCAGATTACTTAGTGGAGCAAGGAATAACAAAATCTTTAGAGCTGAACACACACACACACACACACACACACACGCACGCACACACACACACACCATGTGCAGATCCTCCCTTCATAAAGAAGAGAGCTACTAAAAGGGAGAGAGAACCCTCTTTCTCTTCTGGTTATTGCAAATGCAGTTTGGGAATTTTTAATAAGGACATATGGAGCAGTCAGTAAGATCCAATTCCTATTAATTTACTGGAAATTGTCTGCTGAGTAAATATATACAGTAAAATATATATATCATTGATTTACAGCCATGGCCCAACTCTACTTTTTTTTTCAACTTTGATTTAAGGTGATTTTCATAGAACTGTTTGTTCTGCAGACACTAATCACTATGAGATAATCAGATAAATGAATTCTCTTTTAAGTAACTTTGAAAAAGGCTGGCTTAAGCAAAGTTGAACAGGTTTTTGCATGATCCAACTTCTCCAGACCTTTAAAATGTACCTTAACAAATCAAGAAAACCAGGCATTTGGATTAGTACTATGCAACTATTACTAATGGAATACCATGTACTGTTTCCCAGTCTTTCCCCCCTCAATGTTTGAAAAATTTGTAAGTAAAAAATTAGAATGTCCTCTTTCTATAACCACCACACAAAGTAGTTGAGTCAGCTCTGAGAAAGCTTATCCTTTATCCCATTTGTTTTTGTTTACTTGTTTTTAGTAGAATTGGTTTAAAAAATTTTTTAAATTATTTGGGAAGAATGGTATATAATATGCTTTTTTTTTTTCTCATTCAATGTGGTTTTTATTGGTTCTGAGGAGACAGAACTTTGGGAAAAGGTAAACATTCAGGGGACTTTCAGGTGAATTCTGCCAGGTCTGTAAATCAGTACTGGTGGTCTTCCTACTGTTCCCTTCCTCACCAATGATGTGACAAGAGGCAGTGTGGTAGGGAGTGCTCTTCTTATATCCATGTGCCACGATGATATCCACCAGACTACAGTCCTTAATCACTCATCCCCAGGAAGAAGGCAATGGTTATCTCTCCATTGGATCACGGATATTGATCCATTTCCCCACTGGGGCTAGGTGGGGCAATAATCTATTGAAAGGCCATTGTTTGGGGGTTTCATTTTTCTTCTTTCCTCTCAATTCCAGATTAATGTGAGGTAAGGATCCTGGGTAAGTGTATGTGCTCTAGAGATCCATACATTTCCTCCAGTGACCCATCTCAATATCTTTACAAAAGTTATCAAATTCCTATTGATGAATAGAAGATCTGTGACTGTTCAATTTTCCTAAAATAAACTTTATTTTTATAACAGTTTTATATTTACAGAAAATTAGAATAATAGAGAGTTCCCACATACCCTATATCCAGTTTCCCCTATTACTAACTTCTTACATTACTATGGTACATTTATTATAATTAATGAACCAATATTGATACATTATTTTTAAATAAAGTCAATACTTGATTCATATTTCATTACTTTTTACAATGTTCTATTTCTGTTCCATAATTCTATTCAGGACATTATGGTACATTTAGTCATCATGTCTCCTTAGGCTCCTTTTGGCTCTGACAATTTCTCATACTTTCCTTCTTTTTTATGACTTTGACAGTTTTGAGGATATTGGTCAGGTATTTTGTAGAATGTCTTTCAGTTAGGATTTATTGGAGGTTTTTCTCATGATTAGGTTGAAGTTATGTGTTTTGGAGAGGAAGACCACAGAGATAACATGCCATTGTTATCACATCATACTCAGACATACCACATTTTATTGTGCTTTACTTTACTTCATTGCACTTCACAGATGTTGCCCTTTTTTTTTTTCTTTCTTTTTTTTTTTTTTTACAAATTGAAGGCAAGACCCTCTACAAGCAAAAAAATTATGACTTGTCTTATTGAGATACATGCTTTATTATGGTGTTCTGGAACCAAACTATGGTATGCTTGTAAAGGGATATACTATCAACATGACTTTTCACTGCTGATGTTGACCTTGATCACCTGGCTGAGGCAGTGATTGTCAAGTTTCTCCACTGAGAAGTTACTCTTTGTCCCCTTTCCATAATGCATTATTTCCATAATGCATCATTGTGCTCAGCCCACACTTAAAGAACGGGAAGTCCTGCTCCACCTCCGTGAGGACTAACTACATTCTCTGTTCAATTTTAACATTAGGCCTGTGATACATGTATTTGATTCTGTGCAACTTTTATAGGTGAGTTGTGCTGTTTAGTTACTGAGGATATTTATGAAGCTATAAGGCAACTGACAATATTGTGGCTTAAAAGTGCAGAACTGGGTAAAGAAAGAAAATGTGTTTTTTCCTTCATTGATCACTTTTTGCTCAATGTAATCCTGGCTGCTATAGGTATCAAATTTGTTGCTTTAGGTATCAAAGACCTGTTCTCAGGGAGGTTGTATTTAAGCACAGCAAAGAAGTTTTTTATTTTTTAAAGTAAATCTGCAGTAAAGCATGTGGGCAAGAATTTAAGATAAAACTGTTCTTGCTACCTGAAGGCAAATTTCTACAGAATAGTGGTGTTTTCCAGAACTTAATGGAACTTTAATACAATTAGACACAAAAATATCTCCCTTGGGGGAGATCCAAAAATATCTCTCTTTGGGAAAGAGTGACCAGAATGTGACCCTGCTGGTATCCCAAAGAAGAGTCATGGTATATAACCCTCAGCTTTTGCTAGAAGGTCTTCTATAGGGCCAAAGGGCATCACGATCCTTCGTGAGACAACAAAGCCACTGGGCCAGGGAAGATAATCCTACCATCTTATCCAAATGAAATTTTCCCAAGCTAAGTTTATTCACATCTCTTCCATTTGGAATCAAACTGTAATTTTACTTCACTTCTTTCATCATCATTTTGTCTTTAAAATCTCACCTTTCACAGCCTAAACAACAGGTTCCCAAAGAATATTCCAATTCACCAGTACACAGGTTGTCAATAGCAAGCACTCCCAAAGTTGTTAGTCTTGGAATTCATTGGGCTTGGTAAAGTCTGAAGTTTACTTTCATTTTATTTTTTAGACCTAAAATAAATGTGACTAGAACCAAGAGTCTTTTGTGAGTTCTAAATTATTCATTTTCTGCTTCTTCCATGCTGAAAGAGACCTGAAACTGTATGGAGTCCAGCTTTGCCCAGAACAGCTCTTGGGTAAATTCTGATTGATATAAACCTACTACAGTGATCCTACTCTTCCAGCTTGGAGTTTGTTTAGAGTGAGTTCTGCCCCTTCTGACTAAGACTCAGGGGAGGCCAGGAGCTGGAGGCTTTGGGAAAGTGTTTGCATCATTCCTTATATTTGATGAGCGAGGAAGAGACCTTGTGCATCTCCCTGGTCTCTGGTCTGCTGTGGCCATTTGTGAGCATGAGAGGTGCTAGCTTGGAATAGTCAGATATGCCAAGGATGGCAAAACAAACAGATGAAAAGAACTTTGGTACCATGATGTCATTGAACCACTGAAGTTTCAAACCCTGGACCATTTGTTTGTGAGATAAGTTTATCTCCTTGTTGTTTAAGCCACTCGAGTCAAGGTTATCTACTATTTGTAACCAAAGTATTCCATAAGATACCAGGTCTATGTACATAAAACCATAAGAATGAAAGGATTTAAGGCTAATTAAGATATTTCAAAGATAATTTTGTCTAAGTCAGCGGTTCTCAACCTGTGGGTCGCGACCCCTTTGGGGGTCTAACGACCCTTTCACAGGGGTTGCGTAAGACCATTAGAAAACACATACATAATTACATATTGTTTTTGTGATTAATCACTATGCTTTAATTATGTTCAATTTGTAACAATGAAAATACATCCTGCATATCAGATATTTACATTATGATTCATAACAGTAGCAAAATTACAGTTATGAAGTAGCAACAAAAATAATTTTATGGTTGGGGGTCACCACCACATGAGGAGCTGTATTAAAGGGTCGCGGCATTAGGAAGGTTGAGAACCACTGGTCTAAGTGGTTTTGCGATGTGTTCTGACTTTAGAACCTCATCCATACTTAAGAGGCAACTCCACAGAATGTGCTCATTGATGAAAGATGGTAATTACTTCCTGATCTAACACCTATCACATTGTCTTACACATATTTTGAGTTAATGTCATAACTTACGTTTTTCTGTCTGGAATTTCTTCACTCCACTCATTAGGTGGATCTCATTGGATCTCAATATCCTTAACCTCTAACTATCTTTTTGGCTAGGGTAGACGCTTGGCCCAACTCTCACTTACATATTACTTGGATTTGGGTCTCTAAGACATGGGTTAATCTTTATTACCTCTTGAACTGAAACATGATTCAAATTAAAGTCTGGGCCAGCCAAGTTTGGTATTATGCATGCCAAAATAAAGAAAGCAATTGTGCAGAAAAATTAGAGAAATGAAGGGGCGAGAAACAGGAACAGGAGACCATGCCAATTCAGAGAGACTGAGAGGAATTTTGGTGTTTTTCTGATCCATTTTCTGGATCCATTTGCTTTTGTGGGTGGGCCTTGGGTTCCTTGAACTAAATTTGTATTTGCTAATCATTTATCTTTTTGTTGAAAGAAATTGAGGCAATTTATGATTCGTGGAGCCTTTTAATACTTGACCAAGACACTTGTGAACTAAAAGAGACTTAATATAATTTTCTTTTTTCTTTCTTTTGTATTGCCACAGCAATTCACATTCTTTTATGGCACTAATTTAAATGTCTTGTATGAGAGCTAATTGGTGCCTTGCATAATCTGCTTTTAGTAGTGTGTGAGTTTAAGAGCAAAGATTAGGTTTATTCTTTTTTTTAATCTACTGAATCATGAAGCATTACTCTTTGTTTATAAAAGGAATTTAAAATATTTGTTAAAAGAAAACTATAGCCTGAAGAAGGAGAAAATGGAATTTTCACCCATCCAAATTGAATGTTTATTTCAGGTACCTTAGGGATACCTGAACCACTGAATAAGACATATTCAAATAAAAATAATTATGTTTATTCAAAGTGATTTAATGCAATTAAATCCTTTTTAGTACTAATCAACCTTGTCACCCTAGGAATGATTCAAAATTATAACTAATGCCATTGTACAGCACTTGCATATTGCTGGTGATTAAGTAGCTCTTAAAACAAACATGTTCTTTTACAATTAATTTGAAGACAATAAATTCCAAATGGCATTTAAGATCATTGTAAAATGGTCGTAAAACTTTTATTAAGAGGAGATATGGCTGTAGGGTTGCCATTGTTCTGATGACCCCCCTTTTTAAACAGTGTGGGAATTATCCTCTTTGAATAGTGAGAGTCAAAGAAACCCTGCAAATATTGGGACTAAAAAGGCTCAACTCTAGGGCCCTCTCCTCCTTTCCTTAAAGCAGCGGTTCTCAACCTGTGGGTCGCGATCCCTTTGGGGGTCGAACGACCCTTTCACAGGGGTCGCCTAAATACATTCTGCATAAGAGATATTTACATTGCGATTCATAACAGTAGCAAAATTACAGTTATGAAGTAGCAACGAAAATAATTTTATGGTTGGGGGTCACCACAATATGAGGAACTGTATTAAAGGGTCACGGCATTAGGAAGATTGAGAACCACTGCCTTAGAGCATTTGCTTTGGCAAACTTGTAATTGCAAATTCTTTCTCTACCCTTTGAAATGTATGCAAATCTTTCCCATGTCTCTTGCTGGTATTCCAACCCAAAAATGTCTTACTCAAGAGCCTAGGAGCCATCCCTTTGAAATGTAAGCATCAAAGAAGGTAGTGCCAGTATCACTGGCTATCAGATGTGAGATATCTCTCAGTAATCTGGGAGGGCAGGAGCTAACTTCCTTTCGTGCTTTCCTCCACATTGTAAAACTACCTCCTGACATAAAAATATGAGAAAGTTTACTTTCCTTTGGTTAGGAACAATTAGCAAACACAGGTGGCCTACAATTTCCCCACCACAGTTCTTAAAAACCTCTCCAGCTTCTTATTTTTCAGCAGAGTTTAGTTCAGGCTGAATTCTGGTCTGTCACTTATTGCAATAGTCTTGAATAAAATCTCCTTTGCTTTTTGTTGTTGTTGTTGTTAATCCTCACCTGAGGATATTTTTCCTATTGATTTTTTAGAGGGAGCGGGAGGGAGGGAGGGAGAGAAACTTCTATGTGAGAAAGACACATTGGTGTGTGGACTGACTAGCCACTTAGAAACACTGGCCAGGGCTCCTTTGCCTTTTAAACTTAGTCTGGTGATTTTTGTTTTGTTTTGTTTTGTTTTGTTTTTGTTTTGACTGATTCAATGAAGTAAGAGGTATAATTTCCCTCAACATAGTTACAAAATGATATTAGGAAACTCTCAGTTTTACATGTCTTGTATTTAAATTAGGATATGCTGATAGGCTTTGTACCATTTGCTGTCAGAGAGCATCCTTCTCAGATTCCCTTCTGTCCAGGTGAGTGGGGGGATGGTACTAATTCCCTGTTCTGGGGAGTCTGGAGATTCTGGAATCACTTACCTCCAAGACTTGGGTTACACTTAGAGTGATCATTTTTGTAATAAGCAAGTGTTTTCCCACTAACGGTTGCCATTTCATGCTTTCTGATTCTAACTGCTCATAATGCTTACCTTCTAATGCATCAAGCTCTAATAACTCTTGATCACAGACATTTCCATTTTGTGTCAAATTATTTTCTTCTGCTTTGACAAGAGCATCTTTTCAGGTAAGCACACGCATGTTAGGGTATCAACCATAGGTAAATAACTAAGCTGCTTCTAGTGCTCCTTTCTTGCAGTCCAGCTCTGCTCACCTCCCCAGGCACCTGGGTCTACTTTTCTTGAAATTTATCTTCAGAGAGACTGTTCAAGCACTGGACTGAGAACTGCTCGCAGATGAGAGCAGGAAGAGGGAGAGGTTTTGCACGGAGTGTCAGGGAAAGAGGAGTCAGTGGATAAATGAGCAGGAAGTTACTGCAGGTCACAGAGGAAAACAATGGGCAGGTGGAAGGAATCTTTGACTGTCCCCACAATGGTTAAAAAAATAAGGAATTTTGGAAAGAAAATTTTCAAAGGAGGAAAAACACAAAGGAAAATAAGACAGGCAACATAGTCTCACCAGTCAAGATTACTATCAGAGAATATTTGATCACATTTTTTTGTGCCTGCCACTCCACTCAAGAATGAAGTGGAATTGAATAAGTTAGTTAAATGGCAGCATATTTTATCTCTTCCTGTGATACTAGTTCTTGAATAGTCTATTAAAGAAGAGGTCTTAAAGAGTCCTATAAATCTGGCACAAGAATAGCTGGATTATTAGAATTTTAAGAAAGTTATTAAATAACAGGTTTTAATCCCCTTTTGAATACTTAGAACTTGTTGAGGTTTATGCTAAATGTATAAAAACTAGTTTTTATTTAGAATCTCTATGTACCAGAAATGAATTACTTTCTATCATCAACTTTGTTTTAACTAATTGGTACTTCATGGAAAATTTTAGACATAACAAGATAATTGCATTTTTATTTACTTGAAAGACAGCATGTTTGCTGGGGTCTGGTCATATGAAAGAGAAGCTGACTGAGTGAAGCCTGGGCCTATGGCTGTGCATATGACAAGGGAGGCCTATGTGCAAGGCTTCTGGAACGTACTGATTTGCAGAGGACACAGCCATTGGGCTGGTGTAAGGTCAGCAAAAATGACAGGGATTCGAGATAATAGTGAGGCAGAACAGTGATCTGGGAAAGAACAGAAATATGGAATGTAACATTAATTAACTGATTGATATGGGGTGTGCATTTAAACCCTCTCTATTTCTCCTCAAAATCTTCAGTAAAACCTACTAAAAACAATTTTCAGGGGAAATCTGTTTCTTGCTATTGCTTTTGATGAGAGCGGATTCTTTATGGTGAATAAAGGACTAAAGTTGGCTTTAATAGAGTCTTGCCTGGGCTAGCCACATCAGAGTTACCTCTAAAAGACTTTCCACAGAACTCTTGTACCTTCTACAAATGGAAAACCAAGTCACTGGTGATGTTTCACAAGTTCCCACACTGTGGAAGTTATACTAAAACATTAACTGCATTTTATATCTGATAATAATTAGCACATGCTATTGCTACTGTCCATTTTACACATCAAATAAGAGGGTTTGTACTATCATTTTTACACAGCCTGGCTAGTCTTAAGTACATGAGGATGGCTTTATTATTCTTTGGTGATGAAACTATTTACTTACTTAGCTGAAATTTATTAATTAGTACATGCTAGAGGCGATGATACCAGAGATGGATATCCTAAGTTGCTCATGATTTAGGAGCTGAGACAGACATCTGAACAGATGATTATGATACCACACAACCTGTGCAATAATGGAGGAATTTTTAAATTTCTACTTAAGCATAGAAAATGGGAGTATTATTTGAAGGAAAGCAGGTCAGGAAAGATGCTAAATTATATACCTTGTTATTCTATTATCTTCCTTACCAGAATTTTCCTACTGACTTTTATAAAGACTTTCCAAATATGATTCCAATAACTCAGATATAGTTTACTAAAATGTGAGTATTTTGTTTTCTGGTCAGTTAACAAACATTGGCATTAATGTACTAGTTATAGAACCTGGCACTTAAATTTGGGAATGGGGAAAAAAATCAAAGCAATCTGCTCCAAAATGAAGCCAACAAGATAGTTCTGCCAAGAGATGATGGCAGTGTTCTAAATATAATCATTCTGTAATGGTAGAACTGCTTCTCATTTTCCTATCCTTTATAGCACATCATGTTTACATTTGGTTAATAAATGCAAATGTAATTGTCACCCCAGAGCAGGCCACTTTAAACAAGTCTGTTTCCAGAGGATTTTATTTCGGCTGCTTGACCTACATTTGCTCTGGCATGTCATCATTATGTTACCCACTTTGAGTGCATCGAGGTAGCTCCCAGTAACAGGACCACCGAGCACAGATTTGGTTTTCATGTGAGATATATGCTCATTTAGGCAGTTTCTGTGCTATCAGTGGGAATCTGTAAAGGAATCAAGGTAGTGTGTACAAGCCAAAGGCCCGAAAACCAGTAACTGAGTATCTCTCCTTTCCAAGTTAAGGCAAAACAAATTACCCTACATAAGGAGGACGTACAGGCATGTAAATACTTGAAGTTGAATAGTAGTAGGAATATTATTATTAAAAAAAAACAGTTTAAGAAAAGTTGTGATATAAGTAGATTAGAGGACTCTGACTATAGAAAAGGATGCTGGAATCCTAGGTGTGAGGAGGAGACGTCTTCCCAGGAGGTACCATCTCCACCTGTGATGAATGTTTGTGATTGTTGCTATTGTTGTTGGTGATGGTGATTTTTGCTTTCTGTTGTTATTTTGATTCCTACTTTAGAAAATTTAAAGTTTAGCTTCCTGATTAGGATCATTGGTCATTTTAACTTAGTCAAACTTTCTTATCATTAAGAAAGTATAATGTCCTCAATACCAATGGGACTCAAACCTTAGTAGGCTCTGGAAATATGTGGGAGTCCCTAATTGAAAATGCAGATTCAAAATTCTGTGTCAATAGATCAGGTGGAGCCTAGAAAACTGTTTCTATTCATATCCCCTAGGTGATTTTATCTTTATTTGCTGTTAATGTATTTTGGTATACAGTTAGATATGCCACCTATATTCCTTCTTTTGTACATTACTACTCTATCCTTTGCTACTGTCCTTCTTTACTTTTTTTTACTGATTTATAACAAATATTAATATATATATAAATTTTGGTAAATATCTTGTCCTAGACAGATAGAAAGATATGAACTTGATATTTTATGTATATTGTAAAAATGAATCCCCATATGCTCTTGGAAATTTAAGTGTGTTTGTTTGAATGTGTGTAGGGGGCTGGGTTTATATGTATGTGTGGATAATAAGCAGATATTAACAGACATTGATCTGTGTCTCCATGCTCTATATTCCAGTGCTAAAAGAAGAAGAATTTGAGTAATTGGTTTCAGTAGGATTATGCTTTTGAAATATTAATAAAATTTTAAAAAATATCCCCTGGTACTTCCTATTCATCATTCTTCCTCTATCCCCAATTCAAAATGAGAGGATATTCTAAACTCTTGTTTTAGGGAAAAGATGTATCCATAAAAAATGATAGAGGAGCTACATGAGTTAGTCCTAGTCTTTCTGCCCCCAAATTTTTGAGGCAAAACAATGTTCCTTTGACTAAAGGGAAGGGTCACTTGGGAGGGAATTTAAAGATTCTAAGATACCAAGGGGCTTCCTGAAGTGGCCGTGTTCCCTTCCTCTTCAGGGGTATGTTTAGGGACAGAGTCCCTAAATGGTTAGTAGGGTCTGAGAGAAGAGGGAACCTGTGACCCCCTTTCTTGGTTGGCTCCCTCATAGATCCCTGGGAATGTGGCAAGTCCCAAGAAACAGTTTGTATGATATATCCAGGAGCACAAATCTCAGATGGCCTCAAAGTTTCTTATTCTCTAACATGCAGGAGAACAAGAGGAGCCTTTCAGCAAAGGCCCAGATAGAAAGATTTTAAAGCTTTCCAGGTCATATGGTCTTTATCACAACTACTTGACACTGTCAGTGCAGCACAAAAACAGCCATAGGTGATATATAAATGATGGCAGGGCTATGTTCCAGTAAAACTTTATCTACAAAACAAGCCAATGGCCAGATTTGGCCATGGAGCCTAGTTTGTTAACTCCAGTCTTAGATCTTGCCTCACCCAACTTCTTGCACAAAAATTTGCTTGCTGGAAATCAAGATTTGGACTATGGTGGGAGGGAAAATCAAACTTAATATTCTGTTTGCTTGCCAAATGAGGTATAGAAATGAGTTCACATGATACCACATCGACTGGATTGTTGGTGTTATTTAGAATTGATATAAGCCAAACTGTGAGAAGTGGGTTGTGAGTTCTGGTCCTAGCCATAGGAGACAGTCCATATTCGGAGGGGATAAGATTACCAAAAATGCAATGGATATTTTCCTCAATAAGTCTGGGGCATGAAGGATAGTGTCTTCTTTCTTGGGGTATGAGCACATGGGCAGTGGGCTTGGGTTACTCCTCATTTCTTAGGCATGAAGATTAATGTTATTAAAGGCCATTTGCAATCATGTTGTGGGCTGGGTATGTCCTTAAAGGATTTGGGACACTCAGCTTGGCCATTTCCAGCAGCAATAACCAACCACCTCCTGGGCTGTACTTCCCTTGTTTGTTCCCAAACTCTCAAAGAGATTTAATGAATGTCACAGTTCTTCCCAGTTGTACTGGAAGGTGCAAGGAGGGAGAGTCTCCTCCATAGGGCCAGCGGGGGCTTCAGAGGTGATCACTGGTCCATTGGTGGAGGGCCATCTTCAGCTGAGTAGTGAGCCCAAAAAGCTGAGGGGCTCTTGTCTGGACTGTGTATGAGCTAGTGACCTCGAAAACTCATTACTAGGAATGCTGTATGCAGGGTGAACTTTTGACAAACACACTAGCAGAAACTGGAGTTACAAAGTTGGAATATTAAAACGTATATGCTCATTTCATATTCGGCAGCTGATGTCTCTACTAAAATCGATTACAACTGATTTCAAACCCACACATGCACTGATCAATATACATATATTATATTCTAAGGTTTCATTGTTATGTGCACCTAGTGGTCAGTTTTATTTTTGGATTTCCTCCAAACATTTAGGAAGATTCAAAATTTCCACTGTTATAAATAATTTTTATAATTATCTCTGTGAATAAAATATAGTCTTTATTTTCCAAATGATTTTCTTGAGATAAATTCCTAGAAAGAAATTTGAGGAGTCAAATGCACTCGTATTTCTAAGCTTCCTGATTCATGCTGGGATTTTGTTGCCAGTAGAGTGTGAAAGTACCTGTTTCACTGGCCTTTACCAACACTGGGTGTGTGGGAGACTATTGTTAATTAGATAGATATTTTAATTTTATTTATTTGATTACTAGGTTTAACATTTTCTGTGTTTATTAACCATTTTTTATGTTGTTTATTTTTTTTAATTCCTGACTGTCATTATCTATGTTCCCAAGATGAAGCTAAACCTCAGAAGCTTACCTGACTTGCCTGGGGTCAAACAGCTAGACAGTTGCAGACATGGGACTTCATTCTAAATTCTGTCTTTCACCAAGTGCTTATTCCATTGTACAATAATATCCTGAAAGAAAAGGAAATAAGGCTCCCTCAATTTCTGTTTATGATTCTGTCAAAGTGTCCTTTTTTATTAATTCCTGGAAATTGCTGTTGATATTCCAAATCGCAGGAGAAATTTATTATAAGAGCTTACAAAGCCTCATTCAAAAGTAAAGGTCATTTAGTAGGCTGTCTTTTCATTTTCATGATGGTTTGCTTTGCTGTTCAGAAGTGTTTTAGTTTGATGTAGCCCCATTTGTTTACTTTTGCTTTTATGTCCTTCACTTTGTGAAATCTAAAAAAGCAAAACAAGTGAACAAACAAAACAAACTCATAGACAAGAGAACAGATTAGTGGTTACCAGAGAGGAAGTGGGTTGGGAAGTGGGCAATATTGGTGAAAGGGATCAATTGTATGGTGATGGATGGTAAATAGGCTTTTGGTGGTGATCTCTTTGTAGTATATGTCAATATTAAATTGTAATGTTGTACACCTGAAACATATAATGCTATATACCAATTTTACCACAATAAAAAACAAACCTGAAGGTCAACAGGGACAATGCAGATACCATTTCAATCTGTTTTAATGAATCAAGAGTGATGGAATAAATTCTCTTTTATGAACAAAAAAAGACTGTTACTGTTGTTTCCTTTCAAAAGATTTTATTCGGTCTTTGATCAGGCTAAGCAGAACATAATATTTCAAGGACAACATTCACCTTTTCCCGTATGTAGGAGCACATCCTCATTTGTAATCCACATTTATTTTCTATTAAAAATTAAATTTGTGGAACCTAGATTGGAGTTATGTCAAAAAGATGGAAGAGAAGACTAAGAAAGTCCTTCAGCAAAAGCCAAAGTCTTTGCTCCAGTTGATAATTTCAGTTGAGTCCTTTCCTTTTTCAACAACAACAACAACAAAAAGTCTGAAGTTCTTATCTCTGAGACACTTTTGCCCGTATTTAAAAAAAAAATTATTTATTTGAGAAAGAGAGGAAGGGAGAGAGAGAAACATTGATTTATTGTTCCACTTATTTATGCGTTCATTGGTTGACTCTTTCATGTGCCTGGACCAGGGATCGAACCTGCAACCTTGAAGTATTGGAACAAACGCTCTAACCAACTGAACTACCTGACCAGGGACAACCACTTTTGCCTCTTGTTCAGTCTCATCCTCTGATAGCCCTGAAGTTTGCAACTCTGGCTTCCCACTTTGAATTTTTTCTTGTTTTCACATTTCCTCCCCTGAGAAATCTTTCTCAAAAGGTTTCTGAGGCAGCTGTGATGTGTGCTTTCCTGGGCTGCTCCCTCAGGGGCCATGGACAAATACTCTCTTGTACCAGATGCTGCTGATGAAAATGTCCAAATATCAAGTCTCTGCATTTCCTGGGTAACTTTCCTTCTTCTAACGTTAGCACACATTTCCTTCCCATCATTTTTCTGCCATGGATCTTTTCCTGAGAATCATTCTTTTAGGGCTAGTATCAAGGCTCAGGTATGTGGAGTGAACTTCTCTAGATGGGACTTGGATTTGCTGAACTTTGGGTTTTTAACAAGGAGAAAAGGCAATTAAAGGAGAACTCAGAGGGGCCTTCTCAGATCCATGTCTAGTTTGAGCCCTGTACTAAAACAGCCAGAGATTGCTGAGAGCCATATGTGGGCTTTTTTGAAAGGCAGGAAACTAAATGAAGATTAGAGCCAATGAATGATGCACAATGACTCCAAAACTTAATGGATGGAGTTTGGGTCACAATAGGAAGCTATGGAAGAGCTAGGTATTTGGGAAGATAATTATCTCTTTCTCTTGAATGTGACCAATATTTGCTAGAATCAATTATGTCATTTTCTTGGCTTGCTGATGTTAGGAGCAATTTGCAGTATGCTTAAGGAGGGTATGACATGGGTATACATATTAAGACCAATACATATTTTGGGGGACAAATACTTTTCTATTTACTGTTGAAGATTATCCTTAAGTAGCAATACAACTGAAGTTCTTCAAAACATACTGTGAATAAAAATAAATTTAAATCCTAAATTATTACCTGGTATATTTGGTTCATATTTTCACATTTTATGCTTTTTTGATTTGTAAACTGAAACTCTAAGTTCTTAGTGTGGATTGCTTCCTGATTTTTGCTTTAAAATAATTGAAATAATCCTCAAACCTAAATTATGACATATATTAGTTTAGAATTTTTTTATTTCTTGACTTTCCCTTGTCTTCAAAACATAAATGTGCACAAAGTTTATTTTAAAACAAAAATGTTAATGGGTTTATCAAGACAGATCAAATTATTTCCTTTAATATATGTTTCTTTCCTTAACAGCATAATTATAATAGTAAATACGTCAGAATGTATAAAAATAAAGATTACATTCAGAATAAGAAATGACTTCAGAGTTAAAGTCAGAATTAGTGGCCCTCTGAATCTCATTTTTAGTTATTTTGAAACAGGGGACTAATGAGGTATTACTTCTGTTTACTATTATCCCTGCGTTAGTTCCAGCAAGAAAATTAACAATCCTAAATACTTTTGAAAACAAAATTTTCTTTTAATTTAAACATCATATTGAAAATGGTTGGATGTGGTTTATTAATTTGTGATATATTTAAGGTTAAAATGTTTAATATAATATTAATATTCTTTAACGGAGAAGAATAATAAATGTATATGTTTTAAACATTTGTAGAGAGAAACTTGCAATTAGTATGCATTACAAACATTTATAGTTGAAAGGTTATTCAAATGTAATGTTCTAAATGAGAAAGAAGCTGTTGGGGGTATATTTCTCATTGCTGCAGTTAATAGAACTATGCAATTTTGCTTTAATTGAAATTTTATTAACAAAGTTCTCCTTGAATGATGAGATTTCTTAATTTAGCAACATCCAACATCAATGGAAGAACTCCCAATGACTTTCCATTTATCGGTCCCTTGCCTCCTTGTTTAAGTTAAACAACAAATATTGATTTATAATTAAGGAAACAAGTCCCGAATGTTTCGATGGGTAATGAGAAAATAGGAAATGATTCCATGTTTGTTTAATAGAAAATAATAATGAAACATCATTGTTATGGGGGACCTTAGAAATCATGGGGGTGGGATTACAGTGAGAGGCCTCACTGCCTGGGGGTTTCAGGACAGACTTTGGGATAGAGCAGGGTGGGAAGGTCCAAATCCCCCCGTCATTCATCTGTGGTAGTGCTAACTTTAGAAAGCTAACTCTGAGACTGTGATTCACCATCTGTGAAATGGAGATAATAATAGTTTCCTCCTCAAGGGAATTTTGTGAATGTTAAATGAAATAATGAATGTAAAGATTTAGCATAGTGCTTGGCCCAAAGTAAGCCCTCAATTCATTTTAGGGTATCATTATTATTAAGAATGAGTCTATCTCCAGTTTAGCAGATGAAGAAGTTGAGGTCCAGCATGATAAAGACAAGCCTGTCACTTCAGCTTATTGTTTTTCTCTCTATGCTAAATTTATAGAATCTAACCTGATTATCAGATTGAAATAAAAATTACAATCAGAACACTGGGGTCTCTAAACATTCCCTTACATCCCCCTTTCTCCAGAAACATAAAAATATGGCTACTAGACACTGGAAGGGGGCAAGCCCAAATTACACACCTCACAAAGCAAAGTGGAGCTACACAAATTTATGCTTACATATTGAGAGAAAACCAAAATTTTTTTGTTTTTTGCTTTTTTTAAAATTGTGTTTATTTGTCATGCCTAATCTCTAAATGACTGAGACAAAGTTTTTATGTTTACTTTTATGAGTGTTCTACTCCAGAGAAATCTGTGGGATAGTCAAAGCTAGCAATTGTTCAGGGTTTGGAAGAATTGCATTCTAGTTCTAGTGCCTTCTCTAAGGTATTTGACATAAACAAGAAAGCCAACCTTTCTGAGACCTCATGTATTCATTTATATATGGAGAACGATGTTTATTTCCCAGTGCTATTATGAAGCTCAACACTTTTAAGAGTATAAATGTGGATTTTAAACTCTAAACACTATACAACTGAGAGGGATTAGTGAGCAACCTTAAAAACCCAGTGGGTAGCAGGTAACTATAAAAATATATGGAAACATGTTTCAGTTAACAAGATGAAAGGAAAGCGTAGATTTTAGAACTAAGGGAAAAAATACATCAATAAGATTTGAAAAATTTATTTTAGCCTGACCTACCTTGGTAGTGTTATAATAAGACTAATTTTTCCCTAGAACTTTATTCTGTTGTATTTGCAGTTATGGTGCTCTACATAATTTATGTTTTTATTTGAATACAACAGCAAAATTTATAATTAAAAATCAATCCATTTTAAAGGAATCCTTTAATTTATAAGTAGTTTCTTAAAAAAATTTGTAAGCTTATAATTTTGAAGACAGGAAAACAAGGAGAACACTTACACCAGACTCATATATTGGAGTTTAGATGGGAATGAATAATGCAGATCAGAAAAAAGAGAATGGAGAAGACTTAAGAGAACAAATGATGTCCTTAATCTTTACAATGATGTTGAACTTGAGTTTGTCATTAGTTACCATGATGAAAATCTGTTAAATATTGAGATTCACAATGTTATAATTAAAATGTAATTAAGATGAAATCACCTTAGAAGAAAGTAAGGAGAATAACAATGGGCAAGGACTGAGAAATAGAAACATCATTATTATGTTACTAGAGGCCCGGTGCACAAAAATTTGTGCACTCAGGGGGGGCGGGGGGATCCCTCAGCCCGGCCTGTGCCTTCTCCTAGTCTGGGACTCCTCAGGGTATGTCCACCTGCTGGCTTAGGCCCGCTCCCTGGGGGATCGGGCCTAAGCTGGCAGTCAGACATCCCTCTGGCAGCCCAGGAGCCCTTGGGGGGTGTCCACTTGCCAGAGGGGACCAGGCCTAAGCTGCAGTTGGACATCCTTAGTGCTGCTGTGCTGGCAGCTGGCAGCCTGGCTAGTGGCTTGGCAGTGCTCCCCCTGTGGGAACGCACTGACCACTAGGGGGCAGCTCCTGCATTGAGCGTCTGCCCCCTGGTGGTCAGTGTGTGTCATAGTGACCAGTCATCCCCAGTCGTTCTGCTGATAGGGTCAATTTGCATATTACCCTTTTATTATATGCCTGGTGCATGGGTGGGGGCTGGCTGGTTTGTCCTGAAGGGTGTCCCAGATCAGGGTGGGGGTCCCACTGGGGTGCCTGGCTAGCCTGGGTGAGGGGCTGAGGGCTGTTTTCAGACTGTTCACACCCCCTTCAG
Organism: Myotis myotis; assembly: GCF_014108235.1. Lineage (NCBI taxonomy): Eukaryota > Metazoa > Chordata > Mammalia > Chiroptera > Vespertilionidae > Myotis > Myotis myotis. The sequence goes on along the minus strand of NW_023416379.1, from coordinate 65,520,657 downwards.
GGTGGGGGGTCCCTGCTGGAGTGCCTGGCCAGCCTGGGTGAGGGGCTGAGGGCTGTTTACAGGCTGGTCAAGCCCCCCAGCAGGGACCCTCACCCCTTGAGGGTGTGGCCAGCCTGGGTGAGGGGCTGATGGCTGTTTGCAGGCTGGCCAAGCCCCCCAGTGGGGTCCTTCACTCCATGAGGGTGTAGCCAGACTGGGTGAAGGGCTGATGGCTGTTTGCAGGCTGGCCACAGCCCCTTCTGGGTGGGGGTCCCAACTGGGGTGCCTGGCCAGCCTGGGTGAGGGGCTGATGGCTGTTTTCAGGCTGGCCAAGCCCCCCAGCAGGGACCCTCACCCCATGAGGGTGTGGCCACCCTGGGTGAGGGGCTGATGGCTGTTTGCTTGCTGGCCACAGCTCCAGCCACCCAAGCTCCCAGTGGAGGCTGGCTGGAAGCAGGTATCTAGGATTTATTTATCTTCTATAATTGAAACTTTGTTGCCTTTAGCCGAGGCCACAGCCAGCCAGGGCAGGCGGGAAGCTTGGCTTCCTCCATCACTGGGGCAACCAAGCCTCCTGCTTGCTCCAGCTTTGTGTCTGCCGGCCGCCATCTTGATTTGGCTTAATTTGCATATAGTCGCTCTGATTGGCTGGAGGGCATTGCTTGGGGTGTAGCAAAGGTAGAGTCAATTTGCATGTTTCTCTTTTATTAGATTAGATTTGTAAGCAATAGGAAGATATGTGATGTGGGAAGACAACCAGCAGAGAATGTAATCACTAAATTCAGGGTAATAGCAAGGATGCAGAAACTGATGGATTAAAGAAAGAAGAGAAGAGGAATGGGGCAGAGTAAGGAGTGAGGAAAAGGTGAACAATATATGGAGAGTATGTTTCTTAATTAGAAATGTGGACATTTTGTAGAGCTATTTTAATTCATCCAGTTATGATAGAAAAGAAGGTTCTCATTGGAAAGCAGTTATAAAATGTAGGTGATGGTGGTGGGAAGGAGGATATGAAAAGCATTCCAAGACAAGTTTAAAAATTTCCTTTTATCAGCAAATTTGAGTAATTTTTATTGTCTTCAGTGTGGAAATACTAGTATCCAGACAAAAAAACTGTGTAATTATATTTCCATCATGTTCTAAATACATCTTTTAATGAATATAGTTAGATATTACCATGTGCATTTTGTGTGTGTGTTCCTAAAACTATTAACATTTGTATAAGCCCACAATATTAATGAGAATGTGCTAAAACACTTCATCAAAATATTTTACATAATATGGGAACAAATTATGTAATAGTGTCAGGCCTAACAGAAATAAGAAGTGCCTTGTGTTTTCAAGGTGTTAATTGGTATATTCAGAAAAATCACAGCATTTGATCCTGGGATAATTTCCAGTTAGATTATTAAAATATTGGGCTATAGGAAACTGGCCCCTGAATAGCAAAGATGATCTAATTCATGGCGTTGTGATTTCAATATGATCCTTTTAAACAAATAATGCATTTATATCAACAGCAAAGTTTATAGAAGACACTAATATATGAAACATAATGTTAAAAATACAACACAATGTTAAAAAAAAAAAGATGTTGGAATTTACAAGTGAAGTTTTATATTTTAAGGTATGTACATCATATGACAGTTATTTTCATTACCTGCTTGAAAGAAAGGAGCCTATTGAAAACATTAATTTTCAAGAGTGAAAACACCCTCAAAAACTATGTGAGATTTATAGAGTTATAAAATCTAATGAAGTGCTTACTCAGCAAATAGCCATTCCTTGGTTCACCCCTCCCTTCAACACTTATGGATGGAACACCTATGAGGAGCCAGGCACCCTTCCACATTATGGCCACAGCAGGGGACACAACAGACTCAGTCACTGGTCTTGTGTTGCAAATGTTCCCGCGGGAGGACACGGACAACAAACATTTGATTATAGTGACTGTGGGGAAAAGTTCGGTATAATAAAGAGGTATGGAGCTAAAAAATAGTAACTTCAATGAGTGGTTCAAAAAGACTTCTCTGATGGGAGGTATTTGAAGAGAAACCTGGAGGAAAAGAGAACCACACCATGTGGTTGTCTGGGGAGAACATGCTGGCCATCCAGGAAAGGAGCATGCTTGGGGCACTCAGGAAGTGTGAAGGGGCAGAATAACCTGGCACTGAGCACAGTGTCAGGTGGAGGAAAAGCAGATGGGGGAGTTCCTGGAGGACTGTGTCATGTAGCCCATAGAAGCAACTGTAAGGGCTTAGAATTTATTCAGACGGAGATCAGAGGTATTGGAAGGCTTTGAGCAGAGGATTGATATGATCTGACTCATGTTTTAAAAAAATATTCGTTTGGCCCTAGCCAGTTTTCTCAGTGGATAGAGCGCCAGCCCTTGGACTGAAGGATCCCTGGTTTGATTCCTGTCAAGGGCATGTCCTCGGTTGCAGGCTCATCCCTGGCCCTGGTTGGGGCAGGTGCAGGAGGCAACCGATTGACATGTTTCTCTCACATGAATGTTTCTCTCTCTGTCTCTCCCCGTCTCTTCCACTCTCTCCAAAAATATCAATGGAAAAATATCCTTGGGTGAGGATTAACAGAAAGAAAAAAATATATTCTTTTGACTCTCCTGTGTAGAGCAGATTGTAGGGGGGAAGGTGAAAGTAAGGAGACTAGTTATAGCTACAACTAGATAATGGTGGCTTGGTGTAGGATGGTAGGATAAAGGTCATACTAAGGCCCGGCTGCTATGGCTCAGTGGATTGAGTATCATCCCATGCACCCAGGGGTCATGGGTTCAATTCCCAGTTGGGGCTCATGCCTGGGTTGTGGGCTTGATCCCCAGGGGGTGCAGGAGGCAGCTGATTCTCATCAATGTTTCTATATCTCTCTCCCCTCCCTTTCTCTCTCTCAAAAAAAATCAATACAAACATATTAACAACAATTTTAAAAAAGGTGATACTAAGTGGTTATAGTCAAAATATATTTTGAACATAGACCCTATAGGATTTGCTAACTGATTGGCTAAGGGACAGTAAACCAAGAGAGGTGTTAAGGATGACTTCAAAGTTTAGAGCTTGAGTAACTGGGTGAAATGTAGGATCAAATACTGATCTAGAGAAAATCACCATAGGAAGCAATTTTTGGTGGTGGTGGTGGTGGTGAGGGAAATCAAGACCATAGTTTGAGAGACTAAACTTGAGATACCTGTTGGGCATATATGATTCTAGATTTCAGATGAAGGCTTTCAAATAGAGTTGTACTTTTTGATGGATTTGGCATTAGAGATGTTTAAAGCCACAGGACTGTATGTGCCATCTAGACCAGCCGTGGGCAAACTACGGCCCGCAGGCCGGATCCGGCCCGTTTGAAATGAATAAAACTATTGAAAAAAAAGACCGTACCCTTTTATGTAATGATGTTTACTTTGAATTTATATTAGTTCACACAAACACTCCATCCATGCTTTTGTTCCAGCCCTCCGGTCCAGTTTAAGAACCCATTGTGGCCCTCGAGTCAAAAAGTTTGCCCACCCCTGACTAGACCATGTATGTGGTTGAAGAAAGAAAGAGGTCCAAAGGGATCTTGACATGATAGGAAGGGGGCTCCCCAGAATTTCAAAGTTGGGAAAACTAGAAGGTCTAGTAAGAAGGACTAGCAGGAACATCTAGAATGTTAGGAGGTGAAGAAAATATTTAAAGTAGAAGTGATAACCTTTGTCAGATATTGAGTGACCATTGCATTTGACAACCTGAAGGTCATTGATGTTCTTGACAAGAGGACATTCGATGAAGCAGAGGTGATAGGAGACTCACTGGAGCATGTTCAAGAGAGAGCAGCATTAGCAGAAGTGCAAAGAACCGAGAGTCAACTCCTTGCAGAGTTTTGCTGTACAAAAGAGCAACAAAAGGAAAGCAGTTTTTTAGAGGAGAATCTAGGCCAAGTATGAGTTCCAAACATTTTTGATAATTTAGATAATGCATACAATGGGGAGTGATAATATAAGAAACACTGCTATATTATTTTTAGCATTTCCAGGTGTTTCATTTGCATTTCTGAAAATAAATCTATGTTTTTATTCACACAACTACATTTAAAATTCACTGTGAAAAACTTGCCCAAATCACTGACAGCTCTTTTGTCTTCTTTCACCTAGATACCTCCTGATCTGTGTACCTAAATATTATCTAAACTTTCAGCTTACTACAGGCAGTGATTTCAATTGCCTTTGAAATTATAACTCAGAATGTTCCTAAATCATGAAGATTGTGTTAGACATTGTTAGCTGTCTGCCCAGAAACCATATCCCCCTTCTTCTCTTTTAACAGAATTACAATTGTGCCTAGATTGGTAACCTGTTTAGCTCAGGCAATGAAAACCCCACCCTCCTTAACTAGGGGATCTTATGTTTGTATCTATAGCAGCCATCTTGTGATCACGAATGAAAGAGCCAATAAGCTGGGGATGGCACATGAACAGCTTTGGTCTTTGGTAATATTTTGAGCTTCTGCACCAAATCAGTAGCCCCTTTCAACTAGTCTTCTTCTTATATATCAAATAATTAAATGTACTTATTGATCAAGCAATGGTTAATCAGGTATGCTGCTACCTACAGCTGAAAATATTCCTAACTGATATAATTTCAATTGATGACTAGAAATAACAGGTGGAAGCAGCTTAGGTTTCTCGCTGAAATTTTCCTTTAATTCCATTTTGGTGCTTTCATCTACAGGACTCTATAAATGTATTCATAATAATCATAATAACAGTTGACACTTATACAGCATTTACTATGATCCAATAACTGTTCTAAGTACCTTAATTATGTTATTTCATTTAACCTAATGGAATAAGGAGGATTATGTTTACCCTTTTTACAGATGAAAATGCACATAGACATTAATAACCTTCCCAAGGCTATACAAATGATTATTAATCTAGCATTGTTATGGATTTATGACCTTTTCCAAACTCAGTGGGTTCAAATGAATTAACTACGTTCATTGTTTCCCTTTAGATTCCCAAATGTTCAACATTAGGAAACTATGGCATTCACTGCCGGTGCATCACTTCATCATTTCTAACACATCATTTCTAACCCACTTGTTTCTTCATCCCTCTGAAAGCTTCCTGCTTTTGGCTAATAAGACATCACAGATGATCTGGTCTTTTCTTGTCCCAAGAGATGGAATCAGATACTCTCTGAGCCTTGATTTTTTTTTTAAGCGGAGAATGATATTTCCACACTAAATCTTCAGCTAGAAATGAACAAGTGTACATGTACATTAAATGGGGCAGGGGAGAGAGGGACTATTAGAACTCTTTTTAAAAAGAACATAAGAGAGAACCAAGATGGCAGCATAGGTTAACGCTGGAGTTTGCTGCCTTGAACAACTACTTCAAAAGTGAAACTAAAAAACGGAACGGACATCACCCAGAACCACAGGAACGCTGGCTGAGTGGAAGTCCTACAACTAGGAGGAAAGAGAAAGGCATGCGGACACTCAGAGGAGGCGCAGTGCTGAAGTCAAATTCTGAGGTGCGGAGTGCGGGGAGCAGGCTGGCGGCGGAAGGCGCGGTTGGCGTTTTCAATCGGGAGGGAGTTGCAGACTCTGAGCTCCAGATACAGGCGAGTCTTTAGGGACCCAGACTCAAACAGGAGAAGCGGGACTGTCTGGCTTCGGTCAGAGCGAGTGCAGCTTTCTCTCCGAGGTTTGCAGCGGTTGCTGGGACTCAGAGAGGCAGAGCCCCTGGGGACAGGACTGAGAGCCGCCATAACTGCTCTCTCTGGCCCACCCTGTTGATCCTGTGCGACCTGCCCCGCCCAAGCCCTGCACAGAGGCATTTGCTGGATAGCCTCAGGCAAAGGCTAGATTAGCACCTCCCTAGAGGACAGAAGTTCTCTCACTGCAGACACAGCTGATTCTCATAGCCACTTGGCCTGGAGGTCAAACCCTCCCTGGTATTAGCTACAACAATCAAGGTTTAACTATAAGACTGCGCACAAAGACCACTAGGGGGTGCACCAAGGAAGCATAACAAAATGCGGAGACAAAGAAACAGGACAAAATTGTCAATGGAAGATATAGAGTTCAAAACCACACTTTTAAGGTCTCTCAAGAACTGTTTAGAAGCCGCCGATAAACTTAATGAGATCTACAAGAAAACTAATGAGACCCTCGATGTTATATTGGGGAACCAACTAGAAATTAAGCATACACGGACTGAAATAACAAATATTATACAGACTCCCGACAGCAGACCAGGGGAGTGCAAGAATCAAGTCAATGATTTGAAATGCGAGGAAGCAAAAAACACCCAACCGGAAAAGCAAAATGAAAAAAGAATCCACAAATGCGAGGATAGTGTAAGGAGCCTCTGGGACAGCTTCAAGCGTACCAACATCAGAATTATAGGGGTGCCAGAAGATGAGAGAGAGCAAGATATTGAAAACCTATTTGAAGAAATAATGACAGAAAACTTCCCCCACCTGGTGAAAGAAATGGACTTACAGGTCCAAGAAGCGCGGAGAACCCCAAACAAAAGGAATCCAAAGAGGACCACACCAAGACACATCATAATTAAAATGCCAAGAGCAAAAGATAAAGAGAGAATCTTAAAAACAGCAAGAGAAAGAAACTCAGTTACCTACCAGGGAATACCCATACGACTGTCAGCTGATTTCTCAACAGAAACTTTGCAGGCCAGAAGGGAGTGGCAAGAAATATTCAAAGTGATGAATACCAAGAACCTACAACCAAGATTACTTTATCCAGCAAAGCTATCATTCAGAATTGAAGGTCAGATAAAGAGCTTCACAGATAAGGAAAAGCTAAAGGAGTTCATCACCACCAAACCAGGATTATATGAAATGCTGAAAGGTATCCTTTAAGAAGAGGAAGAGGAAGAAAAAGGTAAAGAGACAAATTATGAACAACAAATATGCATCTATCAACAAGTGAATCTAAGAATCAAGTGAATAAATAATCTGATGAACAGAATGAACTGGTGATTATAATAGAATCAGGGACATAGAAAGGGAATGGACTGACTATTCTTGGGGGGGAAAGGGGTGTGGGAGATGCGGGAAGAGACTGGACAAAAATCGTGCACCTATGGATGAGGACAGTGGGTGGGGAGTGAGGGCGGAGGGTGGGGCGGGAACTGGGAGGAGGGGAGTTATGGGGGGGAAAAAAAAGAGGAACAAATGTAATAATCTGAACAATAAAGATTTAATTAAAAAAAAAATAAAAAAATAAAAAGAACATAAGTAAACATTTCCCTCCTAAAGTCAGAGTCATGTTGGTGCTTCTAATTGATATCTCTTTTTTTTTTGCAATTTTTATATATTCACAAAAGCATGACATATGTATTTTATTTTTTGCGGTTTTTATATATTCACAAGAGCATGTCTAAAGTATGAAGAATATGTCCATTTTAAACAATACATCATACCATTACCTTAAAATCTTCATGTGAACTTGTCTGATCTCAGCCCACTCCCTCTCCCAACATCTGAAGCAGTCACTATCTGAAAGTTTGTGTTTATTTACCCTTACTTTTAAAATATTGTTTTACCAAATATTCCTAGTAATGCATCCCTTAACACTACATCATATATCTTTATCTATTTACAGGCTTTATAGAATATATATTCTTCTGAAGCTTGAATTTTGCTCTGAATTGTTCTTGAGATTTATCCTCATTGACCCGTGCTGCTGAAAGTCATTCATTTTCTCTGCTGTGTGGATTTATTATTGTCTGACAATGCAATGGTTTATTTATTCCCCAGTGGGTGTAAATTTTGGTTCTTACTGATGATTTAGTCTTATAAATGTTGCTGCTATGAAAATTGTTTTACTTATCTCTGGGTTTACTTACATCAAAGGGTTTCTTTTGGGTATATGTCTCAAATGGAATTTCTACAGTAAAAATTTATGTCCATTTTAAACTTTTTTTGATACAACCAATGCTTTAAAATTATTTTTAAATTTTATATTCCTACCAGCTAAGTATAAAGTGTCCACTTGCTTCCTATTGGCAATACTTGTCCACCTTTTCCAAGTTTGCTAACTAGATAAATGTGAAATGATATCCTGAATATTGGTGAGGTTGAGCATCTTTTCCTATGCTTATTAACCATTCTGATTTCCTCTGCAAAGAAGTGCTAGTGTTTCTCAGTCAAGTGCTCCAATTTCATTATTAATTCTTCAGAAATGGCTTTGCCTTTCTATATAAATTTTAGACTCAGCTAGTCGAGTTCCAGTGCAATGACTTGTTAGAATTTTGAATGGAATGATACTAGATCTATAACTCAACCTGTTATATTTTATAACAGTGTGAGTTTTTATCCATAAACATGTCTCCATTTATTAGATCTTCTTTAATATTTTTTAAAAGAATATCCTATATAATAAAAGCCTAAATGCTAAGTGTCTGGTGGTCCCGTTGTCCTTTCAATCAATCAAAGCGTAATATGCTAATGATTTGCTAAGGCTGCTCAACTGCTCGCTATGACGTGCACTAACCACCAGGGGGCAGATGCTCCAACCAGTAGGTTAGCTTGCTGCTGGGGTCCGGCTGATCAGGACTGAGCGAGATGGGCCAGACATGCCATGGAGCCCTCCTGCAGTCCCTCCCCAGCTGGCTAACCTCCCCTGTCCCTTCCCGGCCCCAATTGTGTACCGGTAGGAACCCTCGACCTGGCCTGCACCCTCTTGCAATCTGTGCTTAGGGACCCCTCCCCCTGAGTGCATGAATTTCATGTACCGGGCCTCTAGTAAATTTATAATTGTCTCTGTAAATGCCTTCAATGTTTTTTTATTGTTTTTTCTAGGTACTTAATGTTTTACATTGTATGTTTTTATAAATTATATTTTTGATGTTAGAAACTAATTTATTTTTGATTTTGTAATCAGAAATATTGTTAAAACATCTCAATAGTTTTCATATGTGAACTATATATTCTTTTGCTATTTCTACATAGATACCTGTAAATGATGATAGTTTTGTTTCTTCCCTCCCAAACCTTTTCTTTCTTAAGCTAAAATGGAATAATGTAAAAAATTATTGATTAATTAGATATTTCTATAGGTTTATTTAGAGATACAATTTATCTGGTTATGAAAGTTCCTTATGCGTAAAAAGACAATTTAAAATAAAAAGATTTCACTGTGGTCCTTAAATACATGAAAAGAGGCTCAATCTTTCTCATAATTAGAGAAATTAAAATTAAAACATATCTTATCTATTATCAGACTCATGAATATTTAAAAAATATAACAACAATTTGTGGTGAGACTATTGGTATAATGCTAGATGATAGTTGCTAGAGAAGATCACATATCAAATGAATTAATTGAAAGTGAGCCCAGTTATTCCCAGATAAAAGGAAGGGTTGTCATTTGATTCAGAGAAGTGGACCACTTTGATGTGTTTAATTAGAACAATACCATTTTCTCACTGAGTAATTCAAGTTGTTATTGAAGATTTAGTGAGGAGCACTGGCTCTCCTCTGGCTAAGATATAGGAAATGTCTTTCAGTGACAAAGAAAGATGAGCCTGCCGAGCTAATACTGTGAGATATTGATCTAAGGGCAGTGGCTGGATTGCAGAAGCCCCGGGCATGGCAGAAGAGATGTACAGCTGAGCACTGATGCTTCAGGTTTGGGGTGAAGATGTTTCTAGTTACGTGCACTTCACCGGAGAAGCAGGCAGGCAGGGAGCCAGTGTGCAAAAAGTTTGAGGAGGGATCTTCTCAGGTCTCAAGGCAATCCTCATTCCAATCATATGGAATCATTGACACTGAGCCTTTTGTTTGGCTGTGAAATCAGTGGTATTAATGGCCCTTTTCTGTGGCGATATCTCTTATATCCTTTATTTACGCTAAGGGGCATGGGCTCGTGACCTGGGTCTGTCTTCTCATCAATCACTAACACTATTGTGACAGTTCTTCATGTTCCAAAAACACTCGTTTGAAGCCATTTTAAAATTTTCATTAAGAATAAAAAGTATTTTGAGATTAAATACATCTAGGCAATTGTCAATCAGAGGTAAACAGGAGTCTGAGACTTACCTGAGTCTTTAATAGGCATTGTGAATCTCCATAAAAGACGGTGCAAGCAAGCAAGATTTTCTACCTTGATTTTACTATGAATCCCTTATTTCAAGCTGCCTAACCTCTTCTTGATTAATACCCCGAGGAATGTATTATGGGAGATCTCTGTAAGACTGTTCATTATAAGGGCCATTCCTACCCCTTCACCCTAAGGTTGCATCAGTCAAGTGGAAAATTTATATTTCTGGGCCTTCTCCCTGCACTTCACTCAATCATCTCCATTCTGGACCTCAGAGAACTAGGTGTCCTTTCTATATTCAGATTAGAATGTTGGATTTGTCTATAAAATCGCGGATAACATTGATTGGATATACATGAAAGGAAAAAAGCAATCAGCAATAAATTATTGGGGGCCTTGGAGAAGAACATGATTATCTTCAGCGAAGACACTTTCCTAATAGAGAATGAATCATTAAATATTGAAATGATAAGCTAAAATTCAAAACATCAATATATTCACTTATTCAAAGAGCATATTTTGGGCTACTACTTCTGGCTAGACATTGAGTCTTGCCTAAAAATACAAAGATATTCTTTCTTTTCATTTTTTTTTCTTCCTTTTTAATCCTCACATGAGTATATGTTTATTGATTTAAGAGAGAGAGAGAGAGAGAGAGAGAGAGAGAGAGAGAGATTAATGTGAGAGAGAAACATGAATCAGTTGCCTCCTGCACACCCCCTACTAGGGATGGAACCTGCAATTAAGGTATGTGCCCTGACCAGAAACTGAACCCACAGCCCTTTAAGTGTATGGGATACGGCTTCAACCAACTGAGCCACCAGGTGGGGGGAACAAGTTCTGAGTAATTGATGCATTAATTACAATTCAGGGTGATAAGTGACAGAGACATATCCAGGATGCTACTGGCATTAAAAGGAAGGCAAACAAACTTGAGAGGAATTTCTATTCCTACTTAGAAAACTTCTATGAACCAGGGGCATGATATATCAGGTCTATTAGGCAGCTCAAAAATATGTCCAACTGGAATCCTGAAGTCCTATTTTCCAACCACTCTCCAAAACACACTCCTCTTTTATTCCTTCTTTTCTAATGAAGTAAGTGCCACCGCCACCCACCTATAAACTGGAGCAAAAAGTCCCAGAAGCACCCTTGAAAGTTCTCTTTTGAGGAGAAATTTCACTTTATCACCTTAATATAATGCAAGTCCTATTATTCCATGACAAATGTGTATGTTTAATGTCAGCCACTCTTCTCATCCTGTTTAATTTCCACAATCTGACTTCAGGAATGCTTAAGTAATGTCATAATCTTTCTGATTTCACTCTTGCCGACCTGTGTTTTTTCATCTGCTAGACCCAAATATATCCTCTTGCAGCTATCATATTGTAGAAGGTGTTTATAAAGATATGTTATCTTTGTATGCTATGATTTAATGTTTCTTCTTTGCTTTTAGAGTCATATCTTCAGTGTTTAGCCAGGTTCCCAAAGTCCTGTAGGTCCTGTCTCCTTCTTCAGCATCAACTCCTACCTCTCCCCTCATCACATACCTAGTAACCAGGTGGAAAGATTGGGATGACATCTACTTTAAGAATTCCCTTATGAATCAAAACATGCTCATTAAGTGAACAATGGTTGGCTCTCTGCTTGTTTCAGGGACTAGTTTGTAATTTAGTTAAACAACATTAATACTTCTCACAAAAGAACAAGTTTTATTATCCCTCTGTCAGGTGATGAGAAGGTATAGCCCTGATGCTAGTCAGCTGGTGTTGTTATTGCTTGTTTTGTGTTGTTCCTGGTATTATTAACAAATATGTCATCCTTATCATGAATTTGGTACAGTTAAAGGAAATTAAAATTCTTATACTGTTAAAGGTGAAGCAAGAGTTTTAAACGCAACCTGTGTTTTTATGAGCTTGTTTGTGCTTAGTTAATTTCTTCTTTATTTTTGAGACTATGTGGGGTTTATTGCTTTACCTCATCCATTATAAAAGGCACAATACTTTGGTGTGTGAATCATCTTATTTCCCTCCTTTTCCAAGAAAGAAAAGCTATACTGGGAATTAGAATTGTTATCAGGCTCAAAACATTTAATTAAACAACACATGTGGTTACTTCTAATCATATTGAATTAATCTTCTTAGTTTTACCCTTACTATTAGTCAGGAAAGAGGAGGCTAGGCTGTGCTATGGCAGTCAATAAATTCACAGTCTAAACATAACGAAAGTTTATTTTTCATTCAATGTCTGCAACCTTCTGTCCTCAAGTTCCTATGTGTAGTAAGATGAAAATCCAGATTTGTTCCAAAGTGTGGCTTGACACTGCATTTTGAGGCCTCCATGTGTGCCTACGCGAGAGAAGGGTGAGCTGGCTCATTCCAGTGCACCAACTTCTAGGATGCTTTGGTTTAAAAGTAGCACCTGTCATGTCCACTTACAGAGCTGTCACATGGTCCCCCTAACTTCATGGGAACTGGAAAATTAGGACGATTACATGGATGTTCATCAAGAAGTAAATGTCTCTATCACAGACCCACAAGTCCTATAATCCACTTTCACAAAGAAGCTCAAATGACAGGACAAATTTCTGTCTGTCTAAGGACAATAAACAGTGTAAGTTGTATTTGTCATATGGTACCAATCTGGTCCCTTTACAAAAAATCAGATAACATTCATTTTATAAAAAGCTCACAAGAGCCCTAACCAGTTTGGCTCAGTGGATAGAGTGTTGGCCTGAGGACTGAAGGGTCCCAGGTTTGGTTCCAGTTGGGGGCATGTACCTTGGTTGTGGGCACATCCCCAGTGAGGGAGGTGCAGGAGGCAGCTAATCGATGTTTCTCATCGATGTTTCTAACTCTCTATCCCTCTCCCTTCCTCTCTGTAAAAAATCAATAAAATATATTTTTAAAAAAATAAAAAATAAATAAAAAGCTCACAAGGGAGTAAAGCAAAAGAGTACTAATAAATGCGAAGTAGACAGAAGTTTCCCTTAGTAGATAGCAGAGCACATGCAGTATGTACAAAGAACACTGGGTGAAGAATTGTTTTTTTCCCCCCCAGCTTTGCACATATTGGTGCTCCATCAATACTAGACATGGATGAGTGAACTCCCAATGTAATCAGATAAAAATCTCTCCATGCCTGTATTCTTATCTATAAAATGAGAAGACATCATCCTTTAGACTTTCTTCATGTCTAAAATTCTATTAACTGTAGAATTATAGCAACTTAAACTTCAAAGTGAAATAAAAACATTTAAAAATGTAATTGCATTGATTTTGTTGTTGCTGTTGTACAGTTCTATAAATTTTTAGATATGTATAGATTCATGTAACCCTACATATAATCAGGATACAGAAGAGTTCTTTAATTCCCCACAGTCTCCCTCATGCTGCACCTTTAGTTCACATCACTGCCCCTAATGCCTGCAATCACTGGTCTGCTCTCCATTACTGTAGGCTATAAATAAATTTAAACACATAGTATGCTATGTTTTGAGACCATCTCCTTTTATCTCCTCAGAATGCCTTTGAGATTCACACAAGTCTTTCAATGTATTCATAGTTCTTCCCTTCTTATCTCTGAGCAGTATCCCACCATGTGGATGTGTTAGGGCTGGTTTATCCATTCACCCATCACAGGATAATTTGGATTGTTTCTAGGTTTTGACAATTGTGAATAAATCTGCTATATACATTTGTATATACGTTTTTATGAGAATACACATTTTCATTTTAACAGGGTAAATATCTAAGAGTGGGATTGCTGGGTCATATGGAAAGTGCATGGCTAACTCTATCAGAAACTTGTTTCCCAAGTGGCTGCACCATTGTGCTCTTAAATCTAATATTTTAACAAGCATCCTGGGTGATTCTTCGGTACAGGATCGTTTTCAACTTTTGCCTAATGCCTCCATTGGCTCATACAAAGAGCAAAGTTCTCAGTTAATAATGGTAATATAAATGGTGAAATGGGATTCTTTTTCCTCTAAGGTAACATTCACTGTCTATATCAAGTAAGTTATAATCCATGTACAGAATTCTATTACTTGTACTTTTCTCTAATTTAAAATATGTTTCTCCAAAGACAGATATACAAATATTCACAGACAATATGTCTTCACATCTAATAATAACTTGTCCTTTATTGCCAAAATGCTTACTAGGGCATTTTTTAAATGTACTATTTTACATACATCCAGAGAGAGATTATATATAAATAACTATGTTAAATAATTAATCCAGATTTCTCTCTGGAAGTATATATTATTTATAAAAACTGTCTCAGGTATGTTTTTAATTCTTAGGACTTCCATAAGCAAACAGAATAAAAACTGATTTGAGATCGACACCAATACAAATCTAAACTTATATAAATCCTTGATGTTCAAAATCTCTTATAAAATGAAATTTGCCTCATTGTTTTGTGGAGTGCTGTCAGTCAATACTGCATACAAGCAATACAATTGGCCAGATAAAATGATAACAAACATCTCAAACCCTAAGATATCACTGATCTCAATAAATATTATTTATAAAGATGCAATTGGGCCAGCTAAAAACATTAAAAAAATGACTTAAAGCCCTTTATTTGCTTTTTTTGTAACATTGATTTCTACCTCCATTATTAGAATCAATTTGATACCATATATTTTCTGAAATATAATTAGTTAATTATTGGGAGGGGGGAGTTGACTGAAATTTTCATGCATAGTGTGGTAATTGAAAAATGTAACATGAAAAATGGATTTCTGATAGAAACTTATTCTGGAGCATGCCATATGAGAGATTTTAATTTGGCAAAAAAATTAATAATAATTACAGTCTGTTCTTTTCTCAGGTGTGTATTTTGTATTAATCAAATTGCCTTTATCCTTGCTTCTTATCCCTAAATTTGGAACAAACTAACATTATTGAAAATTGCTCAAACCACCTCTCTTGTTGGGTTTTTAGAGGAATAATTAATGAATATAAAGTGCTTTGGAAATTTAATATGCTATTTAAATACTAAAAAAAGTCCTTTGGTGCTCAACAAAAAGATCTAATTGTTGCACTAGATTAAAATTTTCTTTTCCTTTATTGGATTGGATTTTTGCAAAGGCACTACATAATTGAATATTGGTGGGGTCTTTTATCATAAAGATTTTTATTTTAGTACACTTCTGTCATGAATCTTTGAAGGACAACCTTTTAGTAACTACTAGATTCCATCAGAAAGGTTTTATACACATTTAATGACAAACATTAATACTATGAACATGTACACATTATCTTTGTCATTTTAAAATATCAGATATGCTGGGTGATTTATTTGCTCATGTGTAGGTTACCTTACATTGTTGGTGAATATATAGGACATCAGCATATGGGCTGGCTTATGAGGATTTTACTAGTATATCAGAGCTGGACCTATTGCTTGCTGGTCTGCCAGTAAATTATACTTCACCCTTCTAATCCTCACTTTCTTATATAATGTGGAGATTCATATTTTACTTGATAGAGGTACTGGAAAGGTTATTTGTTATTGCAAAATTCAGTTTACCTGATCATGTCAAACTTTCCTCTGGAAAGTTATTTAAGACAGACTAAAATAGACTATTCAAATTTTCACCAAGCTGTCATTTGCTATAATTTTCAGAGGCAACATATTTAAAATATTTTGTATTTATTATGAAATATAATTAAATACATGTTCTCTAGACAATCTCTAAATTCTAGTTAGCTTCTTAAGGGCCAAGCACAGGCATCTATGGGCCTAGGGCAAGAAACATAGAAGTTCTCAGTAAATGTATTAGTAAATGAATAAAGGGACTTAAAATAATTGAATTGTTATCAAGCTAGGCTAAATAATACATCTTATGTTTGCAAGTGATATGAAATAATAAAATTCTAATATAAGCAAGTTGAAATCCCTTTATCCACATTGAAATTATTACTGAAATAAAAATTAACAAAATAATAAAATATGTCCTATATATTACTGTTTTAATCACATACAATTTTGCCTCTTGAAGAGTGGTCTTAGAATTGACATTAGGAAGTTGAACACTTAAATCATAAAAATAGCTGAATGAATATGGAAATGACTATTGCTGATATTCATATATCCAAATACAAGTTATTTGTCTTGACAGAACAACACATATGCATTCAAATGACCAACAGAGAGATTCCCCCTAAAACAAATAGGAAATATTAAAACAATGACAGTCTCTGAAGGAAATGATCTTTATAAAATTTCAAAGTTTGACTGGGCGAAGATGTTCAAAATTGAAAACCAAATTCTGGGAAAATTGTTTATTATTACATAGCAATTTCTGACTTTCATTTACTGTAAGATTCATTGATTGAAAAACACAATTGTTATTTTATGTATGACTAAGAAGGAAAAAAACACTACTAATTATAATTGTAGAATGTTATTAGTTGTCCCAATTTCAGAGATGAAAAGAATGTGCATTATAGAATAAACAAAGTACAGCACAGGAAAATAATGCACAACGATGGTGATTTGTCAAAGGGACATGGGAGCCATCTGAAGAGCGCCCAGAGGCCAAAGTTACAACAATTTAAGCAACAGAATAAGTAAAGATTATTGTGTAGCCCAAAGTGTAAAATGAAACTCTATAAGATCCAAATGACTGAATGAATAAATGGGGGAGCAGACAAACCTCCCACATAGGAAAATTCCAAATAATTTATGTAGCTATGCCACCCTTACGGGGATGGAACATAACATCCTACTCCTGAAGTGCGGGTTGCACATGCTGACTTCCTTCTGAAAGGTGCTATATGGAAAGGGGTAAAACAGAACATTTTTGTAGCAGAGAAAGCTGAATAACACTATCTCACCAGGAGGTCAATATCAACATAGACATGTAAGTCATATTGATAATATGTACCCTTAAAGTGATGTGATAAAAATGCATTTTACCTGTATGGTCTTCCTTCCCAAAACCCATAACTGTATTCTACTCAAGAGAAAAATACCACACAAATCCCAACAGAAGGCATCTTAGAATAAACCTGACCTGTACTCCCCAAGACTCTCAGAGTCATCAAAAACAAGGAAAGTCTGAGAAATCATCAAACCAAAAAGAGCGTCAGGAGACATGGTGATAAGTGCAATGTGGTAGGTTATATGGGGTCCTGGAAGAGGAAAATGGTAAAAAGGAAATTTGAATAAGGTATGGACTTTAGTTAATAACAATGAATTGATAGTGGCTCATGAATTGTAACAAATTAACCATACTAATGTACGATGTTTATAATGGGCAAAACTGTGTGTGGGATATATATGGGACCTCTCTGCACTACCTTTGTAATTTTTATGAAATATAAAACTGTTGCAAAAGTAAAAGTTTATTTTAAAATGGGCATTGTAGTATCAACAAAATACAGTGTCTAAAGCACAATTGAGGATAACAAACATCATCCTCCCCCTTTTAATCAGAAGAAAAGCCATTTGACTGTGGTATTGATTTGTGTATTTGCACCTCACAGATCCTTAATGAATTTGCCAAGGACAATTAATGAATATGCTATTTCATGTTGTGAACCTAAGTGAAAGAGATAGTTCTTCCATTTGTTGAGCTTCTTTATTTTTCAAAGCATCATGCTAGGAACTTAATTATTTAATAATTACATCAAGCCCATGGGAATTTTGCCATTTTTAAAAATGAAAAAATCAAGATCTAAGCTGTTAAAAAACATGTCTGTAATTCATTTGCTAGGGCTGTCATAATAACAAAATCATAGACTGGGTGGCTTAAACAACAGACATTTATTTTCCTGTAGTTTGAGGGGCTACAAGTCTGAGATTAAGGTGTCGGCAGGGTTGGTTTCTTCTGAGGCCTCTCTCCTCTCTCCTTGGCTTACAGATGGCTGTCTTCTCCCTGTGTCTTCACATGGTTTTCCTCTAGTGTATGTCTGTGTTCTAATTTCCTCTTCTTATAAGAACACCAGTCATGTTGGATTAGGGCCACTGAATGGCCTCATTTTAATTTATTTGCCTCTTTAAAAACCTTATCTCCAAATGTAGTCCCATTTTCAGGTATTGAGGGTTATGGCCTCAATGTACAAATTTGGGGGACATAAGTCAACCCATAAAATGTCTAAATTGGTCTCCTGCTCCTTACTCCTGCCACAATTGTACAGATGTGGTTCTAATCTAGGTCTTTATTACTCCAAAGCCTCTGCTCATTTCTTTCTTTTTTTTCCAATATATTTTTATTGATTTCAGAGAGGGAGGGAGAGGGAAGGAGAGATAGAAACATCAATGATGAGAGAGAATCATTGATCGGCTGCCTCCTGCACGCCCCACACTGGGGATTGAGCCCACAACCTGGGCATGTGCCCTGACCGGGAATTGAACTGTAACCTCCTGCATCCTAGGTAGACCTTCAACCACTGGGTCACACCAGCTGGGCTGGGCTGCTCATTTCTTTACAGTGTCAGTGTGGTCATTAGCCAAGATTTACTGAAGTCTCCTGTGGTAGTTCAGGCATAGGAGAAGCTGAATTCATCCAGTTTAAAGAAAAAATTTTAATGTCTTAATAGGTAGGGAACATTGTACTTCAGAATGCAAGTTAGTGCTACAGAGGGATAATAGATTCCAATCAGACACACCTAGATATAGCTACTTGTTCTTCTCTATACAACTGTGCTATCTTTCTCCCAAAACTGTAGGGAACATTAAATGAGATTATACCAATCAAAACTTAGCTTGAAACAAAATATGAGCATGGACCTTAGTTAGAGAGAATACTATTATAGTGATTCTACCTGAATGGTATGTTAAGTAAATGTATGAAGGGTACAGTGAGAATTCCTTTAAGAATCTGGAAGTAAAAGAAATATGATTGCCTTTTGAGAGTTAAACTTCACAATCATCACATAGTGGATAAAAACAGTCTCTCCTTCTAGCAGCAGGAGTTGACGTAATATGACTGGTGCTATTAATACAGCTAACGGAAGGATGTGTCACTCTGAGGTAGGGGGTTAGATAACCCATGGGAGCTTAGAAAAAGGAGTCACAGAGACAAATACCAACAGAATCCATCTGGGCACTTTCAGGAAACAGGGAATGTAAGCCAGTAAATTTTATAAAATACTAAGATCCCATTGTCAAGCTCCCAACTAGGGGATTAATCCTTTAGCCTTTTTAGTCTTAATCCATAAAACATTCACATATTCCAGTGAGCATTTTGTGCCAGAAAACCACTTTGACCTGCCCACGTGTGGCATGATGTGCTTATAGGTATTCAGTGACCTGTTATTTGCTTTTTTACTGGATTAAATAGACTTTTATGAACTTGGTCAATGTGATTAGCCTATAGATCCAGTATCTGTGTACTTAGAAAGCCTGGTGTCTTACCCTAGCTGCTTTGGCTTATTGGGTGGCACATCAGCCTGCAGTCTGAAGGGCACATGCCTGGGTTGCAGGCTCGATCCCCAATGTCGAGTGTGCGGTAGGCAGCCAATCAATAATTCTCTCTCATCATTGATGTTTCTATCTATCTCTCCCTTTCCCTTTCTCTCTGAAATCAATAAAAAAAGAAAAAGAAAAAAGAAAGGAAGTCTGGTGTCTGTCTTGGAAAGGTGGACCCAGTTCCATCACATTGTGAATTTAACCTGTAAGTTCCAATATTTAGGGTTGCCAGATTTTGCAAGTAAATATATAGAAAACCCAGTCAAATTTGAATTTCAAGTGAACAACCAAATATTTTTCAGTGCAAGTATGTCTCATGTAATATTTAGTATACAGTTATGTAAAAAGTATCCACTGCGCATCTGAAATCCAAATTTAACCGGCCATTCTCTATGTCAGCTGGCAAGCATTTACTTGGCTTTTTTCCCAAAGACTCAAAGGACCTCTTTTAGCACAGCCTCTAGTTTTCCTATCCTTACTTAAAGCCCCTAGCACAGATTATGGCACATAAACACTACAAATAATAGAACATCCTAGTTTATTTTTGTAAAAGAAGTGATATTGAGTGAAAAGTAATCACATCTGCTGATACCTATTCACTAAACAGAAAAAGAAAGACAAAGCTTTGTCCTTTGCCTCTTAAAAATGAAAACCGCAAACGTCAGTCTTTAATCCTTGTCTTTTGCCTATGAAATAGCAGGGTATTTATGAAATGACCTCAAATGCTTGCTTGCCCTCTCAGCCTGGATGACTTATAGAACAGCCTAAACTCCTCCACTTGAGGTTCCTTAATGCTGGCTGCGGTAGACTTAGGGTGGACATTGACCTGAGAGTCCCAGTGTTTCCTAAGTGCTTCCTTTCAATCCAGCCAGGACATCTGATCACTCCCGACCAGCACAATGGGAGCAGAATGGGTGGGGCATTGACAGGAACTGCTTTCAACTTTGTTGGCAAGAAGCAGCTGCCACTCAGGGTGGCTGAATGTCAGGAAAGCAAGGGAGGCGTAGCGCAGGGAAGCAGTTATAGTCTGGGCTATGCAGAGCCTTAAGAGACTTCTAGAAGGAAAAAAAAAACAACAGCAACAACTTGATGGCTAACTTTAAAAGTCGTTTTCTTACCACATCTTTCTGAAAGACCAAAGATTTCCACTAAATTAAAAGCTGTCAACTGCTGGTTACAATTACAATCCAACTGCTGATGGATTGCTGTCCAGACAACAACTTTCTCCAGATAATTTGTGTTGAGCTAGTCAATACATTCTTCCTTTTCTCTGTCCTTCTCACCCCTGCACGGTTCCTTTATGCAGACTCCTAATGTCATGAAATATATCACCTGATATATTGCTGCCAGAAGCAGTCCACTTAAAACAGGCCACATGAGAGGAAACCTGATATTCTAATGAAACACTCAATGTGATGCCTGACTTGGATGTATATGACCACATAGAAATGACCGGCAACACTATATAAGTAAGCTAGAATCGAGGCAGTATTTTTCCCTTGAGTCTAGTTTTGATATCTTTTTTTTCTATTATGGGAAGACAATGGCATGATTAAAAAGTACATAAATGAGAGACACACTTTAAAAGAAGCATGCGTACTCTCTATATTATCACTCAGCATTTTACATTCATGTATGCATCTATTTTAATACGACAACAATAACTTGAAATGGATATAGTTATAAAGCAAACTTTCACTTGTGGGAATTACATGTAAAAGCTCTGGGCTTCCTTTTTCAGCCTGTTTTAAAATAAACTCTCTTCCTGTTACTTAATTTCAACAAATAATATAAAATGAAGATTCAAATTACGTGCCTTGTAGAGTGATTTGGTTGGCAAAGCCAAACTGTGTGCATTCTTTAGGAAATAATTACCTTAACAACAACAAGCATTTACTTAGCTTCTCTCCCAAAGACTCGCAAGATGCCTTCCAATTAAAACACAGCAGGCCGACCTACTTTCTTGAGGGTGTTCAGGAATAGGAAAGAACAGATACGTCTTTAGTTTTAAGAGTCCAGACAGAAGGGTACTATGAATAGAATCTGGAAAGAAATCCTGAGCTCCTGAGTGGGATTAAAGCAAATAGCCAGCTGACTCTGACCTTAATGATCGACCAGAGACGTATGGTCACCACAAAAGAGCTAACAGATTTCCTGGGCTCAGCCATTAATGAACTCATCAGTGAGTGATACACCATTTAAGTCAGTATTGAGGTTTATGGGGATTCAATTCTAGGAAAATGCATAACTGGAGGGCTCAGCCACCTGAGCCCTGCAGCCAGCAGCACTGACCCAGGGCTACCTTGTCCTGTGCTCCAGGTCCCAGCAGGTTACGTATCACTGGTGACCAAGACCGAGGTTGTACTCTGAAGTAAGCATGGGGGGAGGAGCTGCTGCACAACAGCAGCGGGAGCACTGCAGGAGCACAGTTCCCTGGGACCAGCCGTGGTAACATGAAGGGCAGCTTGGGGCACCACCAGTTCCTAAAGCTTCATCTGACTTTTAAGCCAAAGCAGCTTTAGCCAAGTTGCTCAGCCTGGATTTTCAGGAAGCAATTATCATCTCTGGATGGCCTTCCTTACTGTTAGAGTCTTCTGACCAGGAGATGATCTGAAGGAAGAATTCAAACACTTCCCAGAACCTGGAGTCAACCCTCTGTCCTTCTCAGAGACTCAAGGACCACAAAGGCTGTAGGCATCTGCAGATATGTGAAAAAGAGCAGCCTCGACTCTTTCAGCATGGCAGACAGAGTGGATGAAAGCGGTGTCACATTGAAAATATATGAGAAGTATTCCAACATCAGGATAGAGAGGTCAGTGGTTCTCAACCAAGGGCAATCTCCCCACCCTAGGGCAAATTTCGCAATGTCCGGAGACATTTTTGAATGTCACAACTGGGGGATGCTACTGGTGTCTAGTGGGTAGAGGCCAAGAATGCTGCTAAACACCCTTCAATGCACAGGGCATCCCCACAACAAAGAACTATTCAGCCCACAATGTCAATAGTACCACAGTTGATTATAGTACCCAGGTTAGATTATGTTGCTTTTATTTGTTTTGTTCTAGATAGGGATGCATATAGATGATTTGTGAAAGTATGGCCTAAATTAGGATATATTCCTATATCCTGCAGGATTTGAGGGAAGAGCCAAATTAGGGTGACATAGAGCGTGTAGGGAAAGGCTCAGAGGAAAAGTTTGGCTTCAGATGGGCTTTAACAATCACATGAGCTGAAGGAGAAACAGCTGAGATGACTGGAGAGACGAGCTCAAAAGTGTGGCATAACCATCTCATGTTTCCAGCTCCAGGTGAATCTACAGAGGATGGGACAGCCTCAGGAATTTTACTGGGCCTGAGTGCCTCCTCTCCTTTTCTGCCCCTTCCCACATTCCAGGAAGTTTCCCTAATGATGAGACTTGGAGGAGAGGGGTTACCAGGTGGGAATTGTGAGATAATTTGCCAGTTGCATGGCACTGCGTAGAATGCTGCTGTTAAGGTGGCCACACAGGCTTTTCATCTACAAGAGGACTTAACTCCCAGTACCTTCAGAAACTTTCTAATTAATGTGTAACTCAGGCCTTTTCTCTGCAGTCAAAGATATGGGGTTTGCCTTATTCACATGGTCTTCATTAGTAGCATCTGTCATATATTTCCTTGTCCTGTGCAGTGGCAAAATCATGCGACTCTCAACATTTTAACATTTCAAGTTAGAAGAACTTTCCCTTTTAGTAATCAGTACACGTGGTCACAATAAAGAAGGTCAGAAAAAGGTGACTGAAATTAGAGGTAGTAGTGAATGAGGTTACCCTTTTGCAGAAGGTACTCTGCCACAAGATCAGCGGTTCTCAACCTGTGGGTCGCCACCCCTTTGGGGGTCGAACGACCCTTTCACAGGGGTTGCCTAAGACCATTGGAAAACACATATAAAGTTACATATTGTTTTTGTGATTAATCACTATGCTTTAATTATGTTCAATTTGTAACAATGAAAATACATCCTGCATATCAGATATTTACATTATGATTCATAACAGTAGCAAAATTACAGTTATGAAGTAGCAACGAAAATAATTTTATGGTTGGGGGTCACCACAACATGAGGAACTGTATTAAAGGGTCGCGGCATTAATTAAGAAGGTTGAGAACCACTACACTAGATGGTAGTGATCTTTTACATGTCTCCATTTAACAAAATAGAAGATATTTTCAGGTAGAGGGTTTCACTTGAACAAATATGATACAACTATTATCTACAACTGTATCTACATGACTAGTATATCAAGTATCTGGTAAGTAGGTAATAATTGGAAGATCTGATTGGTAATTTGATACCAGAAAGTTAGTGATATTTTTGGAGGCTACAAAAGAGAAAAGTAAGGAGGAGGGGGGATGGGGAGGAGGAGGAGGAGAAGAAGAAGGAGAATTTGGTTAGGAAGAGAATGCTCTGATTCTAAAAATCCATTACTCATTCTTGGGTTAAATAAAAGCATCCTTTCTAAGTCACATGGATCATTTCTCAGACACTTTGTGACTATCCTTTTCACCATTTATTTAGTGATCCTCTGATATTGAATCTGTTTCTCTCACCAGCCTGGCCTAGTAGAGGAAAATGCCCTGCTTAGTAATGGGCTTCAGTTTTTAAGTTAAGGACCTCTACCAGGACTTTGTGAAGTACTTGAAGTTCCACATAAGTTCATTGTATCTGGATGCAAACCTGTTGAGGTCAAGCAAATGGTAATTTTTATCAATGCACTAAAAGAAAAAAGAAAATGGGAAAGGTCAATTGGTTAGCCAAAGTCCAATCAGTTGGTATGTGCCAGAGCTGAGATTCAAATGCAACTTGGTTAAGTCTTTCCATGGTACTAGCTCCCAAGGAGAGTTAATATCATGCAGATCAGGAGGTGAGAGAATGAGCTATCTCTGGACAAAAATTGTGAATGTTTCTCCTGACACTTCTCTCAACCTGTACTCTCCCAGTTTTGCTGCCTCTCTCTCCTTGTGGTTTTGTGGCTTTGGTTTCCATTCGGGAGCCTGTTGGGTGACTCATATTCCTCTCTTACACCCTGGAGGCATTGGGGATGACATCAGAGATGACAGGGAAAGAAACTGTGGCATCTCCAGAGACAAGCTGAGAACAGGAGGGATTCTTTCAGGTACATAGCCTATGAAAGGAAGTGACAGTTACAGAGATGAATGCTAGAGTGGCCTGAAGAGGCAACTATTTTGAATTCCAAACATGCCATGTCCTTCTCAGCTTTTAGATGATTGGACAAATTGCTGCATCTGTCTGCCTCAATATTGTTGTTTGTAATTCAAGAATGAGAATGCAAAAGTGACTTGCTAAAAGGAATAATAGGTCCTTTAAAGATACGAGCTAACAAGTAAATGTGTCATGATGAATTAGATTTATCAAATCATTTTGAGATTTAATCAATCATTTCATAGACTTGCCACATTTAATCAACCAGATGTAGTAATAACATTTTCTGCCTTCTTTATTGGTTTATTAATAGTTTACTGATCCAATTCTTTTAAGAGAGGTACATACATGTGACTCTTCTTGGGGTATAGCTTTCTTTACTATTGTTATTGATTTCAGAGAGGAAAGGAAGAAGGAGAGAGAGACAGAAACATCAATGATGAGAGAGAATCATTGATTTGCTGCCTCCTACACCCCCTTCTACAGGGGATCAAGCCCAAAACCCAAGCATGTACCCTGATCAGGAATCAAATCATTACCTCCTGGTTCATGGGTTGATGCTCAACCATTGAGCAATACCAGCCTGGCTTTCCTATTTTTAATATACCATATTTACTTGTTGCTAAAAGGACTATATTAAAATATTCCAAAAAATGAAATCTTTAAAGAAATTTCTATGAGAGAAGAATTGTGGACAAATTCAGTCACACTTAAGACCATACCTAATGATCAAAACAATTCAATAAAATATTAAAAAGGAATTTAACATTAACTCTTATATTTCTGTATAAGAGGCAGACTAGAGGTTTGAGAAGTTTAATTATTAAAATTCGCTGCAGAGTCTGTGGCACAGAGATAAAAACCCTAGCAAAGCGAATTCCGTCCAGTAACAAGTTAATTATTCTTTCTTGCTTTAAACTGTCAGTTATCAGGTTCCAAATTTCCTTAATAGCTTAGGAAAGAGCATATTTGTTTATACCTAGGTATCGTCAGGTGTAAAGGTTTGTCACCTGGTTTTGGCTCAAATTGATTCCCTTGAGCTTATTAATTTTTCTTTTCAGAGGAGCAACTGTGTGAAATACCAAAACTCTCATTACATTTGTTCATGAAACGCCATGTGCCTCTGGAGCTGCCTGGGCTCCATGATTATGTACTTTATGTTCTGCCAATTTTGCTTCATTTTTATTCCTTATGAAATCTCTGTACTAGAAGATTTTGGAGTAAAAAGATTTGCAACAATAACTCGCTACTGCACATGAACCTGCTGCTGCCTATTGTTTTTATCTTTTCTGATATAAGAAAAAAAGGTTCTAAAATTGTATGTTGTAAAGCTCCCCCTTCCCCCAAAAAACACTGCTCCCTATAGCGAGGCCAAAATTCAAAAGCCTCAAGCTGATAATTAAAACTTTAAAACACCCCTGATTAGTGTTTTTCATCTAAATTTAGCTGCAGTACATGGACAGGTTTTTAATTAGGAAAGTGTGAAAACAAATGGATTCCCAAGCAAATTTCTTATTTGGGAATATGCTTGTGACTCTGAGGCTGAAAATTTGCAAGAACGTGACTTCGTTTGGTTAAACTTTTTCTAATACAAAACAGCTTGGGAGCAAGAGCTTTCTATTTGTTTCCATAATGGGTGTATGTGATTGGTATCACAGAGTAGGTTTCCCACTTGCTGGCTAAGAAGTAGATTCTAGCTCTGAATCTGTTTCCGGAGACCTATTTGATTTTGTTAAAGTTTCATGCGAGATAAATATTTCTTGAAAGCCCCCTTTTCCTTCAAGCTTGCTCAGTAACAGATAAGCTATCATCACAGTCCCAAATTTTTCAAAAGTGGATATGAACTTATTCAGGAATCATATACTTTTTGAAAGTGATTTATTTGAAGAGTAGGGGATACTTCATTAATATGATTCAATGAAGAGGAAACCTAAGGAAGTATTGTTCATATTCCCTTAGATAAAAACGTCAAGCTCTTGGAAATGGGAAGAGAAGTTACTAGTACTCTGCTCTTCAACTCTAATAAATTTTCTTTTTGGCTTGGTCACACTTGGGAGCATTCAAATGAATTTAACAGCATTGAATAGAAAGCACTTTAGTCAGTATAGCAGAGGCCACAGAAGTTAAGGAATACAATGTACTGTATGCTTCCTGAGCAGGGCTCACAGGACACTGACATAAGAATTCTATAAGAGTACTTGCATTTATCACCATAGTGTTGCCTCTCCTCCCTACTAGACTGCAATATCCTGGACTATGAGGGCAGAATCTGGACTATGGAGACATATACCATGCTAGGAACATGGTAGACTCTCAAGAATGTTTATAGAGAAAATGATGAATTTTATTTTGTAATAGGAAACGTACTGAAATCTCATGTTAATACATTTCTGTGTAGTCTCTTCTATTAACCCTAGCTTGCTAGGTTTGGCAGATTAAAGGAATAATAAAGAAAAAGGCTTCCAGACTGTGTCCTTGTGAAGTCAAGATCTACAGTGTTCACTAAGGATTTTATCTAAAAGAGATTATTAATATGTCTCTTTTTAAAAATATATATATTTTATTGATTTCTTACAGAGAGGAAGGGAGAGGGATAGAGAGTTAGAAACATTGATCAGCTGCCTCCTGCACGCCTCCTACTGGGGATGTGCCTGCAACCAAGGTACATGCCCTTGACTGGAATCGAACCTGAGACCCTTGAGTCCGCAGGCTGACGCTCTATCCACTGAGCCAAACCAGTTAGGGCTAATATGTCTCTTTTACTCTGCTTTCATGACTAGGATTATCACCCTAATTAGCCCAGAGCCATCTTTTGGAGGAAGGAGATGGGAGAAACTAAGACAAGATGAACATAAAAAGAAAATATAGGTAACATGCAATATTGGACACTCAAAGTAAAACAGTATCATTTTAAGCCATGCTTTTTTTCTGGAAAAGGATTTTCCAAATTTCTTCTACTCCCCATTTAGCATATCAAGGGTTTCAGTTGGTTTTGGAAACGGGAGAATGATTTGACATAGGGAAGTCAAAGGAAACTCAGGCTCTTCCCAGTCCCTGGGGATTGTGGCACATGTGGAAAAGGCATGAGGAGAGAGCTGACCAGTCTTATATGTCCCAGCTTTCCTTTCTATGGGTCTTGCTCACTAAAAGATGGCAAGTGGTGGGGTGGGGAGAGGCTCTTGCTTGTGCTCTCAGGTCTGGACAGTGATACTTCTTTAGCCTCCCGTAGACAGCCTAGGTCTTGGCAATATTGACTTGAAGGCAATTAAAGGCCTGCATCATTTAGCCAGAGGGCCCATGGGACATGGATGCTGAATTGAGCTGTACAGGGCCAGCCATCGGGTCCTTTGCAACAACAGAGGCTGAAGGTAAATGACCAGGCCAGCACACTAAATGGAGGAAGCGTACTGACTCAACTGTGTTCACGCAGTGAGTCGAGAAGGCATCCAATCAGCCTGACAGCTCCTCCCAGCTCTGACTAAGCCATTCACAGGTGACGAATTCTACCAGCCATGAATGAGCACAAGCAGCAAGCAGCTGAATATGACACATGATCCCCTGAGATTATATGGCTAAACTTGACAACCAATAGGTGAGCACTTCTGAAAAACATCTAATCATATATGGATAAAAATGTTACCTTTTGTGTGCACATCCAAATTGTAATTAAATTCTGCAAACCAGACTATGAGAGCAGCGGTTGTTTGCTGGAATCTGGGGGCAGAATGGTCTTGTTTCAACTTGTCAGTGATCAGGCAGTACTCGTACAGGGCACAGTCTCTTTTAATAGTCATTTGGAGCAGTACACTTGGAATTCTTTAATCAAAAAATCTTGCTGATAGGAGAGACTTGCCCAGCTTAAACCCTCTGAGATTTGTCATTCCAGTTCACAGTATAAACAGAATTGAAAACATTTATTTTGAGCATCAGGATATGGAAGTAATGACTGTTTTCATTCTAGAATATTATCAATAATAACTTTTAATAAAAAACATAGGTTCCTGATTAGAAATTCTCATTCTATTGTTTTCTATATATGATTTATATTATTTATTTGTTTATATTGTTTCCTATATGTGATCTGACTTAAATGAGGCAGAAATAACAATTTATTGTGTATTAAGATGAATTTACACATATAACCTTTTTATATTCTCACAATCTCTCTGAGAGTAGAAATTAACTGTCCCAATCTTGAGGGAAAATGACTCTCCAAGAGGACATGTAAATTGCCAAATATTATAACTGATTCAAGGAAAAGACCCATATTTTGGGGGTGACTGCTTTTCATGGGTAAAGAGCTTTTCAAAAATGATTTGAAGTCATTTTTAAGACAACCCTATCAAATGCATATTAGTATGTCTATTTTATTGATGAGAAAGATTAAGTAATTTGCTCAAGATCACACAACAAGATTAGAAGTGAGGTCAGATCTGACTTAAAGGTTGCTATTTTTTCACTCTTGGCTCTTTCCTCATAATTGTGTCTGAAGATCAATTTGACCACTGTAAAATTCATAATCTACTATAGAGCCTCATACATTATTTGTAACCTCATGTATTACTTGAAGAATGAAAGAGCAAATAAAAACCTAGCAAATTGAAATAAAAGCTAAACTTTTGAGTCCTTATTGTTCTATGTTTAATTCACCTGTCTTGCAAGGGTTAAATGAGATAATATATTAAAAGTGCAAAACATAGGCCTGGCACATAGTGGATGCTTAAATCATTTTATTTATTTATTTCTCTATAAGTTCAGCATATATCTATATATCTATATATATTCACACACATTTGAATACATACATTTATCTGTTCTTTATAAAAAATATATAATTTCATTGGTATTATGAAGCTATAAAGGCTAAAAAGAAAATATTTGAGTAATTTTTGCATTGAATATTTTAATATATACAAATACTATAAAAAGAAATTCTTCCAAAGACTTAACTGAATACCTAAATGAGGAGAAACAATAAAATTTGATCCATCCTAAAAATAAAATTAATATTATTAAAACGATAAAACAATTTAGTGTTAGTTGATAACATATTGCCATTATTGTTGCCATTCAAGGAAATGGCATTGGGTCTAGTCCAGAGAAAGAGTTTAAATGTATTTTAGAAATTAAAATATCTCAAAATAATACACCCAATTATAGGTTAAAAAAACTATAATTAGGGAAAATGCACATTGGTAAAATCACGAAGCAAAGATGCTTTTGCAATGTTAGGCAATGGGATGTCTGCATAGCCTTCTTGCTCCCTAGGATTTCAGTCAGTCCATCTGGTCATCTAACAGGGGGCCCGGAGACTGTGGGTGATCTCACAGACCATATGTGCCGCGGTACCTAGGAACAACTGGAGCTTGGCTAATGACGTGGCATGAACCTAAATTTAGATTTGGCTTGTTTTTATTGAGCAGAACCCAAACTTCACTGTTATTTTTGCACATTTCTTGCTTTGTGTATCATTAACTTTGAAATGGGGCTGCAAAAATATATTCTTTTTTCATTAGAGACATGCTTTGAGTGACTTGTTTAACCAATATCATCCCTCTCATTCTATGGAAAATTTTAAAAAGCCAAGAGAAATAATGTTGCAATTCTCCTGGGCCTGAGAGATATTAAGACTAGAGCCCACCAGTGGGTTGGCATTAGTATTGCAGCTGTGAATGGATGACCTAGGTTATGTACTGAGACAAGATTGTCCTTCAATTTCAGAGCTGAGGTTAGAAAACATGAATGTACAGCCACTGAGATAGTGGTATAAACCCACAGGGAGTCGCTAAACCCAGGAATGGGCAAGAAGAGAGTCAAAAGGCATGACAATAAATGTCTGATAAGATGGTAATCAAGTCTTGTCTGTTTCTAGATGAGCATCCTCTTTTATGAGTAGTTATCTCATTTAACTGGTTCACCTTCTTCATATCACTTGAGTGTCATTTACAAATACAGCAAGATTTATCACCAGGGATTAGAGCATGGAAGATTGAACAAAGTAAGGACCACTCAGAGGGAATGATAGTATTATGAGCTGGATTCCCACTTTAAAACCAACTATTATTTATTTGCTTCCTCTCTGGTTTCACATTGGTCATTAGATCAGATCAAAGAAATATCAAAGATATTGAGAAGTTTGTTCTTAAATCAAGATTAGTGCCAAATACATTATAAGATGAAGGAAAATATTTGTTTATGTAAAATATAAACAGGAAGATGTCTTAGGACTTAGGTCTTTAAGATGACTGGGTACATTTATCTTGAAGAAATTCTGCACCTCTAAAGAAGGAGGTGGGGTGTTTTTATCTGCAGAGGACTTCTCTACCTCAGTACCTTTGAGAACGATTTGCACTGGATTAAGAAGCATTAACCCTGATCCTCCTCCTCAGATATTACATATCAAAGACTACATTTTGATATCTAGAAAACAAATTAAAAGTTCAATTAAGCTTTACATAAATGCAAACATCTATTTAATTTATTTTTACAGGTTAAAATCAGAAGGGTATGGGGCTCTCTCTTAATTTGTATTGTGTTGCCTTAAATCCTGGTTTGTTCTGTTTTGTAACTTAAAATCTGGTAAATATGCCAGGGAGATGCCACATTTAATTCAACAATATGTTATCAAATTGTTAGGAAGCTTTTATTTTCCTTGAACACAAGTGAAATCAGTTGGATAATATTAACTTCTATGTTCAAAATTGGTTTTAGATTACTCTCAACATCACACTTAATGGAGGATTACATAAAATGGAGAACTAATGCTTTCAGTGTGCTGAGGGTTCTGAACATCTTAAGCACTAATTCTCTCAGTTAATTTATTTATCAGCAGGCTATTTGATTACCACTAAGTAATAAAATGTATTCTATATTTGTGGACACTGTTATAGAGAATGTTATTGAGACTATAAGTGGCTTACCTGTGTAGCAATGGTGTCATAAGAATGAGAAATATATTTATGTTATTAGTTCTAGATTCAGTATGCTGATTTCATATGGAACAGAAACTCCCACTTAATTGGGGTGAGCAATTATAGTAAGGGATAACATAATACTTTTATTCAAGATAGAGGCAATAAAAATGATCAATGAGCAAATGGAACTATAAAATTATGGTCACTTAAGCTAGATCAAAAGATGAAATTAGTATTCTAGATGATAAGAATTTTCAAACTTAGAGTCCTGTTGAGTATTTTTCCTGAAAAGTTTGTGGCAGAGTCCCAGCAGGAATACATTTTACTGACCTACTCAACAAATATTGACTGTGAAAATTCAACCAGAGCCCAGTGAGAAGACAGAAGTCACATCAGTTATGTGATCAGAGAGAGTTTAATATAAAGAATTATTAACTAGGTATCCACTCATTAACTAGGCACCTGAAAAAGGGGAAAGCAGAATTTTAAGTACCAAGATAGTCGAAACTGCAGGGAGCAACTACCACCTCTAGGACTGAAAGAACAAGGGTAAAGATTAGTAAAACTAAACCTTAGAAATGTGTAGAGGTCGCACAAAGCTAACCTGTACCTGTGAGCAGGAGTGACTGCTTGCTTGATGCTGACCTCTCTGAGCTGAGGGAGTGACCTTTAGAAGTTGAGACCCAGACCTTTGATTCAGGGGCACCAGGCAGCTATACTGGTTTCTTGATCAGAAGCAATATCATATGGAATGCCATAAGGGCAAATAAGTCATTCAGTAAATCTAGGATTGCTGTGCTGAAATCTTCCTGAAGAATAGGGAAGGCAGGACCATATCTAGAATGGATAGCTATTTCAGTGAGGACCATGTCCCCCTCCATGGTGGAAGAGGTCCAGTGTCATCAAGCTGCCATCAAGTGGCCAGCCGCCTGGCACCGTGGGACATGGTGCCATGTTAGGTTCTCAGTGTTCACTTTTGCTCCTGATTGGTAGGGCACACTCTGCGGCAATGGTAGCCAGGTCAGACTTAGTGAGTGTCAACTTTATACGTGAGCCCTTTGGGCAAGTATTGCATAGTTAGGGAAAATTGACCGACACAAGATATGTTATTTGTCCATTTTATTGTTGAAGGCTTTCTCTGTTGTAGATGTTCTGTGTGAGTATGCACATGGAACATAAAAATCCTCAGATTCTGTGAGTATTTTGAGATATCCATCTGCATACTTCTTTCCCAGATTACTTCCTCACCATGCTTTCAATGCTGTTCTTTCCAGATTCCTGACCATCCAGCCAAATCATTAGTTACCACCTATAAATCAATGCGGATATGCACTTCTGACCACTCATTTCCAAACAGAGTGAAAAACCAAATATACCACTCAAAGACCTTCCCCCTGAGAAATTTCCCTTCACTGGTCTCCCACAGGTATCTATAAGTGGAGTTTTAATGATCTAGACATCCATTCTTATTTGATGCCAGCATTTCAAGCAGAACCACCTGGAAACCAGGCTCATTATTTTTCCTCCTCCATTAAATAGTCATAAGGAACTCCCCCAGATGGACATAAATGGGAATTGGGGGAGGAGACTCAATGCAACAGGAGTCGGTGCCAAAGATCCTGTTTATGCAAAGCACTTGTGTCTTCTGGACCTGCTCCAGCTTGATCACTTACATATCATTTCCATTTGTCGGTCTATTGCAGCTGTATATGGCCAGCATTAGGCTGGATGGGTCAGGTAGTATTCAGTGTA
The DNA here is from genome assembly GCF_014108235.1 of Myotis myotis. Classification (NCBI taxonomy): domain Eukaryota; kingdom Metazoa; phylum Chordata; class Mammalia; order Chiroptera; family Vespertilionidae; genus Myotis; species Myotis myotis. Next base: position 65,487,314 of record NW_023416379.1, on the reverse strand, counting down.
TGATGGTTAACTGATGACACGTGAGGAGGTATTCAATCTCTACCAGAACCAAATGGTAAGGTAGAAGCTGTTTCTCAAAAAGAGAAAAGTTATAGGCCGAAGAGAACAATGATTTGATCCAAAACCCAGGAGGTCTGATTCTTTTCTGGCTGCTTGCCTGGGGGTCCATAAAGCACCCTATTTGCCATAGAAATTTTGAATCTCATTGGATCTGCAACATCCTTAGGCCCAGGTACACTGCTAGCACTTCAATTTAGACTTATTAGGCAGTTTCTCTTGCTCTGTTTTTCATTTCAAATTGGAAGACTTATGGGTTACTTGGTGGCTGTTGGCACATTTGAACATGGAATATGTTGACTTCCAAATTCTAAAAGCACATGAAGCACTGTGCTCCCTTTTTGAGGTAGGTCATATAAGATGCTGCAACTTGTCTTTTGCATTAAAAAAGATGTCTCAACATGCTCTAGACCGCTTCATTGAGGTGGTCCACACCTAAATGTTTTTATGGATTATCTCTAACACTCTCGTTCAAATATGTGATGCTATGATATTTAAAATATGTGTGACATCAGCTATTAAGGTCTAATTGGAACAGTTTCCTTATGGGAGGGGCTATTGAAATGTTAAGATTTCTTCAGACTATATTATGTCAGAGTACATGGGCTGACTCCATCCTGATGTACCAGTAAGACTGTGAAGGCTTATTTTTGTCCTTGCCAGGTAAAAGCAAGCTGCTTCTGGTCTTCCTTGAAAATCTGTACAGAGGGAAAAATGTTTTCTAGGTCACATCTGCGTAATAGATGCCAGGGTCTGTGTAGATTTTCTCTGAGAAAGACATTACCTCTGAAACACCAGCTGCAATTGGGTTAATATTATGATAATTAATTAGTATTATGATAAGCCACAGTCACTCTCCAAACGCCATCCACCTTCTGCATGGGCAAATCAGGAGAGTTAAAATGAAAATGTGACAGGCATCACTACTCTTGCATTTTCCAGGTCTTTGATGATGGCACTAATCTACCACCCCCCAGGGATGTGAATATTTTTGGTTTAATATACTGGTGGAGAGGGGCATTTCTAGGGACTTTTATTTGGGTCTTTCTACCATAATGGCCTTTATTCTTGTAAGAGGTACGATAGTGAATATAGGAAATTCACTACTGTGAATGCTGTGTTAAACCCTGGATTTTTTAAAGGACTGAGAAACTAATTCCTCTAGCTCAGTGGTTCTCAATCTTGGCTGCACATTAGAATCACCTGGGAATCATCTTAAAATCCTGATTTCTGGGCCTCATCCTCCGGAAATTCTGTTTCTTTGTTACTAATGTTGTGGCCCCACCCCATAACAAAGAAACAGAATTTCCTGAGGATGAGGCCCAGAAATCAGGATTTTAAAAAGATTCCCAGGCAATTCTAATGTGCAGCCAAGGTTGAGAACCACTGCCCTACAGACACCCCACATCCAGTGACTGATAAATACAGGGGTACAAAGGGGTGCAAAGTTCCAACTCCCTTGCCTTAATTGGGACATCTGCCAATAGTTGTTCCATATTCAAGCTTCATGTGGGATCAATGGTGACTGTGTTGCAACTTCATCACAGCCCAATTTTTTTTCTTGCTCAATTCTGTTCCCATTGCTTCCTCCAAATAGAGCTTCACAGAACACTCCCAATTAGCACCTCCTGAATAAATATCTCAGTCTTAGAGTCAGTCTGCTTGGGGCTTGAAGAACATCAGTTGGTATCAGGTGTTATCCTAGGAAGCAGATTTGGGAATTGGATAACCAGCAGTCTGACTGGCAATGAGGTCTCATCACTCATGATGACATATAAATGGCCCCTGGGATGCAGATAAAAATTTCTTCAGTGTTGAACTGAGACACGATACCAATGGAAAGAAACCTCTCAAATGTTTGAGAGATAACAGAAAACTAGCAATTATAAGGACTATGGAATTAAACATCTATTGCTAGTGGTCAATGAATGTATTAAAGAAAGCAGTAAAAGGGTAAGTATGATTAATCATTGATTTAATACAAAGTGTGAAAGCCAAAGGGTCTCTTTGGCAGCCTGTACAAAGATTTTCATCAATTGCAGTCTGAAAGCAGAAAATAGCTTAGAGAGATCAGGTCCGAACTTAATTATAAGAGTAGTAATGATCAACAAGATGCTGTATTGTCAACTTCAACAATTCTATTACACCAAAGCCAAGACCCTGATTGGGATGAGCTGGGAATCTAAGACATGGAAAGGAACATTTGGCTCAAAGCACTTGAAATATTAAGTCCCTAAAACCTGGCCTATTTTTACTGTTGTTTCTATTTTAACTGATGCAATGAAAAATAAAATATAAGGGAAATCTGGTAGACTAACGCTCGTAATCATTATTTCCTTATTTATTTGTTTTCTGTCCATTGGGAATACATATTGAATTGTTAATGTTCTCATATTTGCAGGTATTTTACACTTTATAATTTTCAGTCACTTAAAGAAATATACCTGTATCTTTATTTTAATTAAAAAGGGATTGAAGGAGGCAAAAAAAAAAAAAAATCAACCCACCTTTTCAGTCCCAACATATTGGACTAAATTTCATGCTACCATAAAGAAATGATAATTATGATCTTTTATTAAATTTGATACAGAATAATTACTAAATTTATTTACTAAGATTTAAAATCTGTCATTTTAATGAAAACTTAGTTGGTAATTGGTGATATATAACATTTCATGAATGTGTCTGAGACAAAAGAAATAGTCAAGATATCTATAAGCTAAAGCTTGCATAAAATAGCATCATACTTAGGAACACTGACTGAAGAAGAAATCTAGTCTATGCGTGGTCTTGATTTTGTTCTCTAAATTCAATCTACACAATATAACAATAAGTAAACTTTATCTATCTGTATAATAAGTACAATTTCACTTCTTCTGTAATGTATATTTTTCTAGCAACAAATGTAGGTCCAGTGAAGGCAGACAATACTCCAGGTATATATACCATTTAATTTTACAACATTTAGTCAATACTTTGGCAAATTCTGCCTCAGCTTTTTAACTGTGTGATTGGAAGCTATAGTACATCTTTCTGGGGCTTTTTAGAACAGTTTCACTTCTGGCTCAACTCAAGAGGAAGATGCTAGGTAAAATGACTTGGACTGTAAAATGGGTGTAATAGTTGCATCTTGAGATTGTTGTGACAATTATATGAAATAAGGCATGTGCTAATAAAATCTATACAACACAATAAGGGCTTGGTACTTGATAGAATTTTAGGCTACAGAAAAAGATTGTTTCAAGGATTCCTAAATGACAGCTGGAACAGGAAATAAAATGTAACTGATATAATGTAACTGATATAATGAGGAGCCTTGACTTGTTGAAAAACAGTTTTATTATTCCAAAGCCATCTGTGTGCTGGAAGATTTCACTTTCCCTCTGCAGAGTGGCTCTCCTGACAGCAGACTCACCCAATCCTATGATTTTGTTCTTTAAGACTTAAACTCAGTTTTATTTATTTTGAGAAGTGGTTGGTCATAATTTGCTCTGGCTTATTATTGATGGCTACAAGTCATTTGACATTATAGAAGATATAGATATATATACCATTTATTATATATATTAGCATATATAATATACCAAGGAAGGCAAGGGAGTTGGAATTTTGCACCCCTTTAATTGTAACCATTTCTCTCCTCTGTATAATAAAATTGTTCAGTAATAATCATAAAATGACACAAATAATATGAAAGTCCAGAAAAGAAATGCAGACAGTAACATTTTAAAATTTAACTTCATGAATATAATCATGCCAATACAATTTTTAAATTAAAATAACTGTAAATGTACAAAAAAGAAAAAAAATAATGCTTTAATATTATTTAATTACAATAATGATTATTTTAATGGGGGAAATTTGTACACATATAATAGCCTATTACAGTAGTGAATAATAAAATTACAGTTTTGGTTTCAAGACTTATCTTTTACAAATCTTTCAATAACTTTGTAACAACAGAATTTTTAAAATTCATATTTATTTTCAACTCAGGTAAATTTGTCAATCACTCTTCACTTATAGTTTATTAAAAAACACTTTTTATTCATTTTAATTTCAAAAAACTTCTTTTTCATAAAGCCTCAGATACTCTCTTAGGAAAAGGCTTAAACATAAGGATACACTGACAGTGATTCATAAAAATCTCATTTCACAATATATTCCAGAAACTTCAAATCTCCCCCCTCCCAAGATTGATTCTAGCAGTTTTCCACTATCTCTGCAGTAGAAAAAAATTTAAACACAATTAAAAACCCTAAGTAATCAAATTGAATGGTAGAACTGAAGTAATTCAGGTTTTATTTCTTCATCTTTACCCATCATTGTGCTAGTTACTGTTTAAATACTGAAATGAACAGAAATGGGTTGAAAATGCAAACTACACCCAAAATGAGCTTGAATTATTCTGAACTGTTGCAAATTACTCTTTAAATAACCTCATGTAACTGAGTCCCTGTATGTTGGGAGATTGACTGTCTAACCAGAGTTCCCCAAATTAACTTTGATGTATATGCAATTTTTACTTAAAGATAAATAATAATATGTGCTAACTCGAATATTACACATTTATTATTAAAACTCAGCATTCAACTGTAATTGCAGCAAGTGTAAAATTAAGGCAACAAAAGTTTTGTTTTGTTTCAGGAAAAAACGTTTTATCATTGACACTATTTAGACTTGCTGGCTACCTTTATTTAATGATTTCAGGCCTCTGCCATCTGTCCTGTTCCTGACACCCCACTGTTAGAAGACAAATATTTTCCGATTGTTTTGTGAACTGAGGCACTGTAGACTGTCTTCCCAAGAATGTTTGCATCAGGACAGTCTTGGAGGATACAGGTAGTGTCTTCCTCGGGACCCAAGCGCAGCCTTGTTCACTGTGCAGTATACTATAATTAGTTTCTTCCTCCAGGGGCAAAGGGCTGATTTTCAATTATAAAAGTTTGAAGTTCTGCCCTGGCTGCTGTTTCCCAGTGGTTAGATTGTCCTCCTCTGCACTTAAGGGTCTCAGGTTCGATTCCCAGTCAGGGCACATACCTAGGTGTTGGGTTAGATCCTGGGGCAGGGCCCATGTATGAGGCAGCCAATAGATGTTTCTCTCTCACATCAATGTTTCTCTCTCCTCTCTCCCTCTCCCTTTCTCTCTCTTTAGAATCAATAAAAAACATATTCTCAGGTGAGGATTAAAAAAAAAAGTTTGAAGTTTCCTAACCTGGGGGTTCTCTTCTGTAACATAACCCACTACATGGGCAAGCATCACCTAGTCTTTTCCACATCATACGGTGGGAATTGGGGCTCAGGAAACTGGCATAAATACTAATATTCTGGCTACTGCTATTGCTATGAGTAAATTCTTTGACCCTGGAGCCTCATGTCTTTTGCCAGTAGCCCTGAAATTGTGGCAAGCTAACTTGTTGCCTGACAAGTAGGGTAAAATCTCACTTGGCACATAACACGATTCAGTTACAGATATTTGATACATAAATTAACCTCATAAAATACAAAGGAAAGAAAATGACATTAAAAAGAAATAAAGAGGATTTTGTTATTTTTTCCATGTGGTTATATTCATAATACTTTAGTCGTTAAATATTGTCTTCATCCTGCTTGGTTCGCCTGTGTGTCACCCTGGTGACAAGGAGGCATGTCAGGACAAATCCAGAAACATTCGAAGGCCATGCAGAGAAATAAAGAGTGGGCAAGTGTTATATAAGTTCCATAACAAAGCAGTGGCTTGTTGAAAGGGATGCAGTTAGGATCTGTGTGAGTGGCTAAGAGGAAATGAAATGTTGTGAGAGGCAGAGGACAGAAGTTAGGAATGAGTGATGGCAAATGAAGATGAAGTCGCTAAAGTCTGGCTGAACAGAGGCTGTGCCACTGCAACCTCATGAACTTCATCTTATCATATATATATATATATATATATATATATATATATATATATATATATATATATATATATATTTGTATTCAGAGAGGAAGGGAGAGGGAGATAGAAACATTAAGGATGAGAGAGAATCATTGATTGGCTGCCTCCTACACACCCCACCCACACTGGAGATTGAGCCCACAACCCCGGCTGGGAATTGAACCATGACCTCCTGGTTCATAGGTTGATGCTCAACCACTGAGCCATGCTGGCCAGGCTTATCCCCCATTCTTGAGACCTGCTTTGAGGACACGTGCTATTCTACATCTTAAGATGCTGTCTCAGATCTGAAATCTGAAGGCATAGTATAAATATAAGTTGCATTATATCTCCTTTCTATATATATATATATATATATATATATATATTGAATTTTGGATTACTCTCTTCCAAGTCTAAACATTTAATGAGAAAAATCGATTAAAGTTTGTTCACTGCACTTTCCCACCTCTGGGTATTATCATAGACAATATTTGTTTGCTTTCCTTTAGTTTAATTTATTGTTTGTGATCTTCATTACAACTCATTTAGAGCACCCTTTTGCACAGTTGCTAATCCCTTTAGAGCTACGGCTGTATCACAAGTACTAACATCATCATTATTATGCACTGGCATGTTCTTAGGGAGACAGAGTACAAAGAGGAAAATATCTACATCATTTCCCTGGAGGAAATGCTAAATGTACTGATAGAGGCTAAAAAGACTATATTAATGTCATAGACTCTGGAGAATATATTATTTACAGAACTTTTGTCATCATTCAGGTATTACTAGATTGACAAGGCATTATACTAAAGTCCAAAAATGATCATTTAGACTAGACTTCTAGTATGACTGTTAAAAATTTTAAAGCACTTACATGAAACCAAGTTTAAAATGCTTCCTTATTCCCTGGTATTTAGAGTTAACTTTAAACTGTAAGGGAAATCTCTAGATTGGGAGGCTGAGACGAGCTGGGCTTATGAGATTTCCTTTACAGTTTACTGAGCACCCGCTCAGTGGGCTCCAGGTCCAGAGAAGGTGCTGAGATCAGAGACCAATAAGGCACAGGGCCCACCCTTTTGTCACTATAATAATCATCTAAGAAATTGGGCAATTATGTGAGTTTCTTGAAAAAGATTTCTATTTTAGGTTAAAAAAATTTTGTTTGAAAAATGATTATAAATAAAAGCTGTGAATAATACCACCTCTTTTAAAATGTGGAGATTTTTGTTCATTTTTGGCTACAGAGGTGCTAATTTTAATATCACTGGCCATAACGAGGCTAGTCTTTTTGAATTAAATTATAGTTTTCTGAATCTGTAAGCAACGTTTTAGAGACAACTTATGGAAATAACCAATGTCTATCAGTACATTCTCTGAAAAAAAGCTCATGATGAGGACATTTCAAAAAGGAGGCAACTCAGTTTCTTGAGACTTTACCTAATCCCGTATTTTCTGCCCAGGTTTCAGATGCGAAGCTGCAGCCTTACAAGTGTTTCCCTGTGAGCCAGCTTCAGTGCAGGTGAGCAACCGGAAGTACCTTCTCAACTGGGGGCGGGGCAATGCAGCCAGAGGCTCTGGATTCTTCTGCTTTGGTATTTCCTTTTATTTTATTTGTTTTATAGTGCTTCACACTCTTTGCAGATATTGGTTTTTATTTTCTCTACCATGATTTACAAGGTTTATAAAAAAAAGGGAAAATCAGCACTTGCTTATTAAAATTAAGGGAATGATTGGGTGAGATGAAGACTGAAATATTATTAACTTTGGAAAACCCCAGGCACATATAAGACTCTAGTATATGATATAGCCTCATAAAGAAAGACTTGGAAGGGTTATTCAATTATTCAATAAGCTATACTGGCTAAATATGTATATTGTTAAAAGATTCCACCTCACCAGTATTTCATCAAAAATAATTCCAGTGGTATTAAAAAGTTAAATGCAAAAAATGAAAATTTTTTAAAAAAGGAAGACATTTGGGAAGATTATTTTACTAATCTTGAGGTGGGAAATTAAATTCTACGTGTAAAAGCAATGCAAGGACACTCAAAGGAAATAATTCCTATAAATAAAGCGCTAATTAGACCACAACAGCAGAACGACTGTCCAGATGACCTTCTGGATGAAGCTAGGGCTGCGAGGGCCGGCCAAGGCTGCAAGGAGCTGTGAGGGCCGAGCCGCTTGCACAAATTTTGTGCATCAGGCCTCTAGTTTTTATTATAAGAAGTAAAATAAAGGGTTTATCATTACAATTTGAAGGCATGTTTGTAACACATGCAGCAGATTTTTTTATAGTTCACATATAAAGGTTTAGTGGGGGGAACTCACTAAATCTCAGAGGACATCATGGCAGAGACAGCCAGCTGTCTAACAAAATCTATCCTCTCTTCCATAGTGACAGAGTGTAGTCTGGCTCACGGCTAGCCTGCTCCCAGCCTCACTCAGGGCCACATATCTCAGTTCTTGCCTGTGGACCTGGGGCAGGAATGATATGCCACTTCTAGGCTGGGTTTTCCAGAGAGTGGGTGCGCCTGCTCCCTGTTTGGCACTCTCCTCCCCACTCTGCCTGCTGAAGCCTGTGTGGCATGACCCAGCCTCAACAGTGAGGCTTTAGGAGGTGGCAGAGCCAGGAGAGAAAAGGAGCCTGGGTCTCTCAATCACCATGTGAGGGCTGTCCACCTGCCAACTGCACACCTGATGGGAAGGCTGACAAAAAGGCCTCTGTTTATTTCAGCCTTCACATGGTAACCACTTTGCTCGGGACGGCCATTTTCACCCATCTTAATATGCAATGCTTAAGAGAAGCTACTCTTTCACCTAGGGCCGTGGTCGGCAAACTGTGGCTCGCAAGCCACATGCGGCTCTTTGGCCCCTTGAGTGTGGCTCTTCCTAAGCCTTAGGAGTACCCTAATTAAGTTAATAACAATGTACCTACCTATATAGTTTACGTTTAAAAAATTTGGCTCTCAAAAAAAATTTCAGTCGTACTGTTGATATTTGGCTCTGTTGACTAATGAGTTTGCCAACCACTGACCTAGAGAATAGTTATTTTGCAAATATCAAAAGCACTGAAAACAAAAAAAGCTCATTTTTGGCAAGGGTTCAGGGAAGTGGCCATTCTTATACACAGTTACAAAGAATGTGTACTGGTCCAAAATCTTAGAAATAATTTTACAATATATATATTAAGTGAAGAGTCTTGGGAAAACCATGTATTTTAACTTTATGATTTGTCTCTGGTGGATTTTTTCTGAATAGACAGTATTTAAAAAGATGTACGTGCAGAGGTATTCACTACAATGTTCTTTATATAATAACAAACATTTGGAAGGGAATGAATGCTCCTAAATAATAAAATGGAGAACTAAAATTTAGTATATTTGTATGATAGATTACCACATGTCCATTAAAATTGTGTTTAAGAAAGTGTTTAAATTACATTTAAATATTCACACCGTAATTATTAGCATAAAAGAGCAGCACATAAAATGGAATATAGACCATGCATCTAATATTTGAAGAAAAAACCCCGAGATATATATATATATATATGTATATATGTGTATATATACATATATATATATATATATATATATATATATATTAACAATTATCTATAACTAGGGTCCCAGTGCACAAATTTGTGCACCTTGAAAAGAACTGTGGGCCGCGAGGCTGCGGTGGGCACAAGGGTAGGTCTCGGCCCATCCTCTGCACCCCTTCCAGGCCCCTCCCACCATGGCCCCCAGTCCCCTGTTTGTCTGCAGGCCCACTCCCACCACTGCCACTCCCACCGTTGATGGCGCTGGCCCTGCTCACATCTGCTGATGACACTGAGTGATTGGGGCCAGTGCCAGCAGCGGGTACAAGCGGGGCTTGTGCCCTTAGGGGCAATTGGGGCTGGCACCTGCCACTCACACCAGCGGGTGCAAGCAGCAGCTCCGGTGCCGGCTGTGGGTGTGAGTGAGGCCAGTACCAGCAGCAGGTGTGAGCGCCAGGTGGAATCATGGCATGTGGAAGCAAAGATTTTTCAGTAACCACCAGAAGCGCACCCCGATGACAGTGACAGATGCCCCACCTTGGTCTGGAGCCCCCACTCACCAGCACCACCATACTGCCACGGCCGACGCCTACTATGTTCCACACGCACCCCCTGGTGGTCAGCGCATGTCATAGTGACCAGTTGTTCTGTTCAGTTGTTCCACCTTTGGTCTATTTGCATATTAGTGTTTTATATAGAGAGATAATAAAAGGGTACTATGCTAATTAGACCAGACGTCTTCCGGACGTCATTCTTGACATCCTTCATGATGAAGCCAGCCAGGTCCCAGGGGCCTGCAGGTGGCCCAAGGGAAGCAGCCCCGGTCCCAGGTGCTAGAGGGAAGCCAGTGCCGACAGCTGGGGAAGGAAGGCCTATTCTTGCATGGATTTTCCTGCAATAGGCCTCTAGTATAGAGATATTTAAAATGATATAGTGTATGCTGAAATATTATATTTTGCACAAGTTTTGTCTATAATATTCTGTTTACCTTTCTACATTTTTTGGAATTCTCTACATTATTTTATTAGATTATAATTAGAAAAGGAGCAATTTTGAAAAGAGAAAACAGGCTGTCAAAAAACTGAAGTAGGTTTGTGAAATTGTATTTGTCAATGCATCAACAATCACAGCAGATCATTTAAAATATGCTATTTAGAAGACTATGCTAGCTTTATTTTTGTTCTCTAGTTATGAAACACTTTCTAATTTTAAGTGTTATGTAGCACTTTCTACAATGGTATGAAGCTGATACTTTGGATTGCCAAATGTTTTTAAAACTTTTTATTAAACTATAATATAAGGACAGAGACACGTGTAAAGGGTGGGGCAAAAATAGTTGTATGGTTGTTTGTATGAAAAATGATCCTATAATTAATAAATAATAATAATACGAGAATGAACTGTTTCATGTGTTCCCACCTTGCCCTGCCTCTGTATATTGAAAGTGTTCAGCTCCATGAATTTTCACAAGCTGAAAGCACCCCGGTAACTGGCTCCCAGATACAGAAACAGAACATCACTAGCAGCCTTTTATTAGTCACTTACACCCAAGGTAACTGTAGACTAATTTCATGTATAGGTATGTAAAGAAGCGAAATCATATTTCACTATATTTTCTTTTATGTTATCCATCTGCCTCTCAAACTTTTGTGTTTAGGTTTCATATAGATTTTTGCATGTAGTTTTAGATTATTCATTCTTGCAGTGGTACAGCATTTTGTTGTGGAAGTATACTCTGATTTATTTGCATGTTCTACTGTTGATAGGCGTTTGTGTAGTTTTGAGTTTTATGAATAATGAATAGTTCCCAGAACATTTCAATACACATCTCTGGTGAACATATGTATGCATTTTAGTTCAATGAATACCTAAAAGTGTAATTGCTAGGTAATAGGCATTGCCTGGTCAGCGTTAGCAGATATTGCCAAACATTTTCTCAAAGTTGTTGAGTAATTCATATCTCACCAGTGGTACATGAGTTTTCTTTGCTCCACCAACACTTGAAAGTGTCAATCTTTCTTTTTTCTTTTTCAGCCATTTTGGTGACAGTGAATTGGTCTTGACATCTTAATTATATTGAGCTTTCCAATTAGCTAATGTGGTATATATGTTCATTTATTAGGGTCTTTAAATTTTCTCAATAGTACATATTAGTTTAAAGTGAATTATTAAGTATACATTTTTCTTTCAATTTAGTCCTAGTTATTTGATGTTTTCATTCCATTGACAATGGAATCATTTTTAAAAGTTTGTGGGTCTTGATTGTTTGTTTATTCATCTGCAGTATGCTCAGGTGCTCTCTTCTTTGATCCCCCCTCGTCTTCCTCTCTCTCTCTCTCTCTCTCTGGAAGGCTGCAGGCCGACGCTCAATCCACTGTGCCAAACCAGTCACGGCTCTTTAGAAGGAAGATAAAACAACCTCAAAAAGAGTTGTTTTCAATTTTCAATTCAGGGGTTATTTTAAAGAAAATAGATGAACCTGGTGAAAGGGAGAAAGAGGGTGAGGAGGGAGTGTGGGAAGGAGAGGCTTTGTAATGACCCTTTAATACAATTCCTCATGTTGTGGTGACCCCCAATTTCATGGTTACAAATTGAACACAATTAAAGCATAGTGATTAATCACAAAAACAATATGTAATTATATATGTGTTTTCCGATGGTCTTAGGGGACTCCTGTGAAAGGGTTGCGACCCACAGGTTGAGAACCTCTGCAAGAAAGAAAGGAGAAAGGTAGAGTGTTTTGAATCCGTACCAAAAAGAGGGAAAAAGAACTCTTTTGGACACAAAGCAGTCCAATTAAGACCCCAGAGGCTTGAAATAGTGTGCAAGCTGGGGAATTATGATGTGTTCCAACCATAAAGTGAAAGAAAGGATGGAAGGAGATGAGGTTGGAGAAAGGGCTCCCAGGCTGTCCTCACATGGAAGTCATTACAAAGCCTCTCTTTCCCACACTCCTTCCTCACTCTCTTTCTCCCTTTCATCAGGTTCACCTATTTGCTTTAAAATAATCCCTCAATTGAAAATTGAAAACAATTCAGGCCTTAGTCTGGATTTTCACCTTTATCCTGAGAACAATAGGAAACCATTTGGCAGACTTAATTAAATGAGTGGTCAGAGAAGGTTTTCTTTTTAAGTTTATTCTCATTGTTGCATTGAGAATGGTCTGAGAAGGAATGGACAAGAAAGATTTGGACAGAGCAGTCAGGTGGTGATAGGTAAGAGAGATCATGGTGAACTGAAGTGGTGGTAGCAATAACATAGAAGAAGTATTGGACAGGTGTGGAAAGTATTTCTAAGGTAGAATTGATAGGTCTTGCTGATGGGTTGAATGATCTTTTACCCTCTCTGCATCCACCCCCTTGGGCATTTAACTTTGAAGTGTCCTCTGCCTCTGTCTCTGGACTTGACCATGTGCCTGGCTTTGGTAATAGAATGAAGCAGAAATGCAAGTATGGTGCTTCTAAGTCTACAACTTGAGAGGCATTGCTCTTTCTTGTGTTTCTGTCATCTCCATGAGGACACTCCTGAGGTAGCCTACTGGCATGGAACAGATACCTGGCAGGGACTTGAAGTGCCCATTCAGCCTAGTTGAGACTTGTCTAGATCAGTGGTCAGCAAACTCATAGTCAACAGAGCCAAATATCAACAGTACAACGATTGAAATTTCTTTTGAGAGCCAAATTTTTTAAACGTAAACTATATAGGTAGGTACATTGTTATTAACTTAATTAGGGTACTCCTAAGGCTTAGGAAGAGCCACACTCAAGGGGCCAAAGAGCCGCATGTGGCTCACGAGCCGCAGTTTGTCGACCACGGGGTCTGGGATATCCTGCCTTCCGCCTCTCTCAACATAGTAAAGTAGAACAAGCTTAAGCTTACCTCATTTATTCCTTTGTCTCTTATGGATCCCAATCTGTCATTATTCTATGCCTAGTTTCCTGTCCAGTTTTTAAAAATATTTTGTCCTTTTTTTAGTGGTACAAATCTGGTTCCTTTCCTCCATCTTATTCATGAATAGAAGATATAAAGTCCATAGGTGTTTGTTCTTTTAAACTGTACATATAGATTTTCATACTCTTATGCGCATGCCATATTTTACATACATACAATTTTTAATGAGAGTTTTCCACATCTACAAAGTCCTTATTTTTAATGGTCATCACAGTTTGAGAACAGGTTAGCACAGTCTGTGATTTTTTTCAATATTCTCTTTCTTTTGAAACGGGGAGAAGTAATAGGAAAGCCATATAGAGACTTTGGAATGACAGTTGAGGTTTGGTCACTGCTAAGTAGTAGCTGCGGTCAATGGCCTGCTGTTGCTGCTTCAGTGAAGATTAGGTTAAAGGAAGCCTGCAACAGCAGAAAGATGACAGAGCTGTGGGCTTAAAAATATAACAGCCCAAAATGCCCAGGCCAGTTTGAAAATACACCAAGAAGCAAGAAATGTATCCTATTTTATGAAGATTTGAACACTTTTACATTTAATCTACATTAATGGCATCACTCTCTTTCATCTAAACAATCAACAAATAGTGATTCAAGCCTGATTTGGAGCATTGGCTGATTTCCATCGTGTAAATATCCCCACTGTGGCCAATCTGTGGCTACCGATGTGAGGTCACTGAATGCGGAGCTGGGAGAGAAGTGCAGCAGCACATCATCACTGTGTTTCCACCGTATGGACACAAAAAACATAAGTAACCTCAAGAGTATAATTTATGGTAAAATGTACTAAAGTTATTAGGAAGTCACAGGTTTTAAATATGTATCGCCTTTGTTTTTATTACAATTTATTTTTAATAATTTTATATATTCTGTTTAAATAATAATATTAATAACTGGCTCAAAAAAAATGTCCTGAAAATTTAACAATGACTCTCACAAGCTGGTACCCGCTGACTCCAGGACAATTTTGCTTAACCACAGAACAGTTCAGATGCTTAGAAATTACATAGGTCAACTTGTTGTAATAATAAAGGCTGCTTATACTACACAATCTCCCCGTGAAGAAAAATAGGTGCACCAGAAATATTTTTACTTTGCTAAAAAAAGAGAATGACATATTATGGAAAGATTTCTGGGTAAGTTCTCAGTATGAAGGAGAAGGATTCAGAATTGTTTGCATCCTGAAAACTGTTTCTTGATGAGCATTATACACTTGTTTCCTCATCTGTAAAGTAAGGATAATAATTGTGGAAGCATCATAAGGCTGTCAAACATATTAAATAAAATAATGTACGCGAAGTCCTTAGAACAGCCCTTCACAAGCATAATGTACTAAACTTTAAAAATTATGGGGCAGCAAATTACTGTCTAAACTTGAAACAGTTCCTGTGACTTCACAATGGTCTTATTTATCCCCCTGTCGCCTTTCTGGCCCCGTCTACACTCACTGTGCTAGATCACTCATTTCTGCAGTGCTGAGAACACCTCCCAGTGCTGCAACACTTGAACATACTCATCAAATTATTTGAGCTTCCCCCCCCCCCTTCTAATTGGAAGAAATAAAAATATAAACACATCAGTATCCACACTTGTGTCATAACACCCTCAAACTGTTTTGGCAGTATCCTACCTTCATTAAAATGCCATAAAGCATAGATTTGTTATTTAAAGTAAAGTGATTTGAAATTTGATTTGGCCTAGAGAATTTTTTGAGAATTACATGATGCTCCTTGAGATAATTGAAAACACTCCAGGTGTTGCAAAGGCAGAACAGAGGAGCTTAAGCAAAGCATTAGCAAGCAGGGAGGGAAAAGGGGGCTGATCTCTCAGTTGCAGCGCCTGGGGGAGCTGAGCCTGGCACTGAGCAGAACCCCTAGAGAAGAAGCTGTGGACTCCTGGGGAACACTGGTCTTAGAAGGAACTTCAGTGACTGTCTTCCCCACAAGGAGTCGTGAGTAGGATGGATTGGGAAAGGAGGATGTCATCGGAAGAGAAAGGAGAGAGAAAAGAACTGTAACCCCTTTTCCCTCTACAAAGGCCTGGGATCTGAGGTTTTCAGAGTCATTAAGGAAGGGATCACAGAGCTAGAAAACTGCAGAGCTCTCTGATGGCATGAGGGCTGGAAGTTAAGCATCAAATAAAGAGATAAGAGGTTGTGTTGGTGGAGCAGAGGACAAGGGGCTTAAAGCAAAAAAGATATAGATCTCACTTATCTACAGGTGTTATGGATAAAGTCAAAGACATACAATGGTCTCAGGTTAGCAAAGAAGGCTTGTCAGCCTCCTGTATCATCAACAGACTGCTGTAGTGTAGGGACAGGATTTTGCCTTCACCAGTTCATTGGAAGGCTGAGCTCAACAGTGCACTCTCCATTTTTCCCCTACCAGTGCCTTAATGCCGGTTCCATGGGATCTCTGGGCACTTGGCTGATACTTTCTTTTCAGGTCTGAAAATACAGACCAATTTTTAATAAAATTCCAGCTTCGTTTAAGCCCGTTCTAAAATTATTCCCTCCTTCGTGCTCAAGCTTGATCTTTGGGATTGGGGAAGTGCAACGAAGAAGAGGGGATGGGGGTGGGTTACAATTTCACCCTTCATCCTTCACTTCTTTCTCTCCCATGGACTATGCTGCTTCTCTGACTTCTTCAAGTTTGAGAGTAGAGGGCCAGGAAGAAAAAAAGATCATATATATAATTTTAAATTTAGCCAATGCAGCTTGTGATTCTTTGGGGCTGGCCAGTCATGGCAGGTAAATAAATATGGGCTCTTTCATAGGGCATTTCTCTAGAGATCCCTTCTGGGAACCTCAACACTGCATTCTTCTCCAGTGTGGGTGATGTTCTCTCTAACAGATTGCCTGATCTCCTGCCTCCAGCAGCACATCTTGACTTTTTCTCTTGTAGTCCTCTTCCCACCACAAAACGCTTTCCTGGGTGAAGTCATTTCAGATGACATAACTGTGGCATCCACTTGAACCCCAGAAAACCCATACACCCATGTGAAAAGGAGGCTCCAGTCTCTATCTATCTATCTATCTATCTATCTATCTATCTATCTATCTATCATCTATCCATCCATCCATCACATTCACATTTCTGTAGCTCTGACAATTCTAAACAATGTCAGTGATAAAATTTTCCACGTGAAAAATACATTTTGTTGGTCTAAGTTCTAAATAATTGCTGCAGTTCATTCTGAGTATTAGTAATAGAGATAGTCATCAAATTAACACATAGTTATTACTTATCCTTTAACAAACATAGTCTACAAGGACATTCATTTGGTGAATTCCTATTTATGCAGCTGCCTTCTGCCACATAGATTCAGCTACATTGACGGATTTTGAGAGTAACTTCATAGTAGTTAGGAAAAGTCTAATCTCACTTCAAGTATGGTTTGTGTGTCTAATCCTTGTGGTATTTCTACATTTAAAGAGTAGATTCAAAAATAAATAATGGTAGCACACGGGCATAATGGCAAAGAAACAGAGTAGATTATTTCAATTCTGTCCTTCAGTGTGACCATTTGGAGTCTTTATTTGTATCTAAAATGTAAAAGAGGGAAGCAGGTACAATTTGTAAAGGGTAATATTTTGGTTTGGTAAGTGCACATTTTAGTTCACACATAAAATATTTTACCTTTAAAATTGAAATTTATTTTTTAATTGCTTTTCTTCTTATGTTATTTAATTGTGTGAAATAGTAATGTTAATTATTACTGTGACAGACCAATATGTAGATATGTTTTTTTAATATATTAATGTAATTAAATCTGCTAATTCATTGTATTTTTTTGTACTATAACACTTATTTTATTTTATTTTTTACTGGCATGATTATGTATATGAAGCACAATAAATTTTTTCACAGTCTGCATTTATTTTCTGGTGAATATTATTTTATGTTTTGAGACCCTTCCTTCCTGAGCTGCTTCTGTTCCAGGGGTGGGCTGGGGATTCCATTAGCAAGTGTACCACAGCTCCAGATAGAGATTGACAGGCCATGCTGGAGGGTATCCACAGGAGACAGCACACACAGGAGGACCTACCACCCTGGCAAAGATGTTCCAGAGAGATCCTAACCTAAGAACTGAGAACAAACTTCTGATTACCTTGTCGGTTAGGAAAGCCTGCACTTCTGAAAAGGAAGCAAGTGGCCCCAAAAGAGCGCCTGGGTTATAACCCCAATCTACAAGTGCTTGCAATTTATGGTGTGCTGGACAAAGGAGAGAGCTTGGTTCAATGTAACAGATACTCCCTGGTGTGCTATATTCCCCACGAAACAAGCCATTCATTCTGGTTGCTTTGTGTCCGCAAGAATCAGTGCTGAGGTGACATTCAATTCTGACACAGTTCTTGCTACTGTGCCCAAAGCCCTCTGCTCAAGTCCCAACAGTTCCTCACCAGATCTGATACACATTGTATTTCAACATCTTCATGCCTTCCTGTTCGATTATTTTCATTCTTTAAGTTTGAACTGAAATGCCACTTCCTTAATTAAAATTTTCATAAACCCTTAAATTTACATTTTCATTTGCCTACTCATGACACCAGGATTCCACTTCTTTTATCCTTTTTAATTTAATTTTGAATTGTTACTGATTTGTTTTCACAAATATTACCATCACCAAACTCTAAATGTTTTAAAGTTAGAGTTCACATCCTATGTACTTTGTATCTATATCTGCCCTTCTCTTTGGTGTTTAATGAAAAACTTTAAAAATGCCCCCCGAGGTGTTATTAAATAAACATGTTTAGATAATACTTTAATAGAATTTCTAAATAGTAACTATACTAACCAGTTCTTATCAAATATCTATCATGCTTTATATCATATTCATAACCAAATACATATGTCAGCCAATGAAGAAAATGTGAAAAGCTTAACTGCTTGTAGGATTAGAAATATGATGGCTAACTGAATTGGAACAATCAGGGAAAGAAAATATTTTTTCTGATGAATCACTGGAATTGAGGTAATGAATTTAGGCACAGACCAAGATTAAGATTCCTCAAATCAAATGGTCAGGTAAAGGATGTAACTAGGAATCAGAATCAGTTTGCTACAAGCCTAGGTTCAGAAACATCAAGACAGCGAGACCTGGGAGTGAAAGAAAGAAAATTAGCATACGCCTGAGATCAGAGTGGGAGACAGAGGTAATTTGGTTCAGCACTTGTTAAAACAGGATGGGCCAGAGAATTAGATGACCATCAGGAAAGGACCTCTTAGGGGCTTTAAAGTTGGTAGAATCTAACATTGTCTTCTCTGTTTACTTTCAGCTTATTATTATTATTATTATTATTATTATTATTATTGCAGGCTACAATCCATGTGCTCAGACCAGGTTTTTTTTTTTTAACATATTTTTTATTGATTAAGATATTACATATGTGTCCTTGTCCCCACGTTACCCTCTACCCCGCCCGGCTCATGCCCTCAACCCCCCCCCCCCCCCCCCGCCCGTTGTCCGTGTCCATTGGTTAGGCCTATATGCTTGCATATAAGTCCTTTGGTTGATCTTTTCCCCTTACTCCTACCCTCCCCTACCTTCCCTCCAAGGCCCAACAGTCCAATCAATGCCTCTCCATCTCTGGATCAGTCCTTGTTCATCAGTTTATGTTGTTCATTATATTCCACAAATGAGTGAGATCCTGTGGTATTTATCCACTCTCCAGTTCCATCCATGCTGTGGCAAATGGTAAGAGTTCCTTTTTCTTCTTCCTCTTCTTAAAGAATACCTTTCAGCATTTCATATAATGCTGGTTTGGTGGTGATGAACTCCTTTAGCTTTTTCTTATCTGTGAAGCTCTTTATCTGACCTTCTATTCTGAATGATAGCTTTGCTGGATAAAGTAATCTTGGTTGCAGGTTCTTGCTATTCATCACTTTGAATATTTCTTGCCAGTCTCTTCTGGCCTGCATGGTTTCTGTTGAGAAATCAGCTGACAGTCGTATGGGTACTCCCTTGTAGGTAACTGACTGTCTTTCTCTTGCTGCTTTTAAGATTCTCTCTTTGTCTTTTGCTCTTGGCACTTTAATTATGATGTGTCTTGGTGTGGTCCTCTTTGGATTCCTTTTGTTTGGGGTTCTCTGCGCTTCCTGGACTTGTAAGTCCATTTCTTTCACCAGGTAGGGGAAGTTTTCTGTCATTATTTCTTCAAAAAGGTTTTCAATATCTTGCCCTCTCTCTCCTTCTGGTACCCCTATAATTCTGATGTTGGTACGCTTGAAGTTGTCCCAGAGGTTCCTTACACTATCTTCATATTTTTGGAATCTCTTTTCTTTTTTCTTTTTCGGTTGGGTATTTTTTGTTTCTTTGTATTTCAAGTCTTTGACTTGATTCTTGGGATCCTCTTGTCTGCTGTTGGATCTCTGTAAATTATTCTTTATTTCAGTCAGTGTATGCTTAATTTGTAGTTGGTCCTTTTTCATGTCCTCCATGGTCTCACTATACTTATTGAGGGATTCATTAAATTTATCGGTGGTTTCCATAAAATTCTTGAAAAACCTTATAAACGT
This sequence comes from Myotis myotis, assembly GCF_014108235.1. Taxonomy (NCBI): domain Eukaryota; kingdom Metazoa; phylum Chordata; class Mammalia; order Chiroptera; family Vespertilionidae; genus Myotis; species Myotis myotis. The sequence goes on along the minus strand of NW_023416379.1, from coordinate 65,467,336 downwards.
GGCCTTGAACTCTATATTCAGTCGTTTGCTTTCCTCCATTTCTGCCATTTGTGACCTGTTTCTTTGTCTCCGCATTTTGGCTGCTTCCCTGTGTTGATAGAGTGGCCCTGCGCGCCAGGTGTCCTGTAGGGCCCAGTGGCTCAGCCTCCCCAGTTATCTGAGGTGGACACTCTTGGTGCACTCTTGGTGCCTTGGTTGTTGTAGGATCACTGGGAGGAATTGACCTCCAGGCCAATTGGCTGTGAGAATCAGCTGTGTCTGAAGTGGGAGAACTTCTGTGCTGAAGACACCCTTCTGGGGCAAGACTTGCTTCAGTGGGGCTTTGGTGCTCACTGAGTCTGCTCCCTGAATGTGTCTCTTATGGATCTGAGGAGTTGCAATCTGGATGGTCCCCCTCTGACCACTGGGTACAGTGGCTCCTGGATCTAAGGAGGTGCTAATTCAGCCTCTGCCTGAGGCCACACAACAGGAGCCACGAAGAGGCTCAGCTGTGAAGCAATGCAAGCCGCTGCAGGGCCTTGGGCCTTCTCTTGGAAGTTCCGGGTCTGCCTGGCTCGGCTGCAGTTAGGTACATTCACATGCAAAAGCCTCTGCCACAGCCTGGGTGGGGCGGGGTCTCAGGGAATCAAAGGGCGGAGCAAGCAACTATGGCTGATTCTCCTAAGGAGTCGCGCATCTCAGTGACCCGATAATTGCTGCAAGCACCTCTGAGGGAAAGCCGCACTCAAGTTCGCCCGCTGCCCGACAGTCCAGCTTCTCCCCGTATGAGTCCTGGGTCCCCAGAGACTTCCCGGAACCAGAGTTCAGAGCAGTCGGGAGCTCGTGATTCAAAAAAACAGCCACGTCCTCAGGTGCCACACCCTTTCCGCCATACCTCTGCACTTCACCTCCGCAGCTCCTCTGGCTCTCAGTGTGCTTTTCTTTCCTTCTAGTTGTAGAATTTACACTCAGCCAGCTTTCCTGTTGTTCTGGGTGATGTCCGCTCTGTCCTTTGCGGTATTTTTCAATTGTTGTGGGAGGCGGCAATTTCCCAGTGTTTATCTATGCCGCCATCTTAGTTTCTCTCCTCAGACCAGTTTTTATTAAGGGTCCAATTAAGCCATGAATTGAGGACAAAGATAAATAAGCACAGAAATAGATAAATAAGCAAAATAAGCTAGTCAGAGAAAGACAACTACAATATGATCTCACTTATATGTGGAATCTAATGTACAAAATAAACTGGTGAACAAAATAGGACCAGAGGTATGGATACATGGAACAGACTGACAGATCTCAGAGGAGAAAAGTATGGATGGGGGGAGGGGGCGGGGGGAAGGGAACTGGAAGAGATTAGCCAAAGAACATATAAGCATAAATGCATAGCCCATGGACACAGACAACAGTATGATGAAGGTTTGTGGGGGAGGAAGGGGGCAGGCTGGGTGGATGAAGGCAAAGGAGGGGAAATGGGGTTTACTGTGATAGTGTCAACAGTACAATAATTTAAAAAATAAAACAAAATAAGTAATTACAAGGAGGCCACCTTCATTGTTGGTGTATAGTTTTGATACAGAACTCAGTGTCTTGTTTCTTATGTGAATGTTCTATTTATAGTCACAGTCTCCAATTATACAGATATACCCCCACTTTCTTAAGAAGAGCAAACATGCAAGGATTCATATTTTCAGGACAGAAAATGAGAATAATTATTTCAAATATGAAAGAAATATTTAAAATATTGATATTTCAAATAACATATTATTTGATTCCACTAAAGGTACTGTTTTAAGTGTGTGCATGTGTAAAATTCTGGTTTACAGAGCTTTACCTGCAGCAGGGGTCAGAAAATGTAATTGATTTAAAAACACAAACAATTGCACCTTCTTTGAATCCCAATTTAAACTTCACCCCCTGAGTGAAGCCTTCCCAAAATCCCTAGGCAGAATCCCTCAAGTCAACAATTAGGAAGGAAATAGAATTACTAAAATCACTTATAAAAGAGTATTTCTTCTGCCAAGTAATAAAATACTAACTAGTGTTTTTAAGCAAGGCATGATGAAAAACATAAAAATACTAGTACTTTAGATCTCTCCATTTAAGTCTTAGATTAATTATGCCCAGGGAAGCAAACAAAAGTAGTCAATTTACTTCATTGTATGAAATGAGTTCTGCTCTTAGTAGAAAAAAGTGAATTATGATTCAGTGGAAAAGTATTGAGCTAAAAAACAAAAACAGAAGATCTGGGTTTGGAACGGAACCTTTTCATTTTTGAGGTAGGTGAATTTGAGGAAGTCACTTTACCATTCTGAGATTTAGTTTCTCATCTATTAAACAAAATGAAGAGCCAAATTCACACAGCTGTTGTGAGAATTTATTGAGACCATATGTACAAAACATGTTTTGCACAATATCTGCCATTGTGGAAAAGGTCAGTAAAGGCTTGTTTACCTAGTTTTCGCTTTTAACAGCATAATGATGAGTTGTCTGCTCTTTTGTTTATCTGTTACTTTCCAATGAAAAAGATGGAAAACACGAAAGAATGATGTGGGACAATGTAAACCAGAGAGAGGTGTTTTTATAGGATATCATCATAGCATTTTTCATAACTAGAATTTTTTCATAACGGGCTGTTTTTCATAACAGCCATATGCGTAGGACTCGAAGGTGCCTTGGACTATGTAGCTGAGGACTGCAGCTTCAGGAGGAAGTAGGCCTGTGGATGCTCACTGGGCAGAGGGGACAAGTTTGAAAGAATGTCAACACATAGTTTTATTGTTATTGGAATTGCTTTGATTTGAATTCAATTCCCTTTAAATTGGGCATTTCTGCTCAATTTCTTATATAGCTTTGTATATTGCACAACATGGAAATTGCTGTGTCTTAGTCCCTGGTAGCATTGGAATCCAATCTCTCCACATCTCCATTCACAACCAGGTATCTATGGAAGGTCACAGACTGGTCCAGGAAATAGAGCTCTTCATGGACAGAAGAACTGAATTGAGAGGCAGCTTTTTACCTCCATCTCTCACATTTAATCTGTCTGGATTTTCAGTTTCCTTATTGGCAAAACATGGGGCTTGGTTAGCACCGTTGCAAGATTCTCAATTTAGGTATTATTTTATTAAATGCTCTTCCTGCTATAGTCACACTTCTCCCTTTGCTCCTTTAAGGAAATAGAAAACTTCTGTACTTTGGGGCTAATATAAATCTGACTTCAAAAAAGGGAAATTTATATGTATTTTATATGTCCAATTTTGTGCAACAGAACTAATACACTGCTAACCGATGAACTCCTGAAGTTGTTGAAATGCAAAAAGAAAGCAAAAGACCAATTCATTAGTGTTATTTTTTTCTTCTTATCCAAGTAATAAAATTAATGGTCTCTACTAGCCTAGCTATTCCTGACAATTTATTATATCAGGAAAAATGGGTTAGGCTTAAATATCTTGCTGTTATAAAAATATATGAAACTATAAAACAGTCCTTGTGTGTGTCCTTTTTGAAAAAGGGGATATTTTCAACCAGCTGGCTGCTTTTGTGGACTGAGTCTTTTTATCCATAGCACTGCCACAGCAGAAGGAAGGAGGCAGGTCACGCACGGGTTTTGTCTAAGAGGTAGAACAGATTGCAACAGTGAGTTGGGCACTAAGAGCTTATCGTACTATCTTTATATAGAAAATATAAATTCTATTTTCTTTCCATTTTATATTTCCCTAATTCCTAATTTTAGTTCTAAAGGTGACTGGAGAGTTTGTCAGTGACAAAGACATACATTGTGCATTGAATTCCACACTGATTTGTTGTCTTCATTTTATGGTTCTCTTCATTGAATTCCATATCCAGACATTAAAGAAGATCCTATCTCAATGCCAATTGTAGGATGAGCAAATTACTTATTTTTATTGCATAGTCTTTAAGGTACAATTACAAAGTCTATTTTGTTTTCAGTTTATGCTAAAGAATAGACTTTCTTGGGTCTTTCTGAGTTTATTTTGGGGCAATTGCCATGATCTATTTGAAGGACTGTAAATCTATTTAAAGTGCATAAAGCTATCAACCTGACAGTTAACTAAAAATGCACTTAATTCTGTTATTTTTTAAAATTCATCTGTCTCATTTAGATTTTTACCCCTAGGAAGGTCATTAGGCCACTCACTTAGGGATGCGAAGGGGTGAGGAGTGACTTATTGCTGCCTATAAATTGAATGGGTGAGGCAGAAAGTGACAATCGAGGGAGAGCTGAGGTTGCATAGACCTTGAAAAGGCCACCTGAGGCTGCTCTTGCTGCCAAATCATCAGTATTTATGACATCTTCTCTGAAGCTGTAAAATGCTGGCCCTGGGTATTATTATATCTATAGCGGTTGTATTACATGGGTCACCTATCCTGCTTCTGAATTTTGCTCAGAATATTCTCTATGCCTAAATTTGTCTTCAGTAAGTTGTACGGTGTCTAAACTTGATTCTTGAAGAAATCCTGTCTGAGTTGATTAAGCACTCTTCTTAATTTTTTAAAGGTAACTATTTCCACTAAATTTAAAAAAAAATTCTTTAAATGCCTCCTAGACAAGCACCACAGTAGTAAATATTAGAATCATATGTGTATGTATTGTTAGAATCATGTATGTATTGTTAGACTATAAAATTCTTAGACTTGATGGGAACTGAGTAGGACTTTCTGACCCAATCAACCATCCCATAAGTCAGGGCAGGAAACCCAATCATCTTTGGGCCCCTCTCCTGTTCTAAATTAACTTCCTATCGCTGAGCAAGGTGACAACAAAGTTTGTCACTAACACTTGGATGTGATAGGTTCACGTAGCACTTCACATTGAAGCATCAGTAGAAAGGGAAGCGAGTGTGCTGTGGTTGTACACAATGGCAGCGATCTGAACCAAGCCTAGGCCTCCCCATGGTTCCTGAGCCGGGCAAAGGCACCTTTCAGCTACCTTCCCGGAGTGACTCAGAACTTGCTGCAGCAGTGTCTTCTCCGTAAGGTTTCCTTTTCAGACAGGCAACTCTAAAAGAATCTTCCTCTTCTTCTTCTTTTAATATAAAAGCAAAAGGCTCAAAATGTTTAATCCCCATCTCTAAAGGGATACTGAAATAGCAGTTATCCAGGGGCAGGAGCTCCTCACTGTGCCCTTGATTCCGCGACCTGCTTTACCATCATCTCATGTAAGTGATCCTTTTCTCCCCCCTGTTCGCTTAGGAAGCAACATCATTGTTTCGAGCCCCAGTTTCTCCCTTGCCACACCGTTGGAATTGGGGCATGCTTTTCAGTGAGGTGCCTGTGAACCCCACTGGCTGGAAGCCCTGCCCTGACACTGTTGCTCTGAGCGCCTGTGTGCATTCCATAATTGACATGAAAGAAAGAGAAATAAGTGAGTGTGGCCAAAAAGAGGTGGCTCGTATGAGAACAGATCTCTGTCCCCAGGAAACTGCCTCTTCCTTCTTTTGTCCCTTTCCCTCCTCTCCTCTCTTTCCGCTCCTTCTCTCACACACATAACTCCCAGTCAGAGGGCCGATCTTCTTGGGGTGATCTTATTAAAGCAGGTGACACGAAGAGGTTTAACTCATTCGATGAATTTTTAATGCAGTTTCTTATTTCCTTGAGATATAGATAGGCTTCCCAGTGCCCCCTATTCTGGGAGGTTCCCAATGTCCTTTTTCCTCTCAGAATCTGGAAGACCCTTGCAATTCACACATGTAAGTTCAGAGGGTGCAGTAAGTCTCTGTCCAGAATAAGACATTGGGGTCTGTCAAAGCAAATGGAAAACCCCAGTGGAAATTCCCACGTGAGGTTGTGGTTTATTAAGGGCTATGTCACAAGAATTCATTCTTGTTTCTATGGTTAGTGCGAAGTATCACATTTTCCTCCCACTCTTTTTAAAATAACTTCCAAACTTTCAAGATATCTTTTTAAATGTTTGCCAAAGTAATACCTACATACAGCTTCCATGGCAGTCTAGTGTTCCACCTTTGCCTTATCTCCTAGTTTTGATCCTCACAAGCAACCACATTCAACTCTATAGCTGCTTCTCTGGCATTTACCTTCATATTTCCATTAGTATTCTTAGTATTCTCTTTATTTACTAGTGAAGTTTAGCTACCACCTATTTATTTGAGGATTTAAGTTTTTAACAGCTTCTTTCCCGCATTGCCACTTTCCTTATAAGGATCAATCAATATCCTGTGTTTGACTGATGATTATGTAGACATTGATTTTACTCAGACAAGTGTTACATTATAATCTCTTTTCTTGGGCAAATTTTTGTGAATTCTAAAGTTCATATTATCTTGTTTTCTTATTCTGTTAGTTTTCTTTGTAATGATCATTAATTCTTTCCACATCTTTCTCACAACTGCTCAGTGTAATTTGCCATAAAGTAAAATGTCTTATTTTTACTTTTTTTTGAGAGAGGCTTTGCTTCTGGAAGTCTGCTTTGCACTTCAATGTGGATTAGTGGCTCTCCGGGCTATTCCTCACTGTCATCCTGGGACTCTTCCTCACCACCCTCCAGGGCATTCATTCATTCCCTTTGCCTCCTAGTCTGTGTGGAGATGTGGTAGGCAGTTAGACAAGCAGGAGCAGAGCAAGGATGAGGGCCAGGTTCAGGTCACCAGGAGGAAAGCCCCAGGCGCCCAGCAAAGAACAATGGTGGGTGGGACCTCTCCCCCAGAGTGATCTTTCCTCCCCTAGCACATCGCTGGTCTAGCACTTTGGAGGCCTTGATCTTTCCTCCCTAGAGATAACATGTAGGTCTCAGTTGTGTTTCAGCTCCAGGCCCAGAAAAGCAGCAAAACCAGACAAATGACATGAAGATTGACCTCAGGACAGCTGCATTGAATAATGACCCCCTGTCCTGGCGTTGATCAATCTGTGGAGACCTAGACCCTGAAAGCACACCTGGAAAGCTGCTGAATATTCTGTTGAGATCTTCCCCCCCCCCCCCATCCCCCAAAATCTCTATTCTTAGAATCCTTCGGACCAAGGACCCAGGGAGCGCTTATCTTCTCTTTCCTTCTCTTTTCCCCCTGTCCTTTCCCTTCCCCCTCCCCCTTCCCTGAGGCACATTACATTACCTTCCTCACTCTCAACCTCTGCATTGTTTAAGTCTGATTGTGTACAGTAATCTAGGGTAAAAATGACTGCACACAGAATTTTGAAAGCATTGGTCTATTGCCTGCTTCTCAATGTGGGTGTTGAAAGCTGATGTCATTTTCATTTTTACTCTTTTTAATGTAATATATGTTGTTCTATGCCGGAAAATTTTGAGAATGTCTCTATATCCTTGGTGTTGTGAAATTATTTCTTTTTCTTCTTTCCTTCCTTCCTTCCTTCCTTCCTTCCTTCCTCCCTCCCTTCCTTCCTTTCTCTCTCTCTCTCTCTCTCTCTCTCTCTCTCTCTCTCTTCCTCTTTTTCATTTATCATGCTTGGCTTTGGTGGGCAATATTAATCCATTGATATCACAGCTTTCAGGTTCATAAAATGTTTTGCATTATTATTTCTTGATAATGTCTCTGTTTCTGTTTTGTAGGTGTCCTTTTAATTGGACACTGTGATGGCCATGGGGTGCTTGGATTAACATTGTTTCTGGGTGTGTCTGGATAAGATTAGCATTTGAATTGGTGAATTTAGTAAACTGCCCTCCCAATGTGGCTGGGTATCATCCAGTCTGTTGAAGTCCTGAATAGAACAAAACAATGCAGGGAGGAAGGATTCCCCCTACCCCTCTGTTTTGTTTTGTTTTCATTTTAAACAAGAAATGAAACAAGATACTTGACTTGAAGGGAAAACTATCTAGGATTAGTTTTTCTTTAGAGCAATTTATCCCTAAAGACAATTGCCCTATATGTAACAGCTACATACAAAAAAAGTTATAAAATTGTCTTTGGTTTTACAATGATAAATAAAAAACATTAAAATTCTCCAATCAAACAAGGTATGCAAGAATTTTATGTTCTTTTTTTTGTTAAACATTGAGAGCAAAATAACTTACTGCAGTGGTTCTCAACCTGTGGGTCGAGACCCCTTTGGCGGTCGAACGACCCTTTCACAGGGGTCACCTAAGACCATCCTGCATATCAGATATTTACATTACGATTCATAACAGTAGCAACATTACAGTTATGAAGTAGCAACGAAAATAATTTTATGGTTGGGTCACAACATGAGGAACTGTATTTAAAGGGGCAGAAGGTTGAGAACCACTGACTTACTGGAATATAAAGATAAGAGCTGAATAAGCTTGCCGCTAATGGGGAAAGGAGGTGTTTTCACAGAACCAGCATTTTTTCCCATCCATTTCCATTTGATGTCCATCAAAACATACCATTGGCCATTTAGTTAAAAAAAAATGCAAATGCTTGTGCACATACATCAGTTACTTTATGTGCAATAAAGGAATGGGGAAAAGGGAAAGGAAAGAATAGAGAACACTATACCGTAGCAGTCAGATGTGTTGAAACCGAATTGCCGTTTTCTAACTGAGAATGTCTTCGAGGAACAGCATGCTGGAGTAAAGTGGCAGGTTCTCTTTTTAGTAGACACCCCCTGTCTGCTGCTGGAACACATCAATGGTATCTCCCCCCTCCGTTTCCAACTGTGCAGGTGTGTCTGCTTCATTGATTGGCTGCCGGTCAAATCAGAATCTGATCTGCCTCATTGACAAACCCTGTCGTTCACAATAGGCTTCAATTAGTTTACGAAATGGTGTGTGCCTCTTAATCTTAAACTGCACCACAGACCCATCCTGCCCCGCCACGTACAAATTAATCTGATCATTGACCCCTTCCTTGGGTTTTTCCTTGGCCATGGAGGGCCCCAGAGTCTCCTCAGCTGCCACTTCACAGAAGGGGTACCAGGTCCGCACCGAAGGGGCACACAAGCAGCACCAGGAGCGGCAGAAGGAGGCGGCAGTGGAGCCACCCACCTCTTTATGCCTCACTGATTGAGCGGAGACATCCCTTCTCATCTTTTCCTGCCCTCAGATTGGAATTTACGACATTGGTTTCGCTGCTTATCAGGCCTTCAGACTCAACTAGAATTACACCACTGGTTTACAGACAGCAGACGGTGAGATTCTTAGCCTCCATAATCATGTGAGTCAATTCCTCGTAATGAATCAGCCTCACATATATAATATTGGTTCTGCTTCTCTGGAGGACCCTGGCACTGAACCTTTTAGATTCTCCTAAGATTTTCTTGCATTTTCTCTTCTACCCCGTCTCTTCGTCTCTTTGTTCTACTTTCTGGGAGTTGCCCTCATCACATTTCTTAGCTACATATTATTAGAGTTCATAAAAATGTGTAGTTCTCCTCCTTGCTAAACATGTGAAATGATTACAATGCCTTGTGCCTTTGTACTCCAGAGGAGCCCTATGATTTGCTTTAGCCAATGAGATATGGAGATATTGAGGTAGGAATTCCTGCTATGTGATTTCCCACATTCTCTTTCCCTGTAATGGTGAACCCCAGAGCCTAATTAAAATAGGTGTTTCACAAGTTTAGAGCAGCCTAGCACGTCACCACGCCTCCAACAGAGGAGAGCTGCGCTGGAGTCCCCAGAACCAACAAAAGACTTTGTAAGTAAACCTTCACTCTGTTAAAACCTGAGTTTGTCTCTGTTGTCACCATGGCAAATTTTGCGTATCCTAAATGATTCAGTCTTCTAGAGTCTTCCTTGTGATTTCCTTGTTCTCTTTTTGTAGCATCTCCTTGTTTCATGGACATAATGATCTTTCTTAGCCTCAAAGTGGTAACAATGTCATGATTGCTTCCATTGCTTCTGTATAAAGTGAATTACTTTTTCTTCCCTAGTTGGCATGTGTTGATGTCTGGCTTTCCTCAATGCCCGGATTGTTGGCTTTCATCCCTCTGGAAAGAGGCACCAGAAGTGGGAAGCCCCATGTGCCTGCCATGGCTTGTTGGTTGTTGAGCTTTGCAGTAGCATAGTCAGAGGAAAGACGGAAAGACTGATTTTCCTAGCAGAACCCCAAATATCATAACTGTAGGTGTGGGGCCATTCAGCTTCTCTAGAGAAGTGCTCACCTGCCACCACTTTCTGTTTGAAAGTGTTGAGGGAGCCAAGTAGAGATAGGGAAGAAGGAGACACTCTCACCTATTATACCGTAATGCCTCTTATTTGTTGATCCACAAGTATTCTGTGTTCTTCTACTGTTTCTGAGTGTAGCATCTCCCTGGTTCAATTTCTCCAGACATAAGCTATCAAACTTCAGACTGTGTGGGGTTTGGGCAGAAATGTGTTTGGGGCAGTGGTAAGGGCCTAGTGGTCTGTTTCTTGAATAGAATTGCAGCTGATTTTCTTGTTTCCAGCTCCCAGATTATCCCTGCCTTCTACAGTCCTGACACCTAAGGGACTTCTGAGACTGTGAAGTCTGGGAGCAGCTCTGCTTTCCAGTTGTTGTCTCTCCTCTATGCATTAAGTTCAAACTTCTCTGGTTTTCTATCCTTACCTTTCTTCTGCCTGCATTGCATCTTCTAAAAATGGGTTGAAGCCTCTCATCTGCTTATGTTTTCCTTTCCATTTTCTATTCATTGCAGATTTATACTTGATTACTCTATTGACAATTTAGGGGAGATTTAATTTTGAGCAGAGATAAAGAGATATGCCATCTGCCTGGTTCATCTAGGATTATCTCAATATGAACTCTTATTGTGTATTAAGGTGGTCAGCATTCAGACACTTATTTATTCTACAAAATGCAATGAGTGTCTTTATATCCTACCATATGCCATATCCTATAGGAGATGTAGTGGAGAATAAGAAATCATTATTTAAGTGATGGGTAGAAAAAAAGATTCTTAAAAAGGGTCTGAGAAAGAGTGGTCAGGAAGGAAAGAGGAAAATCAAGAGTATTTTGTTATGGAAGTCAAGAATAATTTACCCTTTAAAGAGAATGTTCAGTAGTATCCACTGCTAAATAGGTGCAGACCAATTTAAGAGTGACCAGAATAAGATGGAGGGTATTTAGGAATTATAACTGGCAAGAATTAGAAACTGGCTGAATATGCAGGGTGAGGAAAAATTTCCTAAATCTCCAGCTTGCGTGCCCAGATTAATGGTGGTTCTATTTCCTGAGATGAAAATCTCAGGGAAATGGTCAGTTTTGGCAAGCAAAGTTTTGGAGAAATTTAGGTACCTCTCAAATATCCAAGATGAAACACTCTTCATGAAATTTTGTACGTGGTTCTCAGACATAAAAGAGGGATCTGGGTTACTTGGGGTCAGGAAAGATAAGGACTAAGAAGATAGGGGTCTCTTACAATGAAGAGGGCATCAGTTAACTTGTAAAACAGTTGCTTGGTGTAAGGGAGAAGCCAGATTGCAGTGGCTCTGGGAGAAAACTAGAAGGGGTGAAGTAGTGTCAGCCAGTGTGTGGTCTATCACCAACTGTGTGGAACTTTGTGCCCAAACTCAGTTCATTAGTCTTATCCATTCCCCACTCTACTCCCTCCCCCACTTTGCTCCTTTAAACTTATCCATAAATTTATGGTGTCATCTCCGTATACACATTAATTCTGGCAGTTCCTTTATACTTACCCAGCGAGTCCCTAAGGCTAAATCAATATAATCTCTGTCTTTATTTTGGTTTTTGCAACCAAGCTGTTAATTAATTTAATGAAATATGCACGATCTGTGGTTTGTTTTCAATCAAACTTCGTAATCACCAGCCCTATTTCAGCCTGGAAATCTTAAATAACTCTTTACCTTCTCATAATTTTTCAGAATCATTTCAAATTTCCAAAATCCTTATTGAAACTTAATCCTAACACCTTGCTGCCACAGAACAATTCCAAACCCACTGAGCAGGAGGCCTTTCACTTCACTGTCAAAATATACTCCTCAAACTAACTATCCTTTCCTTTTTCATGTAAGGGATGCTTTGGTTTATTTATCACCATTTTCCACCATAAAGGTGGCCACAGGCAAACTATAAAATATTCTTATATGCATGCCCTAGAAGACATAGCTCCTCTTTTCTAAACATCCTCCTCTCAAGCCTAGACTCATCTTTTAAAAATGGAAATGAACTATATCACTGCCTAGCTTAACATGCTTCAAAGATTTTCATTACCTTCAAACTGAAACCCAACTTATTTAGCATCTGTAAAGGGCTTTGTATGAAGTCATGGAATTGTGAGCAAATATGATTCTTTGGGAGAACTGAAATACTTTGCGATAGATAACATATGGATTGGGATGGGACGGAAGAAGTAGGCAAAGGACAGATAATGAAGGACCTTGTACCACAAGCCTGGTGGTAATACCCAGAGGAATGGGAGAGAATGAGACCACAAGCTGATACGTCAAGGTGTAAAGACTGGTGTCTCCTGCAACCAGATAGGGGATAAGCAGAAAAGATAGTTTAATATTTTCCATGATGCAGTGCCTTTAAGATGACCTTCTGGTGTTAAAACGAGTTCCTTCTTTTTCACTAAAACTTGGGAGAATGTGGCCATTGCTAACCTAGCCTTGGTGGTGGTGGTAGTGTGCTTATGGTAGGGAAATGGTCAGCTCCAGGCATCAGGTTTTATTCTCAATTGGCATGTTTATTTTTCTTCCTAAAGGAGTTCCTGGTCAGGTCTGCCATGCTTGCCTACACCTCCCTGATCTTACATCTAACCAATTGTGCAACCTTAAATGTTAGTCAGCCTTACAAAACGGCAATGAGAAAGTACAATATTGAGTCATTATTAATACATTCTATCTTTCCCCATGTAAGTGTTGATTTACTTTGTGTCAATACAGCTTAGTTAATATTTTTGGAGTTTTATATAAGTAAAATTATACACTGTGTATTCTTTTTCCCTGGTTTATTTTACCCACCATAATTATATTGAGATATAGCCATGTTATTACATGTATCAATAGTTCATTATTTTTCAATTGCTGCAAGTAGTCCATTGTATGGACATAAACATTTATTTATACATTCAACAGGGGATGGCTATGTGAAATATTTCCAATTAATGGCCAATACAGATAAATCTGCTATAAACATTTGAGTACAACTTCAAATCCTTGTATGGATATCTGCTTCCATTTCTCTTATATGTATACCTAGAAGTGGGATGGCCTGATAGTATGGCCTGTGTATATAAGATCAGGTTGTATATCAGATTGGTTTTAAGAAGCTGCCAAAATGTTTTCTAAAATTGTTTTACCACTTATATTTTTTACTACTGTGTATGAGAGTGCATGCAGTTGACTCTTGCTTTCTTTTATTAGTAATCCATTCTGACAATCTCTGCCTTCTAATTGTGATGTTTTGACCACTTATATTTACTGTGATTATTTATTTGGTTTCTTGTTCATCTATCATCTTGCTATTTATTTTCTATTTGTCCCATTGGTACTTCGTTCACTTTTTCCTCTATTTCTGCCTTCTCTTTCTTTTTTTTACTGATTCCTTTATATCTCTTTTGTTGACATATTAGTTATAATTATTTGTCATTTTATTTGTTGCTTTAGGGTTTATAGTACATATCTTTAACTTATCACAGTCCATCATTTCACATAGAGGATAATATCTTTATGTCCATTTTTCACATTCCATAAATAGCTTTTATGATATTGTTGTTATATATTTTAATACATAAATTATAAACACCACAAGACACTGTTCTTTTTCTTAATTAGTCAGGTGTCTCAAAGTTATTTAAATAATAAGGAAAAATGTCCTACCTGTTTGCCCAGAATGGTAGTCTTCTTTTTTTGTGCAGATTCAGATTTTTAGTATACTTTTCCTTCTGCCTCTGAGTACTTCCTGTAATATTTTCATTAGTGATAATTTTCTGGTGATGCATTCTTTCAGGTTTGTTATATCTTCATCTTTGTTTTTAAATCTACTTTTGATGCCAAAGAATTTTATATGGATACTTTTTTCCCCCCTGTGTTTTAAAGATGTTGGTCCAGTGCCTCCTGCACACCCCCTACTGGGAATCAAGCCCGCAACCTGGCATGTGCCGTGATCGGGAATTGAACCATCACCTCCTGGTTCATAGGTTGACACTCAACCAGCCAGGCAATGATGAGGTTTTTAAGTTTGTTGGTGAGAATGGACAATTTTCTCACCCATGTGTAAGCACCAGCTACTGTTCTCTCTTATTCTTTCAGATAGTTCTTTTCCCAATCTTAAGTAGTTTTCTTAGACGCGTGTACTGGTCAGTAGTCAGCTGAATATGTGAAAGGGAACTTCTGCAGGTCTCCAGAGTTCTGTCTGTGCAGTTCTTTCCTTTCCAGTGCTGCTGCACACTTCAGTTGTGCTGTCTCCCTGGACGCTCAGCTCCATCACTTCAACTTAGTCTGTCAAGTTCCACTTGGGTTAACTCTCCCTTCACTGCATCCTGAAAACTTTCTCAAGGAAGTGAGAGAAGGGAATTACAGGGCTCACTTCATTTGTTTCCCATTTCTCAGGGATCAATGTTCTTTGTAGTTTAATGTCTAGAATCTTGAAAACTGTTTTTTAGATATTTTGGCTGGTGCTACGATCATTTCAGAGGGGAGGGTTATCCCAGTCCTTTTTATTTCATCTAGAAGTGAAAGACCTGACTCATTTATTTTTCAAGTTTACTTTTAAATGATAGGAAGACTTGGCCTTTGCTTTTATATACTTTGCTTTTTTTTTTCTTCTTCCTAGAGTTCCCAGTGAGGTAGCTTTCTGATTCATAGAAAAGTATTTGTGATGATGTGTGTTGATGATAATTTTGGCATGACATTTCCTTAGAAGTCTCTACATTATCCATTTTTATAGCTTTACACAATCCTTTTCTCAATTTTATAGCATCTTTTTATTACTTCTTTTCTTTTCTTAAAACCAATAGAACTGTAATCACAAAGATGCTGAGTGCTAGTCAAAAATGGCAGTAACCATTGATTTCTATATGTGATATGAGTTTTTTACAAGTCAGGATTTTATCTTCACTGAATTATAACTGAGAGAATTTTTCACTAATTATTTGTAACTTTAATGCAGGCACAGATTTGTAAAAATGTAACATATGAGTATTTATGGGCTCCAATCAAAAACATATGATGCCATATATTATCTATTTATGAAAACGGTTACTTAAATAAAATGTTTTGCTTTGCTGGGACAAACATGACTCAGGAAGGCTCTTCCCTGAAGCAATCTGGCTATCAATATCCTTCTTGGCAGCAGTCAAGATCGCATTTATAAGGAGGCATGTGAAGGGTGGTTTCCATTTTTTTATCACATTTATATCTTTTCTCTTTGTTAGTGGTAAGAACTCTAGCAATACTTTTTATTTTTGTGTTTACATTTTGATACAGAATCATTGTTTAAATAAATGCTTACTTGGAAACTCAATATAAAAAACAGATAAAACCAGGTTGTGCCCTGATGGGCTACTGGCACCTTGAAAACACTGAGCTAGCAGGTGTGTGCAGTGTAGAAGGTATTTATCCCTTTTGTATTCTTTCACTGGTGTTTTTTGGTGTTATCAAATTGTAGGGAGGCCATGTATTCATTTTCTCGGAAAGCCAGGGGTGGAAGTCCATAATTGGTATAACCTGAGCTCTCAGACTTATGATTAGAGAGCTGATTCCTATCTACTCCAAATTGGCTGATAGAATATTAATGTTATGATTAGCAGGGGGAAGCTTTCAATAATCATCCTTATGGCTTTTACATTGCATTCCATTTTCATTCTCCCTACTATTTTTGGGCATTTCTTATGAGCCTGATATTGGGAAGAATGTTATAGAGCACTGGTTCTCAACCTTCTGGTTATGAATCGTAATGTAAATATCTGATATACAGGATGGTCTTAGACGCCCCCTATAAAAGGGTCGTTCGACCACCAAAGGGGTCGTGACCCACAGGTTGAGAACCGCTGTTATAGAGGAATCCTATATAATAAAAGGTTAATATGCAAATTGTCCCCTCGACTGGGAGTTTGGGAGTTTGACCAGGGTCAGGGCTGGCTGGCCAACCACCCGTGGCCCCTCTCCCGGGCAGCCCAGCCTAATCAGCTCCTATGAGGCAGACCAGCTGGACCCCACCCATGCACCAATTCGTGTACTAGGCCTCTAGTGAGAGAATATGACCCTT
The DNA here is from genome assembly GCF_014108235.1 of Myotis myotis. NCBI lineage: Eukaryota > Metazoa > Chordata > Mammalia > Chiroptera > Vespertilionidae > Myotis > Myotis myotis. The sequence goes on along the minus strand of NW_023416379.1, from coordinate 65,451,254 downwards.
GGCTAGAACTTTGTGTTTACCTTAAGTTCTGATGGCTTTATTCCTTATAAAGGAGAGGATAAAGTGGCATGTCAGCACCCAGTGTGAAAGGAGTATTTGAACAGTTTAGAAAATGTAAGCTTTAGTGTTTATAACTGCTGAATGTGTAAGACTAACCTTATGAGTAGATCATTTAGTGGTGGCCATGCAGTAAAATTTGTATTAACATCTTTTCTTCTCTGCTGGTTATTCACAGATATAAAATCACTATTGCATTAATTTACTACCAATTTTGCTAACCTGGATCAACTGCCAATCAAAACCTGCACTTGCATTTTTACTGCCAATCTTCAATAAAAGTTAGTCAATGATAAATGTCTTTGGTAAGCTCCAGAATCCCACTTCTGTGTTCTTATTCCTTTAAATATATCCTCCAGTTGTGGTCTCTGCAGTTTCAGGTTGACCTAAGGTAGCATTAACATTTTTCAAGACTGCTACTTGGAAGATCTGCACACTAGTATTGATTCCAGCACTATGCACTGACACCTTAGGTCTTAATTGCATTATGTGTAATGGGGAACTTGAGCAGCATGATTTATAAAGTTCTGTAAAGCTCCCAAATTCTGGAATACTAACAAAGGAGGCAAGCATTTAATATGTTCACATGAAATGCTAGTGACATCTGTCACAAATCCCAGAAAAAAATTTGCATCTAAAAGACAGATACATTTGAAATGGATATGGAAATGTCCCAGAACTTGGGAATTGTAGTTTCATTATTTCTGCTAAAACCATCTTTCTGGGTGACCCAAAGAAAAGCACTTTCCATTTCCATTCATATATGCTTTTTATTCATTTGTCTGTTTTACAAATATTTACTTGTTTTACAAATATTTATTGTCTACTATGTAGTAGTCACTTGTTCTAGGAGCTGTTGCAGATATGTTTTTGTTCACCTGCTTAGTTGAAGTGTGGGAAATTTGGGGGTCTGAAGTGAGGGCTCTAGAAAATTATCAAAGACTGAAATATATATGAGGATGATTTGCCCACTAGTTGCCTCAATCCCTATTCCCACTTTTATCCATATCCTAGCCAAACCTTTGCATGTTCTTTTTAAATATTTCAAGTTTGGAATGGGTCAATGATTTTGATGTACAGGGTGACTCTAAGAAAGTAGTATTAGGGTAAAATATTCAAGCTGGCACTCTATTTAGCCAGAGGACAGAAGAGAAAGTGGCTAGAATATGAGATAGAGGGATCAAAATGCATATATTTTTGCATAGGCTTGTCCTCATGCATTCCAGAAATATTATTTTTTTCTTTCCTGGTAAAAGCACAGACTGTGCGTGCACATGCAGTTTTTCTACATTGTCTATATGTCTTAAATGACCAACAGGTTTTGTTTTGTGTTTTTAGCTGTAGACATTCAAATTTCCAAATTATTTTACTATACTTGTGATAAGCTTGCACTTTGAGAGAATCCATGTGTGCAAATCTGTAAGTCAGAAGACACTTGAATTAGAAACTTAGGCCTTGAAGTACCACATACTTCCATGAGCTCAAACTCAGTCTTTCATGTCTAAACTGTAGCATCTATTTTTTCAGGTTTCTCCCACTCTCCGCCTATATATCTGTCATCTTCTTTTCATGTTTACATGTTTATTTTGGGAATGCAACATTTAGGAAAGAGGAATCTGCTCCAAGAAATATGCAGTGAGAATTCCATCACAAAGTAAATACTGAAATCAAATGGCATTTATTTTTCACACATCTTTTATTGAGTTTTGTATTTTTGGATTTCACCTTTTAAAGAGGTTGCGATGAAGAGGATATAAAACATGAACCAACTGTCAACTAAAATTCATGTGTTAAATTGTGGTAAAAGATTGAAAATTGGAATTGATTGCAAAATAGTCTCTCTTTTTTTCCTTTTGACTTCAGAAAGGAGGAGAACTAATTGTTGAAAAACTGAACAATTTTTAATCCAAAGCACAACGTCAATATCTTAAAATGCCACAAGTGAAAGGCTTCAACTGTATTTTCTGAAGCTATGATTTATTCAACAAATGCATACTGAAAACTAATGCATGTAAAATATATTTAGGAACCTGATGGAAAAAGAGACATTATAGAAAAATATAATGAATGGTTCTTACACAAATAATTTTACAACAGAGAAAAAGAAATTACCTCTGCAACTCTAGTGATTGACTTGTTGATAAAATATATGTGACATAACATTTTCTACCTATGTTGGAAAAGTTACAAACTATTCACCAGATGGCTTCTAATATAATATTGAGCAGAACTGATCTAGAGAAAGTCCTTCAAATCCCTTATGAAAAGTTCAACAGGACAGAGAATTCTCATTTTAGAAGAAATTCAGTATTCCTGCCCTTCATTCAAGCAGCTGACACATCAGAAAATAATGATGTCCACTTAGTAGCCAGAGGAAATCTGGGTATCTCTTGCGTAGCATAAGCACTACATTTCAGTTCTCTAAAGGTCAATTAGTATATTGCAAGCTGCCCTTGAAGTGGCCAACATCATCACCATGGACCATCTATGTCCAAATTCATGATGTGAGTTTTCCAGAAGCAAAATAAAGTGTGTAGGAATCAAAAGAAGGGGAGTTTTGGGGGAATTGACTGAATCCCTACTTGATTCATTCTGTGAGTTCTTTTTTTTTTTTTAACCTTTATTCTCTTTATTTTATTTTTTTCTCTTTATTGTTGAAAGTATTACAGATGTCCCCTTTGTTGTTGTTTTTTACCCCATTGACCCCTCCACTTCACACCTGCACTTCTCAAACCTTCACCACTCTATTGTCTGTGTCCACTCTATTGTCTGTGTCCACTCTATTGCCTGTGTCCATGGGCTATGCATATATGCATATAAGTTCCCCAGTTAATCACTTCCCACGCACCCCCCCCCCCCACCTTCCCTCTGAGGTTCATCAGTCTGTTCCCTGCTTCTATATCTCTGGATTTTGTTCATCAGTTTATTTTGGTCATTAGATTCCACATATGAGTGAGATCATGTGATACTCATCTTTCTCTGACTGGCTTTGTGAGCTCTTTATGGTCAGCCACCACCTAGAATGATGATTCTCAGCTAGGTATTTCATAAATGTAAACATGAATCCAACTAAATTTGTTTCAATGCTGATCTGTGTTTAAAGTCAAGTCCTGACACTGATTTTCCACTTACTGAGATAGATATAAAGACTGATTTAGAACTAAATCAGAACAATATAGCTTGGATTACGGTTCCCTGAATTTTTGGTGTTTCTAAATATAATCCTCAAAGAGATTCTGCAGATGGATAACTGAATATAAGAAAAATATTAAAAGAAACACTTAAAAATGAAGTGAAGGCTGGGAATCAGACAGATGGAAAGTTAGTTTTCAGCATTTTAATAATATACATTTCTAAACAATGCCAATCATACAATTGTTGTCTTGGTAGACAATATTAAGAGGTAATTTATAGAAAGTGAACAAGGCTAAATGGTAAGTGCAGATAAACTATCAAAAGAGGCAGAATCTCCAACCTTTCAAAGTAAACTTGGGATGCTGAAAGTCAGGAGCATGAGGCTAGAAGGAGAGGGGGGGTCACTGGTTGTCAGCAATGATATATAGGAAGTTATTCTCTCTATTCACATCTTTGTGGAAGTTTCATGGAATTTGTTGGTCTTACTGTTTTCTTCTCAAAATACTTTTCTGTTTTATGGCCCTGAGCTCTTATTTTCATTAAACCAATCCCTTTTATTTTGTGAGACAAACATTAAATTAAAAAAATTTTAAAACACAAGTAACAGTTCTTTTAAGTTACAACTCTTTGTAAACTAATTGTTAAGTCCAATTACACGAGATGCTAATAACTTTCAAGCTGTTATTAGAATATGGACTGCATCTGGGCTGTAGAGAACAGAGGCAAAAGACTTTCCATGCAACATATAAATGTGACATGGGGTAGTATTTTAACCATATAACCTTGAGTGAAGTAGGTAAGGTGAGATGCAGATCATGAGGGAAGAGCCAGAAAGTTCTGGTTTTGTTACAGATCCCTGGGGAGAACACAGCACACCAGGCAGGGCTGCTCTGGGAAAGCATGGGGGTCGCTTACCAGGCAGTTCCTGTGGGAAGGAAAGGGTGAGGCCATTAAATGATTTATCATTGATAAGTTCAGCTGGTGCTGCAGCACAGGCCCTGTCCCTGGGTTTTTTGTTCCTGGCTCTGGGTGGTTAGAATAAAGGTACAGAGTTCTGATGTGTGAGAGGCCGATAAGGGGAATGTTTGGGTTGTGAACTTAATTGGCTGCTCAAGAAGGAGAACTGACCAAGTGATGTGTAGGGCAAGGTGTGATGATGTGTAGGGCAAGGTATGTGTGCAGGGGCATGGAGCATCGTGAGTCATTTTAATAAAATGCAGAATAGATGATATCTGCATGATAATATTATGGGTGATCTGATTGAGAAGTCTGTTCCCATTGACTCTGCATAACTGAATAAATAATAAATGGTACAGACATATGTTTGCCAATCTACTAATTTTATTATTATTGCTAATTGCTGCTAGAAGATAAGCACCAGAAGAACAGGGGCACAGATAGTCTACAAAACTGTAGTTGGCCTCTTTGATTCCCTGCCGTATCTGGCTACATGGCACTCAGCAATCATTAAATAAATATTCATGGAATGAATGCTTGGGGAATTTCTGTACTACATATATTTTGTGTTTTACTGTGAAGTATTAAGCAAATAGTTCAATATTTATATGAGATTAATTTTTATAAGTAAATAATATCTTAAATGTAATGGGGAAATATTGAGTCCTCTGATAATCTTGAAACATAAAAATGCTTCAATTTATTGTTAATATTTAAGCTTTATGTTTTGATATATACATTTATTTTCAACATATTTGATTGTAATTCATAAATTGAATATTTATTAGAAGAATATTTAATGAGATTATTTTATGTGTCTCTATTGTAAAAGAGAATTGCCTTTTGATTCAGAACAGTCAAGTATAAAAGAAAAAAATAGATCAAACCTAAGCCCCTATTAAAAATGTATAAAATTAATTTTAGCTTATTCGTTTATTAAACATTTAACAAACACATTTTATAGACAAGACATCTTATAATATAAATATAATCATGAGCCTAAGTAATGAATTTATGATAGAGTTTCTCCATTGGAAGCACATATGAAAAATCCGCTGTACATTGAAGAACACACATCCGGACACAGGATCAGGAACAGGCCATCATATACGCACGTGTGCCTGGAGCATGCAGTAGCTTCTCCAGGTATTACTGCTATACCCTCAACCATGGCCAGGTCCTGCGCACTTGAACAAATGTGAGGGGTTTTTCAGGTTTCCCCCTATCCCGCAGCCCTATTCTTTTTTGTTAGCAGATAGAGGCCTGTAGAAAAGAGATGGCAAGTGGGTGAAAATTCCCCTTTATCTAAGGCTCTCAAGGATTCTAAAGTATGATGCTAGGCCACATTTAGCCCTTAGAAATTGTGACTATTTTAGTTTTCTTCTTACCTGCTCTGATGGATGCCACCTTTTCTTTCTGTGCCCTGTTAGTGGTAAAAGAGTTTGTGTGTACCATCTCTCCCTAGAAACTTTTTGGAATTCAGTGCATCTGATTTGTTTTGTGACCTCAGAGAGGAGAAAAAATGAGGAAACCAAAGAGATAAGAGTTTTTAAAAATAGTGACTTAAAAGTTTATTCAGATTTTTTCATTGCTAGGGTGAAAGCAATGTTTCTTAAGGTTTTCTATGTCCTAGATATAAGCAGAATTCTAGATGTTTCTTTAAGTAGAAAACCTTGGAGAGAGCATATTTTTAGTTAACTTACAAAGAACAGGCTACTTCATCCTATAAGCCCATGCTACACACCTGAGAACTTGGAAGGCCTTCACTATTCAAGGATGTTGTGGGAGGGGTGTCGTTCAGTGTATGCTCTCCTGGCAGGAGCCAGGTTAATTAAGGTGAGACTCCAGAAGTGCATGCTTGGTGTGGAAATTATTTGGTCGGGGACTTAAAAGTCCATTACTATGCATTATCTCTCCTGGGGTAATCTGATCTAAAACACTTAGAACAGAGTCTATCTTCCAGGAATCTTTTACCTAGAATCAGAGCCCCAATTCTGCTTCCTGGTATATGTCTTCAATTCAGCCATTTATTTATTGAACAAATGTGTATTTAGTGTTATTTTGTGCCAGGATCGATTCTGTGCTCTGAAGATTGTATAGTGAATAAGACAAAGATCTTGACTTCACTGTACTCAGATTCCTATAAACAACACAGATAGTCTACAAAAATGTAGTTGGACATATAACTGGAAGTTCCAATAATAAAAAAGAAGCAGAATAGAAAGTGCCTACTATATAAGGAAGATGATCAGAATGAAGCACACATGTTAATCATGGCTGAGCATATACTACCCAGGGAGCAGCGTTTTGGGTGGTCAGAGGATAATAAGTGAAGAACTGCAAAACTAGTGGAAACTGACATGGCAGTGAGTTTAAAATGCATTTGGAGGAATAATATGGATGTTTAATACATCAAAGTCACGTGCCATTGGAAAAAAAAGTGGATGAAGCATTGAAATTATGGATATTAGTTGTACAAGTCCAATATTGATAATTTTATGTCTAATCCATTTGACAAGTGTTTGAGAAGCTGCTCCTAAGTCATATATTTACAATACAAAAAGTAAATTAGAAAAAAAGAAGAGTTGGACTTTTGTGGAATCCTAAATCCTAAAATGTCTTTTAAAAATATAGTTCATGTCCATCCATGCTGTTGTAAATGGTAGGCGTTCCTTACTTTTATAGCAGCATAGTATTCCATTGTGTAGATGTACCACAGTTTTTTAATCCACTCATCTGCTGATGGGCACTTAAGCTGTTTTTAAATCTTAGCTATTGTAAATTGTGCGGCTATGAACATAGGGGTACAGATATCCTTTCTGGTTGGTGTTTCTGTTTTCTTGGGATATATTCCTAGAATTGGGATCACTGGGTCAAATGGGAGTTCGATTTTTAATTTTTTGAGGGAACTCCATACTGTTCTCCACAGTGGCTGCACTAGTCTGCATTCCCACCAGTAGTGCACAAGGGTTCCTTTTTCTCCACATCCTCGCCAGCACTTGTCGTTTGTTGATTTGTTGATGATAGCCATTCTGACAGGTGTGAGATAGTACCACATTGTTGTTTTGATTTGCATCTCTCAGATGATTAGTGAGTTTGAGCATGTTTTCGTATGTCTCTTTGCCTTCTGTATGTCCTCTTTGTATTTAGGTCCATTGCCCATTTTTTGATTGGGTTATTTATCTTCCTTTTGTTAAGTTGTATGAGTTCCCTGTAAATATTGGAGATTAAACCCTTATTGGAGATAACATTGGCAAATATGTTCTCCCATGCAGTGGGCTTCCTTGTTGTTTTGTTGATGACTTGTTTTGCTGTGCAGAAGCTTTTTATTTTGAGTTTGCAGGCCGATGCTCTATCCACTGAGCCAAACCAGTCAGGAGCTTTTTATTTTGATGTAGTCCCATTTGTTTATTTTCTCTTTCGTTTCCATTGCCCTAAGAGCTGTATCAGTGAAGATATTGCTTTGGCATATGTCTGCGATTTTGCTGCCTATGGATTCCTCTAAGATTTTTATGGTTTCCCCTCTTACATTTAAGTCCTTTATCCATTTTGAGTTTATTTTTGTGTATGGTGTAAGTTGGTAGTCTAGTTTCATTTTTTTGCATGTATCTGTCCAGTTTTCTCAACACCATTTATTGAAGAGCCTGTCTTGCCTTCATTGTATGTTCTTGCCGCCTTTGTCAAATATTAATTGAGCATAGTGGTTTGGGTCAATTTCTGGGTTCTCTATCCTATTCCATTGGTCTATATGTCTGTTCTTGTGCCAGTACTAGGCACTTGAGAACAGTGGCTTTGTAATATACCTTGATATCTGGTATTGAGATCCCTTCTACTTTGTTCTTCTTTCTTAGGATTTATGCAGCTCTTTGGGGTCTTTTTTTATTCCAGATGAATTTTTAGAGAGTTCATTCTAGGTCTGTAAAATATGCCATTGGTATTTTAATGGAGAATGCATTGAAACTATAAATTTCTTTGGGTAGTATGGACATTTTAATGATGTTGATTCTACCAATCCATGAACACGGTATGTTCTTCTGTCTATGTCTTCCTCTATCTCTTTTTTCAGTGTCCTGTAGTTTTCCAAGTACAGGTATTTTACCTTCTTAGTTAAGTTTATTCCTAGGTATCTTAATTTTTTTGGTGCAATGGTAAATGTAATTGTTTTTTTAATCTCTCTTTCTGTAAGTTCACTATTGGTGTTTAAAAATGACATGGATTTCTGGGCACTAATTTTGTATCTTGCCACATTGCTGAATTCATTTATTAAGTCTAATAATTTTTTGATGGAGTGAAAAAAGTCAGTCAGAGAAAGATAAATATCACATGATCTCACTCATTTGTGGAATATAATGAACAACATAAACTGATGAACAAAAACAGATCCAGAGACAGAGAAGCATTGATCAGACTATCAAACCTCAGAGGGAAGGTAGAGGAGGGTGGGGGTAAGGGGGAGAGATCAACCAAACGACTTGTATGCATGCATATAAGCCTAACCAATGGACACAGACATAGGGGGATGAGGGCATGAGAGTAGGGTGGGGGGGGGCAATGGAGGGATAAGGACACATATGTAATACCTTAATGAATAAAGAAAAATATATAGTTCATTACTTTTAAATGCATATATCAAGTGAAACTAACCTGAACTACCTTATTAAATAAAAGTATTATTTATAATTGGAACATTAACATTTTTCTAATTCAATGAGTGCCTATAGAATGCTCCTAGGCTTGGTTCTAAGTCATTGACATAGGTTTCCCTTCATATTGTTTCGCATAATGTTAATTTATTAAGTAGATCCTTTTTCAAAAAAATATGGGTTTAAATCCCTATATTTTGGACTTAAATATCACAAATCTTTATGAGACTGTGCTGATTGAGGTTAGTCTAAATTTATGAAGTTTCCCTGTTTCTATTTTGGTTGCTTCCTTGAGCCACAATCTGTCAGGAGCCAGGTCAGGAACTTCAGATGCTCACAGGAGCCCAGAAACAGAAAGGCTGCTGTTTCAGGAGGCCGTACAGGTTAACATTTTGAGCTTAAAATTTACCAAGAGTGATGCTTTCATACTGTGGGATTCAGCAGAGTCCCCAAAGATGAAGCAGAGATCCATCTACCCTGTGTTCACCTTGTCAAAGCCCAATTTTTAATAAAATTAAATTACAATTCTATTAAAATTACATTTTTTATCGCTTCTGTTTTATATTTGATACAACATATAAAGGGAAAAATAAACTTTATTTTTAAATTATTTTTAGGGTACTCAATGTAATGAGTTAGTATATATGCATAGTGAAATGATGATCATGATTCAGTTAATTAACACATCCGTCATCTGACATATTTATCATTTTTTTTTTTTTGTGAGGTGAGAACATTTAAGCTCTACTCTCTCAACAGATTTCAAGTACAGTTGATTCTTGAACAACTCGGGGGTTAGGGAAACCAACCAACTTGCAGTAAAAAATCCACATATTACTCTTGACTCCCCCCAAGTTAACTACACTTGGCCTTGGTAACCACCTGGGATTGGTTCCATAATCCCCATGTATACCAAAATCTGAATACTCAAGTCCCTTATATAAAATGGCATAGAACAATGCATACAGTTGGCCCTCCACAACTGCGGGTTCCCATACAGTTGGATGAATATTTGGACACTAAATCTGCAGATTCAGGGGGCTGACTGTATTTATTAAAAAAATCCAATCAAGTGAACTCACACAGTTCAAACCCATGTTGTTCAAGGGTTATATACACCACAGTATTATTAACTATTAGAGGCCCGATGCACAAAATTCATGCAAGAGTAGGCCTTCCTTCCCCCAGCTGCTGTCACTGGCTTCCCTCTAGCACCTGGAACCTGGGCTTCCCTCCGGCCGCCGGCAGGCACCTGGGATCTGGGCTTTCCTCGCAGCCTCAGCTTCATCTGGAAGGTCGTCCAGTCTAATTAGCATATTATGCTTTTATTATTATAGGCTAGAGCAGGGGTGGGCAACCCCTGGCACACGTGCAAACATGGCACGCCAGTAACTTTTTCTGGCACGCAAAACCCTCTCTTATAATCTTCCATTTACAATTTTTTCCTTAATATCGACTTTTTTATTTTTCAGATAAATTCAGTGTAGGTGCATCTTAGATAAATAAATAATTTTACATGACATGTATACATTAAAAAATAAATGTATTTTTCATCATCATATACTGTGTTTTTGTCGCTCGAATGAATTTTATTTCTTTAATGTTCTTCACATAAGTATACCTTAAGAGATATCAAGTAGGCATAACATGTTCTCAAAAAATTAGGGTTGGCACGCAGAAGAATTTTGAGTCAGAGATTTTGCTGGTCACATAAAGGTTGCCCACCCTTGGACTTGAGGCTCAGTGCACGAAATTCATGCACTTGCGGGGGGGGGGGGGCAGGCCAAGGGACCCCACCAGTGCACGATCAGGGCCACAGTTGGTTGGTCAGCCAAGGAGGGACCGTGGGAGGGCTCCAGGGCATGTCTGGCCTATCTCACTCAGTCCTGATCAGCCAGACTCCAGCAGCAAGCTAACCTACCGGTCAGAGCATCTGCCCCCTGGTGGCCAGTGCACATCATAGCAACTGGTCAACTGTCTGTCCCCTGGTGGTCAGTGCATGTCATAGTGAGCAGCTAAGTGGCAATAGCATATCATTAGCATATTACACTTTGATTGATTGAACGGCGACCGGATGACTGGACACAGCACATTAGGCTTTTATTATATAAGATAATCACCATTCTGTACATAGGTTTTCAGAATTTATTCATGTTGCATAACTAAAATTTTGTAACCATTGTTTGATTAACATCTTCCCATATTTCCAAACTCCCAGCACCTGGCAATCACCATTTTGCTTTTGGGATCTGTGAGCTCAACTTTTTTAGAGTCCATGTTTAAGTGAGATCACGCAGTATTTGTCTCTCTCTGGCTTAATTCACTTAGCATAATGTCATTGAGGTTCATCCATGCTGTCACAATGGCAAGATTTCCTTCTTTTTTGGGGCTGAATAAAATTCCATTGTGTGTGTGTGTATCTCATATTTTCTTTATCCATTCTTCTGTTGATATACCCTTAAGTTGTTTCCATATCTTGGCTGTTGTGAATACTGCTGCAATGAACACAGGATTGGGGGGAGGGGGCACATATCTCTTTGAGATACTGATTTCATTTCCTTTGGATATAAAGTGGAATTGCTGGATCATATAATATTCTATTTTTTTAATTTTTTGAGAATCCTACATTCTGTTTTTCATAATGGCTGTACCAATTTACACTCTCACAAACAGTGCACAAGGGTTTCCTTTTCTCCATACTTTCACCAGTACTTATGATCTCTTGAAAAATTTAAATTTTGAGATCACTCTGGGAAAGGGAGGAGGCTGTTTTCCAGAAATTGGAAAGGGAAGAGACAGTCCAACTGAAAACTAAGAAGAAACATTGAGAGTAAGAGGCCAATGGGCAATAAATTCGGGTTGTGTCAGCTGGTTTTATTAAAAACAAAAATATGTCTAGATGCTTTAAAGGAGTTCCAGATTCCAAACTTTGATCAATTTCATTCCAAGGTACTGGAAATATTTTAAGAGATGAATATAAATTAAATGCTATTAATTATATGCAGTTGTGGATCAAGGAAGTAGTGGCAGAATATAGGAGATGAGCAAACTTTCAATTTTAAAATTTAGGAAGATAATGAATTTGGTTGGAAATAATGTGGGTTTTCCATAAATTCTCAGAAAAATTCTACAACTGTTTATTAGGCAGAGATGGTTAGTGAATACTGGTAAAAGGGGTTCACAAGAAACATGATTTTTCTAAGAGAAAGTCTTATTACCAAATTAACTTTATTTCCTTTTAAAAATACTAAATATACAGTGTAATTTGAAGCATGAGGCAAATTCCCTCATGAATACATTAGACATATGTAAATAAACTGTGGAATTGATCATGGTCTTGATTAGAAGGTTCAAGTAACTCTCTTTAGCTCTCTGTATTTACTATTTCATCAACAACTTAACTGAAGACAAATGTGTCATAAAGAATATACCTAGAAACAGAAGAATTAGGAGGGGGGTGGTGGTTAACATGTTAAATGGCAAAATCAAATTGGGAAGAACACAGTGGATAGAAATAATGAGTTAAAATGATATCTAACCCAAACAAAAAAGGAAATTTAACATTGAACTAAATTTTCAAAATCAACCATAAAGCAAATAATTAAATTAACTTGGAGTTTAAAAACTAGTAGCTGCTTTTAGTATAAGTCTTCAGTGACAGGCAAGCTGAGAACATTGCTTTTTTTTCTTTTCTTTTCATTTTGCTTAGCCTTCTAATATGTCTACCCATATTAAGGAATTCCTCTTTAGAAAGGGACAATGCTTGTGACAATCCATATTGGTGCTGGCTTGGCAGGAATGGGCCAGCCTAGTTTAGGTTCATTCTGGGGCCCAAACTGTGGCTGGAAAAGGAATTGGTAAAGGATTTACAAATAGGACATTTGATTTTGTGTATTTAATACATAGTACCTCATCTACACGATGGAATACTATGCTGCTGTAAAAAAGAAGGAACTCCTACCATTTGCAACAGCATGGATGGAACTGGAGAGCATTATGCTAAGTGAAATAAGCCAGTCAATGAAGGAAAAATACCACATGATCTCACTCATTCATGGATAATAGAGACCATTATAAACTTTTGAACAGTAATAGATACAGAGGCAGAGCTGCCTCAAACAGATTGTCAAACTGCAGCGGGAAGGCCGGGGAAAGTTGGGGGGCAGGAGGGAGGGGTATAAGAGATCAACCGAAGGACTTGTATGCATGCATATATGCATAACCAATGGACATGGGACGCTGGGGGGTGGGGGAGGCCAGGGGATAGTCAAGGGCGGGGAAAAAAAAAGACACATATGTAATACCCTTTGTAATACTTTAAGCAATTAAAAAAATAAATAAAACAAAATAAAACAAAATAAAATAAAATTAAAAAAAATACATAGTACCATATATAGATGATGTATTATAAAATTGTACACCTGAACCCTATATAATTTTATTAACCAACTAGAGGCCCAGTGCATGAATTCGTGCACGGGTGGGGTCCCTCAGGGTGGCCTGTGGAGATTGGGCCCTGCTCACACCCCTAGCCTCACAGCCCCAGCTTGTGTCCCCAGCCTGCACCCCAAGCCTCGCAGCCCCACAGACCCAACTGGCACCCCACATTGGCCTGGTGCTGCCCACTCACCTGCTCCACCATCCGCCACAGTCCCACTCTCGTTGGGGCCCATGGGGGCCGGAAGCACCTCCACTGCCGCCCACTGCCAGCACCACATCGCTTTGGCCTACCATGTTCTGCACCACCCTCTGGTGGTCAGTGCACATCATAGAGAGTGGTTGAACTCCTGGTCGAATGACTGCCCAAGGGGACAATTTGCATATTAGGTTTTTATTATATAGGATGTCAACCCAATAAATTCAATAAAAATTAAAAAAACAAACAACAACCAAAACAAAATAGGATATTTGTCCAAGTCCTAAGTTTTAATGTTTAAAACAAAGGATGGCAAAATCAGGCCCACAAGTCAAATCCACCTGTTTTGTAGGGCTAGTGACATATCCTGGTTTTTATATGTTTAAATGGTTGAAATATAGTCAAAAGAAAATATATTTTATTACACTTCATAATTATATGATATACAAATAAAGTATCCATAAATAAAGTTTTGTTGAAACACAATTCCACATTTTGCCATTAAATATTTTTCTACTTTACTCTTATTTATTTTATTTTTTCCAACACCATTTGTACCTTCTTCCACCTCCACCCTCCCTTTACCTCTCTCTCACCCACAATCACCAAAGTGGTGTCCATGTCTGTGAGTTCTCGCTCTCTTTTTTTTCTTTTTTGCTCAATCTCTCCACTCCCCAACACGCCCCCCCCCCCCCGAACAGAGTTGTCTTAATGACTGTAGAGCATTCTTTGTTTTGTACAACATATTTGATGAATTCCTCATTAAGCTACACTAGTGCTTCAAAAAAAATTTTTTTGAAATGCTTTTAAAACCAGTACCACTATCACATTTTATCACAATAAACTTCACTTGCCCATCAAAGTAACTGTATACACAGAGAAATTTTTCCTAAGACCTACTTCTTAAAAACAGCTTTGTTGGTATAATCATAATAATTTGTAATTCCAGAATTTATGTTTAATCAAATTATTGATTTATTTTAGAGAATATTCTAAGTGAAAATCCTCAGTTCTTTACATACATAACTTAAAATTTCATCTTATAAATTGAGTTTTGTTCATTTAATAACTATAAATGTAGCTACTAAAAAGAAAAAGAACTCAAATTATATTTTTAAGAATTTAATCAACTTGTAAAATCATTAAACTGTATAAAGGATATAATAGGAAAATATCAGAAAAAAATACTTTCCATCTATCTTTAACATTTCAAGCAACTAAAATAATAACCTGATCCTCAATCAAAAAACTGTATTCTCTTTGTCAGGGGTTTTAGAAAAGGTTGGAGTTAATTTTTTAATTCCCTATCAAACACTAAAATGTTATGATTAAGATAAGATTCTGAAATGAATTGCTATAAACTGGAAATTTGTCTATCCCTAGCAATTTTTTCTCCAGGAAGCTTCTCATACATAGGCATCACTGAAATGGACTAATGTCAGTTTTCAGGATATGGTGAGAGCTATGCACAAATCACTATAAATCTAGAGCCACCAGCGTGTGCAGGTAAAGTGATAGGAGAAAGGAAAAGGGCAGAAACCTGAAGTAATTATTTGAGACTGGTTGTTTGCAAACAGTGCTTCTTTCAAAGGCATAAAACTCAGCCTCCATATCTTTATCAGTTTCGAAAGTGGGGGTTTTTGAACTCTCTGTCTAAAAAAATGAGTACTTGTTAGTAAAGTGTATATGAGTTTTTTCTTGTCACTTCATATCTGCTACCTACCAAGCTGATTAATTGACATAAATTCAAGTGACTAGACTCCTGTACAGAGTGAATAAAATAAAAAATAATTATTCATCATGATAATTTCCCATGTGAAATGCTGGAAATTTATAACCCTAAGAATAGACATCAAAAGGTTTAATCTTCGGTCCTCTTTTCTATCTACATCAATACCTTTGTGATATCAGCTGGTCTCTTAAATTTAAATACAGATGTTCTTCAATTTACAATGCAGTCATGTTTTGATAAACTCAAGGTAAGTTGACTATATTGTAATTTAAAATTCATTTAATACACATAACCTACCAAACACCATAGCTTCTTAAAAGTGCTCAGAACTTTTGCCTATAGTTGGACAAAATAATCGTGCTGCCACTGCCCAGCATTGTGAGAGATTATTATACTGCATATCTCTAGCCTGGGGGGAAAAAAATCAAAATTTAAAATTCTAAGCATGGTTTCTACTGAATGCGTATTGCTTTCACACTATTATAAAGTTGAACAATCATAAGTTGAGACATTATAAATTGGGGACCATCTATCCATCTACAAAGCTATAACTCACATTTACATATCTAGCGCAAACCCTCTCCTTAACTCTAAATATACATGTATAATTGCATATTCATCATTGCCATCTGAGTACCTAGTAAATATCTCAAACTCAACATGCCCTAAGTTGAAATCATGATCACTCTCCTAGAACTTCTCCACTTGAAGCTCTTCCCATCTCACTAAGTGGTATCTCTTTCCTTGTGATTGCTCAAACCAAACATTTGGAAATCATCCTTGACTTTTCTCTTTCTCTCCCCTCCCACACCCAATCTGCCAGGAAACACATTGACTCCACCTTCTGGATAAACTCAGAAACCAAGTGCTTCCCACTACCTCCCAAATTACCCTCCTGGTATGATTCACCTTCATATCTTTTTTGGATCATTGTAGTAACCCAAACAGGTCTCCCTGCTTTTACCCTTGCCCTCCTGAATTTAGTATCAACACAGCAGCCACTAGGATCCTTTTAAAACCTGTCAGATCACATCATTCCTCTGCTCAAAGTCTGCAGTGACTCCCTTCTTCACTTAGTGTAGAATCCCAGTCCTTACAATGCCAATCAAAACCTTCAGATTTTGTCCTCTTGTGATTTTCCCCTCACATTATTTTTCATTATCTATTTGCTTCTGAAACAAACTACCAAAAACATAGTAGCTTACTAAAATGAATTTATTATATAAGATACTATAAGAATTATAGGAGGTCTTTAGGTCAGACATCCGATGCAGGTCTCACCTGATTAAAGTCAAGATATTGGCAGGATAGTTTTTCTTCTGGAGAGTCAAGAGGGGAATCCATTTCCTTACTTTTTCAGCCTCTCTTTGTGTCCCATTCCTCGGTCTTTAAATCAAGCAAGGCTACATTGAGTCCTTCTCACATTACTGAACTTTAATCTTCTTCCATTTTAAAGAACTCTTGTGATACATTGGGCCTACTGGATAATCCATGTATTCTCTCTATCTCAAGGTCATCTGAGTCAACTTAATTTCATCTGTAACCTTCATTCTGCTTTGCCATGTAACAGCATATTTGAAGGTCCCAGGCATTAGGACATGGATCTCTTGGGTGGGAGGGCATTATTCCACACTATTCTGACCCTCATTCCCCTCTAGACACATACTGTTCTACGGGTATTCCAGGCTCAATCAGTCCTGGCTGTTGTTCCAGCTAGTCCCTCTTCCAAGGATGTTCTACCCTACACTCATGCTTCTAATTCCTTTGCCTTCTTCTCAGTGAGCCCTTTCTTGACATCCTGTTTAACATTACAACCAACCCATCTGCCCACTCTTGAATTCCATAGTACTCATCACAGTCTAATGTACTATATGTTTTTTGTTATTTATTAAACTTATCTTTTTTTTCTATTGCTCCTTCTACTTGGGTGTGGTATTTGTCTGCTTTATTTACTAGATATTCTGAACATGGAACAATACTTCTCATACCGTAGTACTCAATAAATACCTGTAAAATAAATAGAGAGAACAAAATGTTTTATTGCTAAAAAACCCTAAGTCACTCTGAAATAAGTTGTAATTGTGACATGGTCCTGAAGCCCAGGCCCACCCTGAAACCAAGTAAGAAATGCCTGATTATTCCTGCCATGTGCTGCATATTTCTATGGAAAAGGTTTTTATGCACATTGCAGGCATTTAATATATTGGACTCACCACCAAAGCAATTACTCAGCTTTGTAATTAAGTCGGGCAAGTATGTGCTTTCTTTGTAGTGGGCATAAATCACTGCCTGCCAACGTAGCAGTGCAAGTCGTTTATATTTTCAAAACTCAAATTAATTTATGAACTGAAGCTACCATTTTATTGAACTAGTAGAAAATGGAACATCTGTCCTTCTAGGGACAGTTCTGTGGCCTCATATTCAGCCAAGACATTGATGGGGCGTGGGCTGAAGGACAGTCCCTAGTCCTCTATCATAGCTCCAGCAGGTGGCCACAGAGACCTCATCTCCCACATCCACCTCTCTGCTTCAAGTCCAGTGGTTGTCTACGGGGGTCCAAGCATCTCTGCAAGAATAACTGTGACCAAAAGTATGCACTGCTTTGAAAGTGGAATGGGCTCTCTCTTATTTTCAGACCCACAGGCCTCTCTCTTGCTTCTATCTATCAAACTGGAGAAGACTTTTTAAAAAACATTTCTCTTCATATATCTCAGCCATTCTGTCTTGTCTGCAAGTCCTTTTCTCCATTTTTTATCCCCTTAACATGTTCTCAGTTCTTCTAAGAGCTTAGACTTTTGGAAAACAGAAGCCTAGACTTGCACGTCATTTCTGCTCTTCACCCTGTCATACAGCTTCCTGAGAACACGAACAGTTGGCTAATTCTAGAAGGGAAAATGGAGAAAGAAAAAATACAAACAATAATATATCAAATGATATAAAACTTAGTTTTAAAACTTCTCAGAGTGGTTATGTTCTACTTGCTTTGGTAAGTGATTTTGTTTCTTCTCAGATAAATTGGGCAGGGGTTTTTAATTTAATTTAAAAAAATGATTTCTAATATTACACAAGTATTTTTTTAATCAGATGATCTTTCAAAAATAGTGATCATCTTGAATGGTACTGATTATAAAGTCTTATTGATGTACACAAGCAGGGCATATTAAAAATAACCTTCATATAATTGAAGATTAGCTTTACTCTTAAGTCTTCTACAAATAAGGGAAGGCAATTTAGCATAAAAACTACTTAAAGATTTAAATTTTTCTGTACTGGGAATTTCCCCCTTTGCCTAATTTATGGAAAACATCTTTTAAGTCTTCTGTAATTCTCAGAAAGTTTTCCTTTGAGTCTTTTCTTTCTGAGAACTCACTTTTCTCCAAATAAGATTTGCATAACCTTTTAGGAAGGAAGAAAAGTAGCTCACCTCCATAACAAATAATTATTTTTGGAATTTTTATTTTGGTAAAATGTAGGTAACATAAGTTGGTAATTTTAACAATTTTAACGGTACAATTCAGTGGTTTTTAAGTACATTCACAATGTTGTAAATCCATCACCACTATCTGTCTCAGAACTTGTTTATCATCCTGAGCTGAACTCTGTAACCATTAAGCAAAAGCTCCCTCTGCTCCCAGCCCCTGGTAACTCTTATCTATCTTCCATCTTTATGAATTTGACTATATTAAATAGTTCACATATGTGAATTCATATAATAGATGTCCAGTTGTTACTGGCTTATTTAAGTTAGTAATAATAGTTCACAGTTTATCCATGTTGTAGCCTATACTTGAGCTTCATTCATTTTTATAGCTGAATAATATTCACTGAAAAAGTATGTACACCAAATTTTGTTTAGCCATTTGTGTGTTGATGAACACTGGGTTTTTCTATATTGTGAATAACACTGCAATAAATATTGATGTAAAGGTATCTGTTTAGGTCCCTGTTCTTCATTCTTTGAGATATATACCCAGGAAAGGAATAGCTTGATCATAATCTAATTCTATGTTAAACTTTTTGAGAAGTTGCCAAACTACTTTCTACAGTACCTGCACCATTTTATATTCTCATCAGCAATGCATGAGGATTCTAAGTTCTTCATATCTTGCCAATACTTATTTTTGTTTTGTTTTGTTTTTTCTTAAGGACATCCTAGTAGGTGTGAAGTGCTACCTCATGGTTTTTAATTGCATTTCTCTAGTGACCCATGATATTGAGCTTGCTTTCATGTGCCTACTGGCTAATTGTGTATTTTCTTTGCACAAATGTCTATTCAGGACCTTTGCTCACATACACACGGCCTTCCCCACTATCAAAATTTTACACCAGAAGAGTGCATTTGTTACAATCAAGGATCCTACATTAACACATCATTATCATCCAAAGTTAATTGTTTACATTAGGGTTCACACTTGGTGTTGTACATGCTATGGATTTTGATAAATGTATAATGATATTTATCCACCATTATGATAAATACAGGATAGTTTTCATTGCCTTAAAACCCCTCTGTGCTCTGCCTATTTATCTCTCCCTTCCCCCTGACAACCACAGATATTTTTATTGTCTCCATAGTTTTGCCTTTTCCAGAATGTTATGTAGTTGGAATAGTGTGTAGACTTTTCAGATTGGCCTCTTTCACTTAGTAATATGTAGGTAAGGTTTTTCCATCTCTTTTTGTGGATTGATAACTCATTTCCTTTTAGCACTGAATAATTGCTTGTTTGGATATATGCAGTTTATTTATTCATTCACCTCAGAAGGACATCTTGTTTGCTTCCAAGTTTTAGCAATTAGAAATAAAATTTCTATACAGATTTTTGAAAGGAGAGAGTTCCTATGAAACCTTTTATGTCAAGAAGGCAAAAAGCCAGGGTATCCCCTGCTTTCCAAAAGTTTGCCTTGAGTCTCCTTACTTTTACCAAAGACCTACATTAGTATAGTGAGGGCTTTACTCATAAAAGTGAAAATCCTCTTTGAATTTATTTTGGTTAATGAAAACAGGTGCTGTTGTAGGTCTTTGGTAAAAGCAAAGTAGAGTAATGCAAGCTTTCAGAAGGGGGGATACCTGTAAACATTAGTGTGCTTGTTTTGTGAGGACATATGTTTTCAACACTTTTAGGTAAATACCAAGAAGCACAATGACTGGATTATATGGTAAGAATATACTTAGTGTTCCAAAGTGGCTATACTACTTTTCATTCCCGTAAGTAGCAAATACATTTTTCTCATACAGATCTTGCACATATTATGTTAGATTTATACATGTGTTTCATTTTTGGGGGTGCTAATGTAAATGGCATTGTATTCTTAATTTCGAATTTTGCTTGTTCATTAATAATATATAAAAAAGTGATTGACTCTTGTATGTTAATTTTGCTATGATTGCATATTAATTCCCAGGAGGGTTTGTGTGTGCGTGTGTGTGTGTGTGTGTGTGTGTGTGTGTGTGTCAATTATTTCAGACTTTCTACATAGACAATGATGTCATTTGCAAACAAATATAGTTTTATTTTTCTTCCAAATCTGTAAAGCTTTTTCTCTCCTCTTCTTATTCCATCAGCTAGGACTAAGGTGAAAGGGAATAATGAGATGGGACGTTCGTGCTGTATTCCTGAGCCTAGTGGGAAAGCTTCTAGTTTCTCATGATTACTTAAGTATGGTGCGAGCTGTAGATTCTTTGTGGATGTTTTCATTAGAGATCTGAAATTATTTCTCTCAATCTTTAAAAATAAATCCAATTTGTTTCTCACACAGTCATCTTTATCCTATGACTATTTTTGCCTAATCAGTAGTATCATACTAGTGCTTCTTCAGAACATCCCACTTCTTAAAGCTTATAAACTTGCAGTATGTTAAAACAATGATTCCTCATAAATATCCTCATCTCATGTGAACAGCAACACTTAGCCTGTGTTAGCAGCAGTAGTGAGCAGAAAACAAGCTGAGTGTACATGTCAGATTTATTGGCCCAGTTCA
Source organism: Myotis myotis (assembly GCF_014108235.1). NCBI lineage: Eukaryota > Metazoa > Chordata > Mammalia > Chiroptera > Vespertilionidae > Myotis > Myotis myotis. Next base: position 65,430,115 of record NW_023416379.1, on the reverse strand, counting down.
GGACTTCAAGCAGTGCTGCATCATACCTGCCTATGTTCCGCATAACAATTTTGTGATAGTAGGTATTTTTTTTTACCAGCACGACAATATTGTGTATCTCTGCCTAAAGAAAATAAATGGCTAAGATGCAAAAGAGAGGAAACATAGCTGTAATGTCAGACATGGTCTTATTGCCTTTCCATCTCTTTTCTCTTTTAAAAGTATGACTTATACCTGCCTTTTTCTTTTATCAGTATAGCTTGTAGGAAAAAAAGAGAAGATCATAATTGAGATTAAGGATTCAGTTGATGAATGAAATGTGAGAGTTATTTTAATACATTAAATTTCATGAGCATACCATTCATGGTAAATAGTTCGGCACCAGGGCAATTCTGAGCTGTTATAACTACTACCCTCTCAACTAACACTTCAGGGCATGTATTTAGACACTTGACTCTTGGAACTGGCTCTTCTGAAAATATTGCTTCTCAAAGCCTTCCCTGCGGAGTCCCCTGTGCCACCTCCACCTTCTCCTGAGCTGGCGATGGCTGTAGTCCCTGGGGCCTCCTGTTGTGCTGCCAGGGCTTTGTGACTCTCGCGCTGCCACGATGAGGAGACTCCCGAAGGAGAGCACACCTCCCTTCAGCAGCGGGTTCCCCAGAACTCTAGCTGTGCCACCTCTTTAAGCCATAGGCCTCTCTCTTGCCTTGATATGTGGTTATTCTTGCTGTGACAGTAAGAGAGAATGGGATAAATCAAGGTAAAGCATGCCAATAAACATGAACTTTTAGAAAAACTGTAATAATATAACCATTACTAAACTGTTGTGTAAATTATTCCCACATTAAATACAAAAACGATGGCAGTTAACTCCAAGGCATACTAATTTCCACTTTCTTCTGAAAAGGAGCATATTCAAGCTGTCATTATATGCTAAGGACCATTTCCCTAAAAATTGAGGGAATGTTGTGCTATCTATCTGTAATTATGCTGCTTCCACAAAACATTTCTCCATAGATCCAAGAAGTAGTACACCATCTGGAAACATAGTCATTTCAAATTCAGTATATCTGCTAATTATTATGGTATAGGCCTTCCAGAGACACTCTTAGGGATTCCAAGAGCATTTGCTAATGATTAACTATGAACATTTCTGTTCATTATGTGTTACTGAATCATGCCATTTCTCTCTTTTAATTTTATATTTACTTGGAGAAATATTTAACTTAAAAATACAGGTAGGTCTTAATTTAAGCATATATATATATATATATATATATATATATATATATATATATGAATAAATTGGGTGTGACTACTTATTTTACAGAAAAGAAATAAATAAAACCTTAGCTTAGCTCAAGTGTTTAGTCTAATGTCCCTTGTAGACTAAACCCAGCCAACTGCTTGATTTTGTAAATAAAGTTCTATAGGAACATAGCCATGTCCACACATTTATATTTAGTCTAAGGCTGCTTTTCTGATACCAGGGCAGAGTTAGGTAGTTGCAACAGAGACCCTATAGCCTGCAGAGCCTAAGTTTTACTATCTGGATCTTTACAGAAAAAGTTTGCTGAGCTTTCGCTTAGATGTTCAAATAGGAATGCTTTAAACAGTATGCATTTCTGACGAATTAACAGGTTTTCTTAATAAAACTTAGGCTTGCTCATTTGAAGAATGCATGTATTATTTGTGAGGACATCCACACGTACTTACAATCACCTTACAAGGCTCTGTCATTTCCTTTCAATGCAGAGGTCATGGGTTAATCTTCTATTAAATGGTGAGAGAAGATTGGTCATTTTTGTTCCCATCTTTTATTCTCCCCTCTATATGTTAACAATAGCATTGTCCATAACCAGGAATCTGTGTTTATATTTCCTATCAATGGATTGGCAGGGGCGAGGAGAGCACAAAGAATAAATTGGCCCTTGGTTTTTAATGTTTGTCAATACCTCCTACCTTCTTGTCCCTTACCTTTGCAGGATACAGATTCCTATACTGATGCAGAACACCTGCAGCCCTGGGTCAGCAGTCCTCTAGCTTTCCTGCTCCTGTGCCCAGCCTGCTTTGTGGTGCTGGAGGAAACTCAGGGCAGACTGGGAGCACCACTCATGACTTTTCTGTAGTTTTGGCCAGGCATTCCCTGCTCCATATCTCCTGTCAAATTCATTTTCCCATTTCCATAAGAGCTACTGTACAACTTCATGACTTTTCTCCTCTCATGAGTTACTTTTAAGGGATGATTCTCACCTCCTCTGTTATCCAACAGGAGCTTCATCAATGCCCACCTGCAACATGCATTACATCTCTAAAGCTAATTATCACCTGCTTTTCTTCCATTGTGACATGAAACAGGTCACATTGTCAAATGAGACTCGCATAAAAGAGCTGTGATTCTTTATAAAGCTGGCAGTTACTTTTAAGCATGCAAGTATTCAGGAGGCACAGATGAAACAGGGAGGTCCCAGATCACCAGCATCGCTCCTCATGTTCAGCACTTTATGTCAAAACATCTGTCCCGCAGCCCTGTCCCTGATTCCAGCTCAATCTTCCTTAGTAGCCACTCTCTCTCCGTTCAGGTGATGCCTCCTCATTTGCCGAAACTCAATTCAGATGCTGTTTCTTTCAGGAACCCATTCCTGCATACTTGTTTGAAAGGTGATGTTCAACCTACATACTCTCATACACCCTATGCTCCTCTGTGTCATGGCCCTTTCTGGTTGCACTGTAATTGTTTCCCTGTCTCTTTTCTGGATGGTAAGCATCTTATAAGTGGAGACTTTTTTTTTCTGTATCTCTAGCCACTATCATGGTGCCTGCACCAAAATGGTGTTTAATAAATGTTTATTACAGGATAAAAAAATACTAAGGATCTCTGCCCTCTGATACACCATAGGTACAAAGGGAAAAAGGCAACATAGGAAGAAGTGTGATAAAAATATAAGGTAATAAGAGTTAATATTATAGATGCAGAAAGTTGTAGGAACATCAGAGGGAATCAGTAACTCTGTTCCAGGCAGTCATAGAGAAATTCATAAAGGCAGTGGAGGCATAAAGCTGTATTTTGAAGACAGAATAGATTTTTGCCAGGCAGAGACAAGGGGGAAGAATGTGCTAGGCAGAGAAAATAGTAGATCTGAAGTCATCATTATCATTCTGCAATACTCAAAAATAACGATGGAAATTAGGTAGCTCGTGTGATAAATTATTCAAGTTTTATGCTTTTGTTTTGTTATAGAAAGCATCTGGTATTTCAGTATTTACAAAGGAAATGAATTTAGCCTAACATTTGTATTATTGGATGATGAAAGTATTTTTAAAATCAGTGCACAACTTGAAGACAGATTTTTTTTTGTGGATCATTATGCAATGATTATTACAGATGTACTGTGAATTATTGATTTAGCAAGCAATTGAGTTTTAAAACTGCTAAAACTAAGTTTATAAGCATTTCATTTTTTTGATTCATGCATCTGAGTATACAAACCAGTTATTTATATTTGAAAGAAAAACAAATATTATTATTAATCAAATGTTCAAGTAGCAATGGAAACTTCTTCATCAATTGCCCTAAAATTCATGATGCCCTCAGAACCAAAAGGTAAAATGTTTACTATGAAAAAGGATCAGAACAACAGTTGCCTAAAAAAAACCAATGACATATACAGCAGTTCTAAGGGGAGTAGGCTATGGTCTGGATGTTTGTGGCACCCCGAATTCATATGTCAAGGCTCTCACTACAAGCTGATGATGGTATTAGGAGAAGGGGCCTCGGGAGGTGATTGGTGCCCTTATAAAAAGACCCGAGAGGGCTTCCTCGCCCAGTCCACCATGTGAGGTCAGAGCAAGAAGTCACTGTCTACCTACCTGAGCCTTGATCTTGGACTTGCTAGGTTCCAGAGCCATGAGAGACAAATATCTGTTGTTTATAAACTATCCCACTTTATGGTATTTTGTAATATCAGCCCAAACCAAGTTCCATACAAGTACTTATTATTAACCAATTGTACTATACACAGCAGCCGATATATCAAAATACCACGGTTTATGTAGTGAATTATAATTTGCAACAAGAACCACATTATTTACTGATTGTCGACATTATCAATAGGATTTAATACTCATCACCGGCCAAGTGTGGCAAATACATGGGCTGGGAGAAGGCACAGGAGACAGATTATGAACATTTCCTGTGCTCTCATATTTACCCACATTGTTTGCAGGTTCTCAGGCTTCTGCAAGAACAAAGAAGGGGGGCCACAGGACAGTTTACACTGAGACGCCAAGGCCTGCCCAGAGGATTCCACTTCCTAAATCTACGGGAAAGTAAAGGGACAAAGATATACAGTGAAAATAGTGTGGAAGGGTCATAGACGGAACCACAGGAACAGGGGCTCTCAACCAGAGGAGACTGTGTCCCCTGTCTCCTCCTGCCCCAACAACACTTGGCGATGTGTGAGGATATTTTTGTCACAAGTGAAGGTTGCCACTGGCATCGCGTGGGTAGAGGCCAGGGATGCTGCTAAACATCCTATAATGCATAGGACAGTCCCTTACAACAAAAAATTATCCGCCCCCAAATTTCAATACTGCTGAGATTAAGAAACTGAATTAGAGCATTATTAATTGTAGATTTCTTTTGAATGCTAAAAAGCAAAAGAAATATGGGTACAAAATGAATTTGCATTATCTTTTAGATTACATATAAATACAAAGCCTGGTTTTAGAAGTTGTTCATTATAGGAGATTTATTTGGCATATGCAAACAGTACAATGAAGAAAATTACTTTAGTATTAACATCCAGAGGTAACCACTATTAAAATTTTAAATTTATTTATAGTAATTTTGGGGCAAATATGTTCAAAAGGCATTGTTAGTCAGATGAACAATCCACTGCATAGAAGGATGGTAAGCTATCAAGATTCATTGGCAAAAATAACATGACAAACTAGTAAATTTAAAGCAGAAATGTACAGGTTAATGATAATTTATGAAGAGACAAGAAAAAAAGAAAAAGAAAAAAGAGAGATGGCCCAGATCATACTTTAAATGACTAGTAGAATTAAGTATCTGTAGTGACTAAATCATGCATGTCCTACTGCCTATGGTTCTAGCAATGGAGCTAGTATCATATCAGTGTTTAATGAGGAAATAAAAACGAAACAAATGCAAATGAAATGAATAGCAGAGGTAGACAACAACTTGGCTGGCTGAGAAGAATCTGTGCTCCAGTTAGAGGATGATATCTTTGGGGGAAGATTTTTCATTCCATGAAAATCGGTTTCACTATACCTGGATGCCAGAGAACTGAATATGGCATGCATTTGTTTCTCCCAGTGGTTTGTCTCACCTAGTGCCAATAACCCTAGCAATTAAAAACACACATATTTTCGTCTGTTCTATTTACTGCCATTACTGCATAGAAGGCTTTGTACTAGGAAATGGTAGGATGTTTCTCCTTGGTGGCCTGTGTCAATTTGTGTAGAATTAGGATAATGTTAACAGTTCCTACAACAGACTCTTCCTATGTCCAGATCAGAGGCATAATTGGAATAATCCAAAGAGTTAACATACACTGTGTGAGTAAATACACATGTTATAATTATGCCATTTTAAAACTTTGGGTCATAAAGCATAGAGAATTTGATAACTAGTGTGTGTGTGTGTGTGTGTGTGTGTGTGTGTGTGTGTGTGTGTGTGTGTGTTTTCATTTCCAATATCTCATGAGCATTTTATTTTATTAGTTTTTTTAAAACATGATTTTATCATCTTCTACCCACAGAATAATTCACATAACTCTACCATAATTTAACTAATCCCTATTGTTGAACATATAAGTTGCTTATTATTCTCCTCTACTATAAAATACATCACACCAAGCATCATTTTACAGTAGGTTTTTTCTGCTGAAATGTATATAGAGATAAATGTTGGGTAGACAGGCAACATATTAGACTTAAATGTTATTAATAGTTTTATTGAGGCATAATTTAGATATTATAAGATTCATCCAATATAAATATACAATTTAATGATTTTTATATAATTGCAAAGCTGGGAAACTATCACCACTATTCAATTTTAGAACATTTCCCTCACTCCAAAAAGAATCCTTGGGGCCATTTACAGTCATTCCCTAACTCCACCTCAAGCATTAAACAAACACTAATCTACTTTCTATCTCCATAGATTTGCCTTTTTAGACACTTCATATACTAAACAGAATCACATAGTATGTATTCTTGTGTGTCTGGCTTCTTTCATTAGTAAACAGAATGAAGGTTCATCCATGTTGTTCCATGCATCTGTTCTTCCACGTTGGGCTTTTACATTTTTTAAATTCCACGGTTGGACATTTATCTGTCAAGAGCATGCACATGTCTCCAGATAATTTTACTAAGAAGCTTCTGATGTATGTCATTCTCCAGTGTGCAGGGTTGATGTAGGGTTTTGGCTGCGTGCCCATTTGCCTCTTATATTCCAGGATGTGTGGTTAGTGACCTTTATTTGAATACATAGATCCAGTTTAGTGCCTAAGAATTTCTCTGTTCTTCCCAAGTAGAAAATACAAAATTTCTTCCTGCGTTCTTCTTTTCTAGATGATAATTTCAGTGATATCACATTTCAGTGATAATATGGCTGTGCTAAATCTAAAAATGGTTGATCAAAGGACAAAATGTGTTTGTCTGGCTTGCAACTTTAACCTAATTACAGTCACTTTGCTTATAATTAGCCATGAGTTTAATTTTCTAAGGTAATACACGAAGAGACATAAACATTTTTTTAATTTTATTATTATTATTTTATCCTTATTGAGGATATGTCCATTGATTAGAGAGAGAGAGAGAGAGAGAGAGAGAGAGAGAGAGAGAGAGAGAGAGAGAGAGATTAATCCTTTGCCTCCTGTACTTGCCCCAAATTGGGATGGAACCTGCAACCTAGGTATATGCCCTGACTAGAAATCAAACCTCCAACCTTTTGGTATTTGGGAAGACATTCCAACCAACTGAGCCACCCAGCCAGGGCCAAGACACAAACATTAAAAAAAAAGAAGTCACCTTGTGAAAAGCTATTAGTCAAGAGCACTTACATGCAAACTTATTGGAGTTGAGTTGACTAAAACCTCATAACCAAATAGTACGAGACCCAGGATGTGTTCTCAGATGTCTGAGAGAAAGGGATAACTTTTAGAAATAATATTAAATGTCAAATAAAATGTTAAATGTTTCCAAAAACAAAAACTAAGAATACAGCTAAGGCCAAGTGTGGGAGGCAGTAGAATGGCCCCTTAAGATGTGCACCTCCTGATCCCCAGAATCTGTGAATATGTTATCTTTTGGGGAAGAATAAACTTGACAGATGTGATTTATTTATTTATTTATTTATTTATTTATTCATTTATTTTTTGACAGATGTGATTTAATTAAGGCTCTTGAGATGAAATTATTCTGGATTATCCAGGTAAACCTGATATAATCACAAGGGTCCTGATAAGGGAAAGAGGGACGTGGGAGAGTGAGAGTGATGTGACAATGGAAGCAAATGTCAGAGTCATGCAGAACCACTGACCAAGGAGTGCAGGAGGCCTCTGGAAGCTGGAAGAAGCAAGGACGAGATTGTCTCCGAGAGCCTCCAGGAGGAACATGGACTGATGACAGTGACTTTAGCCAAGTGCAGCCTATGTGGATTCCAGCTCTACAAGCCACTAAGATTTTGGTAATTTCTTACAATAGCAATAGGAAACTAATAGACAGAAGCTTACCCTAAGGGCAGAGGGAAGGAGTTTGGCCTATTGTCAGATAGGGAAATGCGGGGAAAGAGGAAAATGCTGGGCAACCCTGAGCTCAGCAGCTTCTGAAGGAGATTCTGGAAACAGTCCCCAACAGCTGAACCTGAGCCAGGGCCCGGCATGTCCTGGCAGAGGTCTGATCTTAAACATTCCCCATCTCTCTGCTCTCTCTCCTCCCAACTCCATGATGGCAAATTTTCCCTGTACCTTCAAGACAGGGCTTACCAAAAATAAATTGAGTGCCACCTTAGTCCTATAAGTATGTTTTTACTTTGTATTCTCATATGTGACTGCAATTGGTATTACCAGACAGAACTAGTTTTGTGTATTACTTTCACTCCTTTTCAACTGTCATGGTAGGCAAGCAACGTAACATATTTAAATGTTAGTGTCTTCATCTGAAAAACAAGGAAATGTTACTGCCTGCCTCATGGAGTTGCCAAGCAGATCAATGAAGCGTACTATCTGGTTCTTGGCTGGCCATCTGTAGCAGTAGCTGCTTATTGTTATCACCACCATAACCACCACCACCATCACTCAGAATTACTTAGTGCCTGGCCTACAGTAAATGCTGCTACAAAGTGTTCTTTATTCAAATTTAAAAAAAGAGAAAGAGAAATTGTGGAGGGCTTGGAAGCAGGTGATTCCGAAGAGAAAATCCGTGGACTTCACAGATTTGCTGATGGTTGGCCCTACTTATGTGCAGATTTGCTGGAACAAATAAAAACTACACACAGAGTATTGCATCCTGCTTAGCTGTGCACCCACTTACTTTATCATCTTTAAATAAAGTGTGATCATTTCAAATAGCACTTCTGTAGTTTATATAATGGAATTCATAATAACGTGATGCTTTTTCTCTTCCCTTATGATCAGATCATTGTCATTACAGAAACATTTTAAGAAAAAGTTTATTATTTGCTCCATAAACAAACAAAAATACATATCTGTGCATAGCTTTTTTCCATTAAAATCTCCCTGCATTTTCCCATGTTACTTTTATTTTATTTCTTATTATTACACAAAGTCTTATACTGTGCATTTAACTCATTTACTACAGTTGTGTGTATGTTGAATATCAACTATTCAACAGCAAATAATTTTTGCACAGGGTAATGGAAATGCACTTTCCAGAATAAATGTTCTGGTCTAATCATTTGCATCAACTTGCATCCAAGTGCCTGGTTGGTCTCCTCAAAGGATGGTGCTATCTCAGGGGCTCTGGTATTTCTCAGTTTCTGGTGGCTTAGATATTTGGCAGCAGGAGGTCCAGATCAAGCTTGTTGAGTGGGAACCAAACTAGTGTTTGGTTTTATGCATACTGGACATCTAAAACTCATGTACTCTGTCCATTAGCTCATTATACCAGCTAATGGGATGATCAGTGACAGAGGACCATGAACATCAATTGGCTGAATCATTTTTTCTACTCAGTTGTTTAGTTCCTTATATCTGATGGGTACTCTCTGGATGGGTATTAACATGTGATACAAACACTTTCATATTTTGTGCCCATTTACATAGTTCTATCTACATGTCTCTTATCCAGATTTCCTTGTCCCAAATTTTCCAATATTTGTCCTTCCGGGCACATTAATCCAGAAGTTAAGGCATTCACCTGCCCGTAAACTCTGTGTATTCTTACCTTAGGCCAATCTTTTCCCATGCAAAGTGAATGACCAATTGTACTGCCCAAATCTCTGCCTGTTGAGAACATTTATCCCCACTGCTGTTTTTTAGGGTCACCCTTGAGACCCACACAATTTGCAAGGATGACCTACACATGAGCCATGTTGAGTCTTTTATCTCCTCAGTCAGCTGGATATAAGGGACTTGCCAGGCAGCCATGGTCATGTGCTGGTAGGTAACAGGGGATTTGAACCACTTGCTCATAAAACATATTTATGCCTTCTGTCCCTGCATATGTCTAATAACAGTTAGACAATTTACATCTTCGACATATTACTTCTAGATCTGTGACCTTATGACATAACTAGAGGCCTGGTGCACAAAATTTGTGCACGGGGTATGGCGGGGAGAGGGGAGACTCAGACCACCTGCACCCTCTTGCAATCTGGGACCCCTCAGGGGATGTCCAGCAGTTGGACATCCCTCTCACAATCCAGGACCACTGGCTCCTAACCGCTTGCCTGCCTGCCTGCCTGATCACCCCTAACCACTCTGCCTGCCTGCTTGATAGCCCCTAACCGCCTCTCCCTCAGCTCCTGCTGCTGCGGCTTTGTCCAGAAGGACGTTCGGAATGATATCTGGAATGACATCCGGAAGGTCGTTAGGCTTTCCAATCTAATTAGCATATTACACTTTTATTATTATAGATGGAGCTTACATGAAACAGATTGTGATGGGCAGTTTGGGGCTCATGGTCACTTGGTATCTCATGGTCAGTGTGCTCCATCCATACCAAGACCCAGTGTCATGCTAAGAGCTGCTTCAGATAGCATGGCGTTGGTCAAGAACCATAGAGATCGATGTTATGATTCTCCGTATTGAAGGGTGACACATGGAATCCTTTCCCTCTGCATATATTTGCATCTACCTTGTTTCTGATGGTTAAACACCACCTGACCTCTAAAATGTTGGGATCCTATTATACTCATTTCTGTCAGAGACCCAGTCCTATAATACCATCTACTGCCAGCTCTGACCTAGAGAGGACAGATGCCATTGAATTTTTGAAAGATGCTAGTGCCCTTTTCACCGCTTATTAGTTATTTCTTTAGTAAATGGAGAGTCCTCCAAGCTTTTGTTTAGAGGTTATTTGGCTGTTGGTTTTTATGACCTTACATGGTACATCCATGCTAGCATGCTCCTTTGTTTGAGACTTTTGCTCCTGTCTTCCACTGTACCCCAGGAGTTCTGGTGTTTCTAATTCATTTATTTGGTTTTTCACTTTCTCTATGTTTCCAAGAGCCAGGAATATATGCATAGGATTTGGGGAGACTGGATGGGTTATAGTGTGAGCCTAGTTACTTTTTGTTTCATGGCCAAGAAGGGAAGCAAAGTAACATCTTCTGTAAGATACTGTATCTGTCTTCAAGTGAGAGGAAGCCCCAGCATTCCACACTTTGTGTGGCTCAGAGAGTTCAAGATCCTCTGGGGATCCAGTGCATAGACCCAGATGTTCTCATCTCTTGTCTCAGGGGTCCAAGACTTCCAGATTCAGGCTCTGATCTTGGTATAGCAGACTTGCAGAAATTCTACCAGGTATGAATTTCTACTACTCTTATAATTAACCCCTCATTCTGATTATCATCTTTTTCCTATTTTCCAGCTGCAGAAGATGAGACTCTAAACATGCTCCCAAGGAGGGCCTTTGACTTTTATACCTAGACTTTAATTGATGATAAATCACTCTCAGCTTTTCAATGTCTTTATCCAATGCATCAATCATATCCAGCAGCAGCCATCCAATTCCATAATCTTAATAATTATACTTTTGTCATATCTCTCCAGTGCCTGGGATATTGCACTCATCAGAGTAATCCTGTAAATTGGTGTCACCTCCCAGCTCACTAACAGTAAAAGTTTTAACAATTGTATTGTTTCTGAGTGATTAGGGCTATATATATTCTTCCTACCACTGATGGGCTCTTGATTGCCAGCTGGCCAGCAGGTGATTCAGCTCCAAATCCCATTTTTGAGTCTGCTTCTTTGGACCACGCCTGACAGTAAATGTTGCAGTTCAGGTTCCCAAGGAAACAGATTAAAAAACTCTCTGATTAACATGCAAGAGGTTTATTGTGGTGTACTTTTGAGAACACCTGTGAGGAAGCAAGGAAGGGAGAAAATTTGAACTGGCACCAATTGCACAGGGATCTCGAAAGTTAAAATACTCCCCTCTCTTTACACCAAATAAACAGGTTGGATTTTGCACTCTTATAGCATTGGTCAGTCATTGACCGCAGGCTTCCTCAAGGATGGGTATAAGGTGAGGCAGCTTTCTTAGTCTCAAGACACAGCTGTGATCTGTGAGCAGCAAACTCCTGGCATGAGGGGTAATAAGTGCTTCAGCTGTGAAGGGGGATCTCAATTAAACTTGACCACATCTAGATTTTATTCTTCTAATAACGGAGTACTGCATTCAACATCTCTGAGGTAGAATCAAGTGAAAAATATAAGATTAAGTTGGTTAATTGAGGGAAGCATGTAGGAACTTAAGATGAAGGAAATGGGGATGGTGTTGTTTTCATCAATGGTAGACTTCCTCAGGACATAATGAGGCCAGTGATTTCATGACTTAGTGATTCCATAATTTTATTATGCTCATCTTTATTTTGAAGTAGGATCATTATTTTTAGAGTATACTCACTACACATGTGTAGTACTATTAACAGAACAGGGATAAAATATATAGCTTAAATATTGTTTGGATGAAGTATGTGCCAATGTAGAATAAAATGTACTATTTTCAACACTAACTCAATAAGCTGTTGTCTACCTATTAAGAACCAGGTGCCAACTCCTACATCAGTCCATGTGGCCCAGGTAATGCTATGCACCATGGTAAGGACAAAGGATGGTTACCTGTTGGCTTAGGCCAGTGGTCAGCGAACTGCGGCTCACGAGCCACATGCGGCTCTTTGGCCCCTTGAGTGCGGCTCTTCCATAAAATACCGACTTCTGCGCATGGGCCACAAAGTTTCAATAGCACTGTATGTGCATGCCCGCATGTGGTATTTTGTGGAAGAGCCACACTCAAGGGGCCACAGAGCCACATGTGGCATGAGAACCGCAGTTTGCCGACCACTGGTTAGGCAATCAAACCCCAACCCTAATAGTTGGGATTGATCCCTAAAGCCACAAGTTTGTAAGGGTGAAATAGATGTAGACAAGAACACTATATGAGGTAAATAAGATAAATATTATCACCAGCTTTCTTAGATTTTATTTTTTTAAAATATATTTTATTCATTTTTTTTTACAGAGAGGAAGGGAGAGGATAGTTAGAAACATCGATGAGAGAGAAACATCAATCAGCTGTCTCCTGCACACCTCCCACTGGGGATGTGCCCGCAACCAAGGTACATGCCCTTGACCGGAATCGAACCTGGGACCTTTCAGTTCGCAGGCTGACACTCTATCCAATGATCCAAACCAGTCAGGGCTAGATTTTATTTTTTAATATTTATGGAGTCACAGAAGATTGCAAAATTAATAGATACAGGCCCTACCTGGTTTGTCTCGGTGCTTAGAGCGTAGGTTTGTGGACTGAAGGGTTCTGGGTTAGATTCCAGTCAAGGGCACATACCTGGGTTGTGGGCTCCATCACCAGTAGGGGGCGAGCAGGAGGTAGCCGATTAATGACTCTCTCTCATCATTGATGTTTTTTTCTCTCTCTCCCTCTCCCTTTCTCTCTGAAATCAATAAAAATATATATTTTTTAAAAAATGAATAGATGAATTTCCACGTACCATCACCCAGCTTCCCTCAGTGATGACATCTTGTATAACTTTCATAAAATATCAAAACCAAGAAATTGACATTGATACAATATTGTTAATCAGACCTTATCCCATTTTCACCATTTTTTGTACATACATTTATGCGTGCAGTCCATACCCATTCTACTCTCTCATCCCTATTCCCTGCAAGCACTAATCTATTCAATATCTGTGTAATTTTATAAATCCCAGAATGTTATATAAATGAAAGCATATTTCATGTGACCTTTTGGAACTGCAGGCATACCTCATTTTATTGCACTTCACTTTATTGTGTTCTCAGAAATTGAGATTTTTTTACAAATTGAATATTTGTGGCAACCCTGTGTAGAACAATTTTTTTGGCACCATTTTTCCAAAAGACTCATGATAGTTGGCATTTTTTTTTGCAATGAAATATTTTAATTAAGATATGCACATTATTTTTATAAACATGTTGCTATTGCACATTTAATAGTCTACAGTAATAGTGTAAACATAACTTTTATATGCACTGGGAAACCAAAAAATTTGTGTGACTCACTTTATTGTGATATTCACTTTACTGTGGTAGTCTGAAACCAAACCCACAATCTCTCCAAGGTCTGCCTGTACCTCTCTTCACTCAACGTAATTCCCTCAAGACCTATCCAAGCTGTTGCATTTATCAATAGTTAACTTTTTATTATTGCTTAGTAGAATTCCATAGGTATGAATGAACCAGATTTCTTTAACCATTCACCCAGAGGAGGACTTTGAGTTGTTTCCATTTTTTATATTAATAATAAAGTTGCCATAAACATTGGTATATAGGTTTTTATATGAATATATATTTTAATTTCTCTGGGAATAATGTTCGAGATTACGATGGCTAGATTATTGGGTGAGTGAATGTGAAGTTTTATAAGAAACTGCTAAACCATTTTCCAAAGTGGCTGTAAAATTTTACATTCCCACCAGCAATGTATGAGAGGTCCATTTTCTCTGCATCCTTTCTAGTGTTTAGTATTTATCACTACTTTTTTTTATTAAATTTGTTGGGGTTACATTGTTTTAAAAACATTATATGAGTTTCCAGTGTATATTTCTATAATCTGTATATCACATTGTGTGCTCTCCACCCAGTCTAGTCTCTCCTTCTGTCACCATATATTTGACCCCCTTTACTCTTTCATCCTCCCCCACCACCTTCTCCTCTGGCAACCACCATGCTGTTATCTGTGTCTATGAGTTTGTTTGTTTGTTCATTTGTTGCTTTTTGTTTTATATCCTACATATGAGTGAAATCATATGGTTCTTGTTGTTTTCTGTCTGAGTTATTTTGCTTGGCATGATACTCTCGGGATCCACCCATGTTGTCACAAATGACAGTAATTTGTCCTTTCTTATTACTGTGTAGTATTCCATTGTATAAATGTACCACATCTTCTTTATCCAATCATCCATCTAAGAACACAGGTTGTTTCTGTGTCTTGGCTATCATATTATCACTTTTTTATTTTAGCCATACAAATAGGTATGTAGAAATACCTCATTGTGTTTTTAATTTGCATTTCTCTAATGGCTAGTAATGTTGATAAATTGACAGGTATGACTCAAGTAAATTGGTTACATTAATACTTCTGATTTTACTGCATACATATTTTTATTATAATGATGCTCATTTCACATACACAAAAACTTCAGTACTATTCATTAAGTACTGACTGTTATCTATTATTTACTGCCATTTCTACTTTATAATGTTAGAGGCAGTTAGATTCAAAAACACTGGTGCAATCCTTACTTTCAAATAGTAGAAAACTGATGCATAGAAATATTAAGTAACTTGTTCCAGACTGACTGTACCATTAGATCTGGAACCAGATTCCAGATGAGCATGTCTTGGTTCAGCACCCTTTTTAAATACAGTTACATCTTTTTAAAAAATATATATATATTATTGATTTTTTACAGAGAGGAAGGGAGAGGGATAGAGAGTTAGAAACATCGATCAGCCGCCTCCTGCACACCTCCCACTAGGGATGTGCCCGCACCAAGGTACATGCCTTTGACAGGAATCGAACCTGGGACCCTTGAGTCCGCAGGCTGATGCTCTATCCACTGAGCCAAACCAGTTAGGGCAAGACAGTTACATCTTTATATTTGGTCTCCTCAATAAACTGTGTGTGTGTGTGTCTTACCTCTTTCTGCATCAAGCATATTCCCTTGAATATAACAAGTGCTCAAAATATGGCTGTTTGTTTATTAATAGACTAAGAGTTACAAACATCTCTCCTCCAGCTTCATTTTTCAAACCTGCTTTTGGCCATATCCCTTTCTTTCAAATACCCAGCTCTTGCTTGATTTTCACTCTAGTTAAATTCTGTACCCCAGGGATGAGTGTGTGTAGCTGATGAATGCTTTTAGGTTTACTATTTTTCTCTAGTACCATAGCCATCCTGTAGCACTAACCAGAGGACAATAAAACATTATATATTATGCTTTAACTTTACAAAGCATTTCCAGGCCCATCTATCAGGGGTGGGGAATGTCCAGCCTGCAGGCCTTATAAGGTCCTCAAAATCATTTGGTCTGGCCCTGTCAAGGCATTAGGGGTGAGTTAATTAAATGACTGACCAAATATAGCAGGCTAATTTTTAAGTTGATCATTTTGGATGGCAAGTGAATGATGTTAAAAATATCTAAGTGGTCCTTGGCAGAAAAAAAGTTCCCATCCCTGAATCTAGATAGGTGGAAACTGTCCTGCCTGTGCTACCCTATGCACTGTGATGCTTCTCAGACATTATAAACCATGATAATGAGGGTCTGTAATATCTGAATTTTACTGACTTTGAGGAAAGTGCACAGTTGGCCATGGCAGAGAGAAGAGAAGATGCTCAGAGGAGCAAGAAATGGGCAGTTAAACTGAGGTGCTCTGACTGCTTTTCTTCCCAAACATACTAGAGGGACACAACTGTGTGGAGGGCCAAAAATCTGACTCTCATTACTTAGGAAAAAAGTATGGAATATCAGCTCAATATGAAGGTAAATAAAATTAAAATTTGGTTGAAAATGAAGAAATTAGGTTTTCAAATTGTCAAAGGATTTTGGGAGTTCTAGTAATTGTAATCAATAAGGAGAGGTTTGAATTTGGGATGTTTGGAAATGATACATCTGGTGGGTATTCAAAGTCTGAAGATTAGTAATGAAAATGGATGCTAAATTGAGTGGATTTGAGGAGACTGAAATGTGGAAAGATCTCAAGGTTTTGGGTGGATCATCCATGGGGATGCTGAGGATATTTTTTATGAGAGTGGATCTTGGGGTAGAGAGGGAGAGTGTGAGCTAAAGTCTTAGGTAAATGAGAGTGAATGATCAAGAGGTTGGTAGAATAGTCCAAAGGAAAAAAGAAATTGGTGTAAGTAAAAAGGCAGAAGACACTTTACAAATTGGAGGAAGAATATTAATCTGGAATCTGCACTGAAGGATCAAAAAAATACTGGCTCTACCTCTGGTCCCAAGGAACATAGAAAATGAGAAAGGACAATTAATGGTCTACACTGGTCATGCTAAATAATATCAAAGGATATGAATAGTACTTACCCACTGTTGAAAGGGGTAAATATGATAACGCATGTAGAACATCCAGCACAGGCCAGGAACACATACTATGCTCTGTAAATATTATTGCTATTATAAAAATGCCGAGGATATTTAAAGGAGATATAATTACCTCCATTTTAAAAATAAGGAAATTCAAGCTCAGGAATATTAAGTGATCCCCTCAATTCTGCAGGGCTAATTAGTGCCAGAATAAAGAGTCAAGTCAAGCCCTTATATTCTCCTATCAGTTTTCCCACTTGCCTGTAGGTCTTGTCACACTATGAATAGAAGCAACTGTCTTATCCAGGTCTGTTCTGTGTAGGGTTGAATTGCTCATCTCAAACTTGGAAGTAGAAAATAGGAAACTAGGCAAGAATTTGCCAGAAAAACAGTCTCAGGAGTTAGGTTCAGTCAGAGCATTATTTTAGTAAGGAGTGCTTGTTTAAATCTGATAGTTGAGGTCTCTCTCTCTTTTTAAATAAAATACTACTTAAATTTAAATATAAATGCTAAATTTAGTAAAGGCATTTTCTAGCTTATTAAAAATTAGTGCTTATACAATAATCTAGTCTTAGAAATTATTATCCATGTCATTTTCCACTTAGGGTGTTTTTTAGCTTTGTAGATAGGTAAAAGTTAACATTTTTACTAAGTCAATTCAATTTGTCATACTCATTTAAAAATATATTTTTATTGATTTCAGAGAGGAAGGGAGAGGAAGAGAGAGAGAAACATCAATGATGAGAGAGCATTATTGATCAGCTGCCTCCTGCAACTCCCACTGGGGATTGAGCCTGCAACCCAGGCATGTGCCCTAATTGGGAATCAAACTGTGACCTCCTAATTCATAGGTTAACGCTCAACCACTGAGTCATGGCAGTGAGACCAATTGGTCATACTCTTTAATAGAAAAGACTAATCACTCACATAGCTGGGAAGATGGCATTAAGACTTAGGCACTTCAGTTTAACCAGTGTAAATTCTCAGAAGGCACTCTCAGAAGAATAAAGCTAATAAATAGTTCAGGCATTTAAGATGGAGACTTTTCACATTACATAAAATTAAGAATGAAGAATTCTCCAGAAGTTACTCAATGCAAAGAAGGAAACTGGGCCCGGCCATGGTGGCTCAGTGGTTGAGCATGGACCGATGAACTAGGAAGTCATGGTTTGATTCCCAGTCAGGCCACATGCCCAAGTTTCGGGCTTGGTCCCCAATAACAGGCATGCAGGAGGCAGCCAATCAATGATTCTCTCTCATCACTGATGTTTCTATCTCACTCCCTTTCCCTCCCTCTCTGAAAATAATAAAAATATATTTTTAAAAAAGAATAAAAGAAGGAAATTGGAAGAGAACAGAATATGGATAAGTATTCTGCAAACACTGCCAATTATGCATTCTAAGTTTGCCTAATATAGAAGACAAGCAGTCTTAGAAGAATGAAAAAAAAAAAGAGGCCATGAACTCTGATTTTGAATCAGGAGACAAACATTGAAAGGAAACAACTCAAAGAAAGAATAGCTAAGATAATTACTTACTTGGAAGAAGTATGCCCAAAGCTGGTATGACCCGCCAGAAGAGAATAGAGTGATGTTCCTTCTTTCAGGTCCAAGGACAAATACCTTCCCACACATTGAATTCCTCATGAAATAAATTATAATTGTGGAAACTTACCAAAATTCAGATTAAAATAGGTATTTGACTGAATTTGAGCCAAAACCTGATATACAGTGTCAGCCAAATACTTTCAGTAAATCTCTTGAGAGCCAAATGTTCTTTGAAGCCAGAAAGACTATACTTCTGCAAATTACTGTAACTACGTATAAATAGGGTGACCATATAATTTATCATCTAAACTAGTATACTTTTAAGTGAAAGGAGATTCTGTTGATAATCATGCCAGTACAATAGCCACAAACTCAGATGGTCCTGGACAAACTTAGATATATGATCCCTTTACATATAAGCCATTCTTGTGTAATAGATATAGTGGTGCTTATGAAAGTGGTGGTACAAAATACATGTAGGTGGTTGTGGTGATAAGTCAAAACTCTAGGATTATAGTTCATTGGTTAGTCAAGATTGCATCTCAGTAGGTGTTAAAGATATTCCTAATTGATTTCAAAATTTTCTAGAAATTAAAAACACTTAAATAGCTATAATTTTAATAAACAGAATCCTGAAATCACAAATAATTGCTTATTCCTTGGAGTAGAAATTAACTAGCACTGTGTTCTTATTTCTTATCTGAATGTGCATGTGTACGTAAACTTTTATTGATTATGTATTAGTGGGTTCTTCAATTTTCTCATTATAAACAGAGCAACAAAGGCCCCTTCAGCCCTCAGGCCAATCTTTGATAGAAGCAGTCTTCAAAGAAAAATAATCTTTAAAAAAATTTTAGTTAGAAAAAATATTTTGGTCAGAGGGATCAATTAGCAAATTAATTCAAATATATTTCCCTTTTGAGAGTTTAGATGATGATGATGATGACAGCGATGAAGAAAGATTCTTGCTATTCCTACCACACCACTTATCATTCTCTCAGAAAACACACACACACACACACACACTCACACATTCCCCATCTCAGTGTATGGAACTACCACCCACTCAAGTTACTGCTCAGCCCCAAACAGGTATCCTAATCAACATCTTTTTTAAAAAATATATTTTATTGATTTTTTACAGAGAGGAAGGGAGAGAGATAGAGAGTCAGAAACATCAATGGGAGAGAAACATCGATCAGTTGCCTCCTGCACATCTCCTAGTGGGGATGTGCCCACAACCCAGGTACATGCCCTTGACCAGAATCGAACCTGGGACCCTTAAGTCTGCAGGCCGACGCTCTATCCACTGAGCCAAACCGGTTTCGGCTCAACATCTCTCTTCACAATCCCTCACATATCGTCTGTCTCTAGGTTCTACTTGCAAAGCACATCTTTTCTCCA
Source organism: Myotis myotis (assembly GCF_014108235.1). Lineage (NCBI taxonomy): Eukaryota > Metazoa > Chordata > Mammalia > Chiroptera > Vespertilionidae > Myotis > Myotis myotis. Next base: position 65,410,366 of record NW_023416379.1, on the reverse strand, counting down.
ATCAAACTGCACCGCACAGTCCAAGCCACTAATCTCCCCTAAGCAGACTTTCGGCTCCTACTTCTTGCTGCCACCCATTCTCCTGCCACCACAGGCAGAGGGATCTTTTCAAAATTATAAAGCATGCCATTTAACCCCTTGGTTAAGCTCTTCAGTGGCTTCCCATGGCACAAGAATAAAATAGCACTTCTTGTGGCTATTGAGGCCTCTATCAGCTCATCTGTCACCATTTTCTCCTCTCCTCACAATAGTCCTATTTCTGTCCCTCCAGAGCACTGCCCTTTTCCAACTCAGAGCTTGTCTCTAGCACTTTCCTCAGCTTATAACACTCTGTGCCCAGCCCTTCTTGGGCTGGTCCTTCGATGAGTACCTATCTTCCCACAGTTTACTCTCTATTATATCTGACAACTTATTTTCTAGAGCAGGGGTGGGCAAACTTTTTGTGAGTGCGTGCCAAAACCAGCAAAATCTCTGACTCAAAATTCTTCTGCGTGCCAACCCTAATTTTTTGAGAACATGTTATACCTACTTGATATCTCTTAAGGTGTACGTATGTGAAGAACCTTGAAGAAATAATAAAATTCATTTGAGCGACAAAAACACAGTATATGATGATGAAAAATACATTTATTTTTTAATGTATACATGTACACTGATAGTCCGACAGAAAACTTTATGACTCCGTTTGATATTATCAGTGGGACTTTTGCTGCTGCATTACTGATGACAGAGATTTTACATCAGGTTTATATTTCGTGACCTTCAGAGATATGCACGAGCTACTGCTTTCCATCAGGCTACTCCTGTTATGAGACTTAACAAAATTCTTTACTGAGAACAAAGATTCACACTTGTAAATGGAAGATTATAAGAGAGGGTTTCGCGTGTCAGCAAAAGTTACTGGCGTGCCATGTTTGGCACGCGTACCAGGGGTTGCCCACCCCTGTTCTAGAGCAATTATTGTGATCCAGCTGTTCTTACGTGTTTATTTATTTATGCCTCTCTCCTCCAACTGTATTGTAAGCATGTAAAAAAAAATTTTCCCCTGTAAAAAAGCAGATAGTAAATATTTTAGACTTTGCAGAACATATGGTCTCTGTTGCATGTACTCTGTCATTGTAATATGAAAGCAGCTATAGATAATACATAAATCAATGGATGTATCTGTGTTTCAATAAAACTTTATTCACAAAACACAGGCTTTTTGGCTGCTTTTGACTCATAGTCCATAGATTGCCAATTCCCTCCAGGGCCATTACTCTGTATGCATTGTTCTCTCCCATATTCTTCAGCGCCTAGCACAAACAACTTTTTTATCCTTGCCAAAACCCTGGAAGGTGCCCTGGCTGGTTTTGCTCAGTGGTTAAAGCGTCAGCCCTCGAACTGAAGGGTCACAGGTTCCATTCCCGGTCAAGGGCACATACTGGGGCTCCTTCAGGAGGCAACCAATCGATTGTGTCACATTGATGTTTCTCTCTCTCTCTCTCTCTCCCACACTCCCTTCTACTCAATGGAAACAAATACCCTCTAGTGAGGATTAAAACAAAATGAAATCCTTAAAGGTGAATATTGTTATTTCCATTTTATAGATGAGCAAAATAAGGCTCCGTGAGCTTTACCAATCCACCCAGACTCACAGAACTGTTATATTTGTTTCCTAAGGCTGTGGTAACAAAGTACCATAAACTGTACAAACTACCCAAAACAACAGAAATTTCTTCTCTCACAGTGTGGAGGCTACAAATCCAAAATCAAGGTGTTAGCAGGACCATGATTACTCTGAAGTCTCTAGAGAAGATTTCTCCCTTCCCTCGCCCAGCATCTGGTGGCTCCAGGCATTCCTTGGTTCAGGGCACCATAACTCCATTCTCTGACTCTGCTTTCACAGGCCCTTCTTCTCTGTGTGTCTGTATCTTCACATGGCCTTCTTCCCTGCATGTCTGTCTAAGCATTCTCTCCTCTCATAGAACAGTAGTCTTTGGATTTAGGACTCACCTTAATACAAAATAATCTCATTTTAACTAACATTATCAGTAAAGTTCCATTTCCAGATAAGGTCACATTTTGAGACTGAGTGGATATGAATTTTGGGGGAAGACAGGATTAAGCCAGCTACAACTTCATATGGTAAAGATTTGAACTTGACTCCATTTCAATGATTTTCCACTCTGAAATTATAATCTCGGCTAGTGAATTAACAGTTAACAGTGGTGTCCAATTTTAGACTTATTTTGAGAAATGATGATTCGATAGTATCAGTGGAGAAGATAGCTAAGACACTTACTTTAACGGAGTTTGTCTAAGTCATTGTTTTTGACTAGCACCCTGAACATGATGTTAGTGTTGACTTTAAGGGTACCTCAGCCTGGCTGGTGTGGCTCAGTGATTGAGAGTCGACCTATGAACCAGGAGGTCAAGGTTCAATTCCTGGTTGTTTCTCTCTCTCTCTCTCCCTCTCCCTTCCCCTCTGATATAAATAAAAATACATATATTTCAAAAAACGTACCTCATTCATATCTTATGAACAGAGATTTAAGATGTTTTTCTATGGATACCGTTGGTTGAACAAGAGAATCACATTGGAAATTTCACAATCTCTCTTCCAATCACATTGGAAGCCACTTATATTGGACTGGATTGTGCCCCACTAAAAATTCATATGTTAAAGCCCCAATACCATAGGATGTTACTGTATTTGGGGGTAAGACCTTTCAAGAGGTAATTCAAGTTAAATGGGGTGATAAGGGTGCAGCCCTAATCCAACAGGAATAATGCCCTTATAAGTAGAAGTGGAGGTACCAGGTAGGACATGCACAGAGAAAAGGTCATGTGAGGACACACAAAAACAGTGGCCATCTACAAGCCAAGGAGAGAGGCCTCAGAAAGAAATCAGTTCTGCCAGCATTTTGACCTTGGATTTCTAGTCTCCAGAACGGTGATAAAATAAATTTCTGTTGTTTACACCACCCAGTCTATGGAATTTTGTAATATCAGCCCTAGCAAATAAAATCACCACTGTTAAATGTGCACTAGGCCCCTGCCTTAAGAGCTTCATTCAGCTTGTTCTAATGTCTATCAAAGGATTTATTCCTTTGTTTCTATTTTAGAAGAATTTCAGGAGGACCAACATGATTGTAAACCTCTTGTCTCTCTGAATATACTAGTATGCTGATCTGAGGGAAACAGGTACATTATTTTTTAAATGAGGAAAAGATGCTGATTAGGGTAATTTCATCATTTGCTTAATTAGAGGAAAGAAGATATCTTTTCAGGCAGCAGAACTTATGAAAATGAAATGGGCATTATAGTGGCCTATGTATGTATTTCAGTGATATCCTCATAACTGGCATGGCTACCAAAAAGTTAAGGCAATGTTAAGTTGTGCAAATAAAAGTGATTATAAAGCACTAGTAAATGCCAGACACAGTTTTTGGTTCTTTACATGTATTCTTGATTTTACTGCTTTGGAAGGCTAGTGAAAAAAACACTGTTGGGTACAAAGGCTGGTGAACACAATGACCAGCATTAAAATCATGCTACACAATTACTGGTAAGATACATTGGGAAGGGCTACTCTGGAGGAAATTGAAGATGGCATGATAGACACTTCAGACAGTTGGAAATTTTTTAGGAAGAAGGATTTAGACATAGGAATAGACTTAAGATGTAAACCTTCTATTACTGAAAGGATTCAAACAGATGTATCCCGGTAGAATCAACACCTGTATTCAATTGGGAGACCCAGTGGTTAAAAACCTTACTTTCCCTAAACTCGAAGACTTTAGGAGTTTTAGGATTCATAATTATCATCATCATCATCTTTATTAACAAAATTAGGCTTACAGGAAAAAAAAAAAGATTAGTGCTAGATTTTTCTTGGAACTATAAAAAGAATCCCCCAGGCGGGGAGCATACCAATTCTCTCATCACTATTGATTTTTTTTAAATTGTCATACAATTTGAACCCTTCTCCATAGTGACTCTTTCATAAGTGTATTAAGAAAATTTAATCTCTGGGTTTCAAAACTGATAACATTACCTGTTTTGAAAGGATTGTCTATTTATTTCTGCCTTTATCAGTAAGAGGAGCTCATCTTAATGCCTATCATTGGGTCAGGTATTGAGCAGAAGCTTCTCACAATATGATAGGTTGGGTGTTTTTCTTATCTGGGATCCGTGTTTCTGCAGAAGCACCCAGAGAGGCTAAGAAGTGAGTCCGTGATGATAGTGAGCAGCATGAAAAATTAGAGTAGGTAATTCATTTGCAAGCACCAGAGAAGTGCTGTGAAAGGACTACCCACAGCCCCAAATGACAAATTAAAGAGTTGCCGAGTTGCGGGGAAATTAGGATAAATTGCGGAACCGACCTACTGAGGATGGGTCAAGGAAGATACTGCATACAATGCACCCAGAAAAATCCAGGCTGGTGGAGGTGTGTGTATATCCAAATTGTTTTTGAAAATCACATTGTTGTGGCTCTAGTCTAGAGAGACACTTGACTAGTCATGAGAACGATATGGTCTCCGAGGGGAAAATGCATCCAGAGGCGTTCTGCCCTGCTGCTCAGAACCCAGTGGGTGCGCAAATAATCCGAATGCTCCACGATGAGGATGGTAGGGGATGCTGATGATTAACGCAACCCAGGAACAAACAGGGCTGGCGAGGATGACATAGACCAGAGACCGGGAAAGGAGGATGACTCACGGGTGAGGGGTACCTGGGGATAGAGCGAGGTGGGGCGCACGTTGGCGAGCGCGGGGGGGAGCGGCTGGGGCTCGCGCGGCTCGGACCCGGGGAGTGGGCGGGTGGGTGCCCGTGGGCGGAGCGGCTCCGGGACTGAGTGGCTGGCAGCCGCGTCTGCGAGAGCAGCAGCATCACCCGGGAGCGGAGCCTCCGAGACTCCGCCTAACTGCCACCCAAACTCTCCCTCTCCCTCCCGACGCCCCGAACCGGAGGCAGCGGTGCCTGGGAGCAGCCTCGGCAGCTGCGGCCCCGGCCCCGGCCCCGGCCCCGCCCCCGCCCCACGCGCACGCCGCGCGGATCGGCCGAGCCCCGCGCGCGAGCCCTCGCCCTCGCCCCCTCGCCGCGCCCGCCACGCCGCTGCCTGCCCGCCCCCGCCGGCCGAGGCTGGGCTGCGGGAGGCGGCCGGGCAGCCCCGAGCCTAGCGAGGGCGACCACAACAAAGGCAGCATCCGGGGCTGGGTGGATGCAAACAACCATGAGAGACTGGGCTCGCCGTCTCCCCGGCTCCGCTGCTGCCGCCGCTGCCGCTCCTCCTCCCGCCGCCCGGAGGGCTCCGCTGTGAAGCGAAGGGAGGCAGGGGCGCCGCGCTGCTGGGCGTGCATCCGAAAGGTGAGAGCCCGGAGCCCGAGGAGGGGGCGGGCAGGCCACGACCATGTCTTCGGCCGTGGGGCCCCGCGGTGCTCGCCCACCCACCGTGCCTCCCCCCATGCAAGAGCTGCCCGACCTGAGCCACCTGACCGAGGAGGAGAGGAACATTATCATGGCAGTGATGGACCGGCAGAAGGAAGAGGAGGAAAAAGAAGAAGCCATGCTCAAGTAAGCCACCCCCAGCCGCGCCACCCGAGCCTCCGTGCCTCCCTCGGTCCATTCACCACTCACTCACCCAACCCTCTGGGCTGGGTGTGGGGGAGGGGGCTGGGCGAGGGTGCGGGGTGCGGGCGGAGGCGCCCTCCTTGGGGCCAGGGGCTCTGGGCTTGAGCAGGGAAGAGGTTAGGGGGACCAGAGGAAGGAGAGGATGTCACCCAGCCGAGAGCCCAGGAACCAGGAGAGGGTGGCTGGAGACTGGGGTGCAGAGGAGGGTGGGGTGGACCGCGACCACCCTGGGGCTGGGATGTGGGGAAGCTGAGAAGAGCTGATCCCACCCTAGTGGAAGGGCCCTGGGTTGGGAGCAGGTTAGGGGGCAGGGGGTGAGTGGAAGGAAGGGGAGTGGGAAGAAGAGGTGCTGAGAATAGCTCCTCTGCTCTTCTTGGAGTTGTTTAGCAGGCTGGGGTTACCCCACTGAAGGGTGTCAGTATTGACATACGAAAAATGCTTATTTTTAGTGTTCATTTTGGGACTCATTCAAATCACAGAACAAGGTTGGGTCTTTATTGGGGGGCAGTTGCCATCTTTGGGAACCTGCCTCCCCAGACTCCCTTTAACCTTTTATGCACAGTCTTTTACACAAAATACCTGTGTGCAGTCACATTTTCTTACATCTATGTAACACCATTGACAATGCAAAGTTTGTAATAGTGGGAGAAGCTGATGGGGAGTCTGGTGTGAATAAAATAGAGGTTCCTCTTTACTGGTTTCCAAGAGACCTCCGGGGCCTGCTCAGTTCCTGGTGCAAGCAGTACAATAGGGGATTGGGAATTTGCATATGTCTCCCCTTCTTTAAAGTCCATCAGCCCTTCAAGGGATTTCTGTCCAGTGCCCTGTGTCTGGGGAGGGGACAGGCCCATAGCTGGTGGTGTAGGAGTGTGTGACACTGTGCTGCTTACAAGGTCCTGACACCCAGAGTCAGTTTAGCTTCTCCTTAGCATCATACCTAGAGTGGAGCTGAAGGGGACTTCAACTGCCTTCCCTTGGCAGGTCTTCATGTATTCAGGAAAGTTTTCAACTCAGGGGTGCGGGGATTTAGAAACCCCGCCTGGGACTAATTGCTTGGTGTTTCCCTGGTTGGGTCAGTAGTGTATCTGGGGGCACAGGATTGGCATGAGGAGCCAAAGGGAACCTGTTGCATCTGGAGTTAGCTGACAGCAAAGAAGGGGCAGACACAGAAGGGAAGAGGGGTGAGAGCCAGGCATGGAGCACACCCAACATGGCTCTCCCCACCCTCTAGGATTGCCTCCTGAAGAGAAGATGCTGCCACCAAAGGTTTCTTCCGCTTCCCCTCAGTGCAGCAGTGCCTCACAGGACAGGGATGGAGGGAGGCTGTGTTCATAGGCGGATGGGCCCCCCCCACCAGTGTAACTGCTACCCAGATGGGAGAGGGGAATATTGAGGGAGAGCTGTGGGTGCCGTGTCACAGCAAAAGTGTAGAAATCCAGTCATTCCTGCCCTTTCCATTGTAGACTCAGAAAAGGGCCATTAACTTGGAAGGCCAGAGCTGGCCTGCTTCTATCAGGAGCAGCAGGTTTCTGAATTCCCTGCTCCTTCTCATCCAAAAACTAAACCCCAAATACTTTAAGCCTGCTGCTTTGAGGAAGGCACAACCCTCGTTAACCTGCTGCCTGTCCCTGCCAGGAACAATGCTGTCCCTGGTGCTGCAGGCTTCCCCTCTCCTGAGACTGGAAGTAGTGGATGGTGTCTGATGGTGCTGTCTGTCTGTCTGGTTGTCAGTCCGTCTGTCCTCACTGGTTGCAGCCCCTGCCACTTGTTCTGGGCACCTTCTCTGCTGGTCAGGATATACAGGTTTGCTACTGTTCCCTTTGGTGTTTGCTGCAAACAGCAGGTGGATGGAGGCCTCCAGCAGCCAGTGAAAACCATGGGCTCCTGCTGGACAGGGTCCGGATAGGAAGGGGAAGGCACAGTGCAAGTGGTGGCCATCGTGCTCCGTCATTGGCTGTTTCAGGGATGGCGGAGAGTGAGGGATTTTAAGTGAGAGTGGGTGAGTTTTTAGGACAGAATCTCAGACCTGCTAACTGCCTATGATAAGATTGTATGGGCTTATATAGACGAATACAAATGAGGAGCACCATCCAACTCTTCGTGTCTAAAACATCTTTCCCGCTGCTGCTCCTGTGGCTGTTGTCCACTGGTTTGCAAATATGGTTCTTTTATAGCAAGGATTCACACAATATTGCAGTATGTGATGCTGTTATACAACAGTTCCCTATAATCCAGGACCTCTGCATTAACTTTATCAATCAGCCTCCACTGCTAACACCTCGGCCTTTTGTGCAGTGGCACATCGGTGAGTGTTTTGGAATACCAGTTTGCTGCCATGTAAGTGTGTCAAATTGACTGCAATTAGCGGAACAGTGTTGTACATTTTTCTAGAGTGCACTTTATGCCATAAAAACTGGGGATCGTAGGGGCTATTCAGATGACCCATAGGTTTATATAGGAGTTAATAACACAGTTAAAGGTGTTGGCCTTTTCTAAACTTTGCATAACAATAGATTGGAAGACAGGATGTTTTCCACAGGGCTTTGAAACATTTTTTAAATCAGAGATAAGCTTTTATGGTAATGCTGGGTCCCTCATATCACATATTGAGAAATTCACAACAGATCATATAAAGCTAAAGTTCTGGAAACAGAGCGATTAGACTTAAAATTCACTGTTGTCACCACTGCAGAACCATCACTTTGAGCTACCTACTGTGAATACTCTGTCCCTTCACAATGTATAAAAACAGACATTAATGCATAGAAGATAGAAAAGTGATGGGTAAATATGCCAAAGAAACTTTACAAAGTATCAATTAAAATATAGTTGTATAATTTAATCAGCATTGACTGTAAATTGCTACGTGAATTTGGTCTTGATAATGCCTTTAAATATATATCAGTGGAAGACAATATTCAAGCTACTTTCACCTCAAGATTTCAGGAAAATTTTTATTTGAAATTGTAAGTACTTTATTATAAAAAATAATTCATTTTGTTTACAGAGAGCACTGATTTTAAATACCATTGGTATATTACAAGAAATAGTTGACTCCTGCAAATAAATTTTACTGGTTGATTTAGTTATCTGAAAATAAAAGGTTTTTCTTAACCTTACTAGAGTTTTTGGTGTGGGTGTGTGCGTTCTGGAGACTTTTTGAAACCTAACTTCCTCAATGAATACTCCTTTAAGTAACTGTCCCCAGACACCATAAGCCAATATATTACCTGGTGGAAAACTGCATTATCTGGGACCTAAGTCAGAGAAGATCTCTTGAAGATCTAAAATCTTATTCCCTTTTTATAAATACTTCATAGAGAAAGGAGCTACAGAATAGTAGAGAAGAGGAAAAAAGAAATAGAGTTAAAGGGATGGTTTGAGAATGGAGACTGAGAACCATATTGGAATATTAAATAAAACTAACATTTATTGAGCATTTACCTCATGCTGGCCATTATCCTAAGTGGTTATTGACTCACATGCCAAATAGTTGAACTATGCTCAAGTTTAATATATGTATATTTGAATTCTCACAACAGTGTGCACAGAAGGTAAGTTAGGTCACACGATCCTTGATTCTTCATCTTACACTCAGAGTTCCAGTGATAACCTCAGCTGACTCACATGATGGCCCAGTCAGGATTCAAATCCAGATCTTTTTTTTTTTTTAAATAACATTTTTTTTATTACAATTGACATACAGTACAGACCTTTTATTCCAAATCCAAGTATGTCCCCATACACTACACTGTCCTACCAAAAGAGGCTTGTATTTCATCTACCTTTCTTCTCTTTCCTTAGTTTCAGAGCTGTGGTTTGGCAAAAGGTTAGGCTGATTCACAAGTTCAGCTGCTGATTCTAGGAGGGCCTGCAGCTTCACCCACACTCTCTTTAATACTTTTCCTGTGGATTGAGGGCAGGGGGATTGTCTCCAGTTCAAAGATAATAAAAAGCTTTGTGCTATGGTAGGAAGACCATTAACTTTGGATCCAAGCATTTTGGGGTTCTAGATCTAGTCCTACCACTTACTGTGTAAATGTAGGCAAGAAAATTAAACTAGGATTCCATGAGTTTCTATTTTTCTTATGAATCCTGAAGTTTGTGGTATGAATTGATTTATAAAGAATATTGACTTTGGACTTCTCCCTGTCTTTTTAACAGGGAACTAAACAGTAACTTTTCAAACATCCTTAATATCCACTTCCTTTGTGAGAGGAGAAAGAAAGTAGAAGGAGCAGAACTCTTTCTCCATTTTTGTCCCTCCAAGCAATTATACTAGTGTGGCCTGAAATGTATCCATAAGGCTCCATATGACAGACCCCAATTAGCAACTGGGAAGAGAAGGAAAAGTTGACTAGGGCAGCTGGGGGGAGGCGGGGGGGGGGGGTAAGGATAGACTTTCCATGTATGCAGGCATCCTGGTTTCCTTGGGGTTTGCAAAGATTTTTATATTGTACACCCCAAAATATTCTGTTACAATGCTGAGTCAGGATGGCTACGAAAGAAAAGGAAAAGGGTAATAGTAATGAGAGAAAGTGACTAAACCCTGAGAAGGGGCTACCTGTTCTGAGGGGATTCTGTGTTAAGTAGGAAACCACAAGAGAGGGAGAACTTACAACCTTTCACTCAGAGTCTAGTTTCCTTCACACCATTGATGGATAGGGTTAAATTTAGGGAAGGTTAACTGTAAAATCTTCTGGAGTTTTCCATTTTCAACAAATACCTATCTTAGTAAACGCGAATGCTCAGTACTGAGTTCTCAAATACTCCTGGAGAAAACATAGAAAAGGGAAGCTAAACAATGAAAGAGGTGAGGAGTTAAAGGGAATGGAGGGTAAGAGACATAACCATTAGTTCACATTTTTGCCAACCTGTCTTGACTTTGTTTCAACTGTGTTCCTTCTTAACCAAAACTGAGGGGGCACCATTGTTTAAGTAAATAGGTTACTAAATTAGAAGTAGAATATGGAAACCTGTGTGGGCTATATGTGCTGCTGCTGACTTGAATAGAAACACTACATCTTGCAAGTGTTATTTGCTCAACTTATTAAATTTGGAGAACAATTTGTGTTCAATGTGTATAGTAAGTTTCCTGGAAAGATGGCAAATATGGGAATTCTTGAAATAATATTGTTATTCTTCCATATGTGTGATATGTAGATGGACAGGTTTGTGCACCTGGGTTATATAGTCCATTGTGTTGCCTTTCATTTTATCTTTATGGTCTACTTTATATTTTTAAACAACTTTTTACATTTTGTCCTGTGATATGAGTTGGATGATTCAGAGCTGGTCCTGAAAGTTGAAGTAAATTTGCCTCCTAAGGCACATGGCAACTAGAGTAATAGAACCCAGGACCATGTACATGGACTCCAGGTCTTAGTGCTCTTGTAAGTCCTTTGAAAAGCGCATCAACCTGTGGGCATTATGGTTGTTTTCCCTCTTCTGTTGGGGGAGAAGACTGCCATATCCGAGTGCCTTCTGGTTACTTTACATATTTAAACTGCCTGGTGCTCCCCTCCTGATGAAAAACCCATTAGGCAGCTATTCGTTTTCTAATATTAGTAAAATTCCCAGAACTAGCCAGGTACCTTCCTGACCCTTTGCTCATGACATTTGATCCTGGAGTCCAGAGAATAAAACGTAAAAGGAGCAAGAGAAGAATTTCACATGGCTAAGTGACATTTTCTATCCCTTTCCAAGTCCTCCTGCCTCCACGCTCTAGATCTGGCCACAGGTGACTCATTAAACCCCCTATGCACCTGGGGCTTTTCTACTCCCCTTGCTGGATTGCTCTAATACCTTAGCAACTTTCCACCATCCTCCACCATGAGGTTATCTCTTCTCCCTACTATTGTTTTGAATTGTGAATTGTATTTATTAGGTAGACTATTTCTAATAAAGTATCATATCATCTACAATTCAACATTAAGACCCTCATTTCAGGTATTAGAATTGGGTCAGGCATTGGGGCTGTTTGGGCAGAATAGAGAGCCCTTTGCCGATAGCCCAATGTTGGCGTAGTTCTTCCTATGTGTTAATTGGTAGGTTTTAAAACTGTCACAGCAAAGGGAGGTGAGCATCAGGTAGTTGGATAGAGCAATGGACTAGATTCTGGCCTCCGTTTCTTTCTTTTTTATTTAATATATTTTATTGATTTTTTTACAGAGAGGAAGGGAGAGGGATAGAGAGTTAGAAACATCAATGAGAGAGAAACATCGATCAGCTGCCTCCTGTACACTCCTTACTGGGTATGTGCCTGCAACCCAAGGTACATGCCCTTGACCAGGATCGAACCTGGGACCCTTGAGTCCGCAGGCCGATGCTCTATCCACTGAGCCAAACCGGTTAGGGTTGGCCTCTGTTTCTTTATGTGTAAAGTGGAATTGTTAATGCTGCCCTTCGAACTTTATGAGGCTGTGTGGAAGAATCCCAAGATCATCTTTTCCTGTGATTATTACAGCTACTAGGGGTCCTGTGGAGATGAGTTCTTGTAGAAAAACCCATCCATCGTGTATGCTAGCAAAGCAGCATGGCCAGGGCTGCATCTACCAGTGTGAGAATTTGGCAAGGAGACAAAAGGTAAAATGAGTCCAGGATTTGATCTGAGGGTATATTTACCTTCTTCCTTTCTCATTAAATAGCTCATAAATGTGTTTTAGCACAAAAAGCAATGTGGGCAAAATTATAAATTTTGAAATACCTAAAAGGCAACAATCTTAATTCAAAAATGAAAAGAGAAAGTAGCTTTAGGTAATTTCCTCATCTCTTACTAGAAAAAAATTTAGGGAAACATTCTGATAATTTTAGTGTCACTGAATTTAATAAATTATTCATTTTCAAAATTAGTTGAATGAAGGACCATATACTTGTGAGGCAGTAGTTTCTCTTTCATGTTACTTTAGTGTTGGATAATGTAATGGATTATATGTGTTTAAGAATTTTTAAGATTTTTGTTCTGGATGTCTTAGGCTTTCTGTATATATATTTTCATACTCTTACATCAAGCTTATCTACACTTATTTTGGTCTAAAACAGTTTTCTGTGCATGACAAGAGGGGAATATACTGCAGAATTTACCTTAGATATTCCTACCTCTGTTGCTATCTTGTGAAAATTTCCTGTACACGTGAACCTTCATTCAAAGACAAAACAGACTTGTTTAAAAGGAAAGTGAATGTACACATTGTTTGCCCAGGACAGTATCTGTTTATGCCTATTTCATGGTATAATTATGAATAGTGCTTCTTTCTCTCAGCTTCAATCTGGATGATAAGTTATATGGTTTTCCTCTTTATAAATTTTGCTTTCCCTGACCCAAATTATTCATTTGAAACTTCAGAAAATCAATTAACAGTGATAATATATATTTTATCAATAATGCAAACAAGTTGTACACATAGAGTGATGACACTCATTGTTTGGTAAGTGGAAAGGCTTTTGCTGAGAAGGAGTTGTTATCTTTGATGGAGCCTCAGTAAAATGCTACCTTTTATGGCAAAGTAAAATTTCAAAACATTTTTCAAGTAACTGTAGCTCTGAATTACAACTGCCTACAGGACTCTCTGGGAAAATTCCCCTTTGGGCCTTGCAAAAAAACAGCCTGCATTTGGGAGAAGACATTTAAATAGATTTTTAGAATGTAGTATTTTGATAACTCCTCTTAAGTTTAGATAGTAAAATAAGTTAATGTTATAGAAAGTAATTTTGTGCAATTTGTAAGTAATTAATGTGCTCAATTAGATAGTAGCTCCTTTAAAGAACCATAATGAGCCAAACAGATACCTTTGTATGATATAAAGGGTAATATCTTGCTAATGATTTATATATTATTAGTGTACACATTTCCCCATTGTTATGTCAGGTAATTATTGTCTCTATTTACATAGAGAAGGCATGTGAATTGAAAACCAATTAAGGTGTCTGTATTGTCATATAAACATCTCACACAGTTTAGCTATTTTTAATGGGCTCTCATGCATGGTATGCATATTTCCTAAAGGGAACTGCTACAGTAGTAGTTATTGATGAAGTTTTCTGGATATATTTGTTAGACTTTATGTAGCCTATTTAATTAGCTCCCAGCTCTCTGTGCTCAAAGCATTCTGATTGATATTTGAGAAGTGTTTGTACTCTCAAGAATATCCAGTTATTTTAAAGTTGTAAGTAATCAGTACACTAGCCTCATGTGCCCCATTATTGTTCTGACCACTTAAACATAGCTCTTAACAAATGCAAGGAGAAGGTCTTTACTCGGGTGGCTAGCTGTTTTGTTTTCAATCTATGGTGTTCACATTTTAGAAAACTAGGCAGATGGTGTCTGAAATATCTAAGGAATGTATAAATCAATGTATCAGGTTTTTTTCAAATATATGCCCACATACAGGCATTCGATTCATGTCAGAAAGATTACTTAGTGTATTAGTAGAAAGAGATGAAAACAAAAGTAAAGTTAATCGAATGGCTTTTCCTTTTATATTTCACACAGCTTAGCAGCTTTATCTTCCTTAGCTATCTCTGTCTTGTAATATATTGCGGCTTAAGTCTTCTTACCTAACCCTTCTTTTATAGGGGGAAAATGGATATATTTTACATCCTGGTATCTGAAATTAAGGGATATTGAAATGAGCCGGCTCATTTATTTTGGATATTAAAATCTGGGTAACGGTAAAAATTGTACAGAGAAGATTCTACTTTGACACTCCTCATGATCATCATGAAAATTTTCATAAAAACATAATTTAAGAAAATCAAGTATTCTTTTAATTAAGCTAGATATTTTAGTTTACCCAAGTCTATGTACCCTAAGCCAAATCTAGCCACCTAATATATAGCAACCTTCAGTAAAATCTTGATACTAGTCTGAAAAAGATACCATTGTCTGAGTATTGTTCCAGACACATTTATTAGAAAGGTATAGCGTGATATTTGGAGCTCCAAAGATCTAAGCTGTAATAGTCACTATTGAGTAGAACTATGATTGCTAATTAGTCAGGTGACTATTGAGCCCTTCCTTCCATAAAGGCAGCGTAGTTTAAGACTCTTGGAGAAACACATACAATAAAGCAAAACAAAACAAAGTAAAGCAAAAACACAGCCCCCAGGCCACAAGGAGCAGATAATTTATATAGTAAGGTAGTGCAAATTAAAAAAAAAAAAATGACATGTAATTTCCTACATGTCCCTATTCAATCTTCTCTTTACTCTCAAATGTTGGCCTTCCCTTTGGTCTACTCTCAACCTTCTAGTCCTCCCATTTTATGTGCAGTATTTGGTCAATCTTAAGCATATTCCTGGCTTTAGTCATATATTAAATACTAGTAATTCCTAAATCTATATTATTGCATTAGAATATTCTTCCAAATTGATGTCCTTAACCACCTGCTAAATATCTCTACCGGGATGTCTCATAGGCACTTCAGACTGATTGTGACCCATCATAAATTTATTGATATTCTGCCTAAACATGATGCTTTTCTGTAATCCCTGTCATTATGGTAGCATCCCCATTGCAACTCCTTATTCAGCCACCACCAAATCCTACAGATTTTATCTCCTTGGAATACTTTGGATTTCTCATTTATTTTCCAATTCCATTGCCTTTACCTTAATGTTGACACTCATCACGACTCACCTGGCTGCCTGCAATCACCACCTAATTCATTTCCCTGCCACCAGTCAGGGTTCCTCCCACCTGATGTTCACACTGAGGTCAGAGAAATCTTTCTAAAATTCATCTGATTATGTCCCACCAGGAAGACCCCTTTGCTTCCAGAGTAAAGTTTAAAATTCTTAATCTGTACCTTGCTCTCTACCTCCTTTCACTGGTCTGTGCACAGCCTTACTGCACTAGTTCTCAAGGTATTGCTGCTTCACAGCCTGGTGACTCCACTTGTGTTTTTCTCTCTGCCAGGAATTTCCTTCTTATCTACCTAATTTTTATTTAACATTTCAAATTAACTTGGGACACCTCTTCTCAGATTTCCCAGATTAATTTTAATATTTGTCCTCGGTGCACACCTCTGTCATACATTTTTCATGTGACATTCTCACCTGAGTACAGCATAAGCAGAATCATTTTTATTTGTATCCCTCATATAAGCATGAGCCTGGCATGCAATAGGTGCTTGAAGTTTTAAAACTGGGTATGAATGAATGGATTTAGAGGATGTAGAGTGGAGGAGTCACCTGAGGCTGCTGGATGGATTAGTAAAGTATGAGTAGGTGGACAGAGTGGGAAGGTTATTCTAACCATGGGAATTCTAACAGCAAATTCTGAAAGCAGAAAATGAGCTGAGTATTTTTGGCTATTGAAAGAACCAGGTTGGCCAGAACTTATGAGGAGAATCTACTACATACTGGATATTACAAGGTTAAAATGAAATACAGTTTTCAGATGGTCTACTTTACTCTTAATTTATCATTCATATCTTTTTGAAGGACAGCGTTCTTGTAGTGTTTGAATGTCATGTGGGAAGATATAAATAATACATTTTAAAAGTAGACAGACATGCTTAATGGAAACATTTCCTTTGAATTAAAACATCACTAACTTCAGTAACAGTATAAAGCATAATATATGTTCTCTGATTTAATATTTAGAATTAGATCAGATGCACATGGCCATAAATTGTTGTCCTGATTATATTTTTAATTTTTAAAAAATTCCTCTCAGTTAAGTCATCTAATAGACTTAAACTCCTTGAGAGCAGGCATCTTCTCTTCTCCTTGTTTTTTTGTTGCATCCCCCTATAGCTGATGACTACTAGGACCTCAGTAAGTGCTTGTTGAATGGAAATCACACAGTCTGTAAGTCAGGACACAAAAGCGCTGGCCTTTGACATACTATAGCTGAACTGAGTGGAGGTTTAGGTGGGAGCTGAGAGATGGTCTAGTCCAGTGATCGACAAACTCATTAGTCAACAGAGCCAAATATTAATAGTACAACGATTGAAATTTCTTTTGAGAGCCAAATTTTTTAAACTTAAACTATATAGGTAGGTACATTGTTATTAACTTAATTAGGGTACTCCTAAGACTTAGGAAGAGCCACACGCAAGGGGCCAAAGAGCTGCATGTGGCTCCCGAGCCGCAGTTTGCCGACCACGGGTCTAGTCCCATGCTGGCAAATAGAGCACAGGTGACTTCCTGTCCCTACAGCAGCATCACTGGTAGATGTTGGAGACCTCAGATCATAAGGATTGGCAATCAAACAGAAACATTAATCAATGAAGATTTATTGCAACTTCACTTTTTTTAAATCCTCATCCCAAGATATGTGAGGATATGGTGGTTTTCTTTCATTGATTTTAGAGAGAGAAGGACAGAGAGAAACATTAATGTAAGAGAGAAACATTGATCAGTTACCTCCCACATCCACCCTGATGGGATCAGACCTATAACCCCAGCATGTGCCCTGACCGGGAATGGAACTGGAGACCTTTTGGTGCACGGGATGACATTTAACCAACTGAGCCACACTTGCCAGGGCCCAGCTCCATTTTTAAGAAGAGAAAACTGAGGCCCAGAGACTATTTCAGGTTTTCATTATTAAGTAGTGAGACAACTAGGTATTAGACTTCGGGTCTTTTCCCATGGTCCAGTGTTTTTAATACTGTCACACTCTCTCCACATAGTTTCCGTTAACCATCAAAGTCAAACAATTTGTTTATTTTTTTTTCAAATTTGGTTTGATTTACCTGCTCTATAGGACTATATCCTGTTATAGAAAACTCCCAGGGAACCTCTAATTACTTTGTTGATTTTGAATTTGGTTATAGTGAGTATCAGTCCAAAAGAGTGGATGATTGCCAGAAAGTAAGAAATATTTTATTTAAAGATTGCCTTTGCAATTATATTTGTTGTAATTATATTTAAGCTGTATCAATACTTCTTAATTGTGATCATTTTATTTTAAATTTTAATACTTCCCTGAAAGGTACAGTGTTTTCAATATGCAATAATTTATTTATGATTTCAAATAGCTTTTCCTACGATGTTTTTTATGTACATATTAAAATTATGTTTTGTTTTTCACTTAGAAAACACAGTTGGTTTTGGTTAATTGTGAGGAGAAGAGTTTTCTTTGATTCCCCCTCATTTGGAGCTTTGGCTTTAGCTAGACTATTGGTCAATGACCCAAAGAAAGAATTAGTAGAATGGGAAGGGAATGCAAACTCACATAAACATCCATGAGCATTCACATCTCACCCAAGTATAAATTCTCATGTTCACATATCTTATGTGAAAACTTAAGACATTCTTTCTATACAGTTTTTAAGGAAGTTAATTTTATTTCATTTACAGAATTTGCATGATCTAGACATGCCTCACATTAGTTTTTGTAACTGTGGCCCTGTCTATAAATTTTGCCCCAGTTGCCATTTTGGAAGAACCCTACATCCATATAATCCCACCCTGGCCATTGCTGATTGGACTAAAGATGGACACATGACCCAAATCCATATGATTCATTGACTGGCCAAGAACTAATGAGATTCCCTTTTAAGTTGAAAATAAGCATTCAGAGGGTCACAAAAACAAATGATACCCATTCATTATTTTCTTGAAACAAAAATGGATTTATGAGGTGCTAGGCCTTGTGCTGGAATTAATAGAACCATATATCCCCTGCCCTTTGTAGAAGGAGATACATTTTATTTAAAGTAAAGTTAAACTCTTTGATGAATGCATCACAGGAAATATACAATATTTTTCTTAGAAAATATAAACTAGGAATTTTGACTAAGATCAGGCTGGCCAAGGATGGGTCTCCATAGATGACAGAGAGAACTAAGCTAAGCTCTGAGGATGAGTAGGAGTTAATTAGGCAAATAGGGAATAAAGACCTTGTAGGCAGGAAGAACAGAATGTCTCTGGTGGGAGGGGGAATGGTGATTCTGAAGAAGTGGAAGGAAGCCAGTATTGTGGAAGAGGAGAAAGTCCAAAGGAAAGCCAGAGGGATGTGGTTTGAGAGGAATTTAGAGAGGTAGGCAGAATCCTGACAATGTGGGGTTTTTCCAAGGCATGGTATATAATTTTATCTTTATCTGAAGAATCAAAAGATTTTGAAGAAAGATATTATATAATCCTATTATTATTTTAAAAAGGTTATTCTGGCTATGGTATGGAGAACCAATTGCTGAAGGCCAAAGGCATGTATGCGTATAAATAGCTGGGAGGCTATTACAGAAGTCCAAGTTGGAGATATTAGAAGCAAGGACTTTGGTGGTGATGGCAAAATGTTAATATTTGAAAGATATTTGGGAATCAAAAGCCACCTTTTTAAAAATTTTAATCCTCACCCAAGGATATGTTTCCACTGATTTTAGATAGGAAGGGAGAGAGAGAAAAACATCTATTATGAGAGAGAAACATCAATCGGTTGCTTCCCATAGGTACCCTGTCCTGGGTATGAGCCCTAACCTAGATATATGCCCTGATTGGGAATTGAACTTGCAACATTTTGGTGTATGGGAAAATGCTCCAACCAACTAAGCCATCCAACCAGGCCAAAAGCCACCTCTTTTAAAATGGAATATATATGAATTGATGTTTGACTTGTCCATCAGGTTTGGGGATAATCTAGAGAGATGGAAGGGAGATCCTAAGTTTAGTTTTGGTTCTTTGGCTTTTGTAGGTATAGGACAGGATGGGTTGGAAATGTAATTTTATGAGTCATCTATAAACAGGTGACAATGAAGTTGCAGGTTAGGATGAGTGACTAGATTCAGATGAGAAAGCCTAAGAATGAGCTTTAAGGAAACTTTACTTATAAAAGTTGAAAGAGGACAGTGATCTTGCAAAGACATTAAAGAAGAAAGGTAGGATAAAACCAAGAAACCCTTGCTACACCAAATAAAGGGAAAGAGTATTTTTATCTCACTAGGATGATTAAAAAAAAAAAGGACTGGCAACATCAAATGTTGGTGAAGGTAATGAAGGTAGAATTCTTATACATTGTTTGTGGGAGCAAAGTATGGTACAGTTATTTTAGAAAACTGTTTAAAAGTTAAATGTGACAAGTTCCTAAGTCATCTATATTATGACTTAGGAACTTGATATGTAGATATTTTTAGAAGAAAAATGAAAGCATGTATTTACAAAAACTCTTATATTATACGAGAATGTTCATATAATTGCCATGAACTGGAAATGACTGTGGTATATTCATCCAATGAAAATCTATCCAGCAATAAAGAAGAATAAACTTCTGGTACATAAATAGTATAGAGGAATCTCAAAATCATCATGCTGAATAAAAAGAGTCAGACACAAATAGTGCAGACCTTATGATTCTATTTACATAAAGCTCTAGGCAAAGCTAATCCATGGTGCTATAAATCACACTGGTGGTCTCTTTTATAGTAGCAGGGGTGAGGGGTTGACAGAAAATGGATGAGGCAATTTTCTGGAAGGATAGAAGTGGTCTGTATTTTGATAGGAATGTGTATTATACATGTTAAGCATTTGTCAGATTGATCAAATTGTACACTTACGATCTGTGCATTTCACTGTGTGTAAATAATACCTGAATTAATAAAAAAGGTATTCTGCTGAAACATCAAATACAGTGAGGACTGATAAATAGCTAACAAGGGGATCATTGATGACTTTAGAAAAAGGTTTTTCTATGAAGTAATGGGGCCAAAACTAGATTGGAATGGTTAGAGTGAGGGGCAGGTGAATAAATATATATAGTTTATATGGGCAAATCTTTCAGGAAGTTTGGGACAAGAGATATGAAGGGGATACCTGGAGAGAATTGAGGGGACTCTTTTAAGTAGAATTTAATTGTCGGCCCATAGAGGGCCTTTATAAAATTTGCATTTAAATAGAATAAATATAAGGATGTTTAAAGGTTGATGGAAAGAATTCAGTGAACAAGGTGGTTTAAATAAAAGAGAAAAGATATAAGCTTGTGATTGGAATGATGAGGAACCAAATATCTGATGGTTTGTTTTTATCTGTGAAGTAGGATTTAAGTCATCTTCTGAGATTGATAGGAGTAAGAGGTTTGAGGATGAGGAAGAAAGTTTGAGATTTTTGAGGTGGAAAGCAGAAGTGTGGATTTACCAGAGAAAGAAATGATACTGCCCTACAGAGGAAGGTATGTTGAGCCATGTGCAAGATGAGTCAACAGAGAGGGAGAGACTGACAAAGACATGCAGAGAATAGAGTCCATTTGGCCTCTGAGACACCGAGAGAAGTGTCTTGATCCTGACCCGCAGGCTGAGTCACTGTGAGGCTGGCTGTACACTCTGCTGTGTAACTTTGATATGAGCTAGCTTGAGTAGGTTTCTGTTGTTTCTTTTTCTCACCAAAAGAGAGCCCTGATTAGGACTTTGTAGTCCTCCCCTCCCGCCCTCCCATACATTATATAGGTATTATCTAGTCTGCATCTGGAGTTTTCCTGTTCAGAAAGAGAGAATATTTTTAAAA
Source organism: Myotis myotis (assembly GCF_014108235.1). NCBI lineage: Eukaryota > Metazoa > Chordata > Mammalia > Chiroptera > Vespertilionidae > Myotis > Myotis myotis. The sequence goes on along the minus strand of NW_023416379.1, from coordinate 65,389,306 downwards.
AAATGTTTTTATTGATTTCAGAGAGAGGAAGGAAGAGGGAGATAGAAACATCAATGATGAGAGAGAATCATTGATCGGCTGCCTCTGCATGCTGTACACTGGGGATCGAGCTGGAAACCCAGGGATGTGCCCTGATCAGGAGTCAAACCAGGGACCTCTGGGTTCATGGGCTGATGCTCAACCACTGAGCAACACCAGCTGGGCAAGAGAGAATATTTTTAATTCAATAATGGGTACATTTATTCTTATGTTATGTCATGCATATGCATGCATTTATGTGTATATATATGTATGCACACACACAAACAAATAAAATCCTCATAAATGATCACTCTGTTATCAAGATAAATTGTCCTTCCTTTTTTCTACATACATCTTTTCAGTCCATGCTTTTGTCCTCTGTCCCAGGATGCCCCTTTTTATTTTAGCTTGAAAGCATTTGGGGATACAGAATAACGAGTGACATGATTTGCTTCTGAGCCTTTACCATGAGGGACAGTTTGGGATGTACAATGTGATAGGAAAAGCTCTGACCACTCTGGATTGACTTGTTTCCCATCCTCTGGCTGTACAGTAATTTAGATTTGTAGGTCAGGTTCCCCAGAAGCAGACTCTCAGATGGAGATTGTTGTACAAGAAGGTTTTAGAGAGTGTTTTCAAGATTAACATCTGAGTGGGAAGGGAAGCGGAGAGGTTGGAAAGTGGGAGAAGTTGAGCTCATAGCTAGTACAATAGGCCTGAGTCAGCCCCTTGGGAGCTATGAAACTAGTTGTAATGGTCTTGCATTGAAGAAGCAATAGATTCATGCTGCCTGGGGAATGGGACCTGGCCTTGGGAGAGGTGACTCTCTTTAGCAGATTGCAGTTTCAAAGGGAGTGTTGACAGCTAAGAGCAACCTTGACATGTGGAAGAGGAAGTCGCTCAGTCTTGAAAAGGGCATCTGGGCAGCTTAGTACATACAGCATCTAATTAATAATTTTAGCTGGAAATCAGACTAAGAAATTTGGAAAAGTTAAATATTTCTTAACTGCCAAAAAATTAAAGGAAGTCACAGGTTAAATATGAAGCCAATAGGATGAGGACAAACCCAAGATTTATGAACAAATTTGAACCTTCAAATCAGTTGTTAAGTGTGTTTGGCTTGTAGGTCTCTTTTGGGGATTGACAGTATCACCTAAATCCTAAATTATAAATCTATCTGTAGAACACTTGTAAATACCTATGAGGCAATAAGATTTGTGGAGGATAGTGACTTAACTTGGAAACTGATTTTTTTTTTTTCTACAAGTAATTGGAAAGGTATTTTTTCATGAAACCTTTAGCTCTCTATCTTCCTACCAATTTTTTGTAAATAAGACAGTCTACTGGGAATTTCAAACGAGATTGAAGATATGCAATAATGGGATTTTAATTCAATGACATATGCTTGGAAAATCCCCTCTTCCCATTTAGGCCATTGTTCCCAATAAAATCATTACCTCTTTTCTTAGAGTGTGTGCTTTGAGTAAGCACTAAACTCTGAAACTCCTTGTTGTATAGGAAAATAGAGCCATCTATACTAATAAAAGGGTAATATGCTAATTAGAGTGGACGTCTTCTGAACATCCATCCACATCCATCCAGACAAAGCCATAGTGGCCACTAGGGCCTAGGGCCAGCACTGTGCAGGAGGGGCGAGCCGCAGCTCAGGCAGCCGGCAGTGGCAGTAGCAGTAGGGTGATGGGGGTGGCACCTTCCCCTGATTGGCCAGGTTGCCTCCTGCAGAGGGAGGCCAGACTGTGGCTTAGGCTGGGGGTGAGGCAGAGGTGGTTAGGGGCGATCAGTCTGGCAGACAGAGGGGTTAAGGGCGACCAGGCAGGCAGGCAGGCAGGCAGGTGAGTGGTTAGGAGCCAGCAGTCTTGTATTGCGAGATCCCCTGTGGGATTAGGCCTAAACTGGCAATTGGACATCCCCCAAGGGGTTCCAGATTGGAGAGGGTGCAAGCCAGGCTGAGGGATCCCCCTCCCATGCACGAATTTTGTGCACCAAGCCTCTAGTAAATTATAAAAGATCTATTCAGTGTTCAGCCTAAATATTCCTGTTACATAAAACATATTTATTTTTCAGAAAAAGTTAACATAATCAACTTCCAAATTTTTGTGGCTTACCATAATAACATTTTATTTCCTAATTGCACAGTTTCATGTGGGTTGGGTGGCCCTCTTCCATCTGGAAGTAGATTTCTCTGAACATGTGGCCACAGCCAGTAAAGAGAAGGATAGAGGAGATAGAATCAACATTCATCACTACTGCTCATGGATCACTGGCCAGGCCCAATGTAGGAGAGCATGGGATATTTCGTGAGCAATTTGGAATAATTTAAAAGTAAATATTTTATTAAGATACTTGTTTCCACAAGGGAGCTAATTTACTTTTCTTGATATAGTATTCATTAACTTGATGATAGAAATCAGTATTTAGACTCATGGAATTTGAGTCAAAGGGGCTTTAGCATTCAGACCAGTGTTTTACACACTATGGTGGAGTTATATCTCAGAGCAGCGGTTCTCAACCTGTGGGTCGCGACCCCTTTGGGGGTTGAACGACTCTTTCACAGGGGTCCCCTAAGACCATCGGAAAACACATATGTAATTACATATTTTTTGTGTGATTAATCACTATGCTTTAATTATGTTCAATTTGTAGCAATGAAATTGAGGGTCACCACAACATGAGGAACTGTATTAAAGGGTCGCGGCATTAGGAAGGTTGAGAACCACTGTCTCAGAGGGTTGGAGATATAACAATATGAATTGGGCAAAAAGAAGTCATGGTACCAGGGCCTTGGCATCTAGATGCTAAATTGCTGCTACTGCCTTTATCTGTTTTATATTTTGTGATTTGGAGATCTTGCTGGGGAAAAAAGAGTTCTGCAGCAGAAGGAAATATCTGAAAATTACTCATCTATCCCATTACCTTCCTTTTATAGCTATAGAGGTTTAGTCATCCATTTAACCAATACTTTGGAGCCCCTGTTATATAGCAGGCCCTGATTTAGACTTTAGGAACAGAGGCCCTGTCCTCCTAAAGCCTAGATCAGGGGTGGGCAACCTTTTTGTGAGTGCATGCCCAAACCAGCAAAATCTCTGACTCAAAATTCTTCTGCGTGCCAACCCTAATTTTTTGAGAACATGTTACGCCTACTTGGTATCTCTTAAGGTGTATGTATGTGAAGAACCTTGAAGAAATAATAAAATTCATTTGAGCGACAAAAACATAGTATATGATGATGAAAAATACATTTATTTTTTAATGTATACATGTACACTGATAGTCTGACAGAAAATTTTATGACTCCATTTGATATTATCAGTGGGACTTTTGCTGCTGCATCACGGATGACAGAGATTTTACATCAGGTTTATATTTCGTGACCTTCAGAGATATGCACGAACTACTACTTTCATCCGTCAGGCTACTCCTATTACGAGACTTAACAAAATTCATCACTGAGAACAAAGATTCACAGGCGTATGTGGTTGAAACCAAAACACTGGTCGGATCTAGGAAGGCAGGGAGAGTTAAGGCAGCGGCATAGAAATTGCTCTTCCCCTCTCTTGTCAATCCATGTCTATGGTCTTTAAGATAACTTGTTATGTAAAATTATTTATTTATCTAAGATGCACCTACACTGAATTTATCTGAAAAATAAAAAAGTCGATATTAAGAAAAAAATTGTAAATGGAAGATTATAAGAGAGGGTTTCATGTGCCAGCAAACGTTACTGGCGTGCCATGTTTGGCACGCGTGCCAGGGGTTGCCCATCCCTGGCCTAGATAGAGTCTGCCTTAGAGCTTCAGTGACTTCCAGCATCAGAATAAGATAGAATTTATTTTCCTTACTCTGAGTCTTGCTTGTAATGACAATAAGATTGTTAACTGAAATTATTCTGAAGACCTGTAGAAACCCCTGGAAATGGTTGGCTAGGGAGTGTCTACACTTCCTAGGGAGAATGACTTATATCTTTAGAGAAAGAATGCTAACCTCCTTGAAGTTATTTTAAGTCCAAAATACAGACATTATTTGGATTTCCCTTCTTTCTCACTTCTACCATCTATTTGGCCAACAAATTCTCCTCTCAGAGTACAGCATGTTTCCTTTATGACAAACTATTATCATCAACAACTAACATTTGCTTCTATAGCAAAAAGTGCTCATATGCATACTCCTTGCTCATTCTTACTGTGACTCTGAAGTCAGTAAGATTTCTATTACTATTCCCACTCTCCATAAAAGAAAATAGAGAAAAAATTACTTAGGTCAAGATTACACAAGAAGAGTATTAAATGCTCTAATGGAACTGGTAGGTAAAGTTAATTATTGTTACAACCAGATACTAAATTCAGGTAATAAACAAGTGTTTCTCTAATATGCACTCTTACCACTACTAGTAGTAATGATTATTATGGGAATGCTGAGAAGAGAGTGCCTGAGTGTGTGGATTTCAGAATCATAGAAACCTGGGTTTGAATCTGGGGCTCCACCTCTTACTGTGTGAGTTTGATGAAGTTGTTTATTTCCCCACCTGTCTCAGCTGTGAAACAGGAATGGATGGGAGGAGTAGACTAGATAACAATGGTTATGTAATGCATTTACCACAACTCTTCATGCATGGACAGCATTAACAACTTTTGGCTATAATTGTTGTTATTTTGTGATAGTCTACATTAAGTAATACTATTCACCCCGTATTCACATCTTGTTGAATATAAAAACAGCTGCAACTACAATGGGTGAGCACTGTACCAGCCATAAAGTACAGCACTCACTGTGTCAATACTATAAAAAGGAGTTTTGAATCTCAGTTGGAGCTTTAGTCCTGGCATTGTGCTAAGCTAGAAAACTCCTATTCATTGTAGTGATTTTAGCACAATGCCTGTACCTGAGCTTTAGGAACACACAGAAGTTGGATGCTTTTTTTCTGTCCAACTTGGGTAATACCCCTTATTTTAGAAGCACGTTAAAATAGGTTTACCTGGCATTAAGTTTACAGATTTAATTCTTCACATTTGTTGTTTTACTAAAGAGACATATTTTGACTGACTTGTTTAATTTATAATCTCAGATGAATGAATAGGGATTTACATACATAATTCATGTGGTCTGTATTCAATGGGAAAGATTACCCTATCTCGAATTTTAACATGGAGGAATACTGCTAACTGGAAATACTCTCTTTGTACAGAATGCCTTATTTAAAAAAGTGAACAGATTTTCACATTGAATCGATGGCATTCCTGAGTAAATACTCATAATAATTGCTAGATAAATCTTAAAAGATGATCTTTGAAAATATTGTTTAAATGTAAGGCTAATATGGATTTATACTGGTGAACAGTTGACATGAGTGATGAGGATGATTTTCCAGTATTTTGAAAAGACACATACATCACAGTTCAGCACCTTTGCTGAGATGAAGGTGTAATGAGGTTATAAAAAAATAAAAGTATAATAGAAACATTTAGCCATCACTACCAAGTTCTAGCTCATAACATGTTTGCCCCATTATTCCATGTATATTAACATGCCTGCTTTTAGTTCATGAGAAAATCAAGTGTATATAAGAAAGGCCTGCCTAGCTGGCATGGCTCAGTTTTTGAGTGTCGACCTATGAACCAGGAGGTCATGGTTTGATTCCCAATCAGGGCATATACCTGGATGGTGGGCTTGCTTCCCAGTGTGGGGCCTGCAGGAGGCAGCTGATTAATGATTCTCTCTCATCATTGATGTTTATATTTCTCTTTCCCTCTCTGAAATCAATAAAAATATATTTAACAAAAGAAAGGCCTGTGTTTTGTGGGTGAAAGTCTGATAATTTGGATCTATATTACATAGCATTTAATGCAGAATTTCTAAATGATAAAGTTTGCTCCAGAATTTACTCTGTTCTTAATTAGGCAAGTGAATTAGAGGGATCAGTGTAACTGAGAATCCGTCCTTACTTTTGTTTTTTTCAAATGTGAAATTAAGAGGCTGATGCATTTGCCTTTATCATTGCTGGCTTTGGTAAATTTTTCACACCACGTGGTTGATAAGAGGGCTTGGCGATATGAAAGGTGAACAGTTTTCTTTCCTTTTACCCTGGGTTCAAGTGGGACTAGTGTTTCTCCCACCCTCCTTCCCCCCACCTCCTCCAGAGAAGCCACTTTTTGATTTTTAGTTTCTGTTTGTATTTCTTTGGGGAAGAAATGATGGTAGTTAGGGCAGCAATGTAGGCACTATGTCTTCTTTCTTCTCTTCTTTGCTCGTACACGTCTTCATTACAGGAGACAGAAACATGAGAGCCTCAATGGGGAATTTTCCCAGAAGGGAGAGAGGAAGCATCCATTCCTCTCTAATGCCAGTCATTTCCAGGGAGAAGTGATTTTTCTTGTTTGACCCTTGGGCTCTTCCCTGCTGGGCAAATCTGCCTCTTTGTGCTTTCCCTCAGAGCTTCTGGAAGGAAGACCTTCTGGAGGAGAGATCTGGGCAGATAGGAGGGAAACACTGTTCCTATGAGCTTCCTCTGTTTGACCTCTCCTGGGAGAGACAGCCTCTCTGGGTGGGCGAAGCCAGCATCTCCAAATACATGGCTGGCTGCAGAGGGTGTTTGACTTACTTGTAGGCTCTGAGGGGTTACAGACAAAACAGAAACTGTAGAACTGGTAGAATAGTGCATTTAGAAACAAAGAAGATGCTGAAGTTTGAGCACCCCCTATTATTTTCCCTTCAGCATGATGTTACAATATGTTTTGTTCAAGCCTAAACAAACCTTTTCATCTGGTAATTAACATTTTACAGTGTTTTTCCTGCCACCATATATTTTTGTTTAGAAAATTAAGACCCAGAGCCAAAGGCAATGAGTAAAATGTTTGTTTTGTAAAGGGTATATGTTTAAACCCATAAGAGATGATTAGAGGGTAAAATAAGAATGTTGAAAATCATTTAATCAGGGGGATGGGGTGGAGGCCGGTAAGGGGATAAATGGTAATGGACAGAGGCTTGACGCGGGGTGGTGAACACAGTAGTGTTCAGATGATGTGTTATAGAATTGTGAACCCGAAGCCTGTATAATGTTGTTGACTAGTGTCACCCAATAAATTCAATAAAAAGGAATAAAATAAAATGAACAGTTTACCCTCAACTTCCTTGATTTCACCATATATCAATATTTTGATTCAACTATCTTTGTGGTTTATTTCATACTTATATATTTTTAAATGTTTTTTTTGAATTGTCTTTTATACATATTAAGTAATAGATACAACCATTGAGTGAGTTTAGAGACATACCTTTTGTGGCATGCATTTAGACATACATGAAGAGTTTATGAAATCTGTAGAATAATTGACATCCCAATCACAAGTTATCTTAGGGATTTTTAGATTCTGGTCTTGATTCTACTTTCTGTAATCTAACTCTCTAGGGTTTCCGAGTTTTCAAGAATGTTTCATTCATTTTAATTAATTAATTGCTTAATTAAAATAGAGTTTGGGCTCTGGCTTGCATCAGGAAATACAGAGGTGCATTGAAATTAACAACAATTATGTGATTCTGTAAGTTAGTGCCGAGCTAATTAAACTTTCAGGAAGCTCTGCTTTTTATGTACATGTCAAAGCTAGTTTTTAATTTATCTGAAGTGGTTTGTAATTGTTGGTAATGCTGATAATAAAATTTACACTGTTTGGATCAGAAAAAAAAATTAGTGTAGACTCAGCCGGTGATTAAATGTAATTTGGACCCTAAAATGTCTTTCCTGGCACTCCCTATATTGTAGATGCTATGTTTTCTGCCCTCCTCTCAGAGAATACAAAAGCATCCTGGCGAGGAGTCAGCCCACCTCTTTCTCACGCTGATTATTTGCTCTAACTGTGGTCAGAGGATTTCAGCCTCACTGTCCAGGTCTCTGTTGAGAGATCTAAACTGCAGCAGAGGAGAGTGACTTTACACCCGGTAAGGAACTTTTAAGTAGGAAGGCTATGAAAACCAGGCAAAGAGGCATTTCTCTGCACACACTATTTGCTTGATCAGGAGAAAATTAAAAATGACTGCTTATTTGATAGACTGTTAGATAAGCTGACAGACCAAGGCTTAAGGGGAAATATGAACACTCCATATTTTTAAAATGCATAATTTTAGAAGGATGGAGAAAAAATTAAAATAAAGCTTTCATTCAGTGTATTTGTGGAAGCTTTGGGACACAGTGAAATATTGCACACTTTTGGACTGGACATATTTTAGTCAATATGCTAGCTGTAAGATCCCTGGGCTGACCACAGGGTCTGGCATCATCTCTGGTAGCCAGTTGGTACACAATGTCCAGTCTGTGAATACACACTGGGCCACATTATGCTTACCAAACTCAGAATACTTATGATGATTTTTTAACTGGGCATGAAGTCTCATATTCTTTATTGATAATAAATAATTCTCAATGTTATATAGTTTTGCTATGTATTTGTAATTTTTATACATATTTTCAAGATTTTAGAGTGAAGTAGTTATACTTATTAGGGTCATGCTGGCAAAATTCAACTAAATGCTGGCTTCTGCCACTCTAAATTATCACCCGAATTTTATGACTTGAACTCATTTTTCCTTGCTCACTTTTTCAGTCTTATCAAGGTACTAACACCTCCGTTGTGTTCTGTGCTCCAAGTTTGCTTTCAGAGATACTTTATATGTGTTTTTATGTATGGAACACACAATGTTATTTTTGGAGTCCCTTTACATATGTACTCTGTGCGTCGGTAGAGTGCAGACACGGGAAACAAAGGGAGTTCGTTAGGATTATTTCTAAGTGAATTTGAATGTTTCAGGGAAGGTGTGTAAAAGATGTCCTCAGATAGCTTGAAAGTTTGCCCTAGGCCTACGGTTAAATACATCTCCACTACCCTTTGGTCTAATAAACAGCAAAGGCCTTGGGGAGAGCTAGCAGCTCCAAAGGATGAGCTGAGTGTGTCAGTCTGGCTCCAGGAGGATCGGAAGAGAATGCAAGGAGAGCAGGGTCAGAATTTTTCACTGAATCTCTGCAAGGGTGAAAATGACAGTGGAATCCAATATAATTTGGGCCTTAGGCTCTAAAGCAGGCCGGGGAACCTTTTTTTCTGCCAAGGACCATTTGGATATTTAGAACATCATTTGTGGGCCATACAAAATTATCAACTTAAAAAGTAGCCTGCTATATTTGGTCAAACACTTAACTCATCTCTAATGCCTTTGCGGGCCTTATACAGCCTGTGGGCCGGACATCCCCCTGCTCTATAGGGAGTACAATAGGTAAGGTAAAATTTGAGTATTATGGAAATTACTTTTGGAAGGGCCATACTGAAGACAAACACATCCTCTCTGTCATGTCTCACACAGGCAGTGTACCTTCCGGCGTTGGATGAGGCAACTCTGTTGAGCACCAGATTAAGTAGCTGGCTTGTGTTTTAAGGTCCATGTTGGATAAAAATATGTGTCTTTGTGTCATTAAATTCATTGGATACCAGAGTCTCACTCATGGAGAGGTGTTCTGTGGCTGAGAGTCATACAGGAGCTGAGACTGTCCTTGGGTGGAAGATTCCCATGGTCACTCAGGGGAAATGCTATAGAAAGAATTGGAATGTTGAATGGATATCTGTTCACAATTTAGACCGTTTTCTTATTTATCTCTGTCATATACGTATACTTAAATTCTTATAAGTTAAATGCTTGCATGATGTAAATGCACTATTTTTGTGGTCAACTGGCAAAAGCAAAGGAAAGAAGCTCCCCCTAGAGTCTCATATTCTGTTTCTTGAGTGATTTAAATATCCACTGGAAATAAAAATATCCACTGTTAATGATTTCTCTCTTTAGATACATTACTTTTGCAGAAATAGGCTAAACTTCTTCTCACAGAATTTCATTCAGCATAGCTTTGAAACATGCAAAACTTTTAAAACCTTTTCATCCTAAAAGGTAGAGGATTAAAGGGCACTAATTTGTCAAAAAACTATAGGTGCTTACAAAGTGGAAGACACCATCTGGCCCTGGTGCATTGATATACAGTGAGGAACATATGTTGTAGGCCTTTATAGGACTTCCATTTGGATTTGGCCTTAATATTTCTCTTATAGTTGATAGTTCTTAAATTTGACTCCATTACATCTCCTTTTAATTCCATTGGGAGTAGACTCCCACCAATGGTGCTTCTACTGAATGGAGGAAATTCTCTCTTCGCACCACAGCTCTAGTATTTAATTTCCAAAAGAGTGGCCTTACATTCTCAAACTTTTGCTGCTCTCCCTTAGACATAAGATTTTTATTAAATCCTTAAGCTCATATCCTAAAACCAGTCATTCAAGTCCAGAGGATAATTTGGAATTGGGTATAAAAAAAAAATCTGAAGATGAAGAATTAGGGTTAGGAACTGGCACTCAACCTTGCCTTTTCTGTAGTATGTAAAGTTATAATAGAAGGGAATATAAGAATGTGTTTCAAAGAAGCAGGGACAGTTCTTTTGTTGTTTTAGGTAATACATTTTTCACTTAATTCAAAAAGTTTTTATTATTGAACATTTGGAAACAAAATCTCTGATACTCAAATTAATTCATTGCATCTTCACCATTCCTTCCTTCCCCAGGTTCTTTATTTCTTATACAGTTGTGTCTGTATTAATGTGAACATAAAATACTGACATGTAAAAATGTTGAAATAGAATTTGTTCTATCTTTTTATTGCTGTTAACAATAATTTATATTAAATTATAAATATATTTGTTTATTTGTAGTGACTCATCTTTAATGACTCTTCTGTTAAATGCTAGAGTATTAATTTAAAATGTCATAGCACTATTCCCAAGGATGGTCCCATAATCTTCTCCAAACAATGACTTGTTGCAGTGACAGGGCACCTCTTTAATAGTAAAGAAGATGCTCAGGAGATCTGGATGAAACATTTGGCAAATATTAGCCCTTAGAAATGAACACAAGCTTAAACATTCCATTTAATTGAACAAATATTTATTAAGTATTATGTGTCAGGTGCTGAATCATATTGCCACAAAGAAAATCTATTAGTAAAATAAATAGACTTTTAAAGGAGAAAAGTATTTGCTGTCTTTTGTAAACTCAGTAGCATGGGAAAGAAGGATTTGATGTTTCAGCATTATTTTGCAAACAAAAGACGAATACCTTTATTACAAATCCTCATTAAAAATAATTGTGAAAATGGACTTCAGGCAAGCTTCTTGAATTTCACATATCCCTTGTTCTGAAAACAGTTGACTGCAATCAGATATGGTTTGAACTTTTTAAAGGAGACACCCAGACTCACTTTTTCTTGATTCAACCAAAAGATACTTTGATTGGTTATAAGATCCATGTGCTAATTTCTGAACTCTATATTATTTGTTTTGCATTAAAAGACTTCTACTTATTTGAAATATGTGAAATATTTTGTCATTTAACAGATTAGCAATATAATTTTATAATGCAAAGTATCTGTAAGCAAGGGCCTTATAATAAAATGTTCCTGGGAGATAGTTAGGCCTGACTCATCAATCAATAGGACAAATGGACAAATGAATGCTGCAGGGACAAAATGTAAGGCTGGAAGGAGAGGCTACTTGGTAGACCATCAGTTATACATGGTGGGACTAAAGCAAGTTTACAGTTGTTCCTTTGTAAAAGTAATACAATAATTAATAAATAATAATACAAGAATAAACTGTGTTTCACGTACTCACAACTGTAAATCTGCTTTTGCCCCACTTTGTGTTTTGACCAACACTGATATTTTTATATCAGGATTTTGTTTTTGGGGAAGTCAGTTTTTTAAAAAAATAAATTTTGTAATCTTCTTAAATGTGCTTGAGGAATCTATTCCACCCCACCTCCAAGTCTGTTTCTATCTAAACTGGGATTTTCAGAATGTAACACCCTTAAATAGAGAACAGTTACGTCTAATCCTATTTAAAATGGTTGCTAAGGGATATTCATAGGAGCTTAGAAATGACTCAAGATCTCTTTTTAAGAAGTAGAGGAGAAAAAGTAAAGAAAATTTATAGACAGAATTTTGACCCATGGGTTTTGTCATGTGATTTCTGGTGTTTAAGATGTAGGAATCATTTCCAAATCGTGAAGTTCTGGGCCTTCCATGGGGCCCTGAACCTCTTCCTACCATGCTGGTCACCTGTGCTCCTGAGGACTCCCATGGGGAAAATAGGTTTGCACAGCCGAGTTCAGGTTAAGGTGATATTTCCTTTCTCTACAACAAAGGTGTGGTCGAAAATGATAACTAGAGGTTTGACCCATAGCTCTACTAACCACCTTCTTTAAAAGAGTAGTTACTGTGAGTAGGGTAAAGATTAAAGCTAGCCAATGACTATATTCCTTAATGCCCATGCTAGGAAACACGGAGGCCTATTTCAGGGTGCTCTGTTTTTGTTGTTTCAGGATGAATGTGCAATGTATATTTTCCCCTTCATCTGTAAGAGTGATTTTTTAAAATATATTTTATTGATTTTTTACAGAGAGGAAGGGAGAGAGAGATAGAGAGTTAGAGAGATAGAGAGATAGAAACATCGAGAGAGAGAAACATCGATCAGCTGCCTCCTGCACACCTCCTACTGGGAATGTGCCCACAACCCAGGTACATGCCCTTGACCGGAATTGAACCTGGGGCCTTTCAGTCCCCAGGCCGACGCTCTATCCACTGAGCCAAACTGGTTTGGGCTGTAAGTGATTTTTATATTACTTTGTGACAGGAAAATATGAGCTGCAGGGCTTGCCATAGACCAGGTGAAATCAACTTCTATTAATATGGTCATTAATTATTTTTCCAGTTGCAAATGTTCAGGAGCTTATAAAAGGGAACTTTGAATGCCCAACCTGATATTTCTTCTGACAAACAGAAAGATAGTGATCTCTTTGCCCACAAAATATTTAAGAGTGAATACAAGGGCTTTTAAAAATCAAAACTTTGCTAGAGATTTTAGAGCAAACAACATAGTGAAACATTTTTAATATCAAGTAAAAATGTTAGGGTGAATTAGTTCTCAAACTAAAGGAACTCAGGGACACAGAGAGCAGACTTATGGTTGCCATAGGGAAAGGGAGTGGGTGATAGGTGACAAAAGGTGGAGGGGATTAAGAAGTACAAACTCCCAGTTATAATAAAGTAAGTCACATGATATAATGTCCAGCATAAAGAATATAGTCAATGATATTATAATAAATTTTTTTTTTTTTGGTGACAGATGGTTCCTAGACTTATGGTGATCACTTCGTAAGGTATATCAATGGTGAATCACTATTTTGTACACCTGAAACTAATGTAATATTGTATATTCAACTATACTTTAATAAAAAGAACAATGTCAATATTTATTCTCAATAAAAGTTTATTGAGAAACTAACAGTAGAAGTAAGGTGAGATTGAATATAAAACTTTAATAATTTACCCTTAGATATTTTTATTTAAAGTAAGAGCTAAATAAATATGTTCATATATCAGTGCTAGGCAATATTTGTTGACTATAAAATGCAGACTTTTTGCTCTATAAAACCACCAAAATCAAGTGGAAAATTGTTATAGTCTCCATCTCACTTTGTCAAAAAGATTTGAGATGAGATCTGTCCAAGGCACCATGGTTCATTATTTGCTCTTTAGGGAGAAAACCTAACTCTTTAGGGAAAAATAGCTTCAGATTGCTAGCTTCTCAAATCCAAACAAATAAAATATTAGGAAACATAAAATATGCTACAAATGTAAGGCCTCTTTTGCTGGATTAGGGTTGTATGAGGGCTAGGGTCATCCTAAAGTGATAACCTTTGTACACTATCAGGGAACCTTAAATACAGTGGCCACTCAGCAAATGAATCCTGTCCAAGTGAATTAAGTGTATAACCACTTGTACCACTTTGATTTAATTCTGTTTGAGAAGGTAGATTTTTTTAAATATATTTTTTATTGATTAAGATATTACATATGTGTCCTTATCCCCACGTTGCCCCCTCCTCCCCCCCCCCCACACTCATGCCCTCACCCTCCCCCGTTGTCCGTGTCCATTGGTTAGGCCTATATGCTTGCATATAAGTCCTTTGGTTGATCTTTCCCCCTTACCCCACCCTCCCCTACCTTCCCTCCAAGGCCCGACAGTCCAATCAATGCCTCTCCATCTCTGGATCAGTCCTTGTTCATCAGTTTATGTTGTTCATTATATTCCACAAATGAGTGAGATCATGTGGTATTTATCCGCTCTCCAGTTCCGTCCATGCTGTGGCAAATGGTAAGAGTTCCTTTTTCTTATTCTTCTTCTTAAAGAATACCTTTCAGCATTTCATATAGTGCTGGTTTGGTGGTGATGAACTCCTTTAGCTTTTTCTTATCTGTGAAGCTCTTTATCTGACCTTCTATTCTGAATGATAGCTTTGCTGGATAAAGTAATCCTGGTTGTAGATTCTTGCTATTCATCACTTTGAATATTTCTTGCCACTCTCTTCTGGCCTGCATGGTTTCTGTTGAGAAATCAGCTGGCAGTCATATGGGTACTCCCTTGTAGGTAACTGACTGTTTTTCTCTTGCTGCTTTTAAGATTCTCTCTTTGTCTTTTGCTCTTGGCACTTTAATTATGATGTGTCTTGGTGTGGTCCTCTTTGGGTTCCTTTTGTTTGGGGTTCTCTGCGCTTCCTGGACTTGTAAGTCTATTTCTTTGACCAGGTAGGGGAAGTTTTCTGTCATTATTTCTTCAAATAGGTTTCCAATATCTTGCCCTCTCTCTTCTTCTGGTACCCCTATAATTCTGATGTTGGTACGCTTGAAGTTGTCCCAGAGGCTCCTTACACTATCTTCATATTTTTGGAATCTTTTTTCTTTTTTCTTTTTCTGTTGGGTATTTTTTGTTTCTTCGTATTTCAAATCTTTGACTTGATTCTTGGGATCCTCTTGTCTGCTGTTGGATCTCTGTATATTATTCTTTATTTCAGTCAGTGTATGCTTAATTTCTAGTTGGTCTTTTTTCATATCCTCCAGGGTCTCACTAAATTTATCGGCGGTTTCCACAAAATTCTTGAAAAACCTTATAAACGTGGTTTTGAACTCTATATCCAGTCATTTGCTTTCCTCCATTTCTGTCATTTGTGACCTGTTTCTTTGTCTCCGCATTTTTTATGCTTCCCTGTGTTGGTAGAGTGGTTTTGTGTGCTAGGTGTCCTGTAGGGCCCAGTGGCTCAGCCTCCCCAGTTACCTGAGGTGGACACTCTTGGTGCACCCCCTTGTGGGCTTTGTG
The DNA here is from genome assembly GCF_014108235.1 of Myotis myotis. Lineage (NCBI taxonomy): Eukaryota > Metazoa > Chordata > Mammalia > Chiroptera > Vespertilionidae > Myotis > Myotis myotis. The sequence goes on along the minus strand of NW_023416379.1, from coordinate 65,374,032 downwards.
CACAGTCTTGTTGTAGTTATGCCTTGATTGTTGTAGGATCACTGGGAGGAATTGACCTCCAGGCCAATTGGCAGTGAGAATCAGCTGTGTCTGAAGTGGGAGAACTTCTGTGCTGAAGACACCCTTCTGGGGCAAGACTTGCTTCAGTGGGGCTTGGGTGCTCACTGAGTCTGCGCCCTGAGTGTGTCCCTTATGGATCTGAGGAGTTGTAATCTGGATGGTCCCCCTCTGACCACTGGGTACACTGGCTCTTGGATCTAAGGAGGTGCGAATTTAGCCTCTGCCTAAGGCTACCCAGCAGGAGCTACGAAGAGAACTGCAGATTCCCCTTCCTTTTTTGGAGTTTGGAGGTGCCCTGATGAGGCCCAGCTGTGAAGCAATGCAAGCTGCTGTGGGGCCTTGGGCCTTCTCTTGGAAGTTCTGGGTCTGTCTGGCCCAGCTGCAATTTGTTAGGTAATTTTCAGGTTGCAAAGGGCCAGGACATTCATATGCAAAAGCCTCTGCCGCAGCCTGGGTGGGGTGGGGTCTCAGGGAATCAAAGGGCGGACAAGCAGCTATGGCTGGTCCTCAGCCCTGCCCTAAGGGGCCGCATGTCTCAGTGTCCCGATAATTGCTGCAAGCACCTCTGAGGGAAAGCCGCCCTCAAGTTCAGAGTTTTGCCTGCTGCCAGACAGTCCAGTTTCTCCCTGTATGAGTCCTGGGTCCCCAGAGACTTTCCGGAACCAGAGTTCAGAGCAGTGGGGAGCTTGTGACTCCCTCCTGATTCAAAAAGACAGCCGCGTCCTCAGGTACCAGCCCCTTTCCGCGCGTGCACACTCGAGCCTCCGTACCTTTGCACTTTACTTCCGCAGCTTCTCTGGGTCTCAGTGTGCTTTTCTCTTTTCTTCTAGTTGTAGAATTTACACTCAGCCAGCCTTCCTGTAGTTCTGGATGATGTCCGTTTTGTCTTTTCATTGTATTTTTGAAGTTGTTGTGGGAGGCAGCAATTTCCCGGTGTTTACCTATGCCGCCATCTTAGTTTCTCTCCGAGAAGGTAGATTTTTATAATCATAATCCCAAATGCCGCCAGGCAAAAAATGTTGCTAAATTATATATACAAAGCCTAGGCTTCCTATTCTTATATGTGGGGATTATTTGGTATTTTCCTATCACTCTGAATCCCTGTCCACCTGTATATTAGCAACTTTCTACTTATAAGGTATTCTGACTAATGTTACATATTTACATGTATGATTTTCCTTCCCAGGTATTATTCTTTATCTTTCCCCAATCTGTTACATATGCTTTTCATCATTGCCTCCACTTTCTCTCCAATTGTCTGGTCAGGGTGCTCCAGAAGAAATCAGTCTAGTGACATATAAGATCATCTGCCATTGCAGAAAAAACCAGTTCTTAATGTAAAAGGCCCGCATCATGGAGTGTTTGCTCTGTGTAGGTGGTTCTAGCTATTTTCCAGTTGTTCACATTCCTTTTTTTTAAACACCTGTGTGTCTTTCTTGATCAAGGATACCCACTATCCTTTGCTCCCCGGATGTGGGTTTTTTTTTCCCCTCACATGTTAGAACGGGATGTAGTTACTGAGAATGTTAGAGCTTGGGCAAATCACTTAACCTCTCTGTGCCTCAGTTTCTTCTCCTCCCAGGATTGTTTGGAAGATTAAATGAGTCAATATTTATGCAGCACTTAAAATAGTGCCAAGCACATAGTAAACATTATCAAATTATTTGATAAATAAAATAAATGAAAATGGCTGTGGAAGATAATTAGTGGTGGAAAAGAACTGATGTTTGAGAAGTGGAGCAGGAATTTCTAATGTGAAAGGTTTTGCAGTACTGTGGGCTAGTGCTTGAAGAAGCTAGAATGAGCACCAAGGGAGAGCTTTTACCCTGAGAGGTCAAGCCATTTCCAGTAAAAGCCAACCGGAGTAACTAGCATTAAAAAAGATTGTTTCATGGATTAGGGTGTATGAGGGAGAGTTTAAAAACTGTTTCCAAGGATACAGAGCATTTTCTAATAGACTCCTTATTTGAACCCATTGGCCCTCTGAACACTAATGAAATTTTACTTTTTCATATTCCTTTTAAAAGTTCACTGTCTGCTTTTCTTCCACTGGTTGATGAGTCACCTGAACCAGGTGGTATTTGTATTTCTAAGAATCCATTCTATTTTTGAGTAATTCTAAGCTGATTTTTAAATGAATCTTATACTTTATAAAATTATTATCATTCTAGATTTCTGGTGATATTATTAATTTGCTAATCTGAAAGTCTTTCATTTCTAGCTCTGTGAAGAACCAGGAGTACATTAAAAAATACCTTAAGAATCCAGAAGGGATGCTTCTTAGCAAGTTGTATCTCAAGGACTTTATTCATAGGCAACTCCTTTGTGGTCTCACACTGAGCCTATTCTAACTTATTTAGGTTTTGATTTAATTAATGCATTTAATTACTTATTGCAAGTTAGGAGGGGAAGGGGGACAACAGAGAGAAGAGTAAAGGAGACCATTCAGCAGTCTATTGAAGACATTCAGGTAAGAGACTATGTTGACTTGAACTGCAGCAGTAATAAGGAGGGGTTGAGTAGAGATTGAGTGTAGTATACCAACCATGGGGTTGACAGAAGTTTCCTATAGATTTGACTGGGTGTGAGGAGGCAAGAATGATTCCAGGATGCAGATGATTTAGGTGGCATTTACTAATGGTGTAGAATTAGAGAAGAGGTCTAATTGGATCACAATTCAGTGTGGGACATAATTTTGAGATGCTGATTTCATATACAGTTGGGAGATACTGAATATGTAGTTGAATATTCAAGTTTGGAATACAGGGAAATGTTGGGGCCAGGGATATAAATTTGGAGTTGTTAGATTACAGAAATTTTAGAAAACCATAGAACTTGGACTTGATCACCAAGACCAAGGGTAGACTATGAAGAGAGGAGGGCTGAAGACAGCTGTGGGATTGCTAATTTTTAGATATAGAGAAGCAGAATTGGAGCTTATAAAGGAGACAGAAAAGAGGTAACCAATGAGGTAGGAAGACTAGAAAAGTGTGAAATCATGGAAACCAAGTGAAGGGAAAGTGGACAAATCCTGCTGAATGCTTGTGAGGCACAGAGTGCCATTGAAGGCTGAGGTTGCCCATTGGATTAGACCACGGGTCCACATGCAAATACAAATATTGTATTTGTTCCCGTTTTGTTTTTTTTACTTCAAAGTAAGATATGTGCAGTGTGCATAGGAATTTGTTCATAGTTTTTTTAAAACTATAGTCCAGCTCTCCAACGGTCTGAGGGACAGTGAACTGGCCCCCTGTTTAAAAAGTTTGAGGACCCCTGGGTTAGACAGTGTGGAGGTCACCAGTATCCTTTTCAAGAGTAGGCACCTTGGAATAGTTAAGACCAAAACATAATTTGAGTGGATTCAAGAGAGAATGGGAAACTGCAAAGATAACTCTTTTGAAGAGTTTTCACATAAAAGGGACAGAGACATGAGGTGTTATTTGGAGAGGATTGGGGTTAAGTTTTTCTCTTTTAAAGGGAGATATATCACAAGTATGTGTGCAACTGAGAATGGTCAATTAAGAGTTTAAAAGAAAAATCTTAATGGTGTAGAGGAGAGAAGGAACAATTACAGAATCAAGTCCTTGAATAGGCACGAAGGATGAGTGTGAACAGAAAGGAGTAAAGGAGGAAGCTGTAGATATGAGCAAAGACAATTAATCCACTGTAACTAAGAAGAGTTATATTAGATAGGCACAGATCCAGAAGATGGTAGATGGGGAAGTTATGGGAAACTGTGGAAATTCTCTTTTGATTATTTCTCTTCCAAGAAATACTGTGATCACTGAGAGCAATGAGAAAGTAAGGGGTGTAGCCACAGAGAGTGGGTGAATAAATGAACCAGAAAAAATATATAGAGAGTTGCCAGCAATTCTGAGGATTTATTTGAGGTTGGGATCATATTTGATTTGAATTCAGTTAGCATGGGTGTGTTTTTCCTTCAGCCATGTTCAGCTGTTTGGCTGTAAGCAGGAGGTAAGTAGAGAGTAGGATTTAGCAAGGTTAGGGTTTTGCCAAGTGAGTATGAATACTCAATAAAAGAGCATATGCACTGGAGCTGTATGTCACACTGTGATTATAGTGAGTCATGGTCCATGAAATATAAGTGGATAAGGGGATAGAGTTAGTGAATTGTAGGTACTTCTGGGCTAAATAATTGTGAAGAGCGGTTTCTGGAGTGAGTGAGCAGAAGAGAAAGTGATGTTGAGGGAGCAGAATGTTTAAAGTTGGTAATGGGTAATAGCAAGTTCTAGCATGTGAATGTGGCAATGGGTAGCTGAGTTGTAACAGTGAACTAGATCTCTGGAAAGAGGGATTGAGCTCTGAGAGTCAGTGGTTGGATGAACATCTACATGTGCATTGAAATGACTGACTGGTGTTGTAGTCAGTTTGGGTTACTTTAAAAAAATACCATAGACTGGGTGACTGATAAACAACAGAAACTTACGTCTTACATTTCTGAAGGCTAGAAACTTGAGATCAGTGTTCGGGTGAGAGCCCTTTCTGAGGATGCAAACTGCCATCTTTTCATTGTATCTTCACATGGCAGAAGGGACTAGAGCTCTCTGGAGTCCCTTTTATAAGGGCACTAATCCTATTCTTGAGAGCAGAGCCTTCATGACCTAATTACCCCCCACGGTGAAACCTTTTACTCCCATTACATTGGCGGTTTGGATTTCAACACATGAATTTGGAGAGGGGAGAGGACACAAGCATGCAGTCCATCCAACTGGTGCCTGGAGTAGTGGTTAAGAGAAAGTAAGTCACTGCAAAAAACTTCAGTGACTGGGAGTTTGTTTCCAGGAAACAGTGACAGAGATGGATGGTTATGTAGATACATGGTGTGAGCGTGACTTCTTTAGGGACTTCTCTATGGAGGAGAGAGTTTAGCACCTGTGATATTCAGACACCTAGGGAGATCAAAAGATGCATCAGACAGTCTTCAGGAGTTGGAAGTCATTTTGCAGGGGAGATGAGAAACCTGCATGAGTAATTTAAAAGCGGGGTAAAATGTGATACCAGAAACACTGGAGATATAGATAAAACACAAAGAGGGGTTTGGCAGAAGAATTGCTTTCAGATGTGGGATTGAGGGGAAGCATTTTGTAAGAAGTGTCTTTTGAGTGGATGTTGAAGGCTGGCAAAGATTTGAGTACAGAGATATGGAAGAGGGAACTTCACCCACAGAGAAGAATGTAAGCAAAGATGTGGAAATAAGGAATTCTAGGGAAGCAGCAAATAGTTCCTTTTTGGTTTCCAGGATGCATGAAGAGGATGAAGTAGAGAGAGCTGGAGAGTCTGACTGGGGCTAGATAAGAGGAATTGAATAACAAACAAAGATCTCCCAGTCCATTGGCAGAAGGAGTAGAGCAAGATTTTAAGGCACACTGAACATTTTTGAGCAAAATAACGATATGACCAGATGTGGACTTCAGGAAAAGAAATTATGGAACTCAATGCCCATTGGATAGAGGAGGAAGTGTCTAGGAAAAAAGAGACAAGTTAATAGCATTGGCAGAGAGTAATTTATATCTTGTTTTACAATCTATAAACACCTACTGTGATTGGTGCTAATAGTGCTGGTGCCATCCGAAAAGGATTGATGAGAACAAATTAATGAAGTCTAATAGAAATTCAGTCCATAAATGGGACAGTCCATGAATGTAGTATTGAGAAATTCAGTCCATAAATGTTGACAGTCCATGAATGTAGTATTAAGAAGAGGAGAGAAGAAAGTCAAGAAAATGATGAGGTTTTGACTTTGGCTGATGTGAAGGAACATTTATAAATAGAAGAAAAGGACCAAGAATGGGTGGGAAGGTTATCAGTTCACTTTTGGGATATGAGTTTTAGATGCAAGCTAGCCCTGAGATAAAGTTATCCAGCAGGTAATTTAAAATTTAAGAGAGTCATCAGTGTACTGCTGATAGCGGAAGTCATGTGCCAGGTAAGAATAGCAAGGAAAAGGTAGGTGTAAGAGATAAGCAAATAATATCAACGATAGGTCCTCATGGCACATTTTTATTATGGGGAAGAAATGAGGGGAAATAATCAGAAATTGGGACAGTTAAGGGGTAGTGAAGTCACCCACAGAGCAAGCCTGAGAGATTGTAATGTCGCTTAATCCAAAACTATATCTATATCTATATCTATGTCTATGTCTATGTCTATGTCTATGTCTATGTCTATGTCTATGTCTATGTCTATGTCTATGTCTATGTCTATGTCTATGTCTATGTCTACGTCCATATCTATATCTATATATCTATATCTATATCTATATCTATATCTATATCTATATCTATATCATCTATATCTATCTCTAATCTATATCAATATATGAATGAAAGGGCTATTTACTTTTATCAAAAGGTTCAAGGAGGTTAAGAACAAGAATTGAAATATGTTGTTGGATATTGTAACTACCAATTGATGGACATTGGAAAATATCAGTGATAATAACCACCACCACCACAGCTTCAATGTTGACTATGAACAACACAGCAGCAATACTTTATCATCAGGACAGAAAACAGATACTAAAAACACTCTAAACATAGAATATATTCACATTTATAGCTGATAGAGCCAATTTATATAAGATTCAAAGAGGGCAGCTCATTTCTGCCCACCCTGAAGGAATCAGTAAATTATGGTTTAATAGAATTGATATTCATAATATGGAAACATGAGTCTTGAAGATTCATTCACCTTAAAAATGATTGGTTTTAAAATCAGTGATGCTAAATACAGTGTGGTGTACTGAATTGGATCTTGGAACAGTAAAAGAACATTTGTGGTAAAACTGGAGAAATGCAAATACAGTCTGTGGATTAGTTAATAGTCATGCACCAATGTTCATCTCTTAGTATAATAATTCATGTATGATGAGACATTAGGGGAGCCTGGGTAAATGGTAATGGAAACTTTCCACTATTCTGTAGCTTTTTGTAAATATAAAAATTGTTTCAAATTAAAAATTTTATTTTTAAAATATATGACCCCAAAACCAGTGGTATATGTAATATAAAAAGATATTCAACCATTTAGTTAAATGAATAACCTCTTGGTGCTTACATAGGTAAATTTTAGTTAATGAAAATTTTACTTATGAAAACAAACTCATTCCATAGGTGTTTTTAAAAATATAAATGAGGCATTATTATTCAGAGACTAAATAGTAATACTGAATAAAATATCTTTCAAGTCACTACTTTTTAGATCTATAGCCTCAATAGCCAGCACCAAGTGACCCTACTTGCACAATGAAATAGAATGCATTTGTTTATTTGCATTTAGTCTTTCTTCATAAAAATAATTCATATTCATGTTTTTCCTTGCTAAAAATTTTAAACCAGAAAGATACATGTGTTCATTGTTTACAAACTAGCAAAGTGTTCTAACTAACTAAAAATTTTTATTTGCTTTTGCTGGGGTATATTTTAGCTTAGTGGGTGATGGTTTGTAAAGCCATCCTCCTGGGAGTCCTGAATCAAAGGACATCTGCACAGCCGAGGCAGGAATGACTCTGGTCTCATTGAAACCAGTGAGATTGTTAACCAAAACTCTGGCCTTGAATACATTCCTTTTTTAAGCCTCTTTCTTGTCCAAAGGAAGTTAAAGTTTCAAAAATCACAATTTTTCAATACAGCGTGTTAAAATTCCCATGTAGTTTCCACCACCTTTACACCCCTTGTTGTGGTACGCATTCTGCTGAGCATTGCGATGCACAAATATGGATTGCAATTTTGGGCTCTCCTAGAATCACACTCATTGAATTGCAAGTTGCCATATCAGGAGTTTGCTTACTACATTAGCAAGCATAGAAGCCTTGCTTATGAAAAGGAGATGGCAAAGTATTGAAGGCATTTTCCCGTGCAGGTATTGAATCATTCAAAAACTAAAATTTGCTTGCATGTTACACTTTCTCTAGTGGGAACCACAAGTATAAAAAATAGTCATTTTACATAAAGAGCAACAAAAAAAAGGAACCTGTTTTGGTTTTTATTATACAAATGCAATTGAGGAAACTGGCCACCACATCACATATTTCCTTTATGGATACTATAAATTTTTGTTTTGACTATTAGGAAAATCAGAACAAAATTTGCATCTTTCTTTAACAACTATGTTGTATCTAATGGCATACATCATGTATACTTACCCAATTTCAACCTATTTTCCCATTATTAATTTTACTTAGTTTCAGTTTTAAACACACACACATATGCACAAGGTACACACATGCACGAGCATGCGCACGTGTGCACACCCATACACGCTGATGTACACATTTCTGTGTCCTTCATCAAATATTTTTATTGTGGTAAAATATACATAACTTAAAATTTATTGTTTTAATCATTTTTAAGTGTACAATTAGGAGGTATTAAATGCTTTCACAATGTTGTGTAACATCACCTCTATCTATATCCACGCCTATATCATCCCTAACAAAAAACTGTACCCTTAAGCAACTTGCCCTTTCCCTTTCCTCCCATTTCCTGGTAACCTTTATTGTAACTTTTGCTTTTATGAAGTTTCCTATCTTATGTACCTTCTATAGTACAATCATACAATATTTGTCCTTCTGTTTCTGGCTTATTTCATCAAGCATAATGCGTTCAAGGTCTATATTATAGCATATATCAAAATTTAATTCCTTTTCATAGTTGAATAATATTTTCTGAAATCCTTTTTGAAAAAAGACAGGGTTTAAAGAAGAAAGAGAAGGAAGAAGATGGAGAATTAAAGAAAGTAAAATACTAGAATATGCCTAAGATATAGAAAGGACTCCACAAAAATAATAGCTTGAAAAAATATTGCTGGCAATCAAGAGCCTCCCCTGCAATAAATTGTGAGTGAAATAAAATTAATATTGAAGACTTTTCTCCTTCTGCCCTCAGGGCCTCTCTCCTGCCCTCAGCAACTGCCACTCTTTCCTTCCTGGTCATAAGGCATCCTGTTTGTGAATGTTCATCACTTCTTCAGAATTCAATTCAGAGTCATCCTTCACAGGTGACCATGTGATATATTTATGCAATGGCATTCCTGCTACTACTACTAAATCCAAAACTAATAAGAAGTGAATGTAATACTCTTATTTTGTTTAATTCAATGGAGTTAGAATTCTAACAATGAAATTTCAGATCCCACAACTATTCAATGCATTGGTGATTTTCCTCATAGTATAAGGTGGTAGGTAAGATAGGGGCATCATTTTCTCAATCTCCTCAAGCCACATTACCACCCTGGGGTGTGGACAGCCCTGTTGGTTATGGTCCCAGGGCAAGTTCCAGAATACGACATGAAGGGCATGATGCTGGCGCTATACCTCTTCCCATGATTGCTTTCAGTAGAGTTTGGGAAATCACACTACCTAGAAATATTTTGATGCTTTTTCTGCACAGAAAAGGAGGACTGATTCTAACTTCTGTTCGGTTTGGTAATTACTCAGCTAATATATTCCCCATACTGCCTTTCCTTGCCATTATACTCTTTTTCCCTCAATTTCTGGAAAGTTGTTTGTTGGGTTGTAAGTTTGTCTTGTGAAGCACTTGGCAAGCTTCATACTTGAAGTAGTTTTATTTTACTGTTGGATAAATTCTATCACCCAAGTAGTTAGTAATTGAGAACAAGGTTAGAGCCTGCAATGTGATGAGGAATACAAAACACTAATGTCCTAAGCTCTACAAAACATTTGGTAGACAGCTCAAAGTACATACATCATAAAGAAAGACAACTTTCTGTCTTTGCCTCTATAGAAAACAGGCCTTGCTGACCCAGTAATTGGTTTGGTATTCATTTGGGATTTATTCTCAGGTTAGTTCTGATGGAGAAGTCTGGGGACTTAAAACTTGTGAGCTGATCAATCATTACAAGTCAATAAAATATAAAGGTTTGTTTCTGTCTCTTCATTTACCTCTTTCTTTATACACAAGAAAATATTGCTAGAACTCTCTTCAGGGGTATTGCCTTCACCAATGTCACACTACCTCTTACTTTTAGATGTTAAGTTTCCCCTATTTGAATAATGTTCTGTAACAGAGTTAGAGTTACTCAATCTCAGGAACTGTGCCGTACTGCTCTGGCATGGGAAATGCCTGGGAACTAGAAGGTGCTTAAGGAACACTGGCATGCATGCATCGTGCAGGAATAACTGTTTGTAGGAAATTGCAGTGTGCAGTATGTTTTTTATAATGTTAATGGGTTAGTCGGGAATAATTTGCACAGATTACTAATTCCACTTCTGAGGTTTCTCTGTCACATTTCATTTTGGGATTATAACACCTTTCAACAGCTGGATTTGTCGAGTTGGACAACTAAATGTCCCTCTGCTTGAGCTTACCCACCCTCTGCCTTGCCTCCCTCACTGTAGTATAGTAAAATCCATATGATGGTGTCCAAGTCAGAGCTCAATTTATTATTTGTAAAATGGAGGTAATAAGACTTTATGTAGTGGTTTGAGGAGAAAAGGAATCGGGAGAGGGTCAGGCATCTGATAAATTAATTACTATTTTCACTTTTTTGTTTGAATTGGGAGTTGTGGAGAGAGAAAGTTGGGATAAATAAGGCTGCAAAGAAGGAAGTTAAATATAAATATTATTGAGAAAAATGATTTAATAGACAACTGGTATTTTATTAAGTTGGAACATTTGTTTGATATGGTATGTGAAAAAATGATTACTTAAATGAAATATTTAACAACAATGTTCATTGATATTATAAAGTACAGCATCCTACCACAGAATTTGTGAGTGATGCAAAGGTACAATCTAGTCCAGCTGTTAAAAAATAATAACTGCATTTCTTCATAATCTAATTTGAAGAAATAGAGAAAAAAATTTACACATCAAAATAAAGTTAGGACTTTATAAAAACACTCAACACTAAGAATTAGCATTAGTTTGAGTGGTGATGACTTTGATCAGTCATGTTGCTCTTTTAATTACTATATTATTTTACCGATTTTGTCTCTGTGGTTTTAAAGCTGACATTTATGACTCTCCTTTACAGAAACCATAGACTCCATTATATGTGTAATAACTTAGATGAAGAATTGGTAAAGTTCAATTAACTCACCCAATTGAGACATGAACTTTGGATTGTTCAAATAAAAATATATTTATCCTCTAAGAAACTTTTCTACAGATTGATGCAAATATCTTTTATTTCATTTCCACATTAATAATGTAGACACAGATTTAAAGATCCAGTATCATCAAATGTGAAAGGATATAACACACATTAAAATACAACCAGAAAATCATGTACATAAAGATAATGCAGTCTTTAGATGTCCACATCAATCTCTGCTCATCACTGAACAAAGAAATTTGAAACATTTTCTCATGTCATTAGCAGAAGCAAAACAAGTTTTGCTAGTACTTTAAGGAGGTAGTTGATATCCCTCAACTAAGTAAATATGTGAACTTTTGTAGAATTCAAGATAATAGTAGCCCAATCGCTTCTACTTGTTAACATCAGCCTGGTAACTTTTATATTAATCATGATGTGAACTTTAACTATGTAGATGCATTTCATAGTATCACATTATAAAAGCAGTATACTGTGTTAGTATTAATGAATAACAACTAGATCACCACAGATCATAGACATTGTGACATCATAGATGGCTGTATGATACAATGATATGATGAGTAAGGTATTATTAAATTAATTTCACCTATTAGATAATTGAGTGAAGCTCATATACCCAATACGTGGCAAACAATACATATTCTATTTATATTCGAAGCCACTGTTCTGTTTATTTTGCCATATTGCCACTTCAGCATGCTCTTATTCCAAAACACACTTTATCTGAACTGATTAGAGGTCAAGAAATAAGGCAGAGGGAACTGGAAAAGGAATGAATGACAATTAATAATTTATATTCTTCACATATTTTTACTTTAACATGGCCAATGGGGAGAAGACAGAAATATCCCTCACTCACCTGTGTACTGTTAAACTGACACAGCTTGGCTACTTATGTAGAAACCAAAAAGAGTTACTCTGCTGGATAAAGACATTTGGAGTATTTAGACCTGACTGACTCACAATTTTCTTACTTGTTATTGTGAAATTCTGTGCATTGGTTTGTAAAATTATTACAGCTAACAGCATAACATAATAAACTCAAACAATGTTGAATATGTGTATCCTGTGATGAATAAAGAGTCACAGTGAATTAGAATTGAAAGGCTAGTTTTGGCTGAATAAAGGCAGATGTTATTGACTGATCAGACAACATTCAGCAAAATTCTTAAGGGCCTGCAATATGGAATACATGACCGTGAACTTGGGTATTTAAGTATCTGGTAGGTTTACTCTTTTATTACATAGTAGGGAAATATATTATTGAATGGTATTTAAGGATATTGTTTAATTGCTAGAGAAATTAGATTAAATTGCTAGGTAAGGAGACTGATGCTTGGCCAATTTCTTTTCTGAAACTGCACAATCTTATAACAATTCTACAGTTGTTTTGTGATTGGAGTTGAAGAAGAGTCTTTATATTCTTTATAAGCTCACAAGTTAGTGCACTCTGTAGAAATTGTGGAAATCAAAACCCTTACATTTTCAAATAAAAGAATGCATATTTTTTTTTAAAAAAAAGCTGAGCAAATATGACTGGATGGATGAAAAAAGGAACCCTTCCCTCAACCCTAGCCACATTCTGCAGGTGTGATGGTTCAGGCATCATATGAATTCTCTGATGACATGAAAGTTCTGATTTGTTACAAAAGAACTTGCCACACTCATAACATTGATAAGGCTTCTCTTTGCTGTGGGTTGCCTGATGTCTAATTAGGTGTGAATGCTTACCAAAAACTTTGGCACAGTCATGATATTTGTAAAAAAGTTTCCTGTCTGATATTTTGTCAATATTGAAGGATGCCTAAAATCATTCCCATACATATTAAAATGTTGCCTTCACCAACAGTAGTAACTCTTTAAAAAGGTAAAACAGGAAGTGTTACTGATAGATTCTTGACTAGGTTGTATTCATAAAATTTCCTTTCTGTTTGAAACATCTCCACATCAGCCTGATGTGACTGAAAGCTTTCCAAAAGCCTTGTGTCCTGCTTGCCTTCGACCATGTTGTTCTCTTCTATCAGTAAGATAATTTTTTTTAAAATATATTTTATTGATTTTTTACAGAGAGGAAGGGAGAGAGATAGAGAGCTAGAAACATCGACCAGAGAGAAACATCGATCAGCTGCCTCCTGCACATCCCCCACTGGGGATGTGCCCGCAACCCAGGTACATGCCCTTGATCGGAATCGAACCTGGGACCCCTCAGTCCGCAGGCCGACGCTCCATCCACTGAGCCAGACCGGTTTCGGCTCAGTAAGATAATTTTTATGAGCTACAGGCATTCCTTTGTCCTTTCTTTTATCGTCTCTCTGCTAAAATGCAAAGTCAAGCATATTTTCCCGGATTTCCCTGAAGTACACATCTTTGATTACGTAGTTTTCATGTCCTCCAAACATCGAGGTTTGGCAGAGCATTCTTGTATTACTAGTTTTTGTTAGTTTTAATGACTTTATCACATGTGGAAAACATGAGGAACGAAGGGTCCCAGACCCACACCAGGCCTTCCTGCTCAGGGATTCTGTGCCAGAAGGAGAAGTCCCAAAGCTTCTGGCTGTACAAGGCCCTCTCAGCTTAGTTCAGGTATTCTCATTCCTCCTCAGCAAATTCAGTAGCCACATCTCAACCCTCCCTGAGAAAGAGCCATTGCTGAAATCTCTTCCTTTCCTCTTCCTCCTCTTCAAATGTTCTTCCTCAGGCAACAAGGTCTTTAGAAGTCAATTCTTGACAGTGTGACCTTCCCTCTCTATTTGTTCTTTATTAACCAATCTTATGTATAATAAACCAGATAATATACTTTTGTTTCCCTTCATCAAGTCCTTGAATTTTTGAAAGCACTGCATAGAACAGTGCTTGTTAATCTTGGATGCACATTAGATTTTTAAACATTTTCTCAGGCTGCACCAATTAAATTAGAATCTCTAGGGTGGGACCCAGGCTTTGCAAATCCTGCCATATGATTCTAATGTGCAGCCAATGGTGAAAACCACTGACTCAGTAGAGTACTTGTTTTGAAGGACAGAAACAGAGAGGAAGCAAGAAAAAAATTCAATAAATCTGTCTGTCATCAAGAATTTAATATATGTGAAAAAGTTCTTATAATGCTAAATGATTTTTTGCAAGAGACTGAAAGTCTCCATTTTCTGGCTTAATTTGGTTAGAGGATGTAAGGAGAGAAATGGGAGCATCTTGCTGTATACTGGACTGGTCCTATTACCAGCTGTAATTGCTCGTGGAACCTCTTCTTCCTAGCACTTGCCCGGGGTGCAGTTAATGCTTTCTACTTTTTCCATCATTCTTTAATTCCTGCTTCTCTCCCCTGGTAAAGGGTACTCTTCTTGAGAGCAGGGCTTCTGGCTGTTTCAGTTCAAGGCTACATCCCTAGGTGCTGGTGTAGTGCTGACAGAGTTGGCACTTGATCAATAGTGGCTCCATGAATTAATGATGAGCACTTTGGTTCATCAAATGAGGGTAAAAGTTAGTCAGAGAAGAGAGGCAGCTGCCATGGGAGCAGATTACTTTTGTTTTCACTCTTTTAATTTTCACATTGAGCACAAAGTGCATTTTATTTGGAGAGATATCAGAATGTATTTCCCTTACAAGTGATTTTTCTATAAGAGAAAATGTTTTTTGGGGAAAGGTGATTTTGCATTATATACAAATGGGGAAAGTGAGAGAAAATGATAATGAAGATTATTAGGAAGAAAAAAGACATTTAATTTCAGGAAGGCAGAAAAACTATCATGTCCTTTTGCAAAAAGCTTGTCTTAAATGTAAGCAAGATATAATTAGAAGGAAACTTGGTTTCCATGAAAGTCCATTCTCATCAAAAATCAGAAGATTTGCTGTGGAATGACAATGGCATCTAAAGGAATCTGGGAGGGTCAGTTCAGCCCTGGAGGGGGCTTTTAAAACTAAATTATAAAAAATATTCTAAAAATTCAGTTGAGACAACTAAAAATATAAAAGTTATTATGTTTCTTGACTAAAACTACAATTAATGGGATAGACATGACCCTGAAAAGAGTGAGAATGGTTCTAATGTGCCCCAGGACTATATAAAACCTTGCTATAAAATATCTAATTCAATTATTGGAGAAAGAACAGACTAGTTCAGCCTATCTTTGCAGAGTTTTGTTTGTATATTTGAGAAAATTTTGAATAATTTTTCAGGGTCAAAGACATTATATAGATGATGACAAATATTGTTTAATCAAGATAGACTTGATTTCACTTCAAGATAGACTTGAAGTGAATTTAGAAATGGGAAAGTCCAAATGTATGGGAATAAAGATACGAGTACATGAAGAAAGATATAGATATGTAAAAACAAATAGTATCTTTGGTCATGTTTACAATCATAATTACCTTCAATAAATCATTTATTCCCTGTATTTATTGTTTTATACCCTTGTACCCATATTTCCAGAACAGTTTCAAATTTTTCATAAGAAGAAATGTAATAGTAAAATGAGCTTATTTTTATAATTTTATCATGCCCTTTCCCCCAACAAAAACCAGGCCCCATATATACAGTTAAGTTTTATTCTGCAGTTTATCATCCTCAGTTGTCCTTGTGTTTAATTTTTAAATAATTATTAATATTATATACTCGAGGCCCGGTGCACAAAAATTGTGCAGGGGGGTATGTCCATCAGCCCGGCCTGTGCCCTCTCAAAATCCGGGACCCCTCGCTCTTAACTTCCTGCCTGCTCGCTCCTTACCACTCTCCTGCTCACTCCTTACTGCTTGGCTCACCACTCCTTACCGCCCGCTTGCTTGCTCCTTAACACTTGGCTCGCTGCTCCTTAGCGCTGCCGCATAGACAGGAGAGGCTCCCGCCACTGCCACTGCATTTGCCAGCCGTGAGCCCGGCTTCTGGCTGAGTGGTGCTCCCGCTATAGAAGCACACTGACCACCAGGGGGCAGCTCCTGTGTTGAGCGTCTGCCCCCTGGTGGTCAGATGCATCATAGTGACCAGTTGTTCTGGTGGTTCCACTGTAATGGTTGCTAAGCTTTTATATATAAAGACTAGAGGCCCGGTGCACAAAAATTTGTGCACTCGAGGGGGAAGGGGGGTCCCTCAGCCCGGCCTGTGCCCTCTCGCAGTCTGGGACCCCTCGGGAGATAACAACCTGCTGGCTTAGGCCCGCTCCCGGGTGGCAGAGGGCAGGCCCAATCCCTAGGTGCAGCCCCTGGTTGGGCTCAGAGCAGGGCCGATTGGGGAGTTGGGGCGCCGCCCCCTGTCATGCACAGAGCAGGGCGATCGGGAGGTTGTGATGCCACCCTCAGTCACGCTCAGGGTTGGACCGATTAGGGGGTTGGGGCACCGTCCCTGTCACACTCAAGGCAGGGTCGATGGGTAGGTTGCGGCGCCACCCCCTGTCACGCACAGAGCAGGGCCAATCTGGGGGTTGGGGCACTGCCCCCTGTCACTCACAGAGCAGGGCCCATCAGGGGGGTTGGGGCTCTGTACCCTGTCACGCACAGAGCAGGGCCCGTGGGGGGGGGTAGGATTGGGGCGCCGCACCCTGTCACACACAGAGCAGGGCCGATCAGGGGGTTGGGGCACCGCACCCTGTCACACACAGAGCCGCAGGGCGATCAGGGGGTTGGGGAGCTCCCCCCTATCAGGCACAGAACAGGGCTGATCAGAGGGTTGGGGCGCCTTCCCCTGTCATGAACAGAGCAGGGTGGATAGGGAGGTTGTGGCCCCGCCCCCTGTCACACACAGAGCCGCAAGGCAATCAGGGAGTTTGGGCGCTGCCCCCTGTCATTCTGATCCCTGTGCCGGGAGGCCTCGCGGCTCCGCTGATCCCGGTGCTGGGAGGCATATTACCCTTTTACTATATAGGGCAGAGGCCTCGTGCACGGGTGGGTGCTGGCTGGTTTGCCCTGAAGGGTGTCCTGGATCAGGGTGGGGGTCCCCACTGGGGTGCCTGGCCAGCCTGAGTGAGGGGATGATGGTTGTTTGCAGCTGGTCACACATCCTTCAGGGTGGGGGTCCCCACTGGGGTGCCTGGCCAGTCTGGGTGAGGGGCTGAGGGCTGTTTTCAGGCTGACTGAAGCTCCCAACTGCTCCTTTTTTTCTTTTTTCTTTTTTTCATTCTGGGCCAGCTTCAGCTCTGGCTCCAGCTCTGAGGCTTCCAGCTTTAGCTCTGGCTCCAGCTCTGAAAGCAGGTATCTGGTTTGTTTCAGTTCTATAATTGAAACTCTGTATCAACTCCAGCTCTGAGATCCCAGCTCACTGAAAGCAGGTTTCTGGGGTTTTGTTTAGCTTCTATATTTGTTACAATGTTTCTTAAACTGCAGGCTTAGAGGCGGGCAAGGCAGGCAGGGAACGTTGGAGTCCTCCGTCACTGAAGCAAGCAAGCCTCATGTTAGTTTCAAGCTGCCTGGCTGCAGGCCGCCATCTTGGCTGGCAGTTAATTTGCATATCTCGCTGATTAACCAATGGGAAGGGTAGCGGTTGTACGCCAATTACCATGTTTCTCTTTTATTAGATAGGATAGGCCTCACTATCCATGTCTTTTCTCAAGACAAAGGGGTCCAGTATTTATGGTTTCAAGTGGCCACTTTGAAACAGAATTTAAGGGCAACACTGTTTTATTAAAAGCAATTATCTTACTAAAAGAAAATAACTTGGTGGCCAATTGAAATGTATGTAGTTCATTATTCTCTAGTATTTTCATTTCTAATAATACTATTTCTTACTCTGTGCCTACTGAGAACAGGACAGATAAGTAGTATTTTAATAATGTTAAGTGATGACATTAAGAAAAGGTCTAATTGCTATTTAGAGATATAGTCCAAGACTACTTAAATATGATAGCTATCTTCTTAATTTATTTTAGAGTATTTTGTAAATTAAGATAAAAAACTTATGATTAACATATGAGAAGTTTACTATAATAAAACTCAAAAATTGTATCATGTTTGATATAATTATCTACTAGATTTTAGAAGGTATGAACATTTTATAGAATCAGAATTATATTGCTGGTGGAAAAACCCTAGAGATTAGTCAGTCCATTACCCTGTTTTACAGATGAGAAACCAAGGCCCAACAGGTAGTTTCTTAGACAACTATGAGCCATGAGAAGTGTATAAACTCCCTGGATTCCTGATCTGCTGCTCTTTTGTGTCATGCTTGTACTGATTTCTAAGTTAATAAAGCTCAAGTATTTGTTGTCTACCACCCCCCTGTTTGTTACCAAACTCAGAATTCTTTTTTCATCATGAAAATAAAAATTATCCTTTTCTTCCACTCTAAAGCTTGCCTGAAAATATACAAATGGAAATGATGTTAGCACAGTCCAAACAGGAAGCTGTCTGGTGTATTTAGATTATATGAAAGTAAAGGTCAGGATTGGGAAATTCAGAGTGGATTAAAAGAAAAGCCAGTGTGAGCACTAGAACCAACATCCACTAAAAATATAAAGCAAAGATTGTCCATACATTACCCCTTTTTACTATGAAGCCATTAACAATAGAAATAAATATCTATAATTAAATTACTTATTGTTGACACTAATATTTTTGACTTTTGGAATAGATTTTTGTAATTATAATTGCATGTATAAGTGCTATTCAAAGCACCAACCTCAAATACATTGACCCTAAGGAACTTAATTCTCTCCAGTTCAAAAATAGGGATATCTGAATAATTTCATCAGAAGGTTACTGTGCCCACATTGAAAAGGGTCATGTAAGACCTCAGGAGAAATCCTTAATGTTGTAAATTTAAATATAGGGCATTTATATCAAATATCTAATTTACATAAACTCATGAAATATAAAAAAAGAACAGAAAGAAAGCTTGACAGGAATATCTTAAGAATTTACCCAAAGAAACATAACCTTATTTTCAATGAGTAGACTGTACTATGTATAAAGGAATTTAAGGATGGCCATTCACAGACAAATTGGGTAATCTGTCATCTTTTAATTATGATGATGAGTCTATTATTAATGATGATTAGTGGATATCATTCTAGGATACATACCTTGACATATAAATGTTCTACAGCATGCCCTGGATTTTAAAAAATCATTGATAAATGGAAAGATCCATAGAATAAAATTTTATGGAGTGATTGGCAAGTATGTTAATTTGAGGGAATAAACTTAATAGAAGTTACATATCTGAATAAAACTATGAGAAAGGTAGAGGAAGGGAACATAAAGGCTGTTTATTGTGTTCCTATTATGTGTGTGTGTGTGTGTGTGTGTGTGTGTGTGTGTGTGTGTGTTTTTGCAAATATTTATCTTATGTGACAGGCATTATTCTACTCATTGAAGGATATAATAGTGGCCCAAATGGGCCCTCAAGGAACTTACATTCTAATGATACATACTTACTGTCAAAGACATTCTTCTTATGATATGTACTTCTTACTGTCAGTGCCTTGAATACTTACAAAGAATGGGATTTTAGGGAGTAAGATGGAGAACAAAGAGACAGAGGCTAGAACAGGGAATGATAAAAGGCAGAAAACCTGTCAAGAAGGTAGACTAAGTTCTGGGGCTTTCTGCACTATGTAGCTTTTCTGATTTTGCTTCTACATGAAGTGTCCTCTCATGTTCCCTAGTAGGTCTGTCTGTTTTCACCACTGCAATGATCGTATCTCACTCAGTTTCCCATATGTTTTCTTGCATTTTCTCTCTTCTGGACTCTGAGCTGCTATAAGCCATTAATCTTTGCATCCCAGAACCAAGCACAGTGCCTGGCCCACAGTAGGTGCTCTATAATATTTGTTTAGTGAATAGTAATAGCAGTGATCTGACAAAGTATTCAATTGCTGTGGAGACCTGCATCTCTGGGTATGACTATCTTCATTACATTGGAAACTGAAATGATGATTGAAAATATCTTTCCCTTCAAATTTCTAAGACCAAATACCAGTGGCAGGGAAAAGAGTTATTTACTGCGAAAGAATTTTAGCTGCCCCACTTCCTCCAAATAATGTCAGTCAGCTCTTCTTCAATCACAAATAAACACAATTAGATAAAAAACAATGTGAATTTAGCTTAAAACAGTTCCATAGCCATATCTTCCAATCAGAATTCCATTTTTGTTTTATTTTATTTTTTAATTGAATTTATTAGGGTGACTTTGTTTAATAAAACTATATAGGTTTCAGCTGTACAATTCTATAATACATACATAAACTGTATATTGTGTTGTGTGTTCATCACCCCAAGTCAAGTTTCCTTCTATGATCATTTAACTCCTCTTCACCCTCTTCTACCTCCCCTACCACCTTTCTCTGGTAATTACCCTGCTGTTGTCTGTGTCTATGAGGTTTTGTTTGTTTGTTTGTTTGTTTTGCTTAATCCATTTTAATATAGTCATTCCAGAGCTGCTACCATCAAGTTGCTAACTATTTGAAAAAAATTTCAGATCTTAGGAACACTTTAATATATCCTTTAATTATTTAATAATTTTATAAAAACACAATCTGCAGGACAAAAATCCAATGCAAACCTCTCACTTATGAGCCATGCTGGACACTAAAAGGAAATCTATCCCTTCGAGTGTATTGCAAGTGAAAATGCACTTGAATTAGTGCCTGGAGAACTCTCCCACCTCCTCAAGTTTCCATAAGTACTGTTTTAAGTTCTCTTTCAACTCTGTGCAAAGGATCTGGGATGTGGGAGTAAATGGATAAGCATCAGTGTGTGCTTATTTCAAACAGTTCAAATTAAATTCCGAGAACTCTCTAGGAAGAACTTTGTATCAACCTGACCTGGCATTACCTGTGGTATTTGCTTCAGCAAATGATTTAAAACACATAACTGTTGTCTTTGGTTTCAAATTTATAGTCAGAGTGGTTTGAAACTATTGGCACAGAACATAAGAGCCAGAGATGAAAATGGAGCCTATTAACACTGAATATAGGTTGTGATGAATCACAGTTTGTCAGCTTTCAAGTATTACAATTATCCATCTAAAAATACCCTACTGTACTCAGTCACCGGCCCTAGCTGTTTACTCTGATTGCCTCTTGAAAAACTTTTAGTGCTATTCCATGTTTGCTTTTAGGTTATAATGCTAGCATTCTTCAATATTTTTTACTTACCAATTATCTTTTAATTGCCATATATTTGCCTTTTGAGATAAATATAGTACCTCACTGGTTACACTAATTGTGGGTGGGCATTGATAGCATTACTGGGATTTATAGATTAATCATTGTGGGGAGGAGGGGAAATTGATGTTAGTTGGATTATATTAGTGCTACTAGTTGAAGAAAGAAAAAAAGTTAATGCAGACTTTAATCCTGGACTGGGGGATAGCTGTCACATGGCACCAGATTCCTGTTGTTAACATCCCAAATATGGTAGTGTTTTACTAACACACCTGCCTGATTATTAGAACTGAGAAAACCTCTACCAATATTATGCCTATCCACAATGGCCCTGAATTATATTTGTAGTAAGACCACCTTTCCCTCCAAAATTAATGTGTGCATGTGCATACTTGTTTGCCCCAAACAAAAGGGGAGAGGTAAACCTCTGTGAAATTAAACTGTTGTTAACACTGAGACCAATGATAAAGTAAGCATCATATATAATAAAAGCCTAATATGCTAAGTGTCCAGGTGTTCGTTTGACCATTCAACCAGTCGCTATGATGTGCACTGACCACAAAGGGGCAGACATTCCAGCTGGTAGGTTAGCTTGTTGCTGGGGTCCGGCCCATTGGGACTGGGTGAGATGGGCCCAGACACGCCCTGAACGAATCTGTGTAGGCCAGGCTGAGGGACCCCACCGGCGCACGAATTCATGCACCAGGCCTCTAGTATTGAATAAAAAGTCAGAGTAAAGTCAGTGCAGTGAGAGTGGGGAAGGAAGAAGAGAGAAAGGAACATACAGAGGAAAAAGCAAAATATAGCCAGATGGGTTGGTTTCCTGGGAGGTTTTCTTGCCGTTCTGGGTGAGGCAAGAAAAGTAACCTAAAAAATTAACCTTTTCTCCTCCAATATTCAGATAAATAAGTTGGCATTATATTGAAAACTCTTTAATTCAAACAGAGGTGAGGGATGAGTATTTTATGAAGTCAAAATGGTTTTTCTCTCTACCAACTTCACATCTTATTCTGTATCAGAAAGATAATTTATGCACCAATTACAAATGTGTCGGGGGAAAAATCTTACCTGATTTAAATGCTATCACTTATTTTTCTAATACCATGCATTTTCACATATAAGCTGTCATTATTTTGATAAGAAGACATCAAGAAAAACATATAATCATACCTCTGGAAACACAGCATAGGGCTATCTCAGTGAAATACGCTTTGGTCCAAACATATGTGGTGGGTGGGTGAGCTATGAGAGAAAGCATGCTTGCTCTTGCTGGGAAGAAAAAGGAGCCACTTGGCAGCCTGTAGGTTGCCATTCTGGCCCACTTGTTTTTGCCTGTCTCCCAGTTTATTGCTGTTGCCATTCTTTCTGACTGAGACCCAGCCTGATGTACCAGTAAAAATGTGAACAAGTACAAGTGGTGACCCAGGGCAGCAGAAAGTGGCTGGACTTTCTCCTGTCAAAGCCATGATTCTCAAAGGTTAAAGTAGATTCTATGAACACACTGTTGAAATCTCCTTCTTGTGATTTCTGCCCTTTCCTCTTACATATTACAGATAGGAGCTTTCCTTGAAGTAATGCTTCATTGTGACCATCAAGGAATCACAACTATAAAGTGTGAAATATTGAAAAATTAATTATGGTTGTTGATGCTGGAGACCTATGGGTAACACCTCCAGTTTACATCCCAGAAAGAAAATACTGAGATATCCCATTGACAGTATTCTTTGGATGCCAATGGAACAGCTCCCAAACTTGGGGGCATAGTTGTGAGTAGCAAAGTATGAGTGGGAGAGTTCTGCATGTATGAATTAACCAGCTGCCTACCTATGCCACCTAAAGCAAAAATAATCAACAAGGAAGGCAATCAAATGCCCACACAAAGCAGGATATTTAGTTCAGTTCTTCCCTTTGGAAACAGTAAGCTGGAACAATGAGCAGAATTATCTTGAGAAGAAAGCGGAGCTTCCTCTATGGAGCCTGCCCTAGATTTTGTAGTTGGCATTACATTCATGTACAGCTGGATTTAGATAATTTTCTGGTAGATTAGAGGAGTTCTGGAATGGGGTCTTTGATTTTGGGGAATACAGTGCCTACCAGTAACTGCTTTTCTATCCAGTGCTTTGTCCATTTCACAAGTCTGACTCTGAGTAGGAGCCCTCCAGGGCCCGCCTTTGCTGAAGAGCAGCTGTGATGTGCACAGCAGAGTTAGAGTTACTCCCTGACCCCTTCTCCAGCTCCCGTAACTCTCAGCTGAGCAGGGGTGTGGTCCTACAGCATTCTGCTCCCAATTCCAATATGTGGGAGGGTTTTCCACATACATCCAACCAATGCTCCCACACCAACTATGTGTCCCACAGTTTAACACAATTCTGACACTATCTACCCAGAAATAGCCTCAGAACTAACAGGCTCAGAGTTAAGTTCTATAAGATTGCCACCCCAACAGACGGCCAATCCCAAGTCTCGGTTGTCACCTGGACTTTTAACCAACCCACCACTATAGATTACAAATTCTATTTATCCCTCCTTGGGTTCCATTAGTTTGCAAGAGTTGCTCTCAGAACTCAAAGACATGTTTTACTTACTAGAGCACTGGTTTATTATGAAAGTACTAGAGGCCTGGTGCATGAAATTCGTGCACAGGTAGGGTCCCTAGGCCTGGCCAGCAATCAGGGCCACTTTCTGGCCCCACCCCCTGCTGCCACCGCCAGTCGCCTCCCTCTGCGGGGCGACTGGCGGGGCGATGGGGATGGGGGGGAACCCACTGACATCCGCCTTGGCTGGCCTGGGGCCTGTAGGCTGGGGCAGCTCCTGTGTTGAACATCTGCCCCCTGGTTGATAGTGCATGTCATAGTGGCCTGTCATTCAGCTTTTCAGTCAATTTGCATATTAGGCTTTTATTATATAGGATATTAACTCAGCAACAGCCAGATATAAAAAATGCATAGAACAAGGTTTAGGAAAAGGGCATGGAGCTTCCATTCCCTCTCCAGTCACCATTTCCCTGTGCTCACTAACCTGGAAGCTCACAGAACACTGTCTTTTCAGTTTTTATGAAGGCTTCATGAAAAGGCATGATTTATTATATCATTAGCCACTGGGGATTGATTCAACCTCCAGCCTCACTCCTCTCCTTAGGGAGGTGGGTCAGAAAGTTCCATTTTACCTTGTGATTTCTTGATGCTCACTATGAAGCATTACTTTGAAGAAAGTTCATATCTGTAATATTTAAGAGGAAAGGGCAGAAATCACGAGAAAGAGATTTCAACAGTGTGCTCATAGAATTTACTTTAAACTTGGAGAATCATGGCTTTGACAGGAGAGAGTCCAGCCATCTCCTTACTTCGTGCTGCCTTGGGTCACACTTGTACTTGTTCACATCTCTACTGGTAGCAGATTGTATCTCAGTCTGAAAGGATGGTTGTATCAATAAATAATATTTGGGTCCCCTGGCAATAGCCCCCATTCCTGGTGCATTCCAAAAGTCACCGGATATACATAACAGTAGATACCTTTATTGCTCTCAACATTGGAAATTCCAAGGGTTTTTTTTTTTTTTTGTATGTTAACATTTTTTTTTAAATCTTTATTGTTGAAAGTATTACATATGTCCCCATTTTTCCCCACTGACCTCTTCTAGCCCACCCAGCCACTGCCCCAGGCCTTCACCACACTAATCCCTGTGTCTGTGGGTTATGCATATATGCATACAAATTCTTTGGTTGAGATTCCAAGGATTTTAAAGGCTCTGTGCTAGAAAGGGGTCAAACCAGATACAGATTTCTTATTATAAGTCACAATGTCACAGATCCAATGGCTCACAGTCAAGGAAGGTTGTAGTCTTTCTATAAGCTATGAGACACAGACTTCCAAATTCAAGTTGACATTCTCAGGTTGGGAACAAAGACTGATTTCAAAAAAATTTTTTTGCAAAGTGGGAGGGTTTGCTGTAGCTGTTTTTTTAAGTCCCCTTTTTAACTCCCTCATTTTTTCCTCTATTTGTAGTTTTGTTTTGTTTTTCTTCACAGAAGTCAGCCCTTTGCTTTCTTGCCTCCACAGTATCTCTTGCCCCAATTTCAGGCAAGGCCAGTCTTCCTGACTTTAGAGAAGGGCCCCAAGTTTACACTAACTTCCCATCACTAGTCTCCTAAATGTGATTCCAGTTCTATAAGGCCATCCTTTCTGCCAGTTAACACTTTACGTTTCAAAAATGGATCCTTGGTAGATTTATGTGTGGACAGTGGTTTGTCAAGTTCTTTTTCATTCTTTTCTTTGACACTTTCTGGGACAGTGCTTTAGAATGTTGAGAAGTGGCTATCGGCACCACCATGGTGCTGGGGTGGACACGTTTCTTTCATATGCAGGTCTTCGTAGCATTCCCTATCACAGCTGTAATCATAGCACACGGAAGTCTTCCACTCTGTGTGCAAGGCCAGCGCAGGTAACTCCACATTTGCTCAACTCTGAGTCACATAGGCAACTGAGTTTTGTTTATTGCTCTCTCATAAATATGAGGATTAAAAATAAACTTCTAAACACTCTCTTGACTAGACTCCACAGACAGGTTGTAAATGACTCCCAAAATTGATTACATTTGATTACATTTCTTTTTGGAATAGATGTCACTATTCTTAGTTTATATGCATTGTACATGTATTCCATTGTTCATGCATTCTGGCAATTGGAATTTTTAATTGAATGTCAAAGTATTTAAACTTGCATGGTAAAACATGTTATTTTTGTAACATATTTATGTATGTGTTATATATTTTATAGTTATAGGTTCATGCTACATTTAATTGTAATATTTATCAAGTAGCACACTTGTACAGGTGGCTTTTTTTAGAATCGCTGAGTGATTTTTTAAATGTATTATCTTTTGCTATATTATCAGAAATATCTTGGTATTTTTAAGGAGACATCAAAAGTGATAAAAATATGTAGCCTAGAATCAAACATAGTAATAGAATACTATATATAAAAATTAGAGGTGAATAAATTATATTTTTTTTGAATATTAATAATTATCCATGGACAATTTATCTAAATGCACTTGTACTAATTTAGAACACTAGTTTCAAATGATAAATGTGTGCAAATATTAAATGTAAATTTATGTAAATATTGAAAGTATCCATAGGTATTTAAAGACAGGTATTGAAAAGAGAAAATGGATACTAACAGGAAAAGACACATGTCTTAAGATCAGAGATAAGTTCAAATCTTGATTCAAAAAGTAAATAAAGTATTTCAAAGAGTAAAGATAAAGTCTAGGTTACTTGTTCTCACACACTGCAATTAAACCTAAAATAGTATTGACATATCTCTATTAATAAAAACAACAAACACAACTTTACCTACTCCTGTTGTAAATAATTAATTTTTATTATTTAGAGGTGAATTTCACTCACAATTTTTAACCTTAAATTTTGAATTTGATTGTATTTTCTGACTATGCTTAGCTACTTGAAACCTGTTATATCAGTGACCAAGCAGAACAAAATTCCTTTAAGAACAATATTGTTGATTTGTGTTCATTTTAAGGTTATGTTGCAAGGAATACTTTATACATTTCCTGTTGGATTATTTCAGATATATATATATTTTTGCCCACAGACTCAGCCCTCTTGGAAGGGTGCTTTCAATTTCTGTAAAAAAAATGTTTCATAAGGATTTGGAACCAGCCACTATTTAAAAAGGACAAACCTTCCTCTTTAATTTGTTGAATTTTACCTGTGCTCAAAATTAGCTCTGCTTTAATAATCAGTAATTCTAACCATCCAGTGATTCTGTACACATCAAAAGGCTGGCTGTTAAAGTGGAGCAGCTAATGCAAGCTGGTTATTTAAGGCAGTTCAACTTTGTTCAGCATGTACCATATAATATATGTAATAAAGCAATTTTTTCTTCTCAAAAGCAACAGTTAATTATCATAAGTGTCAAAATTGAAACTGTCATGGTTATTTTGCTCCCAAATTGTTTGGACATATCCACTTGCTGATGGAGTATGTGAACACTAAAGTTGTGATCCATTCTGAGGTGCAACCCTCAAATGTAAAATTGCCAATGCAAATTCTTTTCAAAAAGTACGTTTTTATTGATTTTTTTCTTTCTTTTTTTTAGAGAGAGAGAGGAAGGGAGAGGGGTAGAGAGATGGAAACATCAATGAGAGAGAAAACATGGATAGGCTGCCTCCTGCATGCTCCCTGCTGGGGATAGAGCCTGCGATTCGGGCATGTACTCTGACTGGAAATCAAACCAAGGACCTCTTGGTTCATGGGCTTTCACCACCCTATTGTCTGTGTCCATGGGTTCTGTATATATGCATACAGGTTCTTTGGTTGACCTCTTCCCTCGACCTCTGCCCCCTCCCCCCTTCCCTCTGAGATTGGACAGTCTTAATGGCTTAAGCCCATTAAGTGATAGGAAGTTGCAAACTGATAGACTTAAGATATTTTATATTACTCAACACATGCAAATAGATTATTTTGTTACTAGTTTTAATATGTAGTGTAGGAAACCAAATTCCTTTAAGATACTTTTAATTAATAATTTTTCTTAATATTCTTTAACATATGCCTACATAAATATACAATGCATGTGATATTTGATGCCTGTCAACTCTTAGGCATTACTTATATTACAGGTAAAATCTTATAATGAATATAAATTTGCAGAGGCATTAGGGTTTATTTTCATATTTACCATATGTCGTATTCTAAAAATGTACCTAATGAGACATTTAATATTTACCATAGGTTATATGTGTGTGATTCTCTGTTGTTTAAGACCTTTAAGTGTTCTGTATACTTATTTTTAAGAAGAAAATGTTGTTAGAAAATAGGTATGTAAGTATTGAACTAAGCAGATAAGAAGGGGCACACCTTCCTCCAGTGGACTCAGTTCTCATCTGGTGCACACTGTGGGTGCGGCGAGCAAGTTAGGTTTCACCTGCCATCTCTCCCATGGCCAGAACTTCAGGCAGGGCACACCCGACCTGCTCAACTATACTAGAAAGTCCTGCTTAATTTTGATGTAGGAAGGGCAGAGCTTGAAGAGGTTGTGGAAGACATTGTTTTAGAAAATGTGGATTTGGTGTGAGGTGGGTGTTAGAGGGAAGAGGAGAAAGGGAGGCCACCATTCTGGTAGGAGGCAGAAGAGTAATAAGACCAACGATTGGGCTTCAAGTGGAGAAATAATGGGAAATAAGGATGGGAAGTTTCTCTGAAAAGCAGGCTGCAGGTTTAGTTATAATAGCATTCAAAATCATACCTAAAATTGTCTATGGGCTCATTTGTTCTACATAGAAATCATGTGTGCTATCTGGCCGAGAGACACTCAGATAAAATATTATCAAGTCTGAACTGGAATTCAGATCCTGACACTATAAATAAAGTTCTTTTTCAGCGATGCTCAGAGATGTGACTTGTTACCACCTGCAGGGAGAGGGTCCCGCAGAAGATTTGATCACTTATGGGAAAAGCTAACACTTATGTTTTCTTTATACATCTGACTGTAGTATGTGTAAATGTTCAGGACTTCTACCTAAACTGTCTTCTGTAACAGCTGTTATGAGAAAATGGGTAATATGGAAAGAATGGAGTAAAGGGACACACTACAAAGATGCAGGCAACAAAGGATGGTGAAGTAAGTCAGAGCCAGGAGCAGTGGGGGCTGTGCAGTCCTAGGCCTGATGGAATAAGGAGAAAGCCAGAGAGAGGGACCTACATGGAAATGGACAGATGTTGGGGGCTATGGCACTCACTTTAGGGACACAGGCATGGTATCATGTATCAGTGAGAATGTTGGGGAGATAGAGACCTCATCCAAGTTCAGTCTCTGCTTTACTGATTTCCTGAAGGTGCCTTCCATTGGCAAAGCCATCCCAGATTCAGAGGGGAATTAGTCCCATCGATGCAGCTGGAAATGCTTAGCCTCTCAGGCTGTGAGAGCAGCGTGGACAGGGGAATAAACATTGGATCTCAAGGGATGAGCAAGAGATGTCCAGCACACAGCCATACCCCGCCACTCACTTGTTTACAAAACCCAGTTTCTATATTTTTTTCTTGGTCATATTATCTAGAATGATCTTACTCATTAGTCTATTCCATGTTTATTTTCTACCTTCTCGCTCCATGAGAGCAAGGACCTCCTCAGTCTCCTTTTCCCTTCTTCCTCTAGTTCTCAGTGCCCTGCATCACATATGGTAGAGGCTGTTATTTATTGACTGAATAAAGGCATAATCAAAGGTATTAAATAGTACACTCATATGTATACACATATATTATACATAATAGGAAAATTTGTTAATTATATATATGCATGGCATATATGCCTGCACAAATACTTCAAATTTTTAGTTGACGGGCATTGTGTTTTATAATAGTTTTAGCCTAAAAAGTATGTAACACACTAATCTCCATAAAGTAACCTCTCATTAAAACCCTTTTAGAGGATTAGAATTCAAGATGGATAAATAAATGTATGTATGACCTCATATAAATAATGGGATTAATTTCATAAGACATCGGTTGAAGTCAGCATATGGTCACAACATGTGTGTTTTTTATACATCATAAGTTATAAATACCTATTTCATTCATTTGTTCAGTATTCGTCAAATAGGCCACAAATGTGTTGCTAAGCCTGGAGCATATCAAATGAAGTAACCATCAGCGTTCATCACACATTTCTGGTTTTCCTTCTTCTAGGCACTTGCTAGGATTATACTTCCCTACTCTCCTAGGTTAGGTATGGTCATGCAACTTGCTTTGTTCCATGAAATATGAAGAGAAACGACATTTAACACTTCTGAGTACAGGCACCTGAGGGCCAGTGTTCAGTTGCCGCTTTTCCTGCCTCGGCCCTGGCTGTTCATGAAGATGCTAATGGAATGAGAGTGTGGAACGGAGCCCCCACCTACCTGGGCTGACCTTGCCAAATCGATGGGAGGAATAAACCTTTGCTATTTGAAACCATTAGTATTTAGGAGCTGTTTGTCTTGCCACATATCTGAGTTGATTTGGAATGGTACAGCAAGGTAAGTGAGATTAAATTTTGGTGCTCTGGCATCTCATAATATAATGAAGGAGATAGTCTGAAAAGCAACTTCTTTTAAAGCAATTTAGGAAGTGCTAATGATAGGTGTCACAGACGGCAAGAACATGGAAAAATGAAACTTCTACATGAATTAGGGAAGGATTCAAGAAGAAGTGGTACTAGAATGTGGCCCAGGAGAACAATGTAAAGGATTATAAGGTAGAAAAGAGAGAAGCATTCCAAGACGAGGAGCAGCATGAGGCATGGCAAGTTTGCAGAATGACAGAAAGCCCTGACTTTTCTTCATTATTTATACCCACAAGAGGCACTTGGATCAGATTTGGATCTCTTCAGCACGGTATAGTGAAATGGTGGAGAACACAGCCTCTGGAGTAAGGGGTACCTGGATTTGAACCCCAATTTGGTAGGTGTCATCTTAGGCATGTTGTATAGTTTCCTGAGACTTAA
Source organism: Myotis myotis (assembly GCF_014108235.1). Classification (NCBI taxonomy): domain Eukaryota; kingdom Metazoa; phylum Chordata; class Mammalia; order Chiroptera; family Vespertilionidae; genus Myotis; species Myotis myotis. The sequence goes on along the minus strand of NW_023416379.1, from coordinate 65,343,274 downwards.
TTGTTCCCTATGCAAGTTGGAGACAAAGATGCTGTAAAGATGAAACGAAACATATTTTTGATCCAGTTAAAGTGCTGGACACATAATAAGTATGCACAATGTGAGTTTCATAATTATTACTGCGAATATCATATAAGCCATAAAGATGAGAGAAGTTTGGGCAGTAGTGACAGGTAACGCTGACCTAAAGGAGAAGATAAGAACGAACGCTGCAGGCTGAAGGGACTTGGGGACTCTGTGATGTCAGAGCAGGGATGCCCTGGGGACGTGTAAAGATCTAGGCCGCTGACCTTGCCAAATCATATACCCTTATATTTTTAGTCTTTATACATTAGAAGGATCTAAGTTTACTCATCAAACCTATAAATAGAGTGAGGGCATAAGCTAAGTCAGGCCTGCAAAGCAGAGGCAAGGGACGCTTAGCAGGGCCCCAGTACATCCATCACGGGTCCCTGGTGACCTGCCTTGTTCCTTCCAGACAAGTGCACTTCAAATTGTGCTGAAGACACTTCTGTAGTATGAGAATTTGTTCATCTAAGTGCTTATGGATGTATTTTTGTACCTTTCAATGCAATATCGTAATGCAGATTCAAGGTATACATGGAATAGGAATGGAAGAGTAGATATGACTTGCAACTTTGATCTTAGTATCCTATATTAGGATGTAAGCTTCCTTGAGAATGTCACCTCCCAGAACCCTGCATCTGGGCATAGAGGTTAACGGGAAAGGCCTTTTAAGTTATAGTGTATGCCTTCTTTCTCCAAAGATCAGGAAAAAAAGAAGAGTGAGAGAGAGCCACTCTGCTTTCCAAGTATCATTAAATATATTTTTTGCTGGCAATTGCAGTTGCTTCCTACAGACTGTAGTGGGCTTTAGAATCAGACTGCCTCAGAAAACATTCCAAATTTGTCACTGGTTTTGTGGGCAAATTAACCACTCTAAGCTTCAGTGTCCTTATATAAAAAAATGAGGATATTAACTGTACTCTCCTCATAGAGATACAGGAAGGATAAAATGAGATGGGCAAACTCATGATCTCTATAGATGCGTAACTAACTTAACCCAAATGGTCATGAATCATCAAGTCATCATGTGGTAGTATATAAAATGTTAATCATCATTTTTCATTGAACGGTTACGGAGTGAGTGGCAGGAATGTAAAATGGTGTTATAAGTTCGGAGAACAGTTTGTTGGTTTCTTATAAATTCACTTACCCTTGCTATGTAGCTCAGCAGTTCCACCTTTAGGTGTGTGCCCAGGAGAAATGAAGACATATACTTTCACAGAAATCTATCCTCAATAGTCATAGCAGTCTTATTCATAATAGGCCAAAACTGGACACAATGAAATAACCATCAAGCAGTGGGCAGATAAACAAGCTGTGAAATATTCATAAGATATAGTACCACTCAGCTATAAAAAAGGTCCAGCTGCTTATACACACAACAACACAAACGAGTATCAAAAATATGTTGTCAGACAAAAAAGACTACTTATTGGATGATTCCCTTTGTTTAACATTTTAGAAAGGACAAATTATAGAGATAAAAAGGACATTAGTGGTTGTCATGGAATAAGGTGGAGAGAGATGGGAAGAGGGGAGAATATTGACTACAAAGAAAAAACTTTTTTTGGGTGATAGAAATGTTCTATGTTTGGACTGAAATGGTTGTTACAAACTATATATATTCGTCAAAGCAGATGTAAAGTATATACTTTGAATGAGTGAATTTTATTGTATGTAGATTATATCTCAATTAGAAAAAGAACTTCAGGAAGTAGTTACAATGGAAATCTTTAGGTAGGGAAAATATCAGATGCTAATCAAAAATTGCAACCCAGAAAATCACTCTAGAAAGTTGAAACCAGGAACTTGAATGCTGAATATTTAGCCTCCCTAAAAGTGGGACTTGTACATTTGAGCCTATCATTAGAATCTGGTGATGGTGAATTAAGTCAGAATGTGAATTAAAAAAAAAAAATAGCCTCTTAGGAAATCTGCAGTTCAAAATTTATTAGAATAATTTTAGAAGCCCCTTTCATAATTTGCGTATGAACATTTTGAGAGCTATAATTTCAAGACATTAAAAAAAAATACCTTGCTATCTCAGCTTTCTTCCAAAAACATTTTTTCTACTAAGACAGTATTTATATTTAAAGATAGTTTTTAAGTGCTATAGTCTGATGCATTTTTATGCAAAGTGGTGAGACAGCACAAATTTCCTTTTAAAAGGGAAGAAAACTTAAAAGGAAGCATGTCTGAAGCATGCCTTTTGTAAATGCTTGTTTTTCATGTTTACATAGTTTATTGGATTGCCTTTACAAAGAAAGCCAGAAGTCTAAGATAAGATAACATTTAAAATGCAGAATTATACTGTAAGTAGCTGTAAAACTTGACATTTAAATTCTTTCTTAAAAATCAGCATGCAAAAATCAAATATACTGTTGGTTCACCAACTGTGGGAAGATTGGAAGACATGAGGAATCAAACTAAACATGGATGGAGATTAGGGCTCTGTTTTTGTACTTGTTCTCCTGCTCTGTGATGGATAGTTTAGATCATGCTTCCTTTAGTAGATTGATAACATGGTAAATGGAGATTTTTTTATTTTTTAACCTAAGTTGTCTTATTTCAGCTTCAGCTTGGTTAATTCCTTATTGCAGGAGGTTTTTTTCTTTGTTTGTTTTTATTTTGTTTGTTTCTCTTGCTCTGAGAATATGACAGTGACCACACAACCTTACAAGTAATCATGATGATATTTATTCAACTACATTTTCACACACAACAAACACTTTTGGAGTGCCTCTATTTCACATGTGATATTTAAAGTGGGCTAAAAGAATACTTTAAAAAAACAATATTGTACAATTTGATAATGCTTGAGTGTCTTCAGTGCTTTTTATTTTTTTTAAAATATATTTTATTGATTTTTTTACAGCGAGGAAGGGAGAGAGATAGAGAGTTAGAAACATCGATGAGAGAGAAACATTGATCAGCTGCCTCCTGCACATCTCCTACTGGGGATGTGCCCGCAAGCAAGGTACATGCCCTTGACCGGAATCGAACCTGGGACCTTTCAGTCCGCAGGCTGATGCTCTATCCACTGAGTCAAACCGGTTTCGGCTTCAGTGCTTTTTATATACAGCACTTCATTTGCTACTGCCAAGAACCCTCCCAGATGAGGTCCAGAAATATGTTATTATGTTCACTGTCTTTGGTAATAATGGGGCAAAGAAAGTTGTTTGCCTAACACTTTCCAGCAGTAACTGGCAAGCCACGCCTAGAACTGAGTTCTAACTCCTTGCCCTGCTGCTCTATCATATTGCCTTTCTAAGATGATATTCTTGCTTCCTACTAACATGAAAATTGGGCAATTATATTTAGATGTTTAGTCGTTATATTTCTCCACCCGGGTCATGTAGGGTGAAATCAGATAAAGTGTTAAAGACAGGTCCAGATTGGTGGTCTCATGGCAGTTCCATCATGTCTAGGCCTGGCTGAATTACACCGAGTAATGGCAATGTACAGTGCTACATTGTCTCCCAAAATTCTCTAGCAATTCTGTTCTTTGAGTGAATGTACTAATATAGAGCCATTATTTATATGAAAAAAAAAATTCTAACACATGAATTAACTTCAGCTAAAATCAGGACGTTTTTGAGAACTTTGGGAAATCATGCTGAATGAGTATAAGTAGTTGATGAGGGAATGTGGGGTCCCATCCTCAGAGATTAGGTCTCAGGTAAGGTACCCACTAGGAAATACTGAGACACCTGGATCTTGAGTATCATGAGAACATGGTAGGCAGAGGTTGAACCTGGTATAGGAAGAAGAAAAGTCTATTTTAAAACTGTACACCAAGGTATCTCCCATGGGGCCTAGCAGTTTTTCTGAGGAAAGAGGAGAAATTAGCCATAAATCTCTCAGTGCATAAGCGTTTACCTGTCCAATGTCTGTGAGATGGCTGGAGTGCAGCAGCCAGTGCTGGCTGAGTTTACCAATCTTCTTAAGGTTGGGAGGGTGGAAGTGATGAAGATTGGACTTAAAAGAGGTTGGCTTCAAGCTACAGGGTGACCCCAGATTTGCCCCACATATCTTGGGTTTGTTTCATGGTAATGGCAATTTAAGAAAGCCAGCCCCAATCGAATGCATGTGCACATTTCAAGCCCCTGCTTGTCTCATCTTGTCAATTGGCTAACAAAGCAAGTCACATGGCCAAGCCCAAAATCAAGGAGCAGGAAGTATACTTTGGCTACTACAATGCTAAAGCAAGTAGCTTAGCTAAAACCAGTGAAAAGAAGTGGAGAAATGCTTGGGACTAAGAGAATGGCTTTGGAAACTAATTTAATCAACTACAGAAGAAAATTAGGGGCAGGCAAGTGGGTCCACTAATATAAAATTGTCTATGAAAGCATATTAACATTCTGACTTATTTCTCATTATTTTTTTATTATGTCATACCCTCCCATTACAACTGTTCTTTTCCCTTTCAAAGTTAGTTTCTTTCCTTACTATAAAAACAAACTTAACTCTTACAGTAAAGATATATTGAAATAGCTTAACTTAGTGACTTATAGCTGACTCTCCAGGATTCTTGAACCACTTGGGCTGAGTTTTCAGTATGAGCAAGAAAGCCAAAGCAAATGCACCTGCTCTTCTATTGAGACCTTTGAGTTACAGCAGCTCCAATAAGGACACAGAATTACAGCTCTGAGACTATCTTTAAGCTTCTCCACAACCAAACAGACTGAAGTTACCAGGAGTGTGCTTTTTACAGTATTGCCTCTAGAGTCCTAAACTATTTATGCCTTTAGGAGAGAGAGATTAAAGAGGTTTGGAATATAGTCATGGATAACTCTTACTTATTAATATGATTTTAAAGTGATAGTAATTGATGTGATTTTCATGACTTTTTTTCTGCATTTTTCAGTATTTTTCTAATAGAAATAATTTAAAAACCTTTTGTTATAAGATGTTGCTTTTAGAAATTGCAACTAATGTTCAGAATTTCTTATAAAATAAATGTCATTTGTTGCATTATAAAGCATATGGTATAAGACATATTTTCAGTTCTATGTAAGATGTAGACTGTACTTCAGAATACTAATTTTAGGATGTTTTTAGACGTAAATGTGAGTACAATTCTTTTTAAAAAATATATGTGTTTATTGATTTCAGAAAGGAAAGGAGAGGGAGAGAAAGATAGAAACATCAATGATGAGAGAGAATCATTGATCAGCTGCCTCCTGCACGCCCTACACTGATGGAGCCTGAAACCAGGGCATCTGCCCTGACCAGGAATCTAACCGCAACCTCCCGGTTGACATTTCAACCACTGAGCAACACCGGCCAGGCTTAGTACAATTCTTAAGTAATATTTTGTGAGAAATACTGGAGGCAAATTTACCTCTTAAATAAGCTACATATAATTTATGACATTCACTGTGTTTTTAAACATATGTACCATGTATTGTCCTTTTTCTGAACTCTATTTTAAACATTTCTTTAAGTTCTTCATGAATATGTAATAATTCATCTTTATGAAAAATATTCCTACAAAAACAAATTTCTTAGCTTTAACTATGTTTATATTTATCCTTCTGATTCTGGCAAGGTATAGAGGAATGAACTGTTCATTTTGAAAAAAAGTGTATTAATTGTTTGACTTCCATAGTCATTTATTGGAATTATTGTTTTCCAAAGCACACGAAATTACATTCTACTTGCATGATATATGGCATATCCTTAAATTATAAGACTTTTGCCTTCTTTATTTGAACTACCAGTTATTTTTCTTATTTATTTTTTTACTTCTTTATTATATAATTTACAAACAATAAAATTTACTGGTTTGATGTGTTCAGTTTGATGAATGTCAACAAGTGTATATGCTTCTGTCACCACATCTCAAAACAGTATATAAAAAGGTCCAATTATCCACCCCCCCACACACTCCAAACAGAGGCAGCTGCTTTCTGATTTCTTTTCACCATTGATTACTTTTATCTTTTCTTGAACTTTATAAAAATTGAATTATACAGTAAGAACTCATTTGTCTGGCTTCTTTGCTCAACAGGTTTTTTTTGAGATATACTCATACTGTTGCACACATTAGGGGAATATTCCAATGTATGTATGTACTGTGATTATCTCAACCAGTTTTTCTATTGATGAACACCTGGGTTGTTCCCAGTTTAGGTTATTATAAATAAGGCTACTATAAATATTTTTATACCAGTCATTATATAGACATGCACTTTTATTTCTCATTGGTAAATAACTAGAAATAGATCCCTGGGTTATAGGATACATTGTGTTTTTTTTTATTGACTCATAATAATTCTGTATATATTCTAGAGGTAAGCCCTGTATATGTACATATATTTAATGTATATGTAAGATATGTAAACATTTTCTGTTAGTCTGAGACTTGCATATTTATGATTTTAATAGTGTCTTTTGGAGACAACATTTTTAATTTTGACGAAGTCATATATTTAAATTTGTTATCATTGGTGAAGGTTCAGTAATATTTAACTACTTAGTGTCAAAACCCAAAATAATATTTCAAAGTATGGGCATTATTGTGAGTTACATAGCAATAAAATTATGCTGATTCGAATAGGTGATTCGAATAGGTGATAATCTTGCCAAAGTCAAACCTTTTTGGTTGATTTAGTACTTAATTATATAGCTAAGAAAAAAATAGAAAATTACTCAGTAAGGTAATTATGTGGTTGTAGAGAAAATACCTCTTTGTCCCTTAAATTTTTCTGTAGGGAAACTAAGATATGCAATTATTTGCCTGAAAAAATATATATAATATGCATTTATGAACAGCAGCAATATTCACTCTCCAATATTAGGATGAAATATAATCTATCTACTATAATGATTATGCTTTTATTTCCCTTATGTCTAATTTAGGAACTTCAAAGAACATTAGGATTTCTATGCCTTATTAGTTATTTTTCTTAAAGTTTACATAAGTATATTCATTGCTACCTGTGTAAACCCAGCCAACCAGCAAACAAAAACTATAGGCTTTGTGCAGAATTGTTAGTTTAGGTCACAGTCTGTCCAATTAGGTGAGATTAAATTGAATGCTTAATCATGAAAGTATTAAGTAACTTCTTTGTGTCATCTCTCTGTGAAATTAATATATAAGAACTAGAAGCCCAGTGCATGAATTCATGCACTGGTGGGATCCAGTTAGCCTGCCCCGATGTGGGCCATTGGGGGCGGAGCCGGCTGGGGCGAGGGGCTGTGGGCATTCCGGTTATTCTGCTGTTCGGTCAATTTGCATATTACCCTTTTATCATATAGGATTTAGAAAATATATATCTAAAATTGTATCATCTTACTTAGAACTCTAAGAGTTTAGTAATATATATATAATATATAATATATATATAATATATATATTGAATATATTTTTATTGCTTTCAAATGGAGAAAGAGATTGAAACATCAGTGATGAGAGAGAATCACTGATTGGCTGCCTCTTGCACACCCCACATTGGGGATCGAGCCTGCAACCCGGCATGTGCCCTGACCAGGAATCGAACCCTGACTTCCTGGTTCATAGGACACTCAACCACTGAACCACACCAGCCAGGCTGAATGTAGAATTTTATAGAACAGACTCAAGCTGATGCCATAAACAGTGACCTCACAGTATTTTACAGTAAAAGCAGAAACCAACTTCATACAGCTATTTCTTGTATTGACCTGTCATAAAAGCTGAGAGCAGTTAAACATTAAAATTCAGTTCAGGAAAGCTATTTTATGAAGGACTATGACAATGCGGTCAACATTACAAAGACTTCTTGTGGTTTTGCTTCCTCTAAGGAAAGTACTCAGATTGTCCAGTGGAATGAATGAATACCTCATTCTTCCACAGCAGTTCCCAAACCTGCCTGGACATATTAGAATCACCCCAGGAACCTATGCATATGAAAATCCTTGGGTCCAAATTCCAGCTTTGTAGGTCTTGGCTGGAACCCAAGGAATTTGTTCCTTTAAAAAATCTCTTTAGATGATTTTGATATATGACCAGGTTTGAAAGCCACACATAGATAATTTTCCATGACTATCACTTCTGTCAGTTGGCCTTTTTATATGACCTGGATATGAGAGAGGTTTATACAGTTTGAGTGTATATTCCTTCCTGTGGACCTAGAGCGAAAATATTGTACAACAAAGGGAGTCAACTTTTAAGAGAGTTGTTAACCCAAAGAAGCACAGTTAGCGTGGCAGGTCGCTGGAACAGATGCCTAATGAGTGATAATTAAGGGACTGATGAGTAAGAGAAGTGAAGAGAGGATGAAGGGGACACAGGACCACTGGATTCAAATATATGAAGAGATGGTCTTTTTAAAAGTCAGCAAACTTGTTCCATACAGCTTTTCAAGAACTGAATTAGGACCCATGTGTGGAAGTTACATAGAGGCAGATTTCAGTAGACATTTAAAACACAATATTCCAGTAGTCAGAAATCTTTAACAATAGAATTCACTCTCTCAAGGCTAGTGAGTTATTTGTGCGTAGGTGTGCCTGCAGCAGAAGCCTAAATGCTATAGAAGGAGTTAGTGACTTGGATGGAAGGTGAGACAAATTTCTGTCTTCAAGTTTGAAAACCCCTAATGTGTTCTACCTCCATGAACTTGTAAATAAGCGGTATATAGCAAGTAAATCTCAGGGGTGACTGACTAGCTAGAACTCTGGAAGTGGTGCTGAAGAGCAATGTGAACATTAGCTACATATGATACTGTAACTTAAATTATTTTATTACCTTTGAGAACACTAAGTTAAGACATGGCAGTATATGTATACATTAAAAGTATAATAGACTAGACTTTTATTCTTCAAAATAAATATACTTTATACTTAACGTTTTTTGGGGGAAAAGAAGCAGCCTTTATTGCATTATTAATCTAAAATCCTACACTTAAATCTTGTTTTTATCTGTGTTTTAAGTTAATTAATTTTTTATATTAAACAAGGAATCAGGTAAGCAATTTCAAGGAAATAAATTTACACATAACAGGGCTTTGTAAATGTGACATCAAATGGTTAGTTAATCTGCCTACCACATGGAGTTGTTGTGAGGATCAAATGAGTCAATGAATATTAGGGATTTAAAACAATCCATGTGTAATAAGTGCTCAATAAACCTAAGTTATTATTATTATTTCTACTAATGTTGATGAACTGACTAACTTTTAGGTTGTGATGATTGCACTTGGCATCTTGGCATGGTGCTTGGTGGAGAGCAGGTGTCCTGTAAGGATTTGTTCACTGATCACTAAGACATCCTAATCATAAGGGCTTCTCAGCCATGGCTTGGAACATGCTTCTATTTTATGTCCTATTTCTAAAGCAGACATTTTTTGAACATCCTCCTGGTACTCGAGTTATAGCTATTAAACAAAGGCTCTTATGCCTATATAAGAACTGATTTTTTTAGAAGATACTGGTGAAAGATTAGTGAGAGTCCTTAGCCTAGAAGGATTCCTGGAGTTTAATACATCTGAGTTGAATTTTGAAAGAACTAAAAACTAATGTAGAGGGAATAAGAGGCAGATTATCTATCTATCTATCTATCTATCTATCTATCTATCTATCTATCTATCTATCTAAAGAGCCAGTGTCTGTAACATTCAAAATGACCAAAGGCTCGACCAAATGCCAGGTTGTGCGCACAGCATGCAAGCGGGCTGAACTGTTGACCTCTTGGGGAGAGAGAGAGGGGTGGGGCTGATCAACAGTGGCAGCAGCTGCTGGCTTGGACTGGAGAGAGAAGCAGGGTGATCAGACCCTGCTTCTCTCTTCGGGCCTTGCTAGCAGCCAAGCCTCTCTCCCAGAGGTCAGCAGTTCAGCTCGCTGGCCAGCAGCCTAGGGTGGCTGCTGATCAGCCCTGCCTCTATGATCAGTCCCAGAGATAGTCCCGGAGATGCTGACTGGCATAGAAACCGACCAATCAGAACCAAGTCTGGGTGAATTGTGAGGAGCCACTGACTGCCTAGTAGGTGGAACTTTTGATGCTTACTGGCATAGAAACAGACCAATCAGAATCAAATCTGGGTGAACTGCAAGGAGCCAATGACTGCCTAGGAGGCAGAGCTTTTGATGCTGACTGACATAGAAACCAACCAATCAGAACCTATTCTGGGTGAACTGCAAAGGCAGAACCTAATGTGGGGGCTGAGGAGGGGTTTTAAGGGCAACAGCTCTTTGGTGTAAGGTGTAAGAAAGCAGTTCAATTTTTTAATGGCCAGTTTGGCAGTATAGTGCATATGGCTGCCTATCAGTCCAGATATAGGGATTATGTGTTTTTGTCTGCCAAGAGCATCTCCTCCTGCTGAAAAAGGCTCCCCGCCCCTTTAAGCAATCCTATCCTATATAATCTATCTATACTAATAAAAGGGTAATATGCTAATTAGACCAGGTTGACCGGCCATCTTCCAGACATCTGACTACCTTCTGGACAAAGCCATGGTGGAGGGGGCCGAGGCAGAGGCAGTTAGGGGCAATCAAGCCAACAGGGGAGGGCAGCTGGGAGCAAGATCAGGCCGGCAGGGAGAGCAGTTGGGAGCAACCAGGCTGGCAGGGGAGGGCAGTTGTAGGCAAGATCAGGCTGGCAGAGGAGGGCAGTTAGGGTGATCAGGCAGGCAAAGGCAGTTAGGGCCAGTCAGGTAGGCAGTCAGAGAAGTTAGGGGCCATCAGGCAGGCAGGGGGGCAAGGTAGGGGCAATCAGGCCAGCAGGGGTCAAGGTTGGGGTGATCAGGCCAGCAGGCAGAGGGGTTAGGGGCTATCAGACAAGCAGGCAGGCAAGTGGTTAGGAGTTAGTCATCCCGGATTGCAAGAGGAATATCTGGCTGCTGGTTTAGACATCCCCCAAGGGGTCCCAGATTGGAGAGGGTGCAGGCCGGGCTGAAGAACCTGCCCCCCCCCCCATACATGAATTTCGTGCACCGGGTCTCTAGTTTTAAATAATAAAAGTGGCATATGGAATGGAGGTGAGAATGATACTGTAAAAATATGAGAGATATTTGCCTGACTTGGAAAATGGGCAGTGTTAGGAATTAAGAGGGAGAGTTTAGTGAATAAGGAAATTTGTCGATGAAATACCCTGAAACTGGAAAACTTGGAACTAGTGTTTATATTTGGTATGGTGGAGAATGTGAAGCCCTTTTGTATAACTGTGAATCAGAGAAATTAGAGAGTGAGGAAGAATACTTGAGTAGTTCATTCAAGAGAGAAGATGAATTTGGAACTAGTAGACATAAATAAGAAAGGGCAATTTTATGATCCTTGAAAAGAACAGCCAGAGGACTCAGTGTCTTACTGGCCATTAAGGACAGTGAGAGGTCATAGTAGCATCAATATTGTGAACAGCAGTAAGGGGAAGATTTACTTGACTACTATGTCGAACTTGGGAGGTGTTTAAGGTTGAGAGGAGGAGGAATAGGTAATTCAGTATTTTAGTCTGTTTAAGCTCAGCTGGTAGAGGGTTCTAAGGTAGATACAGATTTAAGACCTGACAGATTTGGGAGATGAAGTCTGAAAATGACAGTTCAGGAACCAGCAGCCCATCTGAAGCCACAAGAATGACAGTCTTATCAAGTCAAGAAGGAGAACAGAGGCTTGGGCAATGTTTACCTTTGTCAGTGAGGAGAGCGAAGTCTTATGTACTGTCTTTCTAAATGTCACACCTTTAATCAGTGTAGGTATTTCTAATTATCTGTTCATATTTTAATCAGTTTGGGTGAAGGGGATGAAAAAAGTTATTTATAAGGTTTTTTTTCTCATTCTAAATACACAAAACATTAAAACAAAGAAGTAATCATATTTGGGTATTAAAGTTTCCATTGAAGTGTCAAAATGATTTGGTTTCATTCTTTTTTATATTTTAGGTAAATGAAGCATCATAGCCTCTTGACAAAATAAGTATTTCATTTTTTATTATAAATAGTGTATATTTTTTGTATGCCACTTTAATATTTATGCACAAGTAATAGTTCATATACAATATATTTTCATATCAGACTGGCTGCAGTTTTTGTAATTTCTAGGCAGGTGGATTAATTGAGAAAATAGTTACAATTAATTGAAAGTAATGCCTAAGATTTCATTAATGCTTTTCCATGTTCCATTTCCCCATTTTATTTTATCTATTTAAAATCCACTTAAATCCCACCAAGGAACTATTATGGATCTCTAGTAGATTTTTATTTAGCTCTCTGGCTCCCCAATGAGAAAAAAGAGAGAATGCTTGTGGAGAAAAAGCTTATTTAGACACATAAAACTCCCCTAAAATCATTATTCAAAGAGCTGTGGTTTTGTGTTACAAATAAAAAGCAGAAAAATCATTAGTTGTTAAAAAGCTCTGCCGATAATCTTTACAGATACCATTCATCCCTCTCTACTACCAAACTGCATTTTGCATCCAGGACATTTAGACTGTAGATAACCATTATCTAACAACTATCTATTATTATTCTACAACACTGAAATGTGGCAAGGGGATGTGAGGCGCTTAAAACTTGAAATATTCAGTTACAATTGTGTGCTTCTTGCTAAAACTTGAATACGGATGGAATAATTTACTGGCTAAAATCAGTGTTTCATATATATGAAGTGATTTTTGAAATGATGAATTGTGCTTCTAAGAAGATATTGTGGTATTTCACAAATAACATTGTAACTCAAGTAGCACCAAGTGCAATATATAACATATGGCCACATGACATGACTAAAGGCATGTAGGGTTCTTAGCACAGTTCCTGGCGCACTATGAGCACTAGAATTCTTAGCTGATACTATTTACTGCTATTTTTCTGTCTTATTATTGTATAGTTTTCATGTCTAGATATATTTACATTTCTTGGAATTCATCTTGTTTCGTGGACTTGCTTTTTCTTCCTTTTGATTGAATTTATTGGGGTGACATTGGTTAATATAACTATATAGGTTTCAGGTATACAATTGTATAGTACATTATCTGTATATTATATTGTGTGTTCACCACCCCAAGTGTCCTTCCATCACCATTTATCTCCCCTTTATTCTCTTTTATCTCCCTCTGGTAATCTCTGTACTGTTGTCTGTGTCTATGAGTTTTTTGTTTTTTTTTCTTAATCCCATCACTTTTTTCTCCTCCCCTCCCTTCTCTTCTGCTCCTCCCTACCGTGTACCTTTAACTTCTCCCTTTCCCAAGGCTAATTCCCTCATTCAGAATTGTGTCTGTAAATATTAAAAAGACCAGTTCTCCTTCATCACTCCTCTTTTCTCAATTCAGCTTTTGTCTACATTTGCAGCAATTGTCTACATCAGTGGTTCTCAACCTTCCTAATGCTGGGACCCTTTAATACAGTTTCTCATGTTGTGGTGACCCCCAACCATAAAATTATTTTTGTTGCTACTTCATAACTATAATTGTGCTACTGTTATGAATCGTAATGTAAATATCTGAGATGCAGGATGTATTTTCATTGTTACAAATTGAACATAATTAAAGCATAGTGATTAATCACAAAAACAAGATGTAATTATATATATGTTTTCTGATGGTCTTAGGCGACCCCTGTGAAAGGGTCGTTTGACCCCCAAAGGGGTCGCAACCCACAGGTTGAGAACCGCTGGTCTACATTCTCTAACCCTATGTTCACACCACCTTTTTGCCCATCGATCTCCCTGCAATTCTATTGAGCTCCATCTCTTTTTACTCTTGGAGAGTTCAAACCATGATTTCAGGCCTCATCTGATTTGGTGCTTCTGCTGCATTGACTATGTTGATTACTTCCTTCCTCTGAAAATTCTTTACTTTTTACTAGCTAGATTTTTCCTCTCTGTGGAATGAACTGAAGTTCTCCTAGGTTTAGTGGCAGGAAATTTCTGGTCTTCTTGATTTTGCTAAAGCAGTGCTGTTTTGCAGGCAGTAGTAGGTGACTTTTGGAGAACAGTTTCAGAGACAGAGAAGCATTGATCAGTCCAGGGGTAGGCAAACTTTTTGACTCGAGGGCCACAATGGGTTCTTAAACTGGACCGGAGGGCCGGAACAAAAGCATGGATGGAGTGTTTGTGTGAACTAATATAAATTCAAAGTAAACATCATTACATAAAAGGGTACGATCTTTTATTTCAATAGTTTTATTCATTTCAAACAGGCCGGATCTGGCCCACGGGCCGTAGTTTGCCCATGGCTGGATCAGACCATCAAACCTCAGAGGGAAGGTAGGGGAGAGTGAGGGTAAGGGGGAGAGATCAACCAGAGGACTTGTCTGCATGCATATAAGCATAACCAATGGACACAGACACTAGGGGAGTGGGAAGGACGGGGAGGGAGCAAGGAGGGCAAGGAGGAGGGATAAGGACACATATGTAATACCTTAATCAATAAAGAAAATTAAAAAAATATATATAAAAGGATCAGTGTGTGGGGATAGCAAATATAAATCCATAGATATGTAAAATATCTCAAGAATTGGTGAATGGAGAAAGAAACTAATTGTGTTAACAGAAAATAGTAGCTTGGGTAAAAAGAGGTCGATCGGTCATATTGCTGAGATATTGTAATCAATATTAGGACCTTTTAAAACCAAGACTATTAGCATTCTGGAGACATAAGGGATGATAAACAGGGCAGATCTGAATAATCTAGAAGACCAGGGACTTGACTTCTTACCTATTATTTTCTTTCTTATTAGTCTGAAAAAATTTGTTTTTCCATAATTTTAAATCACCAATTAATCTCTGTAGTGAATCTTTATCTTGTTATCACCTTTATTTTGCCTAGTTTTGTGAATAACCTCCTGGCTTCTTTAGGGGAGGGTCAGCAGGCCTTATCATTCTTTGGAAAAATGGCCAGCTGGTTTCCCATTTCTTATAATTAGGAACCTATTTCTCCTGTTCTCAATGTATTTTTAAAATAATAATTAGTATTATATAGTTTTTGAGAGTTCCCAAATGCACATCAGAGGTGTGGCAGGCCCTGATGATTTGTGATTAGCACATCTGGCTTTTCAAAATACCAATGTCCACTTTCTCCTGGTATAGAATTTTCACTGTCCCATCTTCATCTTAAGAGTAATAGTACACCCTAACTGGTTTGGTTCAGTGGGTAGAGCGTCGGCCTGCGGACTCAACGGTCTTAGGTTCGATTCTGGCCAAGGGCATGTACCTTGGCTGTAGGCACATCCCCAGTAGGGGGTGTGTAGGAGGCAGCTGATCGATGTTTCTCTCACATCGATGTTTCTAACTCTCTATCCCTCTTCCTTCCTCTCTGTAAAAATTCAATAAAAAATATATTTAAAAAAAAGAGTAATAGTAATCGTACTCATTTGTTCATCATTAAATGACAAGAATATGCAACTTTTTAAAAACTAATTTTTAAATTAATATTTTTCAGCTTTTTCTTTTTTAGTATTTGTAAATAAAAATGAGAAGATCAATTTTGAAGACCTCCTTTGAAAAATATTTGAGGAGATTTGTGTCAATTGTGTTATATTTGTCTTTCAAATGAATTTTAAAAATCTTTTTAGCTTTGTTGATTCTTTTTCTTAAACTCTTTTTCTATATCAGATGACCTGCTTTGCATTTCATACTTTGTAGTTATTCTTATTGGTTTTACAGTCACTCTGTATTTCTAATTTAATCAACTTGACACTCTGCTGTTAACGGGGGGGGGGGGGGTCACATGTTCTGCTATTACATTTGGAGAATACTGTCTTATGATATAAGAATATTGTTTAGAGAACACTGAATTGTGTGGGATTTTTTGAATAATTTCAACAATGTACCTATGTCATGAAATCAATGGTATTGAAACATATCTGAGGATACTGGATTCTGTAACTTCATGATTGATTTTTATTACTTTTAATTCATTTTTCAAGTATTAATGACAGGAGGTATTTTGTAATGATGGAAAGGACATTATTTTGATGCCAAACAGACCCTTGATATGAATCTTGGCTTCTTAAAATATCAACATTTGCCATTTATCATTGGAAAGATAGTGTAATATCTTAGATCTACTGTTTCTTCATCTGTCAAGTGGGACAATCATATCTCCTTGTAGGTTATGATGAACATTAAATGAAATATTCTGTGTACATTTTGGTACAAAGTAAGTATTAATAAACAGAAGTTCTTATTTTCCTACCCTATTTAGAAAAATCAGAAGGAAAAGGAGATTGATTTTTCTGATTTTACTGTTAGAAATTGCTTTATGTACAATTATTTTAAAGTTTTATTTGGTAAACTATCAATAAAGATGTTAAAATAATTTCTCACTGGTTCAAAGCAATTATTTGGCATTAAAAAGTGTTTTCCACTAAAGTAGTCAGATGCGGACAAATACATTTTTTTCTTGTTCAGAACCTTAGTCAAACAATACAAAACAAATTTAGCAGAGTTACACAAAACTTATTGGCCATGAAATAATTTATAGTTTGTAAATATTTTATAAAAATATGCTGTAATCTTACAAAAAGGTATTACCTATAATTTTTCTAAATCATTAAGTCTTAGCATGTAAAATTAGTTACTCAAGCTTGAAATCTACAGCTTTTGGCTTTTTTTTTTTTATCTTATTCACTCATTTAACAAATATTTAGTGACTATTATGTCAGGCACTGTTCTAGGTTCTTGAAGTTACTCTTGAACAGCTCATATTTCAGCAGCAGGAGGGAGCGCATTTTTGTTAAGTAGCAGAGCAAGCTGAAGGGTATTGGAAGTGTGTGGATGTGGTGGTGAGGGGGAAGTAGAGAACAGTAGTAAGTAGTAAGTAGGATGATCAAAGTAGGAACCATCAAGGACTGACCTGTGAACAAAGACTTGAAAGGGGTAAACCTGGTTTGTCATACAAATCAGGGAAGAGCATTCCACCAGAAAGAAGGGTTGGTGCAAAGGCCCCAACATAAGATTGCACCTGGAATGTCTGAGAAAGACCAGCATGGAGGCTGGTGTATTGGGAGCAGAGGGAGCTAGTGGGAAAGTGGGGAGGGAAGCCAGTGCGAAATTTTGAAGTCATGGTCTGATTTCTCTTTCAAGAGTCAGTTTGGCTGATGTGTTGAGAATAAACTCCAGGAGAAGGACAAAAGTAAATGTCCGGCTACCAGTTAAAATCTGTTGTGGGAATCCAAGTAAAAGGTGATATTGGCTCAGAACAGCATGGCGATAGTGGAGGTGAGGAATGGTCAGATTTGGTGCATGATTTGAAAGTAGAACCAATCTGGTGTATTGGACAGACACAGGTGTGAAAGAAAAGAGGAGCCAAGTCTAAAGGTTTTAGCCTGAACAGATAGAGAAATGTATTTCAATTTAGCCAAGATGGAGGTGGCTGCTGGAAGATTTGAGGGTGGGAGAAGGGTTAGGGGGTATGGGAAAGATGAAGAATTCCATTTTGGAAATACTGATTTTGAGAGGTCCATTAGAAATTCAAATGAAAATATTGAGGAGGCTGTTGGATGTCTGGAGTTATGTGGGGAACGAAGTGGAGATAGGACTTTTGCATGTAATTTAGGTACTTTTGGCTAATGACATGTGGAAGAGGGGCTATAAGCACTGAATCTGAGATTTAGAAGTGGCCGGCTCTAACGTCCATGAGCTCTCTTCTTGTCTAAGTATTTTCTTTTTTCTATGTATTTTTTTTTCTTTTTCTTTTTCTTTTCTTTTTCTTTTTTCTATGTATTTTTAATCAGTGGGCAACAATCAGAAGATTGTGTATTTAAAAGAATGTTTCATTCTGTTAACCTTATTATGTTGCTTTAGCTGCCTCTTATGACAAATGCAGACTAGCACAATAACATTTGGGGAGTAAGCTCTTCTCTTAGCACTAATAGGATGTAATTGTTGTCTCCATTGATGATAGGAGAAATTCGGTAAAATTCTAAAACCAAAGGATTGAGAACAGAAATGTAAACCTGTCACAATCTATTTGGCAACTTTAGTGCACAGAAACTAGTTTCCTGGCATTAATCATGAAAGAGAAAACAATTTTGATAAAGTTCAAGTTGAGATAAGGTTTCATAAAATAGTAGGATTTTTTATTTTTTATATTTTTGCTGGTGGGGGTGCTAGTGATTGCAGGCACCAAAATGGAAAGTCAAAAGAAAGAAAGTAATTATGCAAATTGTAATTTTTGGGAGGGCTTTAGGATTTTTAATTTACATACTGTATAGGAAGCACACTTAGTTCCTGTTTGGTGAGATGAAAGCCTTACTATAGCCTCATTGGCAGGCTCGAGCAATACTTGTTTCTCCTGTGTGTAAGTGCACGGAAGAGTAGAAGTGACTGAGTGGGTAGTTGGCAGCCATTCATTGCATTGATTGCAGTCATTCATAAAACCCTGAAGCGCTGAGGGCGGAGACTGGAGCCTTCCCTTGAGGTGGTAGCTGAATGTCTCATTTGCATAAATCTTCCTTGATGCTTGAGTGATGAGGGAATGTTCACATGCAGTTTGAAGACTGGTAAGAGTCCATGTCTGATAAATCCCCGAGTAATTAAAGTCTTTGTAAAGAGTAAGAGGTTAACATCCTTGAACTCCTAGTCTGGGAAGTCAGCATTGTGGCATTGTTTGTGGCCTCCTTCTGTCTGGCAGAATGAATAAATCATATGTAGAGAAAGATCCCTAATGTCCACACTTACTGAAATATCATAGTTGTGTTTCTTAGAGTATGTGAGGTCTATCTTATTATAATAACTTTAATGCACGGGAGATACTTGAAAAGTACTGGAAGCTAAACAATTTCTATACATTAGAACTGTCAAAACTATTACATTTTATCCCTCCAAACTGTGATATGCCAGACACAACAATCAATTTTCATTTTAGAGATGTGTTAATCTACTCAGGCTAACAAAAACCTTATGAGTATATTATGTCTCTTTATGTGTCTTTGTATCTATCTGAGTATAGGGCTTTCTTATATCATGAAAAATTTCAGCTAAAAATAACTCAAATTAGAAAACATAGGAATATATATTAGAATACAAATATATATATTAGCATAATTTAGAGCCCCCTTAAATTGGTTGAATAATTAGCAACTTTGAACAGATAGTTTTCCCCCTAAAAACTCAGATTCAGTAGTTGGCCATATCATAGTTTTGTGGTCAGGATATATGTTAGTATGAAAAATATATGTTGTCCTGCTTTTAAAAAAATTCACTTAAGAGCATATTTAAGGAAAACTAATTAAGTAGCAGATTTATTTCAAAGCTTTGTTATTAAATACCTGAAACTTTAGGAGAAAAAAAAAGAAATGAACTAAGAAGGTTGCATATGGTTTCTCACAGATACAGTTCTTGAAAATTTTTTCTAAAGTGGGTGATATTTCCGATATTTTCACAAACCAGTACATGTAGATTAAACATGCTGTATGTGCTATTTTTAGTAGGGTGAGAATTGCTAAAGATTTTCCAGTGCTATGAAATTTAACTTCCTGGGCATTGTACTCTGTATAAGTTAGATTTAAAATTGCACAGAGTTCAGAAATTCTAGGATATTACTTCTCCCTAACAACTGCTACCTTACATGTTCTCTTAACCCTGCAGCCTAGGTGGCCATCTCTTCCCATGAACCTGGAATGAAACTGAGGTCCTTGTGGTTCCTGAGGGATTGACCATTCCCTTAAGAGTTTAGCATTAGCACTTGACAAGTCACTTTTTTTTTTTACCTTGCCCCAGAAGGGAGATGTTGAGGCTTTGAAATGGCACTGTTTTCTTTTTTTTTGTCACGTCGTTACATATCAGTTTTTAAGTCTTACTTGACCTTGTTTGGAATGAGCAGTGTGTATGTGTGCACATTTCTGTGCGTTGTGTCCCTGTGTCCCTGTATCATTCTTTCAGAAGTGGAGAATTTAGCCATGCAGCTTTTAGCTCTGGGAAAAGTTGATCTGCCATTACCACACCAAGAAGCCACTTCTGGAATAACACGACTGGCCTTAAGTATAAGTAGTGTAGTAAAACCTCCAAGAAAACTCCATGGAAGTTTAAGAACCAGATTTATGTTTGAGAATCCTGGGTCCCTTAGCAAAGTGTAAGATGTGCGGGTCTCAGCTTTATAACCAAGGCTTCCCTATATAAAGCAATGTTCGTTTTTAAGCTTTTGAGGCGAGACGAGTATTTGAGCTATCTAGGTACAGGCTCAGATGGGGTGTTTTCTGGTTTCTGCCAGGGAATCTCTCTGATGGTCTGTAAGCCCTCTTGACATGAGGGTCAGAGTGTGTCTCCTGCTGCCCTTTGCAGCTCTGTTACATCGTCTACCCTCTGCATTTGTTTATCCTGTGATGGAGGACTTAAGACACAAAGACCTTGTACTACTTTCTCACATTGTGCATATACCTTCTCTATTTATTTTACACACACAGACACACTCATACTGTATATATGAATATTTTCTTCTAACTCTTTCCTTAGTTTGAATGGGATTTTGAACCTGAGGCTGTCTAGAGGCCTCTCAGGTCTCTTTCCACATTAAGAGGAAAGACCTGTGTTGTGATGAATGGTATGAGACAGGAGTCTTAGTAAAATAGCCAAAGCTACAGAAAATCCTGCTCATCTTTTAACATATTAACACAACAGCTGTTCCTATTTTTAAAGCTTTCAGATGTCTTCATATGGTGAGGCCATAGCTTTCAGTGGCCTCTCTTCTATGGGGAGAGCTGCTGACCATCTTTTTATTGGTGCTAAAAGAAAAGTCAAATACAGAGGCTAGCACAGATTTTATTTGGGTATAATTGAGCTCTTGGAAGCCCGAGTCAAAGATTTCCAGCACTAAGGGCTTTTCCAGGGCCTCAGGTTATTTAAGGGGCTTGCTAAGATTTCCCCCTAGACTGTGTTTTTAGTACCGTGTTTAATTTCCAGATTTGTTCTACCCTTTTTATAATTAATAGTGCGTTGTGCTGTCTATCATGCGCCCCAGGTGTGTTGTCAGGGACATGGCGAAGCCTGCTGCCTGCAAAACACCAAGAAATGCTGAAAACCAGCCCCACCAACCTTCACCGTGAGTATGGCATTGGTTTTATTGACTGAAAATGTCCTCTCTTACACAGACCTCTGGTTACAGGATTTATTAATTCACACTGCATGTGGGCATAGATATTCTGGCTACTCTGTTGTATGTGTAATAAAAAGGCTACTATTGAGTTAGATAAATTTATCTGCAAACGTGAACTCTGTGTTAAGTATCTTTGTTAAGTGATGTTTCTAATGCCACATTAGAAGCATAAAACTTGAGAAAACAGACACATTCTGGGAGGCCTAGGGTGGCAGAAATTCTATACCTTTTGGATGTGGAATGCATGTGGACTAGAAACTAAGACTCTGGGAAAGCCGGAGGCAAGGGGCAGATGGGGTGGCACGCGTGAAAAAGGGAAATGCATAGGCAGTCCATTGCCCACCTTCACACCGTTGTTTAAAGGTAATGGGCAATCTGAAAGAGCGGATTGCCCAACCAGTTTTATCTTTAAAATTGCAATCTCAAGTGCGGATACTGCTGAAGAGTTAAGTGACCAGCTGAAGAAGGAAGTAGAGAAGAAGCCAAATAAGGAAACTGGGTTATGAATGCAGATTTTGATGTGATCAAATGTAAAGAGCTTTAAAATCCTGCAGATTAGCATGATGTATTCAGTCTTTTGAGAAGAATTATGGTCCTGGTAGGAAAAATTAAACCTGCCCTTAAAATGTCTCAGCAGTAGCAATACTCAACATAATTACCATAACCAAGTAGTTATAACTAGGGAAATGCCTCCTTCCAAGGTTTTTAGCAAAAGCTTTTGAAGAAATGTGTCTTAAAAGTTACTTTTAAGTAGATTTTTTAGCTATCTGAAAGTTCATTGAAACAAGACCAAAATAAAGGGATAAAATTGTAAAAAAAAACCCAAAAAACTATGAGAAGTAAATTTTTGTAATACTTTTGCTATGACAACGAATTTTTATTAACATTAGCAAAGACCTAAATTAAATAAAGATTTAAATGCTTATTTTTTGTATATTACATATAGTCACAAATAGCTTAAAATTATTTATACTTTAGGATATAACATTTTGTTAAATAAATTTCAAGAGGCTTATTGGTGGGTTGTAGATTTTATCTCAGAAAGTATACTTGAATATCATTCTACATTTTAATCAGTACTTTTTAAGGAATTGAAATAAATTTGATTCAATCCTAGTAAAAATGATTGATGATCACATTGGAAAAAAATAAAAGCTTAAAGTACTCTTAATCATGTTGCCATTTTTTCTTCTACAAATGTTCTTACTATAAAGCCATCTTCCTGATGATGGAAAACTTGTGATCCTCACTTTCTACCTTATACTTCAGGTTGCAGAAAATATTTTTCTTATATTAGGATTCAAGCAATTTCTGGGAAAGCATTTTGAGGAATTCACATTTATTTAAAAATATTTTCCACTTATTGAGGTTTCATTTAAATTGGTCCCACTCATTCAAAAACCATTTGATATCCCTCCCAACAATATTTTAGATTTTTTTCCTTATTTTGATTTTATTTTCCATAGACTTATAGTTGTGGAAATCCATTGTAACTTACCTTGTACTTAGTGAAATTTTCCTGGTGGCCCCTCTGGGCCTAGTTGCTGAGCATAAATAGTCTCTTTGGGCTCTCTTTTCTACAATCCCCTTCCTCACGCTATACTTTTCTAACTAAAATAGTACACCTCTCTTATGTGACTTGAAGAATTTAAAATTTGCAACTCATTCCTTATTTCTACTGATTCTCTTTAGACAGTGGTATGTGTCACATATGTGCCTTTCTAGGTTGATAGGAGAGGACAGCAATAAATTGAGTGTAAAGGTGATTAAGCATGGGCTCAAGCTTGTAGATCAGTGTTTTTAAATATATAATTCATAATCTTTTAGTGAGTCTGAAAATCAGTAGAGGCTAGTTTTTTGTTTATTTTTAATGGAATAGATGAGGAAATAAAAATGCATTTCAGATTGGTATTGGTAAGATAAATTTAGATCTCTTTATATGATAACTGGGTCAAAATATAAATAAATACTATATTTATTTACAAGGTTTGGGCAATGGGTTTTAATCAGGAGAGTGGCTTAGTCAGATATTTATTCTATTTATATGTCAAGTATGTTTTACTTTGACAGAGGTGGGGAAAATGGCATATGAATGTGATGTGGGAAAAACTAGAGATAAACAAATCAGTTAATAGACTGTTGTAATAGTCCAAAGAAATATGATAAGGCCTTGGCCTAGAGGAGTAGCAGAGAGTGAAGCAAGCATTTCAAGAGTTGAGTGAGAAGGCAAAAGGGCAGTGGGTGATTGTCAGCTCCTTATGGGTTTTAAGGAAAATGTTTGGGGGATTATCATATCATTGGTTTGGGTGATTAAGTATCATTACCAGAGAGAATAAAAGAATCAAACCAGGCCCAGGGGTGGGTGAGCGGTGAGTAGTTCAGATTTTGACATGATGATGTTGTGGTACCTGTGCTATATCCGAGGGTGGGTATACTTCCTAGAAGTAGTTGGGGATATAAAACTGAAGCACTCAGTTAACTGGGAAAGTAGATTCTGTCACCAATGGATACATAATTAGAAAAAATAAATACCAGAGGGAGTCCTAGCTAAAAATAATGCTTAAGGATGGGTAAAGGAAGAGGACCCCCAAACTCAAATGAGAACTAAAACTTAAACTCTGGTTCTTGGACAACAAGGGGAAAACCCCAATAGTATCAAGTGAAGCAGAAAATCAGTCAACAACTTGAGAGGTTAAAAATGTCTTCTGGGTTTGGCCAAATAGAAATCAAGGGGGGCATTTGTCATAGCAGTTTTAATATACAGGGGTGAGCAAAACTAGGTTTACAGGTATAACACACATAAAGAATATAATAATTAATAATAATACAAGAATAAACTCTGTTTCACATACTCACAACTGCAAACCTACTTCTGTATAAGTGGGTGGAAATACTCTATTTCTGTGAGTGTGAGGAGGAAATGATAAGTTAGGAAAAGTAGACTGGGATTGCACATGCCTTTTTCAAAAACAATTGACTGAGTAGGGAAAGAGAGAGTGGTAAGTAGACAGGAAGTAGGGGGACTGTACTTGTGTTACTTGGTACATTCTATTTTGCAAGTTTAGATTGATGGATAAACATGTCAATATAATTTATATTTTTGATGACTGTATTTAATACATCCAAAGATTATTTTTTAGTTATTATTAAAATGTCATTCAGCCATATTTTAAACATGCTGCATATGTTGTCATCACTTAAAGTAATCTAATCTAATAAAAGAGAAACATGGTAACTGGCGTACGACCGCTACCCTTCCCATTGGCTAATCAGGGAGATATGCAAATTAACTGTCAGCCAAGATGGCGTCCGGCAGCCAGGCAGCTTGAAACTAACATGAGGCTTGCTTGCTTCAGTGACGGAGGAAACCAACGTTCCCCACCTGCCGCTGCAGGCCTCTGAGCCTGCAGTTTAAAAAACATTGTAACGAATATAGAAGGTAAACAAAACCCCAGAAACCAGCTTTCAGCGAGCCCGGGATCTCAGAGCTGGAGTCAGAGGTGGAGTTATACATTGTTTCAATTACCTACTTTCAGCAGCGGAGGCCTAAGAGCTGGAGCCTCAGAGCTAAAGCTGGCCCAGAATTAAAAAAGAAAAAAGAAAAAAAAAGGAGTGGTTGGGAGCTTCCGTCACCCGCCAGCCTGAAAACAGCCCTCAGCCCCTCACCCAGACTGGCCAGGCACCCCAGTGGGGACTCCCACCCTGAAGTGTGTGTGACCAGCTGCAAACAGCCCTCAGCCCCTCACTCAGGCTGGCCAGGCACCCCAGTGGGGACCCCCACCCTGATCCAGGACACCCTTCAGGGCAAACCAGCCAGCCCCACCCATGCACCAGGCCTCTACCCTATATACTAAAAGGGTAATATGCCTCCCAGCACCAGGATCAGCAGAGCCGAGAGGCCTCCCGGCACCGGGATCAGCGTGACGGGGCAGCGCCCAAACCCCCTGATCGCCCTGCGGCTCTGTGTGTGACAGGGGGTGGGGCCACAACCTCCCTATCCGCCCTGCTTTGTTCGTGACAGGGGAAGGCACCCCAACCTCCTGATCAGCCCTGCTCTGTGCCTGATACGGGGGAGCTCCCCAACCTCTGATCGCCCTGCGGCTCTGTGCGTGACAGGGGGCAGAGCCCCAACCCCCAGATTGGCCCTGCTCTGTGCGTGACAGGGGGTGGCGCTGCAACCTCCCCATCGACCCTGCCTTGAGTGTGACAGGGGGCAGTGCCCCAACCCCCCAATCGGCCCTACCCTGAGCGTGACTGGGGGTGGCATCGCAACCTCCCAATCCGCCCTGCTCTGTGCATGACAGAGGGCAGCGCCCCAACTCCCCAATCGGCCCTGCTCTGAGCCCGACCAGGGGCTGCACCTAGGGATTGGGCCTGCCCTCTGCCACTCGGGAGCAGGCCTAAGCCAGTAGGTCGTTATCTCCCGAGAAGTCCCAGACTGCGAGAGGGCACAGGCCAGACTGAGGGACCCCTCCTTCCCCCCGAGTGCACAAATTTTTGTGCACTGGGCCTCTAGTAAATATATAAAAAAATATTAGTGGAGTTGAACAAATTGAGTCTTATGCCTGGTATTCCTCAGGTATACTATGCATAGATAAATAAGATAGAATTCCCATATTAAGAATTCCCTCTCAAATTGAGGACAACAGTTATATAATCAAATAAATTATAATTCTATATGATAAGTACAACCATAGAAGTATATTAAAAAAAGAGAAAACGGTTTATTCTGTTTGAGGTTGGTGTGGTCAGGGAAGTATTCATAGACCCGTCAGTAGTTAATATGAAATTTGAAGGATGAATAGTTCAGGAAGTAGGCAGGTTTGGGGTGCAGGGTTCCAGAAGGAGAAAACAGTTGCCCCGAGTCCCAAAATATCAGGTTGTGCTGGTGTAATGTAAAGTGTGTACTCAAGGCTGGAACATATGAGTGTGTCTGCCTGTGTGTGTCTGTGTGTATGTTGTTGTGTGTGGAATGGGAGTCCATGTGTGTTTGGGGGTGAGTGTAGGTGGAGTGTGTGAAAGAGAGAGAGGAAGAAAGGAGACTGGAAGTAAAAGTACTGCATCAGAATCTCTGAAGAATAGGACTCTGTGGAATTGGAAGAAAATGAGTAACACATGACTTTACTTTTAATACTGTATTTGGAAATTTGACATAACATGATGGGTTTTTTTGTGTTTTTCAAAGTCACCATGGACTTATTTAAAGCCTGAGAAACACTTGTCTAGTCATCAGTCACGGGTGTTCGTGGGAATAAGTAGGAGAGGTAGGAGGTAGAGTGGATTTGAGAAAGTTTCGCAGGTAGTATAATTAGAGTACAGTGGTTCATTAGCTGTGATAATAAAGCAAAGAGGAAAAGAAATAACTCACTTTACCTCAAGAGATTAAGTGGATGTGATAAAATTAAAAGATAATTAATTTATGTACTAGCATTATGCTAAGTGATATAAGCCAGTCAGAGAAAGACAAATACCATATGATTTTACTCCTATGTGGAATCTAATGAACTAACAAGCAAAATAGAGACAGACTCATAGGTAGAAAGCAGGCTGACAGTTGGGGGGGTGGGCGGTGCAGATGGGAGTGAAGGGATTGAACTAAAAAGAAAAAAAGGAGAAAAAAATCTCATGGACACAGACAACAGTGTGGTGATTGTTGTGGGTGGGAGGATGGAGGGAGGTGGAGGAAGGTATAGGAGTGATAAATGGTGATGGAAAGAGACTCAGCTTGGGGTTGTGAACACACAATAGAGTATACAGATGATGTGTTGTAGAATTATGCACCTGAAACCTGTATAATTTTGTTAACCAGTGTCACCCAATTAAAAAAACAAACAAGTTCTGATTTATCATTAGACTTGTGTATTAGCAGCCAATCAAAATATCCCAAAGATAGCTGGCTATTCATATTTTAACCTCAGGAGACACTTAGATGAGATATACTAATTTGTGAGCAATTTATTTGTGAGCAATAAAAACCATTAAGACAAATGAAGTAGCATAGGAAGATATAGAGAGTTAAAGGAAATAATGTAAAAGACACTATAGAGGGTCTCACCAGTACTTAAACAAAGAGCAGAGGAATTAAGTAAAGTATGCAAGAACAAATGTGTCTCAGTTTTCCTGGAACTTTCTGTGTTTTAGTAATGACAGTCCCATGTCCTGGGAACCTACCTTAGTTGTGGAAAACTGGAATGGTGGGTGACATCAGAACTGGTAATGTTGGCATATAAAAGTAAAAACCCAGAAAAAGAATATATAACCAAGGAAAAACTATTCTTTTACAAATAATGTTTATATTACTGTGGAAGGTGACATTATCTATATACTAGAGGCCTGGTGCATGGATTCATGCACCAGTGGGGTCCCTCAGCCTCGCCTGTGCCCTTTCGCAATCTGGGATCCCTCAGGGGATGTTGGACTGGCAGTTTCGGCCCAATCACTTGCAGGGATGGAGCTGAAACTGGCAGTCTGACATTCCCCAAGGGATGTAGTAGTGCAAGAAGCAGCAGGTGGCCTGGGGAGGAGCCCAAGCCCCGGCCAGGCCCTGAACTGCTCCTGCTCATCCTGGCCCCACTGTGCCTGCTGATACTGCTTGGTAGTGCTGCCGGGAGAGGCTCATGCCGCTGCAGCCTCGCTCGCCAGCCATGAGCCTGGCATCTGGCTCCCGTTGATCAGCTGCCCCCTGGTGGTCAGTGTGCTCCCACAGTGGGAGTGCTGCTTAGCTGACTCATGGGGGCCAGATGCAGGTTCTTGGAGACTGCAGCCGAGTGGCAGTGAGCCTACAGACCAGTGGCAGTGGCAGGCGCAGTGGGGCCGGGATGAGCAGGAGTGGTAGGCAGGAGCTGCAGGCAGCATTGGACTGCCGGTTTCGGCCTGATCCCCACAGGCTACACCGAGGGACCCCACCAGTGCATGAATCCATGCACCGGGCCTCTGGTTAGAAGTAAATTGAATTCAGAAAGATACATAAATCAGAGTTCAGTTCAGTCTTTTTTGTTTTGCTTTGTTTTGTGTTGGTGATGGCCTGCTTCTTAAAGTTAAGATATAGCCTGGCTAGTGTGGTCCAGTGGTTGAGCATTGACCCATGCACCAAGAGGTCACTGGGTCCATTCCCAGTCAGGGAACATGGGCTCAATCCCCAGCAGGAGCCATGTGGGAGGTAGCCAATCCATGTTAATGTTTCTCATGGATGTTTCTATCTTTCCTTCTCCCTTCCTCTCTCTATAAAAAAATCAGTAAAAACATATATTTAAAGTTAAGATATACTTCACATACTCTACATACAATTAACCTTTTTAAAACGTACAATTTAGTTTTTTTCACAAAATTGTGCAACCGTCACCTCTATGTAATTTCAGAACATTTTGATCACCCTTTAAAGGAAACTTAATATCCATTTGCACTCATTCCCCTATTTCTCCCTCAAAATCCAACTCTTAGCAACTACTAATCTACTTTCTGTCTCTATGGATTTTCCTACTCTGAACATTTAATATAAATGGAATCTCATAATATGTGACTGTTTTTTGTTGTTGTTTTGCTTGATTATTTTTGTTGTTGTTTTTTTGTTGTTTGTTTTTTTAATCCTCACCGTAGGATATTTTTTCCATTGATTTTTAAAGAGAGTGGAAGAGAGAGGGAAAGACAGAAAGAAACAGCAATGTGAGAGAAACTGATCGATTGGTTGTCTCCTGCAGGTGCCCTGACCAGGGCCAGGCTGGGGAGGAGCCTGCAACCAAGGTATGTGACCTTGACTGGTATGGAATCCTGGACCCTTGGGTCCACAGGCTGACACTCTATCCACTGAGCCAAAGCAGCTAGAACAATATCTGATTTTTATAATTTAGAATTCATCTGACCTTAGACAAAAGACCAAGAAGTGAATTTATCATTTAGAATAATATTTTTAAGATTCATCTATGTTACAGAATGAATTAGTATCTCATACTTTTATTGTCAAATAATATTCCATTGTATGTATATGCCAGTCTTTTGTTTATCCACTCATCAGTTAATGAACATTTGGTCTGTTTTCCAGTTTTATACTATTATATATAATCTGCTTTTAACACTTATCTACAAGTGTTTGAGTGGATGTATGTTCTTAGTTCTCTTGAGTATAAACCTAGGAATGGAATTACTGGGTTATATGGTAACTATGACCACTGGGTCATATGTTTACATATTTTAGGACCTGTCAAACTGTAATTCAAAGCAGCTGTACCATTTAACATTCCTATCAGCAATGTAAGAGTATACAAATTTCTCTGCATCCTTGACAACACTTGTTATTGTTGGTCTTTTTGTTATAGCCATCATTGTGGGTATGAAGTGTATGAATGGTTATCTTATTGTGGTTTTGATTTGTATGCCCTTACTGAATAATGATGTTGAGAATCTTTTCATGTGCTCATTGGCTATTTGCATTGCTCCTTTGGAGAAGTATTGGTCAAAATCTTTTGTTCATTTTTAATTGGGTTGTTATTTTATTGTTGAGTTGTGTGAATTCTTTGTATATAATGAATACTATTCTTGTTAGATAAATGATTTGCAAATATTTTTCCCCATTTATTTTCTTGATAGTACCTTAAAGGACAAGTTTTTAATTTTGATGAAGTTCAATTGACTGATTTTTCCTTTGGTTACTTCTGTTTTGGTGTCATATCTGAGAAATTATTGTCAAATCCAAGGTTTTAAGGATTTACCCCCATGTTTTCTTCTAAGGGTTCTATAGTTTTCGATCTCACATGTAGGTCTTTGATCCATGTTGAGTTACTTTTTGTGTATGGTGTGAGATAGGGGTTCAGTTTTGTTTTTTTGCATGTGGATATCCAGTTGTCAAAAATTAGTAAGAGCAGATATATTTGTCTTGCTCTTGATTGTAGAGGGAAAGTTCTCAGTCTTTCCTTATTAAATATGATATCAGTTGTGTGGTTTTAGCAGATGTACTTTGTTAGGTTTAGGAAGTTTCCTTCCATTTGTAGCTGAGTATTCATATCATGAAAAGGTATTGCATTTTCTTAAGTGCTATTTCTGTATCTATTGAGATAATAGTGTGTTTTTTGTCCTTTAGTCTACTAATATGGTATACTACTTTGATTTGCATACCTTGGATCAACCTTGCATATCTGGGATATATCCTACTTGTTATCCATTTTATCTATTGCTAGTATTTTTGATGATTTTTGTGTATATGTTAATAAGAAATATTGGTCTATTGTATTCTATGTAAGAAGAGTTTGTGAAATGTTACAACAATTTTTTCTTCAAATATTTGGTAAAATTTATCATTGGATCCATTAGCTTCTCTTTGTGGAATTTTTTTTTTTTTTTAATTTCTGAGAGGCAGGGAGAGTGAGATAGAAACAT
Organism: Myotis myotis; assembly: GCF_014108235.1. NCBI lineage: Eukaryota > Metazoa > Chordata > Mammalia > Chiroptera > Vespertilionidae > Myotis > Myotis myotis. The sequence continues at coordinate 65,312,835 of NW_023416379.1, read as the reverse complement.
CAATTATGAGAAAGAATCATTGATCAGCTGCAGCTGCCTTCTGCATAGCTCCCCACCAAGGATCGAGCCCAGAACCTGGGCTTGTGCCGCAATCAGGAATTGAACTTCGACCTCCTGATTCATAGGTCAATGCTCAACCACTGAGCAACACTGGCTCAGCTGTGGGCTGTTTCTTGATTATTTACATTCTGTCTTGTTTGAACATTTATAACAGTTCTATGTGAATGTGTATGTATGTGTGGGTGAATGTATCATATGAAATTCTCAAATCTTCAGAAAAACTTGTATTCAAAGTGAGTTTGATATAACTCTTGAAACATTCATGATTTGGGGTTATTGACACCTTTTATTTCTAATTCCTAGATAATAAACTGTGTGTGCGTGGCTTTGCATTTGCAAGTATGACCAATTTTATCATTAAATAAAAAATTGTCAGTATAATCTGATATACTGGGGTCATTGTGAAGAGACAATCAGAAAAAAGGTATCTGGACATGGAGAGCATTATGCTAAGCTAAATAAGCCAGTCGGAGAAAGATAAGTATCACATGATCTCACTCATTGGTGGAATATAATGAACAACATAAATTGATGGACAAAGATAGATCTAGAGACATAGAAGCATAGAACAGGCCATGAAACCTCAGAGGGAAGGCAGGGGAAGCTGGAGGGAGGTAAAAGATCAACCAAAACACTTGTATGGCCCTAACCGGTTTGGCTCAGTGGATAGAGCGTCAGCCTGCGGACTGAAAGGTCCCAGGTTCGATTCCGGTCAGGGGCATATACTTTGGTTGCGGGCACATCCCCGGTAGGAGGTGTGCAGGAGGCAGCTGATCGATGTTTCTCTCTCATCGATTTTTCTAGCTCTCTATCCCTCTCCCTTCCTCTCTGTAAAAAATCAATAAAATATATTTTTTAAAAAAACAAAAACAAAAAACAAAAAAACACTTGTATGCATGCATATAAGTATAACCAATGGGCATAGACAGTAGGGGGCTGAGGGCCTGTGCTGGGAAGCAGGACGGAGCTGGGAGAGGTCAATGAGGGAAAAAGGAGACATATGTAATACTTTCAACATTAAAGAATTTAAAAAAAGGAAACCCCATAACCATTCATAAAAAAACAACAAAATAATAAAATAAAGATCTTGTAGACACAAGTTATACTGTTAAGATTCTGATTACCTTTAGAAAAATTGGCAAACTGGTTTTGATATGGTATTTATGTTTACTTATTTTTCTTTTGTTATTCAGATGTTTGTATGTCTTTTAATTACTGATCACTTTTATTTATTTAACAAAAAAAAAATGATTCTAAGTAAAAAAATCAAATTATTTAGTTTCAGGATTTTATTTTGGCGTTCTGTTCCTGACCCCTCTACTTCCTCTTTTCTAGAAATGATCTTTCTGTGCCATGGTAATTCACATCCTGGACTGGATCATTGAGTATCATCTGTGTTGAGGCTTTGGACATAACTCTTCACTTCTTCACAGCCTCAGATGAGTCAGCCTTGAATTGACAGGGAGGCTGCATCCACATTTTTCTCTCAACGGGCATAGTTTTTCAGGTTTCAAGGGTGTGGCCTTTTTCAGGGGGATCAACTTTTGTACAAATTTAGTTATATGATACAGGGACTTCTCATGACCAATATGTATGGGAGAAGAATGAATTTAGTCATGTAAATGTGGTAGCTTACTAAGCTAATTTTAAAATAGTCAACCTTGAGAACCAGAAATATAACTGAGAAAAATTTATATTAATATCTTTACTTTTGCCGAAACCGGTTTGGCTCAGTGGATAGAGCGTTGGCCTGCGGACTGAAAGGTCCCGGGTTCGATTCTGGTCAAAGGCATGTACCTGGGTTGCGGGCACATCCCCAGTAGGAGATGTGCAGGAGGCAACTGATCGATGTTTCTCTCTCATCGATGTTTCTAACTCTCTATCTCTCTCCCTTCCTCTCTGTAAAAAATCAATAAAATATATATATATTTTAAAAAAATATCTTTACTTTTCCCACAGCAGTATGGAAAATATACATATATCTTTATGCTTGAAACTATGGTTTCTCATTTAAAACTACATATTTAACATCAAAATTATATCTTATACTAGGTAAAATTAAAATGTTTTAATATATATGTGTATATATATATTTAATATATTTTTTATTGTTGATAGTATTACAGATATCTCCCATTTTCCCCCCTTTTCCCCCCTCATCCCAGCCTTTCCCCCCCTCCCAGGTCAGTATATTTTTATTGATTTCAGAGAGGAAAGGATAAGAAAAGAGAGATAGAAACATCAAATGATGAGAGAGAATCATTGATTGGCTACTGCCTGCACACCCTCTACTGGGTATAGAGCCCACAAGCTGGGCATGTGCCCTAACTGGGAATGAAACTCTGACCTCCTGGTTCATAGGTTGACACTCAACCACTGAATCACACTGGCCAGGCAAAAGTGTTTTTTGAAATTGTAAACAGTTGGACAGAAACCCTTGTCACTATGTCACTAAATCTTTAAGCTCTGCATACCAGAAGTGATTTTCAAGATGTGAGTACTATTGCCAGATCTCTATGTCTTACAGTATTAGTAGATGGAGGAAGTTTCATGGATAAAATAAAAGATTGGGCAACTGTCACTATCTCAGACAGATCCCCTTCATGAATTCAGTTATTCCTCTCATAAGCCTGGCAGAGGCTCTGTGAATACTGCAGTCCATCTGCTTTTTCCTGTTCTTGATCTCGCCCTTCTGCCCATCCTGAGCCATATGTTGTTCTCTACTCCTGAAGCTCCGCAGATTTATACTCAGTCTTGTCCTAATTCTCCTGAATTCTGGTCTCAGTGCAGGTGTGGTCTACTCCTTTAGTGGAAACCTGTCAAGTCAGTTTTGGATGAGGAGGTAGCATTGAGGAGAGGGGAAATGAACTCCTTCAGCAAGCAGAAGAGTGTACAGTAGGGGATGCAGTGCACTGCTTGCTCTGCAGGGTCAGGCTGTTCATTTTCCCTTCAACAAATGTTTGTTCAGTCTGTACCAAAGTTCCCCTTATCTGCGGCTGCACTTTCCTAGGTTTCATTTACCTGCTGTCAACCACAGTCCAAAAATATTGAATGAATATTCCCAGAAATAAACAACTCATAAGTTTTAAACTGCATGCTGTGCTGAATAGCCTGAAGAAATCTTCCTCTGTCCCACTCTGTCCAGGCTGGACGTGAATCACCCCTTTGTCCAGTGTGTCCAAGCTGGATATGCTACCTGCCCAATAGTCACTTAGTAGCTGTCTCAGTTATCAGGTTGACTATCACAGTATCACAGTGCTTGTGTTCAAGTAACCCTTCTTTTACTTAATAATGTCCCCAGTGTGCAAAAATAGTGATGCTGGCAATTTGGACATGGCCAAGAAAAGGCATAAAGTACTTCCTTGAAGTGAAAAGTTGAGGTTCTTGACTTAATGAGTAAAGAAAAAAATCTATACTGAGGTTGCTAGGATTTATGGTAAGAACAAATCTTTTATTCACAAAATTGCCAAGGAGAAAAAAATTCTTCCCAGTTTTGCTGTCACTCTTTAAACAGAAAAGTTACGGACACAATTTACAGTAAATTCTTAGTTAGGTAGAAAAAGCATTACATTTGTGAGTAGAAGACATGAGCAGCAGAAAACATGTTCTGATTGACAGCGCCGTGCTACCCAAGAGAGCATGGAACCTACATGAAGGCTTCAACAAGGGATCCACTAAAATGAATGATACCAAGCCATTCACAAGGAAGGGATGGTTAGATAGACTCATAACAGGTTTGGATTGAAAATATAAAAAATGACCAGAGAGGTTATATCTGCTGATGAAGAAGCTGCTACCACATTTTCCCAGAGTTAAAGAAGTTGATTAAAGTTCAGTACTCTCCAGGGTTCTGGCATCCACTAGGAGTATTGGAACATATTCCTCATGGTTAAGGAGGGCTATCGTACTGTGTGAAGAGCCCAGTGACAGGCACTGGGTGTGATGATAAATAAAGCAGAGTCCTTCTCCTGGTAGAACTTAGAGCATGGGAGGAAATGATGTAAACAACAAACAAATATATATATATATATGCTAAAACTATTTCTTTTCAACAAGGGCCTAAACTGGGTGCAGTGATAAACTGCTCAGGGGAAGCTGATTATAAAGCATGCTCAAGTAAGGCTCTGAGAGGAGAGACATGAAAGATGAGAACTCTGCCTTGTGAAGAGCCATCGGAAGGGGACACCAGGTAGAGAGGATGGTGTGTGCAGTGGCCTTTATATGAAAATCAATGTAGCATGTTTGGGAAACTAAAAGTCAGAGAAAAGTGAGGAGGAGGAGAAAAATGGATGAGACTGATGCGATAAGCAAGGGTTCCATCTTAGAAGCCTTTCTGATCTTTGGATGTTATGCAAGACTATTGAGAAACCCTTGAAGCAGTTAAATGAAGCGGGGATCGTAATCCAATGTGTGGCAAATGGTTTAGGCAAAACATTATGGTGTTTTGGACTCTGCTGGTGGCAATAAGGATGGAGCAGGTAGATGGAGCAAGTGGAAGCAATGAAAGAGAAGAGGGACTTCTAGTGCATAATGAAGGGTGGAGACTTCATTAAGTCATGTGTGAAAATCTCTAATATGCTTAATAGGTCTTCTGGTCATTGAATACATAATGAGTAAATACCTATCGTATATAATAAAGAGGTAATATGCAAATTGACCATCACTCCAACATACATGATGACCACCCCCATGTGGACACGAGATGGCCACCACAAGATGGCCAGCAGGGGAGGACAGTTGTGGGTGATCAGGCCGGCTGGGGAGGGCAGTTAGGGGTGACAAGGCCAGCAGGGAAGGGCAGTTAGGGGCAATTGGGCTGGCAAGGGAGTAGTTAGGCATTGATCAGGCTGGCAGGGGAGTGGTTAGGGGGTGATCAGGCTGGCAGAAGCGGTTAGGAGAAATTAGGCAGGCAGGCAGGCAAGCGGTTGGAAGCCAGCAGTCCTGGATTGTGAGAGGGATGTCTGACTGCCCGTTTAGGCCTGATCCCTGAACCAGCAGTCGGACATCCCCTGAGGTGTCCCAGATTGGAGAGGGTGCAGGCTGGGCTGAGCACCCCCCCCACACACACACACATGCATGAATTTCATGCACCGGGCCTCTAGTTTTCTCATGAAGTCTTAAGCAATTTATGTACACAAATGTATCTTCAGTGGCATATATAAGTGAAAATTTTAGAAATCTCAATTGTATTACTTTAGGTAACATTACATAGAACTTTAAATATAAAAGAAAAAATTGTGAAAATTATGTAAAATTGAGTAAAAACTAAAACATTAGATTTTTCCAATTCAAATAATTTTTATGATTTTTTTCACTCTGATATCCTGTTGATGTAGAAGATTTAACAATTTTGTAGATGTTTATATACACTAGAGGAAGTAAATATTTAAAAATATAGACTAGACAAAAATATTGCTCCTTTTTGAAAGATATCTCATTTGAGTAAAATTCAGCCAGAAGAAAATGAAATGTTTTCATATACAAAGACTCCTTTAGCTATATATTTTATTATGAATGAATATACTATTCAGAGACATGCAGACTCTTCTGTACTATTTTAGGCACATGTTTATTTCAGAATTGTGATGAGTTTTATTTTTTTGTTAAGGTGAACTTTTTTTCATCCAACAGTAGAGGTATTGTTCAATGTCACAACCTGTAGTTTTATTATTACCTGTGGTAGGGGTCCTATTGAGCAGGTATATTAGAAAAATAAAAGATCCAAGTACAGATATTTGTTTTTATCTTTTAGAATTTAGTAAGTACAGCCAGTAACTTAAAAGTAGATAACACTAGGAATGCTGACATTTCCAGTTTATGGTTATAATTAGGAAGTGACAGAATTAAAAAAAGAAAAATGCAAAAAACCTGTGTGGCTTTTATAAGTCTTCATTTTCTTTATATGATTTGCTGTTTTACACAATTCATTCAATGCCAGTTCACAAGTTTAACAAAGCCCCTATTTCTGCTGTCACTATTTTAAGATAATATTGTGTTTTTCTCTGTCTGAGGCTCAGAAGAGAAAGTGCCTTCTTTAACTCATGGGTGCTAAAAGAGTTTGGTTCTGTTAGAGTAGAGCTGTAGTGCTTTTATATGTAATAGCTATGTCTTGTGGAACTTGACTAGTTATTAATTGCTTTCACAAGTATCCCTTGTTGACTAACTTAGATCTCTGTTAATGATACTTTGAGCAGTTCCTATGCTGAAGACTCTGCCATTGAGGACCTTGTCCCTCTCTTGTGTACTGTCTGTGTCTTTTGTTCTTGTGAATAGAAGCTGCGTTAGCCAAATGCAGCCCCCCCCCCGACCCCGCCCTTCCTGTGAAGAGCTTATGACTTGACTCCTATTTGATTTGATCTTGTTGATTCTATACAGAAGGCTAACAGTCACTTTTATCTTAAGCCTGGGACCAGCCGTAAGCAGTCAGCTCAATGGATCTCAAATTATTTCAGCTTCCAAGGGCCAGTCTTAAGATAAATAATATTTAGCCATAGGAACAAAGTCTTATTTTTAAAAAGATATCCTGAAAAAACTATTTTACAAGCCCAGCAGACTTCCGATTGAGTTCATTTAATAGCAGCTCTACGTCAGTCCACATGATGTGGGTAACAGCTGAACTTTGATGATGTGAGCACTTGGCCTGTATATGGCAGACAAGACATGAACCCTGGTAGCGACTTGCCCCATGGTCACCCAACAGGAAAGGGGCATATCTAGTTCTGGAAATCAGGTACCTAGATTCACAGTACAAGATAGATTCAAAATATGCAGGTAATTTATACTGTTATCAAGAAGTTTGCAATTCCTCAGGGAGTAATGGGTAAACCCTAGTTTTAAGGTTGAACCATATATTTTTAGTCCATGCTCTGGTACTCACTTGCTGGGTGACATTGGCCTAGATGTTTTACCTATCTAAATCTTAGTTTTCTCATGTGGAAAATAGGAACAATATTATTTCTAGTTATTTCATTGGGAGTTTTCGGGGATGAAAAGAGGGAAAGTACATAAGAGAGTTATCTATAGATACTATAAAATATTCATATATGCTACTAAATTAACAATGAATAACCTCTACATTATTCATTATTTCACCTATTTAAAAAATATTTACCAAACTCTTACAGTATGCACATATTGGCACAATTTTAAAAAAAAGGCCAATTCAGTCAAAACTTATAGCTGCATCTTTTCTTATCAGTTACTGTTTCTTTTTTTGTTGTTGTTAAACCTCACCCAAGGATATTTTTCCCATTACTTTTCAGAGAGAGAGAGAGAGTAGAAGGGAGGGGGGGAGGGCGGGGGGGAGAGAGAGAGAGAGAGAGAGAGATTGGTTGCCTCCCACACACGCCCCTACCAGAGACAGAATTGAACCCACAACCAAAGTACTGGAATGTGCACTTGACCAGCAATTGAACCTGAGACCCTTCGTTGTGCAGGTCAATGCTCTAACCACCAAGCCAAACAGGCCAGGACTGTTACTGTTTCTTATTGAAAGAAGTGGTATAAAAAGGCATGAGTCACTTTAAAAGAATGATACACCCCATCACACACAGCCCCATCATTTATCAAATGCTCCATACTGTGCTTGAGTAGGGAGGTCAAGAAATGTATATGTGGAAATTTCCCCAAGTTATCTTGACATTCTCTCTGGTATGTCCCACCGAGATGCTCAGTAAAAATGAAGATTAGCTGGAGTGAATGACAATTTCATAAATCATAACTGATATCAGTATCACTGAAATTGACTTCTCTTCCAAAACTCATGTAGACAGAATGCAAAGGGAAATAAATATGGGCAATATTATTAGAAAGTTGCTGTGCCTTGGGGCCCAGCCTGGTTACTCTGTGAATCACTGCTATTTCCTCTCCTCTTCTGCGTTCTTTTGTCCAGAATGAGAACAATCTGCCTGTGCCAAGAAAATAGATGGTTGTTGTGCAAAAAACAGGAAGCTTATAGCCAAAGGATAATCTATACTTTTGCACTGGTATTAGAAGGAAGGTATTAAAATAAAAGACCATGCCTAGGACCTTGGGCAGCCTATGCAATGAATTAATGTTTATTTAGTAAAAAATGATTTTGGTGGATAAGTGAATGCACTCATCTATAATGCATATAACAAATGTGTCTAAGGTATCTGTAATGATTTGGGGTAGCATCACTAGTAATATATAATTGAGGTCATTGGTTGTATAGTTTCAGACAAGACATACTGAAGCAGACCTTTTCAGTCTTATTTAACTCTGGCTAATATTAAATAAGATTTCCATTATTTTTATGTGACCCATATATATAGCACATATTTTGACATTTACTCCCTCACTTTTACTCATTTATTCAACAAATATTAGAGACAGAAAACGAGGATATAGCTTAGTTAAGCTGACAGATAAATAAATAAGTACAACAAAGCTATGATTATAAGGCTGTGAAAGAACTTAGAGATTGCCAGGAAGGAATGGAGAAATCTAACTCAAAATTGGATGTCAGCAGAACTTGTTAGAGCCAGTAATACTTGGCATTTTATCATATTTGTGTTAACAGTTATATACTACCTGATATTTTCTGTAATTCTTTATTTACTGAGCACAAGCTACATTCCAAATACTATATTAAATTGAGGATAAGGGTAGGAAGCCCTCTCCCCTGCCCCCAATAATGTTAGGTATAGGATCTTCCCTCAGTAATTTATACTGCAATTGTGGAAGATGAGAGGTGGGTGGATGGATAGATGGACGAGTGAATGAATGGATGGGTGGGTAGAATGGATACGTTGATGGCTATGTAGGTAAAAAAGATACCTTATAAGTAAATGATAAAAGTGAAGTGAATTACTTAAAAATGTATATAAAACTTCCTCAAAGGGGTGGTGGGGGCAGTTAATAGGTATATCAATAATGTGGCTGAAGTGGTCTGGAGTCAGGAAAAGCTACAGAAGGAAAAGAACTTTAGCTTTTCTTCAAGAAAGAGTTGTAATTAGATAGAAAGGACAGATTAGGGCATTCCTGACAAAGAAAATGACAGTTAAGATTAAGTTCAGAGTGAGAATGAAGCAATCAGGCAAAGGGGGCATTGACTATATAATCTGGTTTCAGAAGCATTTTTGGCAAAAGATTTGGGAAATATAAACCTACTTAGGGGCCCAGTGCACAAAATTGCTTGAGACCCAGACCTGCTCCCATGTGGGTGGGAGGCGGGACCCAGACTGACTCCCGCCACACGGGTGGGACCCAGAGCCAAGTCCCCACCCACCTGCGCACACCTCACCTCGCACCCAGCCTCCTGGTGATCAGTCTTTGGTTGTTACAATGTTAGGGCCACGGGCTTTTTATATATATATAGATAGATAAAGGAAGGTTGGGACCAGTTCATAAATCCAGGGTCAGGAAACTGGTTTTACCCTGAAGGAAGACACGAAAGTATCTGAACATGGAGCTACCCAGTTGAAAGGAATGTTTCAGGATGATAAATTTTTCAGAAATTTGCATGATGGATGATAATGGGGCATTCCTGGAGAGAAAGAGACCAATTAGTAGGGACTAAAAATAGACCAGACATAGTTAATAATAGTAAGAATAATGATAGTGGTTACAGAAGAAATGGATGAGAGAGGCATCTGGAAGGAGAAAGCAGCAGGCTTTAGTGCCTTTAGCAAAGTGAATGTAGCAAAGACAGGAACAAAGAAGAGGAAAGACTCAAAGAAAATGTCCAAGAATTTGAACCTCAAGTCACCTTAGGCAACTTAATGAAAATATAAAGAAGTGGAAAAGGCATGCAGCTGTAGGGAATTACATTCCCTAAAATGTGCACTTATTTTCTGATGCTTTAGGGCGATCCACAAGAAAGACGACTCTGGCACAGTGTAAAGCACTATTTCATGTTGGAGCATCACAAAGGAAAAGAACACACCTGAATTTCCATTCTCTCATCAACTTTCATTTTACAGAAGGTTGGGGAAGAAGAGTGTCTAGTTTTGGCTCTTCGCAGTTCTCTTATCAACTATGGTAACTACATAACTGCAATTCTATTCTATTTTGTTTTAGGTACCTTATGTACATTTAACCCCCAGAAGACTTTATAAAATACCGTTATTGTCTTCATTTTACAAAGAAGGAAACTGAGGCACAGAGATATAAATTACTTGCTTATGCACATACACCCACCAATAATGAAGCCAGTATCGAAGCCAGGCAGCCTGTGCTCCAGACCGCCTCAGAAGCAGTCACTCCTGGTACTCCACCTCAGCAATCTACGTGAGGGCCCATCGACACTTAGTTGATTGCTGAATCCGGGGCTACGCTCTAGAAGGGTTAGAAGACAAGAATGCCATAGGGTTCTAGATTTAAAGAATTCATCTAGTCTGTAGTTTGGTGGGCATAATATATAATCAGTGCATAGTAAAATCATGCTCTTCATGGTATTCACCCTAAGTTGTAACAAATTCGTGAAGGATATAAAGTTTTATATAACTAGAAGAATGTACAAAATTGCTGTCCGTGACTTCTTGCATGTAATTTTCTTATATATGAAATAAGCAGGCTCTTACGTGTTTTGGTTGCAGAAAGGGAGGTTGATATTCATTTAAAGATGAACTCCTGCAACACTTTAAAAGTATACTAGGTATTTGTCAATAAATTGTGTGCTGCCCTTGGGACATGTTTTCTTTGGTTGCTTTAAAAAAATACTTCATTAATTAAAAAATCTCTTTAAAAAATCCCCTCTGCCCACCTGCAATGTTCACTTCTGGAAGGCAGAGGCTATATTTTATGAAAGGCATTGGTCCGCTGTAATATGTAGTACTATGCTATACCATTGGACCTTGATATAAATTGTCTTCTTTGGATTTCCTCGATGCTTTGATTTGAATGTGAGTACCAATTGACAAATGATTCCCAGATGGATTCTATTATCCCCTTTATTGTGAATGGTGAACTGCGCTGATAAACAGTAGAGAAGTAAAGATATGGAGAGTCAAGGAGGAGAAGGAAAGTCTCCTTCACTTGTCTCTTTAATTTTTCTCTCCATACAAGGCCAGAGTGATATTTGATGTCATTGTTATCCTTTGAAGCCGTACAAGTGCTAAAAGGTCGTGCTTTGTCCTGTTCATTGTCATTTACTATGACAGCTCAGGCCATATTTATGAGAAGAGTTCAGGCTTGGGAAAAGTGTGACTTTAGGGGAGAGAGGGAGAGGGAGAGGGAGAGGGAGAGAGGGAGAGAGGGCAAGAGGGAGAGAGGGAGAGGGAGAGGGAGAGGGAGAGAGAGAGAGAGAGAATTAATGAAAATATAAAATTTAGGGTTTTTGCAATTATGATTAGTGGGCATTTAATTTTTTGCTAATGAAGGGGATCTCATTTACCACTGTACTTTCCACAGCAGCCAACTCAGTACCTGCTACATAAGGGCACCCAAGTAGATGCTGTTTGGTCCCAAATAAGACAGAAGTTAGCTCTGTGTCTTCTTCCATATCACACTCCACCAACACATGCACAGTCACGCACACGCTTCCTTCTCCACCTTCTCTTTTCTATTCCTGCCACTTCCGTTCTCCCCATCATCCAGCTGGGAAACCTTTGAGTCATTTTCAACCTCTTCCTTCCTTGTGCTCCCTGCATGTGATGTCATTGTGTCCTGTCAGCTCTAATTCTAAATCCTCTCTCACATCTGTTCCTTCTTTCCATTCTCACTGCCATATTCTTATTTCAGACTTTTCGTTGGAGTTGGAAACCTAATTGGCCTTTTTGTCTCCTAGCCATTCACCAGTCTGAACATCCAACCCAACTTTGCTCAGAGCAGCTGCCCTCTCAGAGGCCTTCAGGCTTAAAGGCCCAAGAATAAATGACTGTCCAGTGTCAGACTGTCTTACCTCCCACAATGCCTCCTCCCAGTCATATGTTTTACAAAATTGCATTCTTCCGTACTCACTGAAGATGCTCTCCTCTCCTTTTTCCATCTGGTGCTTTTGCCCCTACTGTTTTCAGGGTCTAATATTCTCACCCACCCCACTTTCAAATCTCTGATTACATGTAATTTTCTTCAGAACTTGCCCGATCAATAATCCCACCAAAGTTTCTTCTTTCTCTGAACTTTTGCTACATCTGTCTTACTTGAAGCACAATGCACTTTCCATCTATTATTTGTGTATATGTCTTAGATTGGCTGCCAGTATCTGAGCTCTATTTTCATTCTTTCCCCCCACCTAATTTTTGTAGAAGATGGTCAGTGGTTCTTAAACAGGATTGGAGCCAAAATGAAACCACATGAAACATGCTCATGCCCTCCCACTCTCTCTGTAATTTCAATAAAATATTAAATTTGGAGGTTGATTTATACAGGGAAAGGTTCAGTATTGTATAGCCTGCCTGAACAAAAGAGATTTTGTTGTTGTTGACATGAACTTGATTTTTTTCTTTTAATGTTTGCTGCACAAATTTTATGTTTACTACCCATATAAAATTTTTATGCAGTAAACTATATACAGGGTGTCCCAAAAATGTATATACACTTTGGATGCCATTATTTATTCCAATTGGTTAAATCTGAAAAGAAAGAAACATCAATTGAGCTAAAAGCTGTTAAAGTGTGTATACACTTTTTTGACACCCTGTATAAAGTTTAAGGACAGATATGAAGCTGCTAATTACTTAACAAACTATCCTGTGTATTCTTTTAAAGTCTTCTTTCTTAAATTCCATTTTCATCCTATTATTTTATGATTCAAAAATATATTTTACTTTGTTGTTGCCTATTAAGGTTAGCCTAAAATCCATTGTCCAGCTTTCCTGGAATTTCCTCATCTTTATTCATTTCTATTATGTCTCTTTTGCTCACAGGTTTCTGCATGCTTTTAGCAATATGCCAAAACTCATAAAATATCTTAATTTTACTTCTTAGTTGATTAATTATAAATAGCTATTGATCATTTTAAGCAGCTCTAACCAGAATATATTGGAAAGGAGACTGTAATTATAATCCAACATTAGATTTCTGCAACATGTGTATATTTGAGCTTGAGAAGAAGGCAAAAGGACTTGAGAAACATCTCTATTCTGAAACTCTTTAATAATTTGTGAATGAAATAGAGGGAGACACAGAAAGGTTAATAGGAGGTAAATGTTGCGAACATGCCCAAAAAGATACAGAGGCAATGTAAAGGGGAACGATATTTGAGGGAATAGGGAGGGAGGGGGAAGAAAGAGAAACTATTTTTAGAGCTTCACCGTAAGAAATAGGGTGTGTTTCTACCTTATACAGAAGCAACAAATGCAAATGCTGCTGGATTTTTATCTGGCAATTGTTGATTTACAAAGCCCTTGCTTCATTAACCTCAGTTAATTTTCTCTCCAAGGAGGAAGGCATTGTTTCCTCCTTTTTTACATTGGGAATACTGATGCTCAGACTGGTTTCCAGTAAATGATGGAGTTATTACTCAGACCTTTGATTCTAATGGCTCCTTTCGTTTTATTGCACAGGGTAAGTAGGATACTCTGTAAGTTGAATCCTATACATTCAGGTCTATGTGTATTCATCGTTGTCTTTCCTCTGTCTATCAATATAAAAGCTGATGGGGTTTGTATAAAGGGATCACCTTCCATTGCTCTCACTGCTTTCCTGTTCACCCACATTCCCATCTTCACCCTTCTTTACATAAACATTTATAGTCCACCAATGCAGACTTAAAGTTTACCAAACACAGGGGGATGCTTAGAGATGGTCCATACTAGCTCCTGAAAACCAACTGTTAAATTTTCAAAAATTTTGAAGGCTATTTAAAATTACATTATATAAACTTACTATTAGGTACATTGGGGTGGTTAACATACAATACAATGTACAGATGATGTATTATAGAATTGGAAACCTGAAATCTATATAATTTTAGTAACCAATGTCACCCCATTATATACTCAATACACACTATACACTAAATAAACTCCTCTTAATCATTTTAACTGGTATAACTCCTTCCCAAAGACTTTCCGGGCCTTCCAGACAGATTTTGTCTTTCTTTTTTGCAGTAGTTCTGTAGAGAATACCTTTATTTTAGCATATGTCATCATTTGTTACATTTAGGATTGCTAGGTTTAGCAAATAAAAATTTGAATTTCAGATATATACATTTTTTTAGAGTGCGTCCCAGGCAACACTTGGGCATGCTTTTACTAAAAAAATATTTGTTATTCATTGGTTCTGTTATGCCCAGATTTCAGGATCCCCAAAAGACCACCAGGGAGCCAGCCGAGTCCGATACAAAAGCAAAGAGCCTTTATTCGAGCTAGCTCGGCTTCCCGACCACACTCACCAATGCAGCGGCAAGCAGCAGAGAGAGAGTGAGCTCTGTGGGGAGAGGGGTTTTATGAGGGGGTTGGAGTAAGGGGAGGAGAGAGGACTGTGGGCCTTGCCGATTGGCCACGCGCAAGTCGGTGTCTTGTTACACAGGATGTGGTCGTATCTATGGCGCGCACTTCCCTTGATTATCATTGGTTAGTTTAAAGAAATCCTAAGTGTGGCTAGCAGAGGTTTGGGCTTCCAGGAAGAAGCTCCTTGCCGAGCACATGGCTAAGGCTGCTGCCCAAAAATGGAGGATCCGGGGTAAGATGGAGGGCGTAGCCCTCGCCCTTTCAGGTTCAAATTTAACTAGGTATCCTATATCTGTTAACCCTAACTACTGCAGTTTTTTATTTAATGTTTAATCTTTCTAGTAGAGAGGTACCAGATTTTTATTCCATGGTGTCCACAGTGTCTAACACAGAGAATAGATCATAATATCTAATTTTTTTTTTAATCAAATAATATCTGAACTGCTCTCCTATCTTATTCCTTATCTAATATGTACTCCGACATGTTTCTGATGGATGGAATAGGAAACATTTGTTTGGAATTTCAAATGACATGGTAAGATTTGTGTTTTATAAAGTAACTTGAGGTGCCGGTGGGAAATGGCTTAGAAAGTGGAGATGTTGGAATGAAGGAAACCAGATAGGAAGCTAGGCCAGATGAGGGATGACAGTGTGTGAACCAAGGAACTGACAGTGCTTTGCAGTAGGGAGGAGAGCATGGATATAAATACAAATCTGGAGAGAGAACAACTAGACATGATCACTGGGTATAGATGTTAAATAAGGAGAAAATAGAAATGACTCCTGAAGTTTTTGCTTGAGCAGTGGAGTTGATGGTAGTGCCATTAACTGAAAGAGAAATATCAGCTGTATAGCAGATTTGGAGTAGTAAGAATAATTAAGAAGTTCAGGTTGGGACATGCAAAGTTTGAAATGCTGTGACCAGGCATGCTATGAAAGTAATTTTAGCCACCATTCAGAATGGGCACTGACAGTTAGAATGAGGTACCAATGTATTGGAATGGACAATGGCCCTGAACTATCATGAAATGCTACTGCTGGGTGAAACTGGTTTCAACTCAGTAAAGGTGTCCAATAAGGAATCATAAGTACGGGTCTGGAACACAGAAGAGAATTTGGGTCTGGAGATTTTGGAGTCCTTGACTCAAAAGTGATATTGGCTCTGGCCAGTGTGCTCAGTTGGTTGGAGCATCGTCCTATACACTAAAGGGTCTTGGGTTCAATTCCCAGTCTGAACACATAACTAGGTTATAGGTTTGGTCCTTGGTTCTGGCACGTACAAGAGGCAACTTGATCAATGTTTCTCTCACATCGATGTTTCTCTCTCTAAAATCAGTAAACATATCCTCAGGTGAAGATTAAAAAAAGTGATATTGATGCCCTGGGAGTAGATGAGATCACCTATAAAATATTTGAAAAAGAGGGCAAAAGATGGATCTACAGAGTATATTACTATGTTCAGGGTAGTAAAAAAGAAAAAGATGGAGTGGTTAGATTTGTGTGTATGGTGGAGATGATAGATTATCTTGCTTCCACTATAAACTCCACATTTTTTCTGATGGACCAATTTTTATGTTAGAACTGAAGTTATATACATCAAAGTGCCCATGTGAAATGCCAAGCACCACAGAGGCACAGAGGCTTTTGGCCTTTTGTGCTGTGACCACCTTCAGTTGGACCTATTGGTTAAGGAGGGATACAGAGTGTCACTATCACTCCAGGAGAATCTGCTAGGGCTGAAAATAAAGATGTGTTCAGACAGGGAAGCGTGTGTGCGTATTAGTCAGGGGCTGCTGATTGCCCCAGCAGCCTCTCTGGCTTCAGTCTATGACCAGAGAAGGAAGGTCTGGGAATAGGAAGTTGCCTGTGGCGTGTCATTGATTGTGTCCTTAGAGGGTTTTTGCTGTTGTTCTATTTCTCAAACTTGATGAAAGGAGCAATTTTGAGCTGATGAGAAAGCATTTGCATTTGAACAGTGGGTTGTTCTAGTTCTGTTACTCAAAGAGTTCCTGAGGAAACGAAGACTGCCAGAGTCCATATGGTCTGGAAAAGAACACCACGCTCAAGCTCAAATATGTGTGGGTCAGCAGACCGCTGGTGTTTCTTCTTCCAATTCTGAAAGGTTGCTTAATCATTTGTCTCGTTATTGCAAATGTTACAATAATAGTTTTAAATGGTTCTTTGCTTCCTAGAGCAGCAAATCTAAATTCTTCTACTTGACATCAAGATCCACACTCGCTTGCCTTCAGTAACCCCCCAAATAATTCCACCAGCTTTACTGGGCCTGAGTCCATGATTGTAACATGGCCACATCATGTTTTCTGCTGCCATGCCTTTATCTTATTTATATTTCAAAATTCCATCCAAGTTCTTTGGACATTGAAAAAATGAAAAAAAAAATTGACCTAGTTATCCCATTTATGAGAATATTTCTAACAGAAATATGGTGGCAATATGTAGTGATTTTTGTAGAAGGATATTTACTGCAATAAATGGGAATCTTCACCAGGAGGAAAATGATTGAGTGAATTATGTTACTGTCCTACTGTGGCATCCTTCGAATTGTTCGCAGCTATTAAAATAATCACCTGTCCAATGGGTGAACCTTGATAAATAAACTTAGCACTGTGACTGGCCCATTACAAGCTCATAATGAAGATGAGCTATTATTACATTATTATATATTATTAGAAAGCATACCAAAAATACATTTTAAGTGAAGAAAGTATCTTCTGTGTTACCATTTACATATAGGATCTGTTTGTTAATAGAATATTCTATCTATGTGCCTAAACAGAACTGATTCAAATTATTATAATTGTTAATCAACTTGTAAAGCACAGGTACAAGTCTAGCAAAAGGGATCCTGGCACTAAGCAGCTGATTTGCCGGCAGCTCAGTATGAACCCTGTACCGAAGGGTGTGTACAAACAATGGAAGAAGTGTTGAAGAATACACTCATACTTGTTATTGGCGGTTCATTATACAAGTGGGACTGGACTGGAGTGGAGGAGGAGAAGCCTATTCTACTTGAACATTGCTCTTGTTTGAATTGCCATAATAAGCATGTATTATTTTGGTAATTAAATGGCTGAAATTAAAAAGGATGCTTCCCTAGTATGCTGGTGTTCCCAGCCGGAGGGCAGCAAGCTTCCAAGTGGGCAGGAGCGTATTCTGTGGTTTAGGGTGACCAGAGCACTATAAGTGGAGTTGAGGGGCACAAAGTGAGATTGGAAGAGCAGACCTAGGCCAGGTCTCACGGGATACAATGGGACTGGGCTTGTTCCAAGTTTGATGGTGTTAATAATATTAGGCCATATAGTCTTGTAAGGCTTCATGAAATGTACTCTAAAACATTTAAGATAATACAAAAGGCTATCATATCTAAGAACACTTTAAAACATATTTTTGTACAAAATATTACATGTTGATCATAAATAATATTTAACGATCTAAAATGAATGCCGAAATAAAGGGTCTCTTACAGGGTCAGAATTACCAGCCTCAACTAAATTTGGTTTCTTTTATCTAGGGCTCTTTTTTTTCAAGGCATACTGAAAGGAATATAGTAACTGCTTTATTTTTATAAATGACTTCCTTTAAATTGCAGACTTTATTTTTGAGACTGCCTCAAGGCTATGTGAGTCACTTGTCTTGGTATATTAAAAAGAAACCTTTAAATTTCTAACAGAATTTTATGTCAATTTACCCAGAACATCTGAATGTGTGTTTTTTTTTTTTTTTTAATGTCTAATGTTGTTCCATTTACTTTCCCATTTATTTGAACACGTCTTTTTTTAGTAGTGCATCCCAACACCCGGCTCCTTTGTACTTTTTTAGGTCACACAAATGACTGCATCTATAATGAATATCCCCAAAGTTGAGTGTAGTTTATTCAGCATTCATTTACCCATCAAAGATGAGCCCATGCTGTGCCAACTACTAGGCTAAATATTGGAAAGGAGTCAGGGATGATATCAGGCCCAATCCCTACCTACAAGGATGTTCAGTTTAGTAGCAGAGTTTCAGTCTCCCACTCAAGTGAAAAGTAAACAGTAGGGCAAGGAGGACAAATAGAGCACTATAGTTTAGGGAAGTCATAGATCAGCGGTTCTCAACCTGTGGGTCGCGACCCCTTTGGCGGTCGAACGACCCTTTCACAGGGGTCACCTAAGACCATCCTGCATATCAGATATTTACATTACGATTCATAACAGTAGCAACATCACAGTTATGAAGTAGCCACGAAAGTAATTTTATGGTTGGGTCACCACATGAGGAACTGTATTTAAAGGGCCAGAAGGTTGAGAACCATTGTAGATCAGGTGGAATCGATTGTAATGGGAATTTACAGAATGAAGAAATTTCTTTTAGCCACCAAAACACATACAAAATATGTTAATTTGTTCATTATCCTTTACTCTGAATGTGATATTAAACAAAGAGGTTTAAAGGATTATCCAATTCAGCCTCCTTGCGTAAGACTGGACATGAAAATTCAGAGAGGTCAAATTCGAATACCTGTCCAGTGTTCCCCAGGGAGATTGTGTGGAATCTGTGGCTTCCTTGACTGGCAGAGCCGTGTGCTTTCCACTTTCCAGGGGCCATAGGTGCCAGCCTGCAACAGGAATGCTGTGCATAAGAGCCAAAGCTTATCCAGAGAAGGGGTTTTTTATTTTCAAATAATTACATTTTATTTTCAGTGGACTGCCAATTGGAATTTAAATGAGCAAGTGCACTTTAATCAGATTCTCCTTACCTAAATACACAGAAGATGGTTAAGGAGAAATCGGATTTAATAATATCACTTGAGATGCTGATTAGTCATATGGAAAGCTGCTTTGTGATGTTCAGGTGGTTATGGCACCAGAATGCTCTATAAAAAGAGGTTTTTGAGTTTTAGCCCCCGATATTTTAAAGGAAAGAAAAGAAGACCTTTTGGCCTGCAGGTCTCAGATGTTAACTTGCCACAAGGTCTCTCAAGGCGCCTTTGCTCTGTGACTTTACAGTTTTACTGTCCTGGTGTTTCAGCACCAGGAGAGGGGAAGCTCCAGGTGGGATCTGTGCTGACATCTGTTCTCAAGACCAAAGTTCATGACATGGAGAATAGAAACATCAACAGGAGCCTTGCTATTTTGATGTGATTGGCATCTTGACTTTTTAAATGGGAAGACTTCCTGGGTACAAATCAATCATGGTGTAAAAGATCTCTGTTTCTTCTTCCTCTCTTTGGTAAAAAGAGGACAAAACAACCACAAATTAGTCCAGTTGGCCATGTTTACTTAGAGCTTCTAAAGAGTGACAGCTTTGAATAAGTTGTAGATTGAACCTACATAAATAGCTATTCTTTTCCAGGTTTATAATGAATTTCAAATACTAAGGTTTATACAGTTTGGTACATAGGGGAGTGTGTCTAAATTTTGGAATAATGCTAGGGTTGAGGATATTTCCTTACAGTTTTAAAATTGGATTTCTTAGGAAAGGTATGGCTTAGATATGCGTGGTGTATATTATTTAAGTTAAATGGTCACAGATTAACTTTTTTTTTTACATTGTCATTGATCAAATGAATACTGTTCAAGAAATTTTGATAGTTCACATTTCCATTATGATTTTTGGAAGTGCTTCATTTTCTAAAAATGGTCATCCAAGTGACTATAATTCAAGGGCATTACACCCTAAGTCAGGTGGAGAATCATTAGTGGTAGTTTATTTTACCAATACAGCTTGTGGAAGAAGATTGCAACTGGAATTCTCCCAACTACTTTTGTTTATTTTCACCTCCTTGTCATTTCTAATATAGAGGATTTATGTGGGGAATTCAGTGTTATTACTTTAAACTTGATCTTCAAAAACATAAATCCAAACCATTTGGGGTTTGGTAAAACATTTTCTTAGAGAAAATATTTCCAGGAATACATGTAGTAGAAACTATCTACACTCTTTACTCTGCCATTTGTTGACATGCCAAATAAATCAACAGTTCAAGTAATGGATGATACATGCTCCCATAATAAGCGGCTACACTCAAGAAGCCTACAATATAAGATGCAGCTTGGTATTAATATAAGACATTCTAATGGACTTCAGACAGGTCATTTGATAAAGTTATGGGGATATTTGGCTATAGTTTAAATACAGATCTTTAATCCCTCATCAAGGAATGAGCTTAACAGATACTCTCCCTCACTCACTGAGTCTCATTCCATTCCTGAGTTTTATCCAAATGTATTTTTGGACTTAGTTGCTTCATAATCCTCTAATGTGCCATGATAATCACCCACGAGACCTTGTCAATATCACCAGCTATTCTTCGAACCATGGAAAGTAAAATGACTGAAATAGCAGTCTCAGTTTTTGCTAATGGAATGAATGGAGATTATATTTCAAACACATTTATATGATTTATTATAATTTCTCCCTTAAATTATGTTGCCTTGCATGCCTCTGTCTTCAAAGCCGAGCCATGATACTTAGTGCCTAGGGAAGGAGAAGGTGAGTATACAGCTACTACAAAAAATTTCATTGTTTTGCTTTCGAGTCTCAGAGCTGACACTTGTATTATTGTCTTCAGCAAGTAAATGCTTTTGAAATACAGGTTTTGTTAGAAAGAAATAGATTTTATGAATTGTGTTAGATTTATTAATATATCAAGAACTAGGTTAAGATCATAGAATTTTCTTTATCATCTACAACTGATACTCTCTTTCATGAAGGTTAAGACATGGTTCCCTGCTCCTCTGGGAAGAAAGGACATGTGATGTAGGGGGAGTCCACTGAGCTCGTCCCCAGGTATTATCTATACTAATAATAGACAAATATGCAAATTGACTCTATTTACAACACCCACAGCCAATCAGGAGTGAATATGCAAATTAACCCATCAAAGATGGCGGGCCTGTGGGCAGCACGCACACGTGCAGGCACCGAGCAGCCAGGGTCCCGGGGACGCCACTGGAGTATTCGGTCCTGTCAGCCTGGCCTGGGAGCAGCTGAAGTTCCCAGTCCTTTTCATTTCTGCAGCCCCTGGACCAGAAGCAAAAACCAAGAGTGCGGGGAGCACCAGGAATGCTGGGAATCGTAGTTCTGGTGGCAGACGCATTGCGGGATCTCCTAGGCTAGGACCTAGACACTAGAGCAAAGTGAGCCTGGAGCAAGTTACTGTTGCGGGTCGGGGATGGAGGAAAAGCAAAGGTGAGAGACATAAGTAAAGTCAGAGTGTTGAGGAAAAATTAAAAGGAAGATATCCTGCAACTTCTAGGAAATCTTCACCAATGGAGCAAAGAAAAAAAAAGACCTCAACTATTCTGTGGGCACAAAACCAAACTGGGTTGGGGTCTCAGACAATTCGCTCATATGATTGCAAAGACAGACAGAAACTCCTGAATTGGAGAGGGCTTCCCTGAGGGCTCCCAGATTGGAGAGGTGCAGGTCAGGCTGAGGGACCCACCCCCTGTGCATGAATTTCATGCATTGGGCCCCTAGTTTTCTATAAAGATAGAAAGAATATCAGAACTCTGAGCTTAAACTCAGGAAAGACACTATTGAAAATTAAGAGAAAATGCTTTCATTTAGAAATGATGATTTCTAAATTAAATTTTCAAATTTAAAGTTAGTTTCTTAACCATTTCTGCTTCAGGCATTTTCTCTGTACTTGTAAGGATGAAAGTGTTACAAACTAACTCTTCTTACCGTAAGACAGTGTGAACTTAGGTAAACTACTGTATCTGGTTTTCAGTTTTCTGTTATGTCTTTGTGTGTGTGTGTGTGTGTGTGTGTGTGTGTGTGTGTGTATACTAGATGATTCCTTCTGTATTAATTAGCTTGCACTGCCAAAGTAAAATACCAGAGTCTGGATGGCTAAAACAACAGAAATGTATTTATTCATTTATTTATTTGAGGTATAATTGACATACAACATTATAGTAGTTTTAGTGGTACAATATAATGATTTGACACTTGCATACATTATGAAAAAAAATACAAATTTTTTTCTTTTCAAGATCCATTTTCTCAGCAACCTTCAAATATATGCTACGGTATCATTGACTGTAATCACCATGCTGCACACCACATCCCTGCGACCTGTTTGTTTCACAACTGGAGGTAACAGCGATTCATTTTCTCACAGTTCTGAAGGCTGGGAATTCAGCAGTAGGTTTGCCAGCATGATCCCTTTCTGGTAAAGGCTCTTTTCCTGGCTTGTAAGTAGGCACTTTCTCCCAGTGACCTCACATGGCCTTCCCTTGGTGCATGTGCAGGGAGACAGAACGAGCTCTCTGATGTCTCTCCTTACAAGGACACTAATTCTATTGGATCAGGCCCCAATCTTATGACCACATTTAACCATATTTACTTTCTTAGAGGGCTTATGTCCAAATACAGCCACACTGCATTTGGGGATAAGGGCTTCAACATATGAATTTGGAGGGGACACAAACATTCATTCCATAACACTTTCAAACCTAAAATTTTGTTTTTATATGCTATGATCTTAAAACAATCTCATTTTAATTATATAAGGTTGGCAATACATAGCATTCATGTTTAAGTCCAAAACCGTATTAAAAATATTAAAACTTTGCCTCCCAAGTGATGCTAAATGTTTATGTTTTATAACATGAGGTTATATCTTTCATTATTATGTTTTTAAAATGTGCATCCAGCAGAATCAAGCATAAGGAAAGAGAATGTTCCGGGAGGATTCAGGGATAGTTCAAGAAATATCATCAGGATCCAAGGCTTTCCTTCCTAACTATGCTTTATTAAACTCTTCTCTTTCAGTGGGGTGTTTTCTCTGCCACTTTGTGTAAAGGTGGTAGAAAATGACAAACTCATCCATGAGCATGCTTTACCTCCCTGCCATAGTGCCCCTGATTACCTGGCTGATGTCTAGTATCCCTACATAGAGGGACTGCGAAGGTATGGAGCAGGGGCCCAGCCTGGAACAATTCCCTGCAGGGACAGAGATGGGATAAAATTGTGCACACTGATGTTTGAAGGCCCACCCGGCTGTTGCAGGGCAGTTCTCAGGGAAAAAAGGAATGTTGCTGCAAAGCTGCCTCTACGCAGCCTGATAAAATTGTATTGGGTTTGATTAATTATATGAAGTTAAAATTGATAGTGAAAATAATGTCTAGATCTAACAATTGATAGGCAATAACTAATGAGAGGAAGTAACCAGTCTATCATCATTAATAAAGTTAAAGTTTGCATAGGGAATGACAGATCAATTTGCATCAATGTGGTTTTATTGGAATTTTAGATTTGTTTTGATAAATCACTGTTTCCTTAGAGCAATAACATAATTTGTCTGAAACACTTCTCAATGACTGCTTTGCACAGAAAGTATAATACTGAAGTTAATTAATTACTTTTGGAAGGAGGCATAGTTCACTTACATACAATTTTAGAAAAGTATTAAAATAAACTTTTTCATATTAATGAAGAGTTCCATTACCTGCCACTAAAACGATTAAACCTTGACACACATTTTCTATTTTAGCTTCATTTTAGAATAATAGGAAATAGAAATAAGAATCATATATTTATAAACCAGGAGATATTTATGTGCAGCAAGGTTTCTTTGCAGAGATATTCAAAATTTCTGGTTATAAAAAGCAAGCCAGCTCAAATTCAAGAGGAATTCAAAAGCCATAAAATAAAATAGCCATTTAAAATATTTAATGAAGTGTGAACAAAGCTCTTGTGCTTTAAATGGTTGTCCCTTTCATTAATTTCTTCTCTAAAACCTGAACAATTAGGCTGGAATGTTAAATCACTGCAAAACTTAAATAGCACTTGGGGGAATGAGGTGTTTAAAGAAGGTGCTATTGCCTAAGAATTGCAAACATAAAAATAATTTTATCTCATCACCAAAATCAGGCTGTGCTTTCAAAGTGAGATGGGTGAAAAGAGAAGAGGGGAATTTTGAAATCATTATAGACAGCGGAACCCTTACAAATATGCCTAAGAGAAGCTAGCTAATGAGACCACTACTAGTATTTTAGAACCTCAGAGTTTTTTAAATGCTAACTGAGTTAATAGGAATTCAAAAGGGGTAAAGCATATCTAAGTTGCTTTTTAAAAAAACGTATCTTTTGTTGTAGTGCTGTACCAATCTTCTCCAGAAAACAAGTAAAATAGTTGTTCTTTTTGTCAACGTCTAATGGTGGAATGACTTTAAAATGCATAGTGATTGAAAGAAGATGCCACTTATTCGTGTTCAAAATTCTGGGTGAAATATATGACACCTACAGTGTGTAATGACTGCCGAGAAAACAAAGGGGCTGCCTTTAGGTTTCCTAACCCCCTCTCCTTTCAGTTTGGTGTTAATGATTTGAATGTTCTAGATCAGTGGTCAGCAAACTCATTAGTCAACAGAGCCAAATATCAACAGTACAACGATTGAAATTTCATTTGAGAGCCAAATTTTTTAAACTTAAACTATATAGATAGGTACATTGTTATTAACTTAATTAGGGTACTCCTAAGGCTTAGGAAGAGCCACACTCAAGGGGCCAAAGAGCCGCATGTGGCTCGCGAGCTGCAGCTTGTCGACCACGGTTATAGATTGTTTGGATGTTTAATATTTTTGTCTCTTAAAGTTAGACTATCTAATGGGGTCCCAGCTTCAGTGGTCCGGCCATTGATTTGCCACTCCCCTGGGTGTAGGCTGTCCATTTCCTATTTAGTTTTGTGTTCAGGTCACTTTCCCAACAGGCCCTTTCCTGGTGCCTTCATCTGGAACAGCAGTCTTTCTTACTCTTCCTTTCTGTGCTGTTATTGTTCTTTATGGCACACATCACCACCTTCCCTAGAATGTTTATCTACTTGTCATTTGTTTATGGCCTCTCTCCTCTGTTAGAATGTAAACTCCAAGACAGCAGGGAACTTGAATCTCTTCACTGCTGTCTCTCTCATACCTAAAATAATGCCTGGTAAATGGTCATTGCTTAATACATTTTTGCTGAAGGGAATGCTAAATAGATAGAACTGCATTTTCCTATTGGTTTATAATATCACATTTCTCACATATTTATCTGTATGTCGATAGTTTTTTTATAGTTTCATTTCATTTCAGGTTGTTTTTCTGCTGCACCATGTTGTTTTAATTACTATAACTTTAAAATATACATTCACCCTTAAGAAAGCAAATGGTCCCTCATTTCTTTACTGTGTCAAATATATTCGAACTGTTCTTTATTTATTTTCCAGGATGAGCTTTAGAATAATTCTGTAAGATTCTAAAGAGCTTCCCATTAGATTAATGCTAAATTTGTAAATGAATTTTCGTATTTAGATATTGAGTCTTCTAATTCCAAATCAAGGATAGTGTTCCACTTAAATTTCATTTATCTTATTGAATTAGTTCTATGGATTTTTTTTTTTTAAATTTACATCCTTCACAATTTAAGGTAAGGTACTTTTGTTGTCTTTTTTTTCTTCATTTTTTTAGCAGGATACTTTTACACTATTTTTCCTTAGTTGTAGGAATTTGTTTAAATTTTTTATATATTATAACTGATCCACTAATCAAAATCTAGTTTCAATATGTAATATCATTTTAATTTGTTATGCTTTCAAGGTAGATGACCATACCAAATGTCAGTAACTTGACTGCCTCTTTTCTAATTTTTAGATTTCTTACTGTCTTATTAAAATGCATTGGAAAGGACTTCTCAGAACAATACTAAATAATGGTGATGATTTCTTCTTATTTTGCTCGTGACTTGAATGAAAATGCTACTTGTGTTACAATATGCACGGCCCTGGTTATTAGTTGGTGAGATGGACAAAGAGATATACAGAGATTCAGACAGAAATATGGTTATAAAATGTGTATCTTTTGTTCTTTAAATTATGTGTTCTGTGCTACATGTGTTAAGTTTTCCTATTAAGATTCTGTTGGTTCTGTATACTAAATTGGCAAGAATCCCAATAGCCCTGGATGATTTCATTAGTGTAGAAATGTTTTGACAGCTTGAAACAATTGAAGTCTGGCATTTTGAAATAAGGAAATATAGTTCTTTGATAACTTTTAAAATTTCTCCAGCATTATTCATATTTAAATATCCTACTTCATGTAAATTAATATTAGTACAACATTGATACTTACTAGTGTGGCATCACCTGGGCAGGATACATGGATTTTCCACCCGCCACACCACTACTGTTTACCAGTGGTGGGATGGAATGTTTTCGGGGAAAGTATTTCCAGCTTTCACAGTTAGCCTGTATTTCCAACCTTCTTCTCCTAATTGGTATTGTAACTTTTTTTTCATAATTTCTTCCACTTGTGTGTCATTTTACTGCACTTAAGAAGGATAGTTGAATGTCAAATTTCAGTATCATATTTCAATTTGGATTGAAATAATCTGTCTGAGAGACATTTCTCAAAATTTGACATATTTGGTTGATGTTCCCATTTTTAGAATTAAGATAAACTTCTCTAATTTGTTCTTTTTATTCATTTCTGAGAATTGGGCCATACAATGAAAAGGGAACAGTGTAAGCTTGCACTTTTGCCCTATCTTTCTTTGATATCATTGGCTTCTTATAAGTCAAGTTGCAAAAATGTCCTGATCCATAGCTAAAATAAAAAAAATAAAATAAAAAAATACTTGGGATGTAATTTGAAATATTTCAAACTCCCTCCAATAAATAATTTATTTTTTATTAATTGTGTTCAAGATATAGAAAATTTTCATGTTACAACAATGTATTTATCAAGTATATCTGGAAGATACTAATAGCACTATGTAAATATAGTTGGGAAAACAGTAGGGGAGAAATTTGTTTAAGTCCCCCAATGTGTCAGCAAGAGACTACGGAACTACATCTAACACTTCATTCCCTGACCTTTCCTGGTCCATCTTGCTGCTACATTCAGTCTCAGTTATAACTCATGAAATTTC
Source organism: Myotis myotis (assembly GCF_014108235.1). Taxonomy (NCBI): domain Eukaryota; kingdom Metazoa; phylum Chordata; class Mammalia; order Chiroptera; family Vespertilionidae; genus Myotis; species Myotis myotis. Next base: position 65,285,501 of record NW_023416379.1, on the reverse strand, counting down.
CCACAAATCTTAGTAGGTTAAAAACAGAGAAAAATTTAATATATTTGAATTATGAGGACATTTTTTTAACTAAAGTACAATTGATATATACCATTTTATAAGTTTCAGGTGTATAGCATTATAATCCGATATTTGTATACACTACAAAATGATTAGCACCAAAAGTGTAGTTACCAGGATTTTATATCTTAAAAAGTTGTTTGAACTCCTTCCTGAAATCAGTGTTTACTGATTCTCCACCAAGAGGAAGAAATAATATTATTAGCAAAAAAAAAAAAAAAAAAAAAAAAAAAAAAAAAAAAAAAAAACCCAAACCAAACCAAACAAAAACCCAAAACAAGAAAAAAATTTGTTTTAAAATATATAGAATATGAAGGGTAGCATCCCAGTACCATTATAATCAGACTCAGCAACAGTACCCTCAAAGTCTGGGAAGGAAATTTTTTTTAAAGTAGGTTGAAAGTAGCATCCTAAAGATAAAATTTTTAAAAATATCTTAGTGGGCACTGGTGAGAACAAAAGACCCAAGTTGCAAGGGGAGCACACAGGAGCTTCCGCAGCTCTCACATAAGCACATTACCTCAGACAGGGAGGCCTGCTTGGCAGCCTGAGGAGGTGGCAGTGATAGAATCGGATTTCACTGAGCAAAGGCAAAAAGCTTGTGCATTCAGAAACAAGATCACTAAGAATGCCTGTGGACCCCACCGCGCTATGTGAACAGGTATCCGGGGCAGAATCAGGCAGGGTGCAACAAAAATAGGATTGGGGAGAATAACAGTGGTTTAGCAGCTGAAGAAGTTGAAAGTCAAGAGTACAGGAAAAAATTGAACTCACCCAGACTGATGTTTACCCTTTTATCCAATGAAGTAAAAAAGCTAAATCTATATTAGAAATGCTATAAAGGAATAAGGACTCAGTGGAGTAATTGTCTTGGTCATAGCGGAATCTCTGTGTCTGAAACCCCTAGCCTCCTCACTTCTGTCTCCACCTCCTGCACAAACAGGGTTACAGGTGTGGTTTCTAGCACCTAATGAGGCATCTGCTTTTAAGCTTTCTCCACAGGAGTCGGCCTACAAGGTGGGCAAATCATAAGAGAATTAGCACGACTCAGTGACTGAAGTAGAGGCTGAGATAAGGGAGGACTCAAAAATAGCTCCGAAGGTGATTATGGGGGTGATTGTACTGTGGGTTGGATGTGGAGAGAATGATCTAGCAATATCCCCATGTGCTCAGTGATCTCATTGTCCGATCTTACAGCCCTGTGGTTGTCTTAGTTCTCCTTTGTATATCTGCAACACTCAATCCCCTTACCTAAACTTTTCCTTCTTGAAAATATCTCCTTTCTTCTATGGCATAAAATTATAAGTTACATAAGGGTAGTGGTCATAGCTGTTTTACTCTCCATAGCATTTCACAGAATGCTTGCCTGCTTGCCTAAGTAGATAAATAAAAGGATGTCTGAATAAAACAGTTTAGCCATTTCTTGGCTATTTCTTAGTATTTCCACTGACTCCTAATTTTAAGCCTGCTAAAATTATGAGATTTACCACTTGGCTTGTGGGTATAAATGTATATGTATGTGTCATGAGAATTCATCTGGGCTCTCTACCTAAATAATCACCACTATACTATATCCCAAATGTATGCCTCTAACAAAAATGGTCAAATATTAATATACTAGAGGCCTGGTGCATGAAATTCATGCACAGGTAGGGTCCCTAAGCCTGGCCAGCAATCAGGGATGATCTGTGGGGCGACCAGCAGGGCAATTGGGGGGGCCCATTGGCACCCTCCTTGGCTGGCCTAGCGCCGTCCACTTGCTGGCCCTACACCACCACCGCCACTGGTCGCCTCTCTGCGGGGCAACCAGCAGTGTGATCGGGGAGCCCTTGCTGGCACCCACCTTGGCTGGCCTGGGGCCTGCAGGCGGGGTCAGCTCCTGCATTGAGTGTCTGCCCCCTGGTGGTCAGTGCGTGGTCATAGCGACTGGTCATTCCACCATTCAGTCAATTTGCTTATTAGGCTTTTATTATATAGGATATTTCCACTCACTCTGTACAGTCTTTTTTTTTTTTTTTAATTAACTGTCCACAATGGTTGTTTTCTTCCTTCTATTAGATTTTGAGCAATTTGAAGAATAGGGCCACAACTCATCCTTCTTTTCTCTCCTTTTTGGGAACTAACACTGAGCTGATTAGTGAATTTGCTGATTAATCAATTGCTAGGAGACAGTTTGTTGCTTCTAGCTTTTAAAAAACTCATTTACCATTTGAGAAAATTTTACATTTTTTTTCTTAAATTCAGGCAAGTCAGTAGATAGAACAACCATCGGGTTCAAAGAAGACAGAGGGTACTACATCTCTATTCCTTACTTCTGTTACAAGTACCTCTGGAATTCAGGGCCTGTTGTGCTGGTGAGCAAGGCTTTTTTAATCAACATTTACTTATTCATTTAAAAACATTTATCGAATGTCTACTCTCAGCTTCATCCTGGGAATAAAATAATAAACTAGACAGATAGATTTAGTTTCTGTTGACATAGTACATGTCCATTAGTGGGAGGCAAAAAAAATTAAAAATAACTCAACGAGGGATTTTTAAAAGTTCAGTTTTATGGAGGTAAAGAACACAGGATTTGAGAAGGTAACATACATGTTGAGTCTTGAAGGATGAATAACCAGCCATTAAGAACAAAAACAGCCCAGCAAGTGTGGCTCAGGGATTGAGCATCGATCCATAAACTGGGATGTCACCACTTCCATTTCTGGTCAGGGCACATGCCTGGGGTGTAGGCTCAATCCCCAGTAGGGGGTGTGCAGGAGGCAGGCGATTTATGTTTCTCTCATGGATGATTCCATCTCTCTATCCCTGTCCCTTCTTTTTCTAAAAAAAAAAAAATCAATAAAACCATATTTAAAAACAAACAAACTAAAAAGCAGAAGTGAAGCCTTATGGAGAAAGAAGCAATCTAGGAGGCCATTTTGAGGCAGGTAAGAGAGCTCTCTGTGTATTAGGAGCTGGGAAGAAGCTCGTCTACAAGAGGAATAGTGCTGCTAGTAGACGTTGGAGAGAAATGTGCCATAAGATTAAAATAAAGCTCCTTGGCACTGGGAAAGAATCTGGATTCTATTTGTAATGTGATATGAAGCCCTTTGAGACCGTTTAGGGTAGGGAGTCCCATGATCCAAATTGTCTAAGAAAAGATTGCTTTCTTGAATTTTGTATTATGGACTAAGGCGATAAATTATTAAAGTGTTTTAGGTTAAATTGTATGTTGTGAGCATACATTTTATGAAAGCATGCATTCTGGGGTTATTTGGTCTTAGGGCATGTTCTGCAAAGGCAGCACTGGATTAGAAATCAAGATAGCTGTGTTTCAATTTTACCTCTCTCTGCCTGCATAGGGGATGCCGTACAAACCACTACTTTAGTTTTTAGTTTATTAAACATTTTTAAGGTAGATTTTATCCCAATGTTTCTTAAACTGTCTTCGAGCACTATAGCTATATAAAATCTATTCACATATTGGTATAGTAACAACACATAGATTGGACCAAGTAGACCTATTTACAGAATATCTAGAAAATAATCCCAGTGTTATTGATTCCTATATGGTGACAGCTAATAAATCTTTGAACATCAGCTTTTGTCTGAGAAAAGCAGCAATGTAATTTATAAATATTATCTCAGACCAAGCACAGTATTTATAACTATAGTATTAGAGTACTTTTACTTTAATTCTGATTATTCTAAACTAATTATTTTTATTCACCAACTATCTGTTAAGTGTCTAATCTGCATGTGTGCTGTAACAGCTATATAGGTAGAGCAAGGCAGAGTATGTGACCCTCACAAGTACCTAGAGTGATGGCGAAGACAGACACGGGAACATATGATGTTATGTAAAAGTAAGAGTACCCTGAGAATCCAGAAGAGAGGGAAGCGATATGCCTAATGATTTTGTATCCTGCACCCTTGCTGAGCTCATTTGTTAGTTCTAACAAATTTTTTATGGCTTTCTTAGAAATTTTTGTATAGAAGATTACATCATCTGCAAATAGGATTAGTTTTAAATATTTCTTTTCATTGTTTACAGATGCCTTTAAAATATTTTTTTTTCCCCTAATTGCCTGGAATAGATCCTCCAGTACAATTTTGAACAGATGTGATAAGAGCAGACATCCTTCTCTTGTTCACATCTTGGGGGAAGAATTCAGTCTTTTTCTCTTACATGTGTTTTAGCTGTGGGCTTTTTATAGATGACATTTATCAGATTGAAAAAGTTTTGTTTTATTTCTAGTTTACTGAGTGTTTTTTATTATCACAGTTTTGGGATTTTGTCAGTTTCTTTACATGTATTATTTTTGGATGATCATGAGGTTTTTGTACTTTATTCTATAAATTTTGTATATTACCTTATTCTACTTTCAGATGTTAAACCAACCTTGCATTCCTGTAACATTACACTTGGTCATGGTATATAATCTTTTGTATATGCAGCTGGATTCAATTTGTTAGTAATTTGTTGATGACTTTTGCATATATATTCATATGGAATATTGGTCTGAAGTTTCCTTTTTTTTAGATTAATGTCTTTGTTTTGCCTTTGCTGTCAGGGAAATTTGTTTTCATACTCTGTATTTCTGCTCTTGTTTTTATTATTTCATTTTTTCTATTTGCTCTCAGTTTAATTTACTCTTCTTTCTCTAATTAAGACACTAACTTCCCAGGCTTCTGGTTTTCACAGATACTTTGGTTTTGAAGCAGTTGCTTTTGAAGGCTAAGATGAAGCTAGGAAAAGAGGAATGGGAATAGGGCAAATAAAAAGTCAATAAAGCATACTGTCTTGCAGGATTTAACCATTTTCTTGAGTAATTGCTTCTTAGATTGTTGTAAGCCGTATTAATTTTCAGAGCTCTGAAAAATCATTTTTGATAACTTTGCCAATGTCCTCATTCCTTTAATGGATGATAGAATATTTGAAGGTCCTACCTTTCCCATTTTAAAAAGCATTCTCTGTGGTGTTACTTTAACTAAATTTGAAAGAAGGAAAATGATCCACAAAATTTTGGAGAGGCATTAGTTGTACATTTATGTGAACACATAGTAGATGATGATATGTAGATGGTAATTATAATATTTTTCAAATACCTGTTATGGGGAAAAGAAAACATGCTTGACAGTCACTGAGTATGTGCCAATGACCTGGGACCCTGACAATTTTCATACAGTGGGAGTATTGATTATACTTGTTTCAATGAAGAAATGCTAATGTTTTCATGGGCGTACTAAAATATTTCATTTTATTAACTGAGTTGAGTCCATTAAATGTTTAGAAGAATGCCTTTGAGAAAAGTTCATATGCCTGTATTATAGACATGGGCAGAGACAAAATGCATCACCATGACTGCTAAACAGAGCAGGCTACCATCTCCTTATGTTAGTGTCTACCACCCATTTATAGACCTGCTCTGTTAATATTAAAATATTTTAATTCAATTAATACTAAATTTCATTCTAATGGGAGCACATTAAGGCTGAGGTATATTTCCAGTTGGAGCAGAGGTGATAGTAATAATTTGTTTTTTCATGATTGAGTGATGCACAGTTATCATTATGGTTGGCTGCTAAACCTACACTTCGCTTCTTGAGATGGTAGATAGTGCCTCTCCAGATATGACTTTTTTTCCATATTTTTTAAAAATCCTTACTCTGGATATGTTTTCATTGGTTTTTAGAGTAAGGAAGGGAGAGACAGAGAGGGAGAGAGAAACATCAATGTGAGAAATGTTGATTAGTTACCTCCCATATGCGCCTGACTGGGGATAGAACCCACAACCTACATATGTGCCTTGAATGAAATTGATCCAACGACCTTTTGGTGTATGGGATAATGTTCCAATCAACTGAGCTACCCAAGCAGGGCACTTTTCCGTATTTCGGTTAGATATGAAAAGCCAAATTCTTTTATTCTATGTAAACAAAAATTTCACACAAAGTGGAAAATTGTCATTAAAATAGAGTAAGATTTTTAAAAAATTATAATGGTGAATGTTCACAGTGCATTACAGTAATCCAAGAACACTAGGGAAGCCTGTGTGTTGGTAGCAGAATCAGGGGGCAAAGGTAACAAGAAATCAGGGCAAAAAGTTCCAAAACAGAAGGTCCTTGTCAGCCACTGGAGGGACTTTGGATTTTGCCCTGCATGAAGTGGGGAGACATTACAGTTTGGTCAGAGATGGGACATGGCTTGAGGGACATTTTTATTTTATTTATTTTTTATTTTTTATTTTTTTATAGCAAAGGTGGAGATTTATTGAAGAATAAGTACAGACTCCCACATGGAGAGAGGGAAAGAGTCCCACAGAATGGACTCCCACGTGGGGAGGGGGAAAAGGGTCCCCCTTGAGGGACATTTAAAAAAATATATATTTTTTTATTGATTTCAGAGAGGAAGGGAGAGGGAGAGAGATATAGAAACATCAATGATGAGAGAGAATCATTGATTGGCTGCCTCCTGCGTGCTCCCTACTGGGGATCGAGCCTGCAACCCGGGCATATGCCCTTGACCTGGGGCCCTTCAGTCCGCACACCAAAGCTCTATCCACTGAGCCAAACCCGCTGGGCATTGAGGGACATTTTAACTTCATCACTCTGGCTGCTGTGATGAGCATAGCCATAGGGATGCAAGAGCAGAAGCAAGCACACTACTTTGGGCTATTGCAGTAATATAGGTGAGAGGCAATGACTTTGATAAGGCTAATTAGCAGTCTAGGTTTTAAAAATTTGTTGGAATCTGGGGATATTTATAGGTGGAGCTCAAAGGATGCCCTTGAAGATACAATACAGAGTGTGAGAAAAAAGAGTCAAAGATGACTAAGTGTTTTGGGGGGAGCGGGACAGGGCAGATATAAAAATGGATTGTCATTTACTAATTTACTGAACTAAGAAAGACTTTTAAAGGGACAGATTTTATGTATCTGAGATGAATGGGGAGGGTGTTGTAATATCAGGAGCTCAGATGTTAGACCTGTTAAATCTGAGAAGCCTTTTAGACATCATAGACTGAGATGTGGAGTAGGCCTTTATATACCCAGATCTAGAGTTTAAGGAGACATCTGAGCTAGAGGTATATTTGAGTTGCCGGTGTGCAGATAGCATTTAAAGGAGAGAGCCCTGGTAGAAAAGCACAGTGATCCCAGGTGTGAGCCTGTGGGCATTCCGCCACTTAGAAATCAGAGGAGGAAACCTAGAGCGTGTGTGGTATCCTGGAAACCAAGTGAAGAAGTCTCAAGGGACAAAGTGAGCAGGTGAGGACTGAAAATGGACCATTTGGCTTATCAATATAGAAATCATTGTTTGATGGAGCAGATAATCTCTCCTAAAATGGAGAAATTTCATTTCAGTGGGAATCCTGCTCTGTATTTCCAAATGCTGCTCAGTGTTTTAATGGGTGATAGAAAGTATACTGAAATGGAAATAACAATCACAGTCATTGGGCAAGAAGTCCTTTGCTGGCTTATTAGATGAACTTTCAGATTAGGTAAGACAGTAGTAACTAAAGGGTACAGTGTGATTTATGCCCTGTATGAATGCACCATAGAGTTCTGGTGTGAGAGGTGCAAATTTCATGGCTCTTATTATAATTTCATGCTGAAAAAATCTATTTGTTTCATATTACATGTATGAAAAGTTTTAAACTCATACCATGAAAATATTTATATAAATCTGAAGAGGAATCAGTTTTGTGAATTCTGTTCAGTAGATGTGTCCTCTCAGAAAATTATTCCTGGCCTTTAATTTAGAATTTTATTTACATATTAAACTAGTATTATATCTGAGATTTCCTTTATATATTATAGTCAACACAAATCTTGGTCAGCAAATGAAGTCACCAATACTTGTACTCACTTAAAAAAAATTTTTTAAGTGTGGATCAGATAAGAAAATAAAAAGAGGAAATCATGTGAAATTATTTTGTCATATATAAAGGCCTATGCATGTATTTAGTTAGTTATTACAGAAAACCCTTTTGCATTTTTTTATTTTATTTTAAGAAATCTGTGATGTTGGTAATGCAAAACAGGAAATAATCCAAGTGTTATTTTTGGATTTTATAGTGTAATTTGAGTGGTATAGACCGAAAATTCTGGAAAATTATTTTACCTGATCATCTAACTCAAGCAGTTAGAAAGTTATTTAAACATATCTTCCCTTTCTCATTGGTGTCTGTGTTCTTGGCTCTCTGAGATAGAGTGTAAGTGATATTACTTCTTGGCAGGGGCATGAAAATGGTAAGGTTTTATCAGTTTAGTTTTGAAATCTGATAGTTGTAGTTTTCCCCCCACATCCTTAATTTGCATATATCGTCCAGGGTGTTGGTCATGATTTGATGTTCTCCATTGTCTTGTAAGATCCTTGAGAATAGGGGTATGACCAGCTTAAGTTTTTCTCTTTGCTGAGCTATACCAAATCCTTCAGTGAAACCAACTCCTTACAAGCTTAGGCCTTGAAGACTGAATCTTGGCTTCATCACTTTGATGACAGGTCTCTCAACTTCTCAGAGCCTGTTTTATTACTTAAAAATGATAATAATTATATGTATTTGAAATAATGTCTCAAAGTGAATTCTGCACAAAATTCTTACACTCATTAATATAATAAGGCAGGCAATTAATAACAACTACTACTAATATAATTATATTTGGTGATACGTTGCACCTTTAGCAGACCATTTCTTCTGCCTTCTTTGGAGGTGCTGAAAAGAATAAGATGCCTGCATTGTAAACCCTTTTCAAATAACCTACACAACAGCCAGAGTAAAATCACAAAACTACGTTTTCTTGCTTAAAACTTATCAATAATTTCTTTGGGGGAAAAACTCTTCAGTTGTTTGGACAGCCAATTAAGACATGCTATAAACCTTGGCCATGACTCACCAGCCTCTTCAGCACTGCCTTTCAACAGCTCTGGCCTTTCTTCTGTTGCCTTGATGTGCCAAATTTCATCCAGCTCAGGGGCTTTACTACTGCTAGGGACCCTCTCTCCTTCCTGGCCTCCATCTACTGGTCAACTTCTGCTCTTTCTTTACTTCTGAGCTTACCCGTGCACTTGTCATTCAACTGTGTTTGATGGTATGTGGCTGGAGAAGTCGGGAATGCTGGAATCCTCTCCTCATGGAGTTCCCAAGGAACAGTGGCAAAAGACGACTGTCCTGTTTAGTGAGCTACCTCTCAGTACCTCCAAAGAGGACTTTGCTGAAGCAAGTTGGAGAACAAGGGTTAGATTGAAACAGAGAAAGTCCCAGAGGGGTTCTGACTCAATCTTCCTATGCTCCCATAAAGAAAATGAGAATCTCAGGGATGCTTGACCACGTAACATCATCGTCATGTAAGAAAAAAATCCCACGCTTGTATTTATTTGCTGGGATGAGGCAAGGATAAATCTAAAAATTCTAGAAGTACTAAGGCATGAAAGATTCCTTGTGAATTAGACATAGTCAGTGATGCAATAAGACCACTGGTTTCAAATTTCCGTTCTTATAGTCTAGTGATGAAGAGGGTGGGGAGACAGACATTTTCCTTTTCTTTCCATCATCCTAATACAAGTCTTCCCCTGCTCCCATGTTTCCCCAACAGGAAGACTTACTTACAAGGTCTTCCTGTATGGGTCCTGGTAGTGCTCAGTGGAGCCTTTGCCAACACTGCTTGTTGTGGAATCAGAGGGGATAAGTTTTCCTGAAGGTTCCTACTCTCCTTTTCCATTAGAGGTAGTGAACAAACCCCAAACGCGGAGTGCATTCTGCCAACCACAGTGCATAGGGTCCTGATTTTCTCCAGGCTTCCCTTTTTCCTTTGGGGGTACCTGGAAGTGATAAGAGCGTTCTCCTCTCTCACCAAGGAACCAAGCCTGATTCCTCTCCACAAGGACTCCCAGGAGAACTACCTCATCAAAACTGTGGCCGGCCAGTTCCTTCAGAAGAAGATGCCAAGATGGGATGAAAAGGTTTTATTGGGGAAAATGCCAGTGTGAGAGGAAGTAGAAAGTCTGAAAAGGCTAGGAGAGTCATTAGATTCAAATCGGATTCCCTAGTGAAGGATGGAAGAAGGGTCGGGGCAGTTGGGTGGAAATGTCCGAGATTGCTGTGTGGTATAAGGAAGGTTTGAAAAGGCCATCAGAGAGCTTTTAAGACAATATTGGTGGTGAGCTGAGTGAGTACCTTTTCTCCTAGGAAGAAGTTGGCCTCTGTATTCCTGTCTTGCTCAGTGATTGGCTGGAAGCAGCCCGTATGAGGTGTGGTCTCCACATTAGCCTTGATGGAGTTTTCAGAGCACTGAAGATAGGGCCCTTGGTCAGTTATACTTCCTACTCCAGTAATTACCATGCAAGGCAACAAAATACACTGGTAAAAAAGGGGCTCTGGATCCCTACTATTGTGTTAATTTTAATCTCAGCTTTGCCACTTATTACCTGCGTGATGTTGGGCACGTTATTTACCTTCACTATGCCTCCATTTTATCATCTGTAAAGTGAGGGCAATAATACTATCTACCAGTGTTGCAAGAAGTTTAAATGAGTTAATAAACCTTTAAATGAGTGCCTGACACATAGTAAGTGCTCAGAAACACATTACTAACAGAATGAACTTGTGCAAAGGCACTTATTCTCACCTTTTCATTTTCCTCATCTCATGAGGACAAAGTATATGCCATGTGGCTCTTGTTGATAAATTAGACTGTTTTATGTAAAACTCCTAGAATGGTGCCTGACATGGGATAAACACTGAATAGATAGTAGTGTGATGCTGTTCTGAGTCCTGAAGCTGTTTTCTCTTCATTTCAAGCTATTCTAGATCCGTTTCCTAATTAAAATTGTAGTGAATATGGTAGAGTAGATAATTTAGTCCCCTCTAATTTGGCTACACTTGTAAAAACATGCCCATGGATACATAAAGGTTAATGATCTTGCCCCATCTTGACTCACCTTGGTTTGGAATTGTCCCTTAATCCTTCACCCAAGAAGGCTTTACATGAGACCATATTAAATAAAAACCTTAATAAATGTGTTTCCTTCTATTGAAATCAAAGCCCTCAAATATCTCAAGAAGTTTTTGTTTGAAGCAAATATATTAGAAACTCTCAGAGTGCTTTTAGTGTTGGTACTGACAAGTTTTGGTGAGTAGGACTTGCCAGTGATATACTCAATTACAATAACAAGAATTTTAAAACAGTTATTAAGTCTATACTATTTTTCAGGTGCCTGGGGGATGCAAAGGTGACAGAGTCCCTGCACTTAAGGGACAGAAAAATAGATACTCACAGTAACATGCAGTAATAAACTCGATGCTAAGTTTAAGCCCAAAATACCTGTTGAGCAAAGAAAGGACACAGTGTCCTTTGGGATGAGAATTGCCTGAGAGGAATAAAAACAAACAGCTCAGATAACAAGATCAACGTTTATTTCTTTTTCAAGTATAATGCATTTCCTTTTTCCCCTGTTTTCTATGGCTTCTTTGCAAATTCTCCTCTTACCTTTATTCTAGAAGTTTTCTATCTGCAATCAATAAAAACATATTTGGAAAAAAAGCATTTTTACTTTCAATTGGTTACCTCTGTTTCATTCATATTTTCACCAAAGTAGACCAAGGAAAGGAGATTTAGTTCAAACTCTCCTTCTCTAACAGTAACTGTTCTATTGCATAAAAAGTAAAAAGCACAGAAACAGTTAAAATATACTTTCTGTTGTTTTTCAACTTTGGTTCCATTATTTATCTACTGTCCCTTTCTATCTAATCTCATATGTAAGCTTTGAGATCTTATTTTAATGAAAACAATGCGTGGCATGATAATTTTAGGAACTTTATGTCTTGCAATCATGGAACTTTCCCTTGCAAACCTCTAGGTTACCTGTGATCACTTCCACGTGACCCAAGATTACGCCGATGGCCATAAATAGTAATAACAAACTCAAGATGACAGCTCGAGGCTACATTAAAAGAAGTGCTAAAAAGGAGAGCTATCACCTCCGATTTTCTGTCTGGTAGAAATGTGGGAATTTTAGTTCTACCACTTCCTCTGTATCTTTAGCAGTATATAAATGATCAGATGATATTCTGTCAGAGCCTATGCCTCCCATTCTTCATTCCACAACTTATTCATCCAACAAAGTATTTTCATTTATGGCTTAGAATAGTTCATCTGTATGCAAGTATAATTTGCCAGTGATTCTAAATAAGCAAGTGTTATTCTTGTAACTGGGGTTGAAAATATAGAAAATGTTCCTCAAAAGGGAAAAGTAATTACAGAATTCTGATCCTATTGAATTTGTGTAAACTAAAATCTGGGGAAAAGAATTGGATAGGCAGAAGCTTCATATGGGTAAATATTCAGGAAGCAATAAAAAACAAATCTACAGCAGGATGGGCATGTAGTGATTATTGCTGGACAAAGGAGAAACTGCTTTGAATGTCAAAGCAATGCATTTGTGGTGAAATCCTTAACCTTTAACATCTATTAATTTCATGCAGTCATTTATTACTTAAATGCTTATTACTTGAGCATTTATTAGGTATACAGCAGGATAGTCCGTTATTAAGGGAGAGAAAAAGCAGAGTAGAAGAGGAAAACTTTGCTTTAAAGTTATAACGTTAGGGATGGAAAGAAGTAAGCATATGTACAATAATTAGAATACATAAGCAAATGTTTGATAATACAGTCTAAATATTGGCTTTAAGAAAAAATAAAGGATAAACTCAAGGAAGTCTCTTGTAAAGGGTCCTACTGAAAACCAATAATGCATGTACATTGGAGGAGAGGAAGTGAGGAGAAATATAAGGTGTAGAGAACAACATGGACAGCAAAGGTACACAGTTAAGAGAGAGAAGGTGGAAGAAGTGGGGAGATGCCTATGTGCAGGATGTGTGCTTGTGTGGGAGTATGTGTGCAGGAAATTATGTGTTAGGGTATTTCTGGTCTTAAAAACAACAGATCATCCTGAATTAGCCAGAAAGAACAGACTGTATGGGAGGTCTAAAAGTAAAGCATAGAACTTACTCTTTGTCGGTCACCGGCGTGGCTCAGTGGTTGAGCATTGACTATGAACCAGGAGGTTACAGTTTGATTCCAGGTCAGGACAAATACCCAGGTTGCAGACTCGATCCCCAGTGTGGGATGCGCAGGAGGCAGCCGGTTAATGAGTCTCATCATTGATGTTTCTATCTCTTTCTCCCTCTCCCTTCTTCTCTGAAATCAATATATACATTTAAAGAAGCACTTTATAACCTGTTCATGGTCTTCCTCAGTTGTTTCATATGTTGACTATCCAGACTCCTACAAAAGACTCTAGCTTCTTAGAGCTCTCTCAGGAGTACTAGAGGCTAGGATTTGGAGTCTGGTTTGTCCTAGAATGCTGGGCTCTTATATTTTAGCTGGAAATGGTATCTTGGAAGAGAAGGCAGGATACCCTGGAGTATCATGGCTTTATATTTATTCATGAGGGTTTGCTTAAGAGGAGTTTTATGTGTATACATTTTCTGTAAATAGAAATGCTTAGTTGCATTTTTCCCAGATTGCCCCGCCCCAACTCGTTAAAAAGAAACTTAGAATTTTTAAAAATAAAATGTGTAAAATGAATTCATAATATGAAGCAGGCAGAGAAGAGTAGAATCTGAATGAAACATCTTGTGTGGCAAATGAGCATCTATAGTCTGTGTCTAATTATTTCTCTCATCTGTGTCACACGACCACTTGTATTCCATGCATCCATTCAGAGGGGTCTTGGAAATGCTTGTGAGTGGCATAGTGCCTAGTCACAAACTGCTGCCTTTTAGGGGAAAACAGACATGTTGATTCCCACCTCAATCTAATAAGATGCTGTCTATGTGGGAGCATTGTAGGGTAAATAAAATAATAAAAAAACAACAACTATGCCATCCTAAAGAAGAAACAATTGACCAGTCTACAGGGATTTGTACAGATTGGGGTGACAAAAGGCTAAGAAAGATTTCCAGAGGAGAGACACAGTTTTTGGTCCTGAGAGATAAGTAGAAATTTTCCAGGAAGTGAAGAAGGTAAGAGATATTCCAGGCTTCCCTGACTCTCCTGAGTTTTTGGTAACTGGCTCTTGCTTTTTCCAGGCTGTTCTTTTTTCTGTTCTGTAGCTTTTTTTCTTGTTCACCTTAGAGTCAGAGCTATTTTTTTGTCCCTGGTTCTTAGTTACCTTCTATTCACTGACCATTCAGATTAAAGTCCTCCTGGCAAGGTGTGTTCTGCTGACTTCAATGGGCGGTACGGGACTTTGTATGGGTGCTGGGCTCTTGTTTCATCAAATGAGTTCCCACCTTATGGCTTGCTTGCCTCATCTTGGGCAGGTGATGTTTTGTGTAAGTTACCTAATTATATGATCCGACTTCCTCACTATCATTCAAGTCTATATTTAGGTATTTTGGACCTTGTACCATGTGTCTCTTTTCAAGAAGAAATTCCATGGGTTGTCTCTTACCTCCAAAATGGCCAGATGCTCTTGCATTTGCTTTTCATGTATACTTCCTTTTTAGTAGTATTCTAATCATAAAGAAAAACCTTCAGGGGATTAAAACACAGCAACCCTGTGAGGGCTGATTTATAGAAAAAGATTTAAAAAAAGATTTCACTGCCCATAGCATGTTTGCATAGTAACCAGAAATGCGAATGATCTCTATGCAAATGATAATTTGGTATTGGGTAGGGACAAATGTCTGAGGAACAAGAAAAATAAAAGGATACCTTAGGCTAGCATTTCTCATGCACGCAGAGTGGTTCATGAGTTCTAATTATTTTCTTTTGGTTTTGTGTTTTTACCTCAATTGAATGATTCATTTACCAGTAGAGTTGCCAGGTAAAATAAAGGTGACTGGTTTAGTTTAGATTTCTGATAAACAATGAATAATTTGCTAACATGTCCGTAGATTTTATTACATGCCTAAAATTTTACTAATGTAGATACTTATACTAAAACTCATGCCCCTCAATAAGAAATACTAAAAAGTTATTCATTCTCTATTGAAATTCCAATTTAACTGAGTGTCCTCTATATTTATTTGTTAAATCTGGCAACTCTAGTTATTAGTGATAAAGATTAAATTTCTCTTTTTCAGGAATGATTCATAATTAAAAGATGTTTTCATAGTATAGACTTGGGTATTTTGAGTCAGTGTTTGCTAGATTGGGTAACTGTGGAAATAACTGTATTGGATCTCACAGATTGCTTTTTTCTTGAACAGGTTTCCAGGTGTCTGCTCCTTACTCAAGATTTAAAAACACTTCCTTTAAACTAGGAAACTCTCTCTGTAAAATTATTCTTCATTATCTGAGTCATTATCAAACAGAATAAATATCAAGAGACTAGAGAATTTTAGGAATTTGGAGCTCAAGGAATATTAAAGATTACTTAGTTCAAATAATTTTATTATTATACTCAATGAATAGAACCACCACTTCTGATGTTAATTGACTTATTAATAAGTTAACAAGTTAATAAGCTGATACTGATCGCAAATCTTCCAGCTCTTGGTCCTCTGCTATGAGATATGCAAATATGAGGGTGTATGCTTTCTCTCCTACAAGGCAAATTAAGATGCATAATGTTAAGTAATTAAAAGGAGGAAATTAATTGAATGCAATATCTTTTTAAAATGCATTGGTTTGGCCGTTATTAACCATAACTAACAACTCCCAATGGCACTAATTGGTTACTATACTCCACCAGTCTTCTGATGCCAGTGTGTAAGAGCCAAGAGCCATATACTGCTTAGTTTTAAATCCTTGCCTCATAACCAATTAGCTCTGTTACTTTAGCCAAGTAACCTCTCTGTGCCTCAATGTCTTTATCTGTTAAAAGGGATTATGGTAATGATAGATACATCAAAAATGATGGTAAGAATTACATGAGAATATTTGTAAAACATTTCTAACAATAAGAGACACCAAGGAAGGGTGTAATAAGGGTTGGTATTGTTAACACATCAGATACCTACAAACAGTGAGCTTAATTTCCCAACCAATGTCCCAGTAAAATAAATGTGATAAAGAATGTGATAAAAAGCTTTAAGTTAGATATAGGTTTTTAGTGAGTTTATGGTAGGGTTACGGTTTTAACAGTCAGCATCTTCTAACTTGTTGCTACACTGATTTTTAAAAGCATTATGCTCAGTGAAATAAGCCAGTCAGAGAAAGATAAATATCACATGATCTTACTCATTTGTGGAATATAATGAACAACATAAACTGATGAACAAAAATAGAGCCAGAGGGAAAAAAAATTACAGTATAATAGAAGTAATCCTGCTATTTACAGATTTTTAATATTTTCTAAAAATTTTGTAGTGTTATACTATGTTAATACAGTTTTGGTAATTTATTATATTTAAAATATTTTCCCCCTTGAAATATTAATGTTTATTGCATGTAATATTATTATATTTAAAATAGTTTTTCTTGAAATATTAATGCTCACTGCATGTAAATGGCTAATTATTTTGTATCTACAATCTGGTAATAGATTTATTTTGTATATTGTAAAAAAAAAAAAGGGCAATGGACCCCTTCCTCCGATTTTACCAATCAAAGGTGCATATACAAGTTCCTTTTCTATTGCCATCAGTGATACATCTGAGGTCCGGCCAAGAATTTTTTTTCATCTTTTCAAGATTAATTAGAAAAATGTGCCCACAATAGGAAATTAGTATTTGAATTTGTTAGGTTATGCAATCCTTTTAGAGATTAAAAAAATATTTTAAGCATTCAGGCTCCTTCAGTGACTTCCCGAGAGACTCAATTATTCACTCATGGGAAGAAGAGAAAGAGTAGCTTCCCACTATAGTTCTGATAACTCCAATTAGAGTTTCTAACCAGAAAAGTTTGAGGTAAGTTTCCAAATTTAGTGGCTGCAGTGTGTTAAATTCCAGGAGAGCTACAGGGGAAACTGCCTATATTTAGCTAAATAACATTTTTGGGTAGGAGACACGAAGTCATACTTTTGGGTAGAGAAGGTCATTTTAAAAAATAAAGCAAGACCTCGCCTTCTTTAAATTTAGCTGAATAAGTAGACAGCTATTATTCTGTAGCTTCAAACCCAATATAATACCCCGAAAGGCACAGAGGGGCTTTCCTTTGTGTTCCTGAGTTACTCAAATTCACAAAATTTCACCCACATTTTAGGGCAAAGTTACGGATGTATTTCTTTTGTGTTGGTCTCTTAGCGCAGTTGTGGCAAAAAGACTGAAGGGTTATGTGTTCCTGGCCCTCTGTGAGACCCATAGTCCATTCCACAGCGTCAGAAGGAGTTTCAGACTGTGAAGGCCCAAATTCACACTTAGGAAGGCCTGTTACTCGCTGTCGATTTAAGAGCTTGAATTTAAGGAAGAATTCCCCTACTTTCCCAAAAGTTGTTGGTAAGGAGGAGTAAAATGGAACAGTAGAGAAAGGCAGCGAGCGGCTTCTTGGTATGCAATGATGTCCAGCATGTCTTCTGTGGAAAATTCTACCGACTTATTTGTTCACAGTTCTGTTTTTCTGTTCATTTACGCATTCCTGAACTTATCCATGCATCCATTCATGGATCATGCGTGCATTGAGGACTACAGACTGTGCTAGGTATCAGAAATACACAGGCAAGTAAGCATGGCTCCTGACCTGCTGGCTTCTGATTGCAAATTGTACTAAAGCCCACAAAATAATCAGGTCTGGCTCCAGTCTCAGTTCTGCAAGTCTGGCACTGAAAGACATCCGATAAAATGTTGGAAAATGTTATCACCTGATAATCGGGCATCAGAGCAAATTACAACTTCCATATTAGCAGTGACTACATCTTTAACACTCTATACCAGCCGTGGGCAAACTACGGCCCGCGGGCCAGATCCAGTCCGTTTGAAATGAATAAAACTATTGAAAAAAAAGACCGTACCCTTTTATGTAATGATGTTTACTTTGAATTTATATTAGTTCACACAAACACTCCATCCATGCTTTTGTTCCAGCCCTCCAGTCCAGTTTAAGAACCCATTGTGGCCCTCGAGTCAAAAAGTTTGCCCACCCCTGCTCTATACCCACTGTGCCTAGCACAGTGCATGGCATAGCATAGGGAAATAGTTGTTGAAGAGTTCAGTAATACCAAGATATAATCTTTCAAAAGCATTGCGTCATTGAGGGACAAACAGGCTGAAACCATCTAAAGTTGTCACTCATATAAAAAGCTTTTCTCAAGCTAGAAATTGAAATGGCCAGCATGGGAATTTCTAATGGGGTAGGAGACTGGTACAACTTCTGTGTCTGCTTTTAGATCAATAAACACATCTTAGCCTGAACTTTCTCCTAGCAACCAGTGTCTCGGAATAAGTGTCACATACAGACCAGAAACAACAGCTGTGATTCCTATGAAGTGGCATATTAAGATGATGAAGTACTTCCCAGCTCTCTGGCCCATAATGCTCTGCCATCATAAGCCCCTATGTGATCTCAGTTATGTATATTTGTTTCCTTATCCAACGGCAGTTTGGAGGTTAGGGGGTGGGGGTGGCAGGCAGCATTCTATGTTGGCATGTGGCTGAGGTGACAGGAGGAATTTAGCAGCTCGTGGGTGGGTGTTCTGGGAGCAGGTGGCATTGGGAGAAGGAAGTGACTGTCAGGATTCCGTGGCATTTGGGGGCGTGTATAGGCAGGCATAAAAAAAGTGTTGGGTGTTCTAAAAACACTGTGGTATTCTCATAGTGAGAAGTGTAATCCAGGGCTTTTGGTGTTCTAAGCATTTCAATTTGTCATCCTGTGCAGACTGTTAGGAAAAGAGCCCAAAGAGTTAAAGATATATTAGCACAGTAAACTGATTTTGTATAGTGTATTAACAAAATCTGCATGATCACTTGAGTTTGGAGGCAGTGCTTCGGTAGTGCAATAGCAAGCCTTTCTATGTTCTTGTTTTCTTAGCGAGGAAACAATTTCAACCTTGGTGTTCATATTGTTGGTTGATTTGAGAGCCCTCAATTGCCTCAAATGAACTGAAACTATTTCAGTATTTGATTGGAGCCACATCACCAGCTGGTTCCTTAGCGTGTGGCATCACGTGGCATACAAGTGCTGAACTGCACCTAGAGTCGCTCATTTTGAGGAATCTGGGCATTGACTTTCAGAGTAGACAGGCTTCTTCTGTTATTGGTGTGACCAACATGATCCCAGCATCGGGGAGAGGGAGAGAATAAAAGTTTTGATTTAGTTCTCTGTTGAACAATAACAACAACAACAAAATATTAACTTCTCCCCTTCCGAATTCCAAAAAGACACTATGCAAATCTTCATGGAGGAAGGTTAAACAACAGATATGAAAAAAAAACTGGATATATTAACCACAATGACATTGTAAAGATATTCCTAAAAATGAATAGTCTCTTTTTCAAATAGGCTTTGATAAGCGGTGATCATTTGTAAATGCTGTCACCTCAACCATAAAAAGACAGTATACAAACGTTTGGGAAAACAGTTTTTTCAGACTTCAGGGTAATGTTTAAAGATAAGAAAGAATATCCTTCAAACGCTCAAGTCACTTTAAGGACATGATAAGTCTTAAACATCTTACATTTATAAGTTAAGTTGAAACATTGCACATTTACAAGCTCATGTTGAAACAGTAAAAATGGGGACTTAAAATAAGTGTTTACTTAGATATTTATTCATCAGGTCTATGAACGGGGAAAGAATCAAGGTCAGTTATGTGGAAATCAACAGCTATGTGGCGAAGCAGCGGCGATGAGAGATCCCCACCTGCATATGTTGTCCTCAGATAGCCAGCATTCTGAGTGCCGGTACCTAGGAAATAACCAGGGCATCTCCTGCTGTTCTGGGTTTTGCAGGAATCTCCTGGGAAGGGTTTAGAGGGCTCTGATGTCATTTGTGTTGGGATTTCTATTTCTTCATGTTACCATAATGAGGTTTTTCCTGTTGCCTGGAACTGGCTGGGCTATAAGAGAATTCTTATGCAATGATTGTTTTAAAGTGTCTGTCTCCTAGGTGTCTCCTAATATACTTGTATTTTATAACTTGAAATAATGGTTTCCTCCCACCCGAGTACTAACCAGGCCCGACTCTGTTTAGCTTCTGAGATCAGATGAGATCAAGCACATTCAGGGTGGTAGCGAACCAGCATGTTCATGTTTCGTTGAGATAGTCGTATTTCTGTTGGCTGTCTTTTGATTCGGAACCTCTTAAGTAGTATTAATAAACAGTCTCACACCTTTAAAAAAAAGAATGAGTTTTTTAATTAGCAATTACATATGAAAAGAATTTGAAATAGCATTTCCCTGAGAATTCAACATGCACATAACCTTAATTCAACTTGTCCTAGTAGTTTCAACGTGGTTTAGGAAAGCTCTTTTGTTTGTAATAATTTCTGCTCCAGAAATCACCATTCATGAAATGCTTTGCAATACGAAGAAATACCAGTGTTTTTTAGACATATCAGTTGTGTGTTAGCAATGTACCTATTTTGATGGTCTATTGCTAAACGTACTATTAGCAATGTAAGTCATATAGAAATCAGTCTGATGATTCTTACATATTTTTCAGCAATGACAAGCCAAAAAATATGAGGCACATTTCTCTTAATCTTACAAATTCCAAGAGAAAAATGTCAATTTTTTCCCCCCGAAATGGATCTTCCTTTCTACCTGACATTCATTTTGACAGTATGAAGAAACTGCAAATGGGTTGATCATGTATATTGTCAACCATATTGACATTTTAGCGGGATTCAAATGATCCTTGGTATTCAGACAGAGCTGATGGCTTCATTTGCAAGTGAGTCATATTGTTAAAATCTTGTAACACTTCTGGGCCACTAGGAAAATAACCCTGTCACCCAGTGCTCCCCAACGTGGCCCCTTCTCCCAGGCACGAGGGCCCTCTGTGACCCAGCACCTAAAGAAATATAACTTTGTATCAGACACTTTATCCAGTTGCGTGTTTTGAGCAGTTATTAGCTTGCATTTTACCAGTGGATCATGGTTAATTTTAATAACCCAAGTAAAGTTTTCACCCAGTGTATATTGTGTCAAATAGATTGGTTTAACATAAGTTACAATGATTCGAAGCATCCACGGTGCTTTAAAATACTGGTATAATTAATAAGGCATTCTTTGGTTGGCAAACTTAATAAAGCCACTAGCAAGGAAGGGAAAGAGATCCTGTATATTGGATTACCTCCATATTTCCCCTAACATCTTCTTTACTCTTTTTTTGTATAACCAAAGGATATAAGCCAGGATTGCTAATTCCATACTTACAGAGATTGCAAATTGGCATTACTCAAAGCACAATAGCTTTTAATGCTAACACAAAGAATATTTCAAAATAGTATTTTGATTTTCTACTGACAGACTCTATGATATGCGATACAAAGTGCTTGATATGTATGAATTTAATTTTTTTCATCTGCTAACTGAAAAGTAGAACTAGGTTATCCCTACAGTTGTATAAATTGTATTCTTTTCCCATGTCTCATTTTCCCCTTCACGTGGTTATTCCGTTGCCAGACTAGTGAAGATAGACTCTGGTGTCCAGTTACTGTTTCCAACCATCTGTTATTTGGAGCAAATGAGAGCAATAACAAGGCTTAATGAATAATAGTCACAGACTTTTCTGGGCAACATGACAGCGATGGGATGTTTAGAAATGCTTGTTTAGACTTTGATCCCTAGCATCTAGGCTGGTGCTCATATTTTCAGATTAGAAGTATTAAGCCTTGAGAGCTATTCCTGGAGTCAATTTAGATAATTTTTTGAACTAAAATTTAGAGCTCTTGGCTAGTATATTTGGGGGGGGGGAGTAACTTTTAAAAATGAGATTGTACTCTTCCATGTATTATTATTGCTATTATATAAAGTACATGGGCACTTTTGAGATGGGATGTTTCAGCAAAATGCAGAATCTACTATGTAAAGAATATCAGTGCCACACACTGTACCTGATCATTAACAAACCCTGGGGAACTAAAATGAATTTAATATATATTCCCTCTTTCCACTGACCTATTCTTTAAATAGGTCACCTATTCCATTAAATAATAATTTGGTTCAATTATATATTTTTATAGCTAGGTAATTTGGCTTGTTCCTCATGGTTCTTATTGATAGCTTATTAGCAATGCAGTTTACTATATATCCAATAATAGATGCAGCTTTGGGACCTAAAAATTTTAGCTTTTTGGCAATTCTGCATGGGCAAATTGTTAGGTAAAATGACATTTTATTACCTCACCTTACTATGTATACTCATCATTTTGCCAACAAAAGTACCCATTTAAATGTTCCATTTAGAACCCTTCTGCACTGCTGGTGGGAATGCAGACTGGTGCAGCCACTGTGGAGAACAGTATGGACTTTCCTCACAAAAACTAAAAATGGAACTCCCATTTGACCCAGTGATCCCACTTCCAGGAATATATTCCAAGAAACTAGAAACACCAATTATAAAGGATATATGCACCTCTATGTTCATAGCAGCACAATTCACCATAGCTAAGATTTGGAAACAGCCTAAGTGCCCATCAGCAGATGAGTGGATTAAAAAACTGTGGTACATCTACACAATGGAATACTACACTGTGGTAAAAAAGAAGGAGTTCTTACCATTTGCAACAGCATGGATGGAACTGGCGAGCATTATGCTAAGCAAAATAAGTCAGTCAGAGAAAGATAAATACCACATGATCTTACTCATTTGTGGAATATAATGAACAACATAAACTGATGAACAAAAACAGATCCAGAGGCAGAGAAGCACCGATCAGACCATCAAACCTCAGAGGGAAGGTAGGGGAGGGTGGGGGTAAGGGGGAGAGATCAACCAAAGGACTTGTATGCATGCATATAGGCCTAACCAATGGACACAGACAACAGTGGGGTGAGGGCATGAGTGGGGGGATGGGAGGGTAATGTGAGGATAAGGACACATATGTAATAACTTAATCAATAAAAAATTGTAAAACATAAATGTTACCTTTAATTTTAGAAGTTCCTTTTAGATGTTGAGAAGATATGATTAATTATACAGTAATAATATTGTTTTTAAATTCTTCATACCCCTCCCCTTGCAAGCCTCTTCGTCATCTGATTGTTTCAGGCGTGTGTATTGTCTTGCTCACCTTACAGACAGTGCAGACTGAGCTCTGAGATACTTTCCTAGAGCAAGCTGACTGACTGCTGCTGAGGTGTGTGTGCAACCACTCAGATACACACTTTACATTGACTTCTTTTATAAAGTACTGATGCCAACCAGTGTTCCTAGATTTTTATTCATTTTGGGGTAATTCAGAGAGGTCTTGAAAATGTATCTGACTTCACAAGAGAGTAGTATAATGTAAAATCCTGAAAAGCAGTTTGGATACATATTCCAAGTAGTATCATAAGTAATACTTTTTGTCTTAATGACTTAAAATGAAGGAGGAATGCTTATTTATTAAAAATCAGAGGGATGAGGTCCAGCTTTCCTCTTTGTAGGTAATAGATCAGGTTTATAGCTTGAAGCTTTACTGATTTGTGTGTGATGTTTATTTTACTGAATTATATTGTTACTGTTATTTATTTTTCCTATCTTGTAAGACCTGGCTCCACTCCCTGCAAGCTCATTCCCCTTCTACCCACCCAAGCATACACTAACCAAAATTAACTAGAGCCTACGCATGAATTTTTAGGGAGTGTGGGTCCCTAGAATTTAGGTATTTTTATTACTAACAGCGTATACTGAGTACTTTGCAAGCACTCCTCCTTGTTTATCACCGTTTAATCATAAAAACATTCCTATAAGGAAGCTCCATTTATCGTTTTAACTTAACAGATGAGGAGAATGAGGCTTGTCAAAGGTTAAAAATTTGCCCATGTAAACAAAACTGATAAATGGCAGAGCAAGGATTCACACCAAGGCTTACCTTACCCCAAAGTCCAACGCTATACTACTCTGTTATTCTAGTTCCCCATGATAAGAAAATATCTTTTATAGCACTTGTAACTTGAATTCCCAGGTGTTGCTTTACATTGTCTTATTGTAGTTACAATGTTTCTGGGTATCATGAAAACATCCTTTATAAATGAGCATATGTTATGGCAATAGCATAGATAATATTATCATTAGTTTCATCAAAAATTTACTAAACCCTCACCGTTTCAGTCCAGATCAGATACTATATAAAGCTAAGTAGCCTTAATTTAGTAGAAAGAGTTCAACTTTGGTTAGTCTTTACACATTCCCAGTAGCTTAAAGGAGAAACCCTGCAAATCAGAAGCTGCATTCTTATGGAGAAAGACTTTATGAATGTATTTTTACAGAAGTATTATTCTAGTAGTTGTGCCTTAAGATCCTGATGAGTTTCTACTAATATTATATACAAAAATATTTTTAAAACTCTGGATAAAATAATTAAATTACTCCTAATCTCATTATTCACATATATTTGTTTCAAAATGTATACATAATACACATTCAATATGTGTATATTCCATAAATATTATTCTCCCACATTATATTTAATATTTGGAGAGTGTGTCACTGTAAATATGTCCTATAATTTATTGCAATAATTTTTTATTAACAGATGCTTAAGTTGTCTTCAATTTTCCCAAGTGATTAACAATGTTATATAAAACACCTTTGTGCTTCCTCTACAAGTTGTACATTTTATCTTCCTTAATTGAGGTTAGCATGATGTGTTTAGGAATTGCAAATAAATAGCACTGTAATGTAATCTATCTCAGAGAATATTTCTAATGAAGCTGCCTTTGCCTTTCACATTATAAAGGTTCTCAGCTTGCAAAACATAGTCAAATGCTTAAAAATGTGTTCATGGGATTTCTCCAAGTGGTATTTGAGAACCAAAATTGAGTGGGTCTCATGTAATAGCAAAGTAGTAAATTTGAAATTAATTTTCATATCATTAATTTTCATTAATCATTTGGAAAATTTGGAGATAACTTAAGTGTTCTAATGATCAGAAATCAACCACAAGCAAACTTAAGACAACACCTGAATTGAATATGAAAATGAATTTCAGTTTTTCTACATTGCTTTTTTAGCTTTTATACTACACCCACTTGGTACTAATTATAATTTTGCCATGTTTCAATTTATCTTAGAATCTGTGGTGTGTAATGCCACAGTCATAAAACACATGCATGCACAAGATCTTTCTGCATCCCTGATACTGTGAATGCAATAAGAAATTCCTGAAAAGGCAAGTTCCGCTCTGCCAAAACTACCACTCTTATAAAAGAAGAGAGAAAGGAAGTAATAAAAAATAGAAGTGTGAATGGTTGTCCTTTATAACTTCCTTCCTTAAAATCTGGAAAAAAATATTTTTAAAATGTTAAACTGTTATCCCTTGAAGTTTTGCACCCACTGTGAGACACTAGCAAAAAGTTCCTGATGACCTGTGAATGCGAATGAAATGTCAACATAAAAATTGATCAACATTCAGATTGGGTTTAGTGGCACGATGGAATTATTTACCTAAGTCATTTATTGATTTTATTTTAAGGGATGTGTTCTGTGGAGAACATTTAGTTTAATTCTAAAACTCTGTTTCATTGAGAACATTTAATTTAACAATGCAATTGTCAAATATAATCTAATTTCGCTTTTAGAAAATGGTAAGATACTATTAACTAGAATTTTTCCCTTTTCTGCCTGAATTACTACACCTCAGTGTTATTTCCTGGTGTGATTATTTCTGCTAATTCTAGCTTAAATAAAGATGTAAATTTGAGGAACCATAAATCAAAAATTTTAATGAATAAAATGTGAATTATATATTATAGTTTATGTGTATATTTAAAAAGGAAAAATCAATTAAACATATCAAAGAAAAGTAAGATAACCCATAAAATAATTAAAACCCAATAACCTCTGTGTATATATTTTGGTACAGAGTACTCCAGATATGTACATATATATTTGCTTTTCAAATTTTGTTTTCAGAAAAAAATATGTAATTAGCATTTAAATATATTTGTAAATAATCTTTTATAGAGGCATTTACCAAAAAAGGTAGTATCTATGTCTATGACATAATAGTTAATGCTCAAAAATAAATAGATTTTTCATTAAATAAGTCTGGTAAACTTTTTGAGGCTGCCAAAGTAGTTCATTGGTAAACAACAAATGGTGCTGAAACAATTGAGTATATTCACGCAAATAAAATTTAGATCATTACCTCACACCATATACAAAAAATAATGTAAAATGGATCATATACCGAATTGTAAGAGCTGAAACTAAGAAAATATTAGTACTTTGTATTAGGCAAAGAATTCTTTGAAAGGACACAAAAGTATAACACTAAAAATTGGTAATTTGGATTTTATCAAAATTAGAACTTCGGTTCTTTGCAAGACTTTATTAAGAAAATGACCCAAGCAATAGATTTGGAGAAAAATTTTGTAAAATACATTTCTAGTAAAAGATGTGTACCAAGAATAACTAAATTAAGAATATGACAAACTCCCATTTACCAATGAAGAGAAACAAAAGTAAAAAAAAAAACCATGAAAAGATGTGCAACATCTTTAGTTATCAGGGAAATGCAGATCAAAGCCACAATGATGTACTTTTCACACTCACCAGAATGACTGAAATTAAAAAGACAGATTACAACAAGTGTGGACCTAGACTTGGTGCAACTGAAACTGGGAATTTAAAGTGATAATCCATTTTGGAAAACAGTTGACAACTTCTTACTGTGTTAAATACCTATTTAATATAATACCTAGAAATAAAATACCTCGATATTTAACCAAGAGAAATAAAAACTCATGTCCTCACAAAGACCTATATACAAATGTTTATAGCAGTTTTATTCACAATAGCACAGATTTGGAAACAACTCAGACATCCATCAGCTGGTAGAAGAATAAACAAGCATGTGTGGTTCATCTACACAGTGGAAAACTACCCAGCAGTAAAAAATAACAAATTAGTAGCACACAACAGCATGGATGCATCTGTCAAAGATCATGCTAAGCAAAAGAAGCCAGACTCAATAGGCTACATTATATAGATTTCCATTTATATGAAATTCTAGAAAAAGGCAAAAATGCTAAGATCAGAAAGAATAGTAGTTGGCAGGGATTAAGAGAGGTAGGGGGAGGATTGACTGCAAAGAGACCAGAAGGTACTTGAAGAGGTTATGATAATGTTCTACATCTTGGTTGTGAAATGCATCAAGCTGTACACTAAAAAAATGATGAATTGTATCACGTTAAATTGTATTTCAATCAACTCAACTATAAAATAAAAGACTGCAGAACTCTAGCTTCCTCTTGGAGATTTAAAAAGCATATTTATATCTTAAAAGCTCTAAGTCAGAGAGAAATAATTTTTACTTAACTTTAACAGCCTGACAAATTCAAAATATTTTATCTCATGGATAAAATATGTTGTACCTATAAAATATTTTCAGTCTTTGCAATTACAAAACAACTGAATGCTATTTTATTAAAACAAATCCAAATAAATTTGTAAAAGTTTAAAGCTTTTGCTATATAGTGACAAATGTCTCCAGAAAGACTGTGACAATTTTCATGTTTATGAGAATGAATATTTCCATGGTCACACAAGATGCTTGTCATATGTTGTTTAAGTCTTTTTCAGTTTTATAGATAGTGTTATATTTATTTTAAAATTTGCATTTCTCTCGCTACTAATGAATATGGATATTTTCCAGAGGTTTATTGGCCATTTAAAACGTTTCTATTTTGAATTTTCCATACACATTCTTTGTTCTCCCCAGGCCCCCCTCACACACACACACACATTTAGGTCTTTGTATTATTTCTTGATGCTTAAAAAGTTTTTAAAATAAAAATCCTATAATTTAATATATTGTTTTTCAATTTCAACTTTGATATTCTTGAAATACATTTATTTTTAATGTTTGGACAATAGAAATTTTCCTTATGTGTCTGTCCTTGGAATCATTTTAAGTACATGATTTTCTTTTTTAAAAAAACATCACTGCTGCTAACGTGGAAGCAAAATAAAAAAATTTGCTTTACATTAAGTAGTTTAATAATTGAGCCAATAGTGACTGATCAGTGGTCACATGACTCTTGGAAGCCACAAGAAGTTGTTGAACTCGAGATTACCCTGAGAGGGCACCAACCTTAGATTCAGGTTCTGTATTTATATAACCATCAAGAATGTTTGGCAAGTTCTAACTGATGCTATTCTCACCATCTTTGTGAATGTGTGAGTCAGGGAGTAGATTGGAAAATAGAATAGGGTGGAGGTTTTATTGTTGGGGAAAGTGTTGATATGGAAGGAACTTGACCATGTTTAGACACTAGAGTGAATAGTTCTGGAATATTTTGAAGTTGAAGAGGAGAATAGCTGATGAATTAGAATTCCTGATAATACTGCAGGGGCTCACATCTATACATATTGAGAGATGGACTTTGACCAGAAGGAAGTAATTACCTACTGATGCTAGAAGGAAGGATGGCAACAGGGATAGAAATAATTCTGAACAAGATGAAAGACTTTGAGGTGAATCCTACCCTAATGGGCACTATTATTTTGCTTTTTTATTTTTATGTATTATTTATAGCATCATCTGCTATAAATTGGGTTCTGGAGACAGGTGGGTGGCAAATGAATGCTTTTGAAAATTCATACTGAGAACTGACATTTTAGATTTTCTTTTTGCAAACATGGAATTCCAGGGAACATATTTTGCTTCTGTAGAATATTTACCTTCAAGATCATATAATATATATTTTAGATCACTTTTACAATTTCTGCTATGACATTTATACTTCCGTTTTCTTTAATTTAAGCTGTACTTTTCTGTTATTCTACTTGAGTCATTGCATACAATAGATATTTAAAAAAACTACTTTAGATTTAGGAAATAAATCTTAAAGTCATAACTCAGGAAAGTAAGTACCGTTTATTATCTGAATTACTAAAATAATCCGTTCATTATTGAAAGGTTATAATACGCAGTTACCAAAAGAATCTGTTTTTATAGAGCCTAGAATGGTATCCTTTGTAATTTGAAGTGACCTGTGTAAAAAAGCAGTGGGTATTTTTTAAAGCAGCACTAGGTTTCTAGTTTTAGATGCTCATTGAGTTTTGTGCAGCCCTGCACACTGCAGAGACTGATTTTCTATTTGTGCTCCCTGTTGCAGTTTTGAGCTTCTCTGAATAAGCTCATCAGACATAACTAACTAGAGCTTTATTTCTGAGAAGCAGCATTGTGACACAACAATTCCAAATTAAATCTAGATGCAATCCGTGGAATTATTAGCTTTACAATTTCTTTGAAGGCCTGGTATATACTACAGAGGAGGGATTCTGTATGGGGTAATTCTAGAAATGATGGTCACATGAGACATCGCTGGGATGCCTTATTTTAATTTCTAACCACCAACCTTAAACACTTCACTAATCTGCCTGAATTAAATACTTTTTAATTCCAAATTTAAACAGATGAACATAACATGAAAGACAGGAAGCTAATGGAACAAAAACAAGCTTTCAAAAAGTTTGCCTGTCAGGGTATAAGCTTCGGGGGCTACTTTACAGCTGTTCTGACCCAGCTGGTAATATAGAAGGGAGTAAATTAGAGGAGATACAAACTTAATCCAAATTCTTTCTCCATAAAATTTACACTAGGCCTATACAAGAACAAACTAGGCTCTGGGTAGGTAGCCTAGTGGTTAGAGCCTTGTCCTGAAGTTCCCAGTCAGGGCACATACCTAGGTTGCAGGTGCAGTCCCCAGTTTTAGCACGTATGGTACCAGTGGTACAAACTTTAGTTTCATAAACCAGAAAGACAGGGAGGAAAAATACTATTTTCAGGTATGGGTTATAGTCCTCTTATTTAAAACATTCTTTTTAAAAATTAAGGTTGCCTTCTGAAATCTTTTACTATAGGGTAAAATTTAGATTTATAAGAAATTCTGAGCTTCAAAGGAAATATTATGCAAATTCTATGTATCTGAAATATCACTATTATGTTACTTAACTGAAATTATAAGCCTTTTTTAGGGATTGTGTTTGGATCAAAAGGATTCCTAAGAATGAAAGAAATAATTTCTGTTGGCCTTGAATGCAACCTGAATTCTCTCAGGACTTGTCTATGATATTCTTATGGTTAGGGAAGATTGTTCAATTAGCTTTTGCCTTATCACCCTTTGGTTAAAATAGCGTATTTGTCAAGACACCTAAAAGCCGTGATGATCCGTTCACAGTGGTGAGATATATGTATATGCATGTTCTTAGGCAAGGTGTTGTTTTTAAGTAGAAATGGTGGACAGCAGGGCCAAAATAAATACTAAAAATATCTTTATTAACCGTATTACCTCAAGGGCTAGACTCTGCACCAGTGGTTCAGAGGCTCTTGCATCCTAAGTGAAAGGATTTCCCAAGGAAGCATTTAAAAATAACCAGCTCTGATGGTGCCCCAGTGCTTTCTTTCCTCTCAGGGCACTGCCTGGGCTGGGGCTTAGCCAACACGGCCTTTCTGTGCTCCTGCCTGAGGTCCTAGCCTTCTCCAGAGCCCTGAGTCCACAGCATGGTGTTCTTTAATGTCAGCAATAATGCTCTTTCATTCACCAGGGGCTTTCAACAAAATGTGGCCTACATGTTGCTTCTTCAAGAGTTACATGATGGATTTTATTTGCCTATGTATATAGGATGGAGAAAATGAAATAACATAGAAATTAAAAAGTTTGAGAAAGAACAAACCTATATTTACAAAGTGGGTATCCTAATGAAGGAACTGAGCCTGGGGGATGAAATGTTTCATCAACAGCCTGCTGGGAAATGGGATTAAAAATAAAAATGTTAATGAAAGAGTTATTTTCATATTTCGCATCCAAAGTTATTTTCTTACCTTTAAACTTTAATTGAGAAACAGATTGGGAATAGAGTGTAAATTCATTACTCATGCCTGAGAGTAAGCTGCTGGAATTCTTAGTGGAGTTAAAATACTTGGGGGAGGAGCCCACAGTAGACTGTATAATCCCATCCAGGTGTGGGCTTTTAGCCTCTGACATGCCGTCACCATCCTGCACTACTAATAGGCATGATCCAAGGAAGGAAGGAAGGGCTGCAGGCAAAGATGGGACACAGAATTTAGGGGAGCTCAGCTGCTGTAGAAGATTGAGGAAGCAGGGCTACCTTAGGGTTGAGTTCAAAGTAGACCAGTCATGCAATGAAGACTGAAGAGGACACAGTGCTAGAGAATAAGATAGTGGTGAATGTCTAGGCAGTGGTCGGCAAACTGCGGCTCGGCAAACCGCGGCTCGCGAGCCACATGTGCCTCTTAGGCCCTTTCAGTGCGGCTCTTCCACAAATACCAACTTCTGCGCATGGACCACGAAGTTTCAATCGCACTGTAAGTGCGCGCCCACACGTGGTATTTTGTGGAAGAGCCACACTCAAGTGGCCAAAGAGCTGTATGTGGCTCGCGAGCAGCGGTTTGCCAACCATGGATCTAGGGCAAGCATGTCAAACTCTTGGCCCATGGGCCGCATACCTTGTTTATTTGGCCTGTGTTAGCCTTTGAGTTTGACATGCTTGGTCTAGGGCAAGTGCAGATCCGGAGAAGAGATAAACCATTGAGGAAGCAAAGGTGTCCAGGTCCTGGCAGCCTGGGCCCCCATAAAGGACACTAGAATAGGAAACTGCTCCCTTACCTTGAGGAATGGGTTTTTTTTCCTTATATGTTTGCTGATCAGGTGGGAACCAACCTCAAGAGTTTAAAGAGTTTAGAGTTTGTAATCTGGACACTCACCATGTCTGACAGTTTGGCAGTGAAGGCAAAGGACTGAATGAAACCTTTTTATTATAGAACAATCCACAGGTTGCGATATCTAACTGTAGTGAATACAGGCTAGTTCATCTAATTGTAGTTATACGGCCAAATGCATTAGCAATAAGACAGTGGGCATTCTAATAATGTTTAATGTACTACCAGGAAGTCAGAAAGTGGGAGGGATAAGTATCACTGCACAACTTACAGTCCCCTGAACTGCTTAGGTCTGTATAATACTGAGGCACAGGTAAGATCAACCAACAACAGAAGGAAACAATGGTGTTGCATTATCCCCAACCTCGAAAAAGACCTTGGGTATAATTTTTGCTCTGTAGACATCTGGCCTTTGCTTGGAGAAAAATAGTAAGGCTATTGTAGAGAAAAGCAAAAATGCATTAACATGTCTTGGCACTTCCATTATTAATCCCTTGCTATCTACTTTAGCAGTTTATTCTGGTATTCCAACACTTTTTAGAGAAAGCACCTATTTAATATCATAGATATAAACTTGAAGTGCATACATAAATAAATATTACTTACATGACAATTACTTTGCTTATTTGAGCCTGGAGACGTTTTTCAGTGTAAAATTGAAAAATTTTTGCTGAAGGCATGGGCAGAGAAATTAAAGAGAATCCATTGATTACAGTTCCCCAAACTTAGAGAATCGCTAAGGGTAAAGAAAAAATGATGTTTGAAGAAGCTCAAAGGTTAAATGGTGATAAAGTATTTGTAAAATGCCTGTGGTTCTGCCTAGGGGCAGGTCCTGAGCCCAGTGTTATACAGTGCCACAACGATGTCACAGACTGCCATATCTGTGTTTTTTTGTTTAAGTAACTATTTTGATTGAGGAGACTCAACTCCTGAGGAGTAGGCATTACATTATTTTTCCATTTTCAGTAAAAAACTGCCTCCTTTAGGCTCATCCGGGTTCTCTCTTTCCTGCTGTGAGTCCCTCTCTCTTAAAGCCATCTTAGTCCAATTCTGTCACTTTTTACTTAATAAGAATAAATGGGTGTTAGGAGTGAGATTATCCACCCTCTGTGATATTTCAACCTCACATTTAACTCACAGTTTCTTCCTTCCACACCTTGCTCTTCCCTCTCTGCTCGGTGTAGGGCACGTGTGGTTCAAACCTGCATTGGACATTGTGGACAGCGTGGGCTTTAGGCAGAAGATGTGGTATTTTCTCATACACTTGCCTCTCTCTTTTCTGCTCTCCCCTTTTGGGGCTGGGATTTGGAGGTGACAGAGGGAAAGACAATCCTTCAATGGCATTTCTGTTTTGTCTGAGCTCACTTGGTGAGTCCTCACTGTTTCTCCGACTCAGACTGACTAGCCTTGGCTTTCCTCTCTGGGCTAGATGTCCAAACACCTGGCTTCTCACAGGCTTTCATGATGGGCTTTTAGTAGGATCTAAAGCAGTGATGGCGAACCTTTTGAGCTCGGCGTGTCAGCATTTTGAAAAACCCTAACTTAACTCTGGTGCCGTGTCACATATAGACATTTTTTGATATTTGCAACCATAGTAAAACAAAGAATTATATTTTTGATATTTATTTTATATATTTAGATGCCATTTAACAAAGAAAAATCAACCAAAAATGAGTGTGCGTGTCACCTCTGACACGCGTGTCATAGGTTTGCCATCACTAGTCTAAAGAAACCTGTATATGTAGTGTTCCTTTCTTTGCCAAACAGTAGGCGTGCAGTCTGTCAGCACTCTTTCTGCTGCCTCTTCTTCCAGCACCAATGACATCAGGTCCACTTTTTTTTTTCTTTCTGTTCATCAGATTATTTATTCACTTGATTTTTAGGTTCACTTGTTGATAGATGTGTATTTGTTGTTCATAATTTGTATCTTTACCTTTTTCTTCTTCTTCCTCTTCTTAAAGGATACCTTTCAACGTTTCATATAATGCTGGTTTGGTGGTGATGAACTCCTTTAGCTTTTTCTTATCTGTGAAGCTCTTTATCTGACCTTCAATTCTGAATGATAGCTTTGCTGGATAAAGTAATCTTGGTTGTAGGTTCTTGCTATTCATCACTTTGAATATTTCTTGCCACTCCCTTCTGGCATGCAAAGTTTCCGTTGAGAAATCAGCTGGCAGTCATATGGGTACTCCCTTGTAGGTAACTGACTGTTTTTCTCTTGCTGCTTTTAAGATTCTCTTTTTGTCTTTTTCTCTTGGCATTTTAATTATGATGTGTCTTGGTGTGGTCCTCTTTGGATTCCTTTTGTTTGGGGTTCTCTGCACTTCCTGGACTTGTAAGTCTATTTCTTTCACCAGGTAGGGGAAGTTTTCTGTCATTATTTCTTCAAATAGGTTTTCAATATCTTGCCCTCTCTCTTCTTCTGGCACCCCTATAATTCTGATGTTGGTACACTTGAAGTTGTCCCAGAGGCTCCTTACACTATCTTCATATTTTTGGATTCTTTTTTCTTTTTGATTTTTTGTTTGGGTGTTTTTTACTTCTTCGTATTTCAAATCTTTGACTTGATTCTTGCGATCCTCTAGTCTACTGTTAGAACTCTGTATAATATTCTTTATTTCAGTCAATGTATGCTTAATTTCTAGTTGGTCCTTTTTCATAACCTCGAGGGTCTCACTAGATTTCTCGAGGGTCTCACTAACTTTATCAGCGGTTTCTAGAAAATTCCTGAAAAACCTTAAAAGTATGGTTTTGAACTCTATCTCCAGTAGTTTTCTTTCCTCCATTTCTGTCATTTGTGACCTGTTTCTTTGTCTCTGCATTTTTTATGCTTCCCTGTGTTTGTTAGAGTGGCTTTGTGTGCTAGGTGTCCTATAGGGCCCAGTGGTTCAGCCTCCCCAATTACCTGAGTTGGACACACTTGGTGCACCCCCTTGTGGGCTGTGTGCACAGTCTTGTTGTAGTTAAGCCTTGATTGTTGTAGGTATCACTGGGAGGAATTGACCTCCAGGCCAGTTGGCTGTGAGAATCAGCCGTGTCTGCATTGGGAGATTTTCTGTGCTAGAGACACCCTTCTGGGGCAAGACTTGCTTCAGTGGGGCTTTGGTGCTCACTGAGTCTTCCCCTTGAGTGTGTCCCTTATGGATCTGAGGAGTTGTAATCTGGATGGTCCCACTCTGACCACTGGGTACACTGGCTCTTGGATCTCTAAGGAGGTGCTAATTTAGCCTCTGCCTGAGGCTACCCAGCAGAAGCCCAGCTGTGAAGCAATGCAAACAGCTGTGGGGCCTTGGGCCTTCTTTTGGATGTTCTGTGTCTCTGACTCAGCTGCAGTTTGTTAGGTAATTTTCAGATTGCAAAGGGCCAGGCCTTTCATATGCAAAAGCCTCTGTGCACAGCTTGTGTGGGGCGGGGTCTCAGGGGATCAACAGCATGGAGTAAGCAGCTATGGCTGCTCCTCAGTCCTAACCTAAGAGGCCCCGGGTCTCAGTGTCCCGCGGTAATTGCCTCAAGCACCCCTGAGAGAAAGCCGCCCTTGAGTTCCGACTGATGCCAGACCATCTAGTTTCTCCCGTATGAGTCTGGGTCCCCAGAGACTCACCCGGAACTGGAGTTCAGAGCAGTTGGGAGCTTGAGACTCCCTCCCGATTGAAAAGGACAACCGTGTCCTCAGTTGCCAGCCCCTTCCACGTGCGCCGCATCCTCAGCTGCCAGCTCTTTCTGTGTGCACCTCCGTACCTCTGCACTTTAATTCCGCACCTCCTCTGAGTCTCAGTGTGCTTTTCTCTTTCCTTCTAGTTGTAGAATTTCCACTCAGCCAGCCTTCCTGTGGTTCTAGATGATGTCCGTTTTGTCTTTTAGTTGTATTTTTGAAGTGGTGTGTGAGGCAGCAATTTCTGGTGTTTACCTATGCTGCCATCTTCATTTCTCCCCCTCAGGTCCACTTTTGAGATAAGAGGCAACTACCAGTCCCCAGCTTGGTGGATGGAAGTGTGTAAGGTTCACTCTTGTAAAAGGGAAGGTAAAGAGGAAAGGAGGGTAAAGAGAAAGCCACCACTATGCATTTTAATGATTCCTCCCAAAGAGATACCTCTTTCATTGCCCCCACACCTCTTTACTATTTCCCTCTGACAAAGACCAGAAACGGGTTTAGCTTCTTTTATCTTGGAGAGTATGAAGAATAGGACCTGCTTTGAACTTGACCCTGGAGATTTTAGGCGTTTTTTTGTTTTTGTTTTTTCCTGCATGGTAGCATTTTTTCAGTAATCTTGTTCCAGTTTTCCAGGAGTGGGGAGAAAAAAAGGAAGGACTTTGCACCATCCTTATAGTAATATTGAATGTTTACTATGGGTTTGATGGTATAATACTAATTCATTTGAAATGGAGGCCCAGAAAAGTTAAGTCAGAGATCATATAACTAATAAGTGGCAGGGCAGAATTTACATTTAGGCTGTCTGGTGACAGAGGCTGTGTCCAACCACTGCCTCTTGAGGCTGGTAAAGTGTGACGCCTCGTTCACTAGGTTTGTGGAGGAAGGGCTCTGAGACAGCTGGCTTCAGAGGACAAGCCTGGGAACGCTCCTCTGAATAGCGAGGATTTTGAGTCCTCCACTGTGAAGCCTCATGAAAGCTTGGTGTCAGCTGCAGGACAGTAACGGTCGCTGCCCCCAGGGATGGTAAGACCCTAGGACATTTAAATTTACTTTCTGTCCAAATAAAAAGCTTATTGAAACAAATTATAATGATTTAAGTGCACACTCATTTTATAGTCTAATTAACATTTTGTTTCACAAGTATTATATAATTTAGTTGCATTTAGCTGTTCTTTTTTACCTTCAACTAAAGTACCCCAAGGTGATCAACAGTAGATTTGATGACCAAAGAAGTTTTTTAAAAAAATAATGCTGAAAAATTAGTGGCAGATCCAAGCAAGAGGGAAACAAATGAATAATTTTATGCACTCTTCAAGATATATTAGGCATTGCCACAATTTCACAATCTACAGCAAATCTCTTAGAATTCTACACTATTTCTTGGCAAGACAGTGGTGTATATAGTTAAGTTTCCAGTGGTTAAAAGTGTGTTGAGTTGCTCTCCAACTCAGCTGGTTTGTCTCGGTGGAATGTTGGTCTATCTCACTGAGATGAGAGAGTGGTCCTTACAACATCAGTGCCATTGGGAACTCCTCCATCTGTCTGGGCCAGCAGTTGGGAGCCTGCTGCCTCAGTAGCACATGTGTGTAGTAGCTCGTTCTCCATTTAAGTGAGAGAACCCAATCTGGGTTGCTTAGTAGATACTGGAATATCTTGCAGAATTCCAGGGAGAAGGATGAAGGACCAGAGTAACAGTGAGAAACAGTGACTGATCCCCAAGGGAATGCTGGGAACTTTCACTTCTAGCCTTTTGTCTCTGCAGACCTACTTACTTTGCTGGCCCATCATTGATCTCCTGCTTTCACTTCCTTCTCCTCTGTTAAAATTAGAAAATATTTATCATTTAGATTTCTCTGGAGGGTAACAGTGGTGCACTGTAAAGACTGTAGTCTTTGAAATCTGACTGACCTAGATTTCGTAGTTCAGTTTTGCCACTTGCTGCTTATACCACTTTGGATGAATCATTTAACCTCAGTTTCCTTATGTAACTTGCAATGTATTGAGTTTCAGGGAGAACTGAATAAAATTCTCTATATAAAGCATCTATATTTTTGAACATATGTTCTTCTCTTCATTGTTGATTAAATGGTTGCTTGACTAATAATGGAACACAAACGTGGTCGTGTGTGACATTTTATTCACTCAGGTGCTTGTAAATGTACGCTCCTGCTATGAAGAGGGAAACTGCGAGGTTGCAGCAACAGGCTGGAGGGGAATTTACTTCTGTGAGAATGCCACTGCATTTACACTGGCTCTACTGTGTTAGACCAGAGGAGAAATCTGATTTAACCCATGCGTGATGGTCCACTGACTAGAGAAACAAGAAAAGCTGATCTATGTTCTTCCTTAGGAATAGCCTCCTACTTCCTGAAGGGAACGCTCCAAGTTTTAGCAGGTTCAGGAACCAGTGCTCTTTCTTCAAAAGTTTCTTCTAAGACCTAGCCCGCAGGCTAACCAGCATTAGCATAGGTCTGGCTCCTCTCTAAATTGCCCAATCTCTTGGTTCCTCAGCATGAGCAGAGTTTTTGCTTTCCACTCCTCTTCTCCTGTGGTCCCACATATATATCTGTAACTCTGGTTCACATAGAAATCTTTGCACTACAGCCTCCTCTATCTGATATGCTAGATATCATATCTATATTGCCTTTCTTTCTCTGGTTATGAAATTTCTAACGAAAAAGAGGATCCATAGACCCTTGGCTTTTATGGTTAAATATTCATTAGTTTTACTCTTCATGAGTCACCCAACTAACCCAGGTCTTGTAGTCATTTGTCACCTTATAGGCACAGATTTTGATTGTTTTCACAATGAGATGCGCTGGTGTAAAGATTAAACTGGGTGAAGGAGCCTTACCATCTACCCAGACTCCTCTTAGCATCTAACTGAAAATTCATGAATTTTGCTCACGAAGGCATATGTGATTACTTTCCTAAAATGAGGTACATTTTATTCCTTTGTGAAGAATAGTTCTGGAAGTCAAGTAAATTCAAATGTCTGGTGTTGGAAGAGAAAATAACATGAGGAAATATAAGACAATAATGCTTCTGGGCCAAGAGATACATTTAGGTTTGAAAAAAAACTTAGAATAGGACATCAGATCTCACAGTGGTTACTGTATGTGACATGAATAAGTTTACCATGTTCTCTACATGTAATCAAGCAATGGCGTTTTGTGAAAGTGTTTCAGCAAATATTATAACTAGTCCCCAAACTTCATTTTCTGGGTGATGTAATAGAGGGATATTTGAGAACCCGGGAGTTCACAGAGGTCTTGGGATGCAGTCTTTGTGATTCTTAAGGAACTGCAATTTTCTTCATAAAATAACAATAATAGTTGCTATTTAATTAGCATATGCTGCACACAGGGCCCACTCTTGGGTGCTCCTTATATGTTATGCTTAGTTCTCACAAGTATATGAAGAAACTGTTAACCCTATTTTAAAGATGAAGAACTGAGAGTCAGGGAAGTAAATTATCTTGTCCAAAGTCACACAGTGTGAATTTCCATGAGTAGCCTACTCATTTTTAAAAGTACTGTAAAGGGATGCTTTGTGCAAAATTGAAACAGTTGCTGTGATTTTTCTCCTCCAAATCTGCAAGACATGTCACTTTTTTCCTTTCATATTTTGACTTTAGAAAATGAGAGAATCTTTTGCCTATATGCTTAATTCCACCATGCCACTTGTATGAGTTCTAACATTTGCCCCTCTAATCACAAAGATGATAATTATTTCTAGAATTAGAGGACTTATAATATTTATTTTAATTTTTATATTTATTTAGCATTTTAAAATTTACAAAAGGCATTGAAGTGGCTTTGCAACTTAAACATAACAGAAAATAAATAAGTAAATAGATCACCTGAAACCTGTAGAGTAGGTAGATAAATACATAAGAAAAGCTGATTTATATGCCTTCTTGCTAAAATAATTCTAAATTTTATAGCAGTACAATAAGGAACATACAATTTATAATCTACATTACCTTTTGTAATAGCAAAAGCATGCAAAGTAATCTGTAGATATTGTTCTAATGCTATGCATAAGAAGGAATTTTTATAGATACAAATTCAGATTTAGCCCCCTGAACTAGTAGATTTCAATCAGTGCTGAGGTAACATAGTTTGAATTCACTGCTTTGTACCTTTAGCCACAGAGCAAACAAACATATCTGTAACATATATTAAATATAGTAGAAGGGAAACTACCATGCCAAAAAGATTGTAGAAAATATGATTTAGAGAAGTCTTTAGCAGTGTGTGGGTATAGTAAATTCAGTTTCAGATTCTGTGGCTTGGCTGTTATGTAGATAATCTCAGCTATTAGTTAAAGTTTCTGTGTTCGTATAATTTACTATCCCAACTGGGACAATTTTGAGAGAAAAAGGAGAACTAGTAATAATTATATAAAAACAAGAAATGTCAAAACACTGTCCCTACACACTGGGACAATGATAACACTAGGTAAGAGTACATACCAGGCTCCAGAGTGGTTATTGCGAATATTGAAGACCACAAAATATCTATATATATAAAAGGCTAAGTGTCTGTCCATCCAACCGGTAGCTATGATGTGCACTGACCACCAGGGGGCAGGTGCTCAATGCAGGAGCTGCCATGACATGCACTGGCCATTTAAAAATAAACGGCACTGTGGACCTGGCATTGACAAACCAACAGTCAGTTACCCGCAAGTGGGACAGAGGCCCAGCCATCAAATTGGAGCTGATGCTGCTGAGACCTCATGGCTCAAAATGCAGCCCACAGCCCAGCCCAGAAATGGTTGCTGTGGGCATTGGGTAATGACGTCACTTATCAACACCCAGCTTCCTCTCTCTAGTGACTAGCCTCCTTGAGTTTCTTCAGCCCAGAAACCCGACTTGCTTTATAGCCAGATGCAAACATTTTACAGTTTAACCAAATGTTTGTGAAGCATTTTCCCATACCTCATCTCATTTGATCCTCACAGAAGTCCTGGAGTAGGTAGTAGGAGACTCAATAGAATCCTATTTTCTTTTCATTAGCAAGACGTGAATAGCAATATTACTACAAATCTGTGCACCGGGACACTAGTTTCCAATAATCTTGTGGACTTTTAAAGTACTTGGTATCCAAGTTAGTTGTTAGGATAACCTACTGGCTCTCTCCCTCTCGCTCTCTCTCTTGTTGTTGTTAATCCTTGCCCGGAGGATATTTTTTCCATAGATTTTCAGAGAGAGTGGAAGGGAAAGAGGGGGAGGAGAGAGAGGGAGAAAGAGAAAGACATTGATGTGAAAGAGACAAATTGGTTGCCCCCCCCCCCGCCCCCTCGCACACAACCCACCCCCAACCAGGGCCTAGGAGGGAACCTGTAACCCACATATGTGCCCTTGCCCTGGAATCGAACTGTGACCCTTTGGTCTGCAGATCAATGCTCTAACCACTGAACACACCAGCCAGAATATTCACTGGTTCTCTTTTTAAATTTTTTTTAATTGATTAAGGTATTACATATGTGTCCTTATTGCCCCATTGCCCCCCCTAACCCGCCACTTATGCCTCACCCCCCTGTTGTCTGTGTCCATTGGTTAGGCTTATATGCATGCATACAATCCTTTGGTTGATCTCTCCCCCATACCCCCACCCTCCTCCACCTTCCCTCTGAGGTTTGATGGTCTGATTGATGCTTCTCTGTCTCTGGATGTGTTTTTGTTCATCAGTTTATGTTGTTCATTATATTCCATAAATGAGTGAGATTATGTGATATTTCTCTTTCTCTGACTGGCTTATTTCACTTAGCATAATGCTCTCCAGTTCCATCCACGCTGTTGCAAATGGTAAGAATTCCTTCTTTTTTACTGCATCATGGTATTCCATTGTGTAGATGTACCACCCTTTTTTAATCCACTCATCTGCTGATGGGCACTTAGGCTGTGTCCAAATCTTAACTATGGTGAATTGTGCTGCTATTGAACATAGGGGTCCATATATCCTTTCTGATTAGTGTTTCTAACTTCTTGGGATATATTCCTAGAAGTGGGATCACTGGGTCAAATGGGAGTTCCATTTTTAGTTTTTTAGGAAACTCCATACTGTTCTCCACAGTAGCTGCACCAGTCTGCATTCCCACCAGCAGTGCACAAGGGTTCCTTTTTCTCCGCATCCTCACCAGCAATTGTCGTTTGTTGATTTGTTGATGATAGCCATTCTGACAGGTGTGAGATGGTCACTGGTTCTCTTTTAAAAAATTAAAAAAGTCAAACCCTGAACTTGTAAAATTTATAAAGAGAGAATTTTCACAGCATAACTCTCTGACCTTGACTCTTATTCCTTAGTCACCTTCCCTGTGAGGATTTCTCATTCGTCACCACTGAAATCCTCAAACTGTCCACAGAGAGGTTCTGTAAAGGCTGATTTTCTGCATGAGTCCTCTTTTTGTAGAGTTGACCCCCATCTTTATCATTTAAACAGAATTTTACAGAAGGCTCAGAGCTTACAGATGAATAATATATGCAAGGTGACAAGTGTCTTGATAACCTGGTTTACAGAACAGAATTTACTCACCTTCTTTGGAAGCCCTTCTGGGCCTGGGCTGCCTGCCAGGTTCTTGGCACAGCTCCACCTGACTGTGCCCATCTTCTTCCATCCATGCTTTGCAGGAGTTTTCTTAGGTGTGTTTATCCTACTAGGAACCCAGGCAGAGAAGAGGGAGGCCCAGAGAGAAAGGTGGTTCTTCTTTTCTCCTGCTTTAGTCTTCTCTTCTAGTTTCTGGTTTCTTGCTAAATACGTCTTTCCTGGATTATTGACAACAGGAATGTGGACCCATTCAGAAGTCCCTTTTCCTTACTTCTTGCCAAAGGTGTGCCTAATTTTATGAGCATGCCTTATTAAATCATAACATGAATGTAAGTGACACAGAGAGAATTGCAAGAAGACCCTTTTGCTTCATATAACCCATGGAAGTAGTCACCTTGGTGTGAAAACATTAAAACAATACCCCCTGCCCTTTCTTTTTATATAATAAGTATTGAAGATATTTGCATTATTAAAACTAACTGTGGGAGGAAAACAGTCTCCTGGCTGGATATTAAAGGATTAAAATGGAGCTATTGATTCAATCATCTATTTTTACATTAATAGTCATAGTAATCTTCATTCGGGACTACATACCTACTAATATTATCTCCTCCAGGTATTGTTCATAATTTTAACTTTACATTTATTATTTGGAGCAGATCTGTGGGACAAATCTATGATATATTCAGTGATTTTATATAACTACTAGTGGCCTGGTGCACGAATTCATGCACATTGAAAGGGAATTAATTAGAAGAAATATTTTAATATCACTATTTGCCAAGTCCTGGGTGTGGGTACCTGGCTCCCTTCTCCCTGCTGTCAGAGTCTGTGACGGCGCCCACGGGGATGCAGCATCAAAGCCAGTGCCCTGCAGGGCTGCAAGACTCCCCCGAGTCCCAGAGTCTCACAGCTCCACGGGGCCAGCGCCCCAGGGGACACGGGGCTGGTGAGGGGGATGAGAATGGTGGCCTGGTTCTAAGAAAACTGCCCTGGACCTCCTAGGGTTACCTCTAGGTTCCCCCATGAAAAGGGCCAGAGGCATCGGGGCTGAGTGTGGAGCCAGAGGCAGCAGTGGTGGGAGAAGCTATCGTGGCTGGCTCTTTGCCTAACATGGTGATGGGACTGTGACAAACAGCAGAATATGCCTTGGTGCAGTGCTCGGCAAACTCATTAGTCAACAGAGCCAAATATCAACAATACAACGATTGAAATTTCTTTTAGAGCCAAATTTTTTAAATTTAAACTATATAGGTAGGTACATTGTTGTGAACTTAATTAGGGTCCTCCTAAGCTGGCCTTTGCTAAAAACGTCCTCAATCTGATTGAGATACGTTCACTGAGGTCGACCCCTTCCAACTCTCCCATCCACACTCGTCTTGTATACTTGTTTCGTCTATCTCCTTTCGTTCATCCTCTCTATGTCCAAACCATCTCAACATACCTTTCTCAATCCTCGACACTACATCTTCTTTCACTCCACAATGTTCCCTAAAATTAACTTAATAAACTTTAAAGTTTTAAGTCAACTTCGCACTGTATGTGCGCCCGCATGTGGTATTTTGTGGAAGAGCCACAGTCAAGGGGCCAAAGAGCCTCATGTGGCTCATGAGCTGCGGTTTGCCGACCACTGCCTTGGTGGGAATTTCTCTATCAAATGAGCTGGGTAGGGGCTGTTTTAGAATGTGGCTGCCTGGCTACCAGGATTCCACATTCTGTTGAGCTCCATCGTCAGAAGTGAGCTCACTGCTCTTGTGTGCGGAGAAGCTCAGAGTAGGGGACCAGGCAGTGACCAGGGAGGTTTTCTATCATGTTCATACTCCAGGTCAAGGCTGAGGGGTGGATGTGGAGTGTAGGCAGCTCCCTCTAACCCAGTGGTTAGCATTTATGTAATGATGTTTACTTTGAATTTATATTAGTTCACACAAACACTCCATCCATGCTTTTGTTCCAGCCCTCCGGTCCAGTTTAAGAACCCATTGTGGCCCTCGAGTCAAAAAGTTTGCCCACCCCTGCTTTAGGCATATCATCCATTCCAGAAGGAACCGATGATAGTTGTCAGCTAGTGAGAAGCTGATCAAGGAAGCAACAAGCCCCAGAGTCAATAAAATAGGTAGTAGACTTAGGCAACAGATCAGAGGAGGGGCCTTCGTCTACCATGGTGTCTCATTTTGGAAGGTGACCTGCTTTTACTTTAGGTGAAAGTCCACGTTTCATAATGTGGTTTTTAATGATTTGGCTAATGCCCGCTTCTCAAATTTCATCTAGGTTTTAAATTTATATTAGTTTTAGCTACAAAACTAACATCTGCTTGTAGTTTCCTAGGGCTGCCATAACAAAGTATTGGAGGCCATTTGACTTAAACAACAGACATTT
Organism: Myotis myotis; assembly: GCF_014108235.1. NCBI lineage: Eukaryota > Metazoa > Chordata > Mammalia > Chiroptera > Vespertilionidae > Myotis > Myotis myotis. The sequence continues at coordinate 65,241,155 of NW_023416379.1, read as the reverse complement.
ACTTTCTCACAGTTTTGGAGTCTAGAAGTCAAGGTATTAACAAGATTGGTTCCTTCTGAACTGAGAGGAAAGAATCGGTTTCAGGCCTCTTCCTTGGTTTGTAGATAGCCATCTTCCTCTTGCTCTTCACCTTGTCTTCCTTCTGTACGTGTCTGTATCCCAATTTCCTCTTTTTATAAGGACACCAGTCATGTTAGATTAGTACTCACCCTATTAACTGCATTTTAACTTAATACCTCTGTTAAGACCCTATTCTCTGCATATGGTCACATTCAGAGGTACTTGGGGTTAGGACATCAACATATGAATTTGGGGGGCACATAACTGAGCCCACAGGCCGCCCAAAATATTAATGTCCTTATCATATGCAAAATACACTTACCTCTTCTCAAAAGTCCCCAAAGCCATTCCAGTGTCAATTCTAAGTCCAAAATCTCACCTAAATTCATCTAAATCAGATATGCTCTGGCCAGATAGCTCAGTTGGTTAGAGCATTGTCCCTATACACCAGGGTTGTGGGTTCAATCCCTGGCCAAGGCACATACAAGAATAAAACAATAAATGTATAAATAAGTGGAACAACAAATTAATGTTTCTGTATCCCTCCCTCTCCCTATTCTCTCTCTCTCTTTCTTTTCTCTCTCTCAAATCAATAAAAAAAAATCAGATATAAAGACTAGAAGTATGATTCATCCTGAGGCAAAATTTCTATGTAGCTGTCTGCCCCTCTTGGACTTCAGCTTAGCCATCCTGAATTTTTTTCTGTTTCCTGAACTTTCTCTCATCTTGGCCCTTGGATAGGCTATTCCCTCTTCCCAGAATACTCTTCCTCATTCTCTTCTCTTAGTTTTTTCCTATGCATCCCTCACCAGATGTCTACATGTTTTTTCCCCTATTTTTCTTTCAGGGCATCTCTTGCTTGCTTCTTTAGGATCCCTATATTTTCCTGTGATGACACATGCAACACACTATTTCAAATAGCCTGTTCAATGTTCTTACCAGTCTCTAGACAGGAAAATCTGAGAGCAAGGGCTCCCACAACATTTGACTTGTCATCACGATAAGCCCTGGAAAGGTGTTAATAATATAGGAAGAGGTTGGGAAACTAGCTAGAAGAAAAAAAAGAGGGGTAGTGAAGGGAAAGAGAAGAAATAGTGAAACAAAGGGGGAGAAAAAGAAAGATTTACATAATGGGAAGGCAAAGAGCCCACTTGATAGAGAGCTTTGAATGCAGACTGTGACAGTGTGGTTACCATCTCAGAGGTTCTAGTGGTTTAACCTCACTGGGCTTCATCTGACAAATAAAAGAGCTAAGTTTGATTTTCCTTATCTCTATGATGATAAGTTACATATTTTATGAAGCTGAGAGTGGGTTCAGATGTGACTTGGGTGGGCTGGGTTCTGCAAGACCACCTAGGAGCCTCTTGTATAAATAGAAGTGGCAGGTTCTATTTGAAAGAAAGTTAAAATGATTAATTTGGTTTGGGGTTATAGTTTGGAAATTCAATGCCTGCATTACATTCCTGTTTGAACCAGTATAGGTCTTTTAAAGACATGTGTTTGCTGTAATATGGGCATGGTGTATGTCATCTCATACCACAGTCACCTCTTTCAGAACATAAATATTGTTATTCATGTTCACTATATTGGGGAGAGTCATGTATGAAGATATTTATTTGAAGTCTGTTTAAAATAGCTGTTAATCTGCATTATGCTGATATAATCAGTTATTAGTCATCTGTGATTGGAGAACATACCCTGGTGAAAAGGCTCAGGGAATTCTTCTGTGGATGAACATGGAGAAGAAAGAAACATTTACAGCTGAATAGGTCTTATGTCAAACCCAAGATTACCAGTACATTGGCAGAAGGAATTATTATATGTGATGTTGAATCATAATATCCTACTGAGACCTACTGAGGACATATATGAAAGGATAACTCCACCTAGTATTGCTAGTAGAAATTGCAAATGATTTCTAAAAAATAAATATTTCTAAATGTTAAAATTTAGAAAGTGACCATTGTTTGTAAAATTACTTTTTTGAAATTTTTATCTTTTTAACTGCTCCCCCCCCCCCCCCCCCCCGCCGCCTTCCTGGAGAAAGAGACAGATGAAGGGCCCTAGAGTTCTATATACATGTAAAAATGATGGTAATAATAATAACAACAGCAATACTGGCAGGTATTTTATTTCTTCCTTACCCTATGCCAGGTTATCAATGTTTTTACCTGTATTATCTCACTGAATTCTAATAATAACCTTATGAGGAAGAATCAATTATTATCCCTACTTTACAAGTGAGAGCTTTCATAAAGCACAGAGAGGTTGTATGACTTACCCTTGAACATGCACCTGGGAAGTGACGGAGCTGAGATTCAAATCCAGGCTTTCTGGAAACTATGCTTTACAACAAACATGCTATAGTTGTAGTAGTTGCTAAATAATCACTTACTGAAGAAGAATTGGAAATGATGTTGCGAGAGAGAAAATAAAATTAGATGAGGAAAGTGAATGTTGGATACTGATAATACAACTGAATTTATATTGATTTGGGAATATTCCAAACTATGTACAGGAATAAGGGAGTTTTCTGTTCCATTCAACTCATTCTCAAGGATGATTGTATATATGCCGATGAGTAGCGCATGGGAACTCAGATTACAGTGCGGGTTTAGACAGCCTTCTTTCCTCAGTTATTTAGGTACAGCTTAGAGACACACAAGTGTGATAAATGATTCATCATTATCTCCTTACATATTTATAGATTTTAATGTTTCTTTTAAATCTGTAGTTAGCCAAGATAAAAATATTTGGCTTTTTAAATTGTATTCATTGCTTTCTAGGTATACCCTTGGCAGACTGAGCCTATTATATACCTACTAGAGGCCCGGTGCACAAAAATTTGTGCACTCGGGGCGGGGCGGGGGGGGGGTCCCTCAACCCGGCCTGTGCCCTCTCGCAGTCTGGGACCCCTCGGGAGATAACGCCCTGCTGGCTTAGGCCTTCTCCCGGGTGGCAGAGGGCAGGCCCAACCCCTAGGTGCAGCCCCTGGTCGGGCTCAGAGCAGGGCCGATTGGGGAGTTGGGGCGCCGCCCCCTGTCATGCACAGAGCAAAGCGGATTGGGAGGTTGCGATGCCACCCTCAGTCACGCTCAGGGTAGGGCCGATTGGGGGTTGGGGCACCGCCCCCTGTCACACTCAAGGCAGGGTCGATGGGGAGGTTGCGGCACCACCCCCTGTCACGTACAGAGCAGGGCCAATCCAGGGGTTGGGGCGCTGCCCCCTGTCACGCACAGAGCAGGGCCCATCAGGGGGGTTGGGGCTCCTTACCCTGTCACGCACAGAGCACGGTTGATCAGGGGGTTGGGGAGATCCCCGCTGTCACGCACAGAGCAGGGCCCATCAGGGGGTTGAGGAGCTCCCCCCTGTCACTCAGAGAGTAGGGCCGATAGGGGAGTTGGGGCACCGCCCCCTGTCACACACAGAGCAGGGCGGAGTAGGGGGTTGGGACGCCGCCACTGTCACACTCAGGGCAGGGCCGATGGGGAGGTTATGGCTCTACCCTGTCACACACAGAGCAGGGCCTGTGCGGGGGGGAGGGGGGGGTTGGGGCACCGCACCCTGTCACACACAGAGCAGGGCCGATCAGGGGGTTGGGGCGCCACACCCTGTCACACACAGAGCCGCAGGGCGATCAGGGGGTTGGGGAGCTCCCCCGTATCAGGCACAGAGCAGGGCTGATCAGGAGGCTGGGGCGCCTTCCCCTGTCACTAACAGAGCAGGGCTGATAGGGAAGTTGTGGCCCCGCCCCCTGTCACACACAGAGCCACAGGGGGTTTGGGCGCTGCCCCCTGTCACGCTGATCCCGGTGCTGGGAGGCATATTACCCTTTTACCATATAGGATAGAGACCTGGTGCATGGGTGGGGCTGGCTGGTTTGCCCTGAAGGGTGTCCTGGATCAGGGTGGAGGTCCCCAATGGGGTGCCTGGCCAGCCTGGGTGAGGGGATGATGGCTGTTTGCAGCTGGTCACACACCCTTCAGGGTGGGGGTCCCCACTGGGGTGCCTGGCCAGTCTGGGTGAGGGGCTGAAGGCTGTTATCAGGCTGATGGATGACTGAAGCTCCCAACTGCTCCTTTTTTTCTTATTTTTTTTATTCTGGGCATGCTTTAGCTCTGAGGCTCCAGCTCTTAGGCCTCTGCAGGTGAAAGCAGGTATCTGGTTTGTTTCGGTTCTGTAATCGAAACTCTGTATCAACTCCAGCTCTGAGATCCCAGCTCACTGAAAGCAGGTTTCTGGGGTTTTGTTTAGCTTCTGTATTTGTAACTATGTTTCAAACTGCAAGTTTAGAGGCTGGCAAGGCAGGCGGGGAACGTTGGAGTCCTCCGTCACTGAAGCAAGCAAGCCTCCTGTTAGTTTCAAGCTGCCTGGCTGCAGGCCGCCATCTTGGCTGGCAGTTAATTTGCATATCTCGCTGATTAGCCAATGGGAAGGGTAGCGGTCGTACGCCAATTACCATCTTTCTCTTTTATTAGATAGGATGACTTAATGAAATATCTCCTTGCATTTCACTGACTGTGAACCTGGAGTTTTTTGTGTGTGTTTTTGTTTTTTTGTTTTTTTGTTTTTTTTGAGGTCATTCTGTATTATCATTAATGCTATACTTAAATCTCAGCCAGAAACCAAGTTTATTTGACCTCATGTCTTTTTAGCTTTTCTCCTATTCACTGTACTTATATTTATCCCCTCTGCTAACCTAGATATGAGTACAGCTATTTATAAACCATTTAGATCCTTCCTCTCTTTTGTTTTCACTGTAATCTTTCTCTATGATCAGAAGCAAATTACATAGTTTCTCCAAGCCTGATTTCTCTTCTTTAAAATGCAGATAATAATAAATAGTTCCTACATCTTAGAACTATGTGAGCACTAAACAAGACTGTATATTTGTATCTCTAGCCTAAACCACTTTGCTGAGGTCTGGAATCTCATAAATAATTGATATGCAACATCTTCACTCAGATATCTAGTAGGCTTTTGAAGCTTAACATGATGTAGACACTCCTCTTGAAATGTTTCCCTCAAAAAACTTTTTCCCTGACTTTCTGATTTCTGCAGTTTTTCCAGTTCCACAGGTCTTGACTTAGAACTTTCCCGTGAATCTTGTCATTCATTTATCCAAGGGTGGGGAATGCCTGGCCCTTGGGCCTTATAAGGCCCATGAAATCATTTGGTCTGGCCCTGCCAAGGCATTAGGAATGAGTCAATTAAATGTTTGACCAAATACAGCAGGCTAATTTTTAACTTGATAATGTTGAGTGGCCTGCAAATGATATAAATATCCAAATGGCCCTTGGCAGAAAAAGGTTCCCCACCCCTAATTATACCTTGTGGCCAGTCCATTAGCAAATTCTGTGAGCTGCCCCATAATGATAAGTCCTGAATCTGACTATTTTCAATACCTTTCTTGCTATCATCCTAGTCCAGTGATGGCGAACCTATGACACACGTGTCAGAGGTGACACGCAAACTCATTTTTTTGGTTGATTTTTCTTTGTTAAATGGCATTTAAATATATAAAATAAATATCAAAAATATAAGTCTTTGTTTTACTATGGTTGCAAATATCAAAAAAATTCTATATGTGACACAGCACCAGAGTTAAGTTAGGGTTTTTCAAAATGCTGACACACCGAGCTCAAAAGGTTTGCCATCACTGTCCTAGTCCAAGCCACCATTCACCTTACCAGAGCAGTTGCAATAACTTCTTAACTTGTGTCTCTATCCCCATTTTTGACCCTATACAGATTTCTTTGCCCCTCCTAACAATGGCCAGAATGACTTTTACATCTTTAAATTAGATAATGGTATCCCCTGCTCAAAGTACTTTAGTCCTACTGAGAATAAAATGCATGCGACTTGCCATCAGTAATGCAGCCTGACAGTACCTAGTTCTGGGCATATATCCATCTTCATCGGCCTTAATCTTGCTGCCTCTGCCTCACTGGCCTCCTAGCTGTTACTCAGTTACATCAAGCTCATTCTGTGCCTCTGTGCTTTTGCACTTGCTATTTCCTCTCCTTTGAAGATTCTCCCTTTGAGATTTGCACAACTTGCTTTCCCACCTTATTTATATCTCTGTTCAAATTCATTTCCTCTTGGAGGGCCTAGGGCAAGCCTTTTTAGGATGATTTATCTAAAATATCCCTCCCACATCCCTAGTCACTCTCTAACTTCTTACTCAGGGACCATGGCACCTATTATTTATCATGTGATGCGTTCCTTTCTGTGCTCTCCCCCATCTAGAATGTATATTCCTTGAGTTCAGGAACATGTCCTATTCAACACTGCATGTCTCCAGTGCCCACAATAGCCCTGGCAATGATAGATTTTCAACATAGATTTGTCAAAAAAATTGAATTAATGAATAGAAAGCACATACATCCTCAAGCGCACTGAGTCCTCATAAATGTTAGCTATTATCCCTCTACCCTTTCCTGATGAGACACATTAGAAAAATGTTAACACCTGTTAACATTCTTCATTAATATGGGCCAATGGGCCATACAATTTTAATCGCATTTACTTATATATTTCTCATTAAATTTTCTAGGTCAGTATTTCCATTTCATAGATAGGGTAACTGAGAGTTAGAAGGTTGGATAACATGCCCAGAGTGACATACTCCTTTGAAGTATAGAGTTGGCCCAGATTCTTGTTTCTATGTCCACTGATCATGTAGTAGAAAATGATTTAAATGAAAGGTCATCACTCTTTTTATAAATATTTTTAAAAATATATTTTTATTGATTTTAGAGAGGATGGGAGAGGGAGAGAGAGAGAGAGAGAGAGAGAGAGAGAGAGAGAGAGAGAGAGAGAGAGAGAGAAACCTCAAAGATGAGAGATAATCATTGATCGGCTGCCTCTGCATACCCCCTACTGGGGATAGAGCCTGCAACCTGGGCATGTGCCCTGACTGGGAATTGAACCATGACCTCCTGGTTCATGGGTTGATGCTCAACCACTGAGCCACCTCGGCAAGATCACCACTCTTCATAGCAGGATTTGATTTGGATAATATCACTGGTGGGCAAGTGCTTCTTCTTTCATTGCATATGTTCATACCTGAAAGAAGATAAAACATCCCAGAGGGCATGGGATCATTTTTTGAGCCATGGTCTCTAACATACTAGAGCCAGACATGCTCACATCTGTGTTATTCTACTCTGCTTTATCTGTCTCCCAAATCACTGCCAAACTTCAGCTTTCATTTTCTTTATGATTTTTGTGGGCTTTTAATTAATTACATTTTTTTAAAATTTTAAGTTTATACAGTATATTATGCAAGCTGATTTGAAACTGTCTTTACTAAAAAAAGATATTTTTACCACGCTTAAGTGCTAGTTGATAAAACCTTCCCTTTGTTCTTAACTGTGGGTCTGTTGCTGTTGTCTTCAAAGGCAGAAGACAGATGAGGGAGAGAAAGCAGATAGCAATAGAGCTGGCAGGAGTGAAGGGCTGGGCAGTAAATGAGAAGAAACCATTGGAAGGAATGAAAAGATTGAAGGGAGGTGGCCAGATCGTCAGTGATGATCAAGAAGAGGCAGTGCCTGCCACAAGTTTATGGGGTGCCATGTGCTGATGGGGGTGCTGGAAGGAAAGGAACTGAAGCAGGCAGAGGAAGAAGAAAGCTCCAGAAATAATGACAATTATAGAGAGTAGTCCAGACTGCAGGATATGGTGGGATGTTTGGGAACAATACAATTAATGATGTACAGTAGAGGTTAACTATGGTTGTAACAGCTAAGAGAGTGGATGTAATATTGTCCTGCTGTGGAAGCTGGAACTTAATACCATGCTGAGTTGGGGGAGAAGTGGGAAGCTCCATCTAATTTTCCCGGCTGCTGATTTTACTGCTCCAAGAGATGCCAGTGGCCTCTAGGTGCTTTGCTGCTGCTAAGGCGGCTGTGGTGGAGGTGTTTGGAGAAGCAGCAGTTTCTGCCTTGGCAGTGCAAAGGGGAGAGGCGGCTGAAGACCCTGATTCAGGCAGCTCACAAACCAAAGCTCACTGGCCCCGCAATCTCTAATTGAGGTCTCTGGTGGTTTATTGAACCTGTAAGGACAAACTAAAAGTGCTTGTGGGGGAAAAATGAAATTTTTGAGGTCAGCTAAAAAAAAAGCATTGAAATTATGAGGTTAGCTATAACTCTGCAGGTTGGTTTTGCAGCAAAGGTAAACTGAGAGATAGGTGTTTCAGGATTTCTCAAAAGGATGCAACTGCTTCTGTTTCTTTTGAATATGCAAATCAATGCTTAATTTTCTCAGTGCTTGCATTGATATAGCCCACTTCATGATATGCAGCCTCTGATTGCTGCCTGAAACTTTCATTCTCCCTGATGCTCCTGAGAGAAGAAGCTGTCTCTTTTATTCTCACAGTATCTTTGAGCATGGGGCCAGTCACATGGACACGATTTCCATTTTGCACTAATAAACTGAAACATGAGATTGAAAAGTTTATCTGAAACCAGAAGAGCAGCTAGGACTTGTCTTCTCCCTCCAAGCTTTATTGCTTTTTTTAAGTTTGTTTTTGATAGTTGGTTTTATTTTATTTCATTTGTGTATGTAGGGGCGTGGTGGTGATGTGGCTCATACGTGCTCAGAATAACTATATGAATTACTGCCTCCAGGAGAATATGCAGTGTACTTTAATCATGTTTTCAAAATTTCCAGTGTAAGTTTTAATTTGACGTATTTGTTTATGATACATTCCCATTTTCTCCTTTAGCAACTTGCATATAATTCTTATATTAATGTAATTATTCAATTAACAGCTTGAATAGTTACTATGTGCTAGGCAAAGTTCTCAGTACTGATGATATGATGATGAGCAAAATAATATGTAAAAATTCACATACACAGACCATTCTTGGATCGCTTTATGAAATAGGTTGTCATCTGCCATTTAAAAAAAAAGTGTTTTTATTGATTTCAGAGAGGAAGGGAGAGGGAGAGAGAGATAGAAACATCAATGATTAGAGAGATCATTGATCGGCTGCCTCCTGCATGCCTCACACTGGGGATCAAGCCCGAAACCCAGGTATGTACTCCAACCTGGAATCAACTGGGAACTGTGACCTCCTGTCTCATCGGTTGATGAGTAACCATTGAGTCACACCAGCACAGCTGATCTGCCATTTTAACATAGATAAAATAAAGAGGCATATCTATTTTTTTCTAATACCATTTCATTCATTAACATAATTGACTTCTGATTATGAATGATATCAGCCCTAAGGAACTTTTAGTTGATTGGGGGGAAAAGAATTGTAATGAATGGTTTTGACAAAATAGAACTTGATGATGGAGCCTCGAGGGCAGGTAATGTACCTATCTTGCTTACCATTATAGTCTCAGTATTTTGTTATAAATACAATCAAAGTATTTTTAAAAAGAAAATCGAAACCTCTTGTTAACAACAAACTCTGGTTTTAGAATCTGTGGTGTCGATAAGAAATATCCAGGGAGCAGTTATAGCATACACATTCTTAAGTATCTCCCTTGAAACCAGATTTTTGTGGGGGTACACCCTCAGCTTTTGGATTTCTAAATGATCTTTACGTCAAGTTTATTGCTAAGCCCTAGTTACGAAGGAGGGAGGTTTCTTGGCACATGTCAAGGGGCTTTCATTCACATCACTTTTAGTCATGATTTAGATCAGGAGCAGCTAACAATGACCCATGGGCCAAATCCAGCCTTCCACCTATTTTTGTATGGCTTGTGAAGCAAGAATGGCTTTTATTTTTAAAATTTTTATTAATTTTTAGAGAGAGTGAGAGAGGAAGAGAGAGGTCAACTTGTGGTTCCACTTATTTATGAATTCTTTGGTTGCATTTTTTTTTTCCTTTTTAAATTGTATTCCTCCTTTATTTCCCTTTTGACAAATGACACTGGAAAATGCAACCAGAAAAATATCAAGAAACGATAATTACAGTGAGCATGAACAAAGTAAACTGATGAACAAAATAGAAACAGAGGCATGGATACATTGGTTGCTTCTTGTATGTGCCCTGACTGATGATCAAACCCGAAAACTTGATGTATCAGGATGATGCTCTAACCAACTAAGCTACCTGGCCAGGGCTTTAAGAATGGCTTTTACATTTTTAAATAATGAATAAAGTAAAAAGAATAATACTTTATAACACATAAAATTACATTAAATTTATATTTTAGTGTATATAAATGAGTTTTTATTAGATCATAGTTGTTTGCCTTCACTTGTTTTGCATTGTCTATGACTGGTTTTCTACTACAAAAGCAATACTGTATAGTCAAGATGAAGACTATGGCCTGACCCATTTACTATCTTGCCCTCTACAAAAAGTTTGCCTACCTCTGTGGTGGGATGAAAATATTCTTACATATTTCACAAAGTATTAATGTGGGATAAATTGAAAGTTAGATGTGATACTTACAGCCCAAAAGGTTCTTGTCACTATGGAGCAATGGGTCAAATCAAGCAAGACAAAATGCAGGTGATAAGATAGTAAGGTACTATATGTTGCCCTATATGCAGCAACCACAGAATTATGGGCAATTTATTTATTGAACATATAAAAATGACATAGGTGTTTTAGTTGACAGTAAGTTCAAAAAGATGTTGATTGTTTGATTATGACAACTACAAATCTGATGTGATATGGACCTATAAATAAAAGCATAGTCTATAAAATAAGATTACTCCTAATGATTGATTCCAGTTGGGAATCAATAGAATGGAATAGATATGTGAACTACTTTCAAGGGAAGCGATGAGGATGACAAAGGGATGCAAAGTCATCCCAAGTGATCAATGATTTAGTCTGAGGAAAGAAAAATCTGAGGGGACATAACAGATAACAGTTTTTAAATATTTAAATGAATGTCAAGTGGGAAAGATTTATTTAGATTTATTCTGTTTGAGCCAAAAGGGTAAAGCCAGTTACAGAGGTGGAGGCTTCGGGTATATTAGGCTCAATATAAATGAATACACTAGTTATTATTCAAATATGAAATAGTATATGCCTCAGAAGGTGAATCCTTTATCTCCTTGGAAAAACTCTGAGTTGGGATATTGTTGTTGAGATCAGGATCATTAGGGAATTTAGAGTAAGTTTCATGTGAGATCTCTGCCAACAACCTCACAGAGAATAATTCTGGTATATTATGTATGCATTTTGATATTTCATGTGCAGTCATTGATTGTTGACTATTTACAGAGCAGTCTTTATTGTGATGGATACAAAGGAAATCCATGATGTGGCTTAGGGGGCAGTGCGCTATGGTTGGTTTCCCACTACAAAAGCAAGATTGTATAGTCAAGATGAAGACTATGGCCTACAAAGCCTAAACATTTACTGTCTTGCCTTTTACAGAAAGTTTGCCTACCTCTGTGATGGGAAGAGAATATTCTTACATATTTCACAAAGTATGAATGTGGGATAAATCGAAAGTTATTTTACAAACAAGACAAAAATACATAAAATTTCAGGACCAGTGATATATAGACCGAAATGACTGAAATTCTATAGTCTTTCAGTGAAGACTTTAGGAAGGTGGAAGGCTCTGAACAGAGCTTGAAGATCTGTTGTAATTAGATGATGGTGAAAACACAAAGGCTTCAGGTGATGAGACCAGTGTGAGCAAATATCAGGTAAAGAGGGGGAGCAGAGGAGATATGTGTGGTGGGGAGAAAAAAACTGCTTGCTGGAACAGCATTTCTTCATTATTCATTCAACACTGAATGAGTACCTACTATGGGAAACCACAATGCAACACAAGGGATTACAAAGACGAATAAAATGAAGAGTCCTGCTCTCAAGGGGCCCCAGACCAATAAGAGAAAAATCAATGTTAATGCCTCTGTACACTAGCTCAATTCCTAGGAGATTTAGCCAGATGATGAGTTACTGGGAATTCCTTGTACCAGCTTAAAAAATCTCACTGACACTCATTCAACATGTTTATTGAACTTCTGCATTGTTCTAGCTGTTTGGAATCTATTAGTGAACAAAATAGAGACTTCATCATGCCCATCAGACTTTAATTTAAACACATTTTTTGTTATTCTTGTGTCCTTCAAGAAATGTAAACCATTATTTATTGTTTGACAAACTTGTCATGGTTAACACTGAAGTATCTTCTTGGGCTGTCAGAAGGATATTTAGAGACCTGTCTATGAAGAAAATCATATGAAATGTTCAACAGTGTCTCTTTAAACCTATATTTCTTTCTTGGGCAGCATTTGTATTTTTGCCATTGCATTTTGTTTTTGTTTTTGAGCACCTGCAAAAGTTAGACTGGAAATTTCATTTTTTGTGTCTCAGCTCTTGTCACTCTAAATGCCTCTTGTTGTGTGAATCAGTATTGGCTCTTCCTACAAATAAAATGCAAATCATTTTCTTGCCAGAGCTAAACACTTATCTCAATGAAATCAGAACAAACACTGAAGGTTAAAACTGAGATTCATTGCTTAGCAGAATAAAGAGGAAAACACTGAATGCAACATGAATTTTCCACTGAGATGCATTAACAATTCAAGCCAAAAATTCAGTAGAGATAAAAATACTCTCATGCCAAATGTTGGATTTTGATATCCAGAGCCAGATATCAGATTTATTTCTCAGCTATTTTCTTCCTCATGAAACTTAATATTAAGCACCTGATTGCTTCTCACTTTTGAAAAAATGCCATATTAGGTTTCACAAAGGAAAGTGAGTTAACTCTGGTGTCCAGGTCAAATGACTGTTCAAAGGAATGGTTTCTCTGGTCACCAAACAGAATCCAGTATTCTACCCAGTAGTGAGCGTGAATGGCCTGGGTTTTGTTCAATTCTGCCTTTTTCTGTGTAGTAATTGGCTTCCCTGGCCCACAGTTTCCTCTTACGTTAACTCTGCGGATCTATGGCTATCACTCTTCAAGCAGTTGCTTTGACCCCAAAAATAAACATTAGTGTATTATATTATAAAAGTATTCTCCTTTATGTGTCCAAGAATTTAAGGTTACTATACGTAATACTGCATCATAAGTTTATTTTTCAACACTCCAATAACTTTTTCAATGTAATTGGTTTTCTTTTTTTTAAATATATTTTTATTGATTTCAGAGAGGAAGTGAGAAGGAGAGAGGGATAGAAACATCAATGATGAGAGAGAATCACTGATTGGCTGCCTCCTGCACATCCCCAACTGGGGATTGAGCCTGCAATCCAGGCATGTGCCGGAATCGAACCTGGGACACTTCGGTCTGCAGTCCGATGCTTTATCCACTGAGCCAAACCAGCTAGGGCTGGTTTTCTTAAAATTCTACACATTTTATGATATATGCTTCAAAACATTCATCTGGAGTGGCTCAGTGGTTGAGCATCTACCTATGAACCAGGAGGTCATGGTTTGATTCCTGGCCAGGGCACACGCCAGGGTTGTGGGCTCCATCCCCAGTAGGGGACATGAAGGAGGCAGGCAATCAATGATTCTCTCTCATTGATGTTTCTATCTATCACTCTCCCTTCCTTTCTGATATATATAAATGAATATTTTTTAAAAAAGAAAAAGGATCCACAGACAAAGGGGTACATAACACAAAAATGCTCCATCATCCCCAAGCCGTCTACTGCACTGATGAAGAGTAGCACTTCCTCTGACATACTCTCAACTGGCTGCTTATGTTGTCCCCTTAAGAGGCAAAGCCCTAGTCAGATATACTAAAAAGATGCATGAAAAAAATGTACCTCTCAAAGCAATATTCATTCACGTAATGGATTGTGTTACACAGCTGGTACTCACACTTATTTTTATTTTGTTGGTATATCTTTTGTTTGAAATCTAGGCAAAAAAAAAACATGTTAAAAATTATCATTAGAGTGAAAAATTGTGTCTGTTGGCAGGCCAACATGTTGAAGATGTACGTAGGGTAATGAAAGTATGTATATTGTTTCCGCAGTTTTGATAGCTACTGGCTATAAACAACAAATATTTTCCAAGGCTGTAAACCGAGTTCCGGATGTAAATAACATCAGCAATTGTTCTTTACTGAACCTTAGACACGAGATCTGATGGTTGATGGGAGCTGTGCAATTGTAGAATTGTAGTTACCCCTTTTAGTAGTCTCAAAATGGAAAATGCTTGAGGGTGGGGAGAACTATCCAAAGGCTGAAGTCCATCTGTTCAGAAATAATCTTGAAAGGAAATTCATATATCCTGTGGAAAGAGATAATATTTTACATCATGTTCTCATGATCATGAATTTCATTTTTACTTCTCTATGGACTCTGGTGTGAAAGAATTTCATCCTGGCATCTCATGCTTAATGAGGTTTAAAAGTTATTATTCTGCTTAACTAAGAATAGAAAAGACAGGAAGTTCACGAGACCCAGATCTATCATTCTCATCAGTTCTCTAGAAGTTTTTACTGCAGGTTCCTAAATAGCACAAAAGTCCAAATAAATTAAATGTCTACATTGGTCTAATAACTCTGAATTAGTGGGGTGTTTTTTTTTTTAATTGTAAGGATAGTTTTTACCAAACTCTTCAATGAAAGCTATTCATTTTATACTGCTCTTTAAAAATATCTATTCAAAAAAAAAAAAAAGTAAAACATTTCTTTATAAAAAATAAACATCCAATAATTTGAAAAACTAGATTAATTTTGCATAGGTTCATATGTTGTGATATAACTGCCGATGAATTTTTATACTCATCTAAATTTCTTGTGAATGTATAATTTATAATTTTATGTGACCTATTTTTCTTGTAATATTAAGTATTCACTGGCAAACTTTAAGAGATTTTAAAATTATTATTCCTAGGGATTGGCCCTTATATTAATCACTGTTAGTTACTTGAGAAATTTTAAATTATATTCATGATTGCTGATATTTATTAAGTACTTTAATATGCACTAGACACTGCAATAAGCTTTACTTAGCTCATCTCATTTCAGTCTAACAATACTATGGCATAGACAAAATTGTTGCTCCGATTTTATAGTTGAGGAAACTCAGTACATTAACCCACGTGCCTGTGTAGCTCAAGTTTAACCCATTAACCCATTAACCCAGTGCCTGTGTAGCTCAAGTTTCCAGAACAAAATACCATAGACCTAGTGACTTGAGTAACAGGAATTTATCTTTCACAGTTCTGGAACACCAAAGTCCAAGATCAAGGTGCTGGCTGTTTGGCTCCCCCATCAGGGCCTCTTTCTGGCCTGACCATGACAGCCTTCTCACTGTGTCTTCAGGTGGCAGAGAGATCACAACCTCTGATTTCTCTCCCTCTTCTTGTGAGAACAAGAATCACACCATGAGAGCCCTACCCTCATGACCTCATCTGAACCTAATTACCTCCCAAAGGAACCACCTCCAAATACCCTCACATTGGGACTTAGGGCTTCAACATATGAATTTGGAGAAGACATAAACATTTAGTCCCCAACACCAAAGGTTTAAGGAGGTTAAGGAATCTGTTTAATGTCACCGAACTAGGAAGTGGTTAAACATGGAGCATGCTCCAGAGGCTTGCTAAAATGATATTTTATATAAATGTGATGGCCTTAAAAAAATCATCAGTTAGACTTCTCTTTACCACCCTCACCACAGGCACCCTTTCAAAGGACCATGTCGCTTGCCCCTCTCTCCTGCACTTCCTGTTCTCTACACAATAAACAGAGGGATCCTTTCAGTTCTCAGCCTCATCATATCAGCCTGTCACTAGGAGCCCTGCAGTGACCTCCCATCTCACTTAGAAGAAAATTGGAAGCCCAGTCAATGGGTATGAAGTCCTTTTGGCATCATTTGACTGGGACCTTGTTTTCAATCCCTCCCCCACTCTGCTCTGAGTGCCCTAACCCAAGCTCTTTCCTGCCTGACATTTGCACCCCACGCCCCCAGTCTTTCTGGAACCCACCTCCTCAGACAGGCAGGCATCTTTCCCCACATCCTTCCGGACTCTGCTCCCCACCAGTCTGCCCTGACCATCCTATCTATGTAACCGTGCTCCGGCCCTGCCAGGGACTCTCTGTATTCATTAGCCTCTTTTATTAGTTATCCTAGCCCAGTGGTCGGCAAACTCATTAGTCAACAGAGCCAAATATCAACAGTACAACGATTGAAATTTCATTTGAGAGCCACATTTTTTAAACTTAAACTATATAGGTAGGTACATTGTTATTTACTTAATTAGGGTACTCCTAAGGCTTAGGAAGAGCCACACTCAAGGGGCCAAAGAGCCGCATGTGGCTTGCGAGCTGCAGTTTGCCGACCATGGTCCTAGCCCATAATGCTACCTGATATTGCTCTACTACATGGTCTTTTGTTGATGTGTTTCAACACTTGCCTCTTTTAATTAAATGCAAGTTTTCTCTGAATGGCTATGTTCGTGTTTGTATCACCAGCACCCAAACAGCACCCAGCAGGTAGTAGATAGATGCTCAGTCCTTATATGTTGAATTTAAAAATTAACAAATGAGGACTCAGAGTGATGAAAGTTTATGACTCAAATAAAGATAAAGACTCTTGGTGCTCAGGGGTGCTAAGAGCTATGTCTGAAGCCCCCCAATATGTGAGGAGCATATGTGAGTGTGTGAGCACTGGAGCAAGAGGAAATGAAAGTGTTCTTTCCATTACACTCTCCTACCCTCTCTGGTGAAAGTACAGAATAAGCAGCAACCTATACTGTTGTGAAAGAGGAAAGCGGTAGAGGGAACCTAGACCTAGAGTCAAACCCGTGTCAGGTATTGCACTAGGTAACCTTTCCTACAATCCTAAAAGGTAACAATCATTATCCTCACTTTACAGATGAGAATAAAACTCAGGTGGACTAAATCTCTTGTACAAGGTCACTCAGCACGTTGCTGGCAGAGTCTTTGTTCAAACCCTGGCTTTTATCTGGTGGTAATACCCTTACCCAGGAAATGCCGACCTGGGGCCTTGGATGAAACACTTCTCTGGGCTCTTATTAACTCTGGTGTGAAAGGAAGAGGATGGCTTCACTTTATTATTATTTTTTAAATCCTCACCCGAGGATATGTTTTTTATTGATTTTAGAAAGAGAGGAAGGGAGACAGAGAAACATTGATCAGTTGCCTCCTGTACGCACGCAGACCAGGGATTGAACCCACAACCTTTTGGTATATGGGCGGACGCTGGCCTCACTTTAGATAATAGCAGAGTTATATAGAATTTACAAAAACCTTGCCTCATTTCCTGCACTTCTATTTACAATGAGTGTATTCAAAGCTAAAACAAAACCCAGAGACCTCTGGGTTTGGAAAGGCATCTTTTAAAAACTCTAACTCATGTATCCTTAAAGCCAAGATTATTTACATATATGCAATCTGATCACTTGGTGAAGCTGAAATACTGTGTTTAAAGTAGCCCTTAACATGTCTTTTTTACACAGATCCTATAGAAAGGGGAGCAGCAGGATATGCACAGAGACAAATTAGTGGCTCTCCTAGCCAGGCTGTTTAAATTATTTTTAGGCAGGAGACATACTGTACACACCAGGTCTTAGATGTGAGTAATTAATACGAAACGTTACCTCTCTCTTTGCCTATCGTCACACTGAGACTTCTTTATTTCTCTCGCTTTCTTCCCACTCCCATTCCCTACTATCCCATGCATGGTCTCTCTAGTCGGCAGCCCTTCTACTGTGAAAATCTTTCCTGTTATGTTGGCAAGGATGCCTGTCCTTACAAAACTGGTGGTGGCTGCAGCAGCTGTGCCCAGAGCTCACCATACAGAGGCCTCTGTCGTTTTTCTGACACCTTGTCATCCCCTATGTGCTGGGCTAAAGACATGTGTTTAGATTCCCCAGTGCCTGTGTAGAGAGTTTTCTTCAGTCCACTACTTGCTGAGAACCTCCATTAATTAGAAGCTTTCTCCTAGACTTAGGAGAATCAAAACAAAACCCAAAAGGATACAAAACAAACAAATAAGACCCAAGCTGTTACAAGGCATTATTCAAAGAAGCATTTCCTTTGCGGCTGCACCAATGTCCCATCCCTTCCTTCTATAGAATATCTATATTTATGGCATTGTGCAATGAGAACTTATATTAAAATAAAGACCATGAGGTTTTGCAATATCCTGTATCATCTAAAAAGGTTTACTATAACATACACACACTCTACATACTAAAGTATTTGATGTGTGTGGGAAATTAACTTGATCTGAACATCATAGTTTAGGTTTCTGTAAATATCGAAGGGAAGATGGAATCTATTACAAAAGCAAACAGAAACATTTTATTTAAAAAATGTTAAAAATTAAAGCTGTTTTTGTCCCCTCACAGATATGCATCCTAATAACCACTTAATATAATCTCTCATGTATGCCAAGGACAGAAGGTTGTGACCACTGGAGCCTGGCATTGGGGCAAGAAGAAATGAAAAAAAGGCTGAAGGAACACTATTGACATATGATTCCCTTACATGAGATGACTGTGTATTTATACTTCGTGTACATTAGTAATAGAACATATGAATAAATAAAATTTCTGATAAATTTTAAGTGATTTAATGTTCAGGTTTACCTTGATACTTCAGTAATGGCCAGGTTTCTGAAGTTGGATAGGTGCTAGGTGGGTACTTCATCCATGATGCTAACAGAGCATGATATGAATTTGGGTATTTATTATTATTATTTTAAATTCTAATCCGAGGATATGCTTATTGATTTGAGAGAGAGAGAGAGAGAGAGAGAGAGAGAGAGAGAGAGAGAGAGAGAGAGAGAGATGAGAAAGAGAGAGAGAGAAACATAGATGTGAGAGAGAACAGCGATTGGTTGCCTTCCGATGGGTTGCCCAAACCAGGGATCAAACCCGAAACGTAGATATGTGCCCTGACTGGGAATCTAACCCTCAATCTTTTGGTGCACAGGACACAGGACAATGCTCCAATCAACAGAGCCACACACCGGCCAGGACTGAATTTGGGTATTTTTAACTATGAGATTAAATAATCATTGTATTTCTGCATTTCCTTTTGATTATGTGGTAATTCCTTCAGAGACAGTTTTTGCTAGTGTCACTCAGCCTGAGAAAGCTGAACACTGATTTGGTGTGATTTGGCAATAATTGTCTTTGATGGTGAGAAAAGATATAAAGCATCAAATAGAAAATGTAGCTTGAAGTCAGTTTTAAAAAATAAAAACTATGCTATGGTCATGACAATAAAAATATGCCTGCCTGCACACGCTCTGGGAATGTTTAAAGCAACATAAAAGGCAGAAGCATCTGAGAGCTTCCCGCCACCTCTGCCATCTGAGCTCTGGTCCAAACGTCCATCATCTCTAACCTGGATTTTTGCAAGGCCTTCTGGCTGGTGTGTCTGCTTCCATCCCTGCTATCTCCTATTACAAACATGAGGGCCACAGGGATGTGCAAATATAAGTCCAGTCATCTGATCCCTCCAGTCATACTTTTCTAGTGGTTTCCCATTCACCCAGAGGAAAAGCCACACACTTGCCACACCCTCATCCCTGCTCTGCTCTTGGTCAGTCCTCTCCAGCCACACCAGCTGATTGGCTTTTCCTTAGACTCACGAGGCAGGCTCCAACCTCAGGCCTTCACCCTTGCTGTTCCCACTTTCAACTCTGCTTTTCATGACTTGCTCATCTCCTTCAGGTCTTCACTCAAATGTCACCACCTCGGTCAAGCCTTCCCTGACTTCCCCATTTATACTTTAAAAAACAGGGACATCACTAGTAACGATAACCATACTTAACATTCAGATGATAGTAAAATATGAATATTGCTCTGCATCACTACAGTGTTTTCAATTATGCTACTAGGTTTAACCCAAAAAAGAGAAAAGGACAATAAAACGTAAAGAGAAATGGGGGAGTAGGCTTGTCTTTAGGACTGACAGTGTCTTTCGTGGGTTAACCATCCAATAAGCTGCCACTTCAATTGAACTCTAAATATTTACTGATTGCCTGTCCTATGGGGCTTCATACAGGGGTTACTGAATTGGGTAAGAAAGGCTGGGTCTCAGGTTTTAAGGTTAAGATGATCTATTGGAGGAGATTAATCAAATACTCAAAAGAAATATCCCCCCACAAAACAATATAAAATAGTGTGTTACTCATAAGTGAAGTATAGGAAAGTATTCTCTTTTTGACGGATTGGTACAAAATTGACCAGATTGTTGAGCTACAATTAGATCATTTCTAATTTGATCATTAAAGTGACAAAAATGGCTAGATTTTCTGTCCAGGATTTTGGTATATACTGCTGAATTAAGTGCAGTTAACATATTGAGTGTCTTGATATTGTTCATAGATAATGCAATATTATGAAATGTAAAAAGGACTATTTCTAGCTTTGTGTGCACTGTGATTAGTGAAAGTTGATTATGACACACTTTTAGTATCTGAATATAACATAAGATGTTG
Organism: Myotis myotis; assembly: GCF_014108235.1. Classification (NCBI taxonomy): domain Eukaryota; kingdom Metazoa; phylum Chordata; class Mammalia; order Chiroptera; family Vespertilionidae; genus Myotis; species Myotis myotis. The sequence goes on along the minus strand of NW_023416379.1, from coordinate 65,220,721 downwards.
TTTTAAAAATAGACTTGATTATTCCTAGGCAGTAGCTGGTGGAGGTAGAAGGGGTTGTTTGGAGCTGATTAAATAGCAGTAGAGTTTCTGGGTCACAAGGGAGAGCTATAGAGTACACATACATTTGTATAAATTCTTCTCACATCCTTTGGAATTTTAGCTTCTGCATTTACAAACCATTTGAATTCTCTGCTTTATGATCTCCCTTTCATGGGTATAAAAGAACTTAAGTTATTTATAACACCTGTTATATTATTTAGATGATAGTGAGGTCTTAAATGCACATTAACTATGTGTTTTAATTAAAGGATGAACATAGATGTCACCATTAGCAAATATAATGGAAGGAAATTATATCTCGTCACTTGTCTTGAAATGCACTCCAGAATGGCTTAGAAACTACTGTACCTAATGATGGCTGACTAATTCAGTATACCATGCAAGTAAAATCCAGGAAGCTTGTATTTCTCTGCCTTTTTTAAAAAATGAAAAAGCCTTTGTGGAATACAGTTATTATTTCTCAGATATTTAATTTAGGCTTTAAAAGTAGGCTATTTGCTGGTGCTGCTTTTAAAAATCTGAATTCAACGTAGACACTTTATTTCATTGTTCTAGATTCTACTTACATATTGTTACCTATTATATAATGTTAGATGCCACAGAACAAAAACAGATGCTTTATCTCATTTTGTTCAGTGTTTTCTCTGTGTGTTATAAAAATAGCTAATATTTTGCAAGTACTTACTAATTGGCTAACACCACCCTAAATGCGTTATATATATATTAGCTATTTTAATCCTCAAAACAACAACTCTGTAAATAGGTAGGCATTATCATCTCCATTTTACAGATGTAGAATTGGGGTCTTAGGGTATTAAATAACTTGCCAAGCCACAAAGTTAGTAAAAGGAAGAGCCCAGGAAAAGTTTGAACCCAGGAAGTATAGCCTCAGAACTCCTGAGCTATGTTGTCTCAAATATTGGTGCATCGAATCCAAAACCAAAGAAATATAGTGCACTCACTTCCTGGGGACAAGAAGTGGGTAATATTTTACCCTTCTATACCCAAAGTAGGGCTAACACATTTTTATTACCCTCTTTTTTTTAAAAAAATATATTTTTATTGATTTTTTACAGAGAGGAAAGGAGAGAGATAGAGAGTTAGAAACATCGATGAGAGAGAAACATCAATCAGCTGCCTCCTGCACATCTCCTACTGGGGATGTGCCCACAACCCAGGTACATGCCCTTGACCGGAATCGAACCTGGGACCTTTCAGTCCGCAGGCCGACGCTCTATCCGCTGAGCCAAATCGGTTTCGGCTTTATTACCCTTTCTTTAGAGATAAATAGGTGATACAGAATCGCTGACCAGGTAAGGAAGAAATGTCACAGGAAGCGTCATTGAGAACCTGGTAACTGTAATGGGTAAGCACTCAGCTTGACCAGCAGTAGAATTTGTCCACGGAGACAGTTATTAGATATCTGGAAGTTAGGGCACATGTCATTTACTCCTTGTGGCTCTATGATCCTGGGAAACAAAGAAGTTCACAGAGCTTTATGGGCCCACTGACATTCTAAATGAATTGTTCTGATCAAAGTTTACAAATGTAAGGTAATGATTCTTTTTCCAAGTGACATTGAAAGCCACCATAGCCACCACATCCCATATAATATGTTATCATTCAAAAGACTAAGCAGTAAAATGTGGTTAATTCACAAATAAGGATACATTCAGTGTGCATAAATTTATCAGACATTCAAAGTGAAAGGGAAAAAAAAACCATTTTGACATGTTAGAAGTCCTCTATACATCATTCATTCATCCACTGTTTTAGAGCCTTGGAAATAACTGTGATTTGAGCAATCAGATTTCCCAGTTTTAAGTAACCTAATGATAATATTCTTTTTTTTTTTAAATTCAGATTTTTAGAAACTGCTTTTTTTTTTTTCTGTTTGTATGAATTAGCAATGACTGCAAAAGAAAATTCTGAAAAAAATTTCAGATCGCATTATGTGTGTCCCCTTCCAGTGGCTGTATCCTAGACTTTCCACAAAACAAATTATGCTAGTGGTGCACCTTTCTCTCTGATTTTCACCTTGCCAGATGAACTTTTGCCCCTGATTAGCAGTATATTGATAGATGATCTAAGTCTATCTATATACCTTCATGCCAGGAAATCTTGCCAGTCATAGCTCCATCCTAAAGTTATCAGCTAAGTGTACTCAGAACTTAAAAGCAAAGTTTTTTCTTCCCTCATGTATTATCTATGTCTATGTTTAATAATAATAGCTCTCATTTATGCGCTAGACACTGTGCTAAGCAGTTTATATTGATTATCTCAATTAGCCCTCCCAACAATCCTATGTAGCTGCTATTATTACCAGTTTGTAAATGAGGAAACTGAGGAATAGAGAGTTTAAATAATTTCTTTATGGTTATAAAGCAAGAAATATAGCCAGATTTGATTCTGAGCTGGCCAACCTAAGACTTGTGCCTAACCTGTTATATTTAACTAGAGGCCCGGTGCATGAAATTCATGCACTGGTGCGGGGGGGTGGGGGGGGGATGTCCCTTAGCCCGGCCTGCACCCTCTCACAGTCGGGTACCCCTCGCTCCTTACCACCTGCCTGCTTGCTGCCCCTTACTGCTTGGCTCACTGCTCCTTAGTGCTGCCGCAGAGGTGGGAGAGGCTCACACCACTGCTGCTGCGTTCGCCAGCTGTGAGCCTGGCTTCTGGCTGAGCGGTGCTCCCCCTGTGGGAGCGCGCTGACCACCAGGATTCATCTTCTGCATTGCGCATCTCCCCCTGGTGGTCAGTGCACATCATAGCGACTGGCCATTTTGGTCATTCCACCGTAATGGTTGCTTAGGCTTTTATTATATAGACTAAAGGCCCGGTGCACGAAATTTGTGCACTGGGGGATGGGGTTCCCTCAGCCAAGCCAGCCCCTCAGTCCGGGAGCCCTCAGTAGATGTCTTACTGATGGCCACAGTCTGGCAGCAGAGGCTCGGTGCAAGCGTCCCGTGTGTGTGTGTGTGTGTGTGTGTGTGTGTGTGTGTGTGTCTGCTGGGGGCCTGCCCCCAGCCACACCTGGGAGGCGCCCCTCTCTGTTGATCTCTCAGGCTCCTGACCTCCACTGCATGTTGTACTCTCCCTTGAGCTATGGCCAGGGTGGGGCACCCTTTCCTGCTGTGGGATCCCCAGAGCGACCTAGGGACAGGTGCACACAGGGCCTGGCTGCAGGCCGCCCTTTCCTGCTCTGGGATCACAGCAGCGATCCAGGGGCAGGTGCACACAGGGGCTGGCTGTAGGCTGCCCTTTCCTGCTGTGGGATCACCATGGTGACCCAGGGACAGGCGCACACAGGGCTTGGCTGCAGGCCCCCCTTTCCTGATGTGGGATCACCAGGGCAACCCAGGGGCAGGTGCACAGGGGGGCTGGCTGCAGGCTGCCCTATCCTGCTGTGGGATCCCATCCACAATCCCATGGGCAGGCAGGTGCACACAGGGGATGGCTGCAGGCCCCCCTTTCCTGCTCCGTGATCGCCGCTGTGATCCCATGGGCAGGCACACATGGGGGCTGGCTAGAGGCTGCCCTTTCCTGCTCCATGATCTCCAGGGCAATCCCATGGGCAGGTGCACAGGGGGGCTGGCTAGAGGCCCCCCTTTCCTGCTCCATGATTTCCGTGGCAACCCAGCGGCAGGCGCACATGGGGGCTGGCTAGAGGCCACTCTTTCCTGCTCCATGATCGCTGCAGCGACCCAGGGGCAGGGGCACACGGGGGCTGGCTGCAGGCCCCCCTTTCCTGCTCCGTGATCGCAGCTGTGATCCCATGGGCAGGCCACAGGGGAGCGGCTAGAGGCCGCTCTTTCCTGCTCCCTGATCGCTGCAGCAACCCGGGGGCAGGCGCACAGGGGGGGCTGGCTGCAGGCCGCCCTTTCCTGCTGTGGGATCTCCGGTTGCTCATCCCTGGCAGGAGCGCTCTGGTTTCTCCGATCACCAGCAGGGGGGCAGGCAAAGACAGCTGGTTGTCCGATTCAGGGCCAGGGGCAGTGCCTCCCGGCTCTTGCCTGCCGCCTGTGTTTCCAATCACCATCCTTCCCCTATGGCCTCCCATCATTGCGCCTATGTATGCAAATTAACCGCCATCTTTGTTGGTGGTTAACCGCCATCTTTGTTGGCGGTTAATTTGCATATCACCCTGATTAGCCAATGGGAAGGGTAGCGGTCATACGCTAATTACCATGCTTCTCTTTTATTAGATAGGATACCTTCCAAAAGCGTCTAAGTGAGGTTGGTTTCTTTTTTTCTCTCCTTATAGTAATAAAACATAGTAAGTCCAATGAAAATAGTCAAGAATACAGAAAAGACAAGATTTAGAGTATGCTGGACATTCCAGAAGATGCAGGCATGAACTGATTACCGAACGTTGGCTTGATCATATGTGTAGATACCTCCTTCTTCAAAATTGCCAACACATGGAGTTCATCCTCTGTGTATTAGGTAGATTAGCACAGTCAAATGACACATTTTGGAAAAGTTCCCATGGAATCTATTAGACCTATTTGATATTAATGAATTACATATTTATCATGTGGATGGCAGGCACCAACATTACTTGTTAGATTGTTTTCTTAAAAACTGGCTTCTCTCTAAAATTTTATTCCTAGTTAATATACTACTTAACAGTTTATCTTTCTTTCACTTTATTTTCTTCTCTTGAACTGTGCTGAAAATGAGATAACCTGCTTTGTCAAACTATTAAAATGACTCCCTCTCATGCCAGATTTTCGATTGGAGACCTCTGGTCTGTCTCAGATATTAGGAAACAGTGATATTGTTCCATCATCTAGAAACAATATTCTAGGCCCCATCACACAAAACGTGGGAGATGAAGGGAAGCAAAATTGTAAATGTATGCTCGTGGGCCTCCGTGTCCTGAGGTGTCTTCATTTAGTGCTTACTTAGGAGTGGCCTCCTATGGTAAACTGAAAACGGAATAAAAAATAAATGCTTGACTGAAGTAACAGGCTCTAAAACATTAATAGCTAATCACCAGTTATGCTCTTAGTTTTCCTAAGTGTCATCGCTTAGTGCTTTCAGAACACTGTGGGATGCTGATTGGATGAACTACATTTTTAACACTGCCGAATGGAGGACAGAAAAGGGAAAGAAAATATACAACAAAACCCATAACATCATTTCTAAAGGACATTTAGAATGAGGGTCCTACACCCACACACAAACAGCAGAAATTGCAGCACTTTATAATTTTCTCTTTTGTTCTTTTTCAGCCACCTCTGAAAACACATTATTTTCTAATAAATTATACCACCTGATGATCTCATTAATTTTCTTTAACACATTGAAGAAAAATAGTTTAAATAACTATGAAGAAATTAAATGTAAAAATAAAAATCTTTAGTGCCATCTGCTGGACATTTTTAGTAAGTAAAAATATACTTTTAAACTAAAGTCTAAATATGGTTTTAAACACAAACTGAAAAATATTTTTTACTGTGGTGATTTTAAAAAATGACCCAGTAATATCTGTGGTAAAAGCCTGTATTACTGAAATGTTTATAATAAAGTATATATTCTGTATATGATATATATTATAAACTTATCTTGCGGTTGAACTTGAACTTTTTATAGACTGTTTTTTTAGAGTAGTTTTAGGTTCACAGAAAAATTGTCAGGAAGATACAGCAATGCCCCATATATTCCCTGTTTCCATACATGCTTAGCCTTTTCCGTTATCAATATCTTCCAAGAGTGGTACATGTGTTACAATTGATTAACCTATATGGACACATCATTATCACCCAAAGTCCATAGTTTATTTTAGGGTTCATTCTTGGTGTTGCATATTCTGTGGATTTGGACAAATATATAATGACATGTATTCATCATTATAGTATCATACAAGGTAGCTTAAATATCCTAAAACTCCTCTGTGCTCCGTCTATTCATTCCTCCTATCCCTTACTATGATTATTTTTAGAAATACTGATATGTACATATCTGTGATTGATAAAATTTTAAGTTTTAAACAATGATGGATATCTGATTAAAATATGTAATATTTCTTCAGCATATTTTCATACAGGCAGTGTCAAAGTTATCATTTATTATCAAAATTTAGTTATGTAGTGAAGGTTTTTGTTTGTTTTTTACCAAGGGAGATAAAAGATGTATGAAAAAAATGCCTTCATTTTCAAATTTAACCTTGCTGTAGAGATCTCTACTCAGAGAGAGGTCATATATGAATGGGAAATCCTAGATTTAGATATTGCTTGCCTTAGGTGCAGTGGAATTAAGAAATCAAGGAGAAATTTGACATAAATCAGAGGATTGTATGTAGCTAAAGTGGAAAACAGGATTTCACAACGTCTGTTCCAGAATCCTTCTAAAAGAGTATTATTAAGACACCAGAAATCTAAAGTCTAAATTTTATAGACTCTCTTGCTGCTAGAACCCCTGGTGTGATTTAGGTTCCAACAGTCGGATGTAATTCCATGAGATGACTTGAAACTGAGTTAAATGGAAGGGGCGGGGGCACAGCAGCCCACTGGGCATCCATTCTGCTGGTCTCTCTAGCAGGCGCAGTGTGGCTCTGGTTGTGGCTTCTAAATCAGAGCCCTCAGCTGGGTGGTGGGTCCTAGTGCCAGACATTTGGAGAGTGGCTTTCTGATTCTGCAGCTTCCTGAGTGAAGAACTTTGAGTAGCTGGTTTTGTGCTTTTGTTTTGATGTCATTCCTAGCGACCTCGCCAAGACTTTGTTCCTATCTCCTTCCAACAATTTTGTAGCACCAGATTCCATTAGTTAACCTTTTTGCTTAAAAGACTGTGATGTTTATTCTTTTCAACTCAGCTCTGCTATAAGGGGCCACTATTTACAATTATCATTCAAATAAATTATCATTAAAATGAAACGTAATAGAATTTTACTGCTCCTCTCTGTGGCAAAGTAGAAGAGACAGTTTCATTAAAAAGGGGGCATGTGTTTGGGACCCAATAAACCATTTATTTTAAGTGCATATATGTTTTTACTTCACAGTCATTTATCTCTGCTTACCGAGCTGTCATTCAGTAGAACATATAAACTGTATGCTTATATCTTAATATTTACAGACTTTTAAAGGTAACTTGATTTCATCTCCATTTCTGAGAAGTTTTGGAGCATTCACATTCATTTTATTACCTTAGCATGCCTTCTTATTGTTTGCTTTAGTTATTCTGTTAACACTAGACTGTGCCGTATTTTTATTTCAGAGAACAATCCAAGTTCCAAATTATTTAGGAACATCTTTTTGACCAACTAAGTGAAAGAAATCTGACTGATCATTTAACCCCAAATTATCACTTTACTGACAACATATTTCCATTCCTTTTAACTTGGTGTACATTGCCATAAACTACTAACTAATGTCTACATATAACCCACTTTCTAAGTAGATTGTACATTCCTTGGAGTCAAGAACAGTGCTTTAGAGTTGAGGTTACTGTGGATTTTTTGGCAATACAGTGTGAGGTCAAAATTTTAAAAGTAAGCCTCCAATCTATCAGGCTGGCAAAACGTTTAATTTCTGTTATCAAGGTTCTCTCCTGGACATACTCTACTCGGTCTTTTAGAGGCTCTTACCCAACATTCTCTGAAGAACGCTCCTGGCTTCAATCTCCATGTCACTAACTTCATGGGCCCTTCTGGTGCCCTGTTCCATGTGTTCTATGCCAAGGTTGGGAAGGGACACATAGTCCATGCCTCTTGTTTCAGTACCCAAGCCTTCCCGCCATTGTATTCTCTTCCCAAAGCAATTCTCCATTGACGGTGTTATGTGCAAATTGCTCTGATCTCTGCCCCTCTCTTCATGTTGGGGAAGGCTCTCATTTCCCTCAGCACCTGTTGATTAAGCTTTTGGAACTTCAAAGCACCTGCTCCCATCCCCATCCTCCTCCCAGAAAGTCTAGCCTAGACTTTGCAAAGGAAAGCCAGGAAAAAAGGCTGTTTGTCTTCTTCTAGCTTCTGGTCACTTTGCAGATAGAGGAAGGAAAACACAGAATAGAAATAAGTGAAGTGCTGTGCCAGTCACAGTGATTTCCTTCCGTTATACTATTACCAGTCACTTAGCATCATTCTGTGTGTCTTACCAAATATATAAAAAGCCAGGGGCTGTCACGACCAAAACAACCGGATGGATGACCGAACAGCAGACTGTGTGGCGTGACAAGGTCGGCAGGGGGATTAGTGAGGATGACCAAACGACTGAACAAGCAGGCTGCATGGGGCAACCAGGCCAGCAAGGGAGGCAGTTGGGGGGGACCAGGCCAGCAGGGAGGGCAGTTAGGAGACAGAGGTCCCGGATTGTGAGAGGGGTGTCTGACTGCCAGTTTAGGCCCGATCCAGGCAGTTGGACATCCTCGAGGGGTCCCGGATTGGAGAGGGTGCAGTCTGGGCTGAGGGAACCACCCCTCCCATGCACAAATTTCATGCACCGGGCCTCTAGTTTATAATAAATGACCAACAAATAATTATTGGTAAGAATGTCATTAATAATTTCCTGTTTAAATTATTTATTTTCCATTATAGAATGACATTTAGTTTTTTAGAAGATGATAAAAAGCTTTTTAGGTATTCATCTTTATTTTCTTCAAATGTATGCAATTCATCACGCAACTTGCCTACATTTGGAATCTTGGAGTTTCTTGAGTTGAGTGCACAGACATTAAAATCATGCATCATTATTGCATAGTGAAACAATGGAAAACACCCAGGCATAAAACCAAGGTTTCTATATCACTGATTTCCTTTTAAAAGCATTGCATATTTTATAACACTCTGTATTTTCTGTGTAGATCATTTAAATCTGAGATTTGTGATCATATATTTCATCAACCTAGCTAATCAATAATAATTTATTGTTAATTCTAAAATTGAAAGGTACAAATAAATTTTACAAAAAGATTTTACATTTGCAGTCCTGCATTTACTGTAATACCATGTAATAAAATATGCATTTTCATTTATTATTCATAATAGAACACTGTCACATATTTGATATGGATTAAAGCATTAGAACATCAGATACAAAAAATAAATATGCTGCTTATGGTTTCACTACCAGTATCCTGATTCTAAAGGCACATTTTATTGTGAGGACATCTTGACAGTGTGAGATATCAGAGTAATGTAAGGAGAATACAAATTGAAAAAAGGGTATTAAGGTTGGATTTTAAGAGCCAGTTCAGTACAGCATTGCAAAAGGTTACAGAGCAAGTAGATTTTTAGGAAGTAGAGTAATGAATGTGGCTCCTTCGTCCCTCCCCATTCCCTTTCCTCCCTTTCTCCTTTCTTTTTATAATGCCTGCTGCTAAATAAGAAAGGAGCACACTGGGAAATGAGTCTGACAAGTTGGCAGGGTCTTGGGTTGGACTTTTACTTTCAGTGCAGAGGAAGGAAGGGAGTCCTATCTGTAAGTAGAGGAAGAAGCCGGTGAAGATTTGAAGATGTAAGAGAGTTCTGGGTTGGTAAACAGCATAGTCTTTCTTCTCTCATTTTATGACCTTCTGTGATGTCCAAACCAGTAGTATAAACACGGCCTATTGGCAAAACCAGGAAGGAACTTTAACTACCTGTGAGAGGAAGGTACAAATGGCTGCAGGCCACCAAGGGCTGACGTAGGGAGGATGTGAATCCTGGTAGGGTTTGAAGTGATGGCTGTGTGAATGGCTTCATGAATTGTTAGGTGAAGCTCTTGGCAAAGAGCTGCCATAGGTACATCCCTCTGGAAGGAGGACACTGTCCCCAGTGCCTGTCATACGGGGCTACTCTGTGGGCTGGATTTTTCTCCCACTTTTCTGAGACTGGAAGAGAACACCCCTCTAAGATGTTTGTTCCATGGAGAAAGTGAGAATCTAGAGACCTCGCCCTCATAACTCAAATCTGGAAGCCTCATCTTACAAACTGTCCTGCTGTGGCCTAATGGAGAAGGGCCTATTGCTGCTTGCCCACCTCTCTCAGCTCGGGAGACCCCGCAGGCTGAGCTGCACCTGCGCTCAGGAAACCAGAACTGTGTTCACAAGTCATCAAAAAAGAATTTTGAGTCTTTCAGGAAGGCATCGTGGCTTGAGAAAACAGAATTTGGCAATAAATAGTGTTTAGGAGTTGAAAATTAATGAAAGTTATTTTGGGTTTACCTCAGAGAGGTTTTGGGTTCATAATGAAGCAAATATTGCAATGAGTCACATGAATTGTGGGGTTTCCCAGTCTATATATGTTATGTTTACACTATACTGTAGTCTAAGTGTGCAGTGGTATTAGTCTAAAAAATGTACATGCCTTAATTTAAAAAATAATTTATTGCTAAGAAATGCTAACACTCATCTGAGCCTTCAGCAAGTCCATCTTGTTGGTGGAGGGTCTTCCCTCGATGTTGATGGCTGCTGATGGTCAGGGTGGTGGTTGCCAAGGGCTAGGGGGGCTGTGGCAATTTCTTGAAATAAGCCCACCATGAAGTTTGCCACATCTATTGACTCTTTCACAAATGAATTCTCTGTAGCCTGTGATGATGTTTCATAGCATTTTACCCACCACAGAACTTCTTTCCAAATTTGAGCCAATCCCCCCCAAACCTTGTGACTGCTTTATCAACTAAGTTTGTGTAATATTCCAAGTCCTTTGTTATTATTTCAACACTCTTCCCAGCATCTTCACCAGGAGTCGATTCTATCTCTAAAAACCACTTTCCCTGCTCATCCATAAGAAGCAACTCTTCCAGGATTAATGATGTGTAGCCACGTCATTAATTCTCCTAGCTGGATAACTTGCTGCAGCATCTATATCAGCACTTGCTGCTTCACCTTGCACTTTTCTATGCCAGAGATGCTTCTCTTCTTAAACCTCATGAACCAACCTCTGCTCTCTCAGCTGTCATAGAAGAGTTAGGGCATTGATCTGGATTAGGCTTTGGTTTAAGGAAATGTTGTGGCTGGTTTGATCTTCTATCTAGACCACCAAAACTTTATCCATATCAGCAATAAGAGTGCTATGCTGTCTTATCATTACTGTGTTCACTGGAGTAGCACTTTTAATTTCCTTCAAGAATTTCCTTTTGCATATACAACTTGGCTAACTGTTTGGCACACCAGGCCTAGCCTTCAGCCAGTTTTGTCTTTTGGCATGCCTTCTATTCATGCCTTATTATTTTTTAGCTTTTGATTTAAAGAGAGACGTGTGATTATTCCTTCACTTGAACACTTAGAGGCCATCATAGGGGTATTATTGGCCAAATTTCAATATTGTTGTGACTCAGGGTATAGGGAAGCCCGAGGAGAGGGAGAGAGATGGGGAAATGGCCAGTAGGTGGAACAGTCAGAACACACACAACATTTAACAATCAAGTTCACTGTCTGATATGGGTGTGGTTGGCGGTACCCTAAAGTAATTGCAACAATAACATCAAAGATCACTGATCACAGATCACCATAACAAATATAAAAATGATGAAAAAGTCTGAAATACTGTGAAAATTACTAAAACGTGACACAGAGTGAGCAAATGCTGTTGAAAAAAATGGTGCTGGTAGCTGGATTCAAGGTTACCACAAACTGTCAATTTGTAAACAATGCAATATCTGAGAAGCACAGTGAAACGAGGTATGCCTCTACTGAGCAAGAGGCAAATGTCTGCTCTACAGAAGTTTCCTGGCATGAGTTCATCTGCATAACTTTTGCTTTTCCATGGTCAGCTCTTGTTCATTAGCCATGATCAAAAATTGGCATTATCTGACAGATAACACTTTCCTGAGTCCAAAAAACCTTTTATTTTCATGTCACATCCATATTTGTTGTCATACTTTATGTGAACTCAATGTAAGATCTGAAGAATGTGTATTTAAGATAATATATTCATAATAATAATAGAATAGGAGAAGCAAGTCCACGACAAAAAGTAGTTTCCTCATCAATAAAATGGGAATAAGATTATCTTTCTCATACAGTTATTATTTGTTTAAATACTAGTATATGCAGATCCTCATAAAATTAATTAGATGGCATAAATGGTCAACTTTATTTTATACATAATAATGTTGTCACATACATTCATTATTTTCAGTTCTTATGGCACTCATTTGTTAGTGATATTTGATGAAATAGAACTGCATTTTTTCTTTTTAATATGAATGTTTCATACAAACAAAGAGGACAAAGAAGGGAATAAAGCATACCTCATGCATCCATCATTCAGCTTAAGAAATAAAGCATTTCTGCCCTGACTGGTTTGGCCCAGTGGATAGAGTGTCGGCCTGCAGACTGAAGGGTCCCAGGTTCAAGGGCATGTGCCTTGGTTGCGGGCACATCCCCAGTAGGGAGTGTGCAGGAGGCAGCTGATTGATGTTTCCCTCTCATTGATGTTTCTAACTCTCTATCCCTCTCCCTTCCTCTCTGTAAAAATCAATAAAGTATATTGAAGAAAAAAAAAGAAATAAAACATTTCTAATACTTTTGAAGCCTAGGCTTGGAAAAATTTCATATCAGCATGAAAACAATATGTATTCTCCCCCTTGTGAGTACTCATCAAGTTTAACAAGTTTAGTCTCCTTGGCACATATATACATATCTAAATTTGTTGATTGTATTATTCAACTCTCCCCTATCATTATTTATTTTTCATATGTCTGGGTCTGTTGATTACAGAGAGAGAGGTGAGTAAAATATTCTACAATGAAGATGAATTTCTCTGTCCTAGTGGTTTTATCATTTTTTTACTTTGTATGTTATTATATGCACTCAAGTTTAGAATTGTCATGTACAACATGAAATTAATACTTTTTAAATAGTAGGTTAACCTCTTTATCTATAGTAAAGCTTTTGCTTTAAATATTGTATGTTTGGTATTGTTTTTGTTAATCTTTCCCTGGGATATATTTTTTCAGTCACTTATTTAAAACATTCTGTGCCTGTATAGTTTGGTTATAGCTCCTCTATTCCGTATGTAACTGATTTTTAGAAATCTAACGTGATGTAATATTTGTCTTTCTCTGACTGGCTTATTTTACTTAGCATAATAATCTCCTGGTTCATTCATGCTATCTCAAGTGGTAAGAGATCCTTCTTTATTACTGCATTGTGTATATGCACCACAGCTTTTTTTATCCATTCATCTACTGATGAGCACTTGCCAAAAAAAAGACAAATATCATATGATCTCATTTATGTGGAATCTAATGAACAAAATAAACTGATGAACAAAATAGGTCCAGAGATATGGAAGCATGGAACGGACTGACACATTTCAGAAGGAAGGGGCAGGGGGCATGGAAAAGATTAACCAAAGAACTTACTGGTATGTGCATATATGCATAGTTCATGGACACAGACAATAGAGTGGTAAAGGCCTGGGGTGAGGTGGGAACCAGGTGGAGAGGGGCAAAGGGGGGAAAATGGGTGACATCTGTAATACTTTCAACAATAAAAATAAATTTAAAAAAATGTAATGTGATGACCTCTGTGTTTCGATAATGCTGTAGTCACTGTGATTCCTGAGTGCTGGATTGTGTCTGCCATCGCATACCATTACTTCTAATTGTCCTGCTTTGTATATGTTTGTTTGTTTCAATTTTTTGTCTTCTTTGGAATGCTTTTTTTTCATTCCATGTTCTTCCCTCTTCTAGTTTGGATATTATATGCTCTATTTCAGATACTTTTGGTGGCTACGTAACTAAATTTTTGTTTTCAGCCACTTGTACAAAAGTTAAAACACGTTCTTGGTCACAGAGACTCCGTACATGTCGCTAGGGCAGCTGTTTGTGTCAGAGCTGTGTTACCTCTCTGAATTACTGCTCCTATTTCATTTTTCTCCTTTGAGGATCTCCATACATTCTCTCCAACTCAAACACGAATTTAAAAAGTATTCTTTTAAATATTTTCCAGCATGTGTGGCAATAGAATTTTTCAGGATATTTAGTCCTCACCATGAACTTGTTTGTAAATTTATTTTTTGTTTTTTCTTAAAATGGACTAAGACAAATATATATAATCTTTCCATTAAGCAAATATGCATTGGCTACTGTTAAGGAGGTATATGTCTTCACTATCTTGCCAAACTATTCGTTTCTAATTCAATTTACTGTTTGGTAGAAGAGAGATGTCATTTATAGAAATAGTAATAATATATGGTAAACAAAAACAAAGATGAAGTAGCTTATCAATAACCAAGTGAAATGCTATGAGATGGCAATACAGTTAGGTTTCATCTCAGTGGTCAGTGTCCTGCACACATATCCTATCTAATAAAAGAGAAACATGGTAATTAGCGTACGACCGCTACCCTTCCCATTGGCTAATCAGGGCAATATGCAAATTAACTTCCAGCCAAGATGGCGGCCGGCAGCCAGGCAGCTGGAAGCGAACATGAGGCTTGCTTGCTTCAGTGACAGAGGAGTCCAACGTTCCCCGCCTGCCTTGCCGGCCTCTGAGCTTGCAGTTTAAGAAACATTGTAACAAATATAGAAGCTAAACAAAACCCCAGAAACCTGCTTTCAGCCGGCCAGGATCTCAGAGCTGGAGTTGATACAGTGTTTCGATTATAGAACCTAAACAAACCAGATACTTGCTTTCAGCAGCAGAGGCCTCAGAGCTGGAGCCAGAGCTAAACCTGACCCAGAATAAAAAAGAAAAAAGAAAAAAAGGAGCAGTTGGGAGCTTCAGTCACCCTGAAAACAGCCCTCAGCCCCTCACCCAGACTGGCCAGGCACCCCAGTGGGGACCCCCACCCTGAAGGGTGTGTGACCAGCTGCAAACAGCCATCATCCCCTCAACCAGGCTGGCCAGGCACCCCAGTGGGGACCCCCACCCTGATCCAGGACACCCTTCAGGGCAAACCAGCCAGCCCCACCCATGCACCAGCCCTCTATCCTATATAGTAAAAGGGTAATATGCCTCTCAGCACTGGGATCAGCGGAGCCGCGAGGCCTCCCGGCACCGGGATCAGCGTGACAGGGGGCAGCACCCAAACCCCCTGATCATCCTGCAGCTCTGTGTGTGACAGGGTGCGGCACCTCAACCCCCTGATTGGCCCTGCTCTGTGTGTGACAGGGTGCGGCGCCCCAACTCCCCCCCTCCCCACGGGCCCTGCTCTATGTGTGACAGGGTAGCGCCATAACCTCCCCATCGGCCCTGCCCTGAGTGTGACAGTGGCGGCGCCCCAACCCCATGATCGGCCCTGCTCTGTGGGTGATAGAGGGCGGAGCCCCAACCCCCTGATCCGCCCTGCCCTGAGTGTGACAGGGGAAGGCGCCCCAACTCCCCAATCGGCCCTGCTCTGAGCCCGACCAGGGGCTGCACCTAGGGATTGGGCCTGCCCTCTGCCACTCGGGTGCAGGCCTAAGCCAGCAGGTCGTTATCTCCCGAGGGGTCCCAGACTGCGAGAGGGCACAGGCCAGGCTGAGGGGCCCCCCCACCCCCCCAAGTGCACAAATTTTTGTGCACTGGGCCTCTAGTATTGTATAAATGTTTCCTGAAATAGATTGCCTTTTAATTGGGCCTTATGGAATGGATAAAAGTCTTGTTTGAATTTAATAAAAGAGAGAGACTTTCAATTTCAAACCATTATATCCCAGTATAAAGCATACTATCAGGAGTTGTCAAATGGCCTATCATCTGTTTTGGAAATAAAGTTTTATTGGAATTTAGTCACATTTATCATTATGTACATTTCTATGCTATAATAGTAGAGTTGAGAAATTGCAACAGAAATTATGTGGCCTGCAAGTTCTAAAATATTTACAACTTGGCCTCTTACCATATATTTTGCCTACATCCATACTAAATTGTGTTCTGTAATACAAAATAAGTTTATAGGGAAGCTTTTTCTTGAGAGCTTGTTTGGAGGTTCTAGCAGGGGAGCGCAGCTACTCGTATACCCTTGACCGAAGACCGGTCCTCTCCTCGGGGGGGAAGGTCGTCCTCTTCGACCGAGCGCGCAGCTTCGGGAGGGACGCACATGGATCGGTGAGGGAGGAGGGGGACACCCGCCTAGCCAGCCAGATCAGCCGAATCAACCCTGGCGATCAATGGGGTGACAGATGTCGCAGCCAGATCGCCCTCACATCCGGGAAGCTTTTTCTTTAGTTTAGCTTTCTTCTCTTTTGTATTTTCTTAAGTGGATTTGATTTGGTGGTTCTCACAATAAATACTAATTCATGGACTCCCTCTACGCTTAAAGTCTATTTCTGTTTCTTTGATTTGAGGTATGTTTTTACTCCTACTCCTTAATAATTATTTTCTTTAATACAAGTTTTAAGATTTTCAGTGCTGTTTTGTATGGTTACTTTTTAAATAGTAGATACCCACAGTTCTTTTTTACTCTGCTATGCTTTTTTTTAATGTAATGTATCCAATAACTTCAATAAATTGATCAAGTATTCTTGCATTTATCAAATAACATATCACTATATCCTTCTATAAACTGAAATTAACTAGTCTTTAAGTTGAAAAGGTTTCAGATTCTAAAGTACTTTATGTGCTTTAATTATGGGAATTAACTAGGGGAAAAATGTCAATGGGCAAAGCAGGAAAGGTATTTCAGAACTTTAAAAGTAATCAGTAAATTTCTGCTCAAAAGCTATTGATGTCAAAAGGAAAACATAATGCAGTGCTTCAAGTGCAGTGCTTGGACTTAACTTACTTGGTTCAGTTTCCAGTGAGTGCCAGTTCCCCACGGCGATGTTAGATGTGGTGGGTCAAGCTAACTGCCTGAGTGAACAAGAGCATGTATGTGTGTGCTCCGTGTCCTAGGGAATACTCACGCCCAGCAAGCGAGCTCTGATACTCAGATACATTTGATTAGTCACTTCCCAGGAGCTTCTCTTTTGGTGTAATAGCCAGTGACTGCTGGCTAGGCTTAGGATGACTCTTTCAGTTCTCATTTACAAAACTAAGGCATCCTTTCACTGGGGAGTCCCTGGATATCCTAATGTTCTATACAGAACAGCTAATGGTTTCTCCTTGTAACGATTTAAGATTGAGGGATTTGAACCGATGTGGAGGGGAGGGGACTTGAATCATATTAACTGTAAATGTGGGGCATGTAAAAATCTGAATATTTATAAGGTGTGGTTTACAACATTTAATGTGACTTGGAAGAACCACCAAGTTAAAATGCATAAGCTATCATTCTGTATATTTTATCAAATACTTGAAGCAAAATACACAGTTTCTAGGAAGTAGGGGTGAAGGAAGATAACGTTGTAAAACACAGATTGCCTAGCAACATAGTTTAAAAGGTTTTTTTCCTCCCCAAGTATGGATCATACATAAATAATGGATTATGGAATCAATTTACTGTGACACTTTTGAAAGATAGTAATCAGTATTAAATTTAGAGTAAGATAGAAAATATCAGAGAACATCACATATAGTTATTAGGCTGAGTATTTTGCATAACTTTTGCTTCGATTATATACACACAGGAGTAGAAGGTGTTGAGACCTAGTTGAAATACTTTGAAAGCTGTCTGTCTAAAAGAGGCAGAGGCATGGAGCTGATACATGAATTCCACTGTTGGAAACAGAGTGATTCTATAGAGTCTGCTTACATCTGTGTGGTTCAGTGCAGGTAAAATTGGGACTAATAGAATACATGCTAATACATTTCTTACCTTTGTAGGTAAGATTATTGGAGAAGTTGCTTGGTATGTTTTGCTTTAGTTCAAGTAGCTATGACTCTATTCTGTTTGGAAAAAAATTTCTTTTTGTCTTCCATCATTTATTTAGTTTGCTACCATTCTCTCTTTTGCCAGGAGATTGCATCAACAATTTGAAAGCTATAAGGAACAAGTGAGAAAAATAGGGGAAGAAGCACGGCGTTACCAGGGCGAGCACAAAGACGATGCTCCGACTTGTGGCATCTGTCACAAAACAAAGTTTGCTGATGGGTGCGGCCACCTCTGCTCCTACTGCCGCACCAAATTCTGCGCCCGTTGCGGAGGCCGCGTGTCTCTGCGATCGAACAACGTGAGTATTCGGGGGGCGTGAGAGAAGTGTTGAATGTGGATACCAATCTGTAGCTTCCCAAGCAGAAATATTGCTTGCATGTTAGAGAGCAAACGCGTGCATAAATGTACAAGTGAATATGCCCCTCCCCATTTCCTTCTTTTGTTTTTCATAAGATTCACAGTAGTGCAGTAGTGATGAAAATAATTCATAAAAAGATCGTTTCTATATGTTGTATCTTTTTTAAAAATATATTTTTATTTACTTCAGAGAGGAAGGGAGAGGGAGAGAGAGAAAAAACATCAATGATGAGAGAGAATCATCCATCAGCTGCCTCCTGCTCGCCCCCTACTGGGGATTGAGCCCGCAACCTGGGCACATGCCCTTGACTGGAATGGAACCTGGGACCCTTTAGTCTGCAGGAGGAAGCTCAATCCACCAAGCCAAATTGGCCAGGGCTATATGTTGTATCTTAATAAATTATTCCCATTCAGAATCAACTGATTTATCTGTAGAAATCAATTTATTTTCTGAAGAATGCAGTAAACGTAGATATAGTATCATGAGTTGTAAAACTTGAAAGCTAGGGCCAGTTCTTGTAAAAAAACAAAATAAAACAAAAACCCCCTTTAGTTTCTGCAACATTGGTTTCAGATTGAATGAAGGTAAAATGCAAAGTAAACTGTATGACATTAAATGTAATGTAATTTCATATCATGTTAAAGAAATACAGTGCTTATTTTATCTCATGGAAATTATTCGAATTTTTAAAGAGCATGTTAAAGCATTTTAATGTGCCTTTTAAAACTTACTTGTTCTCTATGAGCTATAGTCTCAACTTGATGTAGTTTTCTTAGTTGCCTTAAATAACAGCTACTCTTCCATTATGCCAGTGCTTTAAATATATTCAAAATTTTGAGGCAATAAGATGCTAATATAAGGGACTTAATATTATACTTTGTGAAGTACTAGATTAATTCTAATAAGTATTTAGTTTAGAACACATTTTAATGTTGTACTTTATTATATTTCAAATGTTGATACAATGGAATTATTTATAGGGATGTCTGTAAGAGTTTTCTTTGATACAGATCTTCAATGTATTGTAGAAGTTAAGGTTATCACAGACAATAGTGTGGTGAAGGCCTGGAAGGGGGGGAGGGGTACAAGGGGCCAATAGGGGAAAAAGAGGGGCATCTGTAATACTTTCAATAAAAAGATAAAATTTAAAGAAGATTATCATATACCTAAATAATTCCCGTTGTTTGTTTAAAGAATTTCACATATTATCTAATCATGTATAAATTTTAACGTAATACAAAGTTATAATTAAAAATAACTTTAGGCACTTTTGATATCTTCCTAATTTGGAAAATCACTGTTAAAATTACACTGAACCTCCCAATCAGCATTGTATTTTTTGGTAGTGTACTTAAGTAGTAGGTAGGGTATTCTAACAACTTTTCCGGTAGAATTAAGGCATTCAGTAAAATAGATATTATACTTTAACGTGAGCCTACTATTATCTCTGTGGCCTTGGGAAGATAATTCAATTAAAATTGTTAAAATTAGGTTCTTTATGAAATGTATATTTTTATGTTTTATTCTTATAGCCACATAAGTTTTCGTTTTTACTTCTAAAAGTTCTATGCCACCTTAAAGGCTTTCTAGAACAACCTTGAGTTAAGGTATTGTCTGGCACATAAAAAGTGTGCAAGACCTATTTGTTAATTTTCCCTTATTTGGTATTCTTAAACATACTGTTTTGGAATGAATTCTCACAAACCAGACCTGGGAATGATATTTTAGGGTGCAAATCAGCTGAGTGCTAATGCTGACTGAGTGTGTTTAATTTCCTATTATAAGTTTGAGGCAAACTAATATAAATATAGTTAAACATTTATATTTTAAAATTATTAGGGTTAAACTCATGTTTTAAAAAGGAAAGGTGTTTAAAGAAAATTGAGCTAGGAGAGAATGCTTTAGAGTAAACAGTCTGTCCTAATGTAGTTCATCCATTTTTACTAAACCCAATCCAATTTTGGAAAAAATATTAAAAAGAATAAAATTTTAAAAAAACACACACAACTTAAACTATTTAATCTTGAACATAAGACAAAAAATGTAAAAAGTTGTTTTTTTGTATGATAGTTAAATGTTAAAATGTGTATTACAAATAAATGTTGCTTGTGGAATAATTTATGGTTAAAATAAAGTATTTTTTTAACTTTTACTTATTATAAACATTTCCCATTCTTAGATTTTTTTCAATTTGTAACTATAAATATTTTAATACTAATTTTATAAAATTATTCATACAAATGCATTTTAATGTATCCTTTAATAATAGGTAGACTATGTTAGTGAATTAAGCTTTCTTTCTTAAGAATGTTTTAAATGTTTATTTCATAATCCAATTTCTAAACATTTTAGAAATTACAGTGCCCAACTTTTGTATCTAGCATATAGCAGGATCCATATATGTGCATTTTCAATGAAAGATTGAACAATGACTATTTGGAGGGAAGAGTAAACATTTAATTTTTAATATATGTACCTGTGTTTTAACACTTAAGAGTGACATATAATTGTTTTTCTTAAAAATCTATTTATTAATATGTGCCTTATTTTTGTTTTTCTCTTCCTCTTTTTCTTCTTTCTTTATTCTGCTTCCTTGGATGCTTACACAAAGGAGGACAAAGTGGTTAGAATCCATGATTTCTTTTCTATCACTTGTTATATAATGTTGTGAACTTTATTAAGTGAATGTTTCACCTAGTATTATTAATCACTATATTTCACAAAGAAGTTATATGCTAGAAGGAGCGCATTCCCAGTTCTCATGGGGAAAAATAATAAAATGAATATCTAGGAACATTACAGAGTTTATATTAATAGGTAAAGTTTGATTAGTTTCCATTCATCGGAATGGTGATTTTAATATAATTTAAACCATTATGAACTTATATGTCCTCTTAGCTCTCTGATTTTTGATGATGATTCCGTCTGCTGTCAGGAGCAATAAAGTCTAAGGGACTTCACCTTTCTCAGCACTCGGTAGATGCAGAGGTAGATGATTTGAAACTTTACTGAGAAGGAATGGAATGAACTGACTTAGTGAAGATAATGGATGTAATTTAAACCAAGAGCTCAAAAAAGTGATTTTTCTATAGAACACAAGTAGCAGAGTTGTCATATTAAACCACATTATATACCATTTTCTTCTCCCTCGTGCGTAGAAATCACGCCCGAGGGGAGTGAAAGGTCACTTTGAACTCTCATCTGCTGTAGAAACCACAGAGGCTGTGCTCGGGAAGATAGGGTCCAAGTGGAACCTTCAGTCAGCCTGTCCTTTGAGTGTACACTATACGCTTTCATTTGGTGTAAATTACAATTTCTCCATAGCTCATTGAATTCCCAATATGAGACTGAGACAGTGAGTATTTGGGGTTCAATATATCAACTCAGCTGCCTTTGTTCAACTGTTTTCAAGTTTAAATGATGTACTGCAGTGCATAAGTAGCAAGCATGACATTGAATTGAACATTAAGTGTGTTTTAAAATTTGATGCTAGTATATGTTCAGCAGTTCTTTTCTGTGAAAAGGAAATCAGATTGAAAATTACCTAGTTTGTTTTCACTAAATGTGTTTGTCTTTACCAATAGTGGTACATGCGATCATTTGGGGGGCTTTATTTAATGTAAAACATACTGTGTTAGAAAAACTATAATTAGGATGTTATATCTTTGATGTCATGAATATTATTACTTTGGATGAGTCCACTTTAAAATAGATAATTTTTAATTCCTTTAACTAGTAAAAGTTTAAGTGAATAATAATGCTGGTGTTATGTGCACTTGGTGTTAAGACTTCAGCTATTCTTGCAGGGCTGGCCAGACTCATTGTCCCTTTAACAACACTTCCCATAATGGTAGGTTATTTGTGCTTATTATGGCAATGAGAGTTTAAGTGAACTTTGTGGTTTTCAGGCTAAAAATAGGGAGGAAATACCTGTAAAATACCATCACTTTTAGTTACTTTCTTCTCTTGATTAGAATGCATATATCAACCATTTATTTTTAAATAGTTTGTCATATGTCATAATTTTATTAAAAAGCTTTTAACCTATTGAGGTTGTTCAATGAATTGCATTTCTCATCAAGAACACTGAAGTCAGCTCTTGTCTTACCTTTGTTAAAATAACTGAGTATTAAACAAATTACTTAATTGGTGGTTCTTTCCCTATTTCTCTGAGCTCTTTCATTTTTGGTAGAGAAATTATAATTTACAGAGGTGTGTGTGTGTGTGTGTGTGTGTGTGTGTGTGTGTGTGTGTGTGTTGGTATGAGTAGAAAGGGAAGAGAATGGTACCTTTCTAAAGCAATCTCCTTTTGATCAATATAAGATTAATGAGTTCTACTTAGTTTTGCTGAATAAATGTGACTACAATACTAGTGTATATGATCTGATCTAAGCTTAGCTAACATAATTCTTCCTTTTATTAACTCCAACAAAAATTATTATTGATCTCATATTTTATATCCTGGCAGTGTTTTATTTTAAAACCACACTTAGCCTGAAACAAATCTAACAATATCTTGGAAGCTTGTGCACTTACATATAAAGAAAGTGACTCTCATAAAGAATCACCTTGCATTTGACATAGGTAATAGCTTATAATAGGAGATTATTTTATACAAGTTCACACTCTCATAGGTAAAATTATGATCATTTACTTCATTGAAAGTCCTTCCAGCTGGTTTAAATTGACTTTGTCTTTTTTACTCTCTATTTGGTGGCAGAATATTGAATTTAGATAACTCTTTTGATAACATTAGCACTTTGCTGTTAAACAAACTGAATTGAATCCTCCAAATTCAGTCCTTTACTGGTTATGATTATCTTTAGTATTTTTTTTTGTGGGGGGGACAGGGGATAGGGTGATTGATTTGTGAATACAGCAACTAAAAATGATCTTGCTACATTTCTAAATAAACTTTATTTTCACACAAAGAAGTGCCAGGCTTTATAAGGTAAGACTATTTTGTAATAAACATCAGCAATACTATGGAAAATAGAACACTACCTAGTTTTCTCATTCTTTCAAACTGTGAAAGATGCAGCTACAGTGGGGCCTTGACTTACGAGTTTAATTCGTTCCATGACGGAGCTCGTAACTCAAATTACTCCTATGTCAAATCAACTGTGAACGAGTGAGACACGTGATGCTGGGCTGATGTTGTGGCGATCACTGTGATGTTCACTGCGCCAGCTAGCGGTGGGGTATCTGAAGCTGGCTCGTAACCCGAATTTTAGCTCGCAACTCAAAGCAAAAAATCAGTTTGGAGACGGCTCGTATCTCGAAAAACTCGTTAGTCGGGACACTTGTAAGTCAAGGCCCCACTGTACCTACTTTTTAAACAAGTGTAAAAGATACATTTTTATATCAAGATAGTAACTATTGAGTCCTGCTTTTTAAAAACCGGCTCCTCGTGGCTTTTAATTGTTGTTTGCTTTTAGAAATCATTTTACCTGATGCATTGATGAAGCTAGTATAGTTTTGTACAAAAAGTTCATAAAAGACAAGGAGGGGTGAGATAGGACAGTGGGGAGTTTGTAACTGGACTTTTTTTTTTAATCATAAGTTGTTATTTATGGGATGATCAATTCTTAACAGCATAAAGAATTTTACCCTTACAGATTTTGCTCTTAAATAGCAAATTTATGATTTTTTTAAAAAAATCCCTTGCTAGGGTTAAAGAGAAGCAAGTCAATAGTAGAATAATAACCATTTTAAAAAATAGTTTGAATGATTGCATTAAATATTTATTCTTATTATGAAAAATTTTCTCTCAGAGTTACCCATATTTAGTCCATGGCATGATGAAGTATGTGATCGTGGTTTTCAAACTTCATTCTTTTGAGAAAAGCATCTATAAAAGTTTTCCTGGACCTACTTTCATGTTCTCTTTTTATTTTTCTAGATGATTTGACAATGATTTCTCTGCAAAAATGTCCTATTAAAGAGTCTTTCCAGAAATATAATATAGGCCTAAGGAGGGAAGTTTATAACTATAGATAAAAATATCAATAAGTAAATGTTAGGGTGGATCAAGGAGAGAACTTTCTCTAAGTAATTTAATAGTTTAGCTTTCTCAAGGTGTCTCTTCTCATTTTGTTGTGCTTGTCATAGAGGGTAGTAAAACGTCAAACTGTAAAAACTTTTATGTTGGGTAATTCAGAAAGTTGTAAATTTTTTATTCCAATTCTGTTTTAGGAATTTGCTATATTGTTTTTCAAGGGCATGGAATTTTAATTTCTTATTATTCTTATTATTCTGGAAATGTTTGCTAATAGTCAATAATCATTAGGAAGTTTATGGTTCTTGTTTTGCCCCCAACCTGAAATCATTGTTTAATACACTTTAAAAAATTTGTTTCTGGAAATTACAATTTCACAAGCCAGTGTTAAATATGGATGCATAGTAGCACTAAGGGAGTTGCGGCAGGGTGTAGAAAGTAGCCTCTTCTAGTATAAGGGAGCTTTGTAAAAAGGGAGCATGGTAAAAAGCTCCTAATTTGGGGGGACATCTCTTCTTTATATACCAAGGAGTGGGATTGCAGGTCATAGCTCTATGGTTAACATTTTGAGGGACTGATGAAGTGTTTTCCCAATCAGCTGAACAGCAATGTTTGAGGGTTCCGATTTCTCCACATTCTTGTCAACACTTGTCTGCTTTTTCCCTCCATAATGATCATGTTTCATGTGAAATAAAATGATATCTCATTGTGCTTTTCATAAAGCTGATTCTAAGCCAAAGTCTTATATTTTCAAAGTCAGCAATTTCTTGAGAATAGATTTTCTTAAAGGACAAGCATCTTCAAAGTATTAGAAATTCAGCTTCTTTCTTCCCTCTGGATTCTTTATTTTCCTTACATTAGAATTATGTAAGTACTTATTAATCTATATAAATCAATCAGAACAGGAACTCTGTTAAATTTAAGATAACTTGGAATCTAATTTCTGGCTAGACTAGCTATCCCTAGGGTGCACACAAATTAAGAGATTTTTTTATTGCCAATTGAAGAGACTATTTTATACATGCAGAGAGAACTTGCAGGTTCATTTTGCCGTTCAGGTATAGGTCTGAAATTAACACAAAAACTCTAGCCCAGACTTTAAAGCTCTGTTCTGTTCAGGGTGCATGGGACATTTTCTTGAGGGAAGTGAGCTTTATGTCTATTTGTTTGTATGCTAACAAAAGCGCACATCCCTCTTTTGACTTTTGTACTTTTCAACTCTATAATCATTTTATTTTTAAAATAATTTATTTCTCTATATTTTTATTTGATGAGGCATTATTGTCATAACTTCCTTTATTTTTGAGCATGGTAATTTCAAATTAGTGGTTAGTGCCACATAAATAAATGCTTTATTCAAGACATTTTTAAATATAATTTTGCACTTTGCCCTAAGACATGTGAACAGACACAAAATAATGTAATATGTTGTGTTTTGTAATAGTTGGAATATTTAATGAAATATTACTATATCAAACATCAAATGAACAATTGAAGTAATTGTCTTCTAATTCATCTTGAAATTATTTTGAAAAGAAAATGTTGAGATTATAAAAAGTCATTGTTTAACTGCATCTATCACACTGGTGAAGTAAAGTATTGTGATAGAGAAAATGAGGGCTTTAGAATTTGACTTGGCACAATTTAGTAAGTACAGATGAACCAAAAATATACTTTTATAATTTACTTTTAACTAGATCAGCATTGGTTAAATGTTTTGCAAAGTAATTTCCAACTTAGGTTATTTCATGGAATTGTATCCACACTGAAAGTTAGTTTACTTATTACAGGCAAAATTCTTTTTTGGTAGAGATTAAAAGTATGACCAGAGAAGTTCAGAGATTTTCTAGACATTAAAAGGTTGACAGGATGCAGTTGAAAATTCAGAGTGCCTGCCTCAGAACGTGTGACATTTAAAATAAGATCATGTGATTAATTAATTTTTTCCAAGATAAATCCTTGTGTTATAAACAGTAGAGACTGTTTTCAAGGAATATTAAATCTCATTTTATTTGTGGACATGTTTTAATTCCTCTGCTTTGTTCTGATTACTTGGATGACATGGGCCGTATTTTATTTTTCTTGTTGATTTGCTCAGCACTTATCACAATGCTGCCAATATAGTAAGCACTCTATGAACTTAGAATGAATGAATGAATGAATGAATGAATGAATGGCACTTCTCTGTACCTTTTGTGCCTCAATTAAGTTTTTTGAAATTCTAGTTTTGAAACTCTAATATACAATTTTGCATTTTAGTGTATCTTTCTTAGTTATTATGTGGAGTTGTCTCATTGAACCAGTGACCTTTGGCTTTATCTTTTCCACGTGGTTCAGATTACATGGTGTTAGAGAGATATTTGGTCCCCTTCCTTCTCACACAAGACTCTGGAAGATACTTGAGTTGAGAAGAATAAGGAGGCTTCCCCAAAGCTATTCTTCTTAACCAAGACCAGATGTGAACCCACCTCAGTGGTGAATGGTGCATTCATGAAAGATGGGAGCAGATAGATTTTAATTTTTGAAGGATTCATTCAAATGTGTAAGCAATCTCCTTTCCATTTCGTGAGTGCTTAATGTATGACTAATACACTTCTTGGTTGGTTCTTTATTAACTAAAATGAATTAATTTACTTTCATTTATATTTTTTATAAGCACACGAGTTTGGTTGAAAGTCAAAGACTTATAGGCACTGGGTTTTTTTAGTCATACAAAAAATAGATAACATGTTATTGACAAAGCATGGTATTATTAGAAACTGATTTCACTTGTTCTTTCAATTCGCTCTTTTATAGAAGCAGCTTATTTTTGGAAATATATGACCCAAATACATAATGCATTGTATTTTTGCCATCATTTATAAGCAAATTAAAATAGAAAACACCAAGTTGCATTTACAAAGTAATTATATTTGTTACAAACATTTGGGATTGTCTTTTTACAGATTTTTTAGTACTCTATAAGACTGCTTTTTCCCACTTTTATTTTTGTTTAATGCATTAGAAAATATTTGAGTAAAAATATAATATTATAGTCTAATATAGTATTCTGTAGAAAGTTACTGCATGTTTTTGTGATTTTTAAATGCTTTTTGTGTTATTTCTTTTTAATTTTATTTCAGAAAGCTAAAATTGTGTCGTTAATTCTTCTACTTGAGTTGGCTATAGCAAATATATAATCTCCTATTCCTTATTCAACTGTGTGGTTATAATAATTTAATGTATAGTCTACAAATGCAAATAACTTTCTATCAGTTTAGTTGGAAGATCATTTATATATTTAATTGCTTATATTAAGATGCTTTCTTATGAAACAGATTTTTTAAATATACATTTTTTATTTTTAGAGAGAGAGGAAGGGAGAGGGAGAGAGAGAAACATCAATGTAAATGTGAGACCTTGATCAGCTGCCTCCTATATGCCCCCTACCAGGGATTGAGCCCACCACCCAGGCATGTGCCCTGACTGGGAATCAAACCAGCAACCTTTCAGTGCACTGAACATCACCCAACTAACTGAGCCACACCCACCAGGGATGAACTCAGTTTTTTTGTTTGCATTAACAGAAAGCATTAAAAGTTATATTACTATTCTTTAAAATGTATGTTATTGATTTCAGAGAGGAAGAGGGAGGGAGATAGATAGATAGAAACTCAATGATGAGAGAGAATCATTGATTGGCTTCCTCCTGCATGCCCCCCACTGGGGATTGAGCTCACAATCCGGGCATGTACCCTGACTGGGAATCCAGCCATGACCTACTGGTTCATGGGTCAATGCTCAACCACTGAGCTACACTGGCCAGGCCAGAGATGTTCCTATGTATATACTACCAAAGCATTGTAAGGGCCCCTCCAGTTCTCAGGTCCATGTCAGCGACCACAGAGACTATTGGGAGGTTCTATCCCATACTTAGAGCATGGGAATCTTTGATGAAGGAGATGTTCTGTGCCTCTGGTCCAGCTTTTAGGGAGATAAAACAAAGTCTCCTCTCAATGCAGAAAACTTCTCCACAAAGGTGAATGAGAAAGAATACAGTTTTATTATTGATCAAACATTAAACCAGAATGTGATACACATTACAGGAAATTCACTAAGAGATGGACAGAAATAAATCTCACCCTTTTATATAGCAGGCAGATACAACCTGTGTCTTCAAGATAAACAGTAGCTAGTCCTCAAGTTGGAGGACTTGATAGCACCATTTGTCACACACAGTTCATCCTAAATTCATCTGGTAAATGGGGTGACCAGAAGAGTTAGCTAATTGTCATTATCCCAAGGTAAATTAACTTCTTCCACCTTTATGACCAGAGGTAGTTTTGTTACTTGGAGGGAGGCACCTGAAGAAGTTAGCCTCCTACTTTCCTGCAGAAACCGAGAGAGGGGTGCTGCTTTCTTTGATGATTGCATCTCAAAGAGGTAGCTTCATGTCCTTGGGAAAGACATTTCTGAGTCTTAAAGCCACAAGAGACTTACTTAGCTTTTAAATATATTTCAAACAGAGAAAGAACTTATAAGCAAATGCTCTAAGAAAAATGGGATGGGGGAGTCTCTTAGTTTCAACAGGGAGAATTAAGCCTCTTATTTATTTATTTATTTATTTATTTATTTATTTATTTATTTATTCTTTTAAGATTTTATCTTTTTATTGTTGAAAGCATTACCAATGTCTCCTTTCCCATTCCCATTGGCCCCCTCTAATCTGCTCCTGCCCCCTTCCCAGGCCTTTTTACCTTTTTATTTACTTTCAAAATTATATTTGCCCTTGCACAGCCTTCCTGCCCCCATCCACAGCCCTCCCCTCAAAGGTTTCGCCACATGCCTAGGGAATTCCCCGCTAGCCATCCCTGAGTCTCAGGTATCCCCAGGGCTGCCAATCTCCAGCTTCTTCAAGACTGGGGAATCTTCCAGGAATCCTCTACACAATCTACAGTGTGCTTCTCTATCTTACACACACACACACACACACACACACACACACACACACACACACACTCTCTTGAGACAAGGAAATAGAAAATAGCCTGATTTGAATATGGCTATGGAATCTGGGGCCAAAAAGTGCAGATTAATATCTTAATGAATTATTTTTCCACCATACCACTACCATTATTTTTACTCCTTACTATTTTTGAAGTGAACCAACTGACCAGATTATATGACTAGTAATTGTGAGATTTGTGTGTGTGTGTAAATATTTCTTCCTTCTTTAGCCTTACAATATATGTTATTGAAATCTTAATTTCTTTTGTGAGTATAGTGTTCTCCCTTTAATGTTCCCACGTTGCATGTTATAATTCCTGATCATTTCATGACATTAAATTAACTCATTAGAGTCCGTACCTTAGCATAATTATTGCTCCCATTTCATTACTACCACTGAAAAACTTTACAGATGTTTTGTCCATGTTTGAACTTTCTCCAGAATTGCTTTCACTATTCTCCTTTCAAGGCTCTAGGAAGCCTGTGGATATTTACCCTTCTAGCTCTAAAATGATCTTTAAGTTAAACTTACCTATGGCAAATTCATATGTGGTTAAAGAACCATGTACGTTGATCTGTCGTTATATTATCTGTGAAGTATTACAGTATTCCATAATTACCTCAGTAACATGTGAATCTGTGTTCAAAATGGCCTATAAACTCAATATGTAATAGAGCAGGTAATTTTCACTGGTTGTAAGAAAGGAAGATCTTTGGGTGATGGTAATAGTGGCACACTGGGAGTTGGGTCATCTTGGTTTGAATTGCAGCCCTATGTCCTGGGAAAAAGTCACAGCTTCTCTGGACTTTTTTTACTTAAAAAATGGACATAATATTATGTCCTGCTCAGAGATATTGAATAGATAAAAGAGTAGGAAATTTCTGGTATTGGAAAACTACACAAGTATAAGTCTTTTATTTATGCTTTTTTTTTGCATTTTAAGTAGAATAGAAAGAGCTAGGTGAGTATTCAAGCATTAATGCAATTGGATCCTAATGTGACTGTTTTCTCTTAAATTCAATTAAACTATATTTCTTTCACTCATTGCAAACTGATAAAAATTGATAGTTAATCTCTGTTAGCTTCTAATACCTGAGGTAAAATGGTAACTGCATTCAGCCATTACTTTATGGCTGCGTATCCAGGTAGCCTCAGGAAGCATCCAGGAATTGTAATGAGCACAATGTGGCCTGAAACCAAACTAGGTTGCTACTCGTGATTCCTGTTCACACATTTCAGTAGATGACTCTTCTGTGGTTCCTCGTTTACATGTATTCTCTTCTACCCATTATTTCAGGAGGAGATCATTTTGAGTCTTGCAAAATAATCAGAATTACAAGCTTTTTCAACTAGTTGATTTCAATTATTAGCAATTTCTCAGAACTTTTTGTTATTCTTTTCTCTGAATGTGCTATTTGTGGTAGACAAACTCTGTGGCTAGGTGATTAGCTCAGAAACTTTATTATTTAATATGCTTGAATGACATTTACTTTTATGTGGTATACACCATTCCCAGCTACTTTTTCCCTAAATTTATTATTTTGCACATCAGCTTTATTTTTTAGAGAAAAGCATATTTTCCTTTATTCATATACTAGAGGCCCGGTGCATGAAATTCATGCACTGGGGGGGGGGGGTTGTCCCTCAGCCCGGCCGCCATCTCAAAGTCCAGGAACACTCAGGGGATGTCTGACTGACAGCTTAGGCCCGCTCCCCAACGGAGAGGCTCCCATCACTGCCGCTGCACTCACCAGCTGTGAGCATGGCTCAGGGCTTCTGGCTGAGTCACACTTCCCCTGTGGGAGTGCACTGACCACCAGGGGGCAACTCCTGCATTGAGCGTCTACCCCCTAGTGGTCAGTATGCTTTGTTCTGCCATTAGGTTGATTTGCATATTAGCCTTTTATTATATAGGATTCATGCCTTTGCTGTGAAGTTTGATTATTTTTAGGTCAATATTTTATCAATGCTACTGCAATAGTTAAGCATAAATTGTGTGTAATCCACATCCATTTTTTTAAGTAGAATATCAAGGTAGAGCCTGAATCTAGAAGTAGGTCATAGTGATGGATAATCTGCTTAGAGACATGTGTTTTGAGGATATTGTGCAGTTTGATCCACTAAATTCTCTTACAGTAACATCAACATGATCCTGTTACTGTACATTTTTATCTTAGTGCTTTTATTATTTTATTTATTATTTATTCTTCCACAAATAGCACATTTTTTTAAACTTATTTTGGGACACATATCTTATACCATTTACCTTATAATGGCAAAATTGTATCCCACAGACTATTTGGGAAGTTGTATAGAAGGACAAAGGATTGAAATTTTGATATTTCTTGAGGAAAATACCCAAAGGCACTGGAATATAATATTTACAAGCCCATATTTATAAATAAAAAGCAGATCAAACATTTCTTTTCAAAACAAGGAAATTGACAATTTTTTTTAAATAACCATAAGGGGATCCCCAAAATATGAACATTTTCACATTGTTATTTCTAAGAAAGTTGATGGTTTAGAAAGCACAAAGTTAGAAAGCAGAGGGTATGCTATGAAAGAAATAGGAATTGATCAATTTAGTTTCTCAGAATTTGATTCACCATAAGAATTTGATACTTATGGTGTTTTTAATATGTTTTTTAGTCTGTTGCTTTCTTTTAGTAAAGGAAGACCTGACCCCAACATCTGTTGATAATACATATTGTGATTAGCATGAAGTTGTCAATATTTCTTCTCAAAAATCAAGGGAGTTAGAATCTTCCTATACTGGGCAGAGTGGAAGGTGGCCCAGATTCTCCATGAAGGTAAAATAGGAGGAGCATGGCCTAAATGTGACCAAATTAGCATTAGTGACAGCAGTAATATCATAATAAGAATTAATTTGCAAAGTATATCATTTGGAAATATCATTTGGAGGCAGATATTTTTGAAGCTGATGTTTATTGTGCACATAATATTGTTACAGTCAGTGTTCTCTGCTGTGCATGGGTGTATGTGTTTGTACCATACATCCATGTGTTTGTACCATACATCCATGTATTTTATTTCATCATTTAGATCACTTTATTATTATCTCCACGTGACAGATGAGGAAACTGAGTCACGGAACAATTACTCAAGGTCATGCTTGACTCACTCCATGCTTCACTTGGAGAAGGCTGTTATGAAAAATCTGGGCAACAAATCACTTGAGGGGCTGTTGTAAATGCAGATTTCTAGACTCTACCCCCAGAAAATTGAATAGATTTGGAATAAGACCTAGATCTGCATTTCTAATAATTTTTCAGTGATGCCTTACCACAGACCACACTTTGAATAGCATCGATCCTTGTTGTTTCTTACCATATTATATGCTAAACACCAAGTATATTTTAGTAATATAGTAAATATTATCCATTTATCCAAAATTCAACCTTCTATCAACTTCAAGCTCTGAAAAACAGGTAAAGACCAGAAGGTAGGCAAAAAGATGGTGTGAAATTTCATAAATAATATAACCATGTCCAAACAATTAAACCCATACTATTAATTCATAAGAGAACCTCATGTGCTTTTAGTTTATTCATAGGTCATAACTGGATTTTATTATTAGTCTTCAAGTTTATAAAATTGAATTAGAAGAGAAAAAAAGCCTACTGCAGTTTAGCAGGCCCCTTGGGGAAAAGTATCTAACATTTTGAGCAGCCAGTCAAACTAGCAAAACAGACAAAAGTAATTAAAAAATATAGCAGGCTGGACCTACGATGTGCATAGCCCAGCTTGGCTGTGCATCTCAATTGGACTTGAGAAAGGGACTTATTAACTTGGGGAGATCAAGGAAGGCTTTCAAGAACATGACATTTGGTGTCAGTTTATTTAGTTGAAGTAAAAAGTTTTTGTTAAAATTATAATAATGAATATATAATGCAGAAGAGTGGATCAAAATAGTGAACAAAACACACATACAAACACTACCCCAGCTACCCAAATTTTCTTTAAATAAAAGAAAAATTAAAATACAAGCAAATTCAGAACAGAGCTAGAAAGTAAGAAGAGGTATGATTAGCTGACCATAACTTTTTAGACTCTTCGAAGATAGAAAGCCTAAAAAACTTAATGAACAAAAGCAAACAATATGCCAGCCCCAAACACAGCAATAGAAAATTACTACCAAAATAAAAGCTAGAGAGTAAATTATTATGTTTAGTGATAGCCAATCTACACTAATAAAAGAGAAACATGCAAATTGGTGTCACTCGGCTACACCCACCAGCCAATCAGGATGAGTATGCAAATTACCCCAACAAAGATGGCAGTTAATTTGCATATGCAGGCATGGAGCGAAGACTGAAGACAGTGCAGAAGGAAGCCAAGCGCTGCAGAAGGGAGTGAAGCAGCAGAGAAGGGAGGGAGCCGAGGCAGTGTAGACCGGGGGGAGTGAGGCAGCAGAGAAGGGAGCGAAGCCCACTGAGGCTGCCTTCGCTCCCTTCTCCACTTCGCTCTGGCCACAGGAAGCCCTATTCTTGCAGAAATAGGCCTGAGGAAGCCCTATTCTTGCAGGAATCTTCCTGCAACGGACTTCTAGTATAAATATAAAAGGGGGGAAACTATCAATGCAATTAGTCAAGAAAATAATTCATAATGTCAAGGACATCTGAGTTCACCTCACCTCTCAGTTCTACCCTTACACATGTAAATTTAAGAAAACAAAGCAGTAGCCTAGGTGACTAAGTCCCAGGCTAACACTCTAACAATCCACCGGGATCGGGCCTAAACGGGCAGTTGGACATCCCTCTCACAATCCAGGACTGCTGGCTCCCAACTGCTGGCCTGCCTGCCTGCCTGATTGCCCCTAACTGCTTCTGCCTGCCAGCCTGATTGACATCTAACTGCTCCCCTGCTGGTCTGATTGCCCCTAACTGCCCTCCCCTGTTGACCTGGTCATCTCTAACTGCCCTCCCCTGTAGGTCTGGTCACCCTCAACTGCCCTCCCCTGCTGACCTGGTCACCCCTAACTTCCCTCCCCTGCAGGCCTCGTCCCTCCCAACTGCCCTCCCCTGCTGGCCTGATTGCCCACAGCTGCCCTCCCCTGCTGGCCATCTTGTGGTGGCCATCTTGTGTGTGTTGGAGTGATGGTCAATTTGCATATTACTTCATTATTATATTGGATGCTAGCCCCTCCCCAACACCAATGATACAGAGCAGCTGAGCTGTGCTTGGAGGCCATCAACATGCTGTTAATAGCAGGGGTCCTCAAACTACGGCCCGTGGGCCACATGCAAATACAAATATTGTATTTGTTCCCGTTTTGGTTTTTTACTTCAAAATAAGATATGTGCAGTGTGCATAGGAATTTGTTCATAGTTTTTTTTTAAAACTATAGTCTGGCCCTCCAAAGGTCTGAGGGACAGTGAACTGGCCCCCTGTTTAAAAAGTTTGAGGACCCCTGGTTGATAGAGAATAGCTCCAAAGAGGCTTTCGATGCTATTAATTTTCATAATTCCCTCTGCCCCCAAAAAGGTTTAAATATACTTCTAAGCTATGAGTATTTAAGTCATTGACTAGTTGGTCTTAGAAATCATTATTTTTACACTTAGTAAATTAGAGGCTGTATTTTAAAGCAAAATATCATTAAAATATTGTATTTTTTCCAAAGGATGATAGTGTCAAATGGTGGCCAGTATGCTTAGTATTCAAAGAAGTAAAATAAATTCCTTCAAACAAAGGGGAATTAAGAGGGTCCTACTTAATTATTTGTCACATGTTGACATTTTATAAAGTTACTTAAACTTTACCATGAATTTGCATAACCCATTGAAGAGTAAATACTGGCATTCTAAAATTTTAACTAGGCATTTAAGGATAGTGAAAAATATTCCTTGGTGTTATATTTTAAATACATGTTTTTCAGAATTTAATGGGCTTAGTAGAGCAGTGTTGGCATAAAGGAGGCTGATGGGAAAAAGGCTAAAGCACTAGACTTGGATTAAAGTGGTCTGTTCTAAGCTCACTTGAGCTGTTAATCAAATGTGTCATTGGGGGCCAGTGATTTAAATGCAGTTTCCTTTCCTGGGATAGGATGGCTTTTGAATTAGGTGACCTATAAACTTCTTTCAAGTTCTAACATTCTGGTAGTAAAAACATTTATTATTTGCATTCTTTTGACAGAAATATTTTATATCATGCTTTCAAATCAGTTATGAAATTCTGCATTTGCCTTAGTGGGTCTTAATTTTTTTTTTGTCTTAGAAGAAATCACTATTTTAATATTTGTAAACTGAGTATGTGAGGGGAAATTAATATAGCCTCCCTCTAAATATCAAGCACTAAATATCAAGTTGTAACCACTTCACATGAATTATCTCTTTCAGAAAAAAAAAAGTAGTAAGTTAAGTATCATTGTCCTCAATTTGCAGAGGAGGAAACTTAAGCCTAGAAAAGTAAATTAACTGACTTACTGTATTTCACAAAGCAGTAAATCAGATATGCCTAACTCTAAAGACTGTTTTTAATCACTATACCAATTTAAATGAAAACATGTTTGTCATTTCTTGGAATAAAATCTAAGCTATCTTGTTATTTTAAAGTGATAGTCATGGAACAATAAAATAATCGGTGTGTTGTTTTTAACAGGTTAGACAGTAAATTCCTCATCTATAATATGACACCTTCCTATTTCCTGACAAAAGTAGATAACCATTTATATGTATTTAAAAAATCCATCAGAACTTATTTCCAGGTCATATACACTAATAGGGAAAATACTGTGTTTTATGAGTGGTTGCAGATTTTTCTCATTGTGAAACCTTAACCATTCATATTTATTTCGAAAACCCATCAGAACTTATCTACAGGTCATATACACTTATAAGGAAAACATTGCCTTTTATGAGTGATTGCATACTTTTTTAGTGAGAAACCTGTGTCAAATAACATTTTTTTCAATATATATACAGAAATTCGGTTAACTCCAGCTTAAAATTAAGCAGGAACCATCTTGCAGTGACAGGTGTTTCTGCTATGTTATGATATCATTTCCAAGGTAACTAAACAGAGCATCAGAAAGGAAGGATTATGTTAACAGGTGTGAAGTAAACAGCAGGAGAACACTTTACAAAAACTTTATAAAACCTTGAAAAATAGATGACAGTTCTGGTAAATATTGTCACCAGCAATAATACATATGGAGTTAGGGAGGGCGTGGGGGGGGGGGGGGGGAGAATGAAGTACATGGTGAAAACTAGGCCAATGTTAATTTATTAGAAATAGAAGAACTTACTCTAAAAGCTTTCTCCATGATACAGTTTTTATTAAGCAAGCTATATTTTCAAGTACTTTGATGACTATGATTATGTTAGCTGTGATATATTGGTTTGTAGTGGCTAAACTCATGTCCACATTACAGTGTTAATAGTGATTGTGTTTCTATGTTTTCCTTTTTTTAAAAAAAAAAAGATGTTTCAATTTCTTTCTAGCATGTACAGTCATAAAATGCTCTTGAATATAATGTTTATTTCAAAACTAGGAGTAGAAAGATATATGATTTCTTTTTAGGTATCTGTTTGGCAATGGTTTCCTGGAGGAAGAAAGACATTTTAGAAAACTGGGATGTGGAGTTAGTCCTGTTTTAATAAATAAGGTATTTATTAAAACAGAGTCCTGTTTTAATAAATAAGGTATTTATTAAAACAGATAAGGTATTTATTAAAACAGAAAATTATTTAAATTCATCATTTTTGCAGATTATTAGTTTTAATTGCTTCATGGGATCAAGCTTCAAAAAGGGATTCAAAATCAAAATACTGGTTGACCAAGTCTCAACCAATTGGCTCTGGTGGCCAATTTCAGAGAGTAGGAAAACTTGATGGAGACGAGAGACTTCCAACAATGGAATGTGTTTTTTCTTCTTCAAATAAATATCCAGAAATGAAATTGCTGGATTATATGGCAATTCCATTTTTAGTTTTTTGAGGAACATTCATACCATACTCTAGAGTAACTGCAACAATTTACATTCCCACTAAAAATGCACAAGGGTTCCCTTTTCTCCGTATCTTTGCCAACACTTATTTCTTCTTTTTGATTGGGATTTCCTTGATAATTAGTGATTGAGCATCTTTTCATGTACCTGTTGACCATCTGTATGTCTTCTTTGGAAAAATGCCTATCAAGATCATCTGCCAAATTTTTAATCAGATTTTTAAAATTGTATTAGTTTTTTATATATTTTCGATATTAACCCGAATCAGATATATGATTTGCAAGGATTTCCTCCCATTCAGAGGTTGCCTTTCATTTTGTTGATGATTTCCTTTGCTGTGCAGAAGCTTTTTAGTTTATAGCCCCACTTATTAATTTTGCTTTTATTGTCTTTGCTTTTGTTGTCAGATTAAAAATAAATCATTACTAAGACTGATGGCAAGGAACTAACTGCCTTGGTTTTCTTCTAAGACTTTTATGGTTTCAGGTTTTATATTAAGTAGTTAATCCATGTTGAGTTGATTTTTTTGCTTGGTGTAAGATAGTGGTCCATTTCTATTCTTTTGCATTTGTCTGTCCAGTTTTCTCTACACCCATTTATTGGAGAGATTGTGCTTTCGCCATTGCATATTCTTGGCTCCTTTGTTGTATATTAATGGGCTGTATATATGCTTAGTTATTTCAGGGCTCTCTATACTGTTCAACTGATCTATGTGTCAGTTTTTATGTCAATAACATGCTATTTTGATTATAGAGCTTAGTAATATAGTTTGAAATCTGGGAGTAATACCTCCCATCTTAGTTTTCTTCTTCTCTTCTCAATATCACTTTAACTATTTGAGGTCTTTTTTTGTTTGTTTGTTTCATGCAAATTTAAAAATTGTCTGTTCTATTACTCTGAAAATGTCACTGGAATTTAAATAGGGATTGAATCTGAGATTGCTTTGAGTAGTATGGACATTTTATCAATATTAGTTTTTCTAATCCATGAGCATAAAATGCCTATTTATTTTTATCTTTTTCAATGTTTTTCATTGATGCATAAAGTTTTCAGTGTACACAGCTGTTCACCTACTTGGTTAAATTTATTACTAGGTATTTTATTCTTTCTGATGCAATTATAAATGGAATTGTTTTTTAATTTCCCTCTTATAGTTTGTTATTAGTATAAGCAACAGATTTTTGTATTTTGATTTTGTATGCTGCATCTTCACCAAATTTGTTTATTCTAACAATGTTGGTGGAATCTTCAGGGATTTCTATATATAATATCATGCCATTTGTAAACAGTGACACTTTTACTCCTTCCTTTCCAATTCGGATGCTTTTTTATTTTTTCTTGCCTAATTACTCTGGCTAGAACTTCTAATACTTTATTGAGTAAAAGTGGCAAGAGCAGTGGGCATCATACTTTTCAACATTAAGTATGATGTCAGCTGTGGGCTTGTCATATATGGTTTTTATTATGTTGAGGTAAATTTACTCTATACTCACTTTGTTGAGAGTTTAGTCATAAATGGATGTTAAATTTTGTCAAATGTTTTTCTGCATATATTGGGATGATCATATGATTTTTATCCATAATTTTGTTAATGTGGTATATCACACTGACTGATTTGTGGATGTTGAATCATCCTTGCATACCTGGAATAAATGTCACTTGATCATTGTGTATGATCATTTTAATTTATTATTGAATTCAGTTTGCTAATATTTTGTTGAAAATTTTTATACTCATGTTCATCAGGGGATATTGGCTTATAAATTTTATTTATTTATTTATTTTGTGGAGTCTTGTCTGGTTTTGGTATCAAGGTAATGCTGGCCTCTGAGGATGAGTTTCGAAGTGTTTTATCCTCTTCTACTCTTTGGAAGAGTTTGAGGATTGGTATTAAATCTTCTTTGGATATTTGGTACAATTTACCTTTGAAGCCGTCTGGTCCTGGACTTTTGTTTATTGAAAGGTTTTGATTATTGATTCAATTTGTTCAGTCTGTTAAGGTTTTCTATTTCTTCATGATTCAATTTTGGAAGGTTGTACTTTTCTAAGAATTTATCTATTCTACTATGGTGTCAATTTTTTTATGTATAACTAGAGGCCCGATACATGAAAATTTGTGCAAGAGTAGGCCTTCCTCCCCCTGGCTGCCGGCGCCAGCTTCCCTTCAGCACCAGGGACCCAGGCGGCTTACTTCCGGCCCCAGCTTCATCTGCAAGGACGCCTGGAAGGACATCCAGTCTAATTAGCATATTACCCTTTTATTATTATAGATTGTTTATAAGAGGGACATAGGGGTTTTATTTTATTTTCTTTGAACAGGGTTTCTTGTATAAGGAGTTTAGTATTAGGGGATGCTTACTTGATAAAATGAGTTCAGAAGTGGAAATAGTTTCTCCTATTCTCTTTTTTTAAATGTTTAAAAAAATGTAAGATTTGTATCATTTACTCCTTAAATATATTTAAAATAATTTTCCAGTGAAGATAGCT
Organism: Myotis myotis; assembly: GCF_014108235.1. Lineage (NCBI taxonomy): Eukaryota > Metazoa > Chordata > Mammalia > Chiroptera > Vespertilionidae > Myotis > Myotis myotis. The sequence goes on along the minus strand of NW_023416379.1, from coordinate 65,181,203 downwards.
GGCTCTGGAATTTTCATTGTAAGTTGTTTTAAAATTATGAATTCAACTTCTTTTGTCTTTTAACTATGAATTAAACTTCTTTACTAGTTTAAGGCCATTTGGATTTTCTATTTCTTCTTGTGCCAGTTGTGGTAATTTGAAATTTTGAAAGTTAAAATTACTATAATTGACACAAAACAGTAGTGTAAATTTTTTGAATAAAGTGCTGTATTAAACAAAAGTCAGTTTTAAAATTTAAGTGTAAAATATAGAATGGAAATTTAAACACAGGTTATCTTTTACCTCAGATGAATTCTTATAAGCAAGACATTGTTAATGTAAGAATTATGTACTTCTGTGTCATGATTCACCTCAATAATATCATCAAGAGTAAATCTAAGGCACATTTTTTTCTGCTCTGTGTTCCTGGTTCTGTAAACATTTCATGTGAAGGCAAGTGTAAAGTATTTCTTCTATCTGAATAACACTTTCTGCCAAACTTTCAATTTTACCCATGGAATTTGTATTCATTCTCATTCTCTCTCTTTCTCCCCATATGGTAGGGGATGTTGTAATTTTCATTTCTCTGGGTAAAATATTTCTGTGGGTTTTATAAAATGATCCAATGTATTTCTTATGGATTCATTAAGTGGAAAGATAGAATTTAAAATGCTCTTACATCAAAAGATCAGAATAAAATTTTCAAATATTCTTCATATTTCTGATGTATGAAATGGACTTCCAGAAGCCATGTTGCTTCAAAATAATCTTTCATTTGAGTTTGTATTTATTTGGTTGCTTAACATTTGTAAATTATTAAGCTGTTATTACACAGACCTACTTTAGTTTGGATTAGTATGGAACATATCCCAGTATGCTCAATCAAGGTATCCTGCATAGTGCAATCTGTAAAGGTGTGTGTGTGTGTGTGTGTGTGTGTGTGTGTGTGTGTGCGTGTGTGTGTGTGTGAAATACATAGCATTTTTGGTAGAACCAATTATCTAATGCTCTTTTTAGAAAACTAGTTAAGAAAGGCTTCCCATTCTATTTGGAGTTATCTACATAGTTCCAGGCAAGCAAAATAATACTATCTTAAAAAAGAGAGTATTTAAACATACATAACTGTATTGCTTCTTAGTAACTATTTGGCTCATTTTTGTACATGTCTGTAATGTTTGTTATGAAATATGTTAAAAGGTCTGAGAAAAATATTCTATTATATTTTTTTATTATTCATGTAAGCAATTTCTTTTTCTTTGTAAACTTTGTAGTAGGAGTAATTTATATAATAATTGACATTGGGTGTGGTACTTTAATTAAATATTTTGACTTTTTTATAGTTAATTTTGCTTTCAAATGAGAAGGTAGATTAACCACACTTACAACCAGTTTTGAAATATAAATCTAAAAATGTTGCAGTGCACAAGAAAATAAGATATAGGAAAATATTTGGAATTAAACTGTATATTCCAAATTAGACTAAACATCACAAACATAAGTGAATAAATAATAGTTTAAAAACATTAAATTAGCTGCTTCCACTTACCCACTAACTGTAACCTTTTAAATAAATTTAAAGTGATATTAAGTGAATTGTTCAATTTAACTGTAATTAATAGTAACTATATTTTGTTTGCTTTTGTTGATCCTGTAGCAATTCTACACATAGTCAAAATTTGGAACTTTCCCAAATTTGGCAATTACTTCTTACTGGCCCATTTTTATAACACTTAAAATGTGAAGCAATAAAAATAAGAATTTTCTAGAAAATATAAAGAGGTACAATGAAGTGAACAGTCTCCTTTGCTCTTCTTTTAATCAATATCATCATGCGCCTTTCTGCCCTTTGTTTTTAACTCCACTTTGGAATTATTGTATTAATTGTAAATTTTATTGTTTTCCTGTATGGTTTTAAAGGAAATTTATAGACTTACCCTAATGATGCTTTAATATTTTTGTAGAAAAGGGATTAATTTAGATTATGAATAATATTTTGCTTATAATTAGTGTATAAATACAAATTTAATGTCTACTTAATTGATATAAAATACTCAGTGTTTCATAACCACCTCCTTTACTACAGAAGGTCCTCCAATAATATTATTTTTTACAATGTTGTTTCCTCATAACATTGATGAGATGCTATAGGAACTTAACTCTTGTTTATTTCAATTAGCCTATGGTAAGTTTGGTTGTTCTGTTGTTTCACTTAAAGTTGTAGAACCTATCGATGACGTTAAGTGAGGACTTACTGCACATGGTGTGGTTTCAGACATGCTCATCACATCTTTGTCAGTTAAGAGGCAACTAATGAGGAAGCACAGCACCTGTCCCCATCTGGGTCTAGGCAGCAGAAAATAAATGTCACTGTGCATGGAAGTCATGGCGCTGGGACATTGCCCTTAGATGTAATCTTTTGATATGTCCATGTATAACCCATGAGGACTTCTGAGAGACCTTATTTATGACATAAAGAGATTGTGATACATTGAGTAGAACATAGCCTTATTAAGAAATTGAAGATACATTCCACAAATCCTCTGTTTTGATAAAGGCTTATGCGATGCATTGTTCATCTTGTTTAACATCTTAGAAGTGGGAATTCTGTGGTATTGATTATAAAACAATATGTAGATACTAGAGACGCAGTGCACGAAATGCATGCAAGGGACTTGGCCCTCAAAGCCGCTATGGCTTGCCTTGGCCTTCACAGCCCTGGCTTTGTCTGGAAGGTCATCCAGAAGGATGTCTGGAAGGTTGTTCGGCTGTCCTGTCTAATTAGCATATTATGCTTTTATTATTATAGGTCATGCCTGCCTAACTACTTTTGTGAATCTAATTAATTTTATGATCTGAGGGAATGAATTAAGCTTTAACAATCTTAAACATTTCTTGCAAATATCTCTGTCATAGTTTTCCCCAGACGTATTAATTCATTGGAGTTTCCTCACTTAGAAAAAGAAGCAGTTTTTAACAGTTTATCTGCAACATTTTCTATGTTAAGGAATATATTATCTTTTCTCCCTCTTTTTCTTATTTTCACTTTAGCTTTTGTCAAATTTTATGGCTGCAGTTATAATTTTCACCCTAACTGTCTGAATGTTTCAGTTGTACATTTTCTCCTTTCTGCCAAACAAAGCTTCTTCTTTTACTCATTGTTTCTCATGTAATGTACCTAGGATTTATTCATCGTTATGTGATATGTTTGAGTAATTGTTGACTGAATTTGTATTTGTGAAAATGAGGGCCTAGAGCAGTGATGGCGAACCTATGACACGCGTGTCAGAGGTGACACGCGAACTCATTTTTTTGGTTGATTTTTCTTTGTTAAATGGCATTTAAATATATAAAATAAATATCAAAAGTATACGTCTTTGTTTTACTATGGTTGCAAATATCAAAAAATTTCTATATGTGACACAGCACCAGAGTTAAGTTAGGGTTTTTCAAAATGCTGACACGCCGAGCTCAAAAGGTTCGCCGTCACTGGCCTAGAGTTTGGTAATCAGGTTTTGTGAGGCAGAGTATTGTTTCTGAAATACAAAAGAAAATGAAAGTGCATCCAAAGGAAATTGGCTGAGGCAGCAAGATGAACTCACCACAAAGCAGCAGAGGTACTGGGGATACTTGAAGAGAAGGCTTATGGGGCTGTAGGCACCTATCTCAGCTCTGTGTCTGCTGGTGTCTCTGTTATTATGTATTATTTCTATTATCATCACTGTCCTCATTATTACATTCATTTTAAATGTCACCAAGAGGAGAGCAGATATATAGATTTATTTTAAGTGGTCATACGTCTTGTAATTTATCAGTGGATATGTTTCTAAATGACTGTTGCAAAAAAAGCTCTCCTTGTGGAAACTATATCAGAGTTGTCACATATGAATAAACCCATCCCCAGATTTGATTTAGTAAATATGTATGCGGAAAATTATATTTAATAGCATAAAATAAACTGGAGGTTAGTCTACTACTAATAAACTAGAGAAAATACACAGCTTGATCTTTTTTGTGCCTTTTATTATTTATCTTCCCACAGGAATATATTTTAATATTGCCTTTAATAATGTATGATTTTTGAGAAACCAGATACCTTCTAAACCCTTTGAGACACTGAAGTTTATGTACATAAATATTAATTGTATAGCTCCTTATAATATTTTTCTAATCAATCAACTCCTCTTTTAGAACATTTTAGTAACATATTTTAAATGAAACTGCAGGGTTAGTCATATAAAATGTGATGGATACATGGTTAAAGGAAACTCAGAATCTTAGGATTCGAATGGCAAGAAAAAGGTTGCCCAGAGGCACCTTAATTTCATAGACTTTGACTGGTACAAGGATCTTTTACACAAGAAATTTATAAGGATAAATATGAAGATGACCTTTCTTTCCCTTAAAAGATATTTTAGTTTGATGAAGATAAATTATTTCCAAATGGCATAGAAATTTTATATTGTTCTCTCTTCTTCAAATAGGTTATGTGGGTATGCAATTTATGTCGAAAGCAACAAGAAATCTTAACCAAATCTGGGGCCTGGTTCTTTGGAAGTGGCCCTCAGCAGCCCAGTCAGGATGGAACCCTAAGTGATACAGCTACAGGTGCTGGTTCCGAGGTTCCCAGAGAAAAGAAAGCCCGGCTCCAGGAGCGATCACGGTCTCAGACTCCCCTAAGCACCGCAGCTGCCTCCTCCCAGGACACCGCTCCTCCCAGTGCACAACCAGACAGGAGCAAGGGGGCTGAGCCCTCCCAGCAAGCCATGGGGCCAGAACAGAAGCAGGCTGCATCCAGGTCTAGAAGTGAACCTCCAAGAGAGAGGTAATAGTTCATTAACCCTGTAGGCAGAAGGCAAGGTCTTGTATTGACAAAAAACCCATTTTCAAGAATGTAACGGTTCTTAAGAAAAGATGTTTGGAAGCTGTGCTTCTTGGGCCCCACGTGGAAGGTAACAACAGGCCTGAAGTGCTTTGTTTATCTGTAGAATGTATCATGCCTTCGGAGACCTTTGTTGAGAAGCTTTGTGGTCATATTGTGCACAGATATAATCCAGTCACCAAGTTGGGTACTGACTTCCAACCTTGAATTCAGCAAAGCTTTTACATCATTTCTTCACTTATCACATTAGTCCTTGACTGAATGTGAGCTCTGAGAGAATATGATGGGGTCACCTGACCCAGGGCAGGGTGGGTGGGTACCTTAGCTGGCCTTCTTTGAAAACATTTCTTTTATGCTGAGCTCTGAAAACTGACTAGGAATTAACCAGGTGAAGAGTGGGATTGGTGTTCCAGGTATATGCAAGGGCATGTGGCCTAAAGGAACAAGACAATAGAGGGGCAAATGCGCTTTTGATTTTTCAAATCACTCACTGATTTTATAAATACTTAAGAAAACAGCAAGGACATTGAGAGTGTAGAAGAAAAAGAGAGACAGGTAACAACTTTAGGGAGAGAAGCAAGACTGAAAGAATGGCAGTGTTCTAAATGATTGAAGAATCCTTGATCATATCTTATGCACTCATCAGGAGCTAGTGGAAATGGAACAATTAAAGGTAGAGGTGAGAAAGACAATCCGTAAGCAAAGAATCAGAGAGACTGGAGAACTCCTTCCATTTTCATAATACTCTATCCATTCATAGACCATTTTCACAGATGGTATCTCCTTTAAGCCTCATATGAACCCTGCAAGGTAAGCATTCTTTATCAGTATTTCAGGAAAAGTAAATTAACACAATATAAACTTCTAACCAGATCAACTATGCCTTAATGAGCTACTAAATGTTTGCAATGCAATCATAATGCTCATATGAAAACTATATTTTATAATGATTAATATGTATTCTATTAGTCCCCTTTCAACGTCACCCTTGTGGACCAATGTAATCTGAAACAGAATTTTGCCTTCCTATGCCATATAAAACCCTTTACCCTTTCTTTTCACCATCACCAGCCCTTCCTCAAATTAACCCATATCTTAGCAATTACTATTTTGGTAACCCACAATAGAAATCACCCTACTTTTTTTTCATCTTGTTTTTTTTTTTTTCTTGATTTTTGTTTATTACTTCTGCTTTTGGGCTTCTAGTCAAAGGATGTTCCCTCTGAAAAGTCCTCTCTATGGACCTCAGGATTCCAAAATCAGTCTTAGTTTGTCTCCATTTTAATTGCATAGTAGATCATATGGTGTCAGAATGCTTTGCCAAGGCACCTCCTTTTTGTAACTTCTGGAATAGTTGCTGGAACTTTCCAAAATCAGGTGTACACCAGTGTGCAGAGAAGGGCTGAATGGAGCAATTGAATGATACATCTACAACATTCAAGATTGGCAAACCCTTTTCCTTTCCTTTTATCTTGCCAGTGCCTTCAACAGGATAGAAAAGTAGAAGAAAAACTGTTTTATTCTTTTGCAGTGTTCTGAAATTAGGGAAAGGGAAAGAAAAAATGAATATTAATTTCAAATTTTCCAATATTTCTATTATTTTTGCCCACAGAAAGTAAAATAAAGATTAAGGGTCAGCCATTCTTTTCCTAACCAACTTTTTAAAAAGGTGTTTGGGTACACATATCTCATTAAAATTACTTTTGTTCTACTATTGAATAAATGCTATTAGATTTGATTTCTGAAATGGACATACTTGTATGTCCATTCTTTAAATGTTTCAATTACAGTAAGAGATTGTCACTATCTATTGTCCAAATATATATCACGTATATAGTTTTGAATTGGTTTATATTCTTTTGCTCCAATATTATTAGCTGTATTAGTTTCACCTAAAATATTTTTAGTCTTTGATTCACAAGCAGTGGTTGGCATACAACTTATTCATTTATTGAATTAAGTTATTGATGGCATTTATTGATCTAGTTAATTTATAGAGAATTTGAAATGTGCAAATAATTTCTGAAGTCCCTGAGCATATTGTGATGCAAATGGGACTTATTTACTAGTAGAAAGCTAGTCAGATATACAGGTTTAAGATGGTTCCTTATCATGTCGCTTTTAATTAGACATCGAATTATAAGTAATTATTTGAAAGGCTTTAAATCTGGAATACGAAGGTCTGGTCTTCACTTTAGGTTTTACACCCTGCTCTCCTTCTTGACGTTCCTTTGTATATCACAGGAAGAAGACGCCTGGGCTCCCTGAACAGAATGGCAAAGGAGCCCCAAAGAGCGAGCGGAAACGCGTGCCAAAGACCTCAGTGCCACCGGGCGAGGGGGCCTTGGAAGACCGGGAGCGGAAAGAAAGGCGGGAAAGCCGGAGGCTGGAGAAAGGCCGGTCCCAGGACTTCTCCGACCTGCCGGGAAAGCGAGAGGAGGGCAAAGCGGCGGTCGATGAGAAGCAGAGGAGCGAGGAGTACCAGACCCGGTACCGCAGCGACCCGAACCTGGCGCGGTACCCCGTGAAAGCGCCGCTGGAGGAGCAGCAGATGCGCATGCACGCCCGGGTGTCCCGCGCCAGGCACGAGCGGCGCCACAGCGACGTGGCGCTCCCGCACACCGAGGCGGGCGCCGCGCCCCCCGAGAGCAAGGCGGCCAAGCGCGCCCCCGCCGGCCCCAGGGCCGGGCCGCCCGACGCGCCGCGGACCTACCCGGCCGAGAGGACTGCGGACGCCCGGGCGCCCGGCGCCAAGCCGCTAACGAACCCCAGCCCGCCGGCGCCCAGGCATGGGCCGGCCCCCGCACCAGCCCTGGAGCCCAAAGCCCAGGAGCCCCTCAGGAAGCAGAGCCGCCTGGACCCCAGCTCGGCCGTGCTTATCCGCAAGGCCAAGCGCGAGAAGGTGGAGACGATGCTGCGGAACGACTCGCTGAGCTCCGACCAGTCCGAGTCGGTGCGGCCGTCCCCGCCCAAGCCGCACCGGCCCAAGAGGGGCGGCAAGAAGCGGCAGATGTCGGTGAGCAGCTCGGAGGAGGAGGGCGTGTCCACGCCGGAGTACACCAGCTGCGAGGACGTGGAGCTGGAGAGCGAGAGCGTCAGCGAGAAAGGTCAGGGGCGGGGCGGCGCGCGGGACGTGATCCGAGGCGTGAGCGTGTGCGGGGCGAGGGTGGGGGGTGGAGCAGAGGTGCCTGTGGGCTGAGCTGGGGGTGTACCTCTGCCGGGTTTAGCAGTGTGGCTTCTCATGGACCCTGTGATGACTGTAGTCATCACTGCTGTCTGGTATGATGGAAAGTTGCTGAAAGTTGAGATCACAAGGGAAAAACATTTGTTTGTAATTAGATGAGATGGCTGTTAACTAACTTACGGTAATAACCATTTCTCAGTATAGGTATGTCAGCCCCTTATGCGGTATGCCTTAAACTTATACAGAGCTATAGGTCAATTATATCTCAATGGAAGTGGAGAAAAATATCTCAAAGTGGAAGGGGAAAAGGTATGGCTTGGGAAGCTCACAGTTTCTATTTCAGTGAATAGAAAGTTTTAGTTTTTTGTTGTTGTTTGTTTTTGATGAGATTTTAAAACAACCAGAAGCTCCAAATTTGGGTTATAAGAGCTCTTAATGATTTTGGTGCCTGTCATTCTGTGAACTTCAGTAATGTCTTGTGTTTTTAGGTTATTATTTTGGGGTAGATTTATTTGGGAAAAATTGCTTCTTTTCTAGAAAACCAAAACTGTGCCTGATAAATGGAAGGGTACCTTTAAAAAGAAAGACTTCAGTGGGGTAGTATTTTTCAAGTTTCAAAAGAAATTTCTTCACAAAGGTTGTATCATGGAAATGTTATATATTGTGCTTCGGATTTACAGTAACTTTGGAATACGAAGTTCGTGTTACCTATTACATTGCAGAAGATTTTGGAACATTGAGTGATAGGCTGCCTTTTTTCTGTCTAAACCAGCGGTTCTCAACCTGTGGGTCGCGACCCTTTGGGGGTCGCATAAGACCATCGGAAAACACATATATAATTACATATTGTTTTTGTGATTAATCACTATGCTTTAATTATGTTCAATTTGTAACAATGAAATTGGGGGTCACCACAACATGAGGAACTGTATTAAAGGGTCATGGCATTAGGAAGGTTGAGAGCCACTGGCTAAACCTTCACTCTACAATACCATAGCTGCATGTAGCTATTTTAATTAAAATTAAATAGACATAAAAATAATTAACTTACCCACTTGCACTAGCCACATTGCAAGTGTTCAAGAACGGTCATCAGAGAAAGTTTCTTTATTTTTAAAATATTTAATGTTGTATTACAGATGTCCCTCTTTTTCACCCCTATTAATCCCCTCCACTCCTCAGCTCCCGCCCCACCTCCATCTTCATGGCACTATTGTCCGTGCCCTTGGGTTATGCAAATATGCATATAAGTTATTTTGTTAAACTCTTCCCACCCTCACTCCTACTTAGATAACACTGGTTTAGAAAATACGTCAATTGATCATTAAAAATGTGTGCTTGTTTTGAATATTCACTCCCATTTAAACTGGCCACAGTCCTGAATTTAATAATGGGGGTCATCATTCTCATTGTAGTGTTGGGGGTCCTTGTATGTGTTTTATTTAATTTATATTTTGGGATGACTATTTACATAGTTTTTGACTTGCTTTATAATTGCTATATTATGTACTAAATATTATAATTTGATAAAAGTATCACTTTTCTTCCTCAACTTCTCTATCTCTAAACTACATGGAAGTGTTCTCTCTCTCTCTCTCTCTCTCTCTCTCTCTCTCTCTCTATATATATATATATATATATATGTATATATATGTGTGTGTGTGTGTGTGTGTGTGTGTATATATATATATATATACATTTTAACAGCTGATAGCTCAATTTTGAAAATGAATTGTATTTTACTTACTAAACACTGCCTTTATAATTATTCAAAGTATGTGTATACATTTTTGGGGATACCCAATATATACTGTATATATACATATATAGTGTGTGCATATGTATGTATAAACACATACATAGATATAATTAAATATGTACAAAATAGAGGTTAGGTAACTTGTGCAGGTTAACAGGGTGCTGAAGATTATTATGGCTGGTTCACAAGATAGTGTTAAGTAAACAATGCTGGGATTTAGTATTAAAGGCATTAATATGCTACATTGATTAAAAAAGTCATCCTTCTGAATGGTAAGTCATTTGAATGGTAAGTCATTATGCCTATGTTTAAGCATATTGTCTGTGGACTTTTGAAAAGTCAGATGCGAGTAGACCCTTGCTGCCTTTTGTGCCTTAATATTCTTGTAATCACATATTTTTCCCCCTGAAGTGATTAAAGTAAGTGTTAAGTAATGGATGTCTCAATTGGTGAGCAGGATATAAATATATGTGTGTATAATACTTTCCCATTTCTTAAAGACAGGACTGTATACTAGCTCTTACCAAACATGTGTAATGAATCACGACGACTATGGAATGAGACAGTGTTGAATCTCAATATTATTTCCAATAACAACATATTATGGGAGAAAACATGACTGGTGGCATGGGTAATTGGAGGGATGGAGCTGGTATAATGTGAGGAACTTACTGCCTCTACACTCTCCTCCTTGGGTATAATCATTCTGGGAACTTGGATGACCACTCGGGATATATACACCTCTGAAGTTGGGCTTAAATCTCTTCATTGGAGAATGCAGGGACATTACATGTACCATTATCTGATATAGATGCCTCCTTTTCTCTTAACTTATAATTAATATTCTTAATTAATGTATTGAGTTTTCTCCAAAGTAGATGTCCTATTCTAGCATTTTAACCGATTCCAAACCAACATTTACAAAATGAAACATTAGCTAAAAGGAATGTATTTTTATCAATATGTAATATCTATTAATGACTTTATTACCAAATTCCACCATTATAATAATATCTAGCACCCTTGACTCTGCATAAGTTACTTAACCTCCATAAATCTGATAAAATTGTGAGTGGTTTAAATTAGATGATGCATATAAAATAGGATGCAATAGTATTCTTCCTGTATTGATTTTGCCTGTGGCTCCTATACCATAGACATCTAATACCACAATGAGTCTGAGATAATCACCAATACATATACTATACAAAGAAAACATTAAAAATGTTTTTGTATTTTGTAGGCTCCAATGTGATGAGAAGGGGAAGAATGATTTGGGAAGAGATTTCTTAGGAAAAGAGTAGATGCTATCTTGTGAGTTTCAGGGTCATGGGAAGAGTATTACCATGGAATAAAACTTAAAGAGCAGTTGGAGAGAGAAATTAAAGTAACATTTTTATTATATCCCATGCATTTTCTTGTACACTTCATCAGTCACACATATAAATTAAACATTTAACACAATGTCTCCCTCTCTTAGTATGTTCAGATTGCTATAACAAAATGCCATAGACTGGGTAGCTTATAAACAACAGAAATTTACTTTTCACCATTCTGCAGGCTGGTAATTCCAAGATCAGTGTGCCAGTATGGTCAGGTTCTGTTGAAGGACCTCTTCTTGGTTCATAATTGGAACCTCCATGATATGTCCTCACATGGTGGAAGGGGCTGGGAAGCTCTGTGAGGTCTCTTTTCTAAGAGTGTTAATCTCATTTATGAAGGCTCCACCCTCAAATCCAAGGCCCCCACCTTTAATATCATCATCTTTAGGGGTTAGGATTTCAACCTATGGATTTGGGGGGGAGGAAGACAAACATTCAGATTATAGCACTGTTATAAGTTAACTACTTAATATATATATATTATTCTTGTAATTTATATTATCATGCTGAGGTGGTTTGTAAATTTATTAGCAAATATGTATTTAGCACTTTTGGTAGATAAACTGAGGTTTAAAAAAAGGATATGCACTATGCTGTCTAGAGTTTACATTGTGTTGAGAGAAATAAACAATAAAGAATAATTACATAATGAAATACATTTTAAGGGGGGATGGGGACATCTGTAATAGTGTTAAATAGACACTTCAAAGGGACATTTCTTCAGGATACATTGATATAATTTTGCTATATGTCCAATCATTAAATAAAAAGATATGCTGATCAAATGATAGCATATCTGAAAGATAGCCCAACCTTTATACTGAATATAATCTTTTACATATACTGTAATTCAACTCATACACACACACACACACACACATACAACACCCACACAGAGATTGTAAGTGAGATCTATCTAATGCAGTGGTTCTCAACCTTCCTAATGCCGTGACCCTTTAATACAGTTCCTCATGTTGTGGTGACTCCCAATTTCATTGTTACAAATTGAACATAATTAAAGCATAGTGATTAATCACAAAAACAATATGTAATTATATATGTGTTTCCCAAAGGGGTCGGGACCCACAGGTTGAGAACCGCTGATCTACTGGGTTTATACAAAAATTGAGGTCAACTGCCATATGTTTTCAACATGAATGCTATTCATATTACTTTTGCTAACTGGAAAAAAAATGAGCATCTCGTCTCATAGTTTATAAATAATAACTTAGATAAATTTTTGTATACAGAAGAAAAACAGTGAATTTAATCTTGCTTATGAGTTAGAAGTTGAATTTTTAAGATATTTTTTATTGACTTCAGAGAGGAAGGGAGAGGGAGAGATAGAAACATCAATGAAGAGAGACAATCATTGATCATCTGCCTCCTGCATGCCCCCTGCTGGGGATCAAGCCCACAACCGGGCATATGCCCTGTCTGGGAATCAACCCATGACCTCCTGGTTCATAGATTGATGCTCAACCTTGAACCACACCATTGGGGCAAGATAGAGGTTGAATTTTAAGTGAAATTTGTAATATAATTCATTTGGAGAAAGTCTAGTGAAGATTTGTGCCCCTAAGGAGTTGGGTAATTAGGCCTAAGAATAAAGAAGAGACAAGTTAGTGCCAATGTGGATGAGAGAAAGAAATTCTGCCAGTTATGAGAAGAAACATAGAAGCATTGCTGCTTGAGCAGATGAGTAAGTCCCTTAAAATTGCAAGGAACTTAAAGTATAAACCCTCAGACAAAACAAGTTGGAAGAAGAGTCTGGTGTTGGATTATAGGACATCCTTCATTTTCAATCCTCTTCTTCTTACTGACTTGGTGTAAACAGAGAAAATACAATACAAGTTATATGACTGAACTTTGAAAGAACTCCATGAGTGTCTTCTTAGGTCCACTTATAGAGCAAGGGCTAATTGGTTTGTTTGTAGCTGTTACTATTAGGCAGTGCTCAGTAGTCCTTTTAGGAGCATGTGATCTGGATTACTGGTAAGAAATGATACTCTCAAGGTTATAAAAAAAATGAGTGGCTGAAAGTGAGTAATAACAGGTGTGAATTCTCCTCTTAAAGACAGAGACAGTCTCATGTGATTCAGTTTGGGTACCTGACAAGGTAAACATTAGGAAGTCAGGAATAAGAGTTGGGAACTCTTGCAACAACCACATTGCAAGGGGAATTTGTTCATGTAACGCTTTGTATTCTTCTTTGTCATTAAACTCAAAGTAGTGGGGCTCCTGAAGTACAATCTTAAATTGAATGAACAACAAAGGCCACAAAATATGAACTGAAGCAGAATGAACTAAAAAAGATGTAAACAAGTAAACACATTGATGCTAGAAGAGAGAATTCAAGAGAAGCAGTGTGCTTTGAGAACAAACAGAACAAAATCCTAACTCTTGGTCCAGTTTGGTACATCCTGAGATGCCTACCCCCATTTTCAGGGCACCTTCCCCACTCAAATGCACAAATATTCTTTGTAAATTCTTTTGAATTATTAAGGTTAATAACCAAGATTAAAGGAAAAGCTTTGAGTACCCAAACCCATAGCACCGAAGTGCTTGGACAGAGATACCTGGACAAAATGCAAGACCACATGACTAGACTCAAGATCACAAGTGTGCCTGCTGGTAGAAGTTAATTCTCCTAACCAGGAAGTAAAATAACCTAATCTGAGACATTAAAATAAAAGCTAATATTAAGCCTCTAAACTCCCTTGGATCTAGAAGGCAACCATGAGACTGATCTATAAGGAAGCCTGTATAATACTTGGGATGCCCAGAGGATGAGTCCAGAGTTCAAAATTTCGAAACACAGGAATTTCAACACCCTTAAATATGCCAGGAAGAAAGGGAAAAAATATAAGCTTTTGGAAGTTAAAAAATAAACCTGATCAGATGCAAAATAGTAAGAGTTAATCTGCCTTTGCACCTAATCAGCAAGGGATTTTAGACTACTACTGATCAGTGCCTTCAAAGTTCAGAGCAAGCCCATTTTAAAACTGTGATTCTATGCTCATGTAACCATCAATCAATTCCAGGTTCTCAGAAAACCTACTTAGCTATCTATTTCTGAGAAAATTATTTAAAGATGTATGCACTCAAGAAAAAGAATGATAATCATGAAAATAAAGCATATGAGAAACAAGAAATAGTGGAGCTAACCTGGTATTACAAGGCCAAGAAAACCCTGAATGACATTATGTGCAGAAAGCAACTTGTCTGAATTAAAACTGAAGGTCATTTCTAAGAGGCTCCAAAAGAATATCTTTATATTAAGAAGAATGCCATAGATTGCAATAAATATCTAATGACTAAGTTATATGACATTATTGACCTGGTAAAGAAAGGCGGTCTCTTTTTTCACCACTAAAAAGGAACAATCAAACACTGAGGGGAGGTGGGGGGACTGGTAAGGAAAATCATTATTCAAATATGATGCAAAGAAAAATGTGATTTTATTAATTGATACAGCCTAGTGGACTGTTAATTTAGGCACATTTGCTTCTGAGTGAACAGGAACCCAGATAGTTCAGAAATTTAACGTCTTCACATTACTAGTTTTTTATTTGGCTCTGGAATATTTACATGTATTAATATTGTAAATACCACTTACTGGTTTTCAATTTTTAGAAAAACACCCTTCCCTATTGAACACATATTTGTTTATACAATTGAATATATTTTGTTCATGTCAAAATAAATGGAAACTGACTTATATGGGGGATGAAAGGATTGGGAGACAGGGAAGTAAGCACATGAATATTCTCATCTAAAATGTTTAAGAGTTAAAATATCTTCAAATTTTAAGACAATAAATAGAGGATCAAGTACATTTAAATTTAGAACTATAAACAGAGAAATATAATTCGTGTTTGAAAGCAAAGGATGTAAATAAAGTGATCTGAAGTTTCTTCTTTAATTAGTTTTTAACCTTAGATAATATCTTAAAATTAGAAACCAATGGATAACAACCCAAATAAACCAGTCAACATATAAGGTAAATTTTTTACAAATTAAAGTGCTCTCCATGAGAAGAACTAAAAAAATAAATATTTACAAATAAGGTTGGGAAGTGGGGACATGAGGGGAAATGAGTTGTTGGCACTACATCTCAAGCCCTTATTTATTTTTGTTTTCATCATGTGCATACATTAATTTGATATCTATTAAAATCAGAAAACAAAAAATCGCTATTAACATCCCCTTTATTAAGTTACAAGTAACCAGTTTGAATGTCTTTTGGGGCCTTTCACAACTGTCATTTTAGCTGCAGACACTCAAAACAGCATGGTTCCATATAGAACTGTAACAGGATTGGCTTCTCTTTTACCTCTTATGCATTAATCTTTCATTGATTCCTGCTATATGGTAGGGTTGGGAATACACTGACTTAAACATAGTCCTGCCCTTAGTAGCTCTCTCATAAGAGCCCACACAATTTTTTTGTTCTCCTTTTATATACTTCTGCCCTGTCCCATTTCACATAGACGCTGGTGAACAGAATTACAGAACTCTACCTCCCGTTCTTAACCTCTAATTAAATGATTTCTCTAGTTTCTTTCTTAATTTTCTCTCTTAATTTATGAGGAGGAAAGAGATTGCTGGACCGGTAGTTGGTAAGGTTGACATTTATGACAAATACCCAACAGTTCTACCTGGCTTGATTTTCTTTGCTATTATAAAAAAACAGAGGTGAGAATATACATAAAAGAGAAGAGAGATTGTTTTGTATTGCTGAGGGAAAGCTAAGTTTAATTATCACTTTCAAGGCATGGCTTAGGGTTTTAGATGCCTTAGTGGGAGTCGGAGAACTACTTTGTACAGTAGATATGGAATGGACATTAGTTATTTTAATCATATGTGCAATTTAAATCTTAAGGAGAGATTGAGAAGACACATATAACTGTGTGTGTGTGTGTGTGTGTGTGTGTGTGTGTGTGTGTGTGATCTGTACTACTATACTAATTCCTAATTTCTAAGAATATGCATTAAGAAAATTTTGGATATCATTATGTTGAGAAGCTGACTTTTTCAGGGTTACAATTTCTGCCTAATATATAAACGACTCAAAAATATTGATTCTAAAACAGGAGTTATGTCTAAAATATAGTTCTATAAAAAGAAGAGAAATTAAGTATGTAAATCTAACATGATTATATCCAATAATATTTCTCCTAAATTAATCCATAGCTAGAAATATTAGTCATTAAGTTACATCTGACATAAATTCCTATTTTTGGATCAGGAGAAACTAAATTAAAATCTGGGCTGCCTTTTCAAAAATAATCATGTGACTTTATATGTAATATATGCTTACAATTTTAATATAGAATGGTTTAGAGGATGTATAACTAAAGGTCATTTTAAGGGGAAACAGTTATGCTTCAAAGTGCATTTAGAAAAATATTTAATATTGAAGATTTCAATGCCACCTATTTTATCTCAGTAAGTTGTTCTTCAGTATCCTTTTAAAATGCAGAATCATACTGCAGTGTTTTTGACCCATTTTATCCTGTGAATGAAAAGGTTGTTCTTACTTTTGGTTCAATTTAACAGAATAACAGAAACTTAGACCTTGAAGAGACTTCAGAAGCAAACAAAAAAAATCTCTCCTTTCACACAGGATAGAACAGAGAAGAGACATTATGGGTGTTAATTTCTGCCTGATTCTCTGCCCCTGAAGTCATTTTCTCTTTGCAGCTGGTAGAGGTTGCGACACGTTCTGTCCCCTGCTGCCACCAGACCCTCTGAGGACTAGTGTTTAGTCAGTCCTGCTACTTGTTCTGTCTGCAGTCTAGGCCCAGTCCTAACAATCTGGCTTCTAATAGGGTCCTCAGACCAGGCCCCAGTGGCTGTGAGATCTATGTCCCTGGATCCTTATGACTTAAGTCCAGTTCTGTCACCCAAGTCCCTTTTTCAACTAAAACGTTGCCTTGCCCTCACCAGTCTCTGTGCAATAATTAGAACCTGGATCCCTACATAACGACTCCCCGAATACCAACTGCAATGTTAGAAATCCAGGTATACTTTCTATATCATTCTTCTTCGTATACTTTGGGGCATCTCTGATTCTTACTGCTGTTCTGGATTTAAAAGCTATTGCCTTGAGCTATCTTCTTTGAGTGTCTTGTTCTACCTATTGAGCTGAACTTCTTCAGTTGGGTTTTTTAAAAGCACTTGATCCATGCCAAAGGGCAAATCCAATTTCGATTCTAGTTAACTCTTCCGAACCTGGTGCGTACAAGATGAGAACAGTGTTCTAGGGCTACCATGACAAGATACCCCAGATTGGGTGGACTAAACAACAGAAATTTATTTTCTCATAGTTCTGGAGGCTAGAACTCCAACATCAAGATGTTGGCAGGGTTGGTTTTCTCTGGGTGCCGTAAGGTAAGGATATGTTCCAGCCCACACCTTGGCTTGTAGATGTTCATCTTCCCCCTGAGTCTTCATATTGCCTTTCCTCTGTTTATGTTCAGATTTCTTCCTCTGATAAGGAGAGCGGCCATATTACATCAGGGGCCATCCTAATGGCCTCGTTTTGATTTAATTAATCCTTTAGAGATCCTCTCTCCAAATATGGTCACATTAGGAAGTACTTGGAGTGAAAACTTCAACATATCAGTTTGGGAGGGGGGCACATTCTGTTCACATCAATAATGTTCATAGAAGGAAAAAGAACAAGGTTTCTATGTGTTTGCATACACACATGATAAATACTAATGTTTGGCATTTGTCTCCATGGTTTTTCATCTATGAAAATCGTTAAGATCATCAAGAATATTATTGAGTAGTTTCTTTTTGAAGAGGATTGATATACAAAATCGTGATAACATAGGTAACTTAGTCACAGCCAGAGACTGAGCACATTGGGCATGTTTCTTAACCTCTGTAAGCTTCAAGTTCCATTGTTTTAGGATCTGGAATAATAATTTCTATATCCCATGGATTAATTGTGAAAATTAAATGGGATGATGTGCTATGTCTCTGTGTATCTCGTACCTGATACACAGTAAGTGCTCAATATAGATATATTTATTTCTATAGTATTAAATAGGATGTACAGATGATACATGTTACAACATGTTACAACACATAGGGGGAAAGCTGGAATGCAAGGTTTCATATGAGAGCTGGGGTAGAATTTGGGCAGAAAGACTCAGTGTGGCAGTCTGGTTAAAGAGACTGGCACGAACAATGAGATATGCTGGAGATACACAATGTTCTGGGAACACTAAGCTTATGGAACCTGTGAATGAAAAGGAGCCCAGGACTTACTGATGAAGGCAGTTTTTTATCTCAGTTCTTTCAATAACTGGATTACCATGGGCAATAGAATAATAGGGATGGGTTATATCAGTGATCCTCATCCTTGGATTTTCTTTAGAATTCTCTGGGGAACTTTCAAAAATTACATGTAGCACCAAATGGGATTCTGATTTAATCAATGTATAGTCAAGGTTAGGAGCTACAGAGCTTGATAGTCTCCCAGGACTTTTCAAATCCCAGCCCTGACCCTTTGTAAATTATGAAGTGTTGCTTCTTCCATGAGTATTTTTTATTTTGCATAATCATCTGAGCTTCCCATAAAAATGTTGCTCATTTATCTGGGGGAATTCTTGACAGGGAAAATCATCCAAAATGATTCAACTTATGATCCAAATGACTCAACTTTTCTTTTGAGGACAGACTAAAGAGTTATATATATCCAGGTATATTTTAGAATTTCATCCCAGATACTTTGAATTAATTTTCGGTCTGACTGACAGGAGTGAATTTGGCAGATGACTGTGGTTCTTGGGGAGCCCCAAATGAGGGAGGGATTGAGGAACAGAAGAATGACTTTACAAATAAATGCCTGGAACAGAAAGGGAAATTATGCCTACATTGAAGCAATCAATGGGACAGTAATTCTCAGCATCTAGAGTATTACACAAATGTAACTAATTATTACTGTCCTAACATTTGGTCATTCCAGTTGGGTTAGTGGTAAAAGTCTTACAGATTAGGTCATTTCATAGAAAATTAAATCGAAAACTGCAACAAGTCCTTTAGTCCCCATAGTGTAGCTCCAGTTTATAATATTCACAGATTCACCTTCTCTCAACACTTTGCTCTTCTTAACTAATTAGTACGTAAATCCTGCCCTTCCTGCATACTACATACTTTTCCATCTCAATTATTTAACATTTGCTGTTTCACCCCTTTAAATGTTCTCCTATCTCCAGCCATGGTTTAAAACTAATACCAAATTTTGCCTCCTCCCCCATTGTTTTCCTGGATCTATATAATTCTCTTTTATTATTAAACTTATTGGGGTGACAGTGGTCAACATGTACATAGAGGTTTCAGGTGTGGATTTCTATGTTATAAGATCTGTATATTGTACCGTGTGCCCACCACCCAAAGTCAAATCTTCTCCTGCCACCATATAGTAAGACCCTCTTCTTTCCCCCACCCCCTTACTTGTGACAACCACCACAGTCTTGTTTGTGTTCATGAGTTTTAGTTTTATATCCCATGCATAAGTGAAATAATGATTCTTAGCTTTTTCTGACTGTCTCATTTCACTTAGCATAATAGTATCAAGGTCCATCCATGTTTTTGTAAATGGTGCTTTCATCCTTTCATTCCATTGTACCACATCTTTATCCACTCCTCTGTCACAGGACACTTTGGTTTGTTTGCATGTTTATGTCTTTTTTTTTCTGAAGGAAATTGATGGTGAGTTTAATTGGAGACATGGTCCTGCATTTATATCCTGTTTTATACTTAATAAAGTGAGAATTTACAGTTATATACCTACAAATATAGTTCTTAGATTAATTTGTACACCGTTGGGAGTTTGTTTGTTTTTAAATTGTAGAACTAATTACAAAAAAGAAATAATAAATTATATATTTAAGTATAGAGAAAAGATCTATCCAAAAGTACGGTTGAAGATAATTAAATTTGAGAAAGGGAAATTTTTTCTCTCTTCTAAATTTTGGTACATCAGTGAATAGATTGGATGATAGGAAATGATTGACTTTGTTTCTTTTGTGATTACAGCTTACAGAAATTCTATTCTCAGAATTCTGTTTCTTTGATTATTTTCAGTAATTTGACATTAATTAATTCTTCGAACTATAAAAAGGAAACCACAATATTACTACCACTAGATAATTGTGTGTATTTTAATGAAAGAAAAATTTTAATTACCCACAGAAGAAAATATAGTGTGATATAGAATGAAAAATTGCCATTACATTTAAAAAAGAAATAAAGCAACATCAATAACATCAACAATAACAGTGAAAACAAAAAATAATTTTGGGAGAACTGAGAGATGAGGGATCAGAAAGGAAACAGCTGGACATGTAATTGGTATAATCTTCCCAAACTCTAAATTAGGTTTCAGGGCTGTAGAGAACTGCTTCTTTGGATAACCATGAGTTTGTTAGGTTAGAGAATAAAACCTTTGGGAAACCATGAAGTAAATTAAGAATCATCATTGAAGACCTTATATTTTTCAATGAGTATTGGAGTTGGGGTAGTGATTGGAATTACTTAAACTCAATCCAGATGTTTGGAATTGAAACCACATGAGAAATTGTTTGTAGCCTTGATGAGTATGTTGTCAGATTTATGAATAACCAGAATCCTTACTTCTAACTTACTGATCTGTGTTTAGTCCATGAAACATGATTCCATCTCAAAGAGTATCTTGGCATAATAAACACTTATGATTGATGGAGGCAAATATTTATTATTATAATAGTGTTTATAACATAAAAATTTGAAGCCAGCTTAATTTTTTTTATTATAAGACAGTGATTAAAGGAATACCACATGGCCATAAATTTCTGTATTCTTATATTTATGGCATAAAAAATCTGTTTGTGATAGTTGAGAGAGATCTCCAAGTGCCCGAAATAAAATGAAAAAACCAGAGCCCTAAGTATAAGTGATACTTCAGTAATGTGTTGGGTTGAATCGAGACTTGTAATGTGTGTGGGGGTGTGTTGTTAAACAATCAGGGCCATGAGAGGCAGTTTTGCCCTTGTGAGAGGCAGGTTATAGGAACTGATGTCTGTGTATAAGGCTATGACTCTTACGGTGCTTTATCATTGTAATAAACTGATATTCTGAGGTCAAGACATGACAGAGCAAAGCTAGTCTCATGAAGGACCTCATTCTCTTGTATCCTGTGCATTTTACTTGGTGTAGATTCATTTACCACAGTCATGAACCAGTAACACTGTGTTGTACCTAATATTAAATAAAATTTAGTTCCCAAACTTAGGATGTTAGGATCTAAAACAAGATTAGCTTTGACCTTTTATTAGATTCTCATTCAAATTTCATTCCACCACTGACTAGATATGTCACATATCATATCTAAGCCTGTTCCCTCGTCTGTAATATGGGTATAATAATGGCATTTGAACTTCAAGGCAGAGACCTGGTGTAGCTCTTTCTTCTTTTACTTTAATGCTTCGTATATTCAATTTTCATAATTTTTGGCAGAAGAAATTATGAATGCATGAATGCAGGGATCAGTGAAACTCCCAAGAAATAAAAGACTAAAGTCATTGTATAACTCTCCTTTTAAGAGCCAAAAAGGGAAATAAAAAACAATGAAGAGATCTATGTGGATTGGGTTCAGTCCATGAGAGCGTCTCAGAAGAGGTGCATTGACCCTGGACTTATGTTTCTGCCATAAGCATTCACAAATAGCGTATTCTACTACTGGCTGTAAATATTAAGAGTGTTGATTTCACTAAGAAGATATAGGATTTACACACATAGAGACCGAAAGACAATATGTTTATCTTCTTCTGTCCAGAGTTCTCCCATTCATTCTTAAGTGCCAATGCATCAATATGATATGGCATGGCTCACAAAGCAGATAAATCTGGTAATACAGTAGCAGTGTGTTATTTCCACCTGAACAGTCTTTAGTCTGTAGCCCCATAGAGAATCCGATGCTTTATTTACATCCCGTCAGGAGTTTAAAATGTAGACATCGTCATTACTTGAAACTACTCAGTGTGTTTGTTTATGTGGAGTGTACCTTGTTTTCTAAAATATGACTGTGAGCAGCAGACGAAATTACATAGATGAGTCAGCTATAGATGAGTAGAGAAATTTTTCTACCTTTTAAAAATTGATTTCAGAGAGGAAGGTAGAGGGAGGGAGAGATAGAAACATCAGTGGTAAGGGAGTATCATTGATCAGCTGCCTCCTGCACACACCACACTGGGATAGAATATGCAGTCCAGGATGTGCCCTGACTGGGAATTGAACCATTACCTCCTGGTTCATAGGTCGACGCTCAATCACTAAGCCACGCCAATGATTTTTTCTGCTTTTGAAAGTTCTTGGATAGAATTGGAAAACAATATATGCATTCACTGTACAGTATTTCAGTGCTCTTTCCTTAATAGGCTGATATTATATGGAACCTAGAAATTCAATACAGTATTGATCATTACTTCAAAGTGCACTTGTAAGAGATTTGTGATTTAAAATCAGACTTTTTTGCATCAATTACTAGGACTATGAAGAAATAAAACTAATTTCCAGGCTATTGTATGTGATTAAAATTCCAACATTAACACTATTGGCATTTGGTTGTAATAAGTTTCATCTCTACTTTCTGGCTGTCATATTAGTACTGGAATTTAATTTGAAAATAATAGTTTGGTGAAGTGGAAGCCTTAGATTGGCAAATTAGGAATTTAGTTTCCAGGACATGACAATCTTGGTATATACTCCATGACCATTTCTATAAATGGTTGATTCTCTTTTTTGGAGGGAGAGGGTGAATCCTCACCAGAGGATATATTTTTCCATTGATTTTTAGAGAGAGTGGAAGGGAGGAAAAGGAAAGAGAGAAAGAGAAAGAATCCTCAGTGTGAGAGAGACCCATCTATTGGTTTGCCTCCTGCAACCCAGGTACAAGCCCTTGACTGGGAATTTAATCTGGACCCTTTGGTCTGAGGGCTGAAGCTCTAACCAAGGAGCGAACCGGCTGGGGCATGGTTTATTCTCTGTAAGGCTACCTGTCTTGGCCCCTTCTCAGATTTGTTTTGAGGACTATGATTATGCTTTGGGAAGTGTGGAATATATGCACATACATTATTTGTTTTACTATTTACTATATCCTCTGTATTAAAATCCAAAAAAAAGTAATGATTACCTGCAGAATAATATGCTTAAGTTAAAATTGCGTGTACCTGTTTGTTTTAATCAAAAGAGAGTATGCTAGAGGAAATATATAATTCCTTTTCATTTAAAATTTAAAAGCAAGGTATAGCTCTTCATAGTCTGGCAATGTTTTACTACTGTAGGAAAAAATTCTAGAGCCAAATATATATTTGTCTTTGCTAGTAAAATATAGCAATAGGAAGAGGGAATCTTCCTTTAAAGGTTTCTGTATAAAGAATATAGAATATTTACAAACATAGCCTAAATTTCAAATTTTTTCTTCAGGAAGAAACAAAACATTTTGTCTTCACAAATGAAAGACATAATAGTAAGAAACTCTCATTTAATTGATTTTAATAGTACTGAACAAAAGCAGAAAAGTTATGTCTTAAGAAATCATCCTATTGGCTAATGGCCATTCTGTTGTCATAACAATCCTTTATTTAGCCCTCTCCACAAATAAGCTCACAGCAGGAGAAAGGACACCGGTTAGAGTAATTTGGGGGATACATACACAAAAGGAATGGCTAGGAGCACAGTGTCATCTGGCAGGGAGCTTATTTCCTGAACCCTGTGGATCTAGTGAAAACCCAACAGAGATGCCAATATGCTTCTCCTCTGTAAATGCTACCAGTCTCCACACCACCAGGCCCAGCGCGGCTTGTGTAAGGTGTTTTATCCAAGCAATCCTTTGCATAACTGCCCAGCGCCTGCAATGACCTGAGTCAGTCATGCAAAGAGACTTTCTTATGCTTACACCAACATTTTCTTTCCGTGTTCATTTTCTGCTGCTCCTAACCCACGGGTTATGACTGTTGTGATGGTGGAGGCAGCACTTTGCAATCTTTTTAGTTAAGATCTAGAGTTTGTTTGAAAGCAAGGCTGAAAAATCCACAGACTGGATTTCTCCACAAGATCTCTGTCATGGGTGCAGCTGGGATACCTGTCTCTTCAGGAGGGTGGGGAGAAGTGAGGTCTATTGATTCCGAAGAGGAAACAATCCAGGCCCGACGAGCAGGTGCTGGTAAGCAACAGACAGTGAGTTTGGGGCATGAGAATCCTACTTGATTATTTTTTTCCAGTTGGACACAAATCTATATTTAACACTCCCTCTGTATCTATTTTTCCAGGGCAAATGTTCCCATTCTGTGTGTGTCAGGTGTGGAGTGATTTTGTCCCATTTTCTCAACAAAGTTCCCGGCTACCTACTTTATCTGCAGTCTTTTTCCCTGAGAGATATTATTAGATTTGCCATAAGATTATAAGATTTTATGATGTATTTTCTTGTGTAATAGCCCAGTAACAAAAGATTTAAAGATTAGAATGTTTGTGTTCTCTGAAAATAAGGAAAAACAGTAGCAAGTGGCTGAATTGTGCATGAGTTTCATTTATAGTCAATGTATGAGAGAGATATGAGTGACAAATTGGAATCATCATTAGTGGAAAATCAGTCCCAAAATAGGAAGTTTGTATCGCTTTTTCAAAATAATGGATCCTGGGTTCTTGGGAAAGAGCTGAAACCTTTTACAAACAGGCCTTGGTTTAGACCATAATACCTCAAGGTCAAATGATATACGTGAAGCAAGCTCCAAATTGCAATGGATGTTAGGTTTTACATGTTCTCTCCCAAGGGAAATCAGTCTGCTGGTCTTTGAAGTGACTGTGAAATCACGGCTGAATGGGAGGCTGTGAAATATATAACCCCAAGGAGAGATCCATGTGACTCAAAATGGACAGGATGCTAGGAATGTTTTAAATAAGTAAATATTGTTAATATACACTTATGAATTAATAGATGAAATAGAAGGATTTTTCCCCCTGCTTGATCTGTGGACAGTGACCTCAGTGAATGGCACTTATTACTATGCATGGGATCTCAAGAGTATTTGGGACCCAGAAATGAATGATAGGATATGTTAAAGTAAGATTAACATTAGCTCCTTCTAATATGGAATCTCTGTTTTGATTTTATAATTATGAAATGTGTATACCATTTCAGAGACCTTATTTGGTTTATTAAATGCCTTCTGTTAGAAATATAGTTTGTTACCATTTGACAAGTTGCCTCATATGCAGGCATTTTAGAGAACTCAAGATAAATATACCAAATTAACATAAATTCATGAGATGAAATTGGGGATACATATTATATTAATAGCATACTAAATGATCTTATAATTTGAAATAAGACCTTTTCAGGTGATAAAGGAGAAAAGAGAAATAGGGGGGGAAAAGTCATACAAAAAGGAGATATCTCCAAATCAGGCACAATGTTAGCCACCCACAACGTACTAAAATGTTTTAATTCAGTTGTCACAGCCTCCATAGGCTTATAAGATCCATAGATTCTTAAATTTCAATCAAATTAAATTGCAGGGCACCCGTTTGGGGAAATTGGTTGTTGAAAGTTTTGACTCTCCTTTCATCATTACTCTTCAGTACTCTTGCTGGGCCAGCAGTTCTGTCTGTAGACCATGGCATTAGTATGTCTTATGCCAGAGCCATAGTCATAAAGAAACTTAACTTCAGCAAGTATAAGACTTCAGCCCCGTAAAGTGGCCTGGAGAACCCTCATTGGCTCCAAATATGCAAAGTCAGGGTAGAAGATCGTAAGCCCCTTCTGCATCATTATAGTTTTTTTACACCAAGTCACTATCACTTTAACAAAAACTGGCACAACTTTGCATAATCTACCAAAATAATGACAGTAGCTCCTACTTACCATGGTGTAGTGAAAAGCTCCTACGTGGGCTTTTAAATCAAAGTCAAGTCCAAATCCCATGTCTGCTACTTATAATCCATGTGACCTTGAGCCCTATCTGTAACATGGGGCAAGTAATACTGATTTTGTTATATGCTTGTGAGAAATAAATGAGTTAAATAAAATTAACACAGCACAATATTTGGCACATAACAGTGATTCAGTTAATATTTATTTCCCTTTCTATATCCCTTTCTATATCTGCGTCAACAATTTGGCCAATTTTGACTCAAGATACTTTAAAGTATACTTGCAAGTTTGGGGAAAAGAAAACATAAAGATTCCAAATAGAGAGAAAAACTTGCTCTGGAGAGGGAAAAATTATTCAATTTGTGGCTATTTTGCAGTGGATTCGGTGATGATGAGATGATCCATGTTTCAGTATTTTTTCCTTGCCAGATAGTTATTTTTATAAGTATATATGACTTAGGTAAACATAGAGCATTTAGTTTAAATAAATGAAAGATTGTTTTTTATTCTGGCTATTATTATTTGGTCATCTCATTTTCTAAAGCAAACTAATAGCAGTTTGCCTCTACTTTTTAATAACATTCCCCAGTGGATTAGAGAAGTATATCATTGTTCATTGTTGTTTCTGGAAACAGGATTATATAAAGATGAAATTGGGGGAATGATATAATTTAAAAATCAACTAATTTTGTTGTTGCTGTTGTTCTGTGTAATTCATGATATGGAGTAAATAAAGTAAATGTAGTGACTTAATGAGAGGGTAATGATTCTATATTGCAGTGAAAAAAATATTAGAATATGAATTATGACTCTACAATCATCAAAAGACCTGCATCTTTAAAAATATTGGAAATATGACCATCCCTGTCCCCCCCCCAACTCCGTAGCCAAACCTATTTGAGTTTGTCCTTTGGCCCTCTGGCGATGAGCTACTAATAGCAGGAGGCTGGCCATCCCGGAAGAGCCTGAACAAGCACTTTCGTCCTTGTTCCCAACAGTCACTCCTCTACTCTTAGTCGAAGCTTCCTGGTGCAGTTGTTGTCATTGGGCTAAGATCTCTCAGATAGGGAAGCTGCAGAGGAAATGATCTCTTACACGGGGCTTGACAGCATCATTGCCAGTGATTGATAATGGGACCAAATCATTCCAGGTGAGTTTTCTGTGGGCCACAAGCCAGCAGGGGTCTGCTTGACTTTGTCATCTTAGCCCACGGGTATCTCAGTGCATCGTCACTGGGGAGGAAATAAGAGGAACTCTTCAAGCCTCTGCCTGAGTCTTTTCTCCTGTGCTAGCTTTAAGGGACCCCAGCGTTTTGTGTGTCTCTGCCTATAGGAAGGTGCCTTGTGTCAGGAAATGGTTAATTATGGACCCGCCAGAGCTTTGGTGTTTGCTACAGTGGGAACCTCTTAGGACAGCACAGAGCATATAGATTAGTGCGGTAATCAATGAGCATCTGTACACTGCAGAGATCCGTTTTGATGACAGCAGCACTTACGGCCTTGTTTAGTGTCACTGTTGTATAATGTTGGATACTGCAGGCTTTTTTTGTTTGTTTGTTTTGATTTAGAGTGTAAGGACTACAGGATTTTTATTTTTGTTTTTAAAATTATTTTGCATTTTGGTGAATTTCTAAGAGTGTTGTGGATTTGCTGCCATTGCTAGCTAGAATTTAGTGATTTGATGCCACTAGCATTTATTTAACCACTCTGATGCTGCTGTTATGTTTGCTGGCTTCTGCAGTTCCTACTACTTCATACGTTGCTCCCAGGAACAGGTAAACTAAGCCATAATATTAACCTTATGCATAAATTAAAAATTAATGCAATATATTGTTTAATTATCCAAAGAGTAAGATATTAAAATGCTTCAGTGGATTCTATCAGTAGAGAATGAGAACTATTTTACTTTGAACATGGAAATTACACAAATATAATATCATTTTAGAATACATGGTGATCTTCTAGTTGCATTACATGAAGTTATTATTATGTTTCATGTCTTAAATGAATATCTGGAGCGTACATTCGTCTATAACTTAGTATTTAAGCCTTACTTTGATGTATGTATATTACACAGTTAATTCAGAAATACATATTTTCCTTTTGTGATTGATCAAAGAAAGTTGTTTTCCCTGTTTAGTGATGTCATTAATATTAGAAGCTTCCTAGCTTAGTCTTCTTAAAAATCTAAAGATATCGGTTTATATGTAGATTGTTGTTTTGAAGTATTTAAACAAAAGCTTCAAGGCCTTGTTTCTCCTAGTCGACAGGTATTTCAGAGCATGTCCTGGGAATTCCTGTGTTTTTGTGTGATGCTAAGCTTTGGACTAAAGGGAAAACTGTTCAGATAAGGGGAATACAGAACCCAGACAGAAAGAAGGAAAGGGAAACAGTCTTTTGGGTCAGAGTTGGGTGTGTGACCTTGGGCAACAGAGGAACTAACCCTTTCTGGCCCTTGTTTCCATTCTGCCAGTTTGGAAAAAGACTCTAATGTTATTCTCTGTGGGAATGGCATGGCATTTTTCAGATGCTCAAGATCATCTGACGGTCATTTCTGTGTAGCAAAAAGACAGTATTATTCAGTTTATAAAGGTATGCAGTTATTAATAAAAGAGAGACATAGAAATCTTTTAGTTTTTTTTTCTTCCTTTGCAGTGTTTTAGCAACTGAGGCTTTTTTTTGGAAAGGAGATTATGGCTCTTTTAAATTAACCAGCAAATCTCTTGGCTCTGCTGTAACTATTTTGCCAACTAGGCATTGAGCAAGTTTGAGGTGTCTTGAGGGCACCTGCTGTCAGACTCCTTGGGAGGCGAAGGAGGCATCATGTGTTTTGCTGCAGCCAGATAAGGTCCTGGATGCAGAGCTGTTGGGCCCTCTGAAAGCCTGCCAGGGACGTGAGCACCCTCGCTGCCTCCTCGCTTCCTCTCAGGTACAGCGCGTGCTACTGAGGGCATCTGGGGGGAAGCTCCTGGCTGCTCTTCTCAGCAAATGACTTTCAAGAGGTCCACTTTCTGCTAAGGGCAAGCTTAAAATCCAAAAGATCAGAGGCAACTAGAAGAAACGCAGCCAACAACCTCTCACTCTAAAAAGTCTGAATCAGATTGCTCCTGATTCATGAGTCTGGACTTTTCTTATTTTTTTTTAATTAAATCTTTATTGTTGACAGTATTGCATATGCCTCCTTCTCCACCCATTGACCCCTTCTAGCCCATCCCCGCCCCCACTCCCTGCCGCAGGCCTTCACCACCCTATTGTCTGTGTCTACGGGTTATGGGTTATGCATATATGCATACAAGTTCTTTGTTTAATTAAATGTGTTCTTTGGGAGAATAGAAGTATTTAATGTAAATTGAGCCATGTGCTTGCAGAGTGGCTAGTCTTTGCTAGTTGAAAAGAATTATGAATCTTGTGTTCACTGTCATACTGACTGGGTCTTTTCAATGATAGACACACCTCATGATGAGAGGAAGGCTGAGGCAGTGATGGCTCACGCTCCCACACAGATGCACATGAGAGATGAAAGAAACGCAAGGATCGATTTCTCTCTCTAGCTCAAAGGAACCAGTCATGTTAGTCATCTTCACACAAAGAGGTTTGAGGGCAATAACTTTATTAGTGAACTGATTCTCCATTGTAAGAGAGGTCGTCAGCTCAAGTCTCTTCCGACTTTCTGGTTTTATGTGGTGCTGTAGTTTTAGTGCGTGGTTGGGAAACTCCTCAGGAGAATGAGGTATTTTCCTTATGAAGCATATCCGGTGCCTGTTTCTGAGAAGAGTTCTGTTAGAGAAATGATGGAAGTCATGTGAAAAACAAAGACAAAATTAATCCCAGTGACCAGCAAGTATGTATTCTTCCCTATTTTTCTCCAGGTAATCCAGAGGCACTTTCTGTTCTTCTCAATTTTCTAAAGCCAGCAAGATTAGGAATAAGCATGTGAAATTATAAAGTAGATAAATCAATGAAAGAATTAGTAATTATATTATAATAATATTAATAAGAAGACTTTTATGATACTTATTTTCATGCCTGAGAATTGTAGGTTAATGAAATGGGTTTAGATTTTTACTTAGCCTGCTTCAAGTAGGCGAACTTTTATCTTTAAGAAGGTAATTGTCACAATCATATAATGAATTGGTCAGTTCTTTGTAGAAATGCAACCAAAATTTTTTGAATGTCTAGTTAATTTAAATTCATTGTTTTCAAAGAAGGTTTTATATAAGTTGTATGAGTTTTAAAGACCTGGGAAATAAATTCTTATTTTGGTAAACTGTAAATATTGAACAAATTTCAAAGCTGACTTCAGAAAAGGGTCCATAGTGATTGTAATAGATGGGGTCTAACAAACAAGTTTTTAATTGTATAACATCTGTGAAATATTTTAGACTTATTTATAGCTTTTGAAGATTTTTAGATTTTTTTTTCTTTTTATAAAAAGAAACTGGTAGCCTTGCAGTTTTTTTTGTTTGGTTTTTATTCTTTTGTTTTATTTTTTTATTTTTTCTCCTTTAAGAGAATGCTTAGCCCTTGAATCTTGGTAGTCAAAATTGGACCAGTTTTTTAGCCACTTTGAAATTTTATTCCAAGATTATGTTTTCTAATGATTTATTTAGATTATATGAAATCTGTTACTATTTTTCTTTTTAGTAAATGTCTTTGAAATTGTTTAAAGCACTCATCAGGGAAGAAATATTGGCCCATCTGTATATATAATAAGTTCTCTTGCCTATTGATACTAAAGGCTTTTTAAAATTATGATTAATTAGACTCTTGATAATTCACAAAAGTGCTTTTTTATATACAAAGGGCAAGTGAATTCCCTTGCCCTCTGTATGTAATCACAAAGCTCATTTTGTCTGAGCATAGTTTCCTGATTTCCTAGCTTAAATCGGGGTCTTAATGAAAGTATACTGCTAGGATGAGGACCTGCAAGATATAATAACTCTGGGAGCTAAAGGTAACCCACCAAAGCAAGATAGCAATGTGCTGGTCTGAGTCACTGCTTCACCCCAGCTCTTCAGCCATTTGTTTTTAATTTTGAGAGATCATGGGATCCTCAGAGAAATAAACTAAGCAATGGGCTCTCTACAGAGAAACAGTTATGCACACAAAATTTTATGTACAATTTTAAAGGGTATATGTATCCCTTAATTCTATGCACCAAATAAAAGGGGTCACATAACCCAGGTTAAAACCTTGCCTAAAGATTACAAAAACAGCCCTAGCTGGTTTGGCTCAGTGGACAGAGAGTCGGCCTGTAGACTGAAGGGTCTGGGGTTCGATTCCGGTCAAGGACGCAGGCCTGGGTTGTGGGCTTGATCCCCAGTGGGGGCCGTGCAGGAGGCAGCCTATCAATGATTATTTCTCATCATTGATGTTTCTATCTCTCTCACCCTCTCCCTTCCTCTCTGAAATCAATAAAAATATACTAAAAGTATTACAAAAACAAATTACATGATATTCAGTGGTAGAAAAAGTCTTGCCTGCATGAAGGTAAGTCATTTTTTCTTCTATGAATAATAGATAAACCCTAGACCTGCTTCAAAATGCTCTTGCTTAAAAGAATTAATTACCGTTTGATATTTTCATGGGCTATGTTATTCTACAACACAGTGAAAAAATCCACCCCAGGCTTAACTATACAAAAATATAAATAAATGATTAAATATACTGATGTAAGTAAAGGGGTTAGGGATGACTGAAAGTTCAAATACAACATAGAGAGCTTTCATTTAGATGAATAGGGGACTGTGCTTTGTGTGGACCAGCATTATTTCATCTGTACCTGAAGGGCTGGCTAGGGCTTGTTTCTGTTCAGAATGCCAGACAGACTAGTTTTCTTATTCTCTGACAAAAGACTTCTTTGACAAATACTACGATGTAGTGATTTCCTGACTTCATATGCTAGTCTTGTTCTAGATCAGACATTTAGTTATAGAGGTCTTCATGTAAGGTTTGCTTTCGTCTATGAGATTTTACTGTCATCATCAGAACTATGACATGAAGATGTAAAAGTGATGGAAAAATTGAGTATGAAATTAGAATTCCTAAATATCTGTTTAATCACCTTAAAATATTGGTGAGAAACTCATGGTTTATAATGAGGAGAAAGATCTGTTTTTGGTGATTTTGCTTGAAGGTTGTCCCTTTTGCGTTTGACATCCAGAATCTTTGAACAGACTCTCTTTAGTTGCCACATTTGCCCGGACTGGTTGTATGAAGCTGAATTGCAATGGGTATAGTTTTAATGCCTGTGAACTAACTGCACATCTGGCTATTTGATCTAAAATACTCACAGTGAACGAAGATTGTAGCTAGTAGGCCCAAAGATCCAGTGTGTGTGTGTGTGTGTGTGTGTGTGTGTGTGTGTGTGATTTTTGTCATTAAAACTATTAGTGCATCACTTTAGAAAACAAATAAAATTATAGAAATTCTTGATAAGTGAAATTATAAAGGCCTGCAAGATGTATCCTTTCGATGTTCTTAATTCTGTTCTTTTTTTGTTTTGTTAATCCTCACCTGAGGATATTTTTTCCATTGCTTTCCAGAGAGAGTGAAGGGGAGGGAGGGAAAGAGAAAGAAACATCGATGTGAGAGAGATACATAGACTGGTCACCTCCCTCAAGCACCCCGACTTGACTCCAGCCTGGGAACGAACCTGCAACCCAAGTACCTGCCCTTGACTGGGAATGGGACCAGTGACTCCCTGATGTACAGGACAATGCTCCAACCACTGAGTACACTGGCCAGGGCTGCTTTTTATCCCTTTCAAGTTTTTTTTTTTTTTTTTAAAAAAAGCAAAATAGCCAGCTAGAGTAATATAGAGTTTCTCATTTGAAAAATTAGTATTTAGCCATTAGAATACAGTTGTAACAATTATTTGAATCCAAGTTTTTTAAAGATATATTTTAAACATGAATAATAAGCATTTTATACCTAAAAGTAAATGTTACTTAAAGTTTTGCCAGATAGGAAGAAAATGAGTGTAATAGATATTATTGACTGACTCCTGCATTTTAAAATAGAGATAAGCCTTAAGCCTTTACTTTGATTTCAAATTTATATATATTTTATATATATATAAATATATTATATATATATATCTTTATATTTGGGGATATATATTTTTATATTTTGGGAAAGGTTAAGGTAAATTATTTTTTTTCTTAAAGTTGGAACTATTATAATCACTGTTATAATTTAGTATTTCTCATGGGTCCATCCATTTCTCCAGCTCATTCTTGCTGTGGTCAGTAGGCCATTTTAGCTAAAATTTGGGTTGGTTAAATTAGAAATCATGTACAGTATATGATCTTATATTGTTAAGATCATTGGACTTATTCTGTCAATATTAAATGTGCTCATATTTATTGGGAGAAATTACTTAATGATATTTACTGTCTTTGTGAGTGACATCACTCTATCTTAATCAGAAAGATTTGGTATCAATTTATAAAATCTACATTAGAGAACACAGGAAAAATTATTATTCTTAATGTTATTGAAGTAGCATTCAATTTGATATTGTTAACAAATTGTTCAAAGACTAATTTCAAATTTCAGTTTTAATGTCACTGAAAATGTTAGATATCAATGCTAACAATATTCAGTTTTATTTTTTTCATCAAATATCTGTTAATTTCACAGTGTAATTCAGTTCCATAACCAATCCTCCAGAAATGGTAGTTTTGTTCACTTTGTTTTACTCTTAAGAGACATTAATTTTAGTAAGTATCTTTAGAAAACAATTTAGCCACTGTGTGTGTAGGACATTATTCAAGGAGCAATTAACCCTCTATTTTCCATTTTCAGTACTACATTCATAAAATATCAAAAAATATAACATTCAAAGGGAGAAAATAAGAATATTTATAGTGCATTGAATCCTTGATTTTAATAACACTGTAAATCTAAAGCACTATTTGATAAACTGGTCCACGTTTCTATTTATTTTACATTGATGAGTAATGATTTAATTTTGGAATTATAAAATCTTAGCTTTAAATCCTTCATTCTAGGTAACTGAGTTTTTCCAATATGCTAAACAATTGCCAGCCAGGCTGTTGTTATTTATTTTATTTTCATTATTTTAATTAAAATATTTCTCATCATAATTGTATATTATTCTTTTTTGTTTGTTTATTTTTCACCAGGAAGTCTGGAAAAGGGATTGCATCCTACTTTCATAAAAGTTCATGTTTCATACAATAATTGTTTTAGTTGTTGTCTAATGGCTATTGTTTTAACATCAGTTATTATGTTGCCTGTTAGTACAGTTATACTATACTCATAGTATCACAGTGTTAATAGTATACTCATAGTATCACAGTGTTAAGGCAGAAAGAGCCTTAACCCATTTGTTTGATTTGTTTGTTTTGTTTTTAATTATCATGTGCCCATTCTTGTGAATTCTTATTGCTGTCAATGTGCTTGTCTGTACCAGTTCCTTTGCGTTTAGCAATGTGCATCTTTACTGGTCCTATGGGACTGAATAACAGACAGACTCTTAGGATTATAATTGTAAAATTATGAGTGAAAGTCTACTGGGTTTTTGAAGGTGTAAAGTCATGGACCTCAGATTTGTGATACTGGTTTTTCCAGATGAGAATCCTTTTTCACTTACTTTCTTTGGCAAGATTTACAAATAGGCTAATAAAATACGTGTTTACTAAATTCTGCTGTTTAAGCTATAGATAAGCTAACACATGTACATCAGTTGTATTTTTAAGTTGTTTCCCATTGTACTACAGATATTTTGAGATTGATGAATGAAAAAATCTAAACTTTAATGAAAATGGTTATAATAAATATATTAAATTATGTTTTGTGTATAAACATTTAATTTTACTTTAATTCCCACTTTATAATCTACCTTAATACTAAAAGCAACATAAACTAGCTACCAAATGTAAATATATAGCCATTTGAAATAAGTTAAAAGTACGTAAAACAGTTGATGAGAAAGAACAAGGGTAGAAAATTTGGTTACAGTTTTAACCATAAACATTCTAGCACATATGCTCTGAGAAGAGTTCTGTCAGTTGCAAAATTTACAGCTTCCGTAACATAAGAACCAGTCATTTAGGTACATACTTATTTTTCCTGCTAATGACACCAGAAAGAAGTTTTTTTCTGTGTAGTTCCACAGAGAAGATAGCAGCAGCATGCTCTACATGTGAGTAACTTCATCACTATATAGTGATATTCATCACCATATAGTGATATGCTAAGGACAGTATATAAAAGGAATATTGGGAACGGTGAAGAGAAAGGGACTCCGTGAAAATGCAGTATAAGTACAGGTGCATGGCTGTCTGGTGGTCTGGATTAATTAAGAGTATTATAATATCTTAGTAGATTTACTGCATATCCCACACAAAGACCTCTGTAGGTGTTGCTTTAAATTAAATATTTAAAAAATATTGAAGTACATTGTCCTAAAAAATATGTACCCTCTGAAGTGAGCTTGGGAGTAGTTCGGCACAGCTAGGTAATTGTGGAGCCATCGATCTAATGTTAGGCAGACACACTGGGCATTAATTGGGTTTGCCATGCATTTTTGAGGAGAGGCCCATTCTTAAGAGAGCCCCTGTGACCAAGCCACAAGATCATGTTGAGCATTTTAAGGGTAGGCCAGTGAGATACCCTGGTTTTTTAATGGAACTGGTTTTGTTATGAAAATGTAAGATGAAGATATTTTGAAACTATTATAATGAAAAGATCATTTTAGAGTGATTAATCCAAACCTTAAATATTTAGGAACTCTGGACATCTTTTCTTGAGTCAGTAGGTTAATCTTTGAGCTACCTTAACTTTGTTGGCTTTATAAGAAGGAGTATATATGCTATCTGTATTGTTGAATATTACGTTTTCCCCTTCATTGCTTTTTGTGCTTTCTGTTACTTATCTTCCATCAAATGGAGCTGGAACACATTTAAAGGGACATGCTTTTATACTGCCTGACCTCTTATGCACTGCAGCGGAGGTTTAGACCAGTGACCTTGCAGTGTTCTGCAGCCTAGTTTCTGATGGCTCTAATTTTGATGGTTTACGAATACAGATACTTAGCATTTTTCTCTAGAACATGTTGAGGCCTAAACATCTTTTCTAAACTTCTGTGCCTAGTGATTTCCCACTACTAGTCAAGGAATTTCCAACTTTAAAAAAGTCCTTTAATGTTTCTATAACTTTTTTGTTTGCATACCCAAAATAAAAACAAAGACAAACAAACAGAAAACAAAACCAAAAAGAAAGGAAATAAGCAACATTTACAGTAACTTGCTTTGATGGATCTCTGGTTTTAAAACATCTCTTTATATTACCCAAATGTTTGCTAGCATAAATTTGTTTTCTAATATTTTATAGCTTAATCATATATTTTAAAGCTTAAGCAGTATCAATCCCTCATAAGTACTTCCATTTTGTTCTAGATACCCTTAAATTCATCTTTATCATCATTTGACTCTTATTCTTATTACCTATATCACCAAAACCATGATAATGTATTGATCTCCATATTATTCTTTTTTATATCTTTGGATGAAGAAGCAGGTAGAAATTGACTTGGCATTCAGAATTATTATTGCAAATTAATCTTATTTTGCTAGCAGTGCCTGGATGTGAGGTCTGGATAAAAACTAACATTTTTCTTTATCGAATAGATTTACATCTAGAGTGCTTTCTTATGTAAGTGCTGTGAACTTGCCCAGCACGACAGTTTCTTTAGCCTGTGGATAACATCCAGTCCCCAAACAATGAAAACAAATAAACCCCGATTTTTTCCACAGGGTTTCCTGGCTGGTTAT
This sequence comes from Myotis myotis, assembly GCF_014108235.1. NCBI lineage: Eukaryota > Metazoa > Chordata > Mammalia > Chiroptera > Vespertilionidae > Myotis > Myotis myotis. Next base: position 65,144,290 of record NW_023416379.1, on the reverse strand, counting down.
TCCGAGGCTTTGCACGTGACAACCTGTTCTCCCAAGTGAATGGAATACTCAGTGTCAATGTGGAAGCCTGGTCAGTTGGAAAGTTGCAGTAAAATATTTCCCTCCTGTGTGCAGCACTTCCCAAATTCCTAATGATGAAGAGTCACTGTGTTAGAGGAAACAGAAAAGTTTCCCTAAGATGGTTAATTTTGTGATTTGCTATTCAGGGTACTTTCTTATTCTGTATTTATACTCTAGGGAAGACATTTTTCAGTCATGAGGCCTCAAACCATATTTATACATGAAATTTATTCCTCTCTAAACTATTATTGGTGGAAATCATTTTGCCCTATCAATCATCTTAGACTTTTCTTCAGATACACTTTCTTATTTAATACAGATAATAAATACTAGTACAGTCTGGTCTGGATTTGCAGAAGACCATGAATACCCTTCTTTTGTTGTTCTAAGGCACAAAAGTGTGTGTGTGTGTGTGTGTGTGTGTGTGCGCGCGTGCGCGCGCGCGCACGCTAGCATCTATGTATGTATGCGTAGTTTTTGTTTTTGTTGTTGTTGTTATTGTTTGGAACTTTCAGGAACTTTCATTTACAACCACTTCTGGGTCCTGTAGCATCAGTTCACTGCAGAGCTAACGAGTAAAGAGGTCATTGCACAACATGGTGTTTGGGAGTGTTTCTGAAACCTAAAGCCTCATATGCTTTCAAAAATCTAAGTTATATACCTTTCAAAATTAGGAAAAATTAAACTGATGACTAACGTCTACCATCTCAAATAGCTTTTTATTTCTCCGTGTCTTTTAGCCTATTTAACGTAAAGTCACGAAGTTTTCTTTTTTCCCAAAGCCCCATCATCCAGGTGACCCCCCTAGTACATATTTAAACTTGTTATTTTTTAAGACCATCAATCTTGTTATTATTTAGATTATTTTGTTAGGAATATAAGAGACATATGAGGAAAGGAACAAAATCTGAGGAAGTTAGAATATTTATAACTCATTAGGATCTTAATTATTAAAATGCATTCCATAGCTAATATCTATACCAAATAATTTTAAAGGTATAATATAAGCTGGTTGCAAGGAAACATTTTCAGGGGTATTCATCAGAAGAAAATATATAAAGGCATAAAATGGCCTACTTGTTTCCTGATTTGGAGAAATTCAGCCTGAAATATTTGGTTTACATACCACATGTATTTTGTTCTCCCACTTAAAAATATTATATAAAGAAGAAATTGCAAATGCTTAATTTTAGATTAAGGATACAAGCTTATTAAATTAATTATTCAGATATTTTTGGTTAGTTGTTAATCTGTATACATTTCAGTGTATAGATTGCTTGACTATAAAAGTAGCCATATTCTTATTCCCTTAGACTTACATAGGTTTTGTGGAAATTAACAGGAAGATTTATGTTATTGTTTTTATATATGTTATTTCCTCATCATTTAACAATTGGAATTTTAAAAATATATTCATTTATTCTGAACTCTTGAGCATCTGGCTTATACCAAGCCAATTAATAATTTCTATAAACAAAGTGACTTTAATATTTTTCTGAGCCCATTTCACAGCATACATATTTTACAAAGATTACTGATTTTACCTATATTAGTTATGATAGATATTCAACCATAACACCATTATTTCATATTTGTAATTACAACTATGTAATTATACTATAAAATCTATTTCTAAAGTTCTTTGTAATTTACAAATCTAGCATATCTCATTTAATCCTCGTAAAATATTTGTGAACTAGTGGCATTATCCCCATTTTACAGAGGAGGATAAGGTTTATAGAAATGAAGGGCTATTATCAAGAGAATTCACCTAAAATGGCAGAGTTAGGATTAGAATCACAAGTGTCCAATTTCTAATATAATGCTCTTTTTTACACAATAGCTAGTTTTCATGTTTTATAAAAAACAAAATAATTATAAATAGCAGATAAGATACAATAATGTTAATAGAGAAATTAAAATACAGTGTAGTTCACTGATTATTCAAAGTTTCAAATAAGTGCCAAAACCAGTTTGGCTCAGTAGATAGAGTGTCGGCCAGCGGACTGAAAGGTCCCAGGTTCGATTCCGGTCAAGGGCATGTACCTGGGTTGCGGGCACATCCCCATTGGGGGATGTGCAGGAGGCAGCTGATCGATGTTTCTCTCTCATCGATGTTTCTGACTCTCTCTCTCCCTCCCTCTCTGTAAAAAATCAATAAAATATATTTTTTAAAAAAAGTTTCAAATAAGTAAACTCTGGGGCAGAAAAACCATATTTTCTTAATTTTTATATCACATTAAAATTGACAGAAAAGCTTATCAGTATTATTACTGGAAATATTTTTAATATATATTTTTATGTATATTATAAGTTATTATTTTCCAAGTTGAGGCCTTATCTTCCTTTTTTTTTTTTTAATGACTGAGCTCAGAGCACAACCAGAAATATTGATTCTGAGTTCGATACAACTGTTTTGTAGAATTCTGTGGTGGTAGGGTTGGCATTCCAAAAGTTAATTCTCAACTTCACCAAAAAGGACTTATAATCAGAAAAGTACCACCTCAACTAAATATATTAATGAAATTCTCCTTTTAGAGATAAGCTACTTATAAAACACAAGATAGCATCATAGGCCCTAAAGCAAATACTTGATCTCTCCCTAGATGTAGTTCACTCTGCAGGGTCTGTTGAGCATAAATAATTTCTAAATACAAACATCTTTGACACCTCTTTAATTAAATTAATAATAGTCGATGCATTTACTTGAACCATCAAATTTATATACCGAAGAGACAGAGAGAATGTTATTGTTGGTTCTATGGTAGAAACAGAACATATTGTGAACAAAGGGGAATTTTGAAAGTGAAATTTCTAACATGCATTTAGAGAACTGCCACTCTAATGAATCCCTGAGGGCTGGAGATAATGTAATTCTTCCAAGGAATGACAATTTTTGTGTATGTGTCCTGGGCCCAAACCAGAAATTGGGTTTTACGTTTCTTAGAATTATTGAAGCATTCTTGCTGAAGACAAATGGTTGGAGATGCATCTAGCCCTACCATCAAATTATGGGTGAACACTGATGTGGATTTTGAATGAACGCACCAAAGAATATTTGAGGACCAATATTTTTAGTATACTAGGAACTTAGACTGACAGTAATTCATTTGTAATTTTGCATCACTACACATAGGCTTTCACATTTCACAGATTAATAATTAAATTTAACAAGTATGTTTTCCCATTTTATTTTATTGCCTAGAAAGTAAGTCCTATTAAATAATATTGTTTCTTATCTCTGGCAGATAATTTAATTTAGGCGAAATTAGGCCTCTAGAACTTTGCTGCATAGCACATTATTGCTGATTTATTCCAAAGTTAGCTCCACTATTGTATATAACTTATGAATGGGAGTGGACACACCTTTTATAGACAGAAAAGTACCTAAAATAGTCTTCTAAAATAGGAGAAAAATATTTCAAAATGGTATTTTCATTATATTAATGAGAAGTTAAGATTTTACCACAGTTCTTAAACTTGTATTTTAATTACTGTCTATGAAAGGTATATCCTTGTGAAATACTAAAATAAGCTAAAATGTATGTTTTTATCACATTATAACCAAAGCCATATATATTAACTCATGTGTGCTGACCATGGTACTCTGCATTTTAATTTGTCTCAAATTACAAACACATTTTTAGAATTGAGTTGGTTTTTGTGTATGCAGTGCATAAAACATTTAATAAATATATTTTTGTCCAGAATTTTAATTTGTTTATGTACTGTGCTATAATAAAGTAGATTAGTAGCTATTTAACTTTATTTAGTGTCAACCCACATTCTTTTGTGGAGGATAAGAAAAAAAAAGAAAACCTTTTAAGAGATATAGGAAATCTCTGGGAAGGAGGATTCTTCTGATTTTTGGTCTGAGTTTTATACTTTTTTTTAATGTCAACAGTCTGTATTATATAGGAAGAAGAATTTATTTAGTTTTTGAGATGACAGGCAGCACAATTATGATATGTATTTGAAATTGTGGAGAGTTACTATGGGTCAATCTTGTAATCAGTTTGAGTTCCATCTTAATCACCATTCATTATAATGATGTTTTAAAAATATGTTGTGTATTTCACTGGAGATAAAGAAGAATTCCAGATTTTCTAATACTGCAAGGCTTTAGTGTAGATAAGTTTTCCTTTACTACCTGCACCTTAGATGAACATTCTACTTGGTTCAATGTAACTGCCATGAAAATTGTTAAATAGATATGTAATGTATGAAATTAGATTTATGGTTTTCTCCTTACAGATTTCATATACTCACACACAATCATACATTTGTTACCTAGAGTGTGTTTTTGTTCAATTGGCTTTGATTGGTCTTATTGGAATCTGCTGTGCCTTGACATGAGATATCATAAGATATGAAATTTAAAATCATCAAGATGCAAGTTTATGCATTGTTACATACTCTCATCATGATGACTTGAGTGTAGGGACAGCTAGTTCTCTTTACAGAAGGCCCACGTGTCTTTTAACTCACTTTTATTTGTGCAGTGAAAGTTGTGTGTTAATATATTGTTTAACCTATTTTTCACAAGGGGTAGGATAAAAGTCTATTTTTAAAGAATTCACAAAAAATAATGCTTAAAATTATAACACTTCATTAAACTTGGCTATTTAAGAACTTGAACCATTTCAATAGACTCAGACATTTCCTGGATCTAAGTTAATAGTAAACTTATCCTTTTATAGTTATATTGAACATTAGAACCAAAATGCTTTTGTATTAATTCCTTGTACCGCGAATTTATCATTTTGTAGCCATGCCACTTGAAATCAATACCTTTCATCACATATTAGAAAAGTAATCCAGGAAAATGCTTTTTATTAATGATATGCTAGAGTCCAAATATTTTAGGAGAAAGTTTTATTTAGTGTTGCTTATTCCATTACTACGGAAGAGATGTGATTTATAAAGGCAAGTTAGAGCAGTTAAAAAGTCAATAATATCTTCAAGTTTAGTAATTACATGGCAAGAAGAAACAAATATAGTTTAAAACTATATATTTAAGTTTTAGAATTTATTTTAATGGGTGATAATGGAAATTAGTGATAAGAAAACTTTTAGAATTTGTTCAGAATGTGAAGGAAGTATACTAAAATATAAAAATATCATTGTATGTTTTTAGTATATATTGACAATACTATCTATGCCTAAAATTGGGGGGTATGGTTTTATTTTAAGCTGCAAAATCTGTAGCATCCATATTACCACTACCAGGATAAGGTACGAATTATTGCTGGCTGCACAGGGAAATCACCTGGCAACTATGTCTGTCCCATCTAAAACCAATTAAATTAAACTCTCCATTCATGATCATTATCCTACAAAGCTTATAGATGATATAATAACTTTGCTTGAAAGCAATGTTTTCATAGTAAAGAGTGCTTGGTATCATTATCAAAATGTACCAGAAAAATCATCTTTTGGTTATTTACATATAAGCAAATATTCACAAGATATGTTAATCTAGAGATACTTAGGACAAATTGGGTTAAACACAGGGTTGAACCACTGCATGAGAAATTGGGCCATAAGTCAGAGAAAGATACTAAAGTTTTAACATTGAAGTCATATTATTGAAGCATACAACAAACTTTGTTTTCTTGAAGTCTTTTAAATAAGGTGGATTTTCATCAGTTTTTGTTTAACCTCAAAGACTTCTCAAAGCAGTTTTCAAATTACTAATTTTATCTAAGTTGTTTTATTTTTGTCACAGTATTTCAAAATAAATTTGCACTTAAGAAGTCATCAGACCTTATTACACTGTATATGAAATTTTAGTGAGAAAGCTTTATAAATTGCAGTAAGATTTTGAATGATGTTTGTAGTTAATTTTAATTTTATCATTATAAATACTTTTTTCTTTCAAGAGAAAATAAAATTTTAGTATTATGATACTGAAGACAGCAACTTTAAAAATTAGTATCTGATTTTTAAAACCAATAAAAATAAAGGAGAAAAAAACTTCCCTTTTACAAATTTTCTTATATTTCATTAACTGAAGTGGTCCAGTAGAAGATTAAAATTCTAAAATGATTGACATCAAGTTGTGTATTTATTTTAAAGTGAATGATTTTGAGAGGGTTAGAGACCTCATGTGGAGTAAATTTTAACAGAATATAGTTTCTTCTAATGCAATTTTTAATATTCAACCCTTTATAAAACAAATTACTTTTACCTATATGACATATTTGAAGAACATTTTTGTGTTTATTGTAGTATGTATAACATTCTCCATCAACCTTTCTAAGATATTGTATAAAAAAGAAAGGGGAGCAGCCACTGAGAAACTGAAGTGTACAGATTTTTTATGCTTCCATATTTGATGTGTTTGTTTCCTATTACATTTTATAGTGCCTATATCTGCCAGGCGTGTTATCTACATAAAAAGTTTTTGCTTAGGGCCTTCAGAGATATCAACCAAACATTTCCCCAATAACCAGCTAGACATCTCATTGTTAGATGGCATGCTTTCCTCACTCTGTTAACATTTTCTCTTTCAAGATCCACAGGGAGAAACATTTTAAGTGACTTAGTCTCATGTATGAGATGTAAAAGATCATTTTTCTCACATGGGTTACCAACTCTGTCCTTTCTTCCTATACAATTACTGAAAGAACTGATGCTTTCCAGTACTTTTTCTTTTTTTTTTCCTCAGATGTTTTCTTTAGCATTCTGTTTTTAAGCTGAAAAAATAAAAATTGAAGGTTCATAAGTTCATGTTTACAAAGTAAGGATTGTAAAGGTCTTTTTTATGGCTTTCATAAAATTGAATAGTCTGTCATTTGTATGTACTCTTTTGCCAAAAGTTATTCTTGATATTGAATTACTCCACACCATGTCCAAAATATTTGTCTTGTTTTTTTAGCTGATGAGGGAAGAGGATAGAGGCCAGTGGATAATTTTGAAAGATATGATATAGTTCAGAAGAGTAGAAAGGGAGACACTAAGTTTTAATACTTATCTCAATTCAGTGAATAAAATTTCATCCAGCATCACTAGGTGGCAGGCTGTGCCTTCGTATGGAGGGGAAGTGGAGTGGATTAACCCTGTACCTTCCATACTTTTTGCGTGTGTTTTTAGCCTGATGATGACAGTTAAAGAAAGCTCTCCTATAGTCTGAAGTGCTTTTGTAACACACATTCATTCCAAGAATTCAAGTCACAGCCTTTGCAAAGAGGATTATCTTTCTGGGATACACACAGTCAAGATTATGATATTCATAACTTTCATAGATTGAAGAAGTTATACTTAAAGTGATTAAAGCATTCTCTACTCTAAAGCATTACACTTCCCCCTTTTTTTTTAATTGTGCAGGTGACTTGGATTATTACTGGTTGGATCCTGCCACGTGGCATAGTCGGGAAACATCACCGATTAGTTCGGTAAGTTTTCTGAGAATTGAGTTTGGAATTTAAGGGTAATGTTTATTGTCCTTTGCTGTTATGTGATAGATAGTAATCTTATTCTGCTCCATTATACATTTTATGAGAGCAAACATTGATTTCATTTAAGACAGAACAGTTTTGAATAAAAAAGTTATCACTGAATAATTATAAAAATTTTTAACAAAAAGGAATTATTAAATGATGACTGGAAATCAGATGTTATTTGGTTAAGTATATCAAAATTCACAATACAACTCAAAATACAGAATCAGTTTCTTTATATAAGCAGATATAGTTTTAAATTTCAATTAATTTTATTTCAGGACTATTTTTAAGGATGTACTCAGCTGCTGACTACTTTTAGAACTATTTAAGGTAATAAGTGTCCACTGCAAATGAAAATTGTCATAATCCAAGGATAGAGCCCACAAGAATTAAGAATTCCTTCTACAGTGTCTTTTAACTGAAGAAATCGCATTATGTGACAACTAATAATTATTTGTCTACAGGAAAGAAAACAAATTTTCTTTAACTTTATTCATGTTTTAATAGCATCCTGTAACGTGGCAACCATCTAAAGAGGGAGACCGATTAATTGGACGTGTTATTCTTAACAAGAGGACAACTATGCCCAAAGAATCAGGTGCATTACTGGGTCTGAAAGTAAGTATGCTGGTTTTTAAAATGTTTCTTAAAGGGTGAATTACAGTATGGACTGGATTCAACAAAGTACCTGACAATGACTTTTAAATATTTCCTCTCTTCTCCAAATAAAGTCCTTCTAGTGAATGCCTTGTTAACATAGTGATGTTTTATGGTAAATTTAGTATTTTATCTAGGTTAATATTTTAAAAATACTTTGTTAATATGACACTATGTTAGAAAATTGCAACGGATTATAGGAAAACTAAAGGATATTTCTCTGAATATAAAGTTCAAGTACAATTTTTATAGCAAAAAGGTTTTAATGTATGGTCCTAAGGTTAGATAATGCAGACTGCATAATTTTATTATACTTGATAAGCAACATAAAACACCATTAGTGATATTGTTTTGTAAGTGCAGTAGAATTTATGGTAATATCAAAAGAGTAAAATGTATCCTTTAAAATATTAATTGACTTTAACAGAGAAAATTAAAAATTAATAAATTACAAAAGATTATATTTTATTGTAGGAAAAATAGGTGCATACATTTTGTTTTATTATGTTTGTGCATGTGTGTTAAATCTCATGGTTTTATTTCCTTTAGAAAACAGAGAAACATTCAAAGCTGTGGCTTTAAAATTACTTACCAAGAGATTGTTTTATAGTTGTGTGATAGTTTGATTTCTTCCAAGCCATTGACTATTACCAACAAAAAAATTTTAAGTTAATGTATTTAATAGTATCACTTTTTTATTATTACCCTTAATTTCTCTTGTTATGAAGGAATTGTCGTCACCTACCCTAATGGGCACATCCCTATGAATTATGGATCAATCTCAACCTTTGAGAATATCCTTCCAACTTCTAATTATACACAGGTAGTCTCTGCTTAGGAAGAAATTAAACTTAGAAACTTTCTGATATATTTATTTTTAACTAAGTGGAAAAGCCAGGTGAGAGTGTTAAATATTCAGTAATAAAACTCTGGCTTTGAGAGTTAGATTGAATCACATACACATTTCAGGTGAGGAGCTCATTCGCATGTTCAGTAACAGACATAAATTTGGGCTGTTATTCTTTGAATGTGGTAAATTGCTTCCCCAAAGTTGTCTGTTGTTGGTCTGAATTCCTGGTCTTTATGTCTTAGACCTACATTCCACTAAATATACAAAAGAGATCAAGATCAGAAATGCCAATGGGGCATTATCTGCATTTAGAAATATAATTCACATGGGGGGCATGAGTTGAGAGGATAAAGAAAAATGAACCCTAATGTAAACAGTATCAAACCCTTCCTGTGTTTGATGGTAAGTGAGAAAGAACTGGCACTTGTCTTGTAGGGTTATTCACAATCCATGTCGCCTTTGTGTTGTTAGGTCAATATAAGTAATCAGTACATAAGCTTCCTTAGGATATATGGCCATCTTAAATATAATGAGATGATGTTTTCTTTTTAAACCTATGCTTCCAGCTTCTTTAATCAGAAATGTATAACACTTCATTAATGTCCCCACATTCAATTCTCAGTACATCATAAGAGACTGATGTGATTAATTCCTCAAACTAAAATCTTACGTTTTAGTCTTGGGCACTTATAAATTTATAATTATCCAGGTTGTTGGAGGAAAAATGACTGACTTAGGACGCCTTGGTGCCTTCATCACCAAAGTAAAGAAGGGTAGCCTTGCAGATGTAGTTGGACATTTAAGAGCAGGTAAAGTTTCCTTTCACATTTGAACAATGTGTACTCTATGCATGAGTTGGTGGTTTTCAAATTTGGGTAAGTCATAGATAAGTCAATGAAGTAAATAACTAATTTTAATGCATGAATAGATTTTTTTCCCTGATATTGTCACTAGCAGTTTGGACAAAGCAAGTATAGAAATGTTTTTTATTTATGTAAAAATAAATAGATGCAAAATACCAAAAGATTACTAATTTTCATAGATGGCTTCATAATGTTGTTACAAACATATAAACAATTTAGCATTGTGAAAAACTATTATCACTATTTATTTCTTTAGTTTGTATTTAAGCTATAGTAAATACTAGTTTTTCAGATTGGTCCCAAAACACTTATTCACTATCAGTGTTTTTAATAAAATATAAACCCAATCACATTTCTTATATAAATTATATAATAAAATACTTTTTAATTTAAATGTGACATATATTGTACTCATGAGCAACTAATTTTATTTTGAGAGTAGAGTCCAGACAGTTAAACTGTTTGTATATGTTTTGCATCTATTTCTAAAAATGAGAAAAGATAAGAAAAATACACAGAATATATAAGGTAAAAAATTCACTTTTTTTTTTTGAAGGCGATGAAGTTCTAGAATAGAATGGTAAACCTCTGCCAGGAGGTACAAATAAAGAAGAGAACATTTCTAGGCTATGTTTTTAGTTTTTATACCTTACAATTGTAATTGTTAAAACCTTGAGAAAAATATCTATAACTTTTGAAGACATTTTTTTTTTAATATATTTTATTGATTTTTTACAGAGAGGAAGGGAGAGAGATAGAGAGTTAGAAACATCGATGAGAGAGAAACATCGATCAGCTGCCTCCTGCACATCTCCCACTGGGGATATGCCCGCACCCAGGTATATGCCCCCGACTGGAATCGAACCTGGGACCCCTCAGTCCGCAGGCCGACGCTCTATCCACTGAGCCAAACCGGTTTCGGCAATTGAAGACAATTTTTATCAATTGATTACGAGGGTAAAAGTTCAGCATCATTTAGATTTTTTATTCAATAGGAATGTGCTATGAATGTGTTATATATAGAGAAAATTCAAATTGGGTTTATTTTATTTACTATACATACAGCTTTGAATATGTGCAAAGGCAGAGTACACTATTATTTCTTATCAGGGACTAGTTATCCTAATATATAAAAACCCAGGGTCCTTAACGACCGACCGACTGAAGGCTCAACTGAACACTGGATGTCAGTCTGGCAGTCAGTGCTGGGTTGCTGTAGTGACCCAGCACTGACTGCGACTGGTGCGGGCACAGCCACCCAGCACTGTCTGTCAGGTGGACTGCAGATCATGCCTGGAGAGAGGCAGGGTCTTATCCGCAGCCTCCATGGCAGCTGTTGATCAGCCGTTGCCTCTCTCTTTCTCTCCGGACTTCACCAGCAGCTGTGCCTCTGTTTCTCTCCAGGCTTCTGTAGGGGCTGCTGATCAGGCCCATAGATCGGCAGGGAGATGCTGACTGGCATAGAAACTGACCAATCAGAACCAAATCTGGGTGAACTGTGAGGAGCCAATGGGTTCCTAGGAGGCGGAGCTTTTGACCCTGACTGATATAGAAAGCGACCAATCAGAACCAAATCTGGGTGAACTGTGAGGAGCCAATGGCTGCCTAGGAGGTGGAGCTTTTGATGCTGACTGGCATAGAAACCTACCAAAACCAAATCTGGATGAACTGTGAGGAGCCAATGGCTGCCTAGGAGGCGGAGCTTTTGATGCTGACTGATATAGAAACCAACCAATAGGAACCAAATCTGGATGAACTGTGAGGAGCCAATGGCTGCTAGGAGGCAGAGCTTTTGACATTGACTGGCATAGAAACTAACCAATCAGAACCAAATCTGGGTGAACTGTGAGAATCCAATGGCTGCCTAAGAGGTAGAGCTTTTGACGCTGACTAGCATAGAAACTGACCAATCAGAACCAAATTGGCTGGCAGGGAAGGGCAGTTGGGGGCTAGATCAGGCCAGCAAGGGAGGGCAGTTAGGGGCGATCAGGCAGGCAGGCATATGCAGTTAGGGGCAATCAGGCAGGCAGGCAGAGAGGTTAGGGGCGATCAGGCAGGCAGGCAGGTGAGTGGTTAGGAGCCAGCGGTCCCAGATTGCAAGAGGGATGTCCCATAGGGATCGGGCCTAAACCGGCAGTCAGACATCCCCCAAGGGGTCCCCAATTGGAGAAGGTGCAGGCTGGGCTGAAGGAACCCCCCCATCCTCCCCCCCAGTGCATGAATTCCGTGCACCGAGTACTAGTCATTAAATAACTAACTCAATAAAGAGTGACTATATCAGCAAATTGAGTCTTTGCTTATTTTATGACTCAAAAATAAGCCTTAGAAATCTCTGTGGCTTTGTGCTCTTCTAGCAATTCCATCCACTTCCATTACCTTTCACTCTACCCTGCAGCCATAGCAGTTCACCTGTAGGTCCCTGGCAAGCTGTTTCTGCCTGTGAGACCTGGTCATCTAGTCTACCTGGTTTCTTTTCTGCTCTTGTGCTCTGCCTGTTGAAGTCCTTTCCATCCTTCAAAACTCATCTAAAGTTCCCTTAATTCTAAAGTGTTTCCTGATATCTCACTCGGGACAGTAACTTATTACTACCTCCTTAGCAATACCTGGCTCTATTTCTGTTCCTCAGATGAACTGCTATCATTTCATGAAAGGTATTGATTTCTATAATTCTCCCCCTCCAAATTTAAGGACAGATAAAATCTCTTGTTGCATCTTTGTACCATCATAATCTATGTCCCTGCCTGAACATATTATTCATATATAAATAAATATGGCTAAAGAGACCACTTTCTGGTTGAGGATGTATTGATTTGTAAATAAATAAATGTGTGTACTAAGTTAAATTGATGTTAAAAGTTATGCTCCAGGTTGCTGTCTATAAAGAGGAGAATTTTATAATCCAGTCTTTTGAAAAATGTTGATTGCGGTGCATTACTGGATAGTAAAATTGACTTAATGGTTTGCATCCATTGTTTTTAAAAAGTGAAATAGAACATAATAGAATAGAAAATAACAGGGTAAGTATGGTTCCAGAAAATATTTTTCATACACATACACACACATATACATATATACATTCACATGAGGTAAACTTAATTTCTTGGCCAAAAAATTTAGAGGACTCCTGATATATATTTAAATTTGTAATTATTTTATTTCTTTTTTATTTGAAGTATATTTATTGCCTACTTGATAAACATGGTTAGGGAACTTCTTAGGTCAAACTATTAGAAGTCATTTAACTATTGGTAATAACTGTACTCTTTTACCAAACCAAAGCAGCATCATGTCCTTTTCAAATATTTAGTTTTTACTTTTTGGGTGAAAAAAATTACTTATATTAGTTATATCAAAACAAAGTTTTCTACTTAAAGACATGCTAGTTAAAAACTAAAAGATTTCATGTTTATGTTTATGATGATATTGATTCATTAGTTCAAAAAATATTTGCTTAGCTACTAAATGTTATAGACACTGAAAACAACAAAATAAAGGAACAAAAAAATTAAGATGCCTCAAAGTACCATTGAGGCTGAATATTTTAGCCGAGCCTTCCATAATGTATTGAAAGGTACTAGACAGAGAACCCTTTGGGATCTAAAACTTCACTAACTATTTATGAAAATAAATAGTATTTCCCAAATTATGGTGAAAATTCTGGTTAAAAATAACAAGTTGTTAGCCCATGTATTGTAACATGGAATCACGTACTTTCTTTGATTAATCTTATAATATTTAACAAACTAATGAGTACTCAAATTTTTATTATCTTAAAAATATTTTCTAACTTTAATGCTCACAATATATATTATGTATAGAATGTGTGTGTTATGAACATCTGGAAGTGGGTTAACTGTCATGCGAGTTTTTACATCTGCTTGCTTTGTAACTTTGCCATAGCTACCTGTGTTGCCCTGTAGGTATAAATTCAAGTCCTTTCATGCATTTTTATTCTGTTGTGCATCTGGTGAAGACAAAGACTCATGACTTATAATTGGAAAAATCATGCTAACAAACGTTAATTGCAACTTCTACCAAAAATAAAGCAGGATTAATGTAGAGTTTAATAACAATCTTTTACACTTAGAGAAGGCTACATTTATTATATGGAGGGCATGCTGCTAATTATTATTTTTTAATGTTTCCAAATAAGCTATGCTAATTCCATTCCATAGCATGAGATTATTTTTATGTTATTTCTGGTATATTTCAAAAGATGAAGGTAGTTTGTATTATACTGTTTCTAGTGACCAGTAGGATTCATCTGGGGAGAGAAAAAGAAAAAAGAAAGAAAAGAAAAAAGCGTTTAGAAGAACAATTTAGCTGACAATATATGGAAATCAATTTCTTGAGAGCAGAACCTAGACAGTTAAACTATTTGTATATGTCTTGCATTTCTTTGTTTTTAAAAAAGAGAAAAGATAAGAAAAATACACAGAATATGTAAGGTAAAAAAATACCCTTTTTTTTAAATTCAAGGGGATGAAGTTCTAGAATGGAATGGTAAACCCCTGCCGGGAGCTACAAATGAAGAAGTTTACAACATTATTTTAGAATCAAAATCAGAACCTCAAGTTGAAATTATTGTTTCAAGGCCTATTGGGTAAGGCTAAAAAAACTTACTTCTTAAGTTTAGTAAATTACATGTATAGTAGGGTTTTAAAAAGAAGTTTATACATTCATACAATACATGCTAACATGGATACTTTTTCTTCAATGATGGGCATACAGTTTAGATTTAAATTTCTTAATTTTTTAAATCTGAATACTGAATTTTCCTCACTACATTTTAGAAGCTTCACAATTTAACAATTGTAATATCAAAAAATATTAATATGCTTTTTTAGACATAAAATATAAAGTACAATATTTTTAATGGTAGATCTGTTTATTTTTAGTAATTCTCATTTAATGAATAATATTTCCTTAAGGAGAGTCATTAACACACTTATCTTCTTGTGATATTTAAAATAGAAATGATTTCATATGTCTACATGAACTTTTTATTCTACTAAGAATAGAATATTTTTTATATTTTTTAAAAATTAAGCAAGTGTGAAATATTTTAACATTTAAATTGGTCATAATAATTAATACAATATTTTTAAAATTTCAATTTTCAGCATAATTTAATTATCTGCTGGCAGTAAGATAATTTCTATATCTTTGTGTAGAATTCCTCATAGAGTGAGGTTTTCCTGGCAACCCATAAAGTCTAGAACATTCATTTTGCCAGTTGACATTATTTTGGAAGGCATGTTTAATTGTCTTATTATAATTGGTTTAATATATGAATATACTTTTTGAAACAATTTTCTTTTTTTCCTATTCCCTAAAATATAATAAAGTCATTAATTAAAGATATTTTATGTTGAATAAGTGCTAACCCTAAATTTTTGTTGTCCTCATGAATATGTCACTGTAAAACATACAAGGAAATATGATTATTCTAATTCTCAAAAGACTGAAAATGTATGATAATATATTCCAAAGAATAATATTAATATATATATACATATATATATAAAACTCTAAAATAAAGACAAGCTTATGGCCCATTTTAAGTGGTGATTATTAAGAATGAACACTTACAAAAGTATTTTACATTTCAATGCAGATTATTTTAAAAAATAACTCACTATAATTTATGCTAGTTTTATATAACACCTGTTCTAGTGCTTAGGTAAATATGAGGCTGGAAAAGAGGTAAGTAATTGGAAAATGAATCAAAATATTAAAAAAAATTAAAATCAAGCATGTGCATTTTGCCAAATACTTTCAGATATATGGTGGTTTCAAATTAGCTAAAATATTTTTGATTCTTAGTGACTTTAAAAAACAAAGACTATTAAAGTAGACTGGAATAACATTTTCATTATTTTATACTTTTGTATGAAAATAATTTCAAAGGTAATAATCCACATAGCCAAAGCCTAAACTGTCACATATATAAAGAATATGGGATATAAAAATATTTATATAAAAATTAAATCTAGTATTACTTTTCCAGTTGATGGAAATATTATTAGACTTCTGAAAAAATAATTCTAGTTATTTAATAACTATGTTTAATGTAGCTTTATAAGTAATTTAAAACTGAAAGCAAATATTTATTCATTGTTTTGTGGCATAATCATTTCTATAATTATCCCAAGTATAATTTACATGCACATTAGTCAACATGGTCTAGCAACAATGGAAAGCAGTATGGAGGTTCCTCAAAAAAATTAAAAATAGAGTTACCATATGACCCAGCAATTCCACTTCTGAGTATTATCCAAAGAAATCCAAAACACTAATTTGAAAAGATATATGCACCTCTACGTTAACTGCAAAATTATTTACAATACCCAAGATATGGAAGCAACCTAGGTGTCCTTCAATAGATGAACAAAGATGTAGTACAGATATACAATGGAATTTTATTCAGCCGTAAAAGAGAATGAAATCTTATAATTTGTGTCAAGATGGATGGACCTATAGGGTATTATGCTGAGTGAAATAAGTCAGACAGAGAAAGGCAAATACCATATGATTTCACTTATATGTAAAATCTAAAGAACAAAAGAAATGAACATACAAAATAGAAATAAACTAATAAAGAAAACCAAGTGATGGTCAGGTCACTATGTGGGAGGGAGATTGGGGGGAATGGGTGAAAAAGGTGAAAGGGATTAAGAAAAATAAATTGCATATATGTATATATATATATATATATATATATGTATATGTATACACACACACACACACACACACTCATCACAGGGATGTAACATAGGGAATATAGTCAATGATATATCAGAGTGATCACTTCCTAAGGTATATAAATGTCTAATCTCTATGTTGTATACCTGAAAACAATATAATATTGTATGTCAAGTATAATTGAAAATGAATTTTTAAAAGAGAGATGTAAAATAGTAATATAAAAAGAAAACAGAAACCCATGGTTTAAGAGACATCAGTCATCTTCACATAAATTGACCATTTTTGCCAACCTACCAAGTACAATATGCTTAACCTTTATGCTTAATTGTTATTAAAACTATTCTGCTACATCATCACTTGTGTGTAGAATTGTGTAAATGTCAATTGGAAATTTATGCCTTGAAAATATTACTGAAGGAGTCAACATTAAATAAATTTTGATTCAAAATCACTTAAAAAGTTTTACAACGTTTTCACAATTCTTCTTTCACAAACACATAAAATCCAAAGCTTTCACCTGGTTTCAGAGTTCCATGTTCTAACTTTCACAATAGCCTTTGAGGTTGAGTTTCAAATAAGTTATAATATATAAAAAAAATTTTCTGGATTTTTAAAAATTTACTTTTATTTCTCCAGTTAAATTTAGAAGAAAGTTGTGGAGGATAAATAGTTGGTTTCTTGCATCTTAGGTATTGCAGTTTAGTCTCCTAATTATCATATAAATATTTATTTTATAAAAATTCTTTATTATACAAATATACATATAATAACATTTATTTATAAAATACATAATACAGGTTATAGTGCCAATTGCAAAGTGTATAAATTGTAGGTGGTTATGAGAATTGCACAAAAAATGTGAAAATGAGAGGCAGGAAAACAATCAAAAGGAGAAAATTGTTTTTGTTTCTATTCCTCCCTCCTACCCTGAAAGTGCAAAGAAAATCAAATTGAAATTAAATAACAAGGTAAGTGGTTAGAAATTCTTAAATAGTATTTTAATGATTCTCTTAATACTAGCTTACTCCAGTCTGCTTTAATATGTCATGTTAATACTTGCATACTGTTAATCTGGTCCATATATTATACTAAAATATCTTTGGAATACCAGAGGTAAAGTAGTTCCGTATAGCACAATTTCCAAACCAAGCTGGTCCAAGGTTCCTAAGGTCACAGTGGATAATGGATTAAGTTGAGGTTATATTAAATTCAGAATTATTTGTGAGTGTGACAGGAATGGGTGTTCTCACGAGTCACTTTCTAATCATATCTAAATAACCATCTATTTAGCTAACTTCAGTATAAAGATATGAATCTCAATATAGGGTTATATATGTGTATATTAATTATATATTCACATATATAAAGTATTTTGGCTTTTTTGTTGCACGCTTGTATCATTTTTAATTTTCAGTGCAATTCATCCTTTTCATTTTATTAACTTTGCCCATGATATTCACCATATTATTTTAGTATCAAGAGATGTTTGCATCCCTTTCATTCAGTAAACTCTTTCAGATGTGTTTGTAAAGCATATTACTGATTTGTAAAATATGTGCCATTTTAATTTTCTAGAATTGAAATAAACTATTACCTTTGACATTTTTTTAATTTCCAAAACCTGCTGTTTTGGTAGTAAAAATATTGTGGCAATTTTAGCCACAATATTAGTCTTATTGTTGTCATGTTAAAAGTATTTGGCTATTAAATATAAAAAAAATTATTTTTACTGCAGTTTTTATTTTTATGTGGTGTTTGACATTCATGCACATTAGTAATTGCCTTAATAGTGACTCCTGTCCATTTCCACCTATAAAGACCCAAAAGGATTCTTCACACCCCTGAAGTAAATGTGACTGTGATTGCCTCAGGCAGGTACTGCAGCTAATGGGATTTTCACCCTACACTGTTTCTTTTAGTGACATTCCAAGGATTCCTGAGAGCTCCCACCCGCCCTTGGAATCCAGTGAGTATCAGAAGATTTCCTTGTTATTATGATATGTGTTGAATGAAATTGAAGAATGAAGATTTATTGTTTTCTTTAGCTATTTGATGTAAAAGACTTGGTATTGTTATATTAAAGTTATCTCCAATGATATCAGAAGTTGGCAACCATAATAATCATTGGAAACCCAAAGGCATTCTAAGATTTTTTTCTTTTTCTAATCTGTGTGTGTGTGTGTGTGTGTGTGTGTGTCTACAAAAATCTTTATTGGCAATAGCCTTCTGAATAATAAAAGTTAGGATCCCTCATAGAGCTCAGTTATTACACCTGTGATAGTTCTATTTACTTTACTGTATCAAATGCATACCATCATGTTATGCATACCTGCTAGAGATGAGACCAGATTTGGTTTTGAGCTTTCTGATAGCCAGTATACAAATGGAAATGGAACCAACTGCATAATTTGTAGAGTTGATACTCTTTAAGAATTAGCTGCTGTAATAATAAAAACAAACTGATTATTAGAAGTACCGATGTTCTTGTACTGAGACCCCCCAAAAATATTATCTTAAGGAAACTTGATAAAAGAGACATAGTAACAAAGAACATTACAGCACTGTTTCTTATAGTTAAATGTCTTTGGCAGGCACAGAATGATGCTTTGTGGCTTAAATTAGACTTTATTTATAGGATAGAAAAAAAATTGTGTGGATAGCAAATTATCAGGCAATGGTCCATGAATAGTGTTTCATCAATATAGCTAAGCTCTGAATGGCTGTGGGTTCAAGGTTACACTTACTGGAGTAACAGCATTATGTAGACATTCTATACTGCTGGTTGTATCAGGGTACACTTAAACAGTGAGTTGGGACTAGAGCAGTGATGGTGAACCTTTTGAGCTTGGCGTGTCAGCATTTTGAAAAACCCTAACTTAACTCTGGTGCCGTATCACATATAGAAATTTTTTTAATATTTGCAACCATAGTAAAACAAAGATTTATATTTTTGATATTTATTTTATATATTTAAATGCCATTTAACAAAGAAAAATCAACCAAAAAAATGAGTTCGCGTGTCACCTCTGCCACGCATGTAATAGGTTCGCCATCACAGGACTAGAGAGTTTTCATTTGAAAAAGGGCCAGGAAGGGCCTCATGGAATGGCTGAGTGGAAAGCCAGCCTCCTCCACAAGTAGGGGAATCAAGTCACTTGTGGTGTATCATAGAGACAACATTCTCCGACTTTCAAGAGATTCATTTGTAAGAGCTAAACTGAGATAGATGGTAAATCTTATTTTAAAACAGTGATGAATTCCAGGCTTAGATGAACTCATAAATTATATATGCTTTCATTTAAATTTGATTAAGGATAGTTCAAAACAGATGATCCTTTAGCCAAGATAATTGACATAACAGGTACCATCTTTCTCATTAAAAGTGTGAAGCCTTTTGCCTATATGTGAGATTATGCAAAAGCCTAAACTGTACCCTCCAAAAAATGTAGAAAATCAATACTTAAAAATTGAAGCAAATAAATAAAATATTTGATTATACCCATTTTATTATCTGTAAAATAGGCGGTTAATCAAAGAAGATGGAGTAAGTTTCTACAACTATCTAATTGAAAGTAGGCTCTGCTGTTATTATTGTTATTTAATTCTGGTTTTATACAAATAACATGAGTTTAACATTTTATAAAACTACTAGGGGCTCAGTGCACAAATTCGTGCACCTGGAAAAAAGAACTGTGGGATGTGAGGCTGCTGTGGGCACAGGGGCGGGTCTCAGCCCATCCTCCACACCCCCGCCCAGCCCCTCCCACTGCGGCCCCAGGTCCCTTGTCTGCGGGCAGTCCAGCTCCTGCCACCACCGCTCCCACACACTGATGGCTCTGGCCCCGCTTGCACCCTCTGACAACTCGGAACAATTAGGGCCAGCCCCATCAGTGGGTACAAGTGGGAATGGTGCTGTCAGTGGGTGAGAGCAGCAGCTGCTGCCCCAATTGCCCCTCAGGAGCAGCGGGAGGTGGAGAAACCCTCAGGGGCGATCGGGGCCAGCAGTCGCTGCTCTCACCCGCTGATGGCGCTGAGCGATCAGGACCGGTGCCGGGCACGAGCAGTGGGTGCAAGCATTGGCTCTGGTGCTGGCTGTGGGTGCGAGCGGCAGCTCCGGCGCCGGCAGTGGGTATAAGCGAGTGCGAAAGGTGGCTGCTTGCCCTGATTGCCCCTCAGGACCGGGGGGAGGTGGAGACCTGGAGGTATGATCCGGGTCGGCAGCAGGTGGGAGCACTGGGTGGGACTGCAGTACGGGGAAGCAAAGAATTTTCAGTAACCACCAGAAGCTTGCCCTGATGACAGCGACTGGTGCCCCACCTTGGTCTGGCGCCCCTGCTCACCTGCTCCACCATCCTGCCATGGCTGACTCCTGCCATGTTCTGTGCGCGCCCCCTGGTGGTCAGCGCACATCATAGAGACCGGTTGTTTGGTTCTTCAGTTGTTCTGCCATTCGGTCTGTTTGCATATTAGGGTTTTAGATAGATTTATCCCCACACATAGGGTACAAATATATTACTGAAAATTACTTAGTTTTTTTTTTTTTTTTTCTCATTTTAGGTTCAAGTTCTTTTGAATCTCAGAAGATGGAAAGGCCTTCCATTTCTGTTATTTCTCCAACAAGTCCTGGAGCTCTAAAAGATGCCCCGCAAGTCTTACCAGGACAACTTTCTGTATGTATTTTTTATACATGGTGAAGACCGTTAATATTTGCTCACTGTTCTGAATCTATCTTAAAAAATGTATGGCTTTTTTTAAAGCTCATGGTATATTCATAGTCACTTAACACCATAGTCAACATCAATGCATTTTTCATGCATTTTTTAGATCATTCCTTTGTTTATATATTCATTTGGAAATATGTATTGAGTGCTTATAATGTGCCAGATGTTCTGAACATTAAATGATAAATAACCTAAGTAAATATAATATCCATTATAGTTTCTCTGTTATACAAAAGTTTCTGAAGTAAATAGTTGGTTAGACATAATAAAATCAGCAAATTATGTGTCATTTACTTAAAACCTTATGAGCCTGGAGATGGAAATATTTACATTTAAAAGTATTATTTTTAACTTCTTAAGACATTTGGTGAAAACTCATTATACTGATATCACCCTGAAAAAGCTATAATTTTCCTCACTGTTGCCTTATCAATGACCCAGGAAAAGCTGGATAAAGAAACTATGGCTAACTTACATCTTTGTAGATTATGGTAGAATATTGGACATTTGTATAAATAACTAAAATAAAATGTTGCTTTAAATTATTCTATAAATATTAATTGGTCTTTTTCTTTGTTATAAAATATGGATTTCTGTGATCTGTTTTTACTGCTCTCCTCTTTGTTTTAATTAAAGAAGATAACTGTAAGCTTGCTGTTATTTAAAAACCTTTCTTTAGTCTTAACTTGATATATTGAATATATTTGTTGAGTCTTTTATGTTTATTTTAATTTCCCTGTCATCCTTTTATTTTCATTGTATGTGTAAATCTCTTATATACTCCACCTGTATTTTGAGAGGAATAAAAATTCATTTTGGTTTTATGAAAAACACATCTCTGTGATTAACTGGGAACAGAGATATGAATTCATACAGATCTGTGTTTGAATCATTAATCTGCCCCTTACTGTGAAAAAACAATCCCATGGTAAATTAGCTTATCTGCTTGTAATGACTCTTAAATATGTTCCCGTATATACCCATTAAACGATTACATATTTATTTAACCATAAAACTAAAACTGACATAAACATTTTTTAAATAAAATTAAAGTTAACATTGTCTGCTGCCAACACAAATACTGGTTCTTAGGAGTCTAACAATAGCTCAGTGTGTCATTTTCCTATTTTTCTTTTTTCAAACTATCATGAAATCTTAGGAGAAATATCATTATTGGGCCCTCACTTATTCAGAAGTCATCATTTATGTATTGCATATCCCTTTGTTCTTTTTCACTTCTCTCGAGAAAATTAACCTATAATAGTTTAATTATAAAAATTAAATGAGACAAAACAGAAAACAGCAGTAACTGGTGTAAAATAGACCTACAGTAAATGTGTTTCCTGATCTCCCAACTCTCTTGTACATATTGTTCCAAATATGAAATCTCATTTTAATTCATCTACATATGGTATTATAAAACACATTTAGGCACACTATAATTATTAAGCACTTATAACCACCAGCCATTTTCATTTGTCATTTAAAAACAAGAATAGCCCTGGACAGGTGGCTAGGTTGGTTGGAGCATCTTTTCATACAATCAAAAAGTTGTGGTTTTGATTCCTGATCAGGGCGCATACCTCGGTCAGGGGTTCCATCCCCAATCGAGCACGTATGGGAGACAACTGATCAATATTTCTCTCTCACATCCATGTTTCTCTCTCTTCCTTCCTCTCTCTCTAAAATATCAATAAAATTAAGAAAAACATAACCCCTGGTGAGGATTAAAAACCCCCCACAAGGATAATAATTTTAAAGTCCGCTACTTCCCTTTATTTTTTATAAAATGTTTATCATTCGTTTATTTTCATAGCATGATACGATATAAGAGAATATAACACTGCAGGTCTACCAGTTGTAAGTCATGTTTAAAATGCATGAAGAGAAAAGTCAAGTTCTAAGTGGTTATGCCTTCAAAATGGTATTCTTTTTCAAAAATAATATATACAATTCAATTAAAAATGTTTCTTAAAAAATAATTTTAGTATTCTTTTGTAAAATTATAGCTCATTATTTTTACAAATAATTTCTTCCTTCATTGCTCTTAGGTGAAACTGTGGTATGATAAAGTGGGACACCAGCTGATTGTAAATGTTCTGCAAGCAACAGATCTACCTTCCAGGGTAGATGGGCGGCCCAGGAATCCCTATGTAAAAATGTATTTTCTTCCAGATAGAAGGTAGTGAATAATTTTAGAAAAAAATATGCAAAAATCTTTACTAACAGAAAAGGCAGAATTTCCTTTCTTGGATATAGTTTCACTTATTTTGTAAAGCTTTATTGAGATAAAGTTGTTATGCTAAAAATTGCACATATTTAATGTGTACATTTGATGAGTGTGGACATTTGCATACACCTGTGATATAGTTTTAAAATTTAATAGATATTTATCTGAGGGAATGAAGTACATTATCTCTTAAAAGCAAAGCCCTCAAACCTTGTATTTTTTTAAAAAATAATCTTCCAAGTTTTAAGTTTTCTATTACCTTAATTATATACATATTAGTCTTTGATAGCTACACATCATTTAAAATATACCTCTGTATGTGTTAACTATAATCGTAACTACTGCTTACATTGTAGTTAAAACGAGAATAGCATTAATCTCTACAGTATTTTTAGATTTTTTATATTAAAAGAAATGAATTAAACCCCAATAGCAATATCACATGTAACTACAGTAGATGGCAGCATATACTTGTTTTTGCTCTTTCATTTACAAAACATATTTCTTTTTCAGTGATAAAAGTAAGAGGAGGACCAAAACCGTAAAGAAAGTACTAGAACCAAAATGGAATCAAACTTTTGTCTATTCACATGTACATCGTAGAGATTTTAGAGAACGCATGTTAGAAATAACTGTGTGGGATCAACCAAGAGTGCAAGAAGAAGAGAGCGAATTTCTCGGAGAGGTGATGTATACAGTAAAGATGCAAGTCAAATGCTTATTCAAGTTTTTGTGATATGCATTGCTTATGATTGCCTCTTAGATTATGTTTGGTAAATGTGCTTGCTTAATTTGAGAATGCCCTTGCAGATCCTCATAGAATTGGAGACAGCACTTTTAGACGATGAACCACATTGGTATAAACTGCAGACACATGATGAATCTTCACTACCTCTGCCTCAGCCATCACCTTTCATGCCAAGGCGACACATTCATGGAGAAAGCTCCAGCAAAAAACTGCAAAGTAGGTTAAAGTTCTTTTTAGTTACCAGAATTATGTTGTAATGAGATTAAATTTCAAGATATTTTCTCAAATGCCTGTTAGAGATCAGAGTATTGGAAAAGTATTCATTTATGTAAAGAGACCTGGCAAAACTATTTTCTACTTTTTCCCACTGAATATGATATATACATAACAGAGTAATTCCAGAGCTGAAAGTTGAAAACTCTGAATTGTAATTCTTTGCCCAGTACTGATTCAGTTGTTGATTGGTTAGGTGATAGAGTGATTTTTGTTATTATTAATGGATTGCTATATATTAGCGGCAACCTCTTAATAAGTTTAAAGTTCCTCGATATTTTTAGTATTACTATTCCTAAAAAATTAAAATAAACATATAAACTTTGTTGTTTTGCAACCAGTGATTGGGAAAAACTATTTTTTTCTGGGCATCTCCATTAAATTTGAATTATGACTAAATCTCTCATTCAATAATTGAAACATAGATGCTTCTCTTTGGTAATGTAGAACCAAATTGTTTGCCTCATATAATTAAATATTTCATGCTAGTGCTTCTGTGATCAAGCATTTCCTCACTATTAATGTTTAATGCAGTGTAATGGCTAGTTCTGAAGGCTAACCATGCATATTTTATAATGGGCCCTGATGTCCTTGCAATAATATGAGCTCAGTGGAGCTCCATCCATGAAAGGTCTCTTTGAACCTTTCCACTCAGCCTCATCCTCCTCGAACTGCAGAGGACACCTCACTGGATAGAAAACAGTGTATGCACTTTGCAGTAGGCTTTTAGCATAATGCCTGAACTAAAGAATAAATTGAAAAGTCAAAATCTTATTCTATGAAGTCCCCTCCCTTCAATGATTTTATGGAGGAAATACCTAGAAAATGTTATCCTTGGAGAACAAATGTTACTTTAAAAATCTGCTCATCATTTACTTCCAAAAGTATTTATACTAATATAATTAGCTGGAATTTTAAAGGATTGTGACCATTTCATTTACATTTCATAAACCAACAAGACACAGAGGTATCTGTCTTACTGTTGTGCAGGATCTCAGCGAATCAGTGATAGTGACATCTCAGATTATGAGGTGGATGATGGTATTGGAGTAGTGCCTCCAGGTGCGTGGGTGACGAGCATGACCCTGTTTCACTGTGTGACTGTGCTTGTTTTCACTGTCAATCTCCGGATGTCTTTGGGATACTGAACTGGAGATATAGCACAGATAAATCAGTGTTATATTATTCCATGGTGACTTGTGTCCCAAATTACTACGAACATTTAAAATTGACTAGCCACTATTCATTAAGGTCCCCACTTTTTTTTAACTTAGGGTCTTTCTTGCAAGCATGGCTAGCTAGGCTTAAATCATTATTTCACAATGCTGTGAGCATAACTGAAAAAAATTTCATTGTGAAAGGATATGGCTAATTTTCTTTTTAAAAATCCATTTTCTTATGTTTTATCTTTTATATCTATGATTTCCCTTCTTCAGTTTTGAAAATAATGTAGCCGTCCATGGAATATATTGAGACAGGTGCATGGCAGAATTTAAAGCTGCATGTAGCATGGCTTAACTTCTAATGCTTTTGTGATGTGTTTACCTCTAATTGTAACTAGAATGTGAATTTATGTTTTAAAATAAGGAAATGCTTTAGAAAGATTCCTTTTAAGTCAATTTTTTGTTGTATAAGTCTGAAAAATTTTTTATGGCATTGTGGAATTCAAATCTGTTTTTCATCTGACTATTGTCAGAAAGTGAGTAAAATCAAGTAATAAAGGATTATTTTCTTAGCACTAGTCCTGTACTATTTTCTTGATTCACTAATTAAAAGTAAGAAAATATAAAAATAAGAAGATATTAAAGAAACAATCTTGGGACATATAAATAAGAATTATTAAAGGCTTTTCTTTTGGACAGTGTTGACATATAACCCCTTAATTTATGTAATTTCTCAAATACAGATGCACTTAATTTGAGGGTGATGGTTTTGGCAAAGTTAACAGATTCCACAGTAGTGACTAAATTCACAATTTGGAGAGATACATACAACTTCATTAAAACTAAGAGAAAATTATAGAGTTCTCTAAAATTAGGTCTCAGTTGCTTTCATAATTCAGAGAAAATACAGTATTTAATCACTCTATTAAAGAAAAATATCTCTAAAAACCATAAAGCTGGTGGTGTACACATCTACATACCTAGTTATCACTCTTGATTATCAGACCATCAATGAGAATTTAAAATAATCTTGGATAAAAGTTGGCAACATTTAATATTTGATGCACTGGTGGGGTCCTTTGGCCTGGCCTGCAGAGATTGGGCCAAAACCAGCAGTCTGACATCCCCTGAGGGCTCCCGGATTGTGAGAGGGTGCAGGCCAGGCCAAGGGACCCCACTGGTGCACAAATCTGTGCACCGGGACTCTAGTATAAATATAATTTACTTCTGTGGATGATTCTCACATTTATTCAGCTAAAAAATTTTTATATTTTATGCTGAGGTAGGATAGTGAATGATTTAATAAATGTTAAAGGGGAGTTCCTTCTTCTTTCCCTGAAAGATTCCATGGACAACAGCCAAAATGGGCGTTAGGGGACCCATTAAAGTGCTTGGGTACCACCAAAGAACACTGAATTCTAAATATACTTATATTCCATAATGAAAGATGCCATGTCATGATGTTCTGTAACTTCTAAATCATCATTTCAAATATTTTTATTTAACATTTAAAATTCAATGAGGGAAACTTTTCATGGAATATAACTAATAAATTACATAAACAATAATTAATATTTTATGATCCAGAGGTCTCTTTATAAATTAATAAAGGAGTAATGAAATTTATTTATATTTGCAGGTATACTCTTTATTGCTCCAAAATAAGTATGTGGTACCTCCTAAAGACTATGTGTGGCAAATAGAATATAGCAACCTACTCAGTGCTATACTAGTACATACATGTTAAAGAAGAAAGATGAGCATATGTAAAATAAGGACAAGAAGCTAAAATACAGTCAAATGATAAGTTAATGAAAAGTGTGTTGACACATTCTCATATAGAGGTTGATTACAAACGCATTTCCTAGCATCCAACATAAAGAGAAATCTATTTAGATATAGATATCAATTCTACATGATATTTCCCCCATATATTTTTAAAAATGCACTCACAAAATCTATCACAGCCACCCCTTAAACTTTCTACTGCCGTGGCTTTTCTTACAACCAGAGTTCAGTGCTCTTGTTTGGTGCTTTGATACCTTTCTCCACTGAGGGAATCTAAGGCTCTAAAAGAGGTTGAGGCCTACAGAACTACATCTTATTGACTGTATAGTTATCACAATGTTATTTTTATTTAAAATAAGTAATTTTAGCAGCATAAGGAAAGTACAGATAACCATATACATAGTGCCCTAATCTGAGGCAAGATATCCTGCAACCTCAACTTTTCAGAGCATTAGGCAAATTCAGAAAATGGAGAAAACTTCTAACTTCTAATTTTCAGCCAACTGAAACATTGAACTATGCATAAAATAGCAATTCTCTTCCACCTTTTTCTGAAGGTAGAGTACATGTTGTCAATCACAAATTAAACATAATAAGAAAATCAAATTGTTTTGTAAAAAGCAGACAAGAACTGCGTATGCATATTAGAATAGGATAAAAAAAGACATTAATTTCTATATAAAGACAAAGAACCCAAGACAAAAATTAATTGTACCCTTTTAACAATAGTAAGACATCCAAATTCTCTGAGTTATTCATAATAATTATACCAAATTGGAAAGTTCTACTTATATGCCTTGAATATTCATTGAACTTTTGAAATGGTGCTCTCAATTCAATATTGAGCCTCCATAATTGTTGTGTAATTGATACCAAATGTTATTAAAAGATACCGAAAGTTAATTTAAAATGTTTAACCAATTTAGACTTTGGGTTAAATAACTTTAAAAACAGCCATCATTTTTTATAATATGCTGCAAAATAATTTCATCAACTGAAAATTGGTCTCTTTTCTAATTACAGTTTATATATCTGAACAACAATAAAGAAACTTTTATGCATGAAACTCAAAATAATAGCTTAATTGCTGCTATTTTTATTATAAAATGAAAATATATGAAATTATAATGTTTATAGTTATATTATTCGGTTGTTATACTGATATGTTTAGAGTGACAAAAATGGTTGAGCTTCTTTGGTCTCAATATTGACAAATTACACTTTATAAAATGTTAAAGACCTAACTTCTTAGTTAAGCTCAGTAAAAATATCATATAATCACAAAAACATAAACTGTTAAAGAATTTTAGTCTTCCTTTAACAATGATGTTCCATGGCATATGGGAGTTATTAATAACTAAGTGAACAACAGTTTAGGCTGCCCAATTAAATGTAGTGTTTTCATGGGTCATGAACATTTTATGTAGTTGTAAATATAATTATTTTTCTTTGGCCAGAGAATTTAATATTTCACTTTTAATAAGAAGAAACAGTGACCCTGTTAAAAAATGTAACTAAACTGCTACTATAGATTTGAGATACTTTTTATCTTAAAATTAGAGATAATATAAACAGAGAATGACTTTTAGAATTTATTTTTAATTGAAATTATATTAACGGTATTAATTATGTTACTACTAACACATTTGTGGGATAATTTCAAAAGTCTGGGGTAGATTTGATGATTGCTCCTTTTGGAGAGTTAATTCTCTCTGTGTTATTGTCATAGTCATCTCCACCAATACATTGTTTTCATTTGAAATTTGTAATATTATCTGTGGTTTGCAAAATTCATAATCAGTATTTGTAATAGTGAAGATCTGCTACTCTTCTTTGTTAATTAAAATTGGAATGAAATTATTTCCATTTACTTATTAGTGAAGTCATCTGAAACTCAATTAAAATAATTTGGAAGAAAAATTTAAATAATATTTAAAGAGACACCCAATTTCTAAGCATTGACTTGTATATTAACTTTAGTTTACTGTCAAGTTCTTGATTTTTGTTGCAATAACATTACTAACTCATTCATTCTTTATGTTAAAATAGTATACCAACTCATTATAATGTCTGAGGCATCCACTGTCATATTTGTTTATATTCAGTAGCTTCATGGTACTTTTGAGCCAAACTGTAACCTATTCTTATGCATGTATCTGTTACACTCTTTGTACATATACTTAATAGTTTTGAAGATATGGGTAATAGTACTGATTGCATGTCATTTATTTTAACATGTCATTTATTTTAACATGTCAGTGGCTCTCTTAGATATAATTTGCTATCTCCACATTAACATTGACATTATAAAATACTGACCCATTTTTTGTGTGTACTCTTGCCAGTAGGTTATAGGTCTAGTGCTAGAGAAAGTAAATCTACAACATTAACTGTGCCAGAACAGCAAAGAACAACTCATCACCGCTCACGCTCAGTATCTCCTCATCGCGGCGATGATCAGGGAAGGCCGCGTTCACGTTTACCAAATGTGCCATTACAGAGGTAGGCTTGGAGACGGGCTCCGTGTTCCTGACAGTACGTTTTTATTATAGCACTATAAACTACCACAGGCCTCTGTCTGAAATGAAATCATGGTTTGGGCAATCAAATCATTTTTTTTCAGTCAATTGTAGGCAAAATGCCTTTTTATTCATGGCCCAAAGTTTTATTCTTTCATCTCAACATTCTGTATTGTGCAACAGTCTGCTCATTAATCTCAAGAAATTTCTCAAGGAGTGGAAGAAGTTTATGTCCCAAGCACTGTTTTTGAATAATTATCTTGTATTCTGCTTGCCAGTTGTCTCTTCTGTTATGAGGAATCATGTGGTAATGAATGAGACCTGTGGAGAAAAGTGGCAAAGATAATGAGATTAAGAGGAATATATTTTTTTAGAAATTTAGGATTGTCTTTTTGAAGTACATTAAGTACTTGGAAAAGTGTATAAGTTACAAGTGATATATTGCTTTATTTCCTCTGACCCTGACTGAAATTTTAATCAAGTAAGCAGATAAAATTATGGGCCTTTTTGATAGAATTGCAAAAGAAGGTTGGAAAAACAGAGCATTCATAGAGAAGAAGTGTCTTTATAAGTCACTGATGAAATAGTTATTTGGTTATGATCCCAGTGCTTTTCTAGCTATGTCAGTTGTTTGCCAATTATTGTCAATTCTTCCCTGTTAGTCTGCCTGCCTGATTTGGGAAGATGATCCACTTTGATGCATATGGATTCTTTGTAATCATTTTAGGAGTTTAGATGAAATTCATCCAACAAGAAGGTCACGTTCTCCAACCAGACACCATGATGCCTCTAGAAGTCCAGTTGATCACAGATCCAGAGATGTGGATAGTCAGTATTTATCTGAACAAGACAGGTATTTGTTTAAATTATAATCTCAACATTATACATTTTTTGCTCTGTTTTAATGTATGGTTGATATCTTGGAATAGTACATTAGAGAGTAAAAGTAATTCATCACTCAAAATTGAACTTTTCTCACTTGGCTAATATTAGATTGTCATAATATAGGCAATTTTTTTTAAAAAAAATGTTATGTTTAGCTATTTTCTAATGTACCATTTATTGTTGATTTAGCCTAGATCATAGAAGTGAGCCCACAAAAGCAATCTTCAAATATTTTATGTTTTGTTGATTGTAGCCTTTGGGTTGTTTTTATGTAATTATAAAATTATGTATTTTATATTATTAAAATTTTTAGATGCGGTCATCTGAAAGATAACATTGCAGAGTTTCTGTGAGGACATCAATAATAATATTTTTATATACCTACTTTTTATAAAATATATTTCCATAAAATGTCTATAAAGTAGAAAATATTGAGGTGGATTCTTATGAAAAAATATATCCTGGACATAATTACTAAAAATCTGCATTGTGACTCTACATACCCACAGACTTACTTTCCAAACTGACCATACCTGTAATAATATGCCTGACCACAAGCTCAGGATATGATTTAAGGTTTTATAATACCCACATTTTTGAATATTCTCTTCTGTCTTTTTGAATTGGAGAAACTTTCAGGGAGAAGTAGGGGAATGATAGCAATGCTAAATGGTTGATTTGTTTGCCATGTAATCAAGGATACAGAACTCAGGTAGAGCTTCTTACCTCCCTGATTGTCACCCCACTGTGGGAAGAGGTGCATGACCTTCAGAGGGAGAAGCTATATTGGCTACTGGGACAGGAGCTGCTCTGAGGAATAGGATTCCACACTGCTCAGCTTGAGTTGGGTTGAGTTGAATGAGAGCCTCTTTGTCTACAATCACTGAGACCACCATGAATTTAGGTGAGGAGGGAGAAAAAGGACTTCTTGCCCAGGGCATTCAATAGAGTTGAAGTAACTTGAATGTATAAAGTATCAAGTTTAAAATGTAATAGTCCTATTTTAATATACTCTTGGTTTGCTAAGGCAAAACATAATATTTAATATTGTATTTTCAGTGGCTATAAAAGCCAACAAAACTATCATGATTTAAGTTGCTTAAAAGAAATAAAAAAAAAATTAGGGTTCCCATTATTATGAGAAAGGCCAAGTTTATAGGCCTTTCAAAAGTTATTAAAATAATCCAAATGTCTAGAATTGGACATAAGATTTCTATGTCTTATTTGAGGAAGGCTTGGTTTTGTTTTGTTTTTATATTCTGTAAGATCACTTTGAAATACAATTGCAAATCAGCAACAGCTAGGACTTTGACCATAATGTTTGTACTTTATTGTTTAAATTTTTAAAAATACTGTCATGTTTTGTTTAACTTCTCAAGCAAGTATGCTAGTGCAGACAATCTGGTTTCTTCCCTTTTCATGTTTTCATCGGCATACCATTGGCATATCCCATGTCATTTAATGCCTCATAATTTATCTGTTTCACTCACCACCCATCCTGTCTGTGCAGTGAGCTTCTTATGCTGCCCAGAGCAAAACGAGGACGAAGTGCAGAATGCCTACATACTACCAGGTAAATACAGGGATTTGGTAATGCTAACTGTGTGTGATGACTCTCTTTCCATTCTACTATTCTTCTGTCTTTTCCCTAGTGGTATATAACATTATTTTCCCAGGTATTCAAAATTTGTTTCGTTTTATATGGAGGTTGTGGAAAAACTTCCAAATATATTTTAATTCTGATTCAGGCAGTCGACTTTTCTATTTGTAGACTCAAAAATACAGAGTCTGGTGAGCCTCTGCAGAACTGTTTACACATTCCTTAAACTGAAGAACCAGTTTCTGCAATTAAAATCCTAGTGCTCACGGTGCGCAGCCCCACCCCAACACACGCACCTGTCTAGTCACCAGAGGTCTGATCTACTGTGCATGGCACTGTTACTGTTTTCATGATTATAAGTTTGCTTTTTCTTTTAGCCTTTTTGGATTTCCTTTTAAACAATCTACTATTGTTATTTTGTTTGCCGGTAATGAAAGCTTTACCAGTTTATTTTTATTTTTTGTGTAATTTTTCTATTTTTGTGATTTATGTGCACTTTGAGAAAAATTGATTGTGTTGATTGTTTACAGTTTTTAATTGCTGAGCTTCAACTTCCTTCATGATAAAGAGAGGATACCTGACTTGCTAAACAAGGAAAATAACCTTTATTTAGTATCAAGCACAGTGTTAAGTATTTAATGTACTTTATCTCAATTCCCTGACAGAAACTATGTGATATTATTATTGTCATTTACAGATAAGGAAAGATGATAAGAAAGTTCAATTTGATAAGGAACAGAGCAAGAATTCAAAAACAGGTCTATTCAACATTTTCCACTAAACTAGTTTTTCCAAAAATATGTTCTGAGAAATTAGTCCTGTGTGATGTTCCACTAATAAAAGTGTTTTACTCAGACAGATTTTGGAAACATTGCAAATTAAAGCCCCTCCCTGGAGATTTAATATGCGCAGTACATTAAAGTCATGTACTAAAGAAATTTCTCATTGTTTAAGCCATTCTTCCTTACATCACTTAACCATCAAACTCTTTTTCATAAAATATATCCTCAGAAAGTAATGCTGAGCAGAAAATACTGTGTATGCCTGACTGTACTAGATACTTTATACCTGTTATCTCATTTAATTCTCACAGCGTCCCGTAGAAAAAGGCTTAACCACTTGACCTGAATTACCCAGGTTAACAGCCAATAAGTGGCAAAGCCATGGCGGTAACTTAGACCTTTATACTGTAAATTGTATGCTATTTTCCATTCATTGTCCCATCCTATGCTGATCCCTGTTCCTGAAAAAATGACTTTTGAATCAATTGATTAGAAGTTATATAGCATCCTGTTACTAAGGATAGCTGCCTAAGGTTAGGAGTTGAAGACTATTGTCTGTAAAGAGACAGAATTGTTAGTTCCAGTAAAATTTGTCTTCAGTTTGTGATCAAACATTGTACTCGAATACATTTTTAAACTGAAGCTTTAAGAGTTTTCCTTGGATTCAACCATTAGTATACACATGGCTAAACCAGTGGGGTATTTGATGTTATGATATGCTCAGCAAATGTTATTCCCTTCTCTATTATCATACTTTAATGTAATCCAAAATGGACTTTCACAGTGAGCAATTTATTAAATTATCAAAAAATTAATTGATTAACAACCTAGTTTGCTCTTGGTGGTATAGATAGTTCAGAAGCCCTCATTGATTTTAAAGGAATTCAGATAAAGTTTGGCCTTGTTTTGGTCATTTTTTGCTGCATGAGATTTCATATTCTGATTTGCATCTAATGCCCATCCACCCAATTTCCAATTATAGATTATACCTATGGTCAGGTTTAGATCTAGAAGCTTATAATGAAATAACTTGCTTCACTAGAGTAGCTTCTTGATCTTTTGCCATTTCCTTTCGTAACCTAATTGAGTACCATGATCAACCTCGTCCCTGAAACGTTGGTCAGTTATTGACTTACTAGAATATTAACTCTTAGTCATATTTTAATTCCTAGATTACATAAATTATTTGGCTAGTACTTTGAGCTACGAGTTGTTTACTTCCATGGAAGCAGGTATAATATTAAATCAATAATTACATAGTAAGTGTAAATATTGGTAACTCATATAGAGTAGTTAGCAGATTTTCTCAAATTAAAGGAATTAAATTATAATTCTGAGTTATCTTAATTATGAAGACAGAGTCTATGATTCCATATTTTAATTATTCTATTCCCACCTTCAACTAAGTATTTTGCTTATTTTGAGAAAAAAATCAACAGCAAAATATCCATCAATGTTTGTAGCTTTATAGGCCACCTACATTCTTCATATCCTAGTAAAATTGGCTTCGTATATATCTTTCTGTTTCCTGCATGTTTGTGTGGCCATGTTCCAGACATCTTGTTGGGCATTATAAAACCTTACCACCCAAGATGCCTTTATTACAGAATAGTTCTCACTGGGATAGTTACAGTAAGAATCATAACAGTGAGTCCCAGTTACAAACGAATCCTTTGCCTATTAAAGACAGCAAATTTACATTCTAATAAAGCATTACCACTTTCCTTGAAATTAATTATACACAGAGAAACATTCAATTAATGGTATCTAAAATAGTTTTAATTATAAAACATGAATTCTAGATTCCTCTAAATGAAGTCCTACTCAAATGTCAGAATTCTAGTTGTCTTCTTTGTCATTTATTTCTTGTTTTACCTGTTGATTTTAGTTATAACAATTAATTTCATATTATTTTATTTTTGGATGATTTTAATTTGTGAAGCTCAGTTCTGCCTGCACATACTCAAACCAAATCAGTGATTAGACAGGACTTTCCCCTTCATCGTTTCTGTTTTAACGCAAAAGTATTGAGATTTACTGATGAAATATTGGTTAGGTAAGAACATGTGGAAGACTTAACTTCCACTTCCCTTGTCTAGTGTTGTGAACCAAAATAGCTGAGTTGTAAAATTTTTCTCCTCTGATGTCCTTCATTTTGTTTTGGTGTGGCATCTGTTCTTGGTAATGAAGTTTTAGGCATTTTGTTGTAGTGCTTTTTGTATCCAGTTTTGTTTTTTTGTTTTTTGGTTTTTTGTTTTTTTTTTTTTTGTGTGTGTGTGTGTGTGTGTGTGTGTTTCATAAGCAGGTGTGATTTGGTTTCATTTTTCAGTCTGAGACCCTTTTTAAAAAAATTATGCAAAGCAATTCAAGCATAATCTTTGTTTAGTTTCATTTTCTAAACAAAATTTTGCACCGTCATCCTGTCAGCTCTTTCACACCCTTGTGAACTGAATCATGGTGATTCTACATTTTATGTAAAGGGGACATTATTTTATGCTTTACTCTCTAACATGGTCTTCCTTTCTTTGTTTTCTTTGTCTTTCTCTTCTACCATTGGATGCAATGCACTGGCACTAGTGAACTGCAGCCCTCCCTTGACAGGGCTAGGAGTGCTAGTACCAACTGCTTGAGACCAGATACTAGTTTGCATTCACCAGAACGAGAAAGGTATAAAATGAAGACTTTCTTAATTTTCTATCATTTGTACTAGTGATTTTTTTTTTCTAATCACTTTGTTTTGTCTCATGTGAGTCTTGCAGGTTTATTCATTCATGTTCACTTTGCTAATTGTCTACATGTTTCCCTCCCTTACTGTACACGTCTGTGGAGAGATATGTGTATGTGGGTAAACACAAGGGCCCATATACACATATTTCCATGAATGTCGTTGCAAATGGTGTGGCGTAATTTGGAGCTGCTTCTGGCTGCCGCTTTTCCCCTTCTGTTGCTGGTTAGTTGTTTTATTTACATACGACTCAGGGAGCCTTCAGTATGCTGATAATGTGATAAGGTCCAGTGAGTTATCTGAAGGGGAGGATCATTTTTCTATTAGTCCAACTGATAAATAGTATTTATAGGTTCAACAACAATCTTCTGTAACCTAAAAATAAGAAACCTATGTAGATAGAATCCTTCCCCTGTGCATCTATGTTCACTTTTTAGCCAATCTGCTCTTTGATATAGAACAAGTTTTGCATTAAATTATATTTTAATAACAAAAACATGGTGTTTATCATAGATTTTCTGATTTCTTAAAAAATAAATACATAAAAAATATATGTATGCATATGTAAACACACAATTTTGCTTAAAACTATTAATTGATTAGTAAATGATTCTAATTTTAAACTAGATGTATTCAGTGATTGTTACACTGCATCCTAATTGTGAGCAGCTAATATTCCCATTATGATGGAACTTTCTGTCCCAGTAAACTTGGTTATAAATGATAGTCTTGGTTATACTTGTTACCTGTTTTCAATTAGAAGTTACCCAGTGGAAATTTGCATACTAAGTTTACAAATCTTGCAGAAAAATATTTAGTCATGCTAATGTAACCCCCTTCTTCTTCAGAGACTGCTTAAAGCTTTTCTTTAGCAATATAACTGGTCATATTCTATTCACTGATTTATCATATGTTTATTTATACAATGGAATGATAGGTACAAGTTACATACTCATTTTTTAGTGTCCTCGTAAGATTCCACTAAAAATCCATTTATTTTGTATTCTTTATATTTGTAAAATTTGTAATATGAAAAATAAAATTAACTATATTTTGTATTATTTTTACATCTGTAGTAGAATTTTAGTTGAAATAACTATATACTGACTCTTCCAAAAGCACAATAAATAGTATTTTATTTTATTTTGTTACAGATTAACTCCAAAAATAAATACAATACTAGTGCGGAAAAAATTTTTTAGTTCTTATTACTTCCTTGTATGTTTCTAAACATACAAGGAAGTTATATGTTTAGTACTAAACAAGGGCATAAATAGCTGAAGTCAGTGGACTCTTCTGACTATAGCACCACTCTAACATTTCTGATACCATCTATGTCAGTGTTATCGAATAGAAATATAATACAAACCACATGTGTAATTTAAAATTTTCTAATTGCCTTATTGAGATTATTTAAAATTAAATTATTTAATGCTTCAATTAACCCAGTATGCCTGAAATATTATCATTTTAACATGTATTCAATTAAACACCATTCGTGAGATATTTTACCTTTCTTTCTTCCTTTCTTTCTTTCTCTCTCTCTCTCTCTCTCTTACTCTCTTTCTCTCTCTCTCTCTCTTACTCTCTTTCTCTCTCTTTCTTTCTTTCTTTCTTTCTTTCTTTCTTTCTTTCTTTCTTTCTTTCTTTCTTTCTTTCTTTCTTACAATAGCCACATGTGGTTTGTGGCTGCCATATTGGACAGCACAAGTCTGTTTTCGTACTGAAGATTATCTGGCATGTGTTCCCTTGCGACACTGAAGCCACAGAGTTCACAAATCAGTCTCTCAGACTATACCCTTGAAACAGCTCAACCTGTAGAAAAATAACCTGGCCCCAGTTAACATGGTCAGGTCATCATGAAGGTCAAGTCATCATGAAGTGAGAATACTTACATTTGATAGAAAAACAAAAATGTGATTGAAAACCTATATTCATTCTATACATCAAATAAAAATAAATTTGTTATTAAAAAATGAAAGGGGGCAGGGAGTGATATTATCAATGATTTTTAATTTATTTTGGTTACTTTGTTGCCAAGAAGGAAATAAAGTGAGATGTTTTCATAAAATCATAGAAGGTATAGATGCTTATTGGTTTGAAGGATATGGACCTCAAGTGCCCTTTTGTGCCCACACCTATAAGCAGATTTGAAGCAGTACATAACAATATCAACAGTGGTGACATTTTTCTCTTTGGAAAATGTACCTAAAGTCCCCAGACAGGATGTGCAGAGAGTATGAACAGGGAGGCTTAGACTCTAAGCCTTAGAGCAGCGGTTCTCAATCTGTGGGTCGCGACCCCTTTGGTGGTTGAATGACCCTTTCACAGGGGTCGCCTCACACCATCCTGCATATCAGATATTTACATTACGATTCATAACAGTAGCAACATTACAGTTATGAAGTAGCAACGAAAATAATTTTATGGTTGGTTCACAACATGAGGAACTGTATTTAAAGGGCCAGACGTTGAGAACCACTGCTAGAGGGTTCTCCAGGTTACTTAATTTCTCTGATTGAACAGAAAGTTTCTTATGTCAATGTCTAATATATGCATAGTGGATAAAATGTTAGAGAAAATATGTTTTTGTTTTTTTTTAAATATATTTTATTGATGTTTTACAGAGAGGAAGGGAGATAGAGAGTTAGAAACATCGATGAGAGAGAAACATCGATCAGCTGCCTCCTGCACATCTCCTCCTGGGGATGTGCCCGCAACCAAGGTACATGCCCTTGACCGGAATCGAACCTGGGACCTTTCAGTCTGCAGGCCAACGCTCTATCCATTGAGCCAAACCGGTTTCGGCGAGAAAATATGTTTAAAACCTAATTTCATATTCTTAAAATAACATATTTCCATAACCTTGTGAACTATTAAGTTAAACATTGGCTGATCTGACTTTAAGCCATTTTGATGAATATTTATACACTGTTATACCAACTTAACACTCTTTTTGAAGTGTCCTCACTAACTTTGAAAACAAATGAAGTTTTGTGTTAATACAAAGGATGAAATTGTCAAATCAGACTTAATGCCCAACGGCATACTCTGCTAATGATTCAAAGTGAAGGGACACCAGGCACAGTTGGCATATTCTTTTTCAGAGGAGTCCAAAACTTTCATATCCACCTTTTCTCCCTTGTTAGGTTGGTGTGGCCCTGGTTAACAGATGCATTTCGAATAATGTGTGTAGAAGCACTGTTTCCGTTTTTGAGTGCCTCCATTTTATACTCTGTTGAGTACACAAATAACAAAATTACTGTGGATTATCCCATTCCTCAATTCAATCATGACCCATAAATCAAGAAATGTTGATTTTATTTACCATAAAAGATCTAGAAAGACTAGTTATATCCTACTGAAGACTTATAATAAGTAAGGACACTCCTTTATCTTTTCACTAGCAAATAACACTGCATGTTTACAAGGTCTGGTCCCTGTTTTTCCCTTTTATCTTTATCAAGGTCTGTCTGAGGTCGTTCATTCTCCCTTTTTCCCTGATTGGGAAGGAGTAAGTTACTGGTGTGTATTAACCTTTCCCAGGTTTTGAAACAAATCACTGCTTAAGTGTCCAGGGACACTGATTTTTGGAGTCACTGGAGAACAGTTACATTTCTCAGATATTTCATTTTCTTCCTTGATTTTTCATAAAAACCTTACTGAAGGCTCATCAAAGGGTAGTCTATATTTACCACCTCCCTTTTTTACCTCCCAGTAATCCTGCAGTCTGACTCCTGCCCCTTCCCCCTCAGCCAGTGTGCTGAAATTCCTCTCTAGATTATATCTGCTTCTTAGTTGTCCAGCAGCATCTTGCAGCACCACCCTGTCATTTGAACCTCTCCTCTCATTAAGCACCCTCAACAGATTTTTGTATGCCTCTGTTTTAGCACAGTCTACTTTTGCAAGTATCTCCTCCTCTCCTATCTTATAAAGTTATGTATTTTTTTAGCTCCATCCTCAGTTTTTCTCTTTTGTCCCAGTAATTCTGTCCTTGATGTTATATTTCTATTAAAAGTTTCCACTCCAGTGCTATGAAGATAATACCCCCCTGCCATTGGCCAGGCCAGCCCTTTCCCTTGAGTATTAGGCCTAAATTGATAAATGGTTGCCCGACCCTGTGTATGCCAAAGTTTAAATCAAATTCCTTATCTCCTCTCACATTTTTTCATAGAAAAATGTTAACTCTTTCTAAAATTTTCTCACATCTGATAGTCTTGACTTGTCACTAGCCACAGAATCTGGAAATACTTCTGCTCCTCATTCGCATCAGAGTCATTGAATTCTACAAATTCCCTTGAAAATACTCAAAACAGAACTACACTTAGATCACATTACAGCCCATCTCCAGTTCCACTGTCACTCTTGATTTCATTAAATTTCCTCCTAAGCTCTATTAATAATTTGTATTAATTTTTGTCTCACTAGTTTTATTTCCATTAAAATTAAAATGCCCCATTTCCTTTGTTATCCACTTAAAAATTCCACTCATTCTTTACAAATGCAAGTCAAATAACCAAATATTTTATAAAACCTTTATTAACACTATACCTCCCCCAGGACTAAAATGAATCATGGGAATCATTTGTTCAGATTTGGTTTCTAATATCATAATAGTTCACAGATATTTTGTTTGTGCTATTTATGAAATGACTGATTCATATTTCCATGTAATTTCTCTTTTAGATAATGAAGTTGCTTGGCCATGTTCTGCCAAGATATATGCACTGTTGAAAGATGTGTGCATATGAAAGTGTGTATATTAACTACACACTTAAATGCATACACATTTGTTTTTAAGGTATATCAGTGGTGGGGGAAAAGCCACAATATGAGAACCATTTAATTGCTTACCGAGGCCTGTCAATTCTAATTCTTTTATATCTCATCAGTGGGTCCCCTCTCTACTATTTATTTCTTAGTTAGGGTTTTCATTATTTCTTACCTGTATTACCACAAAACCTAGAGCCTTATCTCCTTATTATCTACTTAAATATTTATAAGTACTTATTGATTACATATTCTGTGCTATGCATAATTGATGTGCCTCTTAAAACAAAGCACAACACAACACTATAGTGCCTTATTTAAGGAGCTCACAGCCTTTTAATTCAGTCCCATAGACATCAAGGTAATCTTTTTTTATTTGGGGTCCAGTGAAAAGGATGGGCTCCCAACAAGGTAGATGTTCATGAATTAATGAATTTAGAATGCCTGATATTAAAGTAGTAATAATGTAACTTACAGGCAAGCTGTTCAGGAAAGAGAAATCGAGAAGAGGTGGTTTAGTTCAGCTTCATGATTAGTAACTGCAACATAGCCTGCCATGTTTGGAGCTGTGTGTGTGGCTCACGTACAGGGGACAAAGATTTTGATTTTGATCCTTTTCTTTAGTGTGATAGAAGGAAAGGATAAGGAAGTTGCATATATTTTAAAAGCATATAAAACATTCTAGCCTATCTGCAGCTCACAAATGTAAGATACTAAAATGTATGTAATATCTATTATTTGGGGGGAAAATTAGGTATAAATTGATTCAACTCCCTTGATATAAAATATATAAGGGAAAAGCAAAGACAGTTCTTATATTGGTACTACCTATCAGCATATTCAGAAGGACTTTGAGTGTACAAATATACATGAAGTATGCTAAATATTTCTTCAAAAAAATTACCTGTTAATGGCTTGCATTCACAATTGCTTGTTTCTAAGTGTAACCTTTTTCCTTCATAGCTTTCACTGCATGTTCAATAATTACAGCATTTTTCTTTACTTTTGTGTTCAAAAAAAAAAAACAACACAGGGACTGGAATTTTGCCTCAGGAAGCAAGGTTATTCATAATCCTGTTGAATTAATATTCATTATTACTTTACAAAAATACATAACTATTTTTGTGTTTTCAATAATACCATAAGTTTTAACACAACTGAATACAGCAATGTAGAAACACTACAGTTGTAATTGTTTTCACTTATTTGAGAAATATTTTTCTTTTTTGTATTTGGAGAAGAAAAGCCAGTAAAGTAAAAAGATACATTTTAAAGCATTCATATTGGATTGACCAATTATTTAAATAATTATGTAATTTAAAATTAATGTCAAATGTTTTTAATGCTACA
Source organism: Myotis myotis (assembly GCF_014108235.1). Lineage (NCBI taxonomy): Eukaryota > Metazoa > Chordata > Mammalia > Chiroptera > Vespertilionidae > Myotis > Myotis myotis. The sequence goes on along the minus strand of NW_023416379.1, from coordinate 65,102,153 downwards.
AACATATAACACATTTAAAAATGCATGCAACACAGTTTTCCCTTCTGTCCAAATTCTGCTGTTTAATATCTTTATTTGCTTCACAGCTTCCTCAAAGCCCTGCTTAAGTCAGGCCGAGTCTGTCTACCTAGAGCTGATGGATTAGGCACAGGCTACCAAGGGGCTTTCCGAATTAAATACCTGCTGACCTCAGATATCCTGATCCCATGTTAGCAGCCCTTTGCTGATTTTGTCCAAATTGTCTAATACACCCAATTAGCCAAGTTATTAAAAAAAGGCTGGATTTCTTTTTGAAACATTAGGGCTAGTCTACTTTGGATAGTTAAAAAATCTTATAGATAGATGAGTCCTTAAAGATCATTTCGTTATCCCTTGTTGCATATGAAGAAGCCAATATATGGAGAAATTATCCTGTTCCAATGTGTTTATATCTGATATACAAAATTTTCCAAATCTGGCCTGTTCAGTCCCTGATTGCCACTTTCAAGTTTTTGACCAGCGGCTTCTAATTTGTTATACACAGGCAGAATATCAAAATAGTTTAACAAAGGAATGAACCAAGTTTCAAATACTTGTCTATATGTTAATCACAAAAAAGTGTATTATTATAAATGCTGAAATTAAAAAAAAAAGACAACTGTTTAACCAATGGAGAACTACTTTTGCAAGTAAAGATTACACTTCTTATTAAAGGTAATGCTATTTTAGGATGGTGCCTATCTGTATTTCTCGTTTTTATTCATCAGTAATTTTTAAATTTCATAATTTTTAAATTTCAGCAATTAGTACTGCAGTTTTCCCCAAGAAAACTTGTTAAGACTTCACTGCTAGCATCCACACAAATGATTTCTTCATGCCATTGTTTACACACTAGAGAACATTTTGATTTCTTCCACTTAAACTGTTTCTACTTTGTATTAAATCTATACACCTCACCTTTGCCACTTGATCCAGTAATCTCAAGGCCTAGTATCAAATAGGCACGGGTGGCTTATTAAACCTGTTTTATTCAAACATAAGGCAGATATTTAAAGATGCATCTTTTTTTAAATTTAAAGTTTCATACATATGTATGTGTGTATAGATAGGTATAAAAACACAAGTACATTTTAAAAGGACAAAATTACATTCAATAGATTTCAAATACCTTCACAAATAAATTGTTTTTTTATTCACTTAAAAGTTTTCAGATCTTATTTTCTTATAATATTATATTGCAATTTGTCTTTTCGAGGTTTGTAAAGGTGAAGAATAAATTATGGAGCAAAGAATCTACACTTTGCCTTTTTGGGGTGCTTTTCCAGTCCTACTGTTCCATATGTTCTTTTATTTTAGGAGTTACTAAATGTCCTGTTTTTTCCTGTCTTGTTCATTGGGCAAACAGGGGTAGATGGTCCCCCTCCCTAGATAGGAGACGACCTCCTAGTCCCAGGATTCAAATCCAGCATGCTTCTCCGGAGAATGACAGGTACTAGTCAACTCCTCCTCACAGACAAGTGGCTTCAAAAGGCTAGTAGGCTACACAGTGAAGGGTAACCAAGAGCAATGTGGGTTATGACATGCTTCCTTTCAGGGGCAAGAGCCAGACGTGCTGTGATTCCATCAATAGATGCATCCAGCTTTAATAAAGCACCTCAGAATTAGTGCAATGAGGGTAGCGTGCCCTGAAATGAATGGCAGTGTGCAAACACACAAAGTTGATTCCAGTGGAAGAGTTCTGTTTTAAGGATGAACATTTATTTCGTAGTTTTTGATTTCTAAAAACATATTTAACTATTGTTTTGTTTACATGTAAATAAATAAAAATTCTCAGGTGCTTTAAAATATGTTAAAAATCTGTCCGGACCTATTCTTTGTTATATTGATTGATGGTGTAGTCTCAGTTGTCTTGTTTTGTTACTACATAAGCTTGTTGTTAATAAAATACAGGCTTTGGGGTATATATAAAAATATCTGATTTAGAGTGGAACACCTTGTCGTTATATATAATATTGTGTTTTACACCAAATACTGCAACGGCTAGGGTCAGTCCACAAAGTAGTTTTTTTAAAAATAGCATCCGTGCTTTGAATCCACTTCATTCTGATATATCAGAAGTGCTGCAATATATATTTTTTATTGGTTTGTTAACCTCAATTGTAGTTAACTCAGTTCTCTTGTTTTATGGTGCTTGTTATATTTTAATATAGTTCTTGTCTTTAAATATCTTTCCTGACCAAGCCACAAGGGGTTATTTGGGTGTTTTGGATGCTTCTCTTTTGGTGTAAACAGAAATTCAACTAACACATTGGTGATTTTTATTAAGTAGATAGTGTATATGGTATCTCAGAATTAGAACAACTAGTCATGCCAGTGTACCAATTTCTTTTTTTTAAGTATGTGTGTCTAGAGCATAGTAATTGTGACCTTATTTAAGACTAATATCATTTATTTTATGTATCCATAGTACATATATCTTCAGGATTTCGACTTGAAAGAAACATTAAACACTGTCAGAACAAATTAATAAGTCATTTTACAAATGTTGGAAAAGATCACAAACTGCTATTTTATGAAGGCTTTCTAGATATTTTATCATTTCTTACTATTGCTTATATTTATATTTATATAATTTGTATTTAAAAGTTATTTCTTCTGCTGCTATCTGATTTATAGGATAAAATTTCTGGGACTAGAAAAATTAGTGAAATCTTTCATCTAAAAGTATTACAAATTTAAAGCCTTTCAAATAAGAATATAAAATAATTGTGTAAATCAAATAAAAATTTATATCCACATTGCTACTCACTCATTTAACAAGTACTCAATGTGCCTCTACTGTGTGCACTATTCTAATGGCTAAAGCCATAACAGTGTTAAAAGCCAAGGTCCTGGCCATCTAGAAACTTACAATTTCATTTTTTAAAAAGCAATTCTGGGAAGCCTTTTAATTATTCCAAAACAAGTGAGTCAGAGGATTTAATCTTATATAATAATCACTGTTTGAGTACAGGACAATTAAATATGATAGTTTTTGTAATGAACATAAATGTAAGTTTATCTGGGCCTTGTTTGAGCAAAATGGAAATCCAAATAATAGTTTTTAGTTCTTACATACATGAAAATTAGTTATCATTTAAAGACATATCAATTATCAATCATGTTATTTATTTCATAGATTGCATATATAACTTTAAGGATAGATGTTAGGTTCAGAAATATCCCTTTTAGATAAGATTTTAAAGGAAATTCTTACTAATAATTATGAATATATACTTTCCACTTTTATTATGACTTTTTTATGGAGAAATTCTTTGTTCGACAAAAGTATATTTCAAATACCTTGATACTATTATTTATTACTGTAGGGAACAGAAAATTATTTGCAATAAGTTTTTATTGTAGATTTCATGTGACCATAAAAATGAGAAATTATTTCATCAACAAATGCTAAATTATGAGGGTAACTATGTCAACCACTTGGAAAACTTAACACTTGCATTTCACCTCTTATCAGTTTATTTACTCATTCAGAAGTTTCTACCATTTTGCAAACGAAGTGAACATGGCATCATATTTGAAGATAGTGAATATAGATAAGATGACTTTTGTCCTGGGTAGCTGGAAAATATTCTAAAATCAGTGACAACTCATATAATCAGCCTTTGGATATCCTGAATTAGGGCCATTATTGATAATTTTGAAAATAATAGATAATTTTTAAAAGTAAACTTTTGCTTAAGAGAGTTTTCTAGTAAATTGGAAAGCATTTAGTTGACCTCTTATTTCTCATCGTATGCAAACACTCACAATTTGTAATTTCTCAGTAATTGAATTTCACCAGTAACCAATCTTGATGTCATCTGAAGTTGTTCAATAAATTTGTTTTGAATTAACAGGGAAGTATTTTTATCTACACTTGATCTTAGCCAAAAGGCTGAGAAGCGATAGGGAAGTATTTTTATCTAAATATAGGAACAATTTCTTAAAGTTATAGAATACTTACAATAATAATGAGAAAAAAGTAGAAATTTGTAGCCTCAGGGAATGTTCTGACTTTAAAAATGTAGTGAAAATTTTCTTGCAGCTTTGTTACTAAAAATGTTGAGACTTTTAAGAATATCATTCCAATGACAAAGTATCTCTTTGTAAATGATATTATTTTAATATATAAATTGTAACTTCTGTCAACCTGTATGTAAATAACTTTATGAATCATAATAAAATGTCAGTATACTTGTGGCTTCGGATTAACCACAATTTGTGAGTAGCAAGTTAGAAAAAATGTATTTTAATACATTTAAAATTAAATGTCTGGAATGATAAAAAAAGATAAATGATATTAAATGATAAAAAAATTTTAATAAAACAAAAGCATGATAAAACTCAAAATAAGAAAATATGATGGAAACAGTATAACTCTGTTTCATTCACTTCTGTTCAGGGATTCCTTCAGTAAACATTAATAATTCAAAGTCACTGGATGGTAGAGTGGGCAGAGAACCTAAGCACATGGGGATATGATGGTAGTGTCCTCACCAACTAATTACCTTAAACTTTCTAGGGCTTAGTTTTCCCTTCTGTAAACTTAGATACTTGTAGAGGGACTCGCTGAAGTCTAATTGAGACACTAGTTAGACTATAAAATTGATTCTATGTTCCTTGTTGAATCATGAGAAACATACATTGGTCCAGTAATAATGGCCGACACTTCAGTATGCATAAGGCAGTAACCAGAGAGCAGTTCTTCTTTGTGGTATTTTATAATACACTGAAGCTCAGTAAACAGTGCAAAGTTTTATTTCTAAATTTATTTGATGTAAACTGAGTTTTATAGCCTAGTTAGGGTGCTTTTTTTTAACTTATTTTAACTTTTTAGACTCTCAAATTCTAGTATAGTACTCCAAATATTACTGTTTTTAACCATCCACTCAACAAATAGTTGTTAAACAGCTACTATGTGCTCGGTATTGATGTTACAATAATAACCAGACACAGTTCCTAACCACAAGGAACTTAGAAGGACTAGTTTAAGGTAGGAGGCAGTTTATTTCACTGTGATGTATTTTATGATTACATGAATAGTTTCAATACTATAATACATAAATATAGGTTGATTTTTTCCTAACCTTTCCTCATTTACATAGCACAAGCTTTTATTTATCTCTAGAAAGAGTTGTGTTTCAAGCATACAATATATACTCAGGTATAACATAGGATTCAGGGTAGAAAATACATTAGAATTTTTAAATTTTTTTCTCTATTCTCACTTTTTACTGAATTATCACAATTAAGTGTATATCATTTTCACTCAATTTGAAGATTCTTCCAAGTAGTTAGAAGAATTATAAAGACATATCCTTTGTAGAAAATTTTAGAAGAATATTCAATAAAATAAGTTTCTGTGGCATTTGCAGATTTTTTAAAAAGGACAAGAAGGTTAAAAACGAAAAACAATTAAAAAGTTAGATGTATGAACTTCTGAATATTTATCACCCAGTTATGAAGCATTGACTTTGATTTAATATGTTTAAAGCACTTACTCCTTGCTGTTCTAAGCAGTGCTATCACTACCACAAATCCTTGTTCTACATCATAGTACGAAACTATCATTACTGAAATACAAATACCACATAATATTGATATGTTTAAAATTAGCAAACCCGTGAGATGGTAGTATTATTATTGCCACTTTGCAGTGGGGAAAAACATTAATAGAGAGGTTTAAGTAACTTGACTAAAATTACCCTGCTAGACAGAGATAGCACTGAGATTAAACTGAGACAGTCTGACCCAGCATCACAGCTTCTAGTTACTACATTCCGGTGTTGTTTATGTCACAGATGAAATGTGCTTACTGATAGTATTATTACGGACCCAGTTCATTTCATGGTTTGACATGTAATAGCTATGTGGGTTAGAGCAAATTTTTTAATCTCTCTCAGCCTCAATCTCCTATTCTTAAAAAAAAAAAAGATAGAAGAGTAGTACCTATCTGGCTGGATTGGTGTGATTAGATGAGACAATGCAGGTACACTGATCATGCTAACATGCAGCAAGTGTTAGATATTAAAGCCATCAGCATCGTTGCCATCAGCATCATCAATTCCTGTGATGATCAATCTAATATATAAATCATTAAGTTTTAGGAGATGAGAAGAGGAAGAGTTGAGAGTTTTACAGAGGAAGTAAACTCTCACTGAGTCTAGAAAGATTCATAGAAATTACTAGGGGTGGGAGGAAAAGCAGACAAGTTCTAAAATATGCCTGTGTTTTGTTGGGCAATGTTAGAAAGTTTGTACAATGGCTACCAGATTCGCTACATCCCTAGCTCCCCACACCCCAGACTATTGTCATCTGATGCTCCTCTTTTAACACTTTCCTTCCTGGTCTCCTTACTGTGGCTTGAACATACCAGGCACAAAACTGACTTTGGTCCTGTGTACTCGATGCTACCTTTGCCTGGGAAATGTTTTCCCTGGATATATACATGGCTAACTCCCTCACCTTATGTCTTTGTTAAAAATGCCACCAACTCAGTGAGTCCTTCCCTGAGCATCCTCCTTACTAGTAAAGTTGTGATGTGCAGCTGCCCCCACTCACTTCCCACACACATTTCTGACGCTTCTAGCCCTGGTTTACTTTTTGTTGCTTTAGCATGTATCATCTTCGAACAGACTGTATAGATTACTTGTTTGAGGGGTTTTGTTGTTGTTGCTTACTTGTCTTCTACCAATAAAATGCCAATTGGAAGAAATGAGCAGTCCCCAGAGGCCTCTGCACCCTGTGAAGGCAGACTTTGTACTTTGATATGTGTCCCTAGTGCCTAACAGGGCTTGGCATAATATATGTTTAACACTAAGGATATCTGGCATTAATAAGTAAGCAGAGTAAAGGGGAGAGAGTAGTCTTAAAAGTTCTCTTCACAGGAAAGACTTGTAACTTCGTGTGTTGATGGATGTTGACTGGACCTATTGTGGTGACCATTTTGCAATATATGCAAATATCAAATCACTTGTTGAACACCTAAGCTAATATAATGTTACATGTCAATTATATCTTTAAAAAAGACAAGCAGTTGCCTCCTTAACATTTTTTGAAAGGAAGGAATATTGGGAAATAAAAATAAGTATAAATCATAGGCAATCAATGATTGAGAAAAAATACAGTTTTATTTAATGGTTTCTTTTTTCTTTTCTTTTTTTGTTTTTGTATGCGAGTTTCTTCACCATGATATTTTATATTTATTTCAAATATATTGCAGTCCAGACACATTTTAGGTTAAGTAGGCATATGTAAGCTGCCTTTGGGAGATAAGCTTTATAATATAAACATTATTTCTTTGGGAAAATGCATTTGGAGTCCCAGATGTTCAGTGTACATATGTACTTTGGGGTCATGGAGTAAATTGGGAACATTATTAGTTCTTTGATTTGTGATGTGATTGGCTTTTTAAAATGTTATATAATTGCAAAAAAAGAGAGCTATATATAATTGCAAAGGCATCTTTATGATCATTTTAATAGTTAATTTAAAATACTCTGACTTATGTCAGACGTTTCGCTATAGCATTTTCTTCTCTTCATAATTCTGTGGGAGAAAAAAAAAACAAAGGAAACATCTTTGTAACACCAAGTTTCAACTTGTAAAATGAAGTCACTTCACCCCTTTGTGGTCTTTTAGCACCTAAACCATTGCTGTCATCACGTCTGTCATCACTGCATCCACCATTGGATTTGTTTACTCATTAGGGGAGGCACAGGTGCTCAGCAGGAGTCCCTGTTAAGCCATTACTGTTGACTTGCCCATCTAGACTAATGGAATGTCAGCTTGTTGTCTCCCGTTGGACAATTTGTGTCTTCCACACAGCACAAGTTCTGATTTTTATTTCATTTTAAAAAGTACTGACTGACAAAACCATTAGGTAAGATGGTTGCCATTTTTCATGCCTGTTGCTTTTATCATTGTATGATATTACCGCAGCTTTATTCATCATATATTTTGTGTTTTTTTAACACTTCATTCCACAGGCACTCCAGAAAATCTGAAAGATCTAGCATCCAAAAACAGACTAGGAAAGGCATTGCTTCTGATGCAGAAAGGTAGGCTCGGTGTTGTGCTGTGCAGTCATCTTCTGTTTTACTAATACATTCAGGGTCCCTTCACTCGGATTTTATATGATCAGATCAGCTCTTATACACAGATGGTGATAGTGAAAGACATTTGTGTAAATAAATCACCTATGGGAATAGTGTCATCAAAAAAAAAACAAGAGTGACTTGAAGGCAGCCCTTATATCTTAGGGATCAAGGAAAATCTCATGTATAAATTTTAGTGATTATTCTGATTTTTAAAGAGAATTAAATGCATACTTATTTTTGTATACATATTAGGACATTCATATTTTGTTTCTGAGATTATTGAAGTGTTAACAATGAATATAGTACCTAAATATGCAAATATTTGTTATTTGAGTATATGTTATTTACCTGAATAATGCCTTTTAAAAATTGGTTTCCTACAAATGGATAATCTAAGATTATACTTGTATATTTCAACCAAAGATATTTGTTGAGTTAACTTAGAAATTATAAGGATTGTTGATCTTTCATTTGTGTAATTCCTCTAATTCTGCAAATTTTTTGAATATTTTGAGTGCAAGGTATTTGTTCACATTTTACATAGTTTTAAGAAAAAAACCAAAAATCCAATTAACATATTTATTCATCCAACTATTATTGAAAACATGGAGGGTGAGATAGATGTGAATGAATAAGCATATTCAAGTATCATAAAAATATGCACTATTTACAGTGAGAACACAGGGAAAAGAGTGGGTGCTGATGAGTTAGGAAATATTTTATAAACAGGTGTCACTTGAGTTAAATCCAGATATATAAAAGCAGATGTGAAGAGTAGAATATTGCATGAGAAGGGAACAATATGAGAAAGCACTGAGGCTTGAAATATCCATATCTATATATATTTACTGATTTCAGAGAGGAAGGGAGAAATAGAAACATCAATGATGAGAGAGAATCATTGAATGGCTGCCTCTTGGACATCCCCTACTGGGGATCGAGCCCACAGCTCAGACATGTGCCCTTGACCAGAATCGAACCTGGAACCCTTCAGTCTGGAGGCCAACGCTCTATCCACTGAGCCAAACCGACTAGGGCTGAAATATCCTCTTAAGTTTGAGGAAACCATACCCATTTGGGAAGGGAGAATAGGATACAGGAGATGGGAAAGATGTCTGAAAATAAAACTGGAGAAATCCTTAAAGATTATGTTATGGATGCCCTTGCGGGCCATGCTACAGAGTTTTACTTTCTGCTTTATTCCATAATCCATTAATGGATGTGCTTTCAACCTGGAGGTACATGATTCATTTTAAGTTTGATCACTTTGACAGCATTTTGGAAGGCAGATTGAAAGTTCTGAAGGTAGATGCAAGACACCAGTGAGGCTGTTAAAATAGTTTTTGGTTGAGATAGAATCGGTGTAACACATTCAGTCAATTAACAAACATGTGCCAAACTATTGTGCTAAGTTCATGGAGTAAAATAGTGAGCAGGGAAAAAGGAAGATTTTCCAGAAGATATTTACCTCTGAGCTGGGGTCAGAAACATGAGTAGGTATTAGTCACATCAAGGGAGAAGGGAAGGGGAGATGGAATTTATTACTGCCTAATGGTCTTTGAAGATATTAACTATTGAGAGAACTGAAGAATGGAAAAAGGATCTGGGAAACAAAAAAGTGTTGAGTTGGAATTCAGTTTTACAAAGGAATTGGACTTTGAGCAAGGAAGAGAAGCCCAGAATTTTAGTATTTTAGATAGATCAGATAGCTAGATAGGTAGATAGGTAGATATAGATAGATGAAATAATACTAATTATGTTTCTATTTATATATTCTTTAGTGTCAACTCAGCTAACTGCAATCTCTTTACTAGCACTGTAGACACCTTAAACTTATTAAGTTTTTAATCTTCAACCATTATTTATAACCTCGCTGTCTCATGCACACACAATTTCAATTATTTTGACAAGACTGAAAAATTTCCTCAATGTATTCTTTTCATTTCATTCATGCTTATTTATTTTGTATGTATTTAGGATGTATCAATGAACAAGTTTTTATTTGTTTACAATAAGATACTGTTTTGCAAAATGTTTGATGATTCTAGATCAACTAAAGGTGCTTAACTCCAGATGAATGATATCTGGGCCTCTCTCTCTGCAGCACTGAAAAGATCTGTAAACACAAATCCTCCCTTCAGTGAGAATAGCAGGATGTAATTGACTCCCAATCTCAGATATTTGCTGCTTAAGGACCATATTCATATTACTCTTGCCTTTACTTACTTTGCCTATAGGTTTTTGTTTGTTTGCTTTTGTGTGTGTGCCTCAGGCATGAACAGCCCTGGCCACCGACATAGGCATCAAGCTAGGATGAACTAAGGACTGTACATCTGCTTTGCCCCTGATTGATATAAGAGCAACACCACCAATCAGGCGTCTCCTTTCCCATTGCCAGGGGGTTGCCTGTAGGTTTTAATAAAGAAAACCCAAACCTTTCAGGTGTGTAAATTTGTTTGATTATAATAACACTCCTTATTGATTTTTATTGGAGTGTAAATTACACACCTAGTTTTGAAGTGAATTGTTGAATAGCTAGCTAACAAAAGAAGAATTGTTTTGGATTTTCAAAGTTTGTTCTCATTTTATTTCATTAGAAGATACCTTGAGTTGACATCTAACTATAGGTGAATTGAGGTCACAGTATGAATGCTGGTTACGCTGATTTTTTGCGTTTGGGAATTAATGACTTCCCCAAAGGAGTCATACCACACAGTTATGCCTTAGCTTCTAGAACAATTTGCTGAATAAGGATTATAATTTTGAAGGTCCTTTGTTGGCCTAAATAAACTGGGCCTTATGAGCAACAGCCTTGTAAGAAAATATCTTGAAAGATATGTTGATCATTTGCATATAGAACACAGGCAGAACAGACCTCTCTGACTTTTGTGCCTGGCTGTTTAAAACGGTGCTTCAGATTCTTTGAGGAAATGCCTCAGTAAAAGTCTGACTTTTCACCCTCATGTGAATTCTACCCAGTGAACTGCTAGCACCATTCCTGCATCCTATGCTAGTGGCCTCTTCTTGTGGGACCTACACTCTTTATCCTAACGGAGAGATGTTTCGTCAGGACTAGTATTTAGAATTACTTGAGTGTGCTTTTTATGTTGTTCTGATGCTACTGGAAAGAGCTTGTTTAAGCCTGACATGGCCATTATAGGAGGAACCATTTTGAAGATTTGACCTTAAATAGCACATACATGTTCATCCTTTAAAAAGTCTTTTAAAAACACAACTATATTGTTAAGTTGCAACAGACACAATTTATTGCAAGTCCGCTTACTGCAACAGACATGTCTGACTAGCCATCTAAGGTTTTGGTGAGAAATGTGTTTTACTTAAGTTCAAGTCTTAAACAATAGTCTTAGGTGAAGAGTGTAGGTATGGATAGAACTCAGTAGTTGGATATGGATTTGTGGATGGTGGACTAGAGTCACACACACTGAGGTTTAGTTAGAATTTTTCTCCAGAAGACTCAATGTTTTTGTTTAAAAAATATGAGATATGTATAGACATATATAGCAGATTAGATGTTCACGCAATGCCATTTTCAATGTTTTGTTCCTTCAAACTCTCAGAAGCCAATACTATGAAATCTTACTGAAAAATTTGATACTTGAACACATATTTATATTTGTCTGACAAGATTAATAGTATGCCCAGGGGCGTGAACTTTCTTTTTTTTCCCTCATAGGAGTATATTCTACCTCAATAGGCAGAAAATGGAGAAAAGTTGGAGCTCCAAGATCTGTGTGGATCTTGCCTTTACCACAGTTTCTGTCTTTTTGCAAGTCACTCTATGGTCCTCAGTTTTCCCATCCATAAAATAGGGATAATAACACTTCTCAGAGCTGTTGTGATATACAAACAAAGAACATACATATGGGTGTATGTGTGCATACATATATACATATATACAACACATTCAGCCATACAAACATACATACATGTATACACACATAGCCCCAGTGCCTGGCATGTGTAGATGGCTTCATTTTGATGCTCAGTGAAGAAAAGTTGTCACTATCATTCTACTTATCTCTCATTCTCTTCTGTTCCATTCTCTATTATGGTTGTTCTTCATCTCTTTCATTCTTACATTCTTAGCACATACCATTTCATTGAAAAGATAAGGCTCCACAGCCTGGATTCTCTCGAGATTTCACTCCTGTCCCTCAGAATTTCTTGATTAAGTCTCCTTTCGTTTTGACTAAAACAAACTGTACTTGGGGCCGTTATCTCTCATCTCCAAAACCTTGCTCTTCTCTCTTCACGGTCTGCATTGAGCTGTCCTCAGTTTCTCTGCCTGTGATTCAGCCTCCCTGACACACTGCTCTCTCTTCTGCAGGCACAGTGGTTTTCTGTGCCTCCCCTTTGGTCTGTGCTTTCATATTTGTTATAGTTTGGCTGATGGCAGGAACTGTTTTGTTACTAAGAGACTTTAAGTTCCTGTCAGAGAAATAAATAGATCTGGTGAGAAATGATTAACCCGAATCAGTACAAGCTTCTGTCACTGTAAAAATAATACAAATCAGGTATATAATTTAAGATACATACTGCAAATGAAGAAAAAGACAAAAACCCATACCTGTATTAAATAAGCATAAATACAGGGTAGGGCAAAAGTAAGTTTACAGTTGTGAGTATGGGAAACAGTTTATTATTGTATTGGTATTAATTATTGTTTTATTTTCTACATGAACAGCTGTAAACCTACTATTTCCCCATACTGTACAGTAGTCCTTACTTATCCACTGGGGATACCTTCCAAGACCCCCTGTGGATGCCTGAAACTTCAGATAGTACAGACCCTATATACACTATGTTTTTGCCTATACATACATACCTGTGATAAAGTTTAATTTATAAATTAGGCACAGTAAGAATTAACAATGATAAGTAATAGAACAGTAAAACAATACACAGTAATAAAAGTTACGTGAATGTAGTGTGTCTCTCTCTCTCTCTCTCTCTCTCTCTCTCTCTCTCTCATAACTGATTTGATAACTGAGGTGGCTACTAAGTGACTCAAAGGCAGGTAACACACCTACATTGTAAATACCCTGGGCAAAGGGATGATTCACATCCCGGGTAAGATAGGGTGGGCACCACAGGAGATTTCATGTGCTACTCAGAATGGCATGCAATTTAAAACGTACAATTATTTATTTCTGCAATTTTTCTTTTAATATTTTTGGGTCACAGTTGACTGGGTAACTGAAACCATGAAAAGCAAAAGTGTGGATAAGGGGAGACTACTGTATATATAAATATCAGTTCTTAAATATTAATCCTTAACTCATAAATTGGCTTCATAATAATTTTGAATTTCATATTGAGATAACTGTCAGTTTATGGACAACTATATTTTTAGATAGTTTTAGATATTTTTAGATATTAAAGGACATGATATCCCTATATCTGCCTTTTGCATTTAGCCAGTTCAGGAATGAAGCATTCTCCATCTTATTACGTCATTTTAATTTGTTGGACTGTTAATTAACCTCAGAAGATGTCTTCCTTTGCTACTTGGTACACACTTTCCTATTGCAGAGTAAAGTAGGCATAGACATTGTAAAAATATATACCCAGAGTTCTGCAGTGTATGTTTCTTCCTGAAAACAAGTGTTTAAAGTATCCCTGTGGTCATTATTCTAATCATACTGACATTTGAATAGGGTATCTTTATGAGCTCTTTCTCTTGTTCAGCTCTGTTCTAAGTCCTAGAGATACAGCTGAGTAAAAAAAAAGAGAGAGAGAGGAGAGGGAGAGAAGGACAGACAGACAGAAGTCTCTGCCCTTATGGAACTTATAAGAACTTCATTACAGTGAAGGAATCTAGCCTTCTAAAACCACATGGCGTGCATATTTGCAATAACCTGCCAGTGTGAATTGAACTGCATTTCCTTCATTGCACGATGGGTTTCCTCCTGGGTCTTAAAAATAACTGTCGTGTAAGAGTAACCAGGTTTTCCTTGGACAGATGTGTTGGTGTCAAAGCTCATGTGAACCTGCTGCTGACTGAAGATCTCTTTTGACCCTAATGTTTTAGGGTTCTCCCACCATGTCTTTCTAGAAGGGGATACGCAGCCCCAAGAGCGACTGATCAGCCAGTCCTTAGGGGAAAGCACCCCGCTCGCTCGAGGTCGAGTGAGCAGTCTAGGGTCAGAACCCTGTGTTCTGCCCACCACCTTGCCCCCGGAGGGTCGGCGCCACCTTCTCCGCTTCTGACCAGGTCGCTGTTCAGTGTCCCGCCCAGCATTCATGTCCTGCCTCCGGGTGTTGGTGTGGTGTTGTACCTTCCTGAGCACTCCACGCTTTCACTCATTATGACACCATGACTTTTGGTCCTCTCCTTGTGACACTTGAACCTCTCCCACATCCTCTCTTACTTGCATCTATCTCCACTGTGCTGGTGGTACTCTAGTTTCTGCCAATTAGCTCTCATTGATGATTAAATTTGGCTGTGTTATGTCCTTCCATCTGTTTGTGGCATATTCATATATATATATATTTTTAAGTATATAAATTCTTTATAAGAAATTATGTGGAATTAAATGTCTATTTGCTTTAAAAAGTATAAGAAATTTAAAGAAACACATTTTATAGGTGCTTAGTAAAAGCTTAGTTTTAAAGGTCTTTAGTGAAAAGAAAGTATGTTTCAATGCCAGCAAATAGAGGTCAGCTTACTCATGCACGGTGGTAACATATCTGTCTGCTTCTAACATTTTTATTTGTAATTTCATAACATGTGTCCAAGGTTATTTATTTTTAAATATCTTTCAAGATTTTCCTATTTTAAAATAAAGTAAATGCTGATTTATAAAATGTCTGCAACTATAACTATTTTTACCACTTATAAATAATTCTCGGTAAAAATGTTGATTAAATAGTAGCAGTTTAGGTAACAGCCTTTCTTAACTAATGTACCCATGCTGTGAAGATTCAGAGGCTGGGATTAGATATATTTGGCTCAGCACCACCGAAAATTGATAACCTAACAGAAAGCCACAGTTTCTTGGAAAGTTCATGAAAAGAAGTGAGTCCGATTCTGCTCCGGTTGGGAATTTATTATGCAGAACTGTGTGACACACTGCCCTTCCTCTTTTAGCCCCTTCTTGTAATAAATACTTTTACACATATCACACAAAGTATTTGAGTTTCCTTCCAAAGGCCTCGTTAGGGGTTTTATGCTGTGTTGATAGTGACAGGAAGAAGGAAAGGGTTTTTGTCAGGCCTTCTTGGGATTTTATCGTTTCATTTCCCCCCTTTGTGGTTTGTCCACAGGACACACAGACAAGGAAGTCCATCCCACTCTCCTCCCGCGGACACTTCCTTCAGCAGCCGGAGGGGCAGACAGCTCCCACAAGTGCCCGTGAGAAGCGGCAGTATAGAACAAGGTATTCGCTAAAGAGAGATCATTGTCCAAAAATCTTGGATTTGAGAACTACCTCTTTTGATACATCTTTTAGTAAACAAATAGTATTGTGATTACATGTAGCTTGCTGAATCCTAAGAATTTCAGTTTCTTAGAATTTTATTCCCAGCACCAAGTTATAATGGTTCATGGTGTAGACTGTGTTTTTGCTGAGTGAGTGAATGATTGAATTTTAGATGGTCTATTGAAAGGAAGGATTGAGCCCTGCAGATACCTTTTTTACAAAGGACAAAGAAGGAAAATTAAATTTTTAAAACCTCAGTGCAATATGGTATATTCTTTTAAAGGAAGATTTATTTGACCTTGTTTTTCAGATATATCCTTGATTAAATACTTGATCACATAGAAGGCTTTACTAATGTGTTTTATTTTAAATTATTTGCAAGGTCTTGTGTTTTTGTATAAATTTGATAAGAAGTGATTTAGAATACACAGTTTAGTGTTTTGTTAACAATTTGTGTTACTTAGAATTTCCTTTTTTTAAGAATATACACACTGTTTTATTTTCTTGGAATTGGGTGGGGGGAGTGTTTTGATAATGGAAATAAATTCCCTAAAATATCTGGGCAAGATAATTTAAATATTGGGTTAAAATAGTCACTGTGTCCTTCATGTGATCCAAGGTGCTATTCCATTTCTCAGTAGGTGAAATGATGAATTATCAGTACTGTATATGTTATCACATACCTTAACAGGGAATTGTTAAGCAGTTTCCTGGAATAATTTTTAATTTAGGGTTGTAATATAAATGCAGTAGACTTACATTTAAAACATGTATTATAAATCTTTATTTTTTTGAGACAACTGAAAGGTTAACATCTTGAATATTTTTCAACAGTGTTGGTTGTTAGCGATGTTTACTTGTATTCCACTCTGAGTTGAGAGTGTTGGGTACCTGTTTCCTCACTTAATTGAAGTGCTCTATTGAATGTATCACAGAATGTTAAAGTTCTAAAAAGATAAATGCATTGTTTCCAAGACTGATATGACAGAATTTGTAAGCAGAATACTTGGTTATAGAAAAATTAGTGTACATTTTAAGAAGTATCCACTTATTCATAGAGGAATGCCGCTATAGTAATCTCTGGATTTGTATTATTTTTTTAAAGTTGTACGTCCCATTGATATTTTATGCTTTGCTATTCAGGTTTCATATACAGGTACTTATTTAGTCATTTGGGAAAATATAAGGCTATGTGAAAAATCTGACTTTCTTTTCTAAAATAGCAATTCCCTGGAATTCTCATTCATATGTTTAATAAGCTTTCTTTTTTCTTGGGAACATTTTGAGAAGATAATTCACAATTTGTGTTATCAAGACTGTAATTAGCAATAGCAATAGCCTAGATGAAATGGATTTAAAATTTACTTTTAAAAAATAAAATTTGGTGTTTATGTAAATTATCCAGTCATGACTTCCTGTTGCACAACTAAACAAACTATGCATTCTGGTATTTAGCTGCAAACTTAGTATTACTGGCCATATCTTGCTTAAGATTAAAATCTAAAAAGTCATGTGTTCCTAAAATTCTTTGCATTTCCTCCAGTTGCTGAAACACTTTAGGTTCAGATCTAATAAGGGTACTGCTTATAACTCTCATATAGTGAGATTACAGTTATATTATTTCTGTAAAATAAGAATTGCATCTTTGAAATCAGTTGGATTGTATGCTGGATTTGAGTGTTTAAAAAAGCTCATGTTCTATTTAATATCAACATTACTATTTATTATTATTCATATTCACAGTTGTCTTTCAGATAAATCATCAATTTGTAAGGATTGAATTGAGGTGGTAAGAAAGGGGTGGCTGGGGATGAAATTGGAGGCGTTATTTTGCTACTTAACATCACAAAGACACTAGTAAACACTTACTTGAGTTTCCTGAAAATCACGGTTTTATAAATTCAACCTATTAAGAATATGACAACACATGTTATATCTGTGTTCTTCTGTAATTGAAATAGATTTGGTTTATTTTATGATGTTAATATGTGCTTTGGGTAAATAATGTCCATCATCTTATTATTGATTTATTTCAAATTGAACAGTTCGCAATTGATTTATTTCAAATTGACGTCTTTTGAGTATCCTAAAATATGTTTTTAAAAGTACACTTCTAATTTGACCCATGGACTAGACAGAATTTAGCACGTTCTACTTAACATTGATTGCATTGTTGTTCTTAGGGCTACAGAATTATCTTTTTTTCTTTTGATATTATTTGTTAAACTTTAGTTCTGTCTTCTTTGAAGATGAATGCAGTTTATTTGCAATTTATTAAGGCTCTACTGTGCTTGACTTCCTTCCAGTCTTCTTTTTTTGTTTGTTTTTTAATTTTGAAGAGGGTATTTTTTCTTTTTTAATAAAAATTGAACTGATAGCAGTTGATTGGTAAGAGCTAATATTCCCAATGGTTTAAATTCCTGGAGAGTGATACAATTTCCTGTTAATGTTATAAATAACTTTATTAAAGCACAGTTTCTGGATACTGTTGTCTACATTGTTGTGTCTAGGATTCATGCTGAGATTATTAGTTTGGGGTTTTTTGTTTGTTTGTTTTGTTTTTCTATAACTCAGTTTTACTACTCTCTTTATACTATAAAAGCAATATGTGTTATTTTAAAGGCCACCAGATCATTTGAAAAAGCATTTTTACTTAATTTTTTATAACACTGTATTTCACAGTGTTGTTTTTGATTTAGGAATGTTACATGGAATTTATGTTAAAATTTTGTTAGGGGAAAAGAAGAGGGTTGATAAAAGTACAGATTTTGAGATACAGTAGCCGAAAAAATAGCCTTAAAATTTAGGCAACTCAAATGGTATTGTGATAATTGAGAACAAAGACTTCCAAGAAATTTATCTGGTTATATTTCAATGTTGTATTCCAGTGTCACCCTTACATACATATTGGTTGCATAAAAGTGTTGTATGGTTTTCTGAAACCAAATGATACTTTTTTTGTTCTCAACTGGATATCTTTTAGAGAAAATATGTTTAAAGATTGTTCATGAATTAACACATGCTGTGCCACTTATATTTAATTTGTCTTGTTATTATATCTGCTACCCATAATCTAATGATATTCCTCTTTAGAAATACTTAAATAGGCTATTATTTCTCAGTAATTAGTGTACCAACATGGAGGTTGGTGTAAAGCCTTATGAAATATCTAAGAAATATAGTCCCCAAAGAACAATTTCACCATGACATATTTTATTATCATTCATTTGAAAAGGAAAAAAGAATTTCTTAAATTAGATTTTTCCCATGTGGAAAATGTTACAGAATATTTTTCATGATGGAAAAGAAAATGCCTACTTCTAGTAAAAAAATGCAATTATTTTTGTCACTGATTATATTAAATTTCAAATTATCTGAAGTGCTATATTTTTAAATAAATTATGTTAGTTATGAACATTAAATATATTTAAATAGTTTTACAATACAAAGTCACAATGTGTTAAAATGTTTTAGTAAAATTTATGCTGAAATATTTTTAATTCTTATAAAACAAGAAAAAAAATACCATAAAATATTCTTTTCAAATTCCAAATGTATTAATTTTCCAGTTTCTGTTTATATTTTAAATCTCTAAAATCGCTGTATTCATTCTTTCTTTGGTTAATTTTAGAACCATACTTGAGACTTCCTCATGTTTGTCATTGTAATTTATCATGTAACGTTACATGTTATACCTTTCTATTATTCATACCATTGTGTTGATTCACATTTTCATGTCTAACTATAAATTTGCTGATTTCTTTCTTTTGTTTCCATCATTATGTGCATTTAATTCATTGAAGAACAAGAAAAATATAACTCTTCCACAAAAGGTAAATATTAATGTAACTTTTTAACCATTTAAAATTGTTCCTTTCTTTCATAATATATGAGAAAGTTTTATAAAAGTATTTATTGAAATGAGCAACATTATTTAACAGTAGTTTTTTTCCCTGCAATGATTTTGTAGGACATTTGGTATTATTTTGTATTGTGAGCAGTTCACATCAAAGAAGAAACTATTAAAATTAAGAATATTTATCTGCACTGACAACTAGAAAACCATTCTTATTTTATATGTTTCTGTTTGTTTGCCCTGCTCTATAGATAACGATTTAATTCATACTTTCTGTTCAGGGTAGTATATGGTACAAAGGAATAGAAAATCCCTTGATTTTCTCTTATAGATAGCAGTAATCCTGTTGAATGTTTGGTTCCCACTGCAGTCATGTGTCTAGAACAGTGATGGCGAACCTTTTGAGCTCGGCATGTCAGCATTTTGAAGAACCCTAACTTAACTCTGGTGCCGTGTCACATATAGAAATTTTTTGATATTTGCAACCATAGGAAAATAAAGATTTATATTTTTGATATTTATTTTATATATTTAAATGCCATTTAACAAAGAAAAATCAACCAAAAAAAATGAGTTCGCGTGTCACCTCTGACACGCATGTCATAGGTTCGCCATCACTGATCTAGAAGGTAGCTGCCAAAATATTACTCCTCATGATATCAATATTGTTATAATGCCCATCAATTCTATCTTCCCAAGGGACAGAGAAGGGAAACCATTCGGCCTGCTGTGTTGGCACATTGTCGACATCCTATCTTACTGTCTTTTGGATCACATTTGATTTTTTGGCTTTGGACTTGAGTTTCAAGTACATGCACACTCATCCCACTCTCATGTGCCACTCACATCATTTTCTATTCAGTGTCATTTTTGTCCTGATAGTTAAATATTTGAACATGAGTTTTTGCTTAATGAAATAAGTCTTATAATGCTTAAAATTATATAATGCTTTATAATTTAATAAAATACATTTACTCAATATTTTCAGATTAATGATTGAATCAGTTTGTTGTCCATAGTAACTCTAAAAGTCCTGAGAGTAGCATCATCCCTATTATGAATGATAAACTCAGGTTAGCGAGATTAAGAGATTGACCCATTCACACTGCTCATGAGTAGTAGAATATGAGCCCAGGGGTCTCACTTTTAACCTACTGCCACTGTGCTGTAGTGGATTCTTTTTTAATAGAATCCCAAATACATTATCCCTAACTCCTAGTATTAAGGTATGTTTTATGTATCTCGGTGTTATAGTGTGGAAATGTGAGCTAATATTCAGTTACTTATTTTAGTTTGAATTTACAAATATATATATTCTGGCAAATAATGCATACTCTGGCATAATGTCTTACATACTAGTCAATAAATATATATTAATAACAAATAAAATATTATTCAATGTGATTAAGATGGTTTGGTTCTTAGATTTTACATAGATTTCTGGCCGTCATTCATTTTTAATTCAGATGCCAGAGACACAATTTTAGATTCTGTAGTACAAAAATAGCCAGTGCATTGGTACCTAGATTTATAAGAATTTGTTAGTATTTGCAAGATAACTTTTAGTATAATTAAAGCATTAAATGTTTATATTGGAAATGAGTCATGATCTAATTCTTTTAACCAAAAGAAAGGAAAATAAAATAATTCTTTATTTAGAGCTCTTCCGTACATATTAATACTAACCAAAAGTCATAATGAGCTAATCAAAACAAAACAAAATCCCTAAGCAATACAAGCTAAAGTCTGTAGGAAGTATGCACATTCAGAGGCCCTCTACAGAGCATGTTATATAGTTGCATTTTTACAAGGTCCTTGTGTCACTGAGATGTGTCCTCACACTGCGGAGTCTTCCTGGAACACAGGATGTGAATCTGCCTCACAGAACAGACCATGTGGCTGAAGACAACCGAAGAGGCCTGTCCCAAAATGCATCCAGGCAAGGCAGAGGATGCTGCCCTCTTCTTGGGGATATGCTTAGCCACAACAAGTTTGAAAAGCCAAAAAGGATAGAAGCAAGTTCAGGAAATATTTCAAAGTCAGATCTTAGACTCACATACACCATAAGAAAGAAAAGAACTTGTTTTGCATAGAAACCCTGCTCCTGTGGGCTGATCTTTACTAGGCTCGATCATATTGGAGAATTCACATACCTTGAGTGCTCCCTGGGTAGATGAGGGCAGGGGCATGCCAGACCTAGCTGACAGTACAGGATGCGGAGATCCTATTGAGAGCTTGCTTTTGATGAATGGTGGCTAAGCTGGTAGGACAACCAATGGTCAAAGTTTGTGGAGGACTCAGATGTTTCCCAAGATGCAAGACTTTTCGGTGCTAAAACCAGGATACTTCTGGGCAAACTGGAACAGTTAGTTACCCTTACTGTGGGGACCAGTATGTAATTTCCCAGCATATACATATTTGCAAAACACAGAAAGAGAGGTGTAATGCACTGTTAACATTTTCAATGGTAAATAGAATTTAAGGAGCACTTTCAGTGGCTCTACTGTTATATATTTATCTCGTAATAATTTTAACAACAACCTTAGACATAAGTATTAATATCCTCATTTTCTAACCAAGAAAGCTAAAGTTTAGAAAAATGAAAAATTTGACTCTCTACCAGTCATAAACTTGGTAAGTGGTACAACAGGGAACTAGCTTCTAGCCTCACTCGAGAGACCTTGTTCTCAACCATCTTGCTCTAACACAGCGGTTCTCAACCTGTGGGTCGTGACCCCTTTGGCGGTCGAAGGACCCTTTCACAGGGATCTCCTAAGACCATCCTGCATATCAGATATTTACATTACGATTCATAATAGTAGCAACATTACAGTTATGAAGTAGCAACAAAAATAATTTTATGGTTGGGTCGCAGCATGAGGAACTGTATTTAAAGGGCCAGAAGGTTGAGAACCACTGCTCTAACAGGTTCTCCAACATTCAGACAGCATTTACTTAGTATCTACTGTGCCTGCAATACCACATACTTGTGGTAACACGATGTGCACAACTGTGAGGAAGGTATCATCTCCTGTTTTAGTGGGAAGAGAATCAGAGGGGGGAAGTGGAATGCCTAAGTAACAAAGCCGTTGTGAGGCAGAACCAGGTTCTGACTCCACAGCCCAGGTTCTGTCAAATGTCCATGTTGCTGTGACATCCACCACTCACAACACCAGTATCTGGGAGGGGCCCACTTAGGGGTCCTACCTGCCCCTGATGACCTGACTTTTCACCACGCAGCTAAATTTTCCAATACCTGGCTTGCCCTCAAATTACCATGCAACTTGAGAAAACAAAGCCAGTGTATTTGAATAAACACAGCACATTCTTGGGGTTGATAAGTTAACTGAGGAACTGTAAATGTTCATATTACAGTTTATCGTTTACCTGCTGCCTTTATGTTAAAATTAAAAGCGGAGAAACCATATCATTTTAGGCTTCACAAACTGCTTTGTAGGCATATTTTAAATTATTCATTCTAAAAGTAAGCCAATTTTTCCCTCTCTGCTACATTTCTTGGACAGTTTTAAAGAGCCCATGAATGTAGTTTGGGGGCATCGAAATAATGATATAAGAAGATCAAAACAGAACCAGAAATTAAATGACATCAGGTGAGAAAAAAATGTTATTGTTATAATAAATATCTAATTTATATGCCTTTAGATATAAGTGCATTACTTTTGTCTTTTGGAAGCAATTTTGAATTATATAAAGCATCATACTATTTTTTCTACAAATATGAATTTCCTTTAGCCTGAAAAATATGTTATTTATACACAGAATAAAAGGTCATTAGATGTCAAGTGATTAAATGATTTAAACAGGAACAAAAAGTTGAATACCATTTTTTGCTTTTTGATTTTCTGTTTAATAAAATTTATAATTATTATTTTAACAAGATAATAGGGGTATTTAAGGACTGTCTCTAGTCAAGTATATTTTAAAGTGCAGGTTTTTATTTAAAATGCTCAAAGAAATTACCTATAATTCTTTAAATATTGGCAATTATATTTTGTATGCTAAGTCATACAAAATATAATTGCTATGGAACTATTTTTTTAAAAAAATATATTTTATTGATTTTTTACAGAGAGGAAGGGAGAGAGATAGAGAGTTAGAAACATCGATGAGAGAGAAACATTGATCAGCTGCCTCCTGCACATCTCCTACTGGGGATGTGCCCGCAACCCAGGTACATACCCTTGACCGGAATCGAACCTGGAACCTTTCAGTCCACAGGCCAACGCTCTATCCACTGAGCCAAACCGGTTTCGGCTGCTATGGAACTATTAACATTAATCTTATTTATTTGAAATTCATATAAAAATTATTTAATAATTTACTGTTGCATTTGTTATTGTATAGATGGTATTTGCATAACTATTTTAATAGCATACCATGCTTGTGAAACACACTATAAGAACAAATATGTTACTTGACTTTTGTTAACAATAAATAACCTGTGTGTTCTCAGGAACCAGCATTATTTTAAATACCATTAAGTAGAAAAGGGTTTCAATTTTATTTACGTCTTTATTATATGCATACTTAGTAGATATTAGACCAGGTGATTCATTTCCTGTTATTGTATGTGAAGATTTTGAAGGTTCAAGTTTCTTAATTTTCCAGGGGAGTGCTTTTCCTGAACATTTCTTATGAATATTTATGAATGTTTACTCATAAATATTTAGAATTCCATTACTAAAAGTGTCTGATTTATCCTTCCCCCCTCCCCCCACCCAAACTGAAATTGTAGTTGTCATTCTGGCCTTCTCTTTAAATTTTAGCGATATAGACTGTGAAGCAGCCATATAAAACAATTCAAAATTCTTGTGTGGTTTTATTTTTTTTTACCCTATTTCCTGTCCTGCTGATTCAAATGTGGTTATTTATAATAGTATTACAGGCTTTTAAGACTTCAAGGTATTTAACATGTATTAACCAAACTTCAATTTGCAAGAAGTGCCCTGTTGAGCAGTACAGGTTCCCCCTTTCCTCCTGGATTTGTAGAGGGAAGTGTTGAGGAGAATAGAAGGCAGACAGATGTTAGCCATGGTAGGCAATGTGATTTTTTTTCTTTACAGATATATATATGTCTCTTAAGTATTGTAATTTATTTTACAGACTTTAAAATGTGTGAACATTTTTACTGAAAAAAAAAAAATAGGGGAGAGACCGTCAAAAATTGATGTTCAATTTAGCATATGTGCCACATTAAATCTTTCAAGGTTTTGTTAACACCAGTGTAATTGGAATAATGAATAATTATGGATAAACACTTAGAGATCACTTGGATAAACAACAAGATGCCTCAGGAAATGATTTTGTTATTTCCCAGAGAATTCTTCATTGATGGGCAGCTTTTCTGGAAGGTCACGTTAGGTGTGCCTCAGGAGGAGTCAGTGCTACCTTAAAAACCGAAATGCATTTAAAGAGCTATTTACCCCTGTGTAACACAAAAGGACGAGGTAAAAATGACAGATCCTTCCGTCTAGAGCCTGGCTTTCTTATCTGTCAAATATCTGACTAGTATTTTCAGTGATACTCTGGGGCTTGGCAGTTTTGACACTGAAAGTGATGTCTCTGGGGGAAATCCCGAGTTTTGTTTTTGACAGTTCAGTGACAGTCAGCTGCTAAAACAAGAGATAGTCTTGTGGTTTTGGCTACAGTGAGATTTGAGAAATTATGTATACCATTTGCCTATTTCACCTATGCCAGCATTACAATTCAATCATCTACCAAAGCACAGGTTATTTTCTTTAAAAGCTTGTAAGACAACATGGTATTTTTAATTGATGTGTGTTATTGTTGCGTTTTATGTTTCTCATGCTGGATAGATGTTATCTTCGTTTTATGGTTTATATTATTATAGTAAAGTCTTTTACGTTCAAAAAATCATACAAGGGCGCAAGGGAAACAATTTGACATATTTCTACCCTCGCAAATTGAAATTCATTCTAGGAAAATGAGCCAGAACTGAGGCATTACATGTAGTTAAAATATTTCAAACATTCAATCTTTATGTACATATATTGTATATGTGTAGGGGTCATATACCTATTTTATCAAAGTTTCTTACTTCCCTTCTGTGACTAAAAATAAAAATACACATGCAAGGAATATGTTATATTTTAATTGGAAAATAAACAATAGAACATAATAATATAAAATACAAGTGGTCATTTTTTTCTCTTAATATATATAGTCTTGGTAATTGGCAAATTTAAAAATGCTGGATATTAGGAACAGAGTAAAGAGAGCATCATAGTTTTCCATTTTTTGAAAATGTGAAAAATAAAAAAAAAAATTACTTCACCAATACCAGTACACTACTGAACTAATAGAATCATAGATTAAAACAGCAGGAGGTTACTCTAAACAATCTCTTCAGTTTATAAATAAAAACTCCATGGTGGAGAGATATATCAGCAATGGACCAAGGCAGCATTGATGAATGGTGATGGTTCTGTGCTGAATCTCTGCTTAGTTATTCCTAGTCTTGGGTTATTACCATTTTGCCCCATTGCTTCCAGGTGTGTGGAGAATGTCCATCTTAACAATGTATAGTCCTCAAAAATCTAGAAAACTGTGAGTACAGACTAATATTACCTTTTGGATTTTAAGTATCAAACTATCTTTCTATCCAGGCATTGTATTTTTTATACTGGTTAAAGACCCAGCAATTTGTATCGTCATCTATTACTTTTTAATCTCAGTGTTTTTCATACTATATTGTTTCTTATATTTGAGTTCCCACTATCTATGATTTATTTTTAATAAAATGCTTCAGAGGGATTTTTTTCAATGCTGTCAATAACTGAGGGATTGTAGGTGTTTTATTCATAAATTTCATTCTACCTTACAATTTCAAAATATGTGGTTATCTATCATTGCTCTCTCTCAGTTATGCATTGGAATGAAGATGGGGCTCCACCATCACCAAACTCTTGTGTTGCTATACAGCAAGGAAGCAGGGGCATTAATTTTTCTATTCATACAGTATGATAGCATAGTGTAGTTAACTGGACAATTTGAATTATTCTGTCCAGATACTATCATGTATCACTTTTGACACATGTACTAGCTAGCCTTGTTATAAAATAAAATACGCAAATCTTTTTAACTTAGTATATTTCATAATATTTATCTATACATTTTTATTTTACACACATATTTCACCTAAAATACTTGATGGTATTTGAAACTTTAACAATATAACATATGGATCATTCTTTTGCCTAGAGACACAATTAAATTTTCAAATTCATGTTAATTTCTAGATGCATAGAGAGAATTGTGAAATATTTAAGGAATTTGAAGATCAGAAAAAAACTCATTTTTTATATAATTGTAAATTTATGAATGATATTTTAAATTTGTTTGTGAATGTTTAAATTTTAATGATTGGAAAGTACCTATATCTATAATATTGATTATATTTGAAAGCAAATTACAAATGACTGTAAGTCAAAAGAGTTTCCCAGAAAATGACATTCTCTTTGGAGGAGGTAATTCTATAGAAATTTTTCTATGATGGGTTAAGGAAGATTTACTAATGATCCTTAAGTTTGTTTTTTGTTTTTGTTTTTGTTTTTTTTTTTTGGTTTGTTTGTTTTTTAAGTCATGGGATTCTTTTAGTAATTTTTAGAAAAATTCATATAAGCATAAACAGCACTTGTAAATGATCTCTGCTTGTATAGAGATTCATCAAAGATCAACCATATCAATAGATTGGGAATTTATTGCAAAGCATGTGACATGAAAGAATTATTTTAATCTTTTTATTTGTAATAATATCTAATACTTTTTATTAGAAATTTATAATAGATTGCAGACTTAAAATTTTATTAACTTTTCTCATCTGCATATTTTAATCAAAAGTTGTTATTGTTGGGTTATGAAGAAAAAAAATTACTTCATAAGTATGGTTTTAATTTCACCCCTAAAAATAAGTTCCAGTTTATACGTTTTTAATTGTAATTGTGAGTTTATTCTTGGAATATGTAGATTTATCTGATACAAATGCCAAAGTTTCAAATAAAAATTTATATAGAGTAAAAGTGATCTAAAGAAAATGAGTTATGTTCAACAAATATTGTGTAGGTAAATAAATATATGCTTTCAAAAAGCACAATTTATTCAATGCCACATGCATCATTCAGCATGTAGAAGGTATAGCGAAAAATTCCAATTTACAAAACAAACAAATTAAAATTTTCATGTTAATTACACCTTACAGGCTAAGAGAGATAAATTGTTTATGCTACTGTTTGATTACAGCTGAAATACAGTCTTTAGCACAGTACACATCCTTATCTTTTGATTATATTAAGTGTAAGCTATATTTTCATTAAGAAGGTAAAGGAAGTTACATAATAATTATATCTATAGTAGAAAATAAGAAGGGTTTTTAACTATCTAATATTAGGGTTTTGAAAATTTTTTAAGAATTCCTCAATTTTTGTATCTTTTTTGTAAAGAAATAGCAACTGGTATTTTAGTGATTTTGTTAGTTTAAAATGGGCCAACATTCAGAATGTTCCTAAAATGTGAATATAATGTAAGGATTTGTGGAAGAATTGGAAAATATTTTATTCTATATTTTAATTTTTCTACTGACATTAAATTGTTAAAATAATATAAAATCTTTAAAATGATAATCAGTAATCATTCTGTTTACAATAAGATATTTGAGCTCTCTGGGCTGTGATTAATCTTACTTACAGTGAGATACTTGATAGGTAATCATAATCCAAGAACTCAGTTCACTTTTAATCATCACTAAATGTTATTATTTTCTGTATAAATCATGGAATCATGCAATCAGGTCCAAATTTGTGATAAATATTATGTTTATACATTTGTCTTACTACTTAGATTGACACACCAATGATCTAGAAAAAAAGGTAATTTTATTCCACAATATACAGTTTAAATAAAATGAAAAATAAGTAATGAGAATAGCATATCAACTATGTTTTTGCTGGAGAGTCAAAGGAGGTTTACTCATGATTTTGTGTCAATATTAATTTGGAGATTTTTCTTTCTTTGACAGATTAAAAGATATCAACTCTCTTTAGGAATAAAGGTTCTCTATATAGAGGTGTGGGCAAAGTTGTGAGTACACGAAACACAAAGTGTATTCTTGTATTATTATCTATATATATAAAAGGCTAAGTGACCATCCAACCGGCCTGTAGGTATGACGCACACTGACCACCATGGGGACAGACGCTCAATGCATTGGGCTGCCGAGCTGTGGTGACTTGGCAGTGGCGGTTCTCAGATGATACACGCGGAACCAGAGAGGAGGGAGTTTGATTCTGGGTGTGTCACCCAAGAACTGCCCTCTTGCAATCCGGGACCCCTAGGTGGATGTTGGAGAGCTGGTTTCAGCCCGATCCCCACAGGCCAGGCCAAGGGACCCACCTGCCAGGGGGACCCCTGCTCACTGCACAAATGACTTTGATCTGCAAAGCTGCCCGAGGTGGGGCTGGCTGGGGAGGGACCTCGGGAGCTTGGCTCCAAGGCGCGCCTGGCCTGTCTAGCCCAGTCCTTACCTTCCTTTCAGTGTGCACAAATCCGTGCACAAATCTGTGCACTGGGGCACTAGTTTATTAAATATTGTACTATGTATTTGTATTAAACTGAAAACCTACTTTTTCCCACCCCTGTATATATCATTTTTGAAAAGTCAAAGTGAAGTCATTTAAAACCATTTTAAGATTTATTTTAGTTAGCCTACCACTCTTATGATTTAGTTTTTTTGTTTGTTTATTTTTATTTATTTACTATCTATCCTCACATGAGGATATGTTTATTGATTTTATTGTTTTTAACTTTTTTACTTTTGTTGAAAGTATTACATAAGTTTTGCAAAATAAGGATTTAAGTGTAGCCATGTCATAAGCTATGTAATCCTGTTTAGAGAGATGGGGTGTTGTCCCAGCAAGGTTAACTTACCAGAACTGCTTCAAGACAGTAGCTCCAGGGAAATAAATTTTTCAGTGTGCAGTTACCATCCTCCCTAAGAATTACATTATACTTAAAGTGAATGTTACAAACCTATGGGCTAGTCAATGTCAGATCATTTTCAAAACAAAATTAATACCATTTGGTGAGAAAATTAAGCTAATATCATTTTAATCTTTTTTTTTCTCAAGTAGAGATTACTTTGAATTGTTTTAAGCTTTAATTATAAAGTGCAACTGATTATCACAGTGCATTTGACTTCTTCAAAGCTTAAAGACTGAGCAGGTACCCAGAGGTACCCACACCATAAGCAGAAGGCAGAGAGCAGATATTTAGACATTTTCATGTATTGTATATGGCTTTCTATAAATCTAAAAGGTTTTTCAATATCTTGTTTCAATTCCTTATTACTCTCAGTTGACATTTTGCTCTATAATATTCATTGTCTCCTTATATGTTACCAAGTAATTAATACATTTATGAACTGCTTTTCTCAAGGTCTCCTTGAGCCATCCTTTAATCATTAATAGTTATCATTTACTGCCTCTGAAGTCAACATTTTCAAAGCAAGCATGTATCATCGCTTAATTCATATAACTGTGATGTTAGGGATTGATTTTTATCTAATTTACTGAATTTAAACAAAGCTAAACATCTAATAACTGGTGCTAAAAGTATGATTTAAACATTTAACCACAGATTTCAAACTGTGTATTTATCTCTTAGACTATTAGTCTATACTTGAACACACAATAAAAACTACATATTTACTTAATTTTTAAAATGGGTATCCGTTTCCCTTATCAAAGATGATAGGCCATTGTTAGAGACAGCGGGATCACTGCAGAGCACTGCTGCTCTAAGCGTGATTCAATTTATGGCAGCGGAGTAGACAGAGAAGCAGGAGAAGTTGTGGGTGTATAAGAATGAATCTTTATTGCAGAAGCCAGTGGCCACAGAGCCATCAGACAACACAGTCTTTCACAGCGATTCTATATAGGCATCCATACACTGGCTGGCAAATACATCTTTCCTACAAAGCAACATTAATCTCTGTACCTACAGCTGTTATCTGAGCAGCCGCACCCTGCCCTCTAGACTCACTGCCTCACATCATAGCGGTACCTAAGCTCTCTGGCTCAGCAGCTTCTCCTGTCTGCCCTGCCCAGCACACTAGCGGATCTCTGTAGCCTCACATAGTAACTACCTCTGAGCTTCACTCTCCCAGCACACAGGCTGGTTAACATCGTAGCTATATCTGAGCTGAGAGCTCATAGAGAGCTCAGATGAAGCACTCCCAGCTCTCAGCTCCCTCTCTCCAGCTTCATCTCCTTCCCACACTCTCCCTACTAGCTAGTCAGTAAGCTGTATATTACTCCTTAGACAAAGAAGGCTAGTTGCCAATAGTGACATCAGTCATTTCGGTTATAGAAGGGCACAGCATGCCACGAGACGCCGTGGTCTTGGACAGTCCAGTGTATTGACAACAGGCCTTTAATTAGCCTTGACTATCAGGCGCCTCTGGCGTGGTTCCACACCATGTTTAATCATTGAGATGGAAATTTTAGACAGCAGGTATCTGTATGAACTTGTAAGAGATTAAATCAACAGCCAAGTCAATCAGATATCATTTTTTCCACTCTCCTTTAAATCATTAAGGTTTCTTGGCAGAAGGTTTAATAAGTAACAATTCTTGTGTGTGTATATGTGTATACAGAACATAGAAATAAATGTTAACACTTGAAGATATTGAATAGTCTGGGAAATTGGCATAAGATAAGCTGTAAAAAGTAAACATAGGTCTCATATAACACAGGTGTGTTTTAGGAGCTTATGCTTCACATCACTGTACCCTTAGCTCTTACTCCTTTACGTGTAAAATTTAAAAATTAAAGGCAGGGTCTTGAAACTTAGTCTCTTATGATTAATCTAACTTAACATATTTTATTGTAGGCTATAATTTTTCCCATCAAGAAAGTCACACCCGCTACTTAAGAGATTAATAAAGGCTTAAATGGAATATATGTCTTTATATGTTATAAATTGCAGAGCTAAAATTTTTATAGTATAAATTTTATGTATGTAGTCATACATAGCCATAAGAAATAGAAAACTAAACTTTTAGTTCACTTTTAAGATGGGCAAATATTCATGAAAAGCTACTGATATAAATTAATGATTTAATAAGAATGCCTCATAAAAAACAGATTATTATAATTAAAAATTTTTAGGTGACTCTTAGCTGAGGATGTCAGTGGGTGTGTGCATGCATGTAAGCATGTGCATATATGTGTGATGTGTTCAGTATGCATACTTGTTTATATATGTACATGCAACAACCAGTTGATTTAAGTATAGAACATATTTTCACAATTAGATTTGCTTCGCATAATCATTTATGAGTGGAATTGAAAATATTCCATAACAGATGAAGAAATAGGGTATTTTCTTACTAATATTTTTGTTCCCCATTCTGTGTGAGCTGACTCATGTTCATCTTTAGATTAACAGTTGTTAGCATTGTATACTCTGAATGTTTTTAAATTTGCTAATGTGTTATTTCTAAGCTTCATTTAACTGAAGTCATAGCGAAAGCATTAAAATCTTAAAAACCATTCAGTTTCTAAAAGGTGCTTCACATGTTTTAATAGGCTTCCATTGTGTGTTTTTGCAGCAAGCTTAGTAGTGGAGGAGCGAACAAGACAGATGAAAATGAAAGTGCATCGATTTAAGCAGACAACAGGGTCTGGTTCTAGTCAAGAACTTGATCGCGAGCAATATTCCAAGGTAAAACTAGTAGTACCCAACCAATAGCCTCCTTTTTATAAATGTACAGTGTGTATAGGACTAGCAAGCACCGAGATATATGAGAGAAGTGATTCAAATGCTAGTCTTGTCTCATAACCCCCTTTTCTTGCTATTTCCACAAAATATAACTTCATTAACTTGGATTTAATATGTGTGGGTTTTCTTTTTTCTAAAAAGAAAATGTAAACACTTGATATTAAAGTCACACAACAGTGTGGTAATTACCAGAGGGGAAAGAAGGGGGGTGGAGGTAGAAAAGAATAAAGGGGATAACTGGTGATAGAGGAGACTTGACTTTGGGTGGTGAACACATAATGCAATATGCAGATGAAGTGTTACAGAATTGTACTCTTGAAACCGGTGTCACCCCAATAAATTAAAAAAAAATAAAGTCACTTAATGATAGATTATCCATAGACAGAATCACATAAATAAGCAAGATAAATAAAACAATTTGATTGCTTGAATATCATTTAATATTGCATTTAACTATTAAGTTACAGGTTTATAGTCTTAAATAACATTTTTGGTTGATATTTACTATTGAAATTTGTTACCCAATGACTAAAATTGTGTGATGTGAGATTTCTTATTGTCTGTTTTTAGTAAGATAAGTAACTGATTTTAAACTATTAGAAACAGAAATCCACACAATTCCACGTCTCTATAAATATACAATTTATACTTCAATATCATTTTGTAAGAATACACTAAGGAGTTTATAAACTGCTAGCCATCATCTAATAATTTTAATTAATATCTTATATGAATTAAATTCCATATTGCAGGATATAATTTATATATATTATCTGATTTATTTGAAAATCTTATTTTTAGAATACTACAAAAGTGGCAGGGGCCATTACAGGAAAAACCGTGTTATAATTTGATATCAAGAAACCCTTTTGGAAGTTATGACCTTTTAAAAATTAAAAATTAAAAATTAAGTAAAACTATACTAAATATTGTTAGCTTGAAATGTGAACCTAGAAAAATCTACTTATATTTCTTAAAATATAGTTAGCATACAATATTACATTACTTTCAGGTGTGTGACAAAGTAATTCAACATTTAAATATTTAACACTTTGATCACCACAGTAAGCCTAGTAACCATCTGCCATCATACAGTTATGAGGATATTATTCCCCCCAAGTATGTATATTACCCTTATTATCATTGCAGCATTATTTACAATAGCCAATATGGAAACACACCAGTTTCCCATTGATAGATGAATAAAGAAGATGTTATATACTTATATATGATGGAATATTACATAACCATAAAAAAGAATGAAATTTTGTCACTAGCAACAACATAGATGAACCTAGAGGGTCTTGTGCTAACTGAAATAAGTTAGACATGGAAGGAAAATACCATATGATTTCACTTATATGTGAAAAGAAAACAAATGAACAAACATAACAAAAACAACGTCATAGATGTAGAGAATAAACCGATGGTTGCCAGGCAGAAGGGATTGGGAGGAAGGGTGAAAAACACCTACTTATTTTTAAATAATGGAGGCTGTTCATTATATAGCCAGATATTCAGAGACTAATACAAAAAAGTGTTTACCAAATATGATTTGTCACCAGACTTCCATAGAGTCATGCGTATTAGACGCAGTATCACTTTACATTTTAGGTTAGCTGCAGAAAGATTTCCAACTGAGAGAATGCTCATGGCCACCGTGACTCAGTGTGGCCTGATTTGGGAGGACTTTGAAACAACAAAGTAAAATTAGGAAAGCAAAACAAATTAGTAACAAAAATACCTTGATGTTCCATAGAGTTGCTGACTCCAGCTCCTCCTGTCTTCTCTGTGGTTTATTATCACTCACTCGGCTTGCTTGTCTGTCTGCTGTATGGATATCATTATCATTTTGTTTCCTTTTGCTACAAATGCAGGAAGAGTTAGGAGGCAGGGTGATTTAGGCTTTCTTCTTCCTCCGTCAGATGCAGTTATTTGGAAATGTTTCACTGATTTCTTAGCATTATGTCCAAGGATGAGGTCAAATACAACAGCAGGAGGAGGTGGGGCCAGAATAGGAGGCAAGAAAGAAGTAAATAGAGAATCAGTATAAAATATTAAAAGCCTTTCTGAGTCATTCTGATTAGGGCTCTAATATTAATCAATTGATTAAAAAAATCTACAAAGTGAAGTGTGCTACAAGTCCCAGTGACCACTAATACTTATATTTGTAATAAATCAAAAGTAGGTTTATCTTGCTTGGGAAATTCCAAGTTCTCTGGCCTTAAAACTAATTCAGAATATTTTTTTTCTCAGTGTCTTCCCATTCACAATACAGACTAGGCAAAGGGCCTGAGCTGAGGTGTATATGGGGTAGGTTTACCTGGCCTCCTATTTCTGTACAGTCAGTGTGATAACACAGTGTGGTAAGCACCAGGAGGCCCCAGAATAATTCTTTATTACAGCTCTTTTTTTTATCAAATTTATGAAAATCGAGGTTCAGAAGAAAGGAGGCAATGTTAAAATTCATGCAGCCTTTCTTCAGAGTGATGAATGAGCCCTGGCACTCCTGACTGGAAGTTAGCTACCACCTGTCCTGCTTTTGCATCACTGAAATGGGCACTGTACTCCAGTTTGATTCAGAGGCTCTTCTCCAGTTTTTCGTTTGCAAACAATTTAATTATTTCCCTGCCTCCTTTACACAGGCATTCTTTCCCCCCCTCATTTGAATATTAAAAAAAACCCACATTACTTTTAAATACATTACTGTTGCTCTTACTGACTTCATAAACTGATGCTACACTATTTACATAAATGAGTATAAGTTATATCAATAAATGTGAGATCAAAGATATATCTTTTAAAAAGTTATAAAAGTATAGGATAGTAAAAATATATAAGACAAATTAACAAATGATTAGTTTTTTATTTTATATGTCAAGTAAAAGGTAAATACTCTTCACAATTCTAATATTCATATTATAGCCTAATGCTTATAATAAAATTTTTAGTTTCCAGTTACCTCAAATCTCTCTCATGTACTTTTTTATTTTTTTATCCATTTACCCCAACCTCTTTATAATTTACTCTACAAAAATATGTTTATTTATATATATAAGCCCTGCCAGTGTGCTCAGTGGTTGCGCATCGACCCTTGAACCAGGAGGTCACAGTTCAATTCCCAGTCAGGGCATATACCCCGGTTGCGGGCTCATTGCCCAGTGTGAGGTGGGCAGGAGGGAGCTGATCAATGATTCTCTCTCATCATTGATGTTTCTATCTCTCTCTCCCTCTCCTTTTCTCTCTGATATAAATAACAAAAAAGAGCTAGCTTTGTTGTAAATTTAATAAATATTTAATTTTGAACTGTATCCCTTTATTCTTTTTTTAGCATCCTAAACTATTTGGCATTTTGGATGAAGCAGTACACCTTAGTTGAAACTCAGTCAAATTAGAAATTACTTCATCATTCTCAAAATATTTATAACTAAACAACCAGTAGAACTAAATATTTTCAGGGTCAAGAATTACCAGAAAACTATTCCTTAGATGTTACAAACCTGGCATCTCCTTTAAAAGGCTGACTGACCCTGTCATCCATCCTGCGTAAGGAATTAGCCTAACTTTGCTTTTGAAAAACAAAAAACAAAAGAACACGAAACGACTTTGGTATCCCTGAAATGTGATCCCCATGCTATTTTTTTTTCATTGATGTTATACAGAGTTGTATGCCTCAATGCAGTGAAATTCATATTTTAGGGGTGAATTTGTATTTAGGAACTCACAACTTAAAAATAGTGCCTATGTAAACCAGGAACAGCAACTAAAATTGACGTGATGAGGATTGTAAGTAGCTGCTGAACATTTATTATTATTCCCTTATAAAAATAGCAGCCCTATAATTAGAGCCTCTCCTACATCAAGGACTTACTTGCCTGCTATGTGATCAGCATACATTCTTCCTGAGGATATTATGTTTCTCAAAATATAATATAATTCCATTAAAATATTTAATTTTTAATTAGGAAATGTAACAAGTTATGCTTGATAAAAAGGCAAAGTTATGATTTAAACTTTTAACAAGACTTGAAAATAAATAAAGTAGTGAAAAAGTAAAGAAAACTGTGATCTCATTTCAGAATCATTCCTTACCCCAGTATAGGAAATTTTAGTATGTTCTACAGTCTTTTAAAAATCCCTTCCTTTTATCTCTTTGCTGGAATATCAAAGGTTATATACAAAAAGGTTAAGGCAGAGATGGCTTATAGAAAAGGAGACTTCTTAGCTGAATAAATGGTGCCATGTACACTCATATATCCTTATGCCATAGTCTATACTACTTATTGACATTTGTCAGGTAAGGGGAGCATCTGTTAGGGGTGTGAACACAATGTCAGAAAATCTGCTGCTGGTGGGTGGATTTTTATGGTTTTAGGGCCCAGTTCTTCCTGTACTCTGTCACAGGCAAGTTATTATTTCAATATGGTTAGAAGCATTATGATAATTGCATAATATATCTACTTAGCAAAATAGTTTCAAAAACAAATAATATGAGTTGTATTTATACTCCGGTAACAGTATTAAATCCAGGTTCTACTATGTGAGTATAATGAGGTTTTACCACATCTGCTCTGTAAATAAAAACCAGTTCTTACTGAGATGAATTATGTCAGTCAGGATCATGCTATCATGATCACAGGATTTAGTGATAAACCTTATCACATTACTTTGCATACATTATCTTAAATCATATTACTTTCAGAACATACATGAAGTTGTATAAATAGCTCAGTTCTGGACATAATATACATATTAATTTTCGTTTGGGTCATGCATACAGCTTTCAAAAAATCACACAGTTCTGAAAAATTCTTTGGAAATATAATGTATGGATATTCTATAAATTTGGAATTGTTTTTATGTCCATTACTTACACATGAGAAATGAAAAATTAAAACTAACAATTAATTTTCTTAAGCCCTAACTACTCTGATGGTAAATCACGTTAAATAAACATGATTCCCGTCGTCTAGGATTGTGTTTTTTTAAAATATTCTATTATACCTCTTTTTGTATATTCAGGATCAGGTTTTAGCATCAGTTTATGTTATATACTTTAGCAAGACAATTGTTAAACAAATTTTTAGAAATCTAGTGTTTGGATTATTTTTAGATTCATTAAAAATCATCTAATGTGGAGAATCAGAGGATGGGTGATTTTTTTCTACAGGCTTATCAAACATTTCACACCTTAACACATAAATCTAAATTTCAATAGCATGATAAGAAACTTAAATACTCAATGTTTAGTCATGTGTTTATTTTACCTGTGTGCTCTTGTATATAAGAAATAATCTGATCTTCCAATACCTAACATAAGAGAATCACTTATATATTAGGTATTGTCAAATTATATATAATCATATAAACGTACAATATTTATAATTAAAACATTAAAATAGTATGTAACATTATCCACTGTGTGATCAGTTACAATGAGACAGGGACATAGAAAGAGGAGTAGATTAACTGTTTTCATAGCTTTTCAGGTTTTAACCTTTTTCCTAATGATTCTAAAATCTTAGGTATTGAATACCAAAGACAAATTTAAACATTTAAATATAAGCTAGAGTGCATGTTGAAACTTTAATAGGAATCCCATTTTTTACTTTTTGCAGAGTTGATAGTTTACATCAGAAAATGTCTAATTAAGCTATAATAGAAAGTTTAAAAGCAAAGTCTACTTTTTGCTGCCATTGTGTTACTCCTCTTGGGCACAGCCCCTAAGTTGTAATGTCAGCCATTTTTGTGAAGAGATACACTTTTTGAAGAAATTTGAAAGAGCGCAATGTCATAGAAAAGGGAGATGTTTAGGTAAATTGAATAGTTTTGGAAAGAAACAAGAAGTACAGACAGATGGAAGCAGTCTTTACCATGGAAAGAGTAGAAAGTGAATAAAATAGGCAATAATGAAAACTAAAGCAAGAAAAGAGAAACTGATGTCCTAGAAAAAAATAAAATAAAATTTTGAGGTTTAAAGCATGTACAAACAATTCAATGAGTTTTCCACCCAAGCAATGGAACACACATTTCATTTTTGTGTTTAATTTATAATTCAGTCTCCAGAAACATTCCTTACCACTCAAGGGATGTAGGAGTTTTCCATTGGAAATCATATATTATGTTAATATTTGGATTGTTTTAGATGCCACACCTAC
This sequence comes from Myotis myotis, assembly GCF_014108235.1. NCBI lineage: Eukaryota > Metazoa > Chordata > Mammalia > Chiroptera > Vespertilionidae > Myotis > Myotis myotis. The sequence goes on along the minus strand of NW_023416379.1, from coordinate 65,063,761 downwards.
TTTTACAAAGATACACATTTGTTTGGTGTTGGCTAAAGAGTCATTATCCTCACCATGTATGTGTCTGTTTCCCCGATCTGATGATGGAGCTCATGCTTTCTTGTTTTTAATCTTTAGTATAGCATACATAAAGATCAGTACAGAAGCTGTGATAACGTCTCTGCCAAATCATCAGATAGTGATGTCAGTGATGTGTCCGCCATTTCCAGAACCAGCAGTGCCTCTCGCCTCAGCAGCACAAGCTTTATGTCAGAGCAGTCTGAGCGCCCCAGGGGTAGAATCAGGTGAGTCAGCAATACTGTTTCTATAAATTGGGTCTATGCCCGTGGTATAAAAATGCAACCAGCTTGCTGAATATTCTTGCTGAAATACAGTCTGGGTCAACTAACAGAAACACTGACATTTCATTAAAGTCACAGACTGAAGTGGGTTGAACATTTAACTATTGAATATTATAAGACATAGGTGATAAATATAGTCATCATCTTAAAGATAGCTCAGTCACATTTGCAGGAATTTCCTTCTGGTATGATTAAATCCACAGAGATCCTTTAGGCCAGCGTCAGAAAGTTTTTCCATAAAGAGACAGGTAATAAATATATCAGACTACACAGGACACTGTCTGTCACATCCGCTCAACAACGTCGTTATACTGGAGTGTGAACGCTATGTAAACAAATGAGTATGGCTACGTTCCAAAAAATTTATTTACAAAAAATAAAATAAAACAAAACAGAAAGCCAGCTGCATTTTCCCCAGTGGCTGTAGTGTGTGGTTTGGTTGGCTTTCAGAGTAGGATTGAGTGGATATGATAACAAAATTCACACCCTCGTTTACATTATGAGCTGTAAGAAATTTACATTTTGTTTAAATCACCAAGAGGGCTCTTGTGTCCTTCCAAGGCCAGGTACCCTGCTGAAAGGGAAAAGAACCCAGGAATCCAAGTGCCACCTTCATTTAGTAAAGCAGACTCACTATGGACAACCCATATTTTATATTTGTTCTTAACTAGTTTACAGAAAGAGAAGTTTCGCTGGAAGAATTTTGGGTTTCATGAAAAGCCCAAGAAATAAATGTTCAAAACAAAAGTAACTGCATTACTAATACTCTGAAAGTCTGATAGTATCACACATTTTCATGATGTGCAGTGGAATGGATCCTAAAACATTCCTTCTTCCTGGATTTCCCTGCACTGAGCTCATCTTTTGAAAAAAATTGAGAATAATTATCTACTGTTAATTAACAAAATCATACTCTGCTCACCTACGTGTGCAATTTCAACTGATAAAAATATTAATAGAACATGGTTGATCTTTACCTCTGATGTTTTAAGTATCTGGTCCTAACAGGATAAGGTCTCTAAAATAAAAATTAAAAAAAATTAGAAGAGCTAAAGAATGTAGCCATATTAAGTTGCTTAGGATCAAGGGTGAAAATTATACTTAATAGATTTCTTTTTATTGAAATAGCTATAAGTTGTTATATTTCAAAACCTATTTAGTTTAGCAAGAATATCAATAAGTAGGTCTTAAACAGAACTTTTCCACTTTCAATCACTGAAAACAATTTACTAAAATAATTATAAAACAATGCATCTTGAGGTAATTTTTTTTTGTTCACAATAGAGCCAAGTACCTTGAGTCCTATGCTATAAAGTATTATTAGTTCATAGAATTCATATTGCTAACCCATTGAAAGAATAATTTGTGGGTCCATTGTTATTTTCTTTAAATTTCAAGAGAAAAGGATTCCTCAGATTTTTATCTTCGGGAAAAATTTGGCTATGTGATTTTTGAGGTAAAAAATATTATAGAAGAGAGAAACATTAGGCGGCTCAACAACCATTGACTATGATTTTATACAAAGGGGATTGGAAGAAACAGTGTTATCGCATTAGAGCCAATTTTACTTTCTGGGAAAATGCCACTTAACAAATCAACACTAATTATAATTATACCATGATAAGATGCAAAAGATAGAGGATTCTTTGCTTCCTTACTTCATATAACTTTTCTCATTTAGAGAAGTTGGTGGAGAGAGGAGTAGACCTAAAAAATAGTACAAATAGTTTTTTAATGAAAAATTCATTTTTGAGGGCATCTCAATGTTTTCAGCTTCCTTTTTTGTCCTCTGTAATTTAGAACACATATGAGCTGAGAATTTTTTTTATGTAAGTGGATTATGTAAGTTAGGCAATAAAGCTAATGGCTAAACAAGTTTCCACTTAAGCTAATAAGATACTTTCCTTATTACTATAGTCAGTGATTTTCCATATGTTGTCCATATTTGATTTCCTAGAATACTTAGGATGAACAGAGAAGAAGGAATGAAATATGAGAAGAGGTACATCTTAATCCTGAAATCAGAATTGAGTTACATTCTTCTCCTTAAAATGTCTTCATGGGCACACCCATGTGTATACACACAGACACACAGACACAGGCACAGACACACACACACACGATGATTTTGCACCCAACATCAACCCTGTGGATAAAAGTCTGAGAGGAGGGTTTGGAATGAAAAGGAAAACAAAACAGAACAGAACAAAGTGACATCACTGAAAAAATGCTGTCTCACTGAAGTGCAATGAGGGTTGCAGGCCCTGTTCTCATAAACATTGTGAGGAATGATGGTTGTCAATATATCACTGCTTCTCAGTATTTCTTTCTGTCGTTTTAGTTGAGTGTCTGAATTCTCTATGTTTACTTCTATATCTATTCATGGTTAAAAGATGAACAAGTCTGATCAATTATGATAGAATATATTTATATGTCATAGTAAGTAGTAGGAAACCTTTGAGTTCCTATAATATGTAAGGACTTCATTATTTGCCAAGGCTACATTAAGGTATCATATCTAAGCCATATACTCGAGGAGATTATAATCTAGTTAAGAGGTTAAAATGTATTTATATATTCTGGCTCCCTGCGTGTCTTTGCTCAAATCATCCTATGACACAAGAAATGTTTTATTGTACATTGCCTTGGGTGAATTTTACTCTGGACATCAGTAGGAAGATTTAGAGTACATTATAGAATTTACCAAGGACAATGTTCAATAACCTAAAAGTCAACCAACTGCACTGTATTCTCATAAAGGACTCTATATGACATGATTTCATTTGTATTAAAACCATAATATGTAGGTACTGACAATACCATATATGGTTTTGATTTCTGCTATCCACATATATTATGAACTGAGAAAGTGTCGAGATAAGCACATCTGAAATGAGTAGTGCACAACCCTCTGTGTAATGTATAGACCTGTATAACGTATATCATATTTTCCAAACACTGCTTACTGCATTTTCCTATTAAGAATCACAGTACACATTATTTTTTTGAGGTTTATCTTTGTTTATTCTAATATATACCAAAGTTATTTCATTCTTGAATGCTTTTTTCATGAGGACAGTTATATAATATTCTTGAGTGCAATTTCAGAAAATTTGTTTTAGATAATCATCATCCTTCTTCCTAAAACATATGAGACTATGAAGTTAGCTTCACAAGGCCAGTTTGGGTACAAATAAAATTAAGCACTTATAAGATGTGTATAGATTGGAAAATATAAATATATTTGGATGATCAATCTCTAAAATATCATTTTTAAAGAATATTAGGGATTCTTGGGTCATATCCTAAGTCTTTTGTGTTTGAGATGATTATGCAACAAATATCTTGTCCACTGAGGGATACCACTAACTACACCATAGGTTCTGTGTGAGTTGAAAAAGGACATCCCACCCTCTACATGTATTCTAAGTAGTTCATTCCAAATAGTCTAAAGCATATCTCGTGTTTTCAAAGTTTATATATACAAGGAAACTATAGTAGAAAAAATACACCATAATGTTTGTATTAAGGTAAATAACCTTTTGTAGATATAATGAATTAAGTTATTCTAAAAAATAGTCATGGACTAAAAACTATTTAAAACTTAATTGCTAGGATGATTCTTACAATATAAAATCAACATGATACTTCAAAATAATAAATACCAATAAAGATTTGAGGTTCTTTTTCAGTTTTCTGTTACATATGCCTTACAATTTTAATTTAGTTTTGGCTAAAATATTCCTCAAAGGATATTTTCCCATCAAACTACAAAATATGCACAGTATATAAGAAGATATGCCATAATTTATAATAAAAATATGCATATAATAGAATCCAGAAAGAATATATTGAGTTTCTGAATTCTCTATGTTTACTTTTTTATATCTAAAGATGATGTTCATCCAAGAAGTAGCTGAATTTTCATGGGGTAGTTCTGAAAACATTTTTTTTCATCTTTATCATACACTGATTTCTTTCTAGGCAAACTTATTTCAGATGTTTTATACAAAATCAAGTTTTAAAAGCAAGTTGTAAGCTTAAACCTATAATTTCTCTCAGATGGGACACAATTTTAGAAGCTTGTCAAAATACAATTTCACCCTGGCCAGATTTGCTCAGTGGATAGAGCATTGGCCTGGGGACCAAAGGGTTCCAGGTTCAATTCCAGTCAAGGGCACATGCCTGGGTTGCAGGCTCGATCTCCAGTGGGGGGCATGCAGGAGGCAGCCAATCAATGATTTTTCTCTCATCATTGATGTTTCTATCTCTCTCCCTCTCCCTTCCTCTCTGAAATCAATAAAATGTATTTAAAAGAAAAACACAAAAAAACACACAACAATTTCACCACAGCATTCACATTTGTAATATATGTTCTCCAGGATCTATAAGGTTGGCTTTCTATAGCTAGGTGGATTTTAATAAACAAACTTGAAGAGGAAGTTTGGTGCCAATAGTTTTGTGTGTTGTTTTTTTTTTTATCATCCCCCTTTGAAAGAATATCTTCAAAAGCAATTATCTTTGTTTTCTACATTCTTAGTTTGAAAGATATGAAAGCATTTTTAAAATTTATCTATCATTAAGAGTATTACAGATGTCCCCTTTTTTCCTCCATTGATCCCCTCCACTCTGTTCCCACCCCTTCACCGCATTATTGTTTGTGTCCGTGGTAATGCATATAAGCATATAAGTTATTTGGTTAATCTCTTCCTACTTTCCTCCCTCCAAAATAAAGATACTTAGGAATATACTTAACCAATAAGTTAACATACTTAGGAATAAACTTAACCAAGGAAGTAAAAGACTTACAAGCAGAAAACTACAGGACAATGAAAAAAAGAGATAGAAAAAGATATGAACAAGTGGAAGAATATAACATGTTCATGATTTGATAGAATTAACATCATTAAAATGTCCATGCTACCTGAAGCAATCTATAGAGTTAGTGCAATCCCAATTAAAATTCCAACAGCATAAATCACAGATCTAGCACAAACACTCCAAATATTTATATGGAACAAAAAACACCCCAAATAGCTGCAGCAATCTTGAGAAAGAGGATCAAAGTTGGAGGGATCACAACACTAGAGAACAAGTTATACTACAAAGCCACTGTAATCAAAACAGCCCGGTTCTGGCACAAAAACATGCCAGTGGAACAGAATAGAGACCCCAGAAATCCACCCAAACCATTATGCTCCATTAATATTTGACATTGGAGGCAAGAGTATACAATGGAGCAAAGACCGTCTCTTTAATAAATGGTGTTGGGAACATTGGGCAGGTACATGCAAAAGAGTGACATTAGACCACCAACTTACAACATACACAACAATAAACTCAAAATGGATAAAAGACTTCAATGTAAGTCATGAAACCATAAAAATCCTATATGTGAAAACATTCGTAAAAAAAGTTAACTTCTATACAACTAGTAATCTTGCAGTCATAAATTTACTAGAAGTTTGCATTTGATGTCAGTAGGCATCATTAGTAAGCATATGCTGAAGAATATATGTTTATATTTATCTGGGGATTTAAAAACATTATAAGTAAAATTATTTAATAATTTAAATTGTGATAGAGAATAAATGCATAAGTTAACATCTTCTGAAAAGTTAACCTTGATATGGCAATTATATTTTTGAAATAGTACAGAAAATTTCAAATGCCACTTATTTCACAATAGTGTCTTCAATTCAGCAAGACATTTAAAATAATCTTTGAATAAGTGATAAAGTGGGAACTTTTCTTAGAGCTATCCACACTTAATTTTGTATACTTGTCTGTTGTACTATGGGAAAACAAAATCTATTGAGATCTATAAGGGTACTAAAAAGAAAGAGGAAAATAACATGAAAATTTGATGATAGGAAAGAGAATGAACCAGAATACAGTGAGAGATAGTGGATATTGACTATCTAAGAAATAAAATATATTTTAGTGATTTTCTACTGGCTTTTTTTCATAGCATCTTATTAGTTTAAGTAGTCCAAGATTGAGTCATCACCACTATTATTTCCTGTGACTAGTTTAAAGCTAAAGAGATGGAAAGAGTATGCCATGTGCTCTTTAAAAAGACTACTTTTGCCCAGCTGGTGTGTCTCTGTGGTTGAGTGTAGACCCATGAACCAGGAGGTCAAACAAGGTTCAATTCCATGTAAGGGTTCATGCTGGGGTTGCAGGCTTGATCCCCAGTAGGGGGCATGCAGGAGGCAACTGATCAATGACTCTACCCTATCTCCTTCTCCTTTCCTCTCTTTGAAATCGATAAAAACATTTTTAGAAAGACTACCTTTATGGTAAAATTACTATACCATATTTATTTATATACCATATACCATGCCATATTCATAACATATACGGAATACTGCTTAACCTATGAATATAAGTAACACGACAGTTTTGATAATGGCCAGTTACAGAGCTTTTGGGACAAATGAGTACCTTTTCTTGATGAGGTTCTTCCTTGCAAAAAATGGAAGAGCCTGGTAATTTAACCCTTTTATTATTGTGTAGTGAATCTTTTGACCTCTAGTATTATTTTTTGGCTTTAAAATCTAGTTTGTTTTAGAGGAGAACATAAGTTTTGTGTGTGTGTTTTTTTAATGTTCATTCTAACTGTTCACATCCTTTTACTTTCAACCTTTGTGTGGCCATATGTGTTAGTCAATGTCTCTTATAAACAGTGTATAGGAGGATTTAGGTTTTTTGTTTCTTAATCCTGACAACCTCTATTATTTAATTGGCTATCTAATCACTGCATTTTTAATTTAGTATATATTTCAATTTATTTCTAGTATATTTTCCATTTTATTAGTTTATTTTTCCTCTTCTTGATTGTTATTTTTTAGTCATTTTTATTTCATTTTCCCCCTCTATTATTCTGGAAATTATACTATTTCTATGATTTTAGTGCCTAATTTAGTGTTTCAAATGTACATATATTTAGTAAAATAATAAATGTAAAGTTAACGATTACCTCCATTCTCTGCTACCATCCCTCCATATGTTATACATTTTTTCTCGTGTTTTAATTATGTATTGTTTTCTTTCTCCCATTATTTGATGTTAAATTTTAATAATTTAGATTGATTTATATATTTTCTAGTCTCATTATGTGTCTTAGAAATTCATTTTGGAAGCATTCTCTGTTTTCCTGAAATATTTGAATTAGAAATGTCACTGGTGAGGGTCCATTGGGGCTTAGACTGAGGTCCCCGTTTTTCTTTGTTCTTAAGTCTTAGCTCACACAGGGGTGTCAATTCTAACTCCGCATTGGGCTTGCTCTAAATTTCTCATCTGCAAAACCTCCCAAGACATTCATCACCCATTTAACAATCTGTTTTCTATTCCCTTGCCTTTCTCATGAACTTAGGTTTGTATTTCAATATGTATTGCTTGTAATTTTCCCATCATTTCTAGGCATTTGAGAGGGAAAGGATTTTCAGAAACATCATCTACCACATTGCTGGAAATAGTTCATAATATGTTACTATTTTCTTGGCATCTTAAAATTTCCTCACTTAAAGGGTAATGTTTACAATGAAAATAATACCTAAGAACATATTGTAGATATAAAAAGCAACTGTGTCCCTGGAGAATTGCTCTCAAGTTAGAGGGCAAATGCCAGGACAGGGCAAAGAGAATTGGATCTTGGACCAGCAGTGAAATGTAAGGTACTTGAGAAAATAGCTATCAGGGGCAGTGATAGAGAAGGTGAAGGGAGCTCAGGACCATAAAATTGGGAAGGAAGGTGCTCTAGCAGAGAAAGGGCCATTCTTGTGAGGAGGAATGGAAGCTGGAGAAAGGAAAAATAATGTTAGGGGTAAAGGCAGATTCCAGCCAAGACAGACAAAGAGATTCTGGGATCGCAGGATGTTGGAATTGTAAGGAGGAAGAATGGGTGGGCCTATGGGTAAGGGAGTAGTTCGTGATCATAAAGAGCATCCTGTTATCGGAGTGCCCATGCCAGGACAGTGTGTAGGCTGCCAGCCTGCCCTCGGAGGCTGCTTTCCACTCAGATGCCAGTTCTTAGTCCAGTCAGCTATGGCTAAGGCCACAGGGTACCACTACATCAAGCTGAACAGGAGCAAATGCCTGTGGCCCTTTTTATTCAAATGAGAGCAGTGTGACTGGGAGGCATGTCCAATACAGGTTGTTGACAAGCAAACAACAAAACAAAACAAAATAAACCTTTAAGATAAGGCCTTTACATCCTACAATTGATAGACAATAATTTTGACACCCTAGAAGAATTATCACTATACCACAAGTAATTAAAATTTAATGGACAGTATGGTACTGGGGCTATAATAATAATGCTAATAGTTACTATTTATTTTATAATTGAATATATTTTACAAATATGATTTTCAATTCAAGTAGGAGTTTCTCTTTATTATACAGGTGAGATAGCTGAGATTTTACAAACATCTGGAGCCACAAATAGCATATGATGATGCTGTCACTGAAATCTAGGTCTCTCTTCGCTTAAAGCTCATAGGTTTTTTGTTTTTGACTCTGCAAACCTGCCTATTTTTTAAAACTAGTAATATAGTTAAAGAACAAAATAGAAAAGGTAATTTTGACATTGGAAATAGTTTAAATGTTAAAATCTGTGAAGCCCAGTTTCCCAAGGAATTTTAAGTTAATCTTCCCCCATCTGAAACTTAGTTATGTGCCCCAGGGAAGTACAGAAAGGAAACAGTAGGCATAGTTTCCCTGTGTTGCCCATCAGCCAAATTGATAAGAAATAAATAAGACAAACTCTAGGCTCCAGAGAGAATTTGTGAAATAGTCCCTCTGGCGTTCAGGTGGAATCATGTCTTTCTCTGTGAAGTCTGACTGATTTGGCATCATCTGTGATCATAAAACTCTTGCCTTCCTGACTGATCATACTCTGAGATCATTTTTCAGATTTTCAAAAATCTCTCTTATTATGTGTAGAGTAATTATTTTTTGGTTTATATTTTATAATTCCATGTTATATTTTCTTGTTTACATTTTCAAATTATACTTCCTACAAAATTTGGCACATTGCTGGACATACAGCTAGTGCTTAATAAGCATTATAATGTAAGTAATGTTTATATGATTAAATTAATTAGTTTTATATCAAACAAAATTTACTTTTGCAACTAATTATACTTATACCATTAACTTGAAGCACTTCAATTCTATCAATTTTTCAATTCAGTCTAACAAATGAAAGAAAATGAGTTATGTCCCCGGCTGTCCTTTTTCCAAGGAGTAAGGCCCTGTACTTCCTCTCTGATGCTTGGTCAACCACCTTGGAAAGAAGAATAAATTTAAACACTAATACTGAGTCCTGCACCTCTCTGAGGTATTCCTGTGGGAAATAGTACCTATTTCTTTGAAGCCCTAACAGTACAATGGGTAGTGCAGAGAAATTTATGAATGTAAATTAGTTTTTGTACCCAGTTGTTTATCATATGTTCAAGAAAGTACCCAAGAAAGCCTCTCCCTCAAAATTCCTGACTAGTGTGAGAGATCACCCAGCCTTCATTGGAACCAAAGCCGAGCCAAGTGTAGGCTGCCCAGAGCCATTCAGCAGATGTGTCCAGTGTGGTGCAGTAATAAAAACAGCAGCAACTGATACTCAATCCTAGGTGGGACCTAACGGTGTGGAGAGAAACTTGGAAAGGGAGACTCGAAGCTGATGGGAGTGGCAGGTCAAAATAGATCTATAAATTTATTACTGGAGTAGGCACATATAAAGAGGTGTTATATTACAACTGAAAATGATAGTGAGGAAGTGACAGTATCCAGACTCAAGAATTCTCTGAAGAGGTATGATCAAAGTGCCTTAGGAAAGAACATTCTTATGGGCAAAGTTCTCCATAGTATTTGGTTACTTCTTGAATTCTGCATCTTCTTGGTATTCTTTAGAGGGGTATGTGGTTGACTGACATTCTGGTAGTTGGCACTAGTCAGAGTTCATGGAAATGTACCCTTTGGAAACTACCACCCTATCTAATAATAGACAAACATGGTAATTAACCATAACTTCGCTACCCTTCCCATTGGCTAATCAGGGCGATATGCAAATTAACTGCCAACCAAGATGGCGGCCGGCAGCCAGGCAGCTGAAGCGAACAGGAGGCTTGCTTGCTCCAGTGAAAGAGAGAGCCAAGGTTCCCTGCCTGCCACTGCTGGGCTCTGGGCTTGCACTCTAAGAAACAATGTTGCAATTATAGAAGCTAAACAAACCCCAGAAACTGCTTTTAGCCAGCCATCATCCTCAGAGCTGGAGCTGCAACAGTGTTTCAATTATAGAAGCCAAACAAACCAGATACCTGCTTTCAGTAGCTGAGGTTTCAGAGCTGGAGCCGAGCCTCAGAGCTAAAGCCAGATCTCAGCTCCAGTGACAGCCATAGAAGGTAAATAAATCCCAGAATAAAAAAAGAAAAAAGTAAAAAAGGAGAGGTTGGGAGCTTCAGTCACCCTCCAGCCTGAAAACGGCCCTCAGCCCCTCACCCAGACTGGCCAGGCACCCCAGTGGGGACCCACACCCTGAAGGGGGTGCGACCAGCTGCAAACAGCCATCAGCCCCTCATCCAGGCTGGCCAGGCACCCAAGCGGGACCCCCACCCTGATCCGGGACACCCTTCAGGGCAAACCAGCCGGCCCCCACCCATGTACCAGGCCTCTATCCTATATAGTAAAAGGGTAATATGCAAACTGACCCTAACAGCAGAACAACTGGGAATGACTGGTCACTATGACACACACTGACCACCAGGGGGCAGACGCTCAATGCAGAAGCTGCCCTCTGGTGGTCAGGGCACTCTCACATGGGAGGAGCTCTGCTCAGCCACAAGCCAGGCTGATGGCTGCCAGTACAGTGGTGGTGGTGGGAGCCTCTCCTGCCTCCTCAGCAGCGCTAAAGATGTCCGACTTCAGTTTAGGCCTGCTCCCCGCTGGCAAGTGGACATCCCCCGAGGGCTGCTGGGCTGCCAGAGGGATGTCTGATTGCCATCTTAGGCCCAATCCTCTGGGGAGCGGGCCTAAGCCAGCAGGTGGTCATCCCCTGAGGGGTCCCAGGCTGCGAGAGGGCACAGGCCGGGCTGAAGGATTCCCCTCCCCCCCCCCCGAGTGCACAAATTTTTGTGCACTGGGCCTCTAGTCTATATATATATATATATATATATATATATATATATATAGCCTAAGTGACTGTTTCACCAGTAAATATGACATGCACTGACCACCAGGGGGCAGACACTCGACCATTGGTTCTCAACCTTCCTAATGCTGCGACCCTTTAATACAGTTCCTCATGTTGTGGTGACCCCCAACCATAAAATTATTTTCATTGCTACTTCATAACTGTAATTTTGCTACTGTTATGAATCGTAATGTAAACATCTGATATGCTATATGTGTTTTCTCATGGTCGTGACCCACAAGTTGAGAACCGCTGCTCAACACACAAGCATGGAAACATGGAACAGACTGATGAATCTCAGAGGGAAAGAGGGTAGGGGGAGGGAAGGAAGAGATTTACCAAAGATCTTATATGCAGTCGGGTCCCTTGGCCTGTCCTGTGGGGTTTGGGCCGAAACCAGCAGTCCAACATCCCCCGAGGGGTCCCAGATTGTGAGAGGGCGCAGGCCAGGCCAACAGACACCACCGGTGCACGAATCCGTGCACGGGGCCTCTAGTGTAATAATATGAAATTATAATAATTTATCAAATCACTGCGAAGAGATTCACCCTCATTTTTAATACACTGTCAAGCATTATTTCCTTCTAAAATTTTTAACTAAATATTTTATTTAAAATGTTTTTATGTTTTATTTTTATGCCCAAAATATTTTTATGTTTCTGTGTACAAATTATTTATTTGATTGCATCTGTACTGTCCTTGGATCATATAAGACATATAAGAATTCTTTTAAACAAAGTTTTTTATTTTTTGAGGAAAAAAAAATGTATCTTGTTTATTCACAAAATCATTTTAATATAACTTCTTAATTCAACTCCCTCCCCGCTCCCCCTAAGAACGGTAATCTCTTACTATACAGAGATTTCCCTTTTTTGTTGTTCAGGATTTTTACTTGTCAACATTGCAGAACATTTCACTGCTATGGTTAAATATCCATATAAATTTTTTTAATCTTCCTACCTCGTTTTGAATAAATGTTCATGATATAAATATTATAGGAGACATTTTTCTCTACTTTTAAGCTTCTCTATAACCTAAAGAACATTGTACATTTCACAGTAGTATTGCCCTTCCACCTTTCTGAACTCAGCCCACACCAATTTCTCTTTCTACTTAAACACTCATTATATATGTGACCACAAATATGTTACATGATCCCAAGGTAAAACTTTGTTTTATCATTTCTAATCACATTAGTATTTATTTCAACCTATTAAATTGTATCTCTGTGAAAATGTTACATTACATCATGATTTGTTTTGTTGATCAAGTCAGGAAATAAAAAATTGATATGGTGGGCAAGGGTTGTGTAAACCAATGTTTGAAAATATTTTGAGATAGCATAAAATTAAGAGGGGTCCTTTCAAATATATCAAGCCAGGTCTTTTTTGTTGTTGCCGTTTTTGGGGGTTTTTTTTGTTTTTTGTTTTTTTTTATTGCTTAAAGTATTACAAAGGGTATTACATATGTGTCCTCCCCCCCCCCCGGCCCTTGACAGTCCCCTAGCCTCCCCTATCCCCCAGTGTCTTATGTCCATTGGTTATGCTTATATGCATGCATACAAGTCCTTTGGTTGATCTCTTACCCACCTCCCTCTTTATTGAACCAAAAAGGCCAGGCTAGATGAATAAGCGCTGCAGATGCAACATTAATCTGTAAGGTTCAAAGTATCCTAACATCCTTGGCTCCCCACTTTGCTGCACTACCTCTCTCCAACTCAGAAGCATACATTAACTTTGGCAGGTAGAGAGGATTTTTTGTTTATTTTTCCCACTGACCTTCCATGGTTCCTGAAATTCTCAACCATAATTTATTCATCTGGGAGAAAAGTACAGTAATATAATTCAAATAAACTAGTACAGACTGGGGACATAGACAATTAAAGTTTGATAGAAAAGAACAACAAAAAGGAAAGTCTCAGCTAGAGCATGTGGATTTGAGGGGCGAAAATCGAAAAATGAGATGAAGTTTGTGTGGAGGAGATGGAGCATCAGGGGACGAGGAAGGAAAAGGGAAATGCAATCTTTTGCCTCGTTTGCAGTCTTTCCTGGACTCATTAAGCCTCAACTAGCAAAGAGATTCTGCTCGTTGGAATCCCAAAGGAAAACTAGAACAGATACTATTTTCATTTTTTAAACCTTGTCATGTGGCAAATTCAGTGTCCATTTTTAACAAATTTTTTTCCTCAGCAATGTATAAAAACATGCTGGGTTGATTTAAATAGTTAATAGTAAATAGTATTAACTTAAAATAAATAGCAACTATTTACAAAATTGGTCAGTAGCACTTATCTAACATAGATACTATGGTTGCATTTCTTTGTACTCTCTTTTGAAAAGTTTATAGCTTCTTCTGTTATACTGTTTTAAGCTACATTTAGTAAATATTTGGGGGCAGTGATGTGATCTTAAAGGATGCCTACCTGTAGGACTACTGCTCAACTGGCTTGGCCCCTGAAAATGTGCCTGGATTATTTCAAAATAAATTAGATTTAGAGTTTCGATAATGCTGACCTGTAATTTATGGATGCATATATGTTTTTACTTTGTAAATATAGTTCATTTACCCCTAAAATGCAAGGCAGACGGATGGGGACTTCAGGAAGAGCCATCACGAAGAGCACCAGTGTGAGTGGAGAGATGTACACACTGGAGCATAATGATGGCAGCCAGTCGGACACAGCCGTGGGGACCGTAGGAGCAGGTGGGAAGAAACGGAGGTCCAGCCTGAGCGCCAAGGTGGTCGCCATAGTGTCTCGACGGAGTAGAAGCACATCCCAACTAAGCCAAACAGGTGAGTGAAGCGAATGCAGCTTAAGCATCTCAAGGTCTTGCTGGAGAGACCAGAATGGATCTTCGTGCTGTGGATTGTGATGGGCTCGTAGAGTATAGTGATTCTTCTTTGCAAAGGAAGTTTCTTTTTCTGTCTCTGAAAATATGTTACATGTATGTGTTTTGTTTGTTTTTTTTCTATACAGTTGTCTAAGCAAGTATAATTGTCAACCTGTCATGTGGTCAGATATGTTTCTTTAAATTAAAGGAAAGTTAAGGTCATGTTTATAAATATGCAAGGAAATGCAAAGAAGTGTTTAAGATCCAAATTGATTTATATGCAAGAAAAGCAACAGGATTTTCCTTTTCAAAATGTTCCGCAATACAATTACTTATAATTTAGGCCCTATCTATATTTTTATAGAAAAGAAGGTCAGTTGTGCAACTTGAAATACAGTTTTTATGGCACTGTATGAACATAAAAATTGAACTGTAATTGTTAAATTTTCAATGCAAGTGAAAACCCTGCAGTTATCTTTACTTTAGAAAAATGGGTCAGCGGATTTGTACAAAGAATAATGTTTTAATACAAATTGAGTTTCAAATGTTTTTCTACTGCTTATAAATCTTAAAAGCTTTCTGTCCTCAAGGTATTTAGGAAAAAAGTAAACAGGAAGATGGTTATTTCTGTATTATAAAATAGAAAAAACTGCCTAAGATTATATAACATTTGGTTAGACATACTAACAATTCATTGCTATGCTCAGTCAGTACTATGGAAAACGAAAGGTAAGATAAATATTGAAGTGATTTCAATTCTCAGCACCCGTCTCTCCTGTTATAAACATCGGTACCATTTTTTGTTCCTTAACATCAAAAGTGTTGTCCACAAAGTTTACTTATATGAAAAAAACTTTCATGAACTCCTTTTTATGGTTGACTTAGCATCCTGGAAAGTACTTGTTGAAAATTATGCATGCTACTGGACAGATTCACACATAAATTAGAGATAGGAAAGTTTGAGCCATTTAAAAATTGAACTAATAATACACCTACTTATCTAAACAGAGGTTTTGTCTTTCTGAAAACCACAGTTTTAGACAAAGCTAGATTAGCTAGCATCTCTGTGATAGACCTGCCTCTGTGTCAGCCCACTAAGATGAGCTAACTGTTTATTGTGAAGGGGAATCATTTATCTTCTTTAGGGTCAGGATTCTTCCTTAGGAGTAGGATGCATTCTTCCTTGTTTTGCTTTCTTTTTTATGGCGATGCTTCTTGGTTGAGATGGTTTGATGTAATGATGCTTTACAGTGTGGACTGTGGATGAGCCTTTTACCACCAAATTTCCAAATCCTCCATCACGTATATACAATGGAAATGTTCTGTGGTCATTTTAGGAAACCATGTTTCCTGTGTGAGAAGCTGAAGGTTTAGGAGATGGCTTATCTTCTCCCTCCAACTTTCCACAGTCGTTCTCTTTTTATTCTTCTTCTGTAGTCAGTTCCCCCTCTATCAGTTACTAATCGAGTACCATTATATTTTCTTAGAATAAAACACAGCAATATGTTTAGATAGGAGCCATACCTGTGGCACAGCTTTTAAGTAACAAATTCAAAGGATCGCCATGGAAACACTCAGCCCTTTTGCTTTATGAATTTAAATCTTATCCCAGCTACATTCATTGTTGAATTGCAAATACCTACCTTCCCAAAAGTTTTATTGCCAGTAATTTACCTGGAATACTTTGCCTGCCGTAGGAGACTGGGTTGCAATATACGGGAGCACAAAGGACATTAGATTACAAAGCCAAGATAACAAAACAGTTCTGTTCCAAAGTAACTCAGTGAGTGAACTTTGACTTTATCTTTCTAGGACTCTTTTCCTTTTTATTATTATACTAGAGGACTGGTGCACAAAACTGTGCACTGGGAGGGGGAGGTTCCCCAGGCTGGCCTGTGCCCTCTCACAGTGTGGGAACTCTGCAATCTATCTCCCCAAAGAGGTAGGCCCCGCCCACCCATGTGGGGCTCCTGGATGGATTGCCCCAAAGAGGTAGGCCGGAGCCAGGGGACCCCTCGCCAGGGAACCCTCGGCCTTGCTGTGCAGAGCTGGAGCCGCCGGGACCCACCGGGACCCGCCTCCACGGCTCCGCTTGCACGCAACCCCATTCACTCATGTACAAATGCTCGCTGCACATGCAGCCTCCTGGTGATGGATTGTTATAGTGTGAGGGCATCACGACGCGAGGGCATAATGACCACATAGGCTTTTATTAGTACAGATGAGTTTGCTAATATAATGGGTGGATTGGATTCATGTCCTCCTGTGAACTCTCCACATAATAAAATTTTATGTTTCTTTTCCTACATCGTAATGTTCCCTTTTATTTGATAACCTGTTCTGATGCTTCTAAAGTAAATTACAAGTGGTGGCAAAACTCTGTTATCATTGTTCTTTGTTTCAGTGAATGGCCTGGTTTTTCCCCTCTTCTATCTTCTACAAGTGATTTTTTTCCTCTGCCAATGATTCTATTTCCTCTGTCCACTGAAGATTCAGTGACATTCAGAATTTCTCATTCTAAGAAATCTTATTTTCTATTGCTTCAGCTTCTACAAATGACCATCAGATCTGTACTTTTAGATTCCTCCTCACCCAAGAAATATTCCCTCATCGAAATGTCCCATAGAAAGCTACTCTTGGATGCCCCACTGTCACCATGCCAGCATTCCCACACATCTGAATACTCAGCTCTTCCTTTCAACAACACCACTGTTTTAATGGCTACAAATCCTTAGAACCTTTCCTTTTATTTTTTTTTCCTAAACTCTGTCTTCCCCAGGCCCATCATCCCAGAAAAACAAACTATCATTTTTTATTCAATTCTAAGAAACATTAGACAAGCTGACTTCAATGCCCTTGTTGTAAAATAAAACTATTAATTCCAAACTGGTGAGGCTTTTCAGGAGGCCCTCCAGGAGCACAGATGAGACATGTTTTCTCATAGTGTCAACTGAGCAAAGACTCAGAGGAGGAAAACAGCATTACACATACAGGGTGGGGCAAAAGTAGGTTTATAGTTGTTCTTATGGAAAATAATACAATAAATAATAATACAAGGATAAACTGCATTTCATGTACTCACAGCTATAAGCCTACTTTTGCCACATCCTCTGTATTAATACAAGGTATGTATTCTATGTAATAGAATGTACATATCATGTTTAATTTAAATGTTTAATTATCCTATACAATAAAGAGGTGATATGCAAATTGACCCTCACACCCTCACAAGATGGCTGCCTACGACCAGGCCGGCAGGGGAGTTAGTGAGGGACGACCAAATGACTGAACAGCAGGCTGTATGGGGTGACCAGGCTGGCAGGGGGGCTGTTGGGGGCAACCAGACCGGCAGGGAGGGGCAGTTAGGAGCGACCAGGCCAACAGTGAGGGGGCAGTTGGGGGTGACCTGGTCGACAGCGGGGGGAAGTTAAGAGCAACTAGGCCGGAAGGAGGGGCAGCTAGGGGCAGTCAGGCTGGCACGCAGAGGCAGTGAGGGGTGATCAGGCCAGCAGGGGGGGCAGTTAGGGGTGACAGGCAGGCAGGCAGGCAATTAGGAGCCAGCAGTCCAGGATTGTGAGAGGGATGTCAGACTGCTGGTTTAGGCCCAATCCCCGGGATCGGGCCTAAACCAGCAGTCAGACATCCTCCCAAGGGGTCCTGGATTGGAGAGAGTGCAGGTTGGGCTGAGGGGACCTTCCCTCCCCCCGCACAAATTTCGTGTACTGGGCCTCTAGTGTTTAATACAAAAGAAAAACTTCACTTAAGGGCTTCTGGTATAGTGAGCCTCTTTGGGATCCACCTTGTCACCCTTGGTTACAGATTCTCTCTCATCTTTTTAGAATAAGAGATTAAAAAAAAAAAGACATAGTTGTTCTGCTTTTGTTTTATAGCCACAGGATTGCTTGAAGGAGTATATTTGAGACTTTGTTCAAAACCAACTAAAGTATAATTAACAAATTGAAGAGCATAGTACACACACAAACATACACACACACAATTTACTGGGCTCTTTAATTTTATGTATATTATTATAGAATATTTCAATTATAAATAATACGAATATTTTAAAATCACCTTTACCACACTTTTTATTCATAATGAAAGTAGGAACACTTTTTCAAAAAAATTTTTAACTAAGAGAATGACATAGACAAGTTTCCAAACAGTGACTCTCCTGCTACTCTGGCAAATGCCTTCAAGCAATAAGCACATGGCTAAACACCTGTTCAGTAAACAGTAGCTGAATTAGATTGAAAAGTGCAGTAGTTAAGGAAAGGGGAAATGAAGAAAGAGCTCCTGATCCAGGAATATATTGTAATTGATGAAGTTCTGGCTAAACTTAGGGCTACGCTTTAGAATGTGAAGGAGATTGTACCTTAAGCAGGTTTAAAGGCCACCCTAATGTACTGTGAGGATTTGGTCCCTCACTCACAGACTGACTATATGATATTCCTACAGTGGTAATCTCCTTCTCACTTGTAAATGAGGGCATTATTGAGAAGGGTATACAAATCTGTGATGAGTCATCCCTAAATACACCCTTGTAATTACCTACAAGTGTAAGGCAATTATGATAAGTATCATAGAATGGTAAGTATACATGAACAAATTGGATCTAACTGAATAAAACTAATAATAAGTTTACATTTCAAGAGCTTTCTCCATGCACTCTTAAGTTATATACATGCATGTGTGTGTACTTACAATTTCACTTCATTATTAGTCACAACAAATGTATGAAGTACCATTATTATTATTCCTATTTTGAAGTTGAAGAAACTGAGGCATAGAGGGATTAGGTAACTTGCCCAAGGTCCCATTGCAAGTGATTGGGCCAGAATTAAAACCCAGGATTCCTGATTCCAGAGCCCATGCTCTTAACCACTGGGCCAAAAGGGGGAGTTTAAAATAAGCTTCAAAAAACATTACTGCACAACTATGTTGTTAGTACACCATAGGCACCATGCCAGGCACTTGGCTAAGAGCTAGGAGCACTAAAAAGGTTGAATTAGATATTATCCCTGCCCTCAAAGATATCACAGTATAATAAGGCACATGATAAGGAAATATTTCAGTTCAAAAAGGGCAGTTATCTAAGCATCAAAGTGGTACAGAGTGAACCAAAGAAGAGTGTGATCCACTCTCATGCAGTCTTGAGAGGCTTCCTTGAAGAGGTGAGCATTAAAAACTAAACCAGGAAGGACTTCCCAGGACACAGGGAACAACACATTGATTAAATGTTGAAAATATGTGCTTATTCCCCTGGGATATGGCACATCAATCCTAAAATCACTTGAAAGATTTCTTTAATTTTAATTGGATATCCTTTCTCAATACAAGAGACAGGTCATCTCAGAATAGACCATATAAGCACTATTCATGTGAGACTATGATTTCTGACGAGGACTTTTAGCTTTTATGAAGAAAACATGTATATAACCCTGGCTGGCGTTGCTCAGTGGTCAGAACATTGGCCTGCACACCGAACGGTCTCAGGTTCAATTCCCAGTGGAGGGCACGAACCTGGGTTGCAGGTTCAAAGATTCAATCCCGCCCCCTCCTCCCCCATTGGGGTGCTTGTAGGATGCAGCCAATCGATGTGTCACTCAGCCATCATCAATGTTTCTTTCTCTCCGCCCCCCCCCCACTTCTTCCACTCTAAGAATCAATGGAAAAAATATCCTCATATGAGGCTTAGCAACAAAAAAATGAAGACATCTGTAAATGTAAATGATCAGCTTTTATACTGGCTACTGCTTGATTTATTTTATCCTATATTATTGAATAACTGTTATCTCCAGTACTATACCAGCCACAGTAGGTATTTCAGAATTAGTATTATCATACCTGGTGGAAGGAAATCATTCACAACTGAAATAAGCAGGAACCAAAGAACTAAATGAGAAAATATAAAGCAAAATGCCAAACATAAAGTCCCCATGCCATTTATGTATGTTACCAAAAGAAGGGGGAAAAGCCCTGGTTCGGTGGCTCCGTTGGTTGGAGCATGGTCCCATACACCGAAGGGCTGTGGATTTAATTTCCAGTCGGGGCACCTGCCTGGGTTGCGGGTTCCATCCCCAGTTGGGGCACGCATGAGAGGCAACCAATCAATGTTTCTCTTTCACATCTGTGTTTTTTCTCTCTCTCTCTCCCATCTTCTCTCTAAAATCAATGAGTATATCCCCTGGCAATCACCAAGCTGTTGACAGTGTCCATGATTTTTTGGGTTTGTTTTTTTTTTTCTTTTTTGTTCAATTACCTGCCCCAACCCAGGCCCTCAATGCCCCATCCCCAACAGCTGTCTCCTGCTCTCTATGTCTCTCTCAGACCTATTGATATTACCTCTTCTCATGGCAATGAGCAGATCTCTTTCTTATTCTCACTCAGAATATGGGTCTAAAAGACTTTTTTTTTGCCTTGGCAATTTATCTCAATTAAATTAAACACTTCTTTCATTATAGTCACATGAATGAAACATTTCAGAAAGTCCATAATAGAGTTCAAAACTACATGGAGTTCGTTAGCCACCAAGAAGATTATAATATAGGCAAAAATATAAGTATTCCAAGAAGTTTCGGGAGATTTGTGGCTACTTGACTTCACACTCGCTTAATAAGAGTTAATGAACTTCCAAAGCATATCACTAACTTCTCAAGATAAAAATCATAGGGAGAAGCTAACAAAATTGCCCTTATTCCACTGTCAAGGAAAGAATACTGCAAAGAATACTGCAACACTCACCCGAAGGGATAGTGCTTGAATAAGCTGATTCCAATGCACATTGAAATTGTTTTAAAATGCACATTGGACAATATTCATGCCAAGAACATTTTCAAGATATTAAATTTCCTCTGCTAATCTTTTATTCTCATTTTCCTCCCAAAAGTCATATAGACACAGCAAATCATAAAATAAATCAGCTTGGACCTCGTACTTTCTTTACCTTGGAAAATGAGTGTCTTATATTTTCCCTAGGACTTATTTTTTTCTCCTGACAAGCAATTCAGTTTACCAAAACATTCTCTGTATTTTGAGTCCAGTGCTGCTTTGTGAAGAAACTCTGCCTTCTCTTCTCCTTGACAAAAGTAAGCGGTAGGTTGGAAATCTAGGGTGGTCTCTGAATACTCTAGGAAAAGTGTTCTTGGCTCTGCTGATTAAATCAAAGCAAAAAATCCGTGCCCTTCCAGAAGTTTCAGAAACTGAAAACTACCTTGCTGAAGTTTAAATTCCTTCTCTGTGCCTCATTTATTTGATTCATTTAATAGCACAAGAAAACATTCTGAGGAACGTAATGTTTCATGTTCTTTGTTTTCCTGGACACAAAATCATGGTGCCAAAAATGATTCTCAAGTCTGCAAAACCATCAAATGAATGTAAGCATGGGTTCCTTTATTTACTGGTGCTGTCTGGCTTAGGAATTCACTACTGTTAATAGAGATTCAATGCGGCTATAGTAACTCATCTTCTGAGAGATGCCCTAATAAGGATTAGTATTTTCAAACATACACCAGCTGCTCTATTTTTGTCCTTTTTCTTGTTCTAACCTATAAATTTTGAGTTTGGCTAATATGTAGATATACTTTTAGGTTGCTTTGGCAGGAAAAATATCTGAGTGGAATTAATTTTTATAATTAATTTGTATTTCAGGATTTGGATGAGGAAAGGACACTAACAATAATTATGTGCCTTTAAAGCACAATACAATAAGTACTGAAATAATTATATGTGGCGGTAATTATTGTTAACTGTGCGAAGATAATTTTTAACATGAGGTCAATTTCAGAATGGGTGTTATAAAATATTTTGGTTCACTCAAATGTAATAAGAAACTTCTCTGATTATTTTTACAGCAGATGACCAATCTCAGTGCGTTCTCATTTCATTCAGAGTGGTTTTATATTGAGATATTTTTTTGTTGATTTACTGCAGTGATGTTCAACCTTCTTCATCTCATGGCACACATAAATTAATTACTAAAATTCTGCAGCACACCAAAAATTATAAGTTTTGCCAGTCTGCAAAAAAAGGGGGGTATTATTTTGATTTATTTACAAAAAGAATAATGATAATAGTAAATTACCTAACCTTTTTGCTCCAAAATGACTTTTTTTAATTGCGCTCCTATACTTGTATATGAGGATTTCTGGTTCCAAGAATTAACCTACCAGAAGCATTCTTTTTCTGCAACATGACCAATAAGATGCAATTGTAGTATATGACCTATATATTCAGGGCATTGGGTGTTGTCATTTTTTTTTTATTTGACACCCTAAGGGAAAAGAGGTCAATGGCCATGACTAAATAGTCAATTATTGCATGTTTTAAAAATTCCTGCAGCACACTGGTTGAAAATCTGTGATTTGTTATTTTACATACAGTTTTCAAATTTTTAAACCCAGAAAAGCAAAAAGAAGACATGTAAAACTCCTGAAATATCACTAATTGCAAATCCACTGTGAAAAAAAAAATCACTGAATAATTAGCTGATATTTATGCATTTGTTTTATTAATATTGATAATACCATAAGCAATAATAGCATATAAATGGCAACTGGGGTGAATGAATTTGCTTTGGACGGAAGTGTAGAATATAAGGAAAGAGGATCTAGAAGACTCCTGAAGAAAAAAAAAAGTTAAGGACCCATTTGAGCCTCAGTGTTCCCAACTCTAAAATGGAAAAATAAACGATACCTACCTCAGAAGACTGATGTGAAGATTAAATGAAAATTTATGTTAGTATATTAGCAATGTACCTGGTATATAGAAAGGGTTCAGTGATAATAATAATAATTAGCAATTTTAATATTCTAAGGAACCAAAAAAAAGAGTAGTAGATAAAGAGCAGATATCACTGACATCATGAATGGCATTGAGTGGGCCGGTTAATCCCGCAAATATTTGTATCTGCTCATTAGATGTAAATTAGTTAATAGAATACAAATTCTTAAGATCTTACTCTGGAGTTCTTCTAAATCATTGTGCTTTGGTTCTCATGGTTTCCCTAGTCCCTTTTTGAAGCTCAGGTGAACCATCAGCCCTGGCCTCCGGAAGTTGCACTTGGTCATATATAACATGTTGGGCATACACTTGAATAGTGTTTGTGGACTCAAAGTATGTTCATCCCAAATTAGGAATTATCTGCAGAAGAGTGATCCAGGTTTTCTCCTTTCCTCTGCCCTGTTACCCATCCTCTATATTAAGTCAGGGGCCAGCAAACTCTGGCTCAAAGCCTTTTTTTATGGGCTAAGGATAATTTCTATGATTCTTCAAATGGTTGGAAAAATCACAATAAGAATAATATTTTGTGACACATGAAAATTATATAAAATGTAGTTTTGGTGTCTATACATACAGTTTTGTTGAAATACATCCATGCTCATTAATTTGTCCTGCTTTCATGCTACAAAGGCAGAGACCCTATGGTTCACAAGCCAAAAATATTTACTGTCTAGACCTTTAAAGGGAAAATTTCATGACTTTGTGTCTAGGCCAAGTACATAGTGCCTGCAGTGCAGAAAGCAGAGACATGAGCCTTCAATGGTCATTCTTATGGTTCCCTAAACACATTCTCTGTTTCTCAGAGTCAGGAATTAAATTATGCTACTACCATGACTTTCCATTTTTCCCCTTCTTGTTGTACTGTTTACATTCATACCATGCACCATATCATGCCTCATTAGACACGATGATTCTCCGGAATGAAGGCTTATGCCCCCCAAAGATAAGATACCTGAGACCTGGGACTGTGCCCTACAACTTGATTCCGGACCTAGCTGCTTCAATAAAGTAGTAAAAGCACTTCCCTCAAACCTAATTTTCCCAGTTGGGATCTTAGGGACTGTGTCTGTGATTTTAGTGGTAATCACTTAGCACAATACCACTGGGTAGGCACACAAAGATTTTCTTGAATGAATGGGAGTTTATGCATTTTGTCTCTTTTTTTACAAGCCACTCCCTCAGTCCTCCTCACACTTCTATCTGAAGTTTGCCCATCCAGTGTCCCCAGACTTCTTGCTAAGGTCACAGAAAGTCCATGGGCATGAATTTAATTTGGATGACATTTACCTTATGCTCCAGGTCACATGTATTATGCAGATGTGAAACCAATAAGATGTGTATGATAGAAAAGTATTGGTTAAAAATGTCTACTTTTTTTACATGAATAAACAATTCTTGTTTATTTACCATCTCTCATGTGCACAACTTCATTTCTGGCATTGATCCAGCTAGACCTACTTTCCTTGAGTTCACAGGACACCTAAAGCTTCCTTCTTTGCACCTTTACAGATGCTAAACCCTCCACCTGGCAAGTCCTTCATCTGTCATCTTGCCTGTCAAAGTTCTTTTCTTTGTTTAAGCCCTATCCAAATTCCAGCTTCCTGTCAGGGCCAACAGTGACTCTCTGAACTCCTGGAAGACTTTTTTGGTTCTCATGCAATGCTGTTTAAGTACTTCTCTAGCCCATAAATATCTGTTGAGTTCTTGTCACAAGACAAACTTCAAAGTTACTCAAGAGCAGTAATCAAGCAGCAGGTACTTTTTGGTCTTGCACAGCACAGTGCCTTCACTGCAGAAGAACCCTGAGGAAAGTCTATTGGATGGGTGAGTAGGGTGCTTGCTCGGATGATAATCAATTGAATATATTGTGGTATTTCATTTAGTATTGTGACATGCTGTTCTTAGTGGGTAAATTTAAAAGGCAGTTTTTCTTCTGAGTTTCTTTATTTTTAGGAAAGCTACACTTTTTTTTTACCTTTAACAGGTATAAGTTATTTTTTATTACTTTTCTACCTCCCCTTTTCCTTTTTTGCTTACATATAACTTCAAAGGCACATAAACATCGATCTGGATACATTTTACTGGGTAATTCCACCTTTTTGCTTTTAAGTTTTAGCCCTTCCTTCTGTAAACAATAGATAATTGTTATTTAAATGAATTGTTGTGGTAGTAACTTCTTTACCATTACAGAAAAAATGTAAAGTAACATTTTATTAGAAAAATTACTAAAAGATAAAAATTCGCATTGATAATGATAAAGATATTACAGATTCCAACACCCTCTTACATATATCATTTCATTTAATAAAAGTCTGCCTACTAACTTTGTGGAAATACAAAGGTTAAAAAATACAAAACTATCCAGGTTTTTTGGAAATCTGTATTTTGTTGGGGATAGGGATAGAGGATCCCTGTGCAAAATGGATCTAACTAGCTGCTTTCTAAGTCAGCTAGTGAATTCCTATGTTGAAAATAGAACTTCTGATGTCAGGCCAGTACATTGTGATACTTATTACAAGCTCATTTACATTGTAAAGGATTCTTTTCTTATGACTAAAGAATGTGGCACACATTCACGGTTTTACTGAGGCTTAAATAAACTTATGTTCTTGGACTACAGGAGAATTAGCAGTTAGCATATCAGATTCAAACTCAGTACTCTGGGATGTTTTTGTAAATAGAAATATCACATTTTATTAGCTATTGATTTAAAACTAAAAAAACTTCCGACAATTCATCAAATAGTAAATAATCTTATATTTAGGAAAGTTTCAAATGAAAAAAAGTTTTAAATACATAAATTTATATTTGTAATAAACATATACTGTAGTAATAAATAACTAAATAAATTCATATTTGTAATAACATATAGTTGCATTGAAACACTTTGCTATTATCTAGTGAAGTAGAAGTATGGTGATTGGAAAATATAAGCAAATCAATTAACATCTTAATTTAACATTTTGATCACTTTGAATTTGAAAGTATAAGAATCTTTGATCTGTCTATCTGCATTATAGAAACTGAACATAGAGGGAGGGTCTAGGGAATAAAGTTTATTGATTAAAAATGCACAGGAAAATAAATTCAAGTGATAATGAATTGAATGTAGATGATTCAACCTGCTTGCTCAAAAAATGCCAATTTCTATTTAAAACTTCTACCTTGGGAAATTTATCCGAACAGTTATTCAGTTGTTTTTAAAAATGAAAATTAAAAAGAAAGGAAGAAAGAGAAGATGTCTTCAAGAAAGAGTACATAGCCCTAACCAGTTTGGCTCAATGGATAGAGTGTCAGCCTGCGGACTGAAAGGTCCCAGGTTCGATTCCAGTCAAGGGTATGTACCTTGGTTGTGGGCACATCCCCAGTAGGGGGTGTGCAGGAGGCAGCTGATCGATGTTTCTCTCTCATCGATGTTTCTAACTCTCTATCCCTCTCCCTTCCTCTCTGTAAAAAAAAAATCAATAAAATATATATATATATATATATATATATATATATATATATATATATATATAAAAGAAAGATGACATAAAATTTCATGTAGATTATGCGATCTTCAGCAAATCATTGACAAAGAAATACCAATTGATATACATATCAGAGACTTACTGATAAGACTAATGTGAACAGGAAACTTTTACCTTCAAAGTGAGAATTTACTTTTAGTTTAGTCTTCGACTTTCTCTAATGCTTAATAATAATTATGTCTTCTCAAGCCCTTTCTTTATTGTCTCTTTTAAAGACTCAAACATTCTATTTTTGTAGAGAAAAACTATCCACCTTAATAAATTAAGCAGTTCATTTTGACAATCAATCCATATTCTGTATGCAGTTAACATGAAGGACAAAGGCTGAATTCAAATGTTTTAATGTGTTAAATGCATTCACCAAGATGATCAAGCATTTTTTTCCAGAAAAATGCTTGAATTTGCTCTACGTGCCATTGGAGTATTGATTTTAATTTCCAACGGATATGTGGTCTGACTTATGGGTCCCTTGGTGAGAGCGCCTGCCTTAAAGTGCTTTGTAAAAGCTGAAATCTGTTGACCTCCTCCTGAGGCTGGTGCTGCAGGCAGAAGCCTGTCTCCTCAAGACCCCTGCCAGCTTTTGCAACTCAGCCAGCTCGTCCTAGATTCTCTGGCCCCGAGAGCACAATTTGACAATTTGGTGAACATCTTTTTACTCTGTAAAAGGCTTAGTGGCGTTATTCAAAGTAATGCCAGTTGTGTATTCTTTTGTTCTGCTTTTATATTTTTATAGTTTTCACTGTTGCATAACCATTTGCAAGGCATCTGAGAAAAGCCTGTGCCCTTTGGCACTGAGTGTTCTTCGTGGGACACAAGAAATAGAAAGCATTTTCCTTGTCCTCCAGTTGTTTACAAGCTCATTTACTACGTAAGCAGTGTATCTGCAGCCAAAGGGCTACCCTACTTTTACCGAACATTACCATTTACAAAGCCTTTCATGTTTACCGTCTCATCAGTGCCAACTTATTCAAAGCTACAAGAGCCTGATATATTAGGAAAGGTTAGGGATGCATTGAGGAAGGATTCCTGAAAAAAATAAAAGAGTTTTAAAGTTACATATAAGTATGTGCTCTTTATCCTTGAAGTTTCTATAGAAGTTAATACGCTCTTAGCTTTTCTTTCTTTCCACGTGAGAATTAAATGTAATTGAAAGAAGCATAAATATCTTGAATTTTACACACATATGGCCTAAACTTTTCATTTTCAAAAGAATCTGCTTTTGTAGTATAC
Organism: Myotis myotis; assembly: GCF_014108235.1. NCBI lineage: Eukaryota > Metazoa > Chordata > Mammalia > Chiroptera > Vespertilionidae > Myotis > Myotis myotis. The sequence goes on along the minus strand of NW_023416379.1, from coordinate 65,035,857 downwards.
CATGCTAACATTGATGGTTCATTCTTAGTTACGTTCTGCACACTTCCCCAAGGTAAAAATAAGCCATTATTTTTGTTTGAAGCTTTACTCTTTTTTTTCTACCTTTAATTCTTTAGGTCTGTAGTGCCTCAAATGAATGATTGTTTGCCACTGAACTTCAGTGGCTGCTGCTTTTATTCCCACTCAGCATGGGCAGGGATGTTTATGTGATGCCAAATATTTCATTCATCCCATAGATACTTATCAAAGTGGCTATCAGTTGCTAATAAGAATGGCCAAAACATGATCAGCCTGTAGTATGTGACTGGCTTTGTGTAAAACACTTATGTGCATTTTCACATTTAATTCTCTCAATAATCCTGTGAGGTTGCTAAGAGTTTATTACATAGTCTGGTTTGTATCTCTGGATTTACAAGGGAAAAACAAAGGCTGAAAGAAGTTAAGTCGCTTGCTCAAAGTCACACAGCTAGGGAGTGGCAGAGAGCACTTGAATATTTGAATTTTTGTGCTATGGACTGAATATTTGTCTCACCCTAAAATTCATATGTTAAAACCTAATGTCCAATAGGGTGGTATTGGGATGTGAGGCCTTTGGAAGGTGATTAGGTCACGAGGGTAGAGCCCTCATGAAGATTAGTGTCCTTATAGAACAGACCCCAGAGAGCTAGCACCCCCTTTCTTCATGTGAGATTACTGCCAAAGACAGCCGCCTACAAGGGAGTGGGCCCTCTCACCAGACACCAGGTCTTTCAGTGCTGTGATCTTAGACTTCCCAGCCTCCAGAACTGTGATAAATAAATGTTCGTTGCTTATAAGGCACCTAAGTTATGTTATTTTTGTTAGAGCAGCATGTGCATAGACTAAGATAGTTATTGGCTACTATACTACATGGTCTGGGTAGGATTAAAATCCTGTTAATTGTTAAGTGTATAATTATCTATAAAATATCCAGAATATCCATTGTCAGTGTTTGGCATTTTGTCATTTCTATAGATGTTTATATAACTAGAACAGTATTTAATTTGGATTCCGTTTCCCTTTATAGGGAGAAAGCTATAAAATGTATATTTGCATAATTTCACATACTAAGACTAAGCTAAAGCATACCACTGCCTTTTCTCCTTCAGTTATATGCTTTACGTTATTATTAGTCCTGTTTACCCGTCAGGGGAGGGAAACAGAGAGAGCTAAAGTAACTTGCCAAGTTCACGCTCAAGAGAGCAGAGCTGGCAAATGGGCTGCACCAGCTGTGCTCTTAAGTGGAGCATGTCCTTGAAGTGGGCCAGTGAAATACACTGTCAGCCAGCTGGCTGACTTGGGGACCATGATACTGTAGCGACACCCCAACAATTTGATGAACTATTTGAGCTAATGCTATCTCAAAGTGTGCAAAGGCTCAAACACAGTAACATTTTACTACTTGTCGCTTTAATAAAAATGAGTTTGCTAAGCATCTGTGAGTTTAGTACATTCTGCTAGGTTTTTCTGTGGGGAAGGGAGTGTAGGAAGACTGGGGCATGCCTCAAATTATACTACCTTCTTGCAAAGTAGGAAGTTATATTCAGAACGGTTATGTTTTTTCTCTGCACCATGTCACTGCTTTCTGAGCATGGAGGGAGGGGGTTATCAAAAGAATAAAGGAGCCCAGCCTGTGTGGCCCAGTAGGTTGAGCATCAACCTATGAACCAGGAGGTCGCGGTTCAATTCCTGGTCAGGGCACATGCCCAGATTTCGGCTTGATCCCTAGTGTGTGGCATGTGGGAAGCAGCCGATCAATGATTCTCCCTCATCATTGATGTTTCTGTTTCTCTCTCCCTCCCCCTTCCTCTGTGAAATCAATAAAAATATATTTAAAGAAGAAGAAGAAAATATTTCCCAGAGATAGCTGGGAGGGAGATGGACAGAGAAGTGAAGGAAGAATAGAGTTTAAAGCAGGGGTGGGCAAACTTTTTGACTCGAGGGCCACAATGGGTTCTTAAACTGGACCGGAGGGCCGGAACAAAAGCATGGATGGAGTGTTTGTGTGAACTAATATAAATTCAAAGTAAACATCATTACATAAAAGGGTACGGTCTTTTATTTTTTTAGTTTTATTCATTTCAAATGGGCCGGATCTGGCCCGCGGGCCGTAGTTTGCCCACGGCTGGTTTAAAGACTCTGTGTACAGAAGTGTGAGACTCCCGTTGGTCCATTTGTCTGACTGTGTATATTAAGGCAGCAGGGGAAGAGAATAGTGGTCCTGTGGAAGAAGGCAGTCTGGTTATAATGAAAGCATCAGGCAGTTATCTACACACGTCACCTAGCTACAAGTTGGCTGTTGAGGAGAAAATAGGAAAATACATTAAGGAAGTCATTTATATCTTGAGGAATGCCTCTACAAACTTATAAGAAAACTGGATTCATTTGCTCTGTGTGCTTAACCTGATTTATTTATCCACAAAGATAAGCCTAATTATAGATATTAATAGAGGCAGGGTTTAGTAGGTACTTATTATGAGCCAAACTGGCACAATTGTAGTATTCTACCATTATTATTATCACCATTTTTAGATAAGGAAACTCAAACTCAGGAAAATTAGATAATTTGCCCTGGTTCACATAGCCGATAATTAGTGGATACAGTATTTGTATGCTAGCATCTATGTTCTTAGGCATCAGACTAGACTGCCTCCTCAAATAACTTTATAATGTCAAAATAACTGTAGCTGTTGTTATAAAAATTGACCCTAAAATGTGAAAAGGCTCAAATTTAATATAATTCTATTTATTATTTATTGAACAGTTAGCAGGTATCATAGTTGACAGCCCACTCTCCTCCAGGCAGTAGTCTGGGTACCCAGGCTCTTTACCCTGTATGCCTTTTTGTCGTCTGATTCCACATGGCAGGAGCATAAAAGGAGAGTGGAGAAAGTACACCTGCTTCTTAAAAACCTTGCCCTGGAAGTGCCACACAACATTTGTGTCAATTGATCTATGAGTGACAGAAAATCACATGAGCAAGCTGACATGCTAGGCATGGGGGCTGGGAAATAACAATTCTGGCTTAATAGCCATTTAGCATCAATTTTATGCAATGGAAGGAAGCGAACAGGTAACTGGCTCTCAGACACGTGACTTCACATGTCTTTCATTATAATTAACTGAATCATTTGAGAGCTTCAAGTATTTTTTTTTAAGTAGAGTGAAAATACTTGTGCTTTCTTATGTTATTATGAGATTTGTAGATTGGCAGTGTCATCTGGGAGCCTCTTTATCCTGGTTTCAAAGGCTGTCAGATTCTGAAACTGGCCCCAGAATTTCTGGTCATGGATCAGTTTTAAATCCTCCAGGCCTCTTCTGACTCTCAGGGTCCAGCTTCCTCTGTTCCATACCACACAGACCAGGGTGTGAGGCTCAGACAGTTATTTATTTGTATAACAAGACAAAATTAAAACTGGGCTCATGCCCAGCATTTATGCGTTACTCTACTGTGGCAAAAAATCTATTGGGAGCAGGGGGGTTGGAGGAAAGGAGGTGATTGGGAAGGGGTCATTTCACTATATACACAGCATTTTGACTTTTTTTTCTCTCTCCTCTCTTCCTTCTGCTTCTCCATTGTTTCTCCTAGATTCTGTCAATATCTATAAATAATAAGCATGTACATTTATATAGCACTCTTCCAAGTTTCTTTAGCAATATTAACTTATTTAATCTATAAAACAAGCCTGTGAGGTAAGTTCTCTTATCATTTTTCCTGTGTCCCAGTGAGGAAACTGAAATAGAGATTAAGAAACTGTCACTTTAAATACTTTTGATTTAAGGGTGATGCTCATCTCTGTTGTTTCCTTTTTGTGCAGCCCTAATGTTCACACATCGTACATCGAGTTCCCCAAGCCACAGCTGCTGCCTGTCAGAGAACAGTCCATTTTCAGCACTGTGGCCCCCTTGGCTATAAAATACTGAAAAGTACCAAAGCAATCCCTGTGTTTGTGCAATTATATGAATATGCTCTTCTTTACCCTCATAGAGGGAGAGAAGAATAGGGGGAAAAAATAGTGCTAATACTGATCATTAAAAATAGGCATCATTTCAACAAAATATAATTAAAGACTGTGTCTGATGGGCAAGGTGGAGTAATGAAAGTGTTGGAGAGATCTTTACAGTTCTGCTGTGAGGATCATGATCTCAAAAACTTTTCAATGAGTCTTTTGCAAAGTAAGGCTATAAGTTTGTCAGAGAAACTGTAAGAAATATTTAGAAGTGGTAGCAGATATTCCAGAATTTCTGATTAGCAAAGTCTGCTTTGGTAAATTCAAGAGAAGTTCTTGCCTGGCCAGTGTGGCTCAGTGGTTGAGCATGCACCTATGAACCAGGAGGTCATGGTTCGATTCCCGGTCAGGGTACATGCCCGGTTGTGGGCTTAATCCCCAGTGTGGGGCATGCAGGAAGCAGCCGATCAATGATTCTCTCTCATCAGTGGTGTGTCTGTCTCTCTCTTTCCCTCTCCCCTCCTCTCTGTAATCAATTTTAAGAGAGAGAGAGAGAGAGAGAGAGAGAGAGAGAGAGAGAGAGAGAAGTTCTTGTTTGCAAAATATTAAACTTAACTTGAGATTATGTAGAAAGAAATAAAGAAGACATTTATTTAAACATCGTTATCTGAGATATGAACACAGAAGGTGGCCCATTAAGTTTGTCAGGGAGGAAAATAGGTTTCAAAATTCTTATGTTCTAATAAAAAGAAGATTTTAAGGGAAAAAGATCAGGGGAGAATGTAATTAATAGAGCGTGGTCCTTGAGAAGGCAGCGGGGAGAAGGATGCAGGGAAGAGGAGAGACCTTTTGCATTGTGACAGGAGAGAAGTAGGGAAAGGGTAGATGTGGAAGTTTGGAGGCTCTGTATCTGGTACATCCGGCCCCAGCTAACTGCCTGTGTGCTAGGTAGTCTAGGATAGGTCTTCAAACATGACTGCTAACTGCCCTCAGGGTGCCTAACAGAGCCCCAGCCACTAATATCAGATGAGACATCCTAAACCTAATATGCCAACTAAGGTGTCTAAGAAGCCATGTAAGAGTCTTTCCCACCCCCATTTATTTGTGTTCTCTGAGCTTCATCTGCCCTTTAAGTTACATATTAGAAAGTAATTTACTGCCCGGCTGGCTCAGTGGTTGAGCATCGACCTAGGAACCAGGAGATCACAGGTTTGATTCCCGGTCAAGGGCACATGCCCGAGTTGCAGGCTCAATCCCCAGTAGGGGGCGTGCAGGAGGCAGCCGATCCATGATTCTCTCTCATCATGGATGTTTCTCTCTCTCTCTCTCTTTTCCTCTATAAAACTAATAAAAATTATATATATATATATTTTTTTTTTAAGTAATTTACCTTCGTTCCCAAGTAGTACAGAGCCAGTTAGGAATATCTCCAATGGTTCCTTAATAGTGAGCATTTCAGGCAGTAGCATAAATAGCAAAGCTTATTAAATTAACAATGAGCACCCATGCAGTCACTAATACCTCTCAAGAACAAGAAATTAATTCACTATTATTTTCGACATGCATTTCTATATATAATGTGTAAAATAACACAGGTTGCCTGCCCAGTTGACAAGGATTTTTCTTCAAGGGTTGTGTGAAATAAATAATGCTTACAAAACATAAATCACAAAGGCAAAGTGCTTCTCAAAGTTTTGTTTCAAATATATGTTATTATGTGTCAAAGTGACTTTTTTCCCATGAGCATGTATATGAAAAGTCATGAAAATGAGCCACCATATAAGATATTTGTTTCACTCAACTTTCTAGAAGCATCCTGTATCCTTCTGTGTCAACCTTTATATGAGATTTTTTAATGTATAATAGTTTTATAGATTTTTAACACAAGTTGTATGAAATGTATTGCGTAGGTGTGTTTGCCTTTATTAGGGTGACTGGGCTAAAGCAGAGTAATTTACAAGTCAGAGTTTAGTTTGCCCACCAAGTTCCAATTTTATAGCCATCCCAAATTCCCAAGCAGAAAATTTAATTATTGAGTTGCTTTCCTACATTTCACCTCTCCCATCACCTTTAAAAGCAACAAGTAGCATCTAGCTTTCCGAATATTTTAATTTTTGTCAAATAATAGGTTATCAGCTACCCTTTCAATAATCATTTTAATGCTAATTTGAAGTTTCAGTTTATGTTATATTTTATAACCTAGCTTCTAACCAGAGCACCATGTCTTTATCTGACTTATAAAATGGTCTTTATCTTGCTTATAAAGAAGTCTTACTTATAAAATAAATTATTAGCAACTGCCTTAAAGCACATATGGAAATGTTATTAGTCAAATTCCTTATTTGTGAGGAGATACAGGAATGTTATGCAATGTATAAAGCTATAAATACGAAGTTGTTATATAATAGAGGCCCAGTGCATGAATTCATGCACCAGTAGGGTCCCTTGGCCTGGCCTGCGGGTCGGGCCAAAACTGGCTCTCTGACATCTCCCAAAGGGTCCCAGATTGCGAGAGGGTGCAGGCCAAGCCAAGAGACCCCACCATTGAATGATTGGGAGGGACACAGGAGGTTGGCCAGCTGTGGAGAGACACCTGGAGGGCTCCAGGGTGTGTCTGGCCCGTCTGGCTTAATCCTGATCAGCTGGACCCCAACAGCAAGCTAACCTACCAGTTGGAGTGTCTACCCCCTGGTGGTCAGTGCACGTCATAGCGAGCAGTTTAGTGGCCTTAGGATATCATTAGCATATTATGCTTTGATTGGCTGAACGGCTGACCAGACAACTGGACACTTAGCATATTAGGCTTTTATTATATAGGATTAACTAGGGGCCCAGTGCACAAATTCGTGTACCTTAAAAGGAACAATGGGCTGCAAGGCTGCGGTAGGCACAGGGGTGGGTCTTGGCCCATCCTCCGTGATCCCTCCCAGCCCCTCTCACCATGGCCCCCTGTCCCCTGTCTTCCCGCAGCTCCACTCCTGCTACTGCCACTCCCATACACTGACGGCGCAGAGCAGTTGGGGCCGGCGCCAGCATTGGGTGCGAGCGGGGCCGGTGCAGAGTGGCAGCTGCTGCCCTGATTGCCCCTCAGGAGCAGGGGAAAGTGGGGAAGACCTCAGGGGTGATCAAGGCTGGCAGCTGCCGCTCGCACCAGCTGATGGCGCCGAGTGATTGGGACCAGCGCTGGGCACGACAGTGGGTGCGACCGTGGCTCCGGCACTGGCTGTGGGTGCGAGCAGAGCCGGTGCTGTCAGTGAGTGCGAGCCGCGGTTCTGGCGCCAACAGTTGGTGCAAGTGGGGCCGGCTCCGGTAGCAGGTGCCAGTGCCGGACGCGACCTTGGTGCACTGGAGCAGAAAATTTTCAGTAACCACCAGAGGCTCACCCCGATGACAGCAACTAGCATCCCGCCTTGGTCTGGTGCCCCCACTCACCTGCTCCACCATCCTGCCATGGCCAGTGCCCGCCATGTTCTGCACATGCCCCTTGGTAGTCAGCGCATGTCATAGCAACCAATTGTTTGGTTGTTCTGCCATTCGGTATATTTGCATATTAGCCTTTTATTATATAGGACTAGAGGCCTGGTGAACAAATTCATGCATGGGTGGGGTCCCTCTGGGTAGCCTGGAGGGATCAGGCTGAAACCCGCAGTCCAATGCCACCTGCAGCTCTTCTTGCTGGCCCACTCATCCTGGCCCCACTGTGCCTGCTGCAGGCTCATGCCCAATCAGTCCCAATCCAGAGTGGCTCACACTGCCATAGCAGCACTCGCCAGCCATGAGCCCTGCGTCTGGCACCCTCCCAAGGGGAGCGGCCTGTGGGATCGGGCTGAAACCAGCTCTCCAACAACCCCTGAGGGATCCTGGATTGCAAGAGAGCAAGGCCAGGCTGAGGGACCCTATTGGTACACGATTGGGCCAGGGAGGGACAGCAGGAGGGCTCCAGGGCATGTCCAGCCCATATCACTCAGTACCGATTGTCCGGACCCAGGAGCAAGCTAACCTACCGGTTGGAGCATCTGCCCCCTGGTGGTCAATGCACATCATAGCAACTGTTCTACCAGTTGGCTGTCTGCCCCCTGGTGGTCAGTGCACATCATAGCGAGTGGTTGAGCAACCTTAGCATGTCATTAGCATATTATGCTTTGATTGGTTCAGTTGTTCTGCCTTTTGGTCTATTTGCATATTACCCTTTTGTTAGCCTATCTAATAATAGACAAACAGGGTAATTAACCGTACCTCCGACACACTTCCCATTTGCTAATCAGGGCGATATGCAAATTAACTGCCAACCAAGATGGCGGCTGGCAGCCAGGCAGCTGAAGCGAACAGAAGGCTTGTTTGCTCCAGTGATAGAGGAAGCCAAGGTTCCCCGCCTGCCGCTGCTGGCCTCTGAGCTGCACTCTAAGAAACAATGTTGCAATTATAGAAGCTAAACAAACCCCAGAAACCTGCTTTTAGCCAGCCAGCCTCAGAGCTAGAGCTGCAACAGTGTTTCAATTATAGAAGCCAAACAAACCCAGATACGTGCTTTCAGCAGCCGAGGTCTCAGAGCTGGAGCCGAGCCTCAGAGCTAAAGCCGGCTCACAGTTCCAGTGGCAGCCATAGAAGGTAAATAAATCCCAGAATAAAAAAAAAGAAAAAAGAAAAAAAAAGGAGAGGTTGGGAGCGTCAGTCACCCTCCAGCCTGAAAATGGCCCTCAGCCCCTCACCCAGACTGGCCAGGCACCCCAGTGGGGATCCCCACCCTGAAGGGGATGTGACCAGCTGCAAATAGCCATCATCCCCTCATCCAGGCTGGCCAGGCACCCAAGCAGTACCCCCACCCTGATCCAGGACACCCTTCAGGGCAAACCAGCTGGCCCCCACCCATGCACCAGACCTCTATCCTATATAGTAAAAGGGTAATATGCAAACTGACCCTAACAGCAGAACGACTGGGAATGACTGGTCACTATGACACACACTGACCACCAGGGGGCAGATGCTCAATGCAGAAGCTGCCCTCTGGTGGTCAGGGCACTCTCACATGGGAGGAGCTCTGCTCAGCCACAAGCCAGGCTGATGGCTGCCAGTACAGTGGTGGTGGTGGGAGCCTCTCCTGCCTCCTCAGCAGCACTAAGGCTGTCCAACTTCAGTTTAGGCCTACTCCCCACTGGCAAGTGGACATCCCCCTAGGGCTGCCGGGCTGCCAGAGGGATGTCTGATTGCCATCTTAGGCCCTATCCCCCCGGGAGCGGGCCTAAGCCAGAGGGTGGTCATCCCCTGAGTGGCCCCAGACTGCGAGAGGGCACAGGCCGGGCTGAGGGACCCTCCCTCCCTCCCGAGTGCAAAAATTTTTGTGCACCGGGCCTCTAGTATAGAATATAATAGTTACTAGCCTGTTAGCTGTCAGATTCTACCCTGGGTACTTTTCATATATCATTCCTGTTCTTACCACAAAACAAAGTAGTGTCCATTTCACATAAAAAGGAACTTAAGATAAACAACTTACCAAAAATTGTATCAGTGGTAGTGGTTGGATTTAAATGTAGGTTTGTACACAGTCTTAATAAGGGAAAAATATGTATATGTGTGTGCGTGTGTGTAAAAATATCTAAAAATTGGGGAGAAGACTGCTTTACTTTTGTCTAGAGTTCCTTTAGCTACTTAATAAATATATGGCTAGGTGGATTTTAATTATAAATGACTATATTTCCTATAGGTGTGAACATAGTAACATTAATAGTAGATTATATTTCCTGACTTAGAAATTCTCTTTATAAATGGTAGTTTTTTTCAAAATTATTGAAAATCTATAACTATTCTCAGGTTTTGGATTATGAATCTCATGAATAAAAGAAAACTTTAGGGAGGTCTCTTTTATAGAATAACAACTTTTTGAGTAATCTCCTAGTATGGGGCAGTGTATTAGTTTCTTCTTGCTGCTTTATCAAATTGCCATAAATTTAGTGGCTTAAAACAACTGTTATTTTACAGTTCTAGAGGCCAGAAGTTCAAAGCAAGTCAAGGTATTGGCAGGGCTATGTTTCTTCTGACCACTCTAGGGGAAAACCCACGTCCTTGCCTTACCATTTCCTTACTCATCCCTTGGCTCCCAGCCCTCCTCCATCCTCGAAGCCAGTAGTAGCTCTCTCATGTGGCATCACTCTTACTCTGACTGTCTCTCTCTTCCTTTTATAAGGAGCCTTGAGATTATACTGCATATCCTCCCCCCAACCCCCTACTCATAATTCAGGATAATCTTCTTATTTTAAAATCATTTGGTTAGCAAACTTAATCCTATCTGCAATCGTAATTGCCTCCTTTTCATGTAACATAGCATAAAGGTTCTAGACCAGTGGTTCTCAACCTTGGCTGCACATTAGAATCATCTGAGAATCTTTTTGAAATCCTGATTTCTGGGCCTCATCCTCCAGAAATTCTGTTTCTTTGTTATGGGGTGGGGCCACATTAGTAACAAAGAAACAGAGTTTCCAGAGGACGAGGCCCAGAAATGAGGATTTTAAAAAGATTCCCAGGTGATTCTCATGTGCAGCCAAGGTTGAGAACCACTGTTCTAGACATTAGGATGTGAACATTTTGGGGGTAATTATTCTACTTACCACAGGCAGATTTAGATTTTGTAAGGTCTGAAGATCATGGAAAGTCCTCTGCAAGAATATGAACAAAGAAAATTACAAATATAAAACTAGACACTAAAGCACATCCTCATTATACAGTGAAAAAATATGACACAAAACACATACATTTTAAAAGACAAACTGCGTGAATATATTCCATTGAACACAACTAATTTTATCCTCAATTGTCTAATTTATCTGTCTAGCAAACAAAACAGCTGCATGATAAAAATGCCTTATTCAAAACTTCCATTTGTTTTGGCTAAATGCAAAATAATTTAGGTAGATTGCTTACCAAAATTATGTCTTCAAAGTTTGGTTTCTCACCCACTCTTTATTCATTTTTATTTGTCATATTTTCCCCACTAGTTCAGTTGCCTGATTCCTTGTGTTCTGGGAAATGTGACACAAGGAATATGGAATTTGGGGTCAGAGGTGTGTGAACAAGTCTTCACTTACTTTTTAAGCACTAGTATGTGCCAGGCACTGTGCTACACTCAGAGGATACACTAATAAACAGGGTAGACGTGGGTCCTTACCCTCTTGGATCTTACAATATGACAGAAAGGCAGACATAGGGAAGCCATCTCAAGCATACGAAATGTTCTGAAGAGTGTAGGACCCTGTGAGAGTCCTACAGGGACCGGGGGCAGTGAGGTCTGTCCAGGCCCTGAGAGATGAGGCAGTGATCTAGGCAGAGGGGAGCAGTGCAGGGGAAGGGAGAAGATCTCAGGCAAAAGAAATTATGGACAGAGACATGTAATGGGAAAGCTGCTACTAATTCTGAGAGGTAAAAGAGAACTATAATGTAGGGAGAAAGGGAGAGAGTAGTGTAAGGATATTCTTGAGAGCAAGTTGGGGCCAAGTCCAATAGGGCCTTATGACTAGGCCTAAGATCTCGGTTTCATCTTAGCCGCAGTAGAATGCCATTGAAGAGTTTTGAACCAGTATGTGCAAAGATCTGATTAGCAGATTTAAAGCTTTTCCTTTTTGTTTTGGAGCATGGGGCTGGGAAGGGGGAGAAAGGACAAAGTAAGTTAGACATTACAGGAAGCACATCCCTGGGATATTTCTCTGTTGATGGAGGTATAACATCATACCTTTAAAAGCAGTGAAGATGGGGAGCTTCATAGGACTTTTCACTCAGTAGAGAGTAGGAGGCTCTACTGTGTGTGCACTTCCCACGTGCTCTCTGTAGAAATTTGTCTTTTATAGTTTAAATCAAGTAAAACCTACGTCATCCTAATCTTTATGAAATACTAATTGCTTGACTAAAAAATTTTTTGCCACATTTCCCAAATATTGTCTAAACCACGTAGCCTCCAACCTTGCAAAATAGAGTAAGCTGCTCTCTGGCAGTTGTGTTGGTTGGGCTTCCCTAAAAACAAACCCGAAGACAAACACGTAAGCACAGACGGTATTAGAGAACTAACCATAGGGAAGCTGACCATATACTGTATCCTCCAAACTGGAGTATCTTTGAGAGTAAAAATATGCTCAAATAACAGGCATAAGCCAGGATTTTCCTGAGTTAACCAAGAAGTATGAGCCCCTACTGCCTTTTCCCTCTTGACCCAGCACTGGAGGGCAGCATAGGGAAGAGCAGCACAAGGGACTTAGTCCTCAGTGCCCTTTGGGAAGTCAGGAGGAACCACTGGAAATAACACTGTCCTGGTACATAGTTCTGTTGCTGCCACTTCCCCTTCCACAAAGTGGTGTGTCATTCAAAGAGCTTGAAGGGTACATAGGTTTCAGAGGACATGGGTCTTAGTTGGAATTTGCTTTTGTTTTGTTTGGTTTAGGGGGGTTGTTTTTTTTGGGGGGGGGGATGTTTTCGCTGGTGGTGACACTTTTACCACATCCTGACTGCTATTAACTCTTGAGCTCCAGTTCTTATACTTGTAAAATATATAAATACCAATACCCGTAAAATATGATGAGGGTTAATGGAAATGTGTATAAAGCACTAAGCATAGGGCTTGGCGCATAAGAAGTGCTCAACAAAAGATGGGCCCTTTCTTTTCCCATGCAGGCAGGAGTGGGGTGACAGGGTGCCAGGAAGGCAGCTGTCAATGATGAGGGCTTAATCAGTGCCCTTTGGAAGTGATGATTTTGGCAGCTTATGTGTGTCACACGTGTCTCACACGTGCCGAGCGGGTAAGATGCCAGAAATCACTGTGAGACCTTCTTCCTCTTGCTCATGAGAAAACCCTTTGGTAGGTTGACCCTAGAAATCATGTGTTAGCCCTAAACTTAACTTCTCTAATAGTTCTTGCATAACTAGGGAAGCCACATAGAGCTTAATAAAGTCAGCAGCATATTTTTATCTCATTTAAATGGCCTCATTATGTAGCTTACTTAAAATGCTGTCACTGTGTCGCCATTTTCAAATTGTGGCTATTCAGCAGTTTTCAAATTTGTGAGATGATACATAGCAAATTACTGTGTGATTTTTCACTTCATGGTCTTAGAATAAGCTCCAGAAAAAAGAAAAGAAAAAAAAACACTCTTGACAGAAGCAATTTAATCACAGTGTGTGTATGTGAGAGAGAGGAGGGAGGAAGAGGGAGAAGGAAAAAGAGAAGTATAGGGAGACAGGGAGAGACAGGGAGAGAGGGAAAGAAAACGAGGGAGGGAAGGAGGGCAGGGGGGAGAGAGAGAGAGAGAGAGAGAGAGAGAGAGAGAGAGAGAGAGAGAGAGAATCAGAGAGAGACAGAGAGAGAGAGAGACTTCACAGAGCTCCCTCCAATATTCCACCAGAGACAGCACAAGTTATTTAAACCAGGTCAAAGCTCCTTCGGCTCTCAGTCTTCCCCTGAGAACAACTTAATGCTGATTCTTAATTTTTTCAAGATAAACAAGGTAAGTCAGTCTATGTTACATTTCTGAATTTCCTAAGTCCTAACAGGAATCTGTTAGTTAATTTAGAACTTTTCCTAAAACTAAAGCCAAAAGCCTAATTTCTGTTTGTCTGAAGCTCTCAAGGATGTCTTAACAGTTTTCAAAGGTTGTATTATGCTTAAGATTGCTGTCAACTGAATGAAAAATAAAGATGTAAAAATTGTTATGCAGTATTATATAAGGATGTTGCTACTGTAGGTATATTTATAAAATTATAATGTTTAAATATGATTAACTTTAAACCTATACTTAGAGGATTTTAATGCTGAATTTGAAATTGAACAGATCCACAACTCATTAGTACCAAAACACACATCACAAAGTTATATTCTCCTCTAAAGCCATTTCGTTTGTATTTACAATTGTGTCAACTATGTTCCATATCATATAGCCCTTTCACACTCAAGTAAATGCAGATATTTTTTATGGACATTAATTTTAGAAAATCAGAAATATATTTACTTTGCATTTTGAAATTATAAATCATATTTCCTATTTGGGCTCCAAATATTTTCCTTTTCTTTTGTTATGATCAGCCAAGGACCACAAAAGTGTAACATTTTTGTGTGAATAACCTATGATGACTCATATCAACTGTGTTATTTAAGATAGTTTATACTTTTTCCTAAGATTACCCGCTTATGAAGACCTTTTCCAGCAGTATTTCAGAGAAAACAATTAAAGTTCTCAAGTAAGAACTATGTTTTAATTATCTTTAGATTGGAAAAAAAATATAAAAGAATATAATTTCAAAATCAGACTTTACTTATGCTTTCCCATAAATTATGAAGAGAAGTATAATCTGGAAATTATCTTATTTTTTTTTCTTATTCACTTGTGCTGATGTCAACAAAGAGTCTGGCTGGAATTGCAAGTATTATCATCTCTAGAGTTTGTGCCAGAGCCATTCTGAGAATGCTTTGGAAAAGGACAGTCTTATATATATACTCAAAAACAGTGTTGTTCTCCAAAGACTAAGCATATAATCTATGTGCTCAGATAAAACCAAGATTTATCAGTAACTCCCTTTCTTGCTTCTTTCTTAAAAACAAACAAGAAAACAACAACTCCAAATTAACATCTGATGGAGGACATTTGAAGTGTTGTATGCATTATCAAAGAAGAGTTTCCCACATATTGCTTGTGGGTCTTATTTTACAGTTTTCATTTATATTCTGAGTACTACTTGCATGGAATTAATTTCTAATTTAGTATCAATTAACACTTGGCATTTGACTTCAGAAGCAGGGCTTACCCATGGAAAGAAGGTATAAATACACTTTGAATGACTGCAATATATTTGTGATTTATATCTTTCCCTCCCCTAGTTCCTAACTTAATTTAAGTCGTTTGTCTTAAAAGGCATCTTAACATCTGTTTGGTTTTATGCCATCATGTGAACCAATGGAGTGAAATGTCCTCTTATCTTATCTATGCTCATTATTAATGGGCAGCTAGAAATTATTTTTCTACCAAAGTAAAAAAGTTTCTTTTTTTTCTCCCTCACACTTTAAAGTTGGTATAGGACCAACAGTACGGAGTCAGTGTGGTCTGGTATATTGTTTTTACCCAATTGACCAATAAATAGAATCTACTTTGGGCTTCTGTGAAGACGTATATAGTGAATCCTCTAAGCTTTAAGTTCCTGAGCAGTCAGCAAATCTCTTGATAAACATTTGTTGAGCCCTACTCTTCCACAAAGTCCTCGATAGGAGAGACATAAAAACATATTCAGATGAAAAATCATGCATAACCCTAGCTGGTTTTGCTCAGTGGATAGAGCATAGGCACAAGGACTGAAGAGTCCTGGGTTCAATTCCGGTCGAGGGCATGTACCTTGGTTGCAGACTCGATTCTTAGCCCTGGTCAGGGTGCGTGTGGAAGGCAACCAGTTGATGTATCTCTCTCACATCAATGTTTCTCTTTGTCTCTCCCCATCCCTTCCCATTCTTTCTAAAAATCAATGGAAAAATATCCTTGGGTGAGGATCAACAACAACAAAAATTCCATATAAGTAAAATATTTTATTAAAGGATTGTCACATTAATCTAAGTGTTTTTGTAGAGCAGTTAATAGTCAATTACCATTTTGCTTCTAGGGAAATAATATAGAAGCTTAGAGAGCAAAATCACTGTGGCTTAGGCTGGTCAGGGTAGATTGTGAGTGGAGAAGCTTTGAGGTGGTCTTAAAGGACTGGTAGGGAAGAGACAGGAAGCACATCTGCAGTAGGTGGGATGGTATAAGGAAAAGCTTGGAGGTAGACAGTGTCAACTCATGAAGAGGGAGCAGAGTGTAACCAGTGTGGCTGGAGTGGAAGGTTGCTCTCAGGGAGCAGCGAGGTAAATGTGGCAGAGTTGGTGGGAGTAAAACCAGGGAACCCTGTCATCGGCATCCTAGGCTGTGGGAGAGCTAGGGAGAGGCCAACATCTTTATGAAAATTAATCTGTTGTGCTTGTACAGCAATGACAAGAATCTCAACATGGGCAGACCAATTGAAGCCAGAAAGAAGGAGCAGGTAGAGGAGATAAGGCAGTAATTATAACCATGGTGACCATGTTTTATCATGGAAAAGTGGAAGTTCCTTTACCAGAAATGAGAAATGAGTAGAGAAGGCCAGTGGGTCTGTAACCTTCTACCAGTCAGGTTTCAAGCAGAGAAGCAGAATCTGTTGGAGAAATAGATTTAGATATTTATTATAAGGAATCAATCAGCTTAAGTGGTTGTGGGGGCTGGCTTGGCATGTCTGAATCTATAAGGCAGGCCGCAAGGAAGGGCCAGCTGGAGCGCTCAGGTACTGGCCGAAGCTGCAGACCGGGGCAGAATGTTGTCATCAGGGAAACCGCCCTTCTGGTCTTAGAGTCTTTCCACGGATTGAACCTGGCCCATCCCGATCATCTGAAATTGTCTCTCGTTTAAAGTCAACTGGTTATGAACTCTAATCAAACCAAAAAATACCTTCATAGCAGCAGCTAGATTTGTGTTTGATAAACTGGGAACTGTAGCCTAGTCAAGTTAATGCATCATAAAACCATCAAAAACTTCCGAAGTGCTATAAACTCCAAGGTGCTGGTAGGATACCTTACATGAAAATGGCCAGAATTATATAAGAAATTGGGAATTAAAACTGTAAAGTAATGGATATGGGAGATACCTCAATGGGAATTATCCACATAGAGGTAGCATCTATAGCAGTTAAGAGAGTTGGGGAGATCCTCAGAGGAGGCTGCAAACTTCCACGTCAAAAATGAATTCTGGGGAGAAATATTAAGGAACAGAATAAAGAAAAGTAACTAAAAGATAAAAGAAGATTAGTCCGGCCAGTGTGGCCCAGTGGTTGAGCATTGACCTATGAATCCAGGAAATCATGTTTCAACTGCCAGTCAGGGCACATGCCCGGGTTGTGGGCTCCATCCCCGGTATGGGGTGTGCAGGAGGCAGCGGATCAATGATCCTCATCATTGGGTGTCTGTCTCTCTCTCCCTCTTCCTTCCTCTCTGAAATCAATAAAAATATTTTTTTAAAGAAAAAGAGATTGAAGAGCTAAGAGAACCCTTGGCTGTCTGTCTCTTTGCAATCCTTTCTCACTAGTTTACCAAGATTTCTGAGGGAGCAGACACATGGCTGTGGGTCCCCTGCTTCCCTCCTGGACCAAGAGACCCCAATAGAATCTGCACTGTGCAAAAGCCAATGTTTTTTATTGTGAACTTGGATTGTGCAATTTAAATAAGATTGCAGGCAGTTCAGATATATTGCAGATAGTAAGAAACCAGAGGCACAACTCCTCTGATTACTGAAGGGAAGGGCCTTCTGGGGACCGTTGCCCCACAGTCTTGGGTGCTCTTTCCCTTCCTCAGCTGCCTAGCAAATTTTTATTTATCCTTCTCGGTACATCTGTAGTACCTCCTCCTCTGTGGGAAGTTCCTTAACTCACCCAGCAGAGAGGTTAACTACAGCCTATGTCCCATCACTCACCCAGGCATATTTTATTCTTCTTACCCCGCTGAAATAGGATTGCTTATATGTTTTCCTCCCCACCAGGCTATAAGCTCCTTTCAGTTTTGAATGCCCTGGTGCCTGTAACAACACTATTTTAAGTTTTTAATATATATTTTGGAAATGAAGGGTGGGTATGTATGTTGTCTATCAGAAAACAATGTGTAGAAGGCTGGCCAATGTATGTTTATAAACAGTTGGTGTAAGGAGAAATTTTTTAAGTTCTGGGGTTTTCAAAGTAGAATTTTAGAGAATAAGGTGGAAAAGATGAACAGGGGGAGTTTATGATGAATTCTGCAGAGGAGGAGGGAGACCCTTGTCCTAATACAAGAGCAGAGGAGGGGAGGGTTGTATACATAAGGCTTGAGTTGGGAGGAAAGATGGGAGAAATATGTCTTCTCGGGAGGATAAAAGACAAGTGGATCTGAGGTAAATTAAAATGTGCCTTTTCTAAGAAAAGGAGATTTTCCTTGATGTGAGAAACCTGAAATTTTTAAACTACATTTGTCAATTTAACTTTAGAGCACTTGAAATGCTTGTAACAACAAGATCTTCCTATCTCTAAGGAGAACACCAAGACTGAGAGTGATTGCTTTGAACTGTCTGATCTGCAGTGATTGGGTTCCCATTCATTTTGAGGGAGCTATATAGTCCCGCCTCCGGGTTCCCCACCTGTTACATAACAGGTTATTGTAGCGGAGAGATGCTCACGTCACTGGAGGTTGGACCTGCCTGTTAAAGTGTAAACAAATGGAGTGTGGTAATGGGCGTTCTTTCGGAAACAATCTTAGGAATAAAGGACACAGTTCATTCACTGCTCCTCTGCTTTCATGATAAGACTTCTTTTTTTTCTTATAAAATGGAATTGAAGTTCCATTTCAAGTAAAGGGCGGACAGAGCTTTGGAGCAGAACGATTCAGGCTTTAATCTTCAGGGTGGCGATAAGGAGCTTGCCTGACCTCCAGCTAAGGATTCGACCTTACTGCACCTGGGTTCTTTAAACAAAGGGTGAGATCACTTTCTTTTTAAAGTTCTGGTGCTAAGTTTCAGATTTATTATATTCTAAAATGGATCCGTTTAATCCACTTCAGGATTTCAGCGCAACATTTATTTTTGTATTTTTTCTATCCCTATCTGATGTGGATTGAAAATAAATATTGCCAATATAACATTAGTTATATTGCGTAAGCCTCAAAGATATTAAGTAAAGTATTGAATATTCTTATGAATTTACTCCTGCTCTAATAAAAAATGTCAGGTTTGTACAGCATTTAGCATAGTGTTTTCCTTCTGGAAAAGAGTTTTATATTCTACAATCTTGGCCCTGTTCACCTGTCCCCACTCGTCAACGTGCAACTTCTTAGTCTTTTCGAGCTGCTGTGACAAAAATAGCCTAGACACATTGGCTTGTACACAACAGACACTTATTCTTCTCAGTTCTTCAGTTCTGAAAGCTGCAAATCCAAGGCCAAGGAGCAGCGTGGTCAGACTCAGGTGAGGATCGGCCTCCTGGTCAACAGATGACCAGCTTCCTGCTATAACCTCACGTGGAGGAAGGAGCGAGCAAGGGGCTGATCCTTTTCATGCAGGCTTCAGGAACCTTCCCAAACCCCACTTCCAAATACCCTCTCATGTGGTATTAGGTTTCAAATATGAATTCGGGGTGGGGGGAGGACACAAACATTCAGTCTATAGCATGTGGCTAAATCAAACATTTTTGTGTGGTTAACACCATATGCTTCTCTTAACTCCTCAAACTACCAGGACCGTCATTGTTTACAATAAATTTAGTCAGGACAGTGCCTTGAGAGTAATAAGCAACATCTGAAAAATGAGAGGCAGATAGTAATTGACTTTGCTAAGGGTGTCAAATCATTGAGAGGTGTGTTATTACTATTTCTCATTTTGTTAACACATTCACCCAACTAAAACTTAGACATCTGCTTAAGCACATTCATCGTTAGCCCACAGAATCTTGAAATGCTGTGCTTGACATAGTTTAGTCAATTCCTTCTATAACCCGAAATCCAGGTTATGCAGTTCTGGAGTTTGGTAAACCTTGTCCTCAGATTTCCCTTCATCAGCATATATTTTAGGCTTTTATTGTATTATATATATTTCAAGTTCTTCTTCGCCTAATTTTCTAAACATGGAAGGGAGCAGGGTGAAAATGAAAGAACCCACATTTGTAATATTTTGTTTTACCAATTTTCACCACCAAACATTTTCTCTCTATAGCTTAAGGGTGTTTTCTTTTTCTTTTGCTCTTTGGATGTGCAACTTTATGTTTTGTTATTTAACACTTATTCTAACCACAGTCAGTAGAGAAGCAACCAACCAGCAGTTTCCCAAATCTCTCAAGCACATAGGCCAGATCAGATTAACCCTTTTGTACATATATGATATTTTTGCCAGGCATGGCATCATTCTTCATTTGTCACACACAGCCAACCTCCACGTTACTCCCTCAGCCTGTGAGGCCATGCCTCGAATTACCACTGTTTACTTCACTTGCCCATATTGCTGCTTGCTATGCTCACACTCTGAGGTGTGGTCTGACCTCAGAACCAGCCTGAAATGAAGTGGTCACAGCATTTTGCTTTACAAGGACCAGCTGGTTGGAATCACACTGTGCTCATGGCCCCACCCCTTGTGGTGTTTTTTGCCTCAAGAGAATTGGTCCCTTTCTCTCTCTTCCTCTCCCCACTCCCCATTTACTAATTCATTCTCCTCTCTCTTCTCAGAATCTGCAAGATTTCTCCTGAACTTACTACCTTAACTCCTTCTGTGCCTACTAGTTCATCCAACACCCTTTCCCTCCTCTTAAGCCATAAATTATGTTTCTGATCACTCAGTAAACAGGTATGACTTTTAAATTTTTAAAATTCTTGTCCTCGAGACTAGGTATGTCAACTACTGGTAAGTATTAGAAATTAAACTAATGAACTAACTTGTACCAACCATATGCAGTTGCTAATCAGAAATCCACATAAACCTCCATTATGATATAACAAACTGATGTGAAACATTCCCAGATGGTAATATCTTGGGAGAGTACAGCCACCTTGAGAAGCTTTTACTTTTTCACAGTTGACTCTGCTTCTACAATAATGCAGAATCTCCTACGGTTGTATGCAGGTCTCTAGAGGCAGTGGGGCAAGGACGGGGCAGGACTGGCCGATGAGTAGGGGTTGTTTTGTAACTGAGATACCGCCTGCGAGGAATCTCTGCAGTATTTTCCTGCTGCTGACTCCCTAGAATTTGCTGTGCACGTGTTTATATTTGTTGCCTTCGGAATTAAAGTCTCCCTTCTGCCAATAAAATTCTGAATGTCCTATTGATACAATGGAAACTGGATTCTTTATTTTAGTACTACCAGTAGTAAAGATATCTCTCTGACCACCAATAGTCCTTACCTTTAATTTTATAAATCCAAGAGAAAAGAGATAGCTGTTAGTGCCTCTGAATTTACTTTCTCATCCTGAAAATTCTGGTGATTTTTTTAAAAAAGTATGATTTCAAATTTTTTAGTTTTAAGAAGGCTGGTCTCTGTACTGAAGTTTTCGTTGGAGTCTTTGCTAAAATCAAATCTTAGTAAATAAGGGTTTCACTCTCTATTAAAAATATGTAGACGAACACCCAGTTATGTGAGAATTGTAAACTAGACAACACAACATGTGCTAGCACATCCTTATTCTGTGAAGTGTAAGTCTGCTACACTAATCCTCTTTCTCTGCTGCCTTACTCCCCCCCCCAACCCCAGTTTTCATAAGGAATATTTTTTCTGGGTCTCTAGGCTTAGCAGTCCCCATAGTGCCAGTGTACAGATCATCCGCCTAAGGCACAGAGAAGTAAGGATCGCGTCTTCAGAGATATGCACACCCAGTAGAACTGTACTCCTATAATCCCCTCTGTTCTTCTTGGACCCCCAAGTTTCCTGAACTGATAGGAGGAAAAACTCCAGGAAAGAGAATAGGATTGTGTGACTCACAGAGGACTTCCTTGGGTTTTTATCATCAAATGTATCACATGTCTCTCAGAGCCTGATCAAACTCCATACAAAAATACCCAACAGATTTCTTCTAGTGATAATTCTTCAAAAGGATCAAAGTAAGGAATCTGTGGTATTGTGACGCATGAAACAGTTTTATAGATGAGAGATTCTAGGCTTTCCCAAGTCCCTGACCAAGAAATGGAAGCCCACATACTATTTGTCATTTAAAAGTTATAAACCAAGCTAGCAAAGTGCTAAATAAAATGTTTTTAGTTTTCTAATGACCAAGGAGTTCACGTTTCAATTTAGAATCCTGATGATCAGAGTTCTGTGTTTGAACTTGGCTTACCCATCTCATACTGAGATTTGCTGCTCTCTGCCTTCTCTTCCCATCCCTTGGCTCTGTCCTGCACCTCGAGGGGCCTTGCACACATGTTTAAGGCTGCCTATACTCCTTGGACTTCAGGGTGTGCACATTGGTGTTGCTATCCATCCTCTGAGGCTGGATCCCAGAAAGACACAGGGGCCAGCTCTGTATGTGGTCTTGGGCCATTTGGGCAGGAATTCTACTCTCTGGAGGCTTAGTTCAGAAGGGTAGATAAGGGGTCCAGGTGGGCATGAGATCTAGGTGGGTACATCCTCTTGATCCATGGGGAAGGGAGGGCTACCTGAGATGTGAAGGGGCTGAGGCCATAAGAGGGCCAGGGTGGGGAGGGGCCTTTAAAGCACAAGCAGAGAGTTTAAGGGCTGTCCTGAGATGATCTTGTCATAACACCTTATATATGACTAGAGGCCTGGTGCACGAGATTCGTGTACTCGAGGGGGTCCCTCAGCTTGGCCTGTGCTCTCTCACAGTCTGCGGGAGCCCTTGGGGGATGTCCAGCTGACAGCTTAGGCCCACTCCCTGTGTTAGTTGGACATCCTTAGCACTGCCTCAGAGGTGGGAGAGGCTCCCGCCATCACTGCTGCGCTCGCCAGCCGTGAGCAGCTTCTACCTGAGCAGCGCTCCTCCTGTGGGAGTGCATTGACCACCAGGGGTAGCTCCTGCATTGAGCATCTGCCCCCTGGTGGTCAGTGCGCATCATAGTGACAAGTCATTCTGCTGTTTGGTCAATTTGCATATTAGCCTTTTATTATATAGGATATGTTCCTATATATAATATGTCTTCATTGATTAACACATTTTATAATTTGATATTTGTCAAATTTTGTTTTACATACAGACCCTTTATACCCATCCAATTTGTTAGGAAATCATGGCCAATGCTGGGAGGGAATCAAAGGTTCCTCTTTATGTGAAGTTTGCCTTTAAGAATTAGTCAAACCCATTTTATTCTGCCCTTGTAGTGTTTATGTGGACAGTATTTATTCCTGCCTTTCAGTAATTCTCTTGTAAGTTGTTTTAAGTTTATGCCTCACTCCCTCCATATAGACACACACATGCACACATGCCCTTCGCCTCTCCACTGTGGACTGGGAAAATCTGAGCCTTAAACAATAAATAAATTCCTACTCTGCTGCTGATTAAAGCTACCTGAGTTCCCCCAGTCAGAAGCTACCCAGTTGCCCCTCAGCACCCACTGTTTAGAGAGCCTGATGCTGTGGCTTTGCATTTCAGTGTGGGCTGTCTGTCAGTGGTGACTACTTACATATGACAAGTTTCTCCTAGATTAGTTGAATGCCTGTTTCAGTTTCTCTCAAGAATCTGGCTTGTCTCTTTAAGTTGCCCTGTTGGGTCTCCTCAGAAGAATTTCATATTGCCACCTAGCTCATATTTCAAAGCAGATCATTCCCATTTTGATTAAAAGCCATCTAAGTTGTTTCAAGGAGTGTGTTGAGAAGCCCAGAGAACCTACTTTGTTTTATAGAATATAGAAAAAGATCTTATACCCATTTCCTTTGTGATCGCAAACTCTCATTTCTGCCCATAACAACCAGAGCAGTGTGATCATCGCCATACCATACCAGTAATTGGGAACTTCATACATGCAAGTTTGTTTCAGAATATTAAACTACTAGGAAAAGACACCTCTGTTTATTGTGCCCTGCAGAGTAGCTTATACAATGATGATATTTAATGAACGTTATTTATTGCTAGATTTTCCCCCTCTACATCTGTGAGACTTCATAGGGAAGAAAAATGTCCATTAGCTCTATTGTTAGAAGAGTTACCTATTCTTTTGAATATGAAGGTACTATAGAAAACCAATTTAATAACCCAAGTCTCTATCTAAAGATAAAGAATAGAGAGCACTCTTAGTAAAAATACTCTTTTATTTTTTTAATTCACATTGGATTTTATTTAGAATACTATGTACTATGACATAGGATAGGCTGTGGTAACAAGACACCCTGGATATAGTGGCTTAATCAAGATTGTCACATAATAATTCAGATGGACAGTGCAATTGGGGCTGATGTAGTGACTCCATCATGTCAGGGACCCAGGCTCTTCCAGCTTCAACAATTGCTCCCATCCTGAGGCCCAAAGCAGCTCCTGAAGCCCCCACTATCTTGACCCCATACCAATGAGAGGGGAAAGGAAAAGGGAAATGTGGTCAGTCTTTTGTTGGAAGGATGGTAGAGTTTCTGTCTCTAAGAGAAATGTAAGGATACTGGCAACTTAGTCTGCTCCATTCTGAATGGTGTTAGGAGTTCAAATGAGGCACAGAAAGATGTGCTTTGAGTAGAGCAAGGGTAATTAGTATCATTCAACTTGGAGATGTAATCTATGCAAAACACTTTGAGATTTAAGAATGGGTAACCTTAAGTAGGTGCTGGACACTGCTGAGTGCCTTCCACAGATTTCCTAATTTACTACTCAGTCCTTGGAGCGAGGTATTATCATTCCCTCCCTCATTCCATAGATGAGGAAAGTGTGGCCTGGAGGGGCTAAGTTAGCTGCCCGCAGGCACAGAGCTAATAAGAGTACAGCTTAGAGCTGATACTCAAATTGAGACATTCCGATTCCAGAGTTGCCCCTCAAACCACTTTCTATCCATCCACCATGCAGAGTACTAGGCTGCCTTTTGAAATGGTTTTATTTTTGACAGGATGGAAAATTGTAGGAGCTATTCCAGATTTATACTTAAATGAAATCCAGCTTCTTATTTAAACCAAAAACAAAGAGTTAAAACAAAACAGATTTAATATGTGATATATTTATTTAGCAAATAAATCTGAAGCCTTATTTTTTAAATACCAAGAGTTGTTAATAAATTACTTAGCTATATTCATGTAATTCTTCAGGCCACTTTCTAATAAAGGCAACCTGAAACAATCCATCCTATTATTCGGGGCTTACTCTCACCCTCAGATCATATCATAGGTGATTATTTATCTCCAGGTGCTTTAAATCGCATTTAAATCATTACACTTATTAAATAAGAAGATGACTTTAAGGTGTTAAAAATAACAGTATCCACTCCCTGGATGTATTCGTTCACTAGGGCTGCCACAAAACTATACCGCAGACTGGATGGTTTGGACAACAGAAATTTATATTCTCACAGTTCTGGAGACTGGAAGTCCAAGAGCAGGGCATAGGCAGGTTTGGTCTCCACTGAGGCCTCTCTTGTCTTATGTGTGGCCACCCTCTTGCCGCCTATTCACCTGGTGGTCTCTGTGTGTCCTGATGTTTTCTTGTAAGGACACCAGTCAGATATGATCAGGGCCTCCCTTCTTAGCAGCCTTATTTAACTTAATCACCTCTTTAAAGGCCATATCACCAAATATGTATATTCTGAGGTCCTGGCGTTAGGACGTCAGCCTATGAATTTGCGGAGACAAAATTCCGTCCACAAAATGGACATACTTGGAAACATTGAGACACAAAATCAAACAGTTTGCAGCAGTGAGAAGTTCAGCATTTGAATGTTCCCCTTTCCTCATTACTTTGGCCAAAATAGGATGCGGTACAGGTCATGTGTTACAGTGACCATAAACCTCTTTACCTAACTTTTTTGGCAGCCTTGTTAAGTTGAACATGAAAATTACTCAAAAGACCATCTTGAACTGGCTACTGCTTACATTTTCGCCAGCTTAGCAAGAGGGAAAATTGATGTCACATTAGCAAATGTTTTGCTGGAAAGATCCAGTGATTGCGTGAACTGAGCAGATATGACGGGCAGGCATTACAGTCACTCAGAACAATGCCAGGCTTCTTACCAGAGAATAACTATTAGCCACAGAAGGGCTGAAAACTAATGGTCACTGTTCAGCACAGATGAATCCCTTTTCTAAAGTTGCATTTGTAGAGAATTTAAAGTTCATGGTAGCAAAAGAACATTTTACCTCTTTCGGGTTATGGGAGAGGATAACTACATCACTGAAAAAGATTTGAGGTATTCTGAAAACATCATCAAGGGAATTTATTCCCTGTCTCACAAAAAAATGTTCTGAATTGATACTATTTTAGCTTCTTGACCACTGTATTTCTTTCATTACAAATCTCTTTAGCAAATTGGAAGAAGAGAGAGTACTTGTAGATTTAGTGGATTAACCTGGAGAATAAATGAGGGGAAACCCTAAAATTCAAAAAAAAATCATGCAATTTTCTGAAAATAACCTTTAGACCTCTGAAATGTTTACAAGTTGTACTTTCCTGGCTTGGCATGAGATATATTTTTAAAAGGGGCATTTTTGTTTGTTTGTTTGTTTGTAATAGAACAGACTAGCTAATAAAAATTTCTGACTGTGTGGTTACCACAACACTAGAATCACCTGACATCCACAAAGAACAGTCGGATATTTTCTCTTCAAGTATGATTATTAGAGATCTATGACAACTTGACTGTACCATATTGTATGTAATATAAGTTACATACAACTTTATGCAGATAATATTGATATTGGGTAGGCCAAGATGATGATATCATTAAGAATAGATTAATAATCATACAAAAGCCACCCAAATGACATGTAGTCATACACCTTGAAAGCATTAGATGAAAACTCCTGTATGGTTCCTCCCTTGCTTACATCTCTAGCTGCCAGGTCTCACTCTCTTTATTGAACTCTGGTCTTTCTGGAAATGTATTTACCTCTTCAAGGGACTGTGCTGTTTATCATCTCTAGACCCTTAACCATGCTGCCGTCTTGGCCTGAGATACAAATCCCCCCCTTCACCATCTGGAAGTTAAAATTCCCTTTGAAAGTCCCTTGGATACCAATGCACAGTCTCTCACTAAGTCTAATACTGTCAGTTTGACTATATTTCTGCAGCTTTGTTGAAACACCACATAAAGTAGTTTACCTGTTTTTTAGGCAGCCTATTAGGAAACCATCGCGGACATCATCTTTAGGAACTGAAACAGAGGAAGAGGAGATTTGCATTCTCACCTCCTGATCTCGCCAGGTCCCTGCTCATTTAGTGGCATAGCAAGCGCAGACTTCCACTCACTGATTAAATCGTCCTCTCTCTTCCCTTCTCATCTGCTCTCCAAATTACTGAATTTACATACAATAAATACCTAAAGCTAACTGCATATAAGTAAATCCTCTCTGTTGAGCCACACTGAATCACAACTGAACTTTCACTTAGTCTCTCCCACTAAGCCGTGACATGGTTGGCTCCGGGCCTGTTTCCTTCCCACACTTACATTTACAGTCCAGGGCCCAAAGCACTCCAGAGAGTTTGTTCAATGGGTAAATAAAGGAATGAATGAACAAAACATATCATATTACCCACAACTTTTCTTTGTAAAAGTAACTGAATTTCGTTACTCTACATATAAAAAAAGTTTGTATCACTGACCTCAGTTGTTACTTTCAGGGTAACCAAAAGGTCAGACTCCCTCTATAGTTTTTCTTTGTGAGTTAATAGATGAGATTGCATTTATCTTTTGGACCCAAATTGTTGAATCAACTAGGTGATTTTTTTAAAACTTATTTTTCCAGTTCATTGATGGAATTGACTTCATTGGGCATTAGAGACTGCTTTGACTGAAAGATGATTTCTTGGACATTACCTACCTCTCCAATGAATAAGATCAGACTTCACATGTGGTGTTTTTCCCTGTGCATTTAATCACTGCTGTCTGCATGGAAACGAGCTCTAATATCACACACCTTAAAAATAATAAACAACCTCCCCTAATCCTATGTGAATTTCCAGAAACTGCCTCTCCATCACAACAAACCTTTTCAAAATAGTCATAGGCATTGTCCCTGCTTACTCACCTCTCATTGTGTCTTCTGAGTGGCCATCCCTTTCAGGCTCCCTGCCCTCCTTCCCTGAACCTACTTCTCTTGGAATCAGTGACCTCTATGGAGCCAAATATGTCACCACTTCTATGTCTGGGCCTTACTAAAAGTCTAAGTAGTTATCAACATTTTTGTTTTACTTCTTGAAACACTTGATTCGTTTAGTTTCTGCACCATGACACACACCTGTCCTTCCATGTACCTTAGAAGGCCTTAGTAGACTTCTTAGCAGTCTTCTGGGATCCTAGGCTCCATTCTATCTACTCTTTTTATCTCTATACTTCCTATTATATTTAGTGCCACAGCTTTTAATTTCATCTGCGTGCCAATATGTCCTGTCTGTCTGTCTGTCTACCTGTTTCTGGCACTGACCTCCTTGTTCTGAATCATGAGAATTCTTTCTACTTTACTCTTCACATGGCTTTTTAGAAAGCAACTCAAACATCCTAAAGAGAACTCATCATTTCCATCACCCACAATGAGTTTGCTTTTCAGTAACTGGCACTATCATTCAATTACTAGTAGTTATCCTACATAAAACCCTAAGCATTACTGATTCCTTCTCT
This sequence comes from Myotis myotis, assembly GCF_014108235.1. Taxonomy (NCBI): domain Eukaryota; kingdom Metazoa; phylum Chordata; class Mammalia; order Chiroptera; family Vespertilionidae; genus Myotis; species Myotis myotis. The sequence goes on along the minus strand of NW_023416379.1, from coordinate 65,007,611 downwards.
TTTTTTACGGGACCACCTCTACATGGAATAGAGCAAGTACCATAAGCTCCTCCTCAAAATATAATCAATGCCCACCTCCTCCCTTATCTCCACTGCTACTTCCCTAACCTAAGCCATTGCTGTATTTATCTCTTCTTAGGTAGGAAAGTAACTTTCCAAATCCTCCCCCTGCTTTCACTTATAGTTCCTAACATTCATTCTCCACCCAGTAACTAGAGGGATCCTTTAAAAACGTAGATCATAGATTGGATGGATCATGACCCCCCCACCCCCGTGGCTTCCCAGCACTCTCAGTGCAAAATCCAGGCTGCTTCCCTGCTGATACTGCACCACCAGGTCCTTCAGCCTCTTCTGCTCCATCTTCTCATCGTCCACCTATGTCGCCCTCTCATGGCTTTCTCAGAAAAGCCAGGAAGGACAGTCACTCCTCAGGGTCCTATACCTGCTCCTTCTGCCTGTACCATCCTTCCTGCAGTTTTTGCATGGCTGAGTCCTTCTCTGCATTCTCAGATGTGGCCTTCCATGCCCAGCTGATCAAAAGTAACTCAGTCTACTGAGACAGTCTCTTCTGCTTTAATTCCTTCCATGATGATTACCAAGATCTAAAATTATTAGGTTATTTGTTTTAGTTGTTTATTATATGTGCTATCCTGTATGATTACTGTTGTAGCTCCCACCCCTAAAATGATGTCTATTAGATTATAGGTACTTGGTGCTTAAGGAGTATTTACAGAGTGAATAAGTCAGCAGGGTGTTTCTAAACATAACACACATCTCTATGAAAAGAGAGTGTAAGTACCTATGTAAACATGGCACTTTGGAATATTCAATGAGAGAAAGTTTGTTCTTCCTAAATCTGGATACAATATTGCCCCAAATGTTATGGATTGTACTAAATTTTATGTGTTTGTGAACATAGAATCTTAACATATACTAGTTTTCTAATCCTTTGTTTTTTGTATAATACTTAGGACAGTGGTTTAAGTCAAAGGTTTCATGTTCATAATTTGATAGCAGAGTTCATGTCTTTATCAGGTTAATATTCTTCAATGGATACAAATAATTATTAAAGAATGGTGCTACTGTTAATAAGCGTAATAGTATTTGCTAATATTTTATGGTTTAATGCATTATATTGATATTAAAAATAATACATGTATCTAACATATTTATGCTATAACTACAGCATGTGCAGAGATACAGTGATTATATACATTTGTACTTATATAGAATATATGTGATTTTCAACAAAGTTTTCAAATGAACTTATAAGCCCATATGAGGACGTATACATGAAAATATCCATGTGGCAAAACTGTTCTATTTGTAAAATAAGTGAGATGAGATTTTGTGTTTTTCTAAACTGTGATATAATGGGGTGATCACAAGACTAAGATTCAGAAAATCAGGTTTCGAATGCAGTTTCTGCTACTAACTACTATGATGTTGAGCAGATCATTATATTCACTAGCATGTAAGCTCCATGTGGGCAGGGGTGCTTGTCTGTTGTGTTCACCGCTGGATCACCAGCATCTAGAAAGACTGGGCCCAGTGTAAGTGCTGAACAGAATTTTCTGCATGAATTATGCTTCACAAAATCTCTAGTTTCTACACCTATTAAACAGTGTTCCTCCCAACCCTTTCATTCTGAATAATATTAGAGACCTTTGAATTTAAATTGGGCAGATTCATAGCTGGAACTATTTATTCAGCTTTTACCTGGGCCTTTATAAAATTGTTCAGTCCATCAGAGCTCTTTGCATTGAATATTAGCATGAATAAGGCAAGAGCTAAGTTGGTCTATGTTTGCCATCTTCAGAAGAACTAAAAGACAACTTTAAAATTAAAAATATGTAATTCAGATTCACAAAATTAAATAGGAGAGGAAGGTCAATAGCCAACCTTTTAAATGATGTCTTTTCAAAGTGTGCAGCATTTATATTTTGGAAGCTATTAAGATTTAAAACTGCTCTAAGGATTTTGGGGTACCCTTTAGATATACCCTTTTTTAAGAAAACTTGACATTCCAATTTTTTTTAAAAGCAAAAAAATTAATAGACTCTTCACTTTTAATTTTTTTCTTTTCACTAATTAAAAAAATATGTAATGAATGACAACCATGTGAAACCTGTATTGGGAAATGTACAGAAAGCAGGTCTTGACAGCCTACCTCCACGGTCCCCTGGCCTGCCAGCTGTCCACAGAGCGGACAGAGCCAGCATCCGCATTGAAAAGACGGCAGAGGAACCTGGAGGACTGTGTGCTACTGACAAAACAACAGCCCTTCCCGACCACCGTGCAGCCTCCCACCACAGTCACCAGGATCAGTTCCTCTGTGGGGTTACTTCCCTGTCCAGTGTTTAATGAGACCCTGACCCCTTTTTAAAAAACCCATTGCTGCTCTTACCCTGTCACTCTCTATCCCCCGTCTCCTGCCTCACGTTTTTACACAGCAGGTATTACCAGTGATATTATTTGTTTAATTGTCCATTCCTTTCTGGTGTACACACAAGAAATACACACAGTGGAATGTAAGCTCCAGGATAGCAGGAAGTTTGTCATTTATCAGTATGTTCCCAGCACCTAGAGCAGTGTGTGACACACATTAGGGGCTTCATAAATATTGGTTGGTTGGTTGGATGGATGGATGGATGGATGGATGGATGGATGGATGGATGAAAATCTGAAGGAATGTATGCTCTAACCTGAAACTCCTTACTGCTGATCCCTTAACTGTTTCTCCTCCAGTTTCCAACATCACCTTATTTAGATTTAAAGTTTGCCCACACTTTCTCTAGCCATGATTATCAAAGAATCTGGTCTCTCCCCCCCCTCCCACCCCCCCCCTCCCCCCAGCTGTATTGCCTCACCCTGCCTTGGAAACTTTTGTCACAATTGGTAATAAACCCTTGGGGCTTGTCCCGACCCCTCAGGAGGGATCTGGCCAATGTGTGTGCATGAAGGACGTGTTGCTCTATCACAGTCACTTCATAAAGGACCTACATCTAAGAAGGAGACACAGTATTTAGATACATATAAATATACCGAAACTATACAGCACTCAGAACGGCCGTAAATGAAGTCCCTGCCTTTGGTATGTGTACACATTCTACAATAACAAGTCAATGAACAAGACAGACACCAGAAAGAGAAAATGTAGAAAATTCCTATGCCTTTGCTGGTTAAATGGGAACATTTGCATAAATGTTGGCAGGAGTGCAAATTGCTGCAATGTTTCTAAAGGACAATTTAGAAATAGCTATTAAGATTAAACAGATCCCTACACTTTGACCAGCTTTTCAATGTCTAGAAATGTATTCTATAAAAACTCTCTAACAACTGAGACTGCTCATCAAGAAAGAGATGGTTTAAGTATGATACCACATAGCCATATGATGGAACAGTGCACTCATTAAAAACAATAAACGGATGAGTTTGTATTATAATTCTATTAAATGGATAGAGAAAATTGCACATGTGGACTGTGGTATCATCCTGTTACTGAGTTTATCCCACTGTTCTCCATACTAGGGATAGCAGTCAGCAATATTCACATGTCTCTCTCTCATAGAAATAAGTTCTATTTGGGGAAACCGACAACAAACAAATTGAGGTTTACTAGAAGATGGAGCAGTGCTCTGAAGAAATATGAAGCATGGCAAGAGGATAAAGATTGATGAGGATTGAAACAGAGACCCAAATAAGATGAGGGAGCAAGGCAAAAAAAAGTCAGCAGGGGCAGCCAGGAAGGAAACTGGGCCTGAAACACATGCTTGGAGTGGATGAGAAATTCAAGGAAGGAAGTGTGCACATGGGATGAGGGTGAGATCTGAGAGGTAGCCGGGTCCTAGGTAACATTTTGTAGGCAATGAAAACAATTTTGGATTTTCTTTTCATTTCGATGATAAACTATCACAAGAACTTGAGCAAGGAAGTATCATAATCACACTTGTGTTCTCCTGTAGAGAATATTCAATATTGAGCCCGTATCACATAACCAATGATATCTTTTATTAGACAATCTAGAAAAGGGGTGCAAAGATAAAAAATCTTTGGAGGAAAACATTCACTTTTTCATATGGCTTATTTAACAGTGTTTTAGGCACCTGCTTCACAGAAGTGTTATGAAGATTGAAAAATTTATGTGTATATTCATATATATATATGTAGTTTCTGAATGTGCCTATGTATATAAAGCATTTTTCATATATTATTAATGGATATTAAATGATACTTTAGAGAAATGGAAATAAACCCAGAAATGCTTATGGGATGTATAGATGAAAAAGGCATGGCAGGTGTTAAAAGTCTAATAGTTTCTCTAACCTTTTGATATTGCCCTAATCAAATAAATGTTCTAGAATTTCATTTCCATGCTGTAAATAGAATGTTGCTTAATATTCTATTATTCTAACAGGGGCTCAAGGATATTGCTCTAAAGTCCAAGGGCCATGAGATAACTTTGAAACCTTGGAATTAAGATAATATCTATTCAACCTACATAAGCAACATACATGTCATCTTTAATGAGAGTGTGTTTGTTAAAGTGTTGCGAAAATCATCAAATAAAATACTGAAGTTTCTCTACGAGGACTGCTGCTAAGTGGCAGTACCCAAACCGTGGTATTTTCCATGCTTTCTTCCAAGTGCCTCTTCTCCTTTAAAGGACATGGCCCCTCATTTAGGACGGTTCCCACACATCGGAGCATTCCAGATTAGGTTTTCAGCATTCTCTTTCCACAGAGCAATTTGGTGCCAAATCTATTTTTTCATTGAAGCTCACAACTTCGGCAGCAATAATACAATGAGTTCATTTTGGCTCGTTAAGATTCAGGCAGTTCCTGAAGCCGGAGCAATGGTGCCACCCCTCTTGGCCGAAGCACGCTTTGGCAAAAAGATTTAATCAATCAGATGATTCTGTCAGACACTGTTTTTCTGAGTTTAACTTTTAACTATGCGCATAATGGACTATTATATTTGCAGAGTCCATATTCAGGAAACTGCCTAAACCAAACTTAGAGTTCCTTTCACTCTCTCCTGCCAGAGTCGGGCCACAAGAAGTTAAAAAGCACCATCCAGAGAAGCACAGAAACGGGAATGGCAGCTGAAATGAGGAAGATGGTAAGACAACCAAGTCGAGAGTCTACGGATGGCAGCATCAACAGTTACAGCTCCGAGGGAAAGTAAGTGCCGTCGGCTCACCTGTGTGGCTTTAGAACCATGGGCATGTGGTGATAGGAAACATAACACAGCCACCTGGGGCGACTGCGAGCTTCTTCACTTCACTAGCTGGTCAGTCATCCATTTAAAAACACCTGACCTTGTGAGACAGACACACAGACACACAGACACACCTCTGCACAGAACTAGTCATGCAGAACCTTCGAAGGAATGATGCAATGTTGGGTTAACATAAACTGATCTCTATCACTCAGAAAAGTTCAGAATAGTCCACTCATAGATGTTTATGGTAGCAATGTCACCTTAATGGATTCTTTCATGCAGGAAACTCATTGTCAGGCCTGATTACCAAAATCTGAATTAAAATTTAGAAGTGAGGAACAGACCGACAGCTGTCAGAGAGGAGGCGGTTGTGGAGCTGGTGAAAAACCTGAAGGGAATAAGCAAAAACAAACAACAACAACAAAAAACCCTCATAGACACAGGCAGCAGTGTGGTGATTGTCAGAGGGAAAGGGGAATGGAGGGAGAGGTAGAGGAGGACATAAGGGGAATAAATGGTGATGGAAGGAGACTTGACTTGGAGTAGTGAACACACAACACAATGTACAGATTATGTATTGTATAACTGTACACCTGAAACCTATGTAATTTTATTAACCAGTGTCACCCCAATAAATTCAATAAAAAAGGAAAATCAGGAAAAGAAAAAGAAAAAAGAAGTGAGGAACTAATTTTCATATTCTTACACTCTCATAACAGCAACTTACATTTTTGTGTTTTTTAAAACATCACTAACTCATTTTTCCCTTAAGATAAAAGCCCAGAATCTATCTTCCTTGTTGCTGTTTTATTAAAGAGTTTTAGTTAATTCTAAAATTAAGTTTGAAAAAATATAACTAGAATTTTTTTTTTTTTTTTGCTTACCTGGTTTGTTTTTTACTATTTCATTTTCCTATGCTTGAGAATTTTTCTGATAAAACTGAATTTTTACTGAGGTGACAGATCTTACAAATTAATAATTATTATTCTTCAGTGGGTTGCTTGGGAATTAACCATGTAAAATTTTTTATAGTTATTCATTTATCACCATTTAAATAACTAATTTACCAATCCTAATATTAATATTTTATTGTATTTTACTGGAATTTTTCTATTTTGTTCAGAAAATGAAATAAAAGTATGCCAAGTTCATATTTGCGATATGCTTTCCCATCCCTAAAACTTATTTGATCAAATTATTGGGATGCATGCTATCAGCTGAGACCAAAAAATCAGCAGGGGTGAAATTTATGGAGGTAAACTTGCTGACCAAAACACCAATATGTGATGAAGTCTTACAAAGCAATATCCAAATGCAAGACTGGAGACATTTTTTATATAAAAATTAACAAATCAAATAACATTTACATCCATCATGGATAGGCCCCTTAGCCTCTCAAACATTCCTTTTCATAGTCTCTGGATGGGTGGTCATATATACCCTTCTAATTCCCTTGATTATGAAAAAATAGTATCTGGGGAAGCACATTTGAAGCAATAAATCCCTATGGACATCTGTTTATTTTAAAAATGCTCACTGCCGTCCAACCACCTAACAAGCCTGGTTCTTGTTACCCAGGATACATCAATAAACAATAAGAGCATAATCACTGCTCTGGTGGAGCTCACAGCCCAGGAAATTCAGGCGGTCATGCTGTAGTAAGCAACAGACACATTTTAATCAATCCATTGCATTTGAACTAAGTAAAAATCTCAGATAATATAGAAATGCAATTCACTCAAAATGAATAAGTTAAACATTTTATTTTTAAATAAGAATGTGTATTATGCTAATATATTTATTTAAGAAATCATTAGGTATTTTTAAGTTTAGCATTAATATTACACAATGTTTATGAGCAATTATTTAAAGTTCATGATATAAAAATGCGCATCTTATGTTTTATGTCAGTGATATACTAGTATTTAGGTAGGGAATTTTATTTGTAGGCGTCCAGAAAATGTAAGATATTAAAAACTGTAACAGAGCTCTCTTGACTACCACATCTGCTCTTAATTTGAGAGTTTAGATCTTTTCTCAATCAATGATGACTCTCATATGCTTGCTTGGTGCAGAGGCGATGCAATCAATAAGTGAACCGATTGTCTAAGCAGTGTTTATGATCCGTGATCAGAATCAGTAGCATAATGGAAACTATGAAGAGAATTCTAGGAGAGCTAATGTTCTGATTTTTGTACTTTTGCTGATAGCTTAATATTCCCTGGAGTGAGACTAGGAGCGGACAGTCAATTTAGTGATTTTCTCGATGGGCTGGGACCCGCCCAGCTGGTTGGCCGCCAAACCCTCGCCACCCCTGCAATGGGTAAGAATCAATTTTTCTACAGAAAAAGTGATATTTCATGGTTGACAAGGTCATTTAAAGTAGCATAATTGTAATGCAAGTGAAAAGTAACATTTCAGCTAGGGTGTTACTGGTTTCAAATGACTGTTCTAATTTCCCATGCATTTTTCTAACTTGAGATAGTATGCAAAATGAATAAAGATAGTCCTACAGCCAAAACCGGTTTGGCTCAGTGGATAGAGCATCGGCCTGCGGACTGAAAGGTCCCAGGTTCGATTCTGGTCAAGGGCATGTACCTGGGTTGCGGGCACATCCCCAGTGGGGGATGTGCAGGAGGCGGCTGATTGATGTTTCTCTATCATCGATGTTTCTGACTCTCTATCTCTCTCCCTTCCTCTCTGTCAAAAATCAATAAAATATATTTTAAAAAAAAAAAGATAGTCCTACATCTTTGAATTATCAGAAAACCCCTGTCAAAATAGAGAGTCTCCAGTAGATCCATAATGAATGGAGAAAATTATATGTAGCATGTACCATAGCTGTTTCCTGAAGGACATGAGATTGCATCTTGAAAGGACCCATATAGCACTCAACAAAAGGCTTGAAAATAGGCTGATGCAGAGGCACATCATCATAGAATTTCACACCACCAGAAATGAACAGAAAGTCCTCCAGCAGGAAATCTTCTGAAGAGGATAATTCTATGCAAAACTATCAAAATCAGATTTCCATTGGACTCTTCAACCACAACACTGGGAGCTAGAATTCTAATGAGCATTATCTTCAAAATTCTGAGTAGCAATTGGTTTCCAGCACAGAGTACTATAGCCAGCCAAGTTTTCAAGTAAGTTTAAGTTTAAGGCTAAATAAAAACTCAGGACAGTAAAGGCCTCCAAACATTTTTCTCATACCCAACATTGCTCAGAGAACTATACTTCCATGAAATGAATCAAGTGAATTTTAAAAATTGTGAACTAAAATGAGAAGATGAGATCCAGTAAATAAATGTTTCAACACAGAGAGAAACAGTTGGTAGTGAAGGAAAACCTAAATATAACAGCTGTAGTAAGCTTTCAAAGCAATTTGTTCAAATTATATCATGTCAGGCTTCCTAAGATTAAAATCTATAGAATACCTAATGTATTTGATTTTATGGAAGAGGTACACAACTCAGTAGTGTGTGGGGTTGAATTAGTGATACGTACATAAAAGTGTAAGCAAATGCTTTCTAAAAAGATACTTATTAAGTGCAGGGAAGGGGAAGAGCTGTCCAAGAAATGAGAAGTAATAATCATAGTATTCCAGTCCACTCCGCCATAAACAATGTTACATAATCATAATAATATAAATATTAATACTGGAAAATGGGATGACCGAAAGTATCTAGTATGTGGTGGAGATAGGAAAGAAGTGAGAGAGTTTGAAATTAGAAGTCAATAATAATATCCTCAATTGAAAAACTAGGGTGATATCTGATAAGTGTAATACTTAGAGATATGGAGGCAAATGCCAAAAAGTGAGAAATAGATCAGATGAAAATATTGAGACTTATGAAAGCAGTGACCCTTGGAAGGCATGAAGTTGACAGAGAGAATGGGAATCTTTTATACTAATAAAAATCATCTTATAGCCCAGCCAGTGATGCTCAGTGGTTAATTGTGGATCTGTGATCCAGAAGGTCAAGGTTTGATTCCCAGTCAGGGCACATGTGGGCCCAATCCCCAGTGTGGGGTGTGCAGGAGGCAGCTGATCAATGATTCTCCCTCAACATTGATATTTCTCTCTCTCTCTGTCTCTCTCTCTCTCTTCCTTCCTCTCTGAAATAAATAAAAATACATTTTAACAAACAAAATAGACGTCTTATAGAACATTTTGACTCATTAAACTATGTCTATATGAAAAGACCAGGAGACCTCCAAGAGCTGAGATCTAAAACAGAGTGACAGAACTAATGAACAACTGACCTGGAAAATAGAACTCACAACTGAAAAATGGAGATGACTCAACTAAAAATAACTTCAAAATAATTAAATTTAACATTTTCAGAGATAAAGTATTATATCCATCAGAAAAAGATTATCTTATTTAAAGTGGATAAAGCATATGACAAGCAAGACATAAGAGAAGGAATACAAGTTGAAATTACTTAGAAATAGGTTCAGCCTTCCTAATAATCAGGAAAGTGCAAATTACAACTTTTTAACCACCAGGTTAGCAAAAATTAGACATATTGTTAATACCACTATTAGTGGGCTATAATACTTCTGGTGATAGTGCAAACTGGTACAGCCTTTCTGAAGGATATTTGGCAATATGCATGGAATTTTGAATGCCCGTTCAATTAGACGCAATAATTTAAAATCTGAGAATTTATGATCAAGAAGCATTGACAACATATGCAAAAATTCTTTTTAGAGCTATTCATTATAATGGTAACAATGCAGATAGCCTATATTTGGTTAAATAGTTAATGACATGCCTATTTAGTGGCCCATACAGTCAATAAACTGAGGATGTATGGTCATAATAGCTAGATAGATAAGTAAGAAGGAAGGAGGAAAGGATGGGAGGAAGAGAGGAAAGTACTGATGAGATTGCTAGGATATTCACCAAAACAATAATGGTGATTCTCTAAATGGAAATATAGATAGATTATGCTTTTTATTGAGAAGTATTGTATACTAGATGACATAAAGGGTAAGAAACCTTATTAGAGTACAAGAATCACTTAAATACCTCAGTATATTGTTGTTAAGCAATTTATAACCCAACCTGGGATTCTCTTAAGTGGATTAGTACCTGAAAAATGAAGAGAAACATTTTGAAACCTGATTTGGAAGTAGGGAGAGGAGAGCGAGGAGGGGGGTTTCTAAATCTTTGTTTTTATCAAGATCATAAATATCCTAATTTGGAGCCTATTAACAGACCTCTATTTTTTTAACTGCACATAACTTCAAAGAAGCTGAAACATTTGCTTCCCTCCACTTGCAGGCGATATACAAATTGGAATGGAGGATAAAAAGGGCCAATTAGAAGTTGAAGTGATTAGAGCACGAAGCCTCACGCAAAAACCTGGCTCCAAATCTACACCTGGTAAGGGAAGGGGTTTAGACCAGAAAATATCACACGGGCAAGAAACTCAAAACACCTGCTGCATTGAAGTTTATATGCTGGGGTTTTTTTTATCATCTGATTGATTAAAAAGGCAGCTTTTCTGTGTTCTTTGAGACTATAAAAATGAATCTTTGCACAATTATTCTGTCAGAAAGTATTAGGAATAATATTGTCATATTAGGAAAAGTTCAGTTATGATTGTTTCTTAGCTTATGTCAATTAGTTTTTTGGTACATTTAGAAATGCAAAAGGAAAAAGTTTTGTTTTAATACAAGGAAACAATGAGCTTTAAGATATAAACCTGAATTGTAATTCCAGATGTACCCCAAGTAAGTCAAAGTCTTAAGGTAACTTGCATACATTTATTTGAAATGATGAAACTGGCTGTAGTGATAACATATGGGAGTGAAGGAGTAGAATTTCTGAAGCACTTTACATTGTAAAAGATTTAAATAGTCAATGGAAAACTTTCCGTAAGCATCTCTAAATCCCTAGGAAGGTATTTTCTAATATAACCAATTTAATGTAAACGATTAACTTCTCATGCATTAATGTCACCTTTGTTTAGCTCCATATGTCAAGGTATATCTTTTGGAAAACGGGGCCTGTATAGCCAAGAAGAAGACAAGAATTGCACGGAAAACCCTTGATCCTTTGTATCAGCAATCCCTGGTGTTTGATGAAAGTCCGCAGGGTAAAGTTCTTCAGGTGAGTAATAGCTCCTGTGACTTTTTCCTTTGAAAATCCACATTATCCCTGTAGACACTGAGAGGTGATCAAACAGGAAGAGACTCACGTTCAGTGGAGAGGAATGCGGTATAACATTCTCCCGTAGAGAAAAATAGCAAGTCGCTGTTGGCTGCGAAATTAATGTATTAAAATGTATATGGGTCTAATGGACTTTAATAAAATTAAACTTTTTCTTTTTTTCTCTACCTTCTTTTCTTTCTTCTCTCTATCCTCTCCTCTACTTTTGCCCAATTTGTCGCTCCTTGCCTCATCTTGATAGCTAGATGTAGATGATGATGATAGATAGATAGATAGATAGATAGATATCAAGGCAAATGATGCCAGTAATAGTTTATTGAGCATTATTATCTACAGACATGAGACACAATGAAGAAGAAAGGAAAGGAAAACGGAAGTGTTCAGGGACCCCCAAATATTCAGGACTGGCTAAATGTCAGGTGCATTGCCTGCCTTCCATCGAATCTAAAAGATATTGTGAAGTGTCTTTCTGAGCACCTTCATGTTAGTATCTTCTTACCTAGTTTTCCTCTGTGGTGTCGGTTATATTCATTTCCTCTCCTTAGCTGACTGGCCCCCTTTACAGAATAGTTGCTTTCAACTCTCCTAAGGTACAACTCTAGAGAGGAGTTTAAGTTTATTGCCTTTCTCTGTCTCTGCAGGTGATCGTCTGGGGAGACTATGGAAGAATGGACCATAAATGCTTTATGGGTGTGGCCCAGATCTTATTGGAAGAACTTGATCTGTCCAGTATGGTAATCGGATGGTACAAATTGTTCCCACCGTCATCGTTGGTGGATCCCACACTCACTCCCCTAACCCGCCGGGCTTCCCAATCATCTCTGGAAAGTTCAACTGGGCCTCCCTGCATTCGATCGTAGTGAACTCATACTAGAGTCATTCCAATAAAGCTCTACCTTTCAGGGTAATGATCGGAACCAGATATTTCATGATCAAAAGCATTGTTGGAGACAGACAATCAACTTGTGCTTTGCCTGTAGTAGTTTTTCAATAATGTGTCCCAACTGTTGTTTCAAATCTGGCTTCATATGACAGAACAAGGCAGTGTATCAGATTACAATAAGAGCCAACAAGCTAGTGAGAACCACTGATGCTTCTAAAAAACAGAAAAAGAAGAAACTTCAAATTCACACACACACACGCACACACGCACACACACACACACATGCACACACGCATTTAAGCCCACACGCACGCACCCCAAATTGAACAAACTGGAAACTCTCGCTCTGTGATAAGTTGTATTTCACACGTTTTTACACAGACCACGAGCAGTGTTATTTCCCTGGTGTTTGACAAGTTTTGTTCTTTTGTGTTTTGTTTCTGTGTGTGTTATTTGTTGCTTTTGGATTTGTTTTGTTTCGTTTTTTACTGAGTTTGTTATTTACACTGGTTTTCGGCTGTGTCATGACAGGCCTCGTGATGCTTACAGAGACCCTTCCTTTCTTTTTCCAAACTCGCCACAAAAAGGGCTGAAGCAGCCTCTGTAGCATCTCCCCTGCGTGTTCAACAGCTGAACAAGGCGAGGCCCCTGAAGGGCTCCACTGGCTTTCATGCTATAATTCTTCAGTCTGATGTGTGGAAACCCAGAAAACAAAAAAAGTTATCTTCCAAAAAAATAATCCCTGAATCACCATGTTTAATGGAGAGCACATCTGTTCACATTCTAAAAATATTTCTTTTCCATTGTTCTGCATGGAAGACTTTTAAAGGAGTCAATCTGCAACTAATGCTGGGAACTAAAATTAACTGCATAATCGTACCTTGGAAACACTCCTTGTAATGCCTTTTTCTTCCCGATATAAAAAAAAGTATATGCTCATGTGTATAAACCACACTTTTGACTTCAAATGGTGATTAAAATGGATTTGGACCTAAGACACTGTGGGCTATGCCCGGGCTTCTCGGCCGTGCCTCAGTGCAGACACACCCGTCCACCCGGAAAGAGCATGGTATGAGCTGTTCAGTATTTCACTGGAAATTCCAGTTGAACTATCCTGCACTAAACTAATGTTTTTATCGAATTTTAGTTTACATTTCTTTGAGATCGATGCAAGCACAAAGCTCGTTTTTGTTTTTTTTAATGCAAAGTATCTTACTTTTTTGGGGGGAGATAAAACAAAGTCAAATTTCAATGTGCATTTTCTTCATCTGAGTTTTTCTTGGCCTTGACTTTCCCTTGTGGCATTCTGTGTGTGCGTTCCATACTGCAGACTGCAGGTGCATTGACATGTTCTCCTCCTTTTATGAGTCATTCAACTTTTGTGACTACACAGATAGAGCAGCATGACTTGGAACTGTTCAACGCTGCATGCACATTTTGTAAAAAAAAATAATAATAATAATAAAAAATGAAAGAGAAAAGAAACAAAAGGCTATTTAATAATGTATGTTAGTTCCATCTAGGCCCGCTTGTATGTTGCATGTACTTGTACATTTTGCTCGTTAATTACTATACTGAAATAACCAAGAAATCTAAGCCATCCATTTTTGTTATAGGCATTTTGCAGGTTTCTGACAGACTCGATCTGTGAGCCTGGGGTGAAATGTCTATAGATGGACTTTATTTTTTACCCTCTGGAAAACGTGATGTAGTATGGACCAAATTCCTTCTAATAAATATTTTGGTGTAGATTCTAACTGTGGGGCTGTGACACATGTAGACACTGTGTACACACTAGGTTTTAATCCATAGACATACTGCCTGCACCAAGTGAATTCTTTATCATTATTTACACACGCCAGAATCACCTGCCCATCATTCCACAGGGCACAGACTGACCACTACTCACCATGCTGAGCAGGAAGAACTGAGGCATTGGTGCACTTCTACTAGACTCCGTTCTGTCTTAGTGGCCAACAATCAACTATAATTGGGTAGTACCTTTCTATTTTGACCACTTGTCTTAACACTCCCCTGTGCTTTTAAATGAACTTCCAACTCATGTATGTAAACATGTTTAATAAAATTTACTTTTCATGTCTGTCGGTAGCCATCTGTGTTCTATGTTTTGCCCAGATATCCACTGTGGGTTCTATGGTGCAAAATGGGAGCCAGATCATGGGAAGGGGAGGTTGGGATTTGTTGTCTGCTGCGGGCATTTGACTTGACTTGTCACTGCACTATCTATGTCTTAATCTATGGCCCAAAGGGTACTTTGCATCACGTACAAGTTTTCACTTTGTCAGCCTGTCTAAGTGAGCACATGACTATACTTCTGAAAAGTGGCATTATTAAAAAACAATAAATCTCATGAAAATAAAATGGAAGGTTGTTTTTCTGCTGCTGTTTGGGTGTGCTAATAAAAGAGACAACTCTGTTGTCCAATTGCCAAATCATCTCACGTAATGCGACATATCAAAATGTCAATTCCTGCGTCTCTCGTCAAAGCATCTGGGTCCTCTGTCCGTCTTTCTCTTCCGAACCCCTAATGGATTTGTAAAACCTTGCCTTAGTGTAGGCTCACTTAACAAACCAAGAAATATATTAAATCCTCTTCAATCGAACCTTAGGAAATATAGTTTCCAATATAGTAGAGTCTCTAAAAGTGACATGATAAAAGAGAAATTATTAGCTTTCTTAACTTAATTTCATGATAATTTTTTTTCTCCAATAGTGTGTTTACAGATTTCACAATCAGCATTTTCACACTGAAGCACTGATCCCATGTTGTTTGGTAGTAAAATAACTGTTGAGATCTACTTTTCACCTTTTAAGGGCCCTTACATTTGTAAAGCAAAATAAACATAGCTGACTCAGTACCAAATTTGAGACTATAAAGCAATTTGAAACATGTCACTACATCAGTTATTTCAAGTTTTTTAAACAAGTTGACTAAATCTTACCCTGTTGAACCAATCAGTTGTTTGGTCTACAGGACATGAAATTATCTGTTAGGCTGGGTCAACAAGAGACTAAAACAGTGATGGATTCCGTTGACAGCCAACTGTCAGAGTGAAGCTGCTTAGTGCACAGGCAGCGAGAGAGCACATAAGTGTGTGTGGGGGGGGTGGGGGGGCGGAGGGGGGACTAGTCTGCCATTAAAATAGGCAACTGAATGTGGCTCCTATTTTCTAGACAGAAAAGCAAAAGTCTCCTGTCAAGTCAGACACATCTGTGCAGCACTATGACCTCAGGGCCTGCAACGAAGAGAAGTAACCAGAGGAGAAGCGATTTTGCTAAGTCTTCATGGTTTCTTGTTGAACCTGACAACCTACTTTCTGGAAATTCCAGCCAGAGATATAGGATCTGATTTTACTTAACTAACAGCATTAAGGGCTTTGTTGGGTGCTAGATATTAAGCACTTGGGATATAAAAATGAAAAGAAAAAAGACCTAACTAAGAGCATTCAGGGCTTTGTTGGGTACTAGATATTAAGCACTTCAGACAAAAAGAAAAAGGGAAAAACAAAAAAACCTTACCCTGTCTTAAAGGAGCGCTCTGTCTATGAAGAGGGATCATTGCATTTAAAAAAAAAAAATTGCAATTACATACATTTTACTAGTGTACAAAGGGCTACAGGATTGTGTTTAATTCTCATAATAGCCCTATGTGTTAAATACTCTTATGGCCCCTATTTCTCATAAAGGATCTGCAGCTTGGAGCGCTAAGCAAGAGGCCAAAGGTCACAATGCAGTTGGGGATGGAGCTGGGGTATGAACTGAGGTGTGGAGGACTCTGAGCCTGTATCTTCAAGATGAGCTATATCTTCAAGAACAAAGAGCCCACCGGATTGGAAAGCCCTCTAACCCAACCATCCTCTGCCTGAAGCAGCCTTTGGCCTGCATGGTTTCTCAAGCGCCTGTGCTATTACGGGGGGAGGTGCCGGAATAGGGACATGAGCAGGTGAACTCTTTTCCATCCACTAAAATGTCTAAGGTTGTTCTCCACTGACTCTCTCTCTCTGTGTGTCCTCTTCTGCTGCAGTCACTCTTGGCACTATCAAACCTCTTGAGTACATCCTATGCAGGTTTCAGGAAGAGAAATGAATCAAGGATGCAGAACAAAGTGATCTGTAGCCAAACCCAGACTTATCCTTTGGTTCCCAGAAAAAATCATCATCTGAGTACCCGTACCCTACTTCTTGCCCCCGTCCCAATGCAACAGTGTTCCTCAGTTCTGCATCGTCACAAAAATCTGCATCTTGGAGTTGAACTGATACACCTTGACTCCCAGCCCCACGGAGTTTCTCGGCCCTCCCAGAGTCAGTCCATACGCCTCTCGGGTGTCTGCTTCCAAAAGAGATTCCATTGCCTTATCCCTCCTTGTAAACATTAGTCACAATTCTACTTGGCCCACTTTGGTTATATACCATTGGGGCTTGCCCCTACTCCTCCAGTGGGATCTGGACAATGTGTATGCATGAATGACAGTTGCTCTACCACAGTCACTTCATAAAGGACCTACATCTAAGAAAGAAGGAGGCACAGAATATAAATATAAATATAAATATAAATATAAATATAAATATAAATATAAATATAAATATAAATATAAATATACATATAAATTAAATATAAATATAAGTATAAAAATAAATATAAATTAAATATAAATATAAATACAAATATAAATTAAATATAAATATACCAAAACTAAACAGCACTCAGAATGGCCATAAATGAAGTCCCTGCCTTTGATATGTGTACCAGTACACATTCTACAATGACAAGACAATGGGCAAGACAAAGTCCGGAAAGGGGAAATGTAGAAAATTCTTGTGTCATAGTTGGAAAAATGGGTACCTCCATATGAGTCAACAGGGTCATTGCCCTCCCTACACACACACACACACACACACACACACACACACGAATGTAAGCTCCACGATAGCAGAAAACCTGTCATGGTTTTTTGGACTAGTATGTGTCTTGTTATCTCTTCATTCCTCTAGATTTTCCAAGTTCTACCAACACATAAAGTAAAATCACCAGAGAGTACACACCCAGTCACATTGACTTATTCCTGCCATCATGCTCACTCCATGTAAAATCACCACGTTTGTCTATAATGTTTTGCCTTTGGTTTTTATTGAATATTAATTAAAAATTATTCTTGCCTAGCTGGTGTGGCTCAGTGGTTGAGTGTTGACCCATGAACCAGAAAGTCACAGTTCAATTCCCAGTCAGGGCACATGCCTGGGTGCAGGCTCGATCCCCAGTGTGGGGCATGCAGGAGGCAGCTGATCAATGACTCTCTCTCATTATTGATGTTTCTCTCCCTCTCTCTTCCTCTCTGAAATACACACACACACACACACACACACACACACACACACACACACACACAGTGGGGCCTTGACTTAGGAGTGTCCCGACTAACAAATTTTTTGAGATACCAGCTGTCTCTCAGCCGACTTTTTGCATTGAGTTGACAGAGTAATTTGAGTTAACGAGCTCCTTAATGAGCTCCTTAATGAGCTCGGTCTTGGAACGAATTAAACTCCTAGGTCAAGGCCCCACTGTGTGTGTGTGTGTGTGTGTGTGTGTGTGTGTATTTAATTCTTACATTAGCTATATATTTTTGTCAGATATTTTCCAATATATCACTAAGCATTTTTCTTTTTTCAAATAGATGTACATGATGCTTTTGTTTGTGTGCTCAACAATTCGTCACTTAGTGTCTGAAAAATTTTTTCTTCTATAGACTTGCGCCTTCTTCCACCACTGGGTTCTTAGCCTTTTATCCAATTTGGACCCTTATGGTGCCTGGTAAAGCCTTTAGACTCCTTCTCAGAATAATATTAAACTCATTTAAAAATTACATACAGTTAGAAAAAACAACTATATTAAAAAATTTAAAACATTTTAAAAACAAATTTGTGAAGGATTCATACATATATATGACTTCTTTACTGTAGGACTAAATAAAATAGTGAAAGACCCAGTAACTACTGTATTTTTGAAGTAATGATGAGCAAAAATAATAATTCAAGTTATCTGCAGCAACTCTAATGTGTTATAAAAATATCTGTAAATTTTATTGACAATGATGTCACAGCTACTATTATGCTATTGTGGTTTGTTGCCTACAGTGATAGTGGAAAGAAATGCCCAATTTTCAACTAGAGATAAGAAAAAAGTAAAGGGGCATTTCTTTTCTTCTCATCCGAGTTCATGGACCTCCTAAATTTCTTCCTGGGACCACTACAGGAGTAATATAACCCAGTGTATGGTCTCAATATACCCTGGCTATTCAGAGCTCTGCTCCACAATTACATTCCAATATCAACTATGGTGGAGCTCATGGCTAATGTATTTTTTCTCTCTTTATGCCTTTTTCCAATCCTGTTATAATAAAATGGGTGGATGAAATTCTTTGTAAATCCTTTTGAAATGATTCAAAGAAAAAATGACGTAAACTAGCATTTCAGTGCCTGGCACATAGAATGTGTACAAAAAACAAGATGGTAAAACGAATGAGTGGCAGAAAGAGTGAGAGCTAACTTTACATTCTCCTAGATCACTGTTTTCAGTCTATTAGAACTTGATCTCTTTTTGATAAACATAAAAATTTCACCTCCTACTCCCAACATGGCTATGGTTACAATGCTCAAGGGGTCTATAGCTCTTCCTTCAGATAAGAGACAAAGTTAAGTTCTATACTTTTTGGTTGCCTGAGGCCAAGATTTGTCTTGAATGTAATTCTCCATCTTGTAGTCTGAAAACAATACTTTGGTTAGGTCTGCTTTTGTTTTTCTTTTATTTAAATGTATTATCATATCAAAAATGGTGTTTTGATTTCTCAACCTATGCATACCAATATGGAGACGTCTGCACTGGGGAAATAGCTCATTAACATTGCAAGTATAACCCATATGAAACTGGCCTGCTCTCCGGTGATGCCGAGTGGGTGGATCTGACTTTCAGTAGAAAGGTGGGAGGGCCCAGGCCTGGAAAGCAGTGTCCAGGTGAAGCTGGTCATGGCTTTCAGACACTTAGATGTCTGCTCCATTTAATGCACATTGGTAAGTTGAATCCCCTGGAGCAATGCTCTAAGAATTCTTTTCTTACCCTTTAAAAACTTGTTTCTCTTGAAGACATTTTCAAATAATGCTCCAGAAAACTGCGGAGCAGTCTTGTCTCTAGATATTGGTAGAAAAGGTAGAAGGTTCCAGAACTTTCAAAACTCCAGCCAGAGCTCTGAGCTGTAACTTGATTGGCGATGTGGTCAGGGCTGGGAAGAGGAATGGGACACAGGGCAGGCGGGAAAGTCCCACTGTCCTGAGACGTTAGATGGAGGAAAAGAAAGCATGATTCCCTTAATTTAATAGCAGCCACTCACCAAATATGACTCTAAGCTAAGTAAATTGCTTCCTAGAAAAGTATGCCATGAAAACCCTGACTGGGTGGGAATTAAAAAAGAATCAGAAATTCAAAATAGTCTGTCTTCACCTCCAGGGAGGCTGTGCAATATTTGTGCATTTCCACCGCATTAATAACACGCAAACAGAGGTTGTATTATATGGTTCTTCTCAATCTGAATATTCCGTTTCAAACCTCACCCTGCCATACTAGCTCAATGCCAAAAACTCAAAATTATAAACAAGGGTTCCCGGGAGCGGCCTCAATCCCTGCCCTCTGTTGGTAAGAACAGGAACTTCATCAAAAATGGGTGTAGTGGCGCATGAACGCCACACGATGGCAGTAGAGCTTCATGCAGCTCCGCAAACCACCAAAGGCAGAAGGGCCTTCTGCGGGGGCAATACCGCTGTGAAGTCTGAAGTGAAGGAGATTTAGACTAGAACTGACTAAACCTCAAGGTTAAGGCTAAAACTTGTAGGCAAAGCACTTTTTCCAAAGCATAAAAACATGTCAGAGTATACACATTTTGCAATGATAGACACACACAATTTTTCCATCTTTACCTCCATTGAGAATGAGTCAAGAGGTCTTATGTTATTGAGTGAATTCTGCATCTGACTCACCTTCCTTGAGGGCACAGCAAGTTCATTGTCAGTTTGCAAATGTGTCTGCCAGAGAATCTCTATTGTTTCCACTTGTCTAATAGTAGATCTCCTGCCCTCAGGGCTGATGCCACCACTCTCACCCACAGGCACCACATACATCTGCCACCCAAAGGCCCTGTGGCTGGGACCCTGGGGCCCTGGGGCCCCAGCACTGAGAGGAACCGCCCAGGTTGCACCATTTTTAACCTGAAAGATTTGTCAGGAGTTGTGTATTAGCTTCCTAGAGCTGCCACAGCAAATTGCTGCAAACTTGATGGCTTAAAAAAGCAAACATGCATAGTTTTATAGTTCTAGCGGCCAGGGATCTGAAACCACAGTGTCAGCGGGGCCACACTCCTTCAAACACCTAATTGGGAGAATCCTTCCTTGTCTCTTCCAGCTTCTGGCAACCCTTGGCTTCTAACAGTGTCGCTCTACTCTCTGCCCCCATCCTGTCGTGCCTCTCCTCCCTGTGTCTCTCTCTCTCTGTCTTCTCCTTTTCTGTGACTTACAAGGACACTCACTGGATTTAGGGCATATCCCTAAGTCAGGATTGATCTCATCTCCAGAGCCTGACCTTAATGAAAGCTATGAAGACGCTTCTTCCAGACCAGGTCACACGCTGAGGTTCCAGGTGGACTTCTATCTTGGGGTGGGGGACACCATTCAATCCACTATAGCTGGGAGGCAGCGTATTCCCCGGCAGGCATCGCTCTAATTATTCTCTTCTCACCAGAATTATGGGCTTTGAGTCCATCTGCAGAGCAGCCAGGAGATATCAGCCAAAGCAGGAAAGTTCACTAGACTATGGATGTGGGAGTTTCTGGACATGCATCTTTGGTAAAGAAACCCCCTTCCCCAGACACGCCTCTGTGAACCCTCCTGCAAAACATGCGAAAAAATGGAAAACTGGGTCTCTGAATGCTCTGCCTCAAAACCAGAAAAGTTCTATTGGTACAGAATCCAGTAATTACCTGAAAGATTGGGGGAAATGTGTAGCTAGTGATGGACATTACTTTGAATAAAGCACTTTTGATGTTTCTCTTGAAATTGTTGTGTTTTCTTTGATTACAAAAATCTGTATTAACCGGTTAATAATTCAGATTTTGTAATCCATTCAGAGACCAAATTTTCTACTTCTTCGCACGTTTTGAAGTGCTGCTCAGAAAGTGCGTGTGCCATCGATTGGAACAAGTGGTAATCTGAAGGCGCAATACAACAAAATAGCATACATATCAAATCGCATATATATCAACATATGTGTAACTCCATCTATTGAAAAAATCTGCATTATTAACTAGTACACCTAGTATACAGATACTCTAGTAATGAAAAAATACTATAATACGTGACAAAAAAATATTCTATTTACATTAGTCTTTCGGTGAGCAAGTACAGGAAAAAAAAAAAAAAGGAATCTCATTGTGTATTTGTCACTGGGTAGAAAAATCAGGGAAATATACTAACTGCCCTGCTTGCCTAAGAGGAAGGTATATGAAAAATCTTTGAAATGTTGAAAATCTCACAAGCATAAAAGGTGTGCTTTTCTTTCTCTCCCACTCTCACAGCATGAACAGGTAGGTACAGGTGTGCTCACATGAGCAAGGACATAGGGTCTGACCTGTGCCTATTAAAAGTCCAATCCTCTGACCAGCAGAATCGGCAACACCTGGGAAATAGTCAGGAAGGCAGAACTTCCGGTTCCAGCCCAGATTGATGGAATGAGACCCAGCTGTTGAACAGGCTTGCCGGGTGATTCCTATAGACATTAGAGTTTGAGAAGCCTTGCCCTAAGTCAGCGGTTCTCCACCTTGGCTGCGCATTAGAATCACCTGGGAATCTTTTTAAAATCCAGATTTTGGCGCCTCATCCTTCGGAAATTCTGTTTCTTTGTTATGGGGTGAGGCCACAACATTAGTAACAAAGAAACAATTTCCGGAGGATGAGGCCCAGAAATCAGGATTTTAAAAAGATTCCCAGGTGATTCTAATGTGCAGCCAAGGTTGAGAACCACTGAGAAGTGATCCCTGTCTGGTAAATTTCGTACAGTGAACTGGGGAACCTCAATATTTTTTTTCTCATTATTAGGATCTCCTTAGGAACACCCCAGGCATGACCTGTGGTTGGCAGGAGGAGAGGAGAGAAGTTACTCTTACCTCAATGTGGACCCTCTTCACGGACAATCCCCAGCCAAACTATGAACCACATAGACATCAGTTGGGTTCAGCTTTGATTACTGTGGAAGGTCAACTGGGTTGTCCTGACTGGGGAACCAAACAATATTCTGTGATCTTCACTCCAGCATTTTGGTGTAGCATTTTCACAGATAACTTAAAAAGTAACTATAAAGGAATGCCAAGGACATTGCTTAAAAAATATATCAAAAAATAAGGAGAACAAAGGAGTCCACTGGAGAACCCTTTGATTTTCTCACTCCCAATTCCTTATAGAAACAATGTGAAGAATGATGACATTCATCTCACTAGGTAAGCCCCATGCTGTGAAATCATCCCTGCTTTGAGGTGTCCAGATGAAAGATGCTCTACAAATACAAAGCAATGGCTGCGGGGTCTGCATTTGTGCCGGAGAGAGTCTCCCTGTGTGGGCTCTTACTTTTTACTAGTAAAAGCAGAGGGTGGCCCTGGCTGGTGTTTCTCAGTGGTTAGAGTGCTGGCCTTCGAACAGACGGTTTGCCAGTTCGGTTCCTGGTCAACGGCATGCACCTGGATTTCAGGTTCAATCCCTGGCTCTGGTCGGGGTGTGACAACCAATCAATGTGTCTCTCTCGCATCGATATTTCTCCCTCTCTCTCTCCTCTGTCTCTTTCCCCCTCCCTCCCTTCTTTCCACTCTATCTGAAAAGCAGTGGGAAAAATATCCTTGGGTGAGTATTAACAAAAATTTAAAAATAAATAATAAAAGCAGAGGGTGCAAAGACACTCACTCCTTCAGGGTCCCACTGAATCCCACTGGGGATTGGTGAGGTCCCCGGCCGGGTCCTGGTTGCCAGTGAAACCGCTTCAGGAAAGATTGGGGTGGCCCAGGTTCTTGGCTGACCTGTGGAGCTGAGAGCAGAGTTTACACGGAAGACATGTATTTTGAGTGTCTAGGGTGAAAGCAAATGGTGGCCAATGAAAGGGATCCGACCATCTTCTCCTCCATCGGAGCTCCTAAGGATGGAAACTCTGAACAAGGAGGGAAGTAGCCTTCTCAGGGCAAAAGACAGGAAGTAGAAACCTGAAGTCTGTACTGACATGCTCTATGGGGAACCGCTGTCTTAGAGTTCCTTTTGCGGGCCAACCTGGGCATGCAGCGACAAGGACAGCCACAGGTAACACCTTTGCCTTGTCCTGGCACCAAGCTCATTCAGGGACACAGGGAAATGTGGTCTTGCCATCTTCCCCTCTTGGAGAGGACACGGGATTTGAACCTGCCGAGTATTTATCTAGCTCACAGCACATCTGGGAACACCTCTTGACGGCCCCCAGATAGAACCAGCTGTTCCTCCCTGTGCCTGAGTACAACAGTAACGCCTTCATTATCACATGCTAATTATTTTTGGTCTGCTCCTCTGACCAGTCAAGTAATTTCTTTTAAGATCAAGGATGATGTTTATTTCTCCATTCCAAGTGCCTGGCACAGTGCCTGAGATAGCTTATCAATAATCATTTGAATGAGTTACCCTCCCTTAGTGAAGGCTGAGGGAAGATAAAGTAGACACAGCCAAACAATGATGAGTTTTTCAGAAAACTTCAGTGTAACAGAGACAACATCATCATCATATTGAAGACTTAGTCATCACCAGCATTTTATGTAGTTACTAGAGGCCCCTTGCACAAAATTTGTGCACAGGTTGGGGGGGGGGGCAGGGGAGTGTCCCTCAGCCCAGCCTGCACCCTCTCCAATCTGGGACCCCTGTAGGATTGGGCCTAAACGGGCAGTTGGACATCCCTCTCACAATCCAGGACTGCTGGCTCCCAACTGCTTGCCTGCCTGCCTACCTGATTGCCCCTAACCACTTCTGCCTGCCAGCCTGATCAACAACCTAACTGTTCTCCTGCAGGCCTGGTCCCCCACAATGGCCCTCCCCTGCCAGCCTGATTGCCCCCAACTGCCCTCCCCTGCAGGCCCAGTCACCCCCAACTGCACTTCCCTGCAGTCCAGGTTGCCCCCAACTGCCCTCCCCTGCAGGTCTGGTCCCCCACAACTGCCCTCCCCTGCTGGCCATCCTGTGGCCACATGGGGGCGGCCTTCTTGTGTGTTGGAGTGATGGTCAATTTGCATACTGGTTGTGACTAATTAGCATATCCAGAGTAATTAGCATATCCCTCTCTTATTATATAGGATTGCATTTAATGTTCATGGTCCCACTAAACCTAAAGGTAGTGGGATTGCCTGCATTTACAGAAAAGAAAACTGAGCCTCAGAAAGCCTAAGTATGTAACAATTGCTGAGCCAGTGTTTGTTCCCAGGTCTCTCTGATGCAATGTTCCTAGCCGTTATGCCAGACTATCCTGGGCCTTGTAATGGATCACGGAGAGCCGCTCATACGGCATTCTCCAGAGTGCAGGGCGCAGACCTCTTGCGGTGGTAGGCCATCCTTGGTGAGAGGCGTGAGGTAAGAGAGCAAGCTGGGTGGCATTCGCTGGGAACAAGGGGATGTGTGCTTAACAATGCCAGCACAGTTGCAGACAAGGCACAGTGGGGGTCGAATCCAAACTGCAATAGACACTAGCTTTGTAGCCTTTTGTGAGTAACTGGCGCACACGGTGCTTCAAATCCCTCATCTCCAAATTGGGGCAAACAGCATGACTCTCCTAAAAGGGTTGCTGTGAGAATGGCATTAGCCCTGTGCTTGGTGCAATTCCCAACATACACTGAGTGCCGGTGGATTATCATCATCTTTATTATCAATACATCATAATAATTTTTCATATTATTTTTATAATGAAAAGTGGGCTTTTAATAAAAGACTTAAGGACCTACTCAAATTTAAGCATCACTTTAGTATCATTTCAAAACCACTCTTCTATTTTAAAAGCTTTTTTTAAAAAAAAAGCCAAAAAGGAGCTCCCTAGGGGGCGGGAAACGATTCCATCTGGTCAGTTGGCATCCTCACCACAACCTGCCCGCAAATCATTGTGGAATCTGCAGAAGCCATTCGACACAGTCCCCAGTTGTGGAAGGATGTAGTTAAGGAGAAGCATGGCCTGTGGTAGCGCTTTGGAAACTACAAAGTACCACACAGAGGCTCCTATTCCCTGTCCCTCCCCCGAAAAAATTCACAAAAACATGTTCATTACAAGTTGGAAAACCTTTGCACTTCACCTTTCCCCTGCCCCCACTAGCTTGTCAGAGGCCAAGAGAGGAGAAAAACATGTTTTCTTTCCATAAGCCTCATTAAACGTCAGCTTTTTAAAAGGACATGCACTCTTTGCTTTATACTTTTGGGTGGCTTTTCTATTTCTGTAAATCCCTTGCCACATCCATACACCACCCCTCCTGTAGGCAGAAGATTGTGTGGCCTGGAGAAGTCTTCGGCCAGTCATTTGATTACCCACCCACATCTTTCTGGTCACTCCACAACCATCAGCTGTCAATCAGCAGTCGGGCCTTCCCCCTGCCCACTTGTAGCGTTTGCTTACCCAGGCTCTGCCTCCCCTTCAGATGAGCTGTCTTGGTCCTTAGCACTTCACAAGAGTCCATGGCTGGTCCACAGTTCTCCATCACTAGTGTGGACTGTAAGATCACAGTGCCGGGGATGCCACAGGCAATGTGCATTTCAATTGGGCACATGGCTACATCCACAGAACGGCAACTTACCTTCTCCCTCCGGGGGTGGACTCCTGGGAGCTCCTGGGCAGCCAGGGTTCCAGAGATGCTGACTTCCACTCCATTGTGTTTATGCAATTGGGCCTGCTCAGCTCCCAAGTGTTTCTTTTTGTTTTTGTTTTTTTAACACTGCAAAAGGGTAACCTATTTACACAAGAGTGATTTAAGGACATGTTTTTCTCCACAAACAGGTGTTAGAAAAGGAATTCTCCACTTGTTAAAAAATATACATTTTAACCCTCTACTTATAATCCACTCAATTGCCTGTACCAAGGCAATCCCTCCAACCCCTCATTCCCCATTTGAGCCTCCAAATAAGTTTCCATTAATTCTTCATTATTCAAGACCCAGAATCTCCTGAAGTCTCTGGGCAAGTCATAAAATGGCAGGTTTTGACCTGCAATTAAAAATAAAACCACCAAAACCTAGAGCTCTCCCCTGTACCCGGGTCCTGCCCAGATCCGTCCCCGGTGCCCTTCAGCCATCGCTGACAGCCAGTGTCTGGTACAGTGCTGTCCAGTGGGGGCGCTCGCTCCCAGATCCTGCTCGGTTGGTGAGGGGTGGGGGGCGTGGGGGCGAGGACAGACCTGCAATTGGGGTTGGTGGTTACTGCTAAGCATCCACGTAGCCAGAGGGTTTTTAGGAAAGGATTGGGCCTGTTGAAGAGAACCTGTCTTCCCAGGCCCGCCCTGGCGTCTGCCCATGGTAATCCCCTGTGAATGTGCAGAGGAGACGGGAGAGGGCCCTCTGGTTCCAAGTAGCCTTGCCCAGGGACAGGAGATTTAGATTTCCTGCTGTTCAGTTGATAGAACTTGAAATAGAAATATTACAGCCCAAATATTCATTCATTTCACTCACTCAATAACAAGCTTTGTCTTTGAAGTTTAACTTGTTGTTAAGACTAGCCCCGCTTGAGATTCTTGCTGATTTCCCACAGACAATTCCAGGGAGGCTGCAGTTACAGACAGTACAGTCTGAAGGTACTCAACACACCCTGGTTGTCTGGCTTTGAAGCAAACGGGCTCATCTTGGCTTAGCAAAAGGAGCCAGAAAGGGAGACAGAAATGCAGTTAAAGCATTATATATGGCATTGCATCCGCTTGGGTCCAAATCAGCCTCACAAAACAGCAGTGCCAGAAATCCCACTGAACTCCCTAAATCTGATCCAGTCGTAAACTGGTGACCCTGCCGGAACTACTCATTTTGTAGAGGACGTAACTAGAGTGATCCGGTGGTTGAGTTGACCCATGAACCAGGAGGTCACAGTTCGATTCCCTGTCAGGGCACAGGCTTGGGGTTGCAGGCTCAATCCCCAGGGTGGGGCGTGATTCTCTCCTATCACTGATGTTTCTACCTCTCCCCTCTCCCTCTCCCTTCCTTTCTGAAATCAATAACAAAAAAGACTGATGTTGACACACACACACACACACCCAGAGGAAATGTATTGCTCATGTAATGAGACTTCCTGGGGAGAGCAGGACAAGCAGCCAAGCTGTTCTGGAAGGAGAGAGCCAGGTGAGGAACAAGCGGTTTGAAGTTTTATTGTAGTTAGGAAGAAGGGCCTGGGGAGTTTCCTCAGCTCAGGGAGCACTCCCACCCTAGGCATCACCCCAGGATAGGACGTTTCCTGTGCCTGAGGCCCCCTGGCTGGCTGAGTCCTGAGGCAGCACATGAACCCAGATGTTGCTGCAGAGAGCCGTTCCTTGCAGCTCGGTTCCTTCCAGCTGAGCAGTGCAGGCCTGAACGCAGAGGCGGGCGGTGGTGTGGCACTCTTCGCAGCAATAGCTGGGAACACTGAATGTCCATCACACATATAGCTGCTTATAATGAGTTTCTAGGAGTATTTTTTAAGTATAGTTGGTATACAACATTAGATTCATTTCAGGTATATAATATAGCGATTTGACACTTATTACAATGCGACCCCTGCACTAAGTCTAGTAACCATCTGTCGCCCCCCCAAACTTAGCACAATATTATTGACTATATTCCCCTTCATCTTTTTCACTGATCCCCCACCCCTACCCCACCTCCTCTGGCAAGTAGGCAAGTATCCGTTTTTTCTGTTTCTATGAGTCAGTTTTTGTTTTGTTCATTTGTGTTCTTTTTTTTAAGATTCCATATATAAGTGAAGCTTTATTTGTATTTCATACCAAAGGCCCAATGCACAAAATCGTGCACCAGTGGGGTCCCTCAGCCTGGCGTGCAGGATCGGGCCAAAACCAGCTCTCCAACATCCCCCGAAGGGTCCCAGATGTGAGAAGGCACAGGCCAGGCTGAGGGACCCCAGCGGTGCACGATCAGGGCCAGGGAGGGACTCAGGAAGTTGGCCAGCCAAGGAGGGACTTTAGGAGTGCTCCAGCGCATGTACTGCCCATCTCACTCAGTCCCAATCAGCCAGACTCCAGCAGCAAACTAACCTACTGGTCGGAGCATCTGCCCCCTGGTGGTCAGTGCACATCATAGTGAGCTGTTGAACGGCCTTAGCATATCATTAGCATATTATGCTTTGATTGGTTGAACGGACAACTGGACAACCAGACACTTAGCATATTAGTCTTTTATTATATAGGATTTTCATTACTTGTTTCTCCCTACCAATAGGTGTCAGAGTCCCTAACTAACTCCTAGGAGCAATGATTGAGCAAATCACACAGCAACTATGTTAAAGATCTACCTCTGGTTTCTACAGCTGCATAGATTCCTGTTTTTAATTCCAGAACCTTAGGATCAGCTCATCACCTGAGAAAGTACTCAAGGCCCTCTTAAGTTCTGAATAAAATACTGTAAAACCTACTGGGGAAAATTGATTCTTCTCTCTAGATTTGATCAGGAAAGAGCCCAATGTACCCAAAATATCATTGACCCTAAATCTCTCAACCCTCAAAACAGTTTCCTTCTGGAATTGATCACTTCTCATCTACTACCTGCCCCTTTTGACGGGGTATCAACAATTGGAGCCAGATTACAAGAACCAATGGTGCATATCTCTTCCCAACTCAGTGTACCCTGGTAGCTTGAAATCAGCCATATGGAAGTATTTACACCACAGAAATTGGCAAATGCTATAAATCAGGGCTTTTTATATCAGAGAGCCAGCTGTTGACATGCCCTCCCATATGGCGAGTTAAGGTTAGAACTGGGAGAAGGAAGAGTAAGTAAAACTTTGAAGATTTTACCAAAATGTGGCAAAAAAAGTGAAATAACTTGATCCTCATTTCTCCTTCCTTAGTTCTCACTTGGCATATCTCCTTACTTGTTCCATATATGAGAACAAAGTTATGCCTTGCGATGTAGCTTCAAAATTCCAGATTTGATGCATTGTATGTGGCAATATGGCATCTGATTTGAACACTTTGGCTCTGACATCAGGATTCTGGCTCTGCCACTTTCCATTTATCTGACCATGGGAAATTTCATTAAGCTGGGAAATCTCAGTTTCCTCAGAAGAAAATACAGATAAAAAGAGCTCTTATTTTATGAAGTTATAATGAGAAATAAATAAGATATGGTGTATGGTGGGCACCCATTGATATTTGTTAATTAAATGTTGTATAAATGCTTATAAAAGTATTTTGTTAATATATGGCACAAACCAAGTGCTTAATAAATGTTAAATAATATAAAATTAATTTCCATAGCCTAGAATTACCCGCATTATTAATTCATTCACTTTTAAATCCTTTCCATATACTCACCAGTCTCTCAAATGTTGAGAGGCCCCATATTTGAAAATGTGATTAGTCACCCTCAGATGAAACAATAGACATTTATTTCGAGAAGCTGGAGGAGAAGGAGAGACTAGATTAAGGATGGCAGACAAAGGTTGGTGCACCCACACGACAGCTTGCAGATCCTGGGCATGCTATAGCATATTCTCAAGTAATATTTATCAACCATCCTGTGCCAACTGTTTTATATATTTTGACAACATGACCTTTGAACTTGTTCATTATAACATTTATTTTCATATTTAAATTTTAAAATTTATCTGAACAAGACACTAATGATGTTATCTCTTATAATGTTTCAGGTATCTTAGAGATTAAAATAAAAACTTCCACTCAAAAATAACTCATTGCATATTAAAAAAAAATAATCCCATATTTTTAAATAGGCATTATATTTTTTTAGCAGTTTCGGGTTTACAGGAAAATTGAGCAGAAAGTACAGAGTTCTCATGTGCTGCTGCCCCTCAGTCTCATCTATTAGTAGCACCTTGCCTGCTACGATTGTTACAATTGGTGAGGCAATGCCCATACATTATTTTTAAATAAAGCCCATAGTTTACATCTGGGTTCACTTTTTGTGATCTATGAGTTTAACATGTGTATAATTTTATGTCTCCACCATCACAGCCCTGTGTGGCATCTGTTCATCCCTCCTGCACTTCTTCCCTGCGAACCCCTGCGACCCATGACTTTTCACTGCCTCCATAGTTCCTGTTTTTCCAGAATGCCATGTAGTTGGAACCACATAGTATGTAGCCTTTCCAGACTGGCTTCTGTTACTTAGCAATATTCATTTAAGATCCCTCCATGTCTTTGTGTCATGTCATCTCTCTCTCTCTCTCTCTCTCTCATCACTGAATACTAATTCATTTACATATGTACCAGGTTATTTATCCATTACCTATTGGAGAACGTCTTGGTTCCTTTCAAATTTTGGCAGCCCTCATCTCTTGAAACCGAAATGCTAGATTAAATGGAAAGTCCTAAATCTTATTCACTTACTTTATGGAGCAAATCATTGATTATTTCTTAAATTAATGTACAAAAGTGTGTAAATGGAGTCATAGTTGGGCAAATAAATTGAGGTACAATTTTTAAAAAATCTTTATTGTTGCAAGTATTACAGATTTCCCCTTTTTCCCCCCATGGACCCTTTCTAGCCCACACCCACCCCCAGCCCCAGGCCTTCACCACACTGTTGTCTATGTCCATGGGTTATGCATATATGCATACATGTTCTCTATTAATCTCTTCCTACCCACCCAGTTTTTAAAAAGACCACCAACCCAGCTTAAAATAGTATCCTTTTTAATTTAAATATCTCTATATTTCTTTGAGTATCTGCCTTATCTGGTATTGGGGGTAGATTTATGCCTCTGGAAATTTTATTGGAGGAATTAACTGTCGTAATAGCTGTTACAGGAAATGGAGACAGTAACAACTATTTGCTTTGGCTAAAAAAAAAAAAAAAAAACAACAAACAAAAAAAAAAACAAGGAAAAATGGAGATAAACTTCAACTGTAATGGACTGGTAGTCAGCTGTCAGCAGAAACTGTGCTTTCTTATAGCGGTGAGTATGTAGCAGCGTATTTATGACAGAGAGAACTCTCATAAGGAAAAGTAACCAGAATTAATGGAGTCGATACAGATCTATTTCCTGTTGATACCCCAACCACCACCACCACCACCACCACCACTGCCACTTGGTTTCTCCTGCATTCCCTAAGAATGACTACAAACTGAAGTGTCAGTGGATGGATGAGCTGCACGAGTAGTTAACAGCCCATTGTGCGGGGCATTTCCTTTAGTTAGTCCAGGTTATCTCCTGATCATGTCCCTCCCTTCTCTTTAGCAGGCCTGTGGGAAGCCGTAGCTCAAGTAACAAGGATGTGCTGGACACACACTCAGGGTTGTCTCGCAGCGGACACTGCCAAAGTGTGAAACCCGGCGACTCCCCCCGGGTGTTTACAGCCTACATAAGGAATAAAGATGTGGATACATGCCGCAGTGCTGAGCAATATGCACTGTGTGCCCTTAAACGATAGTTACACACAATTCTCCCTTTAGTGAACTAATTCAGATGGGAGAGAAATCATTGCGACTCGAGGCCATCACATTGGGATAGAATTGAATTGGACCCTCAGGAGCAGGTGGTGTTTGGATTTTCAGGACACAAGGACGATTGGAGTTGGGGCAGAAACAGAGTGCCCCAGGGCGAGTGAAGCCAGCGGGATTGGTGGAAGGCACTAAGAACAAGCTAACTGATCTAAATCTAGTCCTTAGGACAGACAATATTCTAAAGAATAGTTTCATGTCTTTATGGGGTCAATATCTCATTTCCTCAGCAGTTGGCTGATCCTTTCACTTTATATCGACACCCTGAAGTGTTGCTTTTTCTTGTGACTTCTGCGTACTTAATACAATCTTATTATATCAGATGCGAATCATTTTTACTTCTGCCAAGTGCGGGTAAAGGACAAACTGGAAGTCCACTCTGGCAAATTTCTCTTTCAAAATGAACCCATATTACTATTTCCTACCCAGATTAAGGAAAAACAAATAATCCAAACTCTCCTTTTATCTTTTAAATATCACAGTGGTGGTAAACATTCTGATTGTTTCTTTTGTTGTTATTAATCCTCACTGGACGATATTTTTAGAAACAGTGGAAGGAAGGGGGAGAGACAGAGAGAAAGAAACATCGATGTGAGAGAGACACACCGATTGGTTGCCTCCCGCACACACCCTGACCAGGGCGAGGGATTGAACCTGCAACCGAGGTACGTGCCCTTGACCAGAATTGAACCTGAGACCCTTCAGTCCACAGGCCAACACTCTATCCACTGAGCCAAACCTGCTAGGGCTGATTATTTCATTTTAATGTATTTACTTTTAATACATATAACATTAGAAAAAATAATGTCAAATCATGGAACCACCAGCCACTGCTGAAGTATTGCTAAAGGTGACCCCATGTTCTGCCCAAACCAAATTCACAGTTGCTAGATATTAAAATGCTAAAATACAGGAGTGCATCCAGACTGGGCTCTTAAAAGCACTTTTCCTTTTCATCATCGAATCTATCACACGATTTTCACAAGATAAGAGCAACTCAGGTTTTCATTTGCAACTTCACAGGGAGCATTGAAACAGTGCTTGTAGTGACCATAATAATGCCGAGAATATTGGTTTGCGTCAAAACCAAAGGGTGGTTGGCCTGGACAGAACAGGCAATAACCATAAAAATAAAACAAATTTTCACAGATGATTGAGTTCTTAAAACAAATTTAATACCAACAGCTTTGGAAAAACTTTATTTTACTTCCTCATCACTGTGCACTTAACAGATGGTAATTAAAGAAAAACCTAAGGGCATAATAAAGTGGCCACATTTTAAAAGTTTTCAGGCTGTCCAAGATTGTAGTGCTTGCCAAATTTGTTTTTAATTAACCTCTGTTCAACATGTTTTATTCCTCGGCTGCTTAGTCACACATTCACATTCATCTGTGCTCAGAATGACTGACTCATCTCCCTGTTCAATATCCTTGAACAATCTCTTGCAACTCTTAAACGACAGCAGTCCCCAGTCCAAACAGCTGTTTTTATTGTTTTTAGAAATCAGTTGTGGGATATTTGAGTTTTCTCTTTAGTCACCTCAGCAATGTTTACAAATAAGGCAGCAATGACTTGGGACCAAAACAATAAAGATCTGGTGTTTAGAAGCTAAATTAGTGGGCCCAAGTGCCCAGAGCCCTCCCATTTCTATTCAGCCATCACTAGTATGTCTGTCATATGTCCCTAAACATCACCCCAGTCCCCCTCGCATCCCCTGGTTTATGGCACTGGCTTTGCCATCTCCACACTGAGGGTTTCTCATGTTTTGTCATCCACCCTCCCACGATGGGGCCTCCAGAGACATGGGCTTCTTAGCCAGATGTTTCAGCCATCAGGGAGCTTCTAGTCTGATAGGATCATAGGTGTGTGAACCAATGCTTACACTGCAGCAGTGAAAGCACTAACAGAAGCAAATGCAGTGTGCTATGGGAGTGGGGACGAAGGCACTGATCACACCCAAGGGGGGAAGAGCAAGGAGATGCATCACAGGGGTGAGGAGGCACACACTACTAAGCAGGGAGGCGAGGGCAGGCCCATCAGCCTGCAGAACACAGAAGATCACAGGTGGCGGGGCTGGAATGCCTTCTATCTATAGGGAATACAGACCTTGTAACATAGAAACCCACACCTGAAACCTATGTGTTCATGTTGACTAAGGTCACCCCAATCAATAAAATAAATACCTATTTAAAAATAAACAAAAGGGAGCCATATACACAGGGAAGTATAAGAAGGTAACACAAGGAAGAAGAACCCAGATTTTGAAGGTTCTTTCATGTTTAACTATGAGATTTGAGTTTTATATGAGAGGCAAGGGAGTATCTCTGAAGTAATTTAAGAAGAGAAATAAGATCAACCTTGTGTTTCAGAAAGAGGACGCCAATGACAGGGTAAGAAACCCCAGGGAACAGTTTAAAGATGCTTTGGTTTCAAGCAACATGCACAAATAGGCCAAAATTAACAAACAAACAAACATATTGCAAAGGGTTGAGTTATCTCACTTCATTGAAGAAATTATTGAACAACTAAGACTATGTACAGAACCAGGGGAGCCACAGGAGTCACTGGCAATCTACCGAAAGGGATGTTGTCAGTTCCACTAACTCTTAGTAACGCTGTCCCTCTATTCAAGAAAAGATCATTCAAATTTCTAGAGGAACAAATCTGATTAGCCCAACTTGGATCAATCATTCATGTTCAGGAGGTGGAGTCAACTAACAGAGATGACCACTGAGTCCCATCTATTGGAGCTATTGGTTACTTGCTGTGAATTGAGTAAACTCCTACCAAAGAGGGTTAGAAAGCAATTGTTCTATTCTCAGATGGAACAGTTGGGATTAAAAGCAAAAACTATAGAATGCATTTTACATATATTTGTTAGAAAAATACACAAATTTGGTAAATACTTTGATATGCGAAATACAAAGATTAAATTTAAATGGCTCTTCTAGCTTGGAAGATGGAATAGTAGCATTACTGGTCATCAATATAGAAAGCAAAGAAGAAAGAGAAGATTTAAAGGGGGAGGTGGCCAGTTGCATCCTAGACCTTTTGAGCTGCCTGTGTGACACACCCACAAATAGATAGTCAATGGAACTGAATTCTCCCAAGGTTATGGCAGGAGTTGGGGAGAAGGTGATGACTGAGCCAGATATTAAAATCCTTGAAGTGCGTGTATCAGTGACATGGAGAACATCACAAAATTACACTGTTTATAACCAGAGGGTAGTAGAGCTGCATAATATGAGTCTAGAAATAATTCTTTAAATTTTGGAAAAATGTAGGAAAGCAAGGCTTCCAAAGTAGCAATGGAAAATAGCATATTGTATTCAAGATGTGTTTAATTTTTTAAGAGTGAGGAAGTAAAATGCTGTTAAATTGAAAGCCCTATTAGTAAATACAATACTTTCAAATATGCTCATTTTTATAACTCAGGTGTTTCATTTTTTTTAAAGATATTTTACTGATTTTTTACAGAGAGGAAGGGAGAGAGATAGAGAGTTAGAAACACCAATGAGAGAGAAACATTGATCAGCTGCCTCCTGCACATCTCCCACTGGGGATGTGCCCGCAACCCAGGTACACGCCCTTGACCAGAATTGAACCTGGGACCCTTCAGTCTGCAGGCTGACGCTCTATCCACTGAGCCAAACCGGTTACGGCACAGGTGTTTCGTTTTTAAAGGTATGTTCAACATGTGGAAAATCAAATAAGTAAATAAAACAAGTTCTTAGATTTAAATATGAGGCTAGTGGAAAGCTTACTATCTTGTGAGAAAACAGACTTAGTTGGAGCTAAAACAGGGAGTCGGCCTTTCTGTGGACAGAGAAGGCATCTGTCCATTTTTTGTCAACATTTCATGTCGGCAATAGAAAGATATCCTTAGAACTCCGAAAGGGTTTCCACCTAAGAATATTGTGTATTTCCGAATGATCTGGGAAAGGTTGTTTGAAAAAAAAAAAGTAGTAAAATGACCTTCGGAAACTATTGATAAGAACAGGTGGCTTTTTGCTTCAGCCAGTCACCATTCCACTTGTTAGTCCCTTTGAAGACTTTGGGAGATGCATCTGAGGCCACAGAAAGGGAAAAACACCAGGCTGTTCAGGGCCACAACTGAGTGCCCATAGCTAAAAAAAAAAAAAGAGCTTTTCTAGCATGTTTCAGGCAGAGAATAATTAACTAACGCTTATATTATGCATGGTTATGCTCTATGATAAAATGTTCAAAATATTAAAGGAACTAATTATCAGCATATTGAGTCCATTTAAAAAAATATTTTTAACAGAAAATAACACCAAAATATTAACAGAGATTATCTCTAAGTCGTGGACTTATAGATATTCTTTTCTTTAGCTTCTGTAAGCAGTTCCAGAAGCCATTCCTTTACTTCTTTGATCATTGACAACCTCTGATGCTACATATTCAATCAGTATTTATTTTTAATCAGGATAAAGGAATAAATGCTACCAAAATAAATAATAAGAATAAAAGATGAATAATGTATAGAAAAATATTCCTGAATTGATAGGTAGAAACTTGGGGAAAATGCAGAAGAAAAAAAAATTGGGTTTTCTTCAGATTGAAAAAATATGTGAAAAGGAGCTCATGGTTAGGTGTTTAGTTCTCCCCTGACTCTTCCTCAAGGCCCAGCTCATCCCTCCTTCTCTCTCTGGGACTAATTTGCTCTCATCTCCCAGATGCCTGAACTCCTACAGTACTGAATGTATTGTTTAACTTAGCACTTAATAACTGTTGTAATTTTAAAGGTAAAATGTTAACAAATCTACACTTGCCCTTAAAAAATACACACACACACCCAGCTATTGTCATTCAGTGGTTGAGTGTAGACCTATGAACCAGGAGGTCATGGTTCATTTCTGGTCAGGGCACATACCCATGTTGTAGGCTTGATCCCCAGTAGGGGGCATGCAGGAGGCAGTCGATCAATGATTCTCTCTCATCATTGATGTTTCTATCTTTCTCTCCCTCTCCCTTTCTCTCTGTAATGAATAAAAATATACATTTTTTAAAAACACACACAGAAGCACACAGAGTAACAAGGCCCTCTGTTCTTGCTAGTTGGCGAGACACAGTCTCTTACATCAGCACCCCAGGTGCTCCCATTATCCTCAGAACCCTGACCAGTTTAGGACTCTCTCTCTGAAAGTTGAAAAGAACCTGCAGTCTGAGTGCCTCCAAAGACTTGATTGAAGATCACCTCCACCACCCTCCCAGGAGCCAGCCAATCCCAAGGTTAATTCACTGAACATTGGAAAAAGGATTGTCTTTGAGGGGAGCCTAAAGACATACCACTACATCTGCCTAAGTCAGTGGTTCTCAACCTTCTGGCCCTTTAAAACAGTTCCTCATGTTTTTACCCCCAACCATAAAATTATTTTCGTTGCTACTTCATAACTGTAATTTTGCTACTGTTATGAATTGTAATGTAAATATCTGATATGCAGGATGGTCTTAGGCGACCCCTGTGAAAGGGTCCTTTGACCGCCAAAGGGGTCGTGACCCACAGGTTGAGAACCGCAAGTATTATGCAATGAAGACAGTCAGAAAGAGAAAAGTCTGTGCCTGTAACAGTCAGCACCAATCAGAACTTCTTAAGACCTTGCTTAGAGAGTACCCTGTTAATAGGATGGAATGGTTTTTCTATGGGATTTGCTAAAATGGCATTTCCCTGCCCTGGGCCACCAACATACTTATCCTGTATGGACGAACTTTTAACAATTTGACAGAAGAATTGGTAGCCTTTTTTCTTTCAAGAAGAACAGAGTGCCTTGTCATTGTGTGCATGTGTTTGTCTTTTTAAAGGCAAGTCATCGGTTTATTAAGCTTTGGCCATTCAGATCACTTTCAAAGTAGCATGGCTTCAGTGTTTGGCAGGTGCTTGGCATTTGGTCTCATTGACCTGTGTAATGGATAAAAAATAGAATTGAAAAAACACTTTGAAAGTCTAGATTAATCTAGATTATAAAGAAGAAGAGCATTTAGTGGACAGTTTAAGAGAACAAAAAAAGTAGGGGGCACTCAGCCTAAGGTGAATTACGTTTGGAGACAGTGTTGGGGGGTTGAGAAGAGGAATGTCCCAGCAGCCTGTATGGCTAATGAGATTATTGAAGAGAGATGCTGAGAAGCAATTTTCCAACGAGGAGTTTCACCAAGTGTGGATTTCTGAGGCAGATGCAATGGTGGAAGTGTCCTAAGCAAATATAACAGATGACACAGAGGCAGAGTTCTCCTAACAGGAGGAAGCAGAGCAGAGTGCCTTTGCCCATAAATGAGTGTTACCCTGACGCTGAACAACTACATCTGAAGCAGAAAACTGATGGATGGAAAACAGGGGGAGGTGCGGGCTTTCTGGGAAGTCGCAGGTTCTGTTTTGGTACAGTGAGTTCTACTCCTTAGCTCTGTTTAATTCATCTGCTTCTCTCCTGCTGTCCTGTTAGCATCCTTTAAAACTAATAGATAGTTCATGTCCACCGTTCATTTGGCTTTGTCCTTGTAAAAAGTAGTTAACTATTTTCTCTCATCTTCACTAATGAACCATTCAAGTCACAGTTGACGTTATCGAAGGTCCTCCTTTCATGACCCCGAGGTAATAACTCCACGTAGTGCAGTAACTTCCCAGAAAGTGACACTTAGAGTCCCTCAGCCCTGACTCCTCACACTTCTCATCCATTTCCCACCACACGAAAGAAATCTGAATTTTTCAGCTAACAATATTATTGATGTCCTGACCTCAGACAGAGTGGATTCTTTTATTTCGCTACATCCAAATAAGTTATCTATAAATGCTTTTCTAAACTTCTTCATCAACAGAGTTACACTTCTGTTGTTTTTTTTTTCCAGAAGATACACTATTCTGTAAGAGTCCTCATGCAACTATCAAAACTATTAGCAAGAAAAACATTTGGGCAAAAGACCCTTCCTCAAGGACCTCAGCACTTCCTGACAGAGTGGAAATAAAAGAAATATTTCTAAAGAAGGAAGAAAATTAAATGGGAGTCAGCCCAAAAGAGCACCATATGGCCCACAAGATGTGTGGGTACAGAAGGCTCCTGCGCCGAGGGAAACACAGATTCTAGAAATAAAAAATGAAGCACCCTGACAAAGTAGGTCATCCTTCAAGACCAACTTTCCTTTCCGTTAACATCTCAGATCTCTGACTTAGCTCACTGCTGTTGACATCAGGGTGTCTTTTAAAAGTGAATTCAGTTCTCGCCTCAGCATAGTTCATATTTGGGGTACAGCTAAATGGTTCTGTGTTAAGGGTGATATTGTGGAGCATGTGTTGCTCAATGATAACATCTTCTGATTCAAACAGAAGGAGAGAGAGAGAGATGTACATCTGAACTGCCTTGTCACAAAGATGGATGTCCATTCACAAGTAAGAAAGAACTTCCCTGGCTTCCTTCAGGGCTAGGTTTCTCAAACTTAATATTATTGACATTTGGGGCCAGATAATTCTCCTTTTTAAAAAATAGACTTTAGCCCTAACCGGTTTGGCTCAGTGGATAGAGCGTCGACCTGCGGACTGAAGGGTCCCAGGTTTGATTCCAGTCAGGGGCATGTACTGTGGTTGCATGCACATCCCCAGTAGGGGGTGTGCAGGAGGCAGCTGATCGATGTTTCTCTCTCATTGATGTTTCTGACTCTCTGTCCCTCTCCCTTCCTCTCTGTAAAAAATCAATAAAATATATTTAAAAAATAGACTTTATTTTTTCGAGCACTTTTAGGTTCACAACTAAAATTGAGTAGAAAGGACAGACAGTCCCCATGCTAGTGTGCCCCTTGCTTGCCATCATTCTTT
Organism: Myotis myotis; assembly: GCF_014108235.1. NCBI lineage: Eukaryota > Metazoa > Chordata > Mammalia > Chiroptera > Vespertilionidae > Myotis > Myotis myotis. The sequence goes on along the minus strand of NW_023416379.1, from coordinate 64,967,755 downwards.
TTATGGGGCGCACTGTAAAATGTTTAGCAGCATCCCCTGGCCCGTGTGCTCTAGATGTCGGTAGCATCCCCAATTAGGACAAACAAAAACTCCACTGGACATTGTCAAATGTCTCCTGGTAGACAAATTCATCTTTGGCTGAAAACAATGATTTCAGAGTATGGCCTACAGAAAAAAATAGAAGCTAGGTTCTGACTTTGAGTTTCTTAAGTGGCATCATTTAAACTCTGCTTGATTAAAACAGAAGAAGCTGGCTAGATGTTATGTAAGTATTTAATCTCTTCAGATAAAACCTCTACAAACCCATTATACATATTTGAGAAAGATAAGACAGTTGGGGTGGTGGAGAAGGATTGTGGGGAGGGGGCCAGGGATGCTCCCGAAGAAAGACTGTACACATAGTGGTAACCCAGGGTCCCTCTCCAGCCTTAGATAACCACATGCTAATATACTTTAAAGAATGATTAAAGAATTGGTCAGACTCAGGGTTTCCATTCACAGGAACAGAGCTCCCAACCCTGGCTATTTGTTGATTTGCAATGAGAAACACCACCGTGAAAAGAACTGACATTAGCTGTACTTGCAGTCTCCCTGAGTAGGTTAGCTGTACGGAAGCAGTTTCAGAAAGATGCTTAGTGAGCATAGACTTCAAAACAGGGGAAACAGACATGGCTGCCAGTGTCAAGAGCATCTGGGTTGACAGCCTGATAGTTCTATTTCCATATCGGGAGCCTTCCCTCTGCCCTGGCAGCTCTGGGGAGAGTCGTGTCTGAATTAGCGTTCTCACAGGTTAATGGCCAAATAAACACCAGAACACTTGTTACAATTCAGATTCATGGGCTTCTCTCCCAGAGACTGATTTAGTGGGACTGAGATGAGGCCTGGTAAACAGCATTTTCAACAGGCATCCCAGGATGCCTTGCAAAACACTGGTCAGCTTTGTACCTGTCTCTTGCCTCTGCCTCCCTAGGATTCTGACCAGTACCGCTCTGGCCAACAGTCTTTCTCTGGCCTGTTGCCTTCAGAGTTGCAGTAAAGCCTGCCAGCCCCGAACACTGTCTCTGTAGGTGGCGCTGAATATACGGCTATTGCTTTCCACTCAATCAGAATGTCAGCCTGTCTTCCTTACTTTCTTAATGGGAAGCAGAAGGTACGGACACCACAGTTTTCCGTACTTGTGGCACCTACAAATACTAAAAGTGAAAAACAATGTTTTCCACAAAATATTGTTGAAGGTAATCAACTAAAGGCAAAGACTTTCAGAGTGAGACCTTTTGTTGGTGGTTTTAGGTCACTGCTGTTAGTGACGTTACCCAACAGGAGAGTGGATGCTCACGTAGTGAGTAACAGGCACCCCCATTTCGCTCCCGTCCCCCGATTACTAAACGGAATGTCCTGTTCTTCATTTTAAAAACCCATCTGTCCATTCCCTCTAGAAACGTGTATTGAATGTTTATTGTGGGAAAGCTGCAGCGCTTAGGATCTGCGACATAGATTCTCTGCCCTGAGGTGCAGGCTGTAGGACTGGGATTCAGGAGGGAGCAAGGTCCCCAGGTGCAAGGAGGAGAAAGAAGCCAACTGTAATAGAATGAGCCCTGGTGTGGGAGGGAGGAGAGAGGGAAGGACTGGGATTTAGGAGGGAGCAGATCACACCTGAACTGAATAGAGAGGAGCTCAGCAAGCAGGCCTACCTACAGAATGTGCAAAGACAGTGGTGTGGGAGCCTAGTTGGGTCTGAGATCCCTGAGTCACTGATTCAGCTGGAATGGGGCGGGTGTGTGTGTGTGTGAGTGTGTGTGTGTGTGTGTGACAGATTTGGGATGTAATGGCAGGTAAGCAGGAGCCACTCCAGAAAGGCTCTAGCTGAGGAATTTTGACTTTGGGGGTCAATGTGGAGATGAGTCCTCAGAGGCTTTTACGCAAGGGAAATGCTGTGAGCTGATGTGCATTGGAGACAGATCCCTCATTGCCAGAAAAAGGTTTCCTGGGGTCAGAGACTTAAGCAGAGGCTGAGAGTGTGATGCGAGGAAGGGGCATTCTCAGGGGAAGGCACAGAATGGTCAAGCAGAGCTGAAGGAAGTTCTTGCTGCCGTTTGAAAAAGTTTAATGCTCCGAACAATCCATTTGCTTTGGGAACTTTTTCTGTCAGTGCTCAGAAGCCCAGCTGTATAGCAGAGAAAGACACTGGTTGAATTAATGAATTAATTCACAGTTGTCATGTATAATTTTTTTTACATCAAGGGGATGAGAATTTGTAGGTTTGAAGAGAGATGTGGTAGAAGAAGGTGAGGGACAGGAAGAAAAGATACAGTCTCCCAATGCAAATGGGCCAGGAGTATGTTGTCCCTCACTGAACACCTCCTCCTAACAACAACGTCACACGGTAGAAGCGGAGAGGGAATCTTTTGCCTGTTTCTGTCACAGCAATCTATGTTATTTGCTCCAGTACTGAAATACAAACTAATAGAAATCAAATATGCTTTTCTCATATACACATGATATAATGAGGGGTTATAATTTTGACCATTCACTTTGAATACATTTTTTATGTACATAAGTTAAATGCCTTCTATAACAAACTGTGAATGGCAATCAATATTATGACACTTTCTAAAGTATAGCTAACTTGAGAAAACAAGGTAACTGGTAACTAGTTGTCAATGTAATGTGATACAGTGACCTAACCTCTATTATGGCAGATGTATTTTTTGGTTGTCTCCCCACACTATTCTGCAAATAGCTTACCCACCCAAGAGGAGGAACCCTGGAAACCATGATTAACTTCCAGGCTTTTGCTGATTGCCTGGGGTGGGGCCTAAATGACCTGGGCCAATCACAGGCACAAAACCTAGTTAGTCTTTGCTGGGCTCTTAACCAGGAAATGATACAGAGGTGGGCTGGGCCGCTGTGTTGGCCATGTACTCATGGAGACAAAAAGTCAACAGGCAAAAAGGAGAGAGTAAAGGTAACTCATAGAGAGAAGTGGAGGTGAGAAACCATGTGGCCCCAGCAAGCGAGATTCAATGAGAAAGTCGCCTTTGAACCTGATGGCTTCTGTGTTCTTAGTCCAGTCCCCTGAGGTCTCTTTGGACTCATAGATCCTTATGATTAATTTCCCTTCATTTTTTTAATAAGTGAGTTTAATAGGTTTTACATATTTGCAAACAGCCTAGAACAACTGTTTATCATTCATTCCTTCGCATTCTTTGCTTCTGCAGATCAGGGGGTGAAAGAAAATCTTCCTTAGGCTCATAGAACTCAGATGTCTACAACTTCTTTAAGTACACCTAACTGAGGACCCCTACATCTATGTTATGAGCAATAATTGCAGAGGTTTCATGAAGATATCTCTTGCAACAATCGGTGTGAGGCATAAAACAATTGGTAATTTGTTTTTTGTTTAAATTTTTATTGTTGACATTATTTCAGATAACCACCATCCCCCCCCCCCCCCCCACACACACACACATTTACAAAGGAACACAATAGTGTGAAGAGCGGTATTTTAAATTCAGTCATTGTCTAGGACCAATTCTTTTATGCAGTCTTAAAGTACTGAGAATATTTCTCTTCAATGTATTTGCTTATCCAGATGAACACAGTCCTTCTAAGTTGTTTCATAGGAACACATTTATACTTATTCTAAAGATGCATCCAGTGATCAAAAAGAACATCAGCTTCATGACCTTACAGTCTAGTCAAAGTTCCTCATTGAAAAATATTTCCTCTGTATTTCACTCAGCTGAGCTCATTGATCCCTTCTTCCTCTGAATTTCCAGCAGGCTGTCCTGTGGCCCAGGGCACCTGAAGAAAGACTGGTGAGCTGTGGGCCAGGCTGAGGTCAGAACCTCAGATAATTCTGAGGAAAGGGCCCCATCAGGAGGTTTGACTGGCCTCTCTGCTGGTTCCTAGCCTGAGGTCAAGATGTTAACATGTGAGTTTGGGAAGGAGGTTCATCAGAAAAAATTTTTAATCAGTGCTATAAAAAGATAAGCTCACTTCATATTAATCCTCCACAGGTTTTTCCATTTTCGCCCATTCATGAAAATTATGGTGTTTAAATGTCTTTTGAAAGAGACCAGTTTGTGTTAAAAATTAGAGAAAATCAGAGGCTTTTGGATAAGGCAAGATCCAGAAAAATCTACTTTAGCCAAAAGCTCATTTATTTTCATTATGTAAAAGATCACTAAGATGATGGGTGTTCAGTGTTCTTATCCTAGGTAACTTTTTTTTTTTAAATAGCAGGAAGTACTCATCAACCAAGAAGGAAGGGACTCTTGTTTTCACAGTGGAATTTATATGAATCTCTAAAATCTGCCTGTTTCTGTGGTTCCCATCTTATTCCCATCTCTTGCTTCTCCCTCGGTCCCTTTCTCTTCTCTCTCTTTCCTTTGCCTGATCTTCAACCAACTTGTGCAATTATCTCTTCCTTCTCAGGTTTGAGGAATGCTCTCTCTTATACCTGCAGACCTGCCGCCACAATGGATAGTATGTGCAATTCAGTGAAATCCTGAACTGGAGACTGTCATTGGCTCTTAATCTTGGTGACACTGATTCTAGACTTCTTATTCCTTTTACAAAGGGCAATCTCCCCAGATCTCTAGTCCTTTACATGTTATTACTTTGTGCAATGACCTGTTTTAATAGGTTTTAGATCTTACACCAAATCTCTTATCAACCACTTAAATGCAGTGGTTTTATGCTTAATAATTGATTTTCTTATAAACATTTTTTTTAAAAAAAATCCTAACCATTTTTAATTGTGTAGTTTTAGAGGATTTGGGGATGAGTATTGAGAGATTTGGGTTCAAAATTTACTCTCCCAACATTCTGTGATAAAGAGGCAATTCTATCCCACAATCCTATTATTCTTGTTACCTCTTCTATTAATTATATTTTAATGTTATTGTATTTGTTTATTTTGTTTTCAATTTTAATATTTTTATTTTTTTAGTTTTTCTAAGTCTCAGTTTCTAAATTTGGGAAATCAAGGATGTCTGACTATGTAGTTCATAATGTCTCTTTGAATTTCAAATTTTTAGTAGCTTTGTTAATAAATGAGCAGTTTTTCCATATTACAAACATCTTTATTTTTTAACTTTTTAAAGAAGGTTTATTACTGGTAGTAATATTGGGTTTGTAATTTTTTTTTTACATTTCAGTTATTGGTGTGACTTTGGTTGATAAAATTGTATCGGTTTGAAGTGTACAATTCTACTTCCAGGGATCATTCCATAGCTCATTACAAGCATCTTTAGAATTTCCCCCACAGAGAGCTAACCAAGAATATGTGCTAAGATTGTGACTCATTATCAACTAATTCCTCAAAGCACCAGTTTTTACATAGGTAGAATGAGACATTTTTAGATTCCTTTAAGACCTATGGTGCTGCTATACATGTGAAAGGTTTTTGCTGCTGTTTCAATCAGGATTTTTTTTTCTACAGATAAATTTATGTTTCCTGCTAACAGAAACTCAAAACTCCAGAAACCTAGTGCATTTCCTGGCTATAAGAGAGTTTGGAGCCAAATTCATTGTCCAAATATTATAATATGCCAAATGCTGTAGCTAGGAAAGCATATATTACATTCCAAATGGATTTTGTTCTCTATTATCCTCAAATGCCTTGCTTGAAGAGCTTTAATTTGTAGGTGTGAGCAGAATGCAAGGCTTACATTCAATTCACAGTACAGTCTCCAGTTCCATGCTGATACATTTTCAGGTTCTTGGTTACAAATGAATTCACTCACTTCTATTGGCAGAAGGCAAGCGCAAAGGTGTATTCTCCCCTGTAGGCATCTTTGTCAGATTAAGGAACTGTTTTTGAAAGATTAGAATAGGGGAAAATGGTGCCAGAGAGGCCTCCATAGGAGGCCAAAGTGGACAAGCTGTCCAGAGACTGTAGCTGATTACGCAAGAATCACCTGCTCACCTGTGCTCTAAGGGAACTGCTTTGCATATGCAGATCCTGTAGGTTCCCCAAGTCTGCACAGTTTCCCATCTTCTAGCCGGCAGGGGACATAGCCAGTGCAGCATAATTTTGCATGTGCTCATGCTGAGAACTCTAACTACTTGATTCTTTTCTAACTCAAAGGTCTTCTTTCTGGGCCCAGGATTACAGCGTTTTCTCAAGTCAAAGCAGCCACATACAAGGGTGATGGTGCCCTAAAGATGTGCAGGGCACAACCTCTACAACTATAACAGCTGCCTTATGCAGTGCTTCTCATAATCTGGTTCTGAACTCTTTTTGGTCCCCACTTGTAGCTTTGATCAGTTCAGACTCTAATAAATGTTCAGGAGTCTGTTTCTAAGGGAAATCCTGTCTTTTAAGAAAAAATAATAGATTATTGATTTTTAGAGAGAGAGGAAAGAAGAGAAACATTACTGTGAGAGTGCAACATTGATCAGCTGCCTCCTGCATGTCCCCCACCAGGGTTGGAGCCCACAACTTGGGCATGTGCCCTGACTGGGCATCCAACCAGGAACCCTTTGGTGCAGAGCATGATGCCCAACCCACTGAGCCACAGCAGCCAGGGACTGGTGTCTTTTAAAACACAGCAGATACTATTTACTGAAAGGAGTTACCGCCTCTTTTAGAACTACCACTTTCTGTGTCCAGTATGAACTCAGAAGACAAGTAGAACATTAAAAACAAACAAGCAAACAAACAAACAAAAATGTGATGGTGATTTCTGGGAAACAATTAAGAAAAGAAAGATGGGTCAGTTTAAATAAACTCAAGAATGGATTCAGTTACTGGTATTTTTTTTAATAGTTGTCTAAAGTAAGTCTTATTTATTCTGTACTAAAGAATTAGAAATGGGTGTTAGTTTCATCTAGTGAAATTTAATTTAGATTATATTTCCAGTGAAGCTGTGAAAACGTCTGCAAGAAAGATACAGAGATATTAGTCTAAGCCTTCTTCAGACAGCAAATGAGCTCTAAACAGTTTTTACACTTTCCGTGCATTACCTCCAGATCACACATAAATGGCTGAACTGGAGCTAGAGATAATCTTTGCTCAGTCAGATCTCAAAAAACACTATCTAGCTATCAGCTATCTATCCATTTATATTTGCTATATTCCAGTTTTGAGAGAAAGGGACACAATATCAAACAGATCACAATGACACTTTTCAGAGGAGGTTCGGGGACTGACACATATTCAGTTCATTTCCCTATCACATCAAAAGACAGAGATGATTGAATGGGGTTGAAAATGATGTGACAGCAGGTGAGGGTCTCAAACAGTCACACACCATTTAATTGTCTCCACTTAGCCAACCATTCTCTTTCAAGCAGGAATAAGAAAAGTGCATGATTTAGAACAAATCTCTACAGTAAGAGAAAAAACAATTTTAGCTGACTGCTGAGTTATTACTCCCAAGTTACTTTCCTTGGAAAACAAAAATCTCATGATGTGATGTGAACATAGAAATGAGATCCACAACCTCAGATCTGAAACTAGGTTATGGAAAGCCTGCACTGGAAAAGGCAGATGAACTAGTAGATTATGTTAAAGAAAAAATGTTAACTTCCATGGCTGAAAGTCTTTTTAGAAAAAAGGATTTATTAGTCTATTGCTAGAAGAAAGGAAGGAAGGAAGGAAGGAAGGAAGGAAGGAAGGAAGGAAGGAAGGAAGGAAGGAAGGAAGGAAGAGAGAGAGAGAGAGAGAGAGAAGAAAAAAAGGGGGGGAAAGAAAAGAAGAGAAACGAAAAGAAAAGAGAAAATAAAACAGAAAAGAAAAGGAAAAGACTGTGCCTGGGGCATCGGGTCTAAACCACCAGCAGCATGGCTAGGTAGGAAAGAGCATGTTCATTATCCCAGAGCTCTCCAAGCGTTTTTATACATCAGCTGTGGAGAGAAAGTTGTGAGCCATTCTGGAAGGACTTACTTTAGCTATAGAGTATAGACAAAAGGGACGGGAGAAGGTAAAGCAGGGCTAGTCCTGAGATAGGCACAGCACAGTCCTTAAGGAAAAGTGCCTGCTCCGGTGGATTAGCTGTGGGCAGCTGACTGGAAAATTCGGTGTAAACAAGAACCAGGGGCTCCTGGGGCGCTATGGTGCCTGGCTGTTCTCGCTTTTGGATAATTGTGGAAACAGCCGCCTGGAAATTAATTCTAAATTCCAGCAGACATGCAGAAATGGGAGCAGTCTTTTGTCAAAGCATGTCCACAGCTATTAACGGGCTGCTTTGTCTCTCTCTCACTCTCCGGCCTCTGTAATTTCAGTTTAGAACAACTAAGAATAATCTCAAGGTTTGCTTGAAAATCTCATAGCAATTTCCCCACATGCAGATCTTGTAGCTTTTCCACACCTGAAGATACTCCTAAAGACATCCCCAGGAGTGTGGAATGCTCCACCCCGAAACCCAGCCGCCTGGCTACGCTGGCTACAGCATCCCACCCAACCTGAGTTTCATCCTCATTCTGCCCCCTCCCCCTCCCTGCCTTCTCTGCCTTCATAGCACGTATCACCACTGATGTGATTTTAACTATTTGTTTACTCTTTGTCTTACAAGTGAGAATGTAAATTCTAGGAGAGCATGGATGTTGTACTGTGTTTTTCCATTGCTATAACGGGAGCATTTAGAACAGTACAGGGTACACAGAAGTTACTCAATAAATAGTTTTTGAATAAACAAATAAATAAATGTTGGCAAATTCCACTCGTGAATTGTGTCTTATTTGCCTTTATTTTATACCTAGGAAGAATTAGAATGCTAGCTGAAGGGGCTCGGATTTCACGGCACTCTGAGTTATGAAGTAAATGCCAGTGAACACTTAAAATTTATTTCTATTATGAAAAATATCTTGTTTTCTTAATTTTTTAAAAAATATATATTTTATTGATTTTTTACAGAGAGGAAGAGAGATATAGAGAGTTAGAAACATCAATGAGAGAGAAACATCGATCAGCTGCCTCCTGCACACCTCCTACTGGGGATGTGCCCGCAACCAAGGTACATGCCCTTGACCAGAATCGAACCTGGGACCTTTCAGTCCACAGGCCGACGCTCTATCCACTGAGCCAAACTGGTTATGGCTGTTTTCTTAATTTTTGATAGTTCTTTGCTTTTGAGTGCATAAAACATAAATTAGCACCTTATTGAAAAATAAAGCAAAAAAAAAAAAATCTGTAAACACCACTCAGATAAAAAATATATATACTATTACTAGCATTTCCCAGAAAATCCTCTCTGTCCCTTCTCTATCCTTCACGTCCCACTGGAAACCAAACCTAAATTTTATTATAACCACTTTGTTGATTTTTCATTAAAGTTTTACTACCAAATTGTATATCTCTAAAAGATGTAATTTAATTTGCCCGTTTTTAAATATTTGTAAATGAAATGATGCAGTATGTATTCTTTTATGTTCTTTGCTTAACATTATGCCTTTAAGATTTATTAATATTGTTGAATACATAATTGAATTTGTAATTTATACATAGTTGAATCCATAATTGAACCTGTAATTTATACAATGGAAAATATATAGCATTCCACTGTTCATGAATATTTGAATTTTCCAGACTATAATGAAACATGCTGCAATTGATATTCTTTTTGTTATTGTTGTTGTTAATCCTCACCCGAGAATATTTTTTTTAATAAATATTTATTGTTCAGATTATTTTTTCAGTTGTTCCTCTTTTTCCCCCCCATAGTCCCCCTCTACCTGGTTCCCACCCTACCCCCTGCCCTTACCGCCCCCCCCCCCACTGTCCTCATCCATAGGTGTATGATTTTTGTCCAGTCTCTTCCCACACCTCCCATACCCCTTTCTCCCCAAGAATTGTCAGTCCACTCCCTTTCTATGCCCCTGATTCTATTATATTCATCAGTTTATTCTGTTCATCAGATTTTTTATTCACTTGATTTTTAGATTCACTTGTTGATAGATATGTATTTGTTGTCACTTTGTTGTTCATAACTTTCATCTTTACCTTTTTCTTCTTCCTCCTTAAAGGTATTCTTAAAGAATACCCTTCAGCATTTCATATAATACTGGTTTAGTGGTGATCAACTCCTTTAGCTTTTTCTTATCTGTGAAGCTCTTTATCTGACCTTCAATTCTAAACGATAGCTTTGCTGGGTAGAGTAATCTTGGTTGTAGGTTCTTGCTATTCATCACTTTGAATATTCTTTGCCACTTCCTTCTGGCATGCATGGTTTCTGTTGAGAAATCAGCTGACAGTCATATGGGTACTCCATTGTAGGTAACTAACTGTTTTTCTCTTGCTGCTTTTAATATTCTCTCTTTGTCTTTTGCCCTTGACATTTTAATTATGATGTGTCTTAGCGTGGTCCTCTTTGGATTCCTTTTGTTTGGGGTTCTCTGTGCTTCCTGGACTTGTAAGTCTATTTCTTTCACCAGGTAGGGGAAGTTTTCTGTCATTATTTCTTTAAATAGGGTTTTCAATATCTTGTTCTCTCCTTTCTTCTGGCACCCCCATAATTCTGATGTTGGTATGCTTGAAGTTGTCCCAGAGGCTCCATACACTATCTTCATATTTTTGGATTCTTTTTTCTTTTTGCTTTTCCGGTTGGGTGCTTTTTGCTTCTTTGTATTTCAAGTCTTTGACTTGATTCTTGGGATCCTCTAGTCTGCTGTTGGATCTCTGTATATTATTCTTTATTTCAGTCAGTGTATGCTTAATTTCTAGTTGGTTCTTTTTCATATCCTCGAGGGTCTCACTAAATTTCTCAGAGGTTTCTAGAAGATTTTTGAGTAACCTTATAACCATGGTTTTTAACTCCATATCCAGTAATTTGCTTTCCTCCATTTCTTTCATTTGTGATCTGTTTCTTTGTCTCTGCATTTTGGCTGCTTCCCTGTGTTGATAGAGTGGCTTTTTGTGCTAGGTGTCCTATAGGGCCCAGTGGCTCAGCCTCCCAAATTACCTGAGGTGGACACTCTTGGTGCACCCCTTTGTGGGCTGTGTGCACAGTCTTCTTGTATTTAAGCCTTGATTGCTGGGAGGAATTGACCTCCAGGCCAATTGGCTATGAGGACCAGCTGTGTCTACAGTGGGAGAACTGCTGTGCTGGAGACACCCTTATTGGGCAGGGCTTGCTTCAGTGGGGCTTTGGTGCTCACTGAGTCTGCCCCTTGAGTGTGTCACTTATGGATGTGAAGAGTTGTAATCTGGTATGGTCTCACACTGACCACTGGGTACACTGGCTCTTGGATCTTCAAGGAGTTGCAAAGTCAGCCACCTGAGGCCACCCAGCAGGAGCTACAGAGAGATCTGCAGATTCTTCCTCTTTGTTTGGGGTTTGGAGGTGCCCAGATGAGGCCCAGCTGTGAAGCAATGCAGGCTACTGTCAAGCCTTAGGCCTTCTTTTGGAAGCTCTGGGGCTCTCGGATCCAGCTGCAGTTTGTTAGGTTTCAGATTGCAAAAGAACAGGCCATTCATATGCAAAAGCCTCTGTGCACAGCTTGGGTGGGGTTGTAAATTGGATGGGGCCGGGGGGGGGGGGGGTGTCTCAGGGAATCACCAGGGCAGAGCAAACAGCAATGGCTGCCAGTCAGCCCTTCCCCAGAGAGGTCCCTGGGTCTCTGTGTCCCACGGCCCCATGCAGGAACATTGATCACTGCGAGCTCCTCTGAGAGAAAGCTGACCTCGTGTTCTGGCCCAATGCCAGACAGTCCAGTTTCTCCCCATATGAGTCTGGGTCCCCAGAGTCTTACCCAGAACTGGAGTTCAAAGCAATCGGGAACTTGTATCTCCTTCCCAATTGAAAAAGATAACAGCACACCCAGTTGCCAGCCTGTTTTGTGTGCGCCTCCGTACCTCTGCACTTCCGCACCTCCTACCAGTCTCAATGCGCTTTTCTTTTTCCTTCTAGTTGTAGAACTTCCACTCAGCAAGCCTTCCCATGGTTCTGGATGATATCTGTTTTGTCTTTTAGTTGTAGTTTTGATGTGGTTGTGCGAGGCAGCAAGTACAGGTGATTACCTATGCCGCCATCTTGGTTCCCCTGAGGATATTTTTCCATTGATTTTTAGAGAGAGTAGAAGGGGAAGAGACAGAGAGAGAGATAAACATCCATGTGAGAGAGACACACAGATTGGTTGCCTCCCATATGTGCCCTGACCAAGGCCAGAGATTGAGCCTGCAACCGAGGTATGTGCACTTGACCAGAATCAAACCTGGGACCCTTCAGTCCATGGGCTGATGCTCTATCCACTGAGATAAACCAGCTAGAGCATGCAATGGATATTCTTGAACAGGAGTCATAGTTTACATATACATGCTTTTCTTTATGGTGTATATCTGGTAGTAAAATTGCTGATCATAGAGCATTAATATAATAAGTTTTAGTAGATGTGCTTAAACATTTGTCCAACATTCTACCAATGTATACTTCTATCAGCAGTGGAAAACTATTCTCCTTTGCACTACAGGATTAGAGACTTCTTTAATTTTCCATTATACTATGTGTGTAGTGACATCTCATTATGGTTTTTATTTGCATTTCCCTGGTGACTAATGAGTGTGGGTGAAAAAAGAGATTCTATGTAAAGTAACCTCACAGGATGATTTTATCATAATTTCCTAAATGGGCAGGTCATGGTGGGTGGCCATGCCCATGCATGTAACTTCTTTATAAAAGGCTCATTTTTTTCCCTAAGCAAGCTCTGTCCATTGTTCTGTGCATCCAGGTTAATTCCTCTTTGAAATGCCTCCTTTCAGACCCCTCCTTATAAAGAATGACCACCCTCAAGAAGACAGTGATCTCATTAACTATCCTGTGATCTGATTCTCTGTCTCTCATGTAATCTTCTTTACACTCCCACCTCCCCTCCCTTAATTCAAAATGCATAAAAGAAGCTTAAAACTGTCATTTCTTGGAAGAATTTTTCTGTCCGTTGAGCTCTACCTTCGAGATGTATTTTGTTTGACTCAATAAACTCAAAAATCTCTACAGGTTTATAGGTTCTTTATGTCTATAGAGGTTGATTCCCTTTTTATATGTTTGTTGAACATTTGAATTTCCTTTTTTGTGAAATGACTTTTCCCTATTTTATGTTTTTTGTTTGTTTTTAATTGATTTGGAGTCAATATATCAAGATATACACCTGTAGAAAATTGTATGTGTTGCACATAAATTCTACCTCTCTAGATTGCCTTTCAGTGGTGTCTTTTCTTTAAAAGACCCTCTTAAATTTAATAAAGTTGTAAAGGAGATAAAACAATTTTCCTTCTATCCTTCTAGGTTCTTGACTGAGATAATAAAAGACAGATTAACAGGAGAAAAACAAACAGAAATTTAATAACATGTGTACCTCCAGGATTCATAGAGGATGCCTAAGAAAAATGAGTACTTCTTCCAAATGGCCCAATCCAATACCTTAACTGACATCTCCAACTAAAGACAAAAGAAGACATTGGGAGTGGGGAGCCAGTTCTGGGGCATTACCAGGAAAATCACGGCAAACAAAGGTAAGGTTGTTATAGAGATTTAAATCTTTGTCTTTTCCATTGATAACCATTGCTAGAGATTTAGGATCATCCTCTTTCTGATACCAAGAGACAGACACACTTACAAATGAAAAGTTCCCTTATAAATGTCTCTTTAGAAATGGTAACTTTTACTTGGTTTTCAGAGTTTCTCCTGTGCCTGCAGTTTCTTAAAAAAATAACCAGACTAAAATAATGCTTGTGCCAAAGAGGCATATTTTGGGGTGACAAATTCTGCTCCCATTCAAGGTTAAATTTATCTAATTTTTACAGATAGTGTTTTTTTAATCCTACTGTGGGCAGAAAAGGGGCCACATACTAAACCGACAAGCTCAGCAGAGGCCTGCATGGCAGACCTTACAAACTCAGAGACTAAAAGTAACTGAGACAGGCCAGTATCCAGGACAAGCAGAATAGGGAAACCGAGACAGATAGTTAAATAGCAGTTTGCAACCACCTAGAAAATCTGGATGCCAATCTGTTTGCAGCCATCTAATAAATCCTTTCTTCCCTAAACCAGGGACACTTAAGAGTAAATGGTTTGCATTTCTCCTCCCAAAACAGAGGGTAAATTAGCTTAAATTACCCTAGTCAGGGAGATAAATATCGGAAAAATCCAACTAGTATCACACCCAAGGATGGATGAAGTTAAGAGAATAAACCTCATTTGGGTACATCAGCATAAAAGCTGATTAATATTATATTGAAATCCTCCCCTAAGACTTCCCCTAAATGTCCAGCCTTTAAAACCCCTCCAAACAAAGGTCTAGTGCTCATGCTGTCCCTCCCAGGAATACTCCTGAGCTGCCCCCACAGGCCTGCATCTCCTAAACTCTAAGGGTCCCAGGCTGCTTGCAACCAGGGCAGCAATGGCAGCGGCAGTTCATTCCAGGCCAACCCCCTGGACCTGTGCTCAGGGCCTCTTTTCTTTGATTTCTTAGTGAGCCTAAGCAGACCAGCCTAGGCTCATTTCCCCAGCCCTTCCTTGGTTCTGTGTCCCCAGCTTCAATAAACATCCTCTAAATTCACCTGGACTCCTGTTATGAAACTTTTCCTGCACAAAGTCAAGAACCCACACAGTACCGGCTGGCCCTAGGCAGACCCCTTCAGGACTAGGTCCCCTTGCCAGTATCATAACTGCATAGGATGCTCTGGAATTAAAACTTCTTAACTAAAAGCGAGTTATGTCCTAGGCCTGTATCTTCCTTGACAAAGGTGATTCTTTACCCTGACTGAGCCTGTCTATTATAATGAACTTTTGGAATGTCAGAGTAATCCCTTTTTTTTCCAGACCCCTCAGCCACAATCAATCTCCCATTGGAACAGGAGACCAGAAAACCCTCACTGTTGCTCAAATACCATCTATGTGTGCGACAGGCGTTCATTGTTAACTACCCTCTATCCACCAATGTAAAGGAAGCATCTGTCTCTTCATTTTACTCTTTATCCAATTTCAGAGATTTTCCCACTTTGCTTTTTCCCACCTCTCTCACCTGCCACCAATGAATTTCATGTAACCTCCTTATGTCTCCTACTTTGATCGTAATGTATAAAATAAACTGCAAAATTGCCATTCCCCAGAGATTTTCTTCCTGGCAATGATTGTCGGTTTGGTTCAAATAAACGCCTATAAAACGTTTTCTTAGGCTGGATGTTCTTTCATTAACAAATACTAGTATTTAATAAATTATTCTCTAAATGTTGGCAGCGGCACCAGGTGTTAGGCCGGTGGGGTCAGACCAGACCTTGGTTCAGCAACTTTGGACTTTAGTTCTGGCTAGCAAAGCATTCAGAGACGAGACTCAAGCTATAAGAAAAACTTTATTTAGAACGTCACAGAGGTAGAAGCAGTGAGCTGTAGAAGAAATGGGCTCAGGAAACAAGTTACAGAGGAAAAAGAGGGACCCTTGAGGAGGGAGAGCACTAGGTACTTTGTCCTAAGGGCTTTTAAGGATGAAGATTTTAAGGGAGGTCCTAGGGGAGGACCTCAACAGAATATTTATCAGCTTTCCAGGTATTTCCTTTCACAGGGTCATGGTCTCCACTGATTGGTAGATGCCAGGGCATTATATTAAGGAGCCTGAAACTTATACAATTTTGTGCTCTTCTATAAGAAAAGAAAATTTGATGAATCTAAAAATAGATACAAAAGTAAATAAACCACAACAAACATAAACATTATGAAATTCAGAAAAATAGTATAATTTATTAATTACTTAATATACTGCTTAATAAAAAGAAGAGGGCTCTCACCTTAGTATCATAATGAAAACTAAAGGCAGAAGAAAGAATGAAACCAAGCAAAGTTGTTTGCTGGGCTCCCATCTGTGTCCCATGGTCCTAGGTGGACCAGCAATAATTTATTTACCAAATGTTTGCTCATTCTTAGTTACCTGTGAATTCCCTGCTTTCCCTTTGAAGTCCCAGGCCCCTGCCTCCCTCTCTTCAGTCCTAAATGGCATATAAGCCTCAACTGACCAATGTGTCCTAGGGTCCCAAATTCTTAGGGAACCCCTGTATGTACATATGTAATAAATTTGGTTATTTTCTCCTGTTAATCTGTCTCATGTGAATTTGATTATTAGTCCACCCAGACAAACTTAAAAAGGAGAAGAGAAATTCTGAAATAAGAGACTGTCCATCCTGATTTAAGCATCGATGAGAAATGAATTATCCACTTAATATTTTACAGGTCTGCTGATTTCCACAGAGTAGCTCTGACACCACTTGTCACATCTGTTTTCTCCTCCACCACACACACACTTCTGGCTCCAGGTATCATAAGACAAACGCATGTAGTGTTGTAGCCTCTGGCCTCACATCTTCAGGTCACACACTGGAAGAGTTAACCCATAGGATTTAGGCATATTCCTGGAAGCCATTCTTATAATTGAAGGCTAGCAATAAATTTACTAAATATGGATATGACTTAGATCTACATAAATGTCACAATAAGGTAATATTAAAACTAATATTAAATATACCCCAACTCAAATTTCCTCATTTAAATTCCACAAATGCCCACAGCCATTCCAAAGCCAGCCAACAGATATATGAATTCACAGAGGAAAGACATGGCACTCTTAACTTGCTATGATTAAACTGTTGTATTCAACACATTTTACTGAAATGTATAATCATATGAACACAGTGTTAGGGCATCTTGAAGGGTCCTGAAAAGGAACAGTGCAAGCTCCATAGTCAATCTGCCTCTGACTATACATTTAATTTTCTAATTTTTATGGCTGTTATAGAGATATGCAATGATGTGTATTTAGTAACTGCTAAATTCTCTTAAAATTAAAATTTTATCTGTGGATTTACATCATTTTTTCCTTTCAAAAATATATAACTTATAAAAATATTATTTCCTTATTGATTCAGAGAGCTGTATTATTTTTCTTGCCTATTGCAGTTCCCTCAGTAACCAGATGAATGAAAGTGGTGATAGTAGCATCCTTCATCCCTATTTCAAAGTATACTAGCAAGTACAGTGCTTCCTGTAGATGTTTTTAGGTACTTTCCAACTTGTGGAACTATTCTTTTTTTCTATCTTTAAAGTTTATAATCATGAAGACTTGTTGACATGCTTTTTCTGAAATTATGGAAATGATGCTATAATTTTCCTCCCCCAATACCTAAATATGGAAAATTATATTGATTGATTTTTGAATGTCAAAGCAATTTTGAGTTTCTGGGATTAACTTAAGTTAGTCATACAAATTACTACTTTTATAAATTGCTATATTTGTTTATTAATTTTCAACAGATTATTATACCCATGTTTATTGGTAAGATTAGCTTATAAAATTTTGCTTCACTGGTTTTAGTATCAATGTAATGTTATCCTAATTAAATGACTTGGGGAGTCTACCTTGCCCTATACTTGGAAGAGTTTAGATAATGTTAGAGTCATTTGAACTTAGAGTTTTTTTGGTAAAAATTTTTTATTCTTATTTCTTTAATAATTGTAGATGAATTATTTAGGGTTTTTTGTTTGTTTGGTTTTGGTTTCTTGTGTAAGTGTTGACAAGTTATATCGATTTAATTATCTTTTAACAGGACCAATTTTTGCTTCTTTTGATTCTATTTTATGGTTTGTTTCTATTTCAAGAAGTCTGTTTTTTTTTTGTTGTTGTTGTTTTGTGTTTTTTTTGCTTTCCTTGGCTTAATTTCCTTTCTTTCTATAACTTCTTGAGATGGCTGCTTACTTCACCTATCAGTAATATTTCTTCTTTTCTGATAAATGTACTTTATAATAAAAAATATCCTCTAGGTAATGATTTAGCAACATCTCACAAATTATGAAATCTTATATTTTAATTATTATTTAGTGTGAAATATTTTCTAATCTATTATGATTTCTTCGTTGACCCATATGTTATTTACATAATTATTTGTTAAATTTTCAAGCATGGATTTTCCTAGTTTTGTGGTTGTTTTCCATTTCTAACATAATTACCTTATGATCAGAAAACAAAGTCTGTAATGTTTCAGTCCTTTAAATGTGTTCAGCCATGCGTTATGGCCTATCTTTTTTAATTTTATTATTGATTTCAGAGAGGAAGGGAAAGGGAGAGAGAGATTGAAACATCAATACATCAATGATAATGAGAGAATCATTGATCAGCTACCTCCTGTATGCTCGCCACTGGGGATTGAGCCTGCAACCCGGGCATGTGCCCTTTACTAGAATCTAACCCAAGACCCTTTAGTCCACAGACTGACACTCTATCCATTGAACCAAACCAGCTAGGGCATATGGCCAATCTTTGGTCAATTTTTCTAAATATCAGTTTGTGCTTAAAAAGACTGTGAACTCTGTAGTTATATAAATTTTAAAAATGAAAAAGCAAATATATCCTGATGGTATGTAATACTATCAAAGCAAAAAATCAAGTTACTTGAAAATGATTAGAAATCTCTCTTGTTCTTCCTATGCTTTACATGTTCCTAGAGTTGTTTTTTAAGCAGCAGCTTGTGAGATAGAAAAGAAAGGGCCAGTTGGTCTGCATATGGGTTTCCCAACTTTGCTCAGCTGAGAGGCCCATAGCAGTGTGGTTATGTCCAATTTTTGTTTTATATTTTTCCCATAAGCCAAGAGAAAGCATATTTTTAGAATTTCAAATGTCAGTAAATAAATAATGCATCTGGGAAAGAAAAGTTTGCTGTTAGTAACACACACTCACTAATCTATAATGAATAACTATAAATTCAATACTGTCTCTTAGAAAGAAATTTCAGAGGGTAATATTTGATTTACTATTTTTTTAAACCTGGGCATTCATTTTGAACTTAACACTGTTGCATTTAGAGTCACCTGTTCTACTGAATAGTCTAAAGAATCTTTTCTAGGAAAAGTAATTGCATTTGTATTAACAACATACATAGAATACAGTGGCTTCAAAACAGTGGGGCGTGCCAGATCAAAGAAAAGCCAAAACAATGAGGTACCCACTCCCCAAACACTGAATTTCTAGTGAGTTTATGTAACTAGAAATGCATGAGACCAGTTCACATGACACTGATTGATGTCCAGATAGCACGGAGCACAGTGATAGAACAAATCTTCTTTTGAATCTTGTTTTATGTTGTCTGAGTTCAGGAATGAAACCCCGAAGGCTGTGGCTCTATTTTATTTTTATTAAGTTTTCTATTATTCTGAATGAAATAGCCTGAACAATAACCACTGAGAATGGTGGTAATACTCGAGAGGTGAAAACAAAGAATCTGGGTGAAAATGACTATTCCTACTCCTTCCCTTGGTGGCTCTGTGACCTTGAACAATGAACTTAACCTTGTAACCTCAGTTTTCTCATCTGTGAAATTAGAAAAATCATACAAACATTGCAAGGTACCTGTTAAGAGCTACATGGGAATAGTCCTATGTGTGACTACACAAAATGCACACATGTTGTGTCCACAATGCTTTAGAGATTTGACTGTTTCTATGATTATTAGATTAGGAGCGTCTGGAGAAAGTAGAACCTGTAACATTGGGTGGGGGTGGGGGGACTGACTGGTATTAGGAGGCAAATAATGGAGGCTTTTAAGTGCAGCCAAGTCTCTGCTTATGGCTGTTTCCCAAAAGCAACAATTTCCATTTAAATCCTTGGCAATACAACAAGATGAGTGCTTTTCAGATGACAAGGTCCACTCCAAGACACAAGTGGCTTTTACACAGAAAATAACTGGATAATGAAAACAATATTCAAAGCCTCCAGTCAGACATTATCCTTTTCCACTGTGATTCATTTTACTTCAGGTACAGACATCTCAGTGTCATTGTGTGGTCTGGTTCCCTTTAGATGTCCTTTCAGATAAAAAGGAAAATAATTTTTCAGCTCTTCTCAAACAGGAAAAGCAAAATGCAACTAATTTATTTATGATTCTTTTTTGTTCCACTCAGTAAGCGTATTTTTTTTTTTAGCTTTGTTCCAGAAAAATAAAAAAAAAAACATGGTTCTTTTTTACCAGAAGGATTTGAGAAGAGAGTACTTGCTGAATGCCATCAAATAATTCATGGTGTTACATCAGCTAAGCCACCTAGTTATCTCTCTCTGGCATTTTACTGTGGAAAAAATGGGTAGTAATAATTTGTTTCCTCTTTGCTCAGCTACAGACAACAGTAGCTGCTATATTTATTCATCACTACCTATGAGCCAAGTACTATTTCAAGCACTTCACATGTAACTAATAATGTTTAATCCTCATTTTAGCCCTATATAAAAGCTTCTAATTCTGCCCTGATTTTCAGATGAAAATGGAGGCCCAGAGAGGTTAAACAACTTGCCTAACATCATAGAATCCTTCTGCTTTCCCAGTGAAATGACAGACATAAGTTTTCACTCAGTGCATCAGCAGACATGCAAAATGCTCAGTGTTGGAATTACTCTTTGATAGTTTGCCTGTTTTGAGTAAAGTATTAGCTAAAATCTCCCAGCCAGTGTGTCTCAGTAGTTGATCATCAACCTATGAACCAGGAGGTTATGGTTTGATACCTGGTCAGGGCACATGCCCGGGTTGCAGACATATCCCCATTAGGGGGCAAGTAGGAGGCAGCCGATCAATGATTCTCTCTCATCATTGATGTTTCTATCTTCCTCTTCCTTCCTGTCTGAAATCAATAAAATATATATTTAAAAAAATTAAATCAGGTGTATGATGTCTTTTCAGTCAAGAAAACCTGGTTCTTTGTAAACATCACAACATAGAGTATACTTCTTAGAATTATTTAACAATAACTTCAATAAGTGGACCATCCCTTGAGTTCTGAGACTTTATTTCTCATCCTTTCTCATAAACTTTCTTTTTCGGAAAGCCTTAGTTCAAAGCGACTTGCCCACGTCCTAGCATCCCCCATCCACTTCCTTCGGATCTCCAGGAAACTAGTTGCTGTCGTGCTTCATAATATTCTTGCAGCACCCTCCCCTCCCAACAGCACAACTCTTGCTTGATGTTGTTTGACTTCAGCTGAGCCATAGTAGAAACAAACCTGCCAAGGAAGGGAAGAATTGAAATTGATGCTACCTCACTTGAGTTTCTCTTTCTGTTCCCTCTCACATTCTGCTGTCAGAATAATATCTCTTGAGTACCAGGCAGCTTATTGATTTCCATTTTTCTACCACAGAAAATGAATATATCACCTTCCTTCCCAGGCCTCCCTGATCGTGTTATGCTCTGACATTCAACCTTGACCTCACATTTATAATCAGGAGAGAATTGCCTAACTGTTTTAGGCCCCTTTTTCAGATGTTTTGCCTTGCTTGTTTATTTTTAATTTATAGTTGACACAGAATATTATATTAGTTTCAGGTATACAACATAGTAATTAGACACTTATGTAACTTACCAAGTGATCACCCCAATAAGTCTAGTGCCCATCTGACACCAGGTGTAGTTATTACAATATTATTGACTAAATTCCTTATGCTGTACTTTGCATCCCCATGACTATTTTTATAACTGGCAATTTGTACATCTTAATCCCTTTGTTCATTTTTTCTCAACAAATATTTTGTGAGCACCTACTGGGCACCACATATAGAGCAAGGCACTTATCAGAAATGACTACCTTTCTCTCTTCATTTCTCACCCATATTTCAGACCCCACTTATTTTATTCTTCTCATTAATGCTGCTTGGACTCTTTCAGAATTCATTATTATTTTTATTTTTTTGTTAATCCTCACCTGAGGATATTTTTTCATTGATTTTCAGAGAGAGTGGAGGGACAGGGAGAAATGCAGAGAGAGAAACATCGATGTGAGAGAGACCCATCGATTGGTTGCCTCCCACACACGCCCTGACCAGGGTCAGAGATCAAGCCTGCAACTAAGTCATGTGCGTTTGACTGGAATGAAACCCACAACCCTTCAGTCTGTGGGCTGAGGCTCTATTCACTGAGCCACACTGGCTAGGACTCATTATTCTTTTTCGATGTAATTCTGTCTCCTCTGTTAGGTAACAGGTAGCTGCTCGTAGGTTTTAGACCTCTGTATCCTTCCAAAGTGCTCAACATCATGCTGAGTAGGTGCTAAGTGATTAAAAATTACTTGCTGGAGAGCATTATGCTAAGTGAAATAAGTCAGTCAGAGAAAGATAAATATCACACGATCTCACTCATTTGTGAATTATAATGAACAACATAAACCGATGAACAAAAATAGATCCAGAGACAGAGAAACATCAATCAGATGCTCAAACCTCAGAGGGAAGGTAGGGGAGGGTGGGGGTAAGGGGGAGAGATCAACCAAGAGACTTGTATGCATGCATATAAGCATAACCAATGGATGCAGACAACAAAGGGTGGGGGTGAGGGTGAGGGCAGGATTGGGGGGTGGGAGGGGCTGGGGGGATAACCACACATTTGTAATACCTTAATCAAGAAAAAAAATAGAAAAAAAATTACTTGCTAATAGAGGGCCTTCAATGAAACTCTTAGCCTTACTGGAACTTCAATCCAGTGAGGTCTCCTACCTTTTCTCTGAAAGGGGTGGTGAATTGTTAGGAAACTGAGGAGGTATTGTTGCCATCTGTGCAGATGTAAGAGAATAACATTGAGTCGCTTTTACTTTTTAGAAACGGATGGTGTTGATATGTGTCGGAAGACAGTGAACATGGGATGCGAGGAGAAGAAAGCAATGTTCTTTCATTTTATACAAGCTGGTCCAAATCTTTTGGTTTTTCTTCCTTTAATATCTTTCTGCCAGCACAAAACTCCTTTGGAAACATGGTTTCCATTTCTCTGCATTTTGTAAGGACAATTTTGAGTGTTTTTTCTGGTGGGGCTAGGAATTAACCCAGCTCCCTGACCCCCGTCTTATACTGTAAGATCATACTTTCTAAAATTCTCTTTTTATGCTAGCTCACCCCTAGCACTGTACAGAGTGTTTCCTCCATTTACTTGCCACTATCTCTAGCTGCATCCAACATATTATCATATTGTAAGTAGCTTGGCTTATTCTTTAATCAAAAGCCCACTTTGTTTTTACTTTGTAATTCAATTCAGTTTGCAGCACAATTGTTATGAATTTTCAATTTATTTTTATATCTATTTTTGTAGCTGCTACTTCTACAATGTGGCAAGCTTTTTTCCCTTAACTTTAAAGACATCATTTCTGAAAGAAAGCCGTTCTAAAATATGGCTTTTTCAGCAAACTGAACACTCACAGGGTGAAGATAGAATGACAGAAGTTCGAAGTGAAAAAGATGTATAAGGTCACCTTGCCTGTTTTTTTTTTTTTAAGAAAATGCAAAGATGTGTGCATAATAATGTTAAGTCTATACAACTTAGCATTTTAAGCTTAGAAAAACTTTGACCCTCCCCCCATTATGTACTGTTTTTAACTATGGGTTTTGCTAGGACCATATGAGCTTTGCCATTAGTTCACATTTTTCTTGAGATCAATTTGTGCTTTGTAGTAAAATGTAAGTCTGACTATAAATTCATTTCCCTTTTAAAGGATAATAATAATTTTCTTTTAACCCTCATCCCTTTTTAGAAGTAGCATTCTTCTTATCTATTGAAACAAACCACCTCAAAAAACCTTAATTATTTAAAATAACAGCCACCACTTGTTTTTATTTCTCTTTGTTTGACAGGGAAACTGGTCTCAGCTGGGCATCCTTGTTCAAGGGCACTTACAAAGTTCAATCAGATGGTCATGGCACCTGGATTCATCTTAAAGGCTCCCTCACGCACATGGCTGTTGACTGGGCCCTTAGCTGGGGCTTTCAGCCAGAACACCTATAAATGCCATTTCTAGGTAGCCTGGGCTTTCCCCACAGCATGGTGCCTTGATGCCAAGGCAAGTATCCGACATAGATATGGCAGCTTGACCTAGCCTCTGAAGTTCCACAGCACCATTCCACCAAACAGTGACAACAGAACACCCAGGTGTAAGGGGAGGAGAAAAGGGAAATTGAGGGTGAGGAGTAGAGCAGGTTGGGGAATCAACTCACCTCTAGATAAGGAGAGTGGCAAGAACATGTGGAATGAGAGATATTATTACTGCCATCTTTGGAAAATATGATCTTCCACAAGTAGTTATATAATAAACTACTTGTGTGTGTGTGTGTGTGTGTGTGTGTGTGTGTGTGTGTGTGTGTGTGTGTGTTTTGGTTTCTTTTGTTTGTTTGTTTTGCAAATGAATGGAGAATTAAAGATTTCAGTTTCAATATTAATTTCCATTCTGTTCACACCAAACCATGTATGGGTGACACTAATTGATCCAGCAGTGTGCACAGCTCTTCACTTTACTTATTTGGTCTGAATGTTTCCCGATTGCTCCTTTTAAGTTAGGTGACATGAGTGAAAAAGAAGAGGAAATGGTCTTGCTAATTCATAATCTGTACACCGTATCTTTGAACAATTGGCTCTAATCATATTTTCAATGAGTCTGAGCGATTTCCCTACTTGACCTTGATGGCCAGTTGACTTCCCTGGGCTTCAGTGTGGTTAAATTGTCCACAAATTCGCTTTCCATTCTAATGCTCTAGAATTTCAACTCTTGCATTTGCAGGTCTGAAGCCCCACTTTCATCTACTAAATAAACATCATTATCAGTATCACCAGACAATTATCCTAATGAATGTGCACGTTTATTTTTCTCTGTGGAACACCATGGAAAACCATGAAATCAATTTCTATCACATGCTCCCTCTTCACAAATAAGATAAAAGGATTATGTTTCCACTTGGAGTAGAGTTTGTCCAAATCATACATATTATTTTGCCTCTCCCTTTTATCCTAGAATAGTCTTTCAAGCTTCAGAAGTTTTCCCAAGAAAATAATAACACTGTTCAGACAACGTGTCCTTACTAGGCTTGTTGATAACATCTTTCTCTATCAAACATGAATCTGTAGTAACATGATGAAATGGAAAATCTGGATTCCATCAGAAGTATGGAAATTACTTAGGAAACTAGTTATTAGTCTGTGGGACTTTCGCAACACAGCAAAGAGCCCTGTGGATTTACAAATGAACATGAAACCCAAATCTCCCAAACAACCACTGAAGCTGTCTAAACCGATGTAGTTAACAATGTAGTTAACAGTGGTCCTTAATGTCACTCATCGGTAATCTTTTATCACTTGGTATAGTCACTCTGTTTGTTTGTTTGTTTGTTTCTCTCTCTGGTATAGTCACTCTGAATAAAATATTTGGGTAAGTATAGAGAAGATAATATCTTTCCTATCAATTACAACTTTCAGAATTTAATTCACACTGTCCTGGATCTCCTAAGAGTGTTTCTCTGTCCTCCCAACCAAGTGAATTACTCTGTCTCGCTGTTAACAAGGTGATTTTTCTCCACTCCTGCAATTTTCTCTCTTCCATTTTGATCTTAAAAATCAATATGTCCTTCTCCCATCTTTTATACAGGAAACTGTCCCCTCTAACACATTTTTCTGTTTATTTCTATGTCTGAGTAAAAATTAGCATCATAGATCAAATCCTCTGTGAATGCATGGCTCTACTTATAAGCACATGTACTGACACATAACTAGACATCAAGGAAATCTTGCATGCTTCCTCATCTTTATTCATTGTTATTTGCTAGTTCTAGCATCAGTCTTAACTGTGTGTTCCAACCCACTTGTGGGAGCCAAGCCAAGAATGGCTGAGGAGCTCGTCAGCATGGGTCTCTGGGAACTGCTGGTCAAGGCCATGAGCACCGCAGGAGTGCCCCAAGGAGACAGTGACAACACAGACTGTGAAGCCTTTCCTCCTTTGATCCACCATGACTCACGCTCCTGAGGGAGACAGTCAAAGGACTCACTGGCATTTCTCTCCATCCTCAGGTGTCAGCACTCCATGGAAGCACAACATTTCAAAAGGCAGCTTGAGACTTAGGGGACAGAAGTGGCCCACACTGAAAATGCCACTGTGCTCATCACAGCCTGTCATCCCAATTAGCGTTTGGAAAGTGGTTGGACCCAACACCAAGTCAGTGAATTCTGTTTACTTAATGATCTCATGCAGAAATGTGAACGCTCTAATATTAGCAATATGCCCTGTGCTGTTTAGGGAGGCCACCCCCAGAGCGGGCTGCCACTGCAGAGGCCTTCTGCGGAAGGTGACTTAGACACGCTGCCCCACCACTGCAGCCCTAAAGCTGCTTTTCCCTTGCTGGAAGAAAGTACTTATTAAGCAGCCCATTAGGGAAAAGATACCTGGGAGCAAAATGCTATTTTTAACATATAGAAAAAGGTCTGAAAAGTCATACCAATCAGCATAGTTCTTATGCGTCTTTCCTGCCATTCTCCAAAAGCAGTCTTTTCTTTTCATGGCCAACAAGAATACGCCAATGTCGCTGGATTAAAAATGTGTTCTCAAACTGTGAAGAGAATACTTAGACTGTGAGAATATTCTGTCCAAAGGAAATATGCATAATTTCCCTAAGAAGTATGGTTAAAATAAACACTGAAAGAAAATTCGAGGAAAAATATATACACTGACTCTAACGAAAATGAAAATGAAAGCATTTTGGAATAGACTGACGGGTCTGGCTGAGAGATTTCTTTTTCTTATCATTAGATGCCTTGTGGCAGGGAAATGGAAATAAAGGCATTTCGGAGCCTTGGGAATTATCTATATTTCTTAATTGTCTCTTCTCATATAAAACAAAATACTGTATTAACAACATATTTGTCTAAGGGTGTGAGTGTATTTGTGTATATATGTAGACTTTTAAAATAATTAAAATGGATTAAAATTCTAATGTATTTAATGTGATCAAAATATCAAAAGACAAATATGGTGTTGAAGGCGGGGAATGAGGCTTTTGGCATCACCTCCTTGGCAACTCTGGGGTGTTGCAGTGGGAGAACAGTAGACTGTACTGCCCACCCAGTCTAACCTATGCTGTGAAGTAAATGAATGCTTTGTTCCTCAGAACCGCAGGTCTGGCCTTGAGGTTACAGATGAGAGGCAGCTGTGCTCATGGCCAAACACACACACACAAACCAGTTATGTTGGTGGTTGGTATGAGGACACAGTATTACTTCACAAATCCTAAGTAGTCACTATTGCACTTCTCTTTCTAGCATGAAGAACACTTTGTGTCAACTTGAAGATTAAGTGATCAAGTAGGGTATAATATTTACTTTTAAAATGTCAAAATTGCCAAGGTTTGTGTTCTTGAATGGGTCTGCACATTTCTGTTTAGCTAAAACACACAGGTTAGTGGATGTCTCAATAGTCTATATTAGGATAGTGGTTGGAGAGTTCCTTATAAGAGGCAATTATACCAGAATGACAATTCTGATCACCCAGAATTTAAATTGTAATTGACAAACTTTTATTAAATAAAATTTATTAAATAGCTGTATTCTAGCCTATGTCTACAAAATGAGGTCACATCAGGTTTTTTTTGTTGTTGTTTTTTTTTTTTTTTTTTTTTTTTTAAGCAGACCAGGAAATCAAAATCCCCTGAGTTTATTAAAACGGCAGAGCCCCATTGAAGTAAGCTTTAGATTGTAACAGCTCTCAAGGTGATTCTTTAAGACACTCAAGTTTGAAAATGTTTGCATTCGTTTAAAAAAGGATCACGCCAGACCCCCATTTATTATGGCTCCATCACTAACTGGCTGTGTGGCCTTGAGAAAGTCACCGAACCCCTCTGGGCCTTGATGTCCTCGTACACTGTGTCCTACTATATCAGTAAAGCCCCCTTGCCCTGTTCAAGGCTACATTCCACATTTCAACCAAACGAAGACTGCAAGGAGCCCCCATCCCTGGGAACGGGGCTTGGAGTCTCACCACGTAGAGCTGTTTCCAGATGCTGCCCCATTCCCAAAGTGTCGTCGTCACTTCTTGTGCCAGAGGAATTTCTGCAGGAATGATGTTCTCAGTATTTCTTCTTTTTTCAGTGGTCACTTCCTTGATGTGGATAAAGGACTTAGGAAAAATGCCCTGCAACATTTTGTGCTTTATGAGGTATCCCCTATACCAGTCTCCGCAGGTCTCCTGTATGCGTACCATGTCGCCGATCTGCAGGGAAAGCTGAGGGGCTCTGCTCCCTTGGAAGTTGTATATGGCCACGCCTTGCCGCTCCTTGTCAGTTTTGCGCCAGGAAGCCATGGTTGGGCCGGGGGCCTGTGGGCCCCTGGAATCATCCCGCGGGGAAGCAGCCAGGGGGTGGCAAGGCACACTTCACATCAGTTTTTAAGATCAAAAGTTCTCTTTCATGATTATGTAATATCAGCCTCAGAGGGTCCAACAGTTAATTGTTAGAGTCTCATAAAGGAGGTTGGGCATGAAACCAAAACTAGTCTGTCAGCTGCAGCCCATGTTCAATGTCTTCCATCTTATTCTTTTTATATTAAATTTTATTTTTCAATTACAGTTTACATTCAATATTATTGTGTATTAGTTTCAGCTGTACAGTGTAGTTGTTAGACAATCATATACTTTACAAAGTGTTTCCCCTATCTTCTTCTTTATTTCTGGCTCCTACTTACCCATTATCTTTGGCCAATAATCTCCATGGAAACCCAAAGACATTGCTGACTGTGGCCCATTGTGAGAACACCATTATAAACAGCAATGTCAAAGTCGCATCCATCCACGTTTCCACAGCTGCCAGTCTTTGAGTTGCCACAATAATCTGGGTTCTGTGAACAGTATGGAGAATGATGTTCTCTCCCACTGTCTGTCTTTCCCATCATCTCAGACTTAAAAAGTTTCTCCCTATGCCATCCTTTTTCCTCTAAAGAAAATGTTTTTCTTCCCAGAGCCACAAAATCACTGCACTCTCCATTTCAGCTGTAGGCTTTCTCATACCTATGCCTAAACAAAACAAAGCAACACAACCCCCTTCACAACAAAGTTTTTAATTGTACTATTTTATTTAAAATAAAAGTTTTTTAGTTGTCTAGCTCTTATACATTATATACTTTGACATGACATGGTTTGGGGGTTTCTGCTTGTTTTTGTTTTTTGTCATTTTGTACCCACTCCCAATAAGATTCTTGGTTTAATTAAACCTACTTACAAGGTCTCATGTACTTTCAGCAGTTTCTGATAACACGTGGTCATAAATGAAGACCTGAATTCTGCAATGATGACAGTGGATTCTCAAGTGATAGATCCTTCCAAAGGCCTACGCTAGAAATCATGGCCCTTATATATGCACAACATCATACCAAGATGCTTTGGAACATTCAAAGAAATCTATGTTCCATAGGTTTATAGCCAGGAAGAAAAAGAAGATAGATGAAAGAGATAGGAATATATATATATATATATATATATATATATATATATATAGAGAGAGAGAGAGAGAGAGAGAGAGAGAGAGAGAGAGAGAGAATAGAGAATTCAATTTTAAGGTAATATGTGTGAACAGCTATGATTATCTACGGGAAGAAGAGCATACCTTTGAGTTTTTAAGAAGAGTTCTTAGAAAAGTCAAGTTTTGACTTTGGCATTGAAAGATGAATGGTGCATTAACAGGCAGTTATGAAGGGGAAGGGCATTGCAGGCAGCTCTGAGGTAACTATGTAGACAAAGGCATGGATACAGTGAAGTGTGAAATGATGATGAGGAAGGAATATTGTGAAAATTAAAGGTGGTTAATTGGGATAATCAAATTATTGAGACACTTGAGCAACTGGCTAAAATGTTTGAACTTTATTCTCACTTAAGCACTTGGATATTGAATTTTTTAAGCAGAGGGATAATATGATGTGATCTGAGTTTTGAGAAAAATATAAAACCTATGAGCTTAAAATGTAATTGATAAACTTAAAGTAGAGACAATGGAACAGGATAAATGTATAACCATTTATTTCAATATTAAAAGCAAGTGGTATGTGCCAAAGACACACAGCCTATTGGGATTGCCACATGGCACCCAGCAATAATGACTATTAATAGAAAATGTGTACTTGTCCCTGCTTAGCTCAAGATCAAATATCAATTTCATTGCTTCTTAGGAGAAAAGCAAAGATAAATGGTATGGTGAACTAATTAAGGTTAAATAAAACCCACCCCAAAACAAACTGCCTTGTTTAAAGGACTCTGTTCTCCCCAAATGGTCTTATTGTTTATGTAATACCGATAATCATAAATTGTGCTTGTATGATTTAGTATGGACTTGTCTTTCAATACTATTATCTTGAAGCATATTGTGGCAGTCTGGAAGTATTTTCAAAATTGTTATATCTTGGGATCTAGATATATGCCTCTTGTCTATGAACTATGAGACCAGCTGAAAAAAATTAGAGATGAAATGCATATTAATAGTCTCAGGAACAATTAGACTAGTCATGCTGTAATCAAGCTATCAATCTTATGTTGAGCTACTTGAGCTTCTGAATGGCTTCAGAAGGAAAGTACCATCAGTAAAATAAAGACTCCCTTCACCTAAAATCAAAACCGCTGAAAGGGGGACGCAGGCAGGTAGAGTAGCTCATTGCTAGACAGGGAGAGTTTCACTGTCTTAAAAATTATAAGGGCTCTACCTAACTTCAGAAAGTTTCCTTTTAAAACCTCTTCACCTTAATCGTCACTGGTTATAATCCATAAATGTTGCCTAATGATTAATTCAAGCAATGTACACTACGCATTCATATAACTCAAGAGATTGAGAGTATTAAATGTAAGCTCTTGATATTTTGCTGTTAGTCCTCAGGGTTTTACTGGTGTTCTTATAGCCTTTTCACAGGAAATGAATACGTGTGTGTGTGTGTGTGTGTGTGTGTGTGTGTGTGTGTGTGTTTTCAGTTACAGACATACAGTATTATGTTTCAAGTGGACGACATAGCATTTAGACATTTATGTAACTTACAAAGTCTAATAAGTCAAGTACCCATCTGACACCAGACATAGTTTTTCCAATATTATTGACTATGCTGTACTTTATATCCCCGCGACTGTTTTTACAATTGGGAATTTGTACTTTCTAATCCCTTCACCTTTTACTCTCACCGCCCCCCCCCCCCCGCCGCCCACTCCAGCACCCTCCCATCTGGCAGCCACCAGTCTGTTCTG
This sequence comes from Myotis myotis, assembly GCF_014108235.1. Lineage (NCBI taxonomy): Eukaryota > Metazoa > Chordata > Mammalia > Chiroptera > Vespertilionidae > Myotis > Myotis myotis. The sequence goes on along the minus strand of NW_023416379.1, from coordinate 64,936,787 downwards.
TTTCCAAGAGTATGTTTCTGTTTTGTTTGTTCATTTATTTTTTATTTTATTTTTAGTTACTCCTCACCCGGGGATATTTTCCCACTGATTTTTAGAGAGAGTGGAAGGGAGGGGAGAGACAGAGAAACATTGATGTGAAACATCAATTGGTTGCCTCCCACACATGCCCTGACCAGGGCCAGGGATTGAGCTTGCAACAAAGGTACGTGTCTTTGACTGGAATCGAACCTGGGACCCTTCAGTCCATGGGCCAACGCTCTATCCACTGAGCCAAACTGGATAGGGTTATTTTGTTTCTTAGATTCCACATATAAGTAAAATCATATACAGCTGCAATGCTGTGTCACAACTGCCTTTGAATAGCACAGTTTTTCTCTAATTGAAAAAAATATGTAGCAGAGGTCAGAAAACTATAGCCCATGGACCAAATTTTGTCCCCTGCCTGTTTACATGAAGTTTACAAGCTAAGAATAGACTATATGTTTTTTAAATAGTTGGCAAAAAAAACAATCAAAAGAATAGTAATATTTCATGGCATGTAAAAATACTACGAAATTCAAATTTCATTGCCCATAAATGAAATATTATTGGAACATAATCATGCCCATTCATTTATGTGACTGCTTTTAAGCTACAATGGCAGAGTTGAGTAGCTGGAACAGAGACCCTATGACCCACAAAGGCAAAAATATTTACTATCTGTCCCTTTACAGAAAACATTAGCCAAACTCTGGTTTACAGCATTCCTAGAACAAGAACTCAGGAGTGACTTTTTTAAGCCAAGGAGTTCTTTTGTTTTGTTTTTCAAAGAAGTCATAGCTATCTAACAAGAGAGCAAAAGTTTTCTTCACCAGGTTTTGGTTTGTGTGACAGCAATGCCAGCATGCTCACTCGAGTAGCTAGAAGTATGTGATTTTAAGCTACGAGGAAAAATGTGGGTGAGCCAATAAAATAATACATGAAAGGACACAGTGTAGGCTTGAAATCCCTGCTAGGCTTGAGAAAATAAAGTGAGCTACAGAACGTGTGCCTGTTTGCATTTCTTTCTGGCAGGCATGCAAAACCGAACTATTTATAGTGAGTCCAGCAACGGCTAAATGCACGTTAGCTAAAGAACCACCTTAGAAAATAACAAGAACCGTTCTTTGGGAGAGAGGAGGAGGAAAACCTACCTTAAATGAACCAGAATAGAAAAAGGCAAAGAAAAAGAAGAATGAGATACATATGTGAACACATGAGAGGGCATGGCTAACACTCTGACTTGGAAAGTCTACTTTTGACCAGTTCTGAGGAGTTCACTGTCCCTCCAGAGAGCACCTGGCACAGCCACGAGGTGTTTCCAGGTTCAACCCTCTCATCTGGCACTTTAAATCCATTCCAAAACATATAACTAGCGTTTCCAGTGCCCTGTTCAAGGCATTTATCTGACATTGCTCCATTGTCTGACCGAGATTGCTCCATTCGTCGGTGATCAATTAACCACCACAGCTCCATTTGCAGTCCCCCGCCAACATAAAGCAGAAGAGGAGGGAGAAACAGCCCTGTGAGGTGTCTGTTTTTATTCTCTACTCCCTACGGTTCAAGAAAACAGAACCAGTCTAAATGGTTTCAGGCTCCCATGGCAGCTCGTGGTATTTACCGGCATCACAGTACAAGTCAAATGAGCAAATCAAACTGCTACTGCTGTGAAAAGAGACCCAGAGCTCAGAGGGAGCCCTGCCCAGTCCTCTTGCATGACGCAGTCTCGCTTGGCCTGCTAGAGCCCTGAGGATGTACCATTTTGAGCATACTCTCATATACGTCACTAGGATTCATCTTTTCCTTTTAAGTCCAAGGACTGGTTCTGTGCATCAGGACTCAGCCCCCAGATGTCTAAACAACGCCTCTGTGCGGCAAAGCTGGCACTGGAGAATCGGAACAGGCTGCTGTCAGGGACAACTGTGGCTTTGGGGCCAGCATCGCATTATTGCTTCCTTGGCATAGCCATGGGCTGTGTCACTACCTTAGCTCTGTGGCTTTCTCTGGTTTTGATTTGATTGCCCTAATTTATTTTTTGAGTTCATTGAATTTGAGCAGCTGCTCCAAATTTCACTCAGCCTTTTCCCCCTATCATCCATCCTTGCGTGCAGCTCCCAAGTATTGGAAAAAGAAGCCTTTTCCTTTTGCTAAAACAAGTAAATTGTTCCTAACTAACTGGGCGGGTTTAATCTGATAGATCTGATTTTCACATCTACACTTTCCCTGGGCTGCTTCTACCATTATTTTGAGGTCTGGCTCTAGTTCTTGCGGCTGTTTCCAGTAATTAAACAAGCAACAGACCATCATTTGGCAATTGGTCTTTAGCTGTGGGTTAACTTTTCTCCAAGTGTAATCCCTCAAAGTCTTCATCTCTCACTCATGCTTAGTTAGGGTCGTCACTTAAAGCAGTGGTTCTCAACCTTGGCTGCACATTAGAATCACCTGGGAATCTTTTTAAAATCCTGATTTCTGGGCCTCATCCTCCAGAAATTCTGTTTCTTTGTTACTAATGATGAGGCCCAGAAATCAGGATTTTAACAAGATTCCCAGGTGATTCTAATGTGCAGCCGAGGTTGAGAACCACTGACTTAAAGTCAGGATTTTATTGTGTGAACCTGTAATATTTTTAGCAATGTTTGAAAATTGGCAATCGCTATCTAAAATGCAGTGAAGATGAGAAAGAAGGCAATAATGGGAGATGAAGTAAGTGCTAGAGGTTGGCAATCAATGGAAAGTACTGAGAGCACCATTTGTACCTAACACTTGCCGAAGAATAAGTCCTGTGAGTAGAGAGGAAGATTCTGTATCTATTAGGAGCATTATGCCAAATGTAAAAGTAGAGAGTGTTAAAAAGTATATCAATTTTATTTTAGAAACACAACATATAGAGTGGAGATTTGAAAAATTGCCGTTCATTCTATTCCATTGTAAACTCCAGAATTATCTAAAATCTACCATGTTAGCAAAATGTTCAATACTGTGTTGATGACTAAGAATTAAATTACCTCTTTGTGGATAAAGGAAATACAAGATATCCAAAGAGTCATTACCAAATGTCTTAAACTAATCAACTGAAAGTGGCAGACAATGCCAGTGGGTAATTGTTCTAACAAATATAGAAACAATATATAATGTATGTTAAGCAAGTCTTTAAAATGATGACAGCCAACTTGTTATAAGCAAAAGCATGATTTCACTTGGACTCTAAAGAACAAAATAAATGAACCAACAAAATTGAAGCAGGCTCATAGACAAAGAGAGTAAACCAGTGGTTTCCAGAGGGGAGGGAGGTTGGGAACTGGGTGAAAAGAGATAAAGGATTAAGAAGTACAAATTGGTAGTTATAAAATAGTCATGGAGATGTAAGTAAGACGTAAGGCAGCGGTTCTCAACCTGTGGGTTGCGACCCCTTTGGGGGTTGAACGACCCTTTCACAGGGGTTGCCTAAGACCATCCTGTATATCAGATATTTACATTATGATTCATAACAGTAACAAAATTACAGTTATGAAGTAGCAACGAAAATAATTTTATGGTTGGGGGTCACAAGATGAGGAACTGTATTTAAAAGGCCAGAAGGTTGAGAGCCACTGACGTAGGGAATATAGTCAATTATATGGTGATAATTACCATATTTTTCTGTGTATAAGATGCCCCCATGTATAAAACGCCCCCCACTTTTCCAACCCCAAATTAAGAAATCAATATTCTAAACATGAAACAGAACACATTTTTATTTAGTAATTATCACAGGTAATGCTTACATACCAGTACTATATTATGCAGTATATCACTCTATTCAGCCTCTGTTGCATCACTGCTCTCTTCTGCATCACTATTAGTTCCAGACATATCAATTTCTTCACCTTCTATGGTATCACTGCTGTCTTCTGAGTCACTGTCTATATGTGTGAGATCATCCTCATAAACCGGTGACATTTTCTGAGCTAACTTTGTTTGTGTTCACATGGTCAACCCTTCTCTCCTCATGAAATTGAAGCACCATTTTGCCTTTCCTGTAAAATCAGGAATGTTCATTTCGCTTGCAAACATTCTTGCCTGACATTGAATAAGCTTGGTTGACACACATAAGCCACTCTGGTGCTGCTCCATCATCCAGGTCTTAAGCCTCTGCTCCACGTTTGCCCATTTTGCTGGTTTTCCTCTTAAGGCCTGCTTATTTTTTGGCACCTTAAGGAGTTGTTCATCCTGTTTTCTCCACTGTCTGATCATACACTCAGTGGGAGGAGGTCCAAATTGTCTCTTCAGCTCTATTTCTATGCTCTTTTGCACAGCTGATTACATTCAGTTTGAATTTTGCAGAGTAAGACAATCGCTTACCGGTATCATCTTTTTATTTTTTGACATCTTTATGGGCTCAGAACACTCTGGTCCCTGTTGCATCTGTGCACTCTCCACCTCCACCTCCAATTACAGCATCAGCTGATGTCAGTAGCAGTAAGGCTTGTGATTGGAGGAAACCTGTGTGAAGGTATGGACAGCTACGTACTCTTGCGGCTCCCTCCTAGGCTGACTTCCGTGTATAAGACACCCCTTGATTTTCAGTCTAACAATTTTAGGAAAAAAATAGCGTCTTATACATGGAAAAATATGGTATATAGGGTGCTGGTTGGAGTACTGGGAACACTATGTAAAGTATATGATTGTCTAACTACTAAGCTCTATACCTGAAACTAATATAAAATAAAATTGAAAGGAAATCAAAAACACCCCACACACTGGATTTGGAATAAAAAGGCAAGTATGATTTTTCACAAGTCACTAAAATTTGCCAAATCTTAGTCTTCTTGGCTTTAAAAGCAGGGTTAGAAATACTGGCCTCCTCCACAGAGTTTGAGGAAATGAGATTACTATGTACAAGATATTTACATAAGATCAATTCGTACATTGGGGAGCAACTACATGTGAGTAATTTTGGTTTGATAGACTTCTTTGATGGTAATAATCTTTATTTCTTGAGCACCTGCTATATAATAGGCCCTAGGCTAAGCGCTCATAGCACACTTCCTCTAATCTTTATAACAGCCTGAGAAGTTAGGTGTTGCTGTTATTACTCTGACTATGGGACACATTTTTCTAGGAACCTAGTTTCTATCTGTTATACAAACACAGTTTCTTTAGCTGCTGTGTTGTAGCTAAAGACCTCAATACTGATGTCTTCTCCATCTTTAAAAACTGGCTTCAGCCTCACTTGTACCTGCATGCCACACCTAGGACCCTTTTAGCTTCTTCGGTGGCAGTCCTTACCTTCTGTGGGAGTTTAGACACTATCACAGGTAAACAATGTAAAAGACACATCAGGACTTTTGGAAGAGTGGGAGAAAGGAACTCTGATTTTACATATATGACATAAAAACAGTGATTTTTGGGAAAGGGATCAAAGCTAAGTTTAGAATTGTGGGTCTGGGACTGAAAGATGTTAATGATGCTGTTTGTTAAAGGGAACCATACTGTCCGTGAAAAAATGTATCTCTTCCATCGTGTTTTTTATTTGTTTTAGAATTGAGAGAGCAACTGCTTCCCTAGATGCCTTGCAGACTTAATTCTATAATTTTCTAAGTGAAACAGACGTCTTGATGAATGACAGTGGAGTGAGAGAGCGTGATGAACGAGAGGCAGTAATGTGTCTCCTGTTGTGTTGCCAGGCAGAGTTGAGGGCACAGCTCCCAGGCCTTGCTTGTCACAGGCTCTGATTTGATACTGGCTCAGGGGGTGCCCACCTGAGTCCCCACCTCATGCTGCAGGCTTTGCTATGGAACCAAACAGAGCACATTGTACTTTAGATTAAAACCTTTGTGGGGGTTTTCCCCAAAAGAATAATAAACTGCCAGTCTTCAGAAAGATGCAGTGAAATATATGGGGAAAATAGTAAGTTTGTGAATGAGGAAATTAATCCCAAAACAGGCACTCTTATTCTCACACTGATAAATTACAGACATTTCTTTGTCATAGTTCAGCTAAGTCTAAATATTACTGCAACTGTTGTTGAGCCATTATTTAAGTGTGAAAGGCTCATTATGATATTCATGGTCCATACCCACTTTCCCCTTCTTCAATAAAGAAAAAGAAATTTTCATATATATAAATTATATTTTATAACTCTGTTAGTATAAAGATGAATGTAGTAATACTAGAGGCCCGGTGCACAAAAATTTGGGCACTCGGGAGGAGGAGGAGAGTCTCTCAGCCGGGCCTGTGCCCTCTCGCAGTCTGGGACCCCTCAGGGGATGACCACCCTCTGGCTTAGGCCTGCTTCCTGGGGGATTGGGCCTAAAATGGCAATCAGACATCCCTCTGGCAGCGTGGCAGCCCTTGGGGGATGTCCACTTGCCAGCGGGGACCAGGCCTAAACTGCATTTGGACGTCCTTAGTGCTGCTGAGGAGGCAGGAGAGGCTCCCACCACCACCACTGTACTGGCAGCCATCAGCCTGGCTTGTGGCTGAGCAGAGCTCCTCCCATTTGAGAGTGCCCTGACCACCAGAGGGCAGTTCCTGCATTAAGTGTCTGCCCTCTGGTGGTCTGTGTGTGTCATAGTGACCAGTCATTCCCAGTCATTCTGCTGTTAGGGTCAGTTTGCATATTACCCTTTTACTATATTGGATAGAGGCCTGGTGCACAGGTGGGGGCTGGCTGGTTTGCCCTGAAGGGTGTCCCGGATCAGGGTGGGGGTCCCGCTTGTGTGCCTGGCCAGCCTGGATGAGGGGATGATGGCTGTTTGCAGCTGGTCACACCCCCTTCAGGGTGGGGGCCCCCACTGGGGTGCCTGGCCAGTCTGGGTGAGGGGCTGAGGGCCATTTTCAGGCTGGAGGGTGACTGAAGCTCCCAACCTCTCCTTTTATTCTTTTTTTTTTTTTATTCTGGGATTTATTTACCTTCTATGGCTGTCACTGGAACTGAGAGCCGGCTTTAGCGCTGAGGCTTGGCTCCAGCTCTGAGACCTTGGCTGCTGAAAGCAGGTATCTGGGTTTGTTTGGCTTCTATAATTGAAACACTGTTGCAACTCCAGCTCTGAGGCCCGGCTGGCTGAAAGCAGGTTTCTGGGGTTTGTTTAGCTTCTATAATTGCAACATTGTTTCTTAGAGTGCAGCTCAGAGGCCGCGGCAGCGGCAGACGGGGAACCTTGGCTTCCTCCATCACTGGAGCAAGCAAGCCTCCTGTTCGCTTCAGCTGCCTGGCTGCCGGCCACCATCTTGGTTGGCAGTTAATTTGCATATCACCCTGATTAACCAATGGGAAGCGTGTTGGAAGTATGGTTAATTATCATGTTTGTCTATTATTAGATAGGATTATATATTGAAACATTTTATTTTATCTAAAAGTTCATTTTTCCTTCTGATTTTAAAAGAAATGAAAACATTTTCATGGACTCTAAAAAGCAGGGTGCACCCTGGGCACTGTGCCTGCTCTGAATAGTGAGTAAGTCTGTTCTGATATAACTTACTTTTCAAATGATGAATATCTATAACGATGCTTATAAATGAGAACGGTCATTTTTTCTCATTTAACACATTGTTTGCGGGTAGTTTTTATCGTGCGGTAACAGGTGGCGCGGGCCATTTTTGCTAATTTTTTGCGCAAATGGCAACGTTCAGTAAAATTACGATAACTTTAGTTTACATATTTATATGTTACCCACATTCTACTGCTAGTCTATAAAAAACGTATTAATACGTGTCCCGAGCTCTACTCCACTGGTAGAATGTATAAATACGTAAAACGTATAAATACGTTTCCCGCATACAATGTGTTAAGCTGGTTTTTAAAATCACATTGCTTTTGTCATAACTAAATCTTAAAACAAAATTATTTTTATTTCAGCTTACTAAAAATGCAACCTGTATATATTCTGTTTTGAAATTTACTAAGCTTGCTTTCTGGGCTAAGACTTTTCAAAGTTCTGAAGACACAGGAAAATAATATGTGTTTTCTATGTAAATTCAACATGTATCTTTTAAATCTGCTTTATTAATTATACTATTAGATGCTATATATCATAAATGCTTATTTTTGGCACATTAATTTGTCGACAATTAAGGGAAACGTGTTAAAAATCTCTCCAGTCTATATTTTGTAGACATATTTCCTTTTATTATTCAGTGTTTTTTTTTCTTTATGTATCTCAACGGGTTGTATTCAGTTCATTAATCTTCATTAAAATTACACCTACATAATGATTTTGGACTCTTTGTCAAGATAACATAATCACATCAGTCCCACAGCTAACATCTTTTATCCTGAATTTTTGTCTGATATTAACTCTTGCTTTTCCTTTATTTACCTACTATCTTTATAGTCTATTTTTTATATCACTTTTCATATATTTCATATGCATAGCCTATGAAGGGATATTGTTTTTGACACACTATGAGTGGTACTTTTTGTTTCTTTCTTTATTAGAAACTAGAGGCCCAGTGCACAGATTGGTGCATGGGTGGGGTCCCTCAGCCTGGCCTGTGCCCTCTTGCAATCCGGGACTCCTTGGAGGAATGTAGCAGTGCTGAAGCAGCAAGCAACTGAGAAGGAACCCCGGACGGGGCCAGGGACAGCTCCACTGCCACTCATCCCGGCTTGCTGTGTCTGGCTCTGCCACCTGGTAGCGCTGCCGTGGAGGCAGGAGAGGCTACAGCTGCTGCAGCTGCACTCACCAGCTGTGAGCCTGGCATTTGGCTGAGCGGTGCTCACACTGTGGGAGTGCACTGACCACCAGAGGGTAGCTCCTGCATTGAGTGTCTGCCCCCTGGTGGTCAGTGCGCATCACAGAGACCAGTCAACTGGTTATTCCGGTTGTTTGGTTGTAACGGTCGCTTAGACTATTATATATATACTAGAAGCCCAGTGCACAAAATTTGTGTACTGGGGGGGGAGCGGGGGTCCCTCAGCCTGGCCTGCGCCCTCTTGGGGGATGTCCAACTGATGGCCATCAGTCAGACATCCTTAGCACTGCCCTAAAGGCGGGAGCCCGGCTTCTGGCTGAGCAGCGCTCCCCCTGTGGGAGCACACTGAACACCAGGGGCAGTTCCTGCATTGAGCATCTGCCCCCTGGTGGTCAGTGCGTGTCATAGCAACCAGTTCAGTCCATTTGCATATTAGCCTTTTATTATATAGGATAGATATTTAACTCATTTATATTTTTCTTAAAACAAATATTAAAAGTTCATTCTCTCATTTGATTCTAAACTATCTGGGTTGGATTTTTTTGTATTTTATTTTGTTTTGTTATTTGCTTTTGCTTTCAGAGAATTCTTTATCATTGTTCTTTTGATTTATGGGTTATTCTTTTTTTGTCCCTTTGTTTAGATTTATCCTACAATCTTGAAAGCTATATACTTTATTTTTCAATTTGCTGATATTTAACCTTGCATTTTTTAAAAGTAGCTCATGCAAGTTTACCTTTCTTTTACTCCCTTTTGTGACTCTTCCTTAACCTTTGAAAGTTCCACTGAAGCTGAACAGTTATTTCTTTGTAATTTTTTATTGAAATATAACTCACATGCCATAACATTATCTCTTTTTAAGTTACTAGACTCAAAAATCATATATCTTCTGAATACTTGAAACAAATATGTTTAAAATATCTTTATTTCTCCTTCATATATCTTGAATTTTTGGTCCTTATATGTATAATTATTTCAAATACAGAATATTTTTATTTTTACTACTACTACTTTTACCTTAATAAATTATCTTTAACATTTATCTTTGGTTTTTAACATATTTTTTTTCTCTCTCACTTTTCTATTTTTATAGGTTTGAGGTGGTGGGGAGGAATGTTCCTAGCTTATTTGTATGGTCTATGATGTGAATTTCCCACTGTTGCGCTTACAGTTGGTATCAGGTCTTGGTTGGTTGGACTACATCTTGAATTTTGTTGTTGTTGTTGTTAAGAAGAGACCACCAGGCCTCGTTCTGGTCCCTAGCATATCTGAATATACTGTTCAGACTCATACATGCACCAGTGATAACTGTATTATTTACAAATTCTTGAGGCACAATCTTCTCCACTGTCTTCAGCCATTTACTATGACAGCAAAGTCATCAGATGTCAACCTAAATTTCCTCTTTTGTGATGTCACATGATACTGCTAACCATCTATTTTATCTGGCTATGCACCAGATTGTCATGTTTAGCTGGTCACTCAGCATAGCAAGCAACTATCCACCCCACCCTCCCACACACAGTTAAACTGGTCATCAATTTTTCATCCATCCATTCATTCATTATTCATTTATTCAACAAATTTTTAATGAGTGAGTACAAAATGCCCTGCCAAAGGAATAAGAAATACAGAGACATGATGCCTTTTCAAGATGATCACAAATGCTGCAGTAAACAAACAAGCAGGCAGTGATAGCAGGGATGACTTGGAGGCCTCCTCTCAGGCAGGGCAGGAGGTAGAGGACCCAGAGATGCTCAGAGCATCTGAATCAATTCTTTCTCTCTTCACAGAGCCATGCTAATAAGGGCCTCTTGATCCCTTACTGGCACATTCTAATAGCCTGGTACGGATGACTCTGCCTCAGCCTTTTCCTCTAAATCCAGTCTCTGCTGTCACCAAAGGTTTTCTTTCCAAAGCCTTAATATGATTAGTCATGGCTCTGCCAAAAGCCCTGATTCCCCATTGCCAGTGATCCTGTTGTCATTTCAAATTTCACTATTTTCTTTAGCATGGATTTTTACATTAAGTTTAATTTTTAAAAAACACTTTTGTTGCCCCTCTAAACTTATTTTGCACAACCCAATTCATGGGCCCAGCCAAAAGGGTAAAACCCAAACTCTCTGGCCTAAGTTACTAAGCCTACCAAAGCTCATGTACGTTTACCTTTCTTGTACTCCCTTTCATGACTCTTCCTTAACCTTCGAAAATTCCACTGAAGCTGAACAGTTATTTTTAGTCACTCTTTATTGAAATATAATTCACATGCCACAAAATTCATCCTTTAAAAATATAGACCAGATCTTCAGTATAATCACAAAGTTGTGCAATCACCACTACTATATAATTCCCGAATGTTTTCAACACCCCAAAAGAAAGCCTGCACCCATTATCAGCCATTTCCCTTGGCAATAGATTTATTTTCTGTCTCTGTGGATTTGCCTGTTAAACAGTTTTGATTAAGGCAAGATATATTCATCATTGCCTTCTGCCATCACCTGGCCATGTGACCCAATCAGAGCTAATCAGAACACTTTGCTGGGATTTTCATATATGAGTCTGGTGCGAAGTCTTTCTTTTCCTCTTGGGTGAGATGTTATAAGCATGTGACTCAGATGGTTCCTGTGTACAGAAAATCCTGAGATAATGAGGCGAGCTTACCAAGAGAACCCGAGATAAGAGGTGGAGGGAACAAGAGAAAGTTCCTAAAAGTGTCATCTAAGTCCCCAGAGAAAGAGATTAATGCCTAAAGCCAGCTCCCCCTCTTTTCTTACATTACAAGAGCTATTCATTTCCTTTAGTTAAATACAGTATTATAATAGTGAAATACACTATTTTTCTTATTGATTTTTCTATTATAAGTACTGAGTGTAGTACCTGGCTTGCATATAGCGGATACTCAATAAGTGCTTGTTAATACAATAGGTATGGTTCACTTTACAGCTTCTTGTAGGTAAGTGCATCTTTCTTATCTCAAAGCTCTATCACCCAGCAATTGATTCATTTAATTCATTTTCCCCTATCTTCCCAAACCACAGATGTTTGGAGTCATGACTGGAATTGTGGCCCAAGATGGTAGTTCTCCCAAATTCACTACCATGCTAATTTACTGGGATTATGCTTTACCACCTATTTGATGTTTGTTATCTATCCTATTCTTTTCATCCACCCCTTGCTCATAATTCCAAAAAATAAGAAATGTTCTGGTGTAGAGAGAAACCTCTGGAAAGGTTATTCATGGCATAGGTGCTGCCACAGGCCTTAGAGGCTATTGGGAACAACAGGGGCTGAGTGTCAGGTTTCAGGTACAGTGACTCAGATGGTTCCTGTGTACAGAAAGTCTGGACTCTTCAGCCAGCTTATTGCGCAACTTACTGCACAACTTACAGAAGTAATTTTGCTTTCGGGGGGATTTAAACTTGCTCACTTGAAAGATGGGTACACAATGCAGTGCACAGACAATGTTTTATTGCGTTGTACACTTGAAACCTGTATGGTTTTGCAAACCAATGTCACCCCAATAAATTCAATTGAAAATAAAATCAAATAAATTGAGAAAAAAGATCAGGGTTTTGATCAGATGACTTTTAAGATTTCTCTCATCACTGACATCTAGAAATCATGAATCTTTGCAATAAAAGATTGTTCATCAAAATGAATTTGGTTGTGTTACAATTGTAGGACTACAGTATCCCTTGTATTTGCAGATATTGTTCTGGTATTGATATATTTTTTACCTTAAAATATACAGCATACACTTTGTCAACTTGTACCTCTGAAGGATTCTCATTTGTGTTTCTTAAATATTATAATTAAGATACATTTCCAGATATAAAGATATATAATTATATGTACAACAAATACTTTATTGTGGTCTATCTTTCATTTTTGGTGTGAAATTAAAAACACTGTTTGAATACATAAACGTAATTATTGTGTACATTGTAGTAAAACAATATTGATTAGAAAAGAAATCTCTTTTTCTAATTTTCTCCATTTTAATATGAAGAATTTGGCCCCAAGAAAAATATCACTAGTCAAATTGACAAGAATACTTTCTGCAAGTAAAAGGTTAAAATGGCCACACATCAGACTAGAAATAATAATATTGTAAATGTTTTTATTGTGCTTTATAGATTTCAAGTTCCTCTCTCTACTGTTAATATTACAACTGTGCTCTGAGAGTTTTCTCATCTCTGGAACCAGAATTTAATTTTTCTCCATCTTTTGACTATGATGTAAGAATGATTTATGAAGAAATACACGAAAAGAAGAAATATCTCTGCATGTGTAATCTCCTAGGCATTCTCTTATCAATCATCTCATGTTATTTTCACACAATATTTCTATACATATTATTACATAATGAAACTGAAACTCAGAAAAGATAACAGGCTATCAAATGGTAGGGCCACAACTGAACTCTAGGTGTGACTGACTTTATTGTATGTAGCATATAAGATTTTAGAAGGTATTGTTAAAAGCTCATTTTTTTGTAATTGGAAAAGTATAAACAATTTGTTATTTGCTTTATAGAATATTTAAGAACCAATATCAGCTTCAAGATTGATGGCATATCAGGGTTTTTTAACTCAGTAATAAATAGCTGCCAAGCACTTAGTGAGAGCCACACATTGTACAAAATACTTTATGTGAATAACTTCATTTACTCCTTATACAAACACTGTGCAATGAGGGCTATAATTATCACCACTTCATAACATGTTAAGATTTTGATAAGTATTTGAATTTACTCAAGGTAGATAGTTAGCAAGTGGAGCAGGTAGAATCTGAACCCAGCTCTCCTGGACTCAAAGACCCAAGCTTGATGCTATAATGCCAGGAGCTAGATCGGGGTTCTGTGCTGGCCTACTGCTAACTCATTGAGCAACTTTCATACCTAATGTAACTTCCTTTGGCCTTGGTGGTCTCCTCTGTAAAAGTAGGAGGTGGAATGAAGACATTTTAAGGATTTCTTCCTTTTTTCAATATACTATGAGTCTCCATGGCCTGAGGGAATTCTCAAATGAACAAGAATCAAGGTCTTCAGACTTTTTCCGACTGGATTTATTTTTAACTAAAAAAGAAAGAAGGGAAGAAAGAAAAGAAAGAGAGAGAGAGAGAGAGAGAGAGAGAGAGAGAGAGAGAGAGAGAGAGAGAAAGAGAAAGAAAGAGAAACTTTTCTAAATTTTAAAAAAGAGACTTGGCCTACAATCTATGAACTTGAGCCCCATCTTAAGTTTTGATTTGGGAAGTGCCACTGGTTTACATTGCCTGCGGAATAAACACTGATAGAATTTCTGCTTCACTCTATAAAAGTTGCCCTTCTGGGTACATTTAGAAATTAGTATAATAAAGGATCATGATTTCTAGAAAAAGGACCCTTAAAAATGATTACTTCTTAAAAAGCAAATTAAAAAGAACAGAACCTACATCAAACTCATAGAATTTTTTTCTCATATATAAAAATTTGGATAAGGAGGAAAGTCTCCATCTATGCTAATCATCAAGGTTGTTGGTTGGCAGTAGAAACCACAAACTGTACTTTTGCATGTTTCCTCTTGTATGTTCATTTTATAAATTTTTTAAATATATACATAGGAGTATTGTACACATGAGTGCAATATGTACATGTCATCCATCCTAAGGTCTAGAATAGTAGGGACACTTTAGAATTTCCATGTGCCTCTCTCAGGTTACATCCCCCAACCATCCTCCTGAAACAACCTCTAACCTAACTTTTGTGGTGATAATTCCCTTGCTTTTCTTTATAATTCTGCCTCTGTGTATACATCAACAATGTAATGTTTATTTTTAACTGATTTTGAACTTTATATAAATGGAATACTCATACTATATGCATATGCATTCTTCTACAACTTGCTGTTTTCATTCCTCATTATTTAAAAAAAAACACATTATTTCCTTATGATTCAGCTATGTACAGTATGTAGCTGTTGGTGTTTTTCTTTGTCACTGATTAATAGTATTTGGTGATGTTAAATATACAATTTATTCATCCATTCTACTGGTAATGGATCTGTAGGTTACTTCTGCTTTTTGTTTTGGTTTGGTTTTGCTGTACAAACTATGAACATTCATTTATATCTTTCCTGGTACATACATGCAACAATTTCTGTAACATTTATACATGGGAGAGGCAATGTTGGATCTTAGGGTATGCACATTTCAGCTCTTATAAGCTAGTATAGTATAATGGATTGTTTTTTAAAAATAATGAATCTATTGTAAATATTTAACATTTTGGAATATGAAAGAAGTCATAATTCTATTGAATTATAAAATGTCTTCCTGGCTGTTAAAAATAATAAAGGAATAGTTATTCTTAAATGGCTTTAATGGAGATGTTGGGAAAGCCTCCTAAAACAGCAAGCAGAGTATTACTTTGAGTTGAGCTTCTGAAATAAGGAGAAATTATCAGTTAGTAAAACTATAAGAAAGTCAGCATTGGCATGAATAAATGAATACAGGAGACCATTCTGTTCCTAGAGAAATAAATTAGAAAGATGGGAAAAACTTGTTTCTTTTCTATTAATTACTAGATATTTATGTTATTTTAGTCCCCTGAAGATGACCAGCTTCTTGTGAATTATATATCAATGAATGTAAGCTTACAAACTGGGAACACCGAATAAAGAATCTATATTGAATTTGCCTCACCTATTCTTTTTACTCACACCTCATCATTCCTCCTCCCCACTCTATCCCAACCACTTCCATCCATTCCAGTTCAGTCATTGTCAATTTTAGAATAACTCTCTTCATGTTCTTGATGAAACTCCATGACAGTCACAGTGCAGTAGGGCAATCGCTCAGAATTCTCAAGGTAATTGACATTTTTAGGAATATGTTCTTAGAAATAAAAAGGGCAATACAAAGATTATCTTTCTTTTATGAGTTTATACTTTTTTCCATTATGAAATCTCTTGGAAGTCATTCCAAATGGCTCTCAGAAAGAATTGCCTAAGTTTCCCTCTTCAGTAGTTAATTTCCCACCTGCACGCCATGGATCTGAGTGGGCACTGGGAGCTATTCCAAGTGAACAGTGACTCCCTGTGTACAATAACGTTGTCAGTGAGCTAAATAAAAGGTATAGTGCATCTCGCACACCTATGGGCACTGGCTATTCAAATGTATGTAAATAATACTGTGATGAGTAAAGGACAAATGTATTTAACATCATAGTTTAATCCTATGTAGAATTGTTATCCTCTTAATCAATGAATATATAGATTTCAGCTATTGTCATAGAAGTGCAAAGAAATATTTTATATTAAAGGAGTTTGGGAACAACTGCATAATAAATACCCATACCTCTAGCATTTTACATATATGTATACGTATATATATGTATATTTATATATATATAAATATACATATATAGAGATATACATACATATTTCTAGATATATATGTATATATATATATGCCTAAGCGACTGGCCAGCCAGCCAGTAGCTATGATGGGTACTGACCACCAGGGCGATGATGCTCAACACAGGAGATGCCAAGCTGCAGTGACTTGGCAGCTGCCGTTCTCAGGTGATGCACCCAGAACCAGAGAGGAGGGAACCTGATTCTGGGGTGTGTCACTCGAGAACCACCCTGTCACAATCTGTGATCCCTCAGGGGATGTTGGACTGCTGGTTTCAGCCTGATCCCTTCAGGCCAGGCCAAGGGACCCCACTGGTGCACAAATCCGTCCACCGGGCCTCTAGTATTTTATAAAAATCCACGCCACCAGAAGGATGGGAAGATATTAAAAATTTTCCATAGAGATGTACCTTCTAGGTCTCTGAGACAGCATTTTAAATTATTAAACAGAATTATGACATTTGTACTTGGACATCTTATTTGTAAACAGATAAATTAGATAATACCATAACTCTACAAGATTTCTAACACTACAAAAAGAACATAGAGTCCCTTTTAGTTGTATCTTTGTAACATTATTTATAAATCACTAAATATTTAATATGAAGAGGATCAAAAAGCAAGTTGATTAAATATGAATCAGAAAAATAAGTATAAAGCAAAAATTAAATAGTAGTAACTATCTTATTTACTGTCCAGGTTTTGAAAAGTTAAGGTTCATTTTATTTTCATTTTGCCAATTCAGTTTTGTCTCAAAAGCACACAATTTCTTCCAGACAAGAGAATAATTACTAACAACCTTGAATATATATGTGGGTGCATTTATTTTGTCTCCATTGAGCAAAATTTCCTTGAATGGAAGAGACTGATCTTTTCAAAATAGCATCAAATGACACCCCTCTTCACGACTCAATTTTATAATTGATCTCTCACATGGTTAGGACTAAGCCTAAGGGTTTCTCTTGCTAATGCCCCTCAAAGAACTGTTATGGAAAATCACTAAACTGGCTCCTGACAATGTTTTCATATATAAAACAAAATATAAATGACAGTATTTTCATTACTGCTAATAATGAAAATATTGATGTCTAAATATTTATACTCTGGAAAAATGTGAAATGAGAGCTTGACTGAATAAAACATATGTTGATCGCTAAAACAGATTTTTAAAATTTCTAAAGCAGTCCGCATCTAATGCTCTGCATGGGGTTACACCTTCTCCCCTAGTGATGCTTGAGAGAGAGAGTCAAAGTAAAAAACAAGTGAAGGTAATATGCTAAGGAACATGATAAACTTTAAAAAAAAAATCTTAATTAGATGATCCATGAAGTCCCTTATTTGTTATTTTTCCCCTACGTGTTATTCAATAAATAGCGCGCTTGAGAGAGTTCGTGTAAGCAGTGTCTTGGCACCAGGGAAAGGTAAGATTAGAACTAGCTCCTGCAATAGGTCTTGGCAGCCTTGCTGAACTAAGCAGTTCTTTGGTGTGAGTTGACGCACAAGAGATTATGTGTAGGACAGTTTGTCCTTTGTATCTGCTATGTTTACGGATGTAAAAATATAGATACCGTAGCAGACATACAGATGAACAGCCATTTGAGAACACTTAAATCTGTTACTCTTTTAACACAGTTAAGATCCTTGCTTTTGCCCTACAGGAGAAACTTGTGTCTTCCCAAATGGAAGCAAAATATTGCCATGCAAAGACCTGGCTAATGAGAGAGTTCATGTTTGGAGCATGAGGGTGGCCTTTGTGGAAGTGTTTGGAGAGTGTCTGTCAAGCCTTATCTGCTAATAAACAGGGACATCCAAAAGTCAGATTCCTTGTAAAAGGCTGGACCTAAAACTTTGTAGTAATCACTCCAGAGGAGTTCATCTACTCAGAAAGATACAATTTCCTTTAGGTTAGGCGGTTCCCGAATAGTAATAATTTCCTATTCTGAGAGGACACTGAAACTCAACTTTCCCTCCTAACACTTCCACATTGCTGCAAGAAGATATCTTTGGCTACCAGATACTCACCTAGTGGTAACTTTATATTCTTTCATCTACTAGATTAAGTTCATTTTCTCCCCCAAAGCAAAAGGCTGCATCTTTTTACATGTTTAAATTTGGCTTATACTTTTAAAAATATATACCATCAACTTGCTCAAATTATATTTCTTAACCTGTCAATATCTTAAAATGTAAATCTATAAAATGACAAAAATTATAGCTCTTATTGCACAGGGTTTGTATAGGCATTAAGTCAGGTTATGTAATATAGTATTTTGCCCAATTCCTCTGTCTCAGTAGTCCCAATTGAAAGCTTTATTACGTCTCATTGGCTCTGATTGAGTCCCATGCCCATTCCTCAATAAATTATGGTGACCAGGGGAATACAGGGAACAATGCACTGTTAGACTAGGGCCTCTGTCACCTGTTCCACTCCTAGAGCTGAGGATAGAGGCCCATCTGGACTAAAGGAAAGAGATGGGGAAGAGAAGCTAAAATTGGAGACTTTTGCCAAAAGAAGGATGGATTCTGGAGACACAAACTAGAAAGTTCACTGCTTTACCCTCCAGGAAGCCTTTGCCATCAGATCATCAGACATAAGCTGATCTAGTAAGCGTGTGTGTGTGTGTGTGTGTGTGTGTGTGTGTGTGTGTGTGTGTGTTAAGGATGTTTATAAATTCATAAATAGAGGTATAATTGTATATTGTATAGAAATAATAACATATATTATCTAAGACAATATTTAAATTTTAAATAAAATTATTAACTATATTGAACTCAGTATTAGCTATTCCTTAAGTGGGTTCTTTAAATTAACATGCAGAAATACTTGCAATTTTAATCCAAAATGCAGAATTTAAATTTTTATTTTAGTTGATTTGAGGCAAAGAATAATATTAAGATGCTTTATAATTGCATAGATTTAAATAAGGTCAATAAACTCTTCCTTCCTTATCAAGATAGCATCATTTGATACTACATTTAGTTTATTTTATTAGACCACCCTCTCCCCAAACACAAAAAAATAAGAAGAGCAAGGATTCATTACAAACACTGTGAACTACAAACACTCCAAGTAGACCATAAAGATACTATCATATTTAATATCATATTAAGTACCAATAAGTCACATTCTGTTAGCCTATCATGATATAAAAGTACCCGTAGGAACAATGATGCCCACACCCTATAGCTTTCTAATCAGTGCAAATGCCTTTCAACAGTCATCTGAATTTCCAACCTCATCAAGTCAAGGCTCTTTGCTTCTGACTGAATTAACTCTTAAACACCTTGGAAATGTAAAAAACACATGATACTAAAGGGTGCCTGTGTGTCTGGAAATTTTCTGAGTCATATCATAGTTTATAGATATTCATGTCTTAAATCCATACACTAACATAATCTGAAGGCCTTGACAAGGCAATAAAGATTAGGGAACCTGACATAATACACCAATTGGATATTTTCCTTAAACAAACGCACTGTCATGAGACTAAAAATTCACATTTAGACCAAAATGATGTTAGCATGATTATATGCTTTGCAAACATTCCATTTTACCTCTATTTTTCCTCCCTGCCTCTTACCATAATCGGTATGCCCCAGAATCTCGATGTAGGTAATTTTTCTCTTATTACAAACCAGAGATTCCCAAATCACTGATGCTGCTCCTGAGGTTTCAATCTTCATGTCCAACTGCACATATATTTATTCAGTTAACATTTTTTGAGAGCTTATGCTATCCCAGCTCCTATTACGTATCTCCATGGGATGATCCTCCAACAACTCTAATCCACATCTGAAATTAAATTAATCACAGGCTTGTATTCACTGTTCCAGGGAAGGCTAACATAGCCCACTTGATTAGCTATACTCAGTACCTGCCCCTATCTCCCTGCCCCTTATAATCTACAACTCTTCCTCTTAGACCTCTTCCTAATTCACACCTTTTTCTGCATTCCTTCACTTTCAGGGCCTTGTAAGCTCTAGTACAATAAGCTCACACTGAGCTTCCCCTCATCCAGCCGGGGCCCCCTGTGACAATCCTGCCAATCCAAGCCATCTATTACAAAGACTGATCCAATGACTCACTTCTGTACCTGAAAATCTCAAGGATGAAGTTAGTTCCTCATTGCCTTTAGGACAACAGGCTGGCATCTCAGTAGGACAGCAAGTGGAACCAGTAGGAATGTGCTATTTCATGCTTTAGCTGTATCCTAACCACTCACCCCCCGCAGACACTAGCCACAAACGATTTCTTGTTCTGTAGTTTTGCACATCTTCTCGTCTAGGTATTTGCTCTTCTTTCTGCCTTCCTCTACTATTACTCTTCCCCTTCAAGATTCAGTTCTAATAATAGTTCTCTGCGCGGGATTTTCAGCGTCAGCTCCACGTGTGCCCCTGCCATCCTACTTTGTCCGTCCATCTATCGGGACACTCAGGTCACAGCTTACCCTAACCATGTGTCCATGTCTCACTCTCTCCCACTCAACCCAACCTTCCAGAACACAGGTTATCTTTTTCGATAGGACTTACCACAGGACATGAAATGTAATCAGTGACCAACAAACATTTGCTGAACTAGTATTGATGATTTTAATAATACTTTCAAAGTGATTACTTAGTATATGCTAAGTGTTTTAGCAAGTTTGAGGAAAATACACACACTAAGGAGACAAATTAAAGCTTGAGTGAGCGAATAAGTAAATGCAAAACTTCATTAAGGGACTCCTCATACAGAATGACTTTCAAGTATTTTTACACAATCAACAGTAAAAATACATTTTATTTCACAAATCTTCCACCACCCAATAATATATAATAACAGAAATAAAAAGTTTACAAAATCAATATTTACCTTTACTACATGTGAGGTTTTTTCCACAACTATTTTATTTTGAAATTGTCACCTATAAACCACTAAATTTATTTTATGACTTATTTTAGAAAATACTATTTTAGCATGTTTACCCTATTTGGTTTACTCAGGTTTTCATTCACATGATTTCTGTAAATAATTAAGGCTGTATATAAAATGTAAATAAGCAATTTCTCTCAGTTTTAGAGTTACTGAAAAGTCATCAATTTCCCAAATACATAATCCTCACTGCCAATGCCACAACTATTTTTTAATGACAACAAATAGCTTATGAGAATTTTTGTACGTTTCATTTCACACACACACTGGAAATCATTGGAAGCAAGCTGAGCGGCCTGAGCAGGAGTTACAATAACTGGATTGGCCAGTTCCCACTTTCAGTCTTCTGTGCTGAGTCTACGCATCGATCCAAATTTCTTTCTTTAATAAAATATTTAGTATAAAATACAATTATGGGATAGTTTTCTTGAAATAAAGCTAGTGATAGGAATCAATTCAACATATAAATAAAGAATCATTCCAGAATATTATTTCTTTTTTTCCTGTTTCTATACAATTCTATTACTGTGAATTCATCACATATAACTTCTCCTATCACCATGGTGTTTGACAAGAAAATGTGCAATGCTCCTTCTTTAATCTTAAGGATAACACATCTGCCAACTTTTATGTTGCCTCATGAAAAGTAATAAATATTATCCTTCAGATGTCAGCATTCCAGTGCCCAATAAAGGAAAGAGCATTCATTGTTTTTCTAAATGAAAGAGCTAAAAAACAGGGGAAAAGGAGACATATTTAATACTTTGAACAACAAAAAAATTCAGAAAGATAAAGAGGTATTGCCAGAGTTTCACTATAGGAATATTCTCCTTTTTAAAAAAATATCTGTTACAGGAAACTATACCAGAAGTGGGATTATTTATTATGCAATATATATGCCTTCATTACTAAAGCTGTGACTATTTTAAATTGAGTCTTTGAATAGCATACATATAAATGTGGTTTTTTAAATAATTTGTATTTTGAAACAGGATTTAAGCAGTGTTGTGAAATTTGTCAAAATTAAATGTCTATCCCTACCTTCCTCCTAAGTATAGTAAGCACAGTTGCCATGAATCCTAAATTTGAATGCACAACTTTTATAAGTGGGATATGGAATGCCATTTCTCAGATATAATTTGCGGTTCTCTAGAAAAGTTTCATGAAAAGGAGTTTCCTTACTGCACTTGGTGGTGGTACTAACTTTGAGGGCTCAAGAGTGGCATACTGAGGAGGGAAGCTATGTGATATCCATATTTTTCTCTAAATGTATTTGATGAATGAAAAATTGTTGACACCAGAAAACATTAAAACTATGCATTGAAAATTTTCCATAATTTTTGGTGGACTAAAAAACAAAACAGGTGATGATGTATTTTCACATAGGAGGACAGGGTGTGGGGGAACAAGCAGTGAGCAGGGCAACCACATGATGGGGGAGAAGAGGCAGGAATCTGAAGAGGCAGATGACAGCAGTGATATCTGAGGGTCTTCAATACAGCTACTCCTCACCAACTATAAGCATTGCTTTATTTCAACACTCAAGTTGCAAAATTATAATTGACAAGTTCAAATCTGGCTGTCCGATGCAGTGTCAGTGCCTGAGAGGGGTGAGGAGCACATCTGAAATGATGGTGGCATGGTGTGCTGCAGCTGCAGTGGGATATGTAAGGGATTGTTCAGAGGACAGTAGTGTCAGAGCCCAAGCAGAGTTAGGAGGGCATCAGCACATCAAGACACGGAGTAGCCACAGCCACTGATGACTGGTTACATAGGGGGGATTTGATCAAAGAAGAAAATATATTAAGGATGATGGGAGTCAGGTTTCTCATGGTCAGAGAAGGGAGGTACAAATTATAGAAAGGGAGAAAACTAGGATGAATGCTGTGGTATTGTATCCAAATTAGAGATATCAGTATGAACTAATGTTTTGCAATGTCTTTAGATAACAGAGAATTAAATGTAGAGGTAAATGTGTGTGTGTTAAAGTTCTTCAGAGAAATAAAATCAATAGGATGTGGATGTGTATGTGTGTATAGTTTATAACAGGGAATTGGCTCACATAATTATGGAGACTGACAAGCTAGAGACCCAGGAGAGCTGATCTAGTCCAAAGGCCAGTAGGTTCAAGACCCAGAAAGAACCAATGTTTAGGTCAAGTTGAAAGCAGAAAAAAAAATTAATGTTCCAGTTCAAAGGCAGGAGGAGTTTTCCCTTACTTGTGGAAGATCAGTCCTATTATCCCAGTCAGGCCTTCAATTGATTGGTTGAGGCTCACCAACATTAGGGTGAGCCTTTTACTCAGTTACTGTTTCAAAGGTTAATCTCATCCAGAAACAACCAACACCCTCACAGACAAACCCAGAATAATGGTTGACGAAATGTCCAGGCACCCCAATCAAATTGACACGAAATTAGTCATCACAATTTGTGTGTTTGTGTGTCTGTGTTTAAAATACCTAGTGCCCAGGTCTTGGTTACTAAGTACTATTCTCCCTTAAAAGGGTTTCTTGGAGAAATGGCTAAATTCAAGACTGGACAGGAAAAGTATAAGATGCTCCTAGAACATCTTGTTGTGCCATAAAAGAGTGCCCAAAGAATGGTGAGGACATGTCAAAGGACGCAGAACGCAGCTTGAAAAGACTCCCATTGGCCAAAGCCAGGCAATTTAGCACAAAAATTAGTAATAATAGCAACAAATTACCACAGCAAGTAAAATAAGAATCCATGAGCCCTTACTCAGATTAATTAACTGAAAGTTTGATGAGACCATCTCTCATAAGTACATAATCACAAAGTACATACACACTAAATATGTATTAATTGCAAAAGGCAAAACAGTAACTTTTCAGTGCAGAATCATGGCAGATACTACATCATGTCAGCAACTTACTCTCAAATTCAGGGTAAGTATTTTTTTGTTCTGTTCTTACAACTATTCTCTATGTCTAAAATTGTTTGTGTATATAAATATTTTATTATATTGTCAATCTGAAATATCACTTGTTTTCTTAAGAATGCAGCTCTTTTGTTATATTTTAACTATTATTTTGGTATTTGGGTGTGAAAAGGCAGTAATTACTATACCCTTCATCTTATAAATGACTAACTATGATTTTTAAAATCTTAAACAAATTCTTGGGTTTGGATTTTCGTTATGTAAAGCCTTATGATGTAGTAGTACTTGGATACACTTAGTCATAGGGAGGACAACCTCACATTTCCTCCTGGGATATCTCTTTTTTTTTTATACTTTTCCATTATGGTAATACCTCCTTGACCCTTCAATGAAACTGTTTTAACAACTGTTATCACCAATCTCTTTTGTCTTTGTTAGACTCTGAGGAAGTCACCCATCCTTTCCTGCAGTCTCTAAAGCATTTGATACTCTTGGCTCTTTCTCCTTGAAACTCTCAAGTCACTTGCCTCTGTGACAAGGTCCCTCACACTCCTCCTGCCGCCCCATGAATTCCTTCATGGTGGCAGTCATAGACTCTTTCCCTCTCATAGTCCCTAAAATACTGATGCTCCCCCAGGCTCTGTGCTAATGTCTCATCTCATCCCTTAATGCACACTCTTCCATAGTCATTTCTTCAAAGCCTTGATCGCCACCCATGTGCTTGCTGATGGGCCCAAATCTCTATTGCAGACTGATATTACTCCCGAGCATGGATCTGAATAGTCCATTGCCTACTAAATACTTCAAAATTTCTATCCCTCTGGTATCTCAAAATCAGTAAGTGCAAACTGAATCCATCACCGCACCCCATTCTCCCTTAAGTCCCCTCCACTGGTCTTGGTGCTTTTTTTATTCCCCCTCTTAGTGAATCATATCAACAATACCTAGTGGCAAATCAGCCAACAAGATATTGTTTAACTTCCTTATAATATATCAAATTCATACATTTCTTACTCCCCCCGTCCCCTGTTTTAGTCAAGGCCAGAGTTGTCTCTTCTTGGGATTATGGCCTCGTGGTTTGTGTCCTGTACAGAAGTTTTGCCCCCTCCGATCTGTTTTCATGATGATGCCAGGGCCTACACATTCAAGCACAAATCTGGCTATAAAAATCCTCTGATGGAAATTCCGTGTTGCCTTTCCATTGCCTTTGGACACAAATGCAACCTCCTTAGTAAGACGTTTGTGATCCTTTTCCATCAGTCACCACTCACCTCTCCAGCTCCAGCTCCTCCCATTCTCTTTTATTAGAATCATGCTCCTTAACGGTTCTACGACAAAGTCGTATTTCATCCAACTTCCAAACTGGCACACACTTCAGGCCCCATTTCCTTTCTCTTTCTTCATCTGGTTAACTGTTGGGCAAGATTCACAGGCACCATGTCTCCCGAGAATCCTTCCTGACAGCCCCTCAGCAGCTAGTTTTCCCCTCAGGACCCTGTGGTTATCTCTTATTCTATCAAGACATTTGTTATACTGTACCACGGTTTTCTGTCTGCACTCTCACAGCCACAATCAAGCTTCAAACCCTTCACTAGCTTTGCTTTTCTCTGTCACTTTATACTGTTTCAGTTTTCTGAATAGTACTCGTTGCTGCTGACTATTTTTCTTAATTATTAATTCATTTATTTTTTATCTGTGTGCCCCTAGCCAGAAGGTAAACGCCATGAAAACACAAACCTTGTCTATTTTTTTCTTTACATATTTCTAATGCCCAGAAAAACACTTCAATAATCAATTAGTTGAATAAATGACTCTCCCATAAGACTATATAGGCTTCTTGAGGACAGACTCTATCTTAATAACCTCTATTTATGTGACATTATCCTTAGCATATCAAAGGCAGTAATATCACTAATTCACTCAATAGATATTTGTTATTTCTATACCCTAGGCACTGGCTGATGGATCCAAATGAGAAAAACACAGTCCAACCCAGCTGGCATAGTTCAGTGGTTGAGCATCTACCTATGAACCAGGAGGTCACAGTTAGATCCCCAGTCAGGGCGCATGCTTGGGTTGCGGGTTCGATCCCCAGTAGGGACTGTGCAGGAGGCAGCCAATCAATGATTTTCTCTCATCACTGATGTTTCTTTCTCTCTCTCCCTCTCCCTTCTTCTCTGAAATCAATAAAAATATATATAAAATAAGAGAAAAGAGAAGAAAAACACAACCCAGTGGCAAAATTCACAATGCACCAGGAGAGACCACAAGCATGCAAATGAAATCCAATTTTCCCAAGTTCTCTGAACATCCAGAATCATACTGTAGTTTAACCACATAATATAAAATAACTCAAGAACCCACCCAAGTGAAATCTAGCTTCCTTATTGATATTGCTAAGAATTCATCAGGGAATGGGGGTTGATTAGTTTCAGAGGCCCAGCAGTCACCTCTTGCTCTAAATCCATTCCCCAAGCTCCATTCTTGATAAACCTCATTAATGTCAGTCTTACTTCCTGTGGCTGTTGCCTATTATCTCCCACAAAAACATATCCCTCCTTTATTCCACCAAACACAAACCTATTGTATGTAACTCACTTGTAATGAAGATTTAGGGATGGGGGGGATTATAATTCAAAACAGAAGGCAATCTATTACTATTAAATAGCAGTCTTTTCCCAAACAAGAAAGCTGTCACTAGCCTTTTATCTCCTTAATCACCAGTCTGCCACTGTATTGTTAGACCCTACTTCCATCCACAGAGATCTTTCTTCCAGAAAATTCCCATTACTTTATTACCCAGAAACTTTAGCTTCTCTTGTATCACACTTTCTGCCCTCAATGAGTCTACATGTCACATTCACAAGGGGACCACTAATAGGTTTTCTTAAACAAGAGCTATTTACTCCCCTCGATGAAGGAGTAGCTCGATTTGAAGAGAGAGAAAAGTAAATACAGACTTTTATCCCTGTTAAATTTCATCTTATTATATTTGGCCCATCATTTCAACCTGTCAAGATCTTTTAGCATCTTGGTTCTGGCATGCAATATCTTCAGTGTCCCTGCCAACTTCATGTCAAATGTAACTTGCTTCAATGTGTTCTCTATCTTCGCATAAGTCGCCAACAAGGGCTAATAGGCATGTGCTGTTTTGTTACAAGATTTCAAGAACTTAAAAAAGGTAAAAATCACCAAATGAAACATCTAAAAATAAATATCTTTAGACTGGGAGTGAAGGCCTCATGTCCAGGCACGTGTGTCCCATTTTTCTTGAAAATCCCTTCACTGCTTAAGAGCTATAGGCTGCCCTGGCGCAGGAATGAGGCCTATCATGGGTAGGTGCCGTAAAATATGTTTTAATGTGGCAAAGCCAGAGTTAGTCTAAGGCAAATGAAAGGCCAGAGGCAGAAAAGTAAGAAGGCACTCACTCTTAGGGTCTTGCAAGGCCGGGTAGCACTTGCACGACTTTGGGAGTGAGCTCACCCTTAAATTTTGCCCCTCGGCTTCCCATCTGGCATCCTAGTCAAGGTCCCATAATGAGGAGGAACATTTACAAACACTTACAGAAGGTGTCTTTTTCCAAATTGAGCCCTTCAGCCTGAGCATGAGCTGTTACATTGCCATTGCAGCTGAAACCCCACACGTAATAATCCTAGCAGTCCTCAAGCCATGCTTGAACTTGTCTTCAGTTCATTTCTCCAGAGCTCCAGCATTACTGAGTGTGAGTACCAGGTATCAGAAATAATAAAAAATAGGCGTAAGCAACCTTTTAATTCAGAGCATAGACCAGAAAGGCCAGTTTTGTTATTCAATACATTTTGCAACTTTCTCTGCCAGCCTCTGCATTATTTTCCTTTCCCCATTTCTTTGCAGTTTGATCCACCAATACCAGCATTTCCAGAAAAGCCAAGTTCAAACTTAATTCCGGCTTAGTTGAAGGTGTATTGGGGTCCCTTGGCAACCCTGTATTGGTGCATGCAACTGACTTGCTCTGTCCATACCAGCCATTTTTCCTGGAGGTCTGTATTGTTACTCTGTGTCCAATTCCTGGTCCCCTAAACTGATGCTCAAGTGATCATGTAGCCACAGGGCACAGTACTTCTCCCTTCCTCTTTCCTGATGCCTTATCAGGATTACACCAGCACTGTGAAGTGGCTATGGAGGTTGTATTACCTTCTACAAAATTATGTGTGTCCCAGTATGCCCAGTATATATATATATTTATAGATATAGATATAGATATAGATATAGATATAGATATAGATATAGATATAGATAGATAGATAGATATATGTGTGTATATATATATGTATCTATCTATCTATCTATATATATATATTATCTAATAGAAGAGAAACATGGTAATTGGCGTACGACGCTACCCTTCCCATTGGCTAATCAGCGAGATATGCAAATTAACTGCCAGCCAAGATGGCGGCCGGCAGCCAGGCAGCTTGAAACTAACATGAGGCTTGCTTGCTTCAGTGACGGAGGACTCCAACGTTCCCTGCCTGCGGCTGCAGGCCTCTGAGCTGCACTCTAAGCAACTATGTAACAAATATAGAAGCTAAACAAAACCCCAGAAACCTGCTTTAGTCGGCCAGCGGGCTTCAGCCAGCAGGATTGCAACATTGTAAGCAAAGGCCAGAAACCTACTTTCAGCAGCAGAGGCCTAAGAGCTGGAACCAAGCCTCAAAGCTAAAGCTGGCCCAGAATAAAAAAAAAAGAGAAAGAAAAAAAAGAGCAGTTGGGAGCTTCAGTCCCAGCCTGAAAACAGCCCTCAGCCCCTCACCCAGACTGGCCAGGCACCCCAGTGGGGACCCCCCACCCTGAAGGGTGTGTGACCAGCTGCAAACAGCCATCATCCCCTCACCCAGACTGGCCAGGCACCCCAGTGGGGACCCCCACCCTGAAGGATGTGTGACCAGCTGCAAACAGCCATCATCCCCTCACCCAGGCTGGCCAGGCACCCCAGTGGAGACCCCCACCCTGATCCAGGACACCCTTCAGGGCAAACCAGCCGGCCTCCACCCATGTACCAGGCCTCTACCCTATAGAGTAAAAGGGTAATATGCCTCCCAGCACCGGGATCAGCGGAGCCCGAGGCCTCCCGGCACCAGATCAGCGTGACAGGGGGCAGTGCCCAAACCCCCTGATCGCCCTGCGGCTCTGTGTGTGACAGGGGGCGGGGCCACAAACTCCCTATCCACCCTGCTCTGTTCGTGACAGGGGAAGGCGCCCCAACCCCCTGATCAGCCCTGCTCTGTGCCTGATAGGGGGGAGCTCCCCAACCCCATGATCGGCCCTACTCTGTGGGTGATAGAGGGCAGCGCCCCAACCCCCCCCCCCCACGGGCCCTGCTCTGTGTGTGACGGGGTAGAGCCATAACCTCCCCATTGGCCCTGCCCTGAGTGTGAGAGTGGCGGTGCCCCAACCCCCTGATCGGCCCTGCTCTGTGAGTGACAGGGGGTGGCACTACAACCTCCCCATCGACCCTGCCTTGAGTGTGACAGGGGACGGTGCCCCAACCCCCCAATCAGCCCTACCCTGAGCGTGACTGAGGGTGGCATCGCAACCTCCCGATTGCCCTGCTCTGTGTATGACAGGGGGCGGCGCCCCAACTCCCCAATCGGCCCTGCTCTGAGCCCAACCAGGGGCTGCACCTAGGGATTGGGCCTGCCCTCTGCCACCCGGGAGCAGGCCTAAGCCAGCAGGTCGTTGTCTCCTGAGGGGTCCCAGACTTCGAGAGGGCACAGGCCGGGCTGAGGGACCCCCCCCTCCCCTCCAAGTGCACAAATTTTTGTGCACCGGGCCTCTAGTATATATATATACTGTTAACCTAGTTGAATACACACAGCCTAACTCTTTTGCTTTTTAAATAGTATTTCATAGTTATTTGGTGAATGGATGAATGAACTAATGAGAATGAGCAGTAGGAAGTAGGTGTCCGACACTCAAGAAGCCATTATTTAATTAACTGAGTTGTTAGCCTACAGGGTATGAATACTTGGGAGCCAGGCAGATGACAGCAGTGATATATGAGGGTCTTCAATGCAGCTACTCCTCACCAACTATAAGCATTGCTTTATTTCAACACTCAAGTTGCAAAATTATAATTGACAAGTTCAAAGCCTAGACAATAAAGGGGATTCTGAGGAAAATAATAAAAACAGTATTATGCATGCTTGCTCAGGAGCATACACACATAGATATAATCAACTTGAAAGGGCAGCCAGTCCCAGAATGACCTTATTATTTTTTTTGTTGTTGTTAATCCTCACCGGAGGGTATTTTGCTATTGATTTTTAGAGAGAGTGGAAGGGAGGGGAAGAGACAGAGAAAAAAACATGGATAAAAAAAAGACACAACCTGCATGTGCCCATGACTGGGGCCAGGGATCGAGCCTGCAACTGAAGTACGGGACCTTGACTGGAATTCAACCTAGGACCTTCAGCCCAAGGGCTGACACTATCCACTGAGCAGAACCAGCTAAGGTGTCACCCTTTTCAATGTTCAAAGCAACTAGTAAAGGTGGAGATTCTCAATGAATATAAGATAATTTTATGTAAAACAGATTGTAACCCTTCTTAACATTTTAAAATTTGATCCAACTGGATTAAAATATAATGGTTTTGCCCAGCCAGGATAGCTCAGTGGTTGAGCATCAACCCATGAACCAAGAGGTCACAGTTTGATTCCTGGTCAGCACATGCCCGGGTTTCGGGCTCGATCCCCAGTAGGGGGCATACAGGAGGCAACCAATCAATGATTCTCTCTCCTTATTGATGTATCTATCTCTCTCTCCTTCTCGCTTCCTCTTGAAATAAATAAAAAAAAATATTTAAATATGTATATATACATATAATGGTTTTATTTTTGTATTTGCACATTCTTTTATGATGTTTTCACAACTTCTATTTGCTCTTTCAGCAACTATATTTTGAGGCATCAGACAATACAAGAAGTTATAGGATTACAGCAGTGAAAACATTCTAACCCCTACCTTCACAGAGTGTATTAACTAAAGCAACATACAGAATTAACCTGTACTTAAGGGAGCATTTGGTTAAAGATTCACTTTTCTCATCTCCAACCAAGCACCCCCATTGAAATTTTAAGAACTTACTAAATAGGAAAAAAAGGGGAGTTATAAACAGATGAGAGATCTTAGAAAATGTATGGAATACATAAAAGAGCTGAAGAAGTGGTAACCAGTAAACTAGGTCAGAGGAAATGTCCAACTTAGAATACACAGAGTTTTATGGTCTGAACTCACTTCTAATGCAGAATCTAGGCATAGCTTGGGCCTGGAAAGTGCTATATTCAATTGAGGGCAAACTCAGGCGGGAGGCGAAGAGCAGGAGCAATAATACAATGTGTGTTTATGGAACAGTTGACTACCCCACACACATATATTTTCCCAATCCCCAAGTGAAGCGTGCTCAAAAGTAGGCTTCTATTTACCAGACAGCAGAGGATTTCTCTAAAGAAATTGAGCAGTTCTAAAGACAACAACTTATTTCAGGTGTCACCAGCATAGGAAACTTAAATGTGGGGTTCCCCCAGCCCCTTGCCCCCACTGTCATTACTCTAAACAGTGCTTATCTATCAATTAGTGGGGTCCACATATATAAAGCTACCAAAAAGCTTCTTTACCAGTTGATATGTTTTTTAAAAGGACCCAAGATGCACCTGAAGCCCGAAGAAATCTTTCAATATGAAACAGTGACCAAAATAAACAAACATCAAAACCAAATTTAAAAAATAAGAAAACAATAACAACATACTTCTAATCGTTGTCTTCAGAGACTTGTGCAGAAATTGTATCCACAAAATAAGAATAAGAAGCTACAAAGGGAACAACCAGAGAATCAAGAAGAGCTCTTGCATGTGAGCTCTAAGGTGGATTGAAAGGGAAAGATGAGGGATTTTCCCTGAATATAGAGCAAGAGAAAAACTAACACAAAAAGGAAGACTGCAGATGTGAGAAAACAGAAGCATGGGAAACATTTCAGAAGGTTCAAACATCTGATTAATAGAACAGAATCTCTGGAGATAGAGCAGATAAAAATAGAAGAGGGAAATAATCAAATAAACAGTTGAAGATAAATTTCCAGTGTGAAAAGATTTAACGTCTCCAAATGGAAAGAGGCCACAGAATAACTACAACAATGAATTCTAATATACCACATCTGGATTCCTCAATTCTGAAATTTTGGAGCATCAAATATGTAGGCAAAGTTTTGAAACCTTTCAGAGAGGAAAAGTCAGAGCACATACACAGGAGAGAGAATCACAAGCATGAATATTTTTTATTCTTTGTTTCTAATCCACAATGGATACTGAAAGATAATGAAGCACTGTTATGGGAGTTCTGGGAGAGAATTGCTTTCAACCTAGAGCCATTATCAAATGAGTCAATAGAATTTTTAAAAATACTTTTCAGACATGTGAGGAATCAGAACAATTATCTTCCCAAACTGGCGATGACGAGAAGTCTCAAGGTACCAGCTGTGCTCAGGTTGAGAAAAGAACAAGTACACATAGGAGCAGCATGGAGGATAAGCACATAGCTATGAATGAAGACAATGAAAATGTCCAACCATATAGAGCAGTTAAATAACTGTGGTTATTTGATCCGTGGAGCCTGATCAAATAAATGTCACACAAGACTACTTGTTGGCATGTTGATTATATATTAAGTAATAAAAACAGATTACTAGAAAGCAATTTGCCAATAATGTGTGTGTATATATATATATATATATATATATATATATATGCCATAGATAGGGTGTCCCCAAAAATGTATATACATTATTTGAATAATTATAAAGGTAGTGTTTATTAAAATACATTACATTTTCAAAATTGAGCTATCAGCTGTTAAAATGTATTTTTGAGACATCCTGTGTGTATATGAAAATACAAATATTTATGTATCGGGTTGGGCAAAGGTAGGTTTATAGTTGTTCTTTGGAAAATAACACAACAATTAATAAATAATATAAGAATAAACTGTTTTTTGTATTCACAACTGTAAACCTCCTTTTTCCCACCCCTATGAATATATATATATGACAAATGATTTTTTTAATTTAAAATAATTTTATTCTAAAATTGTTAAAAGGGAATTTTAGGTTTACAGAAACATTGAGCTGAAAATACAGAGGTCCCATACACCTTCTTTTCTTTCTCTCCTCAATTTTCCTTATTATTTATGTCTTGTATTAGTGTGATACACTTGTTATAACTGGTGAACCAACATTTTCACTATTATTAACTAAAGTCTATAGTTTACAGGAGGGTTCACTCTTGATGTTGTATTTTCTTTGAATTTGAGAAATGATTTTTAATAGTGTTTTCCTTTGGGGTTACAGGTGTTTTTTTAACATCTGAAGTTCACCTCCCCCCAACCCCAAACCAAAATAAAATTAATATACATTATTTTTATGATAAAAGTATGAAGAAACATTTGGATGGTGCTGTTATGTTATTTTTTAAGGAAAATAAACAGGCTGTCTCTGCTTCCTCATTTTTTTCATTCACTCCTAAACCCTCTGCCATCTAGCTTCTATCCCCAAGTCTTCAGAAAGATTACTCTTCACCAAATAACAAATGGCTCCCTCATAACAAAGGTCTGTGGATGCCTTTGTCATTATTATTCAATCTTTTCATGTTTTTTAATATTATTAATCACTCTCGTCTTTGAATTCTCACTTCCTTTGACTTTTTGAACTCCACATACTCCTAGCACCCATCCTACTGCTCAGTGCCCTGCTCTGTCTCCTTCTGGGCCTTCCTCCTCTGTCCCACCCCTTCAGTGTCAGTGTAGCCAGCAACCTGCCTTTGGCCTTTGGTTGTTCTCCCCATTCTTTGCTGGGACAACCTTATATATTTCCATGAGTTCAACTAGTATCTCCATGCTATTAACTCTGCCATCTATATTTCCAGTTCAGATTTCTCTTGGAGTCTCAAAACCCTAACAGGCCCACTTGGGTGTATAAGCCTGTGCTTATTATCTTCCTTCTTGACCCCATGCAAACCCAAGTCTTCTGTATTTTCTATCTCAGTTTTTACATACCATGTTCACAAGCCAGAAATCATTGTCTTGATATCTCCCTGATTCATTCTACATGAGGTCAGACTAGGACTCCTTATTTCCCTTGGGTTGCCTCCTGCTCACCGTTTCTGCTACTATTGGTCTTGTATATATTCTTTCATGACTAAAATGTCCCCTACAGTGATGCAATAACTTCTATGTGATGTCCCAGGCCCAGTCCTATCCAATGCCTTCTATGCCTTCCCGTCCAACACACACACTGCTGAGTGATCTTCCTAAAATGCAAAACTTCCTTTCCCTTCTTTTGCTCATAATTGTGAAAGGTTTCCCAATTACCCCCAGTTAAAATGTTATCCCATAAGAGGGTTTTTTTTTTATTTGATTCTTTCTCTCCAGTAAAGACTCATGATATTTCCCATTGTCTCCTAGATTCTAGAGCTCTCTATGAACACTTCTCCTCTCTCAGAAACAGCCTTTTTTTTCCACAGGACTTCTTCACCTAGATCCTCTTACTAAGCCTTTTAAAATTAGCCTGAGCACTTCCTCAAGGAAGTATCTTAGAATCCCCCAACTTATAATTTCTATTTGTATGTTTCTTTTTAAAATATATGTGTTTTTGTTGATTTCAGAGTGGAAGGGAGAGGGAGAGAGGGACAAAAACATCAATGATGAGAATTATTGATCGGCTGTCTACTACATGCCCCCTACTGGGGATGGAGCATGCAACCTGGACATGTGCCCTGACCAGGAATCCAATTGTGACTTACTGGTTCATAGGTCAATGCTCAACCACTGAGTCACACTGGTTGGGCAGGTTTCTTGTATTAAATTGTGAAGTATTAATAGAAAAAACTGTATTTTTCATTTTTATTAGATTGAACAGGATGAAATTGTTGTTTTTTAAGTCATATATTCCCTAGACCATATATTAGCAACTTCATGTAATTTCACTTGATATATCCCAGCACTTACCATAATACCTAGCATTTAATTAATGTTAGGTAATGTTTTGTTAAAAGAATGAATAGGTTTTACAATATTGGGTGGGGAGGAATTATTTTTGACAACTGGGTTTGAGATTTATCTACACAGTTTAGGAATAAAACAATAAAATCTTCATTGTTATAGGATAAGATCAAATATTTAGTATTTTAAAATCAGAAGCTAAACTGTCATCATTTAAGTCAGCAAAGTATGTTAAATTAATGATTCCAGCTCTGCTATTGTTTTAAAGTTTATCACAAAATCTCTCTAACACAAAAAGGGAATCATTTGTTGAAATAGGGGACACACAAAAAAGCAAACAAAATGTATTTAAGCTCTTAATATATAAATTACAGAGTATTTTTACATGATCTGCGTGAAGAGCCTTTATTTTTCGTATGGAAGAGAGAAACAGATTGGTTATTGAATATTTTGTCTTCTGCTTCCCCGTGGTTAATTTTCAGTTAACAGTATGTGGTAAAATCAAACACTTTTTCAATCATTCTTGGCTTACATGGATGTTTAAAAGAAGGCTACCTGCTGAATTGGAAATGAAAATAACATTGATTGAACATAGTGAAATCAGTTGGATCTTTTAGTGTTTTACATCTCTTTGTTTCCTACTAACTTTCAAATGGGCTGACTGATTTTGATCAAATTTGCTGTATTTCAATTTCAAGTATCAAGATCAAGGGCCATCTTAGAAGAAATCTTCCAGGGCGCCAAGTTTGTCTCCAGGAAATTCTTAGCACTCAGGAGAGATTAGCACTTTCCTTGAGCTAAATCATGAAGGGCACATAGTGTGTCCCAGATAGCCTCACATCTGGGTCCTCAGCATTTTCTCCTAATATTGTGTCTCTTTTCCTTCACTCCTGGGATCAGACACATTTCTAACCAGAAACTGAAAGGTCTTCCTCCTGAAACAGGAAGAGATAATAGAGACAAGACAGGCAGGCTTCCCACTACCTCTGAAAGCGATTAGGTTCTGTCTTGCTCTGTGGAATGTGGTACTATATTAATTTTAAAAAACATAAAAAAATTAATTTAACCTCTCTAAGCTTCTATTTTGTCATCTGAAAAATGGATTAAAATACTACTTATCTCAAAAATTGGGAGAGTATATAAGAAACTGCATCTGCAGATAATAACAGAGGATCTGACATGTAGTGCGTGTTTGATCACTGCCACCTATTAATATTATGTATTTCGAAAAGGATAATGTGCAGCTTATCATTTCAAATCAGAAGTAGAGATTCTATGCTCTAATTTCGGTGGGCTTGTGTATCCATCAACTGGTTCCCCCCAGTGGTAATATCTTGCATAACTACAATACAATACACAATCCAGGAAACTGATATTAGTACAATCCACAGTTTATTCAGTTTTCACTAAGTTTGTGTGCATGTATTTGTGTGTATGCATATGTGTTTGTGTATGTAGTTCTATGGAAATTCTATCATATATGTAGATTTATGTAATCACAGCAGTAAAGATACAGACTGTTTCACCATCACACTCCATTGTGCTAGCCCATTCTAACTTCACCTGCTCTGCTCACTAGCCACACCTAACAAGCTACACCTAACCTCTGACAAGCAAATAATCTGCACTCTATCTCTATACTTCCATTATTTCAAGGATGTTGTATACTAGTAAATTGAGTCACATAGTATGTAACCTTTCAAGATTCACTTTGTATATTCAGCACAATTCCCTTGAGATACATCCAAGTCATTATGTAGATCAATAGTTTGTTCCTTTTTATTGCTAAATAGTATTCCACGATATGAGTTGACACAGCTATTTTAACATTTGTTAGGAAACATGAGTTGTTTTAAGTTTTTTACAATTAGAAATAAAGCTGTTATAAACATTTGTTACCAAGTTTTTGTGTAAATGTAAGTTTTTAAATGCTCAAGTTGAAGTTTATATGCTTCTGGACTAAGGAAAAGGAAGCAGGGGATTCACAGATAGATGGGAAAGAGCAAACAGGTGCTACACACATTCTTGCTGGGCCGTCCAGAAGCAGTGAGACACAGAAGGGAGCCCAATAAACAGGGCTGCTAGATTTCACATTGTCTGCCACACTGAATGCATATATGCTAAGGTGAATAGCTAAAGGGAACAGCTGCCTTTCTTTAAGGGGGATAAATTCCTGATTAAAGTGGAGAGTCAAAGGTTCCTTTTGTTTCTTAATAACCAACTTAAAATCAATATTCAAAATGGCATATTGGGGGTGGCAAACTCCAGTTCCCCTCACAGTGAAAAATAAAATCTATGTTCAGTATATAGCAGGTAATATGTTACTTTCATCTTTGGCTAGACCTTCTGTTACACACATTTTTCCCCAGTAAATTTAATCAAAGACTTTATTTGAGGCAAAACTTTGAATGGTCCCTGCAATTGGCTTTTATCTTCCTAGGAGTTGGTCAACAAAAGCATTTTGTAGGTGTTGGCTCATGCTGAGAACTGAATGAGGTACAACTTATTTAGAAAGATGTGATCACAATTAATAGCAGCTAGAAAATACTATTCTTTGAAGAAGAATCTCAAGTTCCCATACTTTGCCTTGCACTTTCTCTAGCTTCTTGAAAAAGTTATAAAGTCAAGTAGGAAGAGGAAGCTATTAGTAACCAGGATATTTGAGAGAACATTCTAAAATATGATTTCTCAGGAGAATTGATTGCTAATAGCCTTTAAGTTCAGCGCACTTCAGATAAGATTTCTAAATCCAAAGCTTCTCTTCCACTTTATTTTTATATATAAATATATTTATGGGGTCTTATAATCACTTCATTCACCTAAGCAGTCATACTGTGCAAAAACCAGGCAAACTTTGGACTCAAAAAATATTCCTCTTGGAAGGGAGCCCTGAAAGACTATATGTGAGAAAGCTTTATCTCCTGGCTTAAGTGCTTCTCAGCTCCTGGAATGATTTCCTATTATTTCATTTTGTGCCTCACTGAGTAGTTCTCACTTATTCAGTTCTGTTCATTCCCAAGAAGCATTTTATTCTTTTTTTCCTCCTTTGGGTTTTCTTTCCTTGTCAGAAAGAAACATCACTCCCACAGTTTGTTTTTTGGTGTGTGTGTGTGTGTGTGTGTGTGTGTGTGTGTGTGTGTTTTCTGTGATCGTAGAGAGTTCTAAAATTATTTCATTGTGCCAGGTGGTGAGGTCTTTTCACCCTCTAATGAATGCTGTTGACAGAACTTAAGCCATCGTTACAAAACATATAGTTTGGCACAAGAAACTGCAGGAGTTTTTCAAATGCTGTGTTTAGAGAAATATAAGTGTGCACTGCAAATGTCGAAGGAAGTTTATTTACACAGAAAAATCATGGTCACTAACTACATGAAAATTAGAACAATCATGTGAACAAATGACATGAGAAAGACATTTATACTTTCTCCTTTAAAGAAGTGTAGCATTTACCTTTTCTCAGATTCTCCCCTGAAGGATCTCACAGAAATTCAGGATGGGAGGGCTTAAATGACCCCTAGATATTGAACCACGCAACCAAATTGAAACGCGTGGTTTCTCTCTGAGCAGGATGCAAGGGTGGTTTCTTTCCCAGGTTCTTGTCCAGGTGGATTCAAAGAATGAAGCCACAGACAAAAGACGGTGTATGAAAAGGTGGAAATTTATTGGAAACAACTACAGACTCCCACATAGGGAGGGTCCCAAAGGGGGTATCCCACTAAGCTCCTTTTTCCTAAGGTTTATAAAGGCTGCAGTTCTTTGTCTCTTTATTCTCCCTTCTTATTGGTTACTATAGCAGCTTCAAAGCTCAACCCCCAAGTGGGGTCACCTCTTTCTCGTCAGTGGTAGAATTCTCTCTTTCCTGTGAAAATCTGTTTTCCTCTTTTTCCCTTTTGTCAGCATTTCTCTATCCCCTGTGGCATTTTCCCCCTATCTTCTGCCCAATGGGTGTCTTCTTCTCCCCTTATCCTGTGGCACCTTTAGGCAGCTCCATAGGCCTCACCTTTGTAGTTCTCCCCCCATGGACCCTCTTTATTTCTTTTTTTAAAAAAAAAATTTTATTGATTTTTTACAGAGAGGAAGAGAGAGGGATAGAGAATTAGAAAGAGAAGCATTGATTCAGCTGCCTCCTGCACACTCCCTACTTTGAATGTGCCGGCAACCAAGGTACATGCCCTTGACTGGAATCGAACTTGGGACCCTTTAGTCTGCAGGCTGACGCTCTATCCACTGAGCCAAACCAGTTAGGGCGACCCTCTA
The DNA here is from genome assembly GCF_014108235.1 of Myotis myotis. NCBI lineage: Eukaryota > Metazoa > Chordata > Mammalia > Chiroptera > Vespertilionidae > Myotis > Myotis myotis. Next base: position 64,897,602 of record NW_023416379.1, on the reverse strand, counting down.
TTTCTAAAACTCCCTAAACCTGCCTATTTTACCCCTAAAACTCCTTTCAATATAACCACGGCCCTGAAAAAAACAATCTTTGGGCCTATTCCTAACAACCACTAGCCATGGAAATCACCATTTCCAAAGACTACCTTTTTCCTTGTATTTCTGGCTTTCCTGGAATAATGCAGTGCCTTAAAGTAGAAGTAATTACATCAAATAACTACTGCCCCCACCCAGGAAGCTGCTTCCTCATCATCTATAATCATTCCTTGTAGCAAGCCAATATTTTTATCCCTGAAACTTGGACCCATTGGTTTTAGTTTTGCCTTCTTATACCACACAGAAGAAATCTAATCCACCTTCTGTGTAAAAATATTATACTCCAAGACCACCCATCATGTTCCCTCTCTCAAGTCTTCATTCCTATAAGTTAAAAATCTCATTCTCCTACAACCATGGGATACACTTTCTAGACCACTAGATATTCCAAACACCTCCCTCTGGATATCCTTCATGAATCTCTTTATTCTTGAACAGATGATTTCTGGTGAGGTCTAATCAGTACACAATCCAGCATGACCACTTAGACATTTTCTATAAACCCAGACTAAACCACAGGAGCTTTCTCGGGGAAGACATCTGCTCCTTATTCATCGAATTGACAGCTTGCTAAATCAAATATCCTATATCCTAGAACTGTGCAATTTGACTTCTAAACCCAAACATATAACTTTGTTGCAGATAAGCTGCCAGGCGGCGCGGGAGAATTAATCAGCCGGGCACTCAGAGAGCACTCAGAAAAGTTGCCTTTATTGCAGATTGCACTAGCGCCGTGACTCAGGGGAGTCAGTCTCCAAATCCTGAGTGATGAATATGGACGAAGCTTTCCCTTTATACCCTTTAGTTCCTTTGTCCCCCAAATATGGATCAGGCTTCCAGACTCTTCTCAGGCTTTGCAGGCCCCCCATGAGTTGGGATGGGGGAAGTGAGACCATATCCAGAGACCTGCCCGCACTGGCACCAGCCCCTCTGGGGATTGTATATGGTTCATGGTAATGGCCCCTGTAAAATGGGCGTATTCCAGGAAACAGGTTCTGCAAGGCAGGACAGGCATCACAGATAAGAAGGGAGTTTATCGGCAAGCAAGAGTGTATGTCAGAAGGCAAGTTACTGGCACAGATTCAGATAGCTAGCCCCCCAAATGTCTTATTTTTCCCCTTCAACTTTGCACTTATACCTTTTACATGTCTTTATTATATTTACCTGAGCATTCTGGCCTTTTAGATTTGATTCCTGCTTCTTCTTTATTCAACATATTAATTATTCTTTTAAATTTTTTAATCTCTGAATTTTATTAATATATCACCATATATTTTTTCTATGTCCATTCATTTAAACTGTTGAATAGGACAGAATGAAATAGAGTCTTTTGTTATAGCCTCAATAGAAATACTCCCAGATGGACATCAATCTAATAACCTTTCCCATTCTCTTTTGGGAATAACCACTCTGGCCCAACTATTCCAGCCTGACCTTCAGAAATAATCACCCCTCTCTATTGTTCCCTTTAAACATTGGAAGAAATAGGAAAGTCTATTAATACCATCAAGTTTTTCCAGACACACAATCACTTCTCCCAGGTACTCAAAGTCAAACACAGCGGCGGATACAACTGAGATTATTATTAATTATGAGCAGCAGAATGAATATATATGGGGATTCTTTTTTTGTTCCAGGGTATTTTGCATAGTATATCCTGTAAGTATATCATCCCAGCTGCCCTATACTCTACGAAAAGCAAGTGCTAGTGTGTTACCTTAAACCAAATTCTGTGTGGTCTAAGAGGGCAAAGTTAGAATCAGTGACTCCAAGTTTTAGGAAGAAAGCTATTGGCTTACTGTGAGGAATGGCCATAAATAATGTGAAGGCAATTTCCTGGGTGGAGGCAATGGTTATATGACGTGTTCATGCTTAAAGTTTATCTCAGGGAACGAAGACAAGGGTTAGTCTCATTACATTACCTCTCTTTGTTGTATCACTCCCAGGATCTATCTCATGTCCAAGAAAAGGAGTCAGTGTCCTCATCCCACCCACCACCCTTCTGCCACAGCGTCTAGCCTAAACTCTTCAACATCAGGAACGCTCTCATGCCCCAGATTTTCCTTTATTGTCCCCTCACCCAAAATGAGAACATACATCCCATGTTGAAAGTTTTCTTAAAAGATGAATATATTACAACCCTAGCCAGTGTGGCTCAGTTGGTGGGGCATTGTCCCATGCACTGAAAGGTTGCTGGTTGGATTCCAGGTCAGGGCAAATGCCTGGGTTGTGGGCTTCATCCCCCAGAGGGGGCGTGTAGGAGGGAGCTGATTGATATTGTGCATCAACGTTTCTCTCTTCTCCTCTCTCTCTTTTAAAATTAATAAACTAGTCTTTAAAAATAAAGGTGAGTATATTACTAAATTAATCTTATGTATACATTTGAGTTAAGGTGTTAATACTGACAATAATTAAAATATCAATACAGCAATTGATATTTGCATTTTAATAAAAGCTGACAATGCCTTGAACCAAAGGAGTATATATTGTATGTATTGTGGGTTCTTGACATCTTGTCAAGGAAGCAACTGTATTCTTCTATTGACATGCAAACCAGCCTAAACCATTACTGTCTTCTGTGTAGGCGCTCCTCCAAAGTAGAATTGATCACTACTTTTATTTTTATTTTATGTGTTAATGACCAGCCGTGGTAACCTTTCCTAGTTAGAATTAAATGGATGATTTTATTTTAAAATCTGCCTGGTTAATAAAGAGCTTTTGCTCCAAAGTTCGGTTTTCTATATATTTAAAACATTCTAAATGAGAACAAAATGTCAGAAAGATTTCAAAAGGCAGATATCCACAAAAACAATAGTCATGATAGCAACATCACCAAGGCGTTCATTGCAGCTACCAGCACTGGAATGTCAGTTTTCATTGTAAAAGCTCTCCAACACCACCCTTGAAGCTGCATCCCATCTTCACATTAAAATGTAATCAAAATTTTACAACTGTCAAAACAGCATCTGTTCCCCCCCCAAAAATTTACCAGATCTTGAGTGTTTTATGATACTTTTTATCATCCACCCAATTTAATTGAAATTAAACTAGTTCATATGTATGGAAACATAAATGCACATTTTTGAATTGTTTAAAAGACATTTCAGTCAAAACTTTATTAGTCTCTTATCTCTGGCAATCCTAGCAAGCTTACCAATAAAAGGACTTATTTTCAAAGGTTTGCATCAAGTGGTTTGTTTAAATATACATACAAAGTTAAAATGTACAAATCACAGCTTCAGAATGATTTAAAAGGGGTTTTGAAAAACCAGCTTAAACTTTTAACTCTATATCTTTAAGCCAAAGTTAAATTTAGAGAGATGAGTAGCTTTTTTCTTTTTTAATGGAGACTTACACAAAGGATTTCACAACCAAGAGCATCCACAGTGTGTCATAATTCCTGTTAAAATAACGTCCTGGTCACTGATTGAGATGAGAACAACCCTTCCTTTCAGAAACTTTTCTTTGTGGCTGTCCTAACCTCCTAGTGTGGGAAAGAATAACTCCCTCTATCCTAATACATAATGTCCTCGAATTATGCATAATGGAACCCTTCTCTGGTTATCGTGAACTATCTTTTTCTCAAGCTCAAAGTCAGTCGGGATTCCAGAGGAAGATGGAGAAGAAATTTTTACAGCGTTTATCTCTCAAAAATTTTGTTTGTGGGAGCTCAGTATATCTCAAACTAACGACTGACGGTGTTTTAGAGATAATGATGACTTTTACTTTCAGAGTCACTGCAAGTCAGCTGTTACCTCCACTTTGTGGGAGGATGGCAGGTAATAGCGGGGATTATAGAATCAGATTGGGTGGGTTCAAATTATTAACTGTTTGCAATACTGGTTAATTTGGAAAGTCATATAAACACTTTTAGATTCTGTTTCCCAGATTCACAAAATGAGGATGATAGTAAGGTTAATGTGAGGAATTAATACCAAGATGTAGGAGACTTGGTCCTGAGCATGCACAAGCACTTCGGAAAGGTTTCTCCTCCTCCTCCTCCTCCTCCTCCTCCTCCTCCTCCTCCTCCTCCTCCTCCTCCTCCTCCTCCTTCTTCTTCTTCTTCTTCTTCATTGTTTAATTAAATAACTTACTCTGGATCATAGAGTAAAAGTTTAAGTTAAACTGTCTGACTCTAACCCCAGGTTTTCTGCATCCCATGCTGCCTCCATTACATGTAACCTTGGACCACATAATCAAAGGACAGAAGATTTAAAAAAATAAATCAAGCATTAATTAAGAACTAGCAAGTGAAAAGCACCACTTATCAAGGACAAGCACGCTCTAGTTAAGTGGTTCTAGTATAAATGTTTCCAAGCCATCATTTCTTCAACCACATAGAAGGAGAACCTTAAATCTCTAATAATGTGACTTCACATCTGACCTTCACAGTAACCTGTGCATCAGACTGGGCTGGTAACACTATTTCTGAGCACAGGTTCCAAGAAGATTGATGTTTGTTCAGATCACTGGGACCCAAAGTCAGGTCTCAGGCTTCCAAGCTTGGAACTTCTTCAACTTCTTATTATCCTTATTTGTTGCCATAAATTCTTTGTTTAAAGTCTCACTTTATTTTTATGTTTGTACACACAGTGGGTTGACCCTGCTCTGTGAAATGGGTTCATCACGTTTCTCAGAGGAAGTCAGCATACCTATAGAACATTATTGGTTCTAAATCATTGCCCTACTCCAAGTGAAAGAGAGGCTTTTGATTTTTATGTTGCCCATGGGTTTTCAGCAGGTCCTAAATGGACTCTATTAATATTGGCCTTAATATTGATCACAGTGGATTTCGCTGATCATTTACCAGATATGCAGTCCCAGCATCATTTCAGTCAGTATCCCATATTAGCAGTCTTGAGCCCAATTGTGAATTTCCTAAATAATAACTCTGACTATATGCCTTTCAATAGAGTTGGATAAGTCTAAACCACACTGATCAATCTTTTTGCTTCTCTGCCTTTAGCATCTGTGTTTTCAGTACTATGCCACCCTCAGGAATTTTTTATTACAGAAGATTTGCCTATATAAAGATTTCGTAAGCCTAGAAAAGATGGATTTTAGTACAAAATCAGATTATCTTAGAGACATATGTAAGAACATTCACAAGTGCATTTATTAATATTTGATGCACTTAAAAAACAGAGTGAAGGGGAAAGCATCTGTGGTGTGATGAACATATGTAGCAAGTTTGTTCACTGCTTTCTTGAGACTGTTGATCTGTCAATATATATGCTGCATATTTACTCAACTTGTAAGTGATAAATCTGAGGGATCTGCTAAGAGAAGAAGTACAGTAAAACAGAATAAGTTAGCACCAATAATAGAACCTGAAAATGTATAGAGAAAGATGTTCCCATCTCAGTTTGAAGTTACCCTTCAACCATGGAATAAATCATTGGTATAAATTGTTTCAATCAATATTTAAGAATTTGCAACAAGGACATATGTGAAGGATGGTGTTCTCATATCTTATGAAAAACGCTTTCTGATGAATTTTGATGCTAATCTCCAAATATTCCGTACACTGTGATCACACTGTAAAGAAATGGAAGAACCATAAGTGCATTAGAAGCAGGATGAATGAGATATAGAAGCAAATTAAAGAGACATTTAGGCTTTTGGAGAAGGACAAGTAGATGTGTGTTTACTTAATTTCAACATTACTGAACAGAGTGCTGATATTATAACTGGCATGAGGAATGTGCCTCCTTTGAAAGTCTGAACTTGGACTATAAAGCTACCCAAGAGTTTTTACTTCAAATACAAACAAACCCACACTAGCAACAACCCCACCTCCCCAAAGCATTACTATATAAAGTTTCATTTTATGCCTAGATATTTTTTAGAAAAAATAAAAGCATCCTTTGCCAACACTGTATAGAGTGATTATTCAGTTGCTTTTAAACTTTATGTATTCACCCAAAATGTTGCTCTTGTGCAAATGTATTGTAATTATTCTAATAGAATGTGTGGCTAAATTTCAAGACGTGCTATTAAACCAATTACTCATTAAAACCTATTGGCTCTTTCTTCTTCACAAGTAGGAGGCGGTTGGAAGTGTATCACCACCAGATGGAGTGGGAATATATGCTCAGGCTGGGTAACACTGACATCAGGGATAGAAAAGTTTCCAGAAAACTCTCCAAAAGTGGAGAAAAGTGCTCACTCTACTTGTGCTGTCTTTTTGATATGGATCTTGTAGAGGACAGCATGTGTAAGCAAGATTTCACAGATGACTGCCCCTAAACAAGGGGTGGCGGTCGGGCACACCAGCAGCACAGACTGTCATGCCTCCTTGCTTCACTTGTAGAGTCCCATGGTGGCTCCCAATAGTACCCTGCCTTGCTGTTGGCCCTGCTAGCCTCCCTGGCCACCATCTTCAACTAGGAAGCCTCTCACATCTGCTCTGAAGTTCTTTCCTCTCTAGCAGCACTGTCTGATTCACACAGTGTTCAAGATGGGTGGCGCTGGAGAAGTCATCCTGTGCCCCTAACCCAGGGCTTTGCCACTCTCCTGTGGCTCACCCATCTCCACATGTCACAGTGCTGACACCTGCCCTCTTAACTGCCAAGCTATCTTCCTCATGTAATTGTCAGCTTGCTTGTGTCCTACTATTGTGGCACAACCCTGGGGTAGAGCAGGAGCCTTGCCCTGAGTCTGCCTCTTGAGCGGCTGCTTCTCCCCCAGCATTTGGTAGTGCTCCAAAGTGAGTTCAGCCTTTTCAGAGATGCACACATCATTCTTTTCCCCACATCTAAGGGGTTTGCTTCCTCTCCACTCACAGGAGCTAGGAGGAACCCTCCTTCAACATCACCCTTAAAACTGGAAGTGGCTGGTTCTCCTTTTGTTTCTACCTGGAGATCATTTTCTATGACCTACGATTTCTTTCTGCAGCTTATCAGCATCATAATGCCAATTGTTCTTTATGTTTTTCTTATGTATCTACTTCTTGTACTGAAAACCTCAATCAGAGATATGAAGAAAAATGAAGCTGAATCAGCCCTCTACATGTACATTAGCTAATACACAGAAAGGAGTGAGAAGTAGAAGGTACAGTAAATACTTTCTTCACTAAAGGGCTGGCTCATATCTGTTTAATCCCCAGATCCTATGTCTGTCTTCCCTCCTCTCCAGTGTTCTAATGACTCAAATGTCCTTCAGAAGCTGTACTATAGAACACCCCCCTCTGTATTTTAACTGGGGAGCAACTATTTCTTTCGATCTTGCAGAAGTCTTCAACTGGCATCTGGTGAGTGACTTATTGTTGCTTAATGATCTGGATTTTAATGCCAATAGACAGGAGGTTTTGTCAGGTTTAATAAGCCTTCACTATTCCCTACTGCAGTACACTCTGCTGGCTGCACTTATTTGTGTGATCTGAGCTTGAGGCCCTGTGGACAATGTCCCATGGAAATCTCCAGTGCCTTTTCACAGCAGAATCACTAGTATGTCAGCATAGTTCCTAGCACATGAGAAACACTCAATAAGTATCGAATGAATGAATACAAACTTTTATTTGAAGAAAATGCATGTGTGGGTGAAGAAAGACATGTAAAAATATAATAAAATATACTTTGGTAATGAACTAAATACTAAGATCTGGTTACACAGTAAAGTACACCTCAAATTGTCATTCTTCCCCCAACACCAGTACATTCCTGAGTCAAAGTTCATTCCTAACATTTGGTCAGTCCCTGAATGGCATCATGTTCCCCCATCCTGGCTTGGTTAGACATCTCTTACTGTGCTCCCTCAGGATCCTGCAGTAGGGTCATCTCAAATCCAGTTAATACATCACTACCAGAATCAGCACCTCTGCCTCTTCATTTTTGATGATATCTTAAAGACTCTTTTCTTTTTGTATTTCCTTAGACATATTAAACAAACGCATTTTATATTTAGCATCTAGTGTCATTCTAATCTTGAGTATTTTACAGGTCCGTTATATCTTCTTTCTCTTATGTTTACTTGTTCTTTATCTATTTGTGATTTTTCTCAGATCATGGGTTGATATTTGTCAGTACTCTTTATACTTTGAGGTATGAATTCAATGTTCTTCTTTCCTGAGAAACATCGTTACTTTTGTTTCAGTTTTGGAGTTATTTATTTTTGTTAGCCATGGAAAAGGAACCTCCAATTCAGGATCACTTCAAATTACATTCTTTTTGGGGGAAGAACTAGGTAGTGAGAAATCTGGCTTCAAACCCACATGAGAAATGTTTCACCCTACTCATCCTGAGCCAAATCTGTGGGAAGCAAGTTTCTTTATTTGTGTAGTTCACTCTTTAAGCATGGGTGCTGCACTGCAAGGGTTTTATCTCTGTAATAGGATCTCTAATCCAATTTGTAAATAAGGGCAGAACACATTATTTCCTGAATTCACCCCTTTCCCACCACCAGTACCATATGTGGGGGTTATCTTTGGGTAACATGTATTATAGAATTGTACACCTGAAACATATAATTTTATTAACCAATGTCACCCATATAACAATAAAAAATTTAAAAAATGTACGAAATGAAAAATAAACATACTCAGAGCAGCCATGGCTTCAGTGCCAGGTCGTGGAGCCTTTGGTCTTGGTTGCTGCCACAGGTCCTGGAGCCTTAGGTTGCAAATGCTCCCACCACTGCTGGAGAAGGGGGTGGGGGAGGGCTGGGTTTCAGGCACTGCTTCAGTTCCTGCATCCTCGCATCTCAGGAGTCAAAGTGGTTCTTGGAGTCTCAGGTCATTGTTTGTGCTGCTCCTCCATCCCCCTCCTCCACGAGGTCCAATACACCCACCTTCAGATGCACAGATATGTGTGGATCTCTTGAGCATCCTGGTGTGCTTCACAGAGGATACTTTATTGGGCTATAGGATGTCCTACTGGTTATAACTTAAAGGGCAGAGACCAAGGGAACAACTCCATATGATGACATCGCCCTTACTTTTCTATTTACCACAAATGTTGACAATGTTGTGGGAGAACAGTTCATTCTGCTCAGCAGGAAGGTCCTTTGGAGATGTTTTTTCAGTCCAGTGGTTTACACACTGCATATAGCAGAAATTTTGCACTAATAGTAATACATTTCCATAGTTTCCCAGGCTGATGCTGGATTGTATGTTTCTGTCCAGCGTGATAGAATTTGTTTGGCATCTATAATCATGTACTGACTTTGTTGGTACTGTGCTAGTAATACTACCTACCTACAAAAATGGATAAAATTAAGTAAGATTGTTAAAGGATTAAAGTATATCTCAAGAGCCCTTCAGTTTCTATGAATTTAGAGTTATTATCAGAAAAACATGATTCTCTTACTTCACGTAAATGAAACTTGAGTGGTCATCTAATCCATTCATTCCTCTCAAGCAAAATGAAATAGATTTTTATAGAGTAGGATGTAATTTTTTTTAAGTTTTCCAAGGGAACCCTACTTTAAAAATATGGTTGTAATATTTATTATCTCTGACTCTGAACAAGCTTCTTTCTTTCTTCTCCAATCATGGCCTCAGTCCCATTTGTCCTACCCTTGTCTATTACCTCTTAGGTTCCAGTCTTCTTAAGATGTACCTGAAGAGAAATGCAAAAGATACTTGTAAATATTCAGGAAAAAGTGAGATTAATTCCCTTTTCTATCTTTGACCATTAAACAATCAAAATAATTGTAACTTTACAAGATAAGCACATCTTTTTTGCTATCTGCCACTCTTGCGGAGGTTACTATGGCAAATTCACCACACCTGCCCCACCGGACCTTCTCCATTTTTCAAGTAAGCTTGTCAACATGTCTCTGAGAAAGACAACAAGATAATCATAAAAGTCCAATATTTTCTCTAGCCTTTAAATACTACAGCATTCTTTTATTCCCCTAAGTTGTTTAATACAGTGCTTGATGCCGGCTGTTAATTTAGACTGGAGTTTATTCTCCACTAGGCGAATTAATCCCTATTCTTCTTATCTCTTCTCGCAAATGTAATTTTCTTATCCTTTAACAATGTCAGTGGCTTTTCTCTGAAATCTCTTTAAGACTATGATCCTCATATACCATCTCAAAGTGAACCATCATACACAGCCCTGGAATGGGAACATTCCAGTTGATATAGATTAATGTTGTTAGATGTTTTAATTCTAAGCTCACTTACACATTTATAATGTTCCTTAATGTTGAAAGCCATGAACCAAAAGTTTTATGACACCCAAAGCCATGATGTCTAAGACATCACTAAAGTGGAAATAAAGTCATAGATTGAATTATAGAATTTTATAATTGATAAACATAGGTATGTATGTTTTTTCTAAATTATACCTTATACTTTTTGTTGATAAATATAAATAACATAGAATGTATCACTTTAGCTACTTTAAAAGTACAATCCAATGGCATTTAGTACATTCAAAATGTATAACCATTACCACTACATACTAGTAGTTGCAGATATTTTTATCTCCCCAAAAGTAAACCTGGTCCCCACTGCAGTCATTTCCCATTCCCCCTCCCCTCAGCTCCTGGTTACTACTAAGCTGTTTTTTACCTTTATGAATTTTACATTTTTTAGTACCTTACTTGAATAAAATTACATGTACACAATATGTAAGCTTTTGTGTTTGACTTCTTTCACTCAGCATAATGTTTTTAAGCTTCATCTAAGTTGTAAAATGCATCAGTATTTCATTCCTTTTATGACTCACTAACATACCATTTTATGGATATATCACATTTTTCACCACTTCATTAGTTGATGGAGATTTGGGTTCTGTGAATAGTGCTGCTATGAGCATTCTTTCATAGCACATGTGTTTGCTTCACACATGTGCACATGCTTTAAATTATTTTGGGAATTTCCAGGTCATGTGGGAATTCTATGTTTAAGTTATCGAGGAACTGCCAAATGTTTTCCACAGCAGCTTCACCATTTTACATTCCCACCAACAATGCACAAGGATTTTAAGTAATCTGTTTGTGCATCAAAGCTTTTTATTTGCATTTTTAAAATTATACCCAACTCAGCAAATCTGAGTCTCACTATGGTTTGGATTTACATTTCCCTAATGAAAATCATGTTGAACATCATCCTTTCATGGGCTTGTTGACCATTGTACATCCTCTTTGGAGGGATGGGTATTCGAGGCCTTGGTCATTTTAAATTGGGTTGTTTGTCCTTTTGTATGTACCAGACACCAGATAGATGATTTGAAAATATTTTCTTGCTCACTGTAAGTTGTCTTTTCACTCTTTTGATATTGTCCTTTGATGCACAAAGGTTTTAATTTTTATGAAGTCCAGTTTATCCAATTTTGTTGTTGTTATTCATGCTCTTGGTGTCATATCTAAGCATTCATTGCCAAATCCAAGATCATTATTTACTCCTATTTCTTATTCTAAAAGTTTTATAGTTTTCAATCTTGCACTTATATTTTTTAATTACTTTGAATTAATTTTTATGTAATGTGAGGTGGGGATCCAACTTCATTCTTTTGCATGTGGATATTCAGTTTTCACAAAATAATTTGTTATAGATACTGTCCTTTCCCATATTGAAAGATCTTGAACCCCTCAAAGTCATCTATGGGGGTTGAAATCAGCTTCTTCTAAACTCCTATTAATGTTGACATTTTGACATTTCCCCCAGGAATTATGTTTGTATGGCACCTAGAATGGTGAATCCTTTCAGAAGGTTTTTCAATTGACTTTGCCCAGATTCATGAGAGGACTCACTATCTATGGCAACCACAGCCTTATGAAATGTATTTATTAAATAATAAGACTTGAAAGTCAAAATTACTCCTTGATTAATGGGGTGTAGAGTGGATGTTCTATTAGCAGAAATGAAAACATTAACCTCATTGTACATCTCTATCAGAGCTCTTGACTGACCAGGTGCATTGTCAATGGGCAGTAATATTTTGAAAGGAATCTTCTTTTCTGATCAGGAAGTCTTAACCATGGGCTTAAAATACTTGGAAACCATGTCAGGAACAGATGTGCTGTCATCAGGCTTTGCTGGTCAGTGGAGCAGTCAGGACACCCACAACATTTACTGAATTCATCGTCTTACATGGGCACGGTTCTTGGCACCCCATTACAGTTACACTAGTGACATCAAAGCTCACTGATCACAGATCATCATACCAAACATAATGAAAGCATTTGAAATATTGCAATAATTACCAAATGGTGACAAGGAGACATAAAGTGAGCAAATGCTGTTGAGAAAATGGTCCTGATAGACTTGCATGACACAGGGTTGTCACAAAACTTCAATTTGTAAAATATGGAATGTTTGTGAAGCACAATAAAACAAACTGTCCGCGATTACATATGAATGTTATCTTTATGGTGGAGTATTATTCAAGTCTATTTTAAAGACCTTGGCTTAAGTAGCAATTGAACTACTCAGAAATGAATGTTAATGAAGACACAGTTATAAAGAGATTACAAATTTGCAAAAGGTATTTTCCAATGAACTCTGAAATTATAGATGGATGTATTTTCATTCCTTATTTTTATTGGTTTTGCACTTGTCCTACAGCTTTGAAAACAACAAGGAATTCTTAATGCATTGTTAACCTGTGTTCAGCCCGAACTTTTGCTTCACTCCCCCTAACCACTCATTCTTACCAGGCTTCGTTTGCTGTGGAGAGTAATAGGAAATGTGGCCGATGAGGGAGATTTAAAGAAAACATTCTAATAACAAAATCTTAATGCCATCCATGCAGTCCCAGAACATAGAGCTTAAAAATAACTACTGGCACCCAGGTCTTATCATATTCATCTATTTGATATAGAAGGAAATTAGCTGATTAAAATTCACTTTCACATATGTAGATCTCACAAACGTAAGAGAGATTAAAAAAGAAAAACCTACTTTTTGATGCTTTAGTATGGGTAGCAGTGATTTTGAGCAAGAGAAAATGAGGCTGAGAAAGGGGTATAAACGCTAAGCTGAATTTTCAGTTCTGAAATAAGAAGTTGCAGAATATCATACATGGCTTGACAACATTGCTCACCAAGTGTGGTGTGATGAGGGAGTTACAATGATACCTAGAACAATTACAAGAGGGTGAATTTAGTGGAATCAAGTCCAAATGAATTGGAAAAAACTCAAGGAATGATCATGCGATGATGTGGAAGGTTGACCAACACTACTGGATCTTCCCTCCTGGTCTGTGGGAACCAGGAATGAGTTTAATCTATTTTGAGCAAAGGAATGCATATTCAGCCTTTGCAAACAATATTAAGTTGCATAAAGAGACACGATGACTCAATACCAAGGAATAAAAAAACAAAGAAACAAACAGAAGTCCTTTCATGTGACCATCTTTTCAGCTATCTTAGCACTGGAAATGATAAACCCAAATAAACTGAAAGCTGGACAAAACCTTAGTGATGTTTTGGATCATTGCATTCTGTGAGGTTCAGAGTGGCTTGTGAACCAAATTTTTTTTGTATATACACATAACACACACACACACACACACACACACACACAGCTGGGCACTTATGTGACTCACCCTCTACCAATGCAGCTTTCTTCAGTTAATCAGTCCCAGTGCAAAAGGCCTTTCATAGCATCATTATTTTCCTGTTCAACATTACCATAAACAGCAGGATGAGCTTCTTAGCCTATATGTAATACAACAAAGGGTCAAATCTCTGCGAGAAAATGCACAGAAAATGATCTAAAAGGCCACATACAAAACCAACAGTAGTATGTATTTACCTCAAAGGAACAGGCAAAGGAAGAAGAATTAGCTGATGGTCAAAGGCAATTTTTTAGCTCCACTTATAATGTTTTAATTTGGGGCAAACAGAATATCTTCATATACTATTTGTGTAGATAAAAAAATCTAATTAAAATGGTGTTTTAGTAGATACATAAATTAACCTTAGCATATTTACATACTCTTGCTTTCTCAGATTAATATTTTTTTAAAATGCTTAAAACAGAGAATACATATTATCACCTCCCCAATTCTAATTGCAGCTTTTCAAATAATTTTTAAGGGTCAGTTCTATCCCCTTAAATGTTTACCATAACCTAATGTATACTCTTTTTTTGTTTTGTTTTGTTCATCCTCCCCCAAGGATAATTTTCAATTGATTTTTAGGGAGAGTGGAAGAGAGAGAGGGAAAGACAGAGAGAAACATTCATGTCAGAGAAACACATCGATTGGTTGCCTCCTGTATAAGCCCTGACCAGGGCCTGGGCCAGGGAAGGAGCCTGCAATCTAGGTATGTGCCCTTGACCAGAATCGAACCCGGAACCCTTTGGTCTGAAAGCCAACGCTCTAACCACTGAGCAACCAGCTAGGGCTAATGTGTACTTTAAAAACCATTTTTTAATATTTTTAAAATTATTTCAGAGAGAGGAAGGAAGAGGAAGAGATAGAAACGTAAATGATGAGAGTCATTGATTGGCTGCCTCCTGCACACCCCCTAATGGGAATCAAGCCCATAACTGGGGCATGTGTCCTGAATGGGAATGGAACCATGACCTCCTGGTTCATGGGTCTTGACATCCAATCACTGAGCCACACCAGCTGGACTCTCTGATTTCAGAGAGAAGAAGGGAGAGAGAGAAATAGAAACATAAATGATGAGAAAGAATAATGTGTACTTTTTCTATTAAACTGATAAATTATGGCATTACAAACCCCAAAGACAGGTTTTCTTTCTAAGGTACCTACTACCAATCTAGTCACCATATAATAGAAGATACTATCCATTAAAATTGGTGTGAAAACTTTACAAATTACCAAGTAACCAAAATATTTATAGAGAAAAAAAGGAATAGAATTTCAGACATTCTAATATGTCATGAAAACATGCTAGAAATAGACAAACCTAAGATATTAAATCAGTGCTCCGTCTGATTTAAACAGGTCTGTTATCATTTGCTGGGATCAGCCTCATCAATAGAGACTGGCTTCTGATACTGCCATGTTTACAAAATCTGAGGCTAGTATTCACAGTGAGGTTTGATAATTTTAATATTTTGGACATCCTATATAATAAAAGCATAATATGCTAAGTGTCCAGTGTTCAGTCAGCTGTTCAACCAATCAAAGCGTAATATACTAATGATATGCTAAGGCTACTCAACCACTCACTATGATGTGCACTGATCACCAGGGGGTAGACAGTCGACTTGTCGACCAGTCGCTATGACGTGCACTGACTACCAGGGGGTAGATGCTCTGACCAGTAGGTTAGCTTGCTGCTGGGCTCCGGCCAAACAGGACTGAGCGAGATGGGCCAGACACACCCTGGAGCTCTCCCGCGGCCCCTCCGCGGCTGGCCAACTTCCCGAGTCCCTCTCCAGCCCCCAAGGTGCACTGGTGGGGTCCCTCAACCTGGCCTGTGCCCTCTCGCAATCCAGGACCCCTCGGGGGATGTCAGAGAGCCAGTTTTGGCCCGATCCTGCAGGCCAGGCCAAGGGACCCCACTGGTGCACAAATTCATGCACCAGGCCTCTAGTATCATTAATATTACATTATAAATATAATATGCACAGCAGGCATGTAATAGAAGTAGAGTTTTAGACCTGGCAAGACCTTCAAAATCTTCCAATTCACTTTCTTCAGATAAAAAATCAATAACCAAAAGGTGAAATTACTGACTTAAAATCACTCTACAAGTTAGTATAGACTTATATTGGGACAAACATGCTGATCAATATATATAAATGTGGTTTTTTAATGTGCAGTCAAATCAGAAAAGTAAAATGGGTGTGAGAAAGAACGCCATCACAGGAGTTCATTTAAAATTCTAAGTGTGACAAAGAAAAAGCATGCCTCTAATAAGAATTTCTAAAATACATTATTTTTCTATTTAACAAACCTTGCTTTCTCTCAGTTAACAGCCTTCGTTGGCCAGTGTTTCCTAGCTACAACTAAACTCCTAACACTGTTCCTCACAGAGTGGTATTAGAACAAGTGGACTCTTGCCATTTCCCCAAACACTCGTGTTGTAAACTTTCTATTTTTTGCTCTCCTCCGGTAACTAAATCAAACCTACGGAGTCCTGCTGCGTAATTCCCCTTTATTTTATATTGGAAGCGCTCTTCTCCTGCAAGCTGATATACAATTGAAATTTTCCACCTGCTAATAAACAGCATGGATTCCTGGGTTGGAAAGCAGACCATCCGTGAGCCAAACACCTGGGCATAAGGAGTGAGGCTTCTCATTATTGATTCAAAACATGAATATAAATTGGAGAACTCTGGGCTGTTACCAGACAGTGTACCAGAGGTGCTAACACACTGAAATCTTCACACAGTGCCCAGTCGATGTTGCTTCAACATCTCTTCAGTTTTTCTTCTTTTCATCCCTTTATCCAGAGGGCTGCCAGATTTAACGAATAAAAGCACAATGTGTCCAATTAAATTTGAATTTCAGATAAATAACAAATTGATTTTTGGTGTAAGTATGTCCGTGAAATATATGGAACATACCAAAAAAAATCTTTGTAATGTATCTGAAATTTAACTCTGTTTTATATATTGCATCTAGCAATCCTATTTACATGCAAATACCTTTGAGCTATCTCTGAAGATAATCTGGCCTTTCCTATGAGTGAATATGTGATTTTCACAAATTTGGGGGAAGGCGTATTCAATGAGTGAATATTTTATAAAACTTGCCTCAAGTCCTAACCAGGAAAATTTGCCAGACATGGCGTATTGGGTAGCTCACAAGTGGACAAACGTTAAAGGGTCAGAGAGCAGATATTTTAGGCTTTGCAGACCACACACTCTCTGTCACAATTCTTCCTTTGTAGTGTGAAAACACAGATATTACATAAATGGGTGTGGGTGTATTCCAATAAAACTTTATTTACAAAAACAGGTGTCAGGCTGGATTTGACCCAGAGGCTGTAGTTTTCCAAGTCATGTTACAATTGAACGAGCATCCCCTTGGCATCAGTCTCCAGTCCTACCCTGGGAGCTGGAGCCTGAGGGTTTTGAGACATCTTGCCTCAGCTTGTTGATTCTTTCCCAGGGGCATGATTTTACCCTAAGTAGTTGGGCATACTTCTCTGCTGTCCCAGGGAGGAAAGCTGCTCGGCACCAGGCAAGGAGCTCTGTGCATGGAGTTCTTTGCACCCACCCAGCTGGCCTGGCTTGTGCTCCTCGGGGCCTGGAGCTTTCCAGTGCTCCCGGGAGGAGGCCAGTTTCGTGGGTGACAACGGCACCCTGAGTGTCACTGCCCGGATACCCTTCCCAGGGTAGACCTATGGACCTGAGGCTAAGGGCTGGTGTATGCTTGTTCACTGTGTGAGCAAGAGTAGAAGAATATCTAATGTACAGTGGAAACTTGTACAGAATAATGAATAGAAAATTTTAAAAAATTAAACTAGCACTTACCCAATATTCTAGTGACATTAAATTTAATGTATTGTGAAATTGGTCCAATTGAATATAGCTGGAGTCTCAAAAATCATAAAAATTAAATACAGCTGTTCTCTTAAAAAACTGTAAAAATAACAAGATTTTAAGGGAAACAGAAATCAAGCTTTTGAACCTATACTCTGAAAATGTGTGTCCCTCTGCTATTGAAGGGAGATGAGAATAGTCAAATGACCACTTGAGTTTGAAACACTAATTAGAACTAATTAAATTTAGCACATAATAGTATTACATAGTTCATATTATGGAGAGACACTGTCATTTAGCCAAATCACTACATTTTAAAAATAATTAATACAAATATTTAAAATAAAAAAATGAAGATAGGGCTGGCAATTCAAAGTTAAAGAATTTAAATGAGGAATAGCACTGAAGAAGGCAAGTGAGAAAGCATCTGTGACAAGGGCAGCTGAAAGGCAGACAAACAACAGGATATGGCGGGTAGGATAAATCGAGAGAGACAAGTCTTGAGTAGTTTCCATGACTCATTGCTGAGCCACAGTAACCAGAGAAGTGCAGGCTGCTTTCAAATGGATACGGGAAAGTGAATATGGCATGCAAGGAGAGGGACAACTAGAGTCAAGGACCAAGAGAGGATGAATGGGGTGATGTCAGAGAGATACCCTTTCGAGGAGACATGTGAGAACTAGAGATGCAGAGATTGTTTACAATACAAGGGTTAAGTCAAAGGTGACAGGAGTACCTGACAATGACAGAAGAGCCCTTTTTACAGTGTGTTTTGCTGTCCCAGGGGTTTAGTCTGGTAAGAAGGATTCAAGCATACGTTTAAAATCAATCATGCATGTGACAGCCAACAATGTATTTCAAAAGATCCCTTGGAACAAATGTTACACTTGCTTAATATGAGTCACAGATAAAAAGATGCAAAAGCAAATGAAGTGGAAAAAATCACTTTATTAAATAAGTTTCTCTTTTCCTTCCCATCAACTTCAAAGCTAGAATCAACCTCACACAACAGTAACTGTGGAGATGATGGAAAGAAAGTAAAAAAATATATATTGTCATTAAATAGCTATCCCATGGCAATAGAAATAGATCATGTGCAATAAAGAATGGAAAGAAATGAATGAATAAACACAATACGTATTCTGTGAGAACTCAGAATTAAGCTGACTATTGAGAAGGTATGCCAGAAAAACATCCAGTTGTCATGATAATCAGAAATGACTGGCATTCTTTGTTAGAATTTGCTAACATGTGAGATAAAATTTTCCCCAAGTTAGAATTCAAATTTAGAGGAAATGGCCCAGGAACCCTTTAGCCAGACATAGTTATTATCACAAAAACAGTAACTGCACTAATCTTTAAAAGATAATTTATATACTCTGGTCCAAATAACTTACAAAAATTTCCAGCGCCTGTGTAAATATTTTGCATTTGTCACATTAAAATATTTTTAAAAGTCTTTATTCTGATGATGTCACTAGATAACATCAAAGGCAAAATTTACTTTGCTGGAAGCATAGTCACTCATCTTTATTGAGCACTTTTGAAGTATCAGGCATGGTGGTCAGTGCTTCTGTATGTTTTATAACAACTCTGGGAAGAAGGTATTTTAAATATCTCTATAAATGGAGAAAATAAGGCCCAGAAGGGTTAAACAACTTTCTAAGGAACACAGCTGAGTGGCTGTGCAGGTCTTCTACAGCAGACTGTTCCACCCAAAAGCCTGGGTCTTGCTCACTACTCTATATTACAGGGTTGCCCTAACCGGTTTGGCTCAGTGGATAGAGCATCACCCTGCGGACTCAAGGGTCCCAGGTTCGATTCCAGTCAAGGGCATGTACCTTGGTTGTGGGCACATCCCCAGTAGGGAGTGTGCAGGAGGCAACTGATCGATGGTTCTTTCTCATCGATGTTTCTAGCTTTCTATTCTTCTCCCTTCCTCTCTGTAAAAAATCAATAAAATATATTAAATAAAAATATATTACAGGGTTGCCTGCATGCCCAAATGGTCACTCACCACTGCAGGCTCCGGCCAATGTGGGCTTCATTCATTAGTGTTGGTTGCACCTGGGTTCTGTGTGAGGGTCACAGTTCTGGGTCACAACCAGAGCTCATCTCTTTATTCAAGGCAGTGGTTCTTGGCTGGGAACGGTGTCATGTATCACCACACTGACTTCCAGGGTTGATTCTGCTGACATGGCTGGCTTGGCAGGTGTGTTCTTCTCCCTCTCCTATCTGTGGACAGCCCTCCAGATGCCGATTCTTGGGTTGTATATATTCATAGAGACCTTTCCAAATTCCTGATGGAAGTAACCACAGGGAAGTGACTGCTGAGGGCAGTACTTGTCAAAGTTTGGTCCTTAAAATAGCAACGCAGAAGCACCTGGAAGCTTCCCAGAAAGGCAGCTTCTCAGGCCCAACCCCAGACACACCACATCAGAATCTGTGGAATTTGCTTTTCATTCACATCCCCAGCTGAGTTGTAAGCACATTAAAGTTTGAGAAACATCAACTTAGGGGACTTCCTACGGCCATCACTTCTCCTCACGTTTAGAATATCCCGGGGAGTCTTTCAGGACCCCAGGACTCAGGCAGCCACTCTCAGCTGCCTAGAGATTTCCCTGAAGAGAGAGCACAGGTGATAGCTGTAGTAGCCACAATTGAAAATGTCTCTTCTTCGCAGAATTGTAAATTGTAAAAATTGTATGTTTTTCTTGGAGCCCTAGTTCTCCTCAGATGCCCAATGAAGTCTGACACAAAAGCTTCACCTGGGAGTGCGACCTGTCACATCACTCAGTTCCTCCTCGGCTTCGGTGTGCTTGGCTGCATAAAGGCACTCAAAGCTGAGACTGAAAACCACATAGAATTCAGTTCAATGTAAGATTGTGGAAATCATGACAGCTAACAGTGAAAGTTTAGTGACAGATTTGTAATAGAGAAACACCACTCCTGCCTCCCATTCCTTCCTTTTATTCCTGGTTGTCTCAGCAATCACCTTTCCCTGAATGTTTATTTAATATTCAAGAGATTAATTTTTATTGTCTAGTACCAGAGTCTTATCCTGACAAATAGAGGTTTATAGTCTACTAAGGGATGCCACGGGTGTTTAAACAATAGAAGGACAATACAATCACAACACAAAGTTGCAAACAAAATCACCAATTTTTACTTTTATCTTTGGTAATACTTACCCCAGGATATTTTTCCATTAAAGGGAGGAGAAGAGACAAAGAGAGAGAGAAACATTGATGTACAAGAGACACACCGATTGGTTGCCTCCTGCACGTGCCCAGCCAGCACCAGGGATCAATCCTGCAACCCAGGTACGTGCCCTTAACAGAATCCAACCTGTGACCCTTCAGTCCCAGGGCCCATGCTTTAACCACTGAGAAAAACCAGCGAGGGCTAAAATACCAGTTATTTATATTACAGGCTGGATGAAAGATTTATTAAAACAGAACCTGTGATGCACCCCTATGTTCATAGCAGCACAATTTACCATAGCTAAGATTTGGAAACAGCCTAAGTGCCCATCAGCAGACGAGTGGATTAAAAAACTGTGGTACATCTACACAATGGAATACTATGCTGCTATAAAAAAAGAAGGAACTTTTACCATTTACAATAGCATGGATGGAATTGGAGAACATTATGCTACACGAAATAAGCCAGTCGGAGAAAGATAAATATCATGTGATCTCACTCATATGTGGGATATAATGATCAACATAATTTGATGAACAAGATTAGATCCAGAGACAAATGGCAGAGGAGTGGAGGTTAGAGAGCAACCAAAGGACTTGTATGCATGCATATTAGCATAACCAATGGACACAGACACTAGGGTGGTGGGGGTTTGCCCGGGGTAGGAATGGCTGGGGGGGAGGGTCAACTGGGGAAAAAGGAGACATATAAAACTTTAGACAATAAAATAATCCTATATAATAAAGAGCTAATATGCAAATGGTTGTCGCACCCTCATGCCCTCGCCCCTTGCACCCTTACGCCCTTGTGCCCTTGTGCCCTCGCGCCCTCGCACCAGGGATGGGGGACCTGAGACCAGGCAGGGGGACCCGAGGCTGCACCTCCTGCCTTGCAGGGCTTGATGTGGGTGGTGCCGGCTGGGTCTGGGTCTCGCACGATTTTGAGGCTCGTGCAGGTGGGTGGGGACTTGACCCTGGGTCCCGTGGTGCACCCCAGACTCTGACAGGAGGGAGATTTTCATATACATTTTACCAACTTTCTTTCATCTCTGACACTTCTATTATAGAGAAAGGGCAAATAGCAATATTAAAATATTTCTTATAATTAATACCCTTTTAATGTGCATGAATTTCATGCACTGGGCTACTAATCTTAATATATATAAAAGCCTAAGCGACTGGCTGACTGGCTGACCAACTGGCCGGTAGCTATGATGAGCACTGACCACCAGGGGGCAGATGCTCAACGCAGGAGTGGGAACCACAGGCACGGAAACATGGAACAAACTGATGAATCTCAGGGGGAAGGGAAGAGGGGGGAGGGTGGAAAGAGATTAACCAAAGCTCTTATATGCATACTAGAGGCCTGGTGCACGGATTCATGCACTGGTGGGGTCCCTCCGCCTGGCCTGCAGGGATCAGGCAAAGCTGGCTCTCCAACATCCCCTGAGGGGTCCCAGATTACGAGAGGCTGCAGGCCAGGCTGAGGGACCCCACGAATCCATGCACTGGGCCTCTAGTAAATAAATAAAAAATAAATAAATAAAGTCTACTTACACTAATGTTTAATATTTACTTAATTGCACTACTATTCTCAAATAGTATCTACCATTTGCAACAGCATGGATGGACCTGGAGAGCATTTTGCTAAGTGAAATAAGTTGGTCAGAGAAAGATAAATATCACATGATCTCACTCATTTGTGGAATACAATGAACAACATAAACTGATTAACAAAGACAGATCCAGAGACAGAGAAGCATCGATCAGACCATCAAACCTCAGAGGGAAGGAAGGGGAGGGTGGGTGGAGGTGAGGGGGAGAGATCAACCAAAGGACTTGTACGCATGCATATAAGCATAACCAATGGACACAGACACCGGGGAGGTGAGGTCATGAGCAGGGGCAATGGGGGGATAAGGACACATATGTAATACCTTAATCAATAAAGAAAAAAAGGGGGGGAGTATTTACAATTTAAAAGAGAAAAAAAAACAGAACCTGGTTACCTTATATATGATCAAGTCCTAGCAATCCATGATAAAATAAGAACACTATACTTGCATTTCAATCATCCAGAACCAGAGGCCTTCAATGCAAATTGCGAACAAATCAAGCCGTTAAAAATCTCAGTTTTTCAAAAGTGGTTTGTGTAGATTTCCTTTAACTTTAAAATTAGCTGTCTTCCTAGTTTTCATCTGGTACTAAAATTTATCCCCACCTGTCTCACTTCCTCCTTGTCTATCTATGTATCTGTTACCCTACCCTTGAAGTTTTTGCATCTCTCTCTCCTTGTGATCACACAACTTATTTTAGATCTGGCCAGAGTCTCCTCAGGTTTCAATCTGGAATCTTAAATCAGAATTTAAATTTATTCTGCGTCCTGGGTGAAGCAAAAATGAGAGACTTGTAGAGACAGACATGACATGAAGGCAGATACCAAACAATAGGGGGTTAAGAAAAGTCAGATATGGAGAGAGGCAACATTCAGGTAGAATAAAAATGAATCAACAAATACATGAGAAGCTAGACAGACAGGCAAGGAGAATAGAGATGCTATAAAAAGAACCAGAGGAGCCCAGCCGACATGGCTCAGTGGTTGAGCTTCGAACTATGAACCAGGAGGTTACCATATGATTCCCAGTCAGGGCACATGCCCAGATTGCAGGCTCAATCCCCTGAGTGGGGAGTGTAGAGGGCAGCGGATCAATGATTCTCTCTCATCATTGATGTTTCTATCTCTCCCTCCCACTTCCTCATTAAAATAAATAAAATTATATTAAACAAAAAGGACCAGGGGATTTCATAAGATCTAGACGAAAGACCCTTGACTAATCACTATCTGAGTATCTGAAGTTTAGTACTTGTATATACAGCCAACTTAGCCATTATATAAATTCAACAGCACAATCACGGTTCAGTTGTCAGTGTACTTGACTATTCCTGCAGTTATTGTTACATCAAAATTTGAGTTAAATGTTTTTTATTTTTTAATGTTCTATGAACATCAGCAAAATTATTGCATGTACTGCCTGTAACTTTTTAAAAAGTAAAAGTAAAGGAGTACATTGGCAAGTGAGCAGTAGAGATACACAGTCTGTAACAGCATTTTTAAAAGCATCTCCCTGCCTAAGGGAGGATCCAACCAGCAGCAGATTGTCCAGTGTGCAGCCAATCTGCTTACTAATAAAACTTACGATGCAGAGCTCCACTTTGGTCCTTATGGTTCTAAACATATTGATGTTTACCTCATATTTAAAAAATAAAATATGCAAGCAAACATAACTAAGTATATTGTTTATGTGATAATATTTTTAAAAGAAAAAGATGTTAAACAAAAAATTTAAAAGAAATTGAGTGAATTCCTTAAAACTTCCCAGAAGGAAAGCAGTAAAATTCAATACGGAAAAGCACAATGGTTTAGTGATGATCTAATTCTATTTTTTTCCTACTTCTTAAATTGGGGAATGAATATTTATTTTATTACTAGCCATCATACCTTACTCATTACATGTCTTTGTATGTATACTAGTAAAATATGACATAATAAAAATTTAAACAAATCACCTAAAAAATGTTATTGTGCCCCCAAAGCCACAGAATGCCAATTCAGGGGAAAAAAGAACTATGAAAATTAATGTTTGAAGACTAATTATGTGGGGATTAAAGGAGACTTACACCTTGAGATATTTTTCTAATTGAGTTGAAAGCAGAGAAGACATCACTCTGCCAGAGCAGCAAAGGATACCTGGGCCTTCTGTTTCTGGGTTGCTCATGAATGGAAGAATGAGAATTTTGCTGTTTTCCAAAAACAATTCTAGTCAATGTTTCCCAGAGAAGCTATACATTTTGCAGATAAGCCAGGATGGGTTTCAAAATTGAATGGTTTTCTTAATTACTACAATAACACATATTTTAGCTTCAATAAATGTCTGTAAGTGTCACAAGAGGGTTGAAGGATCTACTATAATTTCTTTTAAATCTTTTGATTGTTAAAAGCTAAGTTCATGGGAACACTCAGAAAATAATAAAGACTTGTGGAAAAGAAGCTTTACCAGTACATTTGAGTACCTTGGGATATGGATATAGATAAATGGAGATTGGGCACCATAAGGTAAATGTATAACTTGTGGAATGACCATGCCCTAAAAGTGCTGACTCATTGGTGAGTGTTGGGCAACAAGGCTCTTCTTAGTCTCAGGTGGTAAAGTAGAAGTAATCTTTATCTGTGTAGCAGATTATACGAAAATGAGAAAATTAGCTAATAAAATGTAGGCTATAACCAATACCCAATGTCCTTCAGAAGTTAGAATAGTGGATCAAATCCAACACAATAGAATTACTAGGAGCATATGTAAGGTCTGACAGTTATTTTAAAATACAGTAAGAAAGTATAGTAAATAGAAAAGTTGCTACAAATGAATTTGATCTCTGTATTAATAGAAGTAAACGGTACAGATGAAGTGAGGTGATCATTCTCTACTCTGACTGGTCCATCTCTGTTCAGGAAGTTTTGCACCTCATCTTAAAAGAAATGTTGAAGAAAACAGCCAGAATAATGAGTTGCCTTAAATCAACACCCTATATGCAAAAGTGGCTGTCTAAACCAGAGAAAGACATAGCAAGGAAGTAGATGATCAAGTTCAACACTATGTGCAACAAGAATAAAGCAAGAAACTTTTGACAAGCTATTACTAAGGCGCAGCAGGATCAGAGCTGTTGAGTGGGTGGCATGAAGTATAAGCGGAGGAAAGAATTACAAAACCTGTCTCTCCTCATCTCTTGATTAGTACATGGTCATCAGTGGGGTGGCGGATTCTCTCTCTCTCTCTCTCTCTCTCTCTCTCTCTCTCTCTCTCTCTCTCTCTCTCTCTCCATACCACAGCAATCAATAATAAATAGTACCATGCCAAATGTTTGATATACTTTATGTCATTTAATCTTTCTTCCAATGAGGAAAATACTATTATCATTCCCACTTCTTTGATAAAGAAACTGAGGCTGAGAAGTCACGCAGCCAGCAGATGGTGAGGCTGACATTTAAACTAAAGCTGTGAAGCCGATTCTGGGAACCATGTTCTTCTTCTTTTTTTTTTTAATTGCTTAAAGTATCACAAAGAGTATTACATATGTCTCCTTCCCCCCCCCCCACGTTGACCTTCCCCTGGCCTCCCCTACCCCCCAGTGTCTTGTGCCCATTGGTTTTGCTTATATGCATGAACACAAGTCCTTCGGTTGACCTCTTACACCTCCCCCCTCCCCCGCCACCAACCCACCCTGGACTTCCTGCTGTAGTTTGACAGTGGAAACCATGTTCTTAACTAATTAATCCAGTGATCCTCAATTCTAGCAAAACATTAGAATTACCTGGATTGCTATTTTGAAATAGCAATATTTGGCTCCCATCCTCTGAGATTCAGATATAATTGGTTTGGAGTGAGGCCCAGACATTAGTAAAAAATAAATATTAAATAAACTCCCCTCAAGGTGACTGCAGTTGGTGGCCTATGGCACTACGCTATCCTGTTTCTTCTTCTAGCATTTCTGTGGTAGAAATAATAGCATAAATCAATGCCAGCGGAGACAAAACTGGCTTTCCACTGCTCCTCACGTCTAATTCACCTAGGAAAGCAGCAATCTGGCTCCCACACTCACCATCCACTCAGTCTACACATGCTAACGCTCCCAATTAACTTCTACTGGACAAACCCACAGTCGTTTAAGCACTATCTTCCTGCATCATTTGACACTATGCTTGGCGCATCATGCTTGAAACTGTGCCTCTTCCCGTTTTATAAAATAGGCTATCTAGCTAACTGTCCTGTGGATTTTCTTCTGTGGCTCATCCTTATCATTTTTATTTCCGTAAGTTCTGTCTTCACTCTATGTTTCTCATGGAGCATATTTGAATTCCTGCAGTTATATCGCCCACTCCTACATTGTACACTGTGCCGAGCCAGCTCAGCCAAAGGTTCACAAGCCTGAGTGAGGGCAGCAAATGGATGAAGAAATGACAGACAGAGAGAATAAGCTGGGTCTAGGTGGATCTTCCTGTGCCTGGCTGAGGCCACAGAGAGAGATCCAGAGGCAAGAGATCCAGAGATCCTTTATTTTATAGCCAGAGGTAAACAAGGTAGTGGTCACCATAGTTACAATGTTCTTGTGAGTTTCACTTGTTTTTGGCAGCCCATTAGCTTCCCAGATAAGATCTAGGAAGCCAACATAAGGTCAAGCCTAATTATGCTAAGAGGACTGTGCCCTCTAAGCTGGGACTTGTTTGTGGTTTTGCCAACAGGTCAGTCCGAGGCTTAACCCTATAGCCACGCCCTACAGTTAACTACCCCTGTAAGAAAACCAAACTCTCTCCTGGGCTTAAGGTCCACACATTCAGCTGCATATTCCAAATGTCTCCACCTGCTTCATTGCAGACCTTGGGGGAGTTATGGCCCAGAGCCTGGAGCCTTATTCTATGCAGGGCCTGTTGTTTTATGCATTGTGTAGGGGCAGGGTGGTCACTTACCATTCAGCTCCTGAGAATGAAGTAGCCTCTGCTGGAATTGTATGAATGATGGCAAGGAAAAGCTTACTAAGAACATTATTTTAATACAATGTTAAGGAAACAGAAATTAGGAGAAGTGCATTTTGTTAGGTCCTTTACCTATTTCCAGTTCTCCTCTATACAGTTAGTCTACGTGGACTCAAGTCAAAGGAGAAATTACACTCATAGTTGATTTGCCACTTCTCAATTTCTTTATTTTGACTCTTTGTACCACTCTTTCTATAACTGGAAGTAATATATTGAGGTTTTCATTCTCTTTTTCACTTCAAATATTTAAGTAAAGCAATATCATTTATTTCCCGGTTATTTAATTACATATAATTGGTGTATTTTCCTGCTTTCCCCCCTAATTTCTGAGACCACATTTGTTAAAACATGTTGCCCTTAATAAAGATGAATTGTTAATTATATGTATTTGTTTTTTATAATGTTCAGTAATTTTACCCTGTAAGGTCATAATAATCTGGGGAGGGAGGGATTTTATTATTAGTTCTTTTAAGATTTTATATCATTATTCTTAACAATCATGATACTGACAATATTAGTGATAATAACAGGTAAGTTATTTTCTTTAATAAAATTATTTATAATTTATAGCACCTACTATTACAGTGTCCATCTTAAATTTTTATCTCTAACATATCAGAACAGAAAAATATTAAAGCATCCCATTCTTTATTTTACTAGAGTTACAAATGAGTAATAACTTAAAGATATAAATTAAGCACATGTTTTAATAATTGAAGTCCAAATTTATATGAATTGCAAGCTCATATTAAATGATAATCATCTGGGTGGGTGTACTATTTCATTTATAAGGTACAAGTGCTTTGTGATTTATATAAAGACAAAATTCCAATTAGGAGGTTTGCCAATGTAGTAATTCCATTACTGAATATATTAACTTTGTCATAGTAAAATTATCTCCCCAGTGTTAAATCTTTAAATCAATTTCTGTAACGATATCCTTTTGCTTACAAGTGATATGCATACTCGGCATACTGGATACAAAAGCATTCAAGGTATTCTCCCTTTCTGCATGATGCATTTAATAGATTAAAAGAAAAAAACAAAGCAAACAAGAACACATCATTTTCACTGTGATCCAAGTAAGGCTTGCTGAAACTTGCCTATGAACACAAAAATTCTCCAAGATATCTAAATTTTACAATTCCCATTTCAAGCATATCTCTAAACTGAAAAGTTTAGTTAAGATGATTTTTAGCCTAATTTGTGATATAAAATTTGAATCAAGTGCTGGAATCTACTGCCTTTTTCAATGCAAATTTTTAAATAGATCATTAATAGAGAGAAAGAGTGTTCATGGGTAGCTCACCATCAGGACTGTTCATGGTATTCAAAGAGGTATGAAATAGGTGAATTAAGGTTGGATTTCACTTTGTAAAAGCACTATCTCATCTGTAAAACAAAAAACTTGATGAGAAATGTGACCGGTTGATGTATTTCTGAGTAGTAACTTTAGGAAGAATGGCCTATTATAGACTACCTTTGGTCAATCTCAGAAGTCAGTCATTTGACCAGCACCCACCTGGACTCTATAACCCTCATACATTTATATCAACTACTAGGCAGTCTGCCAGACACTTTTTTTTCCTGCAGCCTGTGGGCCACAGAAATGCAAATTGAGACAGAAACACTGCCAGCGCAACTTCCCTTTTTGGGTATCTATCTAGGAATACTCAGCCAAAATTAACAGTCTCCCATGTCCAACCCCCATCTCACATTTCCCAAGCAGAGCAATCTGAATTTATTACAGTGGAAAATTCCTAGTTTGATATCGAGTCCTAGAATTACAAACAGAATAAAAAAAAAAAAAAAACTAAATCAATGGAATTGTAAGGGTAGAGACCAGGATTTTCCATGTATATAAGTTAGAATTTTGCAGTCATGTACCAAGGAGATAGAATGTCAACAGACAAAACTCTGCTCTAACCCTAGATATAAGGAGGGATATGCTCCTAAACTATGAAATCAAATAGCAGGATTGCTAAAGTCATCTTAAAAAAACAAAACTGACATGGTAAGTGCTCTGAACTCAGTCTCTGCAGATTACTTCCAGATAAGACCCCAACCTGAGCGCTTCTTTCTAGAAGTTAGGCCCATGTGTGTCTGGGTTTTTGGACATGCTTTCCAGCACATCTCTTGCCAATGAGATAGTGCAATGTAGTGGCTAAGATCATGAATGAACTTTGAAGTTAGCATGGATTTGAATCCTTCTTGTATCATCTACTAGCCAAGTGACCTCAGGAAGTTTATTTAACCTTTACTAACCTTTGTATTTTTCCAGATATAAAATTGAAATAAAAATACCTGTGAGAATTATTAACAGAATCAATTGGGATAGCCTGTGCAAAGAAGTTAGCACCATGCCTTGCCTATAATAAATACTCAAATGGCAGCTAAAATGCAAGCATTTTTATATCCTTTGATTTTTATACTCATTAGAAAGTGATCAAGTTGGGAAGGAAGTAATGAATCCTTCTTCCTTAATGTCCAAAGCTATAGCTCCATTTCTTACAGCTTTGAGCATCTTTCTTAATTTTCTAATAACCATATTAAAGGTTATTTTTAATAAGCAATTATACAATCTTACATGTTCAAAAATTTGTCTGAGTGTGCTTCTTTCACTTCTCCTCATTTCCCTCAGACATTTTTTTTCTGTGGAATTAATTCACTGGTCAAGTGCAAGCTCTAAATCCCACCTCACCTGTAAAAGTTTGTCTCCAGTGGTTCTCAACCAGTGGGTCAAGACCCCTTTGGCGGTCGAATGACCCTTTCACAGGGGTCGCCTAAGACCATCCTGCATATCAGATATTTACATTACGATTCATAACAGTAGCAACATCACAGTTATGAAGTAGCCACGAAAATAATTTTATGGTTGGGTCACAACATGAGAAACTGTATTTAAAGGGCCAGAAGGCTGAGAACCACTGGAACCCTTTCAGAAGAATTACCAGCTTCCTCCCCTGTGTTTCCACAAAGAGCATAGTCTTTTGGGTTAGTTTTCTATGCATCTCTTTCCCTTGATAACATGTAAGCTCCTTGAGAGCAGAGACTATGACTTACTTGACCCTATTGAACTTAATGGTGTGAAAACAGCTTTAAAATACATACTTAGGAAAAAGAAATACTAAGCATCATTCCGGCCAGCAATGTCATTTGGCATTTGGAAAGCCACTAGGGATGGAAAAGTACAACCAGACATTCTGTTCGATTTTCTATAGTAAATGCCACAGTGAAAAGTGACTAGACATTTGAGAGTCCCCTAGAGTGTCACATTTTGAAGCAGAAGCTTTTGAGTGCTGTTTTAGGATCCATATCCGCTCTTGATATTCAGACTATGCACAGCAGAACATGAAATATCAGTAAATGATCTTTTAATTCTTTGCCTTTTTCTGTTTTCTCCTAAAAATAAGAGAATATATCATTAGTAGTTAAAGATATTAACTACTCAAGACTTCAACAATAATGATAATGTGGTTTTGTTCCACTTCTAAAATTCTCAAGTTACAGATATAAGTTAATTCAAAATGTAGCTTATATTTCTAAAGTATAAGATAAAGTTTTAATAGTTCATGGTAATCATAGTCTTGTGAGGTTAATACCATTACTGATAGCAATTTGAGTGTTAATTCACACTTGCTGAGTATGTCAAAATACCACAAACTTCATCTTTGGTAAAACTTGTTATTTAAAAATTTTTGGTGATCTTGCCACTTAATCAAATACACATTTTATTTACATAAATGGGATTTTTTGGAGGAATGTTGAGAAAATAAGGTTTAATATAACAAATCAACTAATTGTTACAAAAATATATATCTCATCTCTTCAGATTTAGAAGGAAAATATTCTATTCTCAAATTCAGCTACTGACCAATGCATAAAAAATAATCAGACTAATAGAACAGGTTAATAGTTGAAAAAGTGAAGTTAGTGGACAAATTCCTTAAAAAATATAATCTTATTTAAAAAAACAAAATAAATAGACAATCTGAATATACCTACACCTGTTAAAGAAATTAAACCAATAATAACCTCCCAAAACAAAAAGCACTAGACCCACATGGATTGAATTCCATTGGTAAATTCTACCAAACATTTCAGGAAGAAATTATGCCAATTTTCTAAAACCTCTTCCAAAAGATTGAGGTAGAGGGGATACTTCTTAATTAATTCCATAAGACCAGCATTACCCTAATACCAAAACCAAAAAAGGTATTCCAAAAAAAGGAAAACTACAGACCAATCTCTCCCATAACCACAGATGTAAAAATCTTCAGTTAAATATTAGAAAATCAAATCCAACAATATATAAAAAGAATGATATACCCCAGTCAAGTAAGATTTATCCCAAATATGCAAGGCCCATTCAACATTTCAAAATCAATTAATGTAGCCTATCATCAACAGGCTAAAGAAGAAATATTGTATATTAAAAGATGCAGGAAGAAAATTGACAAAATTTAATATGCACTTATGATTTAAAAAATAAACCTCTCAACAAATTTGGAATAGAGAGGAACGTCTTCAATTTGATAAAGAATATCTACAAAGTCTCTACAGCTAACATCATACTTAATGGTAAGATACTTGAAGCATTTCCACCAAGATCAGGAACAAAGGCAAGGATGTCCTTTCTCATCACTGCTTTCCAACATCATATCAGAAGTCCTATCTAGTATAGTAAGATAAGAAAAAGACACTAAAGTATACAGATTGGGAAGGAATAAATAAAACTGTTTTTGTTTGCAGATGACATGATTATGCAAAACCTGAACCAACAACATCAAAAATCCTAAACCTAATAAGCAATTACAGGAAAGTTGCAGGATACAAAGTTAATATAAAAAGGCTATCGCTTCCCTATATACCGGCAATGAACAAGTGGAATTTGAAATTAAAAACATACCACCATTCATTTTAAATGTTTACCAAAGGTCTTTTATGGTGAAAAAAGTAAATGTATGAAGTAAATGTGTGATATTTATGAGTAATGTTGGGTCTGAACAAAGTTGAAAACTTGACATAAATTTTAGATAAACTGAAAATAAGCATGACTTTTGAAATCTCTGAATGCCTTGGTTCTTGGTATTATCTTTATTGAACCTTTTTATTAAAATATGTAATTTTTAAGACTTTTGACAGTATTATGTAATTTTTTAGCATGGGTAGGTAGGAGTGTTGCTTGTATGTTACCATACAGCTGACATGTATTTTTGTCTTTATCATCTTAGTAGTTTCAACTTATTGCCTATGAGAAACATGTAAGATAATATATTTACAGCTATTGTTATAAGTTTATAATTTATTTTTCTATCTTGTTTGATATGTATGTTATATAACATTTAAAAATAACTTTTTTCTTGATTGAGAACATGATAGAAAATGCAAAATCCACAATTTTGATCATTAAAAATTGCCAGTTGTTTTGCAGTATTTTAGTAGATTGGGTGTTTTGTATTTCTTGGACTTTTTAGTTAGCTAATGAATGAATACATTGGATACTTTGGGGTTTTAGTTGGGAATTTATATAGCTTGCATTGCAATACTTTGGTTCTTTGCTATTGCTATTTCCCCATAACATTATTTTAATAAATGTTATAACATCAAGAAAACACCACACACATTACCATTTCCATTAATACTTTAAAAAACTCCTTATATTTTTAACAAAATATGTACAAGATCTATATGATACAAACTAAAGGTTTGGAGGAAAGATGTCAAGAAAGAACTAAATAAATGGAGAGATACTCCATGTTTGTGGACAGAAAGTAATAGTGTCAACACGTCAGTTCTTCCCAACTTGATCTGTAGATTAACCACAATCCCAACTAAATCCCAGCAAGTTATTTTGTGGATATTGAAAAACTGCTCCTAAAGTTTATATGGGGAGGCAAAGACACACAATAGCCAATTCAATATTGAAGGAGAACAAAGTCAGAGAACTGACACTACCCAACTTGAAGATTTATTCTAAAGCTACAATAATCAAGACAGTGTGGTATTGGTAAAAAAAAAAAAAATAATAATAATAATAATAATAATGAGAAATAGAGCAATAGAGCAATGGAACTGAATGTAGAGCCCAGAAATAGACCCCCATAGTCAACTGATCTTTGACAAAGGATTAAAAAAGCAATTAAAGGATTAAAGGAGCAAAAATAACCTTTTCAACAAACATATACTGGAACAACTGGACATCCACATGCAAAACTGTCAAACCTCAGAGGGAAGGCCGGGTAGGGTGAGGGGAGGGTAAGAGATCAATCAAAGGACTTGTATTTATGTATGTATATGAGCATGACCAATGGACACAGATAATAGGAGGGTGGGGGCATATGCTGGGGGTGGTGGGAGCAGGCAGGGAGAGGTCAATTGGGGGAAAAGGAGACATATGTAAAACTTTTAACAATAAAGAATTTTTTAAAAATGATTTGGACACAGGCCTACATCTTTAACAAAAATTAACTCAAAATGAATCTAGATCTAAATGTAAAAATGCAAAACAATAAAATTCCTAGAGGAGCACATAGGAGAAAATCTAGATGGCATTGAGAATGGTGGTGACTATTTAGACAAAACACCACAGCACAATCCCTGGGAGAAAGATCTGGTAAGTTGAACTTCATTAAAATTCAAGCCAAATAAAAACCAAGACTGCCTTCAGTAGGCAAATAAACTGGATAAATAAACTATAGTACATCCAGACAATAGAATATTATCTAGCACCAAAAAGAAATGAGTCATCAAACCATGAGAAGACATGGAGGAAACTTAAGTGCATATTACTGAGAGAAAACAGTCAACTTGAAAGGCTACATACTGTATGATTCCAACTATATCGCATTCAGGAAAAGGCAAAACTATGGAGAGACTAAGAAGATTAATGATTTCCAGGAGTTGCAGGGGGAGGGGGGAATGAATAAGTAGAGCCCAGACGAATTTTAGGGCAGTGACATAATTCTGTGTAATACTACAATGGCAGATATATGCCATTATACATTTGTCAAAACCCATAGAAAGAACAACACAAAATGTGAACCTAACATATACTATGGACTTTTGGTAATAATGAGGTTAATGCAGGTAATTGATTGTAACAAGTATACCACTGTGGCTCAGAATGTCAATAGTGGGGGAGGTTTTGTGGGTGGGGGCAGAAGCTATATGGGAACTCTCCATACTCTTTGCTCATTTTGCTATACCCTAAAACAGGACTAGAAATAAAGTTTATTAGTTTTAAAAAATCTTCAAGTAACAATGCCATTTATTCTGTGTAGACCAGTGCTTAAAGCGACTTATCATATAAGATGGGAATTTTTTCATGTTCCTCTTCCTCTAGGTAATGAGCAGACTTTGTTATTATTCGTGGACTACTGACAACTGCAAAATTGCTCTCTAGAGTGACATATCTCCAACTTATTTGATCCAAAAATAATTTTTAATTTATGATATATTGACAGAACCACAACAGGAACTCATTGATCTATGAATGTTTCATGTACCTTAAACATTGGAAATGTCACGACTGTGTGTTCAAGTTACAAAACCAGAAGATGCAGCACGAGCAGATGGTCCGCGTCAGCCTCCCAGCACCCAAGAACCGCTGAACGCTGCTCTCCTTTAACACACTGATAAACAGCATGTGTCAGGGACTTCCTTTTTTCACTTCCTAATACTCTTGGGAATTTCTCGAAAGTTAAATTCTAGCGTAATAATGAAAACAAACATATAAATATCTTAAACTTTTTCTTGGATTTAAAAATAC
The DNA here is from genome assembly GCF_014108235.1 of Myotis myotis. Lineage (NCBI taxonomy): Eukaryota > Metazoa > Chordata > Mammalia > Chiroptera > Vespertilionidae > Myotis > Myotis myotis. The sequence goes on along the minus strand of NW_023416379.1, from coordinate 64,862,596 downwards.
ATCTACCTGGACAGTATTATGCTAAGCAAAATAAGCCAGTCAGAGAAGGACAAATGTCACATGATCTCACTTATATGTGGAATCTAATGAATAAAATAAACTGATGAATAAAATAGAACCAGAGGCATGGATACCTGGAACAGACTGAGGCATCTCAGAAGGAAGAGGGAAGAGATTAACTGAAGAATGCATTATAGGGACAGGCCATGGACACAGACAATAGTGCCCTGAAGGCCTGGGGTGGGGCAGGAACTGTGTGGATGGGGGTAATGGTGGAAAAAAAGGAGGACATCTATAATACTCTCAACAATAAAGATAGATAAAAATACATCTAAAAAATTGTTAACTTTTTTTTATAAAACACTTATTAACATCTCTAGAAACACTAATATTCAATAGAACAGGATTTGGAAAATTCTGCACTAGGTGATTAAGCCCCTTCAGAATAAAGGAGAAATATTCTATTGTAAGGCCCTAAGTAAAAAAGTAGTATCTTCTTTCATCCCGGCACACATTGACAGGATGTTAATGGAAGTTTGCTAAGCCATAGTGTCATTTCTACTTTTAAGAGATGCTGCTGGGAAGAGGACATATTATATTCCTTCCAAAGCCATTGGTCTCCCAATCTACATGTGCATGCTGTCATGTTGGGCTGGCAGAAGTTATTATAACCTGTTCTTAAGGACTAGAGGCCCAATGCAAGAAATTTGTGCAAGAGTAGGCCTTCTTTCCCTTGCTGCCAGCACCGGCTTCCCTCTGGCACCCAGGACCCTGGCTTCCCTAGCAGCCCCAGCTTCATCCAGAATGATGTCCAGAAGGACGTCTGGTCTAATTAGCATATTACACTTTTATTATTATAGATGGGGAACCTTCAAGAAATGATGAATATTGAATGCACAAGTCAGTACTCCGTTTGTGTTATAATTTGATATATGGGGCTCTCAGGACCTCTAACCTCATCAACCATGATGTCCCTCTTCCCTCTACACACTTATCTGGAGGGAATATTTTCCTCATAAAAAAATGAGACAGGAATGATGCTCAACACCTCTACCCACATATCTGCAACAGGTGACATACTATTTATTTTCATCTGCATTGTATATAGAATTGACTTAATTAAACAACTCAATTAGTAATAGCACACACAAAAAATCACAAAAAGATTTTAAAACTATTAGTTTGAGAATGTATGGATGGCAGAGGCCAAGTAGAATAACAGAGTATTGTGACCACAAATCATTCATGGAGACAATATCATTTTGTGGTGCAGGTTCACCAAAATGTTTTATCCATATCATCTACTGAATTTACTTTCTTTAAATAAAGGTTCAGTTACTGAAAGAGGACTAAAAAACTATTTTCCCTTTGTATAGTAAATGCATTTCAAGACTCATTGCACCTTATGACTCTGACATAAATACATGCAATTGATGCAAAAAAATTTATATGAAAGTTACTTGTGGACCAAGAAAATGATGGAATTTGCACTGTGGATACAAAAGAAAGTAATCTATAGTAGTTGTTATTTTAAAAAAGCAAAATGCTGACTCAAAAATTTGCTTGAGTTTTATTTTTTCCATAATAGACATTAGCCTTGATCACTTTTTATCCATGGTTTAGTCACATATTATTGGATATTGAAAGATATTGTAACGTAACTATCCAACCCTGCAGCAAATATCAGTTTGCTCAAGAAAAGCACTCAGTAGAGAATAAGAGCAGAACTGCGACAAAACCATCTCCAACACTGCTTCAGTGGAAATGCAGAGAAGGCAGGCACAAAGTCAAAGCATGGACTGCATACTGTGGAAACACTCAGGTATTTGCTTTGTCATCGATTGTACAAATCATATTTTTTTCCTGGAATATAAAAATGACACACATTGTATTATGTTTCCAAAGTTAAAACAAATTAACATGTTTCAACTGAGAATTTTAAAGTAATGGTTGTGATGGCTCATATTTCAGAAAATAGCACAAAATTCTAATTCTTGAAGAGGCTCAACATGGTATTATCTCTATGTTTGTTTTGAATAAGTTCTTCTAAATGAAGAGGACAGTGTATGGAACTTGCAATTTCTATTGTGTAGCTTGTCTTAAGAGGGCTGGATTCAGTTAGTTACTATATCTCATTTGTCAGACAATTTTCTGACCCCAAAGAAGCAATTAAGGAAGACCTCTTCCTGGCTGCTTTGCTGAATGTTCTTAGTGCCATCTGCTGCATGCTTCCGGCTACTGTAAAGGGAACTACTCTAGTTAATTCGAGTTTATGAATCTAGAAAGAGCTGGCATCGTGTTTTTTGATTTGTAATCCAAGTGTGGAAAGAAAACACACTACAATAGCGTTTTCACATAGAAAATGGCTTTGAAACTATCTAGAAAAGGTGAACAATAATAATTAGCTTTGTGATTCATACTCAAAAAAATATTTCTTTAGTGAGCTCTATTTCTCCTATTTAAAAGTCTGTGTGTAATAATTCCTTCTGACACTTATCGGTAGCACTGGCTTCAGCTCTTCTAAAGTGAAGCTATTGTTATCTTTCTGCGTGCTCCTTAGAAAATTAGCACATTTATTGTATTTGGAAACAGAAAAAACAATTTGATGACACTAATAATAAAGTGTATTGGGGGACATTCATATTTTTAATTAAAGGATGTGTTTTTGAGCTAAAAAATAAATAGAAAGTCACTAAAAATTAGATAAGCCCATTATTATTCTGAAGAGCACTTCCAAAGATACATGTTGGTAGCTAAACTACTACCTAAGTGGAGGAAAGGATCTGCTTGTGATTATATAATTTTGTGGCACAGAAAAAGTTGATGTTGCATCCAAGTATTCAACCCTCTGGCTCCTTAGCCAGCAACACCATTTGGAAACATGTTCTGTAACTTTTGATACTTTCTTTAATTAGGTTATCTTTTTCTTACATAAATTTAATTACTGTAAGAGCTGGTGTGTGTCAGGGTGACTACCAGGTAAGATCAGGTTCTTGTGTCTATCCTGGTTCTAGTTTATCCCCTTGTTTTAATTCTGAAGGTCAGAGTGTCCTTAAAGTTCAAGCAAGTACGCTGACTACTATTTAATGCAGGAGTCCTCAAATTTTTTAAACAGGGGCCAGTTCACTGTCCCTCAGACCATTGGAGGGCCAGACTATAGTTTAAAAAAAAAACTATGAACAAATTCCTATGCACACTGCACATATCTTATTTTGAAGTAAAAAAGCAAAACGGGAACAAATACAATATTTGTATTTGCATGTGGCCCGTGGACTGTAGTTTGAAGACCCCTGATTTAATGGATGCTCTTCCAGATTTTAGCTCACCTGCTAGGTCATTCTTCAGATCACTTGCAAAGGGCTAAGTAAGTACCAAATTTCAAATAGATTTTCACATTTGCAGTAGCAAGGATAATGAAACATGCTCTGTAGAGATAATTACATAATTTAATTCATAACAGTCAAGTTTATTACCTAAATATGTGGGTATAAAATATCCAAAGAGGATATATAAAAGCCAAGCGACTGGAATGTCCAGAACAACCAGAACAACTGGTTGCTTTGACATGCACTGTGGCCCCAATCAGCCCCCACAACCCCAATTGGGGGCGTGGCTGACCGGCCAACCTCCCACATCCCCTCCCCCTGGCAGGCCTGGCCCCATCAGCCCCAATCAGTGCAGGCCAGCTGGACCCCACATGTGCACAAATTCATGCACCAGGCCTCTAGTACTGTAATAATCCCTTGTGCTAATTTTCCTTTTTGTCCCAGGGAATTATATCTTTCTTTCACCTTATCTACAGACCATGCCTCGTCTGGCAGACAATTAATTCAGGAATCCTATTCCCTGTAGTGTTTTAAGATCATAGCCTCCTAAAAGTACACTTCCTCAATATGGGAAATGAATTAGATGGTGTGATAATGCAAAAGGTGTTTAATTATTTATAAAACAAATCACAGTTACAAAGTTATAAAGAAATTAGAAGCATTAGAGTAAAGGTTACAAGAACAAATGATCAAAGGCCCTACAAGCTGATAACAAATATATTGTGAAGATACTGAGATTATCAGGACTCTTGGGAGAAAATATCAGTGACTATTCTAAAAGCCTGTTGACTAGAGTTGACAAAAATCTTCCCTAAATACCATGAAAATAAACTAATATTTAGATTTTCTTTTTAATTGCTAAGAATAAGTCTTATTTTATATACAACAGAGACATAATTTCACCTTGTTTAATGCAAGCCCATGTGTACTCTGTCCTACAAATTCTTGTCACTTATCCCCTACACTGATTAGTAAAAGAACACTTCTTTTCCTAGAAGGCCTTTTTCTTTCTAAGATCCCTTATTTCAGGACTGGCAAATAAAACCATGAAACAGCTGTTGTACTGTTTTTGTCCTAAATATTCCTTTGCCGTGTTGTAGCCAGTATCCATGTTTTTATGCTCTCCTGATGACTCTTAGATTCAAGTAATCTGATGATAAAACCATTCTCTCTACACTGCAGCACTTTGATGAGTTTCCTTTCAGGGGATATTTCACATTGTAAGAAACAATCATATGGGCAGAATAATACCTTCAAAATACCTGGATGTGCACAACCCATAGCTGGGTTGGGCCAGGCTTGCGTGTTGATTATGGTTGGAAAATGTGTGCTGCATCCACCATTCATTCAACCTTTTATTTAAAAAATATTTTTATTGATTTCAGAGAGAAAGGGAGAGGGAGAGAAAGATAGAAACATCAGTGATGAGAGAGAACCATTTATTGGCTGCCTCCTGCAAACCCCACACCAGGGATCAAGCTGGCAACCTGGGCATGCGCCCTGGGGATTGAACTGTGACCTCCTGGTTCACAGCTTGACACTCAACCACTGAGCCATGCCAGCGGGGTTCATTCAATATTTTTACTTGACATTATTTAACCCGTAACTACTAAAAAAAAAAGTAGTAGTGAAACTGCTGTTTTAACTCAAGTCCATTTGGCTCCAAGGTATAGTCCTTTTTCAGAAAACTACACCTACAAATACCAAGAGAGCTAAATAAAAATCAGGGGCAGGCCGAAGTCATCTTACAGGTTCTGCTAGTGATTTAGCCTATTCTGTTCACACTTGGTTAAAAATCTAAAAAACCAGTATTTAGATGATTTTTCCACCTTCAGGTTGATTTAATTCTTTAAAACCATCCCTTAACTCAGGCACCTGCTTTCTCCCCTGACTTACTTAACATCTAGTGTAAATCATTATTTTAAAATATTTTCTGTTATCCCTGTGTAGGTCCCATTTTAACACTTAGTTCGGTCTTTCCTGCTCCTCCATTCATCATCCTTTTTGGACTAACCCACATCCCACATCCCCCACCCCACCAATTCTTCTTTCATATTCTTTTCTACCTTTCTGAAAAGGGACTTCTTAAAAACATTTCTGAGAAGACAGAAAAAGTCTCGAAATAAATTCAGTAAAATAAGTGGTGAATATAAGATAACATTTGCAGGAATTGGTTTGGGTAATAATACAGAAAAGGCATTTGGGATTTGCTGTGATGGGAGAATGGAATTGGGCATTTCTAGGTAATGAGGACAAACCAAAAAGCCTATTGAAAACCAACACACTAGTATACAGAAACAAATTGCTTCTGAGAACTCTTTCTGGTGTTTAATCAAGTATGGAATGTCCAAATCTGGCAGGAGAAATGTGAAAAGGCACTCCTGAGGCCATCTTGGATTCATCTTTGTTCTAAGCCTAACAATTAAACTGCAGTTCCATCCCCTAACAAGAGCATACCCCTGAGTATTTATAGGAATGAAGCTAGCTAACAGGAGACAGGTAAGTAATCTCAAACTCCTTTGTGAGTTTGCAGCAGGGTAAACATTCTCTGCCCATTGCGAATTTCAAATATTCACATGCCTTGGATGAGAATGTCTGCATATTTTCTTCACCTATTTATTACACTAAATATTACTTTAGGATGGTATCGTAGCTTTGATTTCCTTCATCCTTCATTTTTCTGATTGCAATATTCACTCTATTTTGCTGAATAAATTGGACCAGATTAATTTTCATAAGAAGTAATATGTATAGTGCCCAGCCAGTGTGGCTCAGTGGTTGAGCATCCATCTATGAACCAGACGGTCACAGTTCAATTCCCAATCCAGGCATATGCCCAGGTTGCAGGCTCAATACCCAGTAGATAGTATGCAGGAGGCAGCTGATCAATGATTATCTCTCATCATTGATGTTTCTCTCTCTCCTCTATTTTCCTCTCTAAAATCAATAAAAATATATATTTTTTAAAAATAAGTGGCATAGTGTAGGAAAATATTCTTTCTGCTTTGTTACATGATAGCACTATACAGTCCCATATAACTACTTAAAGTTTAGTATTAAAAAGGCACCTGTAACCAGCCTTTCAAAATTATTAATTAAAGTGCCTAAAAATATAAGGAATGCTTCCAGATGATAATGGCTATGGAAGTCAGCATTTCCCCACCTCTCATACTGGAAAACATAGAAAAGCCACAAAAATCTGAAATCTACATTTTTAGTGAAACTAGGAGAAAGCTATATTCCAGACACAAAATACATGTAAGGCTGAAATATATATATTTACATTACCTGTAGAGCCTGGGAGTTCTAGTTCCTCCACATCTTCACCCACACTTGGTATGATCAGTGTTTTTAATGGTAGGCATGTGAGTGGTGTGATTGTTTTTGTTGAGAATTTAATTTGTATTTACCTAATGACCAGTGATGTTGAGAACCTTTTTGTGTGTTTATTTTCCATGGATATCTTTGGTGATATGCCTATTGAAAGATTCTGCTCATTTTAAAATTGACTTGTTTTTGTTTTTATTTTTTTTATTAATCCTCACTCGTGGATATTTTTTTATTGACTTTGAGAGAGAGTGGAAGGGAGAGGGAGAAACATCAATGTGAGACACAACAGTTGGTTGCCTCTCACACTAGCCTGGGCCAAGGCCAGGACTCAAGCCTGCAATGGTGGTACCTGCCCTCGACGAGAATCGAACCTGGGACCCTTCAGTCTAGGTGTCGACACTTTATCCACTAAGCCAAACCAGCTAAGGCATTGACTTGTTTTTCTTATTATTGTGTTTTAAAAATTCATATTTTGCCAATCTGATGGGGGAGGCAATAGTATTGTTATCTTATTATGATTTTAACTGGCATTTCTCTGATTACAAATGAAGTCAAGCACTTTTGGATTTATTGGCCTTTTGGACTATTTTGGGGGGAAATTGCCTATTCTTTTTATTGATTGATATGAGCTCATTGTATGTTATGAATATGACTCTATCTGTTAGCAAATATCTTCTCCCACTCTGTGTCTTAGTAATTATCTCATAGTACTTTTTGATGAACAAAATTTGTAATTCTAACTTAGTCATTTTTATTGATCTTTTCCTTTATGGTTTGTGCTTTTCATTTCTTATTTGAGAAATATTTCCCTTCCTAGATATAAAGAATATATTATGCACACATTCCCAATAGCTTTATCATCTGGTGCCTTGTTTTCCACCTGTGATGATGTAATATAGGAGACCACATTTATTTTTCCACATATATACTTAACTATTACTGTATTGTTTAAAAGATAGCATTTTCCACTGCTTTCTACTACTTGATATAATGTCCATACATACATGACTCTGTTTCTAGGGTGTCTCTTTCATCTCATTGTGTGGTTTTAATTATTCTGCACTCTTTTAATGTTATTAAGTCTTGAATCTGGTTGAGGATATCTGATAGTTATGTTTCACAGGCTAACATGTTTACCACTTTGTTTGCTTTTTATTCCTTTATGTCTCTCAAACCTTTCTTTCCTCTGGGATAATTTTTATTTTTATTCAGTGCATCATTTAGAATTTATTTTTAAGTCAGTTTTGTGGTTGTTGAGCAATCCTATTTTTTTGTTGTTGTTTGTTTATGTGAAGATTTTACTTTTTTTAAAAAAATATATTTTATTGATTTTTTACAGAGAGGAAGGGAGAGAGATAGAGAGCTAGAAACATCGATGAGAGAGAAACATCGATCAGCTGCCTCCTGCACATCTCCCACTGGGGATATGCCCGCAACCCAGGTACATGCCCCTGACCGGAATCGAACCTGGGACCCTTCAGTCCGCAGGCCGACGCTCTATCCACTGAGCCAAACCGGTTTCGGCTATGTGAAGATTTTAACTTCACTTTGCAGTGGTTTTCAACCTTCTGGCCCTTTAAATACAGTTTCTCATGTTGTGACCCAACCATAAAATTATTCTCGTTGCTACTTCATAACTGTAATGTTGCTACTGTTATGAATCGTAATGTAAATATCTGATATGCAGGATGGTCTTAGGCGATCCCTGTGAAAGGGTCGTTCGACCGCCAAAGGGTCGCGACCCACAGGTTGAGAACCACTGCAGTTTAGAGGATAGCTTCACTGGCTACCCACGGGAAGCACTGCAGGTACGATTTTACTGCCTTGGTTGCTGTTAAGGAGTAAGCTGTGAAGCTGCTGCTACTTTGAAGGTATTTATTCTACCTTCCCTCACGCCTGTTGTGTGTAAGGTTTTCTCTTTGCCTTAAGTATTCTGCATTTTCATTATGTCAAGACGCATGCTTCTATTTTAATTCAGATTTTCTTGAGATAATTGTAGATTCACTTATAAAAGAAATAATACAGAGAACTCACATATACTTTTTTCTACTTCTCCCCAATGTTAAAATTTTGTAAAACTATAGTATAACATCATGTGTACAATCCTCTGATCTCATTCAGATCTCCCCAGTTTTACTTACATAGGGTGTCCCAAAATTCACGCAAGATTTGAATTTTGCGTGAGCATTAACAACAACAACAACAAAATAAAAGCCTAATTTTACTTGGTTTATTGAATCAGATTCTAATATCTGTTGCCCTTTGATTTCTATCCCTTCAATTTGATAAGCATTACCAAGTACCAATTATGGCCCAGGAGCAGGGACAATGAAGACCAATTAAAACTACGGCTTTGTGTATGTGTCAGCAAAGCCTTGGAGGCCATTTACCCAACATGCTATTCCATACATAACCCTACACTGTATACTTTATGAATCAATAAAAAATTTATAATTTTTAATTATAAACCTGTGTTTTTTATCAAAATTACTTCTTGCGTGAATTTTGGGACACCCTATACTTGTTTGTATGTGTTTAGCGTCATAGAATTTTATCCTATATGTAGGTTTCTGTGTCCCTTAGCCAGTCAAGATAAAGAATAATAGTAGTTTCAAAACCATGAGGATTCCTCCTGTTGCCTTGTATTAGCACACCCATTTCCTTCTTGCAGCCTCCTTAGTTTAGCAGGGGTGGTGCACTTCCAACCCATGGGCCTTATAAGGCCCTTGAAATCATTTGGTCTGGCCCTGCCAAGGCATGAAAGGTGAGTTAATTAAATGATTTACCAACTATAGCAGGCTAATTTTTAAGTTGATAAGTTTGTATGGCCTGAGAATAATGTTATAAATATCCAAGTGTCCATTGGCAGAAAAGGGTTCCCCACTGGTGGCTCAGAGGGACAAATTACAAAACTCAATTCCTACCCATGTTATTTTATATCTTTTCAGTGAGTGTTCTGTCCTTAGTATGTCATTTGCATTTTTCATCTTTTTATACTTTTATGCTGTATTCTAGAAAATGTGTTCTAACCTATCTTTTAGCTCATTAAGTTTATTTTCAGCTATTTTTAGTTAGCTGTTAAATATTTCACTGAGTTCTTAATTTTATAGTTTTAGAATGAGAAGACTGATTTAATTTTTAAATCAGTGTATTTTCAAAGTAATTTCTGTTTCTTAAGCTGGTTATTTTTTATATTTTTAGCTTATAAGCATAAGTGGCCTTATCTGTCTATTAATTTAAATATCTGATTTCTTTATGATTTTATTCTATTGTCTACTTTTCTATGCTCATTCTAATTTATGCTATTTTCTTTTCTTGTGTGTCTGACCTTTATATTGAAAAAATTAATTGCAGAAATAATGTGAGGCCTTGAAATAAAATTTTCATTTGCTTTTGCCAGGGTGCTACAAAAGTGCCATCTACCCAGGCCATCGGTTCAACCAAGGGTTTCTTTCCTTCTGCTTCACCCTTCCGCAGAGGGTATAGCTCTTTTCAATCTCAATAGTTAGGTAGGAACTGATTTTGAAGTCTGTCTTTTTGCCCTAGGAGGCTGCCAAAAGAGCTCAGTAACACAGCTTTTTCTTTCAATAAATGAATACCTCTGGGACAAAAGTAGCTTTTAGTTTTGAGCCTAACCCTCTGAAATTTCACCTTATCTTAGATTTTGGCTAAGGTAATTCTTCATTATCTTGTTAGTTCATCTATGCTTTAAGAAAAATTTAAAACATTTTATTCAACTTTTTAAAGTTATCATTCAGAATGCTGAGGAACCATTAACTATTTCTAAATTGTTTTTGAAAGTTTGAATCATGTAAACGTAATAACAATTTAGAAATTACACACACACACACACACACACACACACACACACACACACACACACACTATGGGAGGATTCCACAGATGCACTTGTGGGAGTAGGAAAATTTGGGAGAATTTTATCACAGCTAGCCATGCCATAATACTTTATAAAGTCCACCACACAACGATAGAGTCTGTGTTTTATTATTTACTTTTTAGGTTGTTGGGGTTTTGTTTTTTTTAAAGATGTATGATTGCCAAAATTTCTTGGCACAAATACAACAAAACCACAGAATGGAGGGGGGCCGGGGGGCCGGGGCGGGGGGGGGGGGGTAGCGCAGAATTATTTTCCATATTAATCACATTAGTTCATTTACTACTGAAAGTTTCTAAGGCAGCTGAATTTAAAATAATATACAATTATCTTTTTTTATTTTTAAAAACTGTGCCTTCAAATTAGCTAGAAGTCAAAGATGATTACTGTTACATTCAATTTGCCTTCAGTAGCCTGCTGAGCTCTGGAAAAATCACTCAATGGAGTCTAGGAAGATAAGAGAGTAAACTTGGCTCTTGATTTACAATTAATTGAAGACATCTCCACAACAACTTCAAAAGGCAGTAGCTAAGTGCCTCTTCAATGTGGCTCCTTGAACAGCAATTATGCCCTAAGCAAAGAGGGGAACAATTAAGATAACAGTAATAAGGAAAGACATCAGGACTCACATAAAACTGAGGGGAAGAAAACCTCACGAGTACATGCTTGACAAAGATGCTGCTGCTGAATATCCTGTAAAAAAAAACAATAAGCGTTGGCAGCTCATAATGTTCACTGAAAACCAGTAAGATGTTTTCACATGAAAAGAATCCGTAATTTAATCCGTAATTTAAAAGATGATGTGGAATGTCTATAAGTAAACCCTATTTAACACTTTCTATAAGTGCTTTCCACTTAACCTTACAGTACCCCAAACAACAAGTTCACTCAAATCAAGCTGTGCTTTACCCTCAAGATATTTTAACCCCCCATGTACAGCAATCGTAAGAAAGTCAAGAATAGTAAAGATTTGTGAGGATCATTATTTGGTTGTTCATCTCTTCTCCCTACCAAAAATGGCTTAGTAATGTCAGAGGGGGGTTACATTGAAGGAATATATTTAAGAACTTGCCTGGGATGTTCTCAGGTAACATGAATGTCTCATAGGAAATGAACTATTAGAAGACATTTCCCCAGTTATTACATTTAAAAATATGAATTTGCTGCACAGCACTTATTGAAGCTAGTTTTTTTCTTTTTTCTCATTAAGTATTGTATAGATTCAAAAATACAAATGACATATGAAAAGTACAAAAGTAGCAATGCAAAACTTCAACAAACACATGCTTACCTACAACCCAATTTAAGAAACCCAACATTACTATCACTTTCCAAGCCTTCTACATGCTATTCTCTAATCTCATCCCTATCCCAACCCTTTCCCTTTCTATTCCAAGTAACCATAATCATAATTTCTGTATTATTCCTTTGCTTTTTTAAATTGTTACCAAGTATATTTATGTGTTTACTTTTCACATGGCTTAGTACTTTATACAAATGGAATTATCAAGTGTCTGCTTGAATTTGTGTTTTGGTTGTTTTTTTCTCCTTAGACATTCATAAACATTGTATGTGATTGTAATTCATTCATTTTCCAACTGTTTACTATTCCCTTGTACGAATATTCCACAGTTTATTTATCCAGTCTACTACTGGGTTGTTTCCAGGTTTTTTGGTGTTAACAAACAGTGCTCCTAATAACACCCATGCACATTATTTCCTGGTATCCATGTGGTTTGGGGGAATATAAACAGGAGAGAATCTGTGGGTCATACAATTGGTGTTATCTTCAACTTAATTGGAAAATAGCAAATATTTTTTTAAATATACTTTATTGATTTTTTTACAGAGAGGAAGGGAGAGGGATAGAGAGTTAGAAACATCAATGAGAGAGAAACATTGATCAGCTGCCTCCTTCACACCCCCTACTGGGGATGTGCCCGCAACCAAGGTACATGCCCTTAACCGGAATTGAACCTGGGACCTTTCAGTCTGAAGTCTGATGTTCTATCCACTGAGCCAAACCACTTAGGGCAAGAGCAAATATTTTTTAAGTGATGGTTCCAATTTACAAGTCCACCAAGGGCACATAGTAGTCTGGTGGCTCCATAAATTAAGCAAAATATCATATTCTCACATGCATTAACTTCTTGTTATAGTCTTAATTTTCATTCCTTAATTTCTTAATGCGAGTGAGCCTCTTATATATTTTCTGGCTTTCTCTTTCTCTCAAGTGAAATGACTCCACTTTTTCCCCACTTTTTCTCTTTTTGGTCCATTTTATTATATTGTTTATCTTTTTCCTGTTGATTTTGTGTAATTTCTTGAATATCCCAAACTCTATATTTTTGTCAGTTATATACATTGCAAATATCTTCCATTTTTTTCTTTTTATTTAATTAATGGATATTTATGCTATATGCATATACATTATTCTCTATTATTACATCAATTGGAAATTATTTTTGTGTTTGTGTTTAGACACAATTTTATTTTTCCCCATAATTATTCCAATGCTGTTTTATAAAAATTCCTATTAGCACCATTAATATGAAATGCCAACTCATCATTAATTAGTTTACATATGTTTCATTCTGTTTTTGGAAACTGTTCTGTTTTGTTGACTGACCTCACTATATAGTTTTATAATTATTTTTTATAATTTATCTCAGTGAGGCAAAGTTTGTTCTATTCAACAGTGTCTATTTTGGTTCTGTTCTTTAATATAGATTTTATACCCAGTTAGTTAAGTTCCATAACAGAATAAAATATATATAAACAAAATCATCAGAATTTTTATTAGAATTATATTGTATTTACAGATTAACTAAAGGGAAAGTGATATTTTTTAATATCATATCTTCCAATTCATAAACATGGTGTTTCTCTCCATTTATTTAGGTCTTACTTAATATTGTTCAATTAAGCTTTATAATTTTCCCAATGAATATCTCACCTATTTGTGATAATTTATTCTTGGGTATTTAATTTTTTAATGTCATGGGAAAGATTATATTTGTTTTATTCCATTTTCTAACTCAATGTTGCTAATATATAGAAATATGGTTGAAGCTTTTCATGGTGCATGTGTCCAACAGCCATGCTAGATTTAATCAATGACCCACAAATTCAATCATAAAACATTTATACCATCTGTGAAAAAATAAGAGATTCAATTTTCCCTTTAAACTTTTTTTTTTTAAATATATTTTATTGCTTTTTTACAGAGAGGAAGGGAGAGAGATAGAGAGTTAGAAACATCGATGAGAGAGAAACATCGGTCAGCTGCCTCCTGCACATCTCCCACTGGGGATGTGCCCGCAACCTAGGTACATGCCCTTGACCGGAATCAAACCTGGGACCTTTCAGTCCGCAGGCCGACGCTCTATCCACCGAGCCAAACCGGTTTCGGCCCCTTTAAACTTTATATGTTTTCTTTAGTTCTGTTATTGTCCTGATAAATATAACTTGTGATAGCAATAAACCCTGTCTCTGCCTTATCTAAAGAGGAATACTTTAAAGTTTTATCATTAGGTATGCTCTCAGGCTTTTGACAATACCTTTAATTAGGGAGGTTTTTTTGCTTCAAATCTGAGTTTGATAAGAATTTTAACACAAAGGGAAGTTTAATGTTACCAAATCCTTTATCTATATCCATTTAATTATTATACATTTCTATTTAATTTGTTCATGTGATGTATTTTTGAAATTTGTTTAGTACACCACACTATATTCCTGAATGGATATACATATGTCAGATGTTAAAACTTTAATATCTATGTTACAAATTAGTTTGGCCTGTAATTTTCTTAGACTGTCCTTTTAGGTTTTCAAACCAACGTAAGGAGAGCCACATAAAATAATAAACTGGAAATATTTCCTCTTTCTATATTTTAGAATAGCTTGAGTAAGATTGGTATTAATTCATGTACTGAATATTTGGTAGAAATTAACAGTAAGGTGTAATGAAAATTCTACTGTTATTTACCCCTCCACACATCTCCTTAAGTTCATTTACATTTTTAAGAATTTGTTCATTTTATATAACACTAGAGGCCGGGTGCATGAAATTCGTGCACAGGGGGTGGGGCGGGGGAGGGTAGTCCCCTCAGCCCAGCCTGCACCCTCTCCAATCTGGGACAACTGGCTCCCAACTGCTCACCTGCCTGCCTGCCTGATCACCCCTAACTACCCCTCCCTTGCTGACCTGGTCACCCCCAACTGTCCCCCTGCCGGCCTGGTCGCCCCATGCAGCCTGCTGCTCAGTCATTTTGTCAGCCCTCACTAAGACCCCTGCCGGCCTGGTCGCCCCATGAAGCCTGCTGCTCAGTCGTTTGGTCAGCCCTCACTAAGACCCCTGCCAGCCTGGTCGCCCCATGAAGCCTGCTGCTCAGTCGTTTGGTCAGCCCTCACTAAGACCCCTGCCAGCCTGGTCGCCCCATGAAGCCTGCTGCTCAGTCGTTTGGTCAGCCCTCACTATCCCACATGATGGCCTGGTCGCCCCATGCAGCCTGTTTGGTCATCTGTTCGGTTGTTTTGGTTGCAACAGTCGCTTAGGCTTTTATATATATAGTTTTATATTTATTGGCATAATATTCAAATATTACCTATCATTTAAACTATACAGAGTGCCTAGTCATGCTCCCTTTCCATTGCTAATATTATCATTTCACTCTTTTTTTTAATTTTTTAAGTTTATTGGAGTGACACTAGTTAATAAAAGTATATAGGTTTCATCAGTAGATAAGTGGATTAAAAAGCTGGGGTACATTTACACCATGGAATAGTATAAAGCAGTAAAAAAGAAGAATCTCTTACCTTTTGAGATAGCATGGAGGGACCAGGAGAGTATTTATGCTAAGCAACATAAACCAGTCAGAGAAAGACAAGTGTCATCTGATCTCACTCATATGTGAAATCTAATGAACAAAATAAACTGATGAACAAAATAGATGCAGAGACATAGAAGCATGGAACAAACTGTTGAATCTCAGAGGGAAGGCAGGGGGTGGATGGGTGGGAAGAGATCAACCAAAGAACTCATATGCATATATGCATAACCCATGGACACTGACAGTGGCCTGGGGTGGGCTAAAAGGGGTCAATGGAAAAAAAAATGGGACATACATGATACTTTCAACAACAAAAAAATTTTTAAAGTATATAGGTTTCAGTGTACAATTCTATAATATATCATCTGTATTTTCCATTGTGTGTTTATCACCCCAAATCAAATCTCCTCCTGTCACCATATATTTGACCCCCTCTACCCTTTACTGCCTCCTAACCTTCCTTTCCCCTCTGGTAACCAACATATTGTTATCTGTGTCTATAATTTTTTTAATTTATTTTTTCCTTTTTATTGAATTTATTAGGGTGACACTGATTAACAAAATTATATGTAGATTTAAGGTGCATAATTCTACAACACATCATCTGTACACTATATTGTGTGTTCATCACCCACAAGTCAAGTCTCCATACATCACCATATATCTCCCGATAGCTGCCTTCACCCCCCACCACCTCCATCCATCCACCCTGATAATCACTACACTATTGTCTTTGTTCATGATTTTTTTTTTGCTCAATCCCTCCTTGTTTGTTTGATTATTTGTTGCTTTCAGATTTATAGCCCACACTAGAGGCCCAGTGCACAAAATTCATGCACTGGTAGGGTCCCTAGCAGCTGCTGGCCACCAGCCGGGGCCTCCCTCCCTTCCCCCAGCCGGCCCTGCCCCTTGGTCAAACTCCTGGACGAACGCCAGGTTGAGGGGACAATTTGCATACTACACTTTTATTATATAGGATACGAGTGAAATCATATGGTTTTGACTTTTTCTGTCTGACTTATTTCTCTTAGCATAATATTCTTAAGATCAATTCATGTTGTTGCAAATGGCAGTATTTCATCTTTTCTTATAGCTGAGTAGTATTCCATTTGTTTATATGTACCACATCTTATATATACAATATATACGGTGGTACATACCTTTTTTTGTTTGTTTGTTTTTTGTCTAGTCTTACCAGGGTTTGTCAATGTTTTTTTTGTTGATATTGTTAATCCTCATCCGAGGATATTTTCTCCATTAATTTTTAGAGAGAGTGGAAGGGAGGGAGAGAAAGAGAAACATTGATGTGAAAGAGACACATTGATAGGTTGCCTCCTGCACATGCTTCATGTGGGGGCCCAAGCCTGCAACTCAGGCATGTGCCCTTGACCAAACTTGAACCCAGGACCCTTCAGTCTGTGAGCCGATGCTCCAACCATTGAGCCAAACCAGCTAAGGCAGGGTTTGTCAATTTTGCTATTCATTTCAAATAATCAATTTTTGACTTTGTTCATTCTCTTTATTGCATGTCTGTTTTCTTTCCATTTCCATTGGTTCTCTATTATTTCCTGCCCTCTATTTTTGCAAGGTAAATTCAAGTGTTTGTCTAATTTCTTAAACTCATTCACTTTGAGGCTTTTTTTTTCTAACATAATGACTAAAAGCCCTATATTTTCTTCTAATAACCATGTTGGCTTCATCACATAAGTTTGATATGCAGCATTTTCATTATCCTTCAGTTCCCAGTACTTTCTAATTTCCATTATGATTCTTCTTTGATCTGTGTGTTTTTAGAAATGTTTAATCTCCAAAAGTATGAGTTTTGTCTTATCTTTTCATTAATTATTTCTGACTTCAATTTATTGTGGTGAGAGAACTTTCTACATGACTCCATTCATTTAAAGCAGTGGTTCTCAACCTTCCTAATGCCATGACGCTTTAATACAGTTCGTCATGTTGTGGTGACCCCCCCAACCATAAAATTATTTTCATTGCTACTTCATAACTGCAATGTTGCTACTGTTATGAATCGTAATGTAAATATCTGATATGCAGGATGTATTTAGGCGACCCCTGTGAAAAGGTCGTTCGTCCCCCAAAGGGGTCATGACCCACAGGTTGAGAACCTCTGATTTACGTTATGACATAACTAGAGGCCCAGTGCATGAAATTCGTGTACAGGAAGGGTCCCTAGTGGCTGCCGGCTGCCGGCCTGGGCGCCACCCTTTGCCCAGCCACCTGCTGCCACCGCTGCCAGCCCCGCCTCCTGGTTGAACTCCCAGTTGAGGGGACAATTTGCATATTAGGCTTTTATTATATAGGATATGTGATTAATTTTGTAAAAGTTCTAAGTGCTGCCCTGACCGATTTGGCTCAGGGGATAGAACATCAGACTTCAGACTAAAAGGTCCCAGGTTCAATTCCGGTCAAGGGCATGTATCTTGGTTGAGGGCACATCCCCAGTAAGAGGTGTGCAGGAGGCGGCTGATCGATGTTTCTCTCTCATCGACGTTTCTAACTCTCTGTCCCTCTCTCTTCCTCTCTGTGAAAAATCAATAAAATATATTTTAAAAAAAAGTTCTAAGTGCCCTTGAACAAATTAACATTTTGCAATTGATCCATTAGGATAAGCTGGTTAATTGTGTGATTTAGCTTTTCTATATTCTCACTGATTTTATGTGCCTGATCTTGAAGTTATTAAACAAGTGTGTTAAAATTTCTCACTCTGGTAATGTATATCTTTTCATATTAAATACATATGTATATGAAGATTTCATTATTAAGTAGATGCATTAAATTAAAATTCTTGAATCTTGCTAGTAGATTGAGACTTTTCTCTACTTTGCAATTGCTCTATCTCTACTAATGCTTTGTCTTAAACTATTTTTTCCTGGTAATTATATAGTTATAGAGCTCTTCTTTTGACTATCATTTGTGCAATAGATCTTTGCTTCACCATTCCATTTTTCAAACTATATCCTGATGTTTTAGATGAGTCTTTTATTTTTAATTAAGACTAAATATCCTTGTCTTCTAATCAAATCTTTAATTATATTTTAATACTTTTATGTTCCTGCAAATACAATTGGGGAACAGTAATAATAACACAAAAACTAAGATTAATTTCCCCAAACATCATTAAAAGCAGTCTAAAACTCATGTAAGAAAGCACAGAAGATTTCTACATTACATAGAATATTTTAAACCCAATTTACCAAATTAATTAGTGTTAAATAGATGTTGTTGAGTATGTTGTGTCTAGTGAGTATTTAATCTATGGAGTATTGAATGCAAATTACCTTTACCTTCTATGCTTAATAAATGTGTACTGTTATATAACTAAACAAAGAAGTTATATGTTAAATATGACAAGGATTCTATTTATATTGGATCTAGGTGTGAGTGCCCCAAGATAACTGTCAGAAGCAAATACAAAAGCTAAATCCTCCGGAAAATAACATTAGCAAGAGATAGGACATTATCAGGAAAACACCTGAGTACTTCTGCAATAACCTCTTTGTGAACATGCACAGAATTTTACTTTTTGCTGGTGCATATGTGGATTTATCATAGTTGGCTTTTATTTCTGATATAAAAATTTTGATAAAACACATGTAAGTCATTAATGTTAATATCTAGATACTTAGAGCTAAGAAGTGAGAGAGAGCTCTATTTGGAATATTTCTACTGTCCTATAGGTTTGATTCTATTCTCCCTACTTTATTTTATTCTACCTTTTTTGTCCTATCTTTCTTCTTTGCTTCTTTTACCTTTTTACAATGTCGATTAGATGTTTTTTTCTCTCATTTTTTTCCCTACCGATTTGAAAGTTATACTTTCTATATCTATTCTTTTATTGGTTACCTTAACAGGCTCAGAGTGCCTACATAACCTATCAAAATCTGAAATTACAATTTTCACATCCTTAAAACAATGAACTTATTAAACCTTTAAATCTGATCATGCCTCTCAGATTTATATGTAATTATTATTGGATATTATAGTTCTACCTTGTTGTTGTTGTTTTTAAAGATCTTTTTATTGACTTTTAGAGAAAGGGAAACATTGATGTGAGAGCAAAATATCTCACACTCCCGGGGTCAAGCCCACAACCCGGGTGTGTGCCCTGACCTGCTATCAAACCAGCAACCCTTCGGTGCATGGATGACACCCAACCAACTGAGCAACACGGGCCAGTTTTAAACCCAAATTCTACCTTGTTTTAAACCCAAAGAGAAGTATTTTTTGTGCATTCAATGTTTTTTATATTTACCCACATTTTTACCACTTTCTTTTTAATCCTTTTTTGCATCTTCCATTTGGAATTGGTTTCCTTTTGCCAAGAGTACATCTTTTGAATTTTTTAGAGTGAATCTTTTATTACAAACTCTCTCACCTTTCCTCATCTGCCAATATATTGTTTTCTCTTTCTTCAAAGTTATTTTGTAATTATACAATTCTAGACTGCCAGGTACTTTTTTTCATCACACTGAATATTCCACTATTTTCTGGTTTCCATTGTTTTTACTGAGAAGTCAATTACCAGCCTAATTATACTTCCTTTCTCTCTGATAGCTGTGGGGTTTTTTGTTTGTTTGTTTTGTTTTTTGTTTGTTTTTAAGATTTTTTTTCTGTTAGTTTATGGCATTCTGTACCTTAAGCTAGATAATCTAGGTGTTTATTTTTTATTTATTCTACCTTAGAATCATGAATCTATAGATTGATATGTTTCATCAAATTGGCAAATTTCTCAGTATTTTTCTCTTTAGATGTTGCTTCTACCTCATCCTCTCTCTATTTCTAGAACTCTAATTATTTGAATTATATTAGAATTTTTCACTCTGTTCTGCCTGACTTTTCGTTGCTGTATTTTCTGTTTTACTCACTGTGCTACATTCTCAATAAATTCTTTAGATCTATCATCTGGTTCTCATATCTTCTCATGAAGTATCTAAGTATCTATTAAATCTAACCCCTGTCTTCATTTTAATATTTTTTTTTTCATTTCTGAAAGCTCTATTTTATTCTTTTTCAAGTCTGCTTGTTTAACTTTATAGCACTTTATATTTTAATCCTTTCTTTAAAGCAAAAACTTTAAAAATGCTAAACAAAGCTATTTTATTGTGTGATAAATCCATATCAAAAGTTTTACTGGTTTCATTGAGTTGTTTGTTTACTCTGATGTGCTCTTTCATGTTGTCCTGTTTCCTTGTGTGTTTGTAATTTTTCAATGAATTCCCATTCTTTGGAATGTCATCTGAAAGTATTCCTTGAGACTTAGTGGATACCATGCTTTGCATTCATTTTTTCACAAGTTCTGGAGGACACGAACAACCTGGAACATCTTTCAACTAAAATTCCACCAAAAGCTTTTTTGAACCACCCAGATGATATGACTTCAATCTGTAAATGCTTGTGTACTGATCTGTTAAGAATTGTTTGCTGATGGTTTCTTTTGCTGTGCAGAAGCTTTTTATTTTGATGTAGTCCCATTTGTTTATTTTCTCCTTAGTTTCCATTGCCCTGGGAGCTATATCAATAAAGATATTGCTATGACAAATGCAACAAGAAAGCCCACTGCATGGAAGAACATATTTGCCAATGTTATCTCCGATAAGGGTTTAATATCCAAAACTTATAGGGAACTCATACAACTTAACAAAAGGAAGATAAACAATCCAATCAAAAAAAAATGAGCGAATGACCTAAGTAGACACTTTTTGAAAGAAGACATACAGAAGGCGAAGAGATATATGAAAACATCCTCAAAGTCACTAATCATCCAAGAGATGCAAATCAAAACAATAATGAGGTACCATCTCACACCTGTCAGAATGGCTATCATCAACAAATCAACAAACGACAAGTGCTGGCAAGGATGCAGAGAAAAAGGAACCCTCTTGCACTGCTGGTGGGAATATAGACTAGTGCAGCCACTGTGGAAAACAGTATGGCATTTCCTCAAAAAATTAAAAACAGAACTTCCATTTGACCCAGTAATCCCACTTCTAGGAATATATCCCAAGAAATCAGAAACACCAATCAGAAAGGATATATGCACCCCTATGTTCATAGCTGCACAATTTATAATAGCTAAGATTTAGAAACAGCCTAAGTGCCCATCAGCAGATGAGTGGATTGAAAAACAGTGGTATATCTACACGATGGAATACTACGCTGCTATAAAAAAGAAGGAATTCTTACCATTTGCAACAGCACGGATGGAACTGGAGAGCATTATGCTAAGCGAAATAAGCAGAGAGAGATAAATATCACATGATCTCATTCATTTGTGGAATATAATGAACAACATAAACTGATGAACAAAAAAAGAACCAGAGTCATAGAAGCATTGAACAGGCTGTCCAACCTATGAAGGAAGGCAGGGGGTGAGGGGGTAAGAGATCAACTAAAGCACTTGTATATATGCATATGAGCATAACCAATGGACACAGATGTGGAGTGGGAAGGGGGGTTGAGGGCATGTGCTGATGGGTGGAGGCAGCTGGAAAGAGGCCAATGAGGGAAAAGGAGACTTATATAATACTTTAAACAATAAAGACTTTAAATTAAAAATGAAGAATTATTGAGAAAGCCTCTTTTCCCATAAAGCTAATGCCAAGTTTTAAGACAGATAATTTTCCCTTCAGTCTCTTTCCAATTAGTCCTTAAACTGAGGATTTAGCCCATTGATATTCTATGTCAGGACAATCAACCATTAGACCCCGTATCTTGAGTAATTTAGCTTCCTGCCACTCTCTGCCCTGGACCCTACTACCCTGTGAAACTGAATTTCAAGTTCACTTTAATTTGGCAAATATCTTAGGCTGGTAGCTCCACTTACCTGTCAGAATTCTCATTTTCATTTGTTTTTGACTTCTGAGGGAGGTTGGATCAAAGTGTATCTTTTCCCACAATGCCAGAAACAGAGCAGTAGTATGTTTCCTTATTACCTCAGTTAGTACAGATGTGCATGCATATGTGTGTAAAATATCTGCCCTCTACTATTCATTAAAAATTCCGGAATTAGCTGAATTACATGTAATGCCTATGATGTCTGAGGTCAACATTAAGTTACTTGGTTTATTTAACTAACATTCCTGATCACCTGCCATTTTCAATTTGTATTGTTTCCATTTTAGTTGCATTTGAATCCACAGGAGCCCCTAAAAAAATCTTCTACATAAGAGTCTGTGACCCTGACAGCAGCATGATGTGGTTTTTCCTTCTCCTGAAGAGGAAATGAAATAACACCCATTTTCTTGTGACCTCTCCCAAAATACAGAGAATATATAATGTCATCAAATTCCCTGTTAAGTCTTTCTTTTTATTTGTTTTCTTAGTTTGCTTGTCTTGGAAATTACATTTGCTTGCAATTTGTGTTTCCATAAAATAATAGAGACAAACAGGGATCTCGGTGTCCTAAATGAGGTAAGAAATTTGTGTGTGGATGTCACTATAAGCCTATAATTTCTGCTCTAGGAAAAGTAATAAAGGGTGTCTGAACATCTGTCATCTTGGACTGGTAGCTCTTCCTGGCAATGGACACAAAGCACAGGGACTTGGAATAAAAAGTAAAAGAAAAAAGAACAGAATAGGAGAGTGAGAGAGTAAACCTATTTAGGTTCTTGTACATGAGTGTTTCCATATACTTACTTTAGTTTTAGAGCAACTAAAAACATCTAAAATCTGTATGACTGAGCAATGTTGAACTAGCCAATTAACTGTGTTCCTTTACAAGAAAAAAAATGTTAAATAAGTGGGTAAGTCTTCCAATATTTTGTGACTCTATTTTTTTTAACAAGAAGTTTATCTAAACAACAAGACACTTGACTTGAAGGGGAAACTATCTAAGATTCATATTTTTAGAGAAATTTATCCCTACTTAAAGACAGATTGCCCTACATGTAACAGCTACGTACAAAAAGTTATAAAATTGTCCTTGATTTTACAATGATAAATGGAAAACATTAAAATTCTCCAATCAAACAAGGTATGCAAGAATTTTATGTTGTTCTATTTTTGTGAAACAGTGAGAGCAAAATAACTTATTGGAATATAAAGATAAGAGCTGAATGAGCATGCCACTAATGGAGAAAGGGGGTGTTTTCACAAAACCAGTATTTTTTCCCATCCATCTCCATTTGATGCCCATCAAAACATACCATTGCTCTGGCTGGTTTGGCTCAGTGGATAGAGCGTCGGTCTGCAGACTGAAGGGTTCAAGGTTCGATTCTGGTCAGGGGCATGTACCTTGGTTGTGGGCACATCCCTTGTAGGAGGTGTGCAGAAGACAGCTGATCGATGTTTCCCTCTCATCAATGTTTCTGGCTCTCTATCCCTATCCCTTCCTCTCTGTAAAAAATCAATAAAATATATTTTTTAAAAAAACATACCATTGGCCATTTAGTTTAAAAAAATGCAAATGCTTGTGCACATACATCAGTTACTTTATGTGCAATAAAAGAATGGGAAAGGGGGAAATGAAAGAATAGAGAACACTATACCATAGCAGTCAGATGTGTTGAAACCAAATTGCAGTTTTCTAACTGAGAATGTCTTCTTGGTCTGGAGGCTGTGCTGGAGTAAAGTGGCAGGTTCCCTTTTTAGTAGACACCCCCTGTCTGCTGCTGGAACACATCAATGGTATCTTCCTCCTCCATTTTCTACTGTGCAGGTGTGTCTGCTTCATTGATTGGCTGCCCGTCAAGTCAGAATCTGATCTGCCTCATTGGCAAACCCTGTCGTTCACAATAGGGTTCAATTAATTTACGAAGTGGTGTGTGCCTCTTAACCTTAAACTGCACCACAGGGCCATCCTGCCCCGCCACATTCAAATTAATATGATGGTTGCTCTGTCTTGACTCCTTCCTTGGGCTTTTCATGGGCCATGGCGCCAGCCGGAGTCTCCTCAGCTGCCGCTTCACGAAAGAGGTACCAGGTCGCACCAAAGGGCACACAAGCAGCACCAGGAGCGGCCTGTTGTGACTCTTAATGTTTTCTCCTAAAGTACTTTTCTTATTTTCCCATGACAAAATGAGAAGGAATCTATAATTGTTATTTAACAGAGCATCTACCAAGTGCAGGGCACGTTGCATGTATTATATGATTTAATTCATCTCCTAGTAACCCTTTATAGTACCCTATTTTGAAAATGAGAACATTGAGGGACAAAAAAAAATCTAAATAATATATCCAAGTTTACTCATAAGTTAAATAGAGATACTGTGATTTAAACTAAACCAGGTAAAGTCTCTGATTTTTCTAGTATAATTTATAACAGAAAAAAAAATCTAGCAAAAGTTTAATTATTTTTATTTAAACCAAAAATTAGAACATCATTCAAGGAATGTTAAGGAAATAGGATTTCTTTCATGATTCAAATTTGAGGAGCAGTTTTACTTTTAGTTTACAGAACAAGGAAGCTTAAGGAGCTTAGTGGATTAGTGAAAGCAGAAATAAAGGAAATTCAGTAAAAAAGAAGAATCTCTTATCCTTTGAGATAGCATGGAGGGACCTGGAGAGTATCATGCTAAGTGAAATAAGTCAGTCAGAGAAAGACAAGTATCACATGATTTCACCCTTATATGGAATCTAAGTAATAAAATAAATTGATGAACGGAGTAGATCCAGAGACATGGAAGCATAGAACAGTGTGTGGAATCTCTGAGGGAAGATGGGGGTCAGGGGTGGGAGGGAGGTAATCACCCAAGAACCTTTTATGCGTATATGCATGGCCCATGACCACAGACAATGAGGCAGTGGGTGCCTGGGGGGAGGGCAGCTGGGGTGGACTAGAGGGGGTCAATGGGAGAAAGGGGGGATGTATGTAATATTTTCAACAATAAATTATTTTAAAAAATAAAGTACATAAAAATAATTTAAAAAATAAATAAAGCTAATGTTTTAGTGGCTATATATGCCTATGTATCTGTATCCAAATTGTGTATATGTAAAAAAATAAATACTACTTATAGAGAACATGTTTTTGATTAAGAAAAGAAAAGTTTAAAAACAAGCTTTGCCATTTAAAAAGTAGGTAAATTATTCATGGATAACATGACATCAAAAAATGTATTGTCACTTCTTTCCTTTTGATAGTTTCCCACTCTCACAGAGTGCCTTCTAACCCAGAGACCATTGTTATACAATAAAATTATTAGTCACTATAGCACATTCACGTATTATTAAAGTAAAAAAATATTGTCAGTTGATATAGCTCTTCTAAGGTCATGATAACAAGAAATATGTGTTTTTATTAAATTTCTCAAAAAAAAAAGATGCAGTAACCACAATGGAAATACATTAAAATGACAGACCAAATGTCCATGCTTGAATCTCTCAATAAAATACCTTCAGTGAAGTGGTAAGCAGATAGCTAAAAACCATATTTAATTTACTTTGCTGATTGGCATTTTATTACCATCCTAACCTAAAGAGCTCTTGTATAAATTTAAATGGAATTAGATACAGCTTGAATAAACCTATAGTGCCACTTAAAGGATCTCTATTCTAATGCAATCAAGAAAGAATGTCTCAAAGAGCCCTCAAAACTCTGAACCGAGTGGCTATTCATGTGTTCTCTGACTCTTGCTTTCATCTCCATCCGACAGAAAGAAATGTTTATGTTTATGTATAAGTAATATTGATCATGCCTTAACCTTCTAGAATAGTATTGAGATAATCATGCTTATGAACCTGTTGACCTTCTCTGGTATTGTATACTTGGAAAGATTATATTTTAAATAGTGAAATATTTTTTATATAAATATCTAGCATCATGCTCTGATGAACTAACATTCTAAAAGTGGTTTATAGACCAACACACATTACCAAATAACAGCAAGCAAACTCCCCATCTCAATATCTTTAAGCTGCCTTAAAGAGTTTGTCTAAAGCAGGCTTTCTCAACCTCAGCACTATGGACATTGTGGACAGGATAAATCTTTGTTGTGGGAGCTGTCCTGTGCATTCTAGTATGTTTAGCAGTAACACTGGTCTCTACCTCCTAGACACCAATAACAATGCCGCTGCACATCAACCTCCCTTACACTGTGCCAACCAATAATGTCTCTAGGCATTGAAATATCCCCTCGGGAGCACAATCACCACTTGTATAAAGAATTACCTCTGGATGAATGCATAATATAAAACTATTTTAGTTGGCCTTGAATTATCAAGTTTTAGATAATATTTCTGTTATTTTATGTTATCTACTAGAGGCCCGGTGCACGAAATTATCCACTCAGCCTGCCCTGTGTCCTCTCGCAGCCCGGAAGCCCTCAGGGGATGTCTGATTGACAGCTTAAGCTGGTAGTTGAACATCCTTAGCCTTGCAGCAGAGGCGGGAGAGGGTCCCACCACCCCTGCTAGCCTCGCCAGCTGTGAGCCCGGCTCAGGGCTTCTGGCTGAGTGGCGCTCCCCCTGTAGGAGTGCACTGACCACCAGGGGGCAGCTCCTGTGTTGAGCATCCGCCCCCTGGTGGTCAGTGCACGTCATAGTGACCAGTCGTTCTGCCGTTTGGTCGATTTGCATATAAGCCTTTTATTATATAGGATTTTAGTCTGCTTAAATGGGTTTAAAGCTTTTGAAAAATTACAGTAAATTACAGGCTGCATTAGATAGAGATAATATCTGTTCTAGAGTTTTGACACATTATAAGCACTCAAACAAGTGTTGAATGAATTGGTGAATGGCTGAGTGAATAAACTCTCACTAAGAGAATGAGATAGCCATCTAGAGTAGTCAGGTAGGATTAGTCATGACCTGGCTAACACTTTAGAACCGAATATTGACAGGCTCACTTAGGAACACGGGCAAGGGCGGGAGGAGAACAGCACAAATTTCAGGTGTGGATAGGAAATTGTCTACAAGGTAGCGATTGCATCATTTAGGAATCATGCTGTACAATCATGCAGTTGGAGGTTATCCAATACATATAACTCAGTGCCCTAAAGGAATACTGCAGCCAAGATGACATCCACAGGTTCAGGTGGGTGGGCAGGTAGGCAGCTGACATTTTACAATGGTAAACCAGTAATAGCCCTCCAATCACCATTCTGAGACACAAGGTCAAGACTTTAATTTTCTGGGAGTGACGGACAAGAGCAAAGCTGAGAATTTGTTATGCCAGCTTATTAGACAACAACGAAAGGGATTTAAGCATAAGAATGACTGTTTTATTTACCAGAGTTGAATCTTCCCTTTTATTGTATGAGTAGATGATTCTTGGTTGTGTATGTTGGTGGGTAATATCTTAAAGCATTGGATTTCAATTATATCAATGCATATTTATATGTGTTTATGTATGCATGCACTAAGCTATACACGTGCACACACAGTCATGATTTTATAGATAAAATATTCAAATTCTAAAAAATTAATTTGGAACATAAGTATTATTATTCTAAGTAAATGTGCTCCTATAGTATACCATATGAAGAAAGTAACAAGAGTTCAAGAATTCATTTAGATACTGTGACAGAAAAAGCCATCACAGATACCTAAAAACCTCAGTTCTGTTCATTTGCAGTGGTTCTCAACCTTCTGGCCCTTTAAATACAGTTCCTCATGTTGTGACCCAACCATAAAATTATTTTCGTTGCTACTTCATAACTGTAATGTTGCTACTGTTATCATAATGTAAATATCTGATATGCAGGATGGTCTTAGGCGACCCCTGTGAAAGGGTCGTTCGACCTCCAAAGGGGTCGCAACCCACAGGTTGAGAACCGCTGATTTAAGGGCTTTGAGGTGACCGCAGACCTTCCTGCCCTGGGGATACCCTGATGATGCATTATATAAATGGCTGCCTGAGAAATAGCATGGGCTGTCCCAGGGAGGTCAAGGAAGTTCCTTCTGCTATGAGTATTCCCATTTGTCCACTGCAAGGCATCCTGGAGATAGCCTCCAGGGCTCCTTGTAAAATCCATTCCTTTAAGTGTAGTCCAAGGACTCACAATCTGGGATCCATAAACCCCAGATTTTATGAATTTCTTCAGAGTATCTGTGAACCCTAGCTGTTGTATGCAAAATTATAGGTATGTTGTCCAGACATTTTCTAAGGCTTTCCTGAAATTCTCAAACCTCTATCATCCAGAAAAACTTCTGAATCATAAATTCAAAGATATTCTAGGGTGATGACTTCAACACATCACCAGTCATCTAAAATATCACATATATTTTAGAAGGAAAGAATTAAACACCTATTACCATTTAAGTATTGCTGTTAGAAGTAAATAATATTTAATGCTATATATCTTAAGGCTTGTCTTTTTAATTATATCTAGTAGCCTTTAATAAAGTATTATTAATCAATACATGAATACAAAGCCTAATATATTTCAACTATGGTTGCTTTCATTTGCTTTTATTTTTTATTTATTTATTTATTTTTTAAATATATTTTTTACAGAGAGGAAGGGAGAGAGATAGAGAGTTAGAAACATCGATGAGAGAGAAACACCAATCAGCTGCCTCCTGCACATCTCCTACTGGGGATGTGCCTGCAACCCAGGCACATGCCCCTGACCTGGGACCCTTCAGTCCACAGGCCGACGCTCCATCCACTGAGCCAAACCGGCTTCGGCTCATTTGCTTTTAAACTTCACACATAGTTCACAGGAAAGCTATCATCTGCAAAATTTAAAGTTTTACTTCTAGTTTATCTCAAGATTTATCCATAAAAAACATATCTTTACAAGTTCATATTCCTATAATTTAATGTGCTTACTAAATTTCAGTTAAATGTTAACAAGTACAGAAGCAGATGTTTCAGAAAATTAATCAACATTTTTTTTCCAAGTTGCAAGCTAAATTACAAATGGAACCTACAGTAGATCTTGATATGCATGAATGTTAGCCGTGAGCACTCTTGTCGGAGCAATTCTGAGGCCTTTGCATGAACTATTCCATTTAATCCTCACAAAAGCCTTATGATAAGGATATTTTCATCTCCACTTTAAACATGAAAGAAATGAAGACTTAGGGAAATTCAGTAACTCAGCCAGGAACCAGGATCCCACAGCTTATATGTTTTATCTCACTTCAAATCCTTAGCACTTTAAAAGCAATTTATTGGTATTTATTGCTCCACTTTTAATTCTCATCACGAAAACAACATTAGGTCTGGTGGCTCCCAGTTTCTTCCTCATTTTTACCTTCCTGTTCATATCATGAAATATCTTCTTCCTTAAAACAGCTTCAATGTTGTCCGTTTTTTCCTCAACATGCTGTAGTCTTACATAGAAAATAACAAGCAAAAACAAAACAAAAAACCTTGAAAACATGCCAAGTAATACTCCTTCTCTTTCATTGATCTTATTAAAACTTTACACCGTAGTAGCAAAAAGAAACAAACAAAAATGAACCAACGTGGTTGCAGTCCCCGCTTTCACTCTGTCTGCTTTTCAGGACACTTGTCTCTCATACAAATTAACTCTTTTTTTCCTGGACAATATGGTAAGTTCCTCAGCCTTCATTATCAATTAAATCAAACAAAAATGCATTGTTAATAAAACATGCTTCTTTCTTCCAGGTCAAACTAAACATGAGAAATACATATTTATTAAATTGACCTCTTTCGGAAATTTAAGATATAAAATGATAGTTTTTATTTACTAGTAAAATGTTGTCCAAAATCAATGGAAGCTGTCCAAGTTGTTTCAGACTCCACAACTGACAGTGAAATATTGTCCGTTGCGATTGCAGCTTAGATGTCCAAGTACCTGTTCAGCTTCAGGACCTGTGAGAGCAGCTGTAGTGGCCACTCCAGTCTCCCTTCAGACAACATTGCATTTTGTTTAGAACCTTCCTCAAACCCAAATACTCTGCTTGCTGCTACCTGTCTTCTACCCTTCAGAACCATTCTCTCCACTCCCTCACCTGATTTCTACTCCTATAATTCTGCAAGAAAACAAACAAACAAAAAAACAGTACAACTTCTTCAAATAATCTCTTTGTTGTCAGATCAAAAATCCTGATCTCATTTGATCACTTTCCAGAATTTCCCTGTTGAAGCTTCTTTTTTGGCTGTTGTGGCAAAGATCTTCAGTGGCTACAGCTTTCTCTATTTCAGTCTCTGCCCTTCTTTTTCCTTCTCCCATATCCTAAATGTGCCTGGGTATCAGAGGTGGGTCTCATCCTTTGAAAGTCAACCTACATGATTTCCCTAACAATCTGATATCACATTCATCATATATCTATTTCTCAAATTTTGATTCCTAGCTCCCCCTTGAGTCAAAAATCCATACGTCCAACGGACATTTACACTGGACTCTCTCAACAGTCATGTTGGACTCAATATCAAATAGAATTTAGTATCTTTCCTTTCCCCAGGTGGCCTCCCTATTTGGTCTTCCCTAGTTCAGTGTATGATACAACAATCCACCCAGATACTTATGTCTGAAAACTAAGGTTGGGCTTAACATTTGTTGGTGGATTGGTAGCGATCACTAAATTCCAGCATAGACACTTCATTTTTGAATCCCCAGCTTGGAGTAATGTGTTCCACACATAGGTGCTCAAGCCACTTTTTTTTTTTTTTCATTAAACTGGACTAATATCAAATGCTTTTCTGAAAGTGGAAGTAGGAACATGGAGTTTCTTCCTTAATATTCTTCAGTGGCTCCCAATTCAATTAATGACAAAATCCAAAGTTCTCACTGAGACTCTTAGCCACAGTAACCCTACCTTACTTCTCTCTCCTTCATATAGTCCCACCTTCAAAAGCACCCTGAGCTCCAGTAGAATCCAACTACTTGTCATCCTCAACGAATGATCACTTCTCAAGACTTCACAGTTTCTCAAATGTTTTCTCTTTGAATACCCTCTTTCCTATTTTCACCAAAGTCCAGTTATCCCCAAGGCTTAGCCCAGCTATTGAGTGCACTCTTCAGGAAACCCTCTTGGCTTCCCATAACATCCCTCTGTGAATCCCTGTGAACTCATCAGCTCGCTATAATTACTTGCCCCTTTACTGATCTCCCCCACTGGTCCATGAACATGATAATTATCAGGCTGTTTTCCATGTCTGCACCCACTCCAGCTAGCACAGCACCTGATGATTAATGATTGCATGTTGAAGAGATGAAAAGATTTGGGGAGATTTATAAAGGATGCTTTCTTAATTCCTCTTTGGAAAAAGATAAAAAGGTAAAATGTCAGTACCACTAGAGGGCACATAATTATAACAGAATTTTCCACTACACCAGCTCAAAGGAGATGTTTTCTTTGTGGATCAACCTCTTTAGAGAATTTCTAAATATATGACTCTTAAAAATATCAGACAACTGTATTCAGAATACTTCCAGGAAGAGGTGTTTAAGTAATTGGCTGAAATAAAGAGAGCAGTGCTGTCATACTAACATGTCAGGAAAAATGAAATCATGTACAGCCAAGTACAATAAACAGGGTTTTATGAATATAACTTGAAGGTAGTGTTAGGAAAAAGATCAAAGTGCAATTTCAATAAACTGATACTGCAAGATTTGTGACTGTTTTACAATTACCAATACAAAAAAAGTACCTATGCAGGGAAGCCCTTATTTCTGCAAGAAAAGTGAAGAGAAATATTGAGGCTATTTCTGTATCTAGAATAAAACCCCGAAGACTGCTTTAAAACCACAAATAGGAATGGTTTCTTTTGGAAAGAGAAACTGTCAAGATTACTGACACCCAATAATTGGTAAGCTTTTTATTTCAAATGTTAACATAATTTAGTGGTTAAATTTTTTTTGTTTGTTTCTGTGGGCTTTGTTTCATTTTTTCTTTGTTTTTATTGTTGACACTATTACAGATATCTCCATTCCCCCCCCCCCCCCCCGTAAATACCATAAGTTTGGGCCCTGGCTCAAATACTTATTAATTTTGAGACATGATTAACTTGTCCACAGTTCAGTTTCTTTTTCTGTAAACTGGATAATAATGCAGTGTCTAACTTACGAGGCTATTGTCAGAATCAAGTGAAATAATTCTTGTAAGTCACAGTGCCTAAAGCACAGTAACATATGCTAAAATGTGCTATTATTTTGCTTTGACAATGGTGATCTGCACATTAATAACTCTTAGGAACATCAGTTTTGATAGTTGCTGGAATGAAAATGGTGAAACCTTTTGGGCCCTTTCTCTCACTGTTTGCTTGCTCTTTTATCGGTGTCTCTTCACATCTACATATACTCACACCTATGCTCTTCCTGTATTCCTGGGGCAAAGGCTGTTCTGAAAGGGCCAGCCAGGCCTCAGCCCCTGTGTGGGGCTGGGCTAGGATCCCTACTGTGTTAGAACCTTCATGTCCTCTGACCAGGCTCAAATGACCTCTGATATTGCTCTGGGTTCTCTGATTATTTTCTGCTTGTTGGAGAAACATCTTGAAAAACATAGCATCATATCTCTTACAGGTAAGAATTCTTGATTGATTAAAACAATGCTGAAATGTTTTAAATAATAAAGAGGAGGTAAATATGTTTACTGAACCAATGGTTACAATAAGATACCTAACAAATGCAATTAAATTTGTTATGCTTATTGGTTTGGTTATAACTTGATAGAGGGGAAATAAAAGCTGAGGAAAAGGGTGACATAGCTTAAAGGGCTTTCTATTGAGGAGCAAGGAGACTTCAGTTCTACCTCTAGGCCTACAAGGCTAACAAGAGCCTCAGGCAAGTCATTGAACAGCAGCCAACAATGGATTTCCTTTCTTCCTCAGTAAATTTCCTTTTGCCCTCAGTTTTGAGGAATCTATCTATTATTACCACTCTGGTTGGCCCAGGAATTCCACAATGGCTCAAAGTACACCCACATCACTAAAAAAAAAAAAAAAAGTGGCATTGTATTACTCACTGGTTGATCAGAACATGACTTGATGGAAGGCTATGTGAAGTGACAGGGCTAAGGCTAATGGGAAGATGGGGAGGCATAGGAAAAAAATGAGAGGGGAAGAGCATTTTGTGAAACCAGCTCAGATTCAGTTACTCAAGTCTCTTGTAGTTATCTCTACCTCTTGTATAGAATTTGCAATGTTACTATTTTAGAGTACCTTGAGAAGAAAAGTATGATGGGACAGAAACACACTGAAATAAAATATTTCTAGTAACTATTTTCAACTGAAACCACCTCCATGTAGACTTCAGAGAAAAGAAGTTTCCATGATCAAATTTCAGGCAGGCATCCTACAATGTGTAGAGAATGAATGGTTGAAATCAAACCCACCTCCAAAGGAGGGAGGGCCAAACAACTCACATGATCTATACTCGAAATAAACTTTTGTCTTTGAAAAAGGTGGTTGTCTTTTAAGATTTGTGCCTCTTTATAATGCTCTAATGTAATTATTTATGCACAGACTATGCACTCTATTGTTTTAATCTTTGCCCAATATGCCCATCCTCTCTTCTGATATTTGGGTTTTAATATTTCAGCAAAAAGAATGAAAGGCAGTTTCCTAGCAACATCTGTATTCAAAGGCACGACAGAAAAAGCTTAATCACAATACTTTGTTTCCCCCACAGTTAATTCCTGCCTTTGGAGGAAAGTTAGCAGGTACTAAAGGAAGTGAGATACTTACAGAGAAATCTGATAGGAGAGGCTATGCAGCCACACTTAAATAAAGCCATCTGCTCTGTGTGTGTGTGTGTGTGTGTGTGTGTGTGTGTGTGGTGGGGGTGGTTAAATTTATCTTTATTGTTGAAAGTTATACAGTTGTACTTCCCTTCCCCCTTCCCCTCCCCCCCCCCCCCCCCCCCCCCCCCCCCGCATTGACCCCTTCCAGCCCTCCCCAGCCCAGGCCCTTCACCACACTATTGTCTGTGTCTATGGGTTATTCATATATGCATACAAGTTCTTTGATTAATCTCTTCCCACCCCCATACATATTCTGATGGAGATACCGACCAATGAGTGGAAGGCATACAGAACTGGGAGGATGATGGCTGGGTTTATACTAACCCTCCTACTAGCTACCTGTGGATGCTGGGTCCAGTCTCCTCTGGGCTTTCGCTCTAACCAGGGGTTACTCCAAAAGAGATGACCCCAAAGGTCCTTCCCACTTACGGATCTGGTTTTTTTTTAAAGTTTAATTGCATTTGTTTCATCAACAACACGGTTTCACTGGTATTATTGCTGCACCACCAGGCAGGCATCGTCGGATAATTAAGCAGCTGGCTCTCTTCCGGGGAAACATCCTCGTCCCGCCTTCCAGAGACTTCCTGTCTGCTCGCCCGGCCCCACCACACCAATGAGATGGAAGTGGTCTGACTTCGGCGGCAGCGGCGGCGGTCAAAGTTTGCAAGAATAAAAACCTCTTGGTTAAGAGGAAATAGTTTTCATTTTCCTGCCTGCAGAAAAGCCAAGATTTTCAAGTTTAAAGAGTGCACGCGAGTCATTTTAAGTCTCTAGATCTTTCACCCTGAAACTCCCTGTACAGAAACTCCGCCGGGAGTCTAAATATAGCAACAGCAAACTCCCCCCAGCCAGAAGCCGGGGCCCTCGCGCAGCCACAGGATCGGAGAGCTTGCTCCAGGGCGCTCTCCGCATCTGCCTGGAATAGCAGAGCATGGAGCAATCTCTCTTGCACCTCCACATCGCGTGGGTGTGAAGGGTAATAAGGGAAAGCGAGAGTGATTTTGGGTATTGGTGCTTGGCGCACAGTCAGCCATGTGGCACCTTTGCCAGCTGCCTGGAGCTAGTGCCTGCCATGGACGGGCTTGGGGAAGAGGAGGGAAGGAAAGCAGGGTCCTGCCAGTGGCCAGGAGCCGGCACCAAGGCTTCAGAAAAATAATAGCAGCAACAATAAAAAGCAAAACAGTTAAATGGAACTCCTGCCAGAGGCAGAAAGGAGCTGTCCCGAGGGAGTGGGTGGGTGTGTGTACAGGAGAGAATTGGGAGAGCATCTCCGAGGGGAGGTGACAGCAGAAATAAGACGTTTGCTTTAGCCTTGCCTGGGTTTTAGTCTTCTGGGAGAAATAAGGCGCGTGCAACTGTGTGCTATGGTTTTGTGGTGGAGGCTTCAGTTCTTTCCTTCAGTTTAACTTAGTGATGATCATTTTCTTTTCATGCTGGGGCTGGGCGTTGGGAAGGGGAGGTCACCTCTGCTACAAGTTCCCAAGCCTGGGTCCTTTCAATTTCCCCACGCCCACTGTGATGTGTTACTGCTTAGACTTTATTCTAATACAGAACTGCTGAAGGCCAGAAGCCGCATGCAGCCAGGGGCACCGTGGCCTCTCTCCTGGCCGAGGGCGCGGGCTTTGGCTACCAGAGTGTCAGCGGCGGTGAGAGACCTGGCTAGTCTTAACTCCCCGCGCGCCCCTCGCCGTGTAAGTCACAGCAGGCTAGAGTAGCGTGGGGACTCCAAGACACCCGTGCCCTGGGCTCCCCACCCTCCAGGATTTTCTCCCAGACACTGGCTGGGGCCGCCGCCGCCACTGCGAGACTTCGCAGTTTTAACACTTCCTCGGACTTAAATGGAAATTTCTTGACGGAGGGGACCGGGTGTTTTCTCGCGTGCTTCGCGGCACTGTCAGGCAGAGCCCCCAGGCGAGCCGTTCACCCGCGGAGGGGCAACTTTGGAGTTTTCACTCCCTCCCCATACTCCACCCCAGGGCTGGGAAGGATGGAGAGTTTTACTCGCGAGCTTGCTGTCTGGATCCTGGGATGGAATGAGCCGCGGGGAGATGCCGGTCCCCAGCTCTCCTTCTCGGCAGTAATGCCTTGTGGGGTTCCGCACTGAACTGCCAAGGACTGGAGAGCAGTGCGGGACCCGACGGCCACTGCCCGGAGCGTAGCCGGGCGCGCCGGCTCGGGACTGGTTGGTACCTGAAGGGCAGGGCAGGGCCGGGCCCGCTCACACACCCCTTGCAAAAGGATGGCAGGACCTGGCGCAGCAGCGTAGCGCCGGGAGAGAGCAGCGACCTGCAGCTGCAGTTTCTCCTCTGGGCACGAGGCAGACTTAACCTCCCGGACAGCTCCAACCCCCAGAGGGGACCAAACCAAACTTGCGCCTCCGAGGGCAGCTTTGCAGCCCCGTCCCCTCCGGGGGAGGGGGCAGACGCAGCCTGGGCGTGGAAAGTGGAGGGAGAGAAGAAAGGGGGAGCCTGGGGCTGGGTGTGCGCGCGTGGGAGCGCGCCTCGGAGCGCCCCGCACCACCCGTTCCAGCCTCGGGGACACTTCGGAAGGAGGGAGTGGTAGCCGCGGGAATCACAGGGAGCGAGAGAAATCCTCCAAGTGATGCCCCAAACAGGTCCGGATTGCGAATTCGAAGCTCAAGGCTGCTAGAAATTGCAACTCCTCCTCCGCACACCCCTTGCACCCCAGTCCCGAAGCCCCGGCGGTTTGCTAAGCTTCTGGCTTCCCTTCCGCCCCCCACCCCCCACCCCCAGGTCGAGGGCCCGAGGGCCCAGGTCCGCCGCGGCTTCCTCCTTGAAACCCGCCCGCGCGCATGAGGCCGCTGCCCCCGCCGCAGGCGCTGGCGCCCCCCTCGCGGTGCCCGTGGTGATGCCATGCCCCGCCACCACGCGGGAGGAGAGGAGGGCGGCGCCGCCGGGCTCTGGGTGAAGAGCAGCGCGGCAGCGGCGGCGGGCGGGGGGCGCCTGGGCAGCGGCATGAAGGATGTGGAGTCGGGCCGGGGCAGGGTGCTGCTGAACTCGGCGGCCGCCAGGGGCGACGGCCTGCTGCTGCTGGGCACCCGCGCGGCCGCGCTCGGCGGCGGCGGCAGCGGCGGCGGCCTGAGAGAGAGCCGCCGGGGCAAGCAGGGGGCCCGGATGAGCCTGCTGGGGAAGCCGCTCTCGTACTCCAGTAGCCAGAGCTGCCGGCGCAACGTCAAGTACCGGAGGGTGCAGAACTACCTGTACAACGTGCTGGAGAGACCCCGCGGCTGGGCGTTCATCTACCACGCGTTCGTGTGAGTACCCGCGCCCCACGCGCGCCCCCTGCCACGCCCGCCTCGGGGGGCTGGTGTGCCTGGTCCCCTGGGACGCGCTCCGCGCCCACGCCCTGGCCCGGTGCGCGCGCGTGCAGACACACACACACACACACACACACACACACTCACACACACTCACGCTCGCGCGCACACGTGGTGGCTTTTATTTCTTTGCACGTGTTTGTGGTCTTCCTCGTAGAGCCTTCCACCTCCCGCAGCCCCACCTCTCCCGCCTCGCCGAACCGAACCCTGTCTCCGCGCACACCCAATAAGCTGTTGGGCAGCTTGAGGCACCAAAGGCGGGAGCCAGGCGGACGTGGGACCTGAGCCGCGCGGTTAATTGGGAGCGATTAGGTCCCGGGAGACGTAAACTCCACCGGATAAACTCCCACGGAGCGGGGCGCCTGGGAGCTGGGAAATGCCCAGGGAGAACGTGTGCCCGAGGGAGGCTGGTTGAGAGTTGACTGGCGAGGTTAGGAGGTGGCGGCGGGGTACGTCGGGTGGAGAGAGTCCTGGGGGCGGGGCTGGGGAAGCTGCGGCTCTGTGGGGAGAGCAGCTCGGTTCTCAGTGCGCCCGGAAACACGCCTCGCCACCACCTCAGCCACCACCAACGGAAAATTTGTCAGTGCCTGTAGCCCTTCCTGCCACCGAGGTGGCTCAGGTCTAGACGAGGCGAGCAGGGCCGGACCCGGTGATGCTCCCAAGAAAGTGGTGGAGGCCACGGGGGAGTCTGGGACGCGGGAGCCCCGGCCGAAGTGCAGTAGCCGGCGCGCAAGTGGGCCGCCCAGGACAGGGATCAGCCAGTGGGTTAAGTGGGCATTTGTGGCGCTGAGTCCAAGTGTGTGTGTGCTAAGTAAGCCTTCGCCATCTAGCAGAGAATGCTTAATGAGAAAATGATTGGAAGCAAATGTTTATTTTTCCCTTAGGCATTTAAAACCTTTCAGTGGCTTTAAAGTTTACTACTGTTTTTCCCACAACGTCCATTCATTCAGTCTCCTGTTAGAGTTAGGTTTAGCTGGACATTTTAAGGTAGTTTTATGCCATTACTCTCTTTTCATTCTTTTTTCTTCTTTTTCTTATTCTCCTCTCTTTTTAGTTCCTTTTTTTCTTGTCTTTTTATGTTAAAATAAAATATAAAGACGTCAGCCTTAGGAGACCAGTAGAGAAAGTTGCAGCCACTGATACTTCCTTGTTTCCTAGTAAATCCGTTTTTTGAAAACGTGAACGAGGTTTCTTTTAGAAATGAGGCCTGCCATCCAAACATAGCTTCCACCTGGGATGGAGGATTGGCCCGGATTGAAATTTCTTTTGAAGTCTCATGCAAGAAGGGGCTGGTTTTGTAAATAGGTGAACCTGGAATTTGACCACGTAAGAGTCAGGAAATTGGTGGAGTCTACAATCTGTGGGGCTCTGGTGTCTGGAAAATTTTACAGTCCCGGATTGATGTGAACATGTAACATTAGGTAGAATATTCCAGCCAACTTTCCATCTTACAATGTATACAAGGAGATCGTTGTGTTGTATTATTATTACATCAAAAGCCATAACATTTATTATTCACTTGTGTAAGATTCACATCGATTTAGATGTGGTTACTTTAATAAATGATAGACAGAAACATTACTGGTGTTTTTTATGTTCACCCCCTCCAAGGTGATATATAATTAATCCTATTACCTAATGAGCCTGATAAATAATTTTGACCTGTCAGGATCTACTAAAACATTCAGCAATAATGATCTGCACTCAATTTGGCAGCAAAATATATACTGTATGGATAATGACTTTTTTAAAAAAGAGTATGCTTAAAATATTTATAGCTTTGAAATTTACATTATGATGCCTTTCGTGGCCTTTAATTTGGGGTAAATTATACATTGTATATTCCCAGAGGGTTAGAGACAAACTTTGTTGGTGCTGACACTTTATATGTCCTATGTGTTGCCCTTGAACCTGAAATGGGTACAACATCCCACCCCCCACCCACCCCCAGTATGTTCATGTTTAACAGGTTTCTATGGCCTTACAGAATTTCTAAATTTTGACAAATGATTTTTTCAAGAGGTTCAAGTTTGGATAATTCTCAGTTCCCTAGGCTTAATCAGTCTATCCATGTCTTCAGTAGTAGATATGAAATAAATGATGTAGTTTTCAGTACAATATGCTAATGTGAAGCTTTGTATTTTACATTTCTGGAGTCTGAAATTATAATGCTTGAGCATTTAGATAGAGGTGCTAGGTCCACATTAACACAATGAATAGTGTCATTTCCTAGGAGATTGTGCAACTACAGCCAACCCTGGGGTACAGGCCATCTTTGGCAATTGCTGCTTATGATTTTAAATGAGCTTTAGAATAGCTGGATGTTAAATGAATAAAGGAAAGTTAGTTTGAGCTGTGAGTCTAACAAGACTATTAATAATAAAGGAAATTATAAGAAAATTATTTCTAGAGGGGTGTAACTAACTAATTCCCTGCCAGCCTGGGAATCCCCAAATCTTACTTTAATAACAGTTTTTGTAGCACATTAAGGCTCTTGCCAAGAACAAGGGCACTGTGATTAATGAGGTACTTCGGGGATGGATTCACTTGGTAGACCCAAGTTTTCACTGCCAAGAAACAAGAAAAGTGTGTTTAAAGTTCTATTTCAGATAAAAAAAAATATGATTAATTATGCAAAAATTATTATTATAAAGGTATCTTTAATGGTATAATATGTGGTGTAATGTGTATATATATATCCTAGCCTCCTGATGAGATCGCTGGCAAGAACAAGAGATGATTTACTTCAGATACTTGCTTCCAATCTTTATAAATTGGTGGAGATTAGAAAGTCCATTCCCTTACTGTTCTTTAAGATTTACCAGACAACTATGTTTCCTGGTGTTTTCTGTCTTCACCTGTTCTTTGCTTAATAGACAAGCTGTTCAACTATGAGGGGACATAATTCTTTGAATGTTGTCTGTCTATTTTTAATCCCCCCTCTTTTTAGGAAAAGTTTAAAAATAATGGTGGTAGTAGAGGAACACATGATTTGCACTTGTGCATCAAATGT
This sequence comes from Myotis myotis, assembly GCF_014108235.1. Taxonomy (NCBI): domain Eukaryota; kingdom Metazoa; phylum Chordata; class Mammalia; order Chiroptera; family Vespertilionidae; genus Myotis; species Myotis myotis. Next base: position 64,822,248 of record NW_023416379.1, on the reverse strand, counting down.
GGTTTTCAGAAGTAGCATGGGAAACTGTGGCAGATACATGTAATTCATCGCTTTGTACAGTGTATCTTTGTCTGGTGTAATGTAATGGATCGGAATTTATAGATATTTTAAACTAGAAAAATAGTCTAGTCACCCAAGCTAGGAACCTGGAAGTCATCCTTGATGCCTTCATTTTTCTCATACTTGCTCCTAATGGCCATTCAAATGATCATTAAATTCTATGTGTTCACTTTTCAAATATTTTTTCAAATCTGTTCCCTTTTCTCCTTCATGACTGCCACTAGCTCTTGTTGTTTCTCAATGTTTCTCCATTGGATTATATGTGATATTCTCCTACTTAATCATCTAGCTTCTGTTCTCAGCCTTTCAGCTCTATTTTAACACCACAATGTTCTCCCTAAAATGAAAACCTCATCATATCATTCCCTTGATTAAAATATTTTCATGACACTTCACCATGTACTCATTCATTCATTCGTTTATCCATCTGTAAACATGTTAGTGCCTACTATTTGCTAATTCCCAATTAATAAGGCAAAGGCCTCCAATCTCAAGGAGCGAAATGACTATACAATGGAATGACTCGAAATTTGTAAACAAGTATGAAACAACATTATCTGAGTTATTATAGAAGTAAGTACAAAGTCTCAAGGGAAAAGAGAGGGAAGTAGAAATGAAGGCAGAAAGGTAAGTACAGGCTTCAAAGAGGAAGTGAGGAGTGAACTGTTTTGACAAATGAGTAGTTAATTTTCAAGTGGTAAAAGCAAGGGAAAATGAGCAATCCTGGTAGAGAAAACAAGCTTGGGCATAAAAATGGAATTGTGAATCAATTTAGTAATTCTAGATACTGTTAAGTATTTTCAGGATAAGGGCAGTGACAAGAAAAGAGAGTAGAGAACTTGAACTTGGATGGCCTCAGATGCTGGCCATGGAATCTGGTCTTTATCCTGGCAGTAATGGTCATTGAATGGTGGTAATCAAAGGAATGTTGTAATCAGATACAAATTTTGGAAAGATCTGTCTTTCATTGGTTCAGTAAATGGATCAAAGGGTGTAAAATGAAGTCAGTATGGCCCTGACTGGCCCTGCTAATTAGAGTATTGGCCTATCTCGGGTTCGATTCCCGGTCAAGGGCACATACTGGGTTGCAGGTTCAATCCCTGGCCCAGATGGGGCAAATGCAGGAGGCAACCAATTTTCTCACCTCTCTCTCTCTCTCTCTCTCTCCCTCTTTCCCCCCCACCCCTCCTTCCACCCACTCTCTAAAAATCAATGGAAAAAAATATTTGTGGGTGAGGATTAACAACAAAAAATGAAGTCAGTATGGCTTGGAAAAAGATGATAGCGGTTGTCCAAGTTTTCCATTCATTCTTGTATTATTTAATCTATAAATTCATTCTACAAATGTCTGTTGACTATCTATGTGTCATGAACTGTTCAAAAAAGCTGAGAGATGATTACCTAAGGAACTTGGGCAGCAACTGTGAAGGCAAGAAGAAAGAGTTTAATTAGAGAAATGTTAAGTTGGTAAAATTGGCAGATTGTTTTCACCAATCTGATGTGTAATGTGAGAAAGATGATTCTGATTTGGGTGATATGGAGAATGAAGGTACCCCAAACCAGTACTATTTGGGACACAGGGCGAGGGGCACATTTTTAAGACAATATAATGAGTTTAGATTTGGACTTGATGGGTTTCAGATGTTTGTAAGACATTTAGGTGGAGATTTTAAGTGGTAAAAGCAAAACTGTGAACCAGGTACATTTGGTCTCTTACATCTAGAACTACAGTGGGGCCTTGACTTACGAGTTTAATTCATTCCGTGACGGAGCTTGTAACTCAAATTACTCGTATGTCAAATCATAAAGTGAATGAGTGAGACACGTGATGCTGGGCTGATGTTGTGGCGTTCACTGTGACGTTTGCTGTGCCAGCTAGCGGTGGGGTATCTGAAGCTGGCATGTAACCTGAATTTTAGCTCGCAACTCAAAGCAAAAAATCAGCCGAGAGATGGCACGTATCTCGAAAAACTCGTTAGTCGGGACACTCGTAAGTCAAGGCCCCACTGTATTTTTGATAAGTAGAGAGCACTCAATAAAATATTTTTGAATGAATGCATGCATTTACAAATAAAGATCTTAATATAGATGTCTACATTAGACATTCATGTTTGGAAGCCTCTAGCAATTCTGTGGTAGTTAAGGCAATGGGTAGAATGAGTGAGATAGTTCAGAGATGCAGAGTAAGATCTGGACATGGTGGAGGACAGAGTCTGGGGAATATCAACATGAAGCAGTGAATGGAAGACTAAGAGTTCACAGAAAAATGTGACAGAGCAACCAAAAGGCCAAAGAAAAAGTCAGGAGACTTTATTTTCACAAAAGCAGAGGAGGGAGATTGTAGTCTTCACTTTCCAGTGCTGTAGAAAGGACTAGAAAGGCGAGTCATTGGTCATGAAGGAGGTAACTGATGGCCTTTGCTACAGAAACTTCAGGGGGAATACTGAGGGTCACAAATGTGATCTAAGTGGACTGAGGATCTTAAGACTTAGGAAAGTGAAACAATAGTGTAAGTTAACTCCAAATTTCTTGGAATAGCTCACAAGACCTTTCATGACATGGCCTCTGCCCATCTTTCTCGCCTCATCTGTAATTTATACCCTGAGCCTCAGACTTACTGTCCTGTGCTTCCCTGCCATGTCTTTACTCATGCTGTTCTCTTAGACCAGTGGTCGGCAACCTGCGGCTCGCAAGCCACATGCGGCTCTTTGGCCCCTTGAGTGTGGCCACGAAGTTTCAATTGCACTGTACGTGCGTGCCCACACGTGGTATTTTGTGGAAGAGCCACACTCAAGGGGCCGCAGTTTGCCGACCACTGTCTTAGACTCTTCCCATTTCTTGCACTCTGGCTGTCCAGCTCCTACTATTTCTTCAAAACACAATTGAAGAGCACTTCCTATTGGGCATCTCTCCCTGCCTGCCAGAATGATTTAGGTACCCCTTGTCTCAGGTTCCATGGCACTCTATGAATGTCATTATGATGGTGCTTGCTCCACTGTGTTGGCATTGTGTGCTACTTGGTCTGTCTCTCCCACTGGAAGGTGAGCTCCCCACACAGAAAATATACTTGTGTCTGAATCCTAAGCACCTAGCATGATGCACTGTATATTGTATAGTTTCAATAAATGCTTGCTTAATGAGTAAGTAAATAATTTTCCCTGGAAGTTTTCCATAGGGGAATTTCTGAATGAACAAAAACTGAAGGAACTACCAAGAGTTTTTTATTTTTCTTGGAATATACTGATAGAATTAAGAGGAAAAATGTATGGGGCTAGCAGTAGAAGAGCAATTTCTTTGCACCCAACTTTCCCACTAATTAGCTTTGTGATTTGGAATAAGTCGTTTCACCCTTTTGAGTCTCCAAATCTTTATCTGTGAAATGGGTACAATAGTGTCTATGATCCAGCCAAGATGATAGAGGATATTGTGGATTACCTAAATACTATCATTAGGGGGAGTATTTGTAATATAGAGATATCTGATTTTTTTTTTAAGCCTGGGACATATACTAACAGGGTATTGATGATTTTATTTGGGTGGTAAGGTTATTGCTGATTTTATTTTTATATTTTTTTACTTGTTGACAGTATTATAGATGTCCCCTATTTTCCCTCCCTTTCTCCACCTCCACCCAGCCCCCGCCCCACCCCAGGCCTTCACCACTCTGTTGTCTATGTCTATGGGCTATGCATATATGCATATTAGTTCTTTGGTTACTCTCTTCCCATCCCTCCTCCCTCCAATCTGAGATCTGTCAGTCTGTTCCATGCCTCCACTTCTCTGGACCAATTTTGTTCATCAGTTTATTTTGTTCATTAGATTCCACATATATAAGTGAGATCATGTGATAATTATCTTTCTCTGACTGGCCCATTTCACTTAGCATAATAATCTCCAGTCCATCCATGCTGTCTCAAAAGGTAAGAGATCCTTCTTTTTATAGCTGCATAGTATTCCATTGTGTAAATGTACCAGTTTTTTTTATCCACTTATCTACTGATGGGCACCTGGACTATTTCCAGATCTTAACTACTGTAAATAAACTGTTATGAACATAGGGGTGCACATATTCTTTCTGATTGGTGTTTCAGGATTCTTGGGATATATTCCTAGAAGTAGGATCAATGGGTCAAATGGGAGTTCCATTTTTAATTTTTTGAGAAAACTACATACTGTTTTCAACAGTGGCTGTACCAGTCTGCATTTCCACCAGCAATGTACTAGGGTTCCCTTTTCTCTGCATCCTTGCTAGCCCTTGTTTGTTGATTTATTAATGGTAGCCATTCGGGTAGGTGTGAGATGACATCTCATTGTCATTTTAATTTGCATCTTTTCACATGTCTGTTGGCCTTTGCCCTTTTTTAAAATTTTTAATTTTTTATCATTTCTCTTCCTGAATCTCCGAGCTTCAGAGCCACCTCCTAATTGGTCATTTTAACTTTACTTCTAACTCCTGGAGAGGTCTATGCCACATAGTAGCCCAATTGATCTTTCTAAAGGAGAGTTCAACAAAACACATCACTCATCTGCTTGGAGGAGGAAACTGTTTATTATTGCCTACCTCTACCCAGTTCCTCAAAGTCAAGGGCTCTCTCCATCTTGTTCTCTGCAATATCATCAGCACCCAGAATGATGTCTGCCACATAGAAGATCCCCCCATGCATACAGATTGTTTCACTTACTGATACTCCAAATCTCCAAAATGTACTACTGGTTTCCTGGTAGAAGATACAATTTTGCTCTGTTGACCACTCTCTGTGTCCAGACTCAATTAGACTCAATGAATAAATTTACTATTTACATATACATTCTATTCTGAATTAAGTCTACAGAAATTGTTCACATTTCATTTTTGCTTTTACATACCTTAAAAATCACTGATTTCTTTTAACGTAGAGAGGCCTTTATATAAATTATACTGCTTTATAGCCTGTTAGCAAAATGTTCCATGTACCCTTCAAACCTGTTTCCAGAAATTTAAACAATGCTATAGTATTGGAGGAACATATAAATGTTGAAAAGTGTTAAAATATTAGTATTGGGAATATGATTACCTAAAAGAAATAAAACATAAGAAAAGACTATTTCAAAATGGAATGAAGTCTTGATACAAGAAACACTATAAACAAGGAAGATAGCCTGCACCTTTTGATTATTGCTTCTGAAGAAATGGTGCCAGTTTTAATTTTTAATTACAAATGGCTATTTTGGCAGATGAATATGCCAAGAGAGCATGTTTTATCCCAGCTCAGTGGTGTGAAACTACTTAAAGTCCAATTGTTGAATAGCCATAGTTCATAGTTATGTTTAATGCTTTATAGATGTTTACATTTTAATTTCCTTTTTCTTCAACTATTTATAAGTATTCTATTTGAAATGGTATTTGGTTGCAACCTGGGAGATAGATTGCCACACAACTGCATGTTTTAATAATTATTGAAATTTTTTGATGTGTCTCAGATTTCAGATGATCCTTTGATCCTTTCATATCAGTTTGTCAGAATGAGTTTCCTAAATGTTACCAAAGTCATCTATTTCTAAACTTAAAAGTTTAGACAGGCCCCGCTACCACCCTGGAGTGACAGCCCACCAAATTGCAGCCAATGCTGCTGCGACCCTGTGGGCAAAATTCTGCCCACTGCCCAGCACAGCCCAGAAACGGTCGCTGTGGGCTCCAGGTAATGACATCACGTAGCAACTCCCGGCTTCCTCTCCTTAGCAACTAGCCTCCTTGCAGTTTCTTCAGCCCAGGAACACGACTTGCTTTATAGCCAGGTGCAAACATTTTACACTTTAACCAAATGTCTATAAAGCATTTCCCCGTGCCTCATCTCATTTAATCCTCACAGAAGTCCTGGAGTAGCTATATAGGAGACTCAGTGGAATCCTATTTTCTTTTCATTAGCCAGAAAAACAGAGATTTAGACAGTTTAGAAACTTGACTGGACTGAAAAGAAGTAAGAAATGGTGGACCTTGAAAATGACTTCAGGTTTTCTCACTGTGTAGAATATAGTCAAACACTGCTAAATATTTTACCCTTTGTTCTCCCTGTGTGATCTCAATAATAATCTGCTTCATGTTGATATTTACTGCTGTGTTGCTGACAATTACCTGAAGAGAAATTGGGGTGCTTCACTGGGCTGGAAAAAGTTTAGCTAAATCAGAAAGCAGGTCTAATTAAGCAAGTCTATATATATAAAGCTCTCACTGGTGCCAATCGCACATGTGTGTTTTGACCTGTCATTGTCGATTGTGAATTTGGTTGACACTTCTATTGTAGAGAAAGGGCGAATAGCGATATTAAAATATTTCTTCTAATTAATTTTCTTTCAATGTGCACAAATTCATGCACCGGACCTCTTGTTTAAAAATAAAAAGAATCTTAAAGTTATTCTTGATAATGTGGAGATTATATTATAATCTGAAATATATTTAAATTTAAGAATCTATGAAGGCACACACTTTTTAGAAACTTAGCCAAAGTGTTTATTTCCATTTATAGTACCTGTGAGGTAATTCTAGACTCTCTATTCCTTCTTCAGTCAGGATGACCTTTTATAATGATCATGTTATAATTTCTCTCTTTTAAACAGTCATTTGATTTTAATATTTAATTAACAGCCATATGTGTACCAGTTAATGGGCTAGAGGCTGGTGGTTCAAAAAAGGGAGGGATGTAGATGTTGACTTCAAAGAAATTCCACTGGGGAAGATGATTAGATTTGAATTCAATGATCAACTTTACCTTTATCAATTTGATGAGTATGAGCAAATTGCTTCCAATACCATCCATTAATTTGTAAAATAGGAATAATAGTATTACATCAAGGTATCACAATATTTTATATATATACATATATATGTATATAATTACACATAACATGGTCGCTGTTATTAAAAATGGAAAGAAAAATACAGGTATTGTGGAAGAGGGCTATACTGCTATATTAGAGTTCCAGGATTTTATCTTGTAGATGATAGACAGTCTTTGAGGTAGGTGGGGTTTAGGCAGATAATAATGCAATTGAATTTCCATTTTAGATTGATACTCTGCCAGCTATGCTATGAATGATGGCATGAAGAGAACAAACTGGAGGTAGGAGATCAATTTTGAAACTGTTGTTCCAACTTAGAAAAGACATAATTAGGACTTAGACTGAGACAATGATAGTATAGATGAAAAAAACTATGGCAATAGAATTGAAATGTATTAATGAATAAATGAATGTGGAAGCTGAGGAAGAGGGACAGAGTTGTTATTTCCCTATTCCTGTTTTGGGTAGTTGGCTAGATAATGGAGCCATTAAGATTAAGATAATGGGGATGATAAAATGAGTTTAGCTTTGGAGATGCTGAGCTTTTGGTGACTGTGGGACTTCCAACTATAAATGTCTAGCAGCTATAGATGAAGATTTAAAACATGTAAAAAAGTAGAGACAAGAGATAAAACTATGTAAAGATAGAGGGCAATAGGGGGTAGATGTTTAATGTAGGAGTTGCCCATTGGTGATCAAGGCCTGTGGGCAACTCCTTCATTAAATGTCTGCTCCCTGGTGGTCAGTGCACATCATAGTGACCGATTGTTCCATTGTAATGGTCGCTTAGGCTTTTATATATATAGAATGACAATGTTGTTCAAGCACCTACTGTATATGCATGGTAAATATTTGTTGAAAAAATGAATGATAGTTAAAATCTCTTATGACCTAGTACCAAAAAATTAGGTATAACTTTGTAGTATTAGGGCTGTTTGTTTCTGTCTTCAAGTTCTAATCAGCTCATGTTCTAATTTTTCTTTTTTTTAATTAAATCTTTATTGTTCAGATTATTACATTTGTTCCTCTTTTTCCCCCCCACAACTCCCCTCCACCCAGTTCCCACCCCACCCTCTGCCCTTACTCCCCACCCACTGTCCTCATTCATAGGTGCGTGATTTTTGCCCAGTCTCTTCCCGCATCCCCCACACCCCTTCCCCCCCCAAGAATAGTCAGTCCATTCCCTTTCTATGTCCCCGATTCTATTATAATCACAAGTTCATTCTGTTCATCAGATTATGTATTCCTTTGATTTTTAGATTCACTTGTTGATAGATGTGTATTTGTTTTTCATAATTTGTATCTTTACCTTTTTCTTCCTCTTCCTCTTCTTAAAGGATACCTTTCAGCATTTCATATAATCCTGGTTTGGTGGTGATGAACTCCTTTAGCTTTTCCTTATCTGTGAAGCTCTTTATCTGACCTTCAATTCTGAATGATAGCTTTGCTGGATAAAGTAATCTTGGTTGTAGGTTCTTGGCATTCATCACTTTGAATATTTCTTGCCACTCCCTTCTGCAAAGTTTCTGTTGAGAAATCAGCTGACAGTCGTATGGGTACTCCCTTGTATGTAACTGACTTTCTTTCTCTTGCTGCTTTTAAGAGTCTCTCTTTGTCTTTTGCTCTTGGCATTTTAATTATGATATGTCTTGGTGTGGTCCTCTTTGGATTCCGTTTGTTTGGGGTTCTCTGCGCTTCCTGGACTTGTAAGTCTATTTCTTTCACCAGGCAGGGGAAGCTTTATGTCATTATTTCTTCAAATAGGTTTTCAATATCTTGCTTTATCTCTTCTTCTGGCACCCCTATAATTCGGATGTTGGTACTCTTGAAGCTGTCCCAGAGGCTCCTTACACTATCTTCGTATTTTTGGATTCTTTTTTTATTTTGCTTTTCCAGTTGGGTGTTTTTTGCTTCTTCGTATTTCAAATCTTTGACTTGATTCTTGCGATCCTCTAGTCTGCTGTTGGGAGTCTGTATAGTATTCTTTATTTCAGTCAGTGTATGCTTAATTTCTAGTTGGTCCTTTATCACAACATCGAGGGTCTCACTAGATTTCTTGAGGATCTCACTACATTTAACGGCGGTCTCACCAGTCTTTTCGAGGGCCTTACTAAATTTATCGGCAGCTTCTAGACAGTTCTTGAAACACCTTAAAAGTGTGGTTTTGAACTCTATATTCAGCAGTTTGCTTTCCTCCATTTCTGTCAGTTGTGTCCTGTTTCTTTGTCTCCGCATTTTTTATGCTTTCTTGGTGCACCCCCTTGTGGTCTTTGTGCACAGTCTTGTTGTAGTTAAGCCTTGATTGTTGTAGGTAACACTGGGGGGATTTGACCTCCAGACCAATTGGCTGTGAGAATCAGCTGTGTCTGCAGTGGGAGAACTTCTGTCCTGATCTCTAGGGAGGTGCTAATCTAGCCTCTGCCTGAGGCTATCCAGCAAATGCCTCTGTGCAAGGCTTGGGTGTGGTGGGTCCCAGGGGATCAACAGGGTGGGAGGAGCGAGCAGTTATGGCTGCTCTGAGTCCTGCCTTCAGAGGCTCTGCTTCTCAGTGTCCCAGCAATTGCTGCAAGTACCTTGGAGAGAAAGCTGCCCTCGAGTTCCTACTGATGCCAGACAGTCCTGCTTCTCCCGTTTGAATCTGGGTCCCCAGAGACTCGCCCGGAGCTGGAACTCAGAGCCTGAGACTCCCTTCCGAATGAAAAAGACAACCACACCCTCAGCCGCCAGCCCGCTCTGCATGCACCTCCGCACCTTAGTATTTTACTTTCGCACCGCACCTTCTCTGAGTCTTGGTATGCTTTTCTCTTTCCTTCTAGTTGTAGAATTTCCACTCAGCCAGCCTTCCTGTGGTTCTGGGTGATGTCCGTTCCATCTTTTAGTTGTATTTTTGAAGTGGTTGTACGAGGCAGCAATCTCCGGTGTTTACCTATGCCACCATCTTGGTTTCTCTCCCATATGTTTTTAATCCTAATTTTCCATTAAGTTTTTCCTGGTAGCTCTGGCCTATTTCCATAGCTTTATTTGCCTACCATAGTGTTTATTATTTGGACCATATATTTTAGCTTTTAATTACATTTTTGCATTGTCTTTTAATTGAATCATTTATCTAATTCTTTACAAAAAAATTGCACCTAAAGAAATCAAAATGCTCTCTTTTCTTGTATCTTCTATGTCGTCAAGTCACAGCTTTTATTCTTTGTTTTTAATCAAAATTCACCTAGCGTATTGCTACCAGAGAGACTATTTAAATGCTACAACTTTTTTTCCAAACAAGAATTTCCTTAAATTCTCCTTGTTTAAATTGTAGAGCAACTTGCATTGCAGTCCCTAACTGCTATAATAGCTTCTTAATACCATTTCCTGTGAATGTTAAATTTCTAATTTATACTTTCATTGCAGAATACCTACGATTCACTTAAAAAAAATACCAGCAATTGCTTCATTTAAGTTTCATAATGGCTGAATATAGAACCATTTGCTTCAAGTTGATTTTATTTCTTTAAATGAATAAATAAAATACTCATGTGTGTGTGTGTCTGTGTGTGTGTGTGTTTATCACACTAATATAAATACATTTATTCTTTGTCTCTCCTCCCACATATACATTTTTTTCTGGATATTTCTCCCTTTCTGTCTCCCACTTGTCCTGTTGTACTCCCTCCCCCCAATTAAATCACTGTTAGTTGTTGTTTCTTCCTTCTTCTCTTTGCATCTGCCTTTCTGGAATGGTGTTTCTCTTCATTTCTTTTAACCATGTTGTATAATTTGATTTCTCTTCCTCTTAAAGCTGTCTGCTCTTAATCAAGAGATGCATTGACCCTGTAATTGCTTGTAAGCTCCAAGACTGCACTGCATAAGTAGACCGGGCCACCTAATTTACATATCACACTGCAGTAATTAACAGAGGCCTCTAGAAAGATGGCGAGTAGAGAACTTTTCTTGGGGTTTTAGTTAGGCTCAGATTTCTTAGAAAATAAGAAAGTGAGGGCTTAAAATTGCTCTCAGGTTTTTAAATATCTATCTATTACTTTTGAAATCTGGGGATACTCAGATATTCAGTGAATAATTTGTAAAAGGTCATACTTTACATTTTAGAAGTTGACTGCTATATACAGTTGGTAAATACATTAGAAATTATTTTTATTCTAGATGGAATTCTTATAGAAAAAGGCATATTAAAGAAGTCTAAATATATTTGTAACCTAGTTAAAAGTAGTTAACTTAAAAATATTTATCTCAGAGCCCGGCCAATGTTGCTCAGTGGTTGAGCGTTGGCTCATGAACCAGGAGGTCCCTGTTCAATTCCAGGTCAGGGCACATGCCAGGGTTTTGGGCTCTATCCCCAGTAGGGGGCATGCAGGAAGCAGCCTATTGATGTTTCTCTCTCATCCATGAATCTATCTCACTTTATGTCTCTCCCTTCCTCTCTCTAAAATCAATAAAACTATATTTTTAATTTTTTTTCTTTCATAGACTGTTAATAGTCATTATGAGTTTTCTTACTTAGTGAGCCAAGGAATAGATCTATAATTTGGCAGCAACGAGCTGCAGTTTTCCTATTTAATTGGGAGATTAAAGCATGGGCTCAAAATGCAATTGTCTTAAGACTGCATATAGGATAGGAAATTACCTGTATTTTTCCAAAGCATAGACTTTTGAATGCGATTTCCATAACCATTTATAGAATGGTAACCAAGTTTAGGAAATCCATTTCTCTAAACCTGTTTTCTCACACCTGATTGAATCTAGGACTGGGTGGAGTTGAAAATTTAGATACTTCTCTCTGTGTTTTGAGTCACTGGATACATTTCTCAGATTTCTGATTTGCAAAATTAAGAAATAATTCTTCAATGTTTGTTCAGTACCTGATCTCATGCTATGTGTAAGGCCCTGAGTAGGAACTACAGGGCTGAATGGAAATAAAATGCAGCCTGTTCTCTCAAGAAGGATATTAATTTATCATCTACTGAACTACAAAAACATCTCTCTGAACTGACTTAGGATAAAAGCAAAGATTGGCCCTTTTCCAGCGGCATTTAGCTATTGCTCCTATTGAAGGGATTTACAAGTTAAACTCCAGGATCACCATATAGAGAAATGCTGAATGTCAGTTCTCAAGAACCCTTGAGAAAGTCTGGAGTTGGGTGTCCAGCTGCCTGTGCAGGTGGGCGGGCATTCTGCTCAGGGCATTCCCACACAGAGACCAAACACAGGAGTTCCCACTGATCATAGTAATTTTCAAAGAGTAGTAATTAAACTAGTTAAACTAAATGTTCTAGTTAATAAAACATTCTGAGTATGTTTAATTTGCTCCAAAGTATTTTCAAAAATAGAAAAGAAACTGATGCTTCTTTATAATACTTTGGGGGTGTTATTTTTTTCTCCCTAAAATGGCTTATGAACAATAATGTAATCTAAAGGTGTGTTGTTGTTTTTTAATCAAGTGAAATGCCTGTTTATTTTCAGTAAACACTCTAAGTTTCTAATATTATTAACTTTTTTATTCTAGTACATGGAAGGAAAATATTACACCCAGCCTTCCATGGGGCTTAGAATTCATCCATTCACTTATGTATTCTTTCTTTCATTTATTCAGTACTTGAGTGCCCACCACAAACCGTGTTCTTGGAACATTGTAGAAATACTCCTTCCCATTTGATTTTTGATTAACTCTCTTCAGGCTTGTGAACATGACTCTTTTTTTCAACTAGAGAGTGGCACTTCAGAGTAAAGGGAAGGCCAGCAGGTGTAAGAATGGTTGTTCCTTGTGATCCCTAAGGTACTCTTGATCTAGCTCCTTAAGATTACAACCTAACCTTTCAGAAGAATTTCCGAAGTTGATAGGCAGTCTGGTTAAGGAATTACAAGGTGCCATTAAATTAGTTTTAAATTTACCATGCCAGATAAAATCTTATAGCAGTTTTGTTCCATCAAATGGAAAAGACTAAGAAGTTGAATGGCAATACAAAAGACCTGGGGGAACCTATTTATAACCTTCCAGATAGGATCTTGAACCCAAGGGGCATCTGTTCTTATTTAAGGTGTCCTTGACAACTGGAAGAAATACAGTCAGTTTATTTAGGGACAACATTTTTACCAAGCTTGATCATTCAAATTGGCATCCAAAATGTTTTCTTAGAAAAAAGACAGATAAGTTTCTTTAAATTCAGACCCACCAAGGGAAAAACACAATGAGATATTTTAGAATTAGCCCAACGGAGCAAGGTAGCTACCTTAGCCAAAAAGTCTTACTTCAGTCTTGCTCTGAGATGGTCTTACAGACCTTCCAAAGGTAGGACAGGAGACACACAAAGAAAGAAAACAAGAATTTAGTCATCACATTTGTGTCAATCATGTTGACTTCTAGACAGTCATTCAGATCACCAGTTTGATTTGACCATACTTCAGTGGCCCGTTATTCCCTTCTGTCAGTAGAAGGGAATAGAAGGCATTCCACTGAAAGTGGAAGTTACCTTCAGCAGGAAAGATTCCCTTACATGGTTCCAGAATTTTTGCTTCCAGTGTTGGACTCGGTGTGTTCCTTTACAAATTACTATTCCCAAACTAGTTGGGTCATGCCACCGAGAGCCGTTTTCCAGGGCTAGTGGGTATGGAGTTTTATTCCAGGCTTCGGGGCAGGAAGTGAATAATAAAAATAAGTTCATAGATGGCACTAAAGTGAGGTCGCCTAGACAACCTTAAATAAGAAGAGTCAAGAAACCATCACATTGTGCTGAAGAAAACAGAATATCCCTCTAATTTAAGGGCAGATACCATAATTCACAACTGTTATCAGTGAGAGATCATCCATTTTTCCTACCAAAAAGGTTATGGCAATTACTTGAACCCATTGTTTTGTTTTGGTTTGTTGTCGATCCAAAGTCATATTGCAATCTTAATATAGATTTCCAAAGCACATGATAATACACTTAAATGATCTATTCACAATATATCTGTTGTACGCTTTTTTATTTTTATTTTTTTAAATATATTTCTTTATTGATTTCAGAGAGGAAGGGTGAAGGAGAGAGAGATAGAAGCATCAATGATGAGAGAGAATCATTGATCGGCTGCCTCCTGCATGCCCCCCACTGGGGATTGAGCCTGCAACCCAGGCATGTGCCCTTGGCCAGAATCGAACCTGAGACCCTTAAGTCCGAAGGCTGACGCTCTATCCACTGAGCCAAGCCGGCTAGGGCTGTTGTACGCTTTTTTAAAGACTTGCTTCAGGAGCCACATGTGAAGTTAGTGGTTTACCTCAGAATCAGTGTCTGGGAGGAAGTGAGGTGCAGCAACATAGCATGACAAGGGCCTGGCCTGGAGTCTTTGTTCTGGGAACAGGAAGAAAGAGAGAATAGGAGAAATTTCAAAGGGAAAATAGGACTTCTTAGTCTTTGATTAGAGTCTGGTAGGCAAAAGAGATAAAAGAATCAACATTTCCAAGCTTTCAAGCAAATGCGACTGTGACCAAGCAGAAGTTGCTTAATTTTGTTTTAGGGAGAGACCAGATATATAAGTAAGTGGACATGTAACCTATTTTGGCTTTGGGAAAGAAAGACAGAGGGCCATTAGTTACCAATGAGGTGATGGATGAAGAAATAATAAAGGTGTTGGGAGAAGAATGTAGGGAGAGAGTTGTAGGGAATACCAACATTTGGGGAGAAAAAAAGAGAGGAAGGGGTTTGTGAGAGAGACAGAAAAAAAGACTAGGGCAGTGTTCGGCAAACTTATTAGTCAACAGAGCCAAATACCAACAGTACAACAATTGAAAATTCTTTTGAGAGCCAAATTTTTTAAACTTAAACTATATAGGTAGGTACATTGTTATTAACTTAATTAGGATACTCCTAAGGCTTAGGAAGAGCCACGCTCAAGGGGCCAAAGAGCCACATGTGGCTCGCAAGCCGCAGTTTGCCGACCACAGGACTAGGGCAATATGCCAGGAATCAGCACAGATGCCCCTTGTGTTCAAGATCCTATTTTGAAGGTTATAAATGGATTCTCCCAATTGTATTGCCATTCAGCTTCTCTGTCTTTTCCATTTGATGGGGCAAAATAAAACTGCTATAGGCTTTTATCTATAGGAGGACCAAGTCTCAATGAAGGGATTGCAAGTGGATGAGAGGATTATAAAGAAGAGAAATGAAGATGTAAACATAAAAAAGGAGCAATAATGTAGAAAGCTGGGATGTGGGAGGAGGGGCCAGAACCTAGAGGAAAACCTGATGGTTAGGAGTAGACAGCATCAACAGGGCAGCACCATGTGTTAGGAGGACATCCAATATCACAGGGGGGGAAATCATGTCCCAGAAATAAGGCCAAAATAACCCAGCTATTGGGTAGTATGCTGGCATAGAAATCAGCATCCCAGAAGGGTGAGAGGTATCCTGGAAGGTCTAACTGGAATGAGGACTCCAGGGGAGAGGTGTTCAGAGAGCCTCCTGAGAAAGCAGGGAAATCTGGTTTGAAAGCAATCTTGCAGCCTCTAAGAGAGATGTTGATAAGTGCAAAGCAGTTCTAAAGAGTTTGAGATAAGACACCAAACAGTGCCAGGAGGGGAAAAGGAGGAGACAGATTAGACTGTGTAACTGACAGTTCAATGGTTGAAGCGTGAGGGAGAATGACTGATTAGGAAGCAACAGAGTCAAACTAAATCTTTATTTTCTAAGTACCTGGAGGTGCATACAAATATAAAAGCTTAGGAAAAGTTTCCCTCTTCCCCAAGGGGAAAGATTAAAGTAATTGAAAGACTATCCGAGATCCTAGAAGAAGAGAGAGAGGGGGTTTAGGTAAATACAAGGTTGGGATGTCAGCTTTGGGGTGTGATAAGGCAGCAGGAGGAGGTGGATAACATGGTTAATGACAGCAGTAAAGACCCTGATGGAGTTTGCGAGACCAGGTGGGGGACTCAGTGTGTGTGATTCTGAGAATCTCTTTGACAATGGTGTGCGGAGGATACTTCAAAGCAGATGGAACCACACACAACCCAGAGCTGGCAACCATGTGCCCAAGGTAAAGCAAATGAGAAATGCTCTAGAAGCCCCAGACACTGAACACGTGGGACCCTGAACAAACCTCTAACATCTCTCAGCATCGACCGCCTAATCCATGTGGAAATGTGCAAGTGTGAAGGCTCCTTATGCAGTGCGCGTGCACACACACACGCACACACACACACACAGTGTTCCTACTCCCTAACCAAATATGGTCTTTAACCTCTTTAGAGTTGGAAATACTGCAATAATAGGCCCAGGTAAAAATATGTGCTTAATGAATACATGAGTGAATAAAGGAATTAAAGTGGTATATTGTTTATTTTACAGCAGCACTGTATTTGGTGACAAGATTATATGGTCAGAGAGTCCCCGCCAGCAGTCACCAACCAGTGGTCCATGGACCACTGGGTGATCCGTGAGGCCCGAAAGGTTGGTGACCACTCCCTGAGCTTGAACAGAAAGATTTTTCTCAGAAATCAAGAGACATATTATAATCCCTTTTATTTTTAAATACATGGATAAAGCTTACATTGGAAAAAATTGCCAGAGGCTGCTGCTTTGCCACATTTAAGTAATAGGATTGCAGAGCTGGGAGGACCTTTGGTCACCTACTCTCATGCTGTCCTTTTTCAGATGGGAAGACTGAGACTGGGGAGATGTGAACTCCCTGGTGGCCGGGCCTTCCCACAACCCTCGCAGAAATAGCTTCGGTGTTAAGCCCTGTGATCTGCCCTAGCTTCCCTCTTGTGAAGATTCTCTAGGGTTTAAAAAAAGATGAAGAGTGACATTTATTTCAAATCCTATTGTTGGTGCAACTATTATATGAAGAATATTGCATTAAAAAGCATTTTAGTACCCTTTCACTGTGTGTATGATCAGAGAAAATATTTCTCTTTTACAATTCCTAAAAACCAGCAAAAGATATTAATGTCCATGACTTTTCTTTCTTCTAAAGAAGTCAAATCCTAAAGAAATACTGTCTTTGAGGCTTAAAAATATATTGACTTCCTCTTTACAGTCTCCAATAAATGGATAGATCAAGTAAGAAACAAATTAATATTTATATCTTCAGTTGCAGCACTGTGGTTTCTTTCCAGATATGAAAATTTTGTGAGAAATATCTCCAGAATTTGAGCAAATGGGAGTGGGAGTGGGAAAGAATATATATAAATGTTATATGAGAATTCCAAAAGCGTTTTTCTCTCCCTCTGTATCTCTTTCTGTCTCTCTCTGCTGCCTCTCTCTTTCTGTCTCCCTCATCATACTTGGTAAATTCATTAGAGGAAAGTAAATGTGTCCATCCAGAAATTCATCTGCATAGAAATGTGAAACCGATCTAGCTTATATGTCCAAGAGAGTCCCACGTAGGCAGGTGCAGCAGGATGAGCTGACCCTACCTTCTGAAAATCCTTGCCCTATTTCATGAGAGGTTAGGCATATTCCCAGCTTTGTAAGCCCAATATCTTTTTTTTTTTTTTCTAATGTGAATGGTTAAAATTTCCTTAAACTTTTTTTTCACCTCCTGGTATTTCTTTGTGTATATCTCATAAGATCTTCATGGTTAATATTACCATTAGAAAATTAGTGGTTTCAAGAATGAATTAGGAGGTGAAAGGAATTTGGGCGTTTGTTTAAAATTATTGAGTCACATGCATACATTGAGAGTGTGTACTTTATGTGCTTCTTCAGGCATCTTCTTATTTTTGCTAGGAAAGTTTTGAGGCCAAGAAGTGACTTGGAGAAAACAAAGGACTCTCATTTACTCTTATGAATAATTCATTATGTCGTAAGTTATTCCTATGAGTTTCAAATATTGACAGTACTCTTTCTTGGTCCTCATAACCCCCCTCACTGATGGTCCTAATTCAGTGCTGCTTCATTCACTACCCAAACACAGCCAGCAGGTGTGCTGAGGGGTAGAAATCAGGTAAAGGAGACACCTGCTTCTCTTTGGCCACATGGCTGTTGCTTTTTTCCTTAGAGAAGACAGTTGGTTTGGTGCCACAAGATAAAGAGCACTTTACAAAGGTCATCCTTTGTCTTGGAACAGATTTATACACAAATGCAGAGTACTTACATTGGCCCACAAAAAAATGGATGCTGAAGTCGTTAAACCCTGACCTTACCTACCCAAAGAAGTCTGGTTTTGTGGCATTTGTTAAACATCCTCAGTGCAGTAACCTGTGCTCAGCCACATCAAACTCAGGGCAAATCCCCATCCCATGTATTAATGTCAATCTATTAAATTTTTTGATGGCTTCTAAAGACAGCCTCAGCTACTATGTATTTATTACAAAGGCCAGAGTTTTCTTTCATTCAAAGATCTGGGTTGTTTACAAACATGTAAGCAAAAGAATGTTCCCTGAAGCATTGTTTTGGCACTTAAAAAAAATCAGAAACAACATAAAACCCTATCATTAGCAACTGGTTAAATCAATGATGGCAACATTGTCCAAGGGAAAACTGAATTCTTTGAAAAGAAAAAAGTAAAAATGCATGACGTTGTATAACGTGGTTTCTAAAGGAATTATTAGGAGAGAAAAAAAACAAGGTGTAAGACTGTATGTAGGATACACAAGAATCCACTTTTGTAACTTAAAAAAATACACACACTCAGTAGATGCTCATTATTCATGGTACTTAATGGTTTATAAAGTCACTGCAAACCAAGAATTTGTGAAGACCGAATTATTGCTCCTAGCAGAAATACAGGGTTGGAGCCTGGCCGGGCATGACTCAGTGGCTGAGCATTGACCTATGTATGAACCAGGAGGTCAAGGTTGAATTCCTAGTCAGGACACATGCCAGGATTGTGGGCTTGATCCTCACAACTGGGCATGCAGGAGGCAGCCATCAATGATTCTCTCTTATCATTAATGTTTCTCTCTCTCTCTCCCTCTCCCTTCCTTTATGAAATCAATAAAAATATATTTTTTTAAAAAAGAAAGAAAGATAAGTTTGGACTTCTTGGAGTTTTTGGTCATATTTTCATCAACCAATTAATACATAACCCAGTTTTATGTGTGTTTTTGTTTAAAGGCATGTTATTTAATGTGTAATTGATTTATTGATGTTAAATTCATAGCCAGTAGCACTATAACTCACATCTGAATGAAGCTTACGTTAGATGTATGTTCTCTAGAAGGCACATCCCATCCTTCTTGAACTTGAGAACTTTAGAGAGCACTCAGCACTATAATATACAGCAAAATACCCCCCCCCCCAAAAAAAAAAATTCAAACAGCATGGCATTAAGCAGACCTTGGAAAGGACCCTTGTTTGCAATATGGGAGCTGAAACAAGAAGGCAGAGAGAATCACTACGTTCAGTGTCAGCTGGGAAAGTGAGCATCAGGAGACTCAGATGTTTGGTGGCCCTTTGCATGTCTATAGATGCCCAGCAAGCATTGATTTCAAGGTTACAAACACAGTTTATGAGTAAGCAAATTCAGAGATATGAAATCTACAAATAATGAGGATCAGCAATATAGTATATGCACCCTGCATTTATGCAAATGGAAAGTTCTGAAAGGACTAAAAGAAACTGCTTGATGGAAGTGACCCTTGGATAATAGAACTGTAGGGCAGGAGTGAGACAAGGTGCACCTTTTATTGTAACTTTCTCTGTCCCATGTGACTTTTTGTTTTTACTGAGGACATGACATATACCTTCTCCTCTGTTCTCTCTCCTCCTGCCCTACCACCCCCACCATCTATCTCCATTCTCTCAGCAAGTCATGTGCATTTTCTGAGATTTCATTTGAGCCAAATTTATCATAGTGAACACCCACTGAACCAGGTTCTTGTAAAGTTGGCCAATATAGTTTTGCAGATGGAGAGTGTTTTACAATTGCTAAGAATGATATTCAGAACAGGGGTTCTCTGGGTAATGTGTGTTATAGACTATTACCCTGTCTCCCAGCTCCCTGGGGAGGCCTGGCCTTCAGGGCACGTTCAGTCTGCCAAATACTCTTGCTTAAATTCTTATCATAGACTGTAGAATGGAAGCTTAGTAAGTAGGAAACAAATTAAATAATATTAATGCTATTATGACAGTTACCAAATAGATGGGTGGTATTTGTGTGGAAATTCCTTTGGGGAAAATCCTAGGGTCTGGTCTCTCCCCACCTTCCTCTTGGGGGCAGAAGATGTAGCAAGTCCCTGGGGTTTGGTCCCCGCTGACTTCATGCTGGGCTCAGACAGAGTTCTTGAGTCCCACCTTCCCCAGGTCACCCAGAACTCAGGAGCATTCATTTCTGGCTTGTCCTCAGCTCATAGGCTGGTTTCTTTGATTATTTTGAAATCTTGCCATTCACAACTTGTAACTTTAGAAAAGAGGGAAAAGCTTTAGTTTGTCTAATGTTTCCTTCCTTGCATATGCCATGATGTTCTTTTCCTTTACTACCCATGAAAGCCTGAATAGAAAGTAACCTCCCTGTGAAGGCTTTCTTTCTAATTAATCTAGAGATTTCCACTTCCCCCAGGTACTTCCTGTGGTGTACTGTTGCTAAGCTGACAATGAGCAAAGGAAAAGAAGTATAAGGCATGTCCACATCTAATTATAGCTGGAATTCATTAGTTTCCCATGTCACCCTATGCCCATTGTTAGTTTATAATCTAAAATAATTCAAATTTCTGTATAATTGGATTTCTGCCACCCATCACTGTATCTCTTCTCCAACATTGAGAATACTTCTTTTCAATATGTTTATATGCATACTAGTATACATATATATCCTCAAAATGTGTGAGAACACCCCTTCAGTGGGGGAAAAATACAGAATTGTAAAGAATAACTTTAGCAACAAATGGTGAGTTTATTTTAAGAATAAACTTTATAAATGTATGGACCTCTAAAAATAAAAATAGAAAAATTTCTCAAACATTTATTTTTATTACCAAATATGACAGTTACCCACAGTGGAACAGACTGTAGTTATTACTGATCCTATGTCTGCAACACACAAGGGTTTAGGAAGAAGCACATGGATATCTATTGGTCTTTACACTTTACAGCTCTATCTACACAGGAGCCTTCAGTCAAGTAAAGGGACCTGTTGGATCAGAACCTGTGTGCAGTGAGTGTGCTGCATTGGTCAAGGCTTTCTTGAGTTACTGAGGATGCCTTTTGGCTGGTAACTACCTGGGATCAAATTCTCCATGATTGGTCTAATGTCACTTAGTCCAGAGTGTACATTGTAAGGATGGGACTGCTGCCCACTGGCAAAGGCACAGCCTAGTGCATTGCCATATATATATTTATTTTTATTATATAATATGCTAAGTTTTTTATTATATATTTTTTATTATATATTTTTATTATATAATATGCTATTTTTATATATAATATGCTAAGTGTCCGACTGTCCGAGAAATGATGTCATGAAGCAACTCCTGGCTTTCTCTCCCTAGTGACTAGCCTCCTTGCAGTTTCTTCAGCTCAGGAAGAGGACTTGCTTTATAGCCAGGTGGAAATACTTTACACTGTAACCAAATGTCTGTGAAGCATTTTCCTGTGCTTCATCTCATTTAATCCTCACAGAAGTCCTGGAGTAGGTAGATAGGAGACTTGGTGGAATCCAATTTTCTCTTCATTAGCTGGAAAACGGAGATTTAGAAAACTTAGAAACTTGACCCGACTGAAAAGTAAGAAATGGTGTACCTTGAAAATGACTGCAGGTTTTCTCACTATGCAGAATATAGTCAAACACTGCTGCAGTTAAATATTTTACCCTTTGTTCTCCCTACATGATCTACAATAATAATCTGCTTCATGTTGATATTTACTGCTGTGTTGCTAACAATTACCTGAAAAAGAAGTTGGGGTGCTTCACTGGGCTGGAAAAAGTTTAGCTAAATCAGAAAGCAGGTCTAATTAAGCAAGTTTATTCTATATCTAGAAAAGGCTAAATTGGCTTAGGCATGCGCGATATAAAGCTCTTGCTATTGCCAGTTACACGCATCTGTTTCCATTTGTCATTGTGGATCATGAATTTGGTTGACACTTCTATTATAGAGAAAGGGCAAATAATGACATTAAAATATTTCTTCTAATTAATTTCCTTTCGATGTGCATGAATTCGTGCACTGGGCCACTAGTCTATCTATATAAACAGGGAATATGCTAATTAGCCGAGCATCATGACCACTCAGGAGGAGGCTGCATCAGGATCACTCAGGATGAGCTGCACATGCAGATGGGCGGGAGGGGACTGTGTGCCGCCCCCACCCCAGCGGCCTCGGGGAGGCTGGGGCTGGGGTGGGCCAGAGTGGAGCCATAACACACGGAGAGACAGAGCGGCTGGGGCTGGGGGCGGGCCGGAGCAAAGACACAACACACAGGAGCACCTGCCCCCCCCCCCCCCCAGCGGACACAATGCGGCAGCCCTTGCTAGGGTCAGGCACAGGTGCTGGTCTCCCGCGGGGTGCCTCCTTGTGCTGGGCCTCTAGTTTATGTATAATACCTTCTAGTCATATCTGTGAGCACTGAGATATGAGTCACCATTACTTTGTGTACGTTAGTCACATTTGAAGGGGCTCTTCTTACTTACTAGTCCTCTAAGCCTCTTTAATGATTAAAATCTTCAAATGCATATAACTATTTCTTTTGTAGGCAGAGCCATGAGCAAAATCACACATCGTCACTAAGGTGCCTTAGTGAACATAAGCATAGAACAGTCAGTTTCTGATTAAGACTTGTAGATCTAGGTCCATTGCCTATTCCTATCCTGACTCTGTATCAGGGCTGTCGTAGATGCCTTCCATTCATAGCCCTTGATGAGACTGCCATTGCCTAGGCCTCAGGGCACACCAGCCTGCTCCCTGTTTTCATAAATAAAGTTTTATTGGAATGCCACCCTACGCATTCATTTATGTATTGTCCATGACTGTTTCCATGCTATAACAGCAGAATTAAGTAGTTACAACAGTGACCTTATGGCTCACAAAGCTGAAAATGTTTACTCTCTGGCTGAGTAAATGTTTATTATGATGTCCATTCAGAAAAATCTCTTCTCTATCATGTGATCTTGCCCTTGGCAGATGTCTTATGGAGACATGGGATGAAACACAAACATGGTAAGTCAATTGTGGTAGAGGTGAAACTGAAAGGGTGCCATTAGTTGGAGTTCAGGTCCTGGACAGTGAGGGAGAGTATAAGGCAGAGGTATGAGGAAGCAGAAACACAAGTTAAGTAGAGGAACCTAATCAGGGTACAGAGGGCAGTGGATCAGAGCCAGAGAAAAGCGAGATGTTATAAGATGAGAGAGAGAAAGACCAGATTGCCCAAGATTAGCTTGTTCCTCAAGCTCCAGGGGTTTCAGATAGCTGCCCAATCACAGGTGTACGTACATCAACCTCCTTTGTATAAGGCAGTAGTTCTCAACCTTCTGGCCCTTTAAATACAGTTCCTCATGTTGTGACCCAACCATAAAATTATTTTCATTGCTACTTCATAACTGTAATGTTGCTACTGTTATGAATCATAATGTAAATATCTGATATGCAGGATGGTCTTAGGCAACTCCTGTGAAAGGGTCGTTCGACCGCCAAAGGGGTCGCGACCCACAGGTTGAGAAACACTGGTATAAGGCAAGGAGCTCTTTTTGCAATTAAAAGAGAAGGACTAAAAGAGACTATGTATTATGTATTATGTATTATGTATTATGTATTATGTATTATGTATTATGTATTATGTGGCAAATTTAGTTCCCTTATTTTTAAGTTCCCATGGGAATGATTCCCCTTTAGGATCTCAGTTGCCAATAAGCACCAATAAACTAGCTTGGGCAGAAAATTCATTTGATATAGTGGAAAAGGGCCACGTTGGTAGAAAATTTAAATATAATGTCAACTCCAATTAAGACATCTCCTACTTAATGAAATTAACATTCCCCCTTTTATTTTATTTATTTAATTATCCGACAAATATTGGAGACCTAAGTATAAAGAACATGTGCATGACAGCTTGGTGGATAAGAACAAGTGCATAACAAGACTCACCCCCAGGGAACATAAGGAATCTTCTAAGAAAGTTGGGCCAGGTACACCAACAACTACCATACAGAGAAACCAGTGGTAATTAAATTTAGTAAATATTTATAGCAGACTCATTATGTACTGAAGCATAATGCCAGGCACCATGGATATTGACATAGATGAGGCTGAGACTTTGACCTTGGAAGAACAGTAAGTAGTGCTGTGCACGAGGAGAAGGGAGATTGCTTCCTGACCAGGGGAGCCAGTGTGGGGGGGCAGGCAGATGGGCGTTTGAGATGTAATGAGATTGCCCCTTGCAGCATCATGGGTAATAGAAAAACAATATATCCATAAAGAGAATAATGAGTAAATAACTGGCAGTGTCATCATATGATAAAATACCACTCAGTAAGTAGTTGAAAGGAATGAGAGCTACATGAATCCATAGTGATAAATCTCAGAACTAATGTTGAGCCAAAAATAAGGTGCAAAAACATTCTTACAGTATGAGACCAACTATATAATATTTTAGAACACAGAAACCAATCCTTCTGTATTGCTTACTCTAACATACACATATGGTATAAATATTTTTTTAATATTTAGAATTGATAGATACAACAATAGCTTTTAAAGCTGGGGAAAGAAGGAGGGAAGTAGGATGGAGGGAGCAGGTTTTAACTGTATCTGAATATTTAAATCTTTTGTTTTAAAGGCCTAACCCTGAAAGAAATATAGCCAAATGGGTGATGGGTACCTGGACATTCATTTTACTATTTTTAGACCTTTCCTGTTTGAAATATCTCAGAAGAGGAAAAAAGAGAGAAACCTAAGTGTGTGTGTGTGTGTGTGTGTGTGTGTGTGTGTGTGTGTGTGTATGGAGACATTCCAAAGAAAGGAAATGTGGATGGTGACACTCAGTTAATCTCCTCAGCCATATGATGTGGATTAGAATCCAGTTTTAGCTCTGAGCTCCTCGGTTTTATTGTGTGCTTAATCGTATTAGTCAGCCAAGTGAAAGTCACTCTGTGATAGAGTCAAGGCGCTATTTCATGTGGTCAAACTAATAAATGAAGCCTGGAGATGGTTTGAGCACAGGCTGTGTCCTGCCACAGGTGTGCAGCTGTGCATATATGGGCAGCAGCAGAGAGGTTTGCAACTGAGGGGCAAATATGTCAGGAATCCCTGGCCAATACTTCTGCTGCAAAAACAAGGTTCCAAATATTTAGGGGTCACAGCTCCTTTCAGAAAATGAGCAAACTATGAACTGTCTCCTTAAACAAATATGCACATGTGCATGTACATACACACATGATTGCACACATTTCCTGAATTTCATAGACCATGGGACCTGAGAACCTGGCTTAAGGACCTAATGGATAGACACACTGCCTCAGATCAATGAGGCAATGGTCAAATTCTCCAGGCAAGACAACTAATGGTGCAGTTTCTGTGACTATGCACAGGATTCTGGATGTGGAGTTGCAGACTTCTTAAAGAGCTTGTGTCACTTAATGAGATGCCATAGGTGCATTGATTTAGATAGCCTGACCATGGAGCACAAATGACCAAACTCTTCAGAATCTGCCCTTGCTCTAATGGTTTTGTCATGGTTCTCGAATAGTTCTTTTAACAGTGAAGCCACTGGGCACAGAAAATGTTTCAGCTCGCCCTGCCACCTCATGTGCAGTCATCTGGGATGGTGTAATCCAGCTGAGGGATTGCAAGTGAAAGGAAATTCAGATGACAGGCAAAATGTTGGCAACCCACTCCGACCACCAATGTAGAATATAACTCAGGAATGAAAATTTGTTAAAAGGTCAAGGCAACACGAACTTAACACATTTTTATTCACCAGGTGGTAAATAGAAATGAAGTCCCAGAAGCTTGGTTTATTGAGTAAATATTGCAGTGACTGACATATCCAAATATATTTAATACAGACAGTCTCTCCTTGCGAGTGTTGTGTTTCTTCTCTGACTGTTACACATTTTTATTCATGATATAAATACATAGTGACTCTTTTGTAATCCTAAACTCCATTTTTTCCATTCTTCTGAAATATATCATTATTGCTTTGATCAGACAATTAAAATGCGCTTCTGTGAGATATAAACTAAATTTCTTTTTCTTCTTTCTTATAATTTAATCTGTATCAGACCATTCATCTAGTAATTGTTGTTCTCATAATTTACCGTAACCATTTTATTTTTCTCTGAACGGGCTGACTAGCTAAAGTATATAAAAGCAGTGACTCATAAGCATCTATTTTGAAATAACCAATATAAATAGGTGCAGTCTGGTGATACCACATTTTAAACAACTGTCCAGCCAAATGAAATGTAAAAAGAAAAAGAAAAAGTCCTGCAAGGACCTTGAAATGTGTGTTTCAAGCTGACTTTCAGAACAGGTCCACATTTATATAGCTCTGTGAAAAGCAAGGCAAAAAGAAAACAACACAGAAATTCCAGAATATTTTCAAACTGGCTTAGGCATTTTGACACTTTGCTATTTTTCTCTGCCAGGAGAGTAATGAATGGTTTGTCCTCTGGGGGAAAAAATCCATTTAAAAGAGAAAATATTTTAAATTTTTACCTTTCCAGAAGGAAAAAAAAAAAAAGAGTAGTTCTTGGTAGTGGGAGGGGAGAGGATATATGTGAATAGGAGGGCACAATTCAATGTATTTGTGTAGGGTCTTGTTTATTTGTAATTATTTTCTCTTTTTTTGTTCATCACACATTTACAAGATGAGCACTGGTGATACAAAGATGAAAGCAGTAGCCCCTGTCTTTAAGTAGTTATAATTTTAAGGAGAAACCTGAGGAACCTGCGTGTGCCATGAGAATACAGTAAGCAGCAACTAATTCTGTGGGGCACGGAGGAGAAAGATAGTCAGGGGAGGTGATGCTTACGTTAGATGGATGAAGGATGCCAACGGTCAGCTTGTTTGAGGCGACAGGTGGGCAGGATTAGGAACAGAGGCCAAGTGCAGGAGAGAATAATTTGAGAACTCCTGTTTCTTGTGAACTGTACATTTTACCTTGTGTGTGAAGGTGAGATAAGAGGTAATGTTTCTGTCTTCTTAGAGCTGGTTCTCAAGCCTTTTGTCCATATATTTAATGTAGTTTCCTCCTCACTGTACCACAATTACCTGATAACCCTTTAGTCTGCTCTGTAAAGTTCTCAAGAGCAGGAACAATATTTCATTTGTCTCTATTCCCTAGTGCCTACCATGGGACCAGGCACCAGGTGTGTACAAAATGAATGTTCTGCTCTGGCCGATTTGGCTCAGTAGATAGAGCGTCAGCCTGCAGACTGAAGGGTCCCGGGTTTGATTCGGGTCAAGACCATGTACCTTGGTTGCGGGCACATCCTCAGTAGGGGGTGTGCAGGAGGCAGCTGATCGATGTTTCTCTCTCATCGATGTTTCTAACTCTCTATCCCTCTCCCTTCCTCTCTGTAAAAATATCAATAAAATATATTTTTAAAAAAAGAATGTTCTTTTGGTGGAATTGAATGAATGAAAGGATAGGTGGATGGATGGATGCTCTGTATTTATAAAGAAATGTACTTGGTCTATGTTTGCTTTAGTGGAATAAATTACATAGGAAGAAAAAATGCAATACATTGGGTGTGGAAGTATGTAAAAATATTTTTATTAGAAATATTCTTGGAATTTATTACAATTTAGAAATTATTTCCCCCTATGCCTGGTCCTTCCAAAATTTCACACTCATGCATACACCAGTACACTTGTCAAGTTGTTGGACTAAACTCTTCTTTGATTTGGAAGTATATTCTTTCATTGAGATGACAGTTTCTACCTAGTAATGAAAGTTTTCCAATTAAAACACTGTGCAAGGTGTAGCTCAATTTTATGAAAATAAACAGCTTAACACACTGGCAAAAAAAAAAAAAAATCTTAATTCTGTTAAACTCTTTAAAATTGTGTTACATGTCAAAGAGTACACCTTTTAACTACCAATGGAGGAAAAATAAAATAGCTCTGGAGACACAAGGAGAGCAAGCAGACAGCTGGAATTTTGGGGAAATGTCTGTGGTATTTGGGTTTATTTTTAAGGGGAAAAAAACTTTTTCATTAAATTTTATAACACAATAACATTTTAAAAACTTATAAGAATCTTTATAATACTGATGTAAAACCCACATTATATTTTATTCATGAATTACCATTTGTTTTTTGATGGGGGTGAATAGGGTAAGAAACATGGTTTCAAAAGCCTCTTCCATCTCCTTTAATTACCTCTTCCTTGCTTCTCTATGCATACACTCACACCTGAATATTCACATCTTTTTCTTTTTCTTTTCCATGGGACCTATCTGTAAACAACCAGTACTATACATAAATTTAAAAACACTTCAAGTAGTCACTAAGACATTAAAAGGAAATCGAACATAAAGCATTCTGTAATGTGTAGGCAACTTTAAAAAGTGCTTGAGACAGAACCAAAAAAAGAGAGAGAAAGAAGCTTTCTAGTCTTGTGTCTTTTTTCAGATGAAGAAGTTGTAATTATTGCTTCCTTTGTGGAGTGGGATATTAGCGCCTATGAATCATTCTCTCCGACTTAGAGTCCCACTCACTTTTCTTTCTCCCCAGTGTTCCCTTCTCCTCTCTTCCTTTTCTTTCTCCTCATTTTCCTCCCTCCTTTCCTTCCTGCAAAAATCCCAAAGAGCTTGGTGGTGATTCTCTAGAATGGAACTGGGAATAGTTCTCACTTCCTTCCATTCCCGACTTGTGCCAAGCACGGTTAAGGATGTGAAGAGGACCTGAATATCCTCGGCTCCTTTCGGCTTTTTCTGATCCATATCACAGCCAACCTCTCCCCCCACCCTAGTCACAGGAATTGCTCTGGGGCCTTTGGAAAGGTGGAAGGCACACTTATTAATATCAAAATGGCTGCGTTCTATTTTAATCCTGAAAAGAGGTTCTATACCAGTGAACAAGGAACACTCCCTGCTCGTTAGAAGACACAGGTCAACTCAGCTTCACAAGTTCTTCTGAGTATGGTCTTAAACAAGGAAACCTCCCGGTCCCAGTTTCCTCATCTGTAAAATGAGAACGGTCAGACCTGCCTCACGGAGGTATCATGAGGACTATGTGAAATGATGTAAGTAAAAAGCCAGGCACCCAGCTGGCGCCTAGTTCAGCATCCTGGGTATGTTCTCCGTTGTAGTGGAAACCTGTACCCAAAAATCACAGGCACTTGCAGATTCTAGGACTTCCCATAGGGTGTTTATTCCACAAGAATAGGTTTCAGTTTATTTTAGGAGAGGGGCATCTCCCTTAGATTCACTACAATATGTTTCAGCTGCCACAGTTTCTGACTCGCCCATGCCTTAAAGCCTTTGTGTTGGTTACAGCTGGCAGGTTGTCAGAATCAGTGGAGCGAGCCATTTACCGTGTGACTCAGATACACTGAATGAATCTCTCTCCCCCTAGCCCTTCAGTTTTGCTGTAAGGGTCCCTTTTGGTTTGGGTACATGTTTTATCAGTCTATGTAACTTTACCTCCATCTCTATTTGTGAAATTTGTTTCATAGATGTTAATTTTCTGTCAGTAGTAGTCAGAGAGAAGAAGAAAATGAATGGTGCTCAAAAGCAAAACCTAAAAAAAAATAAAAAATGCCTTTTTGCATTTTTATTGTATTTTGGTGATTTTTATGAGCTGCATTAATTTATAGTTGTGGTCATATATGACTTATTCAAATTGTTATTTTGAATAACTGCATTAATGTCAAGATCTGAATAATATCTTTAATGTATTTGCAAATGTGGCATTTTATTTTGTTAGTGCAAAATGTACCTGTTGCTAAGTGGATATAAAAACAGTTCATTCAATTAGTAAAGATAATTATTTATCAAAATAAAGTGACATTATCTTAATATTTTTAAAACAACTATTTGCAAGTGTTTACAAGAGAAAATGTTATAGGAAAAAATAAATGATAGATATTATGTATTTGACTAGGTGATAGAAACTTATACAAACTCCTGTATATTGATAGTTTCATATACAATTACATATTCTTCTTCTCAATAAGTATTTGAAATACTTTGTCTTTCTCATCTGTAAAAGAGAAATAATAGTAGCACCTTCTCATTGAGTTACTTTGAAAATTAATACATACAGAACCCAGTGCCTGGCATATGGTAAGCACTTAATAAATGCTAGCTGTTATGATTGAGTTCATGCCATAAACATAGCCCAGAATAAGACCTTAAGGATATAATAATAGGAATAATCAACATTTTAGATAGGGGAAGACAGAAAGAAAATAAATGACTTCCATGTTTTGAGACCATGTGATGTAAGAATAGAGGGAAATTAGACTGGGGTCTAGGAGCAGGGAATTGAGAGTATTTGGGGATTTGAAGGAGAATGGAAAATATTGAGTTGTGTTTGGGATACATTGAAATTAAAGTGATAGAAGGTCATTGCAGTGAATATGTACTATAGCCACCTCACAGATTGGACTAGAATGTTTATGTTATTAACTATTTTTTTCAAGACATATCTATTGTGGGCCAACTGTGTACTTGATATGGTATTTAGGTGACAAACTTAGGATGGAAATATGTAAATTATGAGTCAGTTTTCTAAGGAAAAGTTTAGGAGTGATGAACAATGTACTAGGCATGAAGAGTTAGTTAATAATTTCCAATAATAGAGGAGAAAAGAAGGAAGAAATCTCCAAGGAACCAACATAGGAGGCTGAAGGTGTATCAAGAGAGTGCTGTATTAGGAGAGAAGAGAGCTTCAAAAATTATGGATGTTCATAAAAGTCACTTTTGTAGGTATTGAATGTGTTTTTTAGAGTGTAGGGTCATTCTTATAAGTTACAGTGATAGAAAATGAAGATAAAAATAAAATATTACTAGCTTGTATTTACCATATTTACAAATTAAAATGATTGCACATATCTACTTATTCTTATATGAAACCATTGTTTTCATAAAAGTAAATGTCTTCAAGCAGTTGTTTAATGAACAGTGAAGGATGTATTTGTGCCTAAATTCAGATTAAGCGTGCTCACATGTTTGCAAATGTTTAGTTATGCAATTGTATGCATAATTTGCAATACACTAGACACATTTCTGATAAATACTGCTTACTTTATTTTATGTTTGATAGCAAAGATTTTTTTAAAGAAAAAATTATACATGCTTTGTCTTGGTGGCTATATACAAACAAAAGAAAAAAAAATGGGGAATGGGCCCTCAGAAACAACTGTGATCCACTTACAGTGTTAATCACCCAGCACCCAATCACTAAAGGAGAACTCAAGTATTGCTAAATTTAATTCAAATCAACAAATATGTACTGACTGCCCATTTTTGAGCAATGTGTTAGGTTCTTCAAACCACAAGCTCCCTGTCTTTAAGTGTAAGGAGACAAGTACAGAATATATAAATAATCAAGACACGAAAGAGAGAGTGTTGATCACTGCGGACATTTCCAAAGGACTGTGAAGATTCTAAGGAGAAAGAGACCATCTGGCTGAGAGAGAGCAGGAAAAGGTTCACGGAGAAGTAGAATTAGAAATGAGAAGCAGGAATGGAGAGTGATGCCATGTTCCTGTCAGTGGGAACATGAACAAAGATGCAGAGACAGTCTTCGTGCCTGGTATTCCTGGGGAATGGCTGTCCTGTTGGCTAAATGCAAAGGGACTCAAAAGCGGGGGAATAGTAGGAAATTAGGACAGCGAGGGTGGTGTGTGTAGCATACTAGGAGTGCTTGGGTGAGGAAATTCTGGTTGATTCAGCAGGCAATGAAGAGGTATTGATGGATTTTGAGTAGGGGAATGATATTACTAGAGTAGTCATTTAGAAGACTGATATGACAGCAGTGCAGATTATGTTCTGCAGTGAAGACGGATGGGAGTTGGGGAAACTGACTGAGAATCTATTGTTATAGCCCAGCAGTTAATGAAAGTCTGAACCAGGATAGAATGAAAAGGAAGGACTCTATATGTAGGTCTTCTGAAATGCAAATATGTAGAAACATTTCATGTGGAATTCCATAGAGCACATGTCCAGATAGTTGTTTTAATTTTCCACGTTGTCTCAGATATTTGGCACAGTCTGAACTGTGCTCTGGTTTGGCGCAGGCCAATCTCACTGCTTTTGTTCTGTGTTAATGGGATCTTCGCACTTTCTCAGGGCCATGAAAGTGCATATGTAGGTAAAGTCAGTTGCTGCTTCTTGTCTACTAGTCCTGGATGCTCACACAGCCAAATCTCATTGGGGATTCAGGACCACATGACCTGACATGGAGTTATGAACTGGTTGCCCAATATTTTTACAGATGCTTTTTAATTACTTTAGAAAGACAACTGCTTTTTTCACCCACCATAACTTGGACATTGCATGATTGCCCTGTAGGTTCAGTCCTCAAATGCCCTCTTCTTGGTATTCCATCAGAAGCAATTGGTATGCTTGAAGATTTATTGCTTTATTTATTTTTCATAAATCTCAGTTTCCTACTCAGCAAAAAGAATAATCTCTCAGTAAAGGGCATTTCAGTTAGTGTTATCAAATTATTTATTCATCTATTACATCTTGGCAATATTAAAATATATTTAATTATAATAAAACTTCTAACACAAATAACTCTGAAACAAGAATCAACAGTCAGTCCAGCATTTGTGGCCTTGCTTTTGTCTCCCTTTCACCTAATGAAAAGTAAATTTAATTTTCCTCATTTTAATGAATTAAATAAACATCATACACTCAATTTCCTGGTATTTATGCTCTTCAAGAGTTTTGCCAGCACACATGTGAATGTCCACTGTGAGGCCCTTATCTCTGGCTCCAACTCTTTCGTTTGGATGTAATCATTCCCATTGACCAGTGCATCTGGGAGACATTTGGCTCTGTCACTGGGTGCTTTAGGACATTATCACACAACATCATAAAACAAATTATTTTTAAGCAAAAGCCTATGAATTAAAGTACCTTTTAAAGCCCAAAGAGCCTAATAAATGACAAGGATGGGGTGGGGAAGAAACCATTTCATAATTTTCTTAACCCTTCACTCAAATATGACTAATCAAGTCATATTTTTAATTGAGAGAGGTCTTAAAAATGTGGAATGATTTTCAATATTTAAAAGTGTCACATAATTTTTTTAGCACTTACTTTTAAAGTCACCCCGTTGATAACTGGGGCCTTTGTCACCGAAATAGATTTAAGTATTATAATGTGCTTTCTCAGAGCTAAAGAGATGATTTCTTTTACTTTTGAAGCTTTTGGAGTTTGCCTCATGGACAGTTAAAGGCTAAGGAAGAAACAGGGTCTTGTTCACTCACAATGGATCCCAGAGGTACTTAATAAGTGGCTGAGTGGTTGAGCATTGACCTATGAACTAGGTCAGGGTTTTTTCCCAGTCAGGGGCTGGTTGCCTGGATTGCAAGCTGAATCCCCAGTGTGGGGTGTGCAGAAGGCAGCCAGCCAATCAATGATTCTCTCTCATCATTGATGTTTCTATTTCTCTCTCCTTCTCCCTTCCTCTCCAAAATCAATAAAAATATATTTTTTAAAAAACCTCTTCCTGAAAATAAAGGCTTTTGTAAATAGAAATTCATAGCTTATATGGAAGCGATGTTATGATATAGTCATAGCTTTTATTATTATCCTCTTTAATTTTTTTTGTTGTTGACACTATTATGGATGTCCCTCATTTCTCTCCCCTTTACCCACCTCTACCCAGTCCCCACCTTCCCTCCCTTTGGCCAACACCACACTGTTCTCTGTGTCCATGGGCTATGCATATATGTTCTTCGGCTAATCTCTTTTTTATCTTCTTTCATCCAGTCCCCTCCCAATCCCTCTCCCCTCTGACAGCTGTCAGGCTGTTCCATGTATCCATGCCTCTGGTTCTATTTTGTTTGTCAGTTTATTTTGTTCATTAGATTCCACATATAAGTGAGATCATTTGGTATTTGTCTCTCTCTGTCTGGCTTATTTCACTTAGCAAATAATTTCCAAGTCCATCCAGGCTGCCGCAGAAGGTAAGAGTTCCTTCGTTTTTACAGCCGGGAAATATTCCATTGTGTCAATGTACCACAGCTTAAAAAAATTTTTTTAGTGGATTTCAGGCAGAGAGGGAGAGGGAGAGAGAGAAAGATAGAAACATCAATGATGAGAAAGAATCATTGATCGGCTGCCTCTTGCAAACCCCACAATAGGGATCGAGCCCACAACCCAGTCATGTGCCCTGACCTGGAATCGAACCCTTACCTCCTGGTTCATAAGTCGAGGCTCAACCACTGAGCCACTCCTGCTGGGCTGGACTCTTCATATTTATTCCCAGTGACTGGCTGGCTGAACCAGTAAATGCTAAGTTATTAAATACTATTTCCAGCTTCCCATTTGAATTGTGGTGAGTTATTTTAATGTCTGAATCTTATAACCAGTGATTAGTGTACGTTGGATCAACAGTTGAGTTCTGTTGCCTAAACTTCTCTCCTTCCTAAGTATTGGCAACTTCCTGTGTTCTTATTCCAATATGCACATTTCATGATAGCTGTTTCTTAGAATCTTGAATTTTTATTTTCACAATGATCTGTTGCTTTAAAGACTGTGAGATTTCCTGACATACTTAACAGTATCCAGACAGTGCCAAACAAAGTTTACTATGCATGCAGCTCAGCAATTATTCAGATAATTTAAGGGTTTTAAAAAATATCTCTGTCAAGGAAGATTTAGTTTGCCTGTGGTTCAATGTCTGCTTGGGATTACCTGCTTTCAATTTACCATCTCAAATTTGGGTCTCATCCCATACAATATAATTTAATCAATGGTGACTCCACTTTTAAATCTTCAGCCCAGACCTTCCTCTTGTTTATCAAAGTGCTTCCCTAACATTTCCACATGGATGTCTGATAGGCATCTCTACCCGAATGTGTACAAAACCAAATTCCTGGCCATTCTCATCTCCTCATCTCAAACCTACATCTGCATAATCATCCCCATCTGGGTATCTTGCCACTTCTAACTCCATCCTTCTAGTCACTTGGACAGAAACAAATAAATACACAACCCCCTCCACCAAAAAAGTCAACAATTTTTAAATTATCTTGATGCTTCTGTTTTTCTCACACCTCATGTTCCATTAATAAGGTAATCTCTTTGTGATAGCTCTATAACCTTCCCACTTCTCACCATTTCCTCCACTCTCAAGTTGGCTGTCACTACATTGGCCACTGATATCATTTTTTTCATCCTGTTCTTGCCCTCTGCAGTCTGTTCTCAACCCGGAAGCATAGATGAACCTTTTAAAATTTAAGTTAGATCATGTATTTCCTCTGTTGAAAACCTTCTACTGATATCATTGAAATGTTATGAACTTTATTAATAGCATCTTCAGTTAATTTGTGTTGATTGCTTACACTGTAGCAGAGCCTATGCTAAAAGCATACATGCCTATCCTCATTACAATCTCTTTTTATTTTTGTTAGCTTTCACGTGAGAAAACTGACTTAAAGCAAAATTTAACAACTTTCTGAAGATCACTCAGATAGTGAGATGGCAGAGCTATGCTTTAACCATAAGCATCCAGATTCCAGAGCTTGGATACTGAAAGGCTAAGCTCAGTTTTCTCCCCTTTCTTTGTAACTGTTTAACCTCTTAGCATGGTGTATGGTTATAAACATGGACTATCTGATCATCATTTTTTATCAATGAAAAGAGCCAACAGTAAGATGTAAACTATTTAGAAGGTAACTTTGTGATAAAGTTTCTTAGTATCCTGTTCATATAAGAAGTTGTTAGCAGTACACTTAGTAACCACCAAATATTTCTCTTGACACTGAAGGGCCCCAGTAGTGTTTTAGTCTGGCTGGAGGTTCCACTGCTAAGTTTTAATGTTTATCTTGCACTTTAATCCTTATTGAAATTCTGCTACCAATGTCTTATTTTAACTTTTTCACCATTACTGTATTTTTAAAATCTGTGTTCATTAAGATAAGTGAATATAAGTGTTGAGTGCTGTTCTCAGGAAATCACATTAATAGATTCTGCTCTTTATGAGAACCAGCAGGCACTAAAAGGTATGCAATTGTAGGTAAAGAAAAATTTTAGTTTAGTTGGGAAGTTAATGTTACTGTGTTTTATAAAACTATTAATGATGATTGGTTCCAAAATCATTACAAACCTATGTGTTGGTATATGATTAAAAATCACTTAAAAATGTATAGAAAGCTCATTTTTATGGTGACAAACATTCTTTAAGTCACATCTGAATTTTTCCATGAAATGTAAGCAAATTTAAGTGTCATATATTTTCTTTTGCAATATTTATTAAGATAGCCTCATCTAAATAACTGTCCTATATACAACTAAAGGAATCTTGTTGTATAGATGTAAGATGTAGCCCTCTTGCCAAGAACTAAGCCACTAATATATTCTTCATACTGCTTTAGAAATGTAAATTCTATATAATTTATTATTATTTTAAATTATAATAATCATACATTGCAAATTTATTGAATGAGTAAAACATAAAACTGACATAATTTTTCACCTTAGTATACTTTTAAAACTTGGTAATTTTTCTTTGTTGTTACCAGGAAGGCTTATGATCACTGTTGCGTGGTTATATAATAAAAATAATAAAAAAACAAAGCCTGCGTTGAGGTATTATCCTTAAAATAGTAGCCCGGTGCACAAAATTCGTGCACATTAAAAGGGTTTTAATTGCCCTAACTGGTTTGGCTCAGTGGATAGAGCATCGGCCTGCGGACTCAAGGGTCCCAGGTTCGATTCTGGTCAAGGGCATGTACCTTGGTTGCCGGCACATCCCCAGTGGGGAGTGTGCAGGAGGCAGTTGATTGATGTTTCTCTCTCATTGATGTTTCTAACTCTCTATCCCTCTCTCTTCCTCTCTGTAAAAAATCAATAAAATATATTTTTTTTAAAAAGGGAATTAATTAGCAGAGATATTTTAATATTGCTATTTGCCCTTTCTCTATAATAGAAGTGTGAGAGATGAAAGGAAATTAGTAAAATATATATGAAAATAATATATAAATTTATTTAATAAATAGTCACAAAAGGATATAACAACAACAGAGGCATGATATAAAAATGACAAAAACATGATATGAAAACAACAAAAACATGATATAAAAACAACAGTGATGCAAAGAATGACTGATAGAGTGATTAAACTTATTCTGATATCTCCCTGTACACCACATTAAGAGTGAAAACACTTTCAGAGTGCTTGACTAATTTCCCTTGTGATGAAGTACTTAGAACTTTAACTGTAACATCACATGCTCTTCAAACTCGAGAGGAAGCAACATATAACTGACCATGCGCAAAAACGGGTTCAGGTAGGAACATGCGTACTCTGTCTAGAGTTTGTCCTTGTGACTTATTAATAGTCATCACAAATGCTGACATCACGGGAAACCGTCGTCGAATCAATTTAAATGGGAGGCCAGTGTCAGATGGGGACAAATTAATTCTTGGAATCAGAACAGCCTCTCCCTCTGCAGATCCTGTTAATACTTCAGCTTCGATAATGTTAGGTCGTAATCTTTTGATAATAAATCTGGTACCATTACAAAGACCCCATTTACTATTGAGATTTCTCAATAGCATGATGATTGCACCCACTTTCAATTTTAATTTATGACACGGCATTCCCGAAGGAGTAATACTATTCAGAAATTCGATGGGGAAATTTTCCTTTGTTTCTTTGTTATGGGGTAGGGCCACAACATTAGTAACAAAGAAACAGAATTAAAACTTTATTGTGGGGAGCCACTACAGTGTTTTGGACAGGTTCAAGCCTTGGACTGATGAGAGGGCACAGTCCTCTCATTGCCACGTGCAAGTCCCAGCTTGGAGGGCAGGGCTCCCAGCACAATTATAGCCAACAGCTGTAGTTGTAAGCTGCTGGCGCAGCACACTTTAGAAAGATCTGCCTCCAAGCTCCCAAGGCAGGTTCCTGCCTCAAACTCCGCCCTTACAGGAAACAGCTCAGGGAAACAGCTCCGGGGAGAGTGCAGCCTTTGCCAACACAACCCTTGTAGGACTGACTTCCTTCAGCTCGGTCGCGGCTGTTTGTCTGTATGTGACAAACACCACCCATGGTTTTTATATAAGTAGATTGAGAGTTACTCTTGCAAAAATACAAGTTAACCCACCATCCATAATATTATCAAATTACTCTAATGTAGTTGAAAGCACATAGATACTTTTTTTTCCCAAAGGAGTTGGTTTTTTACATGTTTACCATTTATCTGGCTTTACTGTTTCGCATTGATTTAGGCTTGGACATATTTTAACGATTGTCCTGTATTTTTATTGACACATACACCATTGTGGATCACTAGGCTATAGTGATTAGATGAGCTTCAGATACTTAAAGACTGGGGTGTAAAGGCGGCCTGTTATCTAACTAGTTTTGTTGGCTTTGTTATTTGGTTACGTTATTTAATCTTCCTAAGGGTGTTCTTTATAGGTTCATGTATGTATAAAGCATTTAGCATATTGCTTGGTGCATAATAAGCTGTATTTCTGGATTTACAGAGTCTCATCATGAGCTAGATAAACTTCATGAGATGAAAGACTAGACTGCTTTTAAATTATTTACTTATTTTATCCATTACAGCACCCATTATAGTAGAGAGGGCCACATTCAAAATGTGCACAGGTGATACAGGGGCACCATGCTTGTGATCCCCACATAGGCAATCATTGTTTATTTGACATTTGTTTAATATTTCCTTTCCTTTCCTTCCCTAAGCCTCTATTTGGCATGACCTTTCTTCCTGTTCCTCTTCTTATCTGATGAATGATTTTCCACCTATTTTAAAAGCAATATTCAGTTTACTTCCTTTCCTCTCAGTACATTTACATCCAGAACATTATGGTGCAGCTGAGAATTATATTATCATATATGCACTTTTGTTTTAGTCACAACTACTATTTCAGATTTTTTGATCATTAAAAGTAATACACATGAAGAATATATACTTACATTCTAGGAATAAGAGGAGAAGTAAAAATTTTGTCATTTCCTTGTCTAGTAATATATCTGCGATTAGTTTCTGTTTATTTTTTATTTTTTTATTTTTTTTATTTTATTGCTTAAAGTATTACAAAGGGTATTACATATGTGTCCATTTCTGCCCCCCCCCCCCCCTGCCCTAGACAGTCCCCTAGCCTCCCCTATCCCCCAGTGTCTCAAAAAGTATGGCGGTAATTTGATGACATAAATAGCTTTTGTCTGGAATATTTTCACTATTGAAAGACAGGTATGGAGAAGTGACGATAGGTAACATTATTCTATGCCCATGAGAGAAATTAAAAATTAAATCATGTTCACCAATAATAAAATTAAGACAGTAAGTGATCAAAAACTCAAGTTATCTCCTGGAAAAGAACATGTTTTTATATACCTGAAGTGGTTTTTTTGTTTGTTTGTTTGTTTTTACCTCTAGAAAGGGCTCATGGTGTCATTAAGCAAGTACAATGTTTTAGGAAATTTAAGAACTGACTATCCTTTCAGGAGATCACTTTATTGTTGTTGTTATTGTTTTATTTAAATCACTCTAATTATTGGTGTAAAAAAAAATAAAGAAGACTACCTTTGACAGCTAAAACCTATAAATATGATTATCTGGAATAATTGCCAAACTTTATTTGAACTTATAAAAGCATAGAGAGTAATATTGATGAATTTTATGTTGCTCTTTTAAAAACCTGCCAAGAGGAAATGCTTTAAAGGTCTTTGGGAAAACTCATGCATGGTATGATAGCAGTTGCCTGATCATTAAAATAGTCATGTTTTCAAGGAGGCTTAAAGTTTCACTTCAAGATTTGTCAAGTATATGAAGATCACATAGGCAATTATAATCATACTTGGTGCTTAGTGTAATTCACTTCTTGAGGGAAATACTTTAAGGTCAGTTGTTTCAAAATATTTTATCTTCTACATATAAATGAGGACATTGAGCTGTACTGAGGTTTATCTCTCTGAGCTCTCTCCCTATTCTTCTATTCTCACTCCCACTCCCCATCCTATGGTTTCCAGTCTACCCTCCTGTGCCTGTCCCCTCATCAGCAGTGGCTGCTCCAAGCATGGAGGTGACATTGACCCCAGCACAAAGTAGAGGACAGAGAAGTGAGAACACTTTGGGGATGTCAAGCCCATGGCATCTTCATGACCAGAGAGCTTTGCTGACTTTAGTTCAAGCTCCACTTGTCACCCCCACCCCCCTTCTCTTTAGCATTCCTCTGGCTTCCCCAAGGAACATTCTACAATCAGGTTATTGAGGGCCCCTCAAGACCATAAAAAAATTGTGTGGCTTCTCTGAGGAATCTCACAACTTATTCAGGATTCACTCTTTGGATATTTCTCAGGTTTCAGAGAGCAGCCTCATCAGAAGTCTGTCTTACACAGTTTTCATTACACCACAAAAGTAGAGTAAGAAGAAAGCTTCATGAGTTATCATTATCCCTAACAGGGTGCAAGAAGGGCAAATAAGGGACTGGTCAAGTAAAGAAAGGACCTATGGAAAATATCATTAGGTTTTAGAGAAGAGTGATACCTGTTATTCAGGTAGCAATGGTCTTTGAAGAAAAAGTCTTATAAACACATGTCAATTACTTTTAAACTTGTCCTCATATTATATTGTTTGTGTTTGTCATAAGCTAACCAAACATATTTTGGTCTGGTACCTGACACTCCAGGATTCATGGAAGACCATTTCTGAAGTGGGAAAATATGACAAAATGCCTACATTTTCTCCCTGGCTGGTGTGGCTCAGTTTTTTGGAGCATTGCCCCATAAACTGAAGGGTGGCGGGTTCAATTCCCAGCCAGAGCACATACCCAGCTTCTGGGAAGTGGCTGGCTGATCTCTCTCTCTCTCTCTCTCTCTCTCTCTCTCTCTCTCTCTCCTCTCTTCCCTTCCTCTTTCTATAAAAATGAATGGGAACATGTCCTCAGTTGAGGGTTAAAAAAAGTCTATATTTTCCAAAGGTATATAATACTCTTGGAAATTTACCACAAAGCAAATGAACCTTAAGTTTCACCATCCCTCATTTGCACAATTCCTTCCAAGGCTCTGATTTTAATTTTCTAATTTTATATTTGTAATCTTGCATTTTTTTTCTCAATGAGAGATCTACCTGTTGTTCTGTGACAAATTCT
Source organism: Myotis myotis (assembly GCF_014108235.1). NCBI lineage: Eukaryota > Metazoa > Chordata > Mammalia > Chiroptera > Vespertilionidae > Myotis > Myotis myotis. The sequence continues at coordinate 64,781,210 of NW_023416379.1, read as the reverse complement.
ACCTAGTTTCAATGTAATCCTAGTCTAATCTGAAGGAACTCTGAAAAATAAGCTCTATGATTTTCTGAACAGTATAATTTTATGGACAACAGTCATAATTATTGTACTGAGATTTGACGAAGCCTGGGATTACCTAGACCAATGATTCTTCAGGGCTACTTTCTAGGAGATTGAGCTCTCTGACTCCCTACTCCAGTATCCTTGGCCACCTATGATGTTGACTAAGACTAATCAGGGTCCCCAGGAGTGAGTACTGTGAAAATACACCCCCTCTTCCCATAGATGCTGTGCAACATTAAGTTCTTAGAATGTCAGACTTCTGTAAAATTAAATGGACTTTTCTTAAAGGAATGTTCAGATTTGGGTTATAAAGATGTAAACCACGAGTACATCTGAAATTAGCATACCAGGTCAAAATGATCTCAAATATAAATTCCCAAATGAGAAAGGAAAGTTTTGAGATGTTCCCAAGTCTAGGACTTTCCCAATAAACTATGGGAAATATGGTGCTTTGAAAATGCAGACCTCAACTCTAAAATATGATTTTCTTTCAAAGGCACATCTTTTTCATATTTTATAGGGGGAAATACAAAATGTATCCTATAAAAATACAGTTTATATTAATAAAATATAATTTTAGTACATATTTGGAAAGCTATATGAGAGGCAAGGAGAATGAACTGAACTCATGAAATAACAGTCAGGCTGAGAATATAATATGTTTAAATGCTTGATTTAGGGCCAGGAACTTTATTAGAATTAAATAAATAAACAAGTGCTAAGGTTTATTATTTAGAACTCTTTCTGTCACTGTTGCTAATAAATCTGTTTGCCATCAGTCTTATAAATCTCCCTTAAACTGCAAAAACATGAAGTGCTTTGCTACATAGATAGTTTATTAGATAGGTAGACAGACTGTGGTTTACTGTATGCAAATTTAGGATAAAAGCATTGTTTTTGAGAATAAAACAAGGCTTTTTAAAATATACAATTAAGTATTGCTTATAAGTAAAAATGTTTCCCTTTTCACATGATAGTGTGAAATTTATGTATTACCCTTTGTAACATTTAAAATTTTCAATTCTAAGACTAATTTGCGGACAAAATCCATTTGTGTAATATGATGTTTAAAAATTTCCAGAGTCTAAAAGTTCTATTGTCATCATTTATATCCACCCAAAATTTTCCGTGAATTTCTGGAGATTCAGTAACATTCTTGTAAGGCTTTAATTAGCTCAGTGTGGATTATTCACACTGTAGATGGGCCATTACATAACAAACCACTTTGAGAATCAGGACTCCTATAAAGTCATTAGAAGCATGGTAGCTCTTCTCCAAGAAATCAAGCTACTTTCTTTCCATAACTGTATTTTTCATGGATAGTCCACCCTTTCAGATTTCCACTGTTTATCCTCATTGGTGCAAATAATCAAGAGTTGTCTGTGTGAAGGTGGTTACAGTGCCAGAGGTAATGGCCCCTGCATCCTGTTGTCTTTGAGAAGATATCCTTAGAGGCCATACCACCACTGGTATATATTCTAGGGTGCAGAGTGGAGGGAGCTATTTCTTTCTTTTTTAATTTTATATTGTTGACACTATTGTAGATGTTCCCCTTTTGCTCACATCCCCCCCCCCCCCCAACGCCAACCCCCTACCCCCCACCCCCTTGGCCCTCACCACACTATTGTCTGTGTCCATGGGCTCTGCATATACTTTCTTTAGCTAATCCCTTCATCTTCCTTTATTCAGTCCCTCCCACCCCCCTCACCTCTAACATTTATTAGTTTGTTCCATGTATCCATGCCTCTGGTTCTATTTTGTTTGCCAGTTTATTTTGTTCATTAGATTCCACACATTAATGAAATCATATGGTATTTGTCTTTCTCTGACTTGCTTATTTAGTTTAGCACAGCACTCTCCAGGTCCCTCCATGCTGTCACAAGAGGTAAGAGTTCCTTCTTTTTTATAGCTGTGTAGTGGGAGCTTTTGGAATTGTCTTCAGTCACTTAATGAACCAGATGAGAATTTCAGTTCCTATTTGGCTTCTGGTCACGATTGAAATCCCAAACCTGTCACCCACCATCCTCACTGCTCATGGCTTCTAATGACTTTATCTTTGTTTCCATAATCAAAAAGGAAAGAATTCCAAACTAGGTGTTCCATAAGTAGGTTCCACCATGGGAGTACAATAGGAACAATTTTATGGCTTCTCCATATGATTGTACCTTACTCATGAGCGTTGAAGACCTGAATCTTAAGACTTTGATGAGGTTATTTCCACAGTAAAAAAAAAATATATATATATAAATATCATTTATTTTTTAAAAGTTTAACAATAAAGAAAAAATAGAGCCATATATCATGACATGATAAGGGCATTTAATGTACAAGTAATTATTAAAAATTTCCAACTCTAAAATTGTGTTTATTTTCACATTCTATAAAAAGAATATAACAAATGAAATAAATTTACATTTTGATTTGTGGGGAAGCCAAGCTTTATTCCAACTTCTTGATATTACCAAATTATCATATTAATTTCATAAAACAGAATCATTTAAAAATGAAGGAAAATTTAATATTTTTCATCAAATTTAGTAAGTTGATAAGTGATTTACCCTTATTTTGGATTGACTTATATCTGCAAGTTTGAATTTTATTTATACCTTTAAAAATTGTTTAATTTTTAATAACTTAAAATATTGAAATTATACATATGTATGTGAAAAGATTCAAAACTGAGACATGTTCTATTAATTAACTACAATTTCCTCATAAGTATTTTATCATGAACATTTATACTTAAAAACTTTTAAACTGCATTATTATAAAATTTACATTAAAGGGTAGCAGAAACTCCAATAAGAAAATTATCAGGTGTAGCCATAAAATAATGCTAAACTAACTGTTGGGGTTCTAACTAATTTGCAGGTTATTATTTCCATCTTTCACAATTATATATGTTCCATTGTTTACAGATATGTCACAATAAATATTCCTAAAATATTGGCCAAGATCCATCACCCAATAAATCAATTAATAAAATTTTTAAAAGATTTATGCTACTATAAATTACCAACTATTCATTAAGAAATTAATGAAATACTGTTTTTCCCCTCAAAGAAGATATGAGAAATGGCTTCTAATAAGAAATATGTCAAATGCTTATTGTCTCCCCTTCTTTCTCTTTCCCTATATCTATTTTTTAAATATATTTTATTGATTTTTTACAGAGAAGAAGGGAGAGAAATAGAGAGTTAGAAACATCGATGAGAGAGAAACATCGATCAGCTGCCTCCTGCACACCTCCTACTGGGGATGTGCCCGCAACCAAGGTACATGCCTTTGATCGGAGCTGATGCTCTATCCACTGTGGCCGGTTAGGGCCCTATATCTATTTTTAATTGCCTTTAACAACAGCCACACCTTCAGTATTCTCTTTTTTTAATATATATTTTATTGATTTCTTACAGAGAGGAAGGGAGAGAGATAGAGAGTCAGAAACATCGATGAGAGAGAAACATCAATCAGCTGCCTCCTGCACACCCGCTACTGGGGATGTGCCCGCAACCAAGGTACATGCCCTTGTCCAGAATTGAACCTGGGACCTTTCAGTACGCAGGCCGATGCTCTATCCACTGAGCCAAACCCGTCAGGGCCTTCAGTATTCTCTTAATCACAATCTCTCTCTCTCTCTCTCTCTCTCTCTCTCTCTTTCTCTCCCCCTCTCTCCAATATGGATAGGCAGAGAATTTTCCAAATCTCCATTTTTTTTTCCTTTTTGCTTAACAACTCCTGCCTCAGTTCATCTCTTTCATCTCACATTGTGTGATAAGCAGCAAGCCACACCTTCAATACTTTGCTTAGAAATTACTTTACTGGATAAATGTCATCGATTATGAATTCAACCTTCCACAAAACACTAGGCCACAATTTAGCCATAACTTTGCCATTGTATAACAAGGAATGCCTTTTCTTCATGTTCTGTCTGAGACTTCACCAAAATGGTGTTTAACATCCATATTTCTACATTATGTTTATGATCATTTATGTATTCCCTAAGAAGACGGAAGCTTTCTTTTAAGATCCCCCTTTATCCCCCCTGAGCTCTCACCAGAATTGTCTTTAACATCCATAGTTGTACTAACAGTCCGTTCACGTCAATCTTGACTTTCTCTAGCATGCACCTCAAAACTCTTCTAGCCTCTACCCATCACCCAGTTCCAAAGCCACTTCCATATTTTTAGGTATTTGTCACGTAAACACTTCACTTCTGGGTCCCCAGATCTGTCTCAATTTTAATTCCCTCCACAAAGACCCTATCTCCAAATACAGTCACATTGGGGGTTGGGGCTACAATATATGAATTTTAGGGGTACCACATTAAGTCTATAATAGTGGACAATCTGAGAGAGAAAAAAGTAGGGAGACTGTTAAGGGAGTCTAAAGTAAGGGCTTGCAGGGCTGTGTTGAAGGCTTACATTTGTTTATTGTCAGGTTAGCCAGAAGGATTTCTCATAGTTTACTCTGGTTGTCTTGAACTTTACCTCCAAACCACATACATTTAAGTTCTTGAGCTTTGTTTTCTAGAAAGACAAGATAATGACAGTGAGTTCATTTTTATTTATCACTTTAAAATTGTGCTGCCTCTTGGGTTTAAGTGTTCTAACATTTACTCAAGAAATAGCATCAATTTTATATAATATGTAGTAATTTTACCTTTATACATAACAGAGTATACAAGGATTATCAAAGTAACAATGACAACAAGCTTTCTTCCAACTCAGTCCATGATGACAGAGTACATGGGCAAGCTAATTCTTAGCAGGAATTATTTGTTTGTGGTGATATAGCTGTATAAATATAGATATACTAGAGGCCTGGTGCACGAAATTTGTGCATGGGGGGGGTGTCCCTCAGCCTGGCTTGCACCCTCTCCAATCCGGGACCCCTCGGGGGATGTCCAACTGTCCCGCAGGGATTGGGCCTAAACCAGCAGTCAGACATCCCTCTTGGAATCTGGGATTGCTGGCTCCTAACCGCTCACTTGCCTGCCTGCCTGCCTGGTGACCCCTAACTGCTCGCCCCTGCCAGCCTGGTATCCCCTAACTGCTCTCCCCTGCTTGCCCCTAACCACCTCTGCCTTGGCCCCCACCACCGTGGCTTTGTCTGGAAGGATGTCCAGAAGACATCCAGTTTAATTAACATATTACCCTTTTATTAGTATAGATACTGATAAAACTCATTAGTATTTGTATATATGCATACACACACACACACACACACACACACACACACACACACACATAAACAATTTTTGTAACAGAAAAGAAAAAGGACAAGAAGATCCACAAAGGTGTATCATAGGCTTTGGCATGAATAGGCAGCCTAGTATTTTTTAAAATTAAAACTATAAATGTTTTGGTGTCAGAAGTCCCAAGTTCTAGTTCAGTCCTTGGCACACTACATGGCTGTACATTCTCTGGGAAGTGACAACCTCCTGGGCTTCAGTTTTTTCATCTGAGGAAAAAAGGAGCCATATTCCCTGCCAGACCTACTTTTCAGACTTGTTAGAATCAGAAGATATCATGCCCCCAATCGGCTTTATAACTATTCCATTATTTAATTCATTATTTCATTACTATAATAGTGAGTATTTTCTCATATTTATTGCTTTCATGTTTCATAATTAAAGGTGATAGTAAGCCTAGAGATATCATTATTATAGTAAAAATGATAGAAAAAGAAGCACTTGCATTTTTAAAAGCTTAAATGATTCATAGGTATGATATATGAGGAAGAGAAGGCCAATAGATAATCCAATAATTGCCTTCAAGCCCATGAAAACTATTCCAGAGAGTTAATAATGATGAGCAGAATGGGAAAGTTCAGCATGAGTTATTTAGGCTAATTAAACAAAATAACTTGGCAATAGTGAAAGCCACTGCAAAGTAGAATTGGCTTCTGGGCAGGCTGTGGAATCCCATTTTGTGGCAGCTGTCCCATTGGCTGGGGACGATTGACCTCCAGCCTTGCCTTGGAATGAAGGACTCAGACTCCATAGACCCAGGGTTCCCTGTGTGCTTTGTGCTCTATGCTTCCATATAAATCTAGGGTGCTGTGCTAGTGGGGAAGGGAACTTCTTCTTTTCTTGGTAATGATTGTTTACCTACAGAAAAAAATAAGCAAAAAACAGAAAGCCACACACTAAATACACAATGCACCAAGTGCTTTTCTTTCCTTGAAAACTAAAATGTTCAATTTTTATTTTAAAATATCTGAATGAAATTTATTTAATGAGTATGGTAAATATTAAAAGAAACTTGTGGTAGAGGAGGAAGAGAGGGAAGGAAGAAAAGGAGACTGAAGGGAGGGATTCAGACGATGAGGGTTATCCATTGAGGAGGAGAGGTGGATTAAGGATCCACTAGATTTAGTAAAGGGAACTGTCCATTTAGACTGTAGAAATCAACATTGTTATATCCTTTATCGTCTGCTTTTGAAAGTTGGTTAGCTGGTTAACTATTTTGTCCAGAGTTTCAACTCTCTGATTCCTTTCCTTTGGTGCACTAATTTGAGAGGGCCAACAGAGTGGACACTGGGGATTGTCTACCCGTGGTTGGCAAACTGCGGCTCGCGAGCCACATGCGGCTCTTTGGCCTCTTGAGTGTGGCTTTTCCTAAGCCTTTGGAGTACCCTAATTAAGTTAATAACAATGTACCTACCTATATAGTTTAAGTTTAAAAAATTTGGCTCTCAAAAGAAATTTCAATCGTACTGTTGATATTTGGCTCTGTTGACTAATGAGTTTGCCGACCACTGGTAGACTACAGTGGCAGTGACAGCAGTTTAGTCTGGATAAAATCAAACCCCAAGTGTCCGCTGACCAGAAGCTCTTCATTGAACTGTACAAAGAGGTTAGCATGAATCAGCTTTTTATTCCTGGTATTTCAACCACTCTTAGTACACTAATACACTACAAGCATTAACAAATTATTTTATTCTAATGAAACATTGTGAGTTAACTTTGAAGACTGAAACTATGCAAAGAATAATAACTGTACTCCATATCCTTTTTGAAAACGAGGGAAGGAAAAGCTATCTATCTATCATCTATCTATCTATTTATCTATCTATCTATCAATCTATCTATCTATCTATCTATCTATCTATCTATCTATCTATCTATCATCTATCTATCATCATTTATCCATCCATCTATCATCTCCTTCCAGTGTTTTGTTTTTATAGGAGAAATTATTTTTCACTTTCTCAAATCCTTGATAATAACTAGAGCTAAATTTCTTAACTAGATGGGTTGGAGGATGGATTCAAGAGGTGCTAGATGTCCATGTCCTTAAAAAGGTTGGGAGTAGGTATGGGAAATTGTCTTTTGATAATCTAAATAAGGCTTTGCTATTAATTCAGTTTAAGCCTCTGTTTCATAGAATAACTCTTTGTGTTTTATTGTTCAGGGAGTAAATATGTGTGTGAGCATAACTGCATGGATGCTACTAGATCTATTACTTTAAGAACTATAATTCTTACATAAAGACTGCTTTGTAGAAAGTTTTTTGCTAAGTTGCACTTTGCACTTGTTATTATGTAAGGTACTGTAGTTCAGGCTTTAAAACATCCAGTAGTGGTTTTTTGCTTTGCTCAGGTCTTCCTGAGACAAAAACAAAACAAACAAACAAACCTTTTTTTCTCTGTTTCTACATCCCAGAAGACTTTATATATTGGTACCTGTGGAATCGCTTGATATTTAAAATGGAACATCCAAAATACTCTTGAGGACATAGAGGGCTTAGTCATGAACTTATTTGTTAAATTATCAAATTAGTTATACTTTCTATCCAAGCGCTTTCCAAAAAACAATTATAAAACTGTCATCTGTAACAAATAAAAGTTTAATTCCCAGGGAAAACTAGAGAAAGGGATCTAAATTCTATTAATAATTTGTCTTGGGATTGAAGTAATGTTTGACTTAAAACATTGTGTTTTTGAATTCTGCTGTGGAAAGCCAGTCTCTGTCTGTGGACCTCTGATTTCAATGTTTGATTCGGGCCCTAGTGTCAGCTCCCACTTCGTTTTGCAGTGTTGCTTCCTGCACAGACAAACAACAGCCCCCTGAGATTAACCATCGTGGCTAAGTCTGAGTGACTGGACAATAGCGAGAACTGCCAGTGAGATAATACCGGTGAAGTTTCCTGGCCTGCTCCTGAAAGCGTGTCACAATTTTCCCTCCTGAATGGAACTTCTCTCCCTTATTTCACTTTAGATTTCTTTTTGGCTTAAACCACAAAAATTTATTTTCTCACAGTTCTGGAAGTTGGAAGTCCAAGATCAAGGCATCAGCAGGTTTCTCCTGAGGCCTCTCTCCTGGGCCCACACATGGCCACCCTCCCACTCTGTGCCCACATGGTCCCTTCTCCGTGCACATGCAACCCTGGTGTCTCTTTGTGTGTGTCCAAATTTCCTCCTCTTATAAGGACACCAGTCAGATTGAATTATAGGATTCTCGGAAAAATGCACCAGATAATCAGTCTCCTAGTCAAAATTTAGTCATAGGCATACTTGTCTAGCTTTGGGAAAATACAGTAACATTTAGTTGATATTCTACAGTACATAAAGATGCCCCCCTGGCTCAATCAAGAAACTAGAACACTATGTACAACTTTGTTATAGACCCTTTTTTTTCTATCAGAACTGAGAATTTTATTGTCATCCAATTATTTCACCTGAAATAAAAACATAGGACACAGAATTGGTGATAGATTCTTTTAAAGTAAGCTTTCTGATTTTATATTCCTGTAGCCTTATGCTATTAATTTTTAGAGTGGTGATTTTATGTGATGGGAACAGTGGCTTAGAAGAATCGATCCATTTCAGAATTGAGGAAATAAATCGCTGGACATTTTAACCTAGTTTACTACGACAGTCTTTCCTTTGTTTTTAAAATATTTCCAGTCTGAACCTCTTATTGATTTTGAAACTGTGCATTGTTCCTCTTGTAACTGTTTAAATAAATTCAGTGCATCTTTTCTTTAGAATTGCTATTATGGGATCTGATTTCATTAACTCTTACAAAGACCTTCTGACTTTTGAGGTTACTTAATGGGAGCTGACTAATCTCCGTGTTCTACTGTTTAGCACTTAGTTTAAGGCCTAAGTATCTCTATTCTTTTCTTAAACATGAAAGCACCTCCTAGGTTGTGAGCTAGGAATAGAAGTGTGTGGAAATGCAATACATCCAAAAGGAATAGGGAAATTTTTCCCTTTTCTTTTTTTCCTGGATTGTGTATTGTTTTACTCTTTCATGAAGTAATAGAATAAAAGTTCCATTGTAAAATATTTCACTTAATTATAAATTCAATTATGCTGAGTCGGAGCATGCTCAGAAATGATGGGGGCACAGCATATTTCTGTTATATATTAAGCCTTAGAAGAAGCACGTTGATATCCGTGTCCTTAGTTTTCAAAATTAATTTCTGGAGTAAACTTTTCTAGCTTAAAAAAGAAAATAAAGATTTTTGTGTGAAAATGATAGAAAAGCAAGACTTTGGTAATTAGAAAGAAATTTTACTATTTATTTCTTTATAATGAAAATGTGACACTAATTGACTGGCAAGACTTTTTAAAAAATGCTATTACTTATCTTTTTATTAGTATCTTATTTTTGCATCTTCCCATAAGTTTGACATCCTCTTTAAAATCGTTGTGAAGTCTTTGATATCCTAATTTTTTCCTGATTCTTGTTTGTTTTGTTTTCCTAACGATGGGCCAGCCCCAACCTGATTCACAGGATCAAATGCACACACCATGCTACACTAGTCGCAGAAACTTCCAGTGTCCTGCTCCTTGCGGTGACGTGGGACAAGCCAGCCTGGGTTAGTCACAGCAGATGCATCAGTAACTGGTGAGCACCCGGCCCTTCCAAGTGCTGCCCGCAGAAACGTCAGCATCCGCCTTTAGGTTAAGGATCTCTCCAAGAATGCTGCAGGTTGGAGAGTTCCCAGATAATTTGGGAATTCAGGGATGGGAATGTTTAAATTGGGATGACAGAAAATAACATTTTTAGGAAGAGGGGAATCTTGTGGTAAAGATTACCATCACTGTTTGCTGTACTATGAACTTTTTAAAAACTGCTTAAATTTATCTTGAAATGGGATCCGTGTCTAATTGTCACAAAGGATAAGTGTATCTGGCACAGACATTTGACTGATGCTTGCTTTGCCTTATTAAACCTTTTCTTGTCATTGAAGAACTTGACTATTTTTTTGTTCTGAATACAGCATGTTTCAGATTAAGGTTTTAACGTTTAGGTTAGAGAGTGTGTTTTAACCTTAGTTTGTATCTCTAATACCTAGCACAGTACTAGGAGAGTCAACTGAATGAGAAATGTATTCTGGCCACCTACCATGTTCAAAACCTAGTGACCAACTAAGAATTCCTTATACACAGAGGTAATACTACTGAACTCACACAACACACAGAGTTGAATGAGCAGCCTTGTTTGCTTCCTTCCATTTTTCATTACATTGATGGATGCCACATGTCTTTCTTAGGTGATTTTTTTCCCCGGGTAGTTAGTAATTACCGCCATTATTGTCTGTGATATGGCAGTGCTCAGATAGCAGCTATTCTGCTTATAATCAGATGAACAAGATATTCTGTTTGGCTTTGTTTATGGAAAAAAAGATATTTTATGAAACTGTGGTTAGACGCCTGTTAGCAAAAAGGATGAGTGGTTTCTTGGAATTCTAATTTGAATTTTTGAGAGAAACAGAGGAAAGTGTCTCGCTGTAGGGCGAAATTGGTTTCTGCCGTTGTTTCTCTAGCTGAAATCTGTGGATTCTATCAGTGTTACTAGGATAAGAAATGATTCTATAAAAGGGCATTAAGCATTGCTAAAAAAAAAAGATGATGATGATGATGGTAATAACAATACTATCAGCTCACTCTGTGCCCAGCATCTTATTAAGCACTTTAAATGTATTAACACATTGAATTCCCACAACCCTATGTGGTTGTCCTCACTTTAAAGATGGAGATATTGAGGCCTAGAGAGATTAAGGAACTTTCTCAATGGCATAAATAGGGGAATCAGGATTCACATCAACCTGACTCCAGAGTTTGTGCTCTTAACTACCACATTGCTATACATCTATAACAATAAAAGCCTAATATGCTAATTAGACTGGAAGTCCTTTCGGATGACCTTCCGGACAAAGCCTGGGTCCTGGATGCTGGAGGGAAGCTGGTGCTGGCAGCCAGAGGAAGGAAGGCCTACTCTTGCACGAATTTCGTGCATCGGGCCTCTAGTTATTAGATAAAATCTTGCATTAATGGCACTTCCAAACGCATTACATTAAATGTAAAGGAAACAGTAACATTGATGCTATGTGTGTGTACATTTTAAAATAAAAATTGCATTATTCTTTTTGTTTTTCTCTGAATTTTCATTGCATTAAGTTGCTAGAAGACCAAAATATAAAACTTGGCATTTTCCCAAGTGTGTGATGCTCCAGTAAGTGTTTAAGATGTCTTTGGAACAACATTTAATTTGCGAGGTCTTTTTTATTAATGTGCTCAATTAAGTAATTGTTTCTTTCGCACTTGGAATGTGCTCCACATTTGATCTTCTGCTGCTTTCAAGAAGCCACACAATATAATTTTTACTTAATTCCATTTTGACTCTGCTTCATTCCAAAAACAAAAATGAGTAAAAAAAAAAAAGTGGAACACTTATTTTACCTATGAGAAAAGCTAATAAAAGGAAAGAATGACCCAAGGCGATTCTTTTCAAAATTTAAAATTGGCAGGAAATTTTGTTTATAAAACTATGGAAACCAACTTGAGATTCACATACAAGAATTTCCAAACTTGTTTCACTAATGCAGTGTCACTCAGTAATCCCCTTAACCTCGAAAGGTGAGCTTACAGTGGGTGTTTGTTTTGGAATATGATGACGATGACGGGCAAGAATTTTTTACATAGAATTTTGAAATGCAACTCACATACCATCCAGTTCACCCTTTTAAAGTATAAAATTCAGTGGTTTCTAGTATATTCACAGACTTGTACAGTCGTCACTATGTCATTCCAAAACATTTTTATCATTCCAACAAGAAATTTCATACTCATACATAGTAACAGTTGCTCCCCGCCACTGCCACTGCCCCATAGCCCTAGGCACTTCCCATCCACTTTTTGTCTCCATGGATTTGCCTATTCTGGACCTTTAATTTAAATGGAATTATATAGTATGTGACCTTTTGTGCCTGGCTTTTTTATGTGACATACTGTTTTCAAGGTCCATTGATGGTGTAGTATGTTACCAGTACTTCATTCCTTTTTGTGGCCAAATAATATTCCACTGTGTGGATAGACCATATTTTATTTATCTATTAATCATTTGATGGATGTTTGGGTCATATATTACTTACATACTAAAAATCGGAAGGACAGAAGCATGAATACAAGCCATGCTAGTTTCCAGATAATAATAAACACTCTTGCCTTCTTTCTCATATTAACAAAATCACAGTCTATGAAGATACCTTTAAAAATAAAAACCCTGACTTCCATTTGTTTAGGCAAAAGAGAACCATGAGGTTCCCCGCCCCCCCCACTAAAATGCCTCAGCAAGTTACGAATGCTTTTCTTTGCTTTGCCTGACATTTGGTAGTAAATTCATTGGCTGGGGGGGAAAATACACATCAACAAAAATATGAGGAAATATCTCTTTTAATTGTTTTGCACCAAATGAAGTCTAAAAATGATCAGTATAGTGTTATAAAACCAAGAGTAAAAATTAGCATTATGTTTTCCTCATTGTCTTTGTTGGATTAGTCCCAGAAAACTCACAAGGAAACATAAATTTCAATTTATAGTGAATTTTATGATCTGATACTTTAAGTGGGTGTTTAGTAAGTGGCAATAGAAGGAAGAGCACTAGACTGCAATTACTTGTTGCAAATCACAAACTGCTAGAAATACCACTTACTAATTATGTACCCAAGAGCTGGAGTGAAAAAGCGTGGACTGGTGCTGAAGCTGTGCTCATCACGGTCTGTACTTGCTTGTGTAACCACAATGCACCATGACCTGTGCGGTCACCATAGTTCTCCGAGGGAAGACACACGTCCTGTGTGTCTGGTAAATCAGAGCATGAGGGGGTGAGAAGCACGCATGAGGACTTACTGTGTGATGGGCTTTGTCTGCAACTACTACAATGACAATAATAACAAGGATGATAAGAAATAATAGCAGCAGCTGTTATTCATTGAATACTTACTATCTGCTGGGCGCGTTACCCTTATATTTTACCTCTTCACAAACTTCTAAGATAAGTTTTATTATCACCATTTTTAAAATTAAATTTAGTGGAGTGATATTAGTCAGTAAGATTATATAGGTTTCAAGTGTACAATTCTATGATACATCATTTTAGACATTACATTGTGTGCCCACCATGCAAAGTCAAATCCTCTTCTGTCACCATATATTTTACTCCCTTCACACTTTACTACTCCCACCCCCTTTCTCTGGCAACCATCGCATTGAAGTCTGTGTCTATGAGTTTTTGTTTGTTTGTTCATTTGTTGCTTTCAGTTTTATATCCCACATATGAGTAAAATCATATGGTTCTTAACTTTTTCTGCCTGACTTATCTCATTGTGATATCTCAAGATCCATCTATGTAATCGCAATTAGTAGTATTTCATCTTTTCTTGTGGCTGAGCAGTATCCCATTGTACACATGCGCCACATCTTTTTTATCCAGACTTTATCATCACCATTTTTGCGATGAAAGACTATGACCCTGAAGAGTGAAGTGATTCTTCCCGTGTCACAGAGCTAATGAGTAACGGAGCTGGAATTCAAGCACAAGCTTGACCAACTCCAAAGTCCCTCTCTTTGAAGTAGACAAGGATGGGTATTTCATGTTTGACATCAAAACTGTGGATATTGCACACTCATAATATTGTTGATAACATGGTTTATTCGGCCCAAAAAGATGCAGACACTGCATGTATGCCCTAAATAAACCTGTTTCTCCTGCTTTTGTTCTGGATCTTGCACCTCCTTAGCTGCTCCTAGAAGCTTCACCCGATGGCTTGCTGCTGCACAGCCCCTGTGCTATGATCTTAGGCTATTCAGGGCAAGGTCTGATAGAGTGTTAAAGAAATCAACTGTGTACCATCCCCTTTCGATACCTTCCATGCCTGTTTCTGACTTACAAGAATCTAGAATCACCTTAAAATATTTTAATTTTCCTTTGAGGTATCTTTAGATGTACGCTGGATTCCCTCCTGAGTTGCCTTGGAGGATGAAAGGAGCTCCCCAGAGAGGAACTGGGAAACTCCTGGAGTTCTTTAGGATTTGAGGATTTCCTAGAGTGTCAGAGTTAATTCACTTCTTTCGAGATCTTCAAATCTGACCCTACTTTCAAGTCCTTGGAGAAAAGAGCCTGAGTGAGCTGTATCTGTGTAGAGATTTTCACATCATAAAATATTTCTTTATATATTTTAATGCTTAGCAATCCCATTGATAACATTGAAGGGACTGAATGAATTCCTCCTAAAGTCAAGTTCTTTCGGCCAGCACTGTATTATCAATTATTATTATCAATTGCATTGTCTTTAGGAACGATGCACTTGCTTAAGTCCTCCACAGTTCCCACTGATACCTGTTATATTACATTCGTTCCACTTTCCTGATTGATATTCTCTTCCTGATCCCTAAAAACATTTGTTTCTGGAGCCTCTGGAAGAGGTAATCTTCTAAACTTCTAGCTCTACTCTGTTCTGTTTCTCTGATCATTTCCAGTTTATACAACAGGACTTGGATTATTTTTCCTTTGACCCCAGGCCTGACCTTTCTTGCTACCTTCTACCCCACTTTACTTCCTTTCCCTTCAGAGCCTGGACAACCAATATCTCCACCAATTCTTGACTACCTACGTATTATGTACATTCTCATCATCTATTATGCACAAGGTATGATTACCTGGTCTCTACAAAGCAATGGGTAGATAGATGACAGATAGATAGATAGATGATAGATAGATATATAGATAGATAGATAGATAGATAGATAGATAGATAGATAGATACATGGATAGATATATAGATAACAGATAGATAGATAGATGATAGGTAGATAGATAGATAGATAGATAGATAGATAGATAGATAGATGATAGATAGATAGATGATAGATAGATAGATAGATAGATAGATAGATAGATAGATAGATAGAAAGAATAGGTCCATTGTGATTCTCCCAGCCCCCTCTTCTGGATGAGTGCAATCCCACTTGATTCAGTTGAGGTTGATTCTTATCAGGTCCAGGGGCTCTTTGTTTTGCACCAGCAGAGACCGCATCCTACACTGCCCAATACCCAGTGGTTCGGACAAACAGGACCCTGGCCACTTGCCCACGTTAAGGCACATCCACATAGTGGGGTGAGAGCCTGCACTGACAAAGTACTTGGGCTTCTTCCCAAGATATTATTTAACCGTTTTGCCTGAAAAATGCTCTGCTCTGACAGACAATAAAAGCTCCCAATAAGCTTTCATCAGTGTCTTTTGGGCAGACCTGCCTCAGCCAAGTGGGCCCTGCTCTATTCCTCCTCTGTGTGATGATTGAAAACACTTCCCTTAGGGCTGCATTCCTTGGCATACAGCATTGTCTCTCTTCTACTCTGTTAGTTTATATATCAGGCCGAAAACAGATCAGCACAAAGTAACACGTAGAATAAAGAGAAAAATGGGCAATAAAGAGAGAGTTTCAGAAATACCATCAAGAACATCTTTTGTGCTGCACAGCACTTTCAGGGCCATTCAGGACCTGCTGGGTAAGTAAGTTCTTAGAGTTCACTCTTTTAAGAGTTTTCTGTCTCCTCCATTGTCTGTCTCGATTGGCATCCAAGTGTTTACTTCCACACTTCTTTATCTCTGCCCTTCTTCATTTGCTGCTTCTTATCATGTATGGTTTGGGAAAATAGATGAAGAAACTGGCCAGGGTGCTCGCCCTCCTGGGAGCATGCCTGTGTGTTTCCCTTCTCCCTTTTCTTCCCCCACAGGCGTGCATCGCCTAAACTCTAAGGGTCCCCATGAGACTTGCAACCAGGGGAGCAATGGGCAGGGGAAGCTCATCCCAAACTAACCCCCTCTCCCCCTGACCCTGTCACCCAGAGCCCCTTTCCTCTGACCCTCCAGTGAGCTGACAGCAGCCCTGCCTTGGCTCACTTCTTTCCTATAATGTTTCTAGAGAGCCAAAGCAGCCCCACCTAGTCTCTCTCCCATTGCTTCTTCTATCCTGGACCCCCCACTTGTTTCGCTGTCCCCAGTTTTAATAAATGTACTCCCCAAATCACCTGGACTCGTGTTGTGAAATCTTTCCGGCACAAAGTCAAGAACTCACGCATTACAGGATGGCCTGAGGTAAACCCACTCCGAGCCCAGTCCCCGACTGGTAACATTCTCTAAAAAAAAGGAGAAACAACAACAAAAAAGAAAACTGTACCTAAAAGAAGTTACAGGATCCCTGTGACAGAATGAAGTTCCTCTTATAAATAAATGCATGATTTTTACAGTACAACATGTGCAATCAATTTTGACTGTCATCGGATCTTTTATAGTTATTGTTAATTTTTCACTAAGGTTCAATACAGTTGAAGTTCTGAATTTGTTATCAGGAGATAGGTGAGGTATGGTCATACATATAAAATAAAATGTAAATTTTTTTTTCAGAAAAACAGTTAATATCATTCTTTATGCCCTTTATTAAAATTGCATCCTATTTATGTAAAGAAAGTATTTACTTTATAATATAAAGTCTCTGTGATTGCCAAAAAGTGAGTTTTGTTTTTTTAAAATCTCAGTCTTTTGGCATGTTTTCTCTTGTACACAAGTTGCCAAAAAATATAAGCTCAGTAAATATTTATCACCTCCAGAAATATTTCATGTCAAAGTAGAGCACAGTTAAATTAAAAACAATTCTTTAGAGTGAAAGAAGCATTATAGCTATAAAAATAATTGGAGTTTTTATCATTAAAAATGTCACATTAAGTCATTAAGCATTTTTACTCATTTTGTTCTCATAGTTGGGAACTTAATTTACTGATGGTGTTTCTATAATTAATGTCGAGGTTTAAAGTAAACTTCACAGAGACGGCCCTCTGGAGCCCTCTGGTTAGACCACAAACCCTGGGCCGCTACTCCTGTCCTTCTCCTCTTTCCCCAAATGTGTGGAGCTATCTAACAGCAGCAGCAGTTGGAACGGAATGAGTGAGGGCCGTGACAAGGAGGCAGTAACTAGTGGACCTCAAGCCATGAGGCTAATTCCCCTGTGGATGGAGTTGGCTTTCACACTGGAAAAACAAGACAGAAAATCTCTAGCCAAAAAAAAAAAAAAATTGTTCTGTGGTCTCAAGCATCATCTCAAGCTCATCCGGGCTGCTCACAAACGTAACCATTTGTTACAGGGACAGTAGGTGAGAGAGCACTGGGTGTCCACTCACAAAGACAAAGAACATCTGTGGATGAGGGTCTGGGGCAGCATCCTTGCTTACAGAGTAAAACACTTTTGTGACAGATCCACACCAGAAGATTTCAGTCCCCTTGGAAAGCTAAATTTCAGAGGCAGCACACTTTTATAGTAGCTGAGAAGTTAGGCTCAAATAGAAATTCAAAGACTATAGATCCTCATGCTTACAAAGTCTTAAGCAAACTGTAGTTTATCTGTGTTTGTCGTATTAAGTTTTCTGTTTTTACTGTTGACCTAAAATTTACATAATGAAATGCACTACAATTCAGTGACATTTTGTGAAGTTTTAAAGTCGTTTAATTATATTTATTTTTTCAGTTAAAAACAATTTTGATGCAACCTCAATTTTGAAAGAAAAATGAACAAAACAAACCCCGAGTCTGATTTAGTAACTGATGTACTTAAGTGTTATTTAAGAGTTAAAGAATACAATTACTAAATTTGTAACGTGAATTTTAAAACTTAGCTGGAGTAGCTTGCAAAAGCATGAAATAAGCACTCCTATGCTTATTTATATAATTTCTTCTTCTTTTTCTTCTACTTCTCCTCCTCCTCCTCCTTCTTCTTCTTCATCCTATTTGCAAGTTACTCTCCCTAAATTTT
Organism: Myotis myotis; assembly: GCF_014108235.1. Classification (NCBI taxonomy): domain Eukaryota; kingdom Metazoa; phylum Chordata; class Mammalia; order Chiroptera; family Vespertilionidae; genus Myotis; species Myotis myotis. Next base: position 64,763,048 of record NW_023416379.1, on the reverse strand, counting down.
TTTTACCTGTTTCCACTTCTTTGTGCTTCAGTTCCCACTCTTCTCCTTGCCTATCTTCCTCAATAAATTGTGTTTCATGAAAGCAAGGCTTGTGTCCTATTTAGGATTGTGGACAAAGCACTAGTAAAATATCTTGCCATACATTGTTGAATTGAACTGACTTAAACAACGTAAAACATTGGTGTTAGCAATGACGAGGCATCTTTCTACAGAAGACTTACAATGCAAGAGGCAAAGCCTTTGTGTGTCAACATAAATGACGTGGCTGCCCAAGCTGATGACAATGTCCATTTCCCAAGCACACACAGAACTCTAAAATGGGGTGACACATGACTTCTGGAATCTGCTGCCAAGAAAACCCTAACAGCCCTATTGTTTAGATTCCTTAAGCCACAGTAGTGCGAGTGTATATTTTTGCAGTTCTTTTCACTCTTTGACTTATAAGAAAGATGCTAATGTATACTATATATATATTAAATATCAGTTAGAGTACATAAGTGATATATAAATGGACCTCAAAGAGCATAAAAAGAATGAAAATTATATTAATTCCTTAATATTCTTTAATAATAGAGTGACAATTGTTATTTATCAGGTAATGATTCAAAAATATACTGAATCATTGGCTGTTTAATAATTGCATTTTTAACCTAAAGTAATGGACAGCAAATTGACTTTGCTTCTTTGCATAGGTTCTTGAAAGCTTGAACTCAAATTAAAGATCAGTAAATTCAAAAGTAGTTAGAGTTTTAGAGTACTTGACATAATACATTTGAAATGGATATTTATTCCTTTCACCAACCCGCTGCCTCTACCCATCAAGTCTGTTTGCATTAGACTTGTGCGCATCATATGGTTCCTCTTCATAGTCTTAATAATAAAGATATTTCAAGTGGTAATGTACAATTCTATTTTTAAAAGTATTATTTAGCAACCAATTTATAAACACTATGATTTATGAAATATTTGTGAACAAAACTTCCAATGTCTTTGGAATGGTCCAAATGAAAGGGGTGTTGTCATGAGCAATTTGCCAGTTTGAGACCTGCCTTTTACAATTGCTCTGCAGTTGACCCTTTAGTCCTATTTTGAGTTGCCAGATGAAAATAAGGTTTCCTTTCAAGTGGTGGTTGCTAAGGGCAACCATACTAACGCCAAAAGATGAATACCTCCTTAGTATAATGCCTACTTTATGAGCTAAATAAAGAGCTAAATTGCAGAGAAAGAAATAATATAAATGTGAAATATCGGGAAAGGAAAAGAAATAGGAATATTAGAGATGTGAAAATCAGAAAGAGAATTACTTATCAGCACTTTCTTGGTAATTGTCTTGCATTTTAGACCAATATTCTAATCTGAACACTGCATTTTCATGCATCACAGCTAGAATATTAACATCTGACTTTCTTTTGTAACACAAATGTATGTCATTAGTTCTTAGTGGATTTTGAAAAAAATGCAAATGAAATTCTCATGAATTGCACAGAGAAATATTTGTCAACTCTTTTATCTTGTATCTTCAAGCACAAATAGCTTGTGCCATCATGAATGCTTTACTATTTGGAAAATTTGTTGCAGACAGTTATTTATAACTGAAGTTGAGCATTTGATTGTTTCATGAGCAGGTTGGTTTAATTGGAGGGACTTCATAGTCCATACAGTGTGCTTTAGCAGCATTCATAATTCCTTTGACCAATTGTGCTATTTTAATATAGCCATTGCTATGATTGCCAAAGTCCTGAAGAAATGTCTCCTTCATTGTACCCTCAGTATTGCTGTTTTTGAATGATGAGTTCATTACTCCTTTATTGGCATCTGCTCTATCATAGACTGATTGGAAAAATGGACATAAAATCAAGTAATTGCAGATTAATATACTTTGAGCTATAATCAAAGCATAACTAGATGTTACAGAAACACAGAGAAAGAACTGTTTTCACTGATTGAGTCAGATTTAGCTTGAGGATGTGTATGAGAACATCTGCCTGCAGCGGCGTCACTTCCTTGATTATCAAGGTTCATCCAACTGGTCTGCCTGTTTCTTTGCAGGTTTCTTTTCTTCCTCTCTGTTTCTGAATCTAATTTGTTGGTTAAAGGAGATAACTAGGGAAGATTCTTTCTCCCAGAGTGGGGATTCTAGAATATGGGTTTCTCTACCTACGACTCTGAATATATTCTGTGTGAGCATGAATGGTTTTGACATTTTCTAAGATGAGTTGATGAAGAGGGGAAAGAGTTCAGCTTAGAGCACAGCTTAGAATAGCCTCTACTTCCCAAGACAGTCCCAACTTCAAATGAGTTTGTTTACCCTACTAAGAACCTCCTAGTCAGACTTTATGTCCTTATGCTCTTGATTCTGGAAACATGGTCAAGGTAGCAAAGACACATAGAAAGGAAGGAGGACTTACGGGGCTCTGCTATAGTGTGATGCAAGATTTATGATAAGGAACAAAAAGAATTGAGATTAGAAAGGAATATAAGGGCTTTATTACAAGGTTTTGTACGTAATACTAAGAAATATGGACTATGTCCTCCAGGCAGAGGAGTTTTTCAAGAGAAGGGGTATGATCATTTATTTAAAAAAGAGAATAACTCTAGTAGAAAAGTGGAGAAAATGTTGGATTTGGGTTTTCAGGAAAGAGATTGAACTTGGAGGTAGAAATTTATGAATTGCTAACTTATAGCTAATAATTAAAACCATGGATGAGAGGATCCAGAGAAAGCAGACAATAAAATAAGAGGACAATCAGGAAAGAAGGAAGGAATCTTTAGAAGTGTCTGGGGAGACAAAAAGAGGAGGAACAAGCAAATAAGACTGTGAGGGGGTGATTAGAAAGAAGAGAACCAGGAAAGTGTTTTTAGTAATCCATCAAGGAGACCATTTTAAGATAGAGTTGGTAAGGGATGCCAAATGCTGCTAAATTGTCAAGTAGGATGAAAATTGAAAAAGAACCTGTGGATTTGGCAAGTAGAAGGTCATTTGAACCTTAGTGCTTTTGGTTTCAGTTCATAAGGTCTTGTTTGTTAGAAGAAAAAACTGTTAGTAATGAGGTAAAGGATTTTCTGGTGGCAAGAGAGAGAACCTAATGGAGGAAAAGTTTTTCTTTAGAGGGTAAAAAAGGATTACTGGAAAATGAAACTAATCTTATGGCAGTAAAGGAAGCCCTAATCATAGAATTATAGGACTGACTATTACTGGTTTTTAAATTGTACCACCGTAGGCCAAGACTCCACTTAAACTATTTCAGAGAGGTGAGTATTTTAATTGCTTATATTGAGTCCAAATTATGAGCTAATAAGAAGAGGTATTAAAACTAGCACCCTACTGATTTAATTTGGAGAGAGACATTTATATTAGCTGTTTCTAAGGCTTTTCTTTCAACCATTTTCAAAACCATAGTTATTTGGCAATTGGTTCCTGCTTTTGAAAAAAGTGCCTTAGTAAAGAAAAAAATATAACTTCAGATGTTTTCGTTTCTGAAGGTCTCAGAATTCCATATTTCTTTTATTCTTTTCACTGTTGTTGTTGTTGTTGTTTGTTGTTGTTTTTTAATAACACACTGGTTAGCTTAAACTTTTAGATTTAATTTCTTCATTTGTGCTCTTATATGTGAATGCCAGCTGCCTTCTGCCCAACAAAAACTAGGAAGTTTATTCCAGCTCACCTTGTTTTAAGCAGTGAAGTCACTGAAAGTGTAGTGAGAAATTATACATTTTTGATTGTGTAAAATTTGGACAATTATTTTTTCTAGTAATTGCTGTCATCGGTACTTTACCAGACATCATTTTCATGAGTAATAGTACACAGGAAATATGCAGCATCTGCACCCCTTAGATGGGATGCCCATACTGTGGCCCTTAAAGAGGCCATGCATGGGCTGTGCCCCTGTCACTGGGTTTCTGTTAATTTGGTCTGAATGTTTGATATGGTAATAGATGCATCCTTTCTTTGTGTCTATCCTTTCTTCTCATGAATTGAGGGGTGTTGGGGCAGAGTTAGGAGAAAATGCACTAGCTGAGAAAGAAGGAGTCTTGGGCCCTAGTTCTGACTTGGACCCATATGCACTTTGTAACTGCCTGTGGGCAAGTAAATGAAGTTCGCTGAGTCTTAACTTCCTCATTTATAAGATAAAGGCAATAAATCTGACCTCGCAGAATAGCTATGACCATCCAAGGAGAGGACACCTGGATCAACAACCTGAAGAAGTGGATTGTTGTCCTCTTGAAACTACATCTTTCTCTGTTATAGGACAAAAAGTATCTAGATATTTGTACAAATAAGTGATCATTGTAAAATGTGTATTTCATGACTCAGTGTCACTTTAAAAGGACATTAAATTTTACCTAAACTCAATCATGTTTTCATTTCTAATTCTTCATTATGAATTTTTTGAGCTCACAAAAAAGTACAGGAAGTCATAGATATTCTTGTACCTTTCTCATTTCCTTCATATTTTCGTACAAAGTTTATGAATATTGCTGAAGCCTCACCTTCCCATCCCAGTCACCTCTTTCCCTCTCTGAATGTTATCATTGTCTTTAAGTTGATGTCTATCAGTTCCATGCATATTTTACTACACGTTAATTTTTCCATAAACTGAATATATAAATACATTTTTATGTATTTGCATATATATGTAATTTGTATGCACATATATACATACACAGTTGTTTTGGAGGATTTAAACTTGCACATAAATTGTTTCATTCAAAAATAATGTTCTGGGAGATTTACCATATTATACATATAGTTCTTATGCATTTTAACTTGAAAAGAGAAGTGGGTTCCTATACTGCTAGCTAGTAAGAGAGTAAATCTGTACAGATATTTAGTAGAGCAATTTGGAAATATGGGGTGAATTTGAGAGACTGTGTATCCTATGATCCAGAAATTTCACTTCTATGTAGAATCTTAAAAAACTCTCCACATGTGCAAAAAGATGTAAAGTTTTTCATAACAGTGATGTATAATAATGAACATGGAAGTGTCCCTAATTAGTGAAATATACAAATAGTGAAAAACTGTGTAGCAATTAAAATAGCATTTCAGTAAACCAAATTATGCTAATCTTAGAAAAAAGAACTATTGACAACATATGTGCAATCATTACTTGATAAAATCTAGATATAAAAATATTTTTAACTATTAGACACTTTATAAAGTAAAATATATTCTCTTATGCCCCACTCACCATAATTTTTATATAATCTATTTGTGTTGTAAACTATTGGGCTTGCATGAGATAACTTCAGGAGAAAAATAGTACATCTCCAAAAAGAGATGTAGGATAATAAATAAGGCAAAATCTGCTTTGCCATTTGAATACAATGTTTTTATGCAATTCCGAGCGGCAGTTCTCTATACTCTCTCTTAGTGGCTCACAAGCCAAGAAGTCCTATAAGTTAGTGTTATAGAGGCTCTTTGCTTTAAGAAAATCTGGCGTGTTAAAACAAGGACTTAAAATATATGGTAAATTTGAGATTTTGTAAAACAGGATCTAGGATTTATAATTATAAACACCTTTGCACAGGGTCACTCACAGTGCCTTAAATATTATTCATATACTAAATTTATTTTTTTGATGTTCAGGAATACATCTATTGCATGAGAAGGAAAGGAACATCCATAGTTTGAAAGATAGTAGTTTTAGCACTAAACAATGATTGGCACTTCAATACCACATATCCATAACTGGAGTGATAAACTGCTGCCGGTGAGGATAAGCAGGTTACTACTATGCACCTTTCCAGAACCTCACAGTTGCAGTCAATCATGGCATCATTCTTCATTTCTGTATCTTGTAATGTTCATCACTGTGAACATGATGAAATAGCCTTTTACCTTATTCTGTAAAACTACTATGTTATAAATCAGGTGGTCATTAAAGAAGGGTTTAGCTTTGTGTTTTCATTCTCCTGAAGAATCATCGAGTGACCTTTTCCCTGTGAAATGGTATTTCAATGAGTATTGATTCTGCAGATGTATTTGGATGGTTGCTTTTACTAGCCATTCCTAATGTTCACTTGTACCCTAGATCATTCCAATTATGTATTTCTGGGCAACATTTGAAATGAGGAGAGAGCATGTGGGATGCAGGGGGAGGAAGGAAGGGCCATGTAGAATGGTTATAGAATCGAGTAACTCACAGCTGTGTTTATTTCAGTGGCTTCTTCTGCTGAAATTTGGAATACAAATTCTATGTTCATGCCTGGAACATTTTTCTCTAAACTATATGCAAAGAAAGCAGGTGAGGGCAGCAAAACAAACTAGAATCTGAGATGAATTTCAGAATTGGAAAATTTAGAAGAAATTAAGAAGCAAGAAAGTTTTTCTCTAGGTCTATCTTGTGGTATGAAATATTATTTATCCTGTGACTGTGTCAGATTCAAACTAAAGATGACTGAAGATGAGATCAGTGGCTAAATGCTAACAAACAGCCATCAGAGATTTGCAAATTGCTCCAATGGTGATAATTTAAACAATACCTTCATTTATGCCAGCTGAGTCAGACCTTGCTTAGCTTAACTCTTGACATCTAAAATTATTGATTTAGGTCAAATTTTCTTTTTACGATGAGAGTTTAATTATTACTTGGCTGCTTATATCAAGAGAGTTAGAAGATTGCCAAACCTCTGACTTTATTGTGAGCTACATAAATATTGCAATTTGAAAAATAAACAATGGCTCTTTTAATTTCAAGAATTTATAATTTGATGAGTTAAAGTTTTATTTAATACTAAGAACCTTTAGCCACATCATTTTCATTCTTAGCTACCTAGTTTGGTTTATGCTGAGATGAAATGATTAATTGAACTTTGGTCAATTTGAAAATTTAGCATACTATAGATTATGCTTAAGTAGTCTTATATTGGCCCTGGTGTGTGTGGCTCAGTTGGTTGGGCATTGTCTGTACATTGAAAGGTCACTAGTTTGATTCCCGGTCACAGGGCATGCCCAGATTATGGATTTGGTCCCCAGACTGGGTGAGATTGATGTTTCTCTCTTTCTCTCTCCCTCTCCCTTCCTCTCTTTGTAAAATCAATTTAAAAAACATATTTGGGGAAAAAGTAGTCTTAAATTGGTGTGCCCTTTGTTACTTACATTGCTGAATTAAACTTTTGTGAGCAAAATAGTTAACATTTACTAGTATTAAATATGTTTCTGGCATCACGCTTCCCATGCACCACACCTTACTTTTCATTCACAATTAATTATTCTTTATTTCTGTTTCTTCATCTGCAAAATTGATATAACAATTAGAAACATCTCAAAGGCTTTTTTGAGAATTAAATTAGATAATTTATATAAAACACTTAGAACAGCAGAGTAAGCACTCAATAAATGGAAGATAATAAAATCAGATATTTTGTTTCTTTAAATATATTTTTATTGAGTTCAGAGAGGAAGGGGGGAGAGAGAAGGAGAGGAGAGAGAGAGATAGAAACATCAATGATGAGAATCACTGATCAACTGCCTCCTGCATGCCCCACACTGGGGATCAAACCCGCAACCCCAGTCGTGTGCCCCGACCTGGAATCGAACTGTGGCCACCTGGTTCATAGGTCGATGCTCAACCACTGAGACATGCTGGCCGGACCAAAATCAGATATTTTAATAATCAAAGCGGACAGCAAGATAGGCACTACTATTATTATTCCAATTACAAGCAGCTCATACATCTGGCAAAGCTGTGATGCAAACCCAGTTCTGTAGTTTCAGAGTTCAATCCCTTAGCTACATTCAAATAGCTAAATAGCTATTACTTTTTTTTAGTTTTAAAAATTCCAAATTCTTCAAACGAACCTTGCCGTGAATAACCCCAATCCTACCATCACTATTCTAGCTCTGCTCAGGCCCATTCATCTCTTTCCCATTCAGTTTTTTTTTTAAAGGAAGATTTATCAGATTAGATGGAGTTTCTACATTTAGAACACTATCCAATTCTGAGATTCTCAACCACAGTGCCAGTTGTTAGATGTGTCAAAGGTAATTTTACTCATAGCAGTAAAATAGTACAATAAAGAGCTAAAATTTACAAATGATTTTTTAAACATAAATTATACCAGATGCAAGATTATCCCTTTGCTCTTAAGAGGAAAAGCAAAGGGAGAGTCTCAAAGGGTCCTCTGGGAATCTTATATGATCTGCATTACCTATGATCTGCACATGTCCAGAAGAGGCTCTTCCGTGGCATCCATCCAGATTGCTGGGTTGAAAGATAGGGAATGGCTCAGCAAACCCACCCTTCAGCTAAACTTTACGAAGGTTTTCCTCTGAACTTAATTGACCCGGGAAGGAAAAAGTATTAATATACCTAGAATCATCAGATACCCTGTAAGATAGGGACCAAATGACATTTGGCCACTCTTCTATCATCTGTCTACATTGCTGCTTACGAAGTTTATGTTTCAACTCATTTTAGAAAGCCTAGAGCAACAACAAGTTATTGGTGGGACTTTAATACCAAAACATGGGGGGAAATTTTATAATTTGCTGACTTACTGAAAGGACTCTGAGAAGATGGAAAAATTGCATCTTTGTGCACTTTGTAGGTTATTCATACCAGCTCAAGGTAAAGGGATGTTTACTTAAAGCTTTGTATTCATGAAAATTTAACAAGCAATCCAGAGAATCAGTCAAACTTTTTATATCTATGTAGTTGAACAAAAGTTAACCAAAACTAATATAATGTTGAAAGCTTTTTACCCTGACTTCAGACTCTCTGGAAATAGACAAAAATTGTTTTAGACCATTTGTTTTACTTCCAAAAAACAAGTGCCAAATATTGTGATAAACTTTTGCAAATAAAATAATCTCAATAATAAATTTTGCAATTTTATAAATAGGCAGTATTATAAATTCTTTAGTTAAGAGTTATTTTGTGTTTTTTGGGATAAGGGGTAAATAAAAGAGTATTGTGGGTGGTTTTTGATGTAGGTAATAAACTGTATTACATCCCTACACATCACTATTAAGAGAAATGTTCAACTAAGTTGAACTTTAGAAATTACAGAATAATTTGGAACATTAGAATTATAGAATAATTCAAAACAAATACAATATGGATGGTTTTTTGGGACGGGCTGCTCTTCTGAATTTGGACATCTTTCAGAGGAAAGCCAATATTCAAAAAATAATGCCTTTCCAATGAAGATACAGTATGAAGGTCAGAGTGTGGCTCAAGAGAAATAAGGTGGGCATTCCTAAGTTATTGGCCAAGCTGAAGGAAATACAGATATTTTTAAAGGAATATATGGAAGGGTTTAGGAAACAGGTAATTTTTTTGCAAGTGATAAAAAGTAATAAGTTCTTGGAATGTTGCAATAAATAGCTATGGTTCAAGTAGAGAAAGATGTGTTTTCAAAATTCAAGGAACAAAAACGGCTTTTGTTTCATTCCACTCTCCGTGGAAAGACTTTAAAACTCAGCCCCAGAACTGTGTGCAGCATCAGATAAGTTCAGCTGTGGTTTTCCCAGGTGCTCAGCACATGACCCATTCACTCAGAACATTGACAGACAAGGTAGATTCTCATTGTCAAAGAGCATACATTACTCGAGACTTCCTCGCAATTGAAAAAAAAGAAATGGTGCATTTGCAGTAAGATTTTACTTCATAAAGCTGTACTTTTTGGCAGGTCCACTTTTTAAAAAAGTATTCATAGTTATTGTTCCAATCGTTCAGCATTTTCATCTCCTTAGAATTAGTCTTGATTCCTTTTTAAAATGTTGTACTAGAAATATTTCATCTTTCCCCTCTCCATCCCTGTCAATCTTGACCTGCCTCAGACTCTATTCAACTCTCTCCCATTTAAAAAGTCTCCTAACTGGCTTGTTTCTCCTTCCCGCCATCCTCTGCACAACCACAGTGATCTGTTTAGGTGCAGATTTGTCGGCATCGCTGCCCCGCCCCCTCCACTGCCAGAGCCCCGCAGGCAGAGGACAAGCTTTAATCAGGGCAGACCACACTACCTATGCACAGGAGCTGCCTTCTCTTTGTCTCCTCTCCCCTATGACTCATAACTACACCCAGTAACCCTGAACTGCTTGTAGTGTCCTGCCCTTCCCACCCTCTATTTTTGCCCATGCTGGCCCTCGGTTTTCTTCACTTTTTTTTGCTCTAATTTCTCCTTTTAGACTCTGCCCTTATTCATCCAGATGAAGATTGAGTGGCCCTCATTCTTGATCCCATGTCCCGGGCATATCTAGATTACTGCACTTGCACGTTGTTATTGGCTTTGTGGTTCTTGGATTCCCCAGGATAAAAATCAGGAGGAAACCCCAGAACAATTTCCAGACGATTTTATTAAGCTTATGGTAGAGCACAAGGGAGGCAGCACAGAGGAATGGAAGGTCCTCTGAACTGGCTCGGAGGCTGGCTCAGCTTGGCAGCTTGTATAAGGCGAGGACAAAGTGGGCTTGCCTGAAAGGTGGGCTTGTGGGTGGTCAGGTGGAGCTACTTTCTCCTTCTGTGAGGTTGCTTAGCAACTATCTTCATGCCTGAGCTGTGAGGATTAAGATGGGGGATTGCTCATTACCGCCACCCCAGGAAGGTTGTATAGCAGTCAAACCTTGATCAACTGCACTTGCAAGTCACTAGTTTCAACATGGGAAGTTACAAGGGAGATAAAATCAGCTACCTCAGGGTTTTGGATTAGGGAGTGGTGGGCCGGTGACATTGTGCCCAAGTTCTTTCTAGCCATCTGGTCTTAGCTTGGCTTCCTGGCCATCCCTATTTTCTATTCCCGGGCCCAAGTCCCTATGCTGCTTTGTAATTATTTGTTGTGTCTGTCTCCCCCAGTATAATAACTTTGGGGTGATAAGAATAATGTCATACCAATTCAACAAAACCAGAAGGGCTGAGCATATCTAGTTAAACCATTTCTTAAAAAATATTTGGCCAGAACCAGGCTACACAGACTTAAATTCTTGCAAAGAAGCATTTGCAAAGAAGCCAGCTCAGTCTAAAAACTAACAAGTTCAGGTTTTTAAGTAATTCTTTACTTGGTCTGACTTTTTTTTTTTTTTTTCATTTATCCAATTCTGTTTGCAATGTGTGCTTTAATGTTCAGCTAAATTGCAGGAATGTACATGGCCTTGCAAAGGAAGTAATTACCCAGGACGAGGACATCTGATATAGTTCCTGTTCCTGTGAAACTTGTAAAACTACTCATTCTGAGAGATTGTCTCTTAAAAAAAGGTTTTAAAATAGGGCAAATTCAATAAATGGTTTACTTGTGGCTGCTTTGAAATACCAATATTTTGTACCACATTTTTGTGTGCCTTAAAGAATATAGCAAAGCCATACTTTTCAATAAGTGTTTTTAGTGAATCCTACCTGAAATCTCTCTGAATACTGATAACTGCACATAACATAAGGTGTTAATTATATTTTTAAATGTTATCAATAATTTCTATATTAGGGGTGAGCTTCACAGTTTTAGATATGTTTTCATTATCATAATTAGGTATTTGGGAAGATCATTTCCTTCCTATGTTCTTCCTTTTTTATGTATGCAACATAAATCTTTAGAAAAAATATTTCTTCCTGTATTTATGGAATGATATTGAATTCATATTAAATTTATAAAAAAGACTACTTTCTAATACTCATAAAGATCATTTTGAAATATTTACAAGTTCACTATTTAAGTCTTTTAATAATACAGCCACAACATACATGTTCTCTTTATGCCTTTATAAACTGCCCTGTTTCTCTTTTCTGAGATTACCTAGTGAGACCCATGAGATGTCTGTAAGAGATGCTCAGTAAGCTCTTTTAGGCAACTGAAATAAATGACTTTCTTGCTTAGAATGAAATATTTAGCGTTTTTATAGAATTACTAGGGGCCCAGTGTACGAATTCGTGCACCTTGAAAGGAACTGTGGGCCATGAGGCTGCGATGGGCACAGGCGCGGGTCTCGGTCCCTGTCCACACCCTTGCCTGGCCCCTCCCACCACGACCCCAGGTCCCTGTCTGCCTGAAAGCCCACTCCCACCACTGCTCCCACATGCTGCTGGTGCTGGCTCTGCTCACATCCTCTGACAGCATGAGCGATTGGGGCCAGTTCCAGCAGCAGGTGTGAGTGAAGCCGGCACCATCAGCGGGTGCGAGCAGCGGCGGCTGCTGCCCCAATTGCCCCTCAGGAGCAGGGGGAGGTGGAGAAGCCCTGAGGGGCGACTGGGGCTGGCAGCCGCCACTCGCAACTGTTGATGGCACCAAGTGATTGGGGCCGGCGCTAAGTGGTGGCAGCAGGTGTGAGCGGTGGCTCCAGTGCCAGCAGTGGATGCGAGCAGGGCTGGCACATGGGAGCAAAGAATTTTCAGTAACCACCAGAGGCTCACCCCAATAACAGCAACTGGCGCCCCACCTTGGTCTGGTGCCCCGCTCACCTGCTCCACCATCCCGCCACAGCCGATGCCTGCCATGTTCCGCACTCTGCCACCTGCTGCGGATGCCTGCCATGTTCCATGTGCGCCCCCTGGTGGTCAGCGCATGTCATAGCAACCAGTTGTTCGGTTGTTCGTTGTTCCTCTGTTTGGTCTATTTGCATATTAGAGTTTTATATATATAGACTAGAGGCCCGGTGCACAAAAATTTGTGCACTCGGGGGGAGGGGGGCCCCTCAGCCCGGCCTGTGCCCTCTTGCAGTCTGGGACCCCTCAGGGGATGACCACCTGCTGGTTTAGGCCCGCTCCCTGGGGGGTTGGGCCTAAGATGGCAATCAGACATCCCTGTGGCAGCCCGGCAGCCCTCGGGGGATGTCCAGTTGCCAGCGGGGAGCAGGCCTAAGCTGCAGTCGGACATCCTTAGGGCTGCTGAGGAGGCAGGAGAGGCTCCCACCACCACCGCTGTACTGGCAGCCATCAGCCTGGCTTGTGGCTGAGCAGAGCTCCTCCCATGTGAGAGCGCCCTGACCACCAGAGGACAGCTCCTGCATTGAGCATCTGCCCCCTGGGGGTCAGTGTGTGTCATAGTGACCAGTCATTCCCAGTCCTTCTGCTGTTAGGGTCAGTTTGCATATTACCCTTTTACTATATAGGATAGAGGCCTGGTACATGGGTGGGGGCCGGCTGGTTTGTCCTGAAGGGTGTCCCGGATCAGGGTGAGGGTCCCGCTTGGGTGCCTGGCCAGCCTGGATGAGGGGATGATGGCTGTTTGCAGCTGGTCACACCCACTTCAGGGTGGGAGTCCCCACTGCGGTGCCTGGCCATTCTGGGTGAGGGGCTGAGGGCCGTTTTCAGGCTGGCGGGTGACTGAAGCTCCCAACCTCTCCTTTTTTTCTTTTTCTTTTTTGTTCTGGGATTTATTTACCTTCTATGGCTGTCACTGGAACTGAGAGCTGGCTTTAGCTCTGAGGCTCGGCTCCAGTTCTGAGACCTCGGCTGCTGAAAGCAGGTATCTGGGTTTGTTTGGCTTCTATAATTGCAACATTGTTTCTTAGAATGTAGCTCAGAGGCCGGCAGCGGCAGGCAGGGAACCTTGGCTTCCTCCTTCACTGGAGCAAGCAAGCCTCCTGTTCGCTTCAGCTGCCTGACTGCCGGCCGCCATCTTGGTTGGCAGTTAATTTGCATATCAGCCTGATTAGCCAATGGGAAGCATGTTGGAGGTACGGTTAATTACCATGTTTGTCTATTATTAGATAGGATATACACTGATAGGAACTTTATGATGTGAGGGATTCCTTCTTAATAAAAAAGGAACATAAATATGAGTTCAGATTTTCCATATATCTTGTTCTTGCTTTTGAAAAAAGGTTTCTGGGGAGGAGGGGATTATTGTAAGTGATAAAGAAGTTATTTCCATTCACATAACATGTAAAGATTCCTCTTTATTTAGAATTACCATTTCTGTAAGTAGATGTCTTTTAAACATGGAATGCTATTATCTGACTTCCTACTTAATTCTATTACAAATCTCTTGATTTGGTGATACTGTATAAAACATGCTATTTCTTTCCCTTTTTCTTCCTCTACTCTATTACATTTATTACATTTAAAAGATGATTACAATGCTATTACAGTAAATAGAAAAGTTACTTACAGAGATGTTGCAGTTGTAGATTTTATGATGGCCCCTCAGTTCAGAAGCAGTGAGGCCTTTACACAATAGCATAACCTGCCTTTATATTATTTTCCTACTTGACTCTTTCTCAGTCCTTGCTTCAAATAATCTGAATTAGTCAGTGTTCTCCAATGATTTCTGCTCTTTTCTGCCTCTTTGTCTTTGTTCAATCTATTTCTTGCACCTGATGTGCTTTCCTCTTTATTTGAGTTCAAATCCCATCCACATCAGTTCCCTTAACCAGATAGGTGGTGACTTTCTTGATACTTGCATCTGGGGTGCCCTAAGTAACTACTCATTCACTTCAGTTTAGATGGTTAAATGTGAGGAGAGGCATCCTGAATCAGTAGAATTCACTGCATGTCTGTCAATCATCAGTAAAGTTAAACAGCAGAAGCTAAATATGTCTTCATATTGAATGCATGTACTACTACTTTGGTCAGTGTTTGATAAGTATGAATAAATAAGACAGACATTTTGCCAAGAAATAGATAGTAGAATTGCCTCGATAGAATGAAAGAAATATCCAGTTGCTTCTCTGTGGATACTGTATTATTTTTCTAAGAAGAAAAATGTTTACATAGGTTACTGGTTGAAGTGATTTTAATTGTGTAACTGTTCTTTTTTAAAAAAAAGTTTCTTATTGATTTCAGAGAGAAGAAGGGAGAGGGAGAGAGAAATAGAAACATCAATGATGAGAGAGAATCATCCATCGGCTGCCTCCTGCATGTCCCCTACTGGGGATTAAGCCCACAACCCAGACATGTTCTCTGATCAAGAATCAAACTGTGACCTCCTGGTTCATGGGTCGATGCTCAACCACTGAGCCACACCGGCTCAGTTAATTGTGTAACTATTCTTAAAAATATGCCTAGACAGTTTCTCATTCTCTTTTTTAATCTTTATTTTTATTTTTCAATTACAGCTGACATACAATATTATAATGGTTTCAGGTGTACAACATAGTGATTAGACATTTATATAACTTACAAATTGATGGCTCCAGTAAGTCTAGTGCCCATCTGATGCCATACACAGTTACTACAGTATTGTTGACTATATTCCCTATGTTGTACTTTACAACCCCATGTACTTCACAACTATTTTTATAACTGGCAATTTGTATTTCTTAATCCGTTCACCTTTTTCACTCATCCCCCTGCCCTTGCTTCTATCTGGCAACCATCAGTTTGTTCTCTGTATCTATTTGTTATTGTTTTGTTTGGTTTTGCTGTCATTATTTTATAGAGAAAGCACAGCCAGTAAGATAAAATAAAAATTACAAAACTTAATTTCTCTATCTGTAGGATTGTGTGGGTCCTTTAAAAAGTAATCTGGGGAAGAGGGAAATTTTCAAAGTAATTATCAGACCGAATTTTTAACACAGAAAGAGCTGTCATATTTTATGCCTTAATTACTTCAATTTGAGAGCAAAATTTTTACATTGTTACAATGATGACAAGCTCAAATTCCCTGAAATAAATGATCATAATAAGAAGTATGGTATAAGGTAAAAAAAATTATTCTTGACACTGCTGTCTTACTTTTAGAAATTTGAGTGTGTTGAGTATGAAAGTTAAACAAAAGAAAGACTAGCAAACTGTTAAAATAAGATATTATATTTGCATAAATTATTTTGCAATAAATATTTGGCCAATGTTTACTGCATAAAAGGATTAGTTAATTTACTTTGGAATTTTGGTTAAGTAAAATAGCAGACATCAGAAATAATAAACATAAAATTAAATTTGTTTAAAATGCCACAAAGAGTAGTTGTATCTTTTCTTTTGATAATTAATTATTGAGCAGTTAATAAAAGAAGCACTTCTGAGAACAAAAGTGAAATGGAAATGATGTTTTCTGTATAAGTTGAGACATTCTGGTAAATTTAATATTTTAAATAATATCTTGTTATAATTGAAATTTAGAAGAAGTCTGTTTTAAGAATATATTTACAAATATATATGTGAATATATTCATTCATCCATTAGACATTTACTACTGCTTTCTCTTTGCCAGACAATGATAGGCACTCAGAATAGAGAGGTGAATTATAGCTACCATTCCTCAGATATTTGCAATATAGGGAGTGTAAACAGAATAGTGATCTTAATTTGCCCATGGCCTGTGTTGGGTTCTAAAGTTTTTATTCTGTATACTACAATACATTCATATAATTTTAACTGAAAAAATCTGAGAACATATGTGATTGTGTGCATATATTCACGTTTTCAATCCATTTGTTTCATATTCTTCCCATGCCAAATCATGTCTTGGTATTAGAGTAAGTTCATGAGAAAGCACATCAACTGTTAAGCAATAGATCATTTCTGTCCATTTCTAACGTGGCACACTCAATTGGTGTCATAATGACCTTGAAAGCTTCAAGGTGCCTTCCTAAAATATCTAAATTAAAACCAAGGCACAATTTAACCAAAAATGGAGAATGTAACTGCAAATGTTCATAAAAAGAAAAGTACAGAATAGCTTTTCCTATAGTAAGCCACACCATTAATGAATATAAAGTGTCATCTTTATCTGTTCCCTTCCTGTCAAAGAATAATACTTAGAACCACATGCAATAATGTTCTATGCCAGTGATGGCGAACCTTTTGAGCTCGGCGTGTCAACATTTTGAAAAACCCTAACTTAACTCTGGTGCCGGGTCACATATAGAAATTTTTTGATATTTGCAACCACAGTAAAACAAAAACTCATATTTTTTATATTTATTTTATATATTTAAATGCCATTTAACAAAGAAAAATCAACCAAAAAAATGAGTTCGCGTGTCACCTCTGACACGCGTGTTATAGGTGCGCCATCACTGTTCTATGCTCAGTCATATTCATAATCATGAACACATCCACACCAATGTAATCATTCTACCTGTATTAAGATATTTCTAGGGACAATTCATTAACTTAATTGTTTCTTGGTTTTCATATCAGGGATAGAGATGTCTAGCTAATATGGTCATACAAACTGAATGTATGTGTGTATGTGTCTACCCATTTAGACATAAGTAACAACCTGGGTTTCCAATTGAAAGTGGCAATTAGATACTTCATAAATGGTTTTTAGGTTTGTATGTGTATTCATAAAGTTATGCAATTTTTTTGAACTATTTGACCATCTCTATTTCTGAATGTGAAATTTTGAATCTCACAAATGTTGCCTAGAGAATCAGTGTTTATTCACTTTTAAATATCAAGGCAGAAAGCCATAAGTAGATTAACATATCAGTATCAATTTTCTTGGTATTCAAAGTGTCCTATATGTGAACATTCTTTCTTCACCTGCAGGCATTATTCAGCTTTTGATTATGCATGTGTATACTAGTATATGTGTATATGTTAATTTAAAAATAATTTTAATGACATTATACTGTATATCTGGTTTTAGTAGGAAATAAAATAAAGTTTATAGTTTGTCAATTGAATTGATTAATATTTAAAAACATCCAAAAATAGCCCTTGAGATAAATTATAGCTAAGATAAATTGCTTAAGAATGTTCAATTTATTCCATGATCCTTGAATCTCCTGGAATTTTAATTACATATTAATCTGATAATAGTTCATTTAGGACAGAAGAGAAGCTAGATACCAATTATAATTTTTAAATATACATGTTAATCATTCAGCAGCCACAGAACTTCTTAATAATATCTGACTCTAAAAGGTCCCCCCACCCCCCCAGTCACTACCCAGAGCAAATGGACAGGTGCTCAGTCTGCAGCTGGCATGCAAGCATTTACTTCATCAGCCAGAAGTCAAGAATCTGACTCTGACCTGGCCTTTTACCCAAAATCAGCTCCAAAACTATAGTTCTTCCCTGTTTAAGGTTCAGATCTTTACATCCATTTCTCTTGCATCAGTCCTCAAACTGTAGTCCCCTGTTCCCTTAAGCATGCCCATCATCTGCTGTTAAACTGCTTATCCAGGGCGTTAGACCACTTTTGAAGAAATCACATCATTTCTTAAAATTCCAGTGATAGTTTTAAAGAAACCTACCTCTTGCTTAGCCACACCTTTTATTTTCCCTTCACTGACATCTTATCATATTTCCAAATAACCTCCTTCTCTAAGCTGGGAAGGAATTCCATTCACCTTTATTCCGTTGCTCTCTCACACTTACTTCACACAGTTTGAGTCTGGGCCTTTGCAAATATGTTCTTTATGATACAGGAAATGTACTTTCCTCTTAATTTTGCCTTTCCAAATCCCATCCAGTCTTCAGAGCCCCTATGAATTCTTGCCTTTCAAGAATTTCCCCCAGGGCTCTCTACTACTCTGGACACTTTTTAAAGTCGCTGAGATACATATTTATTAGCAATACAGGACATCTAGAACTCAGTGACATATGTCTTGTGTTGTACTGTTATATTGTCTTTCTAATGTGTAACATGTGATATTGTCTCTGTATCACATGCAATGTGTGATATTGTCTCTGTAACAGCTTTTTAAGATAAAGAACTAAGTCTCATTCTTCTCTTGATCCCCATGCAGAAAACAAAGAGACCTATCAGATACTCAGTAAATTCTCATTTTATGAGTAGACTACAGAGGTCATTATGAAAACTTTAAGTCAACACTGTTCAGTCATAGGCAATTTTGCTCTTCCCCCCTCCCCTCCCCTCCCCTCCCCACGCCCCCCCCACCCCGCCCCACCACACACACACCAGGGGACATTAGACAATGCTTGAAAACATTTTGTTGTTGTTGTTGGAAGGTCCTATTTTGGTATCTACAGAAGCCAAGGATGCTACTAAACATTCCACAGGACACAGGACAGCCCCACAAGAAAGAATTATCCCCCACCCCAAATGTCAATAGTACCAAAGTTAAGAAATGTCATTAATGGATGTTACAGTTAACTGTAAATAGCCAAGGATCTTCTATATTTCCTCAAAAGAAAGAACCTCTAGGGATTCAGCCCAGGGACACAATTACATGCAATTCCCCTCTTTTCTCCCACTACTTATGAAGATGAAAGATATACTCAGAGATAACCAGAAGTGCATTTGAAAACTTAGTTCTTTAAGCCCTCATAGGACTGCCACACAATAAAATCAAAGATAAACTGAGTCTGTGTTGTATTTATTAAAACATAGTCAAGACCACCTTAATCCTTTGATAACAGCTTTCTTCTTCCTAAATTTACTCTGTGACCTGTGCTATTCAGCAGGTTTTACCCTTTTTTATTCATATTACC
The DNA here is from genome assembly GCF_014108235.1 of Myotis myotis. NCBI lineage: Eukaryota > Metazoa > Chordata > Mammalia > Chiroptera > Vespertilionidae > Myotis > Myotis myotis. Next base: position 64,743,768 of record NW_023416379.1, on the reverse strand, counting down.
TCCTACAATAAGGTTTTTTTTTCTGTCAATGTATTTTTATATTTAAATTTTAATTATAACTAAGTGAAAAAGTACACAATGTTTTTAATTGTCGCACATATTAACACATTTTATATTAAGGTACAAAATTGAAAAAAGGCAGGGTAGAAAAAATAGAGTGTAAAAGGGAAAATTATTTTAGCTATTTTCAAATACATAAAATTATTTGAAATTTTATCCTGTTGCAAAGAGAGAAAAAAGTTATATTTGAGCTTATTAAACAAATACTTTATTTTCAAACTTTGGAGAGACAAATCAAAATGGCAATAAGTATAGTTATTTTGGCTCAAGTACTTTTTGACAAATAATCAGGTTCCTACTAGGAGATTTTGGAAGAGAGAGAACACAATTATTACATATACTAGTGACCCAGTGCATGTATTCATGCACAGTGAAATTAATTAGAAGGTGGTGGGCGGGGCAGGACTGGGCAAGATGGGCCAGACACGCCCTGAAGCCAACCTCCCACAGTCCCTCCCCGGCATCTGCAGAGTGAGTGGGGTCCCTCCAGCACGTGGGGCCCCCCAGCCTGGCCTGTGGAGATCCGGCTGAAACTGGCTCTCTGACATACCCCGAGGGGCCCAGGGTGCAAGAGGGAACTCTGTAAAGTTGCTGTTGTACAGAGTGTGGAATGCAAACACAAGTGTGCAGTCAATCAGATTCGAGGTGGACAGTGCCCCAGCAACAACATAAGCTATGGCCGAAGGTGGAATTGTGCAGGTCCAAGAGAAATTGGGCTCCCTCCTCTCTGGTTTTGGGGTGTGTCACCCGAGAACCACAGCTGCCAAGTCACTGCAGCTTGACAGCTCCTGCAATGAGCATCTGCCCCCTGGTGATCAGTGCACATCATAACAACTGGTCAAATAGTCGGGCACTTAGCATATTAGCCTTTTATATATATAGTTTTTATTAAATTACAGTTATTTAAAAAATAAGTTCCAAAACAATATGTTACCTAAATATTAATCAATTTTCCTTCCTTTTAAGATTCTCTAAAAATAAAACAGTCAGAGAGAACATATTTACTTTTACAAAATTACTTGGTTTGGAGTAGGAATCATTCTAAATGTGCGTTTTTATTGCCTTGTTTTTAAGACATTTATTTCAATCCATAATAACATTCAAATAATTTGGTACTGGAATCCCATTCATTGGTGAACTAAAAGACCATCCAAATAAATAATAACGTGGGATTACGCTTGGTCTTTGGAAAGGAAATATTTCTAGAAATAAAATACTGTTATTCTCTTTCTCCTGTAATTTTCATAGCACTCTGAGGCCAGTTTTATGGCCCCTAACAGAGATTTAGCCCAAAAAAAGCATGTTTAAACTGGGGTTTACCCCGGCTAAATCAAAATGAATTGTGAAATAGCTAGAAATGCCACAACTTTTCTTCCTGTTCTGAAATTGTTTCAAGATGTTTTCTATAAACTTTCACTACTTTTGCTTTTTACAAAATTTTGTTCATTCATTCAACAAATATTTACTAAGAACATACCATGTACCAGCCACTAGTCTTAAGTGCCCAATTACTGGTGAGTATGACAGACATTCTTCCTGTATGAAAGAGATTACAGTCTGATGGGGCAAACAGATAAGAATCAAATAGCTATACAAATAAATGCACTTATTTATTCTTCCAAAAATATGTATTGAAGGGCCCTGTGTTCCAGACCTATTCTAGACTTGGGGAATATAGTGCTAAAAACTTGGAAGCTTACATTCTAGCAGGCAAATAAGACAGTAAACAATTTTAAAAAAATAAGTAAATAGCCTGGCCGGTATGGCTCAGTGGTTGAGTGTCAACCCATGCACCAAGAGGCCACCAATTCAATTTCTGGTCAGTGCACATGCCTGGGTTGTGGGCTTGATCCCCAGTAGGGGTCATACAGGAGGCAGCCAATCGATGTTGATGCTTCTCTCTCATCGATGTTTCTATATCTCTCCCCCGTCCTCTTTAAAATCAATAAAAATATTTTTAAAAAATAAGTAAATAGATATTGTCAGGGTTGGTGGTGCTATGAAAGAAATTAAGCTACAGAAAGGCATAGGAAGTTTTGAGGGTTAGAGGAATATGTCTATAGACACAATGGTAATGGATGGGACATTTGCATAGAGACCTATATGAAGAGAGGGGATGAGCCATGAGACGAGAATTCCAGGTAGAAAGTAAGTACCTGGGTCAGCAAGGGGACTGGAGCTATTCAGGGTAGGAAATGAGGTCAGAGAGATAGGAAGGGGCCAGATCTTATACAAACAGTTTTGGTTATTACAAAATGTGGAAAGGTCTTTGTAACAATATAAGGTGTTAAAAGAATAGATAACGGGGAATCCAATCTACCCTAAGGAATTAGGGGAGGCTTCTTTGGGGGTCTGAATTGTGTCCCCCATTTATATGTTGAAGTTTTAAAACCCATGTGACTGTGTTTGGAGAGAGGGGCTTTAATGACGAAATTAAGGTTAAAGGAGGTCAGAAGGGTGGGGTTCTAATCCAATAGGACTGGTATCTTTAAAAGAAGAGGAAGACATACCAGGGATCCATGCACAGAAGGAAAAGACTGTGTGAGGATACAGTAAGATGACCAGCCATCAACAAACCTAGGAGAGAGGCCTCAGGAGAAATTAAATCTGCCAAAACTTTGATTTGGACATCCAGCCTCCAAATTGTGAGAAAACGTATTTCTATTATTTATGTCAACTAGTCGTTGGGGCTTTGTTATGGAGATGATCTCTGAGCTGAAAACCGAAGGTTGGTTAGAAGTTAACCACTTGAAGTGAAGCATAAGGCTCTTGACATTTGGAAAGCATATAGTGTGTTGAGAACCTGAAAGAAAGCCCATTGGCTAAGCACTGAGAGTAAAGATGAAAGCAGTATATGGAGAGCTGAAGGAAGTCAAAGAAGGTCAAATAATGCAAGGTCTGGCAAGTTCTATAAAGCATTTTGGCCTTCATCTTAAAAGGGCTGACATGATCCAATTTGTGCTTGTTTTGTTTTGTTTTTTCAATTCAATTGTTATAGTTTCTTCCTTTGAATTCTTTTTTTCCCCTCAAATTTGTTTTAAGTATCATCTAGCTGTGGCAAATTGGGCTACGGAAAGAGTGGGTTTAGGAAGACCCACCCTAAAGGGCCCAGGGAAATGGCATCGCTTGGACTGTGATGGTGGCAATGAAGATGGAGAGAAGTGGACTGATATTTATTTATCAGGCATTTCTCACACATTTCTGGGTTCCGCAGATGGAAGTTGATACCATTCTTGAGGTGGGGGACATTGAACTCATAATTTTATCCCCAAACCTGATCAGTTCCATTTCGGGCATTTGAATTTGAGGTTCTTCTAAAATATTCAAGTGGCCAATTGGTAATTGATGAATCTGGAGCTCAGGGAACAGATGGAAGCTGGAGATATGAACTTGTAGGTCACGGAGTACATATGGTAATGCAAACCTGCTGCTGTACTTGTTTTGTGCACAGATATATCCCAGGTGCATGGAATACCACTGACATATGAGAGGCACTTAATCACATTTGTTGAGTGAATGAGTGAATGAATGAAGGAACAAATAAATAGATTACCCAGGGGAAGAGTTTAACATGAAAGGAGAAACAGGTCTATAATGAACCTTAAAATGAACAGATAGAATCAGAGAGAGGAAGATGAACATAAGTATAGTCTGGGGTTTGGGAAGCCAAGGGAAGAGAGTGTTTTAAGAAAAGGCAGACCCATTCTCCAGAGTGAGAGGCAGGCAGTAGCAAGCCCAGCACATTTAGAACACTTCTGAATCCTCACAGACAGTCTTTAAGATACTTGAATTTATTTATCACTGTTGTCAATCTTGGAATCAAAGAAGATTTGATTTCTTATGTGTAACATTTACCTCAGATAATAGTCTCTGGAACCACCTTTGAAAGCACATCACTGACACATTTCCAGCATGGGCGTATATATAATTACATTATCATCCTTTGCATTAAATTATGATCATGATGACAGTTGCAAAAAAATGTATTCAAGTAATAGAACACCGGTAGCTTTTCTTGACAAGTTCACTTGTAGTCTCCTCTCTGGATGAAAGCTCAACCACATTTTGCCTTCCTTCCTCCCCCCTCCCTTCTTTTATTTCACTCTGCACTTCCCTATACTCTGCATGAAACAGACTTTATTAGCTTCATGCATAACCGCATGATGAATCATAATTAAGATTTGGTTGAGCAGTAAAAAAATAATTTTATTTTGCCAGCTGCATAACTTCTAAAAAAGAAAAAAATAGATTGATTTTAAAAGGGAAAGTGATATTTTGGTGCAGATTATAATTAATTTCTAAGGTTGTGAGTATAATTAGTCTAATGATAGTTATTCTCATACAGATTCTCTCCCTTGCATCAGAGCAGTGGGACCCTCAGGGGACCACTCTTGGCTCATAAGCATGGTTTTCTTATAGCTAAATTGGGATCACAACCTAGAGATCAAGGACAGTCATCAGAAAACCCTGCCTCTTCAGCTCCTCTGATGGCCTCTTTCTTGAGGTAAATAATTCACTTGACTTTTACGGGTTATTATCTGTAATGGAAAGAATAAGGAGAAAAGTCATTAATTAGTCATTGATTTACATCTCAACTGTAGACTGTAAATATTTAGTTTAAGGAATACTTCTCCCTCTCCCTCCCTGCTTTATTTTTCTTCAACACATTTATGCTACTTGAACTTTTATTATGTGTTTATTACTTTATTTGGTCTTGGTCACTCTTCTGTTGAAAAGTAATCTGCATGAGAACGAGAATGTTGCTGCTCTCAAAACTATGCCTGTCATACTGTAGATGCTTAGTAATATTACAGAGCAAACAAATGAATAGATGCTTAAAGCCTGATGGCAGAAGGTGGATACAAAAGTGTTGGTTGAGTTTGCAATTTCTGATATCAAGTTACACATTCAAAATCCAGGAAACCATGGCTTGTTAACATTTCTAGTTGACTTCTCCTAAGCTCCAGCCCCACATTGGATGTTTTCTAAAGAAAATCCAACAGTCACTTTGACTTTGAGGTATCCCAAACACCATTCTTATTTTTTCCCCTGACCTGCACTCAACCCTCAGATCACTTCCTCCTCACCATCTACCTACTAATTTGAGTTATAAAACTCCTCTCTTGCCTTAACGTATCCAACCAATGATCAAATTTCATTAATTTTGCCTCTGCAATGTCTTTTAAAACCACCTTCCAAACCACTTGGCCTCTATTCTGGTTCATGGGATAAGTCTCCTTTCTTGACAGTTAGAGTTGCCTCCTATGGTCTTCTGGTGCCTCTAGTCTCTCTCTTGTCCAGATAGTATTCCATATTGTCAGCTGAGATCTATTAAAATAAGAAAATTAACTGATGTAAATATTAATTAATCAACAAATAAACATTAGTTAAATTCCTTTTATGTGTCCATTTTAGGCTCAAGGAGTAGTCCAAGCCTACATGGGGCTCTTTGTCTTACAGAAGGACATAGAGACTCAAAATGCTCATGTCACTGCCCTTCACAAAAATGTGCAGACCTCTCATTTCCAGTAGAATAAAACTTAATCCATTAAAATGATATTTCCAAACTCTCTTACCTTTTAGCTTCATTCCAGACCATTCCCAACCCTAAACACAAAAATCCTATTTAACTCCCAGAAGGGGTATGCACTTTCACCCCAGCGGGTGCCATTTATTAAATCTCATTCCCCTGACTGGAATGAATTCCTCTTTCCCTTTACACATGTGATCAAATCCCATTCATTCTTAGAAGCCCAACTCAAATGTCAGCTCACCACTACCCCAGGCAGTCTGAAGACTTCTCTATTTGCTGACAGACTTCATGTATCCCTCTGTAAAGGCACTTACGTGTGCAGGGTAGTAGATTCTGACCACCTAAAGACATGCTCCTGGTGAACCCATATTTTTGTTCCAGTCCTCTTTTTACTAAGTCTTACTTTCTACCTAATTACCTACTTGAGATTTTAAGTTTATATCAAATGCTATCTTTCTAAGGAGATCCTATATTCTCTCCAATATGCTTTGTAAAGTGCTAGCCACGATAGTGCAAGACATTTTCTGTTCTTTCACTGAAGTTCTTTGTCTCGGAGCTGTAGCAATGGAGGAGATTTGACAGCCCATTTTGTAGGAAACCTCACACTGTGTTCAGAGTTCAAAATGGAAATGGATTCTCCACTAAATTGAAATAGAGCCTTCATAGAATATCCTATGTAATATGGCTAAATACTTTCCCTGCTGTAGCTCAGGAGCAGTCACTTCTGTACTTCATGCCTAATATTGTGTGTTTACAAAGAATTTAAAATTTTCTTTTATGGTAAATATGGATAATGGTAGCCTCAGGTATTGTTTGATAGCTACTGTGCTTTCGCTAATGACCATCAGATTCAGAGCTTAATTGTCAATTGATATATGTGAGAACTCCTTCATATACTGGCTAATTTCCGTCGGTTTCTAAATGATAACTGCTAATGTCGAGGCAGTTCAAAATTAGCAAAACCTTGATTTCCCGTTAATATCCTTGAGGATCATATTCATGGGCACCAGAGAGTCTGGGTAATAAATCTGATAGATTTTTGCCATCATATTTAGAATAAACAAATTAATGCTGGAAACAGTTTTCTAACAGGAGATAATAAAGGAAATGGGCAAACAAAAATAAATGTTACAAAGAGGAAAAATAAAGTCTCGGTGAGCAGATTAATTGCTTTTTTAAAATAGAACTTTTTCAGTGTAGTCGGGAGTTTTAAAATTATACAATTCAGCTAAATAACATAATATTTGTTCCTATCATTAAATAGTTGTCTTTCTATTGGGGCCAAAATTGACACTTAAATATGTTTTATGACAAAGATGTGCTTGCCAAATTATTTACTAGTGAATATTTCTTTAATAGGACCAAAGTAAGTCACAGAGTAGGAAATTTCAGACAGGTCATTGCAGGGTGGGCGTGGAGTATTAACTTTGCCCCTGTACCTATTGGTGAGATCATTGGAGAATCCGCCAGTGTTTGTCTCACACAGAATGACCAGTCTCTGGGTGTTCACAGCACAATCAAATTTTCCTAACCTGTCCCAAGTTCCCAGGCCAACCCCTCGGGGGCTCTGGCTTTCTCTTGCAAAGATTGTCTATTAATCACAGCTGCAGTCTTGCACAGGTTCTAAGCTCTCAATAAATATTTGCCCTTTGATTATTACAAAGGCTTTTCTGATTGTTTGTTTGTTTTTCTAAAGAGCAGCGATTTTCAACCGGTGTGCCACAAGAATTTTTAAAACATGCAATACCTGACTATTTAGTCAAGGCCACTGACCTCTTTTACCTTAGATTGTCAAATGAAAAAAAAATAACAACAGTCAACACAATAGCCATTTAGTGTGAATGAATCAAAATACCTATTTTTTTTTATCAGATCAGCCAAAAATATGTACTTTTTGGTGTGCTGCAGAATTTTAGTAATTAGTTTATGTGTGCCATGAGATGAAAAAGGTTGAAAATCACTGGTGTAGAGGTTCAGACATGATTCTGAAGCGTAGGCTGAAAAAAAGAAGGAGCAAAAGAAGCCAATTCTAAATTTTGCTGAAATTGGTTCTTGCCTTCACATAACAGTGAGTGAGCCTCCTTGGTCCCTCCCTATTATGTAAAGAAGATGGATCCTTGTTGGGTGAAGCCATGCACCAATTTAACAACATGGAATTCATATTGTTGTGCTTTTTCAAATTGTATACACTTAAGTTGTGTAATATAATGCTTTGATGTACATATACATAGTGAAATGAATACTAAAGTGAAGGTAATTCACATATTGATCTCCTCACACAGTTAGCTTTGTGTTCTGTGTGATGAGAGTACCAGAGATCTACTCTCTTAGCGAACATTCAGTTACAATATTACATTAGTAATTACAGCCTCCATATGTACATTAGGTCTCTAAAACTTTTTCATCCTGCATAACTGCTCGCTTTGAAATACAGACACACTTAAATACAAAAGGAAATCATTCATAAAATATCTTAAAAGTAATACTTGGTTTTGTGTTATGGTATTTTAATGATTAGATAAGCATCAAATGCTATGACATTCTAAGGATATTCTCATACTGTGTTCATACAAATGATAATTATTTCACAATACTTAAATATCCTAATATTCCTTCAATTTTTCATCTATGATGAAAAATCTTATATCTAAAAAATAATTTTTATCCATAGCATGTATCAAAACTTAAGAGTTTGTGATTAATGTTTATGCTATAATTACTTTTCTATTGTTACATGCTAAATAATAAAAAATATAATTGAGATTGTAATGAGCTCTATTTTAAGGCAATGAGAATTATTGTATAGTTTGTTAAGGATGAAATGCAATGAGAGAATATTGCCTCATAATATTATCCAGAAATGTGATATTATTTATATCATAGACAAAATAATGTAGTTGATTAATTTTTATTTTTGGAAAATATTTTCACATAGAGCACTGTTAATTCATATGATTTATAATAGATTAAAAGATAGCTGGTAAAATAATTTTAATTCTCTCAACATTAATTATCAAACTTAAAACTTTTATGCTCTTAAACTTTTCATGTCTCTTTGATCTTTTATTTAATGTAAACATTTTATAAGACATGTACTCATATTTAAAGAAAATACATTGCCACATTTATAACTTAAAACAATAATTTTATGAATGTTACCTAATAAATGAAACATCTATTCCGAAGAACTTCTAAGTGACATTAAAACATCAAAAAGCTTTAGTATCTGGGATTTGATATAAAAAAAAATAGACAACAAACTACATATGTCTTTTTGGAAGAAAGACCTAAAACTTAATGAAAAATGGTATAAAGAATTGGCCATGGGGGGAAAAATTCTAAATTTAATTTAAAGAAACAGATCAGGTCAAATACAGGTCAAATCTTTCTTTTTCAAAGTCCCTCTAGAGAACATTGTTCCCATTACATCTTACATGTTAATACATTCTATCTGTGGATTATTTTAGCTCTATTATTAAAATTATTTCACTTCTGCACAAAACAAGAGGTCCACCGCACATGGCCGAGTTGCGGGCTCAATCCCCAGGAGGGGGCATGCTGTAGGCAGCCAATAGATGTTTCTCTCTCATCAATGTTACTCTACCCCTTTCCCTTTCTCTCTCTAAAATCCATAATAAAAATAAATAAATTATTTCACTTCTAAATATATAATTTTGAAAATTTGCAATGTTCTATGTGTGATTTCTTTAGGGAAAAGTAAAAGTAATAATAATAAAATGATGAAATAAAATAATTCTTTTAGGAATGCATCTTTAGGGGTTAAGTATAAAATACTGCTATTCAATAACACACATTTAAATAAGACAATGGGAGTTGATCTTAATAAGAGTCACCATAATAAACTTTCCATTTACTCTACTGATAATGCTTTTGTTCAAAATTATTTTAGAGCTCTTTTAGATTTGCCTTTGTAACCAAGTTATGAATACATACAAATGTTCTCATATGCTATGGTTGCATCTCGTTCTTAATTCTCTAGTTGTAATTGTCACCTTTATTGTTTATCATAAGCGGCTCCAAGTGATCTTTACAGCCTCCCAAAATAAAATTCATCCTTTGGGTTTACTTAAAAGAATAGGACACAGTTCTGAAGGAAGTTAAAAAGTGATTTTGAAATATTTAACTGGCTATTCATGATAATAAAGATATAACCTTACAAAAATATTTTTAAAGGCAAGTAACTATTTAGATGTAGAAGATATAATATATGCAGTCATGCGTTTTTACCTATTTTTTTAACTTAATGAATGAACTAACATAATAGCATGAAAAACTATTCTTAACTTCAAGGAAGCATATAAATTTTTTTTCTTTTTTTTTTTAAAGTTTTTTGCTTAGGTGAATATTTCTTTGAATTTGCAATACCACAAGCAGTAGTTAAAACCCAGCTGTAAAGGCTTCTCCAGGGTCCCTAATTATTAATCTCAACAGCTACTTTACTTTCTACAAATTAATCCTGGGCACCACATTTCGTAAAGCTGTGTATATAGCCACAAGATTAATTTTTTTCATGGTTCTATGACATGAATAAGACCACGTCTGTTTGGTTCACTGGTGTATGACTGACCTAGTACCAAGGACATAGTAGGTTTTCACTTACTGCCTGTTGTGTGGATGCTGGATGTCAGATACATACCTTGTCATGTTTAGGTTTCCCGATATTTGAGAGAAGTATCCAACTTAAATGAGACAAGAGTGAAAATTGTGTTTTTACAAAAGCAATTTTTAGAGAAGGGATTTTAGGGATCCTAATTCATAAAGTGACATATAACTGCTTATTTCACTTTATCCACTATTTCCCAGTGCCATCTCAAAGTAGCAATTTAAATTCATTTATGCATCGGATCGACACGAAGTTTATTAAACATCTACTACCTGCCAAAGAGCATTCTAGGGACTGGGATAATAGCTGTAAACACAGAATTCCCAAGTAGTTTGCATGCTAGTGGGAAGAATGATGATTTTGAAAGATATTATAACTTATTTGTGAACACTGTTTCTGATTGTTGACAAAATGTAAGTAATGATGCCAGTGCAATGGGATCACACTGGCATAGCTTGATGAGATTCATAAACTGTACCACAGAAGGGAGTACCAGTTATACAGTGTGAGCAAATCTAGACATTTGGATACCTAACACCTAGAGTTCTTTCACCACTGCTGTAAATGGCCTGCTTAAGAGGAATGGTTGACCACCTTGAATTTCACATTATTTTGTAAATCCCAGGAGTTACAAAATAACATGTTATAGGAAAATGTTCTTGGATGACACACGCTTTCAGAAAATAGCACATGTGAAGTGTCAGTATAGGAACACTGATTTTTGGTGCAATCTTTAATAAAGCCTGCAGACATTTCGGCTCTTAGCATTAGCCAAATAATTAAAGGGTGATAGGCACAGCATCACCCACGCCATTAATTTAGAACTCCTCCCCAGGAGGCTGCCTCTAACAGCCATCTATCTAAGCCAGAAACAAAAACTGGGTGAATACTTTTGTTTATGTATTCATGAATGAGTTTCCCTAAAAGCATGACAAATATTCTTAGCACTACGAAGGCGTTAGAAAAATTCCCTTATTTTTTAAAGGCCATTTGTTTTGTAGACATCCACTCAGCTTTGACAGTATGGTTCTACTCATAGTAGCTGGAATCCCGCCTCGGAGTCTTCTCTTGCATGACCTCACATGCCTCTCTTTCTCCCAATCAAACATCACACTGCCAGTCATTAGCTCGAAGTCTCTGGAGGCCAAAGATTTTGTTTCATACAAGCATCCCTTCCACCCTCCACAGCCACCCAAAGTATACACAAGAGCCTCACACGGGGAGCACCCGTAATCTTTTACAAATTAGTGTTGGCAAAGAGCTGTGGAGAGCTCTCTTCCTTGCCTTGAATTCCTAAAAATTTCCCTTGAGTGGCTGGCTTTTCAGAGAAACTGAGGTTGCCCAAGCAGCCAGCATTTACTTTTTCTTTAGCTATATATGATCTTATAAAAGAGTCCCTCTGAACGGATCGTGAAGAGGTTTGGAATAGTTAATCATGTTACACATGTAGGCCTCATCTTTTGCTGGTCTGCCTACTCTGCTTGCCAGTTTTCCATCAACAGTTGGTGGCATTAAGCAGCAGCTGTCTTATCTTTATCTTGCTTTTCACTTGGAGATTCGGGATCTAAGCCAGGTCTTGAGACTCTTCCCTTCTGCTCCTTCTTATGGTACAATTTAAAATCCTTTTACATATTTGGGATACCCAGACAAGGCAAGATTTTTATAAAAATGACATTTCTCCCTACTCCTCAATATAAGATCTGTTTTACGCCTGCCTTTGTGTGTGCTTATATTTTATCAGTTGTTCTTTTTGTATTGAAATGTTAAAATATTCTAGCTTTATTTTCTAAAAATAGCTCCTAAGAAATAATTCAAACATGGATGTAAAATGTAATCAATGAGAAAAGAAATCCTACTGGGATCAGAGGAGAGGGTATTTGTTCAGTGTGTATGTATGTATGTATGTATGCATTCATTCATTCATTCACTCATTCACCCATTCAGTAACTATTGAGCTTCTATTGTTTGTTAGAATAGGTGGAGCATACAAAGATGAACAAAACATAACTGTAGCCAAACCGGCATGGCTCAATAGTTGAGCATCAACCTATGAACTAGGAGGTCACGGTTCAACCTGCAGTCAGGCTCATGCCCGGGCTTAGATCCCCAGTGGAGGGCGTGCAGGAGGCAGCTGATCACTGATTCTCTCTCATCATTGATGTTTCTACCTCTCTCCCCCTCTCCCTTGCTCTCTGAAATCAATGAATATATATTTCAAAACAAACAAAAATAAAATATAACTGTATTCTCTTACAACATACAGTCTAGATGGAAAAATCATAATCTTATACTGAAACAGCAAGAGTCTCTATTCCCACTCAGATTCGTAGGCCCCTACTAAGCTAGGTTTTCTGATAGAGAAAGTGTTATTTTTTCCTTGGCTCTGGGAAGTATTTTGAAATATTAATATAGTCTCCCTTCCCCAGAGATGAGCACATTGAGGTGGAAGACAGAGGCAGAGATTTCCCCAAGCATTAGGTGTCCCTCATTGATCCATTCTACCTGCTGCTTCCCAAAAATATTCCACTTAGAAGCCCCTCCTCTCATGGAGTCCCTCCTTTAAGTGCATGCTACATGTCTTAAGTAATGGTAAAACAATAAAAAAAAAATTAAGTAACAGGTTCAGCCAAATGCCGGCAACATTTCATTCAATTCTCACACTGATGAGATGTGATAGATAATTTTACCTGTGAAAAACCTGCATACTGAACACCCTAGCCAAGATAGGTTCAAAGCCAGGTCTATGTGATTCAAAAGCCATATGTATTTTTTTTAGAGAGAGAAACATTGCTCTGTTGACTACATACAAGCCCTGACCAGGAATCAAAACCACAGCCTAGGATGCGCCCTGACTGGGAAGTGAACCAACAACTTTTTTCGTGTATGAGATGACATTCCAACTGATTGAGCCAGCCAGCCAGGGCCATATGCATTTTTAAAGTCATAACTCTGGAGTATCCTGCTTAGAGGTCTTTTTTCATGAAGGTGGCATCTTCTCTGGGCAGTGGTGGCCTAGTGGGTGCTCATGGGTTCCTCTTTTTTCTGTATGTAACTCCCTTGCTTCTTCAAACAACTCCTCAGAGATTAGAAAGTACAGTGTTACTCTCTCAGCACCATCTCCAGGACCTTCTACTGGAACAGCAGTTCTGTAGACCTCTCTCAAGGCACTTTCTTGGGATACCCCTGATTTAGGCCCTCCTGGCATGATACCATAGAGTCAGTCTTTCCCTGTTGATCCAGACTTCTGAGGGATCTGGCAAGAAACTCATATTCTTCATTCCCTACCTTCTTATGGCTGATATGTAAACTAAACTCTGGTGGTAACTCAGTAAATGTTGAATAAACATCAAAGACATGATCCAAAACCCTATCTGCCTGGCACTCAAGAAAATGCTTATCATCATTCTACCATTTGGCCTCTGGAGTGTCCTTTGTCTCTACAAAGGAGCTTCAGACATTTGCTTTTGTGTTATTATGTCAGCTTGTAATAGTTTTATTATCTTCTCCATTGCTTTTTTACTGCTGCAAGTGCACAGCTCACTTAACCTTCTGGTAGCTTTGCTGCTCTTAATCTGCCATGGAATAGATGCTTCTTCACATTGTATCTAAAATGAGAGATGATAGGGCTCCCAGAAAAGGACTCCTTTGCATTTGCTTAAGTTTCTGAATCTACCAAATTAATTGTTGACTTTTCAGTTTTGCCTGCTCCGTGGCTCTCAGCTCTATTGTATTATTTGTGTTGCTGCATCTTTGGAATAAGTGAACGGTAAAGCATATTTTCTTTTCTCTTTGTTCATACAGGTTTGAGCATGTAATTTTCTTCAATTTCCTTCTTATTTAGCCTTTTTTTTTTCGGCCAAAGAGGTTTCTGCTAATACATAGAAATCCTTCTTGGAGGAAACCATGATCAAGTCAGTGTGGAGTAATATGTGATACTAGATGTGATTCATAATGATAAAACTCCCAGAAATGTAACACAATATGGTATTCTTGAGAATGTTTTGTCTGGTTTTCTTATTTTCAAATTGGGAAAATGTAGACCATGGAGATTAAGGAATTTGTTCAAGGACCCAGAGATAGTGGATCCAGAACCAGTATAAAATTCCAACTTCTTGTTCTTAGTCCATAGCTTCTCCCTCCCTCACTCTTTATTTCTTCTCCTTCTAAAAAGAATCAGGTATGTCTGTTAAGTGGTTGTAGTTTTTCTATTTTAATGTATGAGTAGAGTAGTAGTTAATCTCCTATGGGTTAGCATTCTGCAGAGGACAAAACAAAAAAGTAGGGAGATATGAATTTAGAAGTCAGACAATGACCAAATGATAATTCTGTCATTTTCTTGTTATGCAATATTGAACAAGTTATTTAATCCCTCTAAACATCAGTTTTCTCATTCATAAATGGGAAATTATAATACTATCCATGGAGGGTTGTTGTGACTCTGAGGATTAAATGAATTAATACTATAGAGTGCTTAGAACAGTACCTGGCCCATAGTAAGTGTCCAATAAGTAAGATGATGACAATTCTCAGAAATAGGTAACTTTTTTTCCTTTATGCTTAAAATGGTGACTTTTTGTTGTATTGCTATTATTTTAGGGTTTTGAAACATCTAACAAACAAATTAATTTGTAAATAGGTTATAAATGTGCATTTGGTTTTTAATCCTGATCTAATTTCTTGAATAAAATGGGGAAGGAGTGAATATAGATTTATGAAGGCATTTAAGTGTCAGACTATCGTTTCTCAAAACATGATCTTATGTCACCTGCATCAGAATCACCTGTGGGAATTATTTAAAATTTAAAAATTTGAGCTCCACCACAGACCCAATGAATAAGAATCTTTAGCAATGAAGGGGTCTAGGAATCTCTATTTTATAACAAACTCAAAATGTGATTTTTTACACAGTCCAATTTTTTTAGAATCATTGCTGTAGATGAATCATCCAAACACCGGATTCCTGGACCTAAACTGTACTCATGCTATTACCTTATTTAAATAACCTTCAGTAGTTCTCACTAGTCTCCAGTTTGGCAAGACGGAGCCTTACTATCAGGTTGTGTGAACCTGCTTGTCTAGTCTTGTAATATGCTGAAAAAATATCCCCCACAGATTCTTAGTGCCTAGAATCTGGGGATAGGGTGCCTTACATGGCAAAGGGACTTTGCAGATGAGCTTAAATGAAGGACCTTGTGATGGGGAGATTATACCTGTTATCTGGGTGTCTATGTAATCGAGAGAGACAGGAGGATCAGAGTTAGTATGTGAAGACTGAAGCAAGAGGTTGGAGTGATGGCAGGAAGCGGTCCTGAGACAAATAAACAGCCAACCTCTATTAACTGAAAAAGGGAAGGAGACAATTCTCCCCTCACAGGCCCCGGAAGGAACCAGCCCTGCTGACACCTTGACTTATCCCAGTGAGACTGATTTTGGACTTCTGACCTCCGGAACTATAAGATGCTAAATTTGTGCTGTTTTAAGTCAATAAGTCTGTGGTGATTTGTTAAAGCAGCAATAGTAAACTAACACCTTTATTTTCTTCAAGAAATCAACTGTTCAGACCCTTGTCTCGTCTCTTACTGGGTCCTACACTTTTCCTTGAGCTACTCGTGTGCTTTCTCATCTCTGAGTTGTGCTCACTTTCCAGGCACACTCTCCCTTTACTCTCCTTCTCTTAGTCCAGGTCATTTTTGAAAGCTCTGAGTAAATCCTTTATCCTATTTGTATAAAAGCCTTCTTTGACCCTTCCAACCAAGAGTGAGTTTTCCTTCCCTGAAGCTCTAAGGCAATCAGGATCTGTGTAATTTGCTGTGCATCTGGTTATGGAAATCTCCACCCAGGAGTAGTTTGTGCAAAATCTCTCAAATCAGAATGCCTGGGTCTAAATCCTGATTCTACTACTCCATTGGAGAAGTCTCAGTATCTTCATTTGTATGAAGGATTGTAAAGTCTAGAGATGCCCCACATAAAAGTAAATTGACCTGATGGCTGAATCAGAGTAAGGACTCTGCATGTGTTGGCATTCATATGAAATATCATCCAGTATATATCCGATTAATTTCTGAAAGAACTATTCAACAATGCTTTATTTTTAATGTGTTTGTGTTTTTGTTTCTCTGTTTGTCAACTTCACAAAAGCAAGCATGATAATAGTTATAACAATAGCAATAATAATAATAATAATAATTAATAAGTGATACAATGAAAGGAGCATGGGTTTTAGGGAAACTTTGTTTTAGTTCTATCTTCAAAATTTACTGGCTGTATGAAAATAAAATAAATTGAGTTTCTTTATCTGTAAAATGGGAATAATAATGGTATTTACCTCCTAAATTATTTTTCAGGATTCAGATGATAAATTTAAAATTTCAGCACAGCACCTAGAACATAGTAAGATTTCAGTACACATTAACTGTTGTTAATGGTAATCAGTATTTAATTTTCTCTTTACTTGTTCTCATTCTATCTATACATAAAAAGTCTAAGCAACTGGCCGACCAGCCAATCGTTCAACCGTCTGACTGGTAGCTATGACATGCACTGACCACTAGGGAGCAGACCCTCAATGCAGGAGTGGAAACCACAGGCATGGAAACATGGAACAGACTGATGGATCTCAGAGGGAAGGGCAGGAAGAGATTAACCAAAGGTCTTATATGCATAGTAGAGGCTCAGTGCACGGATTCATGCACCGGTGGGGTCCCTCAGCCTGGCCTGCACACTCTCGAAATCTGGGACCTGTCGGGAGATGTCGGAGAGCCGCTTTCGGCCCGATCCCTGCAGGCCAGGCCAAGGGGCCTCACTGGTGATATTCTTGTACTTTATATATGGCAATAACAAAAAAAAACAGGAGGAAGAAAATTGAGTATCTATCTAATACCTAATGTCATGCTTTGCTATCATGTGTGTTATAGAATACAAGTCTCACAGCCTTTTAGGGCTGGCTGTTGGAGCAATGCTCAAGCTATAAGAGTGTGCAGGAAACTCCTAAAGCCTGCCTCCCTATCTCTTACTCCTTTCCTCTTTTTCTTCTCTCTTTCCTTCCTTTCTTCCTTCCTTCCTTCCTTCCTTCCTTCCTTCCTCTTTCTCATTTACCTCAGATGAGTGTATGAATAGTTTGATACTTTAAGTACTTGGAACACATTATATTTTGGAACCATTTTTGCAAAACTAAAAATCTGTGATTTAATACATTGCCATTCATCATTACCTTCCCTTTACAATCCTTCATGCTATTTTAGTATAGATGAGCGGTCTCCTATCCCAGCTAATTTGAATTTATTTTTCAAATGAGAGTTCATGAGCTACTATGCTAAAATTAAGGTATATTACATATTCTGCACTTCCTTTGTCTGCTGTTATAATGTGATTTTTAAGGAATTGAGTTCCTTTTGAGATTATTTCTTCTTTAGAAACTCAGGCTTATTTGCAAATATTTTATCTGTATACATGTTCATATGTTTTATATAGTTAAATTCTGCCTTTTTGCCTTCTAATTATTTTAGAGAGACTTGGAATAACTCATCTTTATTTAAGCTATATGAAATAGCTCCAAATCACCAAGGAAATATGATATGAGAATACTAGGAAAAATGGTAGTAATGACTACTTTTGCTGCTAGAAGCAAGTAGGGAAAATGAAAATAATTTCTATTAAAAAAAATAATAAGTATACTTAAATTTACCAAATAGATTCCTCAGAACTTGGCCTTTGTCATTTATTATTTTTAAAGCAAGAAAGATTATTTCCTCTTCTTTTTCCTTAAGCCACTTTTATTCGATGAAAGATTTAATTTTGTATAGAATTTAGGAGATTAAATTTACCTAAAAGGCACCTGGGAATTTTTTCTATGATCTGTGGGACAGTCTGTTCTTTGTGCATTTTTGCTAGAATATAACAAGGACAATCCCTGTGATTGTAGGCTTTCCTTGAAAACTGCTCAGTAGCCCAGTCAGTGCCTTGGAGAATTGTCTATTCTGCTCTATGGAGACAGTCTGACTCTGGTCCCACACACTTACACACACACACACACACACACACACACACACACACACACACACACACCACAAGTGGATTTAAAATGAGAAATGGTGAAGTCATTTGACAAAGTAGAAAAGGTTGCTCTGTTGAGAGATTTATGCCCCCATGTTCCTCCTTACTCACCATGCATGAGTGCCATGGCTGAGAATTGAGAGCAATGCCGAATAAAGTCTGTACGACCATAGACTTCGTGACATGTGGTTTTACTCTTAAATAAATAAGCAATAGTTCATGCTTGTGAAAAATGTCTGTCTGTGTGCCCTCTGGGTGTGGGTTTCTCTCAGTTAACAAGAGGCATTTGAAGTCAAATAGAAAATATATTGTTTAACTTACCATAGGCTCCAGAGCAGAAATATAAATTATGCTATACTTTATAACATGGTTGCATTAGAAAAGGGAAACAACAAATTTAAACAACTTGATATATCCCTAATAATATATTAGCTCACCTATGATGCAATTACTAAACTGTCTTAAAGAATATGTTAAAAATTGGTTTATATACTAAAAAAAAAGATGTATTTTTTCTTACAGTTTTCCCCACTTTCCCCTAAGCATGATTCATTAAAAAAAATCGGCTAAACACATGATCTCACTCATATGTGGAATCTAAAGAACAAAATAAACTGGTGAACAAAATAGACATAGAAGCATGGAACAGACTGAGGAATCTCAGAGGGAAGGCAGTTAGGAAGAGATCAACCAAAGAACTACTATGCACATATGCATAACCCATGGACACAGACAATAATGTGGTGAAGGTCTGGGGCTGAATAAGGGTGCAGGCTAGGAGGGGTCAATGGGGAAAAAAAGTGACATCTGTAATACTTGCAACAATAAAGGGTTTTTTGTTAAAAAAAAGAAATTTAAAAGAAAAAAATTTAGCTAAAGGAGGAACCATGATATCTTTTAAAATAGTCTTTTTAATGAAGTATCAAATTACATTGTAATCTGATGACAAGATAACACTGAGTTATATTCAACTCGTAATATGTAAATATAAATTCCAAAAATGCATAAACGTTTAATAATTTAATGAAGTTCAAGTAGCAATCATTTTTCCTCTTCTTACACAAGCTGCCAAAACTAATTGATCATATTGATTGCTGTTTTTGTTGAGGGATTTCACTGATTAATTTAAAAGTAGTATATATAGTAGGGCATGGCTTTTCTTTAATAAGCATAGTAGGAAAAAATAATTTAATTTTTTTAATTTTTAATTTTTCAAGAACCCCATTTAATATTAGAATATTTGATTATACAGTAAAGATAATTTATAAAATCTGCCATATTGTATCAGATAGTTTATTACATAACAAAAATGGGTGCATAATTGTCATTTTTTTCTTAGTACAGTTTTCTAAAATGTCTTACTGCCAAAGTAATTCACATGTAGAATGCATGGATTCATTGTATATAAAAACTCTCATCTCACACAATCTAAAAAAAGTATGTAATTTGATAAAAAAGAATGTACTTAATAATAATAGCATGATTCCTAATTTATCAGAAAAGCCAAGATATTTGTAAACTATAAATAAAATCTGTTTTTTAATACTGTCACCTTCTTACAACAAATGGCATGTTTTCATAAATTTCAATGTTCAAATAAACAGGCAGCTTTTAAAATTCTTGACAAAGGTGAGATTAGTTGGTGTTTGGTTTATCTAGGCTGCCCTCAACTTAGCTTTAGTTGCAGTTTTAGTCTAGGTCTATTAAACCTTTCTTTCACCTTCCTTGGACCAGAAATCTATGAGGCATAGTCTCCTCATGGCGAAAGGCAGAGTAAATGTGTCAAAGCCCCAATTGAGCAAGAACATTTTAATCCTCTGCTCAACTACTTCTGTTTACATTCCAGAGGCCAAGCAAGTCACATGGCCAAGCCTACCATCAATGTGTGTGTGTGTGTGTGTGTGTGTGTGTGTGTGTGTGTGTGTGTCTCAGGGAGGAGGGAGGAGAGATGAAGACTACAAAATGTATTACTTATCATTTGAGTGAAGAAAGTTTGAAAAATACTATTTTAGAGGGCAAAAATTATCTGTTGATAAAGGAGGACTGAAGACATTGACCCTCCAAGTCCTTCAGATTTAAAACAGCCTCAGGGCCTGAGGCCTCATTCACCTGAAGGAGGAGTTCTGGAGCCACTTTCAATTCTTAGAAACTTCAATATAGAATCCAGATATTCTGGGGTATAAACTTTTACTCTTAAAATGACTATAAGTATATAAAAATACTACATTACATTTTAGATTCTCAACAATAGCCATTTAATATTTTTCAATATATTCAAAACTATAAAAATAAATTGGTAAGATTGTCAATTCCCATATTTGTTGAAAGATTTTCAATTCCCATATTTGTTGTTATTTTTCTTGATTTTTTTCTGTCTATTGCTGCATTGGATTTATTGTATATCTTTCCATGGTAAATTATAAGACTTTGGTGGGTAGCATAAAAATATTTTAAAGAGGAATTTAAACCAAGTAGAGAATGAATACATAGACTGTAGTACATCTAGATAATGGAATATTATTCTGTACTAAAAAGAAATGTGCAATCAAGCCATAAAAAGACATGGAGGAAACGTAAATGAATATTATTAAGTGAAAGAAGCCTGAATCTGAAAAGACTATATACTGAATGACTCCAACTATATGACATTTTGGAAAAGGAAAAACTATGGAGACAGTAAAAAGATAAAAGGTTGCCAGGGGTTGGGGGCTGGTGGGGGGTGGGTGAATAGGCAGAGCACAGAGGATTTTTAGGGAGTGAAACTATTTTGTGTGGTACTTTAATGATGGATACATGACATCATACATTTGTTGAAACTCATAGAATTGACACCACTAGAATGAACTCTAATACAAACTATGGGCTTTGGGTGATGATGGGGTATCAATGTAGATTCATCAGTTTCAATAAATGTTATACTCTGGTGGGGAATATTAATAATGTGGGAGGTTGGGCATAGATGGGTGCACAGCCTACATGGGATATCTCTACTTTCTGTTCAGTTTTGCTGTGGGCCTAAAACTGTTCTAAAGGATAAAGTATATTTTAAAAATATTTTAAAATTAGATATTAATATTAGAGTTATGAAAAGAATATAGTTGTGTGAAAATATAGAAATCAGTTCTCGTTTGGGTAATTCCATAGTGTACCTGCCAAAAAAAACCTGATAACAGTGTTATTCTGAAGGACTGAAACCACATTTTTAATGCATTATATGGGACCAATAAATAAGATATAAGGAAAAATTTTTAATTTTCTCACATCGTGTTCTACCAATGACCTTCCCACTAACTTCTCATTTTGGTTTTTCTCTGCTTAGCCTCTACTGCTTCTGAATGTCTTTCATTTCTTCAGAGGAACTCTGAGCTTTTGCCGCTTCACTACATTTCATTTAAAAACCCGTTCCTTCTTAGAAATGATAAACAGACACCACTTTTACAAATACTACAGTTAAAGAAAATCATAGTCCCCTAAGTAATTTGTTTCTCCATCAGAGAAGGCAACAGAGCTACAGATGGTAAGTTTAGTGAGCCGAGAGCGTAGGGCTCAGAAGCTGTTAATTCTCACAGCAGCTCTTCCACTATTTTATGGTCCCAGGAATTGATGTCATTTAGTGTCTGCTTCAGACACTATAAATCTGTAAAATGAGAAAATAAAGTGTAACTCTTCTTTTTAAGAATATTTACAGCATTGTAAGCTTAGGCTATTGTATTAGTTATCTATTGCAATGTACCAAATTGCCACAGATTTAGCAGCTCAAAAACCAAATAAGTTTATTGTCTCACAGTTTCTGGTGGTCAGGTAAGACACCTGGCTTATCTGGGTTCTCTGCTTAGGAAATCACCAGATTGAAATAAAAGTGTCCGCCACCACAAAAACAGACGTACCTACCAGAGAAATAGGATTTCCAAATTTTTAGCACAGTAATCCCTCAGCCCTCTCAAATCAGTTTTGATGTCTTCCTTGGATACAGTAGCATCTTCGGAGAGCCTAGTTTTTCCATTCCAATTATCTTCAGTTCAAAAATATTTATTGAGTACCTCTTATTTGCCAGGTCAAGGCACTGGAAACACTAGATGAATGAGAGGACCTGATTGCAGGAATTAAATTATCTAGTGGTGAAGCAGATTGCGGAAGTTTCTTAAGGGAGACCAAGCCTGAATCATTCTGAGAGGAGGAAAGAAACTCAGAGTAGATGCCAGGATTACTTTGTCTTTCAGTAACTAGAAATTCTCTCTAAATAATAGATTTGCAAAGGGGAGCTGTTGTATTAGGATACTATGAAGCATACTGCAGCTGTCATCTGAGTTGAAGACTGTTACAACAGCTAAAATGAGCTGCTCAATGACAGACCAAGTCCAAGAAGTAGTTCTATGACTATGTAGTGAGAAGATAGAGCCATGTTCACCCAGCACATGAGAAAGATGAGATTCTGAGTAGAGAATCAAAGGGTGGATAAAGACTTTCCCAAGTATGGCTATGCAAATGAAAGAAAAGATTCTAAGAAGTAGACTTGTCTGCTGAAAGCTTTAACAAGCTGCTGGTACCATCTTATACCTTGAACTCTAGGTAGAACCCTAGTTATTTGCTGCTAAGTTCTGTCAGGTCTTGTGTCCATGTCTAATCCTTTCCATTTTCCTCTAAGTATGACTTTATTAATGCTGGAATTGAGCATCTTTTGGGAGTGAGTCCTAGGAATGGTTGTAGGAATTTTGATTGTTTTGGAGGTCATGTTCTAGGGCTTGCAGTATAATGAACTTTGTAGCTGAAGTAACGCAACTAGAGGGCTCTCTCTAGAGGCAGGGCTTAAAAATGTGAGGATGGCATTAGTTACCTGTAAGTTAGACAAGAGAGTCTCTGATGGGAGTTTGGGTGGAGTCACTGATGTGCTTGTCCTTTCTCTGAGAGTGGGAAATAGGAGTCAGAATGCTCAGAATAATTGATTGGCAATGAGTTGAACCTTAGTTGGCTTGAGCTTGGATATAAGATTGCCCAGTAAATGATTAAGGTCTCAAGGTCTCATGTTTCTTTTTCAGTGGCCTTTCTTATAGTAATACATAACCAAGAAGACTGATGGTGCCCCTCCACTTTTGACCTCCTTTGGAGGCAACCTGTGAGAAAAAGAGTTCCAAAGGGTGAATGACTAGGGAAGAAAGAATCCAAATGTCTCTTAGGGCATTGTTTCTCAAACGTATATGATCATATGACTCTCCTGGGAATCTTATTAAAACGCAGGTTCTGATGTACTAGTCTGGAGAGGTGGAACTGGTGAGAATTTGTATTTATAACAAGTTCCAAAGTGATACTAATTCTTCTGATTCACAGACTCACTTTAAGTAGCAAAACTTTGAAGCATCAGAATAGGGAAAACATACCTTAGGAAATGTGAGCATGGTCTTCATACACTGTAAAGCAGCAAAATAAGAGGAAACTTGGCTTATGCCACCCAACTGAACTAGAAATTAAAGAGCTCTTCAGGAAGACTTAGAGATCTCAAGGAAAAAACAAAACTCAAACCTATATATTTACTGAAGCAAATTGCTAAAGGACATGTCAGGAGGGAACGGGAAATCTGAAAGTTACTAGAGAATCAGAAAAACCTAGCTCCATTATTCCCTAACTCTGAAGGATATGATCTTCTGTTTAAGCTTTAGGGACAATTTAATGCCACCCCATCCTACCCGGATCCCCCTTTATGCTATGCCTTTCATCCCATACATGCCACTAGCTTTCATACAATAGGGAAGCAACTGAAGGTTCCTGCTTTATAGATGAATTTTAGACTTGGCTATCAAATACTCTAGAGCGATTTGGCGATGATGGTGATGGGGTTGAGGTGGTGTGTGAAATCTCCCTAGGGGTGGAGCAGTGGAGGAAGGCTGGTTAGAACATAGCTTCAGTATCCTTTATGGTAATAGGTCATTTTAATATTTAATGCAATGCAATTCAAAGATCACCAAAGAATTTGTACTGCTCTTAAAATGTAATGCAGTAAAACTTCCCTTGTATAATAGATGCTGTTGTACGCAATCTTAGAAATAGTTTTCAGAGTTCATAAGGGTTGCAAAACTTCTACTTGGTCTGCTCACATATACAAATGTGACTTCCCCTGCTCCTCTTTCTACTGCTATTTATATCAGCTGTCCTACAGGAGATCAGCTTTCTTCATAGTATCTGATATAAATAACCACAGCTCCCTAAGTACGATCTGCTCAAGATTTACAGGTAGTTCATGGACTGATATCTGGTTATTTGTATTCATGATTTGGCAGTGATATGCTTTTGTTGCTAATATAAATTATTTTATATGAACATGCAATAACCTTACACCTGACCTCAGTTGTTTTTTAAAAACTCTACTATTCTTAATGAGCAGGTAAAGTGAGTTTGGACAGTACAGGGACATAAACAAGCAGAACTGGTCGACTTTTGAGGCCATGCCCTTTAGCTGGAATTTCTGTGAGAGCCTTTGGGGAAGTCCAGATGCAGAAATGAACATAACGTACCCAATAGAGTACAGCTATCCGATTTACCACAGGTCTGCCTGGATAGCTTTTAGACCTAGGGAGTGTGGGCTTCTGCTTATTTTTATGCCTCTTACACTGTAACCAAAAGATTTCTTAAATATTATTGCTTCTTTAAAAAATAAAATCAGTCAACAAAAATGAAAAATTCTTCTTAAGGGTGAAATTATCCAACAGCATTTTTATCTTGAAATTGTCCATGTTAAAGGCTATTCTCTATAGCTTCTGCACAAAATTCTTCAAAGACCTTTGATCAGTTTAGATGCATCTTGATCTAAAATGCATTCTTGACTTCAGGTAATATAGCAGCAGTCATGAAACACTAAGAAGATTTAAAGATAAAAGTATGGAATAGAAATAGAAGTGTAACTATATACAGAAAAGCATTAATAGATAAGTAAGCTATAGTTTTTCTCTACTAGTAATGAATTAATTTAAATATTAAGTCTAATTAATGAAATATTTCATAATATAAATAATTCATTTTATTAAGTGTTTTTCATTTTAGTCATTAAATTGTAATTTAATTATGTTAATAGAATTTTAATGAAATTTAATCTAACATTGCCATGCAGCTTTATAATTTGAATTTTAAAATAAGTTTGTAGTAAATAAAAACCCATTCATTGTCATTTTCCATTATGCAATGTAATAGATGAAAACAGAACATGATGGCAAATTCACAAATTCAATTTATTAGCTTCCCTGGTAGTGACCACACCATATTATGCTGCAGTAAACATATGCCCTTTTAAAATCCAGATCCCATCTTTGCTGTTAGGACTATATTTATATGCTATATTAAGCAACTTATAAAGGAAAGAATGCCGGACCTAGATTCAACTTTCTGATTTGTATTCTTACCAGGTCTGTAACACTAAACCTTAGCTTTCTCTTTGGTGACTTGGTCATTATCATCTAAACCCTGCCTATTTTATAATAACTAGGTGAAAATGAAATACTGAATTCACTGTGAGTTTTTGTTATTGTATTTCTCAGGATAAGGTAGGTTTTGCTGTGGTAACAAAACCAAACAACAATAAAAACACACAACAAAGCCCCAATCTCAAAGGCTTGAAGAAGTTTATTTTTCTTTTTTGCTTAGCAACTGTGGGAGCTGGTCTCTGTAATCCCCATGAGATCCTGTGAGACCAGACTCAATGCTCCATGCTAACTTGTGCTTCCACAATCACCAGGTGAGAGGAAAGATGCTGGCAATTTAGGCACTGGCGCTTAAAACTTTCTCCCAGAAATTGCACACCAAATCGGCGCATATGCCCGCATTTCATTGGCCAAAGCAAGTCACGCGGCTACATCAAACCTCTTGGTGAGTGAGGAAGTTCTGGCACCAGATGCAGAGGGGAACAGGCATATATGTGAGGAGCGCTAACAGAATCGCAGGTATTTAAATGTAAAACTGTAATTTATTTATCCTAACACAAACTTAGTGATGAAATTATGCAGGGTGGGGCAAAAGTAGATTTACAGTTGTGAGAACAGTTTATTCTTGTATTATTATTCATTAATTATTGTATTATTTTCCATACCTACTTTCAACCTACCCTGTAGGGCAAAATACAGTAGTAGGTGTGCTCTATTTGCCTTACAGTAGTAGGGAACACCCTTATGTAGTTTTTTTCTACTATGAACTGTGGAAGTATGCAGCCAAGACTTGAGAAATAGAGGCGTTATGATATGAAATAAATAAAAATCAAGGCACATGCACTGTTATTAGAAACAGTTTATATATATATAGTACATATATATTTGTATGCATACAAATATATTTAAAAATGAGAAAACAGGAAGAAAGGCAGAAGGATACCAGGCTTGCCGAGGACCCATACAGCTAGACTGGGGAAGGTTTTGTTGGAAACAAAGTTAAGAACTGAATATTGAAAAATAGGAAGGATGTGGATTTGTGAAGAGGAAAAGAGGAACTAATATGCAAAGAAGAAAAATTCCAACTCAGAAATTCTGATGTCTGGGCTATTCTTAATGAGTACATTTTTTATGTTGTTTTTGCTAAAATATCAGGACCTTTTAATCTAATGACTCAGCTTTTCTGTGTCTCTATTTCTTTTGTTCTTTGTCTTTTTGCTTTGCCATTTAAAAATCCAGCAAAGAAAGGAATTTGGGAAACTATATCCATTTCTATGTGTACAATTGCTCCTTAAAACTGAAAAGGTCAATTAGGAAATCATTGGCCCCATCATACTTCTTTTGTCACCTCTAATCACTTAATTGCTTGAATTGTGCTCTCCAGACTTAAAATTCATTATAGCATCAGATCAATAAAAGATTATATCTTTAAAGAAGTGAGTGCTGTGTCTTTCACACTTCTTGCAATTTCTAGGGGCCACCCGAAATCACTCAGCATTGTCTTTCAATAATGCCAGCAAGCTAGAATCAGATACGGTACTTGCAACTTTTCATTTCTTTTCCTAAATTTTAGCCTATATTTACAGGAATGTTACAGCCATTCTCTCTTTAAACTGAGCTATATTTTGGTTTGAAATGAAAGCAACTTTTTGAAACAGAAATTAAAGTGCTACCTTGTTGGTGGTCATAATGAATTTTCAACTTTTCTTAAAGGAAAGGCGGTTGGATTCTATTTTTTAGGGTTGCCATAACAAATTACCACAAACCAGGTGGCTGAAAATAACAGATTTATTCTTTCAAAGTTCCAGAGACCAGAAGCCTGAAATCAAGGTGTCAGAAGGTCAGATTTTCTCTGCAGGCTCCAGGGATGAATTCTTCCTTGCATTCTCCTAGCTTCTCATAGTTCCCAGCAACCCTTGGCGTTCCTTGGCTTGTAGCTGCATCACTCCAATCTCTGCCTCTGTCATCACATGGTTGTTTTCCTTCTGTCTCCCTGTGTATCTGTGCAAATTTTTCTCTTCTTATAAGGACACCAGTCATTGGATTTAGGGCTTACCTTAATCCGGTGTGACTTCATCTTGACTATGTTACATCTGCAAAGACTCTATTTCCGCATAAGGTTATAGTCAAAGGTACCAGAGGTTGGGACTTCACCTACCTTTTGGGGGTACAATTTCTGTAATTCTCCGGCAGGATCCTGTGGAATACCTTCTCTCCCAGCCTAAAAATATATGACAGATACTAATTTCATCACGATTCTGATTGCCAGATAATAATTTCCCCTTGGTTCTGATTGCCACTTTCATTAAAATTCTGCATCATTGTTTACTTGATCTAAGGCCTGGTTCCTTGATATCAGCTCTTCTCTTTCTCATGATTTTCTCAGTGATCTTGTCAAACTTCTACTTTTTTCTGAAAGCATTAGGAGGCAGTTCAGATGAACCAGAGTAGACATGCGGTGATCAAGGGTGACTCACTATTTCCCACCTCTGTCAGGGATCTGCTGACAGATACTAATGGTAGCTGTCATTAAACTGAATCTGTAGCAAACGTAAAAGAAAACAAGGTTGAAACTGCTCTTAATGAAGATACTTAGAATTATTTTTCCCTCTAACTCTTCAGTAACTACATTGGATACTTTTAGTTAAATGCTTTTTCTTTTAATCTAAGGGAAATCTTGGAGCACCACCTTTTCTTTCAAAGCAACATTAATATAATTTGAGTATTGTAATAATAGAAAAAGTAAATTCCATTTAGGATAATAAATTGAGACCCACAAGTGCCACATAATAAATTGAGGTGCAATAGCACCCTTTTATACTGCATGACTATGTTAAACTACTGAATGTCGTACATTTCATAAAGTAATGAAACTACTTGATTCTACCCAGCAGAACTGCAACCCTTTACAGTTATAGTAACAGAAGGTAATATGTGGTAGTATAAACCTTGCCTAGAAGGAGACAAGGATAGAGATTTTGAGGTCTCTTAAGGATTGTATTATTTTATAACTCTAAGATTTACCTGTCTCTAGTTCAGGGTTTTATAACCTAAGGTCCAGAACTTGGAAACAATCTTTATTTTCACCAACTTTAATATTTGATACCGCCATCAATTAACGAATGTAAGCTACAAACCACAGTTAGTATTGGCACCAACGAAAATCATAGATCCTTTAAAAATCACAACACAGTTACTAAAAATACATAAAATGTAATTTATACTCACCACCACTTCAAAATTATGTTAGTTAGTGGACCTGCTGCTGGACCTTGTTATTTAATGCATTAATAAAGAATCCTCTTAATATTTTATAATAATTTATATGTATTTGTTTTCATTGTAATGTTTTATTTTATGCATTTAATAAAATGGTTCCATAGCTTCTTGGGACTGTCAGAGTGGCCCATGACACAAAAGAGATTAAGAACCTCCTTGTTCCCTAACTGGTTTGGTTCAGTGGATAGAGCATTGGCCTGTGGACCGAAGGGTCCCTGGTTCGATTTCGGCCAAGGGCATGTACCTGGGTTGCAGGCTTCTCCCCAGCTCGGGCCCTGGTCAGGGCGTGTGCAGGAGGCAACCAATCGATGTGTTTCTCTCACATCGATGTTTCTCTCTTTCTCTCTCTCTCTTCCACTCTCTGTAAAAATCAATAGAAAAATATCCTCAGGTGAGGATTAAAAATAAATGAAAAAATAAATAATAACAAATCCTGATCAATTAAAAAAAAGAACCTCTTTGTTAGTTTTACTTCCTTCTATTTCACAATTGCAAGATAGCAGTAGGCTCAAATGTCAGCATCACATACTACAACTTTATCTCTTTTTCTGTCAACCAATTTATTCATCATCTGAATTATTATTTTTAGAATACTGTGATATCTAGCATTGAACTAAATGACTGAAGATGCTAGGTCATAAAAATAGAAGTGTAATGGATAATTCCAGTGCTCAATTGCATTACAGTCTAGTTGGTTACATAACATATGAATTGCCATTGTTCATACATCTTGAAATAATGACTTACTTTGTATAAATGTTTTTTAAAAATGTTTTCCAAATGCTGTCCTGCATGAGAACTCATTGGACATCATCAACTGTGTTGTTAAATTGGTAGAGCAAGATCATTCCAGTTTCTAAGTAAAGAAGTGACTTTCCCTTAAGCAGGGAATAAATGAGATGAAGTAAGAAAATTGTCAGCTCCTCAAATTGTAGCTCAGTAGGACTTTTCATTTCACATCACCATTTCCATAAAAAACTCCTACATTAGGAAATCTCCAGGGTTTTTTGCAGTATCCAATTCTTACATTTCTTAAGTTATAAGATGGCTTATTAGGAATGAAATGGATCGGAAGACCTCAACAGAGGGAGAAGGATGTTGGGATTGGGAAAATGGTCACTGTCCATGAACTTGATACAGTTGATATACAATCATTTTTTTATCCCAAACTTTTCTGAATGCAAGTACTCAGAAAAGCTAGGAAAAGAGATGATTTGAGCTGAAATGAACCAACCTGGCTTCAATATGTTCTGGTTAGTTGTAATCTCCCTAGTAAGGAACTGTCCCTAGGATTTTTTTAAAATTTATTTAAAAGGTGTTTCATTAGAATATTATTTGGCAGGCTCTTACAAATGAGAATCTTGAGCCTCACCGCAGATCTACTGAATCAGAATTTGAATTTCAACAAGATCCTCACATAATCTACATGCACATTAAAGTTTGAGAAGCACTACTGACTTTAAGTTCATCTATCATAACTGAGAGATGACTAAATTTCTACATTTCGGTCTTTGATAGTTTGAGTTTTTGCTATTGTTTGTACCTTCATCAATAGCTATGAGGCCCATACTAATAAAAATGCATTAATGGGGGGGGGAGTGAAAATTTCATTAAATCAGGCAGATGTTCCTAAAGCGATTATAAACAAACTAGAGGCCCAATGCACGAAATTCGTGCAAGGGGCTTGACCCTCGCAGCCCCGGTGGCTTGCCTCAGCCCTCACAGTCCCAGCTTCGTCCGGAAGGTTGTCCGGAAGGATGTCTGGCTGTCCAGTCTAATTAGCATATTACCCTTTTATTATTATAGATTTTCATAATGGAGAGCACAGTGTATTAGAAAAACCGGCCCCTGTTGACATCACAGACTTGCCAGGAATGCTCAGTGAATGTACGTGGTAAATGTTTAGAGGGAGCAAGAAGGCCCAAGTATTGCATTAGGCAAATCGTAAGTGCATAGTGTGACAGCAATAACTAATGTTTTTCCTGTACCAGCTCTGACATGTTCCCACATAAATGTATTTCATTCAGAAAAAGGAAAAGGCTCTAGAATGGCACAGTCTGGCTTTACGAGAAACAGATGTGTCATGGTTCACCCACTCCCTGACCACCTGCGGTTTGCCCATGACTCAACTTTCTTGAATAAAGGGACTTAACTCTTGGATCTCAGACAGATTTTAAATTACATGTTTATTTTCATCCCCCCTCATCTTTCTCTTCACTGCCCATTGCTATGGCAGAACTTTACAATTCAGAGAAGTTTGAATAAACTGCACAAGAAATTCTCAACACTCCAAAGCATTTTCATTTGAAAGCAGGTCCTTGCTCTGATATTTAGACTGTGGTTCTGTTAAAAGTTCAAACAGAATACCAATGTATCCAGCCAATTAGAAAGAGTGATTTTGGTTTATAGTTTAAAGCAAC
The DNA here is from genome assembly GCF_014108235.1 of Myotis myotis. Lineage (NCBI taxonomy): Eukaryota > Metazoa > Chordata > Mammalia > Chiroptera > Vespertilionidae > Myotis > Myotis myotis. Next base: position 64,712,394 of record NW_023416379.1, on the reverse strand, counting down.
CTGCTTATGAGGGGTGTTTGTACTTTTTGCTTGTTTTGTAATTGGGGTAGGAATTATTCTCACTCAGTTATTTGCTTTAAATGTCATCAGTCAATCACTTCATCCTCAGCTACCCCCTTTCATGGGACAATATGGGCAAATTAAAACCATTCCTATTCAACAAACTTCAGTACCTGCTGTTAAAATTCACTTGGAACCACTTCCTCCAGTTGCTCACAAGTAGCCAAAAGTAAGGATTTGAACTTCATTACATTTTATTTCTCCTGCCATGCTCTGCTTTCCATTCCACAGAAATGGGCTGGGAAATGGTCCAAACATAGGTAGGTGGATGGAAAAATACAAGGCACAAATAGCCCACATAAGGAGTAATCCTGACTTGAATGGTCACTGACAATATTTTTTTAATGTTTTTATTTCCATTTATGTAATCAACTTAGGGCTGTTTCTGACATGCCATTAAGGCTGAAATTTTTTAAGATTTTTTTATTATTTATTCAGAAAGGATTATCTAATTAAAAGCGAACATATAAATTAATGTTGCCTGTCAAGGAAGTACTCACCATTCATGGGTCAGATTACAATGACAACATTATTCAAAAAAGCAAAACCTTCTTTAAAACACATAATTACTTCATTGTTCATAATTTTTTAAGTCAAAAAGCAAATAACATAGAATTTACATTTCATAAAACCTTGGCCTATATATCTTGCTATCAAAATGCTATATGAAACAGCACATGGCAAATTTTACATACTTTTTGTAATTTGGGACATGTAAGCAACAAAGAAGTAAATAAATAACCTGGCCACAGAGTGAGTCATTCACAAACCTTAAAAAAGAACTCCCAAATGTATTTCTTAAATTAGTGTTTGTGAGTTTAAATACACTACCTCCATCTAGAGTGAAAGAATGTTCTGGAAATAAATAATCTATGAAGTCTGCTATGATTAAGTATTGATTTTTTAGTAATAAAAATGTACTGGAAACCAACTTCAACGTCATTTTGAGATTTCATTTTTAGAAAAGAAAATATTCCATTTCAACACAGTAGGTTTGGAAACATAGCTCTATGTAACGTTTACTTGGGTCAGTTAACCTTCAATAAATTATCTACTTTGGCATTTATTAATTTTATTAATAATAAAACCAAGATGATATTAAATTGTGGTCATAGATGGAGCTATAGAAAGTAATAAGCTTTTTAATTTTTTTCAATTATGTTTTAGATTTTAAATAGTTTCTTGAGATATAATTTACATAGCAGAAAATTTACCTATCTTAAGTGCACAATTCAATAATTTTTAGTAAATTAAGCAAGTTGCTCACCATCATCACCATCCAGTTTTATACCATTTCCATCACTCAAATAAGAAACTAATAAGATCCCTCACACCTGGTCACATGTCCATTTTTCCAGAACATCACATAAACTTGCCCAAGGTAAATCCTTTTACCTCATTATAGTATCCTAAAAAACGTTTTACTTTTCAAGCCTTCCACTTTCATCCCTTCAATATATATTTAGTGACTTTTATTGATTTATGTCACTCAAAAATATACATCTTCCGAGTATGCCCAAGGATATTGTTTTAGATGTTTTCTTGGATAGAGCTGGTAGTGGGATGCACAAAAAGATGGCTAACATATGGGGCCTACCATTCAGAAGACAACAATTTGGCTCAGTAGAAAACCCTGTCTAAAACTAGCTTTAACATAAGACGGGTTATCCGAAATAGTAGTTGGGGAGGGAGAGGCACAGAGAGACTAAGAAGTAGCATTTGAACAGGATCTTAAGGGATAGACAATATGTTGATAGAAATGCTGAAAGGTAATTCCAAAGAGAGGGAGGGTACAGTGTGAGCCAAGGCATGGACTCACAAAAGTACAAGGTGTACTTATGTAATGAATCATCTGGTATGATTTGAGCTCAGGGTGGAAAAGGGGATTAGAAAATATGGATGAAAGTGGAAATTGAAGCCAGATTAGAGAGGCTTGAACAACACGCTATGGAGTTAAGACTATCCTTTACGTAACGGGGAACCAAGAAACAATGTTTGGTGAGTTTTTCTGTCATCAAAATTACATTCACATTGGTTACAAAAAAAACAAATGTAAAGAAAATATACATACTTAGAATTCAAAATCATCAAGTAGTTTGAACCACTTGAAACTGCCAATTTTGAATGTCAGCAACAGTCAAACATCACCATTTTCATAGAGTTCACCTTAATAAATTCATTTTTTGAATCTTAAATGTATATTTTACCTTTGACTTGTTTTATATAAAAACATTTTTTAAATGTAATGTAATAAAGAGTGAGAAGGGCAGCACTGTGATTCTGTGCAAAAAACAATGGATCGATTCCGTAATTTTTTTAAACTACCTACTAGATTCTAAGTACACTCTCAGGCACATTACATACCTCTATTCATTAATTGTTACTAAATGCATTTAAAGGACAAATAATGGTTAGAATGTTTATATATATTTCTCCAAATCATTAGCAAGTAAATGATAGTGTTAGGATTCAAATGGACATCTTTTGCTTTTAGTTTTGGGTTTGGGTTTGGTTTTGGGTTTTTGCTGCACATTGAGATAAGCTATTTCTGCAGCATAACCAGCAATCCCCTAGTGCAGTGGTTCTCAACCTTCCTAATGCTGCGACCCTTTAATACAGTTCCTCATGTTGTGGTGGCTCCCAACCATAAAATTATTTTCGTTGCTACTTCATAACTGTAATTTTGCTACTGTTATGAATCATAATGTAAATATCTGATATGCAGGATGTATTTTCATTGTTACAAATTGAACATAATTAAAGCATAATGATTAATCACAAAAACAATATGTAATTATATATTGTAAAATATTTATTTCTAACTACAAATAAATGAAATTTTGTCTTGAAGCATGGTGTAGCATGGGTAACAGTCTTAATATAACAACAGTAAACTACATTGCTACATTTTGCGACAGTATGCGTAAAAAACCAACGTCAGTGCGAAGGTTGAGATTGCTTCTTTCTCACCAGATCAGAAATTCTCGGGGCAGTCTTTGCAAGAGCACAACGAAGATCATCTTCCACAACAAGTCTACTTCTGTATTTAGACTTGATAGCCAACAAGCTGGAAAACCCTGTTTTACAAAGATATGTTGTTGGAAATGGAAGAAGAAGGCACAACAGTGTCAGACAGAACAGGATATGACTGAAAACACTTGATCCAGAATTTTGTAACTGGCATTGTAGAGAAATCAGTTCTCACTGCATTGTTGTTAATAAGTTCAATGAACTCCTCTTGTGCTGTCTCAGGAACATCTTCAACTTTGTGAATGGACTTCTGGCAAGTGCAAATGGCGTGTCAGGTAGATTTGGAAAGTAAGATGAAATTTCGTCTGCAAGCATGTGCAAGTGTTCTTTCACAGAAATTATCATCGTAATCCTTTTGTCTGGTTCAATGTCATGTTCCTCAAAGCAAGCAGATAAGGTAGGCAACATGTAAATTTTATTTTCATCCAGTTTTTTTTTTTTTTTTTTTTTTTTTTTTTTTTTTCCAAAGCTGAAGTTTCATTTGGAATGATCAGATCTTTTCAGACAAATTGAGGCCTGTTGCATTTGGTGCTTGCAGTGATAAATTTAACTCATTCAAGATGGCAAAGATGTCAACCAAGTAAGCTATTTTCTGTAGTTCACTTTTATCGCCAAAAAGTGCTTCGAACTGCGGTCTTGGTTTCTGATTAAAAAACATTTTTAGTTCATCACGAAGCTCAAAAACACGTTTTAAAATTTTTCCTCTCGACAACCATCTCGCTTCAGTGTGAAATAGCAGAGCATTGTTCGGCGCATCCAACTCGTTGCACAGTTGCGAAAACAGTCAACTGTTTAAAGTGCTTGCCTTACAAAATTGACAGAACTTATGACGCTTTTCATTACTTCTTGTAACTCTTGTGGCAGCATCTTCGTTGCTAATATTGCCAATGAATCATACAGTGAGTTCCAATGACTTTTGGTGACTCATCCAGTACCAAACATTGAAATCAAGATCGACATCCTAGCATAGCTGGAGCACCATCTGTGCAAACACCACAAACCTTTCCCAAGAGATCTTATGCTCTTTCAGAAATGAACCAACTGTGTCAAATACATCACGTGCAGTAGTTGTCATCTCAAGAGGTTTGCAAAAAAAAAACTCATCTTTAAAGTCACCATCATTAACATACCTCACGTAAACCAGTAACTGTGAACAGTTTGCAATGTCTGTAGATTCATCAAGCTGGATACTAAATATTGGAAGTGGAGCAGATTTAATTCCTGGATTACCTGATCAAGAATATCAGCAGATATGTCATCTATTCTTCTGCGGACAGTGTCATTAGATAAGGAAATTGCACTCAATTTCATAGCAAATTTTTCTCTGATCATAACTCGAACAGTCTTTGGCCGCTGGTAACAGTAAATCCTCAGCAATGGTGTGAGGTTTCATAGCTCTGGCGATTCTGAGTGCCATATGAAGCTTCAATGGCTGCTACGTTTTGTTTGTGGTACTTGCCACCAGTGTCAAGTCTAGCTTTCTTGAGTCCATCAGCGTTGCTTCTAAAATAGTTGGTATCCTTGCCAGCAAAGCTCGGATGTTTGCTATTAAAATGGCATTTTAGTTTGTTCGGCTTCATAGATTCAGCTGATAGAACTTCACAACAAATAACACATTGCAGTTTCTCAATTCCTGCTGTAATTATTGAGGTAAAACCATACTGTAAAAAATCCTCACTATATTTTCTTTTCTTAACGTTCTTCTCTACACGATCCATTGTCATGGGATGGTTTGCTAATGAAAATAATATATAACAATAGCTTTAATAATACAAAAGATGATACATGGCATGGTTCAGTCAATACAGTTCATTAAAGTTTCCTATGATTTACCATTCTCTGTGTTGTTGTTTTTTACATACCTGTTACTATCACAAGGGGGCAGTATTCACATCAACCACAGCTCAATATAAAAAGACCGATCAGCATCCAGATTAAGTTCCCATGGTACAGATTTTTTTTTTTGCAATAGTTGATGATTTTACAGTACATGATTTTACATTTACCCAGTAATTATAACTCATGAAGTGTCATTTTACCTCCAATACTGCTGCTTTCAACAGAGTAGCTGCTTTTAACAGAGTAGCTGCTTTCAACACAGCAGCTGCTTTCTACACAGTAGCTGCTTTCTACACACGTGTGACTGGTCCGCATAAGTACATTATGGTGCCAGCCCTGTCACAGACACCTGTATTTGTACGGTGTGTATGTGATGGGGTTGGCGCGATGATGTCATCACACCGGGTGCTTGTATGTGGGCATATCTGCATGTGGGCAGACCCACCTGGAGACGGATAGAGGAGCAGTGTCTCAGTTCCTAAGACCCTCAAAAAATGTGTTTTCCGATGGTCTTAGGCGACCCTTGTGAAAGGGTCGTTCGACCCCCAAAGGGGTCGCGACCCACAGGTTGAGAACCACTTCCCTAGTGGAAAATCAAACAGTTATTGAGCACCTATTCTGCATAAGACACAGAATAAGGCACTAGGTGAACAGTGGTCACCAAGAATTATATTGTCCATTTTTTATAGATCGTATATTTAAGTTGGGAGACAGATTTTAAAAACACTAATCACAACTGTTTGATTAATCACTAAAATCAAGCTATGTGCTTCAAGACAAAGTAAAAGGAGGAACTTGATCCTTACATGTGGGAACAGATAAAAGGATTTTAGTCAGAGAAAATAACATAGGTAAAGATTTTTGTTTTCTTTAAATAATAACTATGTCTCAAGGCAAATAAGCTTGGAAGGAAAACCAGGGTATTGAACATAGTTTCACTCTGTCTCTGCTCCACCCATTGGTATGGGCAATCATCTTCAAATCAACACCAATTTTTTTTTCTGAGTCTCCAGGTTGTATCTCAAATGTTCACTACCACAGTCCATTACAAGAATAAAATCCCACTCTGGCCTATGTGGCACAGTTGGTTGAGTGTACTCCCATGCACCGAGATGACACAGGTTCAGTTCCCTATTGAGCCACATGCCTGGGTTGCAGGCTTGATCCCCGATGCGGAACATGCAGGAGACAGACAATTGATGTTTCTCTCTCTCCCTCTCCCTTCTTTTCTCTCTAAAAATCAATAAAAACACATATTTTTTAAAAAGAATAAAATCCCCACATCTCCCTGAATTGCGTACATCCAAATGTGCACACATTGTCAATTGACCAACTGGGACAGCCAGTACATGTAAATAGGGAATTAGACTAGGTTATTTGAAGCTCTACTTCTGTCCTAGTAATTTATAATATTGTGTTTCTGGGTTTTATACAGGTACTGATACCACTCTATTGAATAGGAGGTTTATGTAAAACAGGGTATAGAGAATATGTGCAGTGACAAAGGGCAGGAAGGGAAAATGAATTGATCTAGATTCTTCTAAATTCGAGAAGGATATTTTCTGAAGAGACAAGAAAACTGTGTGCCCATTATGAATGATTGAATGTTATCTGTAAATTAATAATTAAACCACAATGCAGTTTCTTGCTTTCTAGGAATATAGAAAAATTGCTTTCATGTGAGAAACATTTTAATTTATTATTATAACCAAAAATATCAAATATTAATTAAAATAGACAAGATAACAGGAGAAACACTTTGAGATTTGGAAGAGCAGAGCTGATTTTTGTTATTTTTCAATTCTTTTTCTGGTACTGAATTCTTGAATAGAGCAGAATTCATATTTTAGCTTCTCTCCAGGCTTCATTTATGGGTCTTTTCTTTCTGAATATTCCACCAAACACCCCATAAGATACTATGATGTTTCTAAAGATTTTTTTTAATATTATTTTTATTTTAAGTCAGGTTTATTAAGGTCCAATTTATATGCAGTAAATTCTACTTTTTGTATAATTTGGTGAGTTTTGAGAAACCTCTGCAGTAATGTAACAAACACCACAATAAAGATAGTTCCTCTATTTCTATTCTCTCATTCTTAGTTCCTGGAAATCACTGATCTGATTTCTGGCCCTTTAGTTTTGCCTTTTCCAGAATATCACGTAAACTTTTTTCACTTAACATAATGTTTTTGGGTTGAATGCATTTAGTTGCATGTATCAGAGATGATTCCTTTCTATTTTTGAGTTATATTTCATTGTATGGATGTACCACAATTTGTGTATTCTTTCACCAATTGATGATTATTTGGGTTATTTCTATATCTTGGTGACTATGAATAAAACTGCTAGAAACATTCTTGTATCGGTCTTTGTGTGGATATTTTATTTGGGTAAATATGTAGGAAAAGGGATGCTGGTTGTATGGTAAGTGTATGTTTAACTTTATAAGAAATTGCCAACTGTTTTTTTTTCCAAAGTGGCTGTACTTTTCATTCTCATCAAGATATGAGAATTTTGGTAGCTCAACATCTAAAGCAGCAGTTAGTAGTGACCATTTTTAAATTTTAAGCTTTCTAATTGGTGCATAATGGTATCATATGGTAGTTTTAATTTGCATTTTTCTAATCTATATATATAAAAGGGTAATATGCTAAGTGTCTCTCCGACTGTCCAACCAGTCGCTATGATGCACACTGACCACCAGGGGGCAGATGCTCAATGCAAGAGCTGCCGTGTTGCGCACTGGCCATTTACAAAGATACAGCACCACGGACCTGGCGCCGACAAAGCAACACTCGGCTTCCCCCAAGTGGGACACAGACTCCCCCACCATGCCAGAGCGACAGCCCACCAAACCACAGTCAACGCTGCAGAGACCCCATGGCGGAAAATGAGGCCCACAGCCCAGCCCAGCCCGGAAATGGTGGCTGTGGGAGCTGGGTAATGGCATCACGTAGCAATGCCTCGCTTCCTCTCCCTAGCAACTAGCCTCCTTGCACTTTCTTCAGCCCAGGAACACAACTTGCTTTATAGCCAGGTGCAAACATTTTGCACTTTAACCAAATGTCTGTGAAGTGTTTTCCCATGTCTCATCTCATTTAATCCTCACAGAAGTCCTGGAGTATGTAGATAGGAGACTCGGTGGAATCCTATTTTCTTTTCATTAGCCAGAAAGCAGAGATTTAGAAAGCTTAGAAACTCAACCTGACTGAAAAGAAATAAGAAATGGTGGGCCTTGAAAATGACTTCAAGTTTTCTCATTGCGCAGAATATAGTCAAATACTGCTGCAGTTGAATATGCAGCCTTTGTTCTCCCTGAGTGATCTACAATAATTATCTGCTTTGTGTTGTTATTTACTGCTGTGTTGCTGACAATTACCTGGAAGAGAAGTTGGGGAGCTTCACTGGGCTGGAAAAAGTTTAGCTAAATCAGAAAGCAGGTCTAATTAAGCAAGTTTATTCTACATAGATAAAAGGCTAAGTTGACTCACATATGGGCAATACATATAAAGCTCTCGCTGGCGCCAATCGCATGCGTGTATTTCGATCTGTCATTGTCGATCATTAACTTGGTTGACACTTCTATAGAGAAAGGGCGAATAGCGATATTAAAGTATTTCTTCTAATTTATTTCCTTTCAATGTGTACGAATCTGTGCAATGGGCCACTAGTACCTAATAATGAGGAACAGCTTTCCACGTTACTTGCCACTTATTTCTCTTCTTAGGTGCAGTTATCCTTGTAAGTATTTTGCCCATATATTTTTTTTAAAAAAACATGTTTGCTATTTTAGCATTGATTGTAAAAGTTCTTTAAAAATTCTGAATGGAAGAATTTGTTATTAGATATGTGTGTTTGCAAATATTTTCTCCAAGTCTATGACTTGCCTTTTCATTTTCTTAGCAGTGTCTTTTTAAATTGCATAGACTATTTGAGATTTTTCAATATAGACAATCATGTAGTCTGCAAATAAAAGGCAGTTCTATTTATTGCTTTTATTTCTTTACTAGAGGCCCAGTGAATGAATTTGTGCATCCGTGGGGTCCCTCGGCCTGGCCTGCGGGATCGGGCTGAAACCAGCTCTCCGACATCCCCCAAGGGGTCCCAGATTGCGAGAGGGTGCAGGCTAGGCCGAGGGACCCCCCACCAGTGCACGATTGGCACCGGGGAGAGATGTGGGAGGTTGGCCAGCCGGGGAGGGACCGCGGGAGGGCTCCAGGGCATGTCTGGCCCATCTTACTCAATCCCGATTGGCTGGACCCCAGCAGCAAGCTAATCTACCAGTCAGAGCATCTGCCCCCTGGTGGTCAGTGCACATCATAGTGACTGGTCAACCAGTCGATTGTCTGCCCTCTGGTGGTCAGTGCACGTCATAGTGAGCAGTTGAGTGGCCTTAACATATCATTAGCATATTATTCTTTGAATGGTTGAACAGCCGACCAGTCGACCAGACACTTAGCATATTAGGCTTTTATTATATAGGATTATACATGATTGCATTGGCTAGGACCTCTACTACAATGCTAAATAGGAGCAGTGAGAGCAGACAGTCTTGCCACATTCTCCTGATCTTAGGGGAAAGCATTCAGTCTTTCCCCATTAGGTGTGATAGTTGGAGGTGCCCTTTATCAGGTAGTTACTGTTTGTTCATTTAGTGAGGGCCTTATTATGAATAGATCCTGAGTTTTGTCAAATGATGTTTCCTATCTATAAAGTGTATTATATTTTCATGAGTGCAGCTCTTTTAATTTGCTGAATATTGAGTCAGCTTTGCATATCTGAGATAAACTTACTTGGTCATAATGTGTGTTTTTTTCTATACTACTGGATTTGATTTGCTAATTTGTTTTATTTTTGTAGTTTGAGAATGTTTTATATCAGAGATTCTTAACTGAGGACAATTTTGCTCCTTAGCAGACATTTGGCAATATCTGCAGACATGTTTGGTTGCTACAACTTGGAGAAGGGGGAAAGATTTGTGATTGGCTTCCAGTGGGTAGAAGCTGGGGATGCTGCTAAACATTTTAAATTACACGGAACAGCTTCCTACAACCAGAATTATTGGGCCCCAAATGCCAGTGCCAAGATTGAGAAATTCTGCTCTACATGTTTTGAATCATCTAAATTTGTTCACATTTGTTTTATGACCCAGAATATGATTATCTTGGTGAATGTTCAAGGTACACATGAAAAAAAAAAAGTGCATTCTCTTGATGTATGGGGGAATGTTGTATAAATGTCAATTAGGTCAACTTGGTAGATAGTGCTATTTGAGTCTTCTATATTCTTATTGAATTTTCCATCTACTTGCTTTATAGATTACTGAGAAAAGACTATTGCAATCTCCATCTATAATCGTAAATGTGTCACTTCTTTCAGTTCTATTAGTTTTTACTTCACATATTATGGAGCTATGTTGTTAGGTACATTCAGGTTTTTATAAGTCCTTGAAGAATTGGCCTTTTTATCATTATACTAGGGGTCCAGTGCACAAATTTGTGCACCTTGATAGGGACTGTGGGCCATGAGGCTGCGGTGGGCACAGGGGCAGGTCTCGGCCCGTCCTCCATGCCCCGCCCGGCCCCTCCTGCTGCGGCCCCGGGTCCCTTGTCTGCTGACAGCCCCGCTTCTGCCACCACCGCTCCCATATGCTGACAGCGTCAGACCCACTCACACCCACTAACAGCACAGAGCGATTGGGGCTGGCGCCAGCAGCGGGTGCAAGTGGGCTGGCACCATCAGTGGGTGCAAGCGGCAGCTGCTGCCCCAATTGCCCCTCAAGAGCAGGGGGACGTGGAGAAGCCCTCGGGGGCAATCAGGGCCAGCAGCCGCCACTTGCACCCACTGACGATGCTGAGCAATCGGAACCAGTACCATGTGCCTGCTGCAGGTACGGGCAGGGCTGGCACCGGCAGTGGGTGCGAGAGGTGGCTGCCAGCCCTGATCACTTCTCAGGAGCAGGGGGAGGCAGAGAAGCCCTGAGGGCCATTGGGGCTGGCAGCTGCTCCTCATACCCGCTTATGGTGCCAAGCAATCAGGGCCGGCACCAGGTGCCAGCAGCGGGTACAAGCGGGGCCGGTGCTAGCAGCAGGTGTGAGCGCCAGGTGGGACCATGGCGTGTGGGAGCAAAGAATTTTCAATAACCACCAGAAGCTCGCCCCGATGACAGCAACTGGCACCCCACCTTGGTCTGGCACCCCCGCTCACCTGCTCCACCATCCCACTGCAGCCAACGCCCGCCATGTTCCGCGCACGTCCCCTGGTTGTCAGCACATGTCATAGCAACTGGTTGTTCAGTTGTTCGGTTGTTCCATTATTCCGTCTATTTACATATTAGCCTTTTATTATATAGGATAATGTACCTCTTATTCCCAGCAATATTTCTTGTTCTAGAGTCTACTTATTTTATATTTTCAAAGTCACTCCAACTTTCTTTGATTGGCGTTTATGTAGTGTATTTTTTCTTCTATAACTTTAACCTATATATGTCTCTATATTTAAATTGCATTTTTATAGACAACATATAGTTGGGACTTTCTCTAATTCAAGTTGACAATTTCTGTCTCTTAATAAATGTGTATAAAGCATTTATATATAATGTGATTGTTGAGATGCTGGATTTAAACCTACCATGTTACTAGTTATTTTCTGCATGGGTTCTTTATTCTTTTTTCTTCTTTTCCTAACTTTGGGTTAATTAAATATTTTTATGATTCTATTTTTTCTCTATTGTTGGCCTATTAGTTGTTCCTCTTTTAAAAATTTTTAGTAATTTTTCTAGAATTTACAATATATATCTTTAACTTGTCACAATCTACCTTTAAGTAATTTTATACCTTTTCACCTATGGTATAAGAACCTTACAACACAGATTCCATTTACTTTTTTGCCATCCTTTGTTATGATATCATCCATTTTACTTCAATATATGTTATAAACCTTATAATACATTATTACTGTTTTTGCTTTAGGCAGTCAGTTATCCTTAAAAGTGATTAAAAGTGAGAAAAAAAAATCTTTTATTTACCTCTATTTTTACCTCTTCAAGCCCTGATTATTTCTTAAATAGCTCCAAATTTCCATCTGGTAGCATATGCATTCTTTCTGAAGAACTTCTTTGAACTTTCCTTGTACCATAGTTTTGTTGGTTTTATGCCTGTTCCCCCAGGCAACTGGTCAGCTCCTGCATGTCTCTGCCACAGCAAGGACTCCACTCTCCCTAGTTTCCCGCTCCCAGACTTTCTCATGTGCACCTGCTAGACATCCCTGGACAAGAGTTTATGAGCAAGTGTGTCTGGAATTCCTAGCTATTTCAAACCGACATAGTAGTCCATGCTGACCTTTATGAATTCATGAGAATTTTAACTAATTCCCTCTTAACCCTTTGTAAGGAATCCTCCTTTTCTTCCACACTTGGTCAAAGATAAAACACTCTTTCTGCCCCTCTTGGAGAGGCTTGTCACTCTTTGAAATTTAGTTTACTTGGTTGCTTTGCACTTCAGCTCTCTGGTGGGCTCAAGGAAAGTTGTACGTGTGTGTGCCTGCTGGCTTCCATTCACTGACAGAGGGAGCAACACGCTCTGGTGGTTTTCTACATCCCCTGCCTCTTTGTTCGCGTGAACCTCCTCTTTCACCACTCAGACAAAGACAAGTGCTAGCCTGTTTGGGATCTGAAATGGTTCAAAGCATTTCAGAACTCCATTTTGCATGTTTTTTTAGAACGGAGCCTACTTTGCCCTATATGATATCTTGTATTACCTTAGGTGTTAATTATTCAGAAGGATATGTCACCTACTAATTCCGTGTGGAGTTTTGGATTTTAGAGATTTATTTATCATGACCCCAAAGGGTCTATTTCTACATAGGCATTCAGTCATTTTACAAACGCAGTAACTGTGAAAGTACTGCAAGTTCCATGGTCAAGGTTGGGAGGTGTTTGGAGGTGATGGCATGCGATTGGATTAACCATTGTTGTGCTCAAATTCCTATTTATACTTCTTACTCACTTTAATTCCTATGAATTTTATGACTAAGATTAATAGCCAGCTGATCTCTGTAACACATTTATCATTCCCTGTTCATATGAACTCAAATGGTTTACATACTAAAAATAAAATAAATTCATTTTAAAACAATAGCTACTTTTAATTTTTTTGAATCTAGATTGCCCGCAAAAGTAAATTTCAGGATTTCCTTAAGATAAATATATATTATTAAACAGTAATTAAGGACAGTATGGAGTGTAAGGAATGTTAATGCCCATAAAATAATGTCACCTTCATTTATGCTGAGATGAAGTGTTGTGAGAAAATTGAACAATATATGTGGATTAATATTAAAAGAAACTGGGCTATCATAGAACATTCAAACTGAGTTTTTTTTCATGTAGTGGCATAATGTTAGCCCTTAAAAAATGCGCATCAGATTGAACCATAGGAGCAGTGAGTGATGAAGCAGTTTGCCAAGCAAGGCACCCAGGAGAATGCTGCTCACATCACACCACCTGATCAGGGTGCATTTAAGGCATCGTTTAAGGAAAATATATCCATTCTTTGTGTATAGATCTTTATTATTTTACTTTCTAGAATTGTCCACTATGAAAAAAAATTAATGTCATTAAGAAATTAACACTTGATTTAAATCCATTTCTAAGAACACAAGAAAATTGACAGTTAATTATGAAGTTACAGGCTATACCAATTAGCTCTTCTTGGAGTTGGGAGTTTAGCATTTGAATTAAAGTAATTCAAGATCTATTTAGTTGCCTGGCACAGACCACGTACTTCAGCAGCTGTGATAGCACAGTCTCTGCTCTCAAACAGCTTCCAGTCTGGTGAGGGGAGTAGGAAAACTCAGCACAAAGGCAAGAACACAGAGCCACCTGTGTAAGAGCTCCAAGAGGCGTGCACAGGATTCCAAAGGACCAGGGGTCTCCCATGCAGCCAAGGGGAAGAGAACAGGAGGATGGGGCTCATGGCAGGAGGGCAGCATTGAAGGAAGAAGATAGGAAAGAATTGCCTCTTCTCAGCTCCATGGTACAGTTGCTAAGATTACAGCCTCAAAAACTGAGCTTTTCTCCTTTTCAATAAGAACATAGAATGCAATGTGCAACTCACTTACATCTCCCCAGCCCTCATTTCTCCCATCAGCAATTACCTTTCTATGTAGCTGTTTGTATGAATGCACTTTAAAACTACACTACTTTAGAATAATTATTATTTTCTTTTGTGTCTTTGTTTTAGATTATTTTTCTGGATTTCAAACATTTTTATGAGGAGATTTTTATACTTTGTGTGAAAAAGCATAACTTTATCAAATCTGTAGCCTAACTACAAAGTGCTTTGGTCAAACCAGAATTCAAGGCAAAGTAGAGAGCTGAAGCCTGAGCTGAAAGCCAGGATAGAGCAAGAAGCCTTTAACATATGCAGTCAAGGCCATAACCCTCTTTGAATGTGCTCACTTATTTAGATTGTGCACTATATGTTTCTCATTTATTTATTTTTTAATATGTCCATTAGTTTACCATTCTAAAAAGAAAATAGCAAGTTATGTATTTCTAAGTAGGTGGTGTGTCAGAGCTAGGCCCTGTCCAGAGTTCTTACTAACGTGGTTGCCCTAAAGATGATTTGACTTTGGGTGGTGGGCACACAATGCAATATACAGATCTTGCATCACAGAAATGTGTATTTGAAACCTATATGATCCTAGTAATCAATGTCATCCCAATAAATTTAATAAAAATGACTTTTTCCTCTCTAAAAAAATAAAGACATAGGGTGGCTAAGTGGATAAAAAAAACAAGACCCATACATTAAAAAAGAAAAAAAGATACAACCAAAGGAATGAAAGCATGCCAGGAAGAAAAGTTCACTAACTCCACCAAGAATGGCCAGAAATTTCAGCATGAATAATTCTGAGAGAGAATGTGTTTAAACTAGGAAAAGCTATCTGTAGATTTCAAGAATTTTTTTATTGGATAAAATACCTAAAGCCAAAAGAAAGTCAAAAGTATCATGGGATGCTTATTTCTGTTCTCTCCAGAACAGAAGCACTATTGAGCAGAAATCAGAATTGTGTAAAATCCAAAACTTTGGGTAATAAATGACCACCTCATTAAGATCCCTCTCTGGGAATGCAAACAGGTGAGGTCTAAGTCCAAAAACTTATCTATAAATTTTGGAGCTGTAAGTCTGAAGTCAAAAGACATAAATCTTTTCTCCAAGTTAGTCTCTTTCCTACCCCAGTAATAAGCAAAATAATAATAACAATAACTATTATTTATTAATCATGCTAGAAGAAAGAATGATTCGTTCAAGCTGATCTTGGCTAAGGTTAAAGGAGAAGCATATCTATGTAAACTTCATATACTAATAATCTGTCTCTTTCCATTTTTATGGAATGGGATAGAATAGAAATGATCATGCAGCTGAGAATTTTGGAATCATTATTTCTAGTAGAGGCATTGCCTAGGTCTTACCTATACCTGAATGGAGGCCTGTTTCCTTAAGAATAGGTAACCATGCCTTCCAGCTTAACTGGGTACAGTCCCAGTTCATGCCCTTTTCATTCTCAAAATATGGCTGGTTGTAAACATAAAACCACAGGTCATCCTGTTAATGAGCCACTCCTCTCAAGATAGCTCTTCCCTAGAGGGGAAATTGCTAGCTAAATATATCCATAGATCAGCGGTTCTCAACCTGTGGGCCCCGACCCCTTTGGGTGTCGAACAACCTTTTCACAGGGGTCGCCTAAGACCATCGGAAAACACATATATAATTACATATTGTCTTTGTGATTAATCACTATGCTTTAATTATGTTCAATTTGTAACAATGAAATTGGGGGTCACCACAACATGAGGAACTGTATTAAAGGGCCGCGGCATTAGGAAGGTTGAGAACCACTGCCATAGATAGTATTAGATACCATTGAAAAGTGAAGTTCATATATTTTGTAGTCACATTAAAAGAACTGAAGTAAAAGAAGCACAATATAAGTAAAGGGATAAAGATTCACACACATTAGTCTTTCTTCAAATTGAAGTGCCTGGCCCTAACGAGTTTGTCTCAGTGGATAGATCGTCAGCCCGCAGACTGAAGGATTCAGGATTTGATTCCAAGGGCACATACCTGGGTTGCAGGCTCCATCCCAGGCCCCAGGTCAGGGTGTGTGTTCGGGAGGCAACCAATCGATTTGTCTCTCACACATCCATGCTTCTTTCTCTCTCTGTCTCTCCCCCTCCCTTCCACTCTCTCTAAAAATCAATGGGAAAACTATCCTTGGATGAGGATTAACAATAAATAAACAAACAAACAAACAACTAGAAGTGCCTGTGAAACTGAGAATTCTGGTAAGAAATGAAGGGAAGAAAAAAGATAAGGCATGAAAATGAGACAACTCTTAACTAACGGCGAGAGGACGAGAAGTGCTGCTATCACTGACCAGAGCAGACCAAAATGCTCAGCATTCCTGTCCCAGAATGACCCAGAACTCTTCTGAGCAAATGATTTCATAAGAAGGAGAAAGGACCCCTTTTCCATTGTGAAGCCTTTCTCTTCACAATGAGGGTGTGCTCCTATGGAACTGTGTCTATACTTGGTAACTTTTATTAACACACCAAGCCCAGTCAATCATGTTGTACCAAGAAGCGCTCTTATTGGAAAAGCAGCATTAACCTCCAGATTTGGGTCTAAGAGACAATGTAGCAAGGTCTCTTGGGTAAAGTTTTAAGAGCAACTAGAGCTAATTAAAAAAGACAGGCTTGTCAGCACCTGAACAAGTGGAAAAAGAGAGGCGGTGACTTGGCTTTTGATTTTGAGCTGCACCCAAGTTAAAGCTCAATACAATTGTTTTTTTTTTTCAGAAGTGGCGAGGGGGAGGGGGGGCGGGAGGGATGGGGTATGGCTTGGGGTGAGAGGGTTTGTAATCAAACATACCAGATCAGTTTTGGAATAAAAGTGAAAGGCATTCTTAGTTGCTTTCAAATTCTCTAAAAATAGCTACATGTCTCAGCCAAAGCTAATATAGACAGGATTCCCATGGAAACCCTCTGGGCTAGAAGGGGCGGGTATTATTTTTTCACCAGCTATTGGTTGAATAACTGTTGCCCATTAGCACATCATTCTTCTTCCTAATGTAGGACTGTTTCTATTGTCAAAACTGATGAGCGAAACCCTGAAGGCACCTGCTTATCTGGAATCCTTATCTAAAGGGGAAAAGAGTACAGACAGCAATGACTGTACTTACTGACATTTTTCACAAGGAAAGCTTAACAGAAAAAAAAGGAGCATGAGCCACCTCGCTTCACATACTATGCTCATGCTTTTAGTTTCTGTAACTAGTTTCTAATTCCTGGTTGGAGTCATGGTCATGGCTACATTTTATTATATATTTCTCCCATATATTTATCTGTGATCATAGTCACCCTCCTATGCATTTTTTTTATTTTTTTATTTGAGGGGCTGGGGGGAGGGGTGCCTTTTTCTAGTGTGTTTGTCAGTTCTGAGGAACTAAGAACTAAAGGACATAAGGTTAAGACTTGACTGAATTTGTGAAGTTAGCCCTTGGTAGCCTCATTTTCTTCACTTCTAGATGGAAGGTATAAATATCAAAAAATATTAACAGTCAAGAAAATCAATGTATTGGTCTTTTTTCTCTTGGAATTATAACACCTTCGGGAAAAGAACTTTGACAAAATAGCTAGCTGTAAATTACCATTTTAAAGATTCTGGAATAAGGGAAGCTTAAACATTTTTAAAAATTACATAAAGCAAGGATACAGTAAAATTATAAAGGTATTTTCCACATAAGTCTCAAAAGATAAAAGTAGATAATTTAATTGGTAATTGATAGTCATTTTTTAAATTCTATAGCTTCTTTGATTTTATTCTTTTTTTCTTTGAGTCTTTTTGCTAATATATATTTTTCAAAGCCACATTATAAATAATAATTAACATATGCATATTATTCTTCATAGCCTACTAAAACATGTCCATATTTATCAGATTTAATCTATCACAAATATGAACATAAAAGGTTATAAAGTCATAATTTTTTATAATTCTTCCAGTTTTATTAAACAATACACATATTCTTCATATGTCATTTCATTTCCTTATCAGGTCAAAGTCATTTGACCTATAATTCTAAAAGATGTCTTTGCAGTTACTGCAATGTGTATATTTTCTTGTTTAGTATTTATATCTTTAGATAAGGATTGGGGAGGGGATGCAATAACTGAAAATATTTCAGCTCACTATTCCCAAATATAAGGTGAAGTTACATTTTAGGATAATTTTATCCCCAATAGCAGTAGTAGCAATTGGAAACAAGCCTTTGATCATCAGAAGTCACCAAGATTCCTAGATCATATCTGGAGGTGTCCAAGTCCGCTGAGAAGGTCTGGCTTTCCTTTGCTGTCACAATGCCAAGAGGCCCATGCAGAGGAATTTGTGGGTCCCATACACACCCCTCTTCGTCAGAGAGCTGGGCGATGGCATGTCCAGGAACCATTTTCCTTCCTCCCAGCCTTACTTACAGGATATATTCACTATTAGTCAGAGAGAACCCCTTTAGAGAATCCCAGTCAATCAAAACTATCTGCTGTCATTCTATATACGACGAATTCATAAAATCACATTAAATGTTTGGGGCAGGGGGAAATGAAGGCTAGAGTATCACAATCTGGAAAAAATGCTGAGGTGTTTGTGTTGTTTTGTTTTTGTAACTTAACAAATTTGAAAGTATTAGTGTATGATTTTAATTTTGTGAGAAAGCATAAGGAGGTGAGGAGAAATAGAATGTAAAAAGCATAGGCCTATTTTTGAAACACAGCTTTGTCACTAACCAGCTGGGTGACCTAAGGATTTTCTTTTGATGTCTTTAATTTGGATCCTCCACATCTTTTGACTGAAGACAACACATTGAATGATATGATACAGCGTGGGGCAAAGGTAGGTTTAGAGTTGTGAGTATGGAAACACAGAGATTATTCTGGTATTATTGTTTATTAATTGTATTATTTTTCATACAAATAACTATAAACTTATTTTTGCCCCACCTGTATTGATCAATTATCATTTTATTCAGACATTAGCTTTCACAAGGGGTCAAGCAAGCTTGACATTGCAGGATTTTGAAAACATCAAGAACAAAAGGCAGTATAATGTGACCAAAAATATGATACTTAAAAAACTAATATAAATTGAGGTTCAAATTTAGGAAGTTTTCCCCAGGCTCTAGAATAAACACAACCTATTATTCAAATAAGAGGAGGATGTCACTGTGTTGTTATTAAATGAGTAACTAATACTATGAGTTGTCTGCCACTCTTTGAATAAGTTAGATTCACTGCTGTGTCTCAAGAATCACTTAAGTATGTTATGGTCATCCATTTAATTAAATTGTCTTTTTATGTTTTCTGCTAAATTTACCTATTATTGTCATTGAATCTGATTTAAACATTTAATCTCATTTTCCCAATGTATAAAGCTAATTGGATAGCAGTGAGCTATTTTAGTAATGCTTATAGTAAACACACACACACACACACACACACACACACACACGCACTCCTACACAATCCTATATAATAAAAGCCTAATGTGCAAGTCAACCAAACAGTGGAACAACCAGTCACTATGATGCGCACTGACCACCAGGGGGCAGATGCTCAATACAGGAGCATCAGTGTGCTCCTGGTGGTCAGTGTGCTTCTACAGGGGGAGTGCTGCTCAGCCAGAAGCTGGGCTCATGGCTGGCAAGCCCAGCAGCGGTGGCGGGAGCCTCTCCTGCCTCCGCTGCAGGCGGGCAGTAAGGAGTGAGGGGTCCTGGATTGTGAGAGCCCTGAACTGGGAGAGGGATATCTGACTGCTGGCTTAGACCCAATCCCCGGGGGACCTAAGTTGGCAGGCGGACATCCCCTGAGGGGTCCTGGACTTCAAGAGTGCACAGGCTGGGCTAAGGGATCCCCCATCCCCAGTGCACGAATCTTATACACCAGGCCTCTAGTTATATTAATAAGATATTATCCAGAATCAGATCTGTTTTTATATAATAATAATAAACTAGTTTCATAGATGGTAGACTTTAGTTACCAGTGAGCAATGTAATATATTACTTACTTATTACTTATTTATTTTTCTGAAAAAGTGTTAGTGCCCTGGGCCCTAGATATATCACTTACACAGTGCATTGAACAATATTAACAAACCTTACGTTAATTATTTTTTAAACAGGCCTAATAGCCCCACAAGCAGGAAGTGTTAGCCTCAAAGGGATGAGTTATTTATTATAAATACTATCCATGTAGACATTTGAAAGAAACAGTGTGGGAGTTTAAATTACAGGTCCGAGAATCTATTTTTCGTCTTTCTCCCACACATACTCATCCCCTGTCATATTCTTTCCCAAAAGTTTTCAAATAAAATTCTTCCTTTAAATAAATGTATAAAGTGTCAATTATAAGTCATGCTTGGTGCAGTTTATTATCTTTTTAAAATATATATATTTTATTGATTTTTTTACAGGGAGGAAGGGAGAGGGATAGAGAGTTAAAAGCATCAATGAGAGAGAAACATCAATTCAGCTGCCTCCTGCACACTCCCCACTGGGGATGTGCCTGCAACCAAGGTACATGCCCTTGACTGGAATCTAACCTAGGACCCTTCAGTCTGCAGACCAACGCTCTATCCACTGAGCCAACCCGATTAGGGCCAATTTATTATCTTGTGTCAAGATTCTTCTTATCTTAATGCTTAAACTATAAATTCTTACAATTCTGATATTTTAGTAGCGGAACAAATTATGTTATCCAAGGCAAGGTGTTCATTTCAATTCTGAGACTTCTATTATAATTTCTAACAAAAAGGCAGCCTGCAGCTAGTGTATTCTCTCAGTTCCATAGTTAAGGTTTGGCAAAGTAAGGAGAGAGAAAGCCTAAAGAGGAGGAAGATGTATGGAGGAACATTTTCAATGTTTCATGTTTCCAACTAGTCCCTTGAGGGGTAATCATGGGCTGTTGTGAAAAGAACAAAATATTTAGGGAGAAAAAAAGAATCCTGACCTGAGTTCTGGCTCTACTATCTTCTTGTCTTATATCCATGGAAAAGAAATTTACCTCTTTACACTTTAGTGTCCATCTTATTATACAACGCTAATGAATACAAGGGTGCAGATCAGGAGCTTGCTTTTGTAAAATGACTGTGTAAACTCTAAGTTACTGTACAACTAAAATGATTGTTATTTTAATAATAGTTACCTAGAAAAGGAAAAGAAAATCTAAGTAAGCCAAGTCACAAGAAAGGCTGTATTTGCCAAGATCATACTCAGAACACTAAGCAAATGCTGTGAATATGTGACTTCTAATCATGAGGAAACACCCTGCTAGGTTAATTAGAAAATTTTTCCAAATTAAAAATTGCACTCGTTTTAAATGACAAAAATAAAAACAAAAGAAGTGTATGAAACTTTACAGAATATATTCCTCTAACTAGAAATTGGTGTTTGGTATCAGGTAAGATGGAAAATATATAAACTTATTCGATGTAACAAATAAATATTAAACATCTAATATGTGCCAGCTACTATACTAGGTGCTAAGGATACTGTGTTAAGCAAAGCAACCACAATTCCTCCTCTCTTAGAGTTTATATTTTTGTTGAGGAGGGGAGGGAAAGGCAGACAATCAATCATCAATGAATAAGAAGAATATCAGGTCAAGATAAGGGCTATGCAGAGAAATAAAACATAACAATGAGTCAGAATGATTTGTGTCTACTTTACACTAAGTGATCAGGAAAAGTTTTTGGTTATTGTTTTTTTAAATGATGAGGTGATACTTATGCTGAAGTCTCAGGGCCCAAAAATAAACCAACCCTGTGAAAACTGGGGTATGAGTGTTCCATGAAGAAAGACCAGTAAGTACAAAATATGGCCCTAACATGGGAGTGAGCTAGAGATACTTGGAGGTGAGTTTGACTAGAGTGTCCTGATCAAAGTGGAAGTGTGGACTAAGATAAGGAGAGATAGACAGAAGACTGCTCATGTCTAGACCTTCCTATACCACAAGTAAGGAGTTCAGATTGTACTTTATATATGGTGTTGTGTTGGATTTGATTGTATGATGAGTCACCACTGAGAAGTTTAAGCAGAGAATGACTTGATCTGACTGGCATCTATAAAACATAATGTTATCTGCTCTATGGAGATTAGACTATAAGAGGCAAAAGTGGAAGTTGGAAGACTCATTAGGAGATTATGGAATTGTTAAACAAGAGACCATAGTGGCTTCAACTAGGATAGTAGTAATAAAGACATTTATTTATTCATTCATTCATTTATTCAACAATATTTGTTGATGGCCTATTATGTGCCAAATCCTGTTCTAGTCATTGGAAATGCAGCAAGGGTCAAAAGCACAGAAACTGCCCTCATGTGGTTTATATTTAATGGGAGATATAGACAAACAAGAAGATTCACATGTGGTCAAACTATTTTAGATAGGCTGGTCAGGGAAAACCCACAATATCAGAAATGAAATAGAGACTTGGATATTATAAGAGAATAAAGAATTATTACAAATAATTCTATTCTCACAACTTTGATAAACTAGGAGAAATGATTCAATTCCTTGAAAGACACAGTCTGCCATAACTCACCTAAGAAGAAACAGATAATTTGAATAAACCCATATCTATTAAAGAAATTGAATTAATAATTAATAACATTCCAATAGAAAGCACCAAGAACAGATGGATTCATTGGTGAATTCCAAACATTTCAGAAAAAAATTATACCAATTATCTGCAACCTCTCTCACAGAATAGAAGCAGAAGGAATACTTCCTAACTTATGAGGCTAACATTACCCTAATTCCAAAACCAGACAAAGGTATTACAAAAAATGAGAACTACAGATCAATATCTCCCATGAGTATAGAGGCAAACTTTCTCAACAAAATAGTATCAAATTGAATCATTTAATGAGTAAAAAGAATTATACCACAACCTATGGGATTTATCCCAGGTATGCAAGTCTGCTTCAACATTTAAAAATCAATTAATGTAATCCTTCACATCAACAGGCTGAAGGAGAAGTCACAAGATTGTATTAAAGAATGCAGAAAAGGCATTTTAAAAGATCCAACATCATTCCATGAAAGTGGACTAGTTATTGCCTAGAGCTGGTGGGAGAGTAACTGTTAAAAGGAAAAGGGCAATGGCTGCTAAAAAAATATATCGGGTTTTTTTAATGTGATAAAAAGCTTTAAATTGGTTGTAATGATGTTTGGACAACTCTGAACATATTAAAAAGCCACTCAATAATACACCTGAAATGAGTGAATGTATGGCATTTAAATTATAGCTTTTGTTACAAAAAAATAAAAGAAGAGAAGGCAACCAGCAAAACGGTGGGCAGTAGGCCTGAAGAGAAATTAGGGAAATACATTTTCACAGAATCTGAGAAGAGTAGGTTTCTAGGAAGAGGGAATGGCCAACTAGAGTGGATGGAGAAGAAAAAGGAGGTAGGAAGGGAAGATAACTTCTTAGCTTCTTTTAAGAAATTTGGCTTAGAAAGTGAGTAAAGAGCTGGGACAGGAACTGGGTTAAGGTAGGGTGACTTTCATTTGTTTTTGTTTGGTTGGTGGGTTTGTCTTTATTTTTCCTTTTGTTTTAGAGCAGCTTTGTTCTTTGACATGATTGTCCTAGTACAGAAGGAGAAATCGATGCTGTAAGAGGGAGACAGTGGATAATTACCAGAATAAAGCTCTGGGAGAAGATGAAATCCATAGCCTACTTGGAAGAGGGGTCAACCTTTAATAGGAGCTGGGACCCGTTATCCAACAAAATTGGAAGGGAGCCAGATAGAATGGGTACAAATGAGTGACTCTAGTTATAGCAATCCAGTTCATGAGGTTTGTGTGCTTCTTTATAGCTGCCTTGCTTATAAAAACATGTGTGTGTGTGTGTGTGTGTGTGTGTGTGTGTGTGTGTGTGTGTGTGA
Organism: Myotis myotis; assembly: GCF_014108235.1. Lineage (NCBI taxonomy): Eukaryota > Metazoa > Chordata > Mammalia > Chiroptera > Vespertilionidae > Myotis > Myotis myotis. The sequence continues at coordinate 64,688,463 of NW_023416379.1, read as the reverse complement.
AATTTTTCTCAGTTGTAAAACTCAACTTTTGGTTCCCTTTCATCATGTTCCAATCTGGGACTATGCTACATGGTTTACATTTATACATATTTCACTGTCCACTTCACTGTTGGAGCTGTGTATTGGGGTTTTGGCCAACAATTCTTGCAGTGGAGGAGGAGAGGAAAGCATTTCATCATCTGGAAGAGAATCACTCCCCAAATAGCCAGTCTCCCTATCCCTGCCCTAGCCAGGAACTCCCCAAACACTCCTCTTCCCCAAATACTTTTCCTGTTTCTACTCATGCAGTGTTCAGAAAAAGATGGGCTACCAATTTAAAAGCAAAACAGAGTAACAAAATTTAAAAGTACAACAGAAATATTATGGCACACCACCACATGGGTAGAGAACAAATGCATATATTTGTTCAAAACATCTCTTCAAAACTAATTTTGGATTTTTGAAAGTTATATAAAATCAATGATATAATGTTTAGTGTGGTGCACATAATAAAAATGCAGCCTTTCATATAGCAGTTGTGTTCTGGGTTGTTTGATAGAATTAGAAAGTACTACATAAATCTAAGCATAATCATATGCAAAATCATAGATACATCACAACTGTAAAATCTATTTTTTTTTAATCCTTAGAATCATCTTTGGAGCTTTTGAAAGAAAATACCAATGCCCAAATTTCACCTTGGATCAGTTAAATCAGCATCTCTGGATGGGGATATACACATTGATTTTTTTAAAAAAGTTCTCTAGGTGATTCCATGTGCAGCCAGAGTTGAGAACCTTGAGCTGATTATTGAAGATTTCTTGTAGAAATGCACAGTGTTATCCCGTGAACTGGTATTCTGATCATTGCAGTCTGCCTTCGACTGAAATATGGAAGGAAAGCAAACCTAAAATTCAATCCTACAACCTTCAGAAATGTCCAGTTTCATTGCTTTGATCGGCTTTTTCTTTGTTTGTTTCTAGATGGGAAAATAGAACTAAAAGTTCAACAGACTTAGGAAATGCAGAGGACTCAACAGTTGCTAATTCAATTGAAGTGGGAAGTCAGCCAGTTCGTTTAAGAACTATTTTTAGGCACTGTGCTGACAGGTGAACCTTCCATCAAAGGCTCCTGGAGTAGATATGACTTTTAAAACCACATTCAGTAAAAGAAAAGAAATCTTATAAATCTGTAAACAGAAGCAACAGCATAAGGGCCTTCTCAATACCACCTTAAGCAACAGGTTGAGAAAGATTAAGTGGGAGATAATGGCTTAAAAATGGGTTTTAATGCCTCACTTAGCTGAAATTTCTTTTTAGAATAAATAAACTTAAAATGTTGGTAGCTTTATTAGGTGAAATCATTCTGTCACCAATAGTCCAAAAATAGAGAGAAAAGAGGTGGAGGACAGATAGGACTAGATCTCCAGGTGACTGGTAGCTGTTACCTCCCAAGGAATTGGGAGGCTCTAACCTACGCTTCTGCTTCTGCATTAAAGACACTAGAGCATCAGTAGATGACTATGAGAATTTTTTGTGATGACTTGATGTCTGAGGAAGAGGAATGACAAGTAGATTTACTTCAGGAGTTTGAAAGGAATGAAATATGATGAAACTAAATATTAGAATCTTTAAAAGAAATGCAATATGACACAAAATACGATCTGCAGAACAATCAGTTTTGTTTTTAAAGACTGTGAGACTGAATTATTTTAAAATTAAGAGCATTCAGTATGAAATCAATAATTATTTCAAGGAGGAAGGAACCATTATTCAAAAATGTGGGTCGTTTTCATTTTCCACACTTTTAGGGTACCTATTGCATGTGGACTTAGATACTACAATTCTTGTCTGTTACTGAGATTCATTTAGTACTAACGTGAATATCATAGAAAAAAACTGAACAAATGAAAATACATACTTTAGGACTCTTTGTGCATACAGTCATAAAATAGTAATATTCACTCTAAAGAAGGTTTGTGCTTATATTTATCAATATTATATTTTGATATAAGAATTTGAGAAAGTAGATTTTTTGTTAAAATGTTCTCACTATACTAAAAATATCTTTAAAATAAATGTACAACTACAGAAAATATTTCTTCATTCACTTACTTATCCACAGACTTTAATTGTTTACTAATGTGGCAAGCATTTTATCAGGAATCCATATTATATATATATATAAAATCTTGTTGGCCTTCAAGGAACCCTCAGTCTAAAAGTAGGAGATGGTAGGGGGATTATAATCAAAGAAAGCAATACATCAGATGTGCTGAAAGAGGTTCTTGCACACCTAGAGGAAGAGCAGATAAAGGGGTGGGCAGCCTTCTGGGAAAGGTGAGCAGGAGATGAAAGAGAAAAGCTTTGCTGTAATGTGTGCTGTTTATGCGTGGCCAGGAAAGAGAGGTTATGTGGGGTCCTGGAAGGATGGAAGATAGTGACAAGAGCCAATCTCAAAAGGTGAGTAAGCATTCAAGGCTCAGATAAGATGGGCATGTATTCATTTACTCTATCTCAAGAAAATAGTATTATATACTTTCAATTGAATTAAACTTACCTTTTTAACTCAAAAGATTGATAGGAAACCAAATTATTTTTTAGTAACTTAAAAATGGCTGCTGATGGTAATGAGATTAATACATAGGACTATCTTTATTAAACTTCATTAAAATGGGACTTCTGTAATTTTGATAACAGGATTATTTAATAGCTCCTGAGAACTGGGAAGCTGGGCAGATAGGTACAAGGGAATAGAGGGTGGGATCTGTGGACAGGGTATTTAGAGATAGGGAACAAAGACTTTGAGAATCCCTGAACTACTGAATGCAAAACGTGTGTGTGTGTGTGTGTGTGTGTGTGTGTGTGTGTGTGTGTGTGTGTGTATAGTTTTCAACAAAGTCTCAAATGATTTATAACTCCAAAAACATTAAAATATTTTGTCTTAGGTTACAAACTTATTTTACATATCTTATGGTAGACTTTTATCTAATTCAGTACCCTTATATTCTGAATTTGTGAAAAATCTTCCACTATGAAATTTGACCCTAATTTAGTTCTTGAGATATTTTATCTCTGATACACTTACATTTTAAAAATCCTGTGTATATTTTAGAGTAGTCACCACAGAAAATACACTGTTATAAAAGATTACACACAAAATTACATTGTAGGCTGGAACTTGTAACCAGCCATTGCAGTAGTTTACCTGTTACAAAGTACAATGAGGAAAATCTTAAGGCTAATTTTTTAAAAATATATTTTTATTGATTTCTGAGAGGAAGGGAGAGGGAGAGAGAGACAGAAGCATCAATGATGAGAGAGAATCATTGATCAGCTGCCTCCTGCACGCCCCCTACTGGGGATCGAGCCTGCAACCCAGGCATGTACCCTTAACCAGACCTTTCAGGTCCGCAGGCTGACACTCTGAGCCAAACCGGCTAGGGCAAGGCTAATTTTTAAAAAGGATAATAATTTACAAATTTTAGAAACTGGACAATAGTTAATAACATTTATGCATAGTTCGTTGTAAATTGTTAAGTGATTTTATATACTAAGTAGTAAAATTCCTTTTTTATTTTAGTAAAATAAATAGGCTTCATAGAAGTGAAAATTCATAACCTATTAGTTGTTGCTTGTTGGATAAGAAGGCATTATTTCTTTTAAAACAGACTTCTTTGAACTGCAGCATTTAGAAAAAAATAACAGTGCATCCCCTTCCCCCGCCCCCCAATTAAAAACACTGAGAAATTTGTGGGAGAGTGTTTTCCTAAGAACTCTAAAGCTACCAAAAAAGTTGTTATTAATGAAAAGATAGTATTTGCACACCCACCCACCACACCTGAATTATGATGGTTACTTTAAGGGTATCAAACAGAAAGGTTAAAAATTGAACTAAATTGCCAAGGACATCTTTTATGTCAGTTTCACAGGCAACCTAGACTGTAGCTTGTCAATGTGCACTTTAAAATACATACAATATTGAATATATCAATAAGCAAAAGTAATGAATAGAAACTATTCACTAGTCAATATTTTTATATTTCAAATTTATGTCTGAAAATTGTGTTTTTAAAAGAAAAACCTTTTTTCTATTTCTCTAACAATATTTGGTAAAAATCACACCAAACTTTGTAAAATGCATATGGGAATACAAAGATCCAAGAATAGCTGAGGTCTTCTGATGGATTTGCATTACAAAATACAAGCCCTATTGTGGAACAATAGCATTTAAGATGGTGAAGTATTGGTTTGAGGAAGAACAGCAATAAATCAATGGAACAGAATAGAGTGTCCACACACATACAGATCCCCTGATTTATAACAAAGACGACACTGTAGTGCAGTGGAAAAAAGATTTTTTTTCTCGGCAAGAGCTGCAAAGTCAATTGGATAGCATTATGGGGGAGGGGAGGGAAGGAATCTTGACCCCTTTTCACAATGCACACAAAAATCAATTCTAGATGAATTGCAAATCTAAGTGTAAAGGTTAAGGGGAAAAAGAGAGTTGGCAAACTTTTCTTAAAGGCACAGACAGTAAATATTTTAAGCTTTGCAGACCATACAGTCTTTGTTGCAACTATTCAGTTCTCTGCCATTGTAGCAAAAGCAATCATAGATGACATGTATGTAAATGAGCCTGTCTATGCTCCAATAAAACTTTATTTACAAAAACAGGTGGCTGGCTGGATTTGGCCTTTGGACCAAAGTTTTCCAACCCTGTTCTAGAACATCTTTCTGACCTTGGAGTGTGAAAGATTTTTTTAAACTGAATACAAAAAGTGTTAACCAAAAATTTAAGCATTTGATAAATTAGACTACATGAAAATATTTCAATCTATCAAAAACAATGTTGAGATTGTGAAAAGTTAACCCAGAAAGTAGACAAAAATATTCAAAATACCTATGTACATCTCATTTAATTTTTACAAACTGAACAAACATAGGAAGAAACAGAATATTACTGCTCCTCCTGGAACCTTCTGGATTCATATTCAGAACACACACACACACACACACACACACACACACACACACACTACAGATATACTTAAAAAAAAATAAAAAATAAAGATGACCCTATTGAAAAAAATGAAAAGAAATTCTTGATTGAAAATTCTACAAAAGGAACTCCACAATAGATAATATCCAGTTGGCCAATAAACATAAGAAAGTTTCTCAGCCTCATTAGTTATCATGGAAATAAAAGTTCAGTAACATTCTACTATGTATACACAAATGAATGGAGTTTCCTTAAAAAACTGAAAATGGAACTCCCATTTGACCCTGTGATCCCACTTCTAGGAATATATCCCAAGAAACCAGAAACACCAATCAGAAAGGATATATGCACCCATATGTTCATAGCAGCACAATTCACCATAGCTAAGATCTGGAAACAGCCTAAGTGCCCATCAGTAGATGAATGGATTAGAAAACTGTGGTACATCTACACGATGGAATACTATGCTGCTCTAAAAAGGAAGGAACTCTTACCATTTGCAACGTCATGGATGGAACTGGAGAGCATTATGCTAAGTGAAATAAGCCAGTCAATGAAGGAAAAATACCACATGATCTCACTCATTCATGGATAATAGAGACCATTATAAACTTTTGAACAATAATAGATACAGAGGCAGAGCTGCCTCAAACAGATTGTCAAACTGCAGCGGGAAGGCCGGGGAGGGTTGGCGGGCAGGAGGTAGGGGGGTAAGAGATCAACTAAAGGACTTGTATGCATGCATATAAGCATAACCAATGGACATAAGACACTGGGGGATAGGGGAAGCTAGGGGACTGTCTAGGGCGGGGGGATAAAAAAAAAAAAACACATTCTACTATGTATACGCAAATGAAAAAGGGAGGAGAGGGGACAATTCTCAGTATCACCAGGATGTAGAACAAACAGAATTCTCATATTCTACCAGTGAAAATGTAAATAGCTATAATGCCTTTGGAAAACTGTATTGGCTACTTGTGGTGGTTATAGGTATATCCTATAATCCAACAATCCCATTTTTTGGTATAAAATCAACACAAGCATGTCCATATGTTTACTAAGACATGTACCTAAATACCCATAGAGGCACAATCCATAATAGTCACAATTTACATCAACAGAAGAACAGAAATGACATGTGGCATAGTCGCACTATAAATACTGCGCAGCATTGAGAATGATCTGCAACTGGACACAGGGAAATACACTGTGGCACATTCACATAATATCTGTTCACACACAGAGCAATAAGAATAAGCTACAACTGCACACAATATGCATTATATGTATATCCGCATCTGGCTCCTTCCACTAAGTATTTTTTGGTGGGTGAATCTGGGGAGATTTTAAACTGAATACAAAAAGTGTTAACCAAAAATTTAAGCATTTGGTGAATCTGTGGCGATTCACCAAAAAATAGTGAGTGAAAGGAGCCCAATGCAAGCAAGTGCATATAATGTGATTTTATTTGTATGAAGTTCAAAAACAAACAAAGCTTATCGATGCTGTTAGAATTTAGGATCATGGATACACTGAGGTGGGAGGACATAATAACTGGAAGGAAGAAAGCATGTGGAAGGTTTCCCATGGGGAGGAGGACAGTAATATTCTGTTTCTTGAACAAGGTATAGGTTTCCAAGGCTTGTTCAGTTTGTGAAAATTAATTGGGATGTACATTTAAGGACACTGTTCCATGTACATTGTATTCTGCTGTAGTTTACTGTATAGGGGGCTTAAGTCATTGAAAAAGAATTAGATTATCATCAGAGGAAATGAGGGTAATGTTTCTTGGTTCCCTGTCCCCTTATCTGCTTCACCTAAATTTTATTCTTCTTTTACTTCTAAATTTGTAAATTTGATGTTCCAAAAATAACCCACAATCCATATGACGTACTGATCAAAATGAATAATTGAGTAAGTTAATAAATGGGAGTGAAGAGACAAATCTCCCATACAGAAGAATTCAAATAATTTATGTAGATACTCTGCATAAGTCTATCCTCAAGGGGGTAGACTATACCCTCCCCTTAAGGGTAGGCTGAACATAGCAGCTTCCTTCCAAAGAGTACAGTACGTAAAGGAGAGAAGATTAACTTGACAATGTAAGACCTGACAACACTACCTCAGCCAGGTGATCAAAGTCAACAGCATCATCTGTAAGTCATATTGATAGTCTGTACTCTTAATATGATGTGATGAGGATGATACTTTATCTCCATGATCTTCCTCCACCCATAGCTCTAATCATAACAAAAAATCAGACAAACCCAAATGGAGGGACATTTCACAAAATAGTTTACCAAGTACTCCTCAAAACTGTTAAGGTCACCCAAAACAAGGAAAGCCTAACAAAGTATCAAGGGAAGACTAAGGATATATAACATCTAAATGTAATATAGTATCTTGGATGAGATCCTGAAACAAACAAACAAAAAAGAAAGGTTACTAGTAAAAACTAAGGAAATCTGAGTAAAGTATGGTAAATATACTTTATTATAATATATATATGATATGATATATGATATACTTTTATATATTCTACTAATGTAAGATTATTAACAATAGGGGAAGTTTGGTGCAGAAAGCACTGGAACTCTCTGTACTATTTTTACAACTTTTCTGTAAATCTAAAATTATTCCAAAGTAAAAAGTTTCTTTAAAAAAACACACACCACATATAATAAGCTTAAACCAGGAAACATGGCTTATGGAATTAAGTTATTCACAATAAGAAAATACAAGAGCAGGAAACAAAGACTAGTTTCATAACCCAAGAGCTAGTTATAATGCAGTAATTATTCTTTGCTTTCTCTACAAGTGATTAAACTTTGTGAATGTGAATTGCTTTGTTTACTTCGACACATTAAGGTGGAAGCTTTATGCACTATAACTTGCTAAGAGATATTTTAAGTTAAACTATATATGAAACTCCACACAGAACAGCTGAGTGATGAAATAGGGAATGTTTTTGTTAGTAATTACAGACCATTAAAAATTAATTTTCACTCCATTACACTCTTTCAACAAATATAATAGAAGCATCATAGAATGTTGGAACTGAAAGGGGCATTTAAAAGATTAGTTCAGTTCCTTAACTTTATATGAAATAACTGAGTTCCAGAGAATTTGGTACTTGCCAAGAATCATAATAAGTTGGTGGGAGAGCTGGAATTCATTTGTTTATTTGAATAAGCACTTACTGAGTATTTATTATGGTTCAAGCACTATGATAGGTGCTGGAGATATAAAAATGAGTAAGACTTGCTCTGGCCAGTGTGGCTTAGTTGCTTGGGTGTCACTAAAGGTTGCTGGTTTGATTCCCGTTCAGGGCGCATGACCAGGTTGGAGGCTCAATCCTCTAAGGGTCATATGTAGGAGGCAGCCAATCAATGTTCTGCTCTCACATTGATGTTTCTCTCTCTCCCTCTCCATTTCTCTCTCTCTAAAAGTCATTTAAAAAATCTTTTAAAAAGGTGAGGAAGACTTTGTCCTTCAGGAGAAGAAGGCAGGGGTGGAGAGAGGCAGGCAAATGAATGGATGATCCAGTACATGTATAATCGAGACAATAGACATGAGTACGGGGTGCCATGGAACGAAGGAGCAGATCACCTGGCACAGCTAGGTATCCCTTAAGCCTTTGTAGGACGGGCAGAATTTATGCAGCTGAGGAGTCTTGGAATAGCTATTCCAAGCAAAGCAGATCATATGAGCCAATGACAGAAGCAAGGTGAAATAATGTGTGGTTCAGGAAACTAGGCAGTCTGCTGTTGCTGTACAGTAGTGCAAGCAGGGAGCAGGGAGAGTTACACTGACAATGCTAGAGTATGGAGAGGGTTTTGTGCCTTTCATGAGCTGTATCTTTATCCTGTAAGAAATGGAAAGTCATTGAAAGGTTTGAATTTTAGCTTGGTCACTCAGATCTGAGAAGGACAAGACCAACTACTGGGAACTTGTCAAAGAGGTTAATGCAGTCCTCAAGAGACATGTGGTAAAGGGTTGGTTTAGAAAGATGGTGGTAAATATGGAGAGAAGGAGGTGTAAATAGTTGAGAAAAATGACTTGTGATAATGGGATGGGGTGGGGGGTGGGGTGGGTAAATGAAGGTGCTGGTCAAGGAGTCTTAAGCTGGGCCCCGTGTCTGTGCTACAGAACTTCAGATCTCAAGAAGCACACATAAGCCCTGGGCTCCATTTACCCATTTGACTACCTCCACACCAAGAAGTAGCTCTGAATGTCAGCAAGTGGAGTATTTTGAGATAAGAATTCAAAAGAAGCACTGCTGGTGGGAATGCAGACTGGTGCAGCCACTATGGAAGACAGTATGGAGTTTCCTCAAAAAACTAAAAATGGAACTCCCATTTGACCCTGTGATCCCACTACTAGGAATATATCCCAAGAAACCAGAAACACCAATCAGAAAGGATATATGCACCCATATGTTCATAGCAGCACAATTCACCATAGCTAAGATCTGGAAACAGCCTAAGTGCCCATCAGCGGATGAATGGATTAGAAAACTGTGGTACATCTACACGATGGAATACTATGCTGCCATAAAAAAGAAGGAACTCTTACCATTTGCAATGGCATGGATGGAACTGGAGAGCATTATGCTAAGTGAAATAAGCCAGTCAATGAAGGAAAAATACCACATGATTTCACTCATTCATGGATAATAAAGACCATTATGAACAAAAATAGATACAGAGGCAGAGCTGCCTCGAACAGACTGTCAAACTACAGCGGGAAGGCTGGGGAGGGTTGAGGGGCAGGAGGGGCGTGGGTAAGAGATCAACTGAAGGACTTGTATGCAGGCATATAAGCATAACCAATGGACATAAGACACTGGGGGGTAGGGGAGGCCAGGGGATTGTCAAGGGCGGGGGGAAAAAGGAGACATATGTAATAAATACTCTTTGTAATACTTTAAGCAATAAAAAAAAAGAATTCAAAAGGAAACAACAAAAAACAAGGGAACAAATTTCTTTGTTTTTGAATAAAAACAAAGGATAAAAGGTAACTTCTTGCCCTATGTTCACATAATCAAGAGAGATCTTGGAGTTCTGGCCTGTTATTCAGTGGTTGGAGCATCAGCCTGTGCACAAAAGGGTTTCAGGTTTGATTCCCAGTCAAGGGCCCATACCTGGACTGCAGGTTTGATACCTGGTCCCCACTGGGGCATGTGCCAGAGGCAACCAATCGATGTGTCTCTCTCACATCGATGTTTCTTCTCTCTCTCTCTCTCTCTCTCTCTCTCTCTCTCTCTCTCTCTCCTCTCCGCTCTCTCTCTAAAATTCAATGGAAAAATATCATAAGATGAATTTAACAATAACAACGAGAGAGAGAGAGAGAGAGAAAGAGAGAGAGAGAGAGAGAGAGAGAGGAGAAAGAGAGAAAGAGAGAGGCGGGGCGGGGCGGGGCGGGGCGGGGCGGGGCGAGGCGAGGCGAGATCATGGAGATGATTATTTGCAGAGTCAAGAGGACCTGCCTCCAAGCCTTTTCTCTTCGTTTGTAAGCTATAGAGAGCTTGCTTTAAATTTTACATCTGCCCCAAAAGGGGCACCACCTTTTATCCCTGCCCTGATGCGTCCCATGTTAGGCTTTGGTGATTAGATGATTTTACTGCCAATAAGAGAGACTATGGGAAAAGGATCTGGAGGAAAGATATTGAGTTTGGCTTTAAAGCAAGCTAAATTTAAAATGCCTGTAGAATATTCAGTTAGAAACCTTTAAAGAGCAGTGGGATAATCAACTCTGAAAGCCTAGGGAGACTTACCTATTTGAGAGTCATAGGTTGTGGTAATAAAAACTCGTGTAAGTTGTTGCTATTTCTCTGGGATAAAAGAAGAGCAGTAGGTGCCCTGGCCAGTTCTGCATAGTGGATAGAGTGTTGGCCTGCAGCCTGAAAGGTCATGGGTTCAACTCCCAGTCAAGGGCATGTACCTTGGTTGCAGGCTCGATCCCCAGCCCTTGTTGAGGTGCATGCAGAAGGCAACACAGTCGATGTCTTTCTCTTGCACTGATGTTTCTCTTCCTGTGTCTCCCTGTGTCTCTCTCACACTGATGTTTCTCTCCCTGTGTCTCTCCATCCCTTACACTCTCTCTCTAATAATAAAAGAAAGAAAAGGAAGTGCCATAGAAAGAATAGCAGGCCAAAGATGCAAGTCATAAAATTACACACATTTGGAATAGAAGAAAATTGCTCAATTAAAAGTTCAATGAGATGGAAATAAACCAGGAAAACGGGAAGAGATTTATATCCCAGAGCATAGAAATTTAGATAGTTTTCAGGAGAGTTTTATGGTCCATGGCATAGCATAAAAGAAGAACCACTAAAAACAGTAACTCAAAACACTCATTAATTTGGCAATGAGGAAGTCTTAGGTGACTTTTGTGAGAGTGACGTCACTGAAGCAATTGTCCGTAATTGCAGTGAGGTGAGTTGATGAGCATGTAGGTGATGAGGAAGTGGAGATTGTTTTTCCAGACTATTCTTTAACAGTTTGTATAAGATTGGGAGAAGAAGGCAAGAAAAAATCTAGAGACAGAGCCAAGGGAAACTCTTGTTGTTGTCTGTTTTATTTGGAATAAGATGTTTAGTATATTCATAGGCTACAAGGACAGATGCCAACTACCAAGACAGGTGTTGATGAGAGAGGCATGATGAGGCAGAGTTCTAGAGGAGGCAGGTGAGGCCAGGATGAAAGACACAGAGAAATGTGTGTGTGTGTGTGTGTGTGTGTGTGTGTGTGTTTGTGTGTCATTCCAGAGAAATGGTGAGGCAGTAGGGAGATGAGATCATGCTTAAAGATTCTGACTGTTGGGAGGTAAAGAAGGGGGCAGGCATATCTAATAGAGTCAACAATAAAACAAAAATTTCAAATGTGAAAAAAAGATTTTGAGTGGTATTTACTTATTGATTCATTTTTCTGGTAGGAGGTAGAGCAGTGTTTCTCAACCTTCCTAATGCCACGACCTTTTAATACAGTTCCTCATGTTGTGGTGACCCCCAATTTCATTGTTACAAATTGAACATAATTAAAGCATAGTGATTAATCACAAAAACAATATGTAATTATATATGTGTTTTCCGATGGTCTTAGGCGACTCCTGTGAAAGGGTGGTTTGACCCCCAAAGGGTCGAGACCCACAGGTTAACTGCTGAGGTAGAGTCATCTGCTGAGAATGAGGAAGTTAAGTAGAGTCTTAAAGCAGTGAGGGTTTGGATGAAGACTAAGGCGTGTAGGCAAGGGCATTACTTAAAAATAAGATTAAACTGAAGCTGCAAAGAGTGGGAGACTTAATGTTTGACAGTAACAATCTGCAAGTTTGTATGGTTTTTTCAGTTGTGTTTAACTAACAGAATTTTTAATGGTATTTATTAAGTAGCCCTTAATATATTCTTGGCATTATGCATTGCAAATATTACCTCAATTCCAGTAGACATGTGCATTACTTCAATTTATAATATAACTAACTTCTCCAAGGTTGCACAGCTGGTGAAAAGGCAGGGCAAAGATTGCCCAACTCCAGATTATATGTTGTTAGCCAATAGGCTATATTTCCTTTCAATGAGTTAGAGCTTTAAGGATTAATATGATATTTTGCCTAGCCTCAGGGAATTTCTAATCCACAAAAGAAGACGTGTCAATAAATAATCACAAGCAAATGTGAGGGGTGGATAGGTACAGAGAACAAAGAAGAGGAACCCGTCCCTTTGACTGAGCTTTAAGGAAGTCTTAGGGAGCTGACACCTGAGCCCTTAGCAGATCTGAGTCAGTATTCACCAGGTGAACAAGGAGTCACAAACATTCCAGACTCAGGAACTGTATGTGCAAAAGCAAGGAGGCATGTGAAGGCATGACGTTTTTGCTCAATGAACCTGGGACATAGGGTGACTGTTAGGTGAGGGATGCAAACATTAGACTAAATATGGAACCAGATATTAAGGACATTGTATCTATTGAGAACTTTATCTGGTAACAGCTGGATGACATGTAAGGTTTTAAAGAAGAAAATGACATCAAATTTGAGTTTTAGAAACATGGCCCTGCCAATTACAAGCAGGATGGATTATACAACAGGGAAAGTAATAATTATTAAAATTATAAGCTGTCACTTACTCTGGTTCAGGCACTATGTAAGTGATTTACACCAGTTCAATGATTTGATCATCATAGAACCCCTATGAGGGAAGTGTAATTATTCCCATTTCACAGATGAGAAAGCTAAGACACTGATAGTTGAAGTAACTTGCCCAAGATCTCAAAGCCAAAAAGGGACAGAGGCAGAATTTAAACATAGCAGACTGGCTAAGGCAGGGATCTTGGTTGGGAGCCTATTGCAATGGCCTCCGATAAAGCTCCTGACAGGACCAGACCTCAGGCAATAGCAATGGAGCTAGAGAAGAATCACTCCCAGGTTCCTAGATCTGAGCCCAATGTGCTTGACATTAGTTTTTTGTGGGTTTTTGTATGTACGTGTGTGTTTTTTAGTTTTGCTTTTATATCTAAACATAGATCTCTTGTAGTGGTTTGAATAGTGTTCCCCCAAAATTCACATAAAACCAGAGTCTCTGAATGTGATCTTATTTGAAAACAGGGTCTTTGCAAGTGTAATTAGTTTTTAAGATGAGGTCATAGTTAGATTGGGCCCTAATACAATGACTGGTGTCCTTATAAGAAGAGCAGGGGCCCTAACTGGTTTGGCTCAATGGATAGAGCATCAGCCTGCGGACTGAAAGGTCCCAGATTCGATTCCAGTCAAGGGCATGTACTTTGGTTGCGGGCACATCCCCAGTGGGAGGTGTGCAGGAGGCAGCTGATTGATGTGTCTCTTTCATTGATGTTTCTAACTCTCTATCCCTCTCTCTTTCTCTCTGTAAAAAAAGCAATAAAATATATTTTTTTAAAAAAAGAAGAAGAAGAGGAGAGGACACACAGAGAAGAATGTGAAAATGGGGACAGATAGAATGATGCATATGTAGGCCAGGAAATGCCAAGGACTGCAAGGACCCAGCAGAAGCTAGAAAGAAGCAAGGAAGAATTTGTCCCAGACCCTTCAGAGTGAGCATAGCCCTGCTGACACCTTAATTGCAGGCTTCTAGCTTCCAGACTGTGAGAGATTAAATTTCTGTTGTTTTAAGCCAAAATGTTTGTGATAATTTGTTACTTCAGCCCCAGGAAACTAATACAGCTTCCTTTTCTCAAGTTAAATTTCTGCTCATGGTTATATTCTCATATACTTATAATTGCATACAAATAAGCGCATAGTTTTTGAAGGAAACATCATTCATGATTGATGACCTCATGAGGCTGCCATCTTTATTGCATTTCACTGACATTTGCCCAATAGACTAACCTCATTTGGATTCCCTGGGGCAAATCTTGCTTTCACCTTCATATTGTTACCCACACTTTAAATATTTCAGGTTCCAAAAACAGAGTCCTTTTTACCCTAGCCTGGCAGTAATATGAAGTTAAGACTTACTTTATGACCAGAACATCTACCTCTATGCTTGAAAATGGTATAAAAATAGTGCACGCCTGCTTTAGGCCTGACTTTTGCATTGACCCAGGAGTTGACAGAGCCTGCTCTTATTCAAGACCAGAAATAGAAGGAGCTGTTTGCAAAGCACAAGATAAGCAATCAAACTTAAAAGGAGCGTTTTCACATCTTATTTGAAACCCTGAGTTTTCACAACATAGAATTGTTGGATTTTCAAGCTAGCCAGATAGAATTGACATGTAACTGCTATTTAACAAGAGGAGTTATAATCCTTTTAATTCCTACCAACACAGTGACATTGATTTAACTTTAACCCTACATCATTTATTCTTTTCTCTGCAAACTATTTTTTTGTTGACATGACAATTGTATTTGTTACCTGCTTCACAAATGCTATGGGGCTGGTTTTGTTTACCATTTATATTTTTCCAAAAGAAAAGCTGGACACCAATATATTTGAGATTTTCTGGGGCTGCCTACTCAGACTCATCAGTCCCAGAGACCCCTTATGCGCACATACACACACACACACACACGCACACACACACACACACACACACTCCCAAGAGCTTGAGGTGCAACCTGATGGTAAAGAGGGAGACTTGACTCGAGCAGTTCTGCTCAGAGCATCTTCCCCACATTTGCTACCCTGATCCTAGACAATGTAATTCATTTTATGCTTTCCAATGAGCACAACTATTGTAAGTTGTGTGTGCTTAAGGAGGTAAATGATTACCACCCTATTCTCCAGAAACACACATAAACTACAACAAAGCCAGTACCACTTTGCTCTTCAAATTCATTTCTGCAGTGTTTTTATGGTTGCTGCTTTGATGAATTAATTATATTAGGAGACAGGATGCAGGCCTTAGAGTCAACAGTGCAGAGGTTCTACACATTTAGATTTTATCTCCTTTGCATAGAAGTCCCTCAACCCTCTGTGTCACATGATCTTCATTTTATTTTATTGTAACACTTAGCTGAGTTTCATTGTTTATTAATTTACTCATTGATTTATTTTCTGTCTGTCCAGAGTAGCAGATTCTTACCTACCTAGTTCACTGCATAACCTACAGAGCCTAGAGCTGTGCCTGTTGCCAATCAAATGTTGTTGTTTTTTATTGTTGACAGTATTACAGATTTCCCCTTCCCCTTTACCCACCTCCTCTCAGCCCCTGTCCCACCCCAGGCTTTCACCACACTGTTGTCTGTGTCCATTGGTTATGAGTATATGCATATAAGTTCTTTGGTTAATCTCAAGTGTTTGTTCAATGAATGAACCAATCATGCAAAGTAGATATCCCAGGAACCACAAAGAGTGAGTATTAAGAGAAAGAAGCAATGATAGAAGCTAAATATAATTGAAGACAGGTTCTTTAGCAGAAGTGTAGAAGCAAGGGCTTTATTTTTTTAATAAATCTTTATTGTTCAGATTATTACAGTTGTTCCTCTTTTTCCCCCCATAGCTCCCCTCCACCCGGTTCCCAGCCCACCTCCTGCCCTTACTCCCACCCCCACCCGTCCTCGTCCATAGGTGTACAATTTTTGTCCAGTCTCTTCCCGCACCCCCACACCTTCTTCCCCCCAGAATTGTCAGTCCACTCCCTTTCTATGCCCCGATTCTATTCTATTCACCAGTTTATTCTGTTCATCAGATTTTTTATTCACTTGATTTTTAGATTCACTTGTTGATAGATATGTATTTGTTTTCACTTTGTTGTTCATAATTTTTATCTTTACCTTTTGCTTCTTCTTCCTCTTCTTAAAGAATACACTTCAGCATTTCATATAATCCTGGTTTGGCGGTAATGAACTCCTTTGGCTTTTTCTTATGTGTGAAGCTCTTTATCTGACCTTCAATTCTAAATGATAGCTTTGCTGGGTAGAGTAATCTATGCAGGCCAGAAGGGAGTGGCAAGAAATAGTCAAAGTGATGAATAGAAGCAAGGACTTTATTGGAGACCTGGGGAAAATACTGGGTAATTTTAGAAAAGGGTTGTCAACGATCTGCAGAGACAAAGGAGGGAGGCATCCAGAGCCTGGGCACAAAGCAGCGATGGGTCAGGGATGAAAGGGCAATTCCTAAAGTTATGTCATTTGGGCAGGTGTATGGAGAGGTGGGGGTAAGGGGTATGGAAGCTGAACATTTCCAAAGCTTGCCTATAAAATGTGACAAGTAAATCAGACTCTCAGGAAAGGAAATTGCTGAATTCCCAAGTACCATTTCTAGGGCCTGTACAATAAATATATGCATTTTGCAATTCTTTGTTTATGTATATATATACTCCATGGAGAATGGCATTATAATATAGCAGAGGTGGGCAGTGCAATAACATTGTTAGGGGGAAAAACAACTTAAACTTTGAAATAAAATAACTAAGTTAAAATATGCAAAACACATTCCAGCAAATATTCAGATAACATTACCTGGCTCTGGGATGTGTTCTTTCTACATCTGATCCCACATGGCTTTATATAGGAAACAAGAGAGGCTTATTTCACCCAAAATATCCTAGGTATGTATTTCCAGATGAAAAAAATTGTAGGAAGAAAGCACAGTATATCACTGTGCTGAAAGAAAAGTGGAGAACTGTAGCTATATCAACATTACCCAATGTCACCCAGTTACATTAAAAAGTTCCGAATAAATAGCTCTAGGGGAAAAAGACATTTTCCTTTGCTGAGTTAATATGTCTCTGTGCCGTTGTCTGGGCGTCTTTTCAATTTTCCTTTGTTGACTTGCCTGTTTATGGATTGGAGGCTTCTTTTTTTCTTATCTGTGGGGAGGAATGCTTTTCTAACGAGCTTGATGACATTGCTGGGATGGCAAAGCTTGTGTGGATTTACCACAGAACACAAAAGCCTGTGTCGCCCATAATAATCTGAACAATGTCCTATTGTGCCCCAAGGCTCACCAAATGTGGAAATGAGATGAATTTGGCAACATGGGGAGCTGCCACCCCCACCTGTCCTGCCTCTGTATCTCCGCTGGCGACTTCACCCTCCCTCCAATCCTGGCTCTTTATGCAAGACCCTGAGCACTCATTCAGCAAAGTGCTCTGATGCAACTCCTTAGCTTGGGGTGAGCATGACCAAGATGTCAAGGGGAGGGAGTGTGTTACTGAGCATGGTTCTAAACCACCAGTGCTGTTCATGGCACTGTGTTTCTCCTTTATGCACCCTTTTCTGAAAGTTCTGAATCTAATGAGCAAGACCCGATAGGGAGGAGAGAAGGGAGAGAGCAGAGGGAACTAGACAACTGGACAGAAGATGGAAGAAGGGTACGGTCACTGAGAGATTTCCAGGAAGGGGGAAAAGACTTCAACTGTGACATTGTTATAAATAATAGTTACTATGTTAGTTAAGATTATATTCACTGCAGGTAATAGAAAATTGCACGAACAGTGGCTTAACAAGTTCAGCATTTATTTTTTCACACAAAAATTCTAGAAGAAGTCAAGACTTTACAGTGTCATTAAGAACTGGGATTCTGTCTACTCTACCCTCCTCAATTTGTCATCGATATTAAAGAAATCTTTTTTCATTCTAATACAATAGCCAATCTATGTAAGAAGCCAAAATAACCAGAAGGTTGTGTGGAGAACTTGGACTCAGGTCAGGAAAGCAACTTGAGCATCCATCTTCAGTCCATCCAGGCCCATCAGCATACAGGCCACTTAAGTCAGCATGCCAAGGCACATTCTTCTAACTCGGGGCTTCTCCGGACCTGCCGGCATTCACCGCTTCACCTCGGTGACTGTGGCGTTCCTCCACCTCCACTTAACCAGCTCCTGCTGATTGACACATTCTTCCTGTGCATTCACCAGTTAATCCACCGTATCAGCCTGGGGCCATTCCGTCTCTCACATGATTTTATGCCTCTTCTGGATCACTATGTGTGTGCTGCTTTTATAGCTTTCTCGAGACCAATCTGATTTTCCTTCCCTCTGCCCCCCCCCAAAAAAAATATGTTTTCGGTTGCCTCAATGCCTGTGCCTTAGACAGTTTGCATTCCAGTTGTTGCTTTTCTTGAGTATCTGTGAGTCTCCAGCCTGACGTGTCACTTTGGTGTTTGGTGGATAAGTTCATTGGTAGTTGAATCAATGAGCGAATGAATGAGTAAATGAATGAATGAAATGTCAGAATGGAAGGAAAAACTAGAAAAAATACATAGGAATGTTGCAGACTATGTGTTGTGGGTAGAGTGAGTTTAAAATCAAATTCAAAATCAGATTCAAATCCTGGCTCTGCTACTTTCTTTGGAAAGCACCATGAGACGATCGATCATTTCACCTCTTTGAGACAGATTTTGGATTTTATGTATTAGATATGGTGACTCTTTCATCATTAGGTCTTTTCTGTGAGTATCTGTAAGATAGGGAGAGTAAAACTTACTTCGCAGAATTGTGTGAGGATGACTTATCAAATGCAATAGTCCCTAGTATAATGCCTGACCCACAATAGTGTCTTAATGGAAAGTTTTCTCCTGCCTTCTTCAAGGCTAAGGCATCCTTTTTCACCTGAATTGTTTATAGTTATAAATAGTTTGCAGTGTCATTTATTAAATTATGCAGCTGATAGCAATAGTATTATAGATGACTTGGTAAAAAAATCATGTATTGTTTGAACATATATTTTATAATAAAAGTTTTCAAATAATTTTAGATCACGGAATTTTATAGTTGACCTGATAGTTCAATACCATGGCTCTAATAATAGATTTTTCCCATAATATAAGCATCACATAAACCTATGTACTTTGTAAGCCTTGTCCTTTTTACATAACAGTTTTTTCAAAGGCTTCATAAGTTTTGAGATGGGGAATTACTTCATTTGAACGCACGTCTTATATTGTCTATACTTAGGGAAAACATGTCTGTGCTTAAAAGTATTGTACCTTCTTATTTGTTGGTCCCAGAATAGTCATACATTATAAAACATTAAAAGCTTCTGACCCAGGCTTCAAGTAATAATCACCTGAGGAGGTAAAATTCCAATGCCTGGCCCCACTCCAGATCAGAATCTCTGAGGCTGGAGCCAGAGGGAATCATCTGTTTTCAATCTCCCAGATGCCAACGTGCAACCGAAGTTGTCAGCCACTAATCTATCCCACCCTCTGTGTTTAACATAGGAGGGGGAATGAAGCCCAGAGGTTGAACAACTTGTCCAGGGCCCCTTAGCTGAACTGGAACTGAAACCCAGGTTTTCCACCTCCAAACCAATCTTCCAAGCTATTTAGGATGTGCAGTTTTCTTGATGCACACAAAAACTTTGCTATATGGGATATTGCTTAAGTAATTTAAATGTATGGATATAAAGAGAATATCAGGAAGGGTTAAAGTATCAGTTTTCAATTAATTAAAGTATTAATTAATTTCAGTAAGCAGATTTTATGTAGTAGATATGGTGACTCTTTTATCATTAGGTCCTTTTAGTAAGGTGAATATTACCATTTCCACATATAACATGAGGAAATTGATACACAAAGAGGTCAATAGACTTGTATTAGGTCACATAGCTAGTGAATGGCAAAGTAAGGAAATAAACTCAAATCATAGGACACAGTTCTGTCTTTCTTTATCCTCCCTAAAAAATAGAATCTTATATTTGATAGTGGGTGAGAATGGCACCTTCGATAGAGAATGGGGAAGGGCTTCTCCAAAGAGATGACATTTGCAGTGAGATATGAAGGCTAAGAGGCAGCACAGACTGAGTTAGGGGAAGAACATGTGAGGCAGAGGACTCAGTTTATGTAAATGGCTGAAATAGCAACTTTTCATATGAGAGGAATAAAAAAGAGGCCAGAGTACGTAGTTGTGTGTGTGTGTGTGTGTGTGTGTGTGTGTGTGTGTGTGTGTATTGTGTACACATGCATGCACACACATACTGAATGATGACAAAGTGCAACATCAACTAGACAAGTATCCAGAAATTAGGATGGAGAATGAAGATGAAAAAATCCCTTCATGTCATATTTTGAGGTGTCCTAACTCTCTCTCATACCCCTATATCTTCCCCCATCTCAAACACATGTAACTTGGGAGAGATTTAAATACCGACTTCCAAAAGGTGCATCTTGATCTTAGTTCAGAATGTTATAGCAATTAACTTCTGCCTATGCTTGGGTGGTTTTTATAAATTCGGCTATCTGGAAACCATTAGCAAAGAAGGCTCCTATATTTTTATGGAAAGAAAACTAATATAATACACTGTCTAAATTGAGACTCCCTGAGCCCAGCCAGTGTGGCTCAGTGGTTGAGCATTGACCCATGAACCAAGAGGTCCCCAATTCGATTCCCAGTCAGGGCTCAATCTCCAGTTGGGGGCATGCAGGAGACAGCTGATTGATGTTTCTCTCTTATCAATGTTTCTATCTCTCTATCCCTCTCCTTTCCTCTCTCTCTATAAAATTAATAAAAACATATTGAAAAATATAAGTTGAGACTCCCAGAAAATAAAATTATTTGGATGCCATGAATATAAAACCCTATTTTGACCTTCATTTCTAAGTTATGGTAGCAAGACAAACTGTTGAATACATTTTTAACTCTATGGAGAAAGCTAGTGTTTTATATTCTAAACTAGAGGCCCGGTGCATGAAATTTGTGCACAGGTAGGGTCCCTAGGCCTGGCCAGTGATCAGAGCCAATCTTTGGGGTGACCGGTGGGGAGATTGGGCCCCTGCTCACACCCGCCTTGGCCTGGCACCGCCTGCTCACCTGTTCCACCATCACACCGCAGTCCTCTCTCATTGGGGCCCATCAGGACCAGCAGCACCTCCACTACCATCCGCTGCCAGCAGCACATGGTAACGCCCGCCATGTTCCCTGCCGCCCCCTGGTGGTCAGCACACGTCTAACTCCCGGTTGATCAAACTCCCACCTGTGGAGACAATTTGCCTATTAGCCTTTTATTATATAGGGTATGTTTAAATATTTGGCTGTTTTTCTTCCATATTCTATGTCTCACCTGATAGCCTTTCTCTTTTAACACATCCATTTATTTCTCAAAATCACTGTTCATAAAACTTTTGCAAAATCTTGTTTTAAATTCAAGCTTCTTGCTGTTGTTTCTCCTTTGGTAAGGGAAGATCTTGCCATGTCCTTCCTTTGACTTTTGGAGCACAATAAGATATTGGAGATATCCTCTTGCACCAGTATTTTGGAATCAGTGTGCTTTTTCTAGGTGACTTGCAAGTAAATCAGGTCTTGAATGAAAGAGATCTTTAAGTATTTACTTAAAATGACTATAAAATGGCTATAAAATGGCTACCTCCTGGCCATCACAGAGTCATGAATCAGAGCATTTCAATGATGGGTCCTGTGTTTTTTATCTTAATTTAGAATTTTTTCAATTGACTTTGAGCTGCTATTACCACTCAACCTACCTCTCATGTTTTATATGCCTTAAAACTTGTTGCTACCTTATAACTAGGAGACCATAGCTACAGGGTTCCAATTACTCTGGCAAAGAAAACTTATTACATTGTCTGCAACTAAGCATGTGATTAATGTCTCTATTTCGAGGCCATTTCAGCAAATTCAAAACCCAAAAACTACCCATGCATATTTAGGGATGCGTAGGAACAATGGTGATGTCTTCGTTACAGTGAACAGCAATGCCAGAGGAATTTGGGAAGAATATGGAATACTTATTGTGTGCTGTAAATATTTTATTGTAACTAAAGATGTTGTGAAATCAAACCTGTAACTCTAAGAAGTCTCTTTGGGGATAGAATTGACCCCCATTTTTCCCAGGGAGAGTTTTATAAATGGATGAGATGTTTTCAGTTTGTTACAATATCTGGGCAGAAGTCAGAAATGCTGAATGTCGGTCTGCAATGCTGTTACACTTTCAAATCCTCCTGGACATTTATGTAGGTAGAAAGCCGGTTAACGTTGTCTGAACTTAAGCCTAATTCCATTTTGCAAAAAAACACAAAGATGTTAATACTCGCTGAATTTTCCGGGAATGAAACCTACTGTGTAAATTGAGACAACTATAGTTTTATTTGGAATTTTACAAAGAGTTGATCTCCATTAGAAGAAAAAAAATGCCATTGATGGCAAGCCCAGCATACGGTATTTGAGCTGCCAATAAAACATGCCTGTATTATTATAAATTTGCAGCAGTAGCAATCTCAAGGATTCTGTGTTTAGGTGCCATTGTCCAACAATTTAATTATATATTTTAATCCAATGTATCATGCCCAAACATTTATTTATTGAAGTACATTTTTATGATGAATTACTTTCCTTATGTTTTCTTTATATTTCAGGTCTTTGAAGAATTGTGTGTTTAGGCAAATTACTTTATTCATGAATTCCATTTCAGGATATTAAAGGGGCATTATAAAATAATTATATTTTTAAAGGAGAATTAGGCGATCTAAGGCTAAGGGCCATTCTTCTAAAATATATCACTCCTCCAAGAGGAAAGGGGATGCTGTTCATGTGCACATGTGCGTTTTAGAAAAGGCAGGAAAGGGGCATGAAGAATTGGTCTTGATTTCAGCTCCTACTGTGTGTCAGGCCCTGGGCCCAGCCTTCTAATGCATGATCTCATTTGTGTGCAAAGCGCTGAGAAATGCCACGTGTGCTTTGACTCTCTGGCCCGGAGTACCACATTCAGAGCTGTCTGCCCTGACATTTGGCGAGCAGAGATTGAGGGGAAAAGAGTAAATGAATATTCTTGACATTGCTGGAATGTTAAACTTATTTTAAAGTTCTATTAAATACGTGACAGCCTCAGAGCCGGATTTAGGGTGGCTAATGAAATTTTCACAGAGAAGTATTATGAAATTTGAAAAAAGTCATAGTAGAGGCACACGCGTTCATATGCACATGAACGTCAGTGAACGTTGGGGAGCCGGGGCTCCCTATTTATAGCTTTCGGGACACATCCGTAAGTGATAAATGAACTCTGAAATGCAATACATATGTTTATATCTACTTTTAGCTAGGGAGTTGTGTCAAAAGTAGTATCTCCACTAAGCCAAATCTCAGGCATTTAGAAAGTACAAAAAATTTAAATTTCCCAAAATGAACCAAAAAGAAAACCAAAGACTAAGATATATTACCATCATGAATCTGAAACAAAATTATTTTTTTTAAAGTACGGTATGAAAAATAAACGTCACCGGAATTCAGTACTAATCCTTCTTTGTTGGTTGATTCAAGTTTTAAAAACTGAACAAAGGGGACCTTTCTGATACAGAGATAGTCTGAGTCATTTTTAAGCATTGGAGATAATTTTACTGTATAATATTTCAGAGAAGTCAATTTAAACATATTAAAATTTTGAATAAGTGACAGATTGTTTTCTTTTTTAAATGCCCAGGAAAGGCGGTGGGGGTGTTTAATGAGGACAGTGATCCTTACATCTTGTTTTTTACTGACCAGAATATCCCTAAAAAAAAGAATACAGACAACGTAGGAGGGGCCAACTTCAGGAAAAAGGGTCCCTGTGCTGAAAAAGTGGCACATTGCAGTCCCTGCTACAAATTTGAAGATAACTAGAATCAATCATTTTAAACCACTCTTTCTTGGGTTTCCTTTGTCACAAGTTATAGAAACACAAATAAAACTGTTTTAAGCAAAAATGAGAATGTGCTAGCTCACTTAATTGAAGGTCCTAGGGTATTACTTGTTTCCTGCATAGCTAGGACTCAAGCTTTGCTATTAGACTGATGTCTGTCCCTCTCTTTTTCCGTTTCTTGGCTCTGCTGTGCTTCTTCTGAATTAGCTTCAGTTTAGAGTAGACTCTGTTGATAGGTTGGTTGGTAGAAGTCTTCTATTATCCTTATCCAAGCAGAGTGAAAAGCTTCTTTTCCAAAATATGAATAAACAAATAAGTGTTTTTACTTTACCAATTTAGGTCACGTGTCCATGAAGCAAATACTGTGGGCTGAGGGATGGGTGGATGATGCTGATTGGCCAGACCAAAATCATGTGCCTTCATGGGGGAGGGGCTTCAGTTCCATCAGAACTGGAGCCAAATGCACTGAGATTGGAGGAGATGTGATTCTATATCCTCCAAATGCTGGTGATCCAACACAGAGGGAGCAGCCAGATATTAAGAAAATCTGTTTTACATATATTACAGCTACATAAATCCTAATTGTATCCATCTTCCTCTTGAGAAGTAAGAATGCATAGTTAGGAAATGACAGAATTTTAGAACTGAAAGAGACTTTGTAAATTATGTAGTTGGAAACCATCAATTTAAATAATTTTTGAGAATTTGCTCATCTTAAAATTGAGTCTTGCTAATTGCAAGAGCTGGTTATCTTACAGCAGTGAAAAATACTTGAGTAAAGTAATATAAAATATGAATCAGAATTTTATTTAAAGCATTCAGTGTGGAATGCAGGGGTCATAACAGAAGTTTACATAAAATTTAAAAAACAAGTCCCATATTTCCCCCTTCCCATCTATGTTATCATTTCTAACATTTTTTTATTATTATAGTAACTTGTTATTCGGTCAGAGATGTACATTGAAAAGTAATTTTGATTTTTTTTAAATCTTTATATTTTGGTTCCTCTGATCACTATTTTTCCTAATTATTTCAGATAAGCCCTCTCTGTTAACAGAAATTACTTATTTCAAAAATGTGTATGTGTTCACTTCAGAAAGCATACACCTTTAAAATAGGTTCAAAACAAAACCCAAATGGATAAATTCTCCCCATCCTGACAATGATGTGAAACAGGCATCATTTCAAAGCAAGTCAGGACCACACTGAGCCAAAGGCACTCACTTGTGTGTGCAATTGCTTATCTTAAGTCATTAGAGCTGGTGATAAGGAGGCCAAGGTCAGGGACCTGGTCTCTGGGAGTGCCTACAACACCTGCACCTGACTGGAGGTATGTGGATAGAGTAAGGAAGAACATTCCCAGCCCTGTAAGCCCATCTGCAGAGCATGCTGTACTGTGCTGGTAGCCAGACTCTTCATTCCAGAGGCATTAACATCATAAATGAGAATTATAAAACAATGGGGACGGTATCAAACTGATTTTTGCTGAGCCATGAGAGTTTATTTAAGATTTCAACATAATTAGATGTCTTTGTCATATTAAAGACTGTAATATTACATTTTGCAGGAAATACTGATTTAAAATTTTCCAAAGGTCAAAAATTGGAATACAAATAGATACTGTAATGGGATTAAAGGGCAAGAAGAGCTAATGGTGAATCTGTTCATTGAATATAATGAGATTATTCTCAGGCAGATGAGTCCACAGCTTAAACAAAAAAATGAGCTATATAAAGCAGATGTGTAATATTACAACTTCTATGAACTCACTGCCATTTTGTGTTTTGTTAATATACCTTCATCCTGATTTCTTTGGGGAAAATAAAGACATTCATCATAGAATCTCAGCAAAACTTCATGGAAGTACCTAAATTTGTATTTAATCCTAAATTTACCTGTGCCAATTAACTATTCTAGTTAGTCAGAACAGCATATCAAATAAAAGCTCGCGATGACTTTGACATGTCAATTTTTAAATTAAAATCTTAAGCATAAATACTGTTTGTTAGAGTTACATTGGCAAGAACCCCAATATGCTATCAGAGCTCAGCCAGTTAAAATAATGATATATTTAATAGGTTATTATAGTGATGTTATATAGTTCAATTGAGATTTTAATTGTGTGAATAGGATACATTTTATTAGATTTTTATAGAATAGGGACTTAGCTACAACAGACTTATGGTGTTAATAAATAAAAAATAAAAATCAAGTTCTGGCTAGTATTTTTAGCAGAAAAAAAATCAACATATTAAGTTATTAGGATCCTATTTACAGTTTTAAAAACTTCATTATTTTTTATTAGAATTACCTTCTGCCTTCATTATTAGTTGCCATTATTCAATTATTGAGTGCCTAAAATAAGAATATCATCATGTGCTAGACATAAACCAGTCACTATGGGGAAACAAATATAAAAATCATAGATCTTTTTAAGGAATTTACAGCCTCGATGGGATGCAAGGTATAAAATACTTAAAAAAAACAATTAACAGTATAAAACATTCTGTGTTACCCAATGTGTGCTTTGGAGAGTTAATGCTCTAATAATTCAAAAACAGAGCAAGACTATTATGGAAACTGAACAAGGTCTTGAGAGATAAATACTTTATGTAATTTCAATAATTTAGTGAAATCTATTGAAAGTTCACATGTATGTTCAGATACATCCTAACATTTTTTAGATGTAATCTGTCTACATTTTTTTTTTAAAAAAAAAAACAAACCTATCTTTTAATCTGGTATTTTAGTTTCAGGCATGAGGTTTCATTGACACATTATAATGCATAATGTGATTTATAAATATGAATATTCTCAGGTGGGGGCACAGAATGGGATTTGAGCAAGCCTTTGAGTTCATGATACACTGACATTATTAGTCCAAAAACTGCCTTTCTTTTTATATAATATTGATGTTTAAAATGGTATCTGTCCAATTTCTCTCCTATTTTCAATATATATTGTGTGGGATATGTCTTTTTAATGTACATATAGTTATTTACATAAATGGACAAACATGGCATATTAGTCAGATTTCTCCAGAGAAACAAAACTCATAGGATATTATATTTATGAGAGAGAGAGAGAGAGAGAGAGAGAGAGAGAGAGAGAGAGAGAGAGAGAGAGAGAGAGAGATTAGTTTCAAGGAACTGGTTCACACAGTTGTAGGGCCTGGTAAATCTAAAATCTGTAGGGCAGACCAGCAGGCTGGAAACAGATGGGAGCTGATGCTGCAGTCATGAGGCAGAATTTCTTCTTCGTAAGGGAAACCTCAGTTTTCCTCTTTTTGCCTTTCAACTGTTTCGATGAGGCCCACCCACATTATCAAGGTAATCTCCTTTACCTCAAGGCAACTGGTTAGAAAGGTGAAACCACATCTACAAAATACCTTCACAGGGGGAAACAGTTCACTTTGATTATTAGCACCTTATCACTGAGCGCTTTAGATCACATAATCTAAATAACCAGACTAATAAATACTTACAGGAGAAAGCCTATCTTTATTTCCACCCCCACCACATACTCTCCAAGTTATGGTTTGAGTTTCAAGGAGTAAAGCCACCCACTTTTTAATCAAGTCTTATTTAACTTCTTGTCCTTTATGCAGCAAAACTGTGACAGCAATTTTAAATTACTCAAGCATTTTATACAACAAAATAAACAATTATTTTCATACTTAATTTGCTGATGAAATTAACCGCTGACTTAGTTCTGGTCCCTCATGCAGGCAAAGCAGAGCTTGACTTCATATCATTGTTTTAACTAATATAAAAAATTCTATTTGTGTTACCAGTAGTCTCATTTCAGTAATAAAAATCAACATAAGGCATATTTCTAAATATTTTTGAATCAAAGCATTTGGTTTTGAAAGAGCTTTGGTGTCCATATGAATTAATCCTCTTGTAGGTCCAAGAACTCATGTCCTACAGCTATTTAAAAATTAGAGCAAAAGCCAAAAATCAGACAGGCTCCCTACTCCAACTGCGCCCAGTCAATAACACTGCATTCTGGTCTTATTAGAGCTCAGTCTCATAAAACTCATTTCTCCTTGTAAACTCTTTCTTCGTATAAATATGCCTCTCTGTGTTGAATGTAAGAAATTAGAACATGACCCCTTACTATAATGAATGATCCTATGTCCTTATGATTCTGCCACAGCACTGCCAATCCCTGGGCTGCACCAGTATTAAAGTTTCCAGAGATAGTAAGGGAATGGTTTAAGAAATTGCACCAGGATGTTTTTTCTGGTGTCTAACAGCAGTACCTGACCTTATTTTTGAGGCAACCTCAGAGTCCACTCTCAGGCCAGCAATGGTCAGTATTTTTCTTGGACATAATATTTGTTCCTATTATACTTTCATTAATCCTCATTTCAAGAAAAACTCAACTTTGGGAGTGGTGGGGGTGGGGATATGGAATGTCATCGTGTATTGGTTCATTCTCAGTATTTTAATTTTTGCAAATACAAACCCATGTAATGGGCTTAAGATAAAATCTGGGCCAGGAACAGATACTTAATGGGGGAAAAGTCACCTCACTGCCTACTTGCTGGATTCTAAAGCCATGTTCCCCGAAGTTTGCTATGGGAATTGCCAAGCACATACATTTATCCAAGGATCAAGGATCTTAATTCTCACAGGCTTTTCAAAGAGTTTATGCTTAATGGTTTCAATTTCCAAACGTAGAGCTTGCTACCTATACTAGGTCTGCCCAGTGGGTCCACACCTGAGTAGCACCACAGGCATTGGATCTGTTCTATAAATTAGTCTTATACGTGATTTCCCTCAAAATTCTGGAGCTTTTGCTACATTGTGTTAATGCTTTAAATGTTTTATACGCTTGCCAAAAAAGAAAACATATTGTTAATATGTTCACAGACTATAGTCACCGGGACGTGTTGATCCTACTTGTTGTCATCAGATACTTTTTACTTAATGGATTATTTGACTAGATGCTTCATTCCACAATCTTTCTCATTGTTTTTATTTTACCAAAGTGGGTTTTTTCAGAATCGCTTCAGAAATATTCTTCTTTATTCTTAGAGAAATATAAGCCCAATAATCTTCCCTTGATAACTTTAGTAGCTATAAATAGATGCCTTTTGGAAGCTTAGATTCTTGAATATAAGCAAAAGCATTTATAAGTCACATTTATGTGAGCATACATTTCACTGTCCTGGATTTTTGAGATGCTTCATTGTATAGGTTACTTCTTCCTGATACCCAAAATCTACTGAGAGGCAACTGGCAATAGAGACCTGAGGAAGGAGGTAGGATGGAAGTAGACCCCAGAAGTACCTGGACGTTGACTTCTCTTTCTTTTTTGGTCTGCCACAGTTCTCATTTTTTTACTTTCATGATGCTTAACAAGTTCCATGTGCCTAGACAGAAACTGAATCTTGCAAGAGTATTTTCTCTTGTATTTGGCATTGATTGGCATCCTTGCCAAATAGTGTTAATTCTTTAGCTATATTAATAACCACAAAAAGGGATTGAGGCATCATTCCCAACAATATTGATAGAGCTAGTAAACGTAATATGCATTTATTGGGTAAAATTAGAAAACTAAGAGAAATTAAAAAAAAACCAGTTTTCTAATAATCCCACTATTTGAGTACCGCTGTTCCTAATGTGTTGCTAATAGTTCCTCTGAACTTCTTAGAATGTACACATTTTAACCAATTTGGGTTATAATATATATTCTACCTATATTCACTTAACTTTGTAACATATTCATCTATTTTCTTGAAAATTCTTCACAAAAATTATTTTAATGATTAGGTAATAATCCATCATGTGGAATTTTCCTATTGATTAACATTTGCTTATTTCCAATTCTTCACTATTATGAAGTGTACAATGGTGAACATCTTTGTACTAAAACCATTGTGTGTGTGTGTGTGTGTGTATCTTAGATTATTTTCCTGGGATAGATTTCTAGAAGTGGAATTACTGATTCACACATACAACCAAAGGGTTATAGCAATTTATAATTTATACTTTCACCACTCCTTTTACCAAAGTTTTAATTACCAAATCTGTCTTTACAGCAGGTGAAGGGTAGGTTTTCAAGTATTAATGTAAATGTGAATTTTGAAAAAGAATTTACATAAGAGGTCTTTGGTAATGTGAAACTTATCTGGTGTGCCCTTTCCAAGTGACATAATATTAAATGTGGAAATGTTAATATTCAAAGAAGCACTTAATTGCCAGGTACCACTGATTATCATCAGTGAATTACATCATTATATTCACAGATCTAAGCACTCGGAATCTAAAAGAATTCAGTACAGACTAATGAAAAAGTAGCTCTCTTTTATCCTGCATGATGTTGTTTTTTTATTTCCTCTTAATGGTTGTATGACTTTTCTAAGAGTCTTAAAAAGAAGAACAAAGTATGTGTCTTTTTTTCTCCTTTTATGTTCATCCATATCTGTTCAGTTGTTTCTTGCATGATGCCCTTGCCCTTTGACTTCTTCGAATGGATTTGGAGGAAGACTTGGAAGCTCCAGTTCATTGGTTTATAGTGCAAAACTGGGACTGGCTTCAGGAAATAAAAGTGGGGACCCAGTAATAAACTTACAGGCCAAATCAACAGTATGGAACTTATTTCTCATACAGTTGGTCATTCATTCATTCATTCATTCATCAGTTAACAAACCAACAAATATTTATTTCCCAACATTATGGGATTTATGTCCCAGTATGACATTTAATTACTAGTTACAGTACATTGACTAAACATCTGGGAGTCAGAATTTCCAGAAAAAAAATATTTTTCATACAGTCCATCTCAAGGAGAACTCTTGAAGTTGCCTAAGCACTATTACTCTATGATATTGCCTTACTTTATCTGTTGCTATTTTTTTCTCTCCAGTTTTGGTCCTTAGAACTTTTGCTGAACTTACTCTAACTCCTTAACTTATCTTTTTGAGGATTAATCATTTTCTTACTTTAAATTTTATTTCTTGATTTTTAATTTTCCATTGTATGGGAATAAAATCTGTAGATGGCTTTATGGCTTGAAAATCTCTTTTACATACATAATAAGCATTCAGTACTATAAGCAGCCTTTGGCTCTCTCATTATTTATTATAGGTATATCTCATTTGTCACGAAGATTTGTCATTGAGAAGTGTCTCAGTCTGTGTGGTAAAATGTTTTATTCCAATTATTTATTTACTTATTTGAGTGTTTCTTTTTAATTACAGCTTATATTCAATATTATTGTATATTGGTTTCAGGTGTACAGCACAGTGGTCAGTCATACACTTCACAAAGTGCTCTCACCAATTTTCAAGTACCGACCTGCCACCGTACATAGTTGGTACAATATAATTGACCATATTTTCCATGCTGTACTTTACTTCCCTGTGACTATTTCGTAACTACCAATTTGTACTTCTTAATCCCTTTACCTTTTTCTCCCCGTCCCTCAACCCTTTCCCCCTCTGGCAATCATCAGTTTGATCTCTGTTTCTATGAGTCTGTTTTTATTTTGTTTGGCCATTTATTTTATTTTTTTAGATTCAACATGTAACTGATATCATATGGTATTTGCCTTTCTCTGACTGACTTATTTCATTTAGCATAATACTCTCTAGGTCCATCACTGATGTCACAAATGGTAAGATTTCATTCTTTTTTATGGCTGAGTAATATTCTATTGTGCATATATACCACCAATTCTTTATTTATTCGTCTATTGATGGGCACTTAGATTGCTTCCATATCTAGGCTATTTGTAAATAATGCTGCAGTGAATATAGGACTGCACATATTCTTCAAATTGGTGTTTTGGCTTTCTTTGGATATATATCCAGACAGTTTTATTTTCAAATTTTTTTGAGGACCCGCGATAGTGTTTTCCTTAGTGGCTGCATCATCTGCCTTCTCACCAACAGTGCACAAGGAAAAGTTCCCTTTTCTCCACATCCTTGCCATATGTGTTTATTTTTGATGTCAGGATATCCTATAGGTGGATTATTTAAATCAGTCAAGAGGTTTTGATTTAAGAATATCCGGGTTCAAGTACCAGCTACCTCTTGCTTATACATATAATATTCATATCATAGGACTTGGTTCATAGCAAAAACTCAACAAAGTATTATTTTTACTTCATCATGTTTACTTAGTATTTACTATGTGTACAGCAATAGAATAGATGTTTCAAAGGTATGAGTGATTTATGCAGTAGTCATCTTTCTCTCAAGGGGAGGTAAAATTTATTAAATTATAAATTAAATTATTACTCAAATAAGCACCTTTTGTACTTTGAAATTTTTCCTCTACTTGTTATCTGCTAACTGGATTAATTTTGAGTTGAGGTACTGGTTCTAAAAGTTTGGAGTGTACCACAGCCTCCTGAAGGAACTTGCCAAGTAGATGTCCAGGATGCACCCCAAATCTACTGAATAGTGGGGCTCAGTTAATCGGGAAACTCAATAGAGCTTATATACCACTAAGGTAAAGCATAATTGTTTAACACTCCTGTAGTAAAGGATGTGTTCAACATACCTGTTCTTTGGGCCCCACCCAAACCAACCTCCTAGAAGTAGCAGCTGAGATAAGACCTGAAGCATAAGGAGTTGCTCTTTCCAGGAGGCTGAGACAGGAAGTGGGAAGGTATTCCAGACAGAGGATGCTGCAAGTGCAAAGGCCTACAGAACAAGACAATGTGATCTTTGGTGGTAACTGGAAGAAGTTCAGTATGGCTATTGTGTAGAAAAGGAAGTAGGAATGGAAATAAGGAGTGAGTAGTGTTAATAACTATTTACTACTTACTAGATTTTTATTCTGAGAGTAATACGTTGCCAAAGAAGAGTAAGCAGGAGCTAGATGTGATCAATTGCTTGTTTTACAAAGACCCTTCCTCTGGAAGCAATATGAAGAGTTGACTGGGGACAGAAATTGGAATAGAGAATCAATGGTGGCCTTATCCGGGCCAGTGGAAAAGGAAATGGAGAGAAGTGGGCTCATTTGAGAGATTCTTAGGAAGATTTAAGAAAGAAGTTATCGGGTATGATTTTGAATTTTCTACTTCAAATGACTGAACGCACAGTTAAGACAGGAAACAGGAAGAGCATCTACCAGGGGAGTGGGAAAAGTGGAGAGTGCAACATAGAGAAGCCACAGTTGAGTAGATTCTTTTTGTTTGGTCTGGAATATTCAGTTAAGACACCTACCTCAACCAAATAAAAATAAAAAAGCATCTCTATTAAGCCTCTTTTTTAGCGCCTGAGGTGTAACCATCACCAAAGCCATGTTACCTTTTGATTAGCTATAACTCTACCTCTACTTCTTGTGCCAGTCATTCTAATGATGCACTATCTCTATTCAAAATAAATCAGTTTAAAGCTGGAAAAACAAAAGGCCATTTCTATTTGTTATTTTTATGTCTTGTGCCTTGGGACTGAGAAGGAGCCTTTCCCAAGTCAGGTGGTGAATGAAAATGACTGTAAAAGTGACACCACATTTTTTGAGTCACATCCGTGTTGACTAGACAAAACTTTACACACAGAAGAACACATGTAAAAATAATAATCCGTGTGGGCTGGATGCTGACCGTGTTGGACGGAAACTTTCACATAGAGCACTTCCTTGTTATTTATTCTTAATACTGTCAAGACAAAGGAGAATTTAGCGACAAGTAATCTGCCCAGATAACAGAGGTATGCTGCTTTCTAATGCTGCCTCTTCCACTTTTTTCTGAATTCACAGATGTGCCCTTGATGTGGTCCGGGTATTTTTGTGAACTGCTGGAAAATTTCACTCACACACTAATGGTTCCAATGAACACAAAATACCTCTTCCAGAGAGCAGTTGCCAATAAGCAGTATTTTTAGAGGCACATGTCACAGTTTCTGTTTGCCTCTGTTGTGACTGTTAATGGGCCCTGAATGATTAAGAAACAGCCTCTGATAAAAGGCATTACTCCACTGCTTCATTATATACTATGGGCAGTAAATGTTTACTGCACTTTAGGCTCAAGCTAACATGTCATTAAACGTGTTCCAGTTAAATAAGTTCTCAAAGCATAACTGTTACTCCCGTGAACACGTTTGCCATTTCCCTATGCCTGAAATAGCGAATCATTCCTTTTGGGTTCCTACAGCTCAATGCTCCTTTAACAATGATGCCGTGTGGTTTGTACGTGCTTCCTCGGGGAAGGATTTTAGTTAGCTTTCTGAATTCTTTGGTAAAGCCGGCCACTCACTCTAGGAGACTACCCTGTTTGCAGTAATATTCTTTGACCTGTTGAATAAAGGAATCCTTTTCAAAGAAGAAATAGGAGGTTAAAAGCACACACTGCATGGATCCAAACACTAGGGTTGATATGACATTTCATTGCACAGAATGGATGTACCATGATATTCTTGTGTGCTGGGAGTAGCTTTCCTCTGGGGATTGGAGAATCAGGATTTCTGTGATCTCACCAGAGTGGAAATCTATTCTCCTTTCCCATCCTAGGAGTAGTGAACGTATCAAACGTTCCCACCCTCCAGATCTGCAGGGAACCTTCCTATTTCTTCCGCTGTGCTTGAAAATGAAAAAGGAAATGCTTGCTATTGAAAACAGTCCCGGCTACTGTAATGTGAGTGCTAAAAATTATGACTATAGGCAATTAGAGGGGAAAAGTCATTCAGGTGCCATTTTGGCTTTCTGTGAGCATGGCTATAAAAATAAAGTGCCTCTTTGGGCACACTCAGTCATTACTGTGGGGTTAAAAATGAAGACAGAGGAAAAAATATCTGAAACATAAACATGTGTTTTTCATTCTGACATATAGAGTTAAGATTATTTTCTATAGATAACAACCATAAAGAGTTAGTATCTTTTCATCTATTTTCTAAAACAACATGGTAACATTTTTATGCTGGCCAACCTGCAGGTGCTAAGAATACCTCGTGTCTAGGTCTTCTTGGTGCAGAGTATTCCCTTTTCTGAACTGATGAGGTTCATTTCTGTGTGTTTACACAGAAGCAGGAACATGTCTGCTTGCCTAACGCTCAGGCATAGCATCATCGCACGGGGCATTGCTCAAGCACAGACCTCGCCAGGTGGCTTGAAAATGCAGGGGGACCTGGGAGTTGCCAGGTTTGGAGTTTGTGTGCAAAATAAGAGACCACCATTGTCATTGAACTTCCATGATAATTCCCTGTGCAAAGCTTGAAGCAAAGGAAAATTCCATTGACAGTTCTGTAAAACATACTTTTGGTAGAAAGGAAGAATCATGGAGGGAGACTTTTTTCTTTTCTCCTCCTCCCAGAAGAATCTTTTACTTATGCATGCTTCCTGAAATCGAAGAAGTCTAATAAATTCCAAATTCTCAAGAATGGCATGAAGTCTCATTTATATATCATCAGCTAGCCAGGTTCTATGCATCCTCTCTTAGGAAAAGATCATAATTTATTTGTCCTGTGTTTGTGGATAAATATACTATAAATAATATATGCAAGCATCTCTTGCCCACTAAAGAAGAACATTCTATCCCACCCGCAGGTTGCTTAAGACAGGTTCCTTTCGGAATTAGTCTGCTGTGCTCCCACAGCTCTGTGGTGGTAACAGCATGTTTCACGGGCGGCATGTATTAGAGTTATTCCAGGGCGGTTCTTTCAGCCCCGCTGATGTTAAGCCTGTGGGTGCTAAGTCCCCAGGCCCACTCATCCTTGGAACCCACTGCTAGGACTTGGAGGCCCACTCCTCCTATGGAGCACTTTGCCCATAATGGGTACTAAAATCTCATTGATTGAGTGAAGTCATATAGAACAGGGAGCCCACAGAGAATAGCTCGTAGACTGTGCTGAAACACATTGGGCGTCGGAATACATTTAACGGCAACACCCCTGTGTTCTCTGTC
The DNA here is from genome assembly GCF_014108235.1 of Myotis myotis. NCBI lineage: Eukaryota > Metazoa > Chordata > Mammalia > Chiroptera > Vespertilionidae > Myotis > Myotis myotis. Next base: position 64,652,580 of record NW_023416379.1, on the reverse strand, counting down.
CTGGACTGGCTGCTAAAATTGTGTAGACAGAGTAACTTGGAGCTTTCATGTTAAAAACTGGTGTGAAAGAGCTAAAGAGCCACTTTGTATAAAGAATATCGCTGCTGGACAGGAATGGAGGTGGGGAGGCTCATTAGCGTTGCATAGAATGGAGCTAAGCTGAGTGGACTGGCTTCAACAGTGAGATCTGTTGAGAAGGCACAGTGAGCAGCACATTAAGTGTGCCCAAGCTTCATTTCTTACTTTAAGAGGACGTTGCAAAGGTTTTAGGAACAGGTGAGAGAAATTTATAAAAATAAGCTGCAAGCCAGTTTACCCCAGTACCTACTGTCATGAGAATTACTGAGTCAAAGGAGGGGCATTTTTAAAAAAATTTAAATGGACTACAGTGCACATTTCCCAATGGGATTTATAATCTAGGGAGAATTTATTTATAAGATAGTGTTACAATATAGTGTTCATTGTTTTGGATGTATTCTAAATGTGATTGCTTTCTGGGTGAAATTAAGCATTGTTTCATTTTTGGATTTTTATTTCTTGCCTAGAGATGCTACTTATTCACCAGTGAGAAACTGTGGTGTTTCATCTACTTGATTTTTGCAGTTCATTGTATTTGGTTTTTAATAGCTACCTATGACTAAAGTGAACAGTCTGAGAAATATATTTAAACCAAACAAAACTTTTTAAATAGCCTTCTTTTTAGGAGCTTGTTTCCAGGATTCTCCCAGCATGAAGGTATCACCCTGAGAATATGTGAGCCAACTGGGGAAAGTTATTTTTGAAGCCTACTTCACTTATTGCCGGGTAGCAGTGATATGAGTTTACAAGATTATTCAGTGGTTCATTCGGTCAGAGAGAAATAACCCTATCTAAATAAGCCCCTTTCTCTACTTCTCACAATTAACAGACATTACCTTATCTCACACCCACCTCATGTACCACCATTTAAAGTAAAGACTTTCATTTAAATTACCTTATTGTACCCCTTGGACCAGGCATTTAGCAGTCACTAGGGCTTGCTGACTGTATTGAGCCCTGATTCATGGCACCATCACCCAGAGCCTAAGGGGCCAGGCAGGAAGAGAGCAGGAAGAGAGCAGGCCGGGTGGCTGCCAGAACAAGAGCACAAAGCAGCACACCCCAAGGCCATTGAGACACAACACTTCAGGGGGAGGAGCAGAATGGAAGGTGTGTACAAAAGAAGAAAGTACAGCAAAAGGACAGAAAAGAGCCTGGTGTCCAGTGGAGAATGGCAGAGCCATCACGCCCCCTAGAAAGAGTGTACCTGTAGGGAACGTGGGCCCTCTGTGGATAGGGTGAATTAGCTGTGTTTCATTGTACCCTTCGGCTGCAGAGTAATGCAACAGTTCACTTCTCAGCCTCCATGCAGGCTGCCTGGCTTCACATCCTTACTCTGCTACTTACTAATTGTGCCTCCTTAGTGAGATGACTCGAGCTGCCCTTGCTCCTGTTCCTTCACCTGTAAAATAGAGGTTATAAGAAGATTACCAACCTCCTAGGTTACTTACCTAATATAAAACAGTCTGGCTTGCTCCTATAAAGAGCAACAGCTGGCACTGGGAGTTAAGTATTTTAGCATTATATTGTCTGTTGCACCTCCAAGGTTCATGCTAATTGAACTCTAGTTTCTGTATGGCTTTCTTCCACCAATAGTATTTGCAAGAGTCTTTGTTTCCTTATCAAATTCTTTGCAGGAAGTTAATTTTAAATTTTAAATCCAGAGGTTTACCCATGTGGAACACCTAAGCATGGAAATATATAGTCCCAGTCTTTCCTTTTTTCATCTTGTTAATTGAAAAAGGTCCTGAGGATACTACCAATCCAGGGTCCAGTGACAATACAGAGTAACTCTTCCTTGTCTGTTTTTGTATGCATTTCTTTTCAATCAAAATAGAACCCTTGTTTAGAGTTTTAAGAAAGAAAAAATTTGGTATTATTTTGCATGAATTTTTACATAGAATTTTGTCAGCTGAATTCAGAAGACAAAGACCAAATATCAAGCAGAAGAGCGCATGGAAAGGGTTGAAGGAGTGGACCTTGGTGAGGAAGTTTGGGATTCAGTTTTTGGTAATTCATTTTAAATTATGTGTGTGTGGAGTTCCAGTGCTTGGTGTTTAGAAGACAAAGAAAAAGAATCAGACATGTATTTTACTCACAAGGTTCTTATAGAGTCAGGTAGGTAGCATATGACACGGGCCTGAGAACTTTACATCCCAGAATCTAACACATACCTAGCAGATAGGAATTATGAATTGCTCACTTTTTACCCACAGAACACAGCAAAATGATAAAATACAGCAAACGATTAAACACAAATTTTTATAAATGCCCTAAGAGTGATGTAAAATTCTATAGAGAGATGAGGGAAAAACATGGATGGGCAAATATTCCAGTCAAGTCTTCAATGGTGTGCAGGATATGTGGCTTTATGGGCAGAGAGGAATGAGCAAAGACAGTGAGGTTAGAAGATTTAGGAAACAGGAGTAATTGTTTGCCTGGAGGGTTGTGGTGAGAAATGAGGTTGAAAAATGGATCTGCTCCAGACCTTGAAAGTTAGGACCAGAAACTTGGACTTGATTCAACAAGCAGTGAGGACCCATAGAAGACATTACAGCAGCGGTTCTCAACCTGTGGGTAGCGACCCCTTTGGGGGTCGAGCAACCCTTTCACAGGGGTCGCCTAAGACCATCAGAAAACATATATATAATTACATATTGTTTTTGTGATTAATCACTATGCTTTAATTATGTTCAATTTGTAACAATGAAAATACATCCTGCATATCAGATATTTACATTACAATTCATAACAGTAGCACAATTATAGTTATGAGGTAGCAACGAAAATAAGTTTATGGTTGCAGGTCACTACAACATGAGGAACTGTATTAAAGGGTCACGGCATTAGGGAGGTTGAGAATCACTGCATTAGAGCATAGTCAGAGTTGAGCTTCTGGAGGATGAATCATTAAAATGCATTGGTAATTTCCAGTGATGATACAACGGGAAGGAGAGCTGATCCGTCTGGCAATGAGCAGAGAAAGGATGAGACCAGTGCAAGAGGCACTTAGAAGCTAAAATTGATCTGATTCATTCTGAGCCTGACGATGGTATCATTAGCGGAACCAGGCAGCCCAAAAGGAAGAGCTGGCTTGACATGGGAGATGATGAATTTTACCAGGGTCACATTTAGGGTCAAAGTGCTGGCAGGACATTCAACACCAGAACCCATGAGAGAGGTTTTCAGTGGACAGATCATTCACGTGCAGAAGATAATCAAAGTCTTGGAATTAATGACCAAGTGAGAAAGGCCTAAGGACAGAACCGTACAGAGCAAGGACACACAAAACAGGAACAGCACAAAAAATGAAATGAATACCTTGGAGTGAGTGTCGAGGAAGTCACAGAGGGAGAAAGTGCCAGAAATAAAAGGGCAGACAAGAATTTTATTGTTACAAATAAATATGTAACCTGAGAAGAGATGCTGAATTTGGTGACTAAGAGGTAGTCGGTTATCTTCTGTGAGAGCAAAAGAGTAGTGAGTATTTTATCTCTCGATTACCGTTGTCCTTCCACTACCACTGTCTTAGTAATAACAGAGAAATAAAAGAGGCATCTCTTCACAAGAGAGTTTCTCACAGTGGAAAAGGAAACCAGAGTAAGGAGTGCATTCAGAAATAGTTAGGTAGAACATTCTCCTAAAATCAGCCTCGTATATGAAAGACAGAAGTCAGTACAAATATTTCCTTGACCTAAGAAATGCAGAAATATACTATATGGTATTACCCAGGGATGGCTAAAATGCATTTATTTCCAATGCTGAATAGGAATTGCTTCAGAGAAAAATATTGGGGAAGACATAATGAAGATTTGCCTGCTTGCCAACCAAGAAAAGATATATAGATGACTCCATCTTAAAAATGAGATCACATTTAAATGATACAATTAATGTGATGATGATTATTATTATTATCAGCATAATAGAATTGGTGAAAACATCCCACTTGCTGTAATATAGCTAACTGAGAAATGGTGGGAATAAGGTGCAATTTATCTTAGTTTAATAAGATTCAATTATATGAGAAAAATGATCATAGTATGTTCATTTTAAATGTCTAAAACAAAAGAATTCAGATACTTATCTGAGTGTACATGACTCAAAATTAGATTCTAAAAATGTGAAACAAAGGTTTGCTACAGCGCAAATACAAAGGCAGCTAAAAATTCACTATAAAAATAGGGATAATATTTCAGATAAATGCATTGAAATTGAGTACCAAATTAAGAAAGAACATTCAGCATAATCACAGACCAGAATTAAAGTTGGTGAGAGTTGAAGGCTCCTCTAATATCCTCCTGGTTTTAGAATTGAGGAAAATGAGGGCAAAGGTGTTCACAAACCCCATTAAGTTAAATTTTTTTTTCATTTAAGACAGGGAATACTCTATTCAAACCCATCAGAGAAACTAATAATTTGGATCTGTAACAAAGCATTGTGTTTTAAAGCATAGGCCAGTAATTGTATATGAGAGTGTATACTGCTCTACACAACAAATGAACTGATCAGACCAGAACTTTTCAATGTTTAAAACACAAATGAGTGAGATCATGTGGTATTTTTCTTTCATTGACTGGTCCTCATCCATAGGTGCACGATTTTTGTCCAGTCTCTTCCCGCATCTCCCACACCCCTTCCCCCCCCCCCCCCAAGAATAGTCAGTCCATTCCCTTTCTATGTCCCTGATTCTATTATGATCACCAGATTATTTGTTCACTTGATTCTTAGATTCACTTGTTGATAGATGCATGTTTGTTGTTCATAATTTGTATCTTTACCTTTTTCTTCTTCCTCTTCTGAAAGGATACCTTTCAGCATTTCATATAATACTGGTTTGGTGGTGATGAACTCCTTTAGCTTTTCCTTATCTGTGAAGCTCTTTATCTGACCTTCAGTTCTGAACGATAGCTTTGCTGGATAAAGTAATCTTGGTTGTAGGTTCTTGGTATTCATCACTTTGAATATTTCTTGCCATTCCCTTCTGGCCTGCAAAGTTTCTGTTGAGAAATCAGCTGACAGTCGTATGGGTATTCCCTTGTAGGTAACTGAGTTTCTTTCTTTCTCTTGCTGCTTTTAGGATTTTCTCTTTGTCTTTTGCTCTTGGCATTTTAATTATGATGTGTCTTGGTGTGGTCCTCTTTGGATTCCTTTTGTTTGGGGTTCTCTGTGCTTCCTGGACCTGTAAGTCTATTTCTTTTACCAGGTGGGGGAAGTTTTCTGTCATTATTTCTTCAAATAGGTTTTCAATATCTTGCTCTCTCTCATCTTCTGGCACCCCTATAATTCTGATGTTGGTACGCTTGAAGCTGTCCCGGAGGCTCCTTACACTATCTTCGTATTTTCGGATTCTTTTTTCATTTTGCTTTTCCAGTTGGGTGTTTTTTGCTTCTTCGCATTTCAAATCTTTGCCTTGATTCTTGCGCTCCTCTGGTCTGCTGTTGGGAGTCTGTATAGTATTCTTTAGTTCAGTCATTGTATGCTTAATTTCTAGTTGGTTCTTTATCATAACATCGAGGGTCTCATTAGATTTCTTGTAGATCTCATTAAGTTTATCGGCAGCTTCTAGACAGTTCTTGAGAGACCTTAAAAGTGTGGTTCTGAACTCTATATCTTCCATTGACAATTTTGTCCTGTTTCTTTGTCTCCGCATTTTTTTTTATGCTTCCTTGGTGCACCCCCTAGTGGTCTTTGTGCACAGTCTTGTTGTAGTTAAGCCTTGATTGTTGTAGTTAATACTGGGGGGATTTGACTTCCAGGCCAACTGGCTGTGAGAGTCAGCTATGTCTGCAGTGGGAAAACTTCTGTCCTCTGGGGAGGTGCTAATCTAGCCTTTGCCAGAGGCTATCTGGCAAATGGCTCTGTGCAGGGCTTGGGCGGGGTGGGTCGCACGGGATCAAACAGGGTGGGCTGAGCGAGCAGTTATGGCTGCTCTCAGTTCCGTCCCTAGGGGCTCTGCCTCACAGAGTCCCAGCAACCGCTGCAAACCTCGGAGAGAAAGCTGCCTTCGAGTTCCGATGGAAGCCAGACAGTCCCGCTTCTCCCGTTTGAGTCTGGGTCCCTAGAGACTCGCCCGGATCTGGAGCTCAGAGTCTGAAACTCCCTCCCGATTGAAAACAACAACCGCGCCCTCCGCCGCCAGCCCACTCCATGCGCGCACTCCGCACCTGAGTATTTCACTTCAGCACTGCGCCTCCTCTGAGTCTGGGTATGATATTCTCTTTCCTCCTAGTTGTAGAATTTCCACTCAGCCAGCCTTCCTGTGGTTCTGGATGATGTCCGTTCCGTCTTTTAGGTGTACCCTTGAATTGGTTGTTCGAGGCAGCAATCTCCGGCGTTAACCTATGTCGCCATCTTGGTTCCCACAGTCAGGTAAAAGTTTTCTCTAATAAGGAGAATATTTAAATATCTCATTTTTCTCTAGAAGGGAGAATAAAATGTATTAAAAAGACAGATTAAGCGTGGGGGCAGGAGTTCAGGGGAAAAGTGGCAGTTTTTCAGCTCTCTGGCATGAAATCAAAGACAGACTCACAGAAAGACATAGGTAATCCAGGAGATATCAATGAAATGCATCATTTCCCTTGGAAATGAGGATCTGCCTCTGAACACCAGAGGAGCCTGAGAACTATACACACATGAACTTAGGGTTTTAGCAAGTTTTATAAGAATTATCATTTTCCAAAGAGTGTCTTATGCATTTATTTTGTGATTGCTAGAATATTTTATGGGTACATCTATAAATGTGGATGGTGCTGCATAAATTTGTCCCACTAAGCTTTTAGTTGATCTTCTGGGAAGAGAAGCTGATATAGCCCCTAACTGGTTTGGCTCAGTGGATAGAGTGAAAGGTCCCAGGTTCGATTCCGGACAAGGGCATGTACGTTGGTTGTGGGCACAACCCCAGTAGGAGTTGTGCAAGAGGCAGCTGATCGATGTTTCTCTCTCATAGATGTTTCTAACTCTCTATCCCTTTCCCTTCCTCTCTGTAAAAAATCAATAAAAAAATTTAAAAAAAAGAAGCTGATATATAGTGAATATGCATGTTGAGAGAGGAGTGGAAGGACAAAGAAAGAAAAGGGACAGATACCACCAAGGATTGTGTGGCTTTAAAGACGAATGTAACCGTGAAGATAATCTTGGGATGTTGAGATAGATTGATAAAAGTTCTAATAACTGCGTGGGTCAGATGTTAGAAAAGTGGCAGGGTTGCAGCTGTATTTTGTAAATGGTAGTGAAATATTCTGCATAGTTACCTGATATTAGTGTTCTAAGCCATTCAAAATATGTCCACAAAAGATGCTCTCTGCTACTAAAATTCCTGTTCCCCATACCTTCCAGCCATGCCACCCCCAATAAAAAACCACTTTAAGGAAGGAACACCAGATTGCCTTCCATTGAATTTCATATATTCCTCCCAAATTGCCTTTCATTGAATTTCATATATTATGTCCTGTCATTGTGGAAGACATTTGGAGCTAAATATTCCTTCACAACTGAAATGCCACAGCCATTTATCTCTCCTTCCAAATATTCTTTTTTTGCAGAGCGACCACTCATGAAGTTGCAAGGCATATATATATATATATGTCAGTTTTCATCATATCTCCGGTCGCCTTGCTTTTGCTTTTATTAAAAACTAGTTGTTATTTCCTACCTTGACTATTATACTTTTATTTTATTGCACTTCTTGGGGTCTGGGACCTTAGTAGCATCTTACTGAAGTGCCTTAGTATTGCTGCCAAAACTGCCTTCACAGAACTCTGTTTAATGATTGCTAGTTTTTCTCTCCAAACTTTTTGCAATAGTTCTTATTGTCTAATAAACCTGGACCATGGACCTCAGTCTCTGCATTCAGGCTCTCATCACACCCCTGACCTGCTGCACTGCATCCTGTGCCTCCTGTCTGCTATTAATTTCCTGGTCAGTCTTACCCCAAGGGCCCAGGCTCATAGCATGCTCCACACTACCCTCCTTTTCCCCTCAAGGAATCTTGGAAAGTCTTTCTACTGCATCCACCTTTTCCTGATCAACCTGGGGAAACGATCAAATTCCTGAAGTGACTGACTAAGGGTACAGCCTCCTGGGCCTCCCTTCCCTGCAACCCAATTTGAACTTTCCTCCTATGAAACATGATTATTGCCCAGTGTCTCCGTCTGCTCAGGCTGTTATAACAAAACATAGACTCGGTGGCTTAAACAACAGCCATTTATTTCTCAGAGTTCAGAATGCTAGAAAGTTCAAGATCGAGGTATGGCAGATTTAGTTCCTGGCGAGATCTCTCCTTCTCACTTGCAGACTACTACATTTTCGTTGTCATTTCTTTTTTTTTCAATTACAGTTTGCATTAAATATTATTTTCTATGAGCTTCAGGTATACATCATAGGGGTTAGGTAATTATATACTTTACAATGTGTTCACAAGGTACAGAGGAAGAGGAAGCTCTGGTTCCTCTTCCTCTCCTTATAAGGACACTTATCCCATTTGGGGGCCTCACCTTCATGATCTTGTCTAAACCTAATTACCTCCCACAGGCCCCATCTCCAAATACCATCATATTGGGGGTTAGGGGTTCAATATATAAATTTGAAGGGACACAGACATGCAGTCCATACACCCAGTCAGCTTCTGCTTGAGTGCGTGGTCATGTGGGTAACTGCCTTTCTGCAAACTCTACTAGCCCCAATGGCTGTTTGAAATAAACACTTAGGGATTTACCACTTGATAAAGTCAGAGAATGAATGATGTGCCACGTTTTCCTTAGAACTTCATCCATTCACCTTTCTTTGTGCGTGTCTGCTGAGCTTTGTTCATAGGACGGTCTGCACCATGGTAACCAGGGGTTAAATCACAAAGCATGGCAATAGGAGAGGCATCACAGATGCTTCCGTAAAGCGCGCTTCTTAAGTTGTGCATCTGGGAACTTGCAGGTACTTCTATTTCTTCAGGGGGTTTTTCTTAAATAAGTTTTATTTCCTATTTGTACTAAGCCTCTAGCATGTATTGGAGAATGGGGAGACGAATAGATTTATAAACTCTATGCATTCATTGCCTATTGCTACAGAAGCAAATTTCCACAAAGTTAGTGTCTTGAAACAATACAGGTTTGTCACTTTATAGTTCTGGGTGTCAGAAGTCCAAAATGGGTCTGGGCTAAAATCAGGGTATCGGCAGAGTTGCATTCTCTACAAGAGGCTCTAAGAGATAAGCCATTTCTTTTCTTTTCCAGAGCCCGGGGGCCAACTGCATTCTTTGTCTCAGGACCCCATCTCACTCAGATCTCTGCTGTCACAGTCACTTCTGCTCTGACTCTGATTCTCCTGCTTCCCTCTTATAAGGACCCTAGTGATCACAGTGGCTCCACTCTGACATTTCAGGATAATCTCCCATCTCAAGATCCTTAACTTAATCATGTCCCCAAAGTCCTTTTGCAGGTAAGTTAACAAATTCACAGATTAGGGCATGAAAATCTTTGAGGGAACATTATTCTGCCTACCTCACTCTACTTAGATGTCAATATGAACCTGTGGCCCTGGCTGGTTTCTCAGTGGTTAGAGCATTGCCCTGCAAACTGAAGGATTTTGGGTTCAATTCCCACTCAGTCAAGGGCACATACATACCTGGTGGCAGGTTTGATGCCCGGCCTTGTGGCATGTGCAGGAGGCAATTAATAGATGTCTCTCTCTCTCTCATATTGAAGTTTCTCTCTCTCCCCCTCCCTCCCTTCCAGTCTCTCTAAAAAAAAAATCAATGGAAAAATTATCCTTGGGTGAGGATTGAAAAATAAATAAATAAAAGAAACACACTAAAAAGTCTCAAAAATATATATGAGCCTGTGTATAATCTTTCGACATGCTAAATTGAAAATAAGTATTAATATTCAAATCAAAAAGGAAAGTTGTTTTTCAAGAGCCCAGCAAGCAGGTGTGTCATGATCAATAGAGTGTTATGTTTTACCTTATATATGGAAGAATATTTAGCTTATATTCCTAATCCACCATGGTGGCTACATATCAAATTATTGTGCATATCTACATACAATATATACATATTCATAGTATGTAGCACTAAAAATGAACAAGACCAGTCTGGCTGGTGCGGCTCAGAGGTGGAGCATTGACCCATGCACCAATATGTCAACAGTTCAATTCCCAGGCAGGGCATATTCCCAGGTTGTGGGCTCGATTCCCAGTAGGGGGCCTGCAGGAGGCAGCCAATTAATATTTCTCTCGCATCAATGTTTGTCTCTCCCTCTCCCTTCCTCTCTCTCTCTCAAACCAATAAAAACATATTTTTAGAAAATAAACAAGATGTAAAAAATGCTGGAGTCTATTCTATACAACTACTTATAGGAATCACTTAGAATTTTTAAAGGTAAGAATATGTCAGATTTCTGAAAAATTCTCCCAGCGACACTTTTTCTCACTCTGCCTATGGTTTTATTCAGCGTTTGTATTTGGACACAAACACTTTTCCCTGTAACACCCCATGAGCCAATGACAGCTGCAGAGAAGGGCCTGGCATGCTGTTGGCAGGCACCAGGGCTCCTCCGGTTCCTGACCCAAGCCTTCCGAGTCTGCCAGATGCCTCACAATACCCTGCACGTCTTGCTTCTGCCATACGACTAAGGTTGCACTCCATGGGCCAAACCATATGCCAGCTCAACAACTCAAAAATAGAGAACATTGGAATGAAAAAAATTTTAATTAACTTTGGAAACCAAACACACATGGGGAGATTGTGGATTGTCAGGACAACACATTCAAATACATTTCCTATGATGAAGTCTGACCAACTGTAAATCAATTAGTTTGATCTATGTCATCCATCAATTTGTCTCTGATTAAATTTCCTCCATTGTACACAATCTGTAGAATAATTTTGTGTGTTTTTGTTAGAATCACTTTAATTTTTCCAAATTATTTCTAATAATAAGTAGCATTGGAATGTTTATTTCCTGCAATTCTTATCTAAAACAGGAGCACTGTATTCCAATGAGACAAAAATTAAACCTTAGAGGCTTGGCTCTCATTATTTCAGAAAATGTTTCCCTTTAAACAACTAGTGATATTTGAAGATTATTATCATCATCTCATTGCAAGCTCCCTACCTACTATTTTAGAAGTAATTGAGCAGTAGGAATGGTCTTCTCAATCTCTACTAAATTTAGAGGGGCAGTCTCTGAAATAATGAAGAAAAAAATTTGATGCTTTTAAAAGAAAACAAAAGTGTTAACTAAATCAGGAGATTGTTTTATTTCTTATATCAAAATATTCATTAATATTGACAGCTGTTATGTTCTTAAAAACACACATTTTTCTCATCAGTGTTTCTCCTTTTCCACTTGCCAATTATTGCTATTTTTCTATTGCCTGACTAATTAGCCTGCCTTTCAATTTACACATTTACTTATTAGGGTCAAGTCAATATTTCTACCTTAAAGTTGGGCATGTGCTTTGCAGTCTAAGGGTAAAGGGTAAAATTACCTCAGAACAAAGCTGTGACGGCTGACAGCAGTGACTTGCAGGTGAGGAAGGAAGTCCCTTCACCTGAACAGTCAGCTAACAGCTTGATACACATGTTTGTGAGCCACACCTGTATTCAATCTCTCTCTCTCTCTCTCTCTCTCTCTCTCTCTCTCATTTTTATACTACACTCAATAATGTTTGGGTACAGGAGTAGTCACCTCACTTGTTTCTAACGTGGTTGTGCAATGATAATGCCTTGCCAGTGTGGAAAGCTTTCAAAGCATCTTTATAGCCATTCCCTCCTTCAATCCTCCCAACAACCCTGAGAGGTGAGCAGAAAAGACAGTAATATTCCCATTTTGACACGTGAAGAGACCTCTTCAAGCTTCTCAGTCATTGAGGGAATTTGGTCCATGTTTTCATCTGTAATTGCCAGCTGATCTTTGTTCCAAGAGCAGCCTGGGGAGAAACAAAAAGAAAAACGCTGTGGGACTGCTGTCCCTCTAGAGGTCTCCGATGCCCTTTTCCCCTGGTCTAATGTTCACCACCACCTTCAAATGTTCCATGCCACCAGGCTGCCTTTTCCACATCAGCCACCCAGATCTACTCTGAAAAGAGAGTACGACACCCACCCCCACTCCCAACACCCTCTGTACCCTTTCCTGCTTCGTTTTTAAATCACACTTATTGCTTTCGGATGCACTACATACATACTTGTTCACACAATGTATTTGTTGTCCAGCTTCCCCACTGGAATGCAAGATCCTTGAGGGTAAGGGTTTTTGTCTGTTTGGTATGGATCTCCCCAGCAACTGGAATACTGCTGGCAAAGGGCCCGATGAAAAGCCAGCATGAGTCACTAGGACTCAGGGCACAAACCATTAGCCCGGCTCCAGCTGGGGAGTTCTCTCCTTTTTAGGGGCGAGGGTAACAATAATCTTAAAATAAGACAAATAGAGCTTAAATTAGAGAACAAACTGTCTGGCCTTAGGTTTCAGCCCTTTACAGAAATTTATGGGACCCCCACTGTCTAATACGTGGAACCTTGAGGGCTGAGTTTAGGAGCAGGCCCTCCCGCTTAGAGGAGGCAAGTTCCTTAGTCCAGGTGTGTCATTCCTATGCAACCTGGATGTAGTTGTTAGCATCATTCCTCTTTGTCTACCCACACTGGCACCTGGGAGGCATTTCATTTTTTTGAGTGAGTGAATGAATGAATGAAAATAAATAAATGAAACCAGTCATTTGTATATGAATGTAAACCAGTGTTATGAAATGCTTTATTCTTAATTGTAGAGAGAAAGCCTCAATCAAGCAGAAGTTGGCAAATATAGGAAGAATACTTGGGATCTGGGAGGCCAACTCATTTGTCCGGTTGCATCTGCCTTTCTGGGGTCAACCTTAGGTGTGGTTCCAGCAAGCAATGCACTTCCCTGGGTGAAGAGCCACTGACTCTGGGGCCCTTTACCCATCACTTCCCTTCACAGAGCCAAGGCCAGGCTTCAACTCTGAGACTGTCATTTACACATGGGTTTAAATTAAAACTACACACTTGCAAGGTAAAGATACCAATTTAATCTGCCCTAATCATCAAAAGATACATTTATTCATATATGACTTTAGGAATACTTTAGTCATCAGTCATTTTTCTTCCGAGATTAGTCATTAAACCCCCTGATTAACCTTGTTAATGCCTTGGGAAAACCAGGTAATTACAATGAGCTAAATTTAGAAGCAAGTCATTTTTTTGTGTGTGTGGATTAGAAATAGTGAAAGTCAGCGTCTCTTATCAGTCTTTTCACCTCAGAAGCTGCAAGAACATTATAAGAAATAATGAATTGCAAGAAATATGTCATGCTTCTAGCTGAAAAAAAAAAAGGCTTTTATTTCAGCTTCTTTGGATGCCTAGCTGCTTAAATATAAGCATACTAGTGGCCCAGTGCACAGATTCCTGCACATTGAAAGGAAATTAATTAGAAGAAATATTTTAATATCACTATTCACCCTTTCTCTATACTAGAAATGTCAACAAAAACAACCAAATTCAAGATATACAATGACAGATCGAAACACACGCATGCGATTGGCACTAGTGAGAGCTTTATATGTATCGTGCATGCTTGAGACAATGTTTATTTTTAAATTGCCAGTGCACATCATACTGGTATGTACCAGCCGGTTGGTTGGTCGGATGATTGGATGGATGGACAGTCGGTCACTTAGCCTTTTATATATAGGGAGATTTATGTTTCATATTACCTCCTAAGTGCCCTATGATCTTAAAAATTTTTGAATAGTACTCCTGATTTTAATAAAACCTACAAAAAAAGATAGATAGATGATAGACACACAGATATACATATATATATATACTTATCTATGTATATATCTGTATATATAAAAATACATGCATACATATATTTGATATTCACTGTAAATCCATTTGACTGTGTACCATGGCTCTCCAGATATTCTCATACACTCCCCTCTCAGAACCTCTTAGTGAGAAGCTCTTATTAACTAGTTATTGTTTGTTTCAAGAAGCCTCAAGACAACAAAGACATTTATTTATTATTATTATTTTAATCTTTATTGTTGCAAGTATTGCATATGTGCTCTTTTCCCCCATTGACCTCTTCTAGCCTGCCCCCACCAAAGAAATTTATTTTTTAAAGTGGAATTTTATGCAGCAATTACATAGATACAAGATATTTTCGGCCCAAGGCATTTTTGTAGCATATACCATGTAAAGGAGTCTTCTTGGTTCTGCTTACAAATGACTTTTGCAGTAAATTAAAGGTCTCTCTCTCTCACCTCCTTTATGAATTTATTTAACACATACTTACTGAATATGTCTAGGTACAGTACTAGGAACTATGAGAGGAGCTTTTGACTCATAAGACGCATAGCCCAAAATCTACAGTATGAATTTGCCACATGAATAGTTCAGATGATTCTGCAGGTGCCATAGGGTTTCCAGGAGAAAGAATGCTCTGGCGCAAAGAATCAGGGGGGCATTCAGAATGGAGGTGGCATATGAACTAGCAATGAAGCCATTAAATATAAGTTGACATTTTGTAAGTAGAGGAGAAGGCATAGGAATTCCAGGGTAAGAGAAGATATGCTAAAAAGCATATAAGTGGGAGAGTGAATAGATATTTGAGACAAGGCTAGTTTTCAAGTTTACATGAAATGGAAGGTTTCTCTAAGAGAGTGGTGGAAAAGTGGGACTAGAAAGATTTGTGGTGGACAGCTTGTGGATAATCTGAGATGTGGGCTGAGGGACTTTAGATCTGTGTACTGATAGATGAGGAACACTTACCATTTGCAACAGCATGGGTGGACCTGAGAGTATTATGCTAAGTGAAAAAAGCCAGTCAGAGAAAGATAAGTATCACATGATCTCATTCACATGTGGAATTTAATGAACAAAATAAAGTGATGAACAAAATAGAACCAGAGACATAGAAGCATGAAACAGACAGTTAATCCTCAGAGGGATAGCGGGAGAGGGTGAGTGGATGAGGGTGGGTGGGTGGGAAGAGATCAACCAAAGAACTTGTATGCATATATGCATAACCCATGGGCACAGACAATAGGGTGGTGAAGGCCTGGGGTGGCTGTCGGGGGCAGGCTGAAAGAGGTCAATGGGGAAAAAGGGGGAACATATGTAATACTTGCAACAATAAAGTTTTTTTAAGAATGTTTTTAAGGAGTGACATGATTAGAAGATTTCTTTAGTAGGGTTAAGTTCAGGTATGGAGAAGATTGGTATGGGGTTAGTGAGGTGATGTGGGCCTGATTTGGGGGAGACTTTAAAGGCAGGCAAAGCCTAAGCAGTTATGAAGGAGGAATACGTGCTAACAGAGAGAGAGGTGTCTAAGGTAACCAAGGTGCTGATCCCAGATGTCTGGTGGGATAGTAGGGCCTTTAATGAAACTGGAAAATCAGGAAGAGGACTTTCTCAACTTCCTACAGGGATAATAGGTTGTCCATAGAGAAATATCCACCAGACTGCAGGAAAGAGGGGATTGGGATTTGAGAGAGCCTGCCCTTGAACTTCCTTGCCTGCTGCCAACGGCAGCAGCAATCCACAAGGCCTCTGCTGGGCCCACTCTGCATTACTCAGGTTCCTAGTGTTACTACACTTGGAAATGATATTTTGTGTTTATAACTTTCCTCAATAGATGCCTACCTAATTCATTGTGAAAATCAAAACAAAAAGTAAATGTGAAAGAGTAAAATTTTCATGAACCCCTGGACAAGTAGTCTGAATATTGGGATGTCATTTTTGGAAGTGTGTGTGTGCGTCTCTTTAGTGAACCCCATACCAAAAATATTAATATAATATTAATATTCATTTAACTTTCTAGATGATAGATTGGAAGAGATTTTATTTGTCTTTTGCTTGGTTAGTTTCTAAATTGTCTGCATTGGAATAAAATTGTTAATTGGAAAATAGCATATTTTTATTTATGTTTATTTTTTATTAAATTTATTGGGGTGACATTGGTCAACATGAGCATATATGTTTCAGGTTTGTGTGGGTTTCTATGCTACAAGATCTGTCTATTGCACCATGTGCCCACCACCCAAAGTCAAATCTCCTTTTACCGTATATTAGGGCCCCTTTCTCTCCCAAACCCCTTCCCTCTGGCAATCACCACACTGCTGTTTGTGTTGTTCACAAGTTTCAGTTTTAAATCCCGCATATGAGTGAAGTCATACAGTTCTTAGCTTTTCTGACTGACTTCTTTCACTTAGCATAATGTTCTCAAAGTCCATCCATGTTATTGCAAATGGTGCTATTCCATCCTTTCTTATGGCTGAGTAGTATACCATTGTGTGTATGTACCAACCCTTCTTTATCCAGTCCTCTATCACAGGACACTTTGGTTGTTTCCATGTCTTGGCCACCATGAATAATGCTGCAATGAACATAGGGGTGCATATGTGATAATAGCATATTTTTAAAGATGACAAAATTTCATGTCTTTTTTTTCAGGATTGGTTTTTGAAAAACCTAAATGTCAATCCATAGGAAAATATAAAATAAATTTTGGAATATTTATAGGATGAGATAACTATATAGCAACTAAAAAGAATGACCTACATCTATATTTGCCAACATCAGTAGGTCTCAAAAAAAGGTAACATTGAATGAATAAAAAGAGCAAGTTATAAAATAATATGTAAAACTATATTACTTGTGTAAATTTAATAAGAAACATTAAACAATACTGTAAATGGATTATTTGTAGATTATGTAGGCGGTAAAGATTTAAAAATGTAGACTGGAATAATAGGCACCTCATTTGTGATAATAATTGCATCTGGTAAGAGATTAGAGAATACAAAGGAAAGGAAAGAGGAACCTCAACTTTATCAAAAGTTTTGCAGGGTTTCTTTTATTTGTTTGTGCTTATTTCCCCTCACTTGGCTTACAGCTCTTTATGAACAATGACCACACCTACTCATCTCTTTATTCATAATGCCTCTCACTCTATCAGGCAAATATAGTGGTGCTGCATAATTACCGAGTGAACAAATGAAGAAGCATTTTGGAGTGTTCACGACTTTTAGAAGAAAGAAACAAATGATGAGCTGTAAATTTATTTAAATATATTTTTTTAAATTTTTATTTGTGGTTAAAAAAAAAAGCACATAATCCAAAAGTTGTCATCTTAATCATTTTTTAAAATATATTTTTATTCCTTTTTAGAGAGAGAGATGGAAACATCAATGAGAGAGAATTATCCATTAATCACCTCCTGTACACCCTCAGGCATGTGCCCTGACTGAGAATTGAACTGGTGACCTCTTGGTTCATGGGTCAATGCTCAACCACTGAGCCACACCAGCCAGGCTCATCTTAACTATTTTTAAGTATGCAGATTAGTAGTGTTAAGTACACTCATTTTGCTGTGCAACAGATCAAAACTGAAACTCTGTACACATCAAACAACTCCCCATTTCTCCCTCCCCCAAGTCCCCTAGTAACCACAATTCTTTCTGAGTTTGACTGCCCCAGATACCTCATACAAGTGGAATCATACAACACCTGTCCTGTGACTGATCCATCTCTCCCAGCACAACGTCCCCACGGTACATCCATGCTACAGCAAGCAGTTTTGCAGTTCTTTTATAAAACCAAACTAATATGTAAGAAGCAAAATGACAAAAATGTGAACATTTATGAATTCATAAATATATGAATGTTTATGAAATTATTCTCTATACTTTTCTGTATTTTTAAGCTTTAAAAAGAGAAAGAAAATAGTATTTCATTAAAGGGGGCTTGAGTGTAGAAAAACAGAATGAATTAAATTGACTGCAAAGTAACTACCCTTAAATTAGGATAATTTGTCAAGATCTGTACTGCTCAAAAGAAGTAATACCTATTTCCATTCCTGTAAGGTTTGGTATTGAATATTAGGGTATTCATTTGACTCTGAAGTATGTAACTAAACAGGATAAATGAAATATTTACCTAAATAGAATAAGCGATTTTGGTTTTTGAGTGGAGACTCTAAAGAGAATACCCTGATGATACTTGGAAAATCTAGGAACTGATTTTTATAACTTGGAAAAACCTGATTCTAGAGAGTATGATACTTGTCAAAGGTTTTACACAAAATCATCCCACAGAACATAAGCTGCTTTTTGGTAAAAAGGCCAAGACACAATTTAATTCTACCCTCTTCACTTAAGGAAACTTTAGAATTGGCCATCTGCTGCAAGACTCTGCTGGCCTTGCTGCTTTTGTGTGGAAATGGGATTATTACACTGCTTAGAACGCCAAAGCGAGGCCTATAATCTTTTCATAAAAAGGCATGTGTAACTTCCATTAACACATATCCCAAATAATATTCCAGCATCGCTATTTTTGTTGTATGGCTCTCAAATGGAATGTGGAAAAATAGCCAGGAATGTTGATTTTTCTTTTGATTCCAAGTCCCATTTTCTTTTCCAGCTGCCCTTCCCCCAAAGAACTGCTGAACTGGTCAGTTTTGTTTTCTTTCTCTAACTCTGACCATAACTTACGTGAATTTTTTTTTATAAAGTCATCACCTTATTTAATCAACCTCCATTTAAAATGTGTGATATTCCTTCAAACTTAGGAATATATTTTTCTTTCTCTTTCTTTTTCTTCTTCTTCTTCTTCTTCTTCTTCTTCTTCTTCTTCTTCTTCTTCTTCTTCTTCTTCTTCTTTTTTTTTTTTTTTTGCAAGCAGAGTACACATAAATTTTCTCCAAACATTGTAGGCTTACACCTAGATCAAGGATTTTATATGCAAATCATGGAGTGTTTTTTCTCGCCATCATTAACCATAGTAACTCTTGCTTATGTATTAAAGTGCTATTCCTGCTAAGTCTAGAAGCAGCCTCAGAATCCTTCTCATCATTCATCTTAAGTCTGATGCTTAGTTGATCAGAATTAATACCTGTGGTGAAGCCTCTTACTGCAGATGTATCCCAGAATGTATGGCATCCTCTCTGCTTTATGATCCAGCTAATAACACATTGCCTCAATCATGCTGATTGAGGTCATTTTCCCCCTTGCAGTTTCTAGTAGTAGATTACCATCTACTGCCTAGGAAGCAAAATTGACTGTCTCCATGTAGATTGCAAAATAAGGCATTTTTCTCATCAATAAAATTTCATTCTTTCAGCATGAGTGGAGTAATTTTGTCAACAACGTATTGAGGTAGTAACAGTTTATAACAAATTGAGTGAATTATTGTTTCAGGTACTATACAGTGCTCTTACTGGCTCACAAATTTTCAGGAATTTTGTAAGGTGGTTGTTAAACATGGTCATTATTAAAAATTAAATTATGTAATCTTGAAAGTGAATAAATTACATTAAAACCAAAGGTAATTCATACTCAAAATTCATCACTCCTCAATTATTTACTACACTTTACTGTTCGGACTCTTGACATTATTTATGTCTTTTGGGTCTTTCTGGTGGAATATAGTAAGTGTATTACTGACTTTTCTCCTCAGCTCTGCATTAAAGTGGCATCACATTAGCAGCTGAAATCAGCCATGGATGGAGAATTTATGCCACAGAAATTGGCTGATACTATAAATCAGGGTTTTGTTTTCTTTGACTGAGAGCCAGTTGTTAAACATTTATCAGCACAACACTGGCCGCATTGGTGGCAGTGGTCTTGTCAGAATGTATTATATTATGCAGATGAAAACCTATTTAAACAGACTTGATATAGATATTTTCAAAGATGGAAGAATTGTCCCTGTCAACTATTATAGTTGATTCATATCTTCACTGATTCTCATCATTGCAAAATTTTCAGTCCCCATATAGATTACTGGGTATAATATGTCTTGCCCTCTCCTGCCCCTTCCCTTTCTAGCCTTTGTTACCTTAAGGACTCTAGTTTTCCATTTATATGTTTAAGTACCAGTCTTACCTGCTTAAAAATGTAAGCTTTTAACATTGCTCTCTCTGTTCCCTATGCTTCAGATGAAAAGTGGAGTTGGGTCGGGGCAGCAGAGAGAAATTCAGAAGGGAAATATTGGAGTAATGACTGCAGTGGGAGAAAAGGGAACCTATGTTTTATATAAACATGATTATTTATTTATTAATAAAAGCTGCAGTGTCTAGGACCACTGTCCATACCAGATAATCTATTGTTTCAATTTCTAAGTGAAAGTTGTGGGTTTTTGAAAACAGGGCCATGTCTTTTTATCTTTATACTGGAGGCCTGGTGCATGAAATTTGAGTACAGGTAGGTTCCCTAGGCCTGACTAGCGATTAGGGCCGATCAGGGCCTTCTGGCTGCCAGCTGCACACTAGGGCCTTCCTTCATTCTGCACCGCCCCCCAGTGGTCAGTGCACATCAGAGTGAGCGATAGAACTCCCAGTCTCCTGGTCAAACTCCCGAAGGGATACTTTGCATATTAGCCTTTTATATAGAACTCCCAGTCTCCTGGTCAAACTCCCGAAGGGATACTTTGCATATTAGCCTTTTATATATATACTAGAGACCTGATGCACAAAATTTGTGCAAGAGGCTCAGCCCCCCCACCACAGCACCAGCTGCCTCTGTCTCAGCCCCCACGGCACTGCAACTTAGTCCAGAAGATGGTCAGGAAGGTCCTCTGGTCTAATTAGCATATTACGCTTTTATTATTATAGATAGGTTTTTATTCTTCATTCTACCCTTTGTCCTTGCACAATGTATTATAATTTCTAGGTGCTAATAAATAATTGTGGAACTTATCTGGTCATAAGATTCATAGCAAGTATTCTCTTCACAAATGTTATATATTGTATTTCTAAAAGTCTGCTAGAATATGAAACTAAGTGGATATTTCTGTTCTCACCTAGTATTGCCAAATAGTGTTTACATTCACTTTTTTTTTAATTAAAATCTTTATTGTTTAAAGTATTACATAAGTCTTCTTTTTCCCCCATTGACCTCTCCCTGGCCACCCCCCCACACCAGCACATGCCCTTATCCCCCCGCCCCCAGTCTGTATCCATTGGTTATGCTCATATGCATGCATACAAGTCCTTGCATTCACTTTTTATATGAGCACTCAAAGGAACAATTTAGCAGCTCTTGGGGATCAATATGAAATAAAATTGTCAAGTTAATAAAATTATGTCATTATTTATTTGTTCATTTATTCAATGAATTTTGCTAACTATAATAAAATATAAGCCTAATAACTACTTTTTTAGTACTTACTATGTTCCAGGTTCTAATATATGCACTTTACGTGCTCTATCTTGTGCAAAACATGCAGCAACTTTACGAGGTAGCTATTATTATTCCTATTTAAAAGATGAGGAAACTATTGTTTGGAGAGTTCAAGTTACTTATCTAAATCTAATCCCAGATAAGTGTTTCTTATTTCCAAGCTTCTATATTTAACACCTGCGCTAGTGAAAAACATGTAACATAGTTATGAACATTGAACAACTCTCAACCTCATTGGAGTAAAGATACTTTGGAATGATAACATTAAAAAATGATTACTATATATATATATATATATATATATATATATATATCCATTGAGTCACCAAAAACAAACAAACACACACACAAAATTTGAAGACAGAAATAAGAACTTGCCTCTCTTTACGCAATACTGAGTTTTCTTTACTGGACAGTTTCCGTTAGCCAGTCTAAAACATTCATATTATCAATCCTGACAGTTAAATTGGGAAGCCATCATATACATGTGTTGCTACCCATTATATTCATAGAATACACTACAGGTTGAATTAATGTAGCTAAGTAAAAGCCTGATAATATATAACATGGACACCAAGTTCTTTGATAGCTCTTGCACAGTTTATTCAGACACCAACTCTCTGAAGAGAAAAGATATCACCACCTAATAACTCAGCAACTCTTTTTCTACGCACAACACTGTTGACTGAATAATTCCATTGCTTCTAATGCTTCTTATGTACTAGTAGTATGCTGGAAATTTCTAAGTACTTCACAAAATAGACCATTGTATTCTCTGAAGAAATGAGCAAAAATGGTACTTGGCAAATGGAAGTCAGCAAAAAAAATTTAGTAATCATTCACAAATACTCTCTCCTCTCTTTGCTGTGACTAATATATACAAACCATAACATAATAACATAAGTTGCTCACAAATTACATCCCCATTTTTCATGAACTATGCTTTTCAATATATTTTATATTATACAACCTAAAAGAACCACCAGCATTTAAAAAAGAAGAGTTACAGGCCAAAAATTTGTGAAAAATTAACTTTATATACCACTTTAAGTAGCTGGTATCGTCTTCATAAAGGTTGTTATATAGGGTGGGACAAAAGTAGGTTTACAGTTGTTCGTATGGAAAATAATACAATAATCCTATATAATAAAAGGGTAATATGCAAATTGACCCTAACAGCAGAACTACTGGGAATGACTGGTCACTATGACACACACTGACCACCAGGGGGCAGACGCTCAATGCAGGAGCTGCCCCCTGGTGGTCAGTGCACTCCCACAGGGGGAGCTACACTCAGCAACAAGCCTGGCTGATGGCTGCAAGCACAGCAGTGGTGATGGGAGCCTCTCCCGCCTCCTCAGCAGTGCTAAGGATGTCTGACTGCAGCTTAGGCCTGCTCCCCGCTGGCAAGTGGACATCCCCCGAGGGCCACCGGGCTGCCAGAGGGATGTATGACTGCCAGCTTATGCCCATTCCCCCGGGGAGTGGGCCTAAGCCAGCAGGTGGACATTCCCCGAAGGGTCCCAGACTGCGAGAGGACACAGGCCGGGCTAAGGGACTCCCTCCACCCTCACCTGAGTGCACAAATTTTTGTGCACCAGGCCTCTAGTTAATAAATAATAATACAGGAATAAACTGCTCCACATACAGCTGTAAACCTACTTTTCCCCCACTCTATATATTGTATTTCATGGAAGCCTGTTAGATAATGGAACTTAGTGGAAAATTTGCACACTTTAGTTTTGTCCTGGCATTGCTAAATTATGTTTAGTTCACTTTTCATATGGGACGGATCCCAAGTACTTAAAAGTAGTTTTTCCTGGCTTAAATTTAACTATTTTATGACCTTTCAAGAGTAATAAGCTTTAGGTATTTTCTAGGAATATGTATTTAACTGATCGTCCACACAGTGCTTGGTGCAAATCAGTAAAGAAACCCTTTTCTCCATTTGTTTAGAAATTGTTGTGATACACTGGTTGTATTGTTTAATTTTTTCTACTAAGATTTTACATCATTTTCTTCCTTACAAATACATTTGGTTTTATGACCTTGAGCATATTATAATAGCTGCTTTAAAATCCTTATCTTATAATTTTAACATTTGGGTTATCTTAGGTTTGACATCAATTCGTTGTTTTCCTTTGAAAATGGGTCATGTTTTTCTTTTGGGGTTTTTTTGACAAATAATTTGAAATTATATCCTGAATATTGTGAATGTTAGTTTGTGGACACCCTGGATTCTATGATATTACTTGATGTTTTTGTTTCAGTGGGCAATTGCCTTGATTAGTCTCAAACTTCCAACTGTCTCACCTCCAGCAATCAGCAGCTCAAATTACAGTTAAGATTGTTTTGAGTGTGCTGTGCCCATTCATACTTCAGGGGTTAATGGGGGCCTTGGGCAGAATTTATACACAGACCTTGGAACTCCTCTTCTCAGACACTTTCCTTTCTGAAATGTTCCCCTCGCTTTCCAGTGGCTTCTTTCTCTGGTTGCCCCAGCTACCCTCATGGTAAAACTGCAAAAACCTGAAAATCAACGTGTGCTAGTTGTTCCTCCAAGTATTTACTCCCCTTCAGTAGTTTTCCTACTTTTGTTCATGCTCCAGAGTCTTCAAATAGTTTGTGGGTGTGTTTTTTTATATTTTAATCAGAATTTATAGTTATTTGCAAGCGTTTCAGTTAGGAGCTTATTCTCCCACACCAGAAGTGGAAACTCCTATATTGATTTTATGGAACAAAACATTTTTCTGCCGTTTGCCAGAAACACACTGTGATAACATACAAATTGATTCACACAGCTTCCTTGAGGGTTAGACAGTTTACCACCCTCTCTATGCAGCAGCCCTGACAGTGTATGCATATCGTCACAAGCACACACAGTTACTCTGATACAGTCATACCATTAAACCTGTGGGTGACTATTTTATACAAAATCTAAGGCAATGTTTTACTTTTGTCCCTGACCCTCACCTTCTCTGAAACACTCGCCTACAGCACCCAGACTGTTGAGAATCAATTCTGCTCATAAATAACTACAGAGAATGTTTCCATCCCTTTCAGAGTATTCCATGCAACCTTTCATGTAGTATTGCCAATAAAATCGAATTTAAATCTAGCCCCTGCCTTCGTCACTGCTACAATTTGCAGGCTGGAGTCCACACCCCTTCACATTCCCTCTTTGCAGTCACACTGCACACTGCTCATTGATTACTTTTAATAAAACTATTATAATTCTCAATAGTTTTGTAAAAACATGATTTTGATCGTGAACTTCTGATGATGAAGACCAGCCAAGTACTTACTATAATTAAATTGAACCAAAATTTCTATCTAGCTTGAAAACATCTTCTTAAGCTGAATGTATCTGTTCTTCCAACTTTTTGCTACTATGTTATGAAATGCCTCTATCCTTATTCTACTATAAAATACCAAATCACGCTTCAAACAGAAATTTGTTGTAAAATGCTTAAGATTTTGAAAGAAGTGTAGATTTCTACATTCTTTATTATTTTTATTCCAGGATGAATTGTGATAGTTAAAGATTGTAGTGCCATATTTCTTACATGCTGTTTTCATTCCCCATAAACCCCTAGTTCTTTCTCTGCCCATATTACACCTGATTATTCCTTAAAAACCATATATGCATGAAAATGCCCCTTCTTTCCATTTAGATACATAATGCTAATTAAACACTGAATCCCAGTGCTTAGTATTCCTTAAAAGATGTAGAACTCATATGTCCACTTGTATCAATAATAGATTAACTCTATACATTACTGCAATTATTATGAAACATTTCTGTAATTATTATGAGACATTTCAGTGATGCTGATATTCAAAATGAAATATAGCATAAAACAGATGTACCAAAAAATTTATGAAGTTAAATAACTTAGAAGATTGTTTTTGGACCTTGGTTGTCAAGGGGTCCCTAATTGCTATCATATTGCCTCTTGATTAATGTACATAAAGTACAAAAATAATTTCAAGCAAAACTAACTCAAGAGTAGAATAAATGAGAACTATCAAATGATTCCATTAACTAGAGATTTCCACACATCATAGAGTAAAGGTGCATTAGAGATTGAGCCAAAAACTTTCCCAGTGGGGGAGGGTCAACTCTAAGAAATCACTTTTGCAAGTTAATGGGATGTGGAAATGAGCATGCCAATATGTTGACATCCTCTGTTAAAGTAATTTCCAGAAAGAAAGTGAAACATCTTTTTCTCTAAGTTCATTGTCAAGTCTTCAATGTCCATTTTGCTTTGGCCTTGTCTTTATACAATAGCTGGAAAGTATCTACCTATAGGGCTAGATAGCAATAATAATGATAAGAATTAATGACTATGACTCAGTGAGTGGCTACTGTGTGCATACACCATGCCATTTGTGTGGCCAAACAACCTGTAAAGCAGTTGTTGTAACCCCCATTTTTTCAGAGGAGATGCATGACACTCAAAGATGTTACAGAATTAATCCAAGGTCACACTGATGGCAGTGGCAGAACTGAGATCATAACCCACATCTATATAACTCTCAATCTTGAACTTGTAACCACTACATGACACAGGCCCCTACACTTTTGGGAGATGAGTTCAGCTAAAAAGAACATACCTTGTAAACTCTCTGGAAAGGCTGCAGACATAGATGTAAAAATGCTTTCAAAGCCAGAGAGTGCTATACAGATGCAAGGCATTGTTCCTTCTTGTTTGCTCATTTTTCTTTGTTTTTCTCCTTTCTCTCATCACACTTGGTAAATAGATGAGTCATCCTGAAAATGTGTGCTTCTTTTTAGTTTATTATCTCTAAATTGATTCCATAATGAAACATACTCTTCAAAACTGAAGACAATATAAAAATAGTAGAATTAAGATAAATAAGCCTCTTAATTCAAATTCTACTTATTAGTCTATATTGTCTATCAATCTAGCTTTCTGTAATGACTAACTGAAATACAAAAACAAAGGAATCAACTAATAAACCTTACTCAAGTCTTCACTTCCAAGTATTGTATGAAAGCAAAATTATGATGATGGAAGTAAAAGTTCTACACAAAAATCCTGCAAAGTGCATAATTTTAGAAAGTAAAACAAATTGTAAAGCAGTCAGTTCTGTAGAAATAACATCCCTAACCTCTCCTTCAATTACATGAAGGTTGTGACATTTCATGGCCACTGGCACAGCTAAATATAAACAGATTATTCTGTGCCTGCTCCCCGTGCTTTTACTGACTGACACAACAATTAAAGAAACAAGTTTCCTTTGTAAATTACAGCTCCACGCAGCTTTGAGTAAGCAGAGAGTGTACATTAGAAATATTTTTAGCTTGACATGAAACTTTCCAAAGGCTCCTAATTAAGCATTTAAGCCCGAGAAACTATAATTGCCACTGCCAAAATAACTGGGATCAATTTTAACCTAAAACTATTGTTTGGAAAACCTTATGGAAAGGCTTTATTCTTCTTCAATGTCCTCTGAAACCAAAGGCTTCTTCTAATACTGCCCACTTCAGGAGAAATTCAGGTGCATTATTTATATGCAGGGCGCATATACAGTAAATGTGTAAACACACACAGGTGAAAAATGACTGCAAATATCAGTCTTTTGTGACTAGAAAAGAAAGTGTCCAGTCTTATCCTACCGAACTCTGAGCAGAGCATCACGTTTCCATGGTCAGATGTAGATTCTGGCTGTGGGATTTCATCTGTCAGAATCACTGGAAGAAGTCTTAATACAACCTCATGTATAACTTGATCCAAAACCTACTTAATCTTCATAAATGTGCAACATTTACAATGGAGTCTTATGCAGAATATATCTGTATAGCTCCTACTTCAAATATTATTATATAAAAGCATTATGCTTTTTATAGTTTAAATGCTACGAGCTTTCAGATTAAAACAACAGTTGCTTTTAATGAGAAATTTTCAGGGCCATTAGCATATATGAATTTAAAATAATTGTCATCTAGCTACTATTGTCATAACAACTCATGATTTGGTCACTGGTACAATAACCTAGATAAATCTTCCCTGGATAAATCTTTTAGAAGATTTTATATCCTTGTAATTTTAAATAAATAATCATATGAAAGTGATGTTTTTATTTTATTATTTTATTTGAATTTATGTTATTAATTTTTGTTGTGATTCTCCTTAATCCCAAACCAAGAATTTCGGTGGCAAGACTAACACAAAATGGGCTGTCAATAAAACTTTCATGACAGCTGACATGTGGAATACTTACCGTGGGCACCAGGCAGTGCATGGAGTCACTCACTGAATCCCCCACCACACTGATATTATACCCATTCTACTCAGATGAGGAGACTGAGAGAGAGTCAGAGAGGTCAGGGACATTTGCTCAGGGTTGCAGAGTACACAGTGTTCAGGTTGGATTTGGATCCAGCCACTCTGACTCAGAGTTCTTTCCTCAACATCAACACTATGTCAATGGGCCAATTCTTAAGTGAGCAAATGAGTAAATGAACGATACTCCAGCTCAGAAGAAGACATAAGCTGCAATAGAATGTGATGGTAGAATAATGAGGCTTGTTTTCAAACAAATCCATCAGTTGGTTTCATATGTATATAGTTTCAGAATAGGTCCCTTGGGACACTCTCATCTTGTACTAATGGCACCATCAAGTCTCAAAACAGTTGTGGAACTATCCTTGGGAATTGACTTTACTAGTAGAGCCAATTTATAAGCTACAAATGTATACAATTTGGCCTGGTGGCTTTATAGTTCCACTATTTTTTTTTTACCCAAAAGGATTTCCTGCATGTATATTAACTGCCTCACCAGAGTAGCCTCTGAATGATATTTGGCTGTTAAAGCCGTCAAATCCACCCTCAAAGAGTGAAAATGTGCCAATTGCCACAGTATTCATAGGGAACTGTCGCAGTTTATTTTAATCAGTTGCAAATTGTTGTGAGTACTAAAGGCACTGTTGCAAGGGTATAGTCCACTAAGTTGGAAACTCTGATGAGGATCGTATTCATTTGGATAAGTAAGTTATTCATAAGACCCCAAATCAGACTCATTCTTTTAAAATCCAAGTGTGAACCCCCTGCCTTGCTCTGTGTTTGCTTTGTCCTAGAAAATAAGGGATGGGGAAGAGATTAAGGAGGATAGCTACTGATTTTTCTTGCCAGAATGTTATCAGATTTAGGTCCCTGCGAAAAATTACTTGCCCTCCAATTGACTCTTTTAATGATGATGTTGATGATAGGAAGGTTGTCAACAATGATCTACTACGCGTGGAAGAGTAAAAGACTTTTAGTAGCAACATCAGGTTTTCTTTCTCAAGGAAGAAAGCATTATAGAATTGTACACCTGAAATCTATATAGTTTTATCAACCAATGGCAAACACATCTTCTGTATGACTCTTGCACCCAACTCTCCTATAAGAATAATAATCCTTCACACGATTTAGTTCCTGGAGATGCTGTGAAAATTGGCAAATGAATGTTTGTGAAGTACGTGAAATCCTCAGATGAACGTATCATGTAAACATGGAAGAATGCTGCCCTTCAGGCCACAGAGTAGGAACTTCTCTGACAAGCCAGGTTTTTCTGGTTGGATGCTACCTGCCTAAAGCTATGTTATTCTGAGATAGTTGATATGCCTTTTATTAATGTGAGTTCATGATTCATGGCCCAGTAGAAGATAAGCTTATAATAATCAAATTATTTTTACCTAGACTAAATGTTTCCTAATCTTTTTCATTTTTTTGAGTGCCTCAAATCTTGTGATTTATTACAGATTTTAAAAACTACATCTTGAGGAACAAACATTCCTTATGTTCAGAAAAATTCTTGCAAAAGATGTTCAAAACCCAAAAGTAATTAGTTGCTTAGAAGTTGTTTTACCTTTAGTTGAAGTTAATAATTATTAAAGTCCTATTGAATTCCCAAACAACTTAAGAAATTATCACATTAAAACAATATATATGAGATTAAATATCATATTGTTATCACTTTTTCAACTAGTTTAAACATTAAAGAGCAATTCATATGCAGGTTTTTAATAGATTTGCTGAACATCTTGTAAATTTATTTTGTAAGTTTCCAGTAACTCTGCTATTTAAAGTTGTCAATATACATCTAAAATTATTAGTTCAATGACACTTTTTGAAAATACAATTTTGTGCTCCTTGTAATGTGTGTAAACCGTTAGGAGCATTAATTGGCACTCAGCAGTCAGGAACTAAGTTCATTTCCAGCTGTTATCTGGGACTAACTCAACAAAGGCCCCTGTGATCTTAACAAGTCTGGCTACTAGTCCTTCAATTCATGTCATACTTTTCTGGGTAGAACTTTATTCCCATTTGTTGTTTTAATACCTACACCATTATTACCATTGCCTGCAACTTACTGCAAATGTCACTTTCTAAAAAAAAAATCAGCAAATCCTACCGATTAGGTTCCCCCTGTCCCCTTGGAGAGTTGGTTGTTACATTTACTATCACACCACTTACCAGTACTTATCCTAACTAAATTATTGGGTTAATATCTAATTCCATTGATTCTTTATATCAATGTATCCTTCTTTTTATGATAGACTTTAATGAAAATGAGGAAAGGACAATATTATATATTTCAATCTATAAAGACTGTTTTGAGATTTTATGATTCTAAGACCTCTTCCTAAATTTGAAAGTCAGATGGGATCTTAGACAACACTGACAAATTGAGTTCAAGTGTCGGTTGGCAAATACATTTGCACCCCTCACTAGGGAGGCCCTGGCTGATGTGCAGTCAGGTTGAACAGCTTGCTCTTGTGTCCAGTAGCAGGAATGAAGCTAAGTTAACATTCACTGAAAAGAGCAACGCTGGGCAAGTGCCGGAGTCCAACCCCAGCAGGTCCAGGGGTCCCCAAAGGTGTGGATGGAGTCGGCGAAGAAGGAATGACACAGAGACAGCGTTCAGTTGATCAGCAGCCTAGCCAGGATCTCTAGCCAGGATCTCCAGCCAAGTTCTGGTCTGGATCTCCAGCGAAGTTCTGCTTAGGATCTCCAGCCAGGATCTCCAGCCAACTTCTGGTCTGGATCTCCAGAGAGGTTCTGCTTAGGATCTCCAGCCAGGTTCTGTGTCCATGTTCTCTTGCTAGGCTCTCCAGGTTCTCCAGCCAAGTTCTGTCCAGGTTCTCCAGCCAGGTTCAGTCACCAAGTTCTAGTCAGGTTCTCTTGCCATGTTCTATAGTCAGGTTCAGTCCAGGATCTTTTGCCGTGTTCTCTCAATCTAAGTTCTGTGTTCTAAGTTCTGTGTTCTAAGTTCTGTGTTCTAAGTTCTCTGTCTTGCTGTCTTATTACATCTGTATTTATACCAGTTGATTCAATCCTATCAATCTCTATTACAAAGGTTAGGGCGTTTCTTATCTCCATTCCAGGGAGTAAAGATTATGTAGCTTAAGCATGATTGTTCATAGTTAAAGTGATTAATTACCCACCTGGCACTTAGTTAAGAGGTTTTATTCCCTCCCTAACTTCAGGGGAAAATCCCTACCTGGGGAAACAACCTTTTTCAGAGAGGAGACCTTGATTAAAACACATAGTGCCAAGAAGGTGAGAAAACATTTTAAGAACAGTATGCCATATATGCCAGGTCCTTTGAAACAGCAAGGATGGACCAGCTCCCGGCAGGCAAGGGGGAGGGTTCTCCGTCTACATATAGCTCAGTATAGTAATTTATCAGTAGTATCCTTTCCAACAACATCCCAAACCCTCACAATTCAGTTTCCATTCCTTATTGTTTTGTAGCATGTTGTAAATGTTTAGAGAAATGTGGAATTGCATTATTGGTAAGTATACTGAAATCTTAAAGTAAAAGTATATTTACAACTTACTGTACACTTTTCGGATGAAATCAGTTTGTGTTTTTGTGTAAACCTCTTCCAACAGGGAACACAACAGACCAGAGTAAGCCAATGCCTACTTTGTAGTGAAGTGTCTGTGTGGTGAGATTACAGTGACCTAATAAACGGAAATGCAAAGATGAAAGCTTTTTTTAAAAAATATGCAGACAGGATTCCATTCAAAATTTAAATTGAATTCTTAGATGGGTTCCCCTCCTAAAATATAATACAGATCTTTACAAGGTAATAGAAACACATGCTTGTCCCAACTAGTAAAGTTAAAAAAAGAAAAGAGAGAGAGAGAAGGAAAGGGTGTATGAATGTCAATGAATTATCTCTTTATAATCTTATTGTATTGAAATTTCAAGTTAAACAACTCATAATGTTACATATAAAATACTTGTAATAACACTTTACTGAGACAACACTAAATAAGAGATGATCAGAATATTATCCATGGTGGTAAAACTGTTAGGATATTAATTAGCTTTAATTAATGACAATGTATCTTTTTACCAGTAATCTATGTTTGATTATATAAAAGATGTTCAATATTACTCTAAAATTCTGTCATAGTTTTTTTAAGTAATCCAAAAAGATTTACAATTATTAATTTTTAAAAGAGAATAATCATTAAATATAAGTCAAAGGATTTTTTTTTCATATTTTAGTCCTCTGAGGGATTGTATTTTCTATTCAATTTCTTTATAGTGTCAAAGCAAAAAGCAGTTATATCTAAATTATTTGCTGGGAAGTTGTAAATTGTATTTTATATATATTCTAGAGGCCTGGTGCATGAAAATTCATGCAAGAGTAGGCCTTCCTCCCCCCGCCTGCTGACACTGGCTTCTCTCCGGCACTTAGGACCCAGGCTGCTTCCCTCCTCTGGTCACCAGCAGGCACCCGGGACCCGGCTGGCTTCCCTCGGGCCCTGGCTTCGTCAGGAGGGACGTCTGGAATGACGTCCGGAAGACATCTGGTCTAATTAGCATATGGCCCTTTTATTATTATAGATATACAGTTTATTCTTGTATTATTATTTATTAATTATTGTATTACTTTCCATATGAACAACTGTAAGCCTACTTTTTGCCCCACACTAAACCATGTTACATGGGTGATCAGAGCAAGTACATTAATTTTATCATGCCAAATGAGAAGTTTAATTTATGGATTCTCAATGTTCCTATTATAATCACATGGCCTTGTGGAAGAAAAGACATAATTATCATTTTCAGTGTCCCTGGCCTCATTGAGCAAATGGCTCTTGATATTGACATTTTGTACCATGGATAATGATACTCTTATTCCATTCAGAGGAACAAGAAGTGCTATATAAGCACTCACTCATCAATGGCCATTGTTTTATCAGCAATTACCAGGAATTAGAAAAGAAAGTGCACCAAGCCTCACCCAGTGCAAATTATTATGTTCTCACTATGCCTCACCCGTATTAAACATTCAGATTAAGTTCATGCTTTTGATAGGAAGATAAGAAATTATGCCATGGTAAACCAAAATATTTTTTTATCAGATGTGGCATTTTAAACAAGATAAATTAAAACTATTTAAAATTTAAAAGTTTATTTTTAATACAAAATTGCCAATAAAAATTTAACTAGAAAATAGAATAATGCTTAAGTCTTGGTTATGCTCAAGCCATTACGTTACTAAAGAGCTGGGTTTTTTTAAATGAGTTATTAAAACAGGAGAAGGTAAAGGGGAGATAAATGGTGATGGAAAGAGACATGACTTGAGATGGTAAACACACAATATAATAAAACAAATACCAATTTAAATGAATAAAGGTAATCTTTGATCCTGACTCTGTAAGTATGCACACATACACACACAAAAATCATTTAAACAAAAGAATGTATGTTTCTTAATTTTGTATACCATCATCCATTATATTGGTAGACACGGTTAGAATACAAATATTTCTTTCAGTCTGATTAAGTATTTTCAGTTATTCTGATAGGACACCAAGGAAATTATATTCGTATGGCTCAATATACTTTGGAAAGGCACTCTGGTGAAATTTTGGCTAATTTTAGACTGGGGGGTGGGGAAAGCACTATTATGGAAAACAAGGGCTTGGGAGTAAGTGCTTTATGAGTCAGGAGTATATTAAGCTGGAGAAATAATGAGTGCTACCAGCTGAGATGTAAATTCACCACGCAGATTTCACCCTCTCATATAGATGAGATTTTTAATTAAATTTTAGCAGTAGGCCTATCTTCTGAAAACTTTAACTAAAAAATGTTGCTTTGAATTTGTCAGTAAATCTGAGTTTACCTTGAGATTTAATAAACTAAGAAGTCGAATAGGGGATCTTGTATAAAACCATTGTAATTCATATCCATACATCTAAAATGGGGGGGGGGTGTTTATAAATTGAGGAAAGTGTACCTTCTTAATGTTTAAATTTTGAGTGAGCATTTTAAAATGTTTAGTAGACACAGCTGCATACAAAATCTGGCTCTGCTCTGTTAAAGATTCTATCATTTCCATCATTGCCTTTTTTCTCAACTTCTCCAAGCATTTTAAAAAGAGGTCTTCTGAGAAGTCAACTCCCATGAAACTTTGGTTGAGATCAGAGCCTGCCTGACATGTATTCACTTGCTGAATTTTTTTATTGCAATCATGTTTGTGGCCGACAGTGACATCAGCTGCAGGAGTCTCTTCCCTTAAAGGGTTCAAAGTTTCCCGATGTGAATATTAGTGTCTTAGATAAGGGTTTTACACAGTTGGAAAATGTAGGATTTAAGAAGAACTTAAAAATAAAAGTAGGCCAATTATAAACTTACAAAATCAATGATACCAATGTGTGTGTGTGTGTGTGTGTATCTATGAACAATGAAAAATGGAAATGCCTACAAAGATGAAAATGCAGTAAAGAAACAAAAAGTAATAATTTTGGAAGTGAAGTTTAAATCAAACATAAAAGGAGTAATGGAAGAAATAGCTGACTATAGGAATGCCGACACCACCCCCATTACTATAGGAATGCCGACACCACCCCCATTCAACTCGCTCTAAATGTGCAGTCAGAGGACCTTTGGGAAGGTGAACCTGTTGATAGACATGAGGAGTGGTGGTGATGAAAAAAGAGAGGGATGCCAGCAAAATAAAAATTCACATGAAAAGACTTCTCAGAAATACTTCATGCCATGAAGTGTAAAGGACAAAAAGATGTTCAATGCCGGGGTCCAACCCCAGCAGGTCCAGGGGTCCCCAAAGGTGTAGACGGAGTCGGCGAAGAAGAAAGGACACGGAGACAGTGTTCAGTTGATCAGCAGCCTAGCCAGGATCTCCAGTCAGGATCTCCAGCCAAGTTCTGGTCTGGATCTCCAGCGAAGTTCTGCTGTTTATTGTCTTGTTACATCCGTATTTATCCCAGTTGATTTTAATCCTGTCAATTTCTATTACAAAGGTTAGGGCGTTTCTTATCTCCATTCCAGGGAGTAAAGATTATGTAGCTTAAGCATGATTGTTTGTAGTGATTAACTACCCGCCTGGCACTTAGTTAAGGAGTTTCATCCCCTCCCTGACTTCAGGGAAAAATTCCTACCTGGGGAAACAACCTTTCTGGAGAGGCATCCCCTCCCTGACTTCAGGGAAAAATTCCTACCTGGGGAAACAACCTTTCTTGGAGAGGTGACCTTGGTTAAAACACACAGCGCTAAGGGGAGCAAACATATTAAGAACAGTATGCTATATACGCCAGGTCCCTTGAAACATATGCTGTGCAGATGTTTCTTTCCTGCAGCGACTGTGTCAAGCAGCAAGGATGGACCGGCTTCCGACAGTTCAAAGCTAATCCAAACCTAGAAAGGACTATGACAGTTTTCCAAGACATTAGAAACACATTTTTGCCGGCCATGATGGCTCAGTAGTTGAGCATCAACCTATGAACCAAGAAGTCATGGTTCAATTCCCGGTCAGGGCATATGCCCACATTGTGGGCTCCATCCCCCATCGTGCAGGAGGCAGCCAATCAATGATTCTTTCTCATCATTGATGTCTCTATCTCCCTCTCCCTTCTTCTAGGAAATCAATAAAAATATATATATTATTTTTTAAATATATTTTGATTTTTCACAGAGAAGAAGGGAGAGAGATAGAGAGTCAAAAACATCGATGAGAGAGAAACATCGATCAGCCGCCTCCTGCACATCTCCCAGTGGGGATGTGCCCTCAACCCAGGTACATGCCCTTGACCGGAATCGAACCTGGGACCTTTCAGTCTGCAGGCCGATGCTCTAGCCACTGAGCCAAACCGGTTTTGGCAATAAAAATATATTTTATAAGAAACACACTTTCCCCATATTGTAGGTGTTTTCACCCTTCACTGAGTGGCCAGGTTGTGCGGCCAAGGTCAGAAGGCAGGTAAGTGCCACCCAGGGAACAGACCAGTGCATGATTCAAGGACACTGAGAACTGACAACACACACACCGGGCACAAGTGATACAGCAAGAGGTGGGAAAGTGCACAAGACCTAGCCCCATGCAATGCATCAGTCCCACATGGCCAGCAGATCTACTCCACAGCTCACTGGGGCAGTGTAGCAGCAACACACCTAACCCCTCCCGGTGGGCTTGAAGGCCGTGGATGCACGCTTAAGCAGAACAAAGGAGTCTACATCAGGCCCAAATCAGGGAAAGATACTCCAGCTGATATCCTCAGGACTGGCTTGAGGGCTTTTTATTTCCCAGTAAGAAAGTGTTTGGGACCAAAGGCCACTGTTTTTATTAAAGACTAGAGGCCTGATGCACGAAATTCGTGCAAGAGTAGGCCTTCCTTCCCCTGGCTGCCAGCATGGGCCTCCCTCTGGCACCCAGGACCTGGGCCTCCCTCTGGCCACTGGCAGACACCCAGGATCCAGGCTTCCTTCACTGCCCCGCCTTCGACCGGAGGGTCATCCAAAAGGACGTCCAGTCTAATTAGCATATTATGCTTTTATTATTATAGATAATTTTTAACTTTATTAAATGAATCTTAAGCATTCTCATCAAAATAATAATGATGAAAGTGCCTGTGTAGACTCTGTGAGGTGATAGATGTGCTAATTGCCAAGGTTACTCTTGTCCTGCGCATGGGGCAAGAAGCTGTGCATAACTGCCTTTCCCAACAGAAACTTACATGGCAAGACGAAGAAGAAAGCACTATTCACACTATTAATGTGTTTTTACAAAGGAGTAAAACTAAAACACTTGAATTCCCAATACTTCTAAGGTTTTAAGTTATAATATACTTAAACTATATTTGTTTTACCCCTTTTTCATTTTCCCACACCTTTATAACTGACAATAAGAGATTTTGAATGTTTTCACAAAAAGTTTTAAAGATCAGAGGTCAATCATAATATTCCCATTGATTATGATGGTGCCAAGCAAAGACTGCCTACATACTTCTAGCGTTGGCATTGTCTGGGAGGAACAGTTTTAAGTACCAAATAGTTTACAAGATAAAGCATTTGCAGTTGTCTCAATATTGACCTTGATATTCTTCCTTTTGGGTTAAGCATATAACTAAGTGACTTTAGAGTATAAATGAACATTTTCCCAGTGAAATAATTTGTGTGTGTGGCATATTTACAAGTCCAGGGAGAGAAAACAGTGATGGTTTTTTTGACCCAGAACACTGACTTGTGAGCTGAAGTAATGGGAATTCTCTCAGTATGTGTTCCATCATGCAACCTGTTAGTTAGCAATTGTTTACTAATAGTCCACTATGTATATAGAAGAAAATATAGAATTACATGCCATGGGCCCCACTTTCAAGGAATTTGCAATTTAATTAGAAAATAAAAACATATTCATTAATCTGTTCAATAAATATTTGGATACCTAATATGTGCCAGGCATCAGGCAAACACTTGGGATACATAAAAGGACAAAATATACAAAGAATGCTGCCTCATAGAACTTGCATTCCACAGCAATAAAAAAAAATGTAGAGCTAAGTGAAAAATGATGTGGATCAAAAAAAAAGAGAGAGAAATAGTAAGGGCTTGAGAGGTTACGGGAAGTTATTGGAGAACATAGAATTTGAGCTAAATCACAGCTAGTAGAACTATATATGGAGTATGCATAGAATAAAATTATTATAAATTTTCCCATGGCATTTGATGTTCAAATACTCTTTTGCTTTGAAAAAATGCATTTATAAATACAGCAAAAAAGTTTTCAGACACTAATCTATGCTTTAAAATTGTTTCTGTATTTCTACTAAAATATCCACATAGCAGCATTGCAAGGGAGACAGCCATCCTAAAATTCTCTGCTTATTAACTGAGTGGCAGATATTGACCAAAGTAATTTCCATTGGCTAAGTTCTTCCCCTTCAAAAGGCAAAGTCTCAGGCTATGGCCTTAAATCATTCTTTCTCAATATGAACACTCAACTTCTCTCTTCAAATGAGTGCAAACTTTTGGTACAATTGAGAGAATGAATTCCTGGAAAGAACTACTCTTGTTTATCCAAACATGTATATGTCATACGGATTGAATTATCCATGATCATCAAGCCAAAAATGGCCTTTCTCTTGTCAAAAAAGAGCTAATCTCTAAGATTTCCAGTTTCTGAAGTTGAGAAATATATTTAGCTATTGAATATATTTACAGAGTAGTATTTAAATGCACATTTACATTTTTATTTTTTATTACTCCAGTTTCATACTTGCCTTCAACACCAACCTCCCTAAAGTCATAAATTCCTTGGTGGGGGGAAAAACACCAAAAAACTTCTTTAGGGATTCTTTTCTATTTCTAAAATAAAACTGTCATTCTTGGCTTTTGGTCATTTATATCCCATGTATTCATAGATAATTTGTTGGAAGAGATATTGAACTAAAATGAATCGTGTAGTGCTTTCCACATGGTAGGTATTTAGTAAGTGACTATTACAGTCCTACATGATTCTTAACTGCCTTTAAATCACAGAATCTGATCATATTTGACTAAAACAATAGGGTTTTATTTGATCACACATCAAGAAGTAAAGTGACAAGGTATATCTGATATTAAATCAGTGGACAGAACTGTGCTTCAGCTGCTCTGTGACTCTCTGGTCCTCATCTCATGGTTGCAAGATGGCTGCAGCAGAGCCAAACATCTTGTCCTCACAGAACATCAATAGCAGGAAAGGACAGGGGCGCTTCCTATCTCTTTGTTCTCTTTCTTAGTCTCTTTCTCACTCTCTGTTTTTAATTCATAAAGAAGTTATTTCTTGGAGTGCTCTCTAGCATGCTTTCCTCCAGTTTCCATCAGCCCAAATTGCATTGTGTATCCATGCCCCAGCTACAAAAGAGGTTGAGAAAGCAAGTTCAACTTCTGTAGCAGGAGGTAGGCTCTGTTTGGGGGGGGGGGGGGGGGGGAGATTGAAAAAATGGTTGTAGGTTGGCGTAAATGCTTTTACCAACTATGAAAATGTATAAATCCACGAGACGTTAGAAAATATTTTTTATTGCTATCAGAGAGGAAAGGAGAGATAGAAACATCAATGATGAGAGAGAATCATTGATTGGCCGCCTCCTGCACATCCCCTACTGGAGATCAAGCCTGCAGTCCAGGCATGTGCCCTGACCAGGAATCTAACTGTGACCTCCTGGTTCATAGGTCATTGCTCAACCATTGAGCCACACTAGCCAAAACCCACAAGACTTTTTAAAAAATCCCTATTAGACCTATATAGTCTGTATCACCCATTTGTTTTGATTTGAGTAATGATCTTATTTATAACATTTTCCCTTATATCTGTATCTCTATGTCCATAGAAATTTATTTCAAAAAATTATTTTGCATTTCAATAATGAGATCAGCTATTTCTATGCTTCTGTCACTTCATATCCTTTTTTCAAGAAGAAAGGCTATTTTCTGACACTTCTACATTTTTATTGGGTTTGACCATCTCCTCATTGTGCAACCTGTCGTGTATATATTTATATTTCCCAAGTCTTCTGAAGTTAGTAACTTTCATAATATGAATTTTACATTGTTGTTCCTCAGCCTTTACATTTATATTTTTAGTTTATTATAGTTTTTCTTTATATTTAATTTTTCCATTTTTTAAAACTCTTCTGGCTTTATGGCACATTTGTCTTTTCTATACTAGCTTTCTTATATATGTTATCTCTCTACTATCTGACCCTTCATGTTAAAATTCTTTATCTTGATTGTGGTTGGTAGCACAAATCTATACATGTAATAAAATGTCATCATTTTATATACACATATTCAATAGAGCATAACAACTGGTGACGTCTGAGTAAGATCTGTAGTTTAGTTAATTGTCTTGTGCCAATGCCAATTTCTTGCTTTTAGTATACAGTTGACCCTTGAACAATACAGGTTTGAACTGTGTAGATCCACGTTTATGTGGATTTTTTAAGCTGTAATTGCATTTTCATTTGCTCTTTTATGACTTTTGAAATAATATTTTTTCTATCTTACTTTACTGTAATACAGTATAACATACAAAATATGTATTAATTTGATAGTTTATATTTTCGGTAAGGCTTATAGTAGGCTATTATTAGTAGTAACATTTGGAGGTAGTCAAAAGTTATACTCGATTTTCAACAGGGCAGGGGTTTGTCATCCATAACCCCAACATTGATCAATGGTCAGCTGATCAATGGTCAAATGTTACAGTTGAAGGGAGAAGCCTATTAAAGGGTATACAGGACTTCTCAATACACTTTTGTATACTTACTTCAAAAAAAATTTAAGAGATTCTCTTATTCCCACCTTTCTTCATATTGAGCATGTTTAGGCCAATAAATTTAAAAGGTTTATACACTCAAAGAGTGTATAAATTATCTCATTAAAAAATTCCAAGGCTCTCTCCTATGATAGTAAAGTTTTATTATAATAGAACCCTATAATAATAATAAAGTTCTTTTAACTACATTGCTTTCTTTTCACATAATGCTGTAAGAAAAAAATTCCCATTGATAGCATTGTAACAACCTATTAATAAATATAGTACTGTTTTTTAAATTATTTAATTAATTTTACTCCAAAGTATATAGGTCAGTGGTCAGCAAACCCCGGCTCGCGAACCACATGTAGCTCTTTGGCCCCTTGAGTGTGGCCACGAAGTTTCAATTGCACTGTACGTGCACGCCCACACGTGGTATTTTGTGGAAGAGCCACACTCAAGGGGCCGAAGTTTGCCGACCACTGATATAGGTAAATATGGCGGACAAATAATTTATAATTTTCCCCAACTTTTTCAGTTTTTCTTTCAAATTGACTGTATCACACATTTGTTCTTCCAATATGATTTTTGAACTGTGCTCAGCATGGCCAGGGGTGAACCTGAGGAGGGGCAGTGAAGAATTAAAGAAGACAGACAAGAGAATACAGCTGGGGCCAGGTGGGACACTGTCCTCAGATGGAGAGACAGTGACCCAGCCTGTAAGCCGAGTC
The DNA here is from genome assembly GCF_014108235.1 of Myotis myotis. Lineage (NCBI taxonomy): Eukaryota > Metazoa > Chordata > Mammalia > Chiroptera > Vespertilionidae > Myotis > Myotis myotis. The sequence continues at coordinate 64,612,011 of NW_023416379.1, read as the reverse complement.
TTTATTTTATAGTCAGATCCCAGGAGACAAAGTAAGGGTGTGGTCAAGATGTTTACAATGTTCTCATGAGTTTCGAATCTACTTAATTACATGCACCTGAGAACTCTATCAAGCTTTGTTTTGGCAGCATTTGCTGCGCCTCTCGCAGCCTACATCACTCAGCCACCTGGGACCACAGGTTCGGGCCATAAGGTCAAGCTTACAACCATAGCCTTTGGCTATAATTGTGCTGGGAGGGCTTTGCCCTTCAAGCTGGGACCTGCACGTGGCTTTGCCACGAGAGGACCGTGCCCTCTCTTTAGTCCAAGGTTTGAACCTGTCCAAATGCTGTAGTCGCTCTCCACAGATTTTATCTTTGCTTCTCCTAAAATATTTAAGCTCTGTACTCTTTTTTTGTATCTTTGTGCCTACCTCCCGCACTTATTCCTGATTTTTAACTACCTATTTGTTATTTCTTTATCATTTGTAATCTTATTGATAAAAAATATGTTCCCTTTTGTTGTCCCTTCAGTAAATAATTCTTAGCCATCTTTTCTGTGTAGATACTGGACAGGACACCCAAGGGAAAACAGTACCATTTTCTGAAAAGCTAAGCCCAGTGAAGAGATAGGAAATACAGGTACTCAAATACAAATGAGATGCTTCTCATAATGCCTCATGTGCAGGCATGGATACCCCCATTTTTACTGTAATTCATTTTGTCTTCCTCTGAAGTTCCACCTGCAAGGCAACAATACAACAAGTATCTGACCCCAATCCTGTTTATACTTTTGTCCACTATAGTTATTTCAGTAAGACCTTTACAAAGTGCTCAGTCTTTCTTGAAGGAAAAAGTTTTTTAAAAGCCCTGGCATTTAGGAATTGAAGTCCTGGCTTCACCTGGACTTGGTGTGTGAGTTTGGCTTACTTAGCTTTTTCTAAACTTCAATTTACTCAACTGTAAAATAATGGGAATAATAATACAGAGCTGTTCTGAGAAATATGTGGAAAGCATAATTTATGGAAAGCACTTAGTACAATACCAAAAATTAGTCAGCACATTCCTATGATTCCTATGTATATTATCTTTTTATTCTTTTTTAATTTTCAGTATCATTGACTTTTAGAGAATCATTTTATTCATTCAATGAATAATATTTATTCAGTGTTAATCAAGCAGTATCCACTTTCCCTGTAAAAATCCTTTCATTTCAAGTATAGATCCTCCTTCAAAAACGCTATTGTATTTCATACATTGGGAGCAAGAATTTAATTCCTATTATCTTTATTTCTTTTTTGTCTTGGAGTTTATATATTTCTGGCTCACTGCTGCCTTTTATGGCTATCTAATCTGTGTGTGTGGGGGGGGGGGGGGTACAAGTGTGTTTGTGTTGGCAGAATAGAGGGAGAGAAGGGAGATCACCCCTCAATCTGAATAGTTTTCCCTTTGATTGTATATTTTTTGTCCATATCATGGAGATTAGTGGTGATATACACCATATTAGAAGCTTTATCTCAAGTGTCCTGTGCATATTGGGTTTGAGAGCTCACATTTTCAGATTATAATATAAGTATTGCTACTTAGTCTCCTAAAGCAGTAATTTCAACACGAGTGCCCCAAGAATTTTTAAAAATTGCAATACCTGCCTATTTAGTCAGGGGCACTGATCTCTTTTACCTTAGATTGTCAAATAAAAAAGTAACAAAAGCCAACACAATAATAGCCTTCTGGTGTGAATGAATCAAAATTATACCTTTTGTTGTCATATTGGGGCGGGGGGGGGAGGAAAGTATTTTTTTGTGTGTCACAGAATTTTAGTAATTAGTTTACATGTGCCAGGAGATGAGAAAGGTTAAAATCATTGTCCTAAAGTATCCCCCAGCTCATAGAATTAGAAGAGTGACCATGGAGCCATTTCAAATCCTTGTAGGATGTGACCAGAATGAAGAAGCCCCGCCAACCAGGAATCACCATATGCCTCATGAATTTTCTTTTTTATTGATAATGACTCAAAAATAAAGCAGATGGTTTTTAACTATGCCACCAACCAGCAAAACTCCAAATACAGAAAATAAATATCAGGGATCCCTTTAGAGGATAATTTAAAGCACAAGTAAATTCCAAAAAAGCCAGCAGCAAAATTGAAATAGTAGGAGGACCAGTGATGTGTGTGGAGAGTCAGAGAATGAATTCGTTGAGTGTTGCCTCTAGAATCTCAGGAGCATGTAAGCCTCCCAAAGACAGAATGGCCCAAGAAAGGACTCAATAGAATGTCCCTTATTAGTGGTCTCTAGAAATATTCCTCTAAAAATCAGACCTCATTCCTCCTTACCTACTGCAGAAGATCCCCTTTGGATGTCTTCTTCAGAAATCACTTGATTCTGTAAAAGCACAGGTGGATGTAAAGTCATTGAGCTTAACCTTCAGGGCCCCTCACTTAAGCTTCATGGCCCTTGTACCAAATTTTCTATTGTAATTATTAATTCTTCAGAAAGAATGCTCCCTAAATGGTATATGTTTTAGGCCTCACAAAGCATGCATCCACCCCCAATTGTCAAGGATAGAAATGCATTTAAATGAACTCAAGTAACCCATCTCTCATGGGGTCTTTCTTATTTCTACTCCTCTCACTGTGTCCATTCCATTTTTCCACCCTCTGCAAAACAGTTTTCCTGCCTGCGCGTGGGTCCCTGGCCTTACTAGGTCTCTGGGCTTGCCTGCCGTTTGGCTAGCAGTGGTGCTAAGTTTGGCTCCAATTCTACAGGAACTTTCAAACCAAATCCCGACAGGCAAGTAACTGACTCCTGTCCCTTTGCTCCAGTTCTAAATTCTTCAGAGAGGGACCTGACAGTCCAGCTCGGAGCAGTTGTCACCTCCATCCCATCAGCTCTGACTGGGCTAACTGGGGGGTCCTATCATGGGCCAAAAGAACGATTTCTTGGGGATGGGAAGACAGATCATCTAAGGAGAGTGAGGAGTGTGAGTGGGTTGGCATGAATGTTATGTCTACTATATTTAAGCAGGAAGTTGACTCAGTGTTTTCAGTCTCCTTAAGATATACCAATAACTGAACAAATGGCTTGGTTGTGTGTGTGTTTTTTCACTGTGATTCACATAGTGCTCAGAAACCTGTTTTCCTGGCTTTTTATATTTCTAACTAGAGGCCCGGTGCACAAAAATTTGTGCACTCGGGGCGGGGGGGGGGGTCCCTCAGCCCAGCCTGTGCCCTCTCGCAGTCTGGGACCCCTCGGGAGATAACGACCTGCTGGCTTAGGCCTGCTTCCGGGTGGCAGAGGGCAGACCCAATCCCTAGGTGCAGCCCCTGGTTGGGCTCAGAGCAGGGCCGATTGGGGAGTTGGGGCGCCACCCCCTGTCATGCACAGAGCAGGGCGGATTGGGAGGTTGTGATGCCACCCTCAGTCACACTCAGGGTAGGGCCGATTGGGGGGTTGGGGCACCGCCCCCTGTCACACTCAAGGCAGGGTCGATGGGGAGGTTGCAGCGCCACCCCCTGTCACGCACAGAGCAGGGCCAATCAGGGGGTTGGGGAGCTCCCCCCTGTCACACACAGAGCAGGGCCCATCAGGGTGTTGGGGAGCTCCCCCCTGTCACGCACAGAGCAGGGCCCATCAGGGGGTTGGGGAGCTCCCCCCTGTCACTCACAGAGTAGGGCCGATAGGGGAGTTGGGGCACCGCCTCCTGTCACACACAGAGCAGGGAGGATCAGGGGGTTGGGGCACCGCACCCTGTCACACTCAGGGCAGGGCCGATGGGGAGGTTATGGCTCTACCCCGTCACACACAGAGCAGGGCCCGTGGGGGGCTGTTGGGGCGTCGCCCTCTATCACCCACAGAGCAGGGCCGATCAGGGGGTTGGGGCGCCGCCACTGTCACACTCAGGGCAGGGCCGATGGGGAGGTTATGGCTCTACCCCGTCACACAGAGAGCAGGGCCCGTGGGGGGGGGGGGGGGTTGGGGCTCTGCACCCTGTCACACACAGAGCCGCAGGGCAATCAGGGGGTTGGGGAGCTCCCCCCTATCAGGCACAGAGCAGGGCTGATCAGGGGGTTGGGGTGCCTTCCCCTGTCATGAACAGAGCAGGGCCGATAGGGAGGTTGTGGCCCCGCCCCCTGTCACACACAGAGCCACAGGGCCATCAGGGGGTTTGGGCGCTGCCCCCTGTCACGCTGATCCTGGTGCTGGGAGGCCTCACGGCTCCGCTGATCCCGGTGCTGGGAGGTATATTACCCTTTTACTATATAGGATAGAAGCCTGGTGCATGGGTTGGGGCCAGCTGGTTTGCCCTGAAGGGTGTCCTGGATCAGGGTGGGGGTCCCCACTGGGGTGCCTGGCCAGTCTGGGTGAGGGGCTGAGGGCTGTTTTCAGGCTGGCGGGTGACTGAAGCTCCCAACCGCTCCTTTTTTTCTTTTTCTTTTTAATTCTGGGCCAGCTTTAGCTCTCAGGCTTGGCTCCAGCTCTTAGGCCTCCGCTGCTGAAAGCAGGTTTCTGGCCTTTGTTTACCTTCTGTATTTGAAACAATGTTGCGATCCTGCTGGCTGAAGCCCAGGACTAAAGCAGGTTTCTGAGGTTTTGTTTAGCTTCTATATTTGTAACATAGTTGCTTAGAGTTGCAGCTCAGAGGCCGGCAGCGGCAGGCGGGGAACGTTGGAGTCCTCCGTCACTGAAGCAAGCAAGCCTCATGTTCTCTTCCAGCTGCCTGGCTGCCGGCCGCCATCTTGGCTGGCAGTTAATTTGCATATCGCCCTGATTAGCCAATGGGAAGGGTAGCGGTCATACGCTAATTACCATGTTTCTCTTTTATTAGATAGGATGATTTTCAAATTTCTCAGCAAAACACTTTTTAACTTTCAAAAAACATTTTTGCTAATTTATAGAATATTGCATGAGCTCATTCTAGTCCTATAGCACCCATCCAGTCACCCTGTTAGGCTAGGGGGGAAAATCTAACCAGTATCTTTTTTACATCTAAAAACAGTAATGTATGTTTGTTTTTCTCTAAACTAAATACCTTTGCACTGGTATTAATAGGAATATAGCCCAAAAAGAGAAATGGTGTTGGTAGCACCTTATGGCTGTCAATTAGACTTGATCGATTTTGTGTGTATAAACACACCCTATAGTGTGCAAAGATTGTATTTCTTAGCAAGCAGGTATGTCTAAAATATGTTAGATAGGAATGTAGGAAAGGCCTGATCCAGACTTCTAGAACAATCAGCTTTTTTTGTACACCCATGCTGCATAGCCATAGAGAGACCACATTTTTCCAAACCCTTCCTTACATGTTAATCCTTATGAGCAAGTTACCAGAGAGCTCAAAATAAGCAGGGTCAAACAACTGTGTTCTCAGTAAGCAAGATGTGTCATCCTAACACCGTAAGTCATACCCACTTTTGAAACAGGTATTTCTTTGATCCAATAGTGTTTTCTCAATAATGGATTTCTAAAATTTACATAATTTTATGTAAAATGTTTGCATAGATTGCAAAATATATTTCTCATTTATCCCCATGCATTTTATTGAAAAGATTTTAAAAGACTTAGGGAAAGGCAAATTTAGCTGATGAGAGAGCCAGCTAGATAACCATTCTGAGAAATAATAATTTAAAACAATTTAAATAGCTCAATGGTAAGAAGGGGAAATAATAGGTAGACCCAAAGAAGACTGGACAATATCTCCCTGGAGAACAAAGTAGGGCATTGTTTCCTCTCTATATAGGTATTTCTGTAACAAATACTTCCTTAAAGTGTTTTTATTTCATTTTATTTTATTAAGGTATTTTTTAATTCAAAAAAATAAATTTCTTTAAAATTATTGGTGAATATGGGTAACATAAAAAATTACAGCTGAGTATATCAAATATTTCAATTTATAGTACATAAATAATTATAAGTTTTGTGTATTATAAATAAATAGCAAAAGTATAAGCTTTCTTTCAACCACCACTTACTCCTACTTTGTAGTTGGTCTCAGTTCATATTCATCTTTTTTACTGGCATTGCAGCGGGGTTGCTCAACACCCAAATACAAAGCTCTGCCTGGACCCTGCTTCTCATGCTCTGAATTCTTGCATCTCAACATAACATTCTCTATGTGCTTTACTCTTTCCTTGTTCCTATGCCCTTCCCCTTGTACTCTACACCTGCCTGAAATGCAGCCGGCACGCTGGCTTCCTCTGTACCATGTGAAAGCACTTCCAGTGCTACTGGCTCTCTGTGTTGCTCCTTTTCTTTTGATCATTGATAAAGTATTCATGTGTCATCAGTATTAGACAGGACACAAAGCTACTTAGTACAAATATAAAATAAATGACTAACTACTATCCTAGTAGCCTTACTACTTCACGCCAATTCCAAACCACCAAGCTTTTCCTCAGAAGCAATGTTTGCTCACAGAAAATCTGGGTCAGTGCCTGACCTTAGGTAAGCCGCTTGTCTTTTCCTTATCTCAGGTACTTTCCTGTGGTATTAGCCCAGTTTGTTGCGAAATAACTGGATATTCTCACATGGTAACACTTATTAAACATTAAAATGTTAGCAGTAGCCAGAGCTTGAATCAATTGGACTTTATGAAGCCATGCAGAATTATTTGAAAATGCTAGTTCCTATCAGTCATTACATAATTTTGTTGCGCACACACACACACACACACGCACACACACACACACACGTACCAAAAGTCTTAGCTAGGTTTTAGGTCTAACTTGGACATATAAATGCTATCATACTATAAACTTACATCATTTGCATGTTTAATTATATATATTTTTCATTTATTTATTTTTGTAAATTTTGAAAAATAAAATTTCATTTTTGATATTTTTTGTTGTTTCAGTCATTTACCACCTTCTGTCAGAAGGACTGATAGGCATTCCATGGAAATGGAAAGACTGGAGTCCTAAGATTTACACAGAGCTTTTTCCATCTGAGTCCATATTTGAACATTGTTTCTATTAGTCAAGTTCCTGCTATGTTGGAGAACCACTCCCATGAGAAATATTTCATGTCTTTGACCCAGGAAACATTTGTTGACTCCCTTTTACCTTTAGGGTCTACAGTACATTGCTTATATTTCTTCAGTTAATCCTTACAGTGTCTCTGAAGGTGGATATCACAATTCTTGCTTTGTAGATAAGGAACCTGGAGCCTAAAGTAGTGGAGTGACTTTACCATGATACTAATGTAAGTGAAAACCTGGACCTGAATCCCAAATCCTCTGGATCTGGATCTCAGGTTCTTTTCCTGCCATTGTGTTGTCACTCTCCTTTTTGGCATTCTATAAAGAGACTCCGTTGTCATTCAAGCGTGTATATATCTAAAAGTCATCATGAAAATGTATACTGAAAGATAGACTTGGCCAAAATACAGAAAATTAATAGGCAAACTATCACATATATACAATCTCCCTTATCCGCCATAATTAAAGGAATTAAGTGGAATTAATGGATTCACTACAAAATATTAGACCTGTCTCAGGGTTATACAATGGTCTTGTCACAATCATACTCTCTGTAAGACTCAGTGCATTATCTCTTTGAAAGACTAATCCCCATGCTGAGTTCTTTTGATCCCAAACAGGATGTTTTGCCATCTAGAAAACCATCACTACTGTGATGCCAGTTGGAGACATGTCATGAACACTTGGCCCCAATTCCAAGGCCAACAGTATTTTGAAATTAGGACATATCATTTACTTAGTTGCTGCCTACATACTTTCCCACTGACAACTGGAGATTACTAATAATGTCTTCTACACATATGTGTCCTCATCCAGGAAGATTTCAAGTCATCCTATCAGTGTGTAGCAGTCATTTAACTGTCTGATTTTAAGTCCCCAGAATCTTTCATGTGGGGCAATTGGAAGAGAAATATTGTTTTTCTCCAGAGAAGGGCTACTGTACACTGCTCCTCTGTGTGTGTTGATGGAAACTGCAGAGCACATCCATTTAAAGTGAAGAGATAAAGGCTGGTGTTTCTAACCAGCCTTGGAACCAAACAAAAATGGCAAATTGAAGATCTAAACCTAGCTATCCACTCTTTCAGTCACTTCCTGGTACATATTGTTGTGTCAGCTTTACTGTTGTATGGTAATAACAAACAATGTGTTGAACATGTGCTATATGCTGGGCACTTTATTAAACTGGGAGATTAATTGTTCTAGCCGTGCTTCACAATAGCTATTATTAACCCCATTTTATAAACAAAAATACTAAGACTCAGATAACTTAGATAACTTTGCCAAATGTCACTGTGAAATGTCAGGGCTGAAACTGTATCTGTCTGACCCCAGAGTCTCCATGTTTACAACTTTATTATGCCACTCCATAATCATCATGCTGATTCTCATTCCCTCTCCTCTCTTTATTTCAGCCACTTCTCTCTTCGTCCTCCCCTATGAGGATCTACTAAAAAGAAAACACAAAAAAGGTGATACCAATGTGTGTTAATAGTTAGACACATAGGTCTGACTCCAAAGCATACCTTAGTCAGGTCCTTTAATTCAGTTTAAATCTTGCCATGCATCCAAATCATCAGTCAATTAATTTAAAAACATGGAAACAGTTGCAGAACTCAAACTGTGCCATTATCTAACTATAGTGCCCAAGGACCTTGAACTTCATGATCTGTATCATCAACATTCTCAATACCACTCAAAGCATATTAGAAAATCCTTCCTTGATATGGAAAACTACTTAAGCCTCTTTGTTCTTGCCATCTTTCTTTTGAATGATCTCAAATTATTTGCCCCCAAAATATAATTAAATTTGTTTCTGTCTAGCCTTTATGAAATTAATCTAACCCATTAAGCTCTGACACTGATACAAGGCACAAATTGCATATAATTGAATGATAAATATATGTGTGTACATAGACTTGAAAGAAAATAGTATTAAAATATGTATGTAAATCAGCATCTGCTTTATGAAGTAAAATAAATTTCTAAATGTTAATCTAATTAAATTTATCAGGCAAAATTGGCTTGACTTTGCTTTCTCAAAGTAACTCACAACTTTTTATACTTATTTTTGAAAGATGATCTTAAGAAAGCATAACTTTGGTTTTGTTCTGTTTAATGGTTATTTAACTTCGAATACTTGCTATTTAAAGCTCTGAGTCTTTCTTGCCAGCCTGTTCCAACTCTCTGAAATCATAGGCTAATTTAAAAAGAAGCACAGAATGTTGTACAACAAGGGGAATCTGAACCCAATCCACTCCACTTTGGTGAAACCAATCTGGAGTATTGCTTTGTTTGGTTTAGAGTGCACTTAAATGAAAACACAGAAAATGGAAGCATGTTCCAAACAAAGCCAACAGGGAGGTGGAGGGATTTTAAAACATTTGTCAAGAGGAATAATTGAAGGGACCTACGATGTTTAATCCAAAGAAGAGAAATTGCAACGGGAATAGAGTAGCCATTACCAAATAATTGAAAAATTCTTATATGAAAGAGCCATTTAGATCTGTTATTTTAGACTTAAAGGAACAGAACCAGAACCAATCCACAGACCACCACCTAGAGTTGCCTGGGCTGTGTCCCGCACAAGGACATACAGCCAAGGGGTTAAATGAGGACCGAAATTCTGCCCATATTCCTTTGGCCAAGCCCTGTGGCCTGGATTAGACTGTAGAATGGTAAAGGCCCTTTTTGGAAATTGGTCTGTCTACAGGGAGTGCCTTTTCCTAATTTACACAAAAGCATTGTGTGTGCCATGTAGGCGCTGATTTCAAGTTCATACAATGAAAACATTTCTATTAGTCATCAGTTTTCATAAGAAAATGGACTTCCTCAAAAATTAGTGAGTACTTGGACCTTTAAGGTTCAAACAATTAGATGGCCACTTAATAGAAATTCATGATACAGGAAAGCCATTAACACATTAAGCGCCCAGTCAGTCAACGGTGACTGACACTATACTTTCCATCCAGAAGAAAAAACAGGCTGGGCGCTTAACGTGTTAATCAAAGGTAGCCTGGGAAGGACAGGATCTGAGAATCCCAACACTGGCAGAGGCTGTTAGAGTGGGCCTACCTGGAATGGGAGGAAATGGATTCAGCAGGTGCCACATTGCATTCAGTGAGTATTGTGACAGGCAGCAGGTGACTCTGCAGTTGCGACTAGCATCAAGAAGAACCAGGCAAAGGTAGCAAGTAAGTGGAACACAATCATAGGAAAGACAGCAAACAGCAACCTCTAGAAATACAGCTAAATGGATGGCAGTCTACATCAGAAAGATAATGTCTGTTGGCAGAAGAACTCCTAAAAAAAGGTGGTGCTCTAATGTTTGTGAGGATGTGGTTGGAATTTAAACTGGTACGGCCACTATGGAAAACAGTATGAAGATTCCTCAATAAATAAAAAATAGAACTACTGTATGATCCAGCAATACCACTTATGGATACATATCCAAAGGAAATTATATCAGGATCTTGAAGTGATAGCTGCACTCCCATGTTCATTGCAACATTATTCACAATCGCCAAGACATGGAAACAATCTAAATGTCCACTGTCAGCTGAATGGATGAAGAACATATGGTATATGTATACAAAGGAATATTATTCAGTCATAAAAAAGAAGGAAACCCTGGCATTTAAGACAACATGAATGAACCTTGAGAGCATTATATTGAATGAAGTCAGACAGAGAAAGACAAATAGTGTGTGATATTACTTATATGTGGAATCCTAGAAAGCTGAACTCATAGAAGGAGAGAATAGAATGGTGATTCCATGGATTAAATGGAGGTGCTAGTTCTTTCCTTGAAAATATGAGGTGACCATTAGGAGGACAGTTGGTGGAACAATGAGGACTCTGCACTCAGGACAGTAGACACTGACAGTGACTCAAACATCAGTCAGACCAACCCTGAGCCAATGTGTACCAACTCTCAGGGTAGTTACTTGAAAGCTAGAAAACCTGTTCTTTTCAAGAGTATTGCTCTCAAATGATTAAAACATAAAAGGGAAAAATTAACACAAGAGAAAACTGAATCAGGAGGGAAGTAACCATCATCTTCTATTGAGCATTTGATTTTTAAAAATCTATGCATTATAGATTTGGGGCAATTTTGGTCAAATGGTACAAACTTTCAGCTGTAAGAAGTTTGGGGATCTAATGTACAATATTGTGACTATAATGATACTGTATTATTTATCTGAAAGTTGCTGAAAGAGTAAACCCTAAATAGCCTCACAATCACAAAAACAAAAATATAACTGTGTAAGGTGAAGGATGCGTTAACTAAAAAAATAAATACATATAAAAATAAATTTAAAATAAAAAAATTTTAAATGTGGTGTTTTGTAGGACCCGAGGAGAATGAGGCAACTCTTATTTCCCAGGGAAGATACATAATGAAAACAGAGATTCAAGCACAAGAAACAGTGTCAAGAGCCAGTTTCTGACCCAAGCTTAGCCTCCACTATAAGTACCATAAAACTCTCGGTTAGAGTTAGCGTTCACCAACGAACAGGACTTTGGAAGAGGTCAGGTCGAGTCTTCGCGGGTGTTGAACCAGAATTCCTTTTAACCTCACCATCTGGGGAACTGAGCTTGGGGCAGACTGACACTGCAGGTGAGGGTCAAGTGGCTCTTACCTGAAGAAGAGAGCAGCCTATGATATCAGGGAAGCAAGAGCATGGGGATAATTCATTTATTAGGTCAGTGTTTAAACTACAGGGTCTTGTCAGTATTTCCAACCTTTAAATACCCCAATTCTGTATTAATATATGAACTTTTTGCAGTGAGATTTTCCATTTTTACATGTACTTTAGACAAATGCATGAATGTCTTCTCTTCCGTGGGTTTCCTTGCTCATCTTTTATAAGCATAGCACTTGTAAAGACAGAGCATTTTGGCACAGCCTTTTTGACATTTAGTCACTTCAAGATGTAAAACTTGAAAAGAAATATTAAAGAGGGTGATATGCTTAAGTAATGAGCCTAAGAGATGCTGGCCCTCTGTGCCACCCTTCACGATGTTCCCCACTGGGTGAGTGAGACTCAATGTCAGGTTAGGGTGAACATGGGTTCAGTGCAACTTCCAGACAGCTCGGGCTCCAGGGGTTTGGTGAGTGTCAGGAAGAGAATGCAGATGGCTTTTGGGTAAAGAACTTGACATTTTAAGAAGTTGAGAATTTAATGGTCTGCTCTTTAGGGAATATCGAAATGTCCCCTCTCTCATATTGCTGCATTGAAAAGTCCACAGCATCAAATTGGCCATATCCATTTTACTTGCACATGCTCATTCTGTAAAATACAACTATTTCTGATTTGCTGGCATTATAATTATAATTTTGAATATTTAAAAAAACATTAAAATTTGGAATCATGGGATAATTATTACATTGAGTTATCAGAGAACTGGATTTCTGCTGTGAACACATGACTTCAGGAGAACCTTGCTACCCATTGACTTATTTTATAACTTTTATTATTTCCATGCTGATATGCCTAAGAGTTTGGCAAAAAAATATAATAACTTCCTCATCTTTATTAAAATGCATTCAAATATTTAAAGCCATCACTCATTTTTAGACCAATTTATCATAATTCTATTGTCCTGAAAATGGTATATATATATTTTAATTTTATCGATTTCAGGGAGGAAGGGAAAGGGAGAGAGAGAGATAGAAACATCAATGATGAGAGAGAATCATTGATTGGCTGCCTCTTTCACGCCCCCCATTGGGGATCGAGCCCACAACCCCGGGCATGTGTTCTTGACCAGAATAGAACCTGGGACCCTTCAGTCTGCAAGCTGATGTTCTATCCACTGAGCCAAACCGGCCAGAGCATTATAGTATATTTTTAATGCACTTTTATCTAACATGTAACCATTGGAAATTTTATACCCAGGGAAAAATATATATAATATATAACCCAGTAATGCACATTTTTCTGTTCGTTTTTAAATTTATCTTTATTGTTGAAAGTATTACAGGTGTCCCCCCTTTTCCCCACATTGACCCCCTCCACCCTGTTCCCATCTTCTCCCTAGGCCTTCCCTGCACTACTGTCTGTCCATGACAGATTTTTTTGCGTATGTCATTATAATGACTAGAATTCTATATATAATGCATAGATTTTTTAAAAATCAAAAACTCAATAGAAGATGATGGTTATTTCCCTCCTGCTTCAGTTTTCTCTTGTGTTAATTTTTCCCTTTTATGTTTTAATCATTTGAGAGCAATACTCTTGAAAAGAACAGGTTTTCTAGCTTTCAAGTAACTACCCTGAGAGTTGGTACACACTGGCTCAGGGTTGGCCTGACTGATGTTTCACATACAGTTTGAGTCACTGTCAGCGAGTGTCTACTGTCCTGAGTGCAGCGTCCTCATTGCTCCACCAACTGTCCTCCTAATGGTCACCTCACGTTTTCAAGGAATTAACTAGCACCCCCATTTAACAGAAGCCTGGAGCATCACAAGTAGAACTTCTTTTTTTCAGTTACAGTTTGTAGACAATATCATCCTGGATTAGTTTCAGATGTACAACAAAGTGACTAGAAAAGTATGTGCTTTGCAGAGTGGCCCTCCTGCTGCTTCAGGTACCACCTGGCCCTGTACACAGTTATCATGAAATGACTGACTCTGTTCCCGCTGTTGTAACCTGCAGATGTGACTGTTCTGTAATTACTCAGCTGTACTGCTTAATCCTTTCCCCCTTTTCACCCGAGAGGGACTTCTTCATTAAATTGTTTTTTAAAATTTTGGAACAGGAGGTAATTTAAATACCTATCATTTCTATAGTTTTATGTCCAATTTTTTATTTGACCATGTAACATATCATGACTGATTATGCACAGCCTAGCAGGAAATTCTGGGAAATAAATCAGAGTAAATTGCTAGCTTTTTCTGTTATATTCCCCTCTCTGTGATGTATTTACATATTTATTAGTAAATGTTGTGATAATATGGCTGTCAACTCCTTCATCGTTTAATCTGTTAAATAAGCAAATGTATGTTGAAATCAATCATAAAGAAGTAGCTACTCACTAAAGTTAAAGGTTTATTTTACTTTGAGGATGATAACTCCCTTATAGTAGTAAAAAGCAGTGTTAAACAAAAATATTCTAAATGATACTTGCCTTATTAATCCAAAAAGAACAACATTTAACCGAAATGTAAACTAACGGCCACTTTGTTAGTTCACTAAACAGCGAATAATAAAAGCCAGTGAAAAATCAAAGAAACTGACCCATGTACATATTTCAATTTTGCACATAAACATGCCTCTCCCTTGTTCTCCCACTCCTTTGAATAGGATACTTTCCATCTAGCAGAATCTGAGATTGGGCAAACATTTATCTGCAACCTCGGATTTTTTCTTTCAAATGTACCATTGAAGAGATGAATGCTCATTTTAAGAGTAAAGGAGAAATTTTACTCTTTCCTCCCTCCTGCTAGGATAGGAAGTTCCCCAGAGAGTAAGAAACAAAAACAGAACAAAGAACTACAATAAAACAAAGGAACCTGGACCTCCATGCAAGCATGCAAACTTCTTGGCAGGGTTTCTTCCGTCTTTTCAACCCCCTATAGGTTTTCAATAAATATTTGATAAAGCGAGGATGATTGGTGGATAATGGATGGACAGATGAATGGATGGACAAATGGAAAAGGAACTGATTTTCATTCATAGACTTATCCCAAACCATGTACTTCTCTCCCTTCGCTTTACTTCCTAAAAGAAGTGTTGGCAGCATGACTGTGTCATAATCTACTGTGACATGTTTTAGTATGAACCTGAGACCAATATTAAGTGCTGAGATTTTTAAATTATTTCTTATTTTAAGTTAGAACAGAATTAGAGTTCTCTCTGTGATAATGTCACTCTCGCTTATTTGCACTCCAATACGTGTGTCATGAGTGAGGATGGAACGCAGCTCTGTGCAAAATGGACCAACAGAGCAGGTTGCACCTGTGGACATTGTCGTGTGAGTCTCAGCAAAAAACAAATTTCACGGGCCACTGCTTTGAAATAGCAATGAAAGTTGACACTTATTGAACAACTTCTACATGCAGACATTTTTGCAAAAGCTCCACTTGTATTATTTCATTTAATACTCTCAAGAACTCTCTCAGGCAGGTATTGTTACCCCTATTTTATATCTTAGTGTGGTTAAATAACTGGACCAAGGTTACACAATTAGTAATTGGTAGGGCCAGGATATGAGCCTAGGCCATCTTGCCCCAGAGCCTGTGTTTTGCTGCTCTAAAAAAAAGGACATTTTTCATTTTCCAATTTGTACAAAAATAGAGGGATCTGCATTCAAAGCTACCTTAATGAAATACCCTTCATTACTGCCATCTCTGGGGAGTATTCAAATTATGTATTGTGTGACCAAACTTGGGGAGAAATGAAATTGGTTTTCATATTATACATTAAATCATTTTTATGTAGAATCAGTCATTCATTTACACAGGTACTGGCAAACCTTTATAATCCTTGTTGACTTAATAAATACCTCTTATACAAAAGCAAAATGAGAAAGATATGCATGATATTTCTACTCTAAAAGTCTCCAGAATGAGAGTGCTCACATTTTTCTTAGAGACCCTTACACACTTAGAGGGAATCTCCTTTTCTTTTCGCTTAAGCTCTAGAATTAATACAGCTTTCAATTGCTTTTCAACCAATGAGCATATTTTCATTTTCTTGTGTTCACATAGTCTTCCTATTCACCTTCTCTCTCTGGCATTAATATTATTAAAACTAAGATAAAATGAACCAATTGAAAGTGAGATTCAAATGTAATGTGTGTATTTTGTTATAACTCCTTATTGGTACTTGTCAGTTATGCTCTGCAGCTCAGGTAATCTAAATTATTGTAGTTTATGGGTCTGTGTCATATCTACCATAAATATGATATACCCTTCCTGAAGAACGCTATCAATCTTGCAAAACAGCCTCAAACTCCACTAAATAAAATGGCTCTGCTGGTACCTGCACAATCTGGGTGATACTTCATTTGATCCCGTCAGAAATCTTATTCTAATACAACCCTCCAAACTTCTGTGGACAGGAAAAGAACAGAAATGCTTACACGGTATTTCTGCTTCCAGATATCAGCTGTGATTTATTATTGACTAAGGCAGCCGACACAATGGTTTTAACTGGGTTAGAAAAGCCTAACTGTACTTTCTCCTTAATCGTATTAGTAACCGTCTTTGTGTTTAATTATATTTCCAAAGTATCTCAAATGAAGTCGTGTTTGTAGCACATTAAAAACAATCTAGAAAAACTCCATTTTGCTCACTTGATAATTAGATGAGTTAAGATCCATTGGCTAGAAAAAGTCTAAGATAGTCATTTTAATGGGTACATGCATATATATTTGAAGTGTTCCCTAATATATATACATATATATCTTTTATAAAACTTTAATGACACTCAGCAAGTATATTAATAGTATGAGTTGAGAAAAGACTGTATAAAGTATGACACTCAGTAAAATATAGACTCTGAAAATGTGCCTTTGGTTTAAGGCTCCTCATTTTACGTACATGTGAGTAAACCTAAATTCAGCTGATGTTATATTTAATGTCTTAATTTGGGTATAATTTAAGCATTAAAAGTCATAGTGACTTAGCCCAAATGAGAAAGCCTCTTCCAAACTGAAAGAGCAAATATTTTAATAGTATGAAACATAATTCGTCTTTGTTGTATTGAGAGCAAAGAAATATCATAGTTTTAGTTTTCTGGAAAACATACTACTGATAATTTTACCAAAGTGGTCAGATAAGTTAAATAAAGGTTTGGTTGTTGTTGTTTTAGAAAAATTTGAAAGCTAATACATTCATTTACTGATAAATACTATCATTGGACTGGATATCTTAGAAAAAGCTGTAGAAATGGTGGGCAACATAATTCTGGGGCCCAAGTGGTCTATTGACATAATTCTTCATTGCAAATGATTTAACAATCATACTATGAGATTTTCTAGGGAAATATATGTTCACTTCAATCACTGAGGTACTAAAACCAACACAGAAAAGCCTATATTTCTCAAGTCTAATGGAAGTAATTTAATGAAAAGGAAAAAAGTTGACAAACCTTTTGTCGAATACATAATATGAACAAAATAACACTCATAGTCTTAATAGCTACCTCTTATTATCTGCCATAAACCAGGCAGTTCTAGGTACTTGACTCATTGCCATGCCTCACACCCCACTGAATTCTTCTCATCCCCATTTTACAGATAAAGAAACTGAGACTAATACATTACTTAAAGGGATGAATAGAATTTCATCTCTAGCTGAATCCATAGCCCATGTGAGCCCATGTGCTTCATTATGTTATACCCTACCCTGAAATATTTGTCCTTAAAATATTACAGAAAACACAAAATCATATATTTTGCAAAATAGACAATTTTCTCAAAAAGGGACAGCAGGGTTTATAGTCAAATATTATTTTCTTTAAATAAAGCTATATACAATTCTTCCAAGTCTGGTTCTAAAATTGCCTATAAATCCTGCAGCACATTTTCTTTGACTATCTTCACTGATAGAAAATCTTAGTCCATGAGAGATGGGTTTCATGTAGAAACAGCCTGAAAGCATTTGGAACTTTTTTTTATGCATAAAGGGAGTGATAAAAGCAATTAATATATTTATTCAAAAATGTTTACAGCCACATCTTTGTGGCATCATTCTCATAATGAAGTCAGCCACGGCCCCTCAATCCCTTAGCTTTGTTTTATAAGGAAGCTTTCAAAAATTCGAGTATTTTACTTAATAATACAAATTTTTCATGAATAATGTCATTGATATCATAGAAATAAATCATCATTCATCTCACTTAGAATTTGGCAGGTAAACTTTTCTCTGTGTTGCTGTTTTCCATGGCAGACTATTATGATTCATTTCTGACTTTTACTGGAAGGAACATATTTCATCACCAGTTACTAATTTCCTCAAAAACACATTATTTTGTCCCCTTACTTGCAAAAAAACACAACAAAGCTTAACTTGTCACTGTGTTTTTTTGTCAGTCATAATGTGAGACATCTTGGCAGAAATTTCTCTCATTCTTTTTTTTTCCAACTTTATTTTTTTTTTAGTCTTAAGTTGTTTTCTTTTAAATTAAAATATTTTGTTACATAATTTTAATTATTTAGCCATTATTCTCATAATTTATTTTAATATCCCAGGCCTATGTCCAATTTATTATTTTTATTGTTCTCTTAGGTTCTTCATGCACTATTATTTGAATCTTTATATTATGGTTATCTTAACTGAGAAAAATAAAAATACAATGAATAATGTAATAATCACCAATATTCTTGCCACTCAAAAAAATTAACATTTTGTTATTATTTTAGATTTTTTCATAAATTAAATATTTAGTTAAAATTCATGTCTACTTATATTTTCTCCTCAGTTCACACTTACATATCTTTGTTACTATCTGTATGATAATCCTATATAATAAAAGCCTAATATGCTAAGTGTCCAGTCGTCGGTTCAACCAATCTAAGTGTAATATGCTAATGATATGCTAAGGCCACTCAACCGCTTGCTATGACATGCACTGACCACCAGGGGCCAGATGCTCCAACTGGTAGGTTAGCTTGCTGCTAGGGTCCAGCCGATCGGGACTGAGTGAGATGGGCCAGACATGCCCTGGAGCCCTTCTATGGTCCCTCCACGGCTGGCCAACCTCCCGCTTCCCTCCCTGGCCCCAATTGTTCACCAGTAAGGTCCCTAGACCTGGCCTGCACCCTCTCACAATCCAGGACCCCTCAGGAGATGTTGGAGAGCCAGTTTCAGCCAGATCCTACAGGCCAGGCTGAGGGACCCCACTGGTACACAAATTCATGCACCAGGCCTCTAGTTCATGTATAATATGTGGAGTTGTTTGTATAATTTTTCTATATCATTTTCCTTATTATTTTCTATAATTTTTTTTTTCATTTAATCTAGTCAATTGCCTTTTTGATGCCATGGGGGAAGTGGCTTTCTTTTATACACAAAAAATAATATCTATAGTTAGTTATTTGTGTTAAAATTAATATCCTGTTTACTGGAGTTTTAATTTTAAAGCCCATCTTTCATAAGATTTCAAAGCAAATTTATAAATCTTATTTTTTTTAAAATGTCAATTTTGTGGATACATTAAACACTAACTTGTATTTGCCCTTGAACTAATATTCTATTTACTTATGCATTTGGTGGATAAAAATCCCTACACATTTAAAAATATTTAAAGAAATTATAAGCAAACTGTCTTAAACATTTTTAAATAAAACCACAAATTTTATATCTCTGATTTTTTCTAGCATTTATAACAACCAGAAAGGCAGGCTTTAAAATACCCCCACAAAAAAACAAAAACACAGGGAGACCCTCAAAACACTGCTTATACTAGTACATACAATAGCTTATCCATACAATAAATCTAAGTAGATTGTTCTAAGAAATCAGATTGCCTTGAGCATCTAAACATTGGTCACAAGGTTAAATCTCTGAGTATTTAATTGAAAATCTCAAGTTCCTTATGTCAGAATCCTTTCTAAGTGTCTCTTTAAAAAGCAGATAATACAAATACGAGTCAACCAAGTAATTGCAAATTAAATTAAACTACACTTTAACCTAACGCAAAAGTTACTAATACTCAGAATTTGGCTTGTTTCTTTATCATATCCATCATTTTTCATACCATCCCATGTCAAAATTATTTGCCATGGAAACAAAATGACCATCTCAAGCTGGCTGTTTGGTTAGAAATTAAGTTTAGGGATTATAGAATTAAGACCTTGATATGTTTAGATTATTAGCCAGAGAGTTGAGACATAAGAACCTGGGTGTGCTGTCGTATATGGTCCCACAGAGCCAGTGATTATTGGGCTGGAGTCCTGTGCAATACCTTCAGCTGCTACATGCCATTGGTCTACTGTTGAGAAATGGTTTCTCGCAGCATGTCTCCTGGACAGCCCTTAACTGTCAACCTTACCCAGTGTCTTGTTATCATCTCAAAGACAACTTTTTACTATCTGATTTTTCCTAATGGAACTGATGAAAATAAACTACAATATACCTACATAGTTTCAGTTGAAATATGTATTTCTATAGACATTATTGGAAATCTATAGATGCCTTTGCTTCTATATACTCAGAAGATTGACCTAATTTGACTAATATCATAAACTCACGGCCTGTGACAGAATTATTTTCTTTTTTGGTGCTCTGATTGTCACAACCCCTGGAGGCATTTTCCCCTGTAGTACTGCCCCCAGTCATTTGGAAAGTGGCTCACTTTCTGGTAACAACTAAGCATTTCAAGTATAACTTCATTTTCCCTACTCCTTGACAGGCAATTAACTACATGTCAAGGAATCCTGGCTTCTTTTACAGAACATAGGGGCCAAAATTTGGGCACCAGGGTTGCATGTCAGATTGTAACTCACGAGTGCTGGACATAGAAATGGTGACATTTTCCCAGGACACTTAATAACAAAGCAAAGAGAGGCAGTTTTTGAAGTTTATGTGAACTTTATGAAGTGTATTTTACCTTTTAAATTCCATTTTAGTAAAATCTGTTAAAAATTTTGTTCTCATATGAAATATTTTATCTCATTTTTCCCGTTTAGATTATCATTCTTTCACCAGTCCAAATATGCCATGTTATATCAGATTATATGATTAAATTATGAGAATGTCTAACCTTAGTAAAATGAGATGTGATTTGTTTAAATCCTGTATCCATCTCAGTAGTAACTGAGTCTTCTCTTTATGTAAATTATTTTACCATTCATTTTTGGATGGATATTATGTTTTTCAAGATCTGTATTTATGTATTAGTCCTTCATATGACTTTACAAGTATTTATTCATGAAATTTAGAGTTTTTCTAGCTTTGTGGCTATTAGAGATAATGCTGTAAACAAATGTCCTTAAATATATCTCTGTCATCAGGTGCTAAAGTTTCTCTTGGATCTTGTATCTATAAGTGTAATTATTAGGTCATAAGTTACTTTTAACTCTACTAAATATCGATAAATTGCAATTCAAATTGGGCTGACAATTTTCATTAACCCCAGGAGCACAAAAGCCTTCCAGTTTCTCCTTATTCTCATCAATACCTGATATTGTCAGACATTTTAACTTTTTGCCACTTCTGAAATGTCTCCTCTTCATTCTTTTTCTTTTCACTGCCCTTATTATAAGAGATTGAGTATCTTTTTATACATTTATTTGCCATTCAGGGTTCCTATATAGTGATGTCCAATTCACATCCTTGCTTATATTTCTTTTATGTCTTTTTCTAAATGATGTTATGTATTCTAAATGTATATCATTTTATATGTTAACATTTTTTCAGGTATTTTACTTTTAGCATGTGGTGATTTTTATTGTAGAAAAATTTTATATTTTGCTATAGTGAATGTATCAATTTTCATCATCTTGTGTTGAAAATTGAAAGGACTCATTTAAGTCCTTTCTTGCTTAATATAATAGGGTTATTCTCCTACTTTTCCCACATTTTTCAAGTTCTTTTTTTGCATTTAGGTCTCTAAATCATTTGAAGTTTATTTTTATGTATGGTATGGAAATGCAAGTCTAATTTATTTTGTTTCCATTTCCAAAGACAATTGTCAATGATCCATTTTCCTGTTTTCCAGCTGATTTGTAATGCCTCCTCATGACATCCAAGACCCATGTATACTTGAGTAGGCTTCTGGGCTCTCTGTCATTTTACAAAGATATATTTTTTTGTCTATTCCTGTGTCCACCAATATTCTTGATTACTGTATATTTAAAACATCTGGCCCTAGCTGGTTTGGCTCAGTGGATAGAGCGTCGGCCTGCGGACTGAAGGGTCCGAGGTTCAATTCTGGACAAGGGCACATGGCTGGGTTGCGGGCTCGATCCCCAGTAGGGAGCATGCAGGAGGTAGTCAATCAATGATTCTCTCTCATCATTGATGTTTCTATCTCTCTCTCCCTCTCCTTTCCTCTCTGAAATCAATAAAAATATTTTTTAAATAAATAAAATAAAATAAATAAAACATCTGGTAGGGCAACTCTCCCCTTTTTGTTTACTTTTTCTAGTTGTCTAATTTTGGATTTTACTCTTCCACATGATAAGTAAATCACTTTGTTAGTATGCCCTCCTTCCCCCCGCCCCCCAAAAAAACACTCATGAGTTGCTTGAAAATTGACAGAATTTATAGAAAATTTTGAAAACAATGTATCTGAATAATATTGTGTCTTCCTATCGTGAATTTGTCCTAGCTTGCCATTCATTCTGGTCTTCTGGTCTTCATGCACATCTTTGTTATCTTTATGACTGGGAATCTTAAACATTTTGTTGCTATTATCAAAGTGTCTTTTTTCTGTTTCATTTTCTACTTGGCTATTGCTGCTGTATGGAAATGCTACTGGTTTTTATAGATTGGTCATAAATCCCACCACCTTGCTGAATTGCCTATTTAGTTTTAGTAGGTGGTTTTATGTTATCATGGATTTTGTATATATAGTATCAAATCTATCAATCATGTCAACTTTTTTCTCTACCTTTTGAACTCAATTTCATGTTGTACTCCAGTGCAAAGTTAAAGGTAGGATTAATAGCATTCAAAAGGCAAATGGCAAGCGCAAATAAATAAATAAATAGGCAATTGAATTGATTCCAGGTTGATGGAGCAGAAAGGAATTAAAGAAGTTAAAGATTATATTTGAAACTATTGACAGTAACAATCCAGCTAGATGATGATGATGATGATCAACATTTCATAACTGAGTGTTACTACATATCAGAAACTGCTAAATATTTTATACCTATATCATATTTAATCCTTAGGAAAACCATATGAGGAAGATAAATGTTATTATCACCATCTTAGGGATGAGAAAATGAATCCTAGTAAGTTTGGTAATTTACTCATTATCATACAGCTAGGAATTGATAGATACAAGATGTAAAATTCAGCTATCTCCCTTAGAACTCTCCACATTAAACCATCAGCTAATTTGTTTAGTTCTATAAAGGACAGAATAGAAGTAATGGACAATTCCAGAACAAATCATTTAAGCTCATTTTTACTTCTTACTCAAGTATGTCTGATTATTTTCTCTGGAGGTTTTTAAAAACAGAATAGAACGCCACGTTTCTTAGATTCCACTTAAAAACAATGATTGAGCACCTATTATGTGCTAAGCATGAACATTCAAAAATAGATAAAAACACAATCTCCTCAAAGACATTTCTGAAGCAAACTATTGAGGATGTGACCAACTGTAATCACTGGCAGAATAAAAGAAGTATGATAAGTAAAAGCAAAATGCTACTTGGGATGAAAGCCAGGGAATAGATTAGATTATCTTTTGAGACTTTTTCCAGCTGGTGATTCTGTAATTCAATCTTTACTTTTCAGCTTTTTGATTGTGTACTTACTGATAAAAAGGTGAAGGAGAGAGTTGGTGAGTTACTATGAGGGTGTGTCCATGCACTTGATTTTTTTAATGAACAGAATGGGGGAGAAAAAAAGACAGTATACCACCATTTCACTGGTATACTCTATAAAATATATTATTGCCACTTCAAAAGACAAAATGTTCCAATTTAAAATTTAAAAGTCCAGCACTATTATAGATGTACGTATTTAATCTTTAAAATTTAGTTCTAATGTACAGAGAGCTTCATGTTACAAATGGACGTGGGTGGCTCAGGGATTCATTTGCATAATTGTTAGTAATGCGTAACAGGGTACAGGCATCAACTGGAAAATACTGCTTTTAAAAGACCTGAATCTGCACAAACAAATCTTGGGTGAACTTCTAAATGCATAAGATGTCATAAAAAATGAAGAAAAATGAAAGAATCTATCAGTAGTTAATGTCCTCAGGAAAAGCACAAGGCACCAATACTGTAGGAAGTTGTTGAGAGAATCCGGCTTAAATGCTCAGAAGTGTTGATACTTTTACTTGACTTGTCTTTAACTTTTAGGTTCTCATTTTTCTAAAAATCAGTCCTTTTAAGTTTACTATTGAAAGTTTTGGAGTAATCATGCATATGAGGGTTATTATTATTTTCTTCTCGTCAGCACACATCACACACATTGTAGGGATGGTTTCACTCATTTCTCTGCCTTTTGTTGGATTTGTGTTGATTGTGAGATGTTTTCCTCAAGAGTTGAGGGAAGTTTGACAACAGCGCATACATCATTGTAAGAGCTTTATGGCCTTTAATGTGGAAAGGCTTTTCTATTTTTTCATGTGGGAAATATATATATATCCCATTTTATTTTTCAACTTGATTCAGATAAGAGTTTTTTAATGTGACTAACAAGCTATGACTCATGCAGTTGTTGGTCTGTAATTAATCACAGGCCTAAGATCTATCAAAAACCCACTCTTCCGTGAGATTTCCAGCAGTTGTGAGCCTTAGACTCACCCATCTTCCTTCTCCACCCTTAAGATGTACCAGGCAATCCTTGTCTGATGAGAGCTGCGGAAAACTAGAACACCTATGCTGCCCACACTTCTCAAAATGTTAAACAAGATGATTTTCCCCCTTATGCTGCTTTCATCTACTTACTTATACTACCATTTCCTTCTAGAACAGTTGCTGCCTCCCAGTGTGTTTTTCTGGTGTACTGTCTTGGTAAAACAATGTGAGAAATTATAACATGAAAAATCCTGATAAGACTACTTTTCCTGCCAGACTCGTGCTCTACTAAAAATCCCTGGAGCATCCAGCCTTGGAGTGTATAAACTTACCTTGAAAACTCAGAGCCAAACTTTTGAAAGGCTTTAGCAAGAGAAAGAAAGAGGAAAAAAAGAGGGACGAGTCCAATATGAAACAAATATGCTTAGAATGGAGCTGACTCGGAAAGAACAAAGTTATCAGAAAGCCAGCATTGTGTATGCACAGAGGCCAGGGTTCGGAACTGAACAGAAAAGTTCCATTGCTACCTGCAGGAGAATCTCATGCTGCAACTCATCACACAGCAGGCAATGAGTGCGAATGAGAGACCAGGCAGCCACCTCGGCTGCCATAAAAGATAAGGACGTGGAGAGAACAAAGCACGCAAGAGGCTGGAATCTAAAATAAGGCAGATTAAGAGGAGTGGGAGGGGGACTTAAAATGTCAAGCCCAAGTGAGGCTGAATAAAGTACAAGTTGCTGCTGACAGGATGTCATTAGTAAAATTAAATGCATCTTTATATTCCATAATAAGAACTCTTATCATGTCTTGATACATATTAAGAATCCATTCCATTAAGGGCATATACAATATGTCTTCATTTTCTCATCTATAAGATAAGATAAAACTCTACCACGTCATGTAGGTATTTGAAGATAGGACTCATTGAGAATTCTTTACATGTAAAATAACGGAGGTTAGAATTCTTTAGCAAGAGGTTTCTTGCTATGATAGCATGGTGTTCTTTCATGAAGATATTCACTCTTTGATCCTGGATATAACCTAGAGTCTATGACTGAGTCCATCCTCAGGGATGCTCCCCACTTCCCTTTACATATGTTCAAGTGAATAACTGAATCTATGTAGAGCATTGAGTCTCTAGCAGCAGGTAACCATTAAGAGAATTCAATAGTAAAAGATTATTTAATATTTTAATTAGGACATGGCTAGTTTACCATAATAACTAAAAGTCACTTCTCTCAATATAATCTTTAAGATGAAGTAAAAATGACAAACTGATAGGGTAATTGTGAATAATGAGATATATGTAAAGCATTCATCAGAACAACAGACCATTTGTTGAACTAGAAATGATTCAACAAAAGTCAGCTTCTATGATTTTTAAAGCGCCATCTATTTAAGTTCAGTGAGCCTTTTCATTCAGACCACCTATCTATGTACAACAACTGACTCAGTGCATCAGTACCTAGTAAATAATAGAAGCTGAATAATATTTCTTTACTGAATAAATTAGGACCTAGTAAGAAATTTTCTGCCCTCAGAACGAACACAATCAATTGGGAGAGATAGAAAATGTCATTGAAACTTACAAAAGAATGTACTAAATGTTATCAAATGAGTAATTCAGAATACTGATCCCAAAACACCAATCAGAAAGACTATATTCACCCCTATGTTCATAGCAGTGTTATTTACAATGGCTAAGATTCAGAAACAACCCAAGTGCCCATCAGTAAATGAATGGATAAAAAAGCTGTGGGACATTTACACAGTGGAATACTATGCAGTTATAAAAAAAAAAAGAGGGGTATCTTACCCTTTGGGACAGCATGGATGGACCTGGAGAATATTATGCTCAGTGAAATAAGCCAATCTGGGAAAAATAAATATCACATGATTTCACTTGTGGAATCTACTGCACAAAATGAATTGACCAATACATTAAGACCCCAAGCATGGAGGCATGGAACAGACTTGATGTGGGGGTGGGAGAACGAGAAGAGGTAAACCAAAGAATTTATATACCTGTATGCATAACCCATGGACATGGGCAATAAGGTGGTGAAGACTTGGGGGTAGGTGGGTTGGGGCTGGGAGGAGGTGAGTAAAGGGGGTAGGTGGGTGCTAAACAGGAGGCATCAGTAATATTATCAACAATAAAAAATATACCCACACAAAGAATACTAAAAAAAGGACTTACCTTTCTAACAATATGATGGAATAGGTACCCTGAAAGCTCTCTTAAAACACCACCTAAAAAATGCATAGCTGAACTGGTAGGAAAGAAAGGGAGCTCTTCAACGGCCACAATTAAGGAGAAATCATGAATCCAAGGAGAAGGCAGTTGGCCTCTGCCACGTGCTTCTGCCAATGGCTAGTGGCTCAGAGCTTAGATCACATATACACAGGGGAAAGGGGATGGAGCCTAGGCCCTGATGACAGTGTCCCAAGTAAAGAAAAAAAGGCTCTCTCTCAACTCCAATGTGTCAAAATTATTCTTGACACTTGAAACTTTACCTTTGATGCTTCCTAGGAAACATGTTATACACATCCTTACCCCTCCTGTTTGGGTCAATATATTGCGTTTAAAGAAGGAGTGATTTAGAAAACAGCCATGAATACACAGAATTACCCGGTGCCTTAATGCTTCCCTGTTTCTTTGTGCTGTGACTGTTACTTCTATAGTAATTTAGTTCTTGTCCAGCAATTTGAGTGGCATCAAGCTTTGATAGATGGTCATAACATCTTTGTTAGAAATGATATGCAAATTTTTCCAAGAGATTATGTCTCAAGCTTTTATTCTCAAAGTGAGAAAGGTCTCCAAAAAAAGTTACTTAAAGAGATGGTGAAATGAATTTCTCTCCGGCTGTGTCTTAGTTGACAACTCTTCTGGGGTAAGGTTGATTATTTTTATGATTCCTCATTGAGACTGTCAGATCTGTCTGATTAAGTGAAAACTAGCATAAGGAGATTGTATAAAGACTATTATTCATATAAAATTATTCCTTTTAGAGGCTAACGAAGGAAATGTGTTTTCCATGGAAGGAAATTCATGCACATTATTTTGATTATCAAAAACAACATTTTGAATTCAATATGATAACTTCAGAGGAGCAATTAATCTCAGGGAGATTAAATAACATGGTCACACAACTGTCATTTGGCCAGACAGGGATTTGAATTAGATCTTTCCCTGAAAACTAAAGCTCAAATTCTAAAGCAATCAGCCCTCTGCACTCTAGCTCTCAGTGGTTTCTTTCTTAATGAAGGGCGTGCAGCAGCTGTCACCTGGGGATGACCATGAGGACACACACATGTAGGCTTCAGCTCCATATGTTCTATGCGGTAGATTGAAGGTGGGGGCTGGAAGTCTGTATTTTCAAAAAGCTCCAAGGTGATGCAGTTGCTTATTCCTGGTTAAGTGACAGCAAATATGCTACTTTAACTTCAGCTGGGCTGTGAAATGACAAGAATGTTAGCCATACATCTGATGAATAATTCAGGAGCATGCCCTTAAGAATATGGGGATTTGGGGGTGGATGTGAGAGTAGAGAGCAGGACCTTTATGAAGAGGAAAAAGATAGCATGCAGTTATCAAGGATTCTTTCAAAAGACTACAAAACCAAGGTGCACCAGCATTAGGAAGAACATTGGCTGATACTTTGAATTATTCATTACCATGTACACTATAAAGTGCTCAATTTGCATGTTATTCAACCACTGATGATATATTTATAATCTAGCTGCAACAGGCCTAATGCATTTATTTTATGTTTAACTATATATATTCAAACTGGTAGTCTTTTTAAAGAATGGAAAAAGGACTTTAGAAAAAGCTATTTTCTTACATCTAAAATAATCTATATTAATTGTCAAAGGATTTATAGTGGGTTACAACTCCGAAAACGTTTTGATCTACTCTAGAAAATCTACTTATTTGGTGGAAGTTTCAATGAGATCTTTACAAGATGAATTGTACAGATTCTAAACTTTAGAGATGTGGACATTATAGAAAATCTTTTATTTTAAAAATGTGCTTGAGTCACAGAACTTAATAGGCTCAATTAGACATGACTTGAGTTCCAAAAGTTTTTTTTAGCAAGCCTATTAAGTTATAATAAGAGTATGTGTAGGTTACAATAAAGTACCCAATGAAAGTTTGTAAAGGATGCCACATTATAATCAAAATTTCATATAATTGTCCTGAAAAATAGTAGAAAACAATACTTATATAATTATAGTATTTAAATCAAGTCTTTAAATTGAATACCCTATAATGACTTAAGTGCATTCTTAGAACTGGCAGACAGAAATCAAGTTTTAACTTTATCTGTGTACTTTACACTAAAGACATCTTATACATATTACTTTTAAAATGTATTGATGATGATCTCCATTATGGGTTAAAGGAAAATTATTTAAAGAGAATCACAGAGAAATACATAGGTTTTAAAAAAAACATTTTAGAGCAGTGGTTCTCAAACCTCAACTAATAAGCAGCTGAGGAGCCTGTTTAAAATACAGATTCTAGCTGGGTGGAGGGATTGAGCAAAAAAAAAAAAAGTCAATTACTTTTTTAAAAATTACTGGATCAAGCAGTATGACTATATTTGATGTACTAATTACTTTGAAAATAAGCTTGTACTCTTTACATATATTCTGTCGTGTGTAAAATTGTTGCTCATATTTTATTATTTTGATAATAACCTATTCTATTTATTTTTCCTAATTTAAATCACTTTGATTACCAGCAAAGTCAAACCTATTTACTCATCTCCCTCTTTGCAAGTTTTCTATCTGTGTTACTGCCCATTACTAATTGGGATCATAATGTTTTATTAAAGATTTGGAACAGTTTTGTAGTCTATGGCTGTCATCGTATTGTTGACTATACTGTATTTTTTCTCACCAGTCTGATCATTATGTTTTGTATTCTTTTGGATTACATAAAATTTTTAAATTGTTACTTTTTATGTGTTATTTTGTACATGGTTTTCTATAACTTATCATTTACATTTTTATTTAGAATGTTTGCTATTCATTATTTACAGTTATCCCCAATATGTACTGCATTTCTTGTTGGTGAATGAGTATGAGACAAAGACTTCATTGTGTTTTTTCTTAAGTAGCTAGCCACCTGTTTTATAACAATATATTAATCCTTCTCCACTAACTGTGACATTTCTTTCATTAGAGGTAAAATGAATTTTGTGTATATTGCATCCTAGGCTATCTCTTTACATCTTTGATAGGTCTATCCTTATGATGTTGCATACCATCTTAACTATTATATTTTATATTTTGATTTTAAACATAAACTTTCAAACAGCTTATGACAAATCAAGATAACTTGTTTTAGTTCATTCGAAGTAGATATTCTTCATGTGCAAAATAGGTTAGTTCTGGATTTTAAGCAATCAAGTACTTTCCATAAAAAGTGAGTTTTAGGTACTTTTTATTTTAAGAGAAGGAGACCACTTAAAATATGTAGTGTTCCAAACCCACATCATTGAGAGAATAAAGGCCTAGTGGTGTCTTTCTCTGTTAATTTCTCTAACCACCTTTCATGCTGTGACACCAATGGGATATAGGCTTCTCTTTTCTTAAGTGATTAGCACATACAATGAACCATGACAAGCAATTATCATGACCCTTGAAATTTTAATATATGTGAATATTGCCACAGTGTTATTATTAAACCAATCTGCTGAATTGCTTTCTACTTAACCTTCTCAATAATTTACATTTGAAATTCTGAGCTTTCGAATCAGTTCTCAGCCTGCCTGAGTGCTGGGCACTGCATTTTACTGCTGGAGGACGAGGTCCTCAGCTCACCCTCCATCTGCACATGAAGAATCCTCGTCGGAAACAAGCTCTGTTTACAAAGCTATTAGTGGTTAAGCCAAGGCTTGAGTCTAGTCTCCTGAATACTATTTTATTGCTCTCTCAACCCTCCCTTATGACTTCACACCTTTCCATGTTGTTGTTTTGTTGTTTCATTGAGACAGAGTAATAGTAGTTTATCCTCAGTCCAGATAGATATGTGTATTTTCTTGCATATTGGAAAATAAAAGTACCATACAGCCAATCTGAACCAGTAATATTAATAGAAATGTGTTGACAGGCAAAAACATTTTCTTCCACAGTGCCTTTACCTAGTATGTACATTTGTTCAACATTTTTATCAACAAGAATTTGGAATTTTGATCTTTATTTTCCCCTAGACATTTAAAAATATATGGAAAAAAATGTATTTTATTCACAGGCAGATTTTCCATATCCATTTATGTCTCCAGAAAGCATTTATCAACAGAAGCTTAGCATATGGACTTTCTAAAATTAAGAAAACCTTTTTGGAATTTGAAGAGACTTTTGAATAATGCTGAATGCAACAAGCCGTAACGAATTATTCAAAACAGGAGACCAAAGGAGTGGAGGAAACAATTTTGTGCTGTAGAACCAAAGCTCTGTAAATTAATATGTGATGATATTCAGGATCATTTAACTTGGTGGCATGAAAAAATAATCTAATTAGCCGAACATGCGTGGTTCAGCAGTTGATCACTGACCTATGAAGCAGGAAGTTGGAGGTCAAGGTTCAATTCCCAGACAGGGCACAAGCCCAGGTTGCCCGCTCCATCCCCAGTAGGGGGCATGCAGGAGGCAGCCTATCAGTCATTCTCTATCATCATTGATGTTTCTCTGCCTCCCTCTCCCTACCTTTCTGAAGTCAATAAAAATATTTTTTTAAAAGAATCTAATTAATTGAAAAAATTCTTATAAATCTATTTTCTTTTGTAAATTGGAGATGCCTGCTAATTTGAATCTATCACTTGTGTTTTAACTGCAATGTTCAACAGATTCTTTATATAAATTGAGGAAAAAAATGCATTTAACTTGAAAATATTTCTCATTCTCTGCAACTAAAAGTGTACAAATATAACTTAATATTTTTATGAAATTGTATACATGAAATAGGAAAGTACTAACAGATTACTAAGTGAGCATCCTTGTGGTGTTTTCAAATCTCAGATATTTTAAAATTGAAATAATACTTCAATGGGAAGTTTTCAAACAAAAGGCAAAGCCGTAGAGGCATAGTCAGATCTTAAATCACTTGAAAGAAAATGTAAGTGTAAGGAGAAAAGTTACAGGTAATAAGATTTAATGGTTGTGAGAAATATCAGACAAAAATTGATAGTGTTCTCTAGAGAAAATAGCTTTTGGGTAGACAGAAGAGAAATGAGGTGTGATACTAAGCGAAGTATTAGAAATAAAGAAAACGGAAACACTAGTAGCAGAGAAAGCTCAAGAATTAAAGAGATTAGCCCGATGATGCTCGACCTAAAAACCAGGAGATTCCCAGTCAGGGTACAGGACGGGGTGTGGGCCTGATCCCCAGTGTGGGGCGTGCAGGAGGCAGCCAATTAATGACTCTCTCTCAGCAGTGATGTTTCTATCCCTCTCTCCATCTCCCTTCCTCTTTGAAATCAATAAAAATACATATTTTTTAAAAGGAAAGAGAAGATTAGATCAGAAGATAGAATATAAGGGATCCCAAATCTTTTTCCTTAATCAATCTGATGGGACACTAAAGTGAAGAGAGAAGGATAATCTTTGGCCAACAGCAGATTGTTCCCATGGATGGGAGTTGAGGAAAGGTTACAGTCGTAGCAACTTAAGTGGGGAAACAACCAGCCTGTATTGTGACTCTAGTCCAGGGCTAGGGCTTTAAGAACTATGATGAGGGCCAATGCTTCAGTATTTGGAGGTCATCATGACCCTATTTGGAGGTTTCTTAGCTGCCTCAATATAGAAAATAGACCATTTAAAGGAGAGACACTGAAAGAAATATCTGGAAGTTTCTAAATAGACTATTGCTAATGCAAAAAAGTAAATGTTCCAAACTGATAATCATAGGCAATTTTATATTTAGTAAGATCAAAGATTTAGGACATCCCATCAGAAGGATTTCAGACACCAAGATCATATCTAGTGGTTAAAGTAAAAGATGATCATCAGTGAGAACAATCCCTGATTGTTTCCTTACAGTTAAATGTTACCAAATTTCTTTAATGCATAGTTACATCTTCAATAACAAAATAAAAGAATATATAAATCCCTTTATCAAACACAAATCATTTTTACTTGAATTGCATGATACAAGCACATTACTGCCACCTGATGGTGATATACTTAAATTGCAGATATAGTATTTACCCATGCAGCTAATGTAATCATTGTTTATTGCATTAAGCTCTAAGATTAATTATGTTTTTATACCTTACACATTTCTAAGAACATGCTAATCAAATTATTAAATCTGGAGCTAGACATGACATTAAAGTTCATTTATTTTAAACTTCTCATCCTACAGTTGAGGAAATAAAACCAGAAAGGTAAATCTGCTCAATGTTACAGTTAGTGACAGAGATAGAAAAAAAGCCACCTGCCAATGCACTTAATGCTTACATTGAATATTATAAGAATTACTAGAGGCCCGGTGCACGAAATTTGTGTGGCGGGGGGGGGGGGGTTGGGGGGAGGGCCTCAGCCCAGCCTGCACCCTCTCCAATCCAGGACCCCTTGGGGGATGTCCAACTGCGGGTTTAGGCCCAATCCCAGGGATCGGGCCTAAACTGGCAGTCAGACTTCCCTCTCACAATCCTGGACTGCTGGCTCCTAATCGCTCACCTGCCTGATCACCTCTAACTGCCCCCCTGCCAACCTGGTCACCCCTAACTCTCCCCCGCTGCTGGCCAAGTTGCCCCAACTGCCCCCTTCCTGCTGGCCTGGTTACTCCTAACTGTCCCCCGGCCAGTCTGGTCACCCCTTACTGCCCCCCTGCTGGCCTGGTCGCCCCCAACTGCCCCCCTCTGCCAGCCTGGTAGCCCTTAACTGACCCCCGCTGCCGGCCTGGTCGCCACCCACTGCCTCCTCCCTGCCGGCCTGGTTACTCCTAACTGCCCCCCCCCCCCACCAGCCTGGTCACCTCTTACTGCCCCCCCTCCCCCCTGCCAGCCTGGTCACCCCATGCAGTCTGCTGTTCAGTCATTTGGTTATCCCTCACTAACCCCCCTGCCAGCCTGGTCACCCCATGCAGCCTGCTTGTTCAGTCATTTGGTCATCCCTCACTAACCACTCTGCCAGCCTGGTCGCAGGCAGCCATTTGTGAGGGTGTGAGGGTTAATTTGCATATTACCTCTTTATTATATAGCATGCTTTTATTTTTTTTAAATGTATTTTACTGATTTTTTAACAGAGAGGAAGGGTGAGGGATAGAGAGCTGGAAACATCCATCAGCTGCCTCCTGCACACCCCCCACTGGGGACATGCCCGCAACTGAGGTACATGCCCTTGACCGGAATCTAACCTGGGACCCTTGAGTCCGCAGGCTGATGCTCCATCCACTAAGCCAAACCGGTCAGGGCAGGATGCTTTTATTGCTATCATATGTCATTCTTCATCTGGTTAGTTGATTAATGTGTAAACATTCATAAATTTGACCCTTTCACTTATAATCACTCATAGAATTTGTGTATGCTTGACGCAGATAAATTATTGACCCCTGTGTTCTGTTCTCTTATATATACTACATCTCTTTCTAGACCTCCTACTCCTCTTACTCAAATATCTTTGCATTTTAATTTGGTTGCTCTGAGTTCCTGGACAAATTTCTAAAAGAGAAGCTGAAAGAGGTTAAAATTAACATGAGTAACAATATGTATATAAAGTAGTGAACATGGACGTGACTTAGTATTCACTGTATGAGCAGCACTGAAGCAGGTACATCAACTTCACAACAACTGTGTCCTCAAGAAGTCCTGGATGAAAGACACGTTGTCTGAGACATTTTTAAAGGGGAGTGGGGGGGAGAGGCCTGAGGAGGGAGCTCAGACACAGGGCCTGCGCTCATGACTCCAGTTGGGGCCAAGGTCCGATTGTGGAAAGCTTTGCTAGCTGTTCTAACTAAGGAGCTCTGACCATTATCCCAAGAGCAATGGAAAGCCCATGAAGAGTTTATAGCAGGAAAAATGACATGAGCAAATTTATGTTTTAGAAAAACCATTCTGGCTCTAATGTGAAGGATGGAGAAAGAGTGGAAAGTAAGACAGATGCCTAGAATAGTGCCTGGAAAATAAGAGGTGATTAACAAGTGACTGCTGAGTGTGCATGGTAGCCGAGAGACCAGTTGTTGCAGAAATCCAGGCGTGAGAAGCGTTTACCAGGCCAGCATGGTAGCTTGTCATCGAGTGTGCATCAGGATTAAGTGTCCAATACAAGTCGGCAAAATGAAGAGCATCCTATGTATTCAGAGCTAAAGAAAGGTTTTTTATTTTGTTTGACAAGAGAGCCTGTCCCTTTTAGCAGTTTCCTTTCCTTAAAGATGTTGCATTCTTTTGCCACTGAAGTTGCATTATTTCTGAGCTGGCAGTTTTGCTGATGGCTTCTGTGCTTTGGAAGGCTCGCCCATACATTTTCTTCTTCCCCATTTGGCAGTGTACATTTCTTCCTTCATTTTTCACAGCAAGGTTCAAACATATATAAGTTTTCTAATTATTAACATCTAGGAGAGGAAGAGATTGGAGAGCAAACGAGAGAGTAAGCAGATCCACACCTGGTGCGTTATTGCGGAGTATATCTATTCATTGATGTCATTATCATCCCAAATGTTGACAGATCAAGCTTGGATAGGATCCAAAATACTCACCACCACTGAAAATAGTTCATTGCTTGGCAGAATTATCTGTTGCTGTCACACAGGGCTATGCACATGGAAGGCAAATGAAATAGAGTTAATGGGCTTATTAATCCATAACTTTCTCATAATAGGCATGAATTGTTTACTAAATTTATAAGATACTTCCACTAAAGAGTAGAGCATTCCACCTCCTTGTTAATCCAGGGTCCCTCTTGCTTAGTTTCAGAGCTGTTTGTGATTTACCAGAAATAGGAACAACTGTTTTCCTTTATGCTGAATTTATCAGAGAAGTTTGTAGCCTCGTGTAATGTGAAGTGCTCGGGCTTTGTCATCATAGTGACTTGGGTTCAAATTCAAGTCATGGGACACTTCAGCTTGGCAATCATGCACAAGAAGTCTAAATTGTCTGAGTCTGACACATATTTTTGCACTCTCCAGTCATGATATATAGAGTAAGCTTAATATTATTTAGATTAAAATCCTAATTGAAATGTTTAGAATATTAGCTACAATCTAACATTCCAGGTATGTGTTTCCCTCTTTTTTTCCTCATCACCAATAAATTTCAGTTAGATTTTAATCAGTGGTATTGCTGATGCCAAACAAGCTTGGATAATTCTCAGGTTATCTCCTGCAGCAAAATTATAGAAACTCAGACCTAAAATTCACCCTCAAGGCCACCACATCATTGTGAGAGTTTAGAGTAATAGAATGTATCATGTAGATCTCACTATTCCTTGGAGCAGCTGTTCCCATTGTGTATTCTGGGGACCGCTGGGAAACTGAGTCTCAGCCAGAGGTATGTGAGTTCATGGGTCCACTACGTGTTGTCTATAAAAAATCAGAATTAGGTATCCCACATATGTACAACTGTTTTTCAAAGGTGTACAAATGCTATTGTGATTAGAAAAAAAATATTTAAAGAATTACTAAATTTGAGTAGTGTTTTGTTATGTGCTTTCTCAGTGGACAGTTGCATAAAGTACAACTGCACTCATGTAGAAGAACCTGTGGACATTTTAAAGGGGGCTCATGCACTTGAATGTCAAGGACTTGGAATATGAAAACTTGGAACCCAGAAACTGTGGCATGTCCAGAAGGCATTGGGAGAGCTTACTAACTCAGTCCAGTCTGGAGAAGAACATAATGAGGAACTTCATGAAACAGACTAATAACGGTACAGAGAAAAGCTAGGAAGGATGCATGGTCTTGTTTTATTGGTAAGAAAAGGGGCAATGCCGAAACCAGTTTGGCTCAGTGGATAGAGCGTTGGCTTGCGGACTGAAAGGTCCCAGGTTCGATTCCGGTCAAGGGCATGTACCTGGGTTGCGGGCACATCCCCAGTGGGAGATGTGCAGGAGGCGGCTGATCGATGTTTCTCTCCCATCGATGTTTCTAACTCTCTATCTCTCTCCCTTCCTCTCTGTAAAAAATCAATAAAATATATTTTTTTTAAAAAAGGAAAAAGAAAAGGGGCAATGAGATCATTTTTAGCCTGAAAATAAATTAATTTGTTCTATTACCAGAATCAGGTGTTTCAGGGGTGGGGTGATCAAGACTCTATGCGGGGGCTCTTTCAGGACCAGGTTGCCCTTGTGAACTCAACCTCTTCAGTGCTGACAGGAGCAGAAGGTGGAGGGAGAGAGTGCTGGTCCCATGTTTTGAGGCCCCAGCTTCCCACCGACACATCTGCCATGCCACGGGGCTCTCTCTTCCCCATCTGAAGTGTGAAAATATAAATTTAAAGTGCAGTAAAAGCAGGGTTTTTTAAAAAGTAAAATAAAACAGTAAAACGCCCATTGCTATGATTAAAAAGGAAGAAAGAAAAAGCTTCCAGGCCCTGAAGAGCTAAAGGATAAATATTGGTTTCTATGAGGATAGATTGTATGGGGAGGTAAGGAGAGGAGAAGGGGGAAGGGGCCTTCCAGACAGTGGTGGCCCTGGGAGAGGTATTGGCTGGGTCCCTACACTCAGGCCTCAAGCCAGGAAGACCTGGGCAGCTAGTTATGTGCTATTGGCTGAGTCCCCACACTCAGCCTCAAGCCAGGACTTGGGCATTTATGTGTTTGTGTACCTGCAAAGGGCAGGAGAAAGGGGGAAACCCTTGGAAGCGTGCAAGCTCAGCAAGTCTGCTGGTCCAAGGAAACATGCAAAACCCAGACCAAATAAACACTCTTGGCTGAAGCTGGCTTGCTCTCCCCACTCAACAGAGATTGTGCCTTTGCTATGGTTCAGCATTTCTACAAAAAGATGTGGGGAGAAAAGTTACAAAAATAATACAACAACCGGAAAATAGAACCTATTCATTTAAAAAGGTAAAGGAGTTGGGGTTATTTAGTCACGAGAAGGGATCCAAAGGAACAAGTTAATAATGGCTTTTAGTTAAAAAATGTGCTACAGCGAAAATGCAGATCTATTTTCTTTTAGCACTGAGGCAAAATAAGAAGTCAGAGGTGTCAGCAAGATATGATTAGGTTAGACATGAGGACAAACTTCTAGACTTCCAGGATGTCTTGTCTAATTAAAAGGGATGTATATATAGCCTAGCTGCTTCTGAGACAGTCTGGTTTCTTATTTTTAAAAGATTAAGTAACTATTGATTCTTATTTTTAAATTTTTAAATAACTCTTGGTCCTTTGCTTCCCAAATAAAAAGGTCCACATTTTTCCTTTTGTCTGAAAATAATGACCACTTAAATCAGAAAAATTAATCAAATGGCTTCCATATTAAGCAGTTTTCCTGAATTTCTCCAAAATAAACATTCCATAAATCTCCCTGAAAATGGCAGATTCTATCTTAAGTATTTAAATTTTAGAAAACATTTCTATAAAATATAAATGTATGTGTCTTTGCTAAGGCTTGAAGATTTAAAGGGTAGTGGATCCTTTTCTGTGATGTGCCTCACCTGTGTACTTGCACACAAACACACATACACACACTCACCATCATGCACACACACACATATCTCACACACACTCACTATCACACATACATACTCACTATCACACATACATACTCACCACCACACACACCCCATAATACACACATACACACAAATACACCTTGAACACCACAAACACACACTCACCATCATGCATACATATATACACACATACCCACTCACTGTCTCACACACACACACACACACACTCATCATCTCACACACACAAACACACACTCACCACCACACAAACATATACACACACACTTATAGTCACACACAGGCACACTGACTAAATTTTAAGTGCTGTCAAAAATCTTCAGCCATTAGAAAAATGACTGATTCATTATACTTCTCTTTTCATGTCTAACCTTGTGTCATCACTTATGTAAGATCCTGTTTGAATATTAACACATACAAATGAATCTGGCCACTAAAGTTCATAGTCAGTACCAAGATTCTCACCTACACCAGAATTTGCACAGAAATTCCAGTGCAAACAGAGCCCCACACATGAATTTGCTAATTGAATCCCTCCCCAAGACTGTGTATATTAAGTGGCCTTGGCTTTATCCCTAATAGATAATCTTAGGGAATTGAGACATAGCTATAAAATCAGTCTTTTGAAGAAAACGGATTCATTTTTATTGTTAAATTATTAAAACTAAGCTCTTTGATACAACCCCCAAAGTCACAGTGACAGAGCAGAATCATTGGCAGTTTCTATGGCAGCAATTCCTCATGTCATGTCTTCTCCCCAGCCACTTCATTATTTACACAGGATCAGTAATGGGTATTAATTCCTAATACAAAGCTAGAACAATTCAGGTTTCACCCTCAGCTTTATTTGACCATAACCCAGTACCTTCCAGATAGTGTGCCTGCCTCGAAATATTTCAGGTGAAACTGATGTTGGCCCATGCTCTCTTAGACCTCCCAGGGGCCTAGACCAGGAGAAAAATCAAAGTGAGCCAGAGGGGAATAGGAAACTAAGGACGGCACTGACGATAAGGAGAGAGCAGAGTACTGCAATGAGAAGCCAGTGCCAATGGTCAGCTGGCGCCTCCTTGGGGACAGTTGGGCGGACAGCACTGCTTCTGAAGCACAAGGGGATAAGAGCATGCTTGTGTTCAGCTCGATTATCCCCGCTGGAGACCTCAGCAGTATACCTTCTCAAGTCTGAAAGAGAAAACATTCTCCCAGTATTATAATATACTAGAGACCTGGTGCACAAAATTCATACAAGGGGTTCGGCCCTCGCAGCCCTGGCTGCCTTGGCCCTCGCAGCCCCACTTTGTCCAGAAGGTCTTCTGGATGGTCGTTCTGCCATTGGTCTAATTGGCATATTAGCTTTTTATTTTATAGGGTTATGGTATATATTATTTTGGGCAAGGGTCACTCACTGCACCCCAATGAAGATGCCTTTCCCAAACATCTCAGAGTATCAGCATTCCAAGACAAACTGGGAACCTCCATGGAGGATGGGGAGACTAGTGAGCTAGAGGAGGGGGCAGCAGATTTGAGAAAGAATCCTAACCTGGCTTAGCTGAGTCGAGAAAGAATCTGCAGCCTGTGCTTCCTGGGCCATTTCTGCCGTGGGCAATGATGTTTCCTGCTGATGATGAATGCCTGAGAAAGGCACCCTCCAATGTGAGAAATCGGTCACCTACAGGACAGATTTGAGAGGTGCTAGGCAGGACCTGCACTAAAATGCAGATACCTAATACTTCCATGTGAATGATCATTTCTTTGTCCTCTTTCTGCACTGGGAGCTCATTTCTTAGCTGTGGAGGAATAAGGCGCTCTTGTTCTTGTACATTCACGGCAATGAGTTCTCCATCTAGGAAGAGAGCAGGGCAACTCCAGAGGAGTCCTGGACACTGAAGGAAGAGGTGATGCAGAAGGAAGGGAGGAAGGGAGCAGTACTGAAAATCGCTTTGCTGCGGTAACCAGGGGCACCCCTGCTGCTGCTCCTCTCCCACAGCATGTGGTAGAATTAAATTAGACTGAGTAAATGTTTAAAAAGTGTGAGGTTAGAGGGGGGGGAAAGTACCAATACTTAATTCAACTTTGCTTTCCTTTGTAAATTTTTCTTTATTTTGTAAATTTGAAATCGTTTTAAAAGAATGAATATAATAAGACTCAGAGCTAGTTTGTTGAACTGGGAACATGGGCAACCTGCAGAGGACTTATTCTAGTACAAATTCTGAAATATTTAAGGGCTTATTATAAGGTGTTTGGCCATAGAAGGAAGGCTGTGCCCAAGAAGCCTGCTTCCCACCTCCTTCTCCCTCTACCCCTTGAAAGCTACTGTTAATATCACTAGATCAAGTTACTATAATCTAGATCAGGATTTC
Source organism: Myotis myotis (assembly GCF_014108235.1). Classification (NCBI taxonomy): domain Eukaryota; kingdom Metazoa; phylum Chordata; class Mammalia; order Chiroptera; family Vespertilionidae; genus Myotis; species Myotis myotis. The sequence goes on along the minus strand of NW_023416379.1, from coordinate 64,571,620 downwards.
TCAACCTCAGTATTATTGACATCTGAGGCCAGATAGTTCTTTGTTATAGATGAATGCGCTATGCACTGTAGGATATTTAGCAGCATCCTTGGCTTCTGTCCACCAGATGCAATAGCAACCTCCTACTCTCCCAAGTTGTGACAAATGTTTCCAGACATTGCCAGATGTTCTCAGGGAAGGTGAGGGGAGGTGGGGGGGATGACAAAACTGTCTTCAGTTGAGAACCCCGAATCTAGTTTAAATTTCCAAACCGGGTTCTCAGTGTCACTATGCTCCATGAAAAAGTGACAGCTTGGGAGCTGGTGCATGCTCTCTCCCCTTCTCAAAGATTCCCACTGCACGTTAGCATGTTAAAATCTCTCAGAAGCCCTGCTTGACTTTGTTTAAACCAAAGTCCAATTTATTTAAGTATGGTACCCCTGTTTTTCATGAACATTCATCAATATTTTGTGAGGCTCTTTGTCCTTGAAACACGTTTTGAATAGGCTTTGACTGATAGAGCCTAGTATAGTGAACACTTTATGTTATTATTTTAATGGTTTCTGTGATCAAAAATCTCTGAACAAAGAGGAAATCATTTTTGTGAATATATTTTAAGATCACAAGAAAGAAGTCTTTTGAGAGGAGAGGCAAAATTTATTCTTCCCAGAATTTTGAGAATTTGGGAGAGAGTCAGAGCAATAGATAACAAGATGAAGCTGCCCCTCAGTCAAGTTCCTGATCCGAACTTCAAAGGAGATTGAATGCTGGCTTCCCTGAATTCCTTTCCCTTCTAGAACATCAAGCCAAACCAACCAATTAATACAGTGAAAGACATATGTGACAATACCTAGTCTAAATAGCTGCCAGGTAAAACTTGGTCCTATCAATAAATTGGGGGTTCCTATGCCATATACACTTCTACAGTATTATAATATATTACCGTAAAAGAACAAACATTAATATAAACAACCTCAAGTAAACAAATAGTAAGTATTGAAAAGTTGCATGAAGTTCATTCAAAAAGGATTCGTAGAGACTAGAGCTAGGAACCAGGCTAACTTCAAGGGCTAAAGTGCCTTCTGTTCTTGTCTAGTCTCACCTCATCTCCTTTCTTTCCCTTCCCCTTCCCTTCCCTTCCCTTCCTTTCCCTTTGGTTTGCTTCCTTTCCCTTCTTTTGTCTTCCCTTCCCTTCCCTTCTCTCCATTCTCTCACTCTCTCATAATTTCTCATCCTTTCTTTTCTCAGAATGGCTGCTCCATCCTGTACTCCATGGACAGGCTTCTGCTTCCTCACTGTTTCAATTCTCATAACTTCACTTGGCACATGACTTTGTTCTGATCTGGGCTTGATTTTGGCCCTGAGTTTATATGACCTTTTCCCAAATGACTTGAGTATCTGTGGCCATCCAATGGCCTATTTAGTTGGCCCTGGATCAGGTATTTGTTTCTGGTCTAGCAATCCATGGACAGGGGAAGAATGGACAGGCACAAAATATTTATAGGGTAGCCCAGACCTGCTCATTCAGCAGGCTAGGAGGGCCAAGGCCACTCTTAAAGAAAGAGGCTATGGGTGAGACAGAAACCCCAAAGCATAGCTGTTACAACCCACTGCCATGTTCCATTTACAATTGTCCTGACACAAACCATAATAATAATACCTAACACTTGTTGAGTGGTTGAATGCAACCTGTATGTACATCTGGTGCTTTTCTAAATGCTTTTTTGTAGTTCAATTACTTTATGCTCATAGCAAATCTATGAAACAGATACAATTACTTTTCCCATTTTACAGGTGAAGAAACAGAAAAGCAGAAAAGTTAAGTTCCCTAAATCCAGCACCTGCTAAATGATGGATTCAAACCTAGGTATCTGACTCAGTCTATGCTCTTAGTTATTCTACTGGCATCCCTCTCTGGTGGGAAAAAAAAAAATCAGAAAGTAAAAATATAGCTGTAGGCAGTTAGATGCCTAGATTTTTAACAAACTATCCTGGGAGGCCTGGTATTTCAGAAAAAGCATCAGGTGATATTAAAGGAAACCTGCCTGTGGTTATAGATCAATCATGTAACTATTTCACAGGGTTCGTGCCCATGATGGATGTGTTCTAGGTGAGCTCACTAGCATTTTCAGCACTTGGAGTGTGTGTATTGCGTGGAGCCCAAGATCGAAAGCCCAGGGACTGTTCAGCTCAATCTCCACCGAGTCCCAGATGCTCACTGAAGCTGTCTTACAGCAGCACGATCTCCATCTCCATCTCTTCAAGAGAGGGGATCCTGCAGCCCTTTTCACCCTCCAGTCTGCCTGTGTCACGATCTGTGTATCTCTTTTTCATTGGTTAATCAAAAGATCCCTTGGAATATAATGGAGCATTCTGAACCTGAGTGTGGGAATCCACACCTCAGGCCATCTGTGACCTTATGCAGATCGCTTATACTCTCCCTCACTGGCTCTCTTATTAATAAGGTGCCATTAGAGCTACTTCCTGAAGACTTCTGCCACTCAGGTGTTATTTCAGGATCAGGAAACTGTAACCGTTAACATTTTCCTGACATTGATTGCCTTGAAGAAAAGGCCTGATGTTCTTTTCTTTTTCTCTGTTTTACATTTTTTGTTCACAATGCTGTTAACGGTTCCAATTCCTCACCCAATTCTAGGCTCTTTTAGAAATGCTTTTCTTACTAAAGCTTGGCCAATTCCTTTTATGCATATTTAGTGTGATACAGTAAGGTTTGGATAGATCAGCCATCCTTTTTTAACCAGTGTCCAGGTATATGAGCAAAGATATGGAAATAGGAATATGCATGGCAAGTTTAGAGATGGTGTGAAGGTTGATTGAGCTCAACAGCATGTCAAGTGCAGGAGAAGAGTGAGAGATGAGCCAGAAATAATTGACGGGGCATTTCTGGCAAACCAAGTGTGTGATGAGAGGCAAAGAGCAAGACAATGGAACCAGGAATATCAGGGTTTGAGTCCTGGCTCTGCTACTTACTACAACCTTGCTTTCACATGAGGATCTTCGAGCTTCTACTTCTTTCTAAAATGGGAAAAATATGAGAATCTATTTCATTACATTATAGTATGAATTACATGAGCTAAAAGCCATGTTAAATTCTTAATAGGTACATAATAATTAATTATTCATAAGTACTCAAATTTTGTTAGCTAATCTTTTATCCTATGGAGCCTTGGTTTGAACATTTTAACAGTAAATTTCCCAGTGGACCAAATCAAAACAGTGTATAACTCACTGAATCTAAAATCTAAATTGGCTTTGTGACCCTAATATGGTAACTTTGTCAGCTAAGGACATAAAGAAAAAATTAAGCCCTGATCGGTTTGGCTCAGTGGATAGAGCGTCAGCCTGTGGACTGAAGGGTCCCAGGTTTGATTCCGGTCAAGGACATGTACCTTGGTTGTGGGCAAATTCCCAGTGTGGGGGGTGTGCAGGAGGCAGCTGATCAATGTTTCTCTCTCATTGATGTTTCTAACTCTCTATCCCTCTTCCTTCCTCTCTGTAAAAAATCAATAAAATATATTTTTTTAAAAAAGTTAAGACATGTAGCTCCTTCTGCTTGACACTTTTGATAATGTCAAAGGATGTTTCTCTAAAAGGGGAAGGAGGTTAGCAGAGAACAATGCCAGAAAAATCCATCTTACAGTTTAGTAGGCAATGGTAATTCACTCAAAAGAAATTAGAGGTACCAGCCCCAGTTCTGTATTAAGACTGACTGCATATTTGTGGTCATACTTTACGTAAACTTCCTAATAAACGTACAGGTAGAACAGATGCTCAGTCAATTTCAGTGAATTATTTAATAGAAGAATATAACATTTTCTACTTGTGCTTTAGCACCTAAAATATACTACTCTGCTTCTTTGTATGATCCTATATAATAAAAGGCTAATAGGCAAATTGTCCTTTCGGGAGTTCAACCGGGAGACTGGGAGTTCAATTGCTCGCTATGGCGTGCGCTGACCACCAGGGGGCGGTGCTGAACATGTCTGGTGACCAGCAGCGGTGGGGCAATGAGGGAGTGAGGGAAGGAGGAGGCAGTGAGGCAGGGAACCTAATTGGCCCTGATTGCCAGCCAGGCCTAGGGACCCTACCCATGCATGAATTTCGTGCACCGAGCCTCTAGTCTTTAAATAAAAGAGAATTAGAAACACAGCTTTTATCTTTGGGGATGGTTTTGTACACAGTGATTTTCTTTTTAGGTCAAGATGAGTTTGGAAAAAGGTACTAAAATAATTCAATCACAGTGTACTAAATTAGAATGTTTGCTAATACTTTGTGGGTAACATCAATAGCATTCAACTTGGCAGATATTTGTACTATTTTTCCTTTTAGTTTCTTTTCCTAAAGAATTTTAATGTGAAAAGAAGTTTTCTTATACTTCATCTTCTAGTCATTACATGCCATAACATGCTCACCTACGACTCACCAGTTATTTCAAAATAACTTGCAGTGCTAAAATAAGAACTCATAACAGATTTTTTTTGAAACTATAAAGTAGAAATAGAAATTTTTTTCTGTAGAGAAATGAGTGTCTGGACTCTCCACTCAGTAATTTTAAATAAAAATCAAAACTAGGAGTCACTAAAATCCCACTTAGAGGTCCTCAGCATAAAGTAAAAGTGTCTGCTTGGGTGGTCCTGCAAGGGAAGAAAAAGTATTCCTCACCCCTCTTAGGGACCCTGGCTGGGTCAGAGAAGTAAAGTGACAAACACAGATTCATAGAAGACATGCATACAAATTAATTTAATAGAAGTTTTACATTACATAAAGAAATGAAGACCAAAGAAACAGTTAAACCTGTGTGTTTTTATACTAGTTTGATGAAGAGTGGAAAATTGTGGAGCAGTATGAGAGGTTAAGGATATGAAGGAAGTGTAGTAAACTGAAGGACACTTAGTATGGCCTGTTAGAATTCTTCTTGGCATTCCTTTGTCTTCAGAGATAAGGATTCTCCTCTCCTCCTGGAATAAGGAGGATACCTCTCACATCAGGTTTTTATGACCTGTTTCAGACAGGAGGCAGGGACCAGGGGGTGGGGACAATCAGAATGACCTTCTTTCCCCTGCCATTTTTCTCAAATTCCTTCAGCTTAAAATATTCAGCTTGCCTAGGTGCCATCTTTTGGGATAGCATGTTCTGAGCCCCATCAGTCCCCATGCCCACCTTGGTTATGGGCACCAGCCTGTCCACACAGACCCCACAGTCTGGTTGTCATCCATGGCACAGCACTGTGTTGAGCTCCATCTGTTATTTCAAAATCTGCTCTTCAAGCTCAGAGATTTCTCTCAGCTGGCAGGCCCCTCCCTTCTCTTCCCAGAGCTATGCAAATTTAAATTCTTTTTGTTCCCTAAAGTATGTGAAAAAGAAAGAGAGAGTGTTTTACTCTTCAGTTCTTTTTTCCATAATTTATCATTTTAGGGCTGATTTGAATGCATTTTATAAACTATGAAAATGTTTTTATTTGAAATATGGAGCAGAAATAGAGTCTACCACTGAAAATTATCTTTCAGTAAAACATTAACAACTCTTAATAAACGGAATTATTTTTAACATATTTTTTAGAAAAATATATAATAAACATATTGTCTAGCATCTGAAGCAATTAACTAAATGTTTAATAACACATCTAGTTATTTTTTATCTTGTAGTTATAACTCTGAGACCAAGGTCATCAGAAAAGATCTGCAAATTATTATTCATTTAAGCACCAACCATTTTTAATTGAGCATCTACCATGTTCTAGGCAAAACAGTCTCAGTTCTTGGCTTCACAGAGTTTATCATATACTGAGGACATTTTAAAAAGTAATCCAATATATAATGATAAAAGTATAATATGCAAATTGACCGAACAGCTGAACAGCAGAACAACCCGTCTGGGCAACCTTCCAGACGAAGCCAAGGCAGCTGGGGCTGTGAAGTCCTACTCTTGCACGAATTTCGTGGATCGGGCCTCTAGTAGATATATAATTAGAACTCACAATATGGGCTCTGTAGGAAAATAAATGGGTATAACAGCAAGGAGGAAAGGTGGCTTTGTTGAAATCTGAAGGTTGGCGTCATCCAGGTAGGGATGAAGGGGGATTCTGAGTGGAGAGAACAGTTTATGTGAAGGAGGAGCTTGCTCAGTAGTTTCAGGAACCTGAGGGTTGTGCTGCAACTGGAGATTTGCAGGCAAAGGGGAGATCCTGCTGAGAGTAGCAGTCATTGATTGCGTAGAACCCTGTGAGCTGAGGCAAAGGCTTTGCATTTTTTAAGAATATATATTTTTATTTCAGAGAGGAAGGAAGAGGGAGAGAGAGACAGAAACATCAATGATTAGAGAGAACCACTAATCAGCTGCCTCCTGCATGCTCCCACTGGGGATCGAGCCTGCAACCCGGACTTGTGCCCTGACCAGGAATGGAACCCAGAACCCTTCAGTCCACAGGCCAACGCTCTATCCACTGAGTGAAACTGGCGAGGGCAAGGCTTTGCATTTTTTTATGAAATGCCATAAGAAGCCATCAAAGGGTTCTACCCTTAGATGTTTAGATGTGTGGTCCAGTTGATGCTGTATAAAGATTACCCCCATCTACCATGTTGAAAACAGACATGGAAACACCAGAGAAATAGCAGGGAACCAAAAGAGGCTGCCTCTGGGCTATATGGTGACCCCAGGAAGAGTCCTCTGGAGGCCGGAGGTGGAGATGGAGAACAGAGTGTCTGCTTGCTCGCTATTTTGCCTTCAGGGATCCAATCTTCATTCATCCCATTAACTGCCAGGAAGTTGATAAATTGCTCTGCCCCACAGAATTTCATTGGTTTGGGACACAGAACTTGGTAGAAAAAGATTAATTAATATTACTGCTGCAAGAAATTATCAGCTCATGAAAAGCTGCACTGTATTAAAACTCACATGCTTATTTTGTTCATGGAAACCATCTGTCCACTGTATCTGCTGAGGCATCATTCCTTTCCACTTCTCTTCTTTCTCTTTGGTATTATATTCTGGCTTCTGGAAGTCAGTATATTTTAACTATACTTATTACTTCTAATCACATAGTTTCTTATGTACAGCGATACCTAATGACTCCCTAAGCCTCAAATTATATTAAAAGACAATGAGCAATATCTAAGGGGTGCCAACTACTCTACTATTCCTTAGAACTTTCAATTTAAATCTTTGGGAAGGAGAGGGGGTGCTCTAATTGTGAAAACTCAAAATCTCTTTTCTCTATCATTTTTTAATATATTTTTTTATTTATTTCAGAGAGGTATGGAGAGGAAGAGATAGATAGAAACATCAATGATGAGAGAGAATCATTGATCCACTGCCTCCTGCACACCCCCTACTGGGGATTGAGCCCACCACCCGGGCACGTGCCCTTGACCAGAATCAAACCTGGGACCCTTCAGTCCACAAGTTGACACTCTATCCACTGAGCCAAACCGGCTAGAGCTTTTCTCTAACATTTTTGAGGAAGATATAAGACTTGTATTTTATTAAAAACTAGAGGCCCAATGCATGAAATTTGTGCAAGAGTAGGACTTCTTTCCCCTGGCTGCCAGCACCAGCTTCCCTCTGGCACCAAGGACCCAGGCTTCCCTTGCAGCCTCGGCTTCTTCCGGAAGGAAGTCCAGTCTAATTAGCATATTATGCTTTTATTATTATAGATATGAGGGGACAAATGATGTGCTCCAACAAGTTTCTTGTTACCATAGCAACTCCTTGTCTCTTAAGTTCAACAAATCATTTTTACTACTTGGTAAATGTTTTGATAAAGGCTCAGAGGCTTCATTTAAAAAATAAAAATCAAAGCTTTACAAAACATTGACACAAGGAATTATTCTACAAAACTGGCTAACTTTGGTCTCACAGTGGGAAATTTTATAGTAGCTTCAGTAGTATTTAATGGTTCTTTATTAGCCATGTGGAAATGCTAAAACTTTTACAACCCAGAATTCTGTAGTTTTAATATGTGGCAAATATCCCTGGATTAAGTTCCACTGAGCTTCTCAAATATTTCAACTATTACAAGCTTAATTTTTTTCAGGAAATATGACTTTTTTCATATCTCATTGTGGAAAACTGCTTAATTTGTTTATACTACAAATCAGAGAAGTGTGCCCCCTCTTATTTTATGATGGCTTGTTTTTTTGTTTTGTTTTTTAATGTTCTCCTATGACTGAAGATCCTAAAGTTAAGCAAAGGCTTTTTTCTACAAACAAAGGCTCTTAGCCCGTGTAGATGACAATGAGACTAACACAAGAATTTTTTAAAAATTCAGTGTCTTAAAACATATAATCATTTCAGTCAATGGAAATGAGAAAATGGGCTGGGGAAGGAGGGAGGAAAATCTGGCTAATTTCTTCCTATCAGAAAAGAAAATACTTAAAGGCTATATTGTAAATAGCATGAGTGCCAACTCAACCGTCCTCTGTACTTTTCTATAATATTAAATACTTTGTTGTTTTCAATTTTCCAATTAAGATTGCATTGTATTTATCAATTAGTATTGTTTTAATTAAGTATATTGGTATTAATATATAGATGACCAATGCAAGTGTTTTTTCCACTTATTTTTGCAAATGGCAATTCCTGACTCAGATTTCTAGGCACATTCCTGGTCATAGCAGGCATTCAGCAAACATTGATTCCCATTCCTGTACTTGAGACCTTGAAAGCATTGGAGGGAAAAAAATATGACCCTTCAACAGTAGTCCAGGAAATAAATGCATGAAAAGGAAGAAGAATAGAAAAATTACATGTTTAAAAAAAATGTGTAGTGCTTAGAGCTCTTTAAGCAACAAAATTGTTGCTTCTGTTAAATGCAGACAGATAAGGTTACCTTGAGAAGAAAACAAAGCCTTTGTGTTAATTTCTTTAACATGTGTCAGTCAGTCCTCAGGTAAACAACAGATTGCCAAGTTCTTGGTTTGTGAAGTTCTAATTTAACTGGCTAAATCAGAAATACAACTTTGCTTTTAGCCAGTTATACTGGGCAAATATTTTATTAGATGCTTAGCTGAATTTAGGGAAGAGGATACTCTAAAATATGCCCCAACATCAAATGGTATGAGAACTACTGTACTAGTATATGCAATTGAAAGAACCCATTCTGAAAAAATTCTGAGAAATCTTGGAGATTCCACAGTGCGTTTCATAATTGCTCAGTAGATAACATTTATATTAATATCCTTTCTAGCCCGGCCAGCATGGTTCAGTGGTTGAGTATTGACCTATGAATCAGGAGGTCGCAGTCCCATTCCCAGTCAGGACACATGCCTGGGTTGCTGGCTCAATCCCTAGTATGTTGTTTGCAGGAGGCAGCAGATCAATGATTCTCATCATTGATGTCTCTATCTCTCTCCCTCTCCTTAGGAAGAATCTTAGCATTAAATAATTTTCTATTAGCCTTCAACCACTTCATTTGAAGAAAAATTCACTTAAATTAGAATTAATATGTGAGAAGATAAACAGAGGTCCATATTTTTCAGATGTGTGGTGGCATGAGAAATCTTCATTTTATTTCAAATAAGCCTTGATTTAGAAAAACAGTAATCCCTAGATAGATAGTATTGATATAGAATATACTCTAATGTATGGCTATATGTGTATCTACTGTGTGGGGAAAAATAATCAGTAGTCTGATTGCTATAGACATCAGACATTAGAATGAACTAACGCCCCCGGCATACTTTCTTACTCTGCAGGTGCCAGTAAACTTTCGATTTTTCATTTGCGAATTTCTTCACTCAATCAGCCAACATTTATTAAATATTGTGTCAGGCACTTCTCTAAGTGTTGTAGACACAGAGATAAATAAGACTTGGTCAAAGACTAACCAAGCATCTAAAGCAGTGATGGCGAACCTATGACACGTGAACTCGTTATTTTGGTTGATTTTTCTTTGTTAAATGGCATTTAAATATATAAAATAAATATCAAAAATATAAGTCTTGCCCTAACCGGTTTGGCTCAGTGGATAGAGCGTCGGCCTGCAGACTGAAGGTCCCAGGTTCGATTCCGGTCAAGGGCATGTACCTTCATTGCGGGGCACATCCCCAGTAGGGGGTGTGCAGGAGGCAGCTGATTGATGTTTCTCTTTCATCGATGTTTCCAACTCTCTATCCCTCTCCCTTCCTCTCTGTAAAAAATCAATAAAATATTTTTTAAAAAAAAAATATAAGTCTTTGTTTTACTATGGTTGCAAATATCAAAAAATTTCTATATGTGACCCGGCACCAGAGTTAAGTTAGGATTTTTCAAAATGCTGACACACCGAGCTCAAAAGGTTCACCATCACTGACTAAAGGCTAGTTCCCAATCCTGAATCATGTAGATAGGACTGACAATAGGAGGATCATGTGTATACAAGTTTAGGAGGATAATTATGATTATGTAATTAATTAGTATGTGATATTTTAAAACTCTAGCCTCAGAAATGCTGACTCAGAACTGAGGCTACTTATCCAGTTCAAAAGCCACGAGCAAATTCCTTAACTTTCCAATGAATTGAGAAGTTTGGATTGTAAAATGCTGAAATGTCTGTATTTATGGGATTGAGCTGAGAGTGACCATTGATCAAAAGCTTCATTAATGTGGAGGAGAAGTGGAGGGATGAGAGCTTGTGAGGGTTAACCACAGGAAAGAGAAAATAAAGTTCAGTGGAATTGACCAAATGGACAGTATGAAACGGTTACTGCTCCTGAGCCTCCCACAGGCACATGACTTGACTGCCAGAAAATGTACAGTCACTTATCTGGGTACAAGGAAATAGCTGCATAGTTTCTTATTTATTAAACTGCAAAATATGTGAATTAAAAATCTTATCTTTTCGAAATATAAAGCCAGCTCCATGTGTTTTATGTGAACTGCAAAGGTGTTCATATACAAACTTTGTTGTGGCAAATGGAATATATAGAATACATTAGATTGAAACAGAAATTTAATGGGAGAGAGAAAAATGACCCAGGGTAAGAACATGCAAAGTCCAGAACATTAAAACCATTCATTTTATCCAAGATCATTTAAACTGTGTACAGTTTGTTAAATATAATTGTTGACAACATCGTAAAAGAATATCAAGAAAACCATGTGGTAGATGTTAATATTAAACACAACTTCGTGACAGGAAATTCCAAGAGCACTGACTATATTTTATTCATTTTTCATTTATGTAATTTAAATATTTTTTTACCATGAATGTCAGGATGTTCAGTGTAAGATTTGATGCATAGTCATAGTAAATAGTAATTATTTGTGCTCTCTTCCTGTTCATACCATTTGATTTTCTTATTCTATGTTGATCTTGTTAGATGAATGATCATTTTTATAGCTTTCTTAAATAATTGCAAGGAGATGGTATATAATAAAAAATATGTACCTTTGTATCATAGAGTTGAACAGAGTTCCTTAGGTAGAGTAGCAGCTTAGCACACATTTACCACATTAAGTATTAATTTATTGGTGGAGTCTTTCATTAAAAAGTAAATAAAGAGAAAAAGACATCCAATAATTTATTAAAAGCAATTAAAGTTCACCTGAGAGGAGCAACTATGGTATATTTTAAAACCTTAATTTTTACAAAGACAAGTGTTTTTTTTTCTTTTCATGAATAGTTATTTCCAGAAAGATTGATCCTTGATTTGGCTTTTGTGTGTGGTAGCCAGTCTTGGTTTTCTAAATCATCTTGAAAACACACAGAGCATTTGAGCCATGTTTGCTGCTAACTAAGTAATAAAACTACAAGGCCTTGGCTAATTTTTTGAGGTCATGGCTATAATGCAGTTAATCGCCTTAGCTAAGACATATGGGCATTTTATGAAAAAACCTGTGCCAACGGTCCTTGAAATAAGGTTAAATAGATCTAATTTATGTTAAACTTTAATTAAGCATATGCACTACTACATGATAATGTTCATGCGTATGTTGCTTACATTGATTGCTTTCATAAGTTAATTACTACAACACACGTTGGCTTTGGTTTATTTGAAACTTAACAAATGTTCACACCAGCTGTGGAAGTGATTGAAGAAAATAAATGAATAAACCATTGGTTTACTTGTTTAAATTAAATCTGCTACCTCAAGCTGTCTTGACTCTTAATACATTAGAGAAGACACTTGGGAGGTGACGATCGTGTAATTCCAATTTTAATCACTGTTTAGTCATACTTAGTTCAGTAATAAAGTTGTAAACCTTTGCATTTGTTTCTATCTTCTGCTGTCTGTAGTTAATTGAGTCATCATTGACTGTGATTTACTTTCATTGTGACAGAACTGATCTGTGCTTTTAAACAGTCAAATATACACCTGTTCTTCATACAGAAATACACAGGCCTGAGTCCTTTATGGCCACTTTTAACTGGATACTAAAGTTTGTATTTAGAGAGATATAGGCAAGAGGCCCAGTTCACAAAATTCATGCATGGGTAGGGTCCCTAGGCCTGGCCGGGGATCAGGGCCAATCAGGTTCCCTGCCTCCCCACCTCCACATCCTCCTTCCCTTGCTCCCTTAGCACACCGCTGCCACTGGTCGCCCACCATGTTCCACACCACCCCCTGGTGGTCAGCACACATAGCGAGTGAGCAAACTTCCGGTCTCCCAGTTGAACTCCTGAAGGTTCAACTTTGCATATTAGCCTTTTATATATATAGATGACATTTTTTAATTAAGAGAACTCATTTTTTATTTTGTTAAAAAAGTTTACTTTTTTTGTTACATGAGTTTGTTGCCCTAAATCTGCTATGTTGACCAATATAGTGTGGTAATACATTACTCTTAAAGCATCACATATTAAAACATATTTTTCTTAAATAGTATTTAAAACACTTTTGTTAAGAATCAAATTTTAGGATGTCTGGTTAAAGATGGTGAATTGAATGTATGCATTTGTCTCTGATCCCTTTCTAAAACCCCAATAAAATGAGTATAAAGAGTTTTTTAAAAGGTCCTAACTCACTAGGACATAGGAAATAAAAGAGAGAATGCAACATGGAAAACATATGGACAAGTGTTAACTGACTTAGCAGAACCTAGATAGTTAAATCCTAAGTCAGCAGCTGGAAAAGCCAAAAAGCCCCCTGATTTATATTGGCACCAAAAGGCTCAGGACTGTGACACTGGGCACCTCTGGAAGTGGACATGAAAGGAGCCAAGACAAAAGGCTCCTTGGAAGCTTGTGAAAGAGTCAGTTACATCCCAGACGCCGCCCTCCTCCCACTCCACACAACCACATAATTGATCCTCCCTTACCCTGGCAAAAAGGGGAGAGACTGCAAGAGAGAGCTTCCAGACTGTGGTCCACCCACACATTGAGAGAGGAACACTGGGCTGAACACAGGCAGGTAAAATGGAAGTTAACATATGAGTATGCTGTCTCCACCCTGACTCCCAAAACATGGACAAAATATTGTACTCCCAGGTACTAGAAGAGCCTTCTTGGGGGAATTTTCACAGCCTAAAAATAAAGATTTGACTCCACAGTAAAGGGGGCCGTGGAGCCGATCCCCATGAAAAGGCCCAGCCAGATCCCCCAATGCTAAAGCCCACCCACCTCCCAGCTCCCGGGTAGCTTTTAGGCTCATCACTGAGAATCTCAGCTGAGAATATAGATTGTACGGTTTTCAAAAAAAAAATTGTTTTTTGAAATTACAGTTTACATTCAATATTATTTTGTATTAGTTTCCAGTGTACACCATACTGGTTAGACAGTCATATAATTTGTAAAGTGTTCAACCTGGTATTTCTAGTACCCACCTGGCACCATACATAGTTATTACAATAATAGAGGCCTGGTGCACAAAAATTTGTGCACTCGGGGGGCAGGGGGGGGCGGTCCCTCAGCCCAGCCTGTGCCCTCTCGCAATCTGGGAGCCCTCAGGGGATGACCACCAGCTGGCTTAGGCCCGCTCCCCGGGGGATTGGGCCTAAGATGGCAATCAGACATCCCTCTGGCAGCCCGGTGGCCCTCGGGGGATGTCCACTTGCCAGCGGGGACCAGGCCTAAACTGCAGTTGGACATCCTTAGCACTGCTGAGGAGGCAGGAGAGGCTCCCACCACCACCGCTGTACAGGCAGCCATCAGCCTGGCTTGTGGCTGAGCAGAGCTCCTCCCATGTGGGGAGTGCCCTGACCACCAGAGGGCAGCTCCTGCATTGAGCGTGTGCCCCCTGGTGGTCAGTGTGTGTCATAGTGACCACTCATTCCCAGTCTTTCTGCTGTTAGGGTCAGTTTGCGTATTACCCTTTTACTATATAGGATAGAGGCCTGGTGCATGGGTGGGGGCCGGCTGGTTTGCCCTGAAGGGTGTCCCGGATCAGGGTGGGGGTCCCACTTGGGTTCCTGGCCAGCCTGGATGAGGGGATGATGGCTGTTTGAAGCTGGTCGCACCCCCTTCAGGGGGAGGGTCCCCACTGGGGTGCCTGGCCAGTCTGGGTGAGGGGCTGAGGGCTGTTTTCAGCCTGGTGGGTGACTGAAGCTCCCAACCTCTCCTTTTTTTCTTTTTTTTTATTCTGGGATTTATTTACCTTCTATGGCTGTCACTGGAACTGAGAGCCGGCTTTAGCTCTGAGGCTCGGCTCCAGCTCTGAGACCTCGGCTGCTGAAAGCAGGTTTCTGGGGTTTGTTTAGCTTCTATAATTGCAACATTGTTTCTTAGAATGCAGCTCAGAGGCCGACAGTGGCAGGCGGGGAACCTTGGCTTCCTCTATCACTGGAGCAAGCAAGCCTCCTGTTCGCTTCAGCTGCCTGGCTGCTGGCCACCATCTTGGTTGGCAGTTAATTTGCATATCACCCTGATTAGCCAATGGGAAGCGTGTTGGAGGTACAGTTAAGTACCATGTTTGTCTATTATTAGATAGGATAGTTTATTAAATGCCACATGCTATACTTTACATTTACATAACTATTTTGTAGTTACCAATTTGTACTTTTTTAATCCTTTCACCTTTTTTATCCAGTCTCCTAACTGCCTTCCAATCTGGCAACCCTTAGTCTGTCCTCTGCATCTATGAGTCTATTTCTGTTTTGTTTGTTCATTTATTTTGTTCTATATATTCCACATGTAAGTGAAATTGTGTGTTTTTTGTCTTTCTCTGACTGACTTATTTCACTTAGCATAGTACCCTCTCCGTCCATCCATGCTGTAGCAAATGGTAGGATTCCATTCTTTTTTATGGCTGATTAATAATCCATTGTACTAGTATACAGTATATGTACTATAGATGTTTTTTATTTACTTTTCTATTGATGGGAATAGGGTTGCTTCCATATCTTGGCTATTGTAAATACACTGCAATGAACTTTGGGGTTTATATGTTCTTTTGAATTAGTATTTTGGGTTGCTTCAGATATATACTAGGGAATGAAATAGAAACATTGAACATAGATCCTACCAAAAGTATGACCCAACTCTATTAGAAGAGTGAGAGCTAGAGCACAGAAAGTGTGTGTGTGTGTGTGTGTGTGTGTGTGTGTGTGTGTGTGTGTTGAGGGTGGCAGGAAAATGAGGAGAAAGGGGGCTACATCCTTATCCTCCTAAGACAAGTCAATAGATAACACCTGAATAACCAAGAAGCAGCAAAGAGGCATCTTATTTTGATGATTTTTTTAAATTGGGGTCAAATTGTAAGCAGAGAAAGACCTTTCTCAATAACTACTTTCATGGGGCTCAATAGCTTATTAGACATTTTTCTAAATGAAACAAAGATTCCTTAAAGGTGAGCCTTAGGTCTTCAGTTAAGTTAGGTCTTCAGCCAACCAGATCCGTGGCAAAAGTTCATTCCCTGTGGCTCAAATGAGAACTGAATATTTGAAAAACTAACACAAAATTACCAGAGAGCTGGAAGTAAAAGCACAAAATACATGGTAAGTGCCAGAGGTCTTGTACTTTTTAAAAAATCAGTTAGACTTGAAAACAGGAAACTATGTGACTCTCAATTGTATACATGTATAACTTTGATTTTTTAAAACCCTAAATTTAAATTATAATACATGCTTAAATATTTCTCTTTAAAAAAAAAGAGCAAACTTTAGTGAGTCTAAGAGAAAGCTACTATTCTTTCTTTACCAATTCCCCAGCATTTATCCTTTATAACCTATTTTCATGTATATCCTCATGCTGGTCTGTCATCTTAAGACCTACATAGCCCTAGGAATTATTATTTTTGGATGCCCAATCTTACATCATACCAAATAACTTAAAAATGCATCTATGTTCTACATTGAATATAAATTATGTGTGGTATAAAATTTAAGAGGATTTTTATAATTTTGCTTTTTAAAGTAGTATTGCTTCAAGGAACTCATTTTCCTGATGATTTATTTGTTAGCATTATCAGCTTTTCTGAACTTTATTTTATACTAAAGCTGCTTTTCAAAGTGCCTAGAAAATGTTTCTTGAAAATTCTCATGAATTAATGTATAACGTTTTTCTTAACTAAGAATATAAGTCTGTCAATTGACTATGATTTATATGAAATGCAAATTACTTATATTGCCTTAAAATAGGTTTGAGCATGAAAAAAATAAATGCAGTGCCATTCTTGAGTAACAGTCCTCAGAAAAGCAGCAAGAAAGGGAAAATATCTGCATTTTTAGAAACCAATTATTTTGGAGTATGTTAAATGAAAATTGCCTTCAGATGCTTAGATTGGAAAGAATTCTGAACAGAATATATGCTGTTAATCATTTTAAGAATTTAAGTTAAAAGTCTTAATTAGATTAGGATTTACCTTGAGAGGTATTAGGAAAACTGTCAATGAGCATCAAAGGGAGCTATGAGATTAGCCTTTCCTGTTTCATCTCTACATCAGGTTAGTTTCTACCATCTGTTAAAGGATGATAGCTTTGCTTCTAGTCCATGATTCTTACGGCCTGGGGGTAAAGTGGGTGGCCAGCAACTCACCCTTATCCAGGGAGATTTGAACCTTGCCTCTGACTGCATTATGTTAGCTCAGTCTCTGCTGTAAGTACCAGTTAATGATCTCTGTCATCTGTCATAGGTAATTAATTGTACTTGATTATTTCAAATTAGGTCTAATGAATTGACCAGTTGTTTTTAACTCCATAAGCCTAAGTCTTAAGGATTTTAAAATATAGCCCTAGCCTGTTTGGTTCAATGCAGATATTGTCAGCCTGCAGACTGAAAGGTCCCGGGTTCAATTCTGGTCAAGAGCACATGCCCTGGCTGTGGGCTCGATCCCAGTGTGGGGCATGAGGAGGTAGCCAATCAATGATTTTCTCTCATCATTGATGTTTCTATCTCTCTTTCCCTCTGTTCCTCTCTGAAATCAGTAAAAATATATTTTAAAAAAAGAATTTTAATCTATATAACAACTAGGCATCAACTATACAATATAAAAATCAATTGCCTTCTCTTCAAGTTACAAACTATTACTTCCTTTCTTTAAGCTGATTGTACTGAGCTCATGTATCTTCTAACAATAACAGTTACTGCAGAGGATTTCCAGTTTATTTTTTATTCATTACTATAAGCATGTCATTGTTCTAATTTTCAGCAAGGTCCTTGATCTCATAGAATTTTTTCTTGAAAGAAATAGTACAAACAATAAATAAGTGAATATATAAATGTAATTAAACAAATAAATATATAATGTCTCCCATTAAAAAGATAATCCCAGGTAGCCATAAATGCAATAAGGTATAAAACTGGGTGTTTTAGAAATAAAGGATGTCAGCAAACAAGGGGGTCCTCCTTAAATTTTTAAGTGCCTGGGCTTTTCTGAGGAGGTAATGTTTGAAATGAAGATTGAATAACCACTGAGCAAAGATCTAGGGACAAAGTATTCCCTGCAGAGCCAGTAGAAAGACCCTAAATAAATTATAGCAACCTATGCAGGGTGGGGCAAAAGTAGGTTTACCGTTGTGAGTACTTGAAACACAGCTTATTTTTTGTATCATTATTTATCAATTATTGTATTTTCCATTACAAACAACTGTAAACCTATTTTTACCCCACCCTGTACATAGCAGTGATGGTGACGATGATGATGATGATGATGATGATGATAATGATGACAAAGACAACAATGATATGGTGAGAATGATGATGATGATGGTGATGATATGGTGATAGTGGTGATAGTAATGATAATGATGGGTGTGGTAACACAGTTCTTTTACAAATGAAACTCAAAAACTAAATTCAATGCCCATGTCCACACAATTGTAAATGATTTGGCCCCCAAACCAAAGTACTTAGTGACAATGAGATTTGAAGGGTGACCTGAATGTCCACTCTTTACTGTCATATTAAAGGCGCTCTTAGAGAACAGGCATATCTTCACTGGAATCCCCTAACTTCAAGACTCCTTAAGTACTTCCTGAACTACAGGAGCTCATCCTGTGCTGAAGCTCATCTCCAGCTTGGTAACAGGCCGCTCTTCATTTGTCTGGGTTCTCATCACCTGCATAGCAGCTCTACTATTTCACTCCACAGCCAACAATGTCACCAACTCTGAAAATGTTTTAAGCATCTCACTTTCTACCCATGCAGCACTTATGCAGGTATCCCCCAATGCCACTAAATCTTCAGCCCGTTGGAACCTCCTATCCATTACCACCCTCGTGTGCTCACTTCCTTCTTTTGACGAGTGTACATTCCATGTATTTTCACTATAATACTCCCTTACAGACCCCTCTCTCAACAAAACCCCAACCTTGACTAAATCCAATTATTGGCCCTCTCATGTCCTGTGCCTGAGAAACTAAATGGCATTTGAGAAAATCACAAGCCATGCTCACTGGTCCCTTAGAATCCGTAACCATTTGTCTCAAATGGTCATCATACTCCTGCTAAGTGTAATTCCCAACACTCAGGGACAGCTGCATCAAGCCTCCTCTCCTTTGCATGAGTAATTGTTTCCTTTCTTTTTAAAATAAAAATGGTTTTTATTTTTTAAATTTGTATTGAATTTATTAGCATGATAGTTGTTAATATCATATATATATATGTTTTATGTGTACAATTTTGTAATACATCATCTGTATATTATACTGTGTGTTGACCACTCAAAGTCAAGTCTCTTTGCATCATTCTTATTGGCATTTAACACGATTAATGTTTCCTGTTAAAAAACAAACACCTTAGATCTCAAATCCCCATCCAACTTTTGTCAACTTCTCTGTTCCTCTTTACAGCAAAACTTCTCAAAGGAGTGGTCTGTACTTGCCGTATCCACTTTGTCAGCCTCCCATTCACTCTAATTAATTCCCATTGAGCTTCCATCTTGCTTTGCCCAATTCAATGGCATCATCTCCGTCCTCCTCTCACTCTGCTTCGCTGCAGCATTCCATGCAGATGACCAGCCTCCGTCTAGAAATTTTTCTCTCTTCATTCTGAGACTTCACACTTTCCTGGTTTTCTGCTCTCTCCTGGAAGAACCCTTCTCCACCTCTTTAATGCTTCTCTTCCCTAACATACTTCTACACTTGGGATTGTCCCAGGACTCAGCACTGGACATTCTTTATTTTCAGATTTCCCCTTAATGACGGGTCTTCGAATCTCATTTTTGTGCTCCTCTTTTGTATGCTGCCCTGAACTCCAGTCTCACACAACTAGAAGGCTCCCTGACATGTCTACTGATTTGTCTCAGTAACTGGCACTCTCCACTCAGTTGTTAATGTTGACTACAAGCATTCTTGGGTTTTTTCCTGTATCTTGCTCCACTTCTAGTCCATCAGCAAATCCTGTCCATCCTGCTTCCAAAATATTTCAAATATGTCCATTTCACTTATTGTGTTACTTGTCCCTTCCCCCGTCACCATCACAAGCGCCTATCTTTTTTGCCTGAGTTACTGCAATAGTTTACTAACTACTCCCCTGCTTCCACCATTCCCCCTATAACCCATTATACGAACAGCAGCCAAAACCTTAAAAAGCATAAATCAGATTATGACTCTGTTTTGCTTAAAATGCTCTTGACTTTCTGTTGCCCTTAAAAGAAAATCCCAACTCCTTATCATGGCGTGCAAGAAAATGCTTAATCTGGTTCCTGACTTTTTCTTCACATTTCTCTACAAAGTTTCCTCTCCCTCACTCATTTCCAGCCATTTTGTCTTTCTATTTCTTAAATACATTAAGCTTATTTCTGCCTGAGGGTCTTCATACTTGCTGATCACTCCACATGGAATACACCTGCATGTCTTGCTTTTCTTAGAACTGTCTTCTTCAGGTATCAACTCAAATGCTCTTTCCTACAAAAGATCTCCCTGGCCATTTTATGTAAAGTAGCCTGCCTGGTCACTCTATCCTATTGCCCTTTTCTCATTTTCTTCATTGTAGATCTGACTATCAGAAATTCTCACTCGCTTATTTATTTTTTTGTGCATGATTTGCCTCCTTACTAGAATGTAAGCTCCATGAGAGCAGAGAGCTTATCAGACTTATTCTGACTTTAGTCCCACAGCACAGAACAAGCCTGGTTCATAGCTGACAGTCAGTAAATATTTATTATAAAATTAATGAATTAAAAATTTGACATTTCAACTTTAACCTTAAATTTAACCTTAATTACATAATGGTTTTTTCTAAAGGAGGCAAAATGGCATAAAATTAGATATTGTATTAAAATAAGTCACATGCAAAGTTTGGACTGATAAATTTATCACTTTTCCAACCTCTTACAACTGATTTCAACCATGATAAATATTACATTTCAATTATTTTTATAAGTACATAAGATTCATTTTATATTTCAGTTATATACATATATGTGGTCTTTAAAATTGATAAATCTACTTAACTCATTAAAATATAAATTCTCTAGCAAATTCATGGCTTTTGTCAAAACCTCCTCTTGCCTCTTCCTCAATTTAAATTCCCACACATTGTTTAATCTCTCTAAACCTTAAATACTCTGACTCCACCTTAACATTACCATCCTACAAATGCGTTCCTGTGTTTGTATGTCTCTGTAATTGCTCCAGATTTTCAATTGCGCATTGTGCATAATTAGGATAGAGCTATAGCTATAACTAACTGGGGCTTTAAGAGTCCCCAGGGAGCTGAGAGAACACACAAAATAAGCTAACTCATAAAAGCAGCTATTCATATTGATAAATTATACATGTAACCTGGGATTTTAAAGAAGTAAAATTTCATTGCAGTAATTTATAATAATGCTCCATAGAAAGGAATTATAGCTTTAGGTGCCCAGAAAACTCACTTTTGGGATATTTAAGGGCAACAGGACTTGAAGGTCCTGTGCGATATTTTGTAAACCCAGGTCAAATTCAGCTGCCAACTGAAGCCCAGGTCACTTTGGGCAAAGAACTATGTCATCCTTTCCTTGAACCAGCAAGAATCTGTGCCAAGGTATAGGAAGTTGTGCCATAGGCATGCGCATAACAAGCAAAATTATGCTTGTTTCCACCACAGAATCACACATCTGCAAAATATAGCACACATGAAAACTGATAAAATTTTGATCAAGTTAAAGTACATTTTAATGAAAAGTAATTTTCTTTCCTTTGTACACCTTTTAATACTCTTTCCCATAGCACTTCGGTGATATCAAAGTCATACTTCCTTGCCCAAAATGAAGAGCAAAGTTGAACTATCAGCCACACAAAGAGGACCTCCCGGAGGCTGCAAGGTCTTGAATTAGCCAAATAACAGGAGTGATGTGTGTTTGTAGGAACCCTAAGTAAATTCTCAGTTCCTGTAGTTTTGCATTTGTAAACTTCATATTAAAGTAAAATTATTTCTTATTGTACCACATCAAATAAACTTAGGGGTTAGGATAGTGGGAGTTTTTATTTCACACTCTATGTGAAATTCCAAATACATTTAGGTAGACCATACTCTTCTCAAAATCCTATCACCTTTATTTGACCACAGCGGAGTGAATGCTGGCTGTATAGTCAAAAGGCACAGCTTTCCCATTTGCAGTTGGGTGGTTTGAACTCATCATTCATCCTCTCTAGATCTATTTTTTTCATCTTTCCCTGACCACCTCACGAGTTCTTCTGATGAAGTATGATTCCGTATTAAAGTGCTTTGTACACAAACAAAAAGTCAAATTTTGTTAGCAGAAAGTGTTTGCCCTTAGTACCCAATTAGTTAATTAATTAAAACATTGCACAAACTTTTATGAGTGCCAACTAGGTGCCCAATATTTCCCAGAGCATTTGGTTTCTATGAGTAGGTCAAAAAAAGTAGATTAGTGGTTGCCTAGGACTGGAAGTAGGAATGGGACGAAGGCAAATGAGCATGAAGTTTCTGTTTGAGGTGATAGAAATGATCTAAAATAAGATTGCGATGATGATTGCACAATTCTGTAAATTTACTAATAATCATGGAAATGTACACTTAAAAGAGGTGAATTTTAAGGTTTGCATGTTATACTTCAATAAAGCTTTTTTTAAATAAGTAAGGCATAGTCTCTACTCTCAGGAAACTTATAGTCTAATGGGGAAAACTGACATGTAAACAAAAAATGCTACAATATGCTGGAGAAATATAGATGCTGTTGACCTACAGTTGTATATATTTTTTTTCAAATGATTTTTGTATTTGAAAAATGATTTTTGTATTTGAAAAAAAACACATTAACATAATTCCATAGCAAAACTGTTTCAAACCTAGAACAGATTGCACACTCTATGAGAGACATACGATATCTAAAATTTAAAAAAAACAACTCATTAACCCTTATGCTGAACTTGCCATGTATGAGACTTTAGTTTAAGAAATATGGCAGCCCTGGCTGGTGTGGCTCAGTTGATTGGGCATCATCCTGTGCATGAAGGGTTGCTGACCTGTCCTGATTGTGGGCTTGATCCTCAGTAGGGGGCATGTAGGAGGCAGCATACCGATGTTGTGCTTTCATATCTCTCTCTCTCTCTCTCTCTCTCTCTCTCTCTCTCTCTCTCTCTTTCTCTCTCCCCCTTCCTCTCTAAAAAATGATTTTTAAATATTATCTTTAAAACAGAAATATGGCCCTGATATATCTGGAAATGTTGCCAATGTTTTAAATTTGACACTGATTGAGCATAACAGAACCCTTAGTGATGTTTGGAGAGCAGGTGGAAGCTAGGCTGGAGAGGACAGGCCAAGCCCTGACACAATCATTAGCTTGAACCGACCCCCAGGCCAAGCTGCCTGTCAGGGATCACAGATCACAGAATGAGCAGAATGGAAGGTGCTAGGCAGAGCAGGTGACCTCAAGCCCACCATAGCTTGGAGCTCTGCTTCCAGACAGAAGGAATGAGTCTTCCATTTCAATCCATGCTTCGTATCTCCAGAGACACTTTCCTGCTTTAGCACAACGCAAAGGACTCCCTTGCTCTCAGTTTGAAGTTGGATCCCAATTCTTCCAAGTTTTCCTGAATTTACAGTGATTGTCCCAGTTTAAATCCTAAACCCCCCACACTCCTTTTCAACTTATAGACAATTTCTCCTTGGAAATACGTCTCTCCACAGTGTCCACCTTCCTAAAAATATACTAGATGTTACCTTATTCCAGCTTGATCTGTACACTTCAGATGAGAGAAGCCCCCCCCATTTGCTCATCAATTAATTTCTGTACTTTTTTCATTCAAATCTATAAAATCAGATAGTGTCTCTGGTACTAAATAACATAAACCTACATGGACATCTCTCAATAGAGATCTTGTGTTTGGCCCCTGACAACACTATAAACATGTGTTCTCATAGCACAGAAAGGTTGGGATTTCCTTTTATTCACTTCTGTGGAAGTTGAATAAAATGTGAAAATGATTTAAAAGATCAATAGCAACTATCATTTACTTACTGGATTCCTCAATTTTGTAGCTAAATATGAGGCAGCACATGAAAAATAATTATTTCCAGTGTCTTTCTCTCTGAGTCATTTTAAGGT
This sequence comes from Myotis myotis, assembly GCF_014108235.1. NCBI lineage: Eukaryota > Metazoa > Chordata > Mammalia > Chiroptera > Vespertilionidae > Myotis > Myotis myotis. The sequence goes on along the minus strand of NW_023416379.1, from coordinate 64,547,774 downwards.
TTGAAAGCAATACCTATTCTTCTTAAACTATCTCTCTGGGCCTTAGTTTTTTCTATTATAAAACACAGGGGGTGGATTTATGACCTCCAAGTCCTCTTTAAACTTAAATAGTCTTTGAGACTCTGAATCATACCCAAGATTTAGCCCTTAGCTCCACAGCGATAAGTAGAGTTTGAACCAAAAACAAGGCTTAATGATTTGACTGCATCCACCAGAAGACACATTCCTTCAAGCTGATTATTTATGCAATATTATTGGGGTGGCTATCGTTTCCATCAAATTATTAAAATTTCATCAGGAAAAATCTTTTGCCCAACTCTGTTTTCATGAGTAGAATGGGTGTCACCTAATCTAGCCTAATTTTTGTCTGACTGAAAAGTGTGTTCCCATCCCTCCTCCTGCCACTGGGGCTGCAGTGCTCATGTCCAACCACTGGTGGCGGGGGCCTTGGGCCACTGGGTATACAGGCCTGTGTGTGACTCTGTGATGCTACCAGCTTTCAGTCACAATCCCGGATGATGGCAGAGATGCCATTGGTGTGTGCATTCAAGTGAATCACTTCGGTCAGAAAAACAAAGACTATTCAGACAAACCTGTTTGCTCTACATGAGGAGGCAGTACACGGCAGTGATCAAGCAGACTCTGAATCTGGACCACCTGGTTTGAGTCATGGCTTCTGCACATTAAGCTCTGTGACTCTAAGCCTTGGTGCTTCCTGCTGTAAAATGAGAATAATAATAGGGTTCCAAGGATTGAGTGAGGTAGTATATGTAAAGTATTTAGAAAAGTACTTGGCACATGATGAGCACTCTGTGTTAATTGTCTGTATGCCATTCCTCCATGTAGAAAAAAATTAAAATTGAACCACAAAGAAAAGAACATTTATATGGGCAAAAACAATATGATATAACATGAAGGGTACTGGCACTGGGGGAGTCTTATGGAACACAATCAGAAAATCCCTGTTTTGTAAGGTTGACAGGAGCTCAAAATGAACTGTTTATAAAATGCCTAGACTAAGTAAGATAGGTCTCCATAAGTATTAGTTCCCTTCCTCTACCTGGTATCTTTAATTTTATTTCCTTTACTTTCTCTTCTATTTTCTCCCCTCCTCTTAATCCTTCTCCATATTCTTCTTCTCTCTAGATATGTGTCTTCTCTCTCTCTCTCTCTCTCTCTCTCTCTCTCTCTCTCTCTCCTTCTTCCTTCTTCTTCTCCTTCTTCTTCTCCTTCTTCTCCTTCTTCTCCTTCTTCTTCTCCTTCTTCTCCTTCTTCTTCTCCTTCTTCTTCTCCTTTTCTTCTTCTTCTTCTTCTTCTTCTTCTTCTTCTTCTTCTTCTTCTTCTTCTTCTTCTTCTTCTTCTTCTTCTCTCTTTCAACTAACTAATGATCACTGGTTTCCTCCCCCATGTCAGGCACTCTGGGGACTCTGGGAATACAACTGGGGAGCAGGTCAACATGGTTCTGACTCTTGTCTAATCTAATGGTAGGAAGGATTACCTCACTAATGAAGGCATAATTACAACTTTAGGTAAGTGTCCTAAGCCAACAGAACACTTTCATAAGGACACATTAGAAGCCGTTGACCTGTGAGAGAGTGATGGGAGGATTTGCTCAATCTGAAGGCTGTGATGGAGTTTACCAAGCCCAAAGGAGGGGTTGACCTTCTCTGTGGAAACAATCGCTCATACAGAGACCTGTGGCCAGTGCGGGCATTTTAAGAATGAGACTGAAACTTGGAGAAAGATGCCATAATGGTGCCAAGGCAAAAAGTGATACACTGGAGAGATTTGGGGGAATATCACAATAGCAAGCAAAAGGATGCTTTGCCTTACAGATAACCAAATAGTACCTTGTGATTTATTTCTAAATAAGAGTTTCTTTTGTATTTATAGGATCGTGTGTTTTAAATATATGTAGTTATTTATGGATTGACCTGGAGTATTAAAATTAAACCTATGTTCCTTGTTCTACATAAATTTGTTTTAATAAATTATTGAGAATTACCCCAATACAGCCAAATACCCATCGAGGATCTTATGATTACTCTATAAAAATTGAGAAGTAGAGTCATTCTTGACACCTCAGCTCTGTAGCTGTCATGTAGGCATCCAGAATAAGCTCAAAAATAATTTTTACCCATAAAAATTAAAGAGATTGACAGATAAAAGCATTAAAGAACTAACCCAGTTGCAGAGATTCTACTTTCACTATTCTAATTGCTTTCTAACGTTTCAGAATATTTGAGAAAAATTTGAATATAGAATTGAAGCTTCAAAAGTATAACTGAATTTTCCAAGTAGAAAGAAATGCAGGTTTTGTTAAATCAATTTTTCCTTGAATGTTCACTGTGGTGCTGTAGGGACTCTTGGGTCACATGGAAAGACTGCAGTAGAGGCAGTGACTGGAGCTAAAATAACTGGTTAAATTAACCAAAAGGTTAATCACTTCAGCCTTGGCCTGTATCTATGCGTATCAACCTATTTGGCTGATTTCAGGAAGGAAGACGATTGTAATTTTTAATGGGAAATAACCTGTTTGAAGTTTCAGTCTCTCGCTTTACAAATAGTGTACTTTACAGACCCAGCCAGGTTTCACAGGCTGTTTCAACTTACAACTACTCTGAGGGGAGATGTGGAAATTAGATAATCAATTTTTTTATTCATTTCATGGTCATGCCATCAATGCAACTAAAGATGCAATTCAACATTTAAACAAACACAGTTTCTCCTCGTTTACTATTAAATATAGTCTGCATAGTTATTGTCCCACATTATTTTTTTTTAATTAAAGATGTGGCTCAACTGCTGTTCAAAAACACTGATCTCTTATGCAGTCACTGAAGGATAACCTCACCTTCCTTATGCAGCATGCAGTCTGCATGGCTATGTCCTGCACTACTGCATTAGGGAGGAGCCTTTACCTTGGGGGGCGGGGGGGGGGGGAATCAAACATTAGGAATTGGTTCCAGTCAAATGAACTGAGCTGAGGTTTATTTTTAATTACTAACAATTTTTGAAGACTAAATTACAGAAAATAGCAATCATTTTCTAGTATATTAGCTCTTTAATCAGGCAACTGGGTTAATAATAGCACATTTTATTAATCATCTACAAAAACACCTGTACTTATTCACAAGAAATCTTCAAAATGATGTTCTCGGCAAGAAGTGTCAAATTATTATTTTATTGAATAAACTCTAGGAGCATTTTATTACTAAGAACTACATTTTCAGTACATCCGTTTGGGGAGATATGGTGGTGTAGAGGTTAAGAGCATAAGCTCTAGAACTAGACTATCTAGATTCCAAACATTTTCAATAACGACTAGCTGTGTGATCCTGAGCAAGTTATTTCTTTCTGCCTCACTTTTCTCACCTGTGAAATGGGAATGATAATAATACACAATGATTACTAACATTTACATAGCCCTCTACTATGTACCAGGCAGGCACTGTTCTAAGAGAGAAGGTGGGAGAGAGGGAGAGGGAGAGGGAAAGGGAAGCGGAGAGAAAGAGAGAGAATAGATGTTACATGACTGGTACTTTTCTCAGATCAATTATACATTTAGTCTTCGTACAACCATATGAGGCAGGCACTATTTCCCCCTCTTCACATATAAGGAAACTGAGAAACTGAGAAGAAGTAAAACAACTTGCCCAGAGGCAGCTAACTGCCAAAGTCTGAATTTAGACCCAGGGTGTCTACCCCAAAGTTTCTCCTCAGTCACTACCCTATAGTGCCCAATGCACAAGTCAACATGGGACTATTAAATGAGATTCTATACATAAAGCACTTAGATCATTATGTGGTTCTAGTAATATTCAATGAGCAGTAATTATTGCTACTGGTTCATAAATGTTATAAGCCATATTTTGTTATGGTGTCTCTTTTATTGCAATGAATAACATTTCACTCAAATTTTCCCTTTTACACCATATTTAGCTATGTTTGGTGGGATTTAATAAGGCTATCTTGGGGTCAACATGCACTAAAGCCATCACACATTTTTGGTTTCCATAATTTCACACACCAGAGTGTGAAACAAGGTCAGTTTTTAAAAATCATTCATTCTTTTTTTTTTTCTACAAATAGAATAAGGCACCTACTAACTGCCTGGCATTATTACAGGAACTGTTATAGGGCATTCAACTGAGAACCAGAGAGACCAGGTCCTGGATGTCAGAGATCTTACCTCCTAATAAATCATTGTGCCATTGACTCGATTCCAGCTTGAGCCTTTAATCCTGGGAAACAGTGCTATAACTAAAATGAAATCTTCCATTGTTACACAGTTGGGACATTAGCAGGATGATGCGTTACACAGGCCACAGTCCTCTGTGTCGCCAACTTTCCCCCACACACTTAAGAAAAGGCATTTCAGGATCTCTGAGAACTGCATCCATTAATGAAGCCCATAGGGAAGGAATGTGCTGGCCATTTTTTTCTCCACTGGCATATGAGTGGGTGTCTCCAAGCCCATTCTCCTCGTTGCTGCATGGAGAAAAGCCATCCAAGTTCCAAAATAGAAGCTGAGGATTTTAAATTCCTGAGGGCAGACTTTGACCATTTATTTTATTCCCTTAGGGCTGTTTTCTCTTGCAGGTATTCTTTTTTATTTTTTTTTCATATTCTGCTACCATCAATATCATGCAAAGTGATTAATTATATTAGTGAAGGCGTTTCATATCAGATTATGTCCTTTGATATACAAGGGAAAACAACTCATTATTGTAATATTATTATTCAAGACACTTTTTCCGTCATTTTGTTATTTGAGGGGAAATAACTGAGCTCATAAAAAATGTAATCTCCTAAAAATTTAAGAGAACATGAGTGTTTCTTTTATTCTGCAGTTTGGGTGATCTATTCTTAAGAAATGACAGGGGAGAAAGGAAACCTGCATAAATTGACCACCCACAAATTTAACACGCATAATCTCACTTAATTATCACAACAACTATGGAAGTAAGTGCATTTAACCACATGAAAATAGAAATTCAGGAAAGCCATGTATCTACTCCAAGTTCACTGAGGAAGGAGAGCCAGGACTATAGCAGCTGTGTAGTATGGTATAGTCCATGACAGCATAGTATATTACTTGGACAGAGATCATGCAGATAATTATGAAACCACTGCAGTTCAAAGAGAAAGCAGTTCTGAACTGTCTTTTATAGACTCTATTGATATATATATATATATATATATATATATATATATATATATCACATTAATATTAGTATGAAGAACCATCTCTATATGCTTTCATATAATTTATCAAAAATTGTTGAATTGATAGCCATCCACAATAATTATAAATCAATTATATTTTGCAGGTGCTGCATTTTTAACAAATTACTTGATGATCCTTTAAAAGGAATAAAACTTATGTAATTGGCATAGATGAAATCAACACCTTTTCCATTCATTTTATTATATACCTTTGAAAGTCATCATCATCATCAAATAATATTACACACTGTAATTTTTAGATCAGGGTTTGGACTGGAAAACTTAACTGAGATATAAGGAAAGCAAGACATTATTTATTTAATAGGTCATGAGCCATTTTAACTACAATAGAAATGTTATGTAGTGATTTGGAAAATCTTTGTACCCATTTGTAAGAAGAGTGGAATCAAATCAAAAGTCTACAGATAGCCCTGGCAGGGGATGGGGGGCGGAGGGAGAGGAAGCAGGGGTGAGGGCTCAGTTAGTTGGAGCATTGTCCTGTATACCAAAGGTTGGGAGTTCTATTCTGGTCAGGGCATATACCTAGATTTTGATCCCTGATCGAAACATGTATGGGAGGCAACTAATTGATGTTTCTCTCTCACATCAATGTCTCTCTCTCTCTCTCTCTCTCTCTCTCTCTCTCTCTCTCTCTCTCAGGGTTTTTTTAAAAAGCTTACAGATATTTTGTATGACTTTGAATTTAACTGTTCCTTCTAAGAAACCAAACACATTTGTTTCTTCCTCACCTAAACATCTATTAAATCTAATTGAAAAAGAGAACAGGAAATAAGTACAAACTTGCTGGAAGAAAAAAGTGCTTGATCTTGCTGTTAATTATATTTTAACCACAGAACAACTTGCATACAGAAATCTTAAAGTATTAAAACTAAATTTGTCTCGTTTACAACATGGGAAGGAGAAGATTCCTTTCTCTCATTTTCCCCACCGGAAAATGAAGCGTGGCAGGTGAGGGACCCAGAGTGTAGGCTGAGCTGCGCAGCCTGCCCAGTCTCCAGACTGGGAGGGAGCCTGGCTCTCCAGCTGGTCAGAGCTTCACAGCTCTTCATAGTCGTAGGTTATGCACTTTTAGTTTTCCACCAATGATTATTTTAACTCTATCCCAAGGTGACTAATATCCACAATAGCCTTTGAACCTCAATATTAACTGCAACTGTATTAGTGAGCTGCCAGGGCCTGGATCATAATTAATAATGATGATGTTCAGAGAAAGAAAAGTAAAATTTTGTTATTACATGTAAACTAAAAAATATACTCCACTTGACATGCTGTTTCTCCTGAGCTTTACATATGAAATAGGCATTGTTTCATACTGCAAATGTGAGGTCAGGCAACTTTTAATTACTCCTGTGACTCTAAGACAGGAAGGAAAGCTTGAAGTATCTAATGTTGTTATCATCAGAAAATAATATTTATTATACAGAAGAAGAGCAAGGTTTGGACTGATAAATATAACTTCTTGCATACTTAGTAGGTCATGAGCCTATTATGTACTTGTCTGGGATACCCAGAGGCCAGTGGAGTATCTCCAATGAAACACCAATGGAAGCATTAAAGGTTCCTCACGCTTAGTATAAAATTTAATAGCTATAATTGCACCACATATCCAGAAGCATTACCCGCTTATCTTTCTGAACTTCAGAAAACAAAAAGTGTGATTTATCCTTAAAGAGACCCCATAGCACATGTCACTATCAGTCTATTGATCTATCTATAATGACCACATTTATTCTGTCAAATATTAAATAATGAGATGTATTATTGCTGACACAGAGGACAGATCTCCCTGGAACGTTACACAGATGTTACATGGAGATAGCTTATAGTTAATTTTGTTTTACAATTTAATGCTTTAATTAAAACCTTGACTTCTGCACAATTTAGATACAGTAAACATATTTTTAAAATTTCAGGAAAGTCCTTGGAGTCCAATTATACAATGTTATTAAGAGGAACCAACATGCTGGGGTTTTCCCTGAATACCAAGAAACCAATTCATGTAGCACCCCATCAGTTTAAAAAGCAATTATCATATTTCCCCATCACAGGATCAAATTTCATGGTGGTCAGATACTTAATTTTAAAATAATTGCTGGACTGAACTTTGATGAACAATACCACAAGTTTGAAGGAAATTTGTTAACATGCCTTCAGGTCATTCTTACAAGAGAAAAGAAAAAAAGATTGACTTCACAAATGGCCAAGACCTTTCTAACTCAGCCAGTCTATAAATTCAGCTGACCTATTGTAACCACACTTCACAGTTAAGGATCATGAGAAGAAGTTGTTCTGCATCTTCTGGCTGGCTCCATCTACAGAGTGAGCACGTATCTCCTGTGGCATATACACAGTGTTTTATTAGGTTTTGGCTTCATTCCTCCCATGGAAGGGGTCGTTCTTTTTTTCTTTTTCATGGATTTATGGTCAGTACCCATTTTTCCTCTCAAGGTATGTGTTCTGAGAAAAGAGAAAGTGGGAGATGGACTATCTTTTACCTTTGCCAGTTACTAAGGTTGCCAGTTATCTTAAAGTTAAATTGTCCCAAAGAAAAGCAATGCATGTTTCCATATTTATAAAAATATTCCCTTAAGTTTTTGTCTGTATTTTAGTATTTAGGTTACTTGTCATACTACTAGATTAACACATACCTACAGTTTATTTTGGTTTTCTTTAAGTAGATTCATAAAGGAAGGCCTGAAAGTACTTGAGTTTTATCAAGAGATCATGAAGATTTTATGCTATTCTTTTAATAACTCAATGTTAACAACATTATCTTCTTGAAATTCCATGGGAGAGCATGATAGATCCATGAACCAAAGGAAGTTTTAAATAGCAAACATATTTAAACAATCTCACAAATCTCTACTCCCCTTACTACTTTTTAAAACTATTTTTTCACTCTCTTCTGGTTAGCATTGTTATTAGATCAGAATTGCTCCTTGATTGGCAGTGTTCATATTTACTTACATTGATTCAGGAAAAGGAGAAAGGAACACTTTTATCGTTAACTCGTTAAAATTAGTTCCGCTGGTGTGGCTCAGGTCAGGGGTCAAGCACTGACCTATGAACCAGAAGGTTATGATTCAATTCCCAGTCTGCGCACATGCCTGAGTTGTGGGCTCGATCCCCAGTGTGGGGTGTGCAGGATGCAGCCAGTCAATGATTCTCTCTTATCATTGATATTTCTATCTCTCTCTCCCTCTCCCTTTCTCTCTGAAATCAATAAAAAATATATATATTAAAAAAAAATTTTAATAAAATTAAATTAAAGTAAAACACAGACACAAGTTATTGGCCATCTCAAATGGTTGGAAAGTTGAGACTTGACTTGCATTTTAATGTTAATTCTCTATAATATTATACAAATCATCTGCCTGTACTATCTCATAGGCAATATGAATAGTGAAAGTATTGTTTCCTCTCTTGAAGTTATTGTGGCACTTATTTTTCATGGCCTGGAATCCAAGGGTTCAGGATAGAGTTACATGTGGTAAATAGCATTGCCAGCCATGTAAAGTGGAGCAGGACACTTGGATCCACCATGTTGGAACAGAGCCTCCCGGGTGAAGTGATGGGCAAGGACAGCTGTAAATACCCTGTACTTTTATATCTCTCCTGTTTCTTTAGAATTGATTATGCAACATCAACATGAATCAGTGTGAGATTTTCCTGAGTTTATATGCTGTATGCACAGTATACTGTCAATATTACAAACTATACAGAAAAAGTTTAATTACATTGGTATAACTTTAAAAGTATTTATATTATAATCATTTTTACATATATTTCAAGTTAATATTTTATCATATTTAATGTTGGCATCTGTGCTGAATGGAATGTGAAGTGAACATTTCTGCAATGATTAATAAATCAGTCTTTTTCAAAACTTATAATAGGAATAAGTCTAGCTGTTACTCTCACTGAAGTTACACTGGAAAGCAAGAGTAAGATTTGCTTCACCCTCCCCTAATAAACTAAATTCATTTTGTGAAGTGATTATTAACTTAATGCCATATTTAATCATGAGGGAAAAACAGACTTACTTCTTTTTGTTCAAAATGATCTACTCTCTCAAGTGTTTTTTTTTTATTCAAAACCATCTTGAATAATCTTTTTATTCAAAACTTTCTACCTTTGTTAAATTCCCAAAGGAAACATTTAAAAAAATGCTTTTGTTCTTCAGAAACAGAATTAGTATTAAAAAAAAATCACAAAAATGTCTCTTGAATATTTTTTTCAACAACTATCCACATAAGCCAAATCACTAAAAATCAAGAATAGCTAAGAAAAACTAAAAATTGTGCTCTCAAGGGCCACTAGAAATTTGAATCTCTTATTGCGTGTTGTAAAAGTCTGTCTTGAGAATTGTTTGTATTAAGAACTGGTAGAGTACCCAATATCATTTTTTATGGCATACCACCAGTGGCCAGTTTGGTAAACAAACTGATTAAAAGATTATCTGTCACCGGGCCCATGCAGCTAATATTTGAGCACCGACCTGAACCAGGAGGTCACGATTCCATTCCCAACCAGGGCACATGCCCAGGTTTCGGGCTGAATCCCTAGTAGGGGGCATGCAGGAGGCAGCCAATCAATTATTATCTCTCACCATTGATGTTGCTATCTCTTGCTCCCTCTCCTTTCCTCTATGAAATTAATAAAAATATGGTTTTAAAAAATAGATTATCTGTCATCTAGAATTTTATCATCCTTTATACTGATTCACTTGCTTGGAGTCAGGACACAGTTTAGTGTCACTAAATGGAGTTGATGAGGCTAACACTTCACAAGAAAGAAAACTAAAATTGTCCAAAATTCAAGCAGAAAATCCTCACTGCCTATTGCCAACCTGTGTGAAGCATGAAAGAAAAGCCCAACTGGTTGGTAATGCTCTAACTGTATGGTCCCCACTCATGAGCACAGGAGCCAGTGAGTCTCTCTCAGCTGTCTCACTGCCTCATTCGGGTGGGTGAGCCAGCTGCTGTGCCCTGTATTCACCTGGTCACGGCATGACTAAGACTCGCTTGCCAGCTGCAGTGATGACCACACGGATGTGGGCAGTTGGGCCACAGCTGTGTATGTGTTAGAGGAGTTGAATGCCAAGGAGTTGAATGCCAAGGGCTGAAGTAGTAGAACTATCACAGTCTGGCATGGTTCATCTTGATTACAAAGGATATGCTTCCATAACTTAGAAGAAGACCATACCATGGAAGGGGAAATCCAAATATTAACTCTTTTTGCCTATGAGGATGCCATAAGGATTAATCATCCAAATGTAACTTTCTGTGCTATACAAAAAGTCATGTGAAATGAAGCTCCTATTAATGATTAGATTAGATATCTGGTTCCAAGACCTTAAAACAATTCTCTAGCCTTTCCTATTGCTGTTTCTTAGATCTGAAAATGTTTCTCTGAAAACTTTGAGCCTGATTTTCAGTTCTCTCTGCTGCTCCCCAAATCCAGGGGGGTGGGGATGGGGGAGATGTTGAAAATTTGAGTATTTTCACATGCAGAGGGAGCATTTGAACATGAAGTAAAAGTGGGTATATTGGGTATATTCTCCCCATGATTTAAATTTTCAAATCTCTCCTTTGTCCCAGAATCTCTTTTCCCAGAAATTATCCTTGCTTAATTTATCCCTTAGTTTGCTAGTACAGAACCCTATGCCCTCCTCTAACATATATAACCTGGCAGTAATCATGAAAGTACCATGTATACCTTTGCTCACTTTTTATTTGGTGGTAGTATTTTTATTTTTTCCTAATCCACAACCATTTGTCATAGAGCATCCCAGGGAACAAATAGAGATGAGGATTATATACCTAGAACAAAAGGAAAAATATAGTTCTTAATACATGACAAAGATTATTTCATTCCTGAAGAGCATAGAAGAAATGTACTTTGAATTTAACATTCTATCCAAATCCATTAAATTAAAAGAGAAATAAAGTAACTTGATGAAACAGTAGTTAACATTTTACCAAATAAAATGGTTGTCATGTCTCTGAAATTAAATAGTTTGGCTTGTGTAACTGTGGTTAGATATGAAAGGATAGTATTTGTGCCTGACAGCTGAGGTCATTACTTAAGAACAATTTGTCCCTGTGGAAAAAAATGGCCATTGTAAGTTTGCCAAGTTGAAGTAAATTAGAAGGGTAGGTGGTGAAATGGAAGCTAAAAGGAAGGATTCACTGAGATTAGTAAAGTATTGTTAAATGAGGATAGTTGCTGTGTCACATAAAGAAGGCAATGTCAAAGTTCAACTTCAAAGAAAACATTCCAAGAAAGCACACATGTTCATATAGACATAGACACAGAAAGCAAACACAAATACCCAGTACTCTCTCTTTTACTTATGCCAGCAACTTCACTATTTATTTGGTCCAGGAGTTTTCCTTTCCAAGATGCCTCATCATTTGCATCATTGAAAAGAAATTTCATTAGACATGATGCTAGATCCATTTTAAGACCTAGCATTGTAGCCCATGCCAGTGTGGCTCACTTAATTGGATGTGGTCCCATGCACCAAAAGGTTGCTGGTTAGATTCATGGTTGGGGTACATACTGGGGTTGTGGGCTCGATTCCCCATAGGGGTTTGCAAGAAGCAGCTGATTGATGTTTTGCTCTCACATCAATGTTTCTCTCTCCCTCTCCCTTCCTCTCTCTCTAAAAATCAATAAGAAAAATTTTAAAGACCTAGCTTTGTACACTTCTTATACATAGCTCAGAACTCCTCCTTCTAAACCACAGTATTCTAGAATCTGTTCTTGCAACTGTTTCAATAAGCAATCCACAATTTTAGAAAGAAAAATATTTTTATAGTGATGTGAAATCACCTCAGAATTGGAAACATGACAAAAATATTTTAATTTTCTAGGGGAGGAAAATAATTTTCACTCTACCCTTCTTGGTTTTTAACTGAGATACCCCCTGTAATAAAAGACAAATAAAGAGGAGAAAAATAAAAGGGAAGTTTAATACCATGTGTACCTGGAAGATACCCAGGAAAATTGAATAAATCCCCTAAATAGCCCAAGCCGTCACCTTAAATACTATTTCCAGGTAAAGACAAAAGATGTTGGAGGTGGAAGGGAGGTCAGTTATGGGAGACTACCAGGAAGAGCATGATAAACAAGGGCGTGTTTGTTATGCAAATTTAAGTTCTTGTTTTCTCCATTGATGAGAGTTTCTAGAGATTTAGTAATTCTTCTCTTTCTGGTACAGTGAGAGAGACAAATGGAGATTTTCCTTGCAAATGTAAATGTCTGTTATAAAAGGGAAACTTCTACTTGGTTTTCAGAGTTACATATTCCTATGTCTGATTTCCTTAAAACTAATTAGCTTAAAATAATCCTTATCCCAAACAGGCCTATTTTAGGGTAACAAATTCTGCCCCTCTTTAGCCCCCTAAACCATTGGTGAACTTTAAACATAAGTCCACTTTATAAATTATTTTCCAGCTTGAACTGAGTTTAGACATTGTGAATCTCAAAGCCAAATTATCAGATTTCACCTTCCTTGAAAGTCCTTTTTTCACTTTGATAGTAACACGTTCCCTCCTCAGTAATTCTCTAATTAGCAGAGCTCTTGAAGGATGTTCTCAGGAATATTCTGTACCATCCGTCCTGTATTTTATAATCCTGCCAAGTTTATTCCTTAACTGAAGACTTTTTTCTTTAAATAGTCTATTTTTGTTGTTTTAAGTCAAAAGTCATAAACTTTTATGCTACATCTAGACTATAAATTCCAGAAACAGGCATCTGTTCTCTTTCATTCTTTTTCTGTTTCATCTGAGGACCCAATAATGTGCTCTTGAATGTAGAAAATACTTGCTAATGAAAGGAAAATGGGGGGGAGCTTTCCAGCAGGCTGGTTCCATCTGATTCTATTATACATCCATTCAGTGATTATTTGTTGAGTACCTAGTGTGTGCCAGGCCTAGTACTAGGCTCTAGATATAGTAGGTGAGTGAAACAGACTTGGTCCCAGGCCTCTGATCTTACAGTCCAATAATGAAGCTTACACAAGGAGAACTTCTTTTGACACATTTTATTCAATATATTTGTACCAAAATTGATTAATTAACATTTTTCCAACTAGATTTCAACCTAACTTGCAGCCAACTGGCTATAAATCAAGAATTTCTTCTTATGAATAACTAGATGCCCAGTGCACAAAAATTTGTGCACTCAAGGGGGTCCCTCAGCCCGGCCTATGCCCTCTTGCAGTCTGAGACCCCCTCGGAGGATGTCCACCTGCTGGCTTAGGCCCGCTCCCTGGGGGGATTGGGCCCAAGCTGGCAGTCAGACATCCCTCTGGCAGCCTGGCAGCCCTTGGGGGATGTCCACTTGCCAGCAGAAAGCAGGCCTAAGCTGCAGTCAGACATCCTTAGTGCTGCTGAGGAGGCAGGAGAGGCTCCCACCACCACCTCTGTACTGGCAGCCATCAGCCTGGCTTGTGGCTGAGCAGAGCTCCCCCTGTGGGAGCACCCTGACCACAGAGGGCAGCTCCTGCATTGAGCATCAGTGTGTGTCATAGTGACCACTCATTCCCAGTCGTTCTGCTGTTAGGGTCAATTTGCATATTACCCTTTTATTATATAGGATAGAGGCCTGGTGCATGGGTAGGGGCCAGCTGGTTTGCCCTGAAGGGTGTCCCAGATCAGGGTGTTGTTCCCGCTGGGGTGCTGGCCAGCCTGGGTGAGGGGCTGATGGCTGTTTGCAGGCTGGTCACACCCCCTTCAGGGTGGGGGTCCCCACTGGGGTGCCTGTCCAGCCTGGGTGAGGGGCTGGTGTCTGTTTGCAGGCTGGTCAAGTCCCCCCACAGTGGGGACCCTCACTCCATGGAGGTTTGGCCAGCCTGGGTGAGGGGCTGATGGCTGTTTCAGGCTGTTTTCAGGCTGGCCACACCCTCTTCATGGTGGGAGGGTCCCCACTGGGGTGACTGGTCAGTCTGGGTGAGGGGCTGAGGGCCGTTTTCAGGCTGGCCAAGCCCCCTGCAACGGAAGCTCCCAGCCTCTCCTTTTTTTCTGTTTGTTTTTTTTTATTCTGGGATTTATTTACCTTCTGTAATTGAAACTTTGTTGCTTTGAGTGGAGCTCAGAGCCACCCGCAGCAGGCAGGAGGGAAGCCTCCTGCTCGCTCCAGCTCCGTGGCCCTGGCTGGCTGAAAGCAGGTATCTGGGGTTTATTTACCTACTATAATTGAAACTTTGTTGCTTTGAGTAGAGCTTAGAGCTGGCTGCGGCAGCTGGGAAGCCTGGCTTCCTCCATCATTGGGGCAACCAAGCCTCCTGCTTGCTCCAGCTCCGTGGCTGATGGCCACCATCTTGGTTGAGTTAATTTGCATATAGTCGCTCTGATTGGTTGGTGGGCATGGCTTAAGGCATAGCGAAGGTATGGTCAATTTGCATGTTTGTCTTTTCTAAGTGTAGATATTTCAATTGGCAGATTGTGAATCACAATGTTATCAGATGAAGTGGGGGTGGGGGGGTCCTTTTCCCAACTGGGTGCTGGGGGTAGATAGAATTCTTACAATATCTCAAGAACAAGAATTTTCTGAGACTCATATGGAATAAGTGATTTTTATTTGCATGGAATTAAATATTTGTGTTTTTAAAGTAGCATTTCCTTTCCAGTCATAGAAAAAGTGTAGCTGGGGTTTTAGCTGAACTAAAGGAGTCAGTGTCCAAAGTTTCCTTTCTATGTAGGAGCTGGATCAAATACAGCATCAGGCTAGTTGCAGTCCATTAGTCCATTGTGTATGGAGGTCCGTATTGCCATGGGCCATGAGGGAGAATGCAGCAGAACATTCCCCAAGCAATAAGAGTCCCAACGTCCCCCAAAGTACAAGAGAGCAAGTCCCTTGGTCAGGGACTAAATATCCCAAATCTAACCACGATTGCAGTGGCCACACCCATTCTACCCAATGATCACCATTTCCTGGTGTGACTGACAAAAGTACCTTTCCTTTGTCACCCCAACTTTAGTAGGCATGTATTTATCTTCCTTTGTTGGACCACTGGGGAGTGTAAAGTTGTGAAATTGTCCAACTGATATGCCTATAATGGCGGGCTTCCCCGTTTCCTCCTTTCCTGTTATTAATAACTAGGTTAATTACAACAGTATAAACAAAACCTTACTAGCCCTCAGAATAAGAGCTGCTAACTAATCCTTTGGTTCTGGAAGGGGAGTTTACTAACTAAATGTAACCAAGGTCACTGGTATTGAACTTGTTAAAGAATTAAAATTCAAAGAGTAAGTTTAAAGATCTACTTGGCTCTATTGAGTGATTCATGAATCAGGCAGTATTATGTCTAGCAAATAGAACGATGTTCTGAAGAGTTGTAAAAATGGAAGGTCTTTATAGGCAGAAAGAGAATAGAACAAAGACGTTAAATGAGTGGAGGATTATTTCAGGCAAGGTTACCTCACTAGTGCTGGCCAGGAAATTCGAGGCTGATTAATTTAAATTTTTACTCTTGGAAGAAACTGAAACTGCAGTCAAGCTAGGTATTAAGTGCTGGTGGTGCTTAGCACAAGTGACTCCATTTCAGAGTTGGTGTTTCTGTTTAACAGACTGCTGTGTGTTTTAGTTGCAGAGTATATTTCTCCTATTAAAGAAAATAGAAAATGACATCAACAAATTGTAAAATGTGTAATATTACGGAAACAACAATTGCACTTAAATCTACTTTCAAATCCAATGAATCATACTACTCTATTACCTCTGTCCTTCCTTCCTCCCCACAGAGTAAGAGCTTTTCTCTTAGGAC
Organism: Myotis myotis; assembly: GCF_014108235.1. Lineage (NCBI taxonomy): Eukaryota > Metazoa > Chordata > Mammalia > Chiroptera > Vespertilionidae > Myotis > Myotis myotis. The sequence continues at coordinate 64,531,750 of NW_023416379.1, read as the reverse complement.
AGCTCCTTCACTCCCCTGCTCTAGCCTGCTGCCCCTTTTAGGGGAGAAAAAATTTATTTTCCTTCTACTCTTCTAAGTTTTCAGCTGGGATGTTTGTAACAAAGGACAGATTAACAAGAGAAAAAAACAAGTTTATTAACATGTATATATATCTAATATATATACATAGGAGAAACTCAGGGATAAGTAAGCTCAAAGATATGACTTAGAATTTGGGCTGGAACAGCATCTTTAGCTAAAATGAAGAATGATGGGTGTGAGGGAGGCAAGTTACAGGAAGCTGACCGGAAAAAAAGTATTGTAAACAAGAGTAAGATTTGTCATACAAATTTAAGTGCCGTACAAATCTTCTCCATTGAAAAGAGTCTCTTGTGATTTAGAGTCATCCTTCTCTTCTGGTATAGAGAGGGGCACACCGTTACAAATGGAAATTTCCTTTATAAGTGTAAATGTCCTTTGGAAAAGGGTAACTTCTCTTTTTCCAGAGCTTCTCCTGTGTCTGCTGTTTCTCAAAATAATCAGCTCAAAATAATCCTTATGCCAAAATGGCATATTTTAGAGTGACATATTCTGGTTTGCTTCACCCCCTTAAGGTCCTTTTGTGGCCATCCCTTGTTTGTCACTAAGAAATCTTGGTCTGTTTTGCCTGCTTCAAGAAAGGGCTCCTCTGGGAAGCACACCCAAGCCTTTTCCAGCCCCTTTTCTGAACCCCCAGGCACATTCCCTTTGCCTTTCCCTCTCCTAAACTTTGAAGTCCTTCCTTTTGCTTCTGTAACTTGTTTCCTGAGCCTATGCAGCCCAGCTGGCTCACTTCTACGACCTCTGTAACTTTCTAAATAAACTTTCTCTTATAATTTGAGTTCTTGGCTCTGAAATCTTTCTTTGCCGAACTCAAGAACCAAGGTCCAATTTTGCTGCCAACACCACCAGTAACAAGAGGATCTCCTTATCCAAGGACAACTAGTTTTGGTAAAAGTCCATTAAAAGAGAACCTTGTTAGATTGAGAAACCAAAATTTCATAGTAAACTCTGAGGAAAGAAAGAAAAAAAAGTGTAGTACATTATCTTGAGAAGTAAAATTAAAATTGCTTTTTAAAAAAAGAGAAAATCTTAAAAGCAGCAAGAGAAAAGCAGTTAGTTACCTACAAGGGAGCACCCATCCGATTGTCAGCTGATTTCTCAACAGAAACTTTGCAGGCCAGAAATATTCAAAGTTGTGACCTTAATATTTGAGATCTTTTATAGTGAACTGAAGAAGATGACTTTGTTTGTACTGTGTACTCAAAAGCTTAAAATAATAGGTATTTACTTCACTTTTTTATTAAGTTTTCATTTATTAGTTTATTTTATTTTACAAGTACTAAAGAGAATTGTGAGATAACATAACAGGATATTTAATTTGTCAGAGTCATACAATTTTCCACATAGAAGATAGGTATTTTTTTATAATTAATATAAATGTACCACAGAAAAACAACTTCTTAACACCATGATATTGCACAACACTTACTAAATAATAATGAAAGAGCTTATTTTCCACTCAAAATGGAATACTACTCAAATAGTAAAATAATTATGAAATAAAATGCTTATAATATCTCTGAATAAGTTCCATGTTAAAATATTTTTTTTAAAAAAGAAAGAAGTATTCAAAGTGATGAATAGTAAGGACCTACAACCAAGATTTCTCTACCCAGCAAAGCTATCATTTAGAATTGAAGGTCAGATAAAGAGCTTCACAGACAAAGAAAAAGCTAAAGTTCATCACCATCAAACCATATTACATGAAATGTTGAAGGGTATTCTTAAGAAGAGGAAGGAGAAGAAAAAAAGAAGAAGAAAAAGATAAAAAATATGAACAATAAAATGTCAATAAATACATGTCTATAACAATTAAATCTACAAGTCAAAATAAACAAACAAAAATTCTAATGAACAAAATAAACTGATGAATACTATCAGAGGCTTAGAAACATGAAAGAGATTGACAAATCTCAGAGGGAAGTGGGGGTGGGAAGAGATTAACCAAAAATCTTTTATGCATCTATGCATTACCTATAGACACAGACAATAGGGTGGTAAAAGCCTGGGATGGGGTGGGAACTGGGTGGAGGAGGCAATGGTGGGGGGGGGGGGGGGGGAGGACCATCTGTAATAATCTCAACAATAAAGATTTTTTTTAAATTTTTAGTTTTCCTTTATCAAAATTTATGCAATTTCACCAGATACTAATTCTTTTTTAAAAAAGAGATATCAATAGTTAATTTTTGGCCTTTTGGAAAAGCTCATTCACAGGAGGGTTCCTCTCAGAACACAGTTGCCATGTTATAAAAAATTCCAGCCATAACAAGAGGTCATGTGTAGGAAATCTGGACGACCTCTCCAGCTGAGCCCCTGCTGCAGATGAACCGGGTGAGTGCAGCATCTTGGTGCCCCGCCCTGTCCAGCCTTCAGATGACTGCTGCCTCAGTCACCATCTGACCACAGCTGCAAAGGCCCCAAGTGAGAAGCACCCAACTCAACTCAATCAGCCCATAGACCTTTAAGAAATGACATTATACTGTTGTTTTAAGTAGCAAAAAAAAGAGTTACTGTCTGGACTATTTTTTTTCTGTCAACATTGTACAATACCATGACATGACATCCTTTATTTCATAGTTTTTTTAAATATAAAAAAATGAATAATTTTTGGAAAAATACCTAAAAGCCTTCCTTAAACATTTGCTATTCAAACCTCTCTTTTTGGAAGTTTTCATCCATCACCATCCTCAGATTATTTTCCTCAGATTCAACTGCTAATAGATCCAACTCTTCCCCCCATGCTGTTTTGGCAAGAGTTTGGATCTTTATTTCAGCAGTTTTCTGACACATCTTTTGCCAGTTTCAAAGAATCCTGAATATTTTGCGAGCAGGGAGGGAGTCTTGGTGGGAACTAGTTTCATAAGTGACACATTTGGTAATTAATGTTTTCATGGTTTGAGGACTTTTCTTTTCCATGCCTTGTAATGTTGGAGAGTGAAGTAGGAAACAAAAGGAAAAGAGCTCCCTGTTTGTGGTATCTATCAAGAGATCAATACTTTACGGCTCCCTCCTCCTCCTTTCCACACCCCCGCCTCCACCCCACCCCCTGATTCAGCAGCCTTAACACCTGGATGTCTAGTCGTATAATGCTCCTCTCCACAGGAAAGAGCACAGGAGGAGTTATATATGCCTTGGCAAGTTATCCTTTCAGGGGTGATTTGTAATTATACAAAAGTTGAGCAAAAAATTAAAATAAAAAAGAAAGGACGCTGGTTTTTGCAGTTGCCTATGGAGGCAGGAGCAGGGTAGACAGAGTCAGGAGTGGGATGAGATTCCTCAATGTGTACACATTACAGACTTGTGACATGTCAGGCATGAGAAAGTATTATCTATTCAAAACAAACGCAAACAGAAATTTAAAAGAAAAAAAATGTAAGGAAAGTAAAGAAAGACAGTTTGGTGAGAAAATGCAACCAACTGGAGAAGACAGCACAGCCAATATTTTACCACAATCTTCATTCTTTATCTCATCATTCTGGGCCCAAAATGCTTCCCTGGAGTAAATTTATGAGACTTCAATCATAATGATTATCCATCAACAAAGAACAGTAGCAAAATTGAATCAACAAAAGGCTCTGGCCACTAAAGTTCAAATTCCTTGGCAATCATTCAAGGATTTTGGGGGGGGGCGGGGGGAGGGGGTTGGCAAACCTCAGTACAACTGAGATGTGAATCTGAGCTGTTGGATTCATGATCTCGAGAAGTCGATGAATAAATTCATGGACAAGGGAAAGGTAAGCTAAGGGAAGCAAAGTTTATTACAGCGAAAGTAACAAAGCTCTCAGCTCATGAGAGGGGTCTCGAAAAGGATTGTCACAGAAGCTCACTAGTCTAGGGGGTTAAATTTCCTGCACTTGCCTTCTATTGGCTCTTTCAGAAAAGCACTGGCCAATCTCCTTTTGCCGTCATCTCCCCACTTTTAGTTCCCGCTCTTGGGTTCAGGGGGAAGGGCAGCTCTATGGTTGACAGGTACATTCCCCCTATCTTGCTCATATCCTGACCATCTGGCTCATCTCCTCTTTATCTACCATCTTCCCTCCCTGTGGCCCTTTCCCTAAATTGCCTGATCCCATCTAACTCCTCACAACCAAGTAAGAGTATTTTGTCTCTAGGTTCATCTTCAGCTACTATATGCAGCTTCCTGATCAGTGACACAGTACAAGATTCACTAAGACCATGCCAGTCTTCTTGTTCCAACCATAGGCCTCTGTCAGAGAGGCTCACCTGACAAATCAACTGTTTCACATCCAGGTCTGTCTGGCTTTGGTGCTGTGTCAAAGAGCAAAGTGGGGTGGAGGAGGGGAGAAAGGGGGCAGCAGGAGGCCTGACAGGGTGGAGGTAGATGGTGAAGAATGAGTGCAAATAAGTACAAAATGTTGCTGCGGGAAAACAATCTGAGATAATGAACACAGCATTCCAGTGCATCCACTTAAGGAAGGGTTATTAATAGTTAAACTTTGGTGAGCAAGGAATTGATGTAGGGTATAATTGTATCCTCTGAAGATTTTTCAAAGCGTGTGTGTGTGTGTGTGTGTGTGTGTGTGTTTGTGTGTTGATAAAACTCTCACTTCCAGTAAACTTAGAATAAGCTTTTTCTTGTTAATCTCTCATCAGTTATAGAAAATGTCACTCTACAGTAAAGGGTAGCAGGAATTTAAGTTGAAAGCATGATACGGTGACAAATATGCTTTCCTAGATATGTAGCCCTTCCCCAGACAAACAGTAAATAGTTAGTTTCAAATGTGTGGTTAAACTGTCTGACATCTGGTTAATGAACACATGATGCTTAAAAGGAAGGGCAAACCTTGGCATTACACTTGAAGGACCCTGGGGGCCACGACGCTATGTATTTGTATGTGCAAATTTATAATCTCAGAGTTTCCCAGTCTTGTCAGCTGTTACCTACCTTTTTATCTGGTTCCTGTTAACTCAAAATTTGTTCTTAGCTCATGGAAAAGATCTCCCTTTGTTTTCTTCCTTCAGATAGGAGAAGTCTCTTGGCAGATTTCTTCAAAGGCAGTTAAGTCAGTAGCATCATGGAAATTTGGCAGTGAGTTGAGGACTAGGGCAGATCTAAACATTAGTTTAGGTTATTTTCACAGGCGATCATTCCACAATTTGTCATCCCCTCTTTTTTAAAAAGCACTTAACATAATCACTCACAATCGTCATTCTTAAAGTGAACCTGTTTGTCCATTCTTATCATTGTGTAGTCTAAGTAATCATGAAATTTAAATTCAAATTGGATACATAAACATTATGGCAGAGCATGAATAAATCATCCAAAAGTCTTCTGAATTGTTCGGTTTACACTTCTTTAAAGTTAATACAAAAAATCAAATTGAGGCCTCTGATTAAATAAAAGTGGAACAACTAGATTATTTTGACATATTGCATCTCTGGTAATTTTGTCTTTTTGCACTTTAAATCATTTTTAATTGCTTTGGGTGTTGCCAAAATGCATGCTCATTTAATCTATTATAACTACAAGAACTTTGTTCCTCTAATAAAAAGAAGTTGTTTATTGTAGGTGACTTAATCTACCTTATGTTGGTTGGGTTAGTTGGGGAACGGTGCAGGTTGATATAGAAGGAATTAGGACATGAATAGTGTCTCTGATATTAACGATCTTGAAACTGAATTATTTTGCATTTTGTACTTTGGAAGCACTGTGATGCACTAAAGCCTGTACCATAAAAATGGGTCTTCTGGCCCTGGGCTGGTGGCCCAGTTGGTTGGAGCATGGTCCGTATACCAAAATGTTGCGGGTTCGATTCCCGATCAGGGCACACACCTATGTTCCACGTTCAATCCCCGGTTGGGGTGTGTACAGAAGGCAACCAATAGATGCTTCTCCTCTCTCTCTCTCTCTCTCTCTCTTTCTTTCTCTCTCTCTCTCTCTCCCCCTTCCCCTCTCTATGAATCAGGGAAGACATGTCCTTGAAAAAGGCTTAAAAAATAATAATAATATTGCGTCTTCATTTTTAAAGCTCCTATGCAATACCAATTGTTCTCAAAATAAGGCAAATCTTAACAATTTTAAGTGCCAAGTTCTTTAGCCTATAATTCTGTCACCATTTAATAGAAACTTTTTCTTTGCTGTCAACTAAAAGAGAAAGGAATGAAACTAATGAATTTCAAACACACACATTCATCATTTCATATAATACTCAGTGTCAATATCTTTATTTTGCATATGAAAAAAAAACACCAAATCTCAGATTGCTCAAAGCCGCACAGCAAGTCAGTTATCAGAGAAGGGACCCAAACCAGGACCAAGCTATTTAGCAACCTCATAATTATATTGCCTTTAATGTCTAACCCTCCTTCATGCAGAAATATTTTTTTCAAGGACAGGAGGCATAAATTAAACAATATCTAAATAATAACTCTCACAATTGTATTCCTTGAGGGTGGGGTGAAGACTTTAATTGCTTTTTTTAATTGCTTTTTTTTTTACATGAAATCTTATAGTGAAAACCTATGTATTAAACAGATAAAAACTGATATTGTCTGATAGCAGGAGGGAGAGGCAGGGCAGGTTGAACTCCCGAAACTCTGGCTTTACCCCCTCGCCCATCAAGATGAGCTTTTGACATCGCAAAACTTTGTGATGTTCTGAATGTTCAGTTACTGTGGGTAGACTACTGAGAGGTTCCTCCGAAGTCAGCGTGGATAAAAGCAGATGTTTGGAGCACTTAGTGTCCAGACCATTATATTGTACAGAAATTGCTTCGCAGGCTCAGCTCTGCTCCTACTTTACAGTGCGATCTTGAGTGCATCACTTAAGGATCTGCATTTTCTAAGCATTGAGATGAGTGAGGGGTGACCTAAAGCAGTAGTTCTCAACACTGGCAGTACATATATTAAAATCTTTTTAAAATTTCAATCCCCAAGTCCCACCCCCAGGGCTTCCAATTTGCTTTCATCTTTGGTTGAAACCTGAACATGAATATTTTTTAAATGCTCCCCAGATGATTCTAATGTGTAGTCAGAATGGAGAACCACGGGTAGAGATGATCTCCCTGAGTCTATCCATTTCTAACTGATCATTGACTTATCATTGAAATCCTGATGAGGACGTTCTTATGTGTCTCCGCCATCATGCTCCATGGCATCACGAGCTTAAGAGAGGTTCATTTTATAAATTTCCCTCCCCTGTGACCATACTATGTATGGACTGGATTTAATCACATGATTGGCCACAGGAAACCTGAGAGAAAGGCTTTAAGGGCTGCTCAGGAAAAGACTTTACTCTTGTTCTCATTTTCCTTTTGCAGACCATTGAGGTGTTTTCTATCCATCATTCTTGAATGCTAAGCCTCACAAATTGTGAAAAAGGAAAATTCTGATCCCTCTTTGAAAATGACTACATTATTCTACTAGATTCCTCGGGGCCTTCTGTGCCTTAGGAACTGATGTGTACCAGCCTCTAATACCATAAATCACTGGCACATAATCGGTGCTCCTTTTTTTCTCTTAGTAAATGAAAGGCATCCAATTTAGCCGATGAATTCTTGAAAGCAGAATAGTGTTATACAAATACAGTTCCCTCATGAGGCTTCAAATTACCCATTACAGGAGAACAATTTCAATTTACCATAAAACAAATAGGCAGTTGAGACACTCAGTGTTATAGCCTCCTCATCCCCATTCCACATTTACCACTTGGAAAGACAACTGGTTGATTTTATGGAATTACAGTATCAAGGATAAAGATTATCTCAAATAACTTATCCATAACATATATTTAGTAGAAGCACAAAACTGCTGTTATGTTCAATTTATGAACACTGTTTCATAGGCATTTTGTATGTGAGATATAATATTCTGTCAGCCTAGCCCCAAAAATTCATTCTGCACTTCCTCCTAACATACCCATGGGCACAAACAAAGCACTTCCCTCTATCAAAAGCATGTCCACTTGCTAGGTTCTTGCTTTAAATTAAGTGTCTGTCTGTAAGCTATTAAAGTCAAACATTGTCTCTATATTGAACAATATGATAGGGAATTTAGATTTTTGTGCTGATATATTAAGGTAAATGAAATATGAAAAACATTTGCGATCTAACACATGAGATACACAATAAATATATGTTCAGTTGATGTTGAACGGGCCTCATACAAAGGTCAAGCAGCAGCTCATAAATCCATTGACATTAATGAGAGATTGCCTTAATTGGTACTATAGGAACATGACTTCTTACATTTTCAAAGTGCCATATATTATCTGAAAATAGGAAAACATATGGTGACCATCTATTAGTACCACATTACATAGAGATGTTAATATTTCTATATCATGACTAGGACCCACTTTACTAATAACAACAATGAATACAAAACTTCATGCAAGCCTATATATGGGCTACCTGTTTACTGCAGTAAAGTTGAAAAGGAAGGTTTGGAAGGTGTTAATCCTTCTCTTTTCTCCTCTTTTCTTCTGAGTTATATTTTAATACTCAGGGTGTTACCAACCAGCCAGTGCTTTTTGCTTTCCCTTTTGAAAATGTGAACTTTAAATCAGATTTTTTGCAGGAGAAAATGAGTTTAGTAATCTCTGGTGTTGTTATGAAGCAGAGTCTGCATCAATAAGCAGAATAAAATGCATTTAGCTTCCAGGCTAGGACTGGACAGTAATGATCCTGCAAATCAGAGATAGAATTCTAGATGCTCTGACTGGGAATCTTGCCCAGGGCATTTTTGGCTCTCATTTTTGCTGTTTCATATTTGCTATTTCATTTATACGCATCAAATTAACACTAACTTTCTTATTTGGGCAAGAAAAGGAAGATGCTTACAAGTTGCTGGAGTTAAGGAACTCTCCAAGGAACATAGCTCCCAATTAAAGTTCAGGTTTCCATATTTTTAGGAAGTATGCATATATATGGATTATCCACAAAGACAGTCAACACAGACTCTTATTCTAGAATTGCACTACCAATTAAGGATGCCATGAAAATATTTTAGGAGACAAGGTTTAGAACAGCATATCTGAATCTAAAAGGTAGCACACAATATTATTTGGGTTACATAATATGCTGGGCATCCCTGAGATTCAGAAATGTGAAAGAAAACAAGGATTCTTGGTCACAAATTGGGGAGGGGGGTGTAAATAAATTACATTTTCTCATTGCAGAGCTTATAATACAAAATGATCATCTTATCATTTTAATTGTTTTCAAGAAACCCAGACTGAAATTATTGGTGAATAAAAGTTTATTTATAAACTTGGGGATCTAGGAAATTCACAATACAATTCAAATCTAATTACAGAAATGGCATTTCTGAGCACAGAGGTATGGGGAGTATCTCGAGTGTGTTTAATTTTTTAACGAAACTTGCAGCAATAGCTCTTTTGATCTAATACTGTAAAACAAATATATATAATATTGAGTGATTCTGCACTGCAAATAATTTTTGAAAACCTGCCCAGCCATGTACCACAATGAAAAGGAATACTTTGATGCACAATATTTTGTGTGAGCTGAGTTTTCATCTGAGATAGACTGGGATTGCAATGAAAGAGGCATGACAATACAGCCTTTCTACAGGCATTGTGACATCTGAGCCTGTCACATAATGAGAATTACCAACATAAGACTGAGAACTTGAGGAAGGGGTGCCCAAATGATCCTACAGACATTGAACTATAGTATCACTAGCACAAATGATCAAGATCTACTAGTAGCCATCAAGACAACCTTTAAACTACCCCTAATGTCAATTTATAAAATTATTTATCAGATATCTCTATTCCTGTTATTTTCTACCTTTTATTAAATATTATTAAATATTAAATAAATATTTAAATAATTCCCTCAATATTTCATTTCAATGCCCCCAGATAAGTTGTTAGAAGTATTATCATAGAAAACAAAAAAGTGACTATCATCATTGATCTCATTGATTAATTAAATTAATAACTTAATTAATTCACTTTTAAAAATGATACAACTTACTAAGCTGAACAGGGTATAAAATATGATGCTGACCCTTATCTACCTATGGCCAAGACCAATATAAATAAAAAGTTAGATAACAACATACAACAGTGTGTGATCATGTGTCAAATTACGCAAGACTATATCCATGACAGGAGGTAATATCAGGGGAAAGTGGAGGGGAGTGGCCTGGAGAAGGTGGGGTTGGTGGAATTTTGCATGGGTTGAGCTGACAGGATAAAGTATTTCAGGTGTGAATTTGAGTAAGATGCCAAATAAGCATGAAAATGGGGGGATTCCTTCATCATCACCACCACCACCACACTCCAGAGCATCGGAGGTATGAAGAACTGTGGTTGACAGAGGAGAACAGAAAGACCAGGTCTGGTCATGTGTGATGATCTTGAATGGTGGGCAAAACTTTGTTCGGTTCAAGAGGCCATAGGGAACCACTAAAGGTTGTTGGAAGGGGGAAGTGAACTGATAAAAGGAGGATTTAGGAGCAGTTTGTAGACTATGTGGCAGCAGAAAAAACAGTGGAGCCAGAGAGAATGATAAGAAGCCAATGGGAGCATCTAGTTGTGAGGCCTTTGGAATCTGGACTGAACAGAGCCAGTTTGGTGGCTTCTTAGGGCCACACAGTCCCTTCTGCAAAAGACTTTAAGCTTGTTATTATGTACTATTCATGTACTATCAACAGCTATCTTGAGTTTATAAATTTTGTTACCTGGAGATTTAGATTCATTTTAAAGATATTATAATTTCTATCTTATACTTTTCTGAGAAAAATTCAGAGTTTCATCCAAATTCTACTGTTGCCAAGCTCAAACATTATAATATTACTAAAAAAAAGAGTTAACATATTTACATAATAAAAAACATTCTAAGGCTGGTTGAGTCTAAGTGATGAGGTAATTTTAGAGACTTTGTAGTCTGTTTCCTTTGGAGGTAGTGATATTGGTTTAAACTGCAGATCTAAAGTAAAATAATTTAGAAGGGTTCCTTACCTTTGTTAATTAAAAAGTATAAAGTTACAATGGAGATGGAAAATCAAACCTTTTCCTTTGGCCACAGTGCAATACATGGCGTTGCATATATGGAATTCATATTTGTGAGTGATCTATTTAAAGCTGGAAGACAATATAATTTAACTAATATATTTTTAATTCCAATTTTTCACAGAACAAACCTTAGCCTTACTGGGAATTCAATTTATTATATTTTAATACATGACTATTCTTTTCTACTTAATGCCATAGAAAACCAGTTGACATCTGCATTTCTACTAGCATGAAAATACCTAAGATCTACAAGGAGTATTGGTTAGCAAATATACATTACTTAAATGAGAGTGGGAAGCATTCATGTTAAAGACTGACATTGAAACCTTCAATTAGATTGCTCTACCTATTCATCGCAGCTCTTATTTTTAATATGGCAGGTTTATATATCTTGTCAAGTCGGTCATGATGAGTTTTAGTGACTCGTTTGAGTCCCCACAATTATCCATTGCTTGGGAAAATTAAAAAGAATGGATATCTACTGAAATAGATTGATGTTGTCTTGGCCATTTTTACAACATTAGTTCTCAAGTCATAGAGTGAGTGGCTTGGCAGCTTTGTACTTATTCAATCAATAGATTCAATAATTGTAATTATGCCCTGATAGACGTTTAAGTGTAATTTGTGAAACATTAAGAATAATAGCATCATCTAAGTGGCTGGTTTTACTTCTGTCTGTGGCCCTTACAGTATTATATGTGGATTATTGTAAGGATATGGCCAAATAATTTGTGTTAATCAATTGTAGGAACAAGCTGCCATAGTTCTTCATGTTGTAATTCCTGTGTATTTGTTGATTCTATAACCTTCACCCACAGTGAAAATATGTATTATTTTTATTTTTGTGTGAACTATAAATATTTTATTGATTTCATATCTACCATATTCATAAGAAAATATATTTAAGCTCATATTTTACATAAACTGATCATAGTAATACCATCTTGTTACATAAAGGAAGTTATATTCAGGTATTTACATACTTAGAAATTTATATGCAGTTTATATCTAGTCAATCCTCATTATTCATGAATTTCATACTTAAAAACTTGCCAACTCACTAAAATGTACTTGTGAGACGAAAATCAATATTTGTGGCACTTTGTGGTCATTGGCAAAGCAAGAAAAAATTTCAGTCCCTTGACGCACATGTTTCCAGTTAAAGTTGGGCAAGGTTGCACTCTGCTTTCTTGTTTTAGTTCCCACACTGTAAACAAGTGTCCTTTTCACGGCCTATTTACTGCCACATTTTTCACATTTTTGTGCTTTTTGTTGATGATCTCACTACCTAACATGGTCCCCAAGAATAGGAAGGGAAAAGTGAACTGATAGTGTTGAAGTGCTGCTTAGTGTTCCCAAACACGAGAAAGTTGTGTTGTACCTTATGAAGAAAATACATGTGTTAGATAAGCTTCTTTCAGGCTACTGGCCATGAGCTCAATGTTAATGAATCCGCAATATATGTTAAATAAGATGTCTTTAAATAGAAGCACACATGAAACAAGGTTATGTATTGAATGGTTGAAAAAACTGTTGTGACCAGAGACTCACAGAAGCCCTACCTTGTATTTTCTCTAACAGCATTGGTTCAGTGTTCCCTAATTCAGTGTTCCCTGCAACTTCACAGAACATTTAACTATGACAAATAACAAAAATCGATTGTCTTCTGTTTTGCTCTTTCCTAGAAGCCATTTTCCCAACATTTTAATATGAACCATTACAAGCTGGTTGTGAATGTGAACTACACCATTTGGGCAGATGATCTCATACCCATTTTTGTTGGCACTATCCCTTGACCTACAGCATTAAACAATTTGCAGGAAAAAAAATAGCCCAGTAGTGACCACAGTTAACCATTGGATGATCATGTATTCTTTAACTTCAACAATCAGGCTGCTACTAAAGTTTAACTTATTAGGAATTACTGCTTAAATGTTTAGGAAAGGTTCATCACTGGGATGAGTAGAATAGACTCCTATTGCTTTAGCGCTAGCAACCCCTAACAAAGTGCACTATGTAAGCAGAGAGTAACTTACTTTGTATGAGAGTAAACTCCTTTGTATGAGAGGATCTAGAGCAGTGATGGCGAACCTTTTGAGCTCGGCGTGTCAGCATTTTGAAAAACCCTAACTTAACTCTGGTGCCGTGTCACACATAGAAATTTTTTTATATTTGCAACCATAGTAAAACAAAGACTTATATTTTTTATATTTATTTTATATATTTAAATGCCATTTAACAAAGAAAAATCAACCAAAAAAAATGAGTTCGCTTGTCACCTCTGACAGGCGCGTCATAGGTTCGCCATCACTAATCTAGAGCATGCTTTTATGTGTAATAATAGGGTCATGAATTAGGATGTAGCTTAAAGAGATATGTGAGTTTATACAGATCAACCTCTTGGTTTTACAGAAGGGAAATGCCAGGCCCAGGGGTGAAGGTGCTGCCCAAGTCCAGATGGTAGGGCTGAGCGGGAGAGGTGCTGCCTTTCAGCCCTATGAGCATGCTTCCCTCCATCACACCACCCTTCCCCTGAGTCCTGAAGAAGAGAGTATACTTTATTTGTAACCCTCACCCAAGGACATGCTTTCATTGATTTTAGAGAGATGAAGGGAGAGGGAGAGAGAAAGAGAGAAACATCGACGTGGGAGTGAAACATCTATCAGCTGCCTCCTGCACAAGCCCTGACCGGGGATCAAGCCCACAACCTTTTTATGCACAGGAAGATGCTCCAACGGCAAGGGTGAGACAATACATTTTTACAATTCTGAGATATCATCCCAGGCCCAAGAGGATTTATTGTTATTACTTTTTTTCCTCATTAGTTTAAGCACATTTATGAATAGAAGTCAAATATTTCCAATTAACTTGGAATCAGAAACTTTATTTTATCTTTTCATTTTAAAAGGGAAAACAATATTTTGAAAGGTACCTTTCTATTAATCTGTGATGACATTAAAATGTTAGTATTAAAGCTGAACTGTCATTAGAAACTCAACAGTGTTTAGTTTGAAACCCATAACTGGATCTTGTGCAGATCAAAGTGAAAGGCACTGTGGGGCAAGGTAGCATTGCAAGGGAAATGCTTTGAGAAAAATTTGCTCCATACAGACTATATTTGGGGATCCAGCACTTCCTTGGTGACTCAATAATTGGCACAGGTGCTTGGCAGGGTCTACTAACAGCTGATTTCAATAAAACTCAATTGTGCCTTGAAGACTTGTTTTGGGGGGGAGTTAGAGAAATTAAGGAATGAAAAGTGATTTGTTTTGTATCTTGTAGCAGTTAGAGGAAGCTCTGTGTCCTTATAGTGCATAGGGTACAGAGATATATTTATAGCAGAATATTTCCTTCTACCATACAATACACTAAATGGAATAAAATGTCAGCACGGGCTCCCTTCAGCAGTGTCAAGGCATATGGTCCAAAGTTAAGGCATTTTCCATTTGACTCCATTCACACATCAGAAATGAACTGCCATAAATTTAATGGCATTAATTTTAGTGTTTTACTTCCTCCTTTTTATTACCCTCTTTAGGATAGAAACACATTTCTTGCTCTGTAAAAATTTTAGCCAATAAATTTTTCAAGTTCCTCTTCATGGTTTGATAACTAGTCCCTGTACCCTTCCTTTGAAATGACTTTTGATCAGCATAGTGCAATATAATGGCATTGTGTAATTTTAAGACATACATCTAAAACAACAGGTATCCCTCTCTTAATTAAAGATAAATGAGTTGATTAGAAAATGTATTGTGAAAGCCTTTGGCACATATTATTTTTCAGTGTATTTTTTATTCCTTTCTTCTTATTTTCCTTCAGCCATATGAAGCAATCAACAGATATTTATTACATACTTTGATGTTTTCAGAACTATACTATGCACTACAGGGCTATCAATAGGCATAAATTACATGTTCCCAGCTTTCAAGAATATAATGTTTGCCATACCAGGTTCTAAGAAATAGAAGTGTCATTTAGGATATCAAAAAGTGGGTGGGTAATAATGGTTTTTCCTGATCCAACTTTCAGAAATATGCTATACTAAAATCTTCCTTAAAACTTTGCCATTCACAGTAAGTCTTAAAGGTGTCCCAGAAGTCCTGAGATACACCCAGTTACTGTTATTCTAGCTTTCCCTAGGTGTATTTAACAGAGAAATTATTTTGTTGAGTCAGACTGATGAAAATCTCTTGGGATACTGGTGTTCTATAAAAAACCAGTTGGGAAATTCTGAATTAGAGAGCCACAGAGAGCATTTTATTATTAACATTTGAGTGCAAACTCGATGCAGAAGAGAAAGATCATTATGACATAAGCTGGTGAAGAAAAGAATCTAAGAGGAGTTGGGCTTTAAAAGAAATACAGGTGTAGTTGAGATAAAAGCAGAACACTGAGATGAGGAAAGAGAAACTCAAGTTATATCTCCGCAGTGTTCAGGTTGATTATTTGGGGGGAGGGGGTGCTGCAAAGGTGTAACAATGATTACTAGGCACTTTGACTATCTACGTTATAGTTTTTGCATTATTTTTATTCTTGTTTTTATAATACATATTCTGTAATACAATGGCTTGTTTTTATAGTCAGATGATATTTTCCTAAAATTTACTGAGGTTTACCTATCAGATTAACTAAGATGTATATAGATATTTACTTCCATAATTTATATATATATAAAATATATAGTATATGTGTGTGCATGAAATATTCACAAACATCTGTATAAATACAATGTCTTGGTCAAAAACAAGTTGAAGCACCAGTGTCAACCTGTATTTTAAACTTGGACAGCACCTGTTGTTTATTCATCTTTCAAGGATGGCTGATGTCAGGGTGAGATTTAAAGATGTGGCCCCTTACTAAGTTTCTTTTTCAGCAAGTCATCCAATCAGTATGTGATAAATTTATACCTGAAACTGATGAGCTGAGGAGTAATCTGAAAAATAGCCAACTTGCAGTTCCTAACTATAGTTCAGCTTCCTTAAAAAGGAACCTTTTGGTTGCTCCTCAATTTCAGTGTATTCCATTTTTAAGGTACATTTTATTTTAAAAATGGCAAATTCAGGTATTCCTTAATACTCAATAAGGTACTTGTGCCTAAAACACAAGTTTTAAATCTGAAAATGTAACCAAGTTTGAAAGTAAATGAATTCAAAACCCTCCCAGAAAATTTTGTAAAGATTATTGTAAGCTTGGAAAGCCATGGTTTCCTTCATATCCATAAGAGACTATTTTAAGGGAATTTTTTTGATTTAGGAAAAAGACATAGTATATAAACATTGTGTTGAGTATAAAAAATGTATATACATGTATTTGGCCAAGTATACAGGTATAACATGTGTGATTGGACCATGTAATTGCTGAAATTGTATTGTTTCTGAAATACAATAAAGGCAGTTTTTCATATGGTTCAACCTTAGAGTTTACCTCATTCAGTGGTCTCTCCTCACTTCAGTAGACAGCCTGCCAATTTTGTTGGGGTGTTATGTATCATACCCCCAATTTGGGTCAGAATTCCTTTTTTCTGGCTTTCTCTACTTCTATGTCATTCTATTCTGGCTCTTGTTATCTCCTAAAGATTACTGTACAGGCTGGTTACTTATAGTAGTTCTTATATGCTGATCCATTTCTTGGTTGGCAGATTATCAGAACTTTAAGGCCAGAGGAAGTTCTCATATTGAGTTCAGTGTCATGGACACAGAATTAATCCACTGTGTTGCTCTTTCTCTATTACCTGTCCCTATTTCTATTACTCTCAATTCTATCTAAAAGCTTATAGAGGATCCTAGAAATTCAGGTACCTAAGGAGACTTTGTAGGATGTCAACCTCTGATTGCCTGATGTCACTGTGAATTGCTTGGCAGAAAGACCTGCATAGAAGACTGGTTCTTGGACAAATGCTGTCAAGAAATATTTCCTTCAATTCAAAAAGACATATGCTTCCCTGGCCAGTTTGGCACAGTGGGGGCGTGTTGAGTTCGAGAGGCAACCAATCAATGTGTTGCTCTCCCATCAATGTTTCTCTCTCTCTCTCTCTCTCTCTCCTCTCTCTCTCTCTCTCTCTCTCTCTCTCTCTCTCTCTCTCTCTCTCTCTCTCTCTCTCCCCTCCTCCTGGCCTTACACACTCTCTAGAAATCAAAGGAAAAAATATCCTTGAGTGAGGATTTTTTTTTAAAAAAAAGGCATATGCACCCCTATGCTTATTGCAGCATTATTTCTAATAACCATAATATTGAAGGAACTTAAGAGTCCATCAATAGACAAATGGATAAAGAAGAGATGGTATATATATGCAGTAGAATATTAAGCAGCCATAAAAAAGAATAAAATCTTGCCATTGTGACAACATAGATGGATCTAGAAGGTAATATGCTAAGTGAAATAAGTCAGAGAGAGAAAGACAAATACAATATGACTTCACTTATTTGTGAAATCTAAAAATCAAAATAAGCAAACAAAATAGAAACAGACTCATAGATGCAGAGAACAGACTAATGGTTGCCAGGTGGGAGGGGGTTGTAAGGCTGGGTGAAAAAGGTGAAGGGATTAAGAAGTACAAATTGGTGGTTATAAAAATAGTCACAAGCAAGTAAAGGACAGCATAGGGAATATAGTAAATAATATTGTAATAATGATGTATGGTGTCAGATGGGTACTAGACTCATTGGGGTGATCACTTAGTAAGTTAAATAAGTGCCCAATTACTATGTTGTACATCTGAAACTAATATAATATTGTATGTCAATTGTAATTGAAAAATAAAGAATTATTTTTTAATATATTTTTATTGATTTCAGAGAGGAAGGGAGATGGAGAGAGAGATAGAAACATCAATGATGAGAGAGAATCATTGATTAACTGCCTCCTGCAAACCCCCCACTGGGGATAAAGCCTGCAACCCGGGCATGTGCCCTCCACTAGAATCAAACCTGAGAGCCTTCAGTCTGCAGGCCTATGCTCTATGCCCTGAGCCAAGCCGCCTAGGGCAGTGGTCAGCCAACTCATTAGTCAACAGAGCCAAATATCAACAGTACAATGATTGAAATTTCTTTTGAGAGCCCAATTTTTTAAACTTAAACTATATAGATAGGTACATTGTTATTAACTTAATTAGGGTACTCCTAAGGCTTAGGAAGAGCCACACTCAAGGGGCCAAAGAGCCGCATGTGGCACTGGAGCCACAGTTTGCCGACCACTGGCCTAGGGCAGTAATTATTTTTAAAAAGCAATATTCCCCCAAACTCCAGCATGCTTGTGTTTATTTGTCCCCTATATTTCATTCTTCACTGCTCCCCACTATGATTACAGATCAAAATAACTATAGTACTAGCTTCCATGGATTAAGTATGTAAACCTGATGTGATTGTTTAATAGTTTGATTACCCCCAGGTGTGTATTACATATGTATATGTATACAATATTGGCACAATGACCTGAAAATATAAATTGCAGTGGGTTTTTCCCATGTGGAGTTTCAGTAATACCAAATCTAATTACCCAGGTGAAGAGAATTAGATTTTATAGGAGGTGTGTAATATGACCCAATGAGTATTGTGACAGGTATCTGTTGATAGAAATAGGAACAATTGTATGTTACGGCTTTTGCATGTTGTCAAAGGTTGCACTGCCTTCCTAGCTACTGGTAAAGAAATTCTCTAACCCTAACAGCATTTGTCACAGCCTCTACCTCTGCAAACCACTATCAATCCAAACGTAAGCTGCCATGCCAGAGAGCTGTTTTTCGAATTCTTCTTTTCAGAAATCTAATGTAGAAACAGGCAACGTCTTAAAAGAACCAGCTGTTTCTATTTATTAGTGAATAGTTGAATATTAAACATGGCATTTCAGAGAAACTAAGATGGCGGCATAGGTAAACACCGGGAAATTGCCGCTCCCACAACAATTGAAAATTACCGCAAAGGACTGAGCAAACATCATCCAGATCAACAGAAAGGCTGGCTGAGTGTAAATTCTACAACTAGAAGGAAAGAAAAGCACGCTGAGAGCCAGAGGCGCTGCAGAGGTGAAGTGCAGAGGTACGGCGGCTCGCGCGTGCGAGGAAAGGGGGTGGCGCCTGAGGACGCGGCTGTCCTTTTGAATCACAAACTCCCGACTGCTCTGAACTCCGGTTCCGGGAAGTCTCTGGGGACCCAGGTCTCATACGGGGAGAAGCTGGTCTGTCCGACAGCGGGCGAACTTGAAGGCGGCTTTCCCTCAGAGGTGCTTGCAGCAATTAGCGGGTCACTGAGACGCGCGACTCCGGGCTGCGACTCCGGGCGGAGAATCAGCCATAGCTCCCTGATCCGCCCTTTGATTCCCTGAGACCCCGCCCCACCCAGGCTGCGGCAGAGGCTTTTGCATGTGAATGTACCTAACTGCAGCCCAGCCAGGCAGACCCGGAACTTCCAAGAGAAGGCCCAAGGCCCAAGGCCCCGCAGCGGCTTGCATTGCTTCACAGCTGAGCCTCTTCGTGGCTCCTGCTGTGTGGCCTCAGGCAGAGGCTGAATTAGCACCTCCTTAGATCCAGGAGCCACTGTACCCAGTGGTCAGAGGGTACCAGACTGCAACTCCTCAGATCCATAAGGGACACACTCAGGGAGCAGACTCAGTGAGCACCAAAGCCCCACTGAAGCAAGTCTTGCCCCAGAAGGGTGTCTTCAGCACAGAAGTTCTCCCACTTTAGACACAGCTGATTCTCACAGCCAATTGGCCTGGAGGTCAATTCCTCCCAGTGATTCTACAACAACCAAGGCACCAAGAGTGCACCAAGAGTGTCCACCCCAGGTGACTGGGGAGGCTGAGCTACTGGGCCCTACAGGACACCTGGCGCGCAGGGCCACTCTATCAACACAGGGAAGCTGCCAAAATGCGGAGACAAAGAAACAGGTCACAAATGGCAGAAATGGAGGAAAGCAAACGACTGGATATAGAGTTTAAGGCCACGTTTATAAGGTTTTTCAAGAATTTTATGGAAACCGCCGATAAATTTAATGAATCCCTCAATAAGTATAGTGAGACCATGGAGGACATGAAAAAGGACCAACTAGAAATTAAGCATACACTGACTGAAATAAAGAATAATTTACAGAGATCCAGCAGCAGACAAGAGGATCCCAAGAATCAAGTCAAAGATTTGAAATACAAAGAAACAAAAAATACCCAACCGAAAAAGAAAAAAGAAAAGAGATTCCAAAAATATGAAGATAGTGTAAGGAACCTCTGGGACAACTTCAAGCGTACCAACATCAGAATTATAGGGGTACCAGAAGGAGAGAGAGGGCAAGATATTGAAAACCTTTTTGAAGAAATAATGACAGAAAACTTCCCCTACCTGGTGAAAGAAATGGACTTACAAGTCCAGGAAGCGCAGAGAACCCCAAACAAAAGGAATCCAAAGAGGACCACACCAAGACACATCATAATTAAAATGCCAAGAGCAAAAGATAAAGAGAGAATCTTAAAAGCAGCAAGAGAAAGACAGTCAGTTACCTACAAGGGAGTACCCATACGACTGTCAGCTGATTTCTCAACAGAAACCATGCAGGCCAGAAGAGAGTGGCAAGAAATATTCAAAGTGATGAATAGCAAGAACCTGCAACCAAGATTACTTTATCCAGCAAAGCTATCATTCAGAATAGAAGGTCAGATAAAGAGCTTTACGGATAAGAAAAAGCTAAAGGAGTTCATCACCACCAAACCAGCATTATATGAAATGCTGAAATGTATTCTTTAAGAAGAGGAAGAAGAAAAAGGAACTCTTACCATTTGCCACAGCATGGATGGAACTGGAGAGCGGATAAATACCACATGATCTCACTCATTTGTGGAATATAATGAACAACATAAGCTGATGAACAAGGACTGATCCAGAGATGGAGAGGCATTGATTGGACTGTCAGGACTGGAGGGAAGGTAGGGGAGGGTGGGGGAAAGATCAACCAAAGGACTTATATGCAAGCATATAGGCCTAATCAATGGACATGGACAACGGGGGGGAGAGGGCATGAGCGGGGGGGGGGGGGGTAGAGGGTAACGTGGGGACAAGGACACATATGTAATATCTTAATCAATAAAAAATATATTAAAAAAATAATAATAAAATAAAAAAAATAAAAAAAATAAAAAATAAACATGGCATTTAAATAATACACGTTAGTGAATAATTATTGAGCTGCTTCATTGTATGAAGCCCTGGTGGGTAATACTGGGGCCTAGTAGGTGTTTAATGAACTTTTCTTAAATTAAAGTCAAAGAAGTAGGGCAAAGGCCTGTTCTCAAGGATTTTATAATCCTCTCACAAGAGTACCATGTGTTTGTATAATACTTTTATTTCATCACATGCATAATCAAATCTTACCCACCTGTGACACGTATTAAACTTCTCATTTTGCAAATGAGGAAACCAAAGCTCAGAGAAGATAAGAGATTTGGCCAAGCATTCTGTATTAGTCAAGGTTCTCCAGAGAAACAGAACAAACAGGAGAATATATATATATATATATATTTATTAAAAGGAATCAGCCCCTGTGATTATGGAGGCTGAAAAGTTTTACAATCTGCCATCAGCAAACTGGAGACCCAGGAAAGCTGGTGATGTAATTCAGTCCTAAGGCATGAGAACCAGGGGAGCTGATGGGATAAATCTCAGACCAGAGGCAGGAGAAGATGAGAGGAGCTGTGCTAGTTTATGCAGTGAGGCAGGAAAAGGGGGGTGAGTTCCTCCTTTCTATACTTCTTGTTCTACTTAGGTCCTCAAGAGATTGGACAATGCCCACCCACATTGGGAAGGGCAATCTACCTTGCTGAGTGCACCAATTCAAAGGCTAATCTCATCTGGCAACACCTCACAGACACACTCAGATATAATGTGTAACCTGGGCACCCCACGGCCAATCGAGTGGTCACATAAAATTAACCCTCACAGGTTCCAAGGTAGGAAGTAGTGAAGCGAAATTAAAATCCAGGCCTTCTAATGCCTAATCCAACACGGGTTCCACCAGACCTTCCAGGCTCACTTAAATGAAACTAAAAAGAAAATATCTTGGCAAACAGAAGAAAACAATATCCATTCATTTACTCACCAATGCCCCAAACGAGAAAAAAAAAATGACCCACTTTCAACAGCATGTGGCCCTTAGGTAATAATATACTGGCTTTAGGTTCTTGGTTATCACAGTTATATCATATTGATAGAATTATAAATTTTTTCATTAGTAAAAAGAAAATCCATGTCTAAAAGTTTTCAATTTTACTCTATGGAAAGAAAAATGTTAAAACCCTGGGGTCTACAGTACATTTTAGAGATGCTATGGATTTTTTCCAAGCATTTAATGTTAAAGAGTTATTCTCAGATGCATTTTAAAAGTATGTATGTACATAGGCACATTCTAGCATTTGCCTTTTTATTGGAGGGTACGGGTTTTATAGAAATCCTTCGCAACACTGAATTATTATGGAAAATCATTTTGATATTTGAGAACATAAAATTAATTTATGTTTCCCAAATCGTCATGGCAAAGAGAGATGCTCTGGAAAACTTTTCAAACACTTAAAATTTTATAATGATGAAAAAGTTGCCTGACACCCATTGCAGAAATAGTATCTCATTGATTTACTAATGCTCTTCTCTCAATTAATGTTTTCCACCTTAATTTGCGACATTAAACAGAGAAGACAAAGATTAAATACTCTTCTGATCAGCTGGTGCTTATTTTATCTAAATCAAATGACAACACGGGAATAATAAAGAAAGGAATTTGGTTTTCTCTTTGTCCTGTCAATCAAAAAGTAGTATTAAATTTAGTTCTGCCAAAAAATCTTTTAAATGTGTGACATCAGTTCGCCTGCATCTATTTGTCCTTTGGTTATTTTTATATTTAAAGAGACAAAAAGCGTTCAGTTTTATAGACAAATTTTTTCTCACATTTTAAAATTACTTTGAATGAGAACCTTTAAATTTGAAACAAATTCTGGCGTAAAAGTACACTCATGATGGGCTTTATCACAAGGGCTTGAGTAGGAGGAGATACACTGAAAACCTTTCTTGGGGATGAGCTACAGATCAGGAGAATTACATTGTCTTGCCAGTTGAGAGTGGATATCACTTTGTAGCCCCCTCAACAATAAATATAGGGTTAGCAATCTATAGCTGGTGTACCAAATCTGGTTCACCACCTGTTTTTGTAAATAAAGTTTTATTAGAACACAGCCACACCCCTTTGTTTACATATTGACTTAAGGCTACTGCTACAACTGCAGTGGTAAGTAGCTGCAGGAGAGACTGTATGGCTCAAAATATGTGCTATCTAGTCTTTTACAGAAAAGTTTGACAGTCCCTGCTGTAAATCTTTCTCCTTTCCCTTCCTTTCCTGCAGATGGCAATAATTAGTGAGCAAAGACAGCCTAGAATGTCTTATGGCAAGAAGTAGAAAATAATGTTTTGGTTTGGGGTTTTGTTTGTTTGTTTGTTTGTTTGTTTGTTTGTTTATATTTGTATTGGTTTCAGAGAGGAAAGGAGAGGGAGAGGGAGAGCGGGAGAGAGAGAAACATCAATGGTCAGCTGCTTCCTGCTCACCCCACACTGAGGATCAAGCCTGCAACGCAGGCATGTGCCCTGACCGGGAATCGAACTGTGACCTCCTGGTTCACAGGTCAACACTCAACCATTGAACCACGCTGGCTGGGCAGTTTTGGGGGTTTTTATTGTGCA
Source organism: Myotis myotis (assembly GCF_014108235.1). Taxonomy (NCBI): domain Eukaryota; kingdom Metazoa; phylum Chordata; class Mammalia; order Chiroptera; family Vespertilionidae; genus Myotis; species Myotis myotis. The sequence goes on along the minus strand of NW_023416379.1, from coordinate 64,507,955 downwards.
GGTGATACTTCTGGATCCCTGCCAGCCTCATGCATTGAAGAACCCAGGAATCAGAAGCTGTTTCTGACCCTTCAATAGCATGGCCTTCCTGCCACTGCTCTCTGAACAGAAGCAAAATATCACAATATCCAGAAACCTCTGAATTGCTAACTGACAGGGATGTTAGGGTTCATTTAGTGCATCTCTGCCAGCTTACTGATGAGAAAACTAAGATATGCTTCCATTTTAAGAGAGAAGAATCAGTACCCATGAAAACTGAGGATTTAGGGCCAAACATCCATACAATTATCACTTTTACATCATCCTTCACCACTTAACATGGTTTAGTTTTAACTCTGCACCTGAAACAATACAACAAAATCTAAGTAAACATCTCTAAAATCTTCACTGAAGGGTATAATATCATGTTAAACACAGCTACATTTTGTCTCCCCCCCCCACTTTTGTTTCAGCTATGTTTATATCTACATGAAATCACCACCTTCAATGTTTTGAACACACACACACACATACACACAAATTTATGTCTATCTATATAGCAGCAGCAAGAGCAGACTCTTTTACTTACTTACCCAGTCCTGCAAGTGTGTGTACAGTTTTTTAAGCTGACTGTCTAGTGTCTGTCTACGGCTTGCCAACTTGGCTGGTCCATAAAATAGTTCAGTGAATCTACAGTGTAATGCTGGCTTTGAGCTTCCTTTCAACTCGGGTCAGCAAGAGCAACAAGTGCCATTGTGGGCCAGTCCTGAGAGAAACATGTATCTTCCATATCCCCTGGGCAGGTACTTACATGTGTAGTAGTTTCAGGGTTTATGGTTATTACTCTCTGGAGACATCTGTCTGCTGAGTTTATTTTTTCCTGATGTTGTACCACATCATAAAGTCTACTGCCAAAAGTCCTTTAACTAGTCAGGAAGATTTTGTTTTCTGCTGTTTTACTTACTTTTCTACTTTATTTCTGTAAGCCAAGTAGAGTAGAGAACACCAGTAGCAATTCCCACTCCACAGCCATAGCCCTCACAGCATAATCTGGTTTCATTTGGTTACAAGTTTTTATTCTGTGAGACCTTTAAAACTCTCATTGCACGATGGGTTCTCTTGTGTATATGTGCAACAAAGAGCTGCACAGAGATTTCCCATGAAGTGTGAATGCTCTCAAAAAACCTTTCAGGGAAAGCCTATTTTTAAAGCAATTAGGTCATATGAGTTTAATCAGTTGAAAGGAACCAAATTCATAATAGAATTTTTATTATCAAATATAGTACTTTAAAAATAGCTTTTTGTTTGCAGGGAAGAATAACTTGAAGCCTATTTTTAGCCCCTTTTACTTTTTTTCCCAATAATAATATTTAAATAAATGTACTTCAGAATTTCTATTTTTCAGTTTCAGATAATGTAATGGTTATTATCATATATTCATAACAAATGGCAATGATTAAGTCAATATTTGTCTAATAAATTTACAACCTTTTTTGTGGCAAAACAATTTAGGCCAGACAACTACTGTCAAACATCTTTCAACATATGTTTTCAACCTTTGTCATAACTCACTTTCTTGCATAAACAGACCCTTTGAAACAAAGCATGGAAAATTTAATCCACATGGGTTCATAGTATCAAAACTATTAGGCTGGATTACTTTCCATGGTGTCGGCACCAAAATTATCTCTTGAAAAGATGACTTTAAAAGGAACATTCACATAGATTTTACAAATATTGTCTCTTCCTCGCCCTTTATGGGTAACATTTATTTCATTCATGGCTATAATTAGCACATTCTTCTAATGTGGCCTTTTTCTCAGTCAGGTGGAGCAGACAGCCTGGGTCAGCAGTCATTCATGGTCATTCATGGTCATTTGAATGGTGGTGAGTCTTTGCCTGGTCAATTGACTCATGCCCACAAACTGACTGCTGTCCAGCAGCTTCACAGTTGTCCTACTTTAGGGCAGCCTCATGTCATTTCCCAGGAACTAGGCTAAGGAGGGACAGCGCCCTGAGGTTCAGCTCACCAAAGCTGCTGTGTGTCAGGAAGACACTGTGCAGGTCCACCTTGAGAACACCATCGCACAGGTTCAAACCCAACTAGGACTTTGTCATTCCCAAGGGTTTGCTGAGGCACACGGTTGAATTATTCCAGCCTCTCAGACTTTGCTGAGCACTGTTGCATGTTTTACATTTTCAAATATTGTGCTTGATAAGGAGAGATCTTAGATGATAAGTCACTTTAATTCTTGGTCATAAATATTATCCATGTGACTCAAAACTTGTTGGAATTAGTTAGCAATTGGGTGCCCATGTGATGTTCAGTGAGCATTTTAAAATTCATTTGTATGTTTGTGTATTTAATGGTTACATTAGAACACACATTTTTTGAGTTTGATGCTCTCGTTTCATTGTTAAAACAGCTGTAGGGGAGAGGCAATGGGGTTTGTGAGGCCAAGTGGGACAGAAAGCTGGAGCCTGGAGACAGACCACGGACGTGTGACTCGCTGACTGTGGCTGCAGGCAGGACAAGCAGCACACAGAAGGGTGATGTTCCGTTATTATATCACATTATTATATTACAGCATGACATTGTGCAGAAAATAGAAAGGAGATAGGCCCGCCCAAAGGGCCTCCCTGGAAAAATGGAGGAATTAGTGTTCTGGTGGGATCTTAGAAACCAAAGAGGTTTGGAAATGACGGCAGGAGAGAGGAACCATACGTTTTAAAACAAGGAATTGGCATGATGAAAGCTGTTCCTCAGGGAGCAGGGCTGGGAGGCCTATGCAGGCTGAATTTCTAACGCACTATTGCTTTGGCTCGATGGAGCAATGGAGCATGAAATTTCACTTCTGCCATTCAATAAATGGCACCTTTTTAGTAAGGCCTCCCCTGGCACTCTGTCCAAACCTGAAAATCCTCAAAGTCTGCATTCTATTCTCCTTCTTTGCTATATGTGGAGCCCCCATCGCCCCCCTACCCCCCGCCTTAGCAGTTATCACTCTCTAACACTGCATACATTTTATTATCTACATTGTCTACTAGTACGACCCAGTCTTCTACTAGAATGTAAATTCTGTCAGGGCAGAAATTTTAGTCTATTTTATTCACTTCTATAGCTACAGCATATGAAACACTATGTTGTGCATAGCAGGCCCTGGGTACTACAAGTTGCATAAATAAATGAATTTTTTTAGTACTTGTATCAGGCCTGATTCTAGGTATTTGTAATAAAGTGGCAAATAGGGAGATAAGTTTCTGCCCTCAAGGAGCTAACATTCTAGCAGAGGAGCCCAAAACATATAAGAATTCCAGATGGTGCTGTTTTCTCAGAGGAAAATATAACAGGGTAACAAGAATATAAAGTATATATCAAAAATAGAATGTTCTCCTATTGCATGCATTGAATATATGACAGTAGGAAAGACCATTTTTGTTTTTTATTTTAAAGGCATTGTTGTTAAACAGTATACACCAGTTTTCAATCTCAGTTATGTTTTCTGGAAAGGACACAGAAACAGCTTACTAAGGCAAGAACCTGACTGATGGGTTTCTAAATTGCAGACCTAAGACCCTTTAAGAAATAATGTTCAAGTTGCCTTGTTCTATTCAGCAAAACCCTTCATTCCCAGCCACTCCATTCAGCCGATGACTGCCTGCACAGTCTACCAAGATGTAAAACATGCTTTCATCATCTACCAGGATGAAAAACATGCTTTTTGACTGCTATCAAAAAAAGATTTTTTTAAATTTAATTTTGATAGGCCATGATTCATTCAATTGATTTTAGACCAAGTGAGTGTCTCCACAGAACTCAGACTTGTGATCAGTACCTGAAGATGGGGCAACAACTGAAAAGTCTGAACTTCCCCATCTCAAGACCACTTCCCAAGGAGGTAGGATCCTTTTTTAAAAAACACAGATGGAAGCAGACAGAAAACATAGACGTCAAGAAAACAATTTATTTTTTATTTATGTGTTTTCTAGTCCCAGTGGACATACAACATTCTGCTAGTTTCAGGTGACAATATAGTGATTAGACATTACATAACTTAGGAAGTGATCACCCCAATGAGTCCAATACCCATCCGACACCAGACATAGCTATTACAATATTATAGACTACTAGTATATTTTCTATGCTGTATGTTACATCCTTGTGACTGTTTTTGTAATTAGGGATTTGTACATTTTAATTCATTCCCCTTTTTACCCATCCCGAAACCATCAAAATGTTCTCTGTATCTATGATTTTGCTTCAGGAAAACAATTTTAATAAGAGTAAGAACAAAAGACAGAAACCTATTAAGAGACCTAGAAAGAAAGAGCATTGAAAGAAACCAACCTTGTCTTTTCAGACATCCTACCCAGAAATTTTCCAAAGAACTCAGATATTTACTATGCATTTTTTAACCATAGAGACAATGGAAGGCATGTATAGTCCTACTGTTGGGGACCAGTGTTGTTACAATTACACAGAGAAGGCAGAACTATTCAAATTCTAACCTCTTGTGTATTGTTGGTTGTTTTTTGTTGTGGTTTTTTCATCAAAAAGTATGATTTTCAAACTAAAAGGAATTTTTTAAGGTGATTCAGAGAACATGAAATTATATAATGGGCAAATTATTGGCCATTTTTAACGAGTTAGTGTCACTGGGTCCAAATTTATTATGTTATAAGGCAGTGGTCGGCAAACTCATTGGTCAACAGAGCCAAATGTCAACAGTACAACGACTGAAATTTCTTCTGAGAGCCAAATTTTTTAAACTTAAACTATATAGGTAGGTACATTGTTATTGACTTAATTAGGGTACTCCAAAGCTGGCCTTTGCTAAAAACGTCCTCAATCTGAGGGGTCAACCTCAACGAACGTACCCTCACTTCTTCTAACGCCACTTCTTCAAAATAGACTCGCCCAAGCCGAAAACCGACTTCTGCGCCTGGGCCACGAAGTTTCGATCGCACTGTACGTGCGCGCCCACACGTGGCATTTTGTGGAAGAGCCACACTCAAGGGGCCAAAGAGCCGCGTGTGGCTCACGAGCCGCGGTTTGCCCACCACTGTTATAAGGCATCAAATGATTTGTGGGTGAAATTGAAGAACTTTTAATAAACCCTGAAAAATGCGATTGGTGCCAAATGACCAGAGAGAAAAAACTATTCTGAGTGTCAAAGAGTAATGAAAGGGACTCTGGACATTGTATATTAATAAGCTCAATAACAACTAGAAATATTCCAGATAGAATAATAAGCAAATGATTTCTAATCAATTCAAAAGAATGACTATGATTCCTAGAAAACAGCACAAATTCACAAGAGCAACAAACATTAAACTATGCTTATTTCCTATTTGAGTAGGTTTGCCAGTTTGCTATATCAGAGGAATAGAGTAGATAAAATGTCTTAATTTCAGCAAAGCGCTGGAAAGTGTTTTATAATATCCTTGAAGACACTGGGAAGAAATTCAAGCAGGATGATATGACTCTTGGGAGGCATTGTACCTGGTGAAGTCTCCACAGATTAGCCACGGGATCTATAAGAAATCTCTGAAGACAAAAGTAAGACATTTAAAGATTCTTGGAGCAGAGAGTTGGTAGCTCATGTTAGGTATAAATGAATCAAAATCAACATAATACAAAGTTAAAAAAAAATAACGAATGTAAAAAAAAAAAAAAACTTTTCAGAAATCCAAATGAGAGAAATCTATTAGATTTAGTTTACGTTAAGTCATTTTGAGTCAATAGTATCACTTGCTTCTTTTTTAAAAATGCACCTTTAAGCTGCATTAATACTCCTATTCCAAGTAAAGAGTAGTGATAACCAAAACCACATCTTTATCATTTTCATATTTAGTCAAGTATATCCCAAATACCCTGTGTCATCCAGAAAGAACTTTAGCCTGCTAACAAAATACACATGGATAAAAATAAGCAAAGGTCTGTCTTCCCGCCAAACTGAAAGCCCTGTTAGGCACAAACCATGCCTAAGTTCCCAGTGTCTGTAAATATTTGTAACTGAAATAATATAGTGAAGGCAAAGTAATGATAGGATGATATAAAGAAGTCAGGGATGAAGGTAATCCATAAACACGTATGCCAGAAGGATCTGCACCATTATTAACGTGAATCGCAAATTCACCTCTAAGCTTCCTAGGAGCCCAGCTGGTGTTGCTCAGTGGTTGAGCATCAACCCATGCACCAAAAGGTCGCCAGTTTGATTCGCTAGGTGTGGGCTCATTCCCCAGAAGGCGGGGTGCAGGAGGCAGATGATCAATAGTTAATGTTTCTTGCTCATCGATACCTCTTTCTCTCTCTCTCTCTCTCTCTCTCTCTCTCTCTCTCTCTCTCTCTCTCTTCCTCTCTCTAAAACCAATAAAAACATTTTTTTTAAATTACTGTCTCCGTAAAGCAACACTCTGTCATTTTTTTCCTGAAATAACAGATGATGTTTTGGTTTGATGGATCATGGAATTTCAATTGCTTCAAGACACTTATCTTCAGAGATTTCTTACAAAATAACGGTGGCTCATTTCTGGAGACTTTTCCCAACAGTCATATTATCCTGCCTGAATTCCTTCTTTTTTCCTCAAGAATATTATAAAACACTTTTCAGTGCTTTGCTGAAATCAAGACATTTTATCTATTCTATTCCCCTCTTATAACAAGGTGGTAAGCCTATCGAAGCAGAACACAAGCATAGTTTTGTGTTTCTTTATGGTGGTTAACTTTTATTTTTTTCTAGAAATCATGGTTGTTCTTTTGAATTTACTATAAATCATTTGCTTAATATTCTATCTGGAATATTCCCAAAAGTTGTAGTTGAGCTTATCAATATACAAAGTCTAGAGTCCCCTACTTTACTCTTTTTTTGACACTCAGAATATTTTCCTCTCTTTGGTCCTTTGGCACCTGTTACATTTTTCAAGATTTATTAAGTTTATTAATAATAGTTCTTCAGTTTTATCCATCAGTACTTGATGCCTTATAGCATAAATATAGACCCAGCAACATGCTACCTCATTAAATAAATACAATGTGAAGTATGGAGAAACTTAAAATATAGTGGTTGATGAATGCTTTTTATTCCTCAAGAAAATAGCAAAAACTCAAAGTTTGGTCAAAGTATCCCATGAGTGATCAAGGGAATGAGGTCTAAGTCCTCAGGTTATCAATGGACAGGTTTGCTCCAGACCCTGTGGTGTGGTAGGAAAATAAGCAAATGAATATCTTCAAGACAGTTCTCTTTGAAACCAAACTTTTGCTAGCAGCTAGACAGTGGAAAGTTTGAATTTGGATTCCCTGGCAAGAATCGACAGTGCAGGTCTTTCATGTTCATGACTCAATGCTAAACCTTTTGCTCAGACTGAGTCAAACTTTGAAGGATGCAGGAACACAGTGGGTATATCTACATAACAGTGACAAGAAGAATGACAAATCTGGACAATGTTCCATATGCAAAGTAGACAAAGAACTGGGCTTGGTAGATTTCATCTGAAGACTGACGGGGAAGTCATGATAAAACCAAATATCTGAAAAACTAACATACGGAGGAGGGGAGAACATATCCTCGGTAGCAGGGCCTGAATGAGGACCAATGAGTCATGGCCCTAGATGAGGAGACCTGACTCAGAGGGGAAAAGATAATTCCAATAATCGAGCCATCTATAACAGCATTGTGCTGGCTTAAGTCCTGGGAGGGTTCTGGATGCTGGAAGGGTTCAAGGAGAACCATCTGCACAATGGTCTATTAGTGATGGCTTAAAGTTAATCCCTGTTGTGGAGAGGAGCTCAGTCAGAAATTATTCTAGCCACAGGGATTATCTGTTCTTGAGTGCAAATCAGGCTGAGTGTGTTCTGTGTCTGTGTGTAGAGTCCAGGGACTGCTCTTAGGGGAGGGTCGTGAACTGCTGTGCATCCCCTTGCCTTGTTCTATCTCATTTACATCAGCCATAGTCCTTTACAGAAACACGCGATGTGAGCAGAAACCACTCCTTCCCATTTCTTCTTCACATCACACACATGTAAAATACATTTCATTTTTTAGAACTGTTAGTTGATGTTACAACTTCACAGAGACAGTATTTATTAATAAGGGTCTTTGGTAATATTTAGGATTTATTGCATTTGGAAAACAGAATTGTACTGTGTTTTTATTTTTTTATTTTTTAAATGTTTTTATTGACTCCAGAGAAAAGAAGAGAGAAATAGAAACATCATTAAGAGAGAAACATCGATTTGTTGCCTCTTGCACGGCCCTTACTGGGGATGGAGCTCACAACTTGGGCATGTGTCCTGACCAGGAATCGAACCATGACCTCCTGGTTCATAGGTCAATGCTCAACCACTGAGCACACCAGCCAGGCTGTGCTGTGTTTATAAGCAAATATTCCAAATCATCTGCACAGTCACCAAAAATGTTATATTTAACTTTTATTGTTATACAATGGAAGCTGTGCATGCTGTGGATAGATTGTATGTGCAAAATGCCTTTCTGGTATGGAAAAATATGCAGAAGGACATTTTGTGAAGTGCCAAGTTTATACAGAAAGGTAAACTTGAGACACTGGAAATAAAAAAAAAAATAAGTTTCAGTCATTCATCTGATGGTAAGGCTTTAATTTCTTTAGGCAGCATGATCTCCAGAAGATGTCATGCCAGCCAGTGGGTCATCTACAGTCAGTAATGCTAGCATGTGTATTTCAGGCATTATAATTCAAGATGCACTTGTGAGCACTTCCATCAAATGTGCTGAAGTATGCACTTTATCAAAGCAATACTTAAAAATGTATCAAAGTCAGAGGCAGGGTCGAATTTCCTCTGGAAGTTATTTCTGTAAAATGATTTACTTTAAAAAATCTATAACTACTTCTTAATAACATTTTTTATCTTAATCCCAAGATTCCATTCCCTTTAAGACTTTTAAGATCGCTCCCCTCCCAAAGCTCTTTTAATGGTTTACTTACATGGACATTGTGCCGTGGAAAGCTGAAAGTCCATCCAAGAGCGCCTTCTAGGTGGAAACATGTGGTTGTTTCAGTCCACAAAGCCCATTCTGTAAAGTTGCCTGCTTCCCTGAGCTAAATTCATTGAGATGTCTGCTCTAAACACCAGCTCCACTTCTTTCTTCACTGTGTTATTCATAATTGCTTGTGAGTGGCTGGGGGTTGTGTTTGTGTGCATGACATTGTGTAACTTGCCATGGTTCATTTGATGAAACATCAGTTGAGCTTTTCTGAATGCTTTGTTTTCATATCATTTTAATTCTTGCTAAATGAACCCATGCTTAAAGCACGAGTTTTGGAAACTGGACATTATCTATCTCACAAGCACCATGATATTTCCAAGTAAAGCTTTTTTATCCGATTAAATCTGACAAATCGATTCTTAATTAACCCACAAGAAAAGGTGGTGGTGGTTGTTTTATTGCGTACACGTATAGGCCATTGAACTGATAATATTTTTTATCATAAATGCCATTCTTCTCCTCTTACCATAATCAGTGCTTTCTGAAGAAGAATTTTGGCCAAAAGATCTGCATTAAGAGAATTTCTTCAGAAAGAAAATAGAAATTATTGCTTCAGGCAAAATAAAGACCAATGACTGTTACAGAATAATTTTGAAGGAATATGGATCTTACAATATCTTGGGATTAATGTATAAAAGAAGAAATATCCCTATTTTTTCTAACTTATCTTAAAACTTACCTGAGTAAGTTGGTGACCCACACCAAAATTACCCTTTTTCCAGCTCTCGGCCCCTCCTTCCTGATCCCCCACCACAGACATCTGTATTGTTGTATGTACCATGGACCCTTCAGCAGTCTGATAAAGCCTATGAACCATCCCTCAGAACAATGTTTTTAAATGCATAAAACACAAAAGAAAAAGTGATGTTGAAATGCTATTATTAAAATATTAAATAAGTTTCTGATATAGTAGCACACATGCTTCTTTATTAATACATTAAAAAACAACCCCTGGCATTGAGGCTAATAACTACAATAATCCTGACATAGTGATGAGCAAAATCAATATTCAAGATGAAATAATTATGGTTTTATCTACAATTATAAAATGGGGTATAAAAATATCTGTGATTTCTATGAATGGGAAAGTCATAAATACTTCTAATACCATCATGGTTTGTTGCCATGGTTAGTGACAAATAAAAGTGCAATTTTCCCTTCTATATTCACAACCCCCCAAAATCCTATCCACAGACCCCTTGGAGGCCCATGGACCCTAGATTAAGACTGCATCCAGTGACTCTTGCCCTTGCTCCCACTTTTATCCAACCAGTAGAGTGGGGTACTGGTCAGTGGTCAGCATGCATGCATGTGCATGGGACCCTCAGAAGCAATGATGTCAGCAGTCACACTCAAAACCCAGCAGTGCACCATTCACTGCCAATGAGCCTGATGTCTAAACACTGTCACTCCCCGGGGTCATTCCGTGTCAATTCAGTGCTTCCCCAGCCAGAGAGTCTGTCTCTGGTATACAAAAACATGTTCCTTGTTCTCCATAATGTCATTCTCCAACATCAGGAAATGTTCCCCAAATATTCTTTTTGTTTATTTAGCTACACCTTACATGCTTGATCTACAACTTTCCTGAGGATAACATGTTCCACACACTAACTTCCTCTAGGAAAGAAGTACTTTCATGTCTCCACCCAGACTTTGTGCCCAAGATTTAGATCCACAATCTATGTGGATGCCTTAAATTGGATTTATCCTCTTCTCCCCAAAATCAGTTTTTCCTCCTGACTTTTCTCCTCATGGCTTGTTAGGAGCATCACCAATAATGAGGTATGAAAACTTCAGACTTTCCAACCACCACACCTCCTTCCCAAACTTTACTCCCCAATCCAATAACTAGGAATGGCATGGAGCTCCTATATTTATCGTCTGTATCTCTATTCTATTCTCATTTCCACCAGTTACTTTACAACCTAATCTAGATCACCACTACCCTTGCCTCTGCTACTCAACTATTCAGATACGTCCTAACAAACACTGCTGCCAACTTGATTTTACCAGAGGGCAGCGCCACTGAACTAAAGACAGACCCTGCCATACAAGCTTTTCCCCTGATCATGTCCCCAGACTCCCAGTTCAGCCACCTGTCTGACCCAGTGCTTCAGTCTAACTCGATAACTTTTTGTTCCATAAAACAGAGAGCAAATATTTTACCTCCTTTATTTTCTAGCTTGTTACCTTTCTCATATTGTACCCTCCTTCTGGAATTTGTTTCCCCAGAAGCTTCTCTGGTCAAAGCCCTACCCTTCCTCCAAAGACCATCTCAAGCACCACCCATTTTTGGAGATGTTTTTGATGTGCTTCCACCATTCCCAATTTGGTGGAATAGAACCCTCCCCACTTCAGCCTCTAAGCATTTTTCTTATGACTTATCTGCCTCAATCCTTCATTAAGATCCATTATGTTGACCTCACCCACTGCACTATATTTTCAGGGTAGGGGCTGCTTTAATTCATCCTATACCTCGGTAGTGTGTGGCACAGTCTCTTTTACAATGGGTTCTCAGTGCATGTTTTCAGTTGAGCTGAAATGATCCCTAAACAGAAAGTAAGTTGCAGGAATGCCCTACCTTACACTTTCCATGTGCCACCAAAGAATAAGCTAGCTGGCAGGTGTTCACTAATTGTAATTTATTGATTAACTAGTGAATTTTAGTGACACTGTGGTTGCACCTGGCCTTAACCCACAGTCTTATGGACTAGTCATTCCAACCATTGTGCAAACTCCTGCTGGACCTTCAGGACTGAGTTTGGTCAGTGCTTTTTTCAGGAGGTCTTCCCTAACCCCAAGTCTGGCTTCATGGGCCTGTCACCTGTGTAGTCCCAAGGACCCAACACCAAGAAGGACTCAATACTTGGTGTCATGTTCTGCTGTCATCATCTTGACATTTTTAATAATTTTTTAATAAAGGTCCCTGCATATTCACTTTGCACTTGACTCCACAAATTGACTATAGTTAGTTGTGCCTAACCTCTCCTTTCTGTATATTTCTGTCTCCTCTTGTATTTTTCCTATCTCTGCAATAATTACTCTGAATTTTACTTTTCTGTTTACATCTGTTTAGTATTCTGTGTGCCTCAACAGATCCTAAGTTCTGAAAGGGGAAAAAAGAACACTATTTATTGTTATATACCCAAGGTTGAGCATAGTATTATATACATAATTAATATTTGATGATTGGATAAGTGGCTGAGTGGTTGAGGGAAGGAAAAAGGGAAGGAATTAACAAATTAATGAATGTATTTGACCATCCATAGCCCTTTGGACAGCTGGAGCATTGGAGGTGTTTGGCTTACAGTCCTCAGATGGGCCCCTATAGCAATAACAGAATTCTAGTGCAGAAACTACTTGTTAGAAAGGGTAAGATCAGCTCAAGGAAAAAAAATGGGCAAAGTAATGACATGAAGCAAAAATATTAAACAAAAAGATTAATGAAGAAGGAACTAGCAAAAAGAATCATTGCATAGATCTGCTTTAAGTACAAATGCAGCTAGTATTGGGATGCTTTTGAAAGAAGGTGATGTCTTAGTGATTAAGCAATCCCCGTGCTTGCTTTTTCTAATGTTTTCTGGGAAGACTGAACTCATGGGCATATGTAGGTAATAGGCACTCACCAGCCAAGAAACATGTGTCACTGTCTTTATTTGATGCCACATCATCCTCCAAACTATCTTACTGATCCCTGATTTTCAACTTCTCATTAGGAGTCTGTGAGTCATATAGGGGCAATGGAATTTGATTCCTGGTTTGTAATTTCCAGTCCATCAGGACCAATTTAATCATCTAAAGTATCTTGAATCATTATACGCATGAGTGAAAAGTCTGATGTGTAGTTATTAACATTGTGTGCTGGGTGTTTTTCACTAGTGAACTCCTTTCCCTTATAGGCTTCTATTTGGAATGATAACTACTTCCCTTTTCAGTGTGAAGAGACAGAGACGTATCCCCAAAAGTCTCGCTGAGCCAATAGTGTTATTTCCATTCTCATCCATGCATACTCTTTCTGCTACACAACCTTGGATGAGTTACAAAATGATTTTCGTTCTCAGTTTCCATATCTGTAAATGTAATGATATTTCTATTCCATACATTTGTGAGGATAATGCGGGTGATGCATGTGAAAGGGGCTTAGACCCATGTCCAGCTTGTAGAAAAGGCTCTATGGATGTTGGTAATTGTTTTAAGCACATAGAATATAAGCAGTTTGAACTTGCACTCTAGTTCGGTGTTGGGATAGATATAAAGAGATAAGGAATACGTGAAATTTGTTAGGAGTCAGGGAACTTTTTCTCTGAAGGGCCAGAGAATAAATATTTTACTCTTGTGCACCATACTTCTCTGTCACACTTCTCAGTTTTGCAGTTGTAACATGACAGTAGCCTTAGACAATGCAGAAACAAATGGGTGTGTCTGTGTGCCAATAAAACTTTACTTTTAACAATAGGCATTAGAGTCCAGATTTGTCTTCAAGACCGTAATTCACCAATCACTTGTGCTCCCAGTCAAGTGCAGTAGACAGACTTATAAGGCTTGCCAAGGTGAGCCAGAGGAGATGGGAACCCACTCCACTGCCATACTAAAGAACGTGGAGACTGATATTTTCAGGGATGTTATTATATGAACTTCCCAGAAATACGTGAAAGTGAAAAATATGGCCTAAAGCAGTGATGGTGAACCTATGAACTCATTTTTTTGGTTGATTTTTCTTTGTTAAATGGCATTTAAATACATAAAATAAATATCAAAAATATAAATCTTTATTATGGTTGCAAATATCAAAAAATTTCTATATGTGACATGGCACCAGAGTTAAGTTAGGGTTTTTCAAAAGGCTGACACGCCGAGCTCAAAAGGTTCGCCATCACTGGCCTAGAGCAAGTAGCTCAGGTATTGTTAGATTTGTTTGTTTTTTTAATCTTGCATTTCAGGATAAATAACTTCAACTTTACAACAGAGTCTTCCTTTTTTCTTAGACAGCTCCTTGGGAAATTGTCTCCCCCTTTGGCCCTCAGAAGTTGCATATTTCTAGGAATAAAAATCTCTGTAGATGACTTGTAGAAAAGTCTGCTCCTGGCTTCTGATCCCAATCATTGTGCATGAACAGACAGAGCTGAGGGCTCCTTTCTGTAGTAGTTTGACTATAAGGACACAGAAAGCATGTGGATATCAGAGGAAATTATTCCCTTACATTATTATTATTATCATTATTATTATTATTATCATTATAAAGAAATAGCCCTGGCCGGTTTGACTCAATGGTTAGAGTATTGGTCTGCACACCAAATGGTTGTGGGTTCAATTCCCAGTCAAGGACACACACCTCAGTTGCAGGTTTGATCCCCAGCCCCGGGGGTGGGGGGCAGAAGCAACTCATCGATGTGTCTCTCTCACATTGGTATTTCTTCCTCCCTCACTCTCTCTCTCTCCCCTCTTCCCTCCCTTCCACTCTCTCTAAAAATCAATAGAAAAAAATATCCTCAGGTGAGGATTGAAAAAAAATAAAATAACAAATTAGAGTCCATGAGCAATATAAGACTCTGAAAATGAGCCAGGGGCTTAGTAACAACTATTTAGAACAGTTGACGGGTCACCAGAAGAGTGAATGTGAGGCATATTCGGCTTCTCTGAAGAGAGAGCAGCTGCGGCACTTGCTCCTGGATAGGAGTTCAAGTGCACACTGTCTGGGCCTTTCTCAGAACCCCTGCTTGGGAAGATGTTTATGGGAAATCCCTAGATTCTAGGATGTGGACATTTAAATACAGCATGCAACACGCAACCTTCGCTTCACCAATAAAGTTACAAAGGACCCCCATTTGCACATCATATTGTATTTTGCTATTAAAAATGGCTGGTCCCTTCCAGGGCGTGTATGATTTAACCAATCACATGTGCCAAGTCACATGGATCTGGTGCTTTTAAGTCTGTCATGATAAGGCAAGGTTCTCATCAGATTTCTCTTTTTTGTTGTCGTTTTACAGCTTTCTCCTTGTCTTTGGTTGCTTGATTTTGTCAGTGTTTTCCACCATTCCTGAGCACACGAAATTGGCCTCGAGTTGCCTCTTGATTCTGGTAAGTGAAACCTATGAACAAAAATGTACATAAAGTTTATGTAATGTAAGAACTGTCGATAATATTTATGCAATGCACACAAAAAGTTCTATCTAGAAAAGGGAGAGTTACTGTGAAGTATAAAAGTTTCAAAGATCACTGAAACGTTTGCCTACCATGTTAACCTTTAGTCAATGTTCAGGATTTCTATTACAGAGGAATATCTTGTGTTATAGCTACATCACTAATGCAAGTAAATACTTGGAAGCAGTTTTAATGATGTTTATCTCTGGTAACACATTATAAGAATCAATGTCCATGAGGTCTCTTATTACATTGATAAAAGTTACAATATAGAAAGCACTTTCCAAATAACCACAATTTGGCTGTAGCTAAGTATAATTGGCCAAGAACTATAAGAATATAGCACCTGGTTCATGCTCTTTTCCATTTTTTAAATGTTTTTATTGATTTTTTAGAGAGAGGAAGGGAGAGAGAGATAGGAACGTGAATAAGAGAGAAACATCATTGATCAGCTGCCTCCTGCACACACACAACCTCCTCCCCCTGCCCCCCCCCCCCACACACACACACACACACACACTGGGGATGGAGCTCACAACCTGGGCATATGCTCTGACTTGGAATCAAACCAGCGACCTCTTGGTTAATATATCTTTATTGATTTCAGAGAGGAAGGGAGAGGGAGAGAGAGAGAGAGAGATAGAAACATCAATGATGGGAGAGAATCACTGATGGGCTGCCTCCTGCATGTCCCCTACTGGGTACTGAGCCTGCAACCTGGGCATATGCCCCAACCAAAAATCAAACCGTGTCCTCCTGGTTCATAGGTCATCGCTCAACCACTGAGCCAAACCAGCTAGGGCTCCTTCATGGTCTTTTCAACAAATGGAATGCATTATGAGTTTTGCTGCTAATACAATTCCCTGGTGAGAAATTCTACATTTTGCTGTCAATCCTCAACCATACAGAATTGCTTAATTTATTTTAAAATGGAAAAAGAGCCAAGGTATTTTATTCTAAATTATTCTGGAATTTTTGAGCTCTTAAATTTTCTATTGCAACTAAACTATAGCACTGTATTCTCAAATCACACCCAATTGAAAGTTTTGTTCATGTACCTCCATTTTGACCTTTCTTGCTTAGTTCAAAAATATCAGACTTGATAGTCTCAGCACTGTCTGAATGAACTCTAAACTGGAACTCACTTCCACTCTAAAACCTGATGAGCTACAAAGGAAGAGAGAGAAAGAGAGAATGGGATACAATGGCTGTGTGCCCTACTAGACAGAGATTGGTGTGTGCAGCAATAAGCATTTACTACAAGAAAATCATTCTTGCCTTGAAGGTGGAAACTGAAAGATGTCAACTAGTATAACCTGAGCAGAGGGCAGCTACTCTTCTTACCGATGCTTCAGATGGCTAGTTTTTGCTGATGTTACCAAGACCTCATCAAGTCTCAGTCTACATCAGGGAGAAATCATTTTTGAGCCTGGAACAAATCTATTCCAGTTTGTTTCATACAAACTGTGCTCAGTTGCATATTGCTAATTTTAAGGTTACTCTTTTGAAACTCAACACAGAGAGTAGACAGACAGACCAAAGAGCACACTGGAGATCTGTTCCATTTGCAAGATTTCCATTTGGGTCACAAGTGGCCTTTTAGCCTCATACACCCCTTTAATAACAACAAATGATCTGCACACCAGATCTAAGGCACAGCTGGCTTTCATGTTTACATACAGAACTACAACTAGGAATTTTTGAGTCAAAATATAAATCTGATTGTTATATTTAGAAACATGAAAAACTAGATCCACTGCATGACCCCTGAGAAATAGTACGCGGAAATCAAACATAGGCATGCCACAAAAAGGTGTCTCTTATAATCAGGTCAAGAATCCAAAATGTTGCCTTCTCTAAATCTCTGAAATATAAACTCAGGCATTGCTCATGAGTTGGTAAATAGTTCTAAGGAACCCATGTTAGTAAAAAGCCCAAAGCTGATTAGTGTCTTGATTTTAAAACTTCTGAACAATTGATCAGAGTTTAGTAACTAGAGTGCATTTGAGAAGATAAAAATGTAGATGTCACACATACCTCAGTCTTTTTTTTTTGCCAGCCTTATTGAGATAAAACTGACATAAAACATTGTGTAAATTTAAGATGTATAATGTGATGATTTTATATATGTAGATGTTGCAAAATGATTACCACAATAAAATTAATTAACATGTCATCACCTCACATAGTTAACATTTGTGTGTGTAGTGAAAACTTTTAATATCTACTCTCTTAGCCACTTTCAAGTATACAATACAGTATTGTCGGCTACAAGTACCATGCTGTACATCAGAGCCTCAGAATTGTTTGTTTTATAACTGGAAGCTTGTACCCTTTGACCACTTTCACCATTCCCACCCCCCTCTGTTTCTATGAATTTGGTTTGGGTTTTGTTTTGTTTTTAATTACTGTTTTTTTAGATTCCACATAGAAATGAGATCATACAACATTTGTTTTTCTCTGGCTGATTTGTTTCATTTAGAGTAATGCCCTTAAGGTCCATCCATGTTATCACAGATGGCAAGATAAATTTCCTTTCATAGCTGAATATTGCATTGTATACATACCACAGTTTCTTTAAGCATTCATTCATTGATGAACGCTTAGGTTGTTTCATGTCTTGGCTTTTGTGAATAATGCTACAATGAAGATGGGAGTGCTGATACCTCTTTGCGATTGTGACATCATTTCTTTCAGGTATATATCCATAAGTGGGATTGCAGGATCATATGGCAGTTCTATTTTTAATTTATTGAGGAACCTCCATACTGTTTAACATAGTGGCTTTGCCAATGTATATTCCCACCAACAGTGCAAAAGGTTTCCCTTTCCTCCACATCCTGGCCCAGCATTAGTTATCTCTTATCTTTTTGATAATACCCATTCTGACAGGCGTGAGGTGATAGCTCATTGTGGTTTTTATTTTCATTTTCTTGATGATTAGTACTGTTGAGCACCTTTTCTTATGCTTGTTTGCCATTGTATATCTTCTTTCAGTATTGAATACCTTTGGATTTAGTCCCTTAATGCAAATGAGGCCTTTGGTTTGAGCATGGTGGTAAGTGCTGCAGGTAGAAAGGTGTTGCTGCATGGCTTTTCTTAGGGAGTATCGTTACCCTCCTATTTTCAAGCTATAGTGATAAATTGTTAGGGTGCGTTTTAACCCAAAGTGTATTCTTAAAACCTACCTAGGAATATGCAGATTGTGATACAAGTCTAAGATCATACTGATGTTATTCTTCTTCATTAACGTTTTCTCCCAAAATTATGTTTTATTCGAACAAAAAAATAATCAAGTCTAGCCTTTTTACTCTTTAGTAATTAATAAATTAGAAAGCATAGTATAGGATGAAAGTTTGATCAGTTGTAGAATATTGGTGAGGGGGAGAAGAGAAATCTCAATTATTTAGGGAAGCTCTTATTTATTCTTTTAACTTGCACGTTTGAGATAGTTCATCTGATTTCAAAGTATGTCTAGACTCTGAACATCTAATCAAACATGATTCAGAGAACACAGTTCTGATTAGTTCCCAAGATGGAACATATCTAAAGAATTGCCACCCAAATAGTAATAAGAATGGCTTTAAAAGTGTTTGCAGAAATTTACAATAAAGCCACTTTTGTGTACTTTTGGTCACAAGTACAACAGAGGAGTCAATTTAGGAGAATTAAAGAGCATTATGCTAAGCGAAATAAACCAGTCAGAGAAAGACAACTATCACATCATCTCTCTCATATGTGGAATCTGATGAACAAAATAGATCCAGAGACATGGAAGCATGGAACAGACTGTCGAATCTCAAGGGAAGGCGTGGGTGGTTGATTGGTTGCGTTAGAAGAGATTAACCAAAGAAATTATATGCATATATGCATAACGCATGGACACAGATAATAGTGTAGTGAAGGCCTAGGGAAGGGAATCAGTGGGGAGAAAAAAGGGGATAGCTGTAATATTTTCAGCAATAAAGATAAATTTTTTAAAAAGAAAACCAGAAACTGAATCACTACAGGGAAAAAAGATACAGATTAGATAGGTAGATAGATAGATAGATAGATAGATAGATAGATAGATAGATAGATAGATAGATGATAGATAGATAATCATATATCACAATTACATATTTTTCATAATTCTGTCCCATTTGGTTTTTTAAAACATATTAAAAGACGTTCCTATATTCTAACTCAGATTCTATTTCTGTGCAAATAAAAGGCACCCACACTTCTGTCAGGGTGCACACTCCAGCCAAACTGGCCCCTGGACAGACTGCCCAGGACCCTCTTTGACACACACTTTACACCTGTTTCCTTGAGGGCACCAGCATAATAGGTAGAGGCCATTACTTTGGACTTGTTCTTGCTCACCTCCTAGGTCTCCATAGAGTCTTCAGTCTCCATCCCCAACCCTAAGGGGAGGCTCTCATCATTCTCATCCAGATCTGCACCCCCAATGCTACTTGCAAACTTGTAACTTACTTGCCTCAGTTACAAGTCAAATGAACACCCATGTTAATTTTCTTTTTTATTCTTGTATGAACTAGGGTTTCATGATATATACGAGGTTCCCTATCTCTCTCCACAGAAGCAGCAGAGCATATACTGAAGAATGTTATTGACAACACTGAGTTCAAGTTCACTTCTACCACTTTATAGCAGTGTAACTTTGGGAAATCACTTCCTGTATCTTAGTTTTCTCATCAGTTGAAAGTGGATAATAATATATCCTACTTCATAAAGGTGTTGTGAGGATGTTAAATTCCAGTGCTCAGAACTGGGCCCAGCATAGGGAAAGCTAGCAAATATTATAATCATCACTGGCTCTCCCAAGTACAGGTGAACTGTGGACTATTTGAAAATGCTTTATTTGAGAAAAAAATCTTACTTTTCTAAAAAAAACAAAAACGGAATTTTTCACCACAAATATTGTAAATTAGGGCAACTTTCTTCACAAACATTCATTTAACTAAAACTGAGTCAGTGGTACACATTCAGCGTGCAATGTGTGTTCACAATAACCACGTATTTTTTGATGACTAATGAAACAGATTTTTATTGTTGTAATTTTTTGACAAATGTATCTGATGACAATGCCATAGCTCTGTTAGCTCTTCTGAATGGGGCACTGGGCAGGGATAACACCAAGGACAATTAAAAGCTGAAGTTAATTTCCTATGTTTTGTAAATTCTTTAAAACTGAAATAGAGCTAGCATATTTTTAAGTAACTTTTGTTTATGACTCATTGATTTCTTATTAAAAGAAAAAACTTGCCGTATAAATTACTCCCATTTTACTGAATGGCTAACTAAGTTGCAGATCATGCACCCCGCCTAAGAGAGAGCCAGGATTTCATGGCCTGGCTGACTGAAAACCTGGATTGTCTTCAAGGCATCCAGCAACCTCGCAACCTCATTCTCTTGCTTCTTAATCAAGACTGACAGGTCTACTGAAGTGCACTTTCCACCAGTCAATGAAGCACGGAGGTCCATGGCTTCTTTTTTGTTCCAAATATGCCAAGTGATGCCTGCACCCTTGTACTAGGGATGTCTGTTTCTTTTTTCATAAAGGATTCACTTTCAAAGTTATCACAAGTGGGTATATCAAATCAGACCACTATAAGGTCTTTGTATCAAGAATTCTAAATACTATTTTGTCAACAGTCAATAGCCTGACCTGTGGGGTAAATAGTCAAGTATAAAGGAAGCTGTGTCTTCTAGTCCCAGCTCACTTTGTTTCAATAAGCATTATCCTACTGAAGGGAAAGCTCCTATTTCCAGATTAAGATATAGTGAAAAGTTTTGTTATGACTTGTTTTAATTCTGTTACCTTTAAGTTGTATATTTTAGCATTTCATATCCTACTTTCTTAAGAACAATGCTGTTTAGAGTACATTTTCTATTGATTGGATAACTTCTTGCCTTCCAGATTAATTTTAAAGTATTCATTTTAGGCCCTTCATATAGATTGTTGTACACATTGAAAATGGGCTACCTCTCCACTTAATAAAAGTGATTATTATCATTTGTAAAATTTTCACTAAAGATGGTCATTTCTAAAAGTGCCCAGCCACAACGCAGTAAAAGGAATACCATTATCAATTTTAGCAAGATAGAGAATGTTTCAGCGAATTTGTGCCTCTATCCTCCTACTGTGTCAAAAAGACTCCAAACCACAAATGGATTGTACTGAGCATCTGGACAAGTACTCAAACACATGGTCAAACATTCAGGTCTGTCCAAACAGCTGGGTGTTTGGCACCTTCTAGATAGAGCATATGCATATTTGCTGTTTTTGCTTCATGTAGCAAAGCAAACATGGGTTTGCTGTTCCTTTGCACAATGAATCAGTTCCTGAAATGTGTACAAATCCAATTTAAGCAGATCTAATTATATCTTAAATGCACTAGTGGAGCTTACTATTTAAAGGAAATCTGTAGTGAATCCTTTTGTAGAGTGAAGAGTCCTCTTGAAAAGCTAATAACAGCTACATAATTAATCTGTTTGATGTTTGTTTTCTTCTTCTAATGTGAGTGCCTGTAGGGTTTTTAAATTGTTAGATAACTGTCCATGATATAATGCAGTATTGAAGAATTAGAGAGGTTGTTGCCACTTGCTATCAATCAATATTAGTAGAGGGGAAAAATCAGTCCCAAACACATTTTTCTGTCCTTGCAGAGTAGAAAGATTTGCACATAAAATTGTATGGATTTGGTGTGAAAATGAGATTACATTAAGTGTTTGATTTCAAAGCACTAGCTAAACATTGTAAGAAGGTATAAGAGAGTATAAGAATCCATTTGAGAATATTAAATCTTATGTTTGCAATGGAAGTGACAGAGTCTAAGATGCTAAATAATCAGATATGAAGAATGAGTGATGCTTCTTGTTGTTTATCACACCCCTGTAATTTACTGCAGAAAGCTCTCAGAATATCCCAATGAGCACTGAAAACTGTAATTATTTTCCTTTCCTTGTCTTTCATCAAGGAAAATGCACATAAACTTTAAAATGATTTATTGAATCTAACAAACCTCATCAATCTGGTGAGGACTGAAAAGAAAAAGCAGAAGTAGCATAACACCTACACTGACTCTTAACTGAGGGATAATAATATAGTAAGTTGCCTTGTGAAAAGTATTTCAGATATTAGAGCAAAGAATTGTTCACGTTAAAGGTAATGAAATAGTGTCTGAAAGAGACCAGATTTCTCTCTACAGTTAGGAAGGAAAGAACTCTCCACATTTCTGGTGCGAGCATGGTATCTAACCAACTGGCCCAGTCTATATCACAGAATTTCTCTGTACAATTTTATTTTGAGACTTGACGCACAGCCCAGCAGACATCCAAACAGCTCTCAGTGAGCCAAACTCAAGCAGGTCTGCACTGACGCCCTATGTGCTTTTGAGCTCCACAAAAGTATTTAGACTGAGAGAGAAAGAGGAAACAAGGTGGTATGATAAATATCTGAGGGTTATCAGAGAATAACAGAGTCCAAGATGGCTGGCAATAAAGGAGGAGCACCCTTCTCTTAGGATCTTTCCGGGTTTAAGTAATTTCCACCACTTGAACCTGGGTCAGACACTTTTGCTCTCCCAGAGTAAATGATCTCTTCCCTCTGCCTTCCCTCAGCATTGGCTACTTGTTCCTTGTTCATTTATTCAAGAATATTTATGCAGCACCGAAGGACATAGCAATGAGCAAAACAGGCAAATCTCTACCCTCAGGGAAGTCACATTTTTGTGGGGAAAACATATAGTAAACAAATCAACAAACCAATATGTTAAATGTTATAAATAAAAGAAAAGCAAAAAAGGCAATAGTGAGTGGTGTTTTGATAACATATTTAGAGAAGACCACTGGAAAGAGGAGGCTTAGCCCGGTCATTGTGGCTCAGTGGTTGAGCATCGACCCATGTACCAAGAGGTCACCAGTTCAATTCCCGGTCAGGGCACATGCCCAGGTTGTGAGCTCAATCCCCAGTAGGGGGCATGCGAGAGGCAGCCGATGGGTGATATTTCTCTCTCATCGATGTTTCTTTCTCTCCCTTCCCCTCTCTCTAAAATTAATAAAAACATATATTTTTTTAAAAGAAAGGGAAGCATATAGCAGAGACTTCAGTGGAGTGAGGCAACAAGCTGTGTAGGGATTTGATTTGGGGAAAGAACATTCCAGGCAGATGGAGCTTCAAGGACAAAAGCCCTGGGCAGGAGCACACCTGCGGAGTGAAGGAAGGGCATGGAGACCAGAACAGTTGTTGGAGAAAAAGCCAGGGGCAGAATGGAGAAAAATGAGGCACCAGGTGGACTGTAAATTTCTTGAGAATAGGATACAAAGCTGATTCAGGGATAGCACTAACATAGTGGTATCTGGTGGCAAATTATCATTAAATATTTGGTGAGAGAAGATGGCCAATTATTTAAATATACAACATTCATATTGAAATTGTCACAGTATCATGAATATGATGCCAAGATTAAAACAAGATGCATGGACTGGAACAGGGAGCCATAGGATTGAAGCCATTTAGGAAGCAACTGAAGTCATTCATGGAAAGCACGATGGAAACCTAGACAAAACCGGAGTTGTGAACGAAGGGAGGGGATGCACTGCAGCAGTAAGAGTAGTTCCGGGGTCAGGTCAAAGCTGATCATCCTGTGGAATTGGTCGGTGCCTCACAGAAAGTCTGGGAGGGCTTTTCTTCTCAGAACTGAGATAGTCTGCCCAGTGCACACTACATGGCTCCCAAGTGCCGCCTGCTGCCTCATTTCAGATGCTTTTTGTGCCAACCTGTAGTTCTCATTCGCCCTCTCTCTCCTCGCTGCCTCTCTGGTTTAGATCTGCATCTGGCTCTGACCTGTGTATCCCTGTCAGGATTTTCCAGCTGGTCTCTGATCCTGTGGATTTCCATCGATTGTCAGATGGTTCCCTGGATCCTGCTAGGCCCTCTCCTAATCTCTCCAGGCCCCATCTCTTACTTCACTGCAGTTTTAACTCAAATCTATATGAAGTGCTTCCTGCATTCCAGCCTCTGTGTTGGGGGCTGGAGTCCTAAATATGCATAAGACATGCCCTGCCCTGGAAGCGTGTCTAAAGCACATTCTTGTCTACAATCTCTGACCAACTCTAGAAAAAATAAAAGTCTTGAAATCATGGATTGATAGAGTATAAATGGTGAAATTAGGAGATGAAAAATAAATGGGTTAATTTGTTATTTTTTTTTAAATTCCCATTTTAAGACATGTGCACTTGAGAGAATAGACCTATCTCAAGCGATCTATTTCTCATGAAAATCACAAATAAGATCATCAAAAACTATCTTCAATATAGATTACTACTAATCATGCCTGTATATTGGATATTGGGTTGCTACTGCACCAGGCCAAAAACTAGAAGCAGTGGGTGGGCCCCCTGCCCCCATGCAGCCATACATCAGGGGTCACTATTAAAGTGACAAGCCATATCATGCTTCTGCATAATAGGTTAGAGAAAAAATTTCCAAGCTATAAATGGCAGCTTGACAAACAGCATTACAGGCTGGATTCAATGAAAATGCTGCAGACCTGGCTCCCTCGGGACTATAAATCACAATGAATCCACAGAACATTACTGGAAAATGGAGAACAGGAAAGAGATTGCGCGTGTGACAGGCCCTCCAGCCCTGCTCGCTGAAGACTAATTGAGGGAGATTCAGTGCTGCAAGAACTCAGCATCATGGGAAACCTGGAAAGCCTTTCTGCAGAGCAGGCTTAACAAGGAAATGCCAACCCCAGACCTCAGCCACCCTTGGGTAAGGTGGAGGCGGGGAGTGAGGAACCACCACCCCTATGAGTGAGGTCAAGAGGGAGAATTCAGTGTTTCTCACTCCCCGGTCCCTGACTCTACTGGCCATTTTTCAATCAGGTGAAATCAAGTACAAATCAATATAAAATGCAACCTTATGAGAAAGAGAAACCCTAGCATAATGGGAGAGTGTTATACAGAAGTGAAGGGGGATGGTGAGCAACCCTGCCTTTTAGATGTCATGATAAATAGGATACAAAGCCTTTAAAGACTGGAGGACTTGGGCATTGCATATCTATAAAGCTGGAGGATTTTCTGCCCAGCTAGCCAACCCACTGGCTTCTCTCCAAAAAAAAAAAAAAAAAAAAAAAAAACTCCTTCCTGGGTCATTTTCTGGTTTGGACTTATGGCCCACAGCAGTGGAAAATTACAAATCAGGGTCACTGTTGCCAGGCACGGCTAGGCATTCAACTAGCTGAAGCAAGTGAGCTGTGTGACCAGGTTGGGAAGCTCATCTGTTTGTAGAGTCCAGGAAAGACCAATGCAGAGCATTAGGCTGGAGGTCCAAAATGGGAAAGCATCCAGCTGGGTCGTTCAGAAGTCCAACGCTGTGAGGACATGTGTTTCCTTGAGTCGCCTCTGCAGACTGAAGGATTTTTTTTTTTTTTGAGCTGCTCATTGATTCTTTTTTTTTCCATCCATCTATGTTCACTAAGCACCTATGAGGTAGGCTGTGAGCCAGAGGCACTGCCCACATTACACACCCCATCCCTATCTGTGATGGTTCTTTACTCTTTTTTTTTCCCTAACTAAATCAGATGGAAATTTTTTAGTTTTATGGATATGCGGTCCCTTCTCTTACCTTACATTTCCATAATGCAGTTTACCTCACATGCTATTGTAAATAGAATAATGATGTCAGTGTAACATGGAAGGTGACAGTGATTTTTCCCAAATAACAGCAGCTGAACACAGCAAGCCTGGAGTGCAAACTGCCCCGTCCACCTTCTTTATTTTGGACACTTACTCTGCCTTGGAAGTGCGTTTAGGCAGTTCTCCCAGTCTTTGTGTAAAATACACAAACATAAGGTGGGAAACTAAAGAGATCCATCTTTAGCTTCACCACATTTTGTGCAAAGTCTGCAACTCTCTCTACTAGTGACATGTGATGCGGGGCCCTTGTCTCCATAACGCAGCACCTGCACCTTCCTGACAGCCTTTCCATCGAGCTACCTTCACATTTGTGGAGTGAAGGCCAGGGGTGCTGCAGCGTTTTCTCATTAGATGTTGACATAGCTTTTTTTTAGATTATAGAAATATGGCCTTTATTTTGTGGACATATCTTTTTATTTTTTATTTTTCAATTACAGTTGACACTTAATATTATTTTATATTAGTTTCAGGTATATAACATAGTGATTAGACATTTATATAACTTACAAGGTGATCACCCCAGTAAGTCTGGTATCCATGTGACACCATACATAGTTATGAGAATATTAACCATATTTCTTATGCATCCCCGTGACTGTTTTGTGACTACCAATTTGCAGTTCTTAATCCCTTCACCTTTTCACCCAGCCCCTCCAATCCCACTTCCATCTAGCAATCATCAGTTGGTTCTCTGAATCTCTGATGTTGACGTATCTTTTTAACTCTACTAAAGTCTTATTAGGATTGTTGTTTTTGTATGATCTCTGCTTCCATGGGTGTAGAGTGGTTTGCTCTAGCTCTATTTTCATCATAAGCCCCGTTCTTTTTAGTGAGCAGTCTTGCCCTAAAACCTGGCTTTGTGTTAAAGCAAAAATGCATTTACTGCACTGTGGCTGGGAAGCCAGTATGTAAGTGGAACAAGCTTATATATTCTGTCTACTCAGAAGTGCACCAGTATTCGGCTTGACAATATGGTCTTTTCAAGTGAAAGGCATCAGCGGCACTAAGCTGGGTGTGGGGGTGACGGGGAGGGGGTGTCATCCTTAGGTCAAATAAATCAAAAGGCTAAAAAGCTATATATCAGATGGTGGTTTAGAGTCATCTTTACTCAAACCTTTCTACTCTTCCCTTATCAAGCGATGTTAAAGAAACCTTCAAGCTTTCAAATTTTAACATTCAGCCTAAATTTTAATAAAAGAAACTTTTATTCAATTTAGATAGAAAAATAATGTTATATAGTGCTATAGATAGAATTAAATTTTAACACTGTTGCATTCGAGCAAATTGAGAATATTTTATTTTTAAAAATATAATTTGATTTAATTATTTTAAAGATTTTTCACCTTATTTAACTTTAAGTCTTTTTTAATATATCTTTATTGATTTCAGAGAGGAAGGAAGAGGGAGATAGAAACATCAATGATGAGAAACTATCATTGATCGGGTGCCTCCTACACACCCCCTACTAGGGATCGAGCCCATAATCCGAGCATGTGCCCTGACCAGGAATCAAACCATGGCCTCCTGGTTCATAGGTCGAAGCTCAACCACTGATCAACACTGGCCCAGCAACTCTAAGTCTTTTGATATCTCCTCAATATGTAAAAAAAAAAAAAAAAAAAAAAAAAAAAAATGTAGCATTTTTATCATCCTATCTTATCCTCCTTTTAACTTGAAGTAAAATTTCAAATAATTTTTTGAATTAAAAGATCTAATTCCTTACCTTGCCATACACAGGCTTCTCACATAGCTCTAATTTTCCCTTAAATTTTGAGGCTTATTTCAACACGTTCCCCTTAAAGTTACCCACACAGCATCATTGTATGTATGTATACCTATGTGCATGTGTGTACATGCTCTCTCTCTCTCTCTCTCTCTCTCTCTCTCTCTCTCTCTCTCTTTCTCTCACAGTCACACTCTACACTTCAGCAATATTAAGCCATTCATATTTTTATGCACACTGCCTCTGTGCCTTTATTAATTTTATTCCTTCTATTTGAAAAGCCCAGTTCTACCACTTCTCTTCACCACCTTAATGACTCCTATCATTTTTCAAGTCTCAGCTCATCTCCCATCTTCCTGGGTGTTCTTCCTGACTCCCCAGGAGCTATGATATCCCCTTCCTCTGTGCTCTGGGGTCCAGCACAGCTCAGAAGAAATGGCTGATAGCAGCATTCACACTGCAGTATGATTGTTGGTTTCCAAGCATATACTGTATTTCATTTCTGTTAGACTGAAAACTACATAAGACTAAGGATTGTCTGTCACTAGTCTTTTTATTTCCTAGTATGTACGTACCACAGTGCCCAGCACATAGGAGATGCTCAATAAATATGTGAAAACTAAGTGGCGTGGCCATCCAGTCTAAAGACAGCAGCAGTAATTCTCCACATGTATGCTTCTTTTGTTGTTTCTATAGTGTCTATCACTATTTGATATTTTCTTGATTATTTGGAACTCTTTTTCATTGCTGGTTTCTGTCACTAGAATACAAGTGGACTTTTGTTATTATGTTTACTTTCACCCCATGCCTAAACAAAACATGTACTCAATGCCTAGAACAACAAGAAAGGTACAAGATAAGCTATCAAGTGTGTGAAATGAATGAGATCCAGATTTTGTTCTCCTCAACTAATAGCAAGCTTTTTAATAAGTTACTATATAAAGTCAGTGCCTCTAGAGAGATATTAAGATACTCTGTTTTTAATTAATCTTTTAAGTTTAGCAGTATGAAATTCCAAAACCAATTTCTTACTCAGATGGAACGCATATAAAGACAAGTATAAGTATTGCAGTGCCGGGAGCCGGTCCATGCTTGCTGTTTCAAGGGACCTGGCATATATGGCATACTGTTCTTAATATGTTTGCTCACCTTCTTGGCACTATGTGTTTTAACCAAGGTCTCTGAGAAAGGTTGTTTCCCCAGGTAGGGATTTTCCCCTGAAGTTAGGGAGGGAATAAAACCTCTTAACTAAGTGCCAGGCGGGTAATTAATCACTTTAACTATGAACAATCATGCTTAAGCTACATAATCTTTACTCCCTGGAATGGAGTTAAGAAACGCCCTAACCTTTGGAATAGAGATTGATAGGATTGGAATCAACTGGTATAAATACAGATGTAAGAACACAGAACTTAGAACACAGAACTGAGAGACGGAACCTAGGCACAGAACCTACACAGAACTAGAGACAGAAGAACTTCACTGGAGAGAACATGGCAAAAGATCCTGCACTGAACCTGACTACAGAAATTGGCAAGAGAACCTGACTAGAACCTGGTGACTGAACCTGGCTGGAGAACCTGGACAGAACCTGGCTGGAGAATCTAGCGAGGGAACATGGCTACAGAACCTGGCTGGAGAACCTAGCGAGGGAACATGGCTACAGAACCTGGCTGGAGAACCTAGCAAGAGAACATGGACACAGACCCTGGCAGGAGATCCTAAGCAGAACTTCTCTGGAGATCCAAACCAGAACTTGGCTGGAGATCCTGGCTGGAGATCCTGGCTAGGCTGCTGATCAACTGAACACTGTCTCCGTGTCCTTCCTTCTTCGCCAACTCCGTCTACACCTTTGGGGACCCCTGGACCTGCTGGGGCAGGACCCCGGCATTGCAGAATACAAGGTTCAATAATCTAAAATTATTATTTGCTAATTTTTGCCCTTTTTTTCACTCATCCTCATTTTCTGCTGATTTTCATGTGCTCTTCTGAATCTGGTATAATCAAGAGATTTATGTTATTAAAACAAATACTCTTACCTAATATCAAAGCAGGCTGATCATTAACATTAAAGAATAATAGTATAATATGAATCAGTAGCCAACATTAAAAATTAATAAGATCATGTAACAAGAGAGAATTACTGTAATGACCTAGCCAGTGATTCAACACTAACATATTTTAATTAAAAACTCATTTAGTAATGACTAAGTCATTCACTAATGGTCTCTAGAGGTAAAAAGAAATAGGAACCGATGTCTCTAAATAGCTTCCTATGATAGCATTTTAGATCAACAGAACTTAATCAAACTAAGACATAGTTATCACTCCTCCTCAGATTTCACTCAATATATTATTTATATTTCACTTTTGACACATATTTTGCTTTAAACCTTACATTAAATAAGCATTTCTTTAGTATCTATTCCGTTCTAGGCTGTGTGCCCTAGCCTCCTTAATCTGATTTGGGTTATTCTGTCTTTTCCTGTTTTTCACCTAAAGTAAAACTCCAAATAATTTTCATAATTAGGAGATCCAAGTCCTTACCTTGAGAGAGAGAAGCAAAAATGAGTGAGAGAACCAAAAGTAACTAGATTTAAAGACTATGTAATCCATAAATATGATGGTTTAATAGAAATGCGTAGCTTGGTCAGTGTGGTTCAGTTGGTTGAAACATCTTTCATACACTGAAAGGTCTTGGGTTCAATTCCCAGTCAGGGCACATACCCAGGTTGCAGGTCCCATCCAGAAAGGTGTGTGTGCAGATAACCAATCACTGTTTCTCTCTCTCATTGATGTTTCTCTGTCTCTCTCTACCTTCCTCTCTCTCTAAATTCAAATTTTAAAAATATGTAGAAAGAACAATTTATTATAACAAAGGAAGTGATTAATTCCCCCACTGCAAGTTAGGGAAAGCTTCCAGAGGTGGGTCTAGCAGCCGTGGGCAAACTACGGCCCGCAGGCCGGATCCGGCCGTTTGAAATTAAAAAAAATAAAAAAAAAAAAAAAAAAAGACCGTACCCTTTCATGTAATGATGTTTACTTTGAATTTATATTAGTTCACACAAACACTCCACCCATGCTTTTGTTCCGGCCCTCCGGTCCAGTTTAAGAACCCATTGTGGCCCTCGAGTCAAAAAGTTTGCCCACCCCTGGCTAGAGTCGCAAAGGTCTGGATTAGTCTGGCTGGATTTTAGGGGGGCCAGGTAGACAAACGGAGGCTGAGGAAGGTTGAAACTGTGCTGAAAAAGAACCTAGTTTTCCCAAATAAAGTCATTTGGATTTTATGCTTGTCAGTGATGGAAATCAAAAAGAGGTCTTTCAGTAGTACAATGACCTGATCAAGTGTGGTTTTGAGAAAGACAATTCTGAGTTCTCCTTGGAGGATACTAGTAATTGGGATAGAGGAGGTATGGATGAGAATAGAGACTGCTGCATTGCCCTGAGGCACATAATGAGCATCTGGACTAAGATAGAAACAGAGAAAGGAGAGAAAAGGCTGGATTCAGGTGGCATTTCTGAGATCGAGCAAGGAGGAATGGTATTTGAAGGAGAGACTGGGGATGAAGATGCCTGTGAATCTGACTTTAGGTTGTGGTCAGATAGTGACATCATTGCCCAAGACTGTGAATACAGAACAGGTTCAGAGGAAAGATAAGCTGGTTTATAAAATATAACATTTCATTAATTTGGGGACCATCAGAACATATTGGAAATATTGTATCTCTAGTCCAGGGGATGTAGGAGTCTAGATTTGGAGCTCATGCTATGTAGGGGAAATGAAAGAACTCTGAGAGGTGGACAGTGAGAAAATTGTGTAAGGAAATAGCAGCCACCATTATGGAGAGCAAATCACTCTGAGATCAGATGTCCTGTGAATACTCTTCTTTATTCCATGCCCCTAGAAACCTAATGCCAATGTTAAAAGTTAGACTTTAGTCATTTCACTAGGCAACTTCCCAGGACATGGCTCACCACCTATGTCATCTTCAACACTGGAATTTCAATGGTTAGAGCATTCGTTTACAGCAGTCTTTGTCCAAAGTGTTGTGGCTCCTGGATAACGGATACAAAATTGTGGATGGAGCCTTCTTCCCTTGAGGAGTTATGGGTCAATATTGCACCGAGGATCCAGTGATTTTAATTAATTTTTTCAAAGCAAAACTCTTTAAAAGGTCTCACTGAGAGCTGTTCTTAACTACCCTAAATCTAGGATAAAAATCCAGGAAGCTTTAAGGTTGTTGCAATCCCCCGTTGCTGTCCATTTTCCCACATGATAGAGGGATGGAGTTCTCCAAGAAATGGAGCACCTTGGAAGGTTTGTTACCTCTCATCTACACAAATGTCTAAGGTTGTGTGGAATCAGTGCTTTTCAGGAATCTAGCATCTT
This sequence comes from Myotis myotis, assembly GCF_014108235.1. Classification (NCBI taxonomy): domain Eukaryota; kingdom Metazoa; phylum Chordata; class Mammalia; order Chiroptera; family Vespertilionidae; genus Myotis; species Myotis myotis. The sequence continues at coordinate 64,475,983 of NW_023416379.1, read as the reverse complement.
CCCCAAATATCAATCTTTTTTCAATAATCATTGCATGAATCAAAATCACTTCCTACCACATGGTAGGTAATTTGAGAACCACTCACCTAAGCTGTTGTGAACAGTTCTTAGCCATAAGCCTCAGGCATAAATTATCCTGGCCAAATACCTGAACAGCAAATATCAATATAAGAGTTCAATCACTGGCACAAGTGTCTGTATCATTAGGACAGAATGATCAAAGGAAAACAATTTTTTTAAAAGAGGTTTTGGGTAACCTACATATGTGCACTTCTCTTGATATGTCATCAAATGACAGCTGGAAATAAAAAACTATCCAAGTGTGAGATTTTCAGGAGATGAGAGAGGGAACACTGAAGAGAAAAGGAATTAATTGCTTGGGGAAATCTCCAAGAAAAATCAATTTGAAATGAGGGATTTCCCTTTCTCTTGTCTAAGTAATATTCAGAAATATAGAGGGATGAAATAAAATCTCAACCTGATTTGACTTGTAGCCAGAACCAAAATTCATTCTTTTATTTCTGTTGATGACAACTTTTTAAAATTTTAAGATGGAAATTTCTAACAACTATGGTGACTAGCTACTTTTTATAAGACTGGCATTTCAGATGAATAAAAACATTATTCAAGTAGGTTCTTTTTACAATAGACAAGGAAAAAAAATCACCAAAGCAAATAACCACCCTCAACTTTTATGAATTGGGTCCCAGCCTAAGGATGCTAAGGTAGGAAGAGCATGCTGCTTGCCCAATGGTCATCCCTCCTTGACATAGCTCAGCACTGCTTAAAAGACCCCTTGACAGTTAAAAATTTTAACATTTAAGTAATAGTATCAATTATAAGCCGTATGCTTTCTTTTTCTAATTTAAAAAGTATTTTTATTTTTCAGTTACAGTTGACATACAATATTAGTTTCAGGTGTACAACATGGTGATTAGACATTTATATAACTTAGGAAGTGATCACCCCAATTAGTCTAGTGTCTATCTGACACCATACATAGTTAATACAATATTATTTACTGTATTCCCTCTACTGTACTTCACATCCCCATGTCTGTTTTTATAACTAGGAGTTGCTATTCCTAAACCCTGTCACCATTTTTGCCTATTCTCTTAACCCCCTTCTCATCTGGTGACCATCAATTTGTTCTCTGTATCTGTGAGTTTGTTTGTTTGTTTGTTTTGCTAGTTTATTTTGTTATTTAGATTTCACAGATAAGTGAAATCATATGGTATTTGTCTTTCTCTGTTTGACCAATTTCACTTAGTTTAATACCTTCTAGATCCATCCATCTTGTAACAAATGGCAAGATTGCATTCTTTTTATGGCTGAGCAATATTCCATTGTATATGTGTACCATATCTTTTTTATCCATTCATCTATCAGTGGGCACTTAGTTTGCTTCCATATCTTGGTTATTATAAATAATGCTGCAATGAACATAGGAGTGCACATATCTTTCTGAATTAGTGTTTTAGAATATCTTTGGAAATATACCCAAAAGTGGAATTGCTGGGTCAGCCATATGCTTTTCTTAAAATCTTAAACATTCAACATTTGGTTAAAAGACTGAGGAAGACAGTATTATTTTGTCCCTGATCTCTTTAAAATAGTCTCATTTTATGGTCACTCCTTTACATGTAGCCATAAACTCAGAAAATAAGGGACATTTGAAGTCTCTTCTCTCCAACTTTGGCTTAGCTGTCAGAAAGTGAAGAGTAATCTAATTCTCACTATCTTCACACTACTTCAAAGATTTCTGACCCAGATATTTGTCAAATTTGAAGGAAAATGTGGCCTTTTTCCAAAACTGTTACAACATAATTGTTGCTCTAGAACCCCAGCAAGAAGAATGTAAGCAAAAGAACAGGATAAGCAAGTATTGTCAAGTTTTATGTTCTACAAACTTATAAATAAAAACATTCTAAGTCTTAGAATCTAAAAGTTCTGAATTCCCATTTAAAATTATCTTTTTTTTAAATTAAATCTTTATTGTTCAGATTATTACAGTTGTTCCTCTTTTTTCCTCCCATAGCTCCCCTCGACCCGGTTCCCCTCCCACCCTCTGCCCTCACCCCCCCACCCCACTGTCCTCATTCATAGGTGCACGATTTTTGTCCAGTCTCTTCCTGCATCCCCCACACTCCTTTCCCCCCCAAGAATAGTTGGTCCACTCCCTTTCTATGCCCCTGATTCTATTATAATAACCACTTTATTCTGTTCATCAGATTATTTATTCACTTGATTTTTAGATTCACTTGTTGATGGATGTGTATTTGTTGTTCATAATTAGTATCCTTACCTTTTTCTTCTTCTTCCTCTTCTTAAAAGATACCTTTCAGCATTTCATATAATGCTGGTTTGGTGGTGATGAACCCCTTTAGCTTTTTCTTATCTGTGAAGCTCTTTATCTAACCTTCAATTCTGAATGATAGCTTTGCTGGATAAAGTAATCTTGGTTGTAGGTTCTTAGCATTCATCACTTTGAATATTTCTTGCCACTCCCTTCTGGCCTGCAAAGTTTCTGTTGAGAAATCAGCTGACAGTCGTATGGGTACTCCCTTGTAGGTAACTGATTGTCTTTCTCTTGCTGCTTTTAAGATTCTCTCTTTGTCTTTTGCTCTTGGCATTTTAATGATGATGTGTCTTGGTGTGGTCCTCTTTGGATTCCTTTTGTTTGGGGTTATCTGCACTTCCTGGACTTGTAAGTCTATTTCTTTCACCAGGTGGGGGAAGTTTTCTGTCATTAGTTCTTCAAATAGGTTTTCAATATCTTGCTCTCTCTCATCTTCTGGCACCCCTATAATTCGGATGTTGGTACACTTGAAGCTGTCCCAGAGGCTCCTTACACTATCTTCATATTTTTGGATTCTTTTTTCATTTTGCTTTTCTGGTTGGGTGTTTTTTGCTCCTTCGTATTTCAAATCTTTGACTTGATTCTTGCGCTCCTCTGGTCTGCTGTTGGGAGTCTGTATAATACTCTTTATTTCAGTCAGTGTAATCTTAATTTCTAGTTGGTCCTTTATCACAACATCGAGGGTCTCACTAGATTTCTTGAGGGTCTCATTAAGTTTATCGGCGGTTTCTAGAAAATTCTTGAAAAACCTTAAAAGTGTGGTTTTGAACTCTATATCCAGTAGTTTGCTTTCCTCCATTTCTGTCATTTGTGTCCTGTTTCTTTGTCTCCTCATTTTTTATGCTTCGCTGTGTCAATAGAGTGGGTTTCTGTGCTAAGTGTCCTATAGGGCCTGGTGGCTCAGCCTCCCCAATTACCTGAGGTAGACACTCTTGGTGCACCCCCTTGTGGGCTTTGTGCACAGTCTTGTTGTAGTTAAGCCTTGATTGTTGTAGGTATCACTGGGAGGAATTGACCTCCAGGCCAATTGGCTGTGATAATCAGCTGTGTCTATGGTGGGAGAACTTCTGTGCTGAAAACACCCTTATGGGGCAAGACTTGCTTCAGTGGGGCTTTGGTGCTCACTGAGTCTGCCCCCTGAGTGTGTCCTTTTTGGATCCTAGGAGCTGCAATTTGGATGGTCTCACTCTGACCACTGGGTACACTGGCTCTTGGATCTAAGGAGGTGCTAATCTAGCCTCTGCCTGAGGCTACCCAGCAGAAGCCAGCTGTAAAGCAATGCAAGTTGCCATGGGGCCTTGGGCCAGCTGCAGTTTGTTAAGTAATTTTCAGATTACAAAGGGCCGGGCCTTTCATATGCAAAAGCCTCTGTGCATGGCTTGGGTGGGGCCGGGTCCCAGGGGATCAACAGGGCAGGCGGAATGAGCAGTATGGCTGCTCTCAGTCCTGCCCTAATAGGCCCCAGCAATCACTGCGGACGCCTCTGAGAGAAAGCTGCCCTCGAGTTCTGACTGATGCCAGACAGTCCCATTTCTCCCATAAGAGTCTGGGTCCCCAGAGACTCGCCCGGAACTGGAGCTCAGAGCCTGATACTCCCTCCTGATTGAAAAAGACAACCGCGCCCTCAACTGCCAGCCCGCTCCGCATGCACCTCCGCACCTTTGTATTTTACTTCCTTACCACACCTCCTCTGAGTCTCGGTATGCTTTTCTCTTTCCTTCTAGTTGTAGAATTTCCACTCAGCCAGCCTTCCTGTGGTTCTGGATGATGTCCGTTCCATCTTTTAGTTGTATTTTTGAAGTGGTTGTGCGAGGCAGCAATCTCCGGTGTTTACCTATGCCGCCATCTTGGTTTCTCTCTCTAAAATTATCTTGAAAGTATATAACAATCAAATATAAGATGATTCTTTGTGTAGCTGCTGTGGTTTTTTTCTTCCTTTACTGGTAACAAATGATAACAAATCTAACACTATTTCTTGTCTCCTTAGAGCCACTCTGGGAAACTTGTGAGTTCAGGACCACATTGAAGACTAGGCATGAAGAACTTTGGGTTGTCACTTGGCAATGAGGAGAACAAAATCCACTTGGAAGTTCTAATACTTATAGGAAATCTTCATTAAGGATATGTTATATCTCCAAGCTTCTACTTTTTAGTACTTTTTGTGTCAGGGAAAAGTCTTGTTCTTAGCTTGGATTCTCATTCCTAATCCCTTGCCTGGAATAGACATGCATATGAGTTATGTCCCAGAGCCCATGCCCTGCTTCTTGGATCATCTGTGGGTGCCCAGTTGCTCTCAGAGAGAGAAACCCCACCTTTACCAAAACCTGGTGAGTGCCTAGAGCAGCTGTGGTGAGGAGACAGAAAATGAAAGCTCGTTCTTCCTGAGGCCCTTCTCCTGAAACGCTCCCCTTTTTTCTCAGCGTAAAAACCAAAGTTCTTGCAATGCCCTGAAGGACCCTACAGTCTGGCCCTCCTTTCCCCTCTGTCTTTACCTCCTACCCCTCTAACCTTACCTGACCTACTACAGCCGCCCATCTCTGTGTTCCTCTTCATACCTCAAGGCTTTTGCACCAACAGATCCTTCTGCCTCTTTCATCAGAAATCTGCTTGGCTCCCTCCCTTAACACTGTCTAGTCTTCTCAGAAAGGCCTATGCTGACTCTCTGTTTAAGGCTGGACACCTGCCAGCTCTCTCCAGCACCTTCAGCCTCCTTTATCACTCTCCATAGCACTTACCTTCTGTTGTATAAAATGCACTTATTCATTATATTTACTCTATGCCTCCCTCACTAGAAGGATCAAGAGGGCAGAAATGTATGACTCTTTGCTCGCTTAGTTATCTCCAGCATCTACTATAAAAGAGTACCTGGCACATAGTAAGCACTCAATAACTCTCAAATGAGTGGATTTACTTTATGGCAGTTAGAAAAGTGATTTTATATATCAAGCACTGTACTTAGCCATGTCTAAATATTAAGTCATTTAAACCATGATAAAAACCCTATAAAGAAGGAGTTGTTATCCCCATTTTATAGAAAAGAAAACTGAGGTGCAGTGAGGCTAAGTTAAATTGCCCAGTAACTAGTAAGTGGCAGAACCCCCTCCATGCTCCTAACCCTTTCTCTGCCAAATGAATGAATGAATGAATGAAACATGGTGGAGTCTCCATTTTTTAGCACTTTGTCTTGAGCTTCCTAGTATGACCAAATTAATGACCCCAGTGTTTGATAGGGACCTAATCAAATCACTGTGCCAGCCCTTTGCCTCCTAGAAGAAGAACTTGCAGTTTTTTAGATCTCCAAGGCCAGTTTCAGGAAGAGAGAGGGGCAAGGGGGCCTATCTACTGGGCCAGTTGTAAGAGAGGTACAAAAATGGATCAGAACAGAACACACAAATGTAGAGCAACAGACTGGTGGGTCTCAGGCCCATTGGATGCGCTAGAGACCCTTCCTGTGGGTCCACCCTAACATGCTTCTACCCGGCTGGGGGCTAATTCCCACCATCACAGGGGCCTAGAGCTACCTGTGGGACAGACTGAAACATATTTACATACTAATTTATGCAGCTAGCTATAGCTTTTTGGAATGATTATTGCAATGTTTGGAAAACATTTTGGATGATTGAAAGGGGGTAATTAGAATTTAGGAGGAGACATATTTCTTACCAATTTTCCATTGAGTCAATACTTAGGGAATTTCTGCTAACAAACTGTTGCCAAATAAAGATCCTGCTGGGTTTTCTTTAATTAATGAGATGGCTTGGTTGCAACTATTCCATTAATTGTTTAAATGCAAATAAGTGCTATTAAAGACCTTGAAAATTCTTTTGTCTTAAATATGTTAAACCTTTTCCCGTGTCCTCTCATTCCTGTTCTTAATTTGCCTCCTAAATCCTCTTTTAATCAATGGTACCAAATCACTGCTACCTAAACTCTAGCAGAATTGTCACAAACCCTGAATCAAGGGAGTCGGAATGGAAGTAATGAATTGTATTTGTGTTCTTGAAGAAGCTAAGAATCCACTGAGCCTGCATTTACTATGCAAACAAGCAGAGCAAACATAATGGAAGAAGGTGTAAAAATAGGAACTTTCAACAATATAAACAGGCTATACTCTCTGATAAGATATCAATTTTGAATACATAAAGCTATCTTTGAAAACTATATCTTCAGTGACTCTTAGATTCTCTTTATTATGGGGAAGGAGGGGGGGCCAGGGGCTGTGAAATGCTTGCTTTAATACAATTCTCTTCCTTGCCTGTCAGGATATGGGGCTGGGAGGTGGGGGAGCAGCAGGGAAGTCTCCCCCACAACCGTGCCTGACAAGAGGCTGTGATGGACGCAGCTGCGCAGCCAGGCTACCTTGAGGTGAGCCTCACAGCATCTCTTCCTTGGAAGCTTCATGGTCGGGCTGGAAGATAACCAAGGACGAAAAGGGGAACACATTTTCCAGGGCCCTGCTTGCTTCAACGGGAGAACACACCTCTGTGGGTTCCTTGCTCCTTTTCCCACCAGCCTAACACCTCCTGCCTCCACTTCAGGCTGCGGACATTTCGCAGCCGCACAGCTTGCCCCAGGACTTCTTCTTTCTTTCTGTTTTTTAAGGTATTGGAAGTGCAACTTTATTCTGATTCTAGACGAAAAGAAATGTGAATGACAGTAATAAACAAGGACTCACCACTGAGTATTGTGACGCGACTGCAGCAGTCTTATATTTGAAACTCAATTAGGAAGCAACTGCATTCCAACACAGCTAAGTATGCAGGTCCAAAAAATGAAGGTGTTTTTTAGCTGCCACATTCACTCCGAAGCCCATTCATCTCCTTCCACGGCCCAGAGATCAAGCACAGGCCCCGCTGAGCTCCACAGTAAAGTGGCAAACACGCTGCACCACAGGGGAGTTGCCTATAAAACTGGACTTCCGACTCGGGGCTTCAGCTTCCCTTTCTCACAGGCCGTCATCGTCCAGGAGAGCAAGAGTCTGAGCAACCTCTCAATCGGGTTCTTACTGTGCTGCCAAAGCTGGGTCCAGGACAGCCTCTGGTGGGTCAAGAGTGGGCACGGCAGCAAA